>NC_072447.2:116677500-119177500 GCF_028878055.3 Symphalangus syndactylus | reverse complement strand
GCCTGACCAACATGGTGAAACCCCGTTTCTACTAAAAATACAAAAATTAGCCGGGAGTGGTGGTACGCGCCTGTAATCCCAGCTACTCAGGAGGCTGAGGCACGAGAATCACTTGAACCCGGGAGGCGGAGGTTGCAGTGGGCCGAGATCACACCATTGCATTCTAGCCTGAGCGACAGAGCGAGACTCCATCTCAAAACAAAACAAAACAAAAGAAGAAGAAGAAAGTATCACATGTAGGTTTTTATTCTATTGTTATCAACCTATTCTCTTATTTTTCATTATAATATGTCTGGCTTTATTTTTCCTTTGCTTGTAAAAATTGGATGGGTGGAGAACTTTGACAGACAAAGAAAAATGTGGCAAGATTTGCGTGATGAGAACCCTGCCATTTCTGTAAACTCTTGTTAAAGCTTTAGTGTTTCTATGATATAGTGCTGCAGTACTTTGAATTTATATAGCACCTGTCTGCTTAAAAGCCAAGGCTTCACGTTTCTTACTTATCCTTTCACCATGCCTGTGAAATATGTAGATTGGAATCACATGGCTTAAAAATAAAGTGAAACCAGGCCGGGCGCGGTGGCTCATGCTTGTAATCCCAGCACTTTGGGAGGCCGAGGCGGGTGGATCACGAGTCAGGAGATCGAGACCACAGTGAAACCCCGTCTCTACTAAAAATACAAAAAATTAGCCGGGCGTGGTGGCGGGCGCCTGTAGTCCCAGCTACTCGGAGAGGCTGAGGCAGGAGAATGGCGTGAACCTGGGAGGCGGAGTTTGCAGTGAGCCGAGACTGCGCCACTGCACTCCAGCCTGGGTGACAGAGCAAGACTCCGACTCAAAAAAAAAATAAATAAATAAATAAAGTGAAACCCAGATATGACCACAGAAAATTTCAATGATTTACTTAAGATCATCTATCTGTCCAGACTGCAAAGGACTAAAAGACCCTAAATTCTATGCTCAGTGCTTTTCCAATAAACAACACTACCTCCTTATTATCAATAGATTTCTAAACTTTTAAGAAAATGTAAGGTTTCTCATATTATAAAATCAGTAGGCTTAATGTACCAAAAATCCCTGTCAAGGAATTATATAAATGGAACCTCTTTATTTTAAAGAACTAACATTAGTCATGGAATAACCCACTGGTGATCACTTTCCTGAATAGTCATCAATTTGCCAACAAAGTATTTAGCTTGGATCAATGCAATTGCATCAAAGTTTGAAAAGTCAACTGATAAGTAAAATAAGCCAGATTATGAATATTTGAAAAAATAAAACCCAGCAAACCAAAAAGCTTGAACAATCCTCTCTTTTTATAAACAAAAGCATGAATGGTGTCTGGCACATGTATGTACTCAATTAGTTATTAATATAATAATTTTAAATGACTTTCTGAAGGTCAAATTATGAGTCAATGGCAGAGCACTAGAATCTAATTCCTCTGAGGGCAAGTTCAATGATTTACTTAAGATAATCTATCTGTTCAGACTGCAAAGGACTAAAAGACCCATGCTAAAGTAATTAGTATTTTCATTTTCATATACTAACAATGCTTCTTCATCCCTAAAACAGTTTATACTCACTAATATTTATCTTCCAAGTGTCAAGACTAAGGCAAAATTTGGTATTATTAAATTTATCGTGAATCTTTTGAAATTGTCTCACCTCCGTAACTAAAATAAATTGGCCCAAGTATGATCAGATCTTCTCCTAAGACTGACATTTCACGATTAGACTGTTTCCATAACTTTAACCAAAGCACTCTCATTACTAAAATCAGCTAGTCATGACCACTGGTATATAAAAAAGCTTCCAACATTGTAATGTATCCAAAAAGCTTTGAAACCTCCAACACACTGAATATACATTATATGGTATATCACTGTCTAAAATAACACAGACTCAAAACATGACCCAGCTGACTTCTTCTAAATGAGTTGTATTATTTTCACAGATCAAAAATTTTGCCTTCTGGATCACTCTTCACCAAAAGAAAAATTGTCATATGACCAAAGACAACATGATTCTAAAAACAGATACCGCATGTTGTCATGTATTAAGAGATATTCATTTTCAAATTTTATTTTATACCAGCTACTTTCGGAATCTGTACCAAACAGCAAAAAAGAAACAGTTCGGCTTATACATTCCACATAGATTATGCTAGATCAAACACAATAGCAAACTCATGAATTTATCATATGTGCTAAGAACACTGTCAGTACATTTCATGAAAATCCAAGTAGAAATAATGCCTAAAACAGAATATGGGATAATGGCAAATGGACTTTCTTCTTGTACCCTCTCAGTGTCACCAAAAAGAATCACTTTGGTGCTCAAGCACCATGGCCAAGCTGCCCTTTTATTTTCAGTAACAGGATTCGGTTCTCCTGGGAGAAAAATCTCATTGGGTTTCTGATAGTGCCCTGGATACTGACATTCTGCCAGTATAAATAGTCACAGTCAAAGTCTAATGTGCGTGTAACCACTTGTAGAAGAGGCTTAATCTCACCCAAATTATTACTCACTAGTTATAATTAATCCTTCTACCCAAAATGCCATAAGCCTAGTCATTTTTATCAATTGAATCTAAATGGTTACATCAGACTAGAGACTTTGGACTTCATTGTTGATCGTCTGTATTAAGTCAAGGCAAAGCGTAATTTATTTATTAATAGTTCCCCACCTCAGGTAAAGCAAGGGGTTGCTATCTGCTAGATCTAACAGTAAAAATCAAGAATTTGACTCCCATACCCCTAATTTTAATAAAAATTTGGGCTCATTAGATCATACCACCAAAAAAAGAAGTCAGCAATATTGGGGGTGGTGTTCAATGAGTAGGCATCCCAAGACAATGAAAAGCTGTGGACGAGAGCCTAGCGATGATTCTGTTTGGACATGATTTCACAATACTTAAAAAAGAACTCATCCCCCTACCACTTTAACCTAGTTGAGTGGTAATAACTCCCTTTTTTTGAGGTTAAACATTTATTATTTTAATCTAAAATTATATCATCACCTCACTTCCACTAGAGGGGTCTATCTACCAGTGTAGTTAACTCTAGTAACTCAGGTGCACCTTAAATCCATTTCCAGCTAATCTGTGCCACAAGGCTAGCCTTGGGGTCAGAACTATGTGCTTTAAGGTTGTTCTAGTTTTCAGGCTCAGAAAAGGATGAACAGCAAGAAAATGGAGTGCTCCAGTCATTCAGAGGCTGCTGCAGGAGACAAAGGGATTTTGGCAAAAGAATACAAAGTCAGAATCTCTTAAATATCTTCTGCCCTAGTTGTTTTCAAGACTGAATATGCATCAACCAGGTTCGTTTTTTCTCTTTCTTTCTTTCTTTCTTTCTTTTCAGATAAGCGAAGCTTTTAAACTCCTGACCTCAGAAGCTCCTCTGCCTCTCTTCCATACTCTGTAATATATAATCTGAATAGCCAAATTGCCACGTTTTCCCAGAAGCAACCTTAACTTGGGCCACTTGGGCGGGTATAGGTCAATATGGGAAAGTTGTTTCAGTGTCCTCTCATTATTCTACCAAACCACTGACAGGCAAAAACCCAACCAACTCGATGTATCAAATTTACTATCCACTGTTTTTGTGCATGATTTCTAATCCAGTTAATTCAAAACCACAAATAACTGATGGTTAATTTTAGTCAAGAGGTTATATACTACCTTTAAGTAGTTGCCTAAAATAGGGAACAGTTCAATTAGAATATAGGCCAGACCAAGGAAGATGAACAGAGCCTTACTTTTTAACACTATCTTGTGGGATTTAGCTTCAAATCTAGTATTCAGGGACAAAATGGGGCATGAGTAAAAGGATGACTTCCCTAGAAAACAATTAGTAAGATGTTTTTTAAATTTAGAAAAACCATGAGATTGAAGAACAGAGGAGATATATGTCCCAACTCACATATATTTCAATCCCTTATTTTAAAAACAGCTCCTGTTTTTGTTTTGGATAAAAGCTGAGCACCAAATTCCCTTTCTGGTCCCCTCATCCAAAATCCTAGTAGACTTCCTTGATTAGAAGCTAGTTCACACTCCTCCCCACATTTTTTTTTCAAACGTAGAGGTGGTTTTTGGAATATGGGCCTCAACCATTACATTCCAGCTTTAAAGTAAAAAGACGTCATGTGACCATCAGAGACTTGGGGCACGTGATTCCAATTGGTATGTGTGGGGCTCCAGCCACTTAGCTGGAATTCACCATGAACTGCATCTCGAGGATCAAGTTTAGGCTCCCCAGTCCATTGTGACATCCAGCAAAGTGGAGTAAGTGCTTGCCCCTCAATGGTTTTTACTTTTCCCTACATTTTCTACCTACTGTTAGCCAGGCTCCCTTCTCTCCTCCCAATCCCTCTTAACAGGCCGGGCGCCCCCAGCATCCCGTCTGTCTGACGCTAAATGGCGAGGCTCTCCAACCCACTTAGCTCCAAGCTCAACCTTATGCAAAAGTTCAACCTTCTGCACCACTAGATATCGTGCAGCTCAGGTGAGAGGCAAGGAGCATCGCATAAGGCTAGAGTCAGATGCAATTAACCCCCACTCCACCTCCCGGGCTGGGATCATCTTACGTCCCGGAGCCCGGCGGTCGGAACCGCCAGCACACTGGAGCAGCGACGGCGGCAGCAACTTTGGGACTGGCGAGAAGCCAGGGCGGGGGTGGTCGGCGTCCCCGGGCCTCTCATTAGAGCGCTTAAGTACTGCGGGTGGAGAAAAGTAAACACAGGCAAGTGCAGCTGTGCGGGGAAAGGGCGAGGTGGGGGTGGAATATTACCTCCCTCCTGTCGCCCCTTCGCCTCTCCCTCTCCAAGAGTCGGGAGAGGTCCGCAACTGCCGCCGCCCCGACCGTGCGCCCGGGGCCGCAGAGTCAAAGGAGCTGAAAAAAGGACAGGGGGTGTGGGGCCGGGGAGAATGGAAAGGTACTGCCCTACTAGCCCACAGATGTTCTCCTACTGAAAGGAAAAAAAAGTGCTTACTCATAGGGAGACTAGGTGCGATCGCGACGCCCTAGCTAAGGACAAGGGAGGGAAGCAGTCAGAAGGCAGGCAACCCAAACCTCGTGCCTTCCCTCGGCCACGGCCCCCCCTCTCCAGAGCCCCAGGGTCGGCTTAAGCCAGCCAGGTCACCCGAGGCGGGCGTGTGGGGGCTGGAGGAGTAGCAGGCTGCTGGCTCCGGGATTTCCTGAGTCCGGGCGGGAGGGAAGGGGGGATGGCAGTAGCTGGAGAAGGACGACAGAGGGAAGTTGTGCGCTCCCTTTCCACTTCGGGGCCGTAGCCGCAGAGGGGAATCAGGGCAAGGGCTGGCGTCTAGGACTCCAGCCCAAGACTGGCAACAAGTTAAGAGCAACTAGTAAGAAAACACCACTCAATACAGTGAAGAGCAGAAAACGTGTTTGCGGCGGATGCTGGTAGGGAAGCTCCCCGTCACTCACACCCATTTCGGTTGCGACCGATCGCCCGGGCGCCCGAGGGCTCCAACTGAAATTTCTCCGACCTCCCTCTCCCCTAACCCCCGCCCCACGGTGCGCGGCACGTTCCTGCTGAGCTTAACCGAGATGCTCTCCCCGGGACCCACTCCTGCCCACGCCCAGGAAACCCGCTCCCCTAGTGCCCGCCGGCGCCTACAAAGCACTTACGTAAAGTCGCAGAGTCCTGGGTCTGGCCCGACTGCCGCCGACCAACGCACTCAGACAACTTCTGCACCTCGGAATCTTTGCGGCTGTGGCTCTAAAGCCAGCGCTCCCTCCCCTCCTGCCAGCCCCCTCCGCCCCTCGGCCGCCGCCATTGGCTCGGGTGGTGCTAGCAGTCGGCCTGGGAACCAGGAAGGGGATTGGGCCACGAGCCTGTCACATCAACTGGGTGGAGATCCAGGAAAATAGGCACGGGGATGGGCACCCAGGAGGGACAGGGACTGCAACTCTGCAGCAGGGAGAAGAGATTGGTCCCCAGCGCCTGAGTCTCCCCTTCCTACTTGGGCTAAGAAGAAGTTAGAAGTCCAATGTGCCTGGCTCGGAGTACACATTCACAAAATCTTGTGGGATTAGTAAAAAGATGAAAAAGTTGGGAAAAAGAATTTGAATGCCACCTATATAAATCTATGGAGGAGGGGTACAGTTTCTCCCAGAATCGTGAGAAGAATAACGGCATGTTGGGGAACATTCCTAATTACATCTGCAACAATCAGTCCAGGTGCCAAAGGGCGCAGAGGGAAACATCAGCAATCATTCCTTCCCTTAAGAAGTCAAGGGAGAAGAATATGGGCAGCGCAGGGCCCTCAAGCTTTTGGCCTCATGCCAAGTAAATTGTTATCCCACATCACCTGTCTGGTATGTTTGTCCATGCGGAGAGGGGTGAGAGGAGGTGGTTGGAAGTACCTTGGTTCCACTCTTTTGACCGGAAATGGGTATCAATTCTCATCAGTCTCCTTTCACCAGAGAAAACTTGGAGACATGTTACTGCTCCCCAGACTGCCATTTCTTCTCCTTCTCTGCCCAGGAGACGGCTTCCACGTCATAGCTGACCTCTTTCATTAATACACGTGGAGGTTATCTGCATTCCAAACCTATGGCTCATCGTGGATCCAAAATCAACTCAGAGAGCCAGAGTTTGAGGGATTTTGCAGGGTCAAGTCAAGAGACTGACTTGTGGGATAGCTGTAGAAGAAAAAGTCTAAGCCCTTTCCTGTTCCAGTCGTAACCATTTTGTTCAGGAAATGTGTGCTTGGAAAGTTCTGTCAACATTTAAAATTAGTTCAATTAAGTCGCATTTTACATATACTAGGAAAAAATGCTGAGAGGCTTTAAAATTGAATGTTCTTGAAAAGGAACCCCTATTTCATCTGCCATTATGAATTTCCTTAGAGAAATTAATCTGTAGTGAGTGCCAAGGCTTCTTAAAAGGGAAGAACTTGGGGAGTTCATATATTGCCTAAAGGCTAGACTAGCAGAGGACTTGGCACTAGGAAAAAGCCTTGTTAAATATTAATTAATGATTAACCAACTGGAAGAACTTATGAAAGGCACAGGAAGGTGAAAAAGAAATGAGAGGGCAATCATGCTTTCACAAACATTGAATTTCTGTTATCGGAGATTTTCTACTGGTTCAGGTTTGGGTCAGCACAAAAATACCGATTTAAACATGTTGGCGTTGGATTGAACATGGAGTCATTGCGTTGCCACACACATTTACAGTAAGCTCCCAAATGAGATTTCTAGCATTCAGTAATTGGCCCAAGGTTTGGTGTGACTTCTGGAATTCTTTACAAAAAATTTTTAGATACACGAAATAGGCTCCTTCAGTTTTCTACCTTTTATGGTGTCTGTCAGTCACCGCTGAAGAGCTTCCACCTGCTCTTAAACTTAAAATTATAGACTGAGCAATAGCATGAAGGGACTCTGTAAGCTAAATTTTCCAGTGCAGATATATTTGTCTCAATTACGTTGTATTCAATTTTAGTTTATTTTTCAAATTCTAGAATTTAAAGTAAAAATATTAAGAATCCTATGTATATGCTATTTACAGTTCCTGTTTTTTTTTTTTTTTTTAGGAATTAACAGTCTTTATTGGGCTCAGACCAGGAGTCCGTGGGTCTTGAGGACCTCTGTGTATTTGTCAATTTTCTTCTCCACGTTCTTCTCGGCCTGTTTCCGTAGCCTCATGAGCTGTTTCTTCTTCCGGTAGTGGATCTTGGCTTTCTCTTTCCTCTTCTCCTCCAGGGTGGCTGTCACTGCCTGGTACTTCTAGCCAACCTCGTGAGCCAGGCGCCCCAGATAGGCAAACTTTCTTGTAGGCTTCAGACGCACAACCTTGAGGGCAACAGGAACCACCATCCGCTTTTTCTTGTCGTAGGGCGGTGGGATGCCGTCAAACACCTCGAGGCGGTCCAGAGCGGCCTGGCCTCGCTTGGTCTTGTGGGGCAGCATACCTCGCACGGTCCGCCAGAAGATGCGGCTGGGTGCCCGGAAGTGGTAGGGGCCTCGGGAAGGGTTGGTGTTCATCTGCTTGCGGAGGAAAGCCAGGTACTTCAACTTGTTTCTGTAGAAATTGCCAGAAATGTTGATGCCTTCGCAGCGTACGACCACCACCTTCCGGCCCAGCAGTACCTGTTCAGCCACGATGGCCGCCAGGCGGCCCAGGAGATGGTCTCGACCATCAAGCACCAGGACCTGCACCTCCGCCATCTTCGGCAGCCGCTTGGGAAAGGTACAGTTCCTGTTTTTTATTCAAAAAAAAAAGCTTACATTGGTCCGAGTGGGGTAGCTCACGCCTGTAATCCAGCACTTTGGGAGGCTGTGCGGTGGGAGGATTGCATGAGGCCAGGAGTTCAGGACCAGCCTGGACAACATAGCAAGACCTCATCTCTACAAAAAAAATTAATAAAAATTTTTAAAAGCTTAATAGAATCTATACTTTGATAAAAGTCTTCATTCACCACTATCACTGAGGATGTTAGAATTCAGTCAAGAAATGTCATTTTAAGTGAAATGCAATAGTCCATAGTTTCAAAGCTGCAGAGTACCTAGCTGATGGCATTAGTTCTCATTGCCTCAGTAACTTTCCAACAGATAAAACACGCCCTAAACACAGAAGCACCTATTTGGATGCTAGCTGAGATTCCTGTTTAACAAGCTCCACTATATAATCCAGGTAGAACTCCATTTTAATGAATACTATTAAGATACCCAGCCAGTTTGATGTAACTAAGCTACCTTTGTGTTGCCCAGAATCTAAAGGATCTTTTCAAATTTAGCATTTTGCTGGAAGAAAGGATCCTCAGGCTCAAAGCTCTTAAACAGCATTTCTTTATAATCTTTCACGCCAACAATTTACCTCACAGAGGATCATTCACGAAGTAATCCAAAGTTGATTGTTTTCTTATCTATATCAAAAAGCCTGCACAGATGTTTGTCAGGGTTCCCTCCACCTGCTTATAGGCTTTAATTCATTTTGACAGTGACTTGCATAGTGCCTGACACATAGGAGTTCAGTAAATGTTTGTTGAACTAATGGTTATTTTATGAGTCTACTCTTGTTAAACAACAGCAACAAAAAGCTATTAATATATATAGGACTCTCACAAACCTTGTGAATCAATAACCTAAGAGTTTTTACCTTTCCTTCCACTTCCAATTTTCAATCCTAATGCCTTTGTAATAAATCACTTAAAGTCAATATCACAAAATTTTGAAAACCATTTATTCTTCCTGTCCTCCATTGATATCATAGGAAGGCTCCAATATCTCTCTTAGGTTTTTTGTCTGTCCAAACTACCTTTCCTTCCTCCTTTTGATATGCACATTCCCCTTTTTCTTGCTCTTTTTCCTATTGTTCTTCCCAACACTCTCCCCAGTCTAGCTCACAATGTATTATGTGTACATAGTCTAAAATTTTCCCTGAAATTTTCCTAGAGTAAGTTGTCAGTTTCCTCTTTTATCCATTTTTAATTTTTTATTCTTAACATGTCATTGCTGGCTTGAACTTTTTTTTTTTTCTTGAGACAGAGTTTCACTCTTGTCACCCTGGCTGGAGTGCAATGGTGCTGTCTCAGCTCATTGCAACCTCTGCCTCCCGGGTTCAAGTGATTCTCCTGCCTCAGCCTCCCAAGTAGCTGGTATTATAGGCACCTGACACCACACCCGGCCAATTTTTGGTTTTTCAGTAGAGATGGGGTTTCACCATGTTGGCCAGGCTCCTCTCGAACTCCTGACCTGAGGTGATCCACCTGCCTCAGCCTCCCAAAGTGCTGGGATTATAGAGGTGAGCCACCATGCCTGACCACTGGCTTGAACTTTTTATCCATTTTTTATTTTATTTTATTTTATGTTTTTCTTCTTTTTCCTCATCCCATCCGGGATAATTTTTATCAAGTTTTTAAAAACCTCCTTTCTGTAGTCTATTAAAATATGATTTTGCTGCATAAACTTTATATAAGCCAGGAATAACTTAAAGAATCTTGATCAATTCAATACTAAATCATTTTTCTTACACACCTAATTGTTTTCTCAGTTTCTAAATGTACAATTGTGTACTAGTCTGTTTTAATTAATTGTATTTTATTTTATCAGATTATTTTCAAGGAATTATCCTTTTTTAAATCATCTTTTTAATTCATGGATAATTCTATTCCATGTTGTGATATTTTAGGTTCTTGGATTGATCCTAATCCCTCTTTTTATTCAGTGTGCTGTGAGATGACATTTTTATTAAAATTAAGTATGATTTTAAAGGTTTCTCTCATACTTAAAATACTTGGCATACAGGAAATCTTGGAAGACCTGGACAATTCTTAATTTTTTTTTTGATCCATAGGATACAGATTTGAACAGTTATTACCACTGTTTATTAGTGAAGTGTTTTTATGTTTCCAACTCAAAATGCACACATGTATAGGACATGAATATTAATAGTGAATAGGCAATTGTCAAATATTTTTCATACCTAAAGATATCTGAATGTCTGCTAATGCAGGCCAACTATCTTACATGCACATTCACATAAAGAAATTACTCTGACATGTCCAAGGTTATTTCAGATTTTCACTTGTTAAAAAAATAATTATCAGTATCTGAGAATAAGAAAATTAAAAAATAAAAAAGACAAAAAATTAATTGAAGTCTCTTTAATAGGATTAGGACATATTTAATCAGTATGGACTTTATAATATATAGATTTAATAAAGATCACTATCATCACTGGAAATGCTCAAAATTAAAGTATCACCCTCCCCCGCCGACTTTCTGGGTGTTAAATATCTAATTAATCAGATAACTATTATAAGCAACATAGAAAAAGTATGGTCTCAAAACAATAGTCTAATATTAATTCAAGATCAAAGTCCACATAACTGAAATAATGAGAAAACAATTCAAGATAGAATATATAAGAAGCACCGTAGGTAGGCTGAAAAGAATGAGAATAATAGGGCTAAAGCAGTTATAGAAGGCATCCTTTGTGCAATGGAACTTGAGCTAGGCTTGACAAAGATGGGTAAGACTTGATATAGGCAAGTAGAAATGAAAACCATTTTCATTCCTAGGAAGTGATAAAAGAAAAACTTCAGACAAATTAAATTTAACAGTTTAATTGAGCAATGAACGATGGGGCAGCCACCCCAAACCAGACTAGGTGCAGAGAGACTCTGGTGCTGCCACATGTTCAGAGAGAATTTATGGACAGAAAAAGAAAAGTGACATACAGAAAATGGAAGTGGGGTACAGCAATAGCTGGATTGGTTACAGCTTGGCATTTGCTTTATTTGAACTCAGTTTGAACAATTGGCTGCCTTTATTGGCCAAAACTCAGTAATTTTTACAAGTGAGGGTTACAGTGTGTTTACACATCTGTTTAGGTTACAGTACACTATGTATAGAAATACTTTTTTTTTTTTTTGGCAGGGTCTCGCTCTGTCACCCAAGTTGGAGTGCAGTGGCACGATCATGGCTCACTGAAGCCTCAATTTCCCAGGCTTAGGTGATTCTCACACCTCAAGTCTCCCAAGTAGCTGGGACTACAGGCTCGTGCCACCACACCCGACTAATTATTTTTTGTAGTAGAGACAGGGTTTTGCCATGTTGTCCAGGCTGGACTTGAACGCCTGGGCTCAAGTGATCCACCTGCCTGGGCCTCGTAAACTACTGGGATTAGAGGCCTGAGCCACCACACCCAACCAGGCTAAACTTAATTTAACATAAGAAAGCAAAATGGGAAAGCTTTAGGTGAGTTTTTGAGTTTGGGCTTTCTTTCCAGGCTTCTACTTTCTTATCTGCAAAAGAAAAACTGAGAATTTGCCTACCACAAAGGTGCAGTGATAACATCAATGGGAAGGAAGATTGCTTGGGATCTCATTAACGTAATCTTTTTAAAAGAGAAAATATATTTGTTATACTTACTTTAGTGATTAAGAAGACTTGTGGGCTGGGCTCATGCCTGTAATCCCAGCACTTTTGGAAGCCGAGGTGGGTAGATCACTTGAGCCCAGGAATTTGAGACCAGCTTGGGCAACATCGCAAAACCCAGTGTCTACAAAAAATACAAAAATTAGCCGGATGTGGTGGTACATGCCTGTAGTTCCAGCTACTTGGGAGGCTGAAGTTGGAGGGTCACTTGAGGCTGGGAGGTTGAGGCTGCAGTGAGCTATGATATCACCACTGAAATCCAGCCTGGAAAACAGAGTAAGACCCTGTTGAAAGAAGGAAAGAAAAGAAGGAAGGAAGGGAGGAAGGAAGGGAGGGAGGGAGGGAAAGAGGGAAGCAGAAGGAAGAAAGGAAAGAAAGAAAAGAAAAGAGAGAGGGGAACATCACACACCAGGGCCTGTCCTGGGGTTGGGGGAGGGGGGAGGGATAGCATTAGGAGATATACCTAATGTAAATGTAGAGTTAATGGGTGCAGCACACCAACATGGCACATGTATACATATGTAACAAACCTGCACGTTGTGTGCATGTACACTAGAACTTAAAGTATAATAATAAAAAAAAAGAGAGAAAGAGAAGGAGAGAGGGAGGGAGAGAGGGAAGGAGGGAAGGAAAATAAAAGAAAAGACTTATGAATCTTTCTTGTCTTACATTAATTAAACTGCAAGTTACAGAAGGTCTTGCTTTTAGTTACAGTAATTTTGTTTGTCTGGTTTTTTTTTTTTTTTTTTTTGAGACGGAGTCTCGCTCTGTCACCCAGACTGGAGTGCAATGATGCAATCTCGGCTCACTGCAACCTTCCAACTCCTGGGTGCAAGCGATTCTCGGGCCTCCTGAGTAGATGGGATTACAGGTGCGCCACCACGCCTGGCTAATTTTTGTATTTTAGTAGAGACTGGGTTTCACCGTGTTGGCCGGGCTGGTCTCAAACTCCTGATTTCAAGTGATCCACCCATCTCCCAAAGTGCTGGGATTACAGGCATGAGCCACCGTGCCTGGCCAGGTTACAGTAATTTTGACAGTTGCTTTAGTTAGAGCCATAATAATCCCTCCATCAATGAGATTTACATAATTAATTGGCACATATCACATTTTGCTTTTAAGGAAGTATTTTTTTTTTTTTTGAGACGGAGTCTCGCTCTGTCCCCCAGGCTGGAGTGCAGTGGCGCGATCTCCGCTCACTGCAAGCTCCGCCTCCCGGGTTCACGCCATTCTCCTGCCTCAGCCTCTCCGAGTAGCTGGGACTACAGGCGCCCGCCACCACGCCTGGCTAATTTTTTGTATTTTTAGTAGAGACGGGGTTTCACCGTGGTCTCGATTTCCTGACCTCGTGATCCGCCCGCCTCGGCCTCCCAAAGTGCTGGGATTACAAGCGTGAGCCACCGCGCCCGGCCTTAAGGAAGTATTATTAATAACACGCCTGTAACTTACAGAGAATTTAAGGTAGGTGAGTGCACTAGCTCAGATATACAACTTGATGTTATCATTTTGTGTGTCTGGGCTATAAAGCATTCTTTTTGGTGAAATATTCAACCTCAACCTTTATTAGAAGGTAATTTGAAATATTGGAGGCTTCCTATGAAAAAAAGTCTTTTAAACATATACAAACAACCCTTCAGAATAAATTGTAGCGCACATTTCAAAATTTATAAGGATTATCCATAATTCTCCACAGCACTAGCCAGACTTCTAAAGAAAGTCATGTCCAGTCTATTGTGTTTAACTGATTTCTGAATATGTGATGCCAAATTTTGGTGAATTTATGAGTGTCTACCTGCATTATGTGTGTGTGTGTGTGTGTGTGTGTGTGTGTGTGTGTGTGTGTGTGAGAGAGAGAGAGAGAGAGAGAATGTAATCAGATATTTAAATGCTATACGGCCACCCATCGTCTGGGAGGTGAGGCGCGCCTCTGCCCGGCCACCCATCGTCTGGGAGGTGAGGAGCGCCTCTGCCCGGCCGCCCCGTCTGGGAAGTGAGGAGCGCCTCTGCCCGGCCGCCCCGTCTGGGAAGTGAGGAGCGCCTCTGCCCGACCACCCACCGTCTGGGAAGTGAGGAGCGCCTCTGCCCGGCCACCCATCGTCTGGGAGGTGAGGCGCGCCTCTGCCCGGCCACCCATCGTCTGGGAAGTGAGGAGCGCCTCTGCCCGGCCGCCCCGTCTGGGAAGTGAGGAGCGCCTCTGCCCGGCCGCCCCGTCTGGGAAGTGAGAGCGCCTCTGCCCGGCCACCCATCGTCTGGGAAGTGAGGAGCGCCTCTGCCCGGCCACCCATCGTCTGGGAAGTGAGGAGCGCCTCTACCCGGCCACCTATCGTCTGGGAGGTGAGGAGCGCCTCTGCCCGGCCACCCCGTCTGGGAGGTGAGGAGCGCCTCTGCCCGGCCGCCCCGTCCGGGAAGAAGTGAGGAGCGCCTCTGCCCGGCCGCCCCATCTGGGAAGTGAGGAGAGCCTCTGCCCGGCCACCCATCGTCTGGGAAGTGAGGAGCGCCTCTGCCCGGCCACCCATCGTCTGGGAAGTGAGTAGCGCCTCGGCCCGGCCGCCCCGTCTGGGAAGTGAGGAGCGCCTCTGCCCGGCCGCCCCGTCTGGGAAGTGAGGAGTGCCTCTGCCCGGCCACCCATCGTCTGGGAAGTGAGGAGTGCCTCTGCCCGGCCACCCATCGTCTAGGAAGTGAGGAGCGCCTCTGCCTGGCCACCTATCATCTGGGAAGAAGTGAGGAGCGTCTCTGCCTGGCCGCCCCGTCTGGGAAGTGAGGAGCGCCTCTGCCCGGCCGCCCCGTGTATGGGAAGAAGTGAGGAGCGCCTCTGCCCGGCCGCTCCATCTGGGAGGTCTACCACGGAGGCCAGAAGCAATGTGGGGGCTGGACGTGGTGGCTCACGCCTGTGGTCCCGGCACTCTGGGGGGCGAGGCAGATTGATCACTTCGGGCTAGGAGTTCGAGACCAGTCTGGCCAACTTGGCGAAACATGAAAAATACAACAGACAAACTAACCAACCAACTCAGTGACAACAAAACAGGTCTACCCTGGAGTCATACTCTAATTTTTTCTATTTTCCTCCCTTTCTGATCCTTTATCCCACTTTCTTTTTCTTCCTCTTCCTTCTCCCTCTTCTTTGTCAAATAGAGGATTGAGTTATTATCACTGATCCATATAAAGTCCCTCTCTCATTTATTTTAACTCCCACCCCCCATTTCTATTCCCTGACTTCCCATGTGCAACCTTCCTAATATGTTTGATACGCATCTTTTTGTTTGTATGTATTTTTAGAAAATGTTTATTGTTTTTTGTGTGCAAAAAAAATTAATAAAAAAAAGAAATTTAAATGCTATAACTGTTTATTCTACCAAGAATGCTTATAGTTAAATATTCGGGTCTGCGTTTACTAGGTATGCAAAATAATGACTTTAAAAAGAGATTGACAGTGTGACACCATGGATGAACCTTGAAAACATTATGCTAAGTGAAACAGGCCAGTAACAAAAGACCACATATTGTATGATTCCATTTATATAAAATGTACAAAAAGGGAAAATCCATAGAGACAGAAAGTAGATTAGTGGTTGCCTAGGACTGGGGGAATGGGCAATTGGAGGAAAATGAGGAGTGACTGCTAGTGGGGTTCCTTTTTGGGGTAATGAAAATATTCTAAAATAGATTGTAGTGATGGTTGCATAACTATATGAATAAATTTTAAACTATCGAATTGTACAATTTTAATTGGTGAGCTATATGGTATGTGAATTAGATCTGTTACTTTAGGCAGGTTAAAATTAACAGAATTTAACTGAGCAAGAAAAACAAAAACGATTCGAGAATTAGCCAGCCCCCAGAATCAGAACAGATTCAGAGATTCTAGGGCTGCCCCATGGTCAGAGGAGATTTATGGACAGAATCAGGAAAATGACATACAGAAAACAGAAGCGAGTACAGAAACAGCTGGGCCTTTGCCTTATTTGAGCAGGGTTTGAGCAGCTGGCTGCCTGTGAGTGGTTGTTTAAGTATGGCGGCTGTGATTGGCTGAGACGCAGCTATTGTTATAGAAGCCTACTCCTAAATTAGGTTTTCAGTTTGTTTACCTACTAAGTTAGGTTGCAGTTTATACTTAAGAATTCGAGTATACAAGTACAAAGACTTTCTCAGGCCAAATTTTAGTTTGATTTAACATATCTCTATATAGCTGCTATTCAAAAAGAGAAGGAGATGACAGAATTAGGCTGTTAAGCACAAGGAAAACCATGCTAATGAGGATATGATATGAAAGGATCTGCAATTGCAAGGAAGAAACTAAACTCATGCAATCAAAAGGGCCTTGGGAGGTAAATTCATCCACTTCTTGGTTAGCATGTTCCCATTTTTGTCACTGTCACTGAAAGAATAACATAGTGCTTTAACTTACTACAAAAGAGATGTAAATTAAACATTACAAAAAAAAATTTAAACAAATCAAATAAGCCAGAAACAGAACCTAGGCAGTAAAAGGTGATCTAGTGCTTTTTTGATATTTTTAAAAAGGTTTGAATTACCATATGACTAAATGGGTCGAGGTATTTAAATCATGCCACAGTTTTCATAAATACTTGCAGTTATAGAGATAATTGGACATTTGGTTTAAGTAACCAAGAAATTCCTTAGGAAGTGTCACAGAAGGTTTCAGGATAAGAAGTTTCATTCTGAATCAACACACATCTCTTTGGTAATTCAGAACCAATAATGTTTTCACTGGTTTGTTTCTTTATCAATGCCGTAGATTCACCTGAACAAGGGTGAAAAGAGAATGTAAAGTTGTTCATTCAGGGAGGCATTCCCTTTCATACACTGAGCAACACTATCATTTGGTGGTTGGAATAGAGTAGACCTAAAACTATGTTTAATTAAGGCTTTATAAAAAGTTTTAAATATCTGGGAGTCCTCTGGAAAGGACGCCACGTGAATTGAGATCATATGCCTAAGATTATCCTAAGTCAGAAGTTAGCAAACTTTGCCTGAGCCACTGCGCCCGGCCTGCAATCATAAAAATTAAATAAAGAGGCTGGGCGGGTGGCTCACGCATGTAATCCCAGCACTGTGGGAGGCCGAGGCAGATGGATCACCTGAGGTCAGATTTCGAGACCAGCCTGGCCAACGTGACTATACCCCTCCTCTACTAAAAACACAAAAATTAGCAGGGCATGGTGGTGCATACCTGTAATCCCAGCTACTCAGGAGGCTGAGACAGGAGAATCGCTTGAACCTTGTAGGCAGAGGTTGCAGTGAGCTGAAATCGTGGCATTGCACTCCACCCTGGGAAACAGAGCAAGACTCCATCTCAAAAATAAAAAATAAACAAACAAACAGCTGGGTGTGGTGGTTCATGCCTGTACTCCCAGCACTTTGGGAGGCTGAGGGAGGCGGATCACTTGAGGCCGGGAGTTCGAGGCCAGCCTGGCTAACATGGTGAAACCCAATCTCTACTACACATACAAAAAATTAGCTGGGCCTGATGGCTTGCACCTGTAGTCCCAGCTATTCTGGAGGCTATGGCACAAGAATCATTTAAACCCAGGAGGCGGAGGTTGCAATGAGCCGAGATTGCAGCACTGAACTCCAGCCTGGGCGACAGGACAAGACTCTGTCTCAAAAACAAATACATATAAAATAAAAATAAAAATAAAAAAATTAGCCAGCCACGGTGGCACTTTCCTGTAGTCCCAGCTACTCAGAAGGCTGAGGCACGAGAATTGCTTGAACCCGGGAGGCGGAGGTTGCAGCAAGCTGAGATCACGCCACTGAACACCAGCCTGGGCAACAGAGCCAGACTCCATCTCAAAATAAATAAATTAAAAAATAAATAAAGCCGGGCACGGTGGCTCATGCCTGTAATCCCAACACTTTGGGAGGCCGAGGTGGGCAGATCATGAGGTCAGGAGATGGAGATCATCCTGGCCAACATGGTGAAACCCTGTCCCTACTAAAAATACAAAAAAACTAGCTGGGCGTGGTGGCACGTGCCTGTAATCCCAGCTACTCAGGAGGCTAAGGCAGGAGAATTGCTTGAACTCTGGAGGTGGAGGTTGCAGTGAGCCGAGATCATGCTACTGCACTCCAGCCTGGTGACAGAGCAAGAGTCTGTCTCAAAAATAAATAAATAAACAAACAAACAAACAAACGGGCATGATGGTGTGCCAATAAAACTTACAAGGACAACAACAGTTTGGGTCATCAGGCTGTAGTCTGTTGACCCCTGTCTGGATTACTGTTCTTGCTCCAATACGATCTTGTCATCTGGATGGAGCTGTGTTCTCAAAGAGGTATTTAGGAGTTGGCTTATGACTGATGATATGAAACAGACTGAAATTAGCACTCTTTCATTATTACAATCTTAGGTCTTCACAATCTTTCATGCCAAGCAACTGATGGGATGGCTGTCTACTCTCTCTTCTTTTTCGCCTTTCAAATTTGAATGTAATCACAATGGCCAAATTTGCGAGTGGGAGGGAGTGAGGAGGAATAAAATGGCAACTACTATAACTATTGCTTATTGAGCTTCTCCTAGGCCTTGTACTAGAAACTTTATATACATGATCTCATTTAATGCTAATAACTATCTCATTAACGAAAGCATTATTTTTCCCATTTTCAGATGAGAAAACTAAGATTTAAGGAATAAGTAACTTTTGCCCAAGATCATTTTGCTAGTAATGCAGGAGCTGAGATGTGTGAGCGTGTGGGATGATTCCATCTCTTGTTTGATGCTACAGTTTGTGATTAGAATCAAAGGATTTTACAGGAAGCATTCACTGTACTTTTATCTTAAAAATAAGGCAAAGGAACACTATCAATGATTGCACCTTTCTTCTCACTTCCTTGAAAAAATGATTAGCTCACTGGTGATAAATCTCTTAGATAAGCACATATGTTTTATTATATGCTATGGTCTGAATGTTTATGTCCCCCCAAAATTCATATGCGGAAACCTAATTACCTAGATGACAGTATTAGAAGATATTGTATTAGAATATATGGTATAAGAAAATAGCAGAAGATGGTATTAAAAGGCAGGCTTAATATATCCAATTTTCGCTCTTTTTTTTTTGAGATGGAGTTTTGCTCTGTTGTCCAGGCTGGAGTGCAATGGCGTGATCTCAGCTCACTGCAACCTCCGCCTCCCGGGTTCAAGCGATTCTCCTGCCTGAGCCTCCTGAGTAGCTGGGATTATAGGCACGCACCACTACGTCTGGCTAATTTTTGTATTTTTGGTAGAGATGGGGTTTCACCATGTCGTGCAGGTTGGTCTTGAAATCCTGACTTCAGGTGATCCACCCACCTCGGCCTCTCAAAGTGTTGGAATTACAGGCATGAGCCACCGCGCCTGGACTAATGATTTTTGTATTTTTAGCAGAGACAGGGTTTCACCATGTCTCCCAGGCTGGTCTCGAACTCCTGGCCTCAAGTGATCTGCCTGCCTCAGCCTCCCAAAGTGCTGGGATTACAGATGTGAGCCACCGTGATCGGCCAATTTATCCAGTTTTTTTGTTTTTAGAAAATACACGATTATAGCCCAACTTATTCTACCTGATAAACTTTGAATTATGGGTCACATAAACCATTTTAGAGGGGTAGTTTTAAACCAATTAAATTTATTCTAAATTTA
Source organism: Symphalangus syndactylus (assembly GCF_028878055.3). Taxonomy (NCBI): domain Eukaryota; kingdom Metazoa; phylum Chordata; class Mammalia; order Primates; family Hylobatidae; genus Symphalangus; species Symphalangus syndactylus. Next base: position 119,157,952 of record NC_072447.2, on the reverse strand, counting down.
ATGTGTTATAAAAAGAAAAACACCCAAAGCATATGGCTTCCATTTCATTCAATTTTACTTAATTTAGGGTCTTTTGAAGCATCAAATTTTAAAAGTAAAATAATTTGATAATTAAAACCATGAGATATTTGTATTGGAAGGAATATTATAGACCACTTTCCTTGCAGTACAGATGAGTAAAATGAGCCCTGCAACAGCAAAATGACTTGCCCTAATCTTTTATTTTTTCAAGTTCTTTTATAAAGTTAAACAGGTGGCCTTTTGAGGATTATAATTTTCTTTTTATATATTTCCTTTTTAAATGTGGCTTTGCAAATATGCTACATAATGATGCACTTCAGAGACATTTCCATAACGGATGTCATGTAGTAGGGTGGAGTCCCTTTCAGCTGTCAGTGTTCTACAGAAGTGACGTCAACGGTAGGGTACTGGCTCAGTAGGGTATAAGTGTGTTTCAAAGTCTTGCACCTACGCAGAAGTATAGGGCCAGTACTGGACTGACTAAGGTCAGGAACCTTGTCAACCAAAGGAAATGAAAAATCCAAGCCTTAAGGATCTAATCCAAGATAAGGGGTTGATGAGGAAGCAAGGTAAGGCAAAGAAAATCTGAATAGCACCTCAGTGGAGAGATGATTTGTTAGTTTTGAGACAGTACCCCAGACAGATCACAGAATGCAAAGATTCTTTATTTGAGCTGCTCCTTGAACCTGCTCTCTAATTAATAACTCTACTGTAAGAGACATGAAAGTCACTATATTATTCCTTGGGAGGCTGGAGTAAATTATTCACATCATCAGGAACAATTCAATGTCTGCAAAGAGGTCCCTTGTCAGGTCATTCTGCCACACAATGGAAAGGCTTCATTTGCTTTGCTTCCTTAAGTCTTCTTTCTCCCTTACCTGATCTTTGAGTATATACAATCTTTTTTTTCTGTTATAGGAACAGATCCTTTCTTTTCTCTTCATCAAAGCTGATAAATAAACTGCAGCTTTTTAATAACGTTTCCAATTTCTTTTTTACCTTCATCAAAGCATGTACTGCTCATTAAAATGGTATAATCGCTCTGGATTAGTGTGAATTTCAGCTTTTACAGAAGAGAAATCCCACAAAGGAGAGAAGCATAGGTAACAGATTGCAAAGGGTTGGCAATACTTCCCTTAAATCTGAATGTAAATACCAGCATCTCCTAGCTCCCAGCAACGTATACTTATGTATTGGAGCTCCTCAGATGCACAGAATGGATGTGCAAGATGAAAACCAGTTGTCAAGGATTCTTTCTTCTTTCGAATTTGTCTTGCAATATTTAAAACAGTAATATGTATCTTTTTTTTTTTTTTTACCAGAAATGATTCAGAACATTAAGGTCTTTCCTGTGCCTTGTTTTCCATTTTGAATTAAATATATTATTTTTAAAAAATGAATCAATACCTTCATTAACATTTGTATCAACCCATTTTTTTTTTTTTTTTTGTGGAGGAAGGAAAAGGCTCTGAAGATTTGGAACAGCTCAGCCTCCAAAGTGCAGGTCAGAAAATTGGGCTAATTGAATGCTTATCAGTAGTACTGTAATTTTTTCCAGATGCCTTATAGCATTTGATAAATAATTAGAAATACGAGTTTCATTTCTAAAAGGGAAACTGATACATAATTTATAATGTGTATGAGAGCGTAAAGTATTATATAAATTAAATACACAGATTTTTAATTATTTAAAAATTATATAAAATGAAAGTGCTGTGCTCATAGCTAATTTTTATATTTTCACTTATTCCTATTATAAACCATCAAATTAATTGTAATGCTTTGGTATTCCATGGAAAGTATTTGCTTAAACAGTAACATCTACAAACTTAAAACCAATATCTTAAATCTCAGGGCAAGGTACAATTCTTTTCCAGGATCCCTAAAATAGGTAATTTCAATTACTGCCCTGAAGGCGTTATAGAAATACCAGGAGGCCAGTAGGTGGCTTACGCCTGTAATCCCAACACTTTGGGAGGTGAAGTGGGAAGACTGCTTGAAGCCTGGCGTTTAAAACCAGCCTGGGCAGGAAAACGAGACCCCTGTCTCTACAAAAAATTTAAAAAATTAGCAGGGCATGGTGGTGCACACCTGTAGTCCCAGTTGCTCAGGAGGCTGAGGCAGGAGGATCCCTCAAGCCTAGAAGTTGGAGGCTACAGTGAGCTGTCATAGAGCCACTGCACTCCAGCCTGGGTGACACAGCAAGACTCTTTCTTTCTTTCTCTCTCTCTTTCCTTCTTTCTTTCTTTCTTTCTTTCTTTCTTTCTTTCTTTCTTTCTTTCTTTCTTCTTTCTTTCTCTTTCTTTGTTTCTTTCTTTCTCTTTCTTCTTCTTCTTTCTTTCTTTTTTCTTTCTTCTCTCTCTTCCTTCATCCCTCCTTCCCTCCCTCCCTCCCTTCCTTCCTTCCATTCGTCCTTCCTTCCTTCCTTTTTTTTTTGAGACAGTCTCGCTCTGCGGCTCAGGCTGGAGTGCAGTGGTGTGATCTCGACTCACTGCCACCTCTGCCTCCTGGCTTCAAGTGATTCTCGTGCCTCAGCCTCCCCAGTAGCCAGGATTACAGGCTTACGCCACCATACCTGGCTAATTTTTTGTATTTTTAGTAGAGACAGGGTTTCATCACGTTGGTCAGGCTGGTCTTGAACTCCTGGCCTTCAGTGATCCACCCACCTCAGCTTTCCAAAGTCTTAGGATTACAGGCGTGAGCTACCGTGCCTGGCCTGAGACTCCTGCTTAAAAAAAAGAAAAGAAATATCATGAAATCACTGTTGGTTTGTACTGCTTAACAATTCAATCTTAATTGCAAAACACTTCCTTTTATTTTGTAACACTACTCAACACATATATAGATCATTTAACAAGATTTAATTTTATAGGTAATGAGTTTTCAAGGTATATGCAGATTTTGGCAATGTTTTCTGGAATAAGAAAACATGGAACTCTCCAAACACAATATAGTTATGATTCAACATGAAAGCTGTCATTTTTATTTGGTACTCTTCTGCATATTTGCTTCAGACAGCTGTTCTCTTATCATTGGTTGGGTCGTGGTATATTGTCTGGAAAGCAAGGTGATAAATATTCATGACTTATGATGTTTTAAAGTAATTGCAAGTAAAAAATGATTGCATTGATAATCAATTTTAATTCGTTTTTGTTTTGTTTTGTTTTTCCCCCTCCACATTATGGGGTCATAAGTTTTTAAAAACTTAAGTTATTATTTTACCTATTCCAGGATCTTCTCAGAAAGGCAGGAAAAAAGGAATTATTTCTTTTTCTAAAATCAAATGCAAATGATCAGATATTGAAACATTAACATGCAAATTAGTGAAACATTCCACAGATTTTCTGCAGCTGCTCCTCACCCCCTCCCTCAACTCCCACATTCCCTTATATATTCTAGCCACACCAGATATTTCATTATTTCCCAAATTTGCCTATATACCTATATAATCCAGCTTGGGAGAGTGGAATTGAAAACATGTGTGTTTAGGAGAGAGTCAGAATTTGGTTTAAATCTGTGTTTGTCTCTTACTATCTGTGTAGCTTTGGAAAAGTCACTTCATCTCTGTGTGCCTTGGTATCCTCATGGGAAAATTCAGACAATTGGCAACTCAACATAGTGCTAGGTATATAGCACATGCTCAATAAATTGTTATTGAATGAAGGATAAAATATAACATATAAACCACCTAATACAGTGCCTGGCACATAGTATTGGTAAACAGTAACTAATCATTTACCCTCTGTTCCTCTCTGAGGCCTGCTCTCACATTCGTTTTTAATCTAGCAGATACCTAACTATCCTTCAAGTCCCACATCAAATGGCATATCCTTGGAAATGATTTCGCTTTTTTTTTTTTTTTTTTTTTTTTTGAGACGATGTCTCGCTCTGTCGCCCAGGCTGGAGTGCAGTGGCACAATCTCGGCTCACTGCAAGCTCCGCCTCCCGGGTTCAGGCCATTCTCCTGCCTCAGCCTCTCCGAGTAGCTGGGACTACAGGCGCCCTTCCAGGCAAAGCTAATGCTTCTAGGTCTGCATTCTCATAACATCTTTCCCCCCACCATCCAAGACCTGTTGTACCCCTCAAGGAAAGAGAGGCCACCATAAGGCCAATCTGAGTTCCCAAAGAGTAAGGGAGGAGACCACCACTCATATTGTCTTATGCCCAATTTCTGCCTCCAAAAAAAGAAAAAGTAAAAACTAAAAGGTAGAAATGAAATCCACAAGCAGACAGCCCAGTGCCATACCCTGGGCTTGGTAGTTAAAGATCGACCCCTGACCTAATCGGTTGTGTTATGTATAGATTACAGACATTGTATAGAAAAGCACTGTGAAAATCCCTATCCTGTTTTGTTCTGATCTAATTATCGGTGCATGCAGCCCCCAGTCACATATCCCTTGCTTGCTCAATCAATCATGACCCTCTCACGCGCACCCCCTTAGAGTTGTGAGCCCTTAAAAGGGACAGGAATTGCTCACTCGGGGAGCTCTGCTCTTGAGATAGGAGTCTTGCCGATGCCCCCGGCTGAATAAACCCCTTCCTTTTTTAACTCGGTGTCTGAGGAGTTTTGTCTGCGGCTGGTCCTGCTACATTTCTTGGTTCCCTGACCGGGAAGCGAGGTGATTGGCAGATGGTCGAGGCAGGTCCTTAGGCGGTTTAAGCCTGCCCTGTGGAACATCCCTGCGGGGGACTCGGACCAGCCCGAGCGACGCAGATCCTGAGAGCGCTCCCGGGTAGGCATTTGCCCCGGTGGGATGCCTCATCAGAGCAGTGTGTGGCAGGCCCCCGTGGAGGATCAATGCAGTGGCTGAACACCGGGAAGGAACGGGCACTTGGAGTCTGGACATCTAAAACTTGGTAAGACTAGTCTTTGAAACTTGCCCACTCTGTTTGAGTGGAAGCGTGGCCTGATCACCCATGGTGTGCCTCTATCGGCACTTTGGTTTGGTTTTGACTTGGTTTGAGTTGCTTGACAGGATTGGTCTTGGGAACTTGCCTACTCCATTTGAGTGGAAGCATGGCCTGATCACCCACGGTGTGCCTGTACCGGCACTTTGGTTTTTGTTTTTGACTTGACTTGGATTGTGTGATACTTTGGTTCTGGTTTTGACCTGGCTTGGATTTCTGGATACTCTGATTTTGGTTTTGATTTTGGTTTGGTGCAAACTGCAAAAGTGTGTGTGTGCTCTTTTTACCTGTTCTTTGTTTTGTGGTGCGCATGCAGTGTGAGCGTGGTGTTTTGTCTCGAAGAAGCATAGGTCAGGCACAAATAAGCCCACCCTACTAGGAACTATGTTGAAAAATTTCAAAAAAGAATTTAAAGGAGACTATGGAGTACTATAACACTAGGAAAACTTAAAACTTTGTGTAAGATAGACTGGCCAGCATTAGAGGTAGGTTGGCCATTAGAAGGAAGCCTGGACAGGTCCCTTGTTTCAAAAGTATGGCACAAGGTAACCTGTAAGCCAGGGAACCGAGACCAGTTCCCATACATAGACACTTGGTTACAGATGGTTTTAGACCCCCCACCCCCAACACACAGTGGTTGAGAGAACAGCAGCATAAGCGGCTGGCAGAGGCAAGGAAAGACCAGCAGAGAGAGAGAGAAAGGAAAGAGACAGAGAGGAACTAAGAGGCAGAGAGAGAGGAAGAGACAGAGAGGGAGTCAAGGAGAGAGAGAGAAAGAGAGAGGCAGAGAGAGAAGAAGAGACAGAGGCAAAAGGAAAGTCAAAGAGAGAGAGACAAAGTCAAAGAGAGAAAGAGAGAGAGAGATATGCAAGTAGCTAAAAAAAAAAGTGTACCCTATTCCTTTAAAAGCCAACGTAAATTTAAAACCTATAATTGGTAATTGAAGGTATTCTCCATAACCCTATAACACTCCAATACCACTTTGTTGTCAGTGTAAACAAGGGCGTATCCCGAAAGCACTGAGGCCTTCCTATCAAAAATCCTTAACCCAGTAACCCGCTGATGGCCCAAATGCATTCAATCTGTAGCGGCAACTGCTTTGCTAACAACAACAACAAAAAAAGGTAAAAAAATAACTTTTAGAGGAAACCTCATTGTGAGCACACCTCACCAGTTCAGAAGTATCCTAAAGAAAAAAAAGGGGGGGGAAAGGGGGGGGCAGAATTTATATAAAAAGAGTATTATATGGTAAATTCTTGTCCTGGAATAAATTAACTGGTTGTTTAAAGAAAGAAATATTTGTAATAAGTCACAAAGCTAAGGCATGTCAAAGAATTGTCTGCAAAAGTCATGAAAGAGAAAAATGTTATAAAAAAGAATTTATGGAAAAAATGCTGTATAATTTAAGAGTAATTAGGCATCCTGAATGTAAAACTATTGAAAAAAAAGTTTATGGGCAAGGTGTATAAGAAAAGTAAAATATACCTTTGGTAAAAGGATTATAAGGAGGTATAAGAATGTACATTTTTGCCTACATTAAAAAGTTAGAAAAAATTATTGCTTTGAAAGTTTAAGCAAGTTTTAAAACGTTAATTGTAAAGAAAATTCTGTGTGTAAACATATTAGCTAAAGTTGAAGAAGTATCATCCAGTTTTTCTGTGAACTGGACATTAAAGTAAAAGCATAACAGGTTTTTCTTAAAGCATCAACTTGCTCTTTAGCAAAAATTATAAAAAGTTAGAAAGAGTCTATAAAATCTTACCTTATGGTCAAACATTAAAAATTAGATAAATATGTCTATAAGGTTTTATTAAAATTAAGCTTAACATTAATAACACAGTAATATAAAGATAAAATTTAGCTTATCTGGTATAAAAATCATACAAGAAGCATTGTTAAATGTAAAATGGTATTTGGCTTTCTTTAGCTTAAAAACTAAGAAAAATAGGTGCCAAAGGAAATTTCTCAGTAAAAAAGCACTAAGGACTATAAACTCCACTGCTAAGTTTACCACGTTTAAAACAAAAGGTCAATTTCCTTTGTTTTTGAGACAGAGTCTCGCTCTGTCTCCCAGGCTGGAGTGCAGTGGCACAATCTCGGCTCACTGCAAGCCCTGCCTCCTGGGTTCATGCCATTCTCCTGCCTCAACCTCCCAAGTAGCTGTGACTGCAGGCGCCTGCCACCACGCCCGGCTAATTTTTAAAAAATATTTTTAGTAGAGACAGAGTTTCACCATGTTAGCCAGGATGGTCTTGATCTCACGCAAAAGGTCAATTTCTTAAAAATTATATACTTGGTTTATCTTCCACTTTCCTTTCTCTCAAAAACTAAAAGTCTTTTAGCACATATACCATCCCTAGAATTTCCGGTAAACCAGCACCATCCTGAAGATCACGTTCTCATCAAAGGGTGGAAAGAAGAAAAACTCGTGCCAGCCTGGGAAGGACCCCACCTTGTGCTGCTAACCACCAAGACTGCTGTTCATACAGCAAAAAAAAAAAAAAAAAAAAAAAAAAAAAGGATAGACTCATCACACCTGAGTCAAGAAAGCGCCACCCCCTCCAGAATCGTGGGCCATAGTCCCAGGGGAAAACCCTACCAAACTAAAGCTAAGAAAAATTTAACTCTTTTAATCTATCCTATTACTCTTTCTCCTTTCCTCGTTCTATTGCTGACCATCTAGTTGTTAACATAACCAAGTCAATTTCGCCTCAAACTATTGCATTTAATGCTTGCCTTGTTATACCTTGTGAGGACTTGCCAAGTCAAAGACAGCTTTCTACTTCAGAAAAGTACTTCTGTCCCTCCTGACTCTCCTCAGACTGGGCATTAGTAAACTAGGACCATTTAATCCGGGGAGATTTCGATAAAGACTCCAGTGCCAACTAGGAGTCTTGCCCCCCGATGTACAGCTTTCATGCCATAGTTGGTCCAACATTCTGTGGACCACTAAAGAGCAAGGATAGACTGCCCCAACCGGTTTTTGTAATTTCCTAAAACCGTACATTCATTTTACTAGAGGATCATAGAAGTTAAAGACTTAAAACAAACTTTAGCAATTAAGACAGGATACCAAGATGCAAATGCCTGGTTAAAATGGATCAAATATTCCATCTGCATGTTAAACAAAAGCAATTGTTATGCTTGTGCACATGGCAGGCCAGATGCCCAGATTGGTCCCCTTTCCACTAAGGTGGTCTTCCAGGCGACCAGGTGTAGGCTGCATGGTAGCTCTTTTCCAGGATTCTACAGCCTGGAGTAATAAGTCGTGCCAAGCTCTCTCTGCTATATCCCAAAGTCCGGCACCCTGTGGGTCAGCCCCTGAGGGCCATCCAGCCTCCATCTCCCAACACTAAGCTCACTTCGTGTCTCTCATGACAGGGAGGAAACTTAGCGTTCCTTGGAGACCTGAAGGGATGCAGTGAGCTTAATAATTTTCAAGAGCTTATCAATCAGTCAGCCCTTGTTTCATCCCTGAGCAGATGTGTGGTGGTATTGTGGTGGACCTTTACTGGGCACTCTGCTGAATCACTGGAGTGGCACTTGTACTTTAGTCCAATTGGCTAACCCTTTCACCCTGGCATTTCATCAACCAGAAGGAAAAATATAAGACATTGTAAAGCGAGAGAAGCCCCTTATAGGTCTTTCAACTCTTATGTCTATTTAGACGTAACTGGAGTCCCACGAGGAATACCAGATCAATTTAAAGCTTGAAATCAAAGCTGCAGGATTTGAGTCAATATTTTGGTAGGTGACAGTTAATAAAAATGTAAATTGGATAAAATACATCTATTACAACCAACAGCAACGAGCTTTCATGTGTTAAAAGAAGGCCGGGCGCGGTGGCTCACGCTTGTAATCCCAGCACTTTGGGAGGCCGAGGCGGGCGGATCACGAGGTCAGGAGATCGAGACCACGGTGAAACCCCGTCTCTACTAAAAATACAAAAAAAAATTAGCCGGGCGTGGTGGCGGGCGCCTGTAGTCCCAGCTACTCGGAGAGGCTGAGGCAGGAGAATGGCGTGAACCCGGGAGGCGGAGCTTGCAGTGAGCCGAGATTGTGCCACTGCACTCCAGCCTGGGCGACGCAGAGCGAGACTCCGTCTCAAAAAAAAAAAAAAAAAGAAAAACTCCTGTTGGCCCCAGCCCTGAGGCTACCTGACCTGACAAAACTCTTTACACTCTATGTGTCAGAAAGAGAAAAAATGGCAGTTGGAGTTTTAACCCAGACTGTGGGGCCCTGGCCAAAGCCAGTGGCCTATCTCTCAAAACAACTAGATAGGGTTTCCAAAGGCTGGCCCCCAGGTCTAATGGCCCTGGCAGCAATGGCCGTGTTAGCCCAAGAAGCAGATAAACTAACCCTTAGGCAAAACCTGAATATAAAGGCCCCCCATGCTGTGGTAACTTTAATGACTACCAAAGGACGTCATTGGTTAACAAATGCTAGATTAACTAAGTGCCAAAGTTTGCTATGTGAAAATCCCCACATAACCATTGAAGTTTGCAACACCCTAAACCCCACCATCTTGCTCCCGGTATCAGAGAGCCCAGTTGAACATCACTGTGTAGAGGTGTTAGGCTTAGTTTATTCCTGCAGGCCCAACCTCCGAGACCATCCTTAAACATCAGTAGACTGTGAGCAGTACGTGGACGGGAGCAGCTTCGCCAACCCCTGCGAAGTGACTCTAAAGAAGACAACAAGCCCTGCTCCAGTCACACCCAGAAGCTGACTGGTCCACGCATGGCCGAAGCATGAGAAAACTCATCGTGGGACTCATTTTCCTTTTTTTTTTTTTTTTTGAGACAGAGTCTCACTCTGTCGCCCAGGCTGGAGTGCAGTGGCGCGATCTCGGCTCACTGCAAGCTCCGCCTCCCGGGTTCCCGCCATTCTCCTGCCTCAGCCTCTCCGAGTAGCTGGGACTACAGGCGCCCGCCACCACGCCCGGCTAATTTTTTTGTATTTTTAATAGAGACAGGGTTTCACCGTGGTCTCAATCTCCTGACCTCGTGATCTGCCCGCCTCGGCCTCCCAAAGTGCTGGGATTACAAGTATGAGCCACCGCGCCCGGCCATCATTTTCCTTAAAATTTGGACTTGTACCATAAGGACTTCAGCTGACCTTCCTCAGTCTGAGGACTATTCCCAGTGTATACATCGTCACTGAGGTAGGACAAAAGGTTGCTACGGTCCTATTATTTTATGGTTATTATAAGTGTACTGGAACTCTAAAAAGAACTTGTTTGTGTAACGTTATTCTATACAAGGTATGTAGCTCAGGAAACGACCAACTGGATGTGTGTTATGACCCATCTGAGCCTCCCATGACCACAGTTTTTAAAATAAGATTACAGACTGAGGACTAGTGAGGGCTCATAAGCAATACAAGTAAAGTGTTAGCTGAAACAGAAGAAAAAGAGGTGCCCAAACAAGTCATCTTAAAATTTGATACCTGTGCTCTCATTAATAGTAATAAATTAGGAATAAGGTGTGGTTCTCTTAATTAGAAAAGAGGCTATATGGCAGAAAATAAGTACATCTGTCATAAATTAGGACTGTGTGGAAATAAATGTAAATACTGGTCTTGTGTCATTTAGGCCACTTGGATAAAAAAAAAAAATGAAAAGGATTCAGTCCACCTTAGAAAGGAAAAAAATGGCCCTTCCTGCACTAAGGGACAATGTAACCCCTTAGAGCTAGTAATAACCAATCCCCTTGATCCTTACTAGAAAAAAGAGGAGCGTGTGACCTTAGGAATAGACGGGACCGGACTGGATCCTCGAGTAAATATCTTAGTTTGAGGAGAAGTTTACAAATGCTCTCCTGAGCCAGTATTTCAAACTTTCTATGAAGAACTAATGTGCCAGTACCAGAAATTCCAGGAAAAACAAGAAATTTGTTTTTGCAATTAGCCGAGCATGTAGCCTAGTCTCTCAATGTCACTTCATGTTATAGATGTGGAGGAGCTGTAATAGGAGATCAATGGCCATGGGAAGCCCTAGAATTAGTACCTATGGACCCAGTTCCTGATGAATTCCCGGCTCAAAAGAATCACCTTGATAATTTCTAGGTCCTAAAAGCCTCAATTATTAGACAATATTGCATAGCTAGAGAAGGAAAAGAATTCACTCACCCCGTAAGACGACTTAGTTGTCTGGGACAGAAACTGTATAATGGTACCACAAAAACAGTCACTTGGTGGAGTTCAAATCACACAGAGAGAAATCCATTTAGTAAATTCCCTAAGTTGCAAACCGTGTGGACCCACCCAGAGTCCCACTGGGACTGGACAGCCCCCACTAGATTATACTGGTTATGTAGGCATAGAGCTTATGCCAAATTACCTGACCAGTAGGCAGGTAGTTGTGCTATTGACACTATTAAACCATCTTTCTTCCTACTGACCATAAAAACAGATGAACTCCTGGGCTTCCCTGTCTATGCTTCCCGCGAAAAGAGAAGCATAGCTATACGAAATTAAAAAAAAATGATAAATGGCCCCCTGAGAAAATCATACAATATTATAGGCCTGCTACTTAGGCACAAGATGGCTCATAGGGATACCGGACCCCCATTTACATGATCAACCAAATCATACAGTTACAAGCTGTCTTAAAAATAATCACTAATAAAACCGGCAGAGCCTTGACTATTCTGGCCCGGCAAGAAACTCAGATGAGAAATGCTATCTATCAAAATAGATTAGCTCTCGACTACTTGCTAGCAGCTGAAGGAGAGGTCTGTAGGAAATTTAACCTTACTAATTGCTGCCTACACATAGATAATCAAGGGCAAGTAGTTGAAGACACAGTTAAAGATATGACAAAACTGGCACATGTGCCCATGCAAGTGTGGCATGGATTTGATCCTGGGGCCATGTTTTCAAAATGGTTCCCAGCGCTAGGAGAATTTAAAACTCTTATAATAAGAGTTGTAATAGTAATAGGAACCTGCTTACGGCTCCCTTGTTTCCTACCTGTACTTCTTCAAATGATAAAAAGCTTCATCGCTACCTTAGTTCACCAAAATGCTTCAGCACAAGGGTGCTATATGAATCACTATCAATCTGTCTTGCAAGAAGACTTAGGTAGTAAAAATGAAAGTGAGAACTCCCACGATTGAGTGAGAGTCTCAAAGTGGTGGAATAAGGGAGGAGACCACCCCTCATATTGTCTTATGCCCAATTTCTGCCTCCAAAAAAAGAAAAAGTAAAAACTAAAAGGCAGAAATGAAATCCACAAGCAGACAGCCCAGCGCCACACCCTGGGCCTGGTAGTTAAAGATCGACCCCTGACCTAATCGGTCATGTTATGTATAGATTACAGACATTGCATAGAAAAGCACTGTGAAAATCCCTGTCCTGTTTTGTTCCGATCTAATTACCAGTGCATGCAGCCCCCAGTCACGTACCCCCTGCTTGCTCAATTGATCACGACCCTCTCACGTGCACCCCTTTAGAATTGTAAGCCCTTAAAAGGGACAGGAATTGCTCACTCAGGGAGCTCTGCTCTTGAGACAGGAGTCTTGCAGATGCCCCCGGCCAAATAAACCCCTTCCTTTTTTAACTCGGTGTCTGAGGAGTTTTGTCTGCAGCTCGTCCTGCTACAAGAGATCTCTCTCTCCCCATTAAGAAAGTTGCACAGGTGAGGCCAAACATAACTATAGAGAGCTAAGAGTCTCATGACATTTTTTTTTTTAAGAGACAGTGTAGGCCAGGCTGGAGTGCAGTGGCACGATCACAGCTCACTGCAGTCTTGACCTCCTGGGCTCAAGCCATCCTCTCTCCTTGGCCTCACAAAGTGGTGGCTTGAGACACTGCTCAGCTCAGTCTCATAACATCTTATACCTAGCTTTCATGACATTTTGTTGCCATTGCCATTGTTGATATGTCTATTTCCCCAACTAGACTATAATAACTTCCTTAAGGGTAGTGACCCTATCATACTGGTCTTTGTATCTGTAGTTTCTATGTCCCAGGTATACAATAGAGCAAATAAATGTTTGATGAAAGATGAAGAGACTGTGTTGTCTGCCAGAGTTTTTACCAGTAGGTAGGACTTGACTATACTTTGTAATTCACATATCTATCTTCCCCACTAGACCATGAAATCTTTATCCATTTTGCTTTTGTTTTTAGGCAAGGTATCGCTCTGTCACCCAGGCTGGAGTGCACTGGCTCAATCACAGCTCACTGCAGCCTTGACCTCCTGGGCTCAAGCGATCCTCCCACCTTAGCCTCCTGAGTAGCTGGGACTACAGGCGTGCACCACGCACCGTCTAATTTTTTGTTTTTTTTTTGTAGAGACAAGGTTTTACCATATTGACCAGGCTGGTCTCCAACTCCTGGGCTCAAGTGATCCTTACACCACTGCCTCCCAAAGTGCTGGGATTATGGGTATGAGCCACTGTGCCCTGTTAGACCATGAAATCTTTAAGGAAAGGCCCTCTTTCCATGTATCTCCTGGACCGACACAGTGCCTGGCTCAAAAAATGCCTACGGAATTGATAATAGACAAAAATCTGTCTTTAGGGCTCTTTCACCCATTCTCTTCTGTTATTTGAGTAACCCTCCTCCCCACACTTCACAAGATCCTTACAATATCTGCCTTTCCACGTGTGCTGTTAGTCTCTCCTTTCTTTTTCTAACTTCCAAAGGATAGGTTTAAATAAAATAGACTCACTTTGCTAAAGTGTTCTTAGCTAACTCCTTGCTAGTTCTTTCATTCATTGCCTTAATCCAGCTACGAGGTACGTTGTATACAGTGGCTACCCAGTTGTCAGCTGGCATATCTAGCCCTTGGCAGAGATTTGATCAGTTAGATATAGTGCATCAACCTATGAAACCTCTCAATTTTGAACCTATCCTTTTAATATGGAGAATGAAATTCACCAAATCTAATTTCCCCCTTTCAGTTTGGGAATGCTCAAGTCTTAATCTCCTGTGGACCTGGGAGAAAACCTTGGCTCTGCCTTCCTCCCAGATTCCCTGAAGCGACCCCCAGTTTGTTTTTGTTTGCCTAGCAACCAAGAAGGGGCCATTTGCCATACTGATTTTAATATGAAGACATTTGGGTTCTAGTTGAGTATTCAGTTACAACATAGTGTACTAGAATTATCTATGTCCCTTGATCTCTCTATCAAGCATTACCAATACAAAATTAATATGGAGGCCTGACTAAGATTCTTTAGTATTTTCTCATACAAAGTTGGTCTCTGGTAGGGTGGGTGAAGTAATCCAGCATGTGTCATATTCCTTTTCAGTCTTTTCATTATCAAAATTAACCCCTATCCAATCATCTAACCTTTAAGGAAGAAATTACATTACTCATATGATTGCAATTTTAAATTCATGCAGGAAAGCCTTTCCTATATATTTTTTAAAAACACTCAAATATTAATGGTGTTAGTTATGTTGATCAGTTGGTATACCAGTTTGTACAAGGAGAAATGTTTTGGGCTAAGAGTTCTAAATTAGAATATAGTTAGACTAAGGATTGTTAGTAAAATTTTCCTTTTACTTTACCCTGATACTTGGTTTAACTCCCTTCAGACATCTATTCCTAGAGACTGTTGTCTTTTCTCCATATCCCCCTCTTCCAATTAGAGAGACAGATAAGCAGTTGTCTTGAGAATATAAGGTCATTGGCATTCCATAAATGGATTCCAGTGCCTGTTGCAGAAATAAGTGGTGAGTGTTCTCTGTCACTTGCAAACTATAAATTAATTAAGTTGACAACTTTTCCTTCTTTATGTTATGTTTTCAGAGGGACTTTTGAAATACCTTTTATTGCATTTTCTGATTATTAGAGTAACATATGGTCATTGCAGAGAATTGATAGCACAGATAATCACTAAAAGAAGAATAAAAACCTTAACACCCATAGATAACAGCTGTTAGCATTTTGATTTATTTATTTACAGCTTTTTTATATGCATATAAAAATGTTTTAAAAGAAAATTGGGATCATATTATATATAAATGCCATATCTTGCTTTTCAAAGCATCCTTGTATCTGAAACATTTTAAGCACCATTAAGTGCTTGAAAAAAACATTTTAAATTGCTATATAACATTGTCATGTGGATATACCATGGATTGTTTCTTTAATCATTCTTTTATCATCTTTAGATTGATTCCAATTTTTCCATCTTAAAAATAATTCTGGGCCGGGCACAGTGGCTCATGCCTGTAATCCCAGCAGTTTTGGGAGGCCGAGGTGGGTGGATCACCTGAGGTCAGGAGTTCAAGACCAGCCTGGCCAACATGATGAAACATGGTGAAACCCCGTCTCTACTAAAAATATAAAAAATTAGTTGGGCATGGTGGTAGGCGCCTGCAATCCCAGCTACTTGGGAGGCTGAGGCAGCAGAATTGCTAGAACCTGTGAGGCAGAGTTTGCAGTGAGCCGAGATCGCGCCATTGCACTCCAGCCTGTGCAACAGAGTGAGACTCAAGTCTCAAATAATAATAATAATAATAATAATAATAATAATTCTGTTCTTAGTCCTTTTTCTAAATTTCCGATTAAACTAGAGTCTTAGGAATTTACTGAGACTAAGTGTGTGATTTTTTTTCTTTCAAAAAACATTCATAGTAAGAATTTTTAAATTGTTTTAAAGAAAGTTTGAGGCTTGGCTTACTGGCTCATACCTGTTATCTTAGCACTGGGGGGGCTGAGGCAGGGAGGATCCACTTGAGCCCAGGAGTTTGAGACCAGGCTGGGCAAAAAAGTGAGTCCTCCAACTCTACAAAAAAATAAAAAATAAAAATAAATAAATAAAAATAAATTAGCTGGACATGGTGGCCCGTTGTAGTCCCAGCCACTCAGGAGGCTGAGGTGGGAGAATCCCTTGAGCCTTGGAGGTTGAGGCTGCAGTGAGCTGTGATTGTGCCACTACACTCCAGCCTGGGCGACAGAGTGAGACCATGTTTCAAAACAAATCAAAACAAAACAACAACAAAAAAAACTTTACACCAATTTGTCCATCTATTATACTAGCAGTGTTTGTGAGTACCTATCCATTTCACTGAAATTTCTCTCAATCCCTTAAACATTCTTAATTTGACTGACAAAAATGGTATATATCACTGGTGTTTTAAAATGCTGAATGTTAAAAAATGTATATACCATTAAGTTCTTAAACTTTCCCATATGTATTTATCTCTGTTCTTGTTCTTTATCCATGTTCCCTTTTGACTTTCATGAGCCTTTTTATATTTCAAATCTATCAACCCTTCTTAATGTTTGTTGCAAATATTTTCCCAGTTTGTGGCTTGTGTTTTAGGTTTTCTTGTTTAGTAATGGTTTTTGAGCTTCAACTTTTTCCATTTTTGTGTAGTCTAAATCTATTGATTTTCCACATGTGATTTGTTCCATTGCTTATGTGCTTAAGAATTCCATTGTTTTTCAGTAGAGTTTTTGGTTAGTTTTACTTAGCCAGACTTATAATTTTGAAGGCAATGGATTTGTTCCACACAACTGTAAATATAGCTGTAATTGTACTTTGTTCATTTTAAATATTTCATAGGCAGATTTGGATGTGCTAGTTATAAAAGTAGGAGCAGCTGTAATTCCTTTTAAACAGGACCGTGTGTGGAAAGAGCAACTCTTAAGAAGTCTTTTGAAAAAATACTTGAAATGTTGACATTTTATTGCAGTGAATGGCATTCCACATTATTCATTTTGCATTGTGTAAGAGCCCTATAACTCAAGGCAACACAACACTCAAATTGAATAATACTCCAGCATTTTCACTTTCAGAATTATTTGACTGGAGCTTTGTTTCAAACTAGCTAAAATAGCATTTCTCAAAGGGTGGTCTTTGGACTGCCTGCATCGGAATCACATGGATACTTGTTAAAATGGAGATTCTTGAGTCCCTCCTCCAGACATACTAAATCAGATCCCTTGGGGTTGAGGTCCCTGAATCCAAAGATAGATCTGGGCCAAGTGCGTTGGCTCACCCCTGTAATCCCGCCACTTTGGGAGGCCAAGGCAGGAAGATTGCTTGAGCCTGCGAAGTCGAGGCTTTGAGCTCTGATCTCACCACTGCACTCCAGCCTGGGCGACAGAGTGAGACCCTGTCTCAGAAAAGAAACCACAAAAAACAAAACAAAACACAGTGTATCAGTTAATAGGAAAAGGAATAGTCAGAATACAACAGGGCTTAAGTCTAAGAGTACTGGTCTATTAATCGGAAAAAGGAGCTCTGCTAACCTCGTGTCTGAGAACGACTCGTAATCCTTCAAGTTCCTTATGCTTCAAATGAGGATAAGGAACTCATTTGTAATTGCGGTGGCTCTCACCTGTAATTGTGATGTCTCTCACCGGTAATGGCAGCACTTTGGGAGGCTGAGGTGGGTGGATCACTTGAGCCTGGGAGTTGGAGACCAGTCTGGGCAACATAGGGAGAACCCATCTCTACCAAAAATTTTAAAAATTAGCCAGGCATGGTGGTGCGCCTGGGACCTGTGGTCCCAGCTACTCAGAAGGCTGAGGTGGGAGGATCACTTGAGCTCTGGATGTGGAGTGATGGTCACTGCACTCCAACCTGGGCAACAGAATGAGACCCTGTTTTGAAAAAAGAAAAGAAAAAAGAAAATACATGTACCAGAAGTTTCTTTTTTGTAAGGTCTAATTCTGTGCCAAGGAATCATGTAGTGTTTTTCTTAATTTGGGAAAAGAATCCTCTGTAATAAGCCATTTCTGTGGACCTCAATGCTCTGTATTGCAAATTAAGACTTTCTAGAGTTCAGATTTTATTTTTAGACTGTGATCATTAACTTTTTTCTTTTACATATCTGATTAGGCTTAATGAGTTAGCTAGGTTCATGACGTGTAAGGTCCCAACAACAATTTTAAAAAAGATATACGTGCACCCAAGTATACGTGATTGTAAGGTCCAGGTAAAAGGACAAATTTAACAGTGCTTCATCGGTTTTATTATTGTTAATAATAGAATTGGAGGAAGTGCTAGTAGTGGTCAGCATCTGGAAGGTGTGGCACCAGGAACCAGTGAGTCAGTGTTGACAAGTGTAGAGTTTAAGGTCAAGTAATACAGCCCCTGAAATGATCTGAAGTAGCGGGATGGAGAAGGGAGGGAGAAAGCAGGAAATCAATTGAAGAGCTATTAAAGTTAGAAGGAGCACAAGTTATTGACAGGATCTACATCAAAAGTGGAACAAAAGGTCTCAGTCTGAGTGATGTGATGTGATGTGAACTGAGTGATGTGAATAGCCACCAAGTTGCTTTGCCTTTCCCCTCCTCCATTTAGAGTCTGGATTGGGTTGGCGCATGAAGTGAGGGCACACCTGTAAGAGGTGACTACATAAAACTAGTTCCTAGAATTAGAGAATTGAGAGATATGAGGGTTGAGAGGTGGTGGAGGGAGTCCAGGCATGTATTTTTCTGTTGTCACACCTTCAGGAAAGGGGAAATATGCTTTCTGACCAATGTAATTTCCCTTCTGACCTCCATCCTCTTTAGGATTTCAGTTGCCTTTATTTATTACAAAATTACTATATTCCAGTGCCATCAAATCCCAGAGGGTAACAAAGAAACTATATAGCAGTAAATATAGAGATGCATAGTTATTTGAACTCTTCTGAGGCAAGCTCCATTCATTAAATGTAGTGGAAAGGATGTGGGATTCAAGTCTGTCAGGAACCCCTTAAATTATTCCTGAGTTGGAATTCTTTCTCAATTTCCCACTATCTGTGTGATCTTGAATATAACGTATATGAGCCACATTTTTTTGAAATCTGGAAAATGGAGATAAACATTTTTATTTAAATAGTTATTTGAAGATTAAATAAGATATAATAGAAAAAGAACCTGGTACAATGACTGGTACATAGTAAGGACCAGTATCCTTTTTAAATTGATTGATTAAATTTCAATAAGTCTTATCCGATTTTCCAGTATAGTGCCTAAACTCATTACTTTAGCCTTATTCTGTGGGGTCTTCAATTCTTCCTCACTAGTTTTAGCATTTTTTGCTTGATCTCACCATCTATCTCTTCATTCTCTTTGTCTTTCATGTTTTCTCCTTACCTCCCAACTGTATTTTTAAAGAAGAGCATTGCCTTAGATCTGGAATCTACTCTGGATTCAAAATTATGTCCTTAGCCTCTTGAATACTGAATATATTCTCCTGGTCTTCTACTCAGCGGAATCTCTAAACTAGCCTCCAAATTTTTCACTTGGCCCCTTCCTCATTTTTCTTACTATGCACTGTTCTTCCTATGGTTGTATCCAAGGTTTTTTTCACATCATTTTTCCCCATTCCAGAGTAACATTTCTAGCCCTCCAGTGTCTGTCGTCCTCTCTCTGGCCACATTCAAGTCATTCTCCAGATATGCAAAAATACACTGACCTAAAATCCAACTAATGATGGATAAGATACCTGCTTTAAGACTCTGGAATACACTGCACTTAGAGTTAACACTCACTTTTTACCACTGTTATTTAATTTTATATAATTAAACCTCTCTATCTACCCACAGGGGCCACAGAAGTTTAGATTTTGTCTGTGGGGAAAATGCTAAAACCTTTCTCCTCCTTCTCTCTGAGTCCAAGTAGTCCTGGATAACAGAAGTCTAAAGTCTTTTATTTCAAGTTAATGAAAGGAAAGAAGTTCTTTTTGGAGATATTTGCTTGGAAGCCCCACACATCTGGGTATGCCTCTGATCATTGTACAAAAAAAAAAAAAAAAATATATATATATAAACAAAAAACAGTTCACACATTCATTCATTCAACAAATCTATCTATCTATCTATATATATCTGCCTATTTATCTATCTATCCATTTTTGAGACACGGTCATGCTCTGTCATTCAGGCTGGAGTGCAGTGGCACCAATCATGGCTCACCGCAGCCTCGAACTCCTGAGCTCAAACCATCCTCTCACCTCAGCCACCCAAGTAGCTGGGACTACAGGTGCAGGCTACCATGCCCAGCTAATTTTTTTTTTTTTTTTTTTTTTTTTGAGACGGAGTCCCACTGTGTTGCCCAAGCTTGTTTCAAATTCCCGACTTGGCCTCCCCAAATGCTGGTATTACAGGCATCAGCCACTGTGCCTGGCCAAATTCAACAAATATTTATCGAAAACCTATGATACTTCCCCTACAAAAAAAGACAAAACAAAACAAAATCAAAACAAAACAAAAGCAAAAACTATGATGTGATGTGACTGGGCATGGTGTCTCACCCCTGTAATCCTAGCACTTTGGAAGTTCGAGGTGGCAGGATGGCTTGAGCCCGGGAGTTTGAAACCAGACTGAGCAACAGAGGGAGACTGTCTGTATTAACAGCAAACAAACAAACAAACAAGCAAAAAACTAAACTAAAAGAAACTATGGTGTATAATATAAAATTCTGGATGAGCAGATTAAGATGAGCAAACTACATGGTTGAATAGGGGAGATGAACCATGCACACAACTATAATACACAGCAAAAAGGAATAAATGACACATGGTGGTACAAATGAAATAGAATATATCTTTACAGAAGAGAGAGATTTCTCCAGGTTGAAATCTTATGTAATTAATTTCCTTCAGTGACTGACCAAATAATATGTCGGTTTCATGAAGCAAGCCTCAGCTACCCGATGTTAAAATATTTCAACTCTACAGCAGCAGCTAGACAACATCCAAAAAAAATTTAAACTCAGTATAAGGAAGAAATGAAATTCAACTGTTTCAACAATGAGCATAGTGTAATTGGGTGAGGGCCGCCTGTTGGTACCAAAAGGTCCTGACAATTGCAGTGATCCATTTGTAAAGCCTTCTTTCTTTTCCTCAGGTTGTGGAAATAAAACAGTCCTCAAGAGTAAAGTGGAGAATTTCCAATTTCGTCCTTTAATAAATGGGTTGTTGGCATTGAATAGAATGAAAATAATGATACGTCTTTTTCCACCAAAGCATAATGACCCTTGTGGCCTTTCTCTCCATTCTGTACCCTGTACTTTAGATGGTAAGCAGCAATTTGAGTGGCAACATTGAAAAAGATGTTAACCCTCTGTTGCTCAGCAAGTACTAAGCAGATACAGAGCCTACATTGTGCTCACTGCGCCAGGACTAATAGCAAAGTGGTGTTCCTGAATTTTTCCCCTTCCCCCAAGCTCACTGAAACATAAACTCTGGCATTAATAAATAAATACAACGTTCTGATTGAGAAGGTAGTGCATCCACAGATAACTGGAAAACTTACAATCCTAGAACTTTGTCTTACATTGATGTTGACATCGTATAGGAACTTAGAATCTAATTTCTGTAAATAAATTTTGCGGAACGTTTATGAAAATCATGGAACAGTTAGGTTTCAAAAATTTTTTTTACAGTCAGGGAAGAAAGAGTTTCCCCCGCCCCCACCCCTATACGCAGCAGTGTAAAAACACTTTGTTTTTTAAAGGATGTTAAATTATAAAACCCAGCTCTGAATTTTAAATGCCACAGATGTGAGGGTATAACACCTTATTAGGTTGCCAGATTTAGCAAATAAAATTACAGTATGCCCAGTTAAATCTGAATTTGAGATAAACAACAAATAATTTTTTTTTAGTATAAGTATGCCTCATGCCATATCTAGCAACCTTAACCTTAGAAAACAATACTTGATTATGTAATATTCCAGCCGACTGGTTAATTTTTAGGAGGTAGGTTTGCTTTTTATTCCCTGGGTTTTCATCTTTTCCCATTCCTGCATGTCTCCTCAGCATACAAGATTTCTTTGAATGAATGGAAAGATCTTCTGTGAAGAAGACCATTCAGTTCATAAATGAAATATTTTAAAGCCCTGCACCCCTCTGCAAAAAAAAAAAAAAGTGAACAAAAAGCCCCTTTTTAGTCCTCTTTTTGTGCTGTTACAATTGCTCTTCACTTGTTGATCTGGGTTTAATCATTCAGATAAGTGCTTCAACTTTAAGTGCCTCAATTTTCTGCTGTTCTGAATATGAAGGCTCAGTATAAATGGGTGGGGGAGGGAGGCAGTCTATTGCACTGAGTCACATCAATTTGAAAAATAAATATGTAGACTTCATGTGGACTTTTCCTATAATTAAAGACTCTCACTTCCCAAAATATATAAATCAAATGCTTTACCTGTTCTGATCATTTCAGTGAACATTCAATTCACGCGTCCATCAGAGGGTTCACAAATGCACGAAAAGTTCATAATTCAGGTGGGCATCATGACTCATGCCTGTAATCCCAGCACTTTGGGAGGCTGAGGTGGGAGGATTGCTTGAGACCAGGAATTCAAGACTGGCCTGGGCAACAGAGTGAGACCTCATTTCAACCACAAAAAAAATACATCTTCTTCACATTTTTTTTTTCTAGACATGGTCTTGCTCTGTTGCCCAGGCTGGAGTGCAGTGGCATGATCATAGCTTACTGCAGCCTCAAATTCCTGGGCTCAAGTGATCCTCCCACCTCAGCCTCCAGCATAGCTGAGACTACAGACACATGCCACCACACTTAGGTATGCAACCAAAACTTGTAGGAAATACTACTGATTTTTAGTATTTGCTTTATTGTGTCATAAGAAAACCTCTTTACAAAACTTGAGACATCTTCCTATTAAGGTTATAATTCCATTATGGCAGATATATGCGATGTTGAAATCACTTTTAAAATCATTATTATATTTTAAAAATTATTACTTTTGAAACATTTCTTATACTTTCTTCAACCTTTTTATTAAAAATATGATTTTTACACCCTCTTCTTTTGAAGTCATTTGCAGAAGGACATGCAACAATAAGTCCCCGAGCTGTCTCTAGAAATGCATAAGAACTCTATTTAGGCCGGGTGCAGTGGCTCACACCTATAATCCCAGGACTTTGTGAGGCTAAAGCAGGAGGATTGCTTGAGGCCAGGAGTTCAAGACCAGCCTAGACAATATATTAAGACTTTGTTTCTACAAAAATGAAATAAAATAAAAGGCATGATGATGTATGCCTGTGGTCTCAGCTACTTGGGAGGCAAGGTGGGAGGCTAAGGTGGGAGGATCACTTGAGCCCAGGAGGTCGAGGTTGCAGTGAGCAGTGATTGCACCATTGCCCTTCACCTTGGGCAACAGAGGAAGACCCTGTCTCATAAAAAGAACTCTATTTAGGCACTTTCATATGTAACATCTGCCCTCTCAGGAATCTTTTTAATGGAAAAACATTGATGTCTTTCTGTTTATGATGATTATTTCATCTTTTGTTTAACCTTCAAAAACCTACAAAAGTTTTAAAAGATGTCATGTCTAGTATCTCAGGATACTAGAAATTGAAAGAAACTTTCTCAATTTGGCTAAAGTTGTCCATGAAATCTTTGTAGCCTATATCACATTAATGGTTTAAAAAAGTGAATGCTTTTCGATAGAAAAGAGGACATGAAATGTTACCAGCTCATAGAAATGATAAATACTCAAGGTGATGGATACCTCACATACCCTGACTTGATCATTACACGTTTTGTGCATGTAAGAAGCACTCACAATTTCCCCATAAATATATCAAATATTATGTATCAGTAAAGGGGAAAAAAGTGAAAGGGTTGCTCTTAAGATCAGGAACAAGTAGAGGAGGTTTGCTCTCACCATTTCTATTCGACATTATACTAGAAGTTCTACTCAGTGTAATAAGGCAAGAAATAAAAGGCATCCAGACTGGAAGGAAAGCAGTTAAGGCTCTCCTTATTCACACATAACATAATCTTCTACAGAGAAGAATCTACAAAAAAACTACCAGATATAATGTCTGTCGTCCAGTCTGGAGTGCAGTGGTGCTATCGTGGCTTACTGCAACCTCTGCCTCCTGGGTTCAAGCGATTCTCTTGACTCAGCCTCCTGAGTAACTGGGACTAGAGGTGTACCCCGCCACACCCAGCTAATTTTTGTATTTTTAGTAGAGACGGAGTTTCACTATGTTGTCCAGGCTGGTCTTGAACTTCAAGTGATCTGCCCACCTCGGCCTCTGAAAGTGCTGGGATTCCAGGCATGAGCCACCACGCCCAGCCACTTCTGTTATCATTTTAAAAGCAAAAAAGTTCCATTAAATAGAAATCTTTATATACTTTTTTTTTTTTTTTTTTGCAGCCTTGCTAAGAATGAGCTCCCATATGGTTGGTATGCATGGAGATGTACTGCCTGATTAACTTATCTTACACTTTTGGGCGCAACCAATTAAAACTTGTGGCAGTCTCTTATTTTTTCTTTCTTTTTTTTTTGGAAAAGACAGGGTGTTGCCATGTTGCCCAGGCTGAACTCGAACTCCTGGGCTCAAGTGATTCTCCTACATTGGCCTCCCAAAGTGCTGGGATTACAGGCATGAACCATCATACCCGGCCTCAGTCAGTCTCTTAAAGTCAGAAGTACACTAGACCATAAAACTGGAGACCTAGTTGTGCTCCAGCTGTGCCAACATTTAGTTTCGCGATATGCGGCAAGCCACTTCACCTCTCTGGGCTTGAGTTTCCTCATTTAGTAAAGTGGGTGGTTAACAGAGGATCACTCCTGTTCCACTTCTAAGACTTATTATTTAAGACATATAGAGAGTTTAACATCAACTTTATTATCACTTGAGACACCACTTCAGTGCTGCAACTTTAGCATTGAAGAACAGAGCAAAATGCTTCATAAATGCAGGTAAGAGTAGATATTTTGGTCTGACTCAGATAATTGCCTTAGTTATAAATTGGCATTGTAGATCTATCTACAATGTATGTTAATAATATCAAAAAATAATAAAATAAAATCCCCAGAATTTTCTGCTTTCTCAAATAAATTCATTAAGTGTAAAGAAAGAACTAGTTTTTAAGATCTTCTGGTTTAGACATTCAAAGTATTGAAAGGGTAGATTCCAGATTGATAACCATAAGGGTCTTTAAAGTGGCATTTTTAGACAAGGCGTGGTGGCTCATGCTTGTAATCCCAGCATGTTGGGAGGCCAAGGCGGGTGGATCTCCTAAACTCGGGAGTTTGAGACCAGCCTGGGCAACATGAAGAAACCTCATTTCTGCCAAAAATACAAAAAAAAAAAAAAAAAAAAGCCAGGCATGGTTGCATGCCTGTGGTCCCAGCTACTCAAGAGGCTGAGGTGGAAGGATCGCTTGAGCCGGGGAGGCAGAGGTTACAGTGAGTTGAGATTGTGCCACTGCACTCTAGCCTGGGTGACAGAGTGAGATTCCATCTCAATAAATAAATAAATAAAGTAGCATTTTAAAAAAGTATCTGCAGTTTTATTCTTATGCTAAACATCTAGGCCCTGTTTTGAAGGCACATACACCACACATTTATACTCAATCAAGCAGATAGCCAAGTTGTCAGTGTGCGTGTCTTACCAATGTTATATTTATTTCTCTGTAATTGTTTCTTTAGTGTGTTGAGGTGTTATAGTATAAAATCATTAATCTTGAACTTTGAGTACCTTTATATTTTTTGAAAATAACAAAAAGTGACGTATTATGCCCTGTTCCATATAGAATATGAACCTTAGAATAGGTGCTGTGCTACACAATTATCATTCCTTTTCCCCATTCTCTCTGCCAGTGTGATCTATTCACCTACTCATATCCAGAAATAAAATTTGTTTTGTTTTGTTTTCTTTTCTTTTTTCTGAGACAGAGTCTCCCTCTCTCACCCAGACTGGGGTGCAGTGGCATGATCTCGGCTCACTACAACCTCCACCTCCCGGGTTCAAGTGATTCTTGTACCTCAGCCTCCTGAGTAACTGGGACCACAGGCACCCACCACCACGCCTGGATAATTTTTGTATTTTCAGTAGAGATGGGGTTTTACTGTGTTGGCTGGGCTGGTCTTGAACTCCTGAGCTCAGGCGATCTGCCTGCCTCAGCTCCCAAAGTGCTGGGATTACAGATGTGAGCCACAGTGCCCAGCCTAAAATTTGTTGATATTTAGTTTGTTACAGAAGAAGGAGGATTGAAATAAAAATAAAATACATTTATTATCTAATGACTGGTAACTGATTTTATATTCATGTACAGATAGAATAACTCTACATTCTGAGAATTCAAAACTTTTTGGTCAGTTAAAATATTAAGAAACATGAACTATCTTGCTTCAATTGCTTGTTTTTAGCAAGTTTAAATAGTTCACTAAACTTCATAGCTTTGAATGCATCAAAGTCTCTTCAGAGTTTTTCAGTGGGTAACAAATGTGTGTGTGTGTGTGTGTGTGTGTGTGTGTTTCAAATTTGCCACTGCAGAAACTGTAAAAAAGAATATATATATATATATATATATATTCCCTGTTGCTCAAGCGATCGTCCCACGTCCCACCTCAGCCTCTTGAGTAGCTGGGACCACAGGCACGCGACCATGGCAGGCTTTTTTTTTTTTTTTTTGTATTTTTGGTAGAAATGGGGCTTCTCCATGTTGCTCATTTTGTATTTTTGGTAGAAACGGGGTTTCTCCATGTTGTCCAGGCTGGTCTCAAACTCCTGAGCTTAGGAGATCCACCCGCCTTGGCCTCCCAACATGCTGGGATTACAGGAATGAGCCACCACGCCCTGCCTAAAAATGCCACTTTAAAGACCCTTATGGTTATCAATCTGGAATCTACCCTTTCAATTTTTTGAATGTCTAAATCAGAAGATCTTAAAAACTAGTTCTTTCTTTACACTTAATAATTTATTTGAGAAAGCAGAAAATTCTGGGGATTTTATTTTATTATTTTTTGATATTATTAACATACATAATGTAATACAAAGAATATACATATATTTTTTACAGTTTCTACAGTGGCAAATTTGAAGTATGGTAAATGTTGCTTCTGCATTCCAGTTTGATAATGAGCCTTAACCTTGTCCATTTCATTCCATTAAAAGAGGAAAAAAAGTAGTTACTGGCAAAGCAAATGGCTCATAAAGTAATAAGAGTGATGGAAAAAGAACAGTTCCCAGCATGGAATGAAAATATCTTTCACCAAGGATGAAGTAGAATTATAGAAGTACTCCATCTGTAGCTGCTTTTTACATTTAATAGTCTTAAATAAAATTCCCCTTGAGTATCTCTGACCACTGAGGTCTGAGACCCTGAAACATGATGAAATTTACAATCTGGGCAGTCATAAAGAAAGTCCTACATTTTCTTCAGGCTTTGAGGGGAATGGGCATTCTATTATGCCTATTCCATTGGTCACCTTGAGTCTTATAAATTTCTTTATAAATTTGCCATACAAACTTTTATTTATTTTTATTTTGTTTAATTAAAATGTTTTTCTTTTTTCATAGCAATGGGGTTGCCACCATGTTGCCTAGGCTGGTCTTGAACTCCTAGGCTCAATCAATCCTCCCATCTCAACATCCCAAAGTGCTGGGATTATAGACATGAGTCACTGCGTCTGGCTGCAAACTTTTGGATATTTTTCTTAAAATAAAAACTTTTCTAATATATACTTGTTTTGCGATGTCAAGATGGTCCAGGGGATCTTAACAAATAATAAAGAAGCCTTTCATGATATAAGGATCAAGACTTAGGTTCTAATATCAGTTTTATTGCACAATTATTGTGTAGTATTGGAAAAGTCCAATCATCTTTCTAATAATTTATTTTGAGGCTTAAGTGCAAATATGCTTAAAAGGTTCTTTTTAATCATAAAGCATTATGCAAATGTGACGTATTTTCTCCAGACAGCCACCTAAATGAAAGTGGTGGGTTTTCAATTATCTGAGGCATAAGCCATGAATCGATGTACTTTGACTACACATAAGTAATGGAGATTAGCCTTGTGGTTGCTTATTAGATTGAAATGCTTTTGCATACATATTCGTATAGAATACTTACAA
This sequence comes from Symphalangus syndactylus, assembly GCF_028878055.3. NCBI lineage: Eukaryota > Metazoa > Chordata > Mammalia > Primates > Hylobatidae > Symphalangus > Symphalangus syndactylus. Next base: position 119,130,228 of record NC_072447.2, on the reverse strand, counting down.
GTCAAAACAGTCAACTTTGTTATTTATATAGTGTTGACAATGATGATAATAGGTAACACTAATTAAGCACTCCGTATACATCATGCCTGGTGCTAAGCAGTTTCTGTATGTTACCTAACTCAACAGTTGAAATGACCCTGTATTATAGAGAGGAAACAGATAAAGTCAGGATTATAGATTGAAGCAATCCAACTCTTCTCTTAGCCATTATATTTTTATGCCTTCCAATACTCTTAAAAATCTGCTGTCTGTCAACTTTTTATTTCTGGCAGAGCATTCTTCAGAATAAATGCAAGACAAATACTCCAGAGAGGCTTCTGGAAGCTACAGACTCCAGATAGTCTCATGATACATTGAGTAATCTGGTTAAATGGAGAGTAAACATTAGGATTATGAAAACAGAAGCACAGAACTTAATGGAGAAAACCTGCTTGATTTCCATAACAGAAAATCATGCTATACTAGAGTTTGGGTTAAGTAGAAAGTAGATACAAAAGTGGGAGCCTCAGACAAAAGAACTTTAAACTTAAAAAAAAAACCCACCTTTGAAAGTTTTTAAACCAAGAAGTTTTGATTACAGTCCACATAGCATTGTAGGACATGTAATGTAAGAGCTTAGAGATGAGTGGGAGGAGCTGATGGGGAATTTTGTAGGCAATATGACCACTCTGTAATTGTAATTGACAACTTGTCAATTACCCAAGGTCTTCCATACCCCTTGTGCCATCTGGTAATCACAGTATTCTGGTGAGGAAAATAGAACACATTCTATTACACCATTTTAGAGATATTTTAACTGTTAATGGCAGAATCTTCTTAAAATTAGCCTTGAAATTGGCCTAAACTATAATTTTCACAAATTATCTTTGAAGAGAAAGTACATGAGTACATTGGTCCCAACCCACATTTATAACCCCAGCATCCATCATGACTTTATTCACATTACATTCTAGCTAGACAGAATTACTCCCCAAGCAGTTATACATCTTTACCCACTGCCTTTTTTTTTTTTTTTTTTTTTTTTTGAGACAGGGTCTCTTTCTGTTGCCCAGGCTGGAGTGCAATGGCACAACCATAGCTCACCATAACGTCAAATTTCTTTGTCTCAAGTGATCCTCCTGCCTCAGCCTACTAAATATATCGGACTACAGGAAAGTGCCACCATGCCCAGCTAGTTTTAGAGGGGGTTTTATTATGTTGTCCAGGCTTGTCTTGAACTCCTGGGCTCAAGAAATCCCCCTGCGTCAGCCTCTCAAAGTGCTGGGATTACAGGTGTGAGCCATTGCACCTGGCCTCTACTCCTTTTTTTTTTCTACCATACAAGCCCATCCCAACAACTTATCTCTATTCATATTGGCTTTTCAAATCACATCTATATTTCCACCCCTAAAATCTCCTTACTTCTTGATTTCTTCAAGCATATGTTAAAATGACAAGTTCTGAGTTGTCATCCCTGGAAAGGGCGCCAAGAGTCCTTTATAGACTATTCCCTGAAGACAGCTGCCCAAGTATTGTTTCGGTCAAAATAATCAGAAAATGTTGAACATCATTAAGGAAAATTGGAGGAAAAACCAGTAAGCAGTCATTCCTTTTTTTTTTTTTTTTTTTTTTTTTTTTTTTGTAAATCCTTGAGGTGTCTGCATCCGGGCTGTTTTTTGTAGTTCTGGTCTATGTACAAGACAGGAATAATAGAGTTGGAGAAGATCCTGAGACAAGCAACTGAAATGGTGAAGGGGACAGAAAGCAAGGCGGGATATAAGCTATATATAAAATGACAACTCTTCATATTAAAACTGGCTAAAGGTAAGCCTCATCAGAGAGCTGTGTGGCTGCAAGATTTTGTTACTGGTATCTTGCCAGAGCATATGTCCTAAACAGTTTTATCTCCAGTGGCCTCAGCCTTGGGCTGTAGTTTGGCTATTCTATTTTCTCTAACTCAATTTCTTGAATTTCTGACAATTTCTTTAGTCCCACACATCCCCATTTACCAGGAGCTTCTCATTACAGAATGGTGAATGTCAGGATGCCCTTACCTACAGGTAAGGGGCAGGTGAACAGTCTTATTTATGTTCATATGGGTTCTAGTTTCATTCTCCCTCCAGGCCAATTGTCATACTCTTTAGGCTAAGTTGTGTACATCAGAATCACCTGGGGAACTATAGATCTATGAATCATTTATCACTTAATTTCTTTATTGTGGAAAATCAGGATGTCATGTATGTATTTCTTTAATACAGAACATAACTAAACAAACAACAAAAATGAATCATTAAGTAGAAAACTGCTTTCGGTCTAATGTTTTATACACACACACACACGCACACACACACACACATATATATATTTGGAGATTAGGTCTCACTCTGTCGCCCAGGCTGCAGTGCAGTGGCACAATCATGACTCACTGCAGCTTCAACTTCCCGGGTTCAGGTGATCTTCCCACCGCAGCCTCTGGGGTAGCTGGGATGACAGGTGTGCACCACCAAGCCCGAGTAATTTTTTATATTCTTTTGCAGAGACGGGGTTTCGTCATGTTGCCCAGGCTGATGTAGAACTCCTGGGCTCACGCAATCCACCTGCTTTGGCCTCCCAAAGTGCTGGGATTACATATGTGAGCCACCATGCCCTGCTGGTTTAATGTTATATTCAAGTTTCTCTAACTGAAGGGCATGTACTGTTGAGCATGCTCAGAAGCCAAGGTTCAAGCCATTCTTCAACTATAGATGCTTCAAGTCATCTCTCTTTCTTTGAAATATTCTCTCCCTTATCAGTTTCACCAATTATACCAAGTAACCCCCTGCTTATTCCCCTAGAACAGACAGAGCTGCTACTAGTCTGTGCCTTATGTGATTTAGAAAAAGACTCTTGGAACGCAGCCCCAGACCATGATGTACAGAGAATGAGTTGGGTATCGCCTCATTTTATTCTCTAATTCAGGTGCCCTTGTGCAGTGAATAACGTGGCAGCTGTGAGACTAGTGATGCTAAACAGGTTTAATTTTTGGTGCAAATTCTAATGAATTAATAATAGCTGTTTTAAAAACACACACAGTGCTAAGAAAGACTCTGAGGCTGTTTTCCGGCTCAGTAGATAAAGTGTACTGTAAGCTGGGATGATTTGCCTTGGTTGGGAGAATGGCACTAGGTGTGACAAGAATTTGCTATCTGAGGACTAGAGGCATCTCACCCGTCCTGAAGAGGTAGGAAGCCTGGGGTAGGCAGAGGTTGAAGTAGAATGTGGGCCCAGACAAGTTTTATAATTTATAGAACACAACTTTCAAATGCCCTTGTAATACAAGGCAACAATCCTACTTTTCCAGGTCTCTAACAAAAAGCATCTAGCTGAGCTAGAGTGTTTTCATGAGGCATCTGCTACACAAAACAATGTCTTGCTTAATAAATAACACCCGTTTCTACTTGGTGTCATTTTACTGTTTAATCAAAACATTTTCACCACTCTTAACCACAATCTAAAGAAGGATGCTTCAATCTCTTCCTGATTTAGCCTTAAACTTGGTCAGGTGTACCATACGACTAGGATTGCCAGAGTCAGCCACCCTCCCAACAAAGGATGCTCAGTTAAATATTGCACGGAACACACTTACACTAAAAATTGCTTGTTGTTTATCTGAAATTCAAATTTAATGGGGCATAATGTATTTTACTTGGCAATCCTACCTATGATGGACATATGTATTTCCCCCCAGCTTTATTAAGGTATAATTGACAAATAAAAGTGTAAATATTTATGATATAAATGGAAATATATACAGATGCTCCTCGACTTTTGACGGGGTTACATCCTGATAAACCTGTCACAAGTTAAAAATATTGTGAGTTGAAAATTCATGTAATACACCTAACTTACTGAATATCCTAGCTTGGCCTAGCCAAACTTAAATGTGCCCAGAACACTTATATCAGCATACTTGGGCTGATGTAACACAAACCCTATTTTATCATAAACTGTTTAATATCTCATGTAATTTATTGAATACTGTATTCAAAATGAAAGATAAAATGGTTGTATGGGTACTCGAAGTACAGTTTCTATTGTCTGTGTATCCCTTTTGCACCATCATACAGTTGAAAAATCTTGTGTCAAACAATCATAAGTCAGGGACCATCTGTATTGTTGAAATAGCATTTTAAGCTGGATTCCTTTTTAGAAAAAAATGATCTAAAAGGGATATGCTATAAAAACCTACAAATGAAGTGTAAGAGGTGATGTACACATGAGCAATTTCACTATATTCAAGAATACTAAAAATTGGGTGTGATTCCCTTGACGTTTAAGGAAGTGGTTTTGAATTTAAAAATAGCAATGCTTTATGCAGTAATAAATATATACAATTTATTACCACTAGGAAGAGATCCATCCAGAAAAATTTTGAAAGACACATTTAGAAAGTTTTAGATATATTCATGTACAATCATGCAAATCAAATAAAAATGATACAGCACCTACTGTATTTTAGGCACTCATGATCCAGAGATGAAGACATGGTCCCGCTGCTCAGGGAGTCTACTAGCAACACACATATAATTCAAAATAATAATATAATCTTGGGAGAAAAATAGAAGTAAATAATAAAGTACAGTCATAGTAGGAAAAAAGGCATGGTTGATTATCTCTACTGGGGGAAAACGGGAGCAAGGGAAAACTCTAATAGATCACTCTTGAACTAGAATTTTGTTGTTTCTTTTAATTGGTATGTAAGTATGTATGTATGTATGTATGTATGTGTGTATGTACAGGGTCTCACTCTGTTGCCTAGGCTGGAGTTCAGTGACACAATCATGGCTCACTGCAGCCTCAAACTCCTGGGCTCAAGTGATCCTCCTGCCTCAGCTCCTAAGTAGCTGGGATGACAGGCACCACTATGCCCAGCTAATTTTTTTTATTTTTTTAGTAGATATGGGGGTCTCACTTTGTTGCTCAGTCTTGTCAACTTCTGGCTTTAAGTAATCCTCCGACAGGCCGGGCGTGGTGGCTCACACCTGTAATCCCAGCACTTTGGGAAGCCTTGGCGGGTGAGTCACCTGAAGTCAGGAGTTCGAGACTAGCCTGGCCACCATGGTGAAATCTGTCTCTACTAAAAATACAAAAATTAGCCGGTGTGGTGGTGCATGCCTGTAATCCCAGCTACTCGGGAGGCTGAGGCTCGAGAATTGCTTGAACCCAGGAGGCAGAGGTTGCAGTGAGCCAAGATTCCATCACTGGACTCCAGCCTGGGTGACAGAGTGAGACTCCGTCTCAAAAAAAAAACAAAAAAAGTTATTCTCCCACCTAGGCCTCCCAAATTGCTGAGGTTACAAGCTTGAGCCACTGTACTGGCCTGTTGCTTCTTTTTAAATCCATTTTATTTGTGGTATAGTTTACAAACAATAAGATTTACCCATTTACCCATTTAAAGTGCAATGTGATGAGTTTTACCTTTTTTAGGGTTATTGAGGTATGATTTGCATAAAGTAAACTTTAGTCTTTTAAAATGTACAGGTCAAAGAATTTTAACAAACTTATTGAGTTGTATAACCATCACCACAATAAAGATACAGAGTATTTCTACTATCAAAAAAATTCCTTCATGCCCTTTTGTGTTAGTTTTCTATTACTGGAATAATAAGTTACCACAAACTTAGTGGTTGAAAGCAGCACCCATTTTACTGTAGCACGCTCACGTATGTCAGAATTTAGGACAGTATGGTGGGGCTGTCTGCTAAGGATCTCACAAAACTGAAATCAAAGTGTTGCATAGGCTGAGTTCCTTTCTGGAGGCTCTGAGTAAAATCTGCTTAGAAGCTCGTTCAGGCTGTTGGCCGGATTCTGTTCCCTGCAGCTCCAGGACTGAGGTCCCCATTTTCTGGACACTTGGCCTTCTCCACCTTCAAGTCAGCAGTGAGTTGAATCCTTCTTGTACTTCAGACCTCTCTGACTTCTGCTTTTAAAAGGTCATGTGATTCCACTGGGCCCACCTGGATAATCCAGGATAATATTGCTATTTTAAGGTCAACTGATTAGTAACTTTAATTACATGTCCAAAGTCTGTTTTGCCATGTAACATAATGTATTCATGGGCATAACAACAGTAGTAAAGGTTATAGGGTCAAAAATTCTGCATTTCACACATTTTGTATCAATGCCACTATTCCAGCCTTTGGTAACATCCGATCTGATTTCTGTCCCTGTAGTTTAGTTTTTTCCAGAATGTCATATAAATAGATCATATAGTCTTTAGCTTTTTTTTTTTTGAGATAAGGTCTCACTCTGTCACCCAGGCTGGAGTGCAGTGGCATGATCACAGCTTGGATCACCAGTCTCGACCTCCTGGGCTTGGGCGATACTCCACTTCTGCCTCCTGAGTAGCTGGAACTATAGGCATGCACCACCACACCCAGCTAATTTATATATATATATATATATATATATATATATATATATATATATATATATATTTTTTTTTTTTTTTTTTTTTTTTTTTGAGATGGAGTCTCGCTCTGTCACCCAGGCTGGAGTGCAGTGGCGCAATCTCGGCTCACTGCAAGCTCCGCCTCCCGGGTTCACGCCATTCTCCTGCCTCAGCCTCTCCGAGTAGCTGGGACTACAGGCGCCCGCCACCATGCCTGGCTAATTTTTTGTATTTTTAGTAGCATCGGGGTTTCACCGTGGTCTCGATCTCCTGACCTCGTGATCCGCCCACCTCGGCCTCCCAAAGTGCTGGGATTACAAGCGTGAGCCACCACGCCTGGCCTAATTTTTATATTTTTTGTAGAAATGGGGTTTTGCTATGCTGTCCAGGCTGGCCTTGAACTCCTGGGCTCAAGCGATGGGCCTACCTCTGCCTCCCAAAGTGCTGGGATTACAGGCGTGAGCCACTGCGCCTGGCCATTATGTAGCTTTTTGAGTCTGACTTTTTTTTTTTTTTTCACTCAGCCTAAGGCTCTTGAGATATATGTACAAAATCACATGGATAAATAGTTCCTTTTTATCGCTAAGTAGTATTTCCTTGTATGAATGTACCACAGTTTGTTCAACCATCCACCCGCTGATGAGAAGGTCCAGGCACAACTGCAGTCTGAGAATATAAGCAGTAGTCACAAATGCCTGATAAACTGATTTAAGGGGCTAGAGAGAGAACAGAAGCTAGGAAAAACCTCTGAGAGATCTAAAATAACAAGTAGGTTCACACAATTAGGGAATGACATTCTAGGAGATGGTCTCATGTACACCATTTTACTAATGAGAAAAATGAGGTTCCAAGAGCTTAACTAACTGGCCAAAATCCACAGGTGATCAATGTCTGAGGTGGAATGTAAATCTAAGTCCATCTGACAGTAAATATATCAGTGATTCCTAATTTTTTTTTTTTCATTTGAGACAGAGTCGTTCTGTCGCCCAGGCTGGAGTGCAGGGGCGCCATCCTGGCTCACTGCAAACTTCACCTCCCAGGTTCAAGCGATTCTCCTGCTTCAGCCTCTCGAGTAGCTGGGATTACAGGCGCCCGCCACCAAGCCCGGCTAGTTTTCGTATTTTTTTTTTTTAGTAGAGATGGGGTTTCGCCATGTTGGCCAGGTTGGTCTCAAACTCCTGACCTTAGGTCATCCGCTCCCCTTGGCCTCCCAAAGTGCTGGGATTACAAGTGTGAGCCATCGTGCCTGGCCCTAATTATATTTGATATGATAAAAGCTATGGGTCTTCCCCCCAGAAAAATAAACACGCAAATGCATACCAATCCTAGCTGAAGAATCATTTACATTTACATTTAACCCTAATCATTTACCTTTAACCCTAATCCCCTAGCGCCAAATATAACTATTCCTTGTGATAAAAGCACAGAATATTACCCCAGGCAGAGACAATTGAAGTGGGAAAACCTGATTTCAAATTTTAACTGTGTCATTTACTGTCTGTGTGATGTTGATCTCATTACTTTAACCAACTGAGCACCAGTTTCTTTACCAGCAAAACAAGTATAATAATGGCAGCTTTGCAAGTGGCTACTCAGCAAATGCCTGGCAAACTGAACTGTCCAGTGAACTTCAATTTCTTGTCCCTTTTCTTGTCTTCTGACCATCCTAGCAAAACAGAGAACCCCATCATGAAATTAAGTCATGTTTACTCTAAAAATCAGGCACAACTGTCTGGGCCAATCAGGATGTTTGATAAGGCATAAACACCAAGAAGCCTCCTGGGAAATAAATTGTTTAAACTTAAGAGTGTCATATAACTTGACTCAAAGGCAGTTGAGCCTGTGTAAGGAGCTTGGCTACATTATTAAACCACCAGAGTGCGTGTCACAGATATCATCTGGCCCAGCCCCCCTTGAACCCAAGCCTGAATCTTACAGCAAAGAATCACTAATAAAACAAGTGAAGATGAAAAGAACTTCATTCTAGCTGGGCGCGATGGCTCATGCCTGTAATCCTAGCACTTTGCGGGGCCGAGGTGAGCGGATCACGAGGTCAGGAGTTTGAGACCAGCCTGGCCAACATGGTGAAACCCCTTTTCTACTAAAAATACAAAAATTAGCCGGGAGTGGTGGCACGCACCCATAATCCCAGCTACTTAGGAGGCTGAGGCAGGAGAATGGCTTGAACCTGGGAGGCGGAGGTTGCAGTGAGCGAAGATCACCCCACTGCACTCCAGCCTGGGCAACAGAGCGAGGCTCCATCTTAAAAAAAAAAAAAAAGAACTTCATTCTAACATTTCAGCAACGTCAGTGCCAACACCTTTGGCAGCACCTTAGGAGATTGATTGTATCACTGCTATTGTCACTGGTGGAGGGTGTCCAGGTTCTTGGGATCTTGAACAAAGAATTGGACAAAATGCACAAACAAAGCAAGGAAGGAAGGAATCATGGGATTTATTGAAAATGAAAGTACACTCCACAGTGTGGGAGTGGACCCCAGCATAGGGGCTCAAGGGCACTGTTACAGAGTTTTTTGGAGTTTAAATATCCTCTACTTGTTGTACATCCTATGTAAATGAAGAGGATGAAGTAAAGTTATCATTTACTATGGAGAGGACATTTCCTGTCATAGCTGAAGTGTGAATCAACCTTATGTTCCCTGCCTCCAGACCCTGCTTTCCTGCCTCACTATCTCCAGTATTGAAAGATAACACCAACAGAAAACCAAATACCACATGTTCTCACTTATAAGTGGGAGCTAAATGATGAGAACACATGAACACATAGAGGGGAACAACACACGTAGAGGGTGAGAGGAGGGAGAGGATCAGGAAAAATAACTAATGGGTACTAGGCTTAATACCTGCGTGATGAAATAATCTGTACAACAAACCCCCATGACACAAGTTTACCTATGTAACAAATCTGCACAGGTACCCCTGAACTTAAAATAAAAGTTAAAAAGAAAGAAAGAAAGAAAAACAGCACCTTCCTTATTGGGCACTGACAACCTATGCATGGACACTACAGGCCACCAGTTGTACCTCTGGCAGGCACCTGTAGAGGTCTTGGTTTTGATGGCTGTTGACCATGACAATAGGCACCCCTAGGGAAGTTCTAGAATAAAAAGAAGAGAAATGGGAGACATGAGTGCCAGACCCCAGAGAACTTGTGAAATACCTTCTTGGTTTTCGAGAAGTTTTTTTTTTTTTTTTTCTCCAGGAGAGGGGGATCCTAGGAGATTGGGGGAATGTGTGGGTAGGGAATGGAGAGTGAAAGTCCTAGAGAATGCAAGGGGATGGACCCAGAAAAACACTGACTTGTGATTTTCTCTTTTCTGCAAGGTTAGCATGGTCATGGAATCCCAGGTGTAAGGCAGTGATATTTACTCTCCCTGAAGATCCTGTACTTTGTAGCCCTCTGACATTTGGATGTGGATTTTTCCTTCAGCAGTATCTTTCCTTGCATGGTCTTCCTCCCCGGAGGCTCCTCTTCATGTTTTTTGCTTATGCAAAGGTCCATTTTTCATCCAATTTTCTTTTAAGTTGTAATGTCTTGGACTTAGGCACAGACTGGGCTATATTTGGGAAGTCATTCTCAAACTTGCTCAAGTGTCAGAGTACTTGGACATCATGGTGCTCTTTGGGGGACTTTAAGAAATGGTATTTTAAAATTTGATTCCATCACTTAATTATGAGAAGAATGAAATAAGCAGCATCATAGCAACTGTTATGTAGGGGCACTTATAAACCAAGCACTCTGTTAATCAGTTTACATTGGTTACCTTATTCAGCTCTCATGATAACCCTGTGAAATATGTACTATATGGAGATAGAGGCTCAGAGAAATTCAGAAACCCCTAGGGTCACACAACCAGGAAGTAGCAGATACTGTATTTGCTCCCTGGACTGTAAAGTTTAAGATTTTGCTGGGTTTGGTAATCCCAGCTCTAATCCCAGCATTTTGGGGTGCTGAGGCAGGAGGATCGCTTGAGCTCAGGAGTTTGAGGCTGCAGTGAACCATGATTCATGATTGCATCACTGCACTCAGTCTTGGTGACAAAGCGAGACCCTGTTTTTTTTTTTTTTTTTTTAAGCTCATGATTTTAACTACTACGTCTACTGCCTACCCTTATGAACAATTTTAATAATATAAATATGACTATATTACAAGTTGTCAGTATTAAGTAAAACCTCTAGAATATGAATTTGAGCACACACAAAATAAGCTGATAAATGCGTATGTTCTGCTGAGTATTCTATTAATATTTCTTTGCCACCATAACAACACAGACTCTGTGTCCCCTCAGGCTTGTTTACAATAATTAGCTGTACTTCCTTCTCTCCCTGAGGTTCATTAAAAGCATCAGTTGATACCAAATGGTGTACTGTTTGCTACTAGCAGCTAATACAAGCAGGGAAAGAGAATTATTTTCTTAAGGGTGCACTTTTGATTACTTCAGGAAACTGTTCTTTGAAGTGTAAATTTATTTCAATCATTCGTTTTTCATTCCCTTCACAAAACTTAAGATATTCACAGTTTTAAAGAGCAGAGTGTTGGAGATGTTAACTATAAGAATGTCTGAGACTTGTTTTTTTAAAACACTTTCTTGGGCAAAAATGCCAGGAATAATCAAGGAACAAAATATTCCTCATTTTTATCATTTTCTCATCACCGTTCCTCAGAGGATCAAGACTGTCTTCTTTTAGATACCAGTAATCCTTTTCAGAATTGACCTTTACTTCCCACCATGGAGGATGCATGGACAGCCACACTGTGAAAAATCTCAGGTTCCAAGCCATACCCAGGATAACAAATGATACTGCCTAGGTAAGTCCAGAGCCAAGTCTTACAGGGCTATTCACAAAGCTGATCTTCTAAGTTTCAACTCCTTCACCCTCAAGCAAGCCAGGACAACAGGCCCCTGGTAACTATGAAAAAATACTGGGATCCGGGCATAAGCCTAGGATTTCAGACTACTAGTAACAGAAATTGCCCTGGCTACAAGTTGGACTGCTCTTCTCCAAATCCCCTGAATAAAATTTTAGCCTGGGCATTGACCTAGCTCAGGTTCCATGAGCTGCTCTTGAGTCCAGTTTCTACACCCTACTTTTTCTCCAGTCTGTTCTTGTCACTTTGTTACAGGTTAGGCATGAGTAGGGCAGGAGACAGCTCTCCCTGACCCACTAGAAAGTTCAGGTGATGATTTGGCAATTATTGCATCGCCTCTCTAAAGGTGATAAATTGGCAGCCGGTGCCAGGGAGAGGCCGCATCCTGATGGTCCACACCTGTCAGCATTAAAGTGTTAATTAAAGGCAGGCCCCAGGGAGAAGCAACTTCCTGGCCATGCACATTAAGAGACAAAAATGGCAAAGTGCTGTGTCCGGAGTTGATTCCTTTTGGTGGATTCTTGGTCTTGCTGACTTCAAGAATGAAGCCACGGACCTTCGTGGTGAGTGTTACAGCTCTTAAAGGTGGTGCGGACCCAAAGAGTGAGCAGCAGCAAGATTTATTGTGAAGAGTGAAAGAACAAAGCTTCCATAGCATGGAAGGGGACCCAAGTGGATTGCCACTGCTGGCTGGAGTGGCCAGCTTTTATAACTTTATTTGTCCCTGCCCATGTCCTGCTGATTGGTCCATTTTACAGAGTGCTGATTGGTCCGTTTTACAGAGTGCTGATTGGTGTGTTTACAATCCTTGAGCTAGACACAGAGTGCTGATTGGTGCGTTTTTACAGAGTGCTGATTGGTACATTTACAATCCTTTAGCTAGACACAGAGTGCTGATTGGTGCCTTTTTACAGAGTGCTGATTTGTGCATTTACAATCCTTTAGCTAGACACAGAGTGCTGATTATTGAAGCCTCCCTCTTTTGGCTCTGAAAATTTCAATTTATAGCTGTTGTGAATTCATCATATTCAATTAAAGGCGTATTTGTACTCAGGCAAAGGAAGAAGAGAAGCCCTGTTGAAAGTCTGAGTTAGGAAAGGGGAAGCAGGGAGAGCTAAAGGAAAGTGAAGGCACAAGTGGCCATAGAGGTTAAAAGTAGAGACACAAAAAGTTAGTGGGAAGGAAGGTTTTGTGTCTGGCTTAGGAAGAGGCCCTGTTTCTGGCCTGAAAAGGGAACAAATTAGTGACACAATAGCTACAGTTTGCTTCACCCTTGGCACTTCTTGGGAACAGGAACCCCTGAAGATGGAGGTAGGTTAAAACAGCCCTTAGTGAATTCTCTACCCTAAACAGTGGCCTTCACATATTTTTACTTGCATAACCTCTAAAGGAATTTTGGAAAAACTCTATGCTCCATCGATATCTTTTTTTCTTCTTTTTAAAAAATAGAGATGGGGTTTTGCTATGTTGCCCAGGCTGGTCTGGAACTCTTGGCCTCAAGTGATCCTCCCACCTTGGCCCCCCAAAATGCTGGAATTACAGGAATAAGCTACCATACCATACCTGGACTCCATAACATATCTTAAAGTTGACATCTAACAACTATGGAGGGATTTATGAAAGCTTAAATATTTCAAGTGATGTAATTTCTGGCATATTGCAAATATTGATGTTTGAAAATAAAACTGTTGCATCCTTTTAAAAAATATAAGTGGGACCAATTACCATGGCAGTTTGATATCCACCATTATCCATTTAAAAGATACATGAAGATACTCCTTTTCTTTTCTTTTTCTTTTTCTTTTCTTTTTTTTTTTTTTTTTTGAGACAGAGTCTCACTCTGTCATCCAGGCTGGAGTGCAGTGGTGCCATCATGGCTTATGGCAGCGTCAACCTCCCAGGCTCAAGTGATCCTCCCACCTCAGTCTCCTGAGTAGCTGGGACCATAGGCACACACCACTGTGCCTGGCTAAATTTTATTTTTATTTTTTGTAAAGATGGGACCTCACTATATTGCCCAACCTGGTCTCAAACTCCTGTACTCAAGCAATCCTCCTTCCTTGGCTTCCCAAAGTGGTTGAGATTATAGGCATGAGCCACTGCACCTGAGAAAGATACTCCTTTTGCACAGCCAGATTTTTTTTTTTTTTTTTTGAGACAGAGTTTCACTCTGCCACCCAGGCTGGAGTGCAGTGGCATGATCTCGGCTCACTGCAACCTCCGCTTTCCAGGTTCAAGCAATTCTCCTGCCTCAGCCTCCTGAGTAGCTGGGATTACAGGCGTGTACCACCCCACTCAGCTAATTTTTGCATTTTTAGTAGAGAAGGGGTTTTCCATGTTGGCCAGGCTGGTCTTGAACTCCTGACCTCAGATGATCTGCCCGCCTCGGCCTCCCAAAGTGCTGGGATTACAGGCGTGAGCCACTGCGTGCAGCACAGCCAGAAATTTTATATCATACTTTTATCTCTTGAACTTATATTTTGATTCTATTCACACCACAGAATTGTACCCTAATGTAATATATTTTTGTTTAGAATATCTTTTGTTATCACATCCCAATTCCTACCATAAAACATGTAAATTTACATTGTAAAAAAATTTTATTCCTGTGACTGTAAGGCTCAGAGTCTTTGGGACTTTTTTGTTTTTTATAATCATTAGCACACGACTGGTTAGAGTAACATAAATATATTATAAAACCTTATAGTTAATAAACATAAAATAGAATATTATTGAGAATGTATCTCTTAATGTGATGTAAGGGGATTTTTTAAAGTAGTTCATATGTCTGTGGATCAGTGTTACTTATTGTTAGAATGAGAACAAGTTCAATATTTTTAGTATACTTAAGATGTTGAGAAATCTTGTTCATGTAAATGAGATAAGAATGAAAGGTTAGTTAAAATAATATCATTCAATTAAGCACTTTCCTAAATATATGCCAAAGATTACATTATATCTATCATAATTTTTATGATAGATCATAATATAATCTATCTGTGTAATGATCTAGCAAATGACAACTTGGTTAGATTCTCCTCTGATTTTGTTGAAAGCAAGGCATTGGAAACGACTTGCCTTTATAAAAGTATTTGTTATCCCATCGTTAAAGTAATGCACTTAGTACTTGTGCTCACACATTTCTCAATATCAACAACAATATTTCCAATGATCCCTTTTGGTGCTCAAGAAGTTTTCATGTTTTGGGGCCAGGCACCAAGGTAAGCCTTGAGATGAGTTAGAGATGTGCCTTTATTTTGTAAAGTGGGAGAAAGGAAGTGGGAAAGTAGAACCATCAGGTATGTTCTCACACAAAGCAAATTTAGGAAAGAGTACACATGGAAGTTAAAAATCTGGAAAATTGTTAAAAACAAAAAGACACACAAACAATACCTACCTATGTATCTCTTTAAGTCTGAGGGTGCCTTGGGAGTATGTGCACCCAGGTTGAAGAACATTAACCCAAAGAACAGAATAACGTAAAAAGCAGGAAACTGGAGTATGGAGGAAGGTATTATCCCTCCTGACCCCCACCAAGATACATTAACATGGTTTTAAGAGTCATTGTTGAGACAGCGTGAGATGGGACCTCAGAACTCATGTATTCAACCTAGAGCTCAGTATGCATACACTGCATATGTCTTTGGGATAAGATACTCATTTACTTATGTTAATACTAAAGTGAAAAAGACTGATGAAGGAGTATGGGAGATTGCTAAAATGCAATTGGCCCTATGGACAAAGGAATTGGTTTCTCAGTTTCCCCTTAATTGCAGAGGTTGAATAAAGCTCTTTGCAGTGCTTTAGCTAGTACATGGCACACAGCGTAGATTGAGGGAGCAATGGATCAAGAAAACTTGTAAGAGGCAGCTAATTTAATTTCTCCTTAAGTAGTCTAATAATCCACTTTTAGCCTAGCTTAGTGATTTGGACTTAAGCAAATAAGGTTCTATCCCAGCAGGTTATCAACTAAGCTCCACAGAAACTCACAGGGCAGGATGCTCCAGAGTTCTGCCAGAGAAACATTTTGCCAAAAGTGGTCCATCACTTCTGTCTATTTTAAATATCGAGGTTTGGAGAATGATTTAGTTGGGAAAAGTGCTCTGTTGCTAAACATACACACACACATACATACACTCACAACACACACCACTCGTGCCATTCACTGGACACACAATTACTTTCACTCATCTGTGCTCTCACATATGTTGTTTCTTCTGCCTAGGATAACCAAAACTCATCTCCCCAACAATTTCAGACAAAAAAAAAAAATGTTTGCGTTCTCTTCTAGACAGTACTTTTTATTTACCATTATTATAGCACTCCCCATGTTGTATCATAACTGTATTATTACATGTACTGGCAATTCAACCTTCTAAATGTCTCTAATATGCCAGCCCCTCTCCATTCCCTCTACCAATGCCTTAGTTTACCCTTATCTCTCGTCTGGATCATTTTGACAGCAGTCTTGACCCTTTCCTATCTATTTTCCATACTGCCACCAAGGTGAGCCATCTAAGTAAGGCTCTATTCTGATTGTATCATGCCCCTACTTAAAACATTTTTGTGGATCCCCATTGCCCTAAATGATAAAGTGCATGCTTCTTAGCCTAGTTGACTTGCCCCTGCACTCCTCCACAGGCTTCTTTTACTGTGCCCCTCACTCTATCCTTGAATCGTACATTCCAGCCATTAGGGAGTACTGATCGTTCACTCAGTAAGCCATGTTACTTCAAGGTTTTGTGCCTTTGTAAACACTGCACTTCTTACTTGAGATATCTATTTTCTAGTGTTCAGTGAAGTTAATTCCTGCATATCTTTTAGATTTCCACTTAGATATCACTTCCTCTGGGAAGGTTTCTGACCCTAAAGTGCCTTTTTTTGATCCACAGTTCTCTTTCATGCTTTTTTTTTTTTCTTTTTGAGACAGGGTCTTGCTCTGTCACCCAGGCTAGGGTACAGTGGCACAATCTCGGCTCACTGCAACCCCTGCGTCCTGGGTTCAAGCAATTCTCATGCCTCAGCCTCCGGAGTAGAAGGGACTACAGCCGTGCACAACCATACCAGGCTAATTTTTGTATTTTTAGTGGAGACAGGGTTTCGCCATGTTTTCCAGGCTGGTCTTAAATTCCTGGCCTCAAGTGATCTGCCAGCCTCAGCTTCCCAAAGTGCTGGGATTACAGGCCTGAGCCACTGTGCCTGGTCTCTTTCATCCTTATTAACCATATTTTATGGTAATTGCTTTTGAGTCTGTCTCTATTATGACTCTTAAGTCTTTTTTTTTTTTTTTTTTGAGACAGGATCTCACTCTGTCACCCAGCTGGAGTGCCGTGGCATGATCATGGCTCTCACTGCAACCTCTACCTCCCAGGCTCAAGTGATCCTCTCACCTCAACCTCCCAAGTAGCTGGGACCACAGGTATGTGTCACCATGCCGGGCCAATATTTTAACTTTTTGTAGAGATGGAATCCCAGTATATTACTCATGCTGGTCTCGAACTCCTGGGCTAAGCAATCCTCCTGCCTTGGCCTCCCAAAGTGCTGGCATCACAGGCATGAGCCACTGTGCTCAGCAGACTTCTAAGTCTTAAGGACAAGGACTGTTATCTTAATAATTTTGGTATCTCTATTTCCGTGTATAAAGCCTTGCATGAAGTAATTGTTCAATAAATAGTTTTTTTTTTTTTTTTTGGGAGGAGAATGTATGTTTCGCCTAGGGTAGGCTTAAGACATCTGCTTTACTTTGGTGTCCTGGTTCATTCCCAACTAAAGCTTCAGGGTTTTACAGAATGACATGGAGAGCCAGGTTGTTTTGGCTATGCCCAGAAAGTGTTGGCTTCAGTATAATCTACCAAATTTAGGAGTTATTTGTAACAAAACTAGATTAACTAGAATTTCAGAGTCTAACAGCTACTGCAATATATACTGTAGCACAGTCAACAGCAGTAACACGAATATATTAGGAAAATGAGATTGCTGAAAGACTAAAGGAAAAAGGAATCTGGGTGCTATAGAGACCAAACAGTAGTCACAGCTGTTGACTCTAGGGGACAACAGAACAAGAGGAGGATAAGAAGAGCAATAAAGGGCCATTGAAAGTACACCTGTTATAGTAGGAGACAGGCCTTGGACAGTATCCGGTTACATGCCTAGGACAATTTGCCTCTTATTTATTTTAAACTCTGAGTAATCTAGGGATAAAATCGGTCTGAGATGGGGCATTGTTTTAACATTTCGTATTGGCAATATCCTTTTTACTGGGAAAAGACATATAGTCAAACATAAAGCAAAGGCAATTTATCTTTTCAAATACATGTATAAAATGTAAATAATATAGGAAAAAGAAAATTACTGAGCAATAACCATCCAATTCAAATGTAATCTTACTGTTAACCTTTTCTGATGCCCTGTCTTCCCACTAAATATAATTTTGTTTGAGAAATCTTATCATCCAGATGTTATTATTAAAATAATTATTTCATCTTTAACCTCAACAGATGGCTTAGATACACAGGAATCTAGTTCTATATTTTAAGTATTATATTTTAACAATTCCTGAAACTAAGTGAGTAGCTTAATAAAACAGATAATGTGTGCAGATAGCTAAAAATATTTGGATAAAAATGGAAACATAAAGTCAAAAATCTGGATTTATGTCTACACGATGACAGAATAAAATTTTCATTTTTAGTATAATATGCAGACACTGCAAAACATCTCTTTCAAGTTATACATTTCCCCATATAGAAGAGAGTACTGCTGCACGAACAAGAATAACAGACAAACTTGGATTATATTAATTGATTCTAAGGTAGGCATGCCGAACAGGAAGAAGAACCTCCTATAGGACTTGTATGTGTTTCCTGTTTGATGTGTTTCCTGTTTGATGAACCAAAGAATTTCCTAAATGGTACCATCCATAGTTTATGTAGTATCAGTTCTAGTGGTATTTATTTATTTATTTGAATATTAAGCCGTTGGTGGAGGGACAGGGTCTTGAAGGATATTCCAAGTAGAGCAGCATGTGCAGAGGAACCAAGATGGTAAGGAACTGGGCATGTTGGAGGATGTAAAGGAAGGCCAGAATAGTACAAGAAGAGTGAGTAAGGACAGGAGTTTGGGCTTTACACTAGGCGCAACAGGAAATCACTGAATGGTTTTCATGTTCAGGAGTGACACAATCTGGTTTATGTGGCTAAATGGTCCCGATGTTTACAGTGTGCAAATTGGAATGGAAGGCTGGGCAAGGTGCAAGCTAGAGGCAGTGGTGATATCTGTTGACTTGCCCTAGAATCCTGGCAATAGAGAAGGAGAGATGTGGACAGATATGTCAGTGGTAGAATCAAGAGGGTTTAGTGAGTAATTTAATCAGAAGAGAGAGTGTAATGTCGAAGATGACTTTTGATGTTCTGACTTGAGTAACTGGGTGTATAGCAGTGCTTTTCACTGAAATGCAAAGCACTAAAGAAGAAACAGGAATTTGGGGGAGGTAATGTAAATCTTGGATACACTGTTTGCCCTGTTGAATTTTTGGTGCCTATGAAATACCTATGGTAGGCAAGTTTTGGGCTCAGTATAAAAATCTAGGATGGTTTCACTGGCACATAGCTGAAACCTTGGAAATGAATGAAATAATCTAGGGAGAAAAAACCCATACCCTGAGGAACTCCAGCATTTAAAGTTTGATCAGTGATGGAGGAAGCAACAACAGAGCCAGAAAACGGCAAATGGTTATATCAAAGAAATCAAGGGAGCATTGTTTCAAGGAGGCGGATGTAATCTTGTAAGGTGAAGACTGAAAGACAGTCACATACAGAAGATTCTCTTCAGTCATGTTCCTCTCATGGCATCTCCTTCTACCTGAATTAAATGGTATAATTCACTGGCAAGGTGACTCTTCTACATAGGCAAGATTGGAGTATATGGAGAAAAATGATTCTCCTCTTGAATCTAGTAAAGTTTATGGAATAATGCCCTGGGTATTTTTCCACAGGCATTTGACAAACTATTTTGTTTTCTTAGGAGAACCAGGCTTCCTATTTATTAGCACCAACAATTGCCAAACACATTGGAACTCAACAAAAAGAATTCGATTTTTTCTAAGAGAGAAAGAAATACAATTTCAGGGGAAAATGTCCACAGGGACTTAAGATATTATGTCTATGTTTGTTGAGCAGGCATAGAAGACAGATCAAAGGGTAAAACACACTGAAAAATGCTTCTTGAGCTAAAACTCCCTAAAGTTTGTGGATTTCTGGGAATCTGAAGCCTTTTGAATGAAAAGTATAATCTGTATACAAAGTTTGAGTTCAATTAGGATCAGATATCAAAGATGATCTTGCTTACTTCAAATGATTTAACTGGATACTGGCTGAAAAGAGCTTAAGCTAGAAAGGAACTAGAAATGTTGTGACTAATATTCAGACAGATGAAAATAACAGGAAGAACTCTGTGGCAATCCAGATGGAAAAAAAAAAACGAAAAAGAGGTCAAATAGATGCAAATGGCTGATTTCTTTCACTGAGTTTCATCCTAGTGATGAGTTCAAATAGTAAAGATCTCATTTCAGACAAACAAATATTCATTAATGAAGAAATATTACACACTGTGGAATTTCTAAGCCTATGCTATTAATAAGACCTTTTTAAGACAGGGAGGGAAAGGAGAGAGGGAGAGATGGGGGAAGGGAGGGAAAGGAGAGAGATAGAGATAGATAGATAGACAGATAGATAGATAGATAGATAGCTATAGAGCAAGACATTGAGAGAGAGAGAAATAGATTCTGAGAAATTGACTTTGTGTCTGCCTGACAGTCATTGGATGAAATCACAAAGAAGCACTGGCAAGAGATCAGACCTCACGGAATCCATTAGATACAAAAAAGGAGAAAAATAACTAAATGCTGGTTGCAGATCAGCATGCTATATCCAAAGATTTGAGTAGAACTGTTTAAGGGTGAGCAGATCCAGTAATAAAATTTCATAATCGGCCCTCATAAAAATAACACGAACAGAAGTTTGCTGGGTTAGAGAGCAACTGCTGCTACTACATATATTGCATTCCATAAGTCAGTCTTAACTAGAAACAAAGATGTTGGGCATTTAGCTCTCATCTTTGCTCTTGCCTCTTGGCATATGCAAGTTTCCACAATGCCTCCATTAGTTACTAGTCACAATTACACAGTTTTTTGAAAGTGTGCTTAGAAAGAAAGACTAATCTTCTGATCAACTTAACTGCAGAGTTAGAATAGAAATTAGGGCTCGTCTAGGCTGGGGAGTCGTCACTGCATCAGTCATGTCCCTGCTCCTATACCTCCTTTGGTGGATCAATTCAATGAACAAGAGCTACGTGGTAGAATGACTTGACATAAAAGTGTAGCCTGCTATACTGAGAAGTATTAAGGAGAAATTAGAGAGCAGATAGGCAAGATGCCAAACACAGGGCAGTCAGCTAACACAGGATAGAACAGGTTGGAATGAGGCTTAAACAGACTAGAACAATGGTTTCTGATCCTTAAAAAAATGAAGATCACACATTACTAGTAAGACAGTAACTTTTTGAAAAATTACAAAAACAATGTTCATTTTATAAAAATTTCGTAAAACACATATAAACAAAAAAAAGACAATAAAAAACACACACACCACCACCACCATATATAGCCAAAATTAATAACTCCTTGCTGTACATCCCACAAGATTTTCTCTATGCCTATACAGTTGTATATATGCACATACTATATTTTAATCAGTTTAAGCTTATATCTTTTCATGTGCTTGTTGGCCACTTGTATATTTTATTTGGAGAAATGTCCATTCGGGGACTCTGGGGACTCAGGGGGAAGGGTCAGAGTAGGGGGAAGGGATACAAGACTACACATTTGGTGCAGTGCACACTGCTCAGGTGATGGGTGCACCAAAATCTCAGAAACCACCACTAAAGAACTTATCCATGTAACCAAACATACCTGTTCTCCAAAAACTATTGAAATAACTTTTTTAAAAAGGAATTACACTGAAAAAAAAAAAAAGAAAAAACTCCATTCAAGTTTTTTGCCTATTTTTAATTGGGTTGTTTTTCTTTTTGTTGTTGAATTGTAGAAGGTCTTTATGTATTCTAGATACAAGATCTTAATCAGATATACGATTTCCAAATATTTCCCCCCATTCTATGGATTGTCTTTTTACTCTCTTGATAGTGTCCTTTGATGTATAAAAGTTTTTAATTTTATGAAATCAAGTTTGTTTATTTTTTCTTTTTTTGCTTGAACTTCTAGTGTCATATCTAAGAAACCATTGCCAAATCCAAAGTCATGTAGTTTTACCTCTGTTTTCTTTTTTTTCTCTGTTTTCTTTTAAAAGCTATATGTTCTAGTTCTTTTTTTTAAAATCCACTTAGAGCTAATTATTGTATCTGGTTTGAGTTGAAGATCCAACATCAGTCTTTTGTGTGTGTATTCCCAGTCTTCTCATTTTTTACATATTTGATATTATAAAGAGATCCTTTAAAAATAATGTGTTCAGTTATATTCACTACAGTATTTTTCATAGTAGCAAAAAAACAGAAACACCATACATGTTCAAGAATAGAAGATTCGTAAAATAAATTGTGACATACCTTTATAATGTAATATTATATAGAAATAAAACTAGTATTATTCATAAAAATATTATTAAGCAAACACTTATAAAACCATCAGATCTCATGAGAACTCATTCACTATCCTGAGAACAGCAAGGGGGATATCTGTCCCCATTATCCAATCACCTCCCACCATGCCCCTCCCCTGACACATAAGGATTACAATTCAACATGAGATTTGGATGGGGACAAAGAGCTAAACCATATCAATGGAGAGACAAAATGTGATATATTTATAAAATGAAATTTTATTCAGCCATGAAAAGGAATGAAATACTGGTACATGCTATAGCATGGATGAACCTTGAAAACATTATGCTAAATAAAAGAAGCCAGATACCAAGAACACATGTTGAATAACCAAATTTATATGAAATTTCCAGAATAGGCAAATCCAGAGAGAGAAAAAGCAGATGTGTAATTACTAGTGACTGGAGGAGGGGTTATGGGGGAGTGACTGATTAATAGGTATGGAGTTGCCTTTGGGAGTGATGAAAACATTCTGGACCTACATAGTGTTGATGGTTGCACTACACTCTGAATTTACTTGATGCCATTGAATTGTACTTTAAAAAATAGTTTAAATAGTAAATGTTATGTTTTTCACAATAAAAATTATAAAAATATAAAATTGTGCTTATAAGCTTACATAATAATACTACTATCAATATCTATTATTGGAGAAGTTGGATAATGACAAAAAGCTAGTATGAGTTTACTAATACTTTATGAATTAATATCCTATTAAACATAATATATAGACATGCTTGAAAAAATATAATACTAGATCTATATGCAAGATAAATGTATACGATCTAACATCAGGCTTGTTTCATATAAGGATCCAAAGACTCTTTGCAATAATTCTACTGGTTACTGGAGATTTAGGATCCATAGGCTATGACTCATTGAGCAAGAGAGTTAGTTCACAGAAATCAGAAAGGCAATTCCCTATGGCTGCTGTAACAAATTGTAACAAACTTGATGATTTAAAACAACAGGAACTTATTTTCTTACAGTTCCAGATGCCAGAGGTCCAAAATCAAGGTGTTGACAGGGGTTCTTTCTCCAAAGGTACTAGGGGAAGATCCTTTCTCTGTCTCTTCCAGCTTATGGTGGCTCCAGTTCTTTGGCTTGTGACCACATCACTCCAATCTGTTTCCTCCTTTTCTGTCTCAAAGTTCTTTTCACTTCTATATTATAAAGGTACGCGTGATTGCATTTAGGGTCCACCAGATAATTCAGGATAAGTTCTTCCTCTTAAGACATTTAATTTAGTCACTTTTTTTGATCATATAATTTTCACTTTTTTGCCATATAAGGTAATATTCACAAGTTTGGAGGATTAGGACGAGGACATATCTTTTGGGGGGACCATCATTCAGCCCAGTACAGTCTTCCCTCTGGCCTTCCCAAATCCACGTTCATCCCAGAGTGTAATGACAGAAGTCTGGCGGGGAGTATCTATAGTCAGGAGTGAGAGGAGAAAGAAAGAGCCATAGAAGAGGGGAGAAGAGGAGCAGTCAGAGAGTGAGAAGGTGTTTCAAGGCAGAATGGTGCTATTTAACTGTCTGTCAAAATGATCAAACTTTGGATGACTTATTGTTGCTTTATGTGAACACAGCTAAAGCCAGACAGTTTGAGAGTGCTTTCAGCTTTCGATCAAATAAAATGCCATTTAGTGCTTTGTTATTGTATCAGTCATTTAATAAATAATCCTGTGATCACTTAAAATTGCTACCATATGTCCCAAAGTTTCCAATTAAGATTTAGGATATATGTAACTTACCAAAATTGCATACTGTTTGATATTTAGTTATTAATATATGCCTTTTACTTATTTTTTCATAAAAACATATATATACAGGACCTCAAGAAGGGGAAACTTGAGGAAATGGAATAATCACATTCCAGATTTCAACAGAGCATGAAGCTATACAGAACTTTCATATGGTTTCATTGTTAAAAATGCAAGACAGAGTGATTATCACCAGCATGTTATCTAATTATTGCATAATGAAGTACTGAGAAACAGCTTGAACCTATAACAAAGGCAGCTAGCACTGCATATTTTATATAATCTTTGAAATATAATTTACATACAATAAAATTTACCCTTCTAAAGTGTATAAATCAATGGTTTTTAGTATAGAGTTGTGCAACCATCACCATTATCTAATTGATACAGTTTTGCTGTGTCCCCACCCAAAAATCTCATATTGAATTTTAATCCCCATAATCCTCATAATCCTCACGTGTCAAGGGAGAGACCAGGTGGAGGTAACTGAATCATGGGGGCAGTTTCTCCCATGCCGTTCTCATGATAGTGAGTTCTCATGAGATCTGATGGTTTTATGTGTTTGGTAGTTCCTCCTGCGTTCATTCTCCTTCCGGCTGCCTTGTGAAGAAGGTGTCTTGCTTCCTCTTTACCTTCCACCATGATTGCAAGGTTCCTGAGGCCTCTCCAGCCATGTTGAACTGTGAGTAAATTAAAACGCTTTCCTTTATAAATTACCCAGTCTTGGGTGTTTCCTTTAGCAATGTGAGAACAGACTCATGCACTAATTTTAGAACATTGTCAACATCCTGAAAACAAGCCCATTTTCTATCTATTAGCAGTCACTCCTCATTCTCCTCGTTCCCTCAGCCCTTTGCAACCACTAACATACAATATGTGTTTTTTCTTTTTTTTGGCAGGGGGCGTGGTCGGGGGGTGATGGAGTCTCGCTCTGTTGCCCAGGCTGGAGTGCAATGGCGTGATCTTGGCTCACTGCAACCTTTGCCTCCCAGGTTCAAGCCATTCTCCTACCTCAGCCTCCCAAGTAGCTGGGACCACCATGCCTGGCTAATTTTTGTACTTTTGTATTTTTAGTGGAGATGGGGTTTCACCATGTTGGTCAGGCTGGACTTGAACTCCTGACCTCAAGTGATCCACCTGCCTTGGCCTCCCAATGTGTTGGGATTACAGGCATAAGCCACCACACCCAGCCAATATGTGTTGTTGTTGTTGTTGTTTTTCTGACTGGCTTCTTTCACTTAGCATATTTTCATGGTCAATCCATGTTGTGGCATGGATCAGTACCACATTCCTTTTCATGGCTGAATAATATTCCATTGTATGGCCATACCACATTTTGTTTATCCACTCCTCAGTAGTTAATGGACATTTGCATTGTCTTCATCTTTTGGCTATTATGAAAAATGCTGCTTTGAGCATTTATGTACCAGTTTTTGAGGGGTTATACTTTCAGTTCTCCTGTATACATCCATAACAGTCGAATTGCTGGGTCATATTGTATCTATGTATAACATGAGGAACTGTAAAACTATTTTTCAAAGCTGTGGCAACATTTTACATTTCTTCCAGCAATATTTGAATGATCCAGTTTCTTCACATCCTCACCAACACCTGTTATTATCCTGTCTTTTTCATTACAGCCATCCTAGTAGGTGTTGAAACAGAAATGTTGAACATAGTACAGAGTTCCCATGTACGTCCTCAAATACACGATACCCCTATTATTAAAACTTGCATTAATGTGGTGTATTTGTTATAATTAATGAGCTAATATTAATACATTATTATTAATTCAAGTCCATAGTTTACATGAAGGTTCACTCTTGGTGGTGTACATTTTATGGGTTTGAACAAATGTATAATAACATGTATCCACCATAACAATAGTTTCGCTGCCCTAAAAATCCTCTAATGATTCAACTCTTCATCTTTCCCTTCCCCATAACCCCTAAAAAGCACTATCTTCATAGTTTTCCTTTTCCAGAATGTCAAATAATTGTAATCATAAAATATGCAGCCTTTTCAGACTGGCTTATTTCACTTAATATTATTCATTTAATGTTTCTTTATTTTTTTTTAAATAAACTTTTATTTTAGGTTCAGAGGTTCATGTGAAGGTTTGTCACATAGGTAAACTCGTGTCACTGGGGTTTGTTGTACAGGTTATTTCATCACCCAGTTATTAAGCTCAGTAACCAATCTTTTCTGCTCCTCTCCCTCCTCCCACCCTCCTCTCTCAAGTAGACCCAGTATCTGTTGTTTCCTTCTTTGTGTTTATGAGTTCTCATCATTTAGCTGCCACTTGTAAGTGAGAACATGCGGGATTCAGTTTTTTGTACTTATGTTAGTTTGCTAATGATAATGGCCTCCAGCTTCATCCGTGTTCCTGCAAAAGACATGACCTCATTCTTTTATATGGCTGCATAGTATTCAATGGTGTATATGTATCACATTTTCCTTATCCAATCTGTCATTGATGGGCCTTCATGTCTTTTCATGGCTTGATAACTCATTTCTTTCCACAAATTCATTTTTATATTCCCTTCAACAAATATTTACTGAGCTATATTAGTGTCACTGTGGTTTTGATTTGTATTTCACTAATGATGTTGAGCATCTTGTAACATGCTTATTGGCCATTTACATATCTTCTTTAAAGAAACTTCAATCAGATTATTTGTTCCTTTTTTATTGGTTCACTAATCTTTTTAATTGTTGAGTTGTAAGAGTCCTTTATATATGCAAATACACATTTCTTATCAGATATATGGTTTGCAAGTATTTTCTCCCACTCTATGGGTTGTCTTTGCACTTCCTTGATGGTGTTAACATTGCATTTTTGTGGTGCCTTTCCCTGGGGCACTGAACTACTTTGATATATGAGATTCAAGAGTAAGGTTGAGATTGCTCTTCTTTTAAAATAAACATACCAGCATTTATATATCTAAAATATGTTTTCCACACTCAATTCATTGTCTTAGTAGGTTACATATTTATTCTAAATATAGCTAAGCATGGTGGCTCATGCCTGTAATCTCAGCACTTTGGGAGGCTAAGGTGGGAGGATCACTTGAGCCCAGGACTTAGAGACTAGCCTGGGCAACATAGTGAGACCCCCATCTCTACGAAAAAGTAAAATAAAATAATTAGCCAGGTGTGGTGCCATGCACCTGTGGTCCCAGCTACTTGGGAGGCTTAGGTGAGAGGATCACTTGAGCCCGGGAGGCTATGTAGTGAGCTGTGATTGGGCCACTGCCCTCCAGCCCGGGTGACAGAGTGAGACTCTGTCTCAAAAAACGAAGAAGGAGGAGGAGGAGGAGGAGGAGGAGATTGAGACTGCTTTTCTTTTAAAATAAATATGCCAGTCTTTACATTTCTAAAAAAGATGTTTTCCACACCCAATTTATTGTCTTGTTAGGCTACATATTTGTTCTAAATATAATATTACCATTGTTTATATAGTCAGTTTACTAGAAACACAAGAGGTCAGACATATTGTTCTAAAATGGTGTTTCTCAAGCTTTAGGGTGCTTCAGAATCACTTGGAGCACTTGTTGATATATAGACTTGTGGGTCCCACCCTGAATTTCTGATTTAGTAGGTTTAAAATGGAGCCTGATAATTTGCATTTCTAACACATCTCCGGGTGAGGACAATGCTGCTGGCGCTGGGTCATGTTTTGAGAATCACTCTCATAGAGCAGCATTTCCCAAAGTGTCTATGGGTATATATTTTAAATTTTAATTTGTTTTCTTTCTCTAATCCCATGACAGATTTGTCTATGGGATATTAATAGTTATTACATGGTGGAAGGATTTTATTGTCATATAACTTTGTGAAAATTTGGGTCAAGCAGATAGCAGATTTCTTTCTTTCCCTTCCCCCTCTCCTTTTTTTTAAAAGATGAGGTCTCACTCTGTCACCTAGGCTAGAGTGCAGTGGCTGGAGTGATCACAGCTCATTGAAGCCTCAAACTCTTGGGCTCAAGAGATCCTCCCACCTCAGCCTCCTTCATAGCTCAAACTACAGGCACGTGCCACCACGTCCAACTAATAGATTTCTTTACTGTAAGTTTTCTCTGAGATTTTAATCTGTGCATGAGCATTTATTACCAGCTCCAAAGTTGAACACGGTATGTTTTTTCCACATTTTTTGACCATGGGCTGCTTTTTCAAAGCCATTTTATTGACATATAATTGGTATATGTATATATTTATTTTTTAACTTCAGATGTTTAAAGTGTGCTGTTTCATACATTTTGATATATATAGATATCCATGAGACCATGTCCACAACCAAGGTAATTATCATATCCATAATCCCCCCAAATTTACTCCTATCCCTTCTTAATCCTGCCCTCTGGTCATCACCATCCCCTGCTTTCATTATCAGGCAACCACCCATCTGATTTCTGCCACTAGTTTGTAATTTCTAGTGTTTTACATAAATAAAATTATACAGTATGTCATCTTTTTGGCCTGGCTTCTTTCACTTAGCATACTTATTTTTAGATCTTTTTCTATGTTGTTACATGTATCAGTAGTTCATCCCTTTTTATGGCTGAATATATAGAAGTCCATTGTATGAATATACCACAGTATGTTTATCCATTCTTTCATTGATGGACATTTCCATGTTTTGGCTATTGTAAATAAAACTGCTTTGTACATTAATGTACAAGTCTTTCCAGAGACATAGGCTTTCAGTTCTCTTGGATAAATAACTATTACTAGAATGGCTGAATCATATGGGAAGTGTATGTTTAGCCTTTTAGTGTGTTTAACTTTTTAGAAAACTGCCAAAGTGTTGTGCAAATCAGTTGTTCCATTTTCCATTCTCACCAGCAGTATGAGACAGTTCCAGTCCTTCAGATTCTCACCACACCGAGTACGGTCATTGTTTTCATTTTAGCCATTCTAATAGATGTGTATTGTCATGTGCTTCTGTAATGATTCTAATAGATTATATTGTCATGTGCTTCTGTAATGATTAATGATGTTGAATATATTTTCATGGGCTTATTTGCCATCTGTATATCTTCTCTGGTGTAATGACTGTTCAAATATTTTGCCCACATCTTATTGGGCTTTTCTTGTTTTATTGTTGCATTTTGAGAGATTTTTTAAAAATACATTTTAAAGTCCTCTATTAGATATATGACACTTTTTCAAAGGGACATCTAATAGGACTAGTGTTGCTTAGTGTAACTTTAAATGTACACAATCATCTCTTTAAACTGTATTACTTTAAAAAGGTGGCTTCTAATTCAGTAGTTGTCTTAATCTGTTTGTGCTGTTATAACAAAATATCTGAGATTAGGTCATTTAAAATAATAGATATTTGTTTCTCACAGTTCTGGAAAGACCAAGATCAAGTTGCCGGCAGATTCAGTGTCTGGTGAAGCCCTGGTCTCTACTTACAAGATAGCATCTTGAGGCTGGGCTCAGTGGCTCATGCCTGTAATCACAGCACTGTGGGAGGCCAAGGCAGGAGGATCACTTGAGCTCAGGAGTTTTGAGACAAGCCTGGGCAACAAAGTAAGACCTTATCTCTACAAAATAAAAAATAAAAAAATTAGCTGGGTGTGGTGGTATGTTCCTGTAGTCCCAGCTACTCAGAAGGCTGAGGCAGAAAGATTGCTTGAACCCGGGAGGTCGATCCTGCAGTGAGCCTTGATTGCACCACTGCACTCCATCCTGGGTCAGAGAAAGAGACTCTGTCTTAAAAAAAAAAAAAAAAAAAGAAAGAAAGAAAAAAGGAAAGGAAAGAAAAGAAAAGATGGCACCTTGAACACTGTATGCTCCAGAGGAGGCAAATGCTGTGTCTTCACATGGCAGGAAGGACAGAAGGGTAAAAGGATCTAGTTAGTTCCCTCCAGACCGTTTATAAAGCATGAATCCCATTCATAGGGGTAGAGCTCTCATGGCTTAATTACCTCCCAAAGGCCCCATCCCTTTTTTTTTTTTTTTTTTTTTTTTGAGACAGGGTCTCGCTCTGTGGTGCAGGCTGGAGTGTAGTGGTGCAATCACAGCTCATTGCAGCCTCAAACTCCTGGACTCAAGCGATCCTCCTACCTCAACCTCCCAAGTAGCTGGGACTACAGACGCACACCACTATGCCCAGCTAATTTATTTTATTTTATTTTTTGTAGAGACGGGGTCTCACCATATTGCCCAGGTTGGTCTCAGACCCTGGGCTTAAGATATCCTCCCACCTCGGCCTCCCAAATTCCTGGGATGACGGGCATGAGCCACTGTGCCTGGCAAGCCCAACCTCTTAATAATTTTGCATTGGAGATTAAATTTCAACATAAATTTTGGAAAGGACACAAACATTTAAGCCACAGTGGTAGGTTTGTGGTTGAGTCTCATAGTCTTCTTTCCTAGTAAGCCCTCAGGTTATGCTAATCCATGGACCACACTTTAAGTAGCAAGCCTTTAGCATACAGTGAAACTGATCTGGGAGAGAAAGGTTGTGCTTAGATTGATCATCCATCTTCCTTATTTATGAGTGTTGGCTTCAGAATTACTTGTCCATTAAAAAAAATGAAATCTGCTGTCAAATAACAGTTTTTTTCTTTTTTCTGCTGAAAAGTGTGGTGGACACTGTTGGATACCTATTCAGTACCTACCACCCCGTCTTCCTTGTCAACAGAACCCCAATTTTTCTCCATTATTTGTCCTTTAGTGAGAATGACCATATCACCTGCTGAGGTAGTAAATACTGATTAGTCTAAGCCAATGATGCAAATCTCTTTCCCTTTGTTAGTGTTTGCAGTATGGACATGTAACTCAATTTTCATTAATTATATGAGAGAGGATGTTTTGGTGGGGAGCTTTTTGAAATAGTTTACTCAATCTTTAATAGATATTCACAGGATAATATGGTCTCTTCTTCCACTGGTGGTAGTTATGTTAGATGTTGTGGCTGGAACTGCAGCAATCATCTTCTGAACATAAGAAAGAAGAATAAGGCAGAGGACAAAATTGCCACTTTACGCATGGCAGAACAGAAAGATGGAATGAACCTTGTCCTATAATTCTTTGAGACACTGAAAAACTGAAACAAAAGAAAACAAACAGTAAAGCCACCTAACCTTGAGTCTTCTTCTTATATGTGTTAAACATTTTCTTTATGGTTTATACCATGGGATTTTCTTTAACATACAGCTGAAAGCATATTTATACACTATTCCAAAACACATATCACTGCTCATTCGGTTACTGGTTCTTTAAGGTCAGCCAGCTTAGCTTGGTGCTATATGAGTTGCAGAGTATAATTTTATGTACCTCTCTTCATTTATGTGCCATCTACTGTGTTTACATCTCTGGTCTCTCATTCCTAGAAATGTACTCATCTTTGAATAGTTGGTTTTGGCCATTCCTTGCCTTTTGCAATTTAGCTTCACATTCAACTTTCAGCTTCCAATGACTTTCTGAATTCAATAGCTCCCACAGTCATCTAATAGAAGTCCTTTCTGTTACTGATGTCAGTCCAGTAATGCTAAGCACCTTCTCTGATAACAGGTACCTCTTCCTTTATTTTCTGTTTCAAAAAATATGATACCCCCTTCCACACAGATGCCCAAGCAAGAAAAATAGAAGTTATCCTAGCTTCTTCTAGTCTTCTCATCCTAATATCCAGTAAGTCATTGTGTTAGTCCATTTCGTGTTGCTATAAAGAAATACCTGATACTGGGTAATTTATAAGGAAAAGAGATTTATTTGGCTCACAGTTCTGCAGGCTGTATAGGAAGCATGGCATCAGCATCTACTTCTGGTGAAGGCCTCGGGAAGCTTTCATTCATGGGAAAAGTGGAAGGAGAGCTGGCATGTCACATAGAAAGAGAGGGAGCAAGAGAGTGATGGGAGGTGTGCCAAGTTTTTAAACAACCAGCTTGTCCACTAACTAATAGAACAAGAACTCACTCGTTACTGCAGAAAGGGCACCAAGCCGTTCATGTGGGATCTGCCCCAGTGAGCCAAACACCTCCCACTAGACCCCACCTCCAACACTGGGGGTCATATTTGGAGAATACTAATATCAAACTATGTCAGTCATCAAAGACTTACTTATTTTAACCTTGAAACGTTTCTTAAGTTCTCCTTCTCCCCTTCTTTACTGTTATTATCCTAGCTCAATCAACCGTCATCTCTTCTAAGTTATAACAGTGACTTGCCCGCCTGTTTTTCCAGTCTCCAGTCTTATTATTTCAGTGGAGCCCACATTTTGCAGTGAGAGGAAATTTTCTGAAATGCTGACTCCCATGCTCAAAACCTTCCCACCACCCCCTTATCTACAGAAGAAGGTCTTTAAGTAGGAACACAGGGCCCCATAACTAGCTCCCACTTGCTTCTCCAGTGTCATGCCTGATCACCCCCGGATTCAAATTTCATTATCCAGCAATAATGAATGTGTTGTAGTTCTTTGGAACACCCATGTCATTATTTACCTACATTCATTTGCTCATAGTCTTCTCTGCATAAAATGCCCCATATCCTTCCATACTACTTTCCTACTTATTCTTCAGGCCTACATTTTGGCATCACTTCTTGAAAGATTTATTTGATCCCACTCAATCTAGAGTGTATTTGGTTCCCCTTCTTGACTTTTTTAAAAATGACAACCTGTATTTTATCATTGCCCTTAAAACATTATATTTTTATGGTCTATTTATTGGGCCATATTTCCTCATCCCAATTCCTACCGAAGTTTGAGCTCCTTGAGTGCGGGGGTGGCATCTTATTTTTTGCTGTATCCCCAGCACTTAGCTTAAATGAGTCTCATCAGCTGAGAACAGGGCCTTTGGCCCCAGTCTCTCTACCTTCCATTGCAGTGAATACTGAATCTTTTGCCTGGAATCCAAGATTCTTGAGGATTGCTGCCACTCACTCAGAGACAATAGATAAGATGTCAGTCACTCATGTTTGGCATGGGGCCAAAATTGAGTCACACAGAACAAGCTGGCTTCACTCACCACTCAGTTGGAAGAAAGGAAAGATTATTGCTTAGCCCATATTCACAGATCTACTAATCAGATTTCACCTCCTCCACCACTGAACCAGCATTTGGAGGTATTTATATGGAATCCTATCTAATTATTCTTCTTCCCCCAAATGTAGCTTTAATGGACTCCCAAGGCTCTCAGTTCATAGGTAAATCCAAGATGGGTTTTTTCCCCCTCTACTCACTGTGAAATGGAATCTGAAGAGAACCTCTTTATCCACTGTAATTAATTTTTCTTTCTTTCTTTCTTCCTTTCTTTCTTCCTTCTTTCCTTCCTTCCTTCTTTCTTTCTTTCTTTTTCTTTCTTTCCTTCTTCTTTTTCTTTTTCTTTTTTTCTCTCTCTCTTTCTCTTTTCCTTCCTTCCTTTCTTTCTTTCCTTCTTTCTTCCTTCCTTTGACAGTTCCTCCCTCCATCACCCAGGCTGGAGTGCAGTGGCACAATCACAATTCACTGCAGCTTCAACTTCCCAGGCTCAAGCAATCTTCCCACCTCATCTTCTCAAGTGCCTAAGACTACAGATGCTTGCTATCACGCCTGGCTATTTTTTTTTTTTTTTGACAGAGTCTCACTCTGTCACCCAGGCTGGAGTGCAGTGGTGTGACCTTGGTTCACTGCAACCTCTGCCTCCCGGGTTCAAGCGATTCTCCTGCCTCAGCCTCTCAGGTAGCTGGGACTACAAGTGCCCGCCTGGCTAATTTTTTTTTTTTTTTCCCGCGACAGAGTTTCGCTCGTTGCCCAGGCTGGAGTGCAATGGCATGATCTCGGCTCACTGCAATCTCGCCTCCTGGGTTCAAGCAATTCTCCTGCCTCAGCCCGCCGAGTAGCTGGGATTACAGGCATGCACCACTACACCCAGCTAATTTTGTATTTTTAGTAGAGACAGGGTTTCTCCATGTTGGTCAGGCTGGTCTCGAACGCCCAACCTCAGGTGATCCACCCGCCTCGGCCTCCCAAAGTGTTGGGATTACAGGCGTGAGCCACTGTGCCCAGCCTAATTTTTGTATTTTTAGTCGAGGCGGGGTTTCACCATGTTGGCCAGGCTGGTCTCAAACTCCTGGCCTCAAATGATCCGCCTGTCTTGTCCTCCCAAAGTGCTGGGATTACAGGTGTGAGCCACTGCTCCTGGCCCTCGCTGATTTTTTATTTTTAGTAGAGAAGATATCTCACTATGTTGCCCAAGCTGGTCTCGAACTCCTGGGCTCAAACGATCCTCCCACCTCGGCTTCCCAAAGTGTTGGGATTACAGGTATGAACCATCGTGCCTGGCTCACTGCAACTGTTTCAACAGCTCCACCAGCCAATAACTCATAACTGCTAAGTTGCATGGTAGGAGAATCCCCTTCTACATCCCTATGCATCTAAGTGTAGGAAATCCTTACAGCAGTGTGTGCAATGATATTATCCCAAACAGCTGCCAACTTAATCTGTGCATTCCTGGTCCCACCTATCTGTCTAACTGAACTACACTCACTTCAGTGCAGGTGGGCTACTAACAACATGTACCATGGATATAGGGGTCTGATGACTGAGACCATCCCCATGAAGGGGTTCATGCTGTTTACCTCTATGCCTATTATTTCCCTTGTTCTTCGATTTCTCATCCTTGCATTCTCATTCTCCTTGGAATCTCATCCTGTGTCCTACATCTTACTTCCAAGTTTTTGGTTTGTTTGATTGTTGTTTTAAAATCAGAATTCCTGTTTCATTCTAGGATTCTACTCAAATAATTATGCCACAGTTCAGAACACGAAGGTTTGTCTGCTGGAAGTTTTTAAGCTAGAAATAATTTATCCAACAAAGTGTCTTGAGCACCTACTTTATGTTTTTGGGCTCTGTTCTATATCCTACAGATACAATAATAAACAGATCAGGCAAAGTCTCTGCCTTGTGAACTTACATTCTAGGTGGGGGCAGGGACAGATATTAAACATTAATAAGTGAAATGTAAATGGTGATAAAGAAAAAGCGATTCAGAAAAGGTTTGATTAAATTAGTGGTGGTTGTGTGATTGTAGCTTAACTTTAGATAGGATAGTCAGAGAAAGTCTCGATGAAGGCTTGGAAGAAGTGAGAGCTAATTATGTGGATGTCTGTGGGAAGAATGTTACAAGCAGAGAGAACAGCAAGTGGAGAGGCTCAGGTAGAAAACTGACTATAGGGTTTCAGAAATAAGAGGCCAATGTGCTGGACTGAGGCAAGGAAGAGGGTGAGTAGCTGGAGATAAATTCAGAAAGGGACAGAGAATCTGATCTGGTAGGGCCTTATGGGTCACAGTAACAACTTTGGATTTGGAATAGGGTTTTTGAGTAAATGAATTGTGTGGTTTGACTTAAGTTTTAACAGGATCACTCTGGCTGCTGTGGTGAGAGCAGACTATATAGGTAGGTGAGTGTATTAGTCTGTTCTCGCACTGCTATAAATAAGAACTTGAGACTCAGTAATTTACAAAGAAAAGAGGTTTAATTGGCTCACAGTTCCACATGGCTGTACGGGAAGCATAGCAGCTTCTGCTTCTGAGCATGTCTCAGGAAACTTACAATGATGGTGAGAGGCAAAGGGGAAGCAGGCACTTTTTATGTGGCTGGAGCAGGAGGAAGAGAGAAAGGTTGGGAGTGCTACACACTTTTGAACAACCAGATCTCATTGAGAATTCACTCACTATACAGTACCAAGGCGGGGATGGTGCTAAAACATTCATAACAAACTCCACCCCATGATCCAATTACCTCCCACCAGGCCCCACCTCCAGCATTGAAGATTACAATTCAGCATTTAATTTGGATAGAGACACACATCCAAACTATATTGGTGAGCAAAAATGGAAGCAGGGAGACCATCTAGGAGAGTATTGTAGTAATCCAGGCAAAAAGTGCTAATAATTTCAATCATTAACTTGGCAGAGGAGGTGGTGAGAAGTGGTTGCATTCTGAATATATTTTGAAAGTATTATTGACAGGACTCTTAGATGTGGCTAATGAGGAATAGAGAATAATAAGGACAACTCTCTGATTTTTAGCTTGAAGGATGGAGTTGCTCTTTAGTGAGATAAAAAATGTGAGAATAGGCTTGAGAGTTATCAGGAAATTGATTTTGGGTCTGTGAAGCCTATTAGACATCCAAATAGAGGTGTTGGATATATGATCCTGGAGTTCATGGGAGAAGGCTGATCATATATGTTTGGAAGTCATCAACATACAGACAATATTTAAAGAATGGACGAGATTACCAAAGAGTACTGCAAGGTTCAATAGATAAAGAAGAGAAAAAGACCAAGGATTGAGCCCTGGGACACTCTAGAAATTGGGCTAAAAAGAGGATTCAGCAAAGGAGACTGATAATGAGAGGCCAGTGAGACAGAAGAAGGTGGGGTCCTGGAAGCCAAGCAGGAGTGAGTGGTAAATGATAATTCCTACTAATAAAACAAATAAGGTTTGAACTGAGAATTGAATGTTGGGTTTAGCAATGTGGAGGCCATTGATGAGCTTGAAAAGAGTAGTTTGATTGGAATGATGGTGGTGAAAACCTGATTGCAGTGAGCTCAACAGAAAATGGGTGTATGGGCAGGTTTTTCTGAGTTTTGCTATAAAGTAGAGACTAAAAATGTGTGTTTTGGGGGAGAAGTGGGAAAAATAATTTTTCAGATGAGAGAAATAATCATATTTTTAAAAATGCTGATGGCAATGATTTAGTAGAAAGTAGGAAGTGGATGATGCAGGAGAGAGAGAGGTGAATTGCTGGGATGATGTTCTTGAGTAGGTGAGTAGGGATAGAATCTAGTGAACAAAGGGAAGGGTTGGCATAAGACAGGAGCATGGGCATATAGGCACAATTCCACACACAGCCACAGAAGCTGGTAGTTTGGTAGATGTGGTGGTGAAACATTGTGAGAGTTCTTTTCCAGTTTGTGTTTGCTCTTAGGTGAGTGTGATAATGGGAGGAGAAGATGTTGGAAGTTTGAGGACAGGAGAAGTGTGAAATAGTAATTTATGACATTGGGAGAATGAATGGACTAGGAAAATGTAATATGATTCTTGAGCTGCATTAAGAATCTATTTGAAGTTGGTGGTTGTGTGGGATTTTTTTCTCCATCTATGTTCAGCAGCAAGAGTATAGGTATGGAATAGGCAGAAAGTTAGATATAACTAGTGTTGGAGCTTTTTCAAGTGAGTAAGATGAAGCAAGGGGTAAGCTAGTTGAGGGGGTGATTACACTGTTTGACCACTGTAATGAATAATTTGGAAATCATGAGGTGGTTGAGGGAGAGTGAAGGTTGAAAGCTATGCCTGAATTGGGATACGCACAAACTTCCTCAAGCATAATACACTTGCGTCCTGAGACCCATGTTAGTATCAATAGTCACATAATTACAGACAAATGGATGAACTCCCACAGTGACTGCTTTGACTGTGACAACACTGATGTGAAAATATAAATTCTGGCATGTGTGTTAAAAAGAAATCCAGTCACATCACTAATGTGCGAGCCTCACTTCATTTGTAAATTACCTTTCCTATGAAAGGTAAAGCCATGAAACAATCTATCTCAAAGGCTACACATGCTTCAGTGGCTATAACTCAGAAAAATCAAGGTTTGAGTAAAAGCAGATGAAAGACTAGAGATACTAGAAAGGGGATGAAGAGAAAGTGGAGTAGAAAGGAAGCAGCAGCCCTTGAGAATAAAAATAACATTGGTAAATCAAACTAGTAAATAAATAATATCTTAAAAAGAACTGATAGGATAAACAAGAGTAATAAAAGCATTGTATAAGCAGAAGCATAAAATGTATGGTAAAATAATACAATAATATTACTTATATAATAATTTGTATAATAATATCTTCAGTGATGTTTCTGAAATAATAAAGTTGAATTTACTTATTATTGAGGCATTTGAAAAGAAATTTATATTTTTTCAGTGCTTAGTATGCACAGAATATTTTCATTTGTTTATTTATATTGCACTCTCAACAGCTCTAAAAAGTAGATGCCATTATATGAATGGAGAAATGGAGGTTTAGAGAAGTTAAATCACTTATCTATGCCCTACAACTTTTCTCCCCGAGTCCAAAGCCAGTGCCCCTTCCATTACTCAAACCTTCTCACAGTTTAATGAGATACTGTATGTAAAAGTATCTTTTTATTTTTTTTTGAGACAGGGTCTCACTCTGTTGCCTAAGCTGAAGTGCAGTTGTGCGATCACAGCTCACTGCAGCTTCAACCTCCCAGGTTCAAGTGATCTTCCCACTTCAGCCTCTTGAGTAGCTGGGACTGTGGGTGTGTGCCACCATGCCTGACTAATTTTTGTATATTTTTTAGAGATGGGATCTCACTATGTTGCCCAGGCTGGTCTCTAACTCCTGGGCCCAAGTGATCCTCCTGCCTTGGCCTCCCAAAGTGTTGGGATTACAGGTGTGAACCACAACTCCTGGCCTAAAAGTATCCTTTTAAAATGTTAGTTACTAAAATCCATGCTTAATTTATTATTTTTATAATAGTTTATACTTAGAAAATGGAACAGAATGTTTGCAATTGTCTATGAAGATAAGAATGCTAACTTAAAAGCCACACAACAATTTGACAGGTTGAAGGGTAATGCAAATGAAAGTTAAAATGTTCCTCTGAATTAATGCATTTAACGGAGGCTCATAACTCACATATTTTTGGTTCTATTTTTGTACAATATACTGTATTCACATTCATTTCATTTGATTGGATCCTTCAATTTTATTTCGTTTTTTATGTGGCCTTCTCCACAGATAATAACATATCATCGGCTGCTGCTTTGGGCTGGATTTCTACTTCGCAGCATGGAGAACCCCACTCTATTTTCCTAAATCCACACCCTGCTTGTTGCTGAGTTATTCCAACTTGATTTTTCCAGATTATAAAAGTTTATAGAAATTGCCAAAAAAATACTAGCCAGGCATTTGACTGTATTTGTTACTACATTGTGCCATGTGAATAATACTTTAAAATGCAGAATGAATGACAGCTAAAACATTACTAGAAAAGTAGTCATGTTAAGGCACGTTAGAAATCAGTCCATTTCACAGATTTTCAAAAACCTATACAAAAACCACATTGTTTTAAATATAGCAAGTCTACCTTCCATAGATTTTGGTTAAAATGCTGCTTTCTTTCTTATATAAGAAGAATTGGATTTTAAAGATGTAAGAGACAAAACAAGTATAAAGTCTTTCATTCTTTTCTTTTTCATGGCAATTTATTTCGAGCTATGCAGATTAAGTGGAATTAGTATCTCCCTGGTCAGACTGCTACAAATCAATTTATCTTGATACAAGTCTTAACCATAGGAGTCATATCATAAATGTATTTCTCTGAGACAAACAAGGACGGAAGAAAAAATGAAGAGAAGGAATCCAGATATATCACTTCAGCCCTATGTGGCACGTTCTTCTGTTCCAATCCCAGACAAAGGTCTGTGGACATCCCTGGTATTTGTTGACTGAATTTCACAACAGAATGTGGGGCATGACATACAGCCTAATGATTTTCCCTATCACAAACTACGCAGGAAAAATACTAGGCCATGTAAACATTCAAGCCGAGCAGTGAACTATTCACTAATAAGTTAGAAAAGTTCAAACAAGCTTCTTCACATCAATTTACTGAATAAATTGAAACCTCAATGTTTCTAAACAACTTTACTAATAATAAAACCCAACCCTTATATTATTTACAACTTTTCAGTAACAAATATGTACATATTCACTTAGAATTGCAAAAACATGGAACGAGATCACTTTATTTTATTCAT
This sequence comes from Symphalangus syndactylus, assembly GCF_028878055.3. Lineage (NCBI taxonomy): Eukaryota > Metazoa > Chordata > Mammalia > Primates > Hylobatidae > Symphalangus > Symphalangus syndactylus. The sequence goes on along the minus strand of NC_072447.2, from coordinate 119,090,708 downwards.
CATTCTTTGGATGAATGGTAAACTATCTGTTGTCCTTTTACCACATTAAGGTACTTTGTGTTCAAAATAACCAAGAAAGTAATGTAGAAAAAGGGGCCTTACAGAGAATGCCTTCAGGATGGGGGTAGGATTCCTTTGACTACTTCAAAAACGAGGAATATAAAGACCCACATAGGGGAGAAAAAATTTTAAATCGAAGTCTTTATGTCTTAATCTGCTCAGGCTGCCATAACAAAATACCACAGACTGGGTGGCTTAAACAACAGAAATTTATTTTTCACAGTTCTGGAGACTGAAAGTCTAGGATCAAGGTGCAGGGCAAGGTAGGTTTCATTCTGAGGCCTCTTTTTTTTGGCTTGTAGGTGGCCCACCATGTTGCTGTGTGCTCATGACCTCTTCTCTGTGTTCACATAGGGAGAGTAAGTGAGCTCTCTGGTGAGAGCTTATAAGGGCACTAATCTCATCATGAGGACACCCTCCCCCAGACCCTATCTAACCCTAATTATTTCCTAAAGGCTCTATTTCCAAATACCATCACATTGGGAAAACTTCAACATACAAACTTTGGGGGGATATAAATATTGAATCCAAATATATCACTTCAGCTGTATGTGGCATGTCCTTATGTTCCGATTCCAGACAAAGTTCTGCAGGTGTCATTCCCTGGCATTAGTTGACTGAATTTCACAACAGAGTGTAGAGCATGACATACAACCTAATGATTTTCCCTGTTACAGACTATGCAGGGAAAAATACTAGGCCATGTAAACATTCAAGCCAAACAATGAACTATTCACTAATAACACATCACAAACATATGTGACATAGCTTTTAATATCAGTGCCTGCGTACCTATTTATTTCCTCCTGGATGCTAGGTTTATAGATCAGACTCATTGTCATAGGGAAGACTGTGGTGCCTTGGTTATGGCTTCATTGTTTGCTCAGCTAAACTTCCTATTAAATTGATTATCAGAAATAATGTAAGTAGAACATCTGCCCATCAGTTGTTGACATCTGGTATTGTATCTGATTTGTCAGTGTCCATGCTGCACAAGTCATTAAATATTTTGAATATCACCACTGGTTAGTTATATGTATTCTTTATTATAGAAAATACATTATTCATCAAAACATATAATAAATCAAGGCATATGGAAATAGAAATATCTCCATCTTGACTAACATTGTGAAACCCCGTCTCTACTAAAATACAAAAAATTAGCTGGGCTTGGTGGTGCACACCTGTAATCCCAGGTACTTGGGAGGCTGAGGCAGGAGAATTGCTTGAACCTGGGAGGCGGAGGTTCCAGTGAGCCGAGATCACACCATTGCACTCCAGCCTGGGAGACAGAGTGAGACTCCGTCTAAAAAAAAAAAAAAAGGAAATAGAAATATTTAAAAATAATTAGCAACTATTCTCATTAATTTTTAAATATTATTATTTTCTGATTTTAATGTAACTCTAGCTTAAAAATAACTAAGTGATCTTGAATATTAAAAGTTAGATTCAGAGCCTCCTGTGATTTGAGTAAGACTTCTTTTTTTTTTAGATGGAGTTTTGCTCTTGTTGCACAAGCTAGAGTGCAATGGCATGATCTCTGGTCACTGAAACCTCCACCTCCTGGGTTCAAGTGATTCTCCTGCCTCAGCCTCCCGAGTAGCTGGGATTACAGGCATGCGCCACCACACCTGGTTAATTTTGTATTTTTAGTAGAGATGGGGTTTCTCCATGTTGGTCAGGCTGGTCTTGAACTCCCAACCTCAGGTGATCCGCTTGCCTCGGCCTCCCAAAGTGCTGGGATTTACAGGCATGAGCCACCGTGCCTGGCCAAATTTTTTTTCATTTAGTTGAAATTCACATAAAATTAACCATTTTAAAAGGAGCAATTCAGTGGTTCGCAATATTGTACACCCACTGCCACTAACTAGTTCCAAATGGTTTTCATCACCTGGAAAGGAAACCCCATACCTATTAAGTAGTTGCTTGCCAATTCCATTGCCCCAGCTCCTGGCAACCACTGATAGAGTTTTTGTACAAATTTGCCTATTCTGGACATTTCATATAAATAGAATCATACAATATGTGGTCTTTTGCAACTAACTTTTTTCACATAGCATAATATTTTCCAGGTTCATCCATGTTGTAGCATGTAGCAGTACTTCATTCTTTTTATACGGTTGGATCATATTCAATTGCATGTATATACAGTAGTTTGTTCATTCATTTGTCTGTTGATGGGTATTTGGGCTGTTTCTATTTTTTGGCTATTGAGTTAGACTTCTAACAATCCAATCAAGGCTCAAAACTCCTGAAACTCCTCCTCTGCCCCCAGTTTACATTATGAACTTAACTGTCCTAGAAAAAGAATCTTACTGCTTCATGTATCTTGCAGTACTTGGCTGTGTTGCCCCTGAACTGCTCAGTCTCTTCCTATTTGAAAGCTTATGGAAGAATCTGTCTCATGCATTCAGCTTCCACAACAGAAAAATCAATCAGGCCACACAGCTTGAACTGCTCCTTCACTTCCTCCTCCACCCCGTTGACCAGTTCTTTCCTAAACAGAGTGCCTTTCAATCTTTGCTGCTACTCCCCTGCTTTTATTCCACCTGGTATTTGCCAGCCATGCACCTGGTCCTCTGAGCGATTTGACACATGCAGGAATATTTTTGTTAATTATCTAGACTATCCTCTAAAAATAGCTTGGTATTATAAAGCTTTGCTACACCTAAACACAACTTTAAAAAACACGTTTAAATAAAATTTAATATGAATCATATCCCAGCTTTCCCCTCCTCTCATTCCCATCCCTGTTGTAGTTGGCCATTCTTATGTCCAGCTTTTGGCTTGGTGGCAAAGGAATATCTTTTAGTTATATAAACCAGTTCCTCATCCATACAGATGTTATCCCTCTGACAAAACAGAATGCCTCAACCCAGTTTAGCTCTTCATTTCTTCTGAACAAACGCCATTAGGATTGACTACATGGTAAGAAATACAAGTCAGGAGGACCAAATTGCCCCCAGTGTGCTCCTGAAATCATACTATGCTAGCACCTGGCTTCTCTGGGTTTACAGAAGGCCTATACTAGTAGCCATTATAAGAGCTATATCCTTTGCATTTCTACTCAAGGAAACTTATTCTTGGATGTTATTCAGCTCTCAATTGCTGTAAAGATTCTAAAGTCAGCCGAGCATGGTGATGCGTCTGCAGTCCCAGCTATTCGGAGTCTGAGATTGGAGGATTGCTTGAGCCCAGAGTTTGAGGCTGCAGTGAGCTATGATCATGCCATTGTACTCCAGCCTGGGCTGCAAGACCTCATCTCTTAAAAAAAAATTGTAAAGCTAAGAGGAGGCTGTGGGTAACTCCTCTCATACAGTGCTGGTTTTACCCAATAGACAGAGCACGTGATCTGCTTGCCCTTGCCACTGTGTATAGGTTAAAATTGGCCAATTCCTGATGACTATTTGACAGAGCCCCCTAAAAAGACCTCTTTCTTTTTACTTTGGGCCAAAAGAAATTTACCATAATTGCAGACCCTAGGGGAACTCAGTAGTACTCCAGTTCTCTGCCTTTAGTGTTTCAGTTTTCATTTCCCTCTTTCTGGTGGACATGGTCCCAGCCCCCTCATCAGTGGCTGGCTGAAAGTAATCTACTCAGCTGTACAGACACATGCACATTCTGTAACTATTCAGCCATTTCTCCCTGTCCCTAAGCCTGTGAGTGGAATAGATATGTCACTACATTTCTGTTAACCTGGTAGTAAGTATTTCATTACTTGGGTTCTCCGAAATAATTACTGGCCCGATAGAGGGGCTCCTGTTGTCATGAGACTTGCTTTAGTGCCTTGCTCTGACACTCCTGTTTCAAAGCATATTTGCAAATAGCTCCAGGAACTCCAGTAAAAGTCTCCTTTCCTTTTCCTCCAAAAGGATCAGTATATACCTGTAAACAACTTAGAACTTACAGTCCTCAAGTCACCACATTATTCTAGGAATAGCTTTCATTCTGTTTTTTTTTTTTTTTTCTCTCCCAGGCAAAAACTGAGAAGTAAACTTCTTTAGCAACCAAATGGCAGAACCAGATTTAGAATCCAGTAAAAACTATCTGTGAAATGTAGGAAACTATGTCATTATATGTTGTTTTGTTGCTAAAGATATACTAATTTGCCATTTAAAATTTCACCTTCCACCAGGCACGGTGGCTCACGCCTGTGATCCCAGCACTTTGGGAAACTGAGGCAGGCAGATCATCTGAGGTCGGGAGTTCGAGACCAGCCTGACCAACATAAAGAAACCCCGTCTCTACTAAAAATACAAAAATTAGCCGGGCGTGGTGGTGCATTCCTATAATACCAGCTACTTGGGAGGCTGAGGCAGGAGACTCACTTGAACCTGGGAGGTGGAGGTTGCAGTGAGCCGAGATCGCGCCATTGCTGGGCAACAAGAGCGAAACTCGGTCTCAAAAAAAAAAAAAAATCACCTTCCTCATTACCCAGACTATAAACTTTACTGGCTTTTATTTAGATTCAATTTTCAAAAAGAAGCTCCCCCCCACCCCATCAGTTTTATTTGAAAATATATTTTAAAACCTGCAACTTATTGGGAAAAATATGGAGATTGCTTTATTTTTGTTGTATGCATAATAAAATTAAATAACCAAGACTAACATTAGTTTGAACTTTACCTTGGAACATGTCCACGAAGAACAAAGGAAGCCAGACTAATCTTCTTTTTGACTTTCTCCACTCCAGCTTCTTATATCAAAGACCCTTGGACACAAGTAAGTTATAGCTTTTGAATTACTTATGGTAGCTTGGATCCATCCTGAAGGCTTTGCATACTTAGAATAGAGATTTTGCCCTGATTCCAGTCTTCTATCTGTTTTTCAAGTTATTTCGGCCATTATTTTACTTCATTCAGGTTCCTTATCTTTCAAACCACATTATTTGGGAGGATGAGTTATGGGCTGAATCAGACTGATTGTCAATTCTGATTTGGGAGGAAGGTTTCTGAAATGCAACAGTGCTGTGGCTCATTGCTCAGTATTCCAAGAGATATCATTGCTATGATTCTCAAAGTTTTCAAATCTTTAGAAAGAATGTTGGACAGCTAATATGTTTCAGGCATATTACTTCAGAGCAAATCTCCTAAGAGATTGGTAGACCTCCTCCAAAGCTGACTTTGGCTATACTTGGGTTTGTTTAACTAAGATAATGAAATAAAGGCAGCTAACTGCAGATAAGCTTCCACATGCTTTTTCTTTAATGCAAAGTTTACAGTGACTCCAAATCAAAATTTGGCAATTTTTCTAATGCAGGGTGCCACACTGCTGACTTCTATTATTCTGGAAAAGGAATAAGCACGGGCAAGGTGCACAAAGAGGACTCTCACTCTGCTGAAGGAGGCAATCTACAGATAGTGTTAACGTGCTTATGTTTTAAAATGAAAATAAGGCCGGGCGCGGTGGCTCACGCTTGTAATCCCAGCACTTTGGGAGGCCGAGGCGAGTGGATCAGGAGGTCAGGAGATCGAGACCACGGTGAAACCCCGTCTCTACTAAAAATACAAAAAAAAAAATTAGCCGGGCGTGGTGGCGGGCACCTGTAGTCCCAGCTACTCGGAGAGGCTGAGGCAGAAGAATGGCATGAACCCGGGAGGCGGAGCTTGCAGTGAGCCGAGATCGCACCACTGCACTCCAGCCTGGGCGACAGAGCGAGACTCCGTCTCAAAAAAAAAAAAAAAAAAAAAAAAAATGAAAATATTGGCCGGGCGCGGTGGCTCACGCCTGTAATCCCAGCACTTTGGGAGGCCGAGGTGGGCAGATCACGAGGTCAGGAGATCGAGACCATCCTGGCTAACACAGTGAAACCCCATCTCTACTAAAAATACAAAAGATTAGCTGGGCGAGGTGGCGGGCACCTGTAGTCCCAGCTACTGGGGAGGCTGAGGCAGGAGAATGGCGTGAACCCCCGGGGGACGGAGCCTGCAGTGAGCCGAGATCGCGCCACTGCACTCCAGCCTGGGCGACAGCGAGACGGTCTCAAAAAAAAAAAAAAAAAAAGAAAATATTTCTTAGATAGGTTAAATATATTTGATTTTAGGTAGCAAGTAGATTTTTAGGGGTTAGAGCAGGTGTTGGCACATTTTTTTTTGTAAAAGTCCAAACATTAAATATTTTAGTCTTTGTGGATTACACAATCTGTAACATCTTCTCAACTCTGCTGTTGTGGTGCAAAAGCATGCATAACACTACACAGCTGAATGGGCATGACTGTATTCAAATAAAACTTTATTTACAAAAGCACAGCAGGCTGAGTTCGGCTCATGCACCATAGTTTACTGACTTCTTGATTATAATACTTACAGTAGAGGTTTCTTAATCTAATAATTTCAACACAGCTAAAGGACATAATGAAATTATTACTATTATTTTTGAGACAGGGTCTCACTCTGTCACCCAGGCTGGAGTGCAATGGTGCCATCTGGACTTACTGTAACCTTGAGCTCCTGGACTCAAGCTGGAACTACCAGCTACTCTGGAAGCTGAGGTGCCTCTGGAGTGTGAGGTATACCACCACACCCAGCTAATTTTCCTTTAGTAGAGAAGGGATCTCATTATGTTATCTAGGCTGGTCTGGAACTCCTGGCCTCAAGTGATCTTCCTGTCTCGGCCTCCCAAAATGCTGGGCTTATAGGTGTGCCCAGCCCATCATGAAATTATTAGACAACTGAGAGAATGACTTGAGATGGGGTAGCTACTTTGTAACCTTGCCATCAACCCTAGTGTCTTCATTCTACTAAAAGTCACCTCATCTGCTGCCTTTGGACTTGAGCTAATATTTTACTCTGGCTAAAAGAGGAGACACTGCTGATATTCATTTTTCATTGATCTTATTCTCATAATTCCCTTAGAAATAGCGAGATCTGGCATTAGAATTCTAGAAGATTAGAATTTCTAGAAGTCTTGCTTATAGCAAATTTCATAAGGCAGCTAGTGACTTTAAAAAGGATCTTTATAGGAGCCATTTGAAGTACAATAAGTAGGAGTCATTTCAATGTATCACACTCCAGTTTCTAATTTTGCATATGGCCAAGTAACACTTTATGTCATTTTGCTGCTCAATTCCTTTTAGAACTTGTCTAAATAGTTTTGGGCATTTATTAAGACATGCACTTGTTTTTTTCTTACCATATATCAGAATAACCATATATAACTATTGTGCTTTTCCTTAAGGCTTACAGAGAGAATATCCTTCAATAAGGACTTTCACATATGTTTTCTCATTTAATATAATTTAATTATTTTTACAGATGAATCACAGAGAAGATAAAGTTACTTGCCCAAGGTCACCCAACTAGTTGAGTGCAGTGAGGCTTCAAAAACAGGTCTGTCTGACTGCAGAGACTTTGCTTTTTCCACTACATCACAATGCCTACAGGAAGCTACTTGCAGTTCTTGGCAGGCATTCTCCTTTTTTTTTTTTTTACCTTAGTTGTTTTCAAGTAAATCATAGAAGAAACTGAATAGCATAGTATTTGATTCTTTTCCTATATTTCGGAAAGACGTGTTTTCAAAAGGGGATATGGTGAATGCTTTTCTTTAAAAAAACCATAGTTCTATAACTAGAATATTTCCAAATAAGGGTGACTTCCAAAAATGATTTGCTTTCTTGGCAGTCTCCACACATTCTTTGTGAATGCAACTACATTTCCCATCTTCCTTGTTCAGCAAAGAGTCATATGCTAATAAAATTTTTTGAAAGGTGTGGCTTGGTAATATTCTTTTCAAATTTGAAATAATCAGACTTCCTGGCATCATAATTTTAAACTGTGGTAGAGCTGGCTGATAAGTTAAACATCTGGAAATTGACTTTTATTGGGGTGTAGTTCTGTGTAACCCTGAATGTGGATATGAATTGGGGTAGAAGCTAATGCCAAAATCTTAAGATAAAGCTATTCAAGTGTGTGCTTTTTATAAGTGTGAGATAAATTTCCTTTTATCAGAATGGCTTTTTTTTTCTTGGCCAGAGCAGAAAATATCATAGTGAATCATTGCATGATAAAAAGTGGGGTTAGAAGAGCTCATCGAGCTCATCCTTAACATTGTTGCAGCATGTATGATTCTGAGGCTTCATTGTTATGCAAAAATATAACTATTTCTCTAACATCTATATTTCAGAGTTTGAGCCCCAATGGTGGGCTCCTTAACATAGCAATGTCATGCATTTGAGTTCTTGTATGGTACCAAGGTGCTGGGGGATATGGGGTGAATCACAGTAATGAAGAGACAGGCATATAGTTGTTAATCAGAGGTGTAAATAGATAACTGCTGAGATGTCTGGTCTCCTGGCCCTTGGGTCCCTTCAAGTCAGAGGTCCTTGACTGCTTTCCTAGTGCTCTTGGGGCTGAGGAATCTTTGCCAATTCTTCATACAGACTTGCCTGTCAAGAAGCACCTAACAGCTGTTGCTTTCTAGGATCTTGATGCTTCCCTACTAGAACAGCCGATAAATGAAAGTTACTTGATTCTCTGCACTCCTCTTGCCCAGCTTGGAATAATCCATTTCTAGTTTGAGGAAAAGCCTTCTTCCTCCTTTCTATATTTTAAATGTCCTCAGTGCTTCTGGAATTTCTTCCTTTGTGGGATTAGACCTCTTGAATCCCCGAACTTGCAAGACACTTATGGTTTTTGCTTTGTCACCTTATCTCTTTTCCCCAAGACAGTGAGAACAGAGCCAGCTACCTACTTAGATGGAAGGAATGAAAAGGGCAGAATATATGAAGAAAAAAATAGTTAAAACCTTAAAATATTAGCTTGTCACCTTATTCATCAGAACCAGCTAATTGCTCATCTGTGGAGTTTTCTCAGTGCTTGATGAACTTTGATTTAGAGTACAGAAATAATAGTGTTATGGTGACTATCACAAAAATCAGTATAAGCCTATAAAACCCAGTCCTTAAAAACTCTAGAATGAGAAGTGGGGCCACGGTGCTGAAGAAAGGGCTGCTCCTGTGAGAGTTTCGACTTTTCTATCTTTTTAAAAGAATACTAATTTTGCCAGGCATGGTGGCTCATGCCTGTAATCCCAGAAATTTGGGATGCTGAAGCAGGTGGATCACCTGAGGTCAGGAGTTCGAGACCAGCCTGGCCAACATGGCGAAACCCTGTCTCTACTAAAAATACAAAAAATTAGCCGGGTGTCGTGGCGGGTGCTTGAACCCGGGAGGCAGAGGTTGCAGTGAGCCACGATCGCGCACTCCAGCCTGGGCAACAAGAGCAAAAAAACTCCGTCTAAAAAAAAAAAACTAATTTTATCATTATTTTGTAGAGACAAGGTCTCGCTGTGTTGCCCAGGCTGAACTTAACCTCCTGTTTCCTTCCTTCCTCCTTCCTTCCTTTTCTTTCTTTCTTTCCTTTCTTTCTTGATGGAGTCTTGCTCTGTTGCCCAGGCTTGAGTGCAGTGGCGTGATCTCGGCTCACTGCAACCTCCACCTCCTGGGTTCAAGTGATTCTCCTGCCTCAACCTCCTGAGTAGCTGGGATTTCAGGCATCCGCCACCATAGTGGCTAATTTTTGTATTTTTCATAGAGATGGAGTTTTGCCATGTTGGTCAGGCTAGTCTCAAACTCCTGACCTCAGGGCATCTACCAGCCTTGGCCTCCCAAAGTGCTAGGATTATAGGCGTGAGCTACCGCACCTGGCCAACCTCCTATTTTCTAATTATCATTAATACTGACTACAGAGCAGTTGTTTGGACCACAACAGAATACATATTATGCAGCAATTAAAAGTTATCCTTTTAAGAAATATTTAATGTCATCAGGAAGTGCTCACAATGTAATGTCAAATGAACAAAGTAGGATTTTAAAAGTTTGCATCTAGAGAATATCAGAGATCATGTTTATTTTCATATACTAGAACTCTGACTATAGTAGGTTTTTCAAATAGGATTTTATTTTCCTCATATTACCAAAAATATGAAGGTAGAACATCCTGAGCTTCTGCAATGTTTTCCCGTCGTCATCCATGTCCCAGGCTCCTTCTATCTTTCCATTCTACCACTCTTAGCCGGTGATTTTGTCCTCATGCTTGTCATCTCATGGTTACAAGGTGGGCGTTCCACATCCAGCCTCACATGCATGCTCCCAGGAAAAGAAAAAGGAAATAATAAGGAAAGCAAGATGTTGCCTGAAATCTCCAATAAACTTTCCCTTCCATCTCATTCATCCAGAATCTTTAACTAACTGGAAACATTGGTTTTGGCTGGAACTATTGCTGTACTGTAGAGAATTGAATTACTTTAGTAAAGAAGAAGGGTAAAATGCACATTAGATTGGTGTATCTCAATGTAGTAACAAAAAGAAGCATAACACAAGCAGCCATACCTCTATTCTCTTGCCCAGATAGAAGACTAAGTGACTATATGCCAAAACATTACCAGTGTTTATATTTTAGTGGTATTGTTTTTAATCTTCTTATTTATAATTGTGTGTATTCCTCGAATTTTCTAGAGTGAACATATACTATTTTTATAATCTGAGAAACAGCAATTTTAAACAAAAATGTACACACATAAGTTTAAAAATGAAATACTTCTTTATGTACTAATGTTGCAAGCATTCTACTTATATGATGCTAAAAAAAGCAAATTTCAGAAAACTCTGATCCCATTTATTCTGTTAAAATATAGAGAGATTTGGACAAGGCATAGATATCCTTATAAGAATTGAAAGGAATTTGTAAGACTATGCATCAATCTGTTAAGTTTTCTTGGAGGAGCAGTGTTGAGGGAAGCATACCTGATTATTTTTTTAATGATACATTTCTTATTATTTAAATTCTTTTTATGACAAGAATATATTGCTATTTTTGTTTTCATTTTTGTTTTTTGTTTTGTTTTGTTTTGTTTTTTTGAGACAAAGTCTTACTCTGTTGCCCAGGCTGAAGTTTAGTGGCGCAATCACAGCTCACTGCAGTCACAACCTCTTGGGCTCAAGCGGTCCTCCCACCTCAGGCTCCCAAGTAGCTGAGACTATGGGTGCGCACCACCATGTCCAGCTAATTTTTCATTTTTTTTGTAGAGATGGGGGACTCTTTATGTTGCCCTGGCTGGTCTCAAACTCCTGGGCTCAAGCGATCCTCTTGCCTCAGCCTCCCAAAGTGCTAGGATTACAGGTGTGAACCACCGCTATCAGCCTACGGCTTTTAAAGATTTAAATCTAAATATACCAAAGTAAACAAAAATTTAAGTTAGTCCAATAAACGGTCACGGTCTTTAAGGCTCCAGACTTCTGGTTTTGAGACAGTGATTTTTTGCTCATTTTGGGTAGAGTAGAGCCTTTGCAAGATATAGTGAAGTATGAGATGTTGCCTTCCTCAATTTCAGAAATGTGCTGTTGAATAATTGCTTTCATATGGGACATAAATATCAGTGAGAAAAGGGATCACAGACCCTAGCAGAGTAGGAAAGGTCAGTAGCAGATCAAAAGATGGATTGCATTGAAAAAGACAACTCCAGCTTGAACACCAAAGACAAGTTTGTAGGAAGCAATAATCAAGTCCTTTTACTTGGTGGTCTTGGAGGTCACATGAGTATTTTTCCTGATTGCCAAAAAAACTCCTATTGCAGTTCTGCAAGCTGTTTACAGCCTTTCACAGGCTTGCCTTCCTTCCTGAGAGATATTAACAGTGATAGATGACATTTTGGAGCACAATGCACATATCCCTGTTCTCTTTCTGCAACCAGAAGGCCCATGATTACCCCCTTAGAAACAACAGCAGTCTGAATGCGCATGGCATGGACTAGACTTATCACCAGTGGGAATGGGACCATTGTCCCAAAATGAACTTTTTTCTACTCCTGTGATTTAAGTATGCCTGAACTGCTGAAGAATACAAGACAGCATTTTATGTATGAAAGCTACTGCTGGGATGGCTCTGGAAAAAAAGCGTATTTCCACTATAGACACTGAACTTTTAGAATCTCTGTTGGCCGGGCACGGTGGCTCACGCCTGTAATCCCAGCTCTTTGGGAGGCCGAGGCGGGTGGATCACGAGGTCAGGAGTTTGAGACCAGCCTGGCCAACATAGTGAAACCTTGTCTCTACTAAAAATACAAAAAATTAGCAGAGTGTGGTGGTGCACACCTGTAATCTCTGCTACTCGGGAGGCTGAGGCAGGAGAATCGCTTGAACCCGGGAGGCAGAAGAATTGCTTGACCCCTGGAGGCAGAGGTTGCAGTGAGCTGAGATCACACCATTGCACTCCAGCCCAGGCGACAGTGCGAGACACCATCTCAAAAAAAAAAAAAAAGAATTTGTCAAATCAGCGTTTTTTTTTTTTTTTGCCTTTTGGTAAGGCAACAACGTAAAAACAAGCAGCCTCTACTCCCAAGACTGCACATTCTCTTTTTGGCAGCTGCATTTGCTCCTCTGGTTTTTATCGTTTGTTTAATTAAAAGTATGAAGATTTGCCCTTCTCAAATTCTTTCCCACATTCTACTTCCCAATGTCTATGCCTCAAGGATTTCTCCATCTGCTTCTAACCTCCCAGAGAAATCTAAAAGAGGCTCTCCACTTTCCCTCTTATGCTAGCCAACAATATGTGAGTGGAAGTCTATTACCCATTTCAGTTTCTGTTTTCTTCTCTGGCCACCTGGGAATCAGGCAGGAAAATTAAGAAATGTATTTGCAAAGTGCTGAGGGAGTCATTAAAGATATGGGCAAGGAAGTACATATTACATATGTACCTATCCTCTTGGAAATCATCTGAGGGGCCTGGGGTTCTAGTTAACACTGAAATTGTTTGCCTTTAGATTCAATCATAGGAATGAAAAATGAGCAACTTAGAGCAAAACCACCAGCAACGGTGGATGCTTCTCTTTCCCTCTTGCAAGGCTGCCAGAAGACCTGCTGTTTTTCTTTGACCACTTCGGAAAGGTCCGTGGGGTTGTCGACTTGGAGCAGGGCCTCCTCCTCTACTGCTACCACCAGCACACGACCACACACTCTGTCTTGGAGGCCACCATCTGGCCCTGCTGCGCCCACTTTCTCGTCCTCACGCACTGGGTGATCTTCACAGTCTGGAACTGGGGGCAAGCAGGAGTGCAGGCTGGATTGCAGCGTAAGGTTGGTCTGTTTTGTGACATTGATGAGAACAAGCTCACGGGCCTCTACTGCTAGGGGACCCTCAGGAAAGGCCCAGGGTTCCGACCTACCCACTGCCCTTCGTCATCTGTGTGAAGCTGGGCTTCACATATGCAGGGGGCCAGAAGGTCGACCAGAGGGGTGAGTTTGAGGATAACCTGAGGCCTCCTGAACCTGCAGGAGGACTGGGACTTCCTTCCCTTCCTCCGAGAAAGCTGCAGCAGCCACTTTCAGGCAAGAGTCCTGACAACTTCCAGCTGTTGCCTGCTGCTGCATCTCTGGGCTTTTGAGACCTTCCAGGCATGATTTGTCCCTTTACAACGTTCGCCTTTTGTGTTAAGTGCTCAGTTCAGCCCCTTGGACCTGGAGGCTATGGCAGTAGCTATCTTGTATGTGCAGTCCTGCAGAGAGGAGCCTGTCCCACCAGCGTGGCAGTAGCCATCAGGGTCTCACTGTGGACCAAAACTGTCCCTGGATACAGGCTGCCTGGTCCTTTTGGACCCCAGACCTTGGCTATAGGCTCGGGACCTCCTTGCAGGTGACCTTGGCTAGTCAAGGGGACTCCGTGCTAGTCTTTTTCATCTAAAATGGGAGGCAAGAAGGAGGTTTTTTTGTTTGTTTTGTTTTGTTTTGAGATGGAGTTTTGCTCTTGTTGCCCAGGCTGGAGTGCAATGGCACAATCTCGGCTCACCGCAACCTCCACCTCCCGGGTTCAAGCGATTCTCCTGCCTCAGCTTCCCGAGTAGCTGAGATTACAAGCATGCGCCACCACACCTGGCTAATTTTGTGTTTTTAGTAGAGACGGCGTTTCACTGTATTGGCCAGGCTGGTCTCAAACTCCTGACCTCGTGATCCGCCGGCCTCGGCCTCCCAAAGTGCTGGGATTACAGGTGTGAGCCACCACACCTGGCTGAGAGAGGCATGTTTTAAGGCTTGAATGAAATAAAAGTTAATCTGCAAAGTTAAAAAACTAAAAATCCATAATGTATTTTGATAAAAATTTACTTCCTAGCCTTTTTTTTTTTTTTTTTTTTTTCTTGAGACTAGGTCTCACCGTATCACCCAGGCTGGAGTGATGGGATCATGGCTCACTGCAGACCTCAAACTCCTGGGCTCAAGGAATCCTTCTACCTTAGCCTCCTGAGTAGCAGGATCAACAGGTGTGTACCACCACCTCCGGCTAAGTTGGTTTATTCTTTTTTAGATACAAACTCTCCCTTTGTTGCCCAGTCTGGTCTTGAACTCCTGGCTTCAAGCAATCCTTCTGTCTCAGTCTCCCCAATTACTAGGATTACAGGCTTGAGCCGTCTCACCTGGCCCTAACCTTTTTAAAATATGTGTTTTTGGGAAACTTTTCACCCATTGAAAAATCAGCAATCTTCATTTTTTGTTTTCTGAAAGAACACCTTTATGAATATTTTTATGGGTTGTCAAACAAATATACTTAGTAGACTAATTTATGGCAGAATTCGAGAAACAGGGCGGCCCAAGCTATGAAATTGCACCCTGTGTTATTCGGGAGGCTTGCATGCTTGAGTTGCCAAACTAAGCCGCACAACTGTTCTAAGCTCTTGACTGCATTGGCTTTTGCGTGACCATTTTCCTTCTTGCTCCACGTTGATTTTAGACATCTTTGAAAAATTATCATTCTCAGACGTTTGGACAAAGAGGAAAATTGTTGCCTTGGCTCCAACATCAATTCCTTTCATAACACTAAATATGCCATTACTACTAGAGTTTTAGTTCTCCGTTTCTCCCCGAGGACATTGGTATTAAGAAGAGATTTGGCTCAAGCTACCTGATCATACTTATCTTGTATACGGTTGCTAATACAATATGATTAGCAAGACTTGGGTATAATGTTACAGTGGTGTGGTAACAGAATTCTGATTTATTCTACAGGCCCTTTGGCCATTTTGTTATTTTCCCCATTCAAGTCTATTTTTTGTATTTCTAAGAAAAAGAATGTTACAGTTAGGTTATAACTATGTGGCACTGCCACAATTATCATTTTCTATTCAATTTAAAATTTTGACTGTCATAAAATGCAAGCTTTACTGAATTAGAATCATTCTGAATTGTTTTGTTCCTTAGGACAACACAATAGCCAGACCTACAAGTTCCGAGTCTGGTTACTAATGTAATTCAACCAGTCAGGCAGTGATCCAGTCCATTGTTCAGCCACTGAACCCCAACAAAAAGCTAATTTCATCAGTTATATCAATCTTGTCTGAAGATTTATAACTTGAGTAGCGTTATTTCAACAGACTCATTTTCCATAGGGCATCTGGAAAATGAAGATACTATAGAAAACAAAGAAGTAAAAGTAGGGAAAAGAAGGATGATCATTAGATGTGTTCACCATGTTTCCTTCCAGTTCTGTTTTTATCATATGACTACACAATTTGTTCAAGTCCAGATAAATTATTGCTTCCCACAGGTCATCATTCTTTCCACTCATGTCAAAACTATTCATCATCATCTCCAAAGTGTGTTTTGACTTATGCTGTGCTTTGTAAAGGATACACCCAAGGTTGGAGGTGAAATATGTGTCAGAGACTAGGACTACAAAAATTAGATGTTTGGCTTTGTTCATGGATACTCCCCAAGTTTGATCATGTACTTTCATGCTTCTGACCATATGCAGTTCTGTCCCTTTTGTATGAAACACCCAATGATTCCCTTGCACAGCTGGTTAATTTTTCAAAGTCCTTTGAGAAGCAAACCAGTGTCACTTCTTCCAGAATGTCTTTCTTGACTTTAACGCACTGGTAATAAATTATTCAATAACAACTCTCATTTTTTAGTAATTTCCATGGGCCAGAAAAGGTACTGTTTTGAAGTCATTATCCTTCCTGACTATTCCTAAATCAGTATTTAATTATCACAACTACATTAGGAAGCAGATACTACCCCAACTTCCCAAAGAGGAAACTGCTGTTTAAAGAGATTAAGTAACTTTCTTAAGGCCACACAGCCAGTACATGGTAGAGGCAAGATTTGAACCTGACTTCTGTAGTCTATGTTCTAAGCCACTAGAGCATATGGTTTGGCTCTGTATCCCCACCCAAATCTCATCTCAAATTGTAATCCCCACTTGTCAAGAAAGGGAGGTGATTGGATTGTGGGGGTGGTTTCTCTCATGTTGTTCTCATGATAGTGAGTGAATTCTCAAGAGATCTGGTTGTTTGATAAGTGTGAGGCTCTTCTTCCCTCGTGTACTGGCTCTCTCTCTCTCTCTATCTCACCTGCCGACAAGTAAAACATGCCTGCTTCTCCTTCCACCTTGATTGTAAGTTTCCTGAGGCCTCCCTAGCCATGCAGAGCTGTGAGTCAATTAAACCTCTTTTCTTTATAAATTACCCAGTCTCAGGGAAGTTCTTTATATAGCTGTGAAAACAGACTAATACAAGTATTGTTTCCCAAAGAGCAGCACGTGAACCACTGCAGCTATGAGACAATTTTCAATGGACATCTTTACATGAATAATTTTCTATTATTTCTTCTTTTTTTGCAAAACATTCGGAAAATAAGAAAACAAATAAATTCTCAGCATTTTGCCGAATTTTCTTTGTATTTTTATTTTGAAGAAAATAAACATTACATATAGAGTTAGAGACCTCTTTGTGGCTCTCCCAGATCTCATTCCTTTCCAGTCCTCCTCAGAGGTAATCATTATCCTAAATTTAGTGTTTATCATTCCACTACAAGTTTTTAAACGACTGCTAAGTACATATTTATCAATATACAATATGTAGTATTGTTTTACTTGTCTTCAAACTTTATGTAAATATCATACCACGTGTTATTCTGCAGCTTGTTTCATTCACTCAACATTTAGTTATTGATATTTATTTATTTGATACACTTGGCCTCTGTTCATGCATTTCAAATGCTGAACATCATTTCATTGCATCAAAATGTCACCAGTTTATTTATACATTCTCCTTTTGACTGACATATATATTACTTCCAATGTTTGATATTCTAAATAATGCTGCACTTAGCATTCTGTTGCATGTCTTCTTGTGCACATGTGCTAGATTTCTTCCAGGTACAAAGAAGCAGAATTGTAGATATAGATTATATGTATCTTCAACCTTACAAAATATTACCAAATTGCTCTCTGAATGTGTCAATTTTCATTCCCACCAGCAGTTTATGAGAATTCCCTTTTCTCAAAATCTTTAACCAACTTCTTAAGTTTTCCAATCTTGTGAGTGGGAAATGTTATTTTGTAGTTTTAAATTTGCATTTCCTGATATTAGTGATGTTAATGGAGTTTAGTAAATGGCCAATAAACCCCTTTCATGGGGGTTTATTAGAATAACCCCATGAAAGGGGTTTATTGGCCATTTGGATTTCTTCTTTTGTGAATTGCTCATTATCCCTATTAAAATTATTTATTTTTAAAATTTATATAGAGTAAAATTCACTATTTTTTGGTACATGCTATGAGTATTTGACCAATGCATACAGTTGTGTAATTACCACCACAGACAAGATATATGAAATAATATCCCTTTGTAGTCAACCCCTTTCTTTATGCACAATCCCTGGAAACTGCTGATTTCTTCTCCATCCCAATAGTTTTGTCTTATCCAAAACGTCATATAAATGGATTACACAACATGTAGATTTTGGGTATCTGGTTTCTTTCACTTAGCATAATGTGTTTAAGATTCCCCCATGTTGTTATGTATTTCAGTAGATTGTTACTCTTTGTTGCTGAGTGGAATTCCATTGTATGGATGTACTACCATGGATTTGTTAATTTACCAGTTGAAGGGGTGTTTTAGATTATGAATAAAGTTGCTATGATATTTTGCATATAAGTTTTTGTGAGGCATATGTTTTCATTTCTCATGGGATTGCTGGGTCTGAGACTAGGTAATTTATAAAGAAAAGAATTTTATTTAGCTTGTTGTTCTGCATGCCAGGAAATTCGAGGACATGGCCTTGGCTTCTGGCCAAGGCCACATGTTGCATCATAACATAGCAGAGAAGGTCAAGGGAAGTGGACACATGCAAAGAGACAAAACCAACCGGCATCCTGGCTTTATAACAACCCACTCTCCTTGGAACTAATCCATTCCTGGATAATTAATCTAGTCTTGTGAGAGCAATAACTCATCCATTACCTCTAGAAGGGCACCAAGCCATTCATAATGGCTCTGCCCCCATGAACCAAATGCCTCCCACTAAGCCCCATCTACCAACACTGCCACATTCAGGATAAAATTTCAGTATGACTTTTGGTGAGGACAAACAAACCATATCCGATTCATAGAAGCTTGTGTAAATAATGATACATAGTTTTCCTTTAATCTGTTAATATAGCAATTTATATAATTAGATTTCCCAATTTTGACCCATTCTTTCATTCTTGTGGAAAATGCTACCATGTTGAATTATATCAGGTTTTTATACACTGTTCAACTTCATATTCTTGTGTTCTTTTTTTTTTTTTGTGAGACAGGAACTCACTCTGTCTCCCAGGCTGGAGTGCAGTGGCTCAAACAAGGCTCACTGCAGCCCTGACTTCCAGGGCTCAGGTGATTCTCCCACCTCAGCCTCCTGAGTAGCTCGGACTACAGGTGTGTGTCACCATGCCTGGCTAATTTTCATATTTTTTTGTGGGGATAGGGTTTCACTGTGTTGTTCAGGCTTGTCTTGAACTCCTAGGCTCAAGTGATCCGCCCACCTCAGTCTCCCACATTGCTAGGATTACAGGTGTGAGCCACCACACCTGGAGGATATTCTTGTGTTCCGTTTAGGATACTTTGCACTCATGTGCATATGAGAATTTGGTCTTATACTGTATATATTTCTTGTACCGAAATCGTCTGGATTCAGTATCAAAGTCGTATATAGGCCTCAGGGCATGAGCTGGGTACTCCCTCTCTTTCTAGTTTCTAAATTAGTTTCTGTGAATAGTATCTATCTCTGCCTGATGGTTTTAGTAAAACTCGCATGTAAATCTTCAAGGCCCTGGTATCTGTTTTGAGTATGGTAAGGGAGAAGACTTGTTCACATACTCAGTTTAATGATTACCAGTTTATTTAGGTTTTCTGTTTCTTCTTAATCAGCTTGGTTTAGTAATTAATTAATTAATTTTAATCTTCACAACCTACTCCCATTTTTCTCTTCAACCTACAAATAATTACTTAAATGACATTTTATTTAACATTGAATATGTGTTTGATATGTACTTTTGTTTGCGTTACTGCCAAATATATGGAGATTTTTATATACATGGGTTTTAATTTAGGAAAATGGTATTCTGTTACACATTGTATCTCATTCTGTGCCCTACTTTTCTACTCAGCAGTATGTTTTAAAGATCTATTTAAGGTGTGGTAAGTGAATCTAATGCATTGCTTCTAACTGCTGCATTAGAACTTCATGAAACATCTGTGTGTACCATATTTTACCTGTCCACTTTTCTAATGAGGAACTTTCTGGTTACCTTCATCTTCCTGATGCCATAAACAATTCTGACGTGAATGTTTTCTCTGTGTCTTCTTATTGGCCTTTGTGAGAATCTTTGGTTTCTATCCTTAGTGAAACTGTTGGCCATATTGGTAATTTGACTGTGTACAGATCAGTTGCTGTCTATAATGGCTGCAACAGTCTACACTCCTGCCAACGGAACAGAACCTTTGTTCTATTACCACATGCCTACATTTGTCATTTTATAGCTTTTAGAATTTTGCCAGTCTAATAAGTGTAAAATGATATGCACGCTGTTTTAATTTTCATATATCTGATTTTCAGTGATTTTGAACACTTTATCATATTTCTGCTACCTTTTTGAGTTTATTCTCTAAGTCGCTTGTTCATATCCTCTATCGGGTGTGCTAGCTTTATCTTTCTGCTTTGCAAAATACGCTTGTATATTCTAGATATTAACTCCTTGTTTGTTTTTTGTTTTTTGAAATTTCAAAATTCTTATCAGCTTCCATAATTCTATCATATAATAATTTTGTCAGAGATGTCCTTAGTTTAACAGAACTTTGATATTTTGAAGTTACCAATATAATCAATGTTTTCTTTTGCATTTGTGCAGTTAGATAAGGTCCTGATTACATTTTTCTCCATACGGTGAGCTGGTTTATCAATCTTTTTCTTCCATCGATTTGTTTTGCTATTATGTTCCATTTGTTCTATTTATTATTATTATTTAGAGACAAGGTCCCTCTATTTTGCCCAAACTGGACTTGAACTCCTGGGTCAAGCAGTCCTCCCACCTCAGCCTCTCAAGTATCTGGGACTACAGACACATGCCACTATGCAGGGCTAGTCTGTTATTCTTGAGGTAACTCCATAATTGCCTTTATAGGGTTAACTTAGCTATTCATAGACCTTCATTCATCGATATAAATTTTAGGCTGGCCACGGTGGCTCACACCTGTAACTCCAGCACTTTGGGAGGCTGAGACAAGTGGATCACCTGGGGTCAGGAATCTAAGACCAGCCTGACCAACATGGTGAAACCCCATCCCTACTAAATACAAAAAGTTAGCCGGGTGTGGTGGCACATGCCTGTAATCCCAGCTACTTGGGAGGCTAAGGCAGGAGAATAGCTTGAACCTGGGAGGTGGAGGTTGCAGTGAGCCGAGGTCGTGCCACTGCACTCCAGCCTGGGCAACAAGAGTGAAACTCCATCTCAAAAAAATGTATATATACATATTATATATAATATATATTTAATATGTATATTTAATATATATATATTTTTAAATAAAATTTATCAAGTTCCTCAAACAATTCAACTGGAATTTAGATTGGTATTGCATTAAACAGGTTAAATTGGTGAGAATGTTTACAATAAGTTGTCCTATCCAAGAGTATGGACCATTTCTCCATTTATTTAAATAATATTTTATTCTTTTATTGGAATTTTTTCTCCATAAAGGCATTTGTTACTTTTGTCTTTATATTATTTGTAATTTCTTTTTGCTATTGTGACAGTTTCACATTTGCATGTCTCTTCTAGCACGTTATTACTGGTGTGAAGAAATGGAAGTTATTTTTGGAGATTGATATTTTATCTGGCAACCACTTTGAACTCTCATATTAATTATAATTCCGCAGTTTGTCTGCTGAATTTGTTGCTGATGGTTTTTAGGTAGATTGTCATATTTTTATTGCAAGTAATTGCAGGGGTGTTTGTTTTTTGTTTTGGCTTGTTTTTTTTTTGAGATAGTTTCTCACTCTGTCGTCTAGGCTGGAGTACAGTGGCGCAATCACAGCTCACTGTATTTTCAAACTCCTGGGCTCCAGGGATCCTTCCACCTCAGCCTTCTGAGTAGCTGGGACTACAGGCATGTGCCACCACACACAGCTAATTAAAATTTTTTGTGTGTGTAGAGACAGGGTCTTGCTATGTTGCCCAGAGTTGCTAGTGTGGAACTCCTGGCCTCAAGCCATCCTCCACCTCAGCCTCTCAAAGTGCTGGTTTTACAGGTGTGAGCCACTGCACCAGGCCCTTTCATTTTTTATTAATTATTTTTTCTTTATATCATTGGCCATGGCTGGCAGCAATAGGTTAAAAGTTAGCAGTGATAGATGGGAACTATGGTCTTGTTTCTGATCTCACAGAGAATAAATCTAAAGTTTCTTCATTGTTATAATACTTATTATAGTTTTTTAAAAATGTAACCTTTAACAAGTTAAAGAATTATCTTTCTGTTTCTCGTTTGCTAAAAAGTTTCCTCCTTCCTTCCTTCCTTTTTAGGGAATACAGAAAAATTAATATCTGTCCTTTATTGTCCACTTATGCTCCAGGAACTATGTTGTACATTTTACAGCATTATTCCTTTTTATTCTCAGAGCCACCCCAAACAAGTGAATACTACTATTAATCCTATTTTACTCATGAGGGAACAGAGCCTCAAAGGGGTTAAATTTTAAACATTATCCAAAGAATGATGGGAAGCTGGTACTCAAACCTTGGTCAGGCTGACTTCAAAGGCAGAATCTTAATGAAATGCAAGCATCGAAGTGTTGTTAAGTACCTTTTGTATAAAGCCTTAAATATTTGTAGTTACCTCTTTAGGTCTTCATTGGCTTCTTTCTACTGACTGAGTATCCTTAAATTTGCTGTAGCATCCTGTCAGGGGTCGCCATGGACTTCTGGTTCATTTAACCAGCTTTGTTTCACCTGCACACTGAGCTCCCCTTTCAACCTCTGGTCTTCTCATCATTGAAAAAACTCTAACTACCTGCACATTGACTGGAGAGATGGCATTAAATCACATTCCCTTTTAAATTTTCTCACACTGGGCAGGATCAAACAATGTTTCATGGTTAAAACCAAAGGAAATTAAGAAGTCAGGATTTTTTATTTCTTTGCTTAAAATCTCTTTATATTCTAATATACTTAAAACTTTTTATTTTGGAATAATTTTATATTGATAGTTGGAAAAAATGTACCGGGAGGTCCTGTGTACTCTTCACCCACTTTCCCTCATGGTAATATCCCGTATAATGATACTATCAAACTAGGAAACTGATTTTGGTGCAATCTACAGAGATTATTTGAATTTAACCAGTTTTCTGTGTTCTCATGGACACACACACGTATGCATGTGTGTGTAGGCCTATGCAGTTTTATCACATGTGTGGATTCAGACTACCAGTTTAGATACAAAACTGTTTCTAGGGTCCCCCTCATGGGACTCTTTCATAGCCACATCCACTCCTCTACTCCATCTCTAAACCCTAGCAACCACTAATCTGTTCTCCATTTCTAATTTTGTTGTCTCAGTGTTATTTAAATGGAATCATACCGTATGTGATCTTCTGGATTTACTTTTTTCATTTAGAATAATTCCCTGAAGATTCATCCAGGCTGCTCTACAAGTTAATTATTCATTTCTTTTTATTGTTGAGTGTCTCCCACGGTATGGATGTACCAGATTTTAATCATTCACCTGATGAAGGCCATCTGGATTGTTTCTAATTTTGAGCTATTATGAACAAAACTGCTATAAAAATTAGTGCACAAGTTTTTGTGCGAAGATAAGCTTTCATTTCTTTGGGAAATTAACTGAGGTGAATTGGGTTTCTTTCTTTCTCTTTCTCTTTCTTTTCTTTTTCTTGTATTTGGGTCTTGCACTGTCACCCAGGCTGGAGTGCAGTGGTGCGACCACAGCTCATTGCAGCCTCCAACTCCTGGGCTCAAGCAGTCCTGCTGCCTCAGCCTCTTGAGTCATTGGGATTACAGGTGTGAGCCACCATGCTTGGCACTGGGTTTCTTTTTGATTATACATAATATTGAAAATCAGCAAATTTTTTGATAGTCTTGAAAGAAACATATAATTTCCTCCTTTATTAATGTGAATAAATTATATTGATACATTTTTTGTTTTTAAACTGGACTAGAAAGGTAGGTTGCATCCATACTGAGTCATTAAATAGGGAATTCGTGCTTACTTTACAATCAATGTGGAGAGATAAAAGATTTATTAGGAAAGTAATATTTTATATAGATTGATCTGGCCACAGGTTTTAGGATGAACTGAAGTAGGAACAGAGAGGAGATAGATGATGGGGCCAGGTGAGCAAAGACACAATCACTTTATAGTGGAAGAATGAGGATCAGGAGGACTAGGAGATTTCTATCCTGATGAAGGTGGCATATATAACAAGTTTAGTGATAGAAATGAGATCAGAATAAGAATCTATTATATATGCCACCTTCATCAGGTCATTTAACTTTTTTTGTTTGTTTGTTTTTGAGACAGTCTCACTCTGTTGCCCAGGCTGGAGTGCAGTGGTGCCATCTCAGGGCACAGCAACCTCCACCTCCCAGGTTCAAGCGATTCTCCTGTCTCAGCCTCCTGAGTGGCTGGGATTACAGGCACCCACCACCATGCCCAACTAATTTTTGTATTTTCAGTAGAGATGGGGTTTCACCATGTTGCCCAGGCTGGTCTCGAACTCCTAACCTCAAGTGATCTGCCTGCCTCAGCCTCCCAAAGTGCAGGGATTACTGGCCTCAGCCACTGCGCCTGGCCCATTTAACTTTTCTTGACTTCGGTTACCTCATTTGTAAAATGAGTGATTTGGCCTGAGTCTGCAAAATCCATAATTGCTTTCAAATCTGCAATTCTATAACTCCAAACCAGGAGGGAGCAGTCAGGAGTTTTTCCACTGGGAAAGGAAAACAGAAGATGGATCCGAAAAGCATCTTGAAGGTAAGAATCTACTTGGCTCAGTCAGTGATTGAAGGTAGAGCCCAAGATGAACTTTCAAAAAGACTTCTAAACTTCAATGCTGGGTGACAGAGAAAGGGCAACACTATCAGTTCAACAAAAATGAACTCAGCTAGGTAAGGTCATTTTGGTTGAAGGACTTTTTAAAGTTTAATTTTGGATGTGTTTTGTCTGCACACAACGTAGTTGTGTTATACAACTCCTGGAGGCAGTATTTATATGGTGTTCTATGTAAATGGGTCCCCTTCCTCCGGGAGGTATATAGTACACCGCCTGCACAGCTGTAAACAACAGTCTTCACTGTGGACATCCAAGTGGAAATGTCCAAAAGATAGTTGGATATGAGTCTGGTATTTGGAAAGGAGTATACGTGGGAAATGTTGGCTCGGAGTTAAGGAGTTAGTGGTGGACAATATATAGAGACTGTACATTGAGAAAAAGTACATGCTGTGACTAGAACCAAGCCTTTAGCTGTAATCAAATGTATGATTTAGTTGGATTATTTCAATAAACCTGTAAGTGTTGACTTTATAATAGTTTATTTTGTCTCATTCTGTGCATAATGTTGTATAAAAATCATGTATTGCCTAATTACAGATTCTTCATGCCTGTAAAAATGAGATGATTCTAAAATTAGCAAGAAGTTATGTATCTATGGGCCAAGCATTTGGTTGAAAAGTGATAAAATAAATTTATTGCTCAACAGATGCATCCAAAAGTTTTACTTTATAAAAAGAGATTAGGTTATAAAAATGGGCAAAGATTCAGAGTTTCTTTTCTTCAGATAAGATGAAGAACTCCTCCTAAATTGTATTTATTCTTGAGTATTCAGTCTGCACATTGCTGTCATGAATCTTTCTGGTTGATGGTTAGTCTGTGTTTGCAAGTTTTATCTCTAGGGAGGATGCCAGTCTGAGGCTGAGTTATAAGATATAAAAATGAAACCTACTAAAGAGAGGACCACCTGTGTTACTTTTGAGTCAATCCAACTGATGTTCTTGCTAGGAGATACATGGTGCCACTAAATGACTAAAAAAAATTGAACAAAGCAGATATATCTGAATCTATATTTTCTAATGAGTATCAACCTTCAAAGTCTAAGTGTAATCCTTTTGGGAGATTTGTTTACCATTGCTAGAGACTGAATGTTGGTGATCCCAAAATTCATATGTTGGGATCCTAACCCCCAATGGGATGATATTAGGAAGTGTAGTCTTTGGTAGGTGATTGGGTCATGAGGGCAGAGCTTTCATGAATGGGATTAATGCCCTTATAAAAGAGACTCCAGAGAGCTCATTTGCCTCTCTCACCAAGTGAAGACACAATAAGTCACCTTCTCTGAACTAGGAAGCAGGACTTCATCAGACACTGAATCTGCTGGTCCCTTGATCTTGATCTTGGACTTATCATCTAGAACTGTAAGAAATAAATTTCCATTGATTTAAGCCGCCCAGTCTATGGTATTCACCTATAAAAGCCCAAACAGAGCAAGACACCCATCTACTCACTAATTCATGAAATCTTTAGCTGCTGAGCTGATATATGAACTGTGCAAGAAAATAAATATGTTACATTATAAACACAACTGATTTCTGCCCAAACTTTATTATCCAGTTTAATCACATTTAAATCAATAGAATGACTTTTTGCTGGTTTCCACAAAGCATTCCTCCCTCAAAAAGTTAAAATTTACCACCATCACACAAAGACATAAGAATAATACAATGGACTTTGGGGATTCGTGGGAAACGGTGGGAGGGGTGTGAGGGATAAAGGACTACACATTGGGTACAGTGTACACTGCTCTGGTGATGGGTGCACCAAAATCCCAGAAATCGCCACCAAAGAACTTATTCATGTAACCAAAACCACTTGTTCCCCAAAAACCTATTGAAATAAAAACAATCATGTTTAATGGTAATGTAGCTATCCTAGGAAAAGACCAACCCATTTTTATCACTCTTTATCATTGGCCCATCACAGATGACAGCTTTCTATCTTATGGAATCATTTGCACAAAGTATATATAAGGATGTATATTTGCAGCATTTCTTATAACAGTAAAAAAAAAGATAGTCATCTAGTTAATGCCACTGAATCGCACACCTTAATGGTTAAATGACAAATTTTGTTATACATGTTTTGCATTTTTTTAAAAAAAATAGTAAAGAAACTAGTGAATTGTATACTTTAAACGAATTCATTGTATGGTATGTGAATTATGTCTCAATAAAGATATTTTTAATCCCCCCCAAAAAATAAAATTTATCACCATTGAGAAGATTCAAAACAATTATTCTTAGACCACAAAGACATTCTTGAAGTTCTAAAAATTTTTGAAGAAATATGAGTACAATAGAGTCAGACAAGATGACTCCTTTGAAAGATTGTTATGTTTATACATAAATTTAGTCACATTATTTTGTCATAATGATTGTATGGATTGGGAGGAAGAACATGTAATTTGTATCAGGCAGACCTACTTCAATTATTAATTTTACCTCTTAAACAAATGTATGACCATCTGTATGTATGTGTCATCACTAAGACTGTTTCATTATCTAGTAAATTAGAGATGGTAATAATACATCATAGATGCTTTGTGAGAATCAAATCAATGAAAAGTAATTAGCATAGTGTTAAATATGCATCTTTTGGATACCAGATTATTGTGAGGTGATTCTGTCAGTGAGTCAGTCTGTTCCTGGAGACTTCTCACTGATGCCAAGGACAGCTTCTTTTATGAAAGATAGAAGTCCTGGAAAAGTGAAAATTATCATATGGTAGCTCATGCTTCATGAATGGTTCTTGGGAATGATGAAGACTAAGGGCCATCCACACAACTAGGTAAGAATCAATCTCTACTTATTCAGCCAGTGAAGAAACTTGATCTTATTCTTTATTTAATTCCAAAATGTATTAAAGAAATATTTATATTGCTAATGAAGACAGGTGCTGTCTAAACCTTGTTAACTGAATTCTCATTTAAGGAGGCCCTTGATAAGGATTCTGGTTAACCTTCTAAGTCAGTAGGTTCCTCCTGCCTTCTTTACAATGATAAATAGCCCATTAAGTGTTCCTTCTGGTGGCAATGGCTTTCCTCATTTATAGTGTCTTACACATTCAAAGAGCTGACACCTCATCTTGTATATTAATTTGATACTAATTATGTAGTCAGTCTAAGCTTTCCTTTCCATGGCTTCTTCCCCAAGCTGTCTTCTTCCTGAGGGCCAGTTAAGGACTCAATTGCTGAGCAGACCGCTAGACCTCACTTCAAAAGGTTTGTTCATCTCCTTGGAATCACCCCTTTGAGCTCACTCCTCTCACCTTTCATATTCAGATTGGACTGCATTAGTCTTCTGCATTGCTTTGTAAGGAAAAGAGAGAAAGTTGGGAGTGGGTGGAGAAAGAAAGAAACAGGGTGGGGAGGAAAGGAGGAGGAGGTGAAAGAAGGAGATTACATAAAGATGGAAAAATAAGAGTTGTATATAGGAAGCAACCTTCACTGCCAGAAGTTAAAGTGAATGGTTTATAACCGCTTAGAGGTCAAGGAACTTCTTTAAGATTCTGTGAAAGCTATAGCTCGTCTACCCAGAAAGAAATATGCTCATATGCACATACACAGGAAATTTCACATCCCATTTCAGAGAATATACATATCTCATAAAGTGCATCCATAAGCTCCAGGTCAGTAGTCTACAACAATGACCTCCCATCACGAAATTCAATCACACCATTTGCAATTTATGTGACACTGATTTGAGAATCATTTTGTGAAAATATCTGACTTATCTTACAGTTGGTTGATTTCCTAGTGTTCTGCATGAGACCTTCCTCTGTCCCCACATTCTCTGGGCTTACCCATTTCCCAGGCTTCCACTGCCCTCTCTGAGTAGTTAACCATTTTTTTCCCCTCTTTAGGAAACTCATGAAAGTTACAAAACCTCTATCCACAAACACACACATATACGTTTATAGTCTCAGTTTGGCACTCAACCTTCTAAGCACTCATGTGCCACCCAAAGTTCATCCATGGATGCAAGATTTGGAACTACTGGATTAGAGGTAACTAAATGTTTATTTATTAAGTGGATTCAAGCATGTGGCATTTTTACTTGGTTACTAAATCTGTTCCAGTGGTTAGTAGAAAAAAGGTGTTTGTTTGTTTGTTTTTAAGAACTATGTAATCCAGCCTCAGATCTTCCTGGCTTTGAACTTCACTATGGAAATCTTGATTAAATCCCCAGTGTTATAAACGTTTGTGGCTCACATGGAGCTCTGAAGAGCCCAGTATAGTCCCCTAGACTCTTCAGGGCACTGTGAGTCAGCAGTTAGGTACAGGCCTTGGTCCATTGTGCTCAATTAAGAACTAAGTCAACGTGTCTTATTACTAAGCTAAATCATAATGGAAAACCAGTCTCTTTCCATTAAAAATAGTCTTTTCTGGGTTAACTGACTTCCTTTGGATACTTCTCAGTGTTTTAGAATTTCAACTCGCCACACCTGCCTCCTTCCTCTCTAAGACAGAGAAGAGGCAATGAGTTGACATGGACATCTTTGTGTGGGTCCTTATTGGCCTCTACAGTAATTTCCTCAGCAATGCCCCCCTCAATCATTGGGAACTATTCTGGCATTCGATGATGAAGTCCAGGACTTGTGAAATACAAGGTCTATGCTCTCAGCTCATCTAGGCCCAGAGTTATTCACCATTCTGCTGACTTAGACTCACCTTTTCCCTTGTCTGCCTTTCAGGCCCTCTGAATCTCAACCACATCCTCCATCCAGCCCCAGAGTTAGATTGTCCACCTGCAGCCCTTGCAGTAGCGTCAACTTGCTCCTCATGGCAGTGGCCCCATGGGAGACCTGCCAGCTGTAAACATCCGGCTATTTTCTATATCCTCCACTGGGAGCATGTGAAAATATCTGGATACATTTACGCCAGGTAAAAGCTGAGGGAGACTTGGCCCTCTCTCTGCCTAGATCTGCCTTGCATTCATTTTTCTTCTGTTATGATTATCCCTTGTTAGTGAGGGGGCACTCAGAAAGGTGCTTGTTTTAGTCTATTTTCTGTTACTCAACGTGATTTATAAAGAAAAGACATCTACTTCTCACAGTTCTGGAGACTGAGAAGTCCAAGAGCATGGCACCAACATGTGATGAGGGTCATCCCATGGCAGAAGGACAGAAGGCTGAAGCAAACATATGAGACAGAGAGAAGAAATCAGGCAAAACTCACTTTCATTACAAATTCAGTCTTGTGATAACTAACCCACTTCTGCAATAAGGGCATGAATCCATTCATGATGGATCTGTCATCACCTAATCATCTCTTAAAGGCACTACATCAAGTAAAAGTCAACATGAATTTGGGAGCAGACAAACATTTAAACCACAATAGTGGTGTCCCAGAGTTCCAAAGACCAAATTTGGAATAATTCCACTTTGTTTTTTATTTTTCCCCTAAACCTGTTGGAAAATGTCCCCAGATTCCACACTTATGATAATGGTGTGTGGTGGGGCGCGGGAGGGGGGGGGTGCACATTTATCTATGGACTCTTCCACTTCCTTTGTGGCCTCTTACCCTTTCTTTTTCTATCTCTCACTTCTCAGAATGCTACAGTTTTGTTTCTGG
Organism: Symphalangus syndactylus; assembly: GCF_028878055.3. NCBI lineage: Eukaryota > Metazoa > Chordata > Mammalia > Primates > Hylobatidae > Symphalangus > Symphalangus syndactylus. The sequence goes on along the minus strand of NC_072447.2, from coordinate 119,060,707 downwards.
ATAGTGTACCCTTCACTTACATGATCTCTTGATCTCCCAAACTAGTAAAGCTCTAGAATGCCAACTGGCCAGGCTCCAGGCTTGCCTTCAATCGCTCTCTCTCTTTCTCTCTTACTCTGTCTCTCTCTCTCTCTCCTACAGCTTCACTGCAGTGAAACCTACATACTATAAAATTCACCCGTTTTAAATGTACAATTCAATGGCTTTTTAGTAAATTTAGAGTTGTATAACTATCACTGTACTTTCGATTTTTAAACATTTTCATTATCCCAATAAGATCATTCATGCCCATGTACAGTTAATCCACTTTCCTATCTCCAGACCCAGGCAACCACTCATCTACTTTCTGTCTCTATGTATTTGCCTATTGTGGACATTTCATATCAATGGAGTCATACAATATATGTTGCTTTGTATCTGGCTGATTTTACTTAGCATACTGTTTTTGAGGTTCATCTACATTATAGCAATGTATCAGTATTTCATTCATTTTTAACACTGAATAATATTTCATCATATGACTATACCACATTTTGTTTATCCATTCATTTGCTGATGAATGTTTCGTTGCTTCCATCTTTTGGCTATTGTGAGTAGTGTTGCTTTGAACATTCATGTAAAAGTTTTTGTTTGGATACCTGTTTTTAATCCTTTTGGGTGTATACGTAGGAATGGAATTGCAGGGTCATATGGTAATTTTATGTTTAACTTTTTGAGGAACTGCCAAACTGTTTTTCATAGTGGCTACATCATTTTATATTTCTACCAACAGAGTATGAGGATTCCAATTTCTTCTCATTCTTATTAACACGGTTTCTTTTTGATTATAGCCATCCTGGTGGGTGTGACAGGCTTGGCTCTTGCTGTACAAAAGGAATTTAGAAGTCTCTGACTCTAAGACTGCTGTTTTCCTGAGAAGTCCTCAGGGAATTAAACACCTAATTTGATAATAAAATCCCAGTTAGGACTACTTGTTTTCTATATGGTGTTAACCATTCCTTGAAGCACTGAAACCCACTAATTTACTGGCAGTGGTAATGGAGGGTGTCCTAAGGCAAAATTATTTAAGAAGAATGAAAATGGTTGAATGTTCATGCCTGTAATCCCAGCACTTTGGGAGGCCGAGGCGGGTGGATCACGAGGTCAGGAGATCGAGACCATCCTGGCTAACATGGTGAAAACCCGTCTCTACTAAAAACACAAAAAATTAGCCTGGCGTGGTGGCGAGCGCCTGTTGTCCCAGCTACTCTGGAGGCTGAGGCCGGAGAATGGAGTGAACCTGGGAGGCGGAGCTTGCAGTGAGCCGAGATTGCGCCACTGCACTCCAGCCTGGGCGACGAGCGAGACTCCGTCTCAAAAAAAAAAAAAAAATTATTCGTGATATATTTGCTCTTGGATATGGATTGGAGAGAGGAAAGCTCAAAATTGAATATGACTCATAAAGCAATATGGGAACACGAATGGGAAAAGATATCAAAGGTTATTTGGCCAAATAGTGATTGTGGGAGTTGATGCCAACTGCATTAAGGAAAAAAGATGACCATCTGAAGGCAGCAAAAATATGCCCAATTAGAATTGGCCTAGAAGAACACTAAAATGAAGGTCATTTAACAAAGACCTCTGAAAAAAAAAGTGACAAAAAAGTTAAGTCAGCAGGATTGCTAGGAAGTAAGCACTAGAGCAAAGTGTGCTGTGTAATCAATAGAGAAGAGACAGACTTTTCTGATCCTGGTCAGATAGTAGCTAAGATCAGTTTCTCAAAAGATAGAACATTTGTCCTAGATATAGGAAGGGTAAGTAAAGTCTTATTAGAACAGAGGGAAATTTAATTAAGACCACAGAAAAGATCAGGGAAAATGAAGCCTTGCTGCTAATATAGTGATTTGAACTACTATGGAGGCCAAAACTCCCAAGTTCTCAAGAGACACACCTTCAAAAGATGATCCCAAGGCTTAGGTCTAAGCCACCACATTTTTGAGGAAGCAACCCATCTAGGGAGACCAGCAGCACAGTATATAGTAAGCTTCTGGCTCAGGCACAGTTTTAAATCCTGGCTCTACCATTTACTAGCTATATTACCTTAGGCATTGCATTCATTCTTCCTGAGCCTCAGCAACCTCATTTGCGAAACGTGTATAATAATATTTACCCCACAGGGTTGTTGAGTGATTAAATTATGTAGCATCTATAAAGCTTGCAGCACATGGCAGGCACTCAGTATATGATACCTCTTATTATTATTACTATTATTGGGTGTAACAACAATGCTTTTAAAAGGGAGAAGAGAGATGTTAGTAACTGGATACCACTGGCATTACTGAATTTGGATTTTATATAGTTAACAGCTAATTTATACTCAATACAGACGAGGCTAGCAGTGGGCCTCATCTAGAAGATAACTAGCAGGACTTGGGCTTGAGATATCACAGAAAACGTTCATGGAAGGCAGGAGAAAGAATATTCATTATGGGTGAATTTTAAAAAGTTCTTTGAATTCAGCAAATCATGACTTTCTCTTCGAGCCATGATTGTGTTACCAGAAAAATGGTAGGGGTTCCCTTCCCTCAAGGGAGGGTTCTTGGATCTCACGCAGGAAGGAATTCAAGGCAAGTCACAGAGTACAGTGAGAAGCGATAGCTTATTGAAAGTGACTCCATTACAGAGTAGGATGTCCTCAGAAAGCAAGCAGAACACGCCATCTTTAAGTTTTTCTTATATAGGGTCCTTGTCTATGCAAAGGCTAAATTAAGCTGTGAGAGTGAGCAGACAGGATGACAAAATTTATTATTCTGTTGATTTAAAGAAAACTGTCTTTGACATTTTACTGTGTATGTACATCAAACCATCTTGAAAACATATTGTTGTGGGCATTGGGACTCCTGAACTTTCTGCTGGTGTAGGAGTTTGTCCTTGCAGGCCTTACCAAGCTTTTTTATTTAGCTGTGAACATCTTAGGACCACGGGTGGTGACTAGCAAGGAATGTGCCTTGTTAGTCTCAAGATGGAGTCTTTTGGTCATTTTGTTTATTTATTTGTTTATTTTGGGACGAAGTCTCACTGTGTCACCCAGGCTGGAGTAGAGTAGCGTGATCTAGGCTCACTGCAACCTCCACCTCCTGGGTTCAAGTGATTCTCCTGCCTCAGCCTCCCAAGTAGCTGGGATTACAGGCACCCGCCAACACGCCTGGCTAATTTTTGTATTTTTAGTAGTGATGGGGTTTTACCATGTTGGCCAGGCTGGTCTTGAACTCCTGACCTCAAGTGATCTGCCCACCTCGGCCTCCCAAAGTGCTGCGATTTACAGGCATGAGCCACCGTGCCCAGCTGGAGTTGGTTTTAAAATGATGTCACTCTGGCTTTCCTAGGCTCCTGTTTCCCTAACAGTGCACATATAAAAGTTATCCTGCAATTGCTTGTGGACACTGCAAAGTGTCCACAAGCAAAGGTGTGGGGCAAGGCGCCATATAGGACACTCCTTGCTGTCTCTAACACATCCTAATCCTGTTTCTACCTCAGGACTTGTTCACCTCTTATTCTCTCCACCTGGAACTCTCTTCCCTAAGATAACACATGAATTGCTCCCTCACTTCCTTCAGGCCTTTCCTCAAATGTCACCATCTCAGTGATGTTTTCCCTGACCACCCTATTTAAGGGAACCCCTAGTACACCGTACTTCCCTTTCTTGCTTATTTCCTCCATATCACTTTTCTTCGTCTAACATACTAATGTCAGCTCCACGAGCGCAGGATTTTTCTCTTTATGTCCACTGCTGTATCCTCACTGCTCAAAACAGTGCCTGGCACAGTGTGGTGCTCAAAAAATATTTCTTGAAAGAATCAATGATTTTATTCCATTTCAATGCTGTCACATGCCCAGGATCAATGGTTTTAAAATCAGAACAAAGGGGATGGGGAAAATAAATGAATGTGAAAAGAGGGATGAGGCAAAGCCTACCACAGAGCTCCTTCCTTGATATGTTGCTTGCAGACCCCCCGATGAGGTTTATAGATCAGTGGAAATGTAAAAAAGGAACAGTTGATTTCCAGTCACAAGAGGCTGATCAAGGAAGTCCAGTCCACCTTTTGAGGTGATGTCTCCTTTGGTTTACTCTCAAAGTAAAAGTAGCAGATCGGCAGCGGAAAGGATACAAATGCACGAGAGATGCATTTGTAAAGACAATAGGGATGACTACACCACTGATCCTGAATGAAAGCAGTGTCAAAGTTGGGAGGTAAATAATTTGTAAAGACACTAGGGATGGCCAGGTGTGGTGGCTTTTGCCTGTAATCCCAGCACTTTGGGAGGCTGAGGTGGGTGGATCACCTGAGGTCAGGAGTTCGAGACCAGCCTGGCCAACATGGTGAAACCCCGTCTCTACTAAAAATACAAAAATTAGCCAGGGTGGTGGCAGGAGCCTGTAATCCCAGCTACTCGGGGGGCTGAGGCAGGAGAATCGCTTGAACCCAGGAGTCAGAGGTTGCAGTGAGCCGACATCGCGCCATTGCACTCCAGCCTGGGGGACAAGAGCGAGACTTCATCTCAAAAAAAAAAAAAAAAAAAGAAAGACACTAGGGATGACTTAACTGCTGACGACCTCCCGTGTATCTCTCAGAGTCATGCCCTAAGTTCTGTAGACTTGGCATCCCACACAGAGGGAAACCTCTACCAGTTTTGAGAGTTAAGAACTTTGGGTTCCTGTATTTTATGCCCACCTCCCTGGCCCCTTATTCAGCATCCAGAGACAACTCGTTTTACTACAGAAGGCAATAATTTCCCTATTCAGGATGTCATGTCACCAAGGCTCACGTTTTGTGCTGGGGCCTTGAAATTCTTCCTGTGTCAGCCCAAGAGTAATCTCTGTTTTTCTGTGCCTGAACTACAGGACCTAGTTTCCATTTTGGTCCTCACTGAGGCCTATTCTGGTCAGGTCTGGCCATGGCCAACCACACCAGTCACAGGTGTTGTGTAATATCACATTGGCAGAGCATCAGAAGAAAGGCAGCATGGTCTCACAATATATGAAGAGGCTTAAGAAGCAGGAGCCAAAATTGATGTAACAAAAGATAAGACTATCAACATGGTGACCCAATTGAGAAGTGTCACTATGTGAGATGAAAAGGTGAAAGAAGAGCCAGCAGAGTTATTGGCTCTTGTTTGCAGGAGAAGATGATACTAAACAAAATTGATTCGTAGAAATATAGACACCATAAAATGAAAGGACCATCTGGATGTTTGGGGAGCATGTCAATAAGAAATTATAGGACTGATCTCGAACGTCCTAGTGCCAGTTCCCAGTTCATTGTGTGTCTTCATTTACAGCATTAGGCCTTCCAGTGGGGACCTTTGACATGGCCCTCAGGAATTAGTCAGAATGCAGGATGCCACAAGAGAAGGGAAGGCTGGATATGACCAATACAGAATTATGGTATACTTTTGAGTTTCAGTGCTTTAAGTTTAAGAAAGTGGGAGATAGTCAATGGGGTTAGCTTCCAGCCCACCCACCAGTCCCCGTAGCAACAAAAGCTCATTAAGTGTCACACAACAGCCTTCTCAGCCAATGTTATGAAAGAGAAAAAACAAAAAACAGCAAGCCAATGCACATAAAGAGAGTTTACAAGGTTCTTATTAAAATAGAGTGAAGGTATGAGCGTAAAGAACCAAAAAAAAAAAAAAAATCACAATTTAAGTGATGAAAAATGGTGGGCACCTGAATAGGTGACTCACATCTTAGAGATGTGGTAGATTAAGTAGTGAAAGGATAATGGAAGAGTACTGGAGGGTACTGACTTAGCAAGGAATTTATACACACTGCCTATGAGCTTATTATTGAGTTTGTTTCTGGGGAATTTACAAATATAAGTCTGTATAATAAAGGAAAAGATGGCCTTTTCTATAGTCATAGTTTTAAGCAGTGAACCAGGAACCAGTGACATGGCTTTAAACCACTGATCCCGATGAAAGCAGTGTCAAAATTGGGAGGTAAATCTGGTTAGGTTAAGATTATTTTTGGTTTTCTCTATTTTCTGATGAGTTTGTGGTGCTGAAAGGGACATGGCGGGCAATGGGAGCAGGAAGGCTGGCTTTCTTAGACACCTTGTCCCTGGGATTAATTTCATATGCAAAAAAATTTCCAAATCAAATAGTTACATGGAATGTACTGAAATGCAGAGAAAATTGTTAATCAGCAATAAAAAATAATGAAAGTAATTTTTAGAAACAACATTGTTTTCAACAACAGTATGGTGTAAGGAAAGAACATTGCCTGGGAATCCAAGCCGGTTCTAGTCTGAGGTCTGTCACTGCCACGCACAGCAGAGGACCAACATACAAGGCTCCTCCTGAGCCCAAAACGCCATGACAAGATCAAAATAAAGGGAAACCTGTATTCCCACATAATCCAGAGATGGGAGCCATCCAAATGACAAAGGCTTTGCATGATTCCAGCACCAATATCCTACTTGTTGCCTAGAGATATTATGAGTGAAGTATACCTATTCCCACTTTATTAGGTTCTTACACTATTGATTATCCCTTCTTCCCGAATCTTCCATTTTCCCTGGTTTTCTGGCTCATTTCCATTGTCATTTAAAGAGACTCTAGTTTCTCTCATCTTAATAAATGCTGACAGGATCCCAAATGCCTTTCCATATCACTGCAATGTTCAGCATGAAAGAAAGATGGTGTAGATATAAGATAAATCTAAGATAAATGAGGTTAAGTAAAAACCTTGTAGTACTAAATCTGAATGTGCAAATAAAGTTCCTGTTATCCAAACTGAAGGACTGAAGAAAGGAAAGACTTCCTGTTCCTTCATTATAGTTCCAAGCTCCAAGCAGTGACCAAAGAACCACTGGTATGGTTATATATATATATACCTGTGTCTGTCTGTCTATCTATCTATCTATCTATCTATCTATCTATCCTTGTGTTATATATATATAGACACAGGGATATATATATATATAGTCATGCTCTGTCACCCAGGCTGGAGTCCAGTGTTGCAATCGTGGCCTACTGAAGCCTTTACTTCCTAGACTCAAGCAATCCTCCTACCTCAGCCTCCTGAGTAGCTGGGACTACAGGCATGCGCCACCATGCTTGGCTAATTTTTCTTTTTCTTTCTTTCTTTCTTTTTTTTTTTTTTTTTGTAGAGATGGAGTTTCACAATGTAGCCCGGGCTAATCTTGAACTCCTGGGCTCAAGAGATCCACCTACCTCAGCCTCCAGAGCTGGGACTATAGGTATGAGCCTATAGTACCTGGCCCTATAGTACCTGGCCAGTATGGTTTTAAGCTGGTGAAAGTAGCATCTATGTTGGAAGGTGGAGCTGGTTACATTTGCACTATTCTTAGTTTCCTCTGTATTTTCCTATGTTTCTTTTGTGGTTCAAGGTACATTTTCTTTGCCTGTGATTAAGGATTGTGTGGTTCATGGGAACATAAAGTAATGAGACCTGTTTTCCCATAAGACAGATACATTCACTGAGGAGTTTATATGCTTTGCTCTGAGATAATATTTGTACAACAAAAACCTGAAGTGGTTCCCGAAGTGTCAATATCTTAGTCTGTGCCAAATAAGATAGCTGAATAAACATAACTGAAGTAACCAAATACTGCCAATTTGATAGCAGCATATAGGCATGTCCTGATTGTGGAGAATAACAGGTATATTCTGTTATTTACTGTTATTAAATGTTAATAACTGCAAACCTACTCTTTTACTTGGAAATCAAAAGTATGTGTCTATGTCTAGATATTTGAGTTTAGAATTATATCACAGTTAGGTCTTTAATAATGATCACTCTAAATCCTTATGTCATGCTATCTCCATCCTTAAGTATAACTAAATCACAGGCGTATTTTTCATAACTAACCACATTTGAAAATCTTGATGCAGAGCAGATAACATATATTCCTCTTGACAAAATATCAGGTACAATATAGATCAGAAATATACATTCCCAGATTTTATCCCAGAAAATACGTGAACTCAAGATGGGGAGCTACCACTTCAGTTTTTTTTTTTTTCTAATTGTCTTTGCAAGATTGTATGATGTATTGATGAAAACTTGAAATATAGTGTTATCTACATTATAATGTATAGCTTCGTCTTTAAGAAGTAGCTTATACATTGGCAACTGGGGATAGCTATCTATCATAAGCTAGAGTTCAGTATGTGTGAAAGAGAATTAGAAAAAAATACTAAACTTATGTGACTGAATCACTTCCACAAAAATTTGGAACAGCCTTGATTAAACAAGAATGAACCAAAACTATAAAAAATGAACTCAGAGACTCGAAAGTTGAGATCTGTAAAGATCAAAACTAAATAATTATCATTGTGTCCTGATGCAGTCGCTAAGAATTTTATTGTGTATAATTTTTACTTCAGTGTTGAACAGCCATTGTGATAGGAAAAATTTCAGTTCTCAACACTTTTGCTTCATCAAGGATGGAATAAAACAAAGAGTTTGTGCTATCTTGGTTTTTGGTTATAATAAAAGCTATTCAAACAGTTTTTATATGTTTATTATTTTCCATCTATTTTTCTGCATGCTCCTTTGTTCATATGATACTGCCTCAGTCAGGCTTGGTGAAATCGGTGAGACTGGCCAGGTCAACAAGGCCTAGAACTGGACCAAACACAGGAGGATGATTCAGGAAGTAGAGAGGAACATCAGGAAGATGAGGTAGTAAATTACAGGGACTCAGCCACAGGCATTAAGGTTAACATACAACACTCCCATCTCTAGGACTCTGATTTTGGACGAGTCATGGTGAGACTCTAGTTCTGTAGAAACTGAATGTCAAGCAGAAAGTCGTACATAAAAGAAAGAATATCTGTGGGAACTGGAGTGCAATTCAAGTGGATTTATTAATAGCAAACAGATCAGAGAGCTATTACCAGAACAAAGTGCAGAAATAGCGCAGGGCCATCAAACAGGTTGACTTTTATAGAGAATGGATGGTAGTTAGAGTTTCTTATGTTCTCACTGTCTGTGACCTGATTTTTACCAGAACTTGGAGCAAGGCTAATCCTACCAATAGGATTACTTGGCCCTGATTATAGTGTTGGAGGCCTGCTAGGCAGAATTAGGCAGATCATTGTTCGCTAAATAAATTATCGTTTGTTTAAGTTTAGTACAGGAGTTGCAAACTATGACCTACTGCTTGTTTTTGTATGGCCCATGAGCTAAGAATGATTTGTACACGTTTAAGTTGCTAAAAAAATAAAAATGAATAATATTTCTTGACATGTGAAAATTTTATGAAATTCAAATTTCAAGGTCCATAAGTAAAGACTTATTGGAACACAGCCATGCTTATCTGTTTTCATATTGAATATGGCTACTTTCATGCTACAATGGCAGAGGTGAGTACTTGTGACCAACACCCTATGGTCTGGAGAGCCTTAAATATTTACTGTCCAGACCTGTACAGAAAAAGTTTGCTGAACTTGGTTTAGTGTATACGGTCTGTGGATATAAAGAAATTTAATAGCACAATATTTAGGGCCTGATCATGTTTAATTCTTTAAGAAGTTGCATACAACTCAGGGTAGAAATAAAAACCATAGCAATTGATGAGTATGATGTTTTGTGACTATTTAAGAATTGACAAAGAGAAGAGTTAAGTGAAACAAAGTATATGAGGTAGCCTTTCCTAGCCCTGCTCTGACAGAGGCTAGGACTATTCTGCCTCCTACATTGAGTGAGCCAAATCCTGCCTACAACCAGCAGGACACTAGGCATTCCTCCTGACAGCCGGCATGATAAAATAGACATGATCCCCCAGGCACCTTTATGTCTGTTGTGTGTTCACTGAACTGCATCCTCTTCTCTGACCACCCATCCCCCTCTAGTGTTGGATTACCCTCTGTGATTGACTTTTTGCCTTAGTTTTCTGATTAGGGTTGTAATTCCCACTTTGAGGCTAGAACTAATCCTCAGTTCCAGCCTAATTGCCTAGGGCCCTGATTCTCTAAGAAATCCTTCCTATTCCCATTGCCCCTGGGAGCTGGATCCTGTTTTGCATAGCTTCCTCTTTTAGCTGGCATCTTGCTGTAATCCAAATAGACCATCTGGGATCAGTTCTTGCCAGCAAATGTTTGGTTCTACTGCTTTCCGTGACCCAACTCCAGGACTTGATCATCCTTTGAATAAAGCCCGTTTGTCTCATCCTTTGAACTTTGATTTGACATGCCAAACACAATCTTTTTTTTAAAAAAAAAGTTGTGACAGGGTCTTGATCTGTCACCCAGGCTGCAGTGCAGTGGCGTGATTTCAGCTCACTGCAGCCTCAACTTCCTGGGCTCAGGCAATCCTCCCACCTCAGCCTCCCAAGTTTCTGGGAGTACAGTCATGTGGCACAACGGCCAGCCAATTTTTAAATTTTTTATAGAGGTGGGATCTCGCTATATTGTACTGGCTTGTCTTGAACTCCTGGCCTTAAACAATCCTCCTGCCTTAGCCTCCCAAAGTGCTGGGATTACAGGTATAAGCCACTGCACCTGGCCCCAAACACAATCTTGAAGGTACATTCCTATAACCAAGTTAGTCCATGAAGTTTCAATCCAGCCTTTTCCAAGATTCTGTCCTACTACTTTCCTCTTCTTCCTTCTGCTGAGGTCCCAGCATGCATCATGGTCTAGTATACATTTATTATAGTAGCCAACAGATCATAGACAATTAGAGCTGGAAGGAATCTTACAAGTTATAGATGAGAAGACCAATTTAGAGGTCCACAAACAGGAATATACGTATCAGTTCACTTTAACAAACAAGGAATAAGTAGACCCACATCCTCCAAGAAGTGCCTTGGAAATAAAAGTTAAATGTAGTTAACTGCCTTCAGTGAGTCAATTTTGAATTTATTTATTTTTGACTCATCATTAAAAAAAGACAAAGAAACAAAAGTGGGAGAAATCAAAATGACTGTAATAAGTCTGTCCAAAAAAGGAAAAGGAGAAAGAGAAGGAGGAAACCCATAATTTGAGGCCATATGCAAATAGAATTAGTTTTGCCAAGATGTCTCATTGTCTACCACTCCAATTCCCCTTTCCATTTCTGACAGTTGTCTCTTGGATTCTGTGTGACTACTTTAATGCCTAAATCTTTACAAGGAGAATCTCCAAATAAAATCTCAAATTATAACTTGCTTGGTTTCATTTGATTTAATGATCTGAACAGCACGAGTACTGGCCAACCAGAAAGGAAACCAGCTTATCATCAGTCCTGCCTCTATCTACAGAAGCAAAATGAAAGGAGCACTGAGGCACTTATGGCAATTTCGCAAGGGAATCCGGTAAATATCCCTTGCTATCATGGGAAAACAGTGGTGGAGTTAGGGTGGGAGTGGGGATTTGTATAGGGTCTTCCCTGGCTAATTACTCAGAATTATTTCCCTGTAGAGGCAGTGTCTGTCTCTTGCATGTGGCTGCTGAAGCGGATCACTGCATAGCAGGTCCAATCAGTTAAGCAATTTTAATGATCAATGCATTTTCCCTCTGCGTTCATTCTGCTGTGAACTAGATCGTGAAGATCGCTATATCAATTTAATCAATCATGCCTCAAGATTCAATGTAGCTACTGCATGTAGATTTTTAAAATGTTTGTTGCAACAACTCGTGCCTCTCCCTGTCACTTATTAATATATTAAGAATTTAATAGCTCTTGACTGGGCTAGTGTGGAATACATTTATAGTATCCAGCACATAGTAAGCCTAATAAATATTTGTTGATAGCATTTAATGACTAACTGTACAAGTCATAATAGAATAATATAGACATTCATTTGGAAGTAGAGTATGCCTTAGATTAGGCCAGTGGTTCTTAACAGGAATGATTTTGCTACCTGCTCCCAGGGGACATTTAGCAATGTCTGGAGACATTTTTGGTTCTCACAACTAAGAATGGCAGGGTTTCTGGAATTGATTGGGTAGAGGCCAGGGATGCTGCTATATATCCTAGAACGTACTGGACATCTGCTTTAAAAGAATTACCCTATTCAAAATGTCAAGAGTCCGAGATTGAGAAATCCCAGATTAGGCACATAATAGATATTGAGCAGTTTGGCTTTTTTAAAAGTAGATGAGGAGGAGTGAATAGGCAGAGCTCAAAGGAATTTAGGACAGTAAAACTACTTATGACAGTACAATGGTAGGTACATGTCATTGTACATTTGCCAAAATCCATAGAATGCACAGTACCAAGAGTGAATGCAAGTGTACACTATGGGACTCTGGGTGGTCATGATGCCTCGATGTAGGTTCATTGATTGTAATGAATGTACCACTCTGGTGCCAGATGTTGATACTGGGGGAGGCTGCGCATGTTGTGGTGGGCAGGAGGTATATGGGAACTTTGTACTTTCTGCTCACTTTCGCTGTGGACCTCAAGCTGCTCTACAAATAAGCCCCTGTTAAAAAAAAAAGGAGATGAAGGTTCCCTTACATCAACTGTTTAAGAGTCAGTCTGTAAGAAGGAACAACCTCTCCTCTTCATCTCTGTCATCTGCTAGGCAGCTGTGAAGCAGAAACCAAGCCCTTGCCCAAGCAGTGTTTGTAGACCTGGAACCCATGGTCACTGATGAAGTTCGCTCTGGCACATACCATGAGCTCTTCCAACCTGAGCATATCATCATAGGCAAGGAAGATGCTGCCAATAATTATGCCCGAGGGCACTACACCATTGGCAAGGAGATCATTGACTTCATGTTGGGCCAAATTCATAAACTGGCCAACTTGTGCACAGGTCTTCGGGGCTTCTTGGTTTTCACAGCTTTGGCAGGGGAACTGGTCCTGGGTTCACCTCCCTGTTCATGGAATGTCTCTCTGTTGACTATGGTAAGAAATCCAAGCTGGAGTTCTCCATTTACCCAGCCCCTCAGGTTTCCACACCTGTACTAGAGCCCTACAACTCCACTCTCACCACCCACATCACCCTGGAGCACTCTGATTATGCTTTCATGATAGACAATGAGGCCATTTATGACATCTGTTATAGAAACCTTGATATTAAGGCCCAACCTACACTAACCTAAATAGGTTCATAGGTCAAATTGTGTCCTCCGTCACTGCTTCCCTGAGATTTGATGGAACCCTAAATATTGATGTGATAGAACTCCAGACCAACCTGGTGTCCTATCCCTGCATCCACTTCTCTCTGGGCAACTATGCCCTCTGATATGGTTTGGCTCTGTGCCCCCACCCAAATCTCATTTTGTAGCTACCATAATTCCCATGTGTTGTGGGAGAGACCTGGTAGAAGATGATTAAATCATGGGGGTGGGTATTTCCGGTGCTGTTCTCGTGATAGAGAATAACTCTCACAAGATCTGATGGCTTTTAGAAACTGGAGTTTCTCTGCACAATCTCTCTTTGCCTGCTGCCATCCATGTAAGATGTGACTTGCTCCTCCTTGCCTTCCACCATGATTGTGAGGCCTCCCCAGCCATGTGGAGCTGTAAGTCCAATAAACCTCTTGCTTTTGTAAATTGCCCAGCCTTGGGTATGTCTTTATCAGCAGTATGAAAACAAACTAATACACCCTCATCATCTCTACTGAGAAAGCCTACCATAGACAGCTTTCTGTAGCAGAGATTACCAATGCTTTCTTTGAGCAAGCCAACCAGGTGGTGAAACATGATCCTTACTATGGTAAATACATGGCTTGCTGCTTGTTGTACCATAATGATGTGGTTCCCAAAGATGTCAGTGCTGCCATTGCCACCATCAAGACCGACTGTACCATCCAATCTGTGGATTGGTGCCCCACTGGCTTCAAGGTGGCATTAATTACTAGCCTCCCACTGTGGTGCCTGGCAGAGACCTGACTGAGATACAGAGAGCTGTGTGCATGTTGGTCAACAACACAGCCATTGCTGAGGCCTGGGCTCACCTGGACCACAAGTTTGACCTGATGTATTCCAAGCATGTCTTTGTTCACTGGTAAGTGGGTAAGGAAATGGAGGAAGGAGAGTTTTCTGAGGTCCATGAGGACATGGCTGCCCTTGAGAAGGATTATGAGGATGTTGATGTGGAGTCTGTTGAAAAAGAGGATGAAGAAGAAGAAAAATACTAAAGTTAAAACAGCAGAGGCAGGAGAATCGCTTGAACCTGGGAGGCAGAGGTTGCAGTGATTCGAGATTGCGCCCTTGTACTCCAGCCTGGGCAACAAGAGTGAAACTCCATCTCAAAAAAACAAAAAACAAAAAACAAAAAAGAAACCAGCACAGATGCTGCTTTCACAGGGAAGCTTATTCTGTTTTAAACATTGAAAAATTGTGGTCTGATGAGTTAATTTGTATGCAGCAGTGTATGTGTATGCTCTCATATACAATTACTGACTTAGGCTTTAAAACATGTATGCTGTATTACAGACTCAAGCTGTTCATTTCTGTGACGGGTTTTAACTGAAGTATTGCCTGTCTTTAAAAAAAAAAGGATATGAAGTAGTTGGAAATAGAATTTTGGTTTTCAAAAATTAGTTTGTCTTCATTCTAAAATATTTTGGAGAAAACTGAAGACATATTGAAATATTTACCTTATGCTTCAAAATGACATATGTCATGTGACGCATTTTCTTTGATTAACTTTTCTTTCCATGTAGTTTTTTTTTTTTTAAGTCGTTTTCATTAACCACCTTAATTACAACCAATTTCAAATTGCACTTGTGGTACTCTCAACATGTATGATTGCCCCACTTCTAAGCAGGTTTAAGGAGACCCTGCTCGCAATTTTCCTCCTTTACTAGTAGCAAGGGAGAGCTGAAAAGGAGCTTTCAATAGGCTGTGTTTTATAATGTATGCAGAGCAATGACAAATTCACTTAAATCCAGTATCAGGTTCTAAAAATATCTGTGATGCAGGGAGGGAAAGAAATAGTGCTGGTAAAAGATACTTTAGTCTGCTGCCTGCTAGACATACTGGGAACAATACTGTGTACTATCTGCCATAGCCAAAATTCCATTCACAAAGTGAAGACTAGCATGATCTCCAAAAGTCGTTTCCAATAGACCAATAATAGCCTCAAGGATATGAAAAACCTCAAACAATCCTATTTTCAGCATACACTTTTTGAATTAGTGAATGATGTTTAATAATAAACATTTTTAACATTCGCTAGTGTTTTCCCTATTTTTTCTTTTTTCAGCCTTCTGTAATTAAACATAAGGTACTGTAACAACAAAGTGCCAAGATTATAAACCCATGAAAATGCATAAAATTTGCCATACTCTTTAAGAGTAATAGTACTTATCTCAAGCTTTATGTCTAACCTACTAAAATGATGAGGAAATAGTTTATCCAAGAATCAACATTATTTACCACATAGCATTTAGAACTGTAAGCTATTATCATAGCCCATATATCATTGTGACTTTTATGAAAAGAGAAGATTTTTAGCTTTTCATTTTGCCAAGTTCAAATCCCTAACCTAATATTTCATTTCCAGGCATTTTTTTCAGTACCTAGAACTATAGTCTATTATCACAGATATACTTTATGAATAAGTAAAGCTTTACTTCCTCCGCTGAACTCCTCAAGGCCAGGAGCCATGTTTATTCATCCAATATCACGATGTTTGCCTAGTGTACTTCCTGGCACCACAGGAGGTGACCAATAAATCTTTATTGAATTTTATTGACTACATGAACATTAGCTACTTTTAATTGTTGATGTGTGAAAAATGAGATTTCAGGTAGTTACACTAAATAAACCTTATTCTTTATTTCACTTAAATTTCATGTTTGGTTTAGATTTTCAGGAAAGCAGAAAATAAACAATTTTCTCATATATGAGTAAAAGTTACTAAACTATGCTCTGCAGATGCTTTTCTATTTGAAAAAAAATTGATGAAGGGATGAGATAACCTAAGATTTTTAGCATATTAATTATTAGATAGCTAGCAGCACAGTAACTTCATCAATGTGAAGCCTACGCAGGACCTGTAAACTCATGCTATATTACCCAATACTTCTCTAACTTAGTACCATATTATTATCAAGATTATCCCATTCACCTATCAAATGTCAATCCAGTTTCTTCAGTTATTTCTGATAGTAAGACCACCAAGGTCAGCTGGAATTACCATTCTCGTGTCTCAGCCTCCAAGTAGCTGGGATTACAGGTTCCTGCCACCACACCTGGCCAATTTTTTGTATTTTTAGTAGAGATGGGGTTTCACCATTTTGGCCAGGCTAGTCTTGAACTTCTGGCTTCTAGTGATCCGCTCACCTCGGCCTCCCAAAGAGCTGGGATTACAGGCATGAGCCACCACACCCAGCCAAGAGCTTTAATTTCTAAAGTGATGCAGGGAAAATACATTTTCCTTTGCTGAGCTAGAATGTGGTATATGGTTACAATTCCATGCCTTTTAGGGAATTAATACCACAGCCTGATGTACAATTTAAAACCTCAATGACAGCTGAGCAAAAGCCACTCAAGACAAGAATCGTAAGTTCTAACTTCACTCACATTTCCAACTTACTGTATAATACAGTATCTTATTTTTCTTTCCTTAGCTGTGGAAGGAGGAAAACCCTGAACTAGTTTTCCACAAATGCTTTCAGAAGTGAGACTGATAGCAATTCTCTAATTTTAATTCACAGGGAACAGAGTATTAGTGGATCCTGTGTTTTCACCCTTTCTCTCAGAGGTATAAAAGAAACTTGATCTGAAAATTGAAAGTAGATGCACAAAGATCAATCAACCAAAACTTAAATACCTGACCTACAACAACAACAAAGAAGTGAGTATTATTCACTTGAGAATAATTGCAACTTCTCCCTGAATGGAGACATTTGCAGTTATATCTCATGGAGACAGTGCAAGTTTTGTTTCTTTTAATTCTGTGATCCTTAAATTTTAGTTGTGCATAATAATCAGTCAAGAATTTATTATAATGCAGAGATTCCACGTCCCTACCTCTGAAGATTCTGAATGCAGAACCAGTATTTAAAATTGGGAGCTAGCTCTGTCCTCAAAAGGAGACTTTTAAGTGTTTTTTTTTTCAAAAATTGAGATACGATTCACATACCATAAAAATTCACCCATTTAAAATGTACAATTCAAATTTTTTAGCATATTCACAGTGTTATGCAACCATCATCACAATCTAATTTGGAATATTTTCATCATCTCAAAAAGAATACCGATACCCATTATCTATCATTTTTCATCCCCATGACACACCCCCCATTCAGGCCCTGGCAAACGTTAATCTGCTTTCCGTCTCTTTAGATTTGCCTATTGTGGACATTTCTTATAAATTAGATCACACAATATGCAGCTTTTTGTGTCTGGCTTCTTTCACTTACCATAGTGCTTTCAGGTATCATCCATGTTGTATAGATGTATCAGTACTTAATTCCTTTTCAGTAACGAATAATACTCCATTGTATGGATATAGCACGTTTTATTTATCCTTTCATCCGCTGATGGGCATTTGGGTTGTTTCCACTTTTTTGACTATTATGAGAAAGCTCTTATGCACATTTTTGTTCAAGTTTCTGTGTGGACATTGTTCCTAAGTGTGTGTGTGTGTGTGTGTGTGTGTGTGTGTGTGTGTAACTAGAGGGCTTATTAAATTGAGGGAGCATTTCTAGTCAAATGCTCTTGTAAGTAGCTGTTGGTGAGCTGTAAGAAAATGATGACTAGAGTGACCCACTAAAGTACTGGCTAGTGACCTGTGAGGGTTAAAGACTTTCAGGGGAGCTTTGATCATAGAATAGCTAGCATTCTGTGGCAGTTGGAAAAGACAAAACAGAGACCAAAGAGAAAGAATGCAACATTTTACCCTCATTAATATAAAAATATAGAAATGAGTGACTGTAAGAAGCAAAACAGACCTCCATCTAACGTCTGATCTCATCTGCCTTCTGACATGGTCAATAGCATAGTTTATTATAGTGAGTTTAAAGCAATGGTTGCAAAATCAAAATGCTGTTAACCAGTTCATTGTGTTAAAAAAATATCAAAACACTTAAGAGGAAACTGATTCCTTAGAACAAGAAATGAACCTAAATATAAAGAAATAAGCAGAGAAATGCTGTTATGTTTTTTTCTCCCCGCATATCCTGAAAATCCAGTGTGCATTATAAAGTCTAAGCCACACTGTGCCATTTGTTCACCTCTGCCTTTCAGCTCTTCCGTGTGTCATATGTGAAGCTTATGCACACCTCTCTGGGTCAAACCATGCCTGGTTATTCAACTTTGTAAACAACCCTTTAAGTGTTCGAATGGATTAAATCTATGATGAAAGTCCAAATATCATCCACAAAGATTTCACTACCAAAATGATCTAATCACCAGAACATAGACCTTATTATTTTTCCTATAATTAAAAAAGGATAGTGAATTTGATTTATCAGGATCTTGTTCAACCATGTTTCACAAATAGCCGCAAAATCCATCGTCTTTAATTAACTCTTTCTCCTAACTGCCTTAACCTATTGCAAGACAACAAGCTGGATTAACCGCAAAGAAACTGATTTAATTGCCAAAAAAATTTTTTTTAAATCTCTCATTTTAAATAATATTGGCTAATCCTTAGATTATCTCCCAGACCTGATATATAGTTCTTTAATAGACAAAAGTAGGCTATGGGGGATCTTTTCTCAATTTATGAGAAATTAGTAATAAGGAAGAAAATAGTTCTATTGATTTATCAATCTAATGATCAGCAGCACTGATTACCAAAGGAGACTAAGACACGATCTTTGCCCCCAAAGAGTCAATTCTCTTGCTGAGAAAAGCAAGACATACACAGGAAAGAATTTGAGAATACCATAATATATTACATTATCTCTGCCAAAGGAATTCAGACGTAGGAGAGATAAACGCAGGCTCAAATAGTTAAAGATGACATCATGGATAAAGTAAGACTTAATCTGGGTCTGAAGTTTTGGGAGGATTTGATCGGAATAAAGGAAGAGTATTTCTGGCATGGGCAACTGCGTGAACAAAGGCTGAGTTGAAAGATTTAAAATAATGTGAAGTGGAGGACACATGCTTAGGAACAAATGAGAAGCAAGGCTGTACACGTTGGACAGGGCAGATTATGGTGAGTCTTGTAAGTTAGGCAGATACCCAGAAGCTGCTCCTGCCAAAGCCGAGAATGTCTTACCAGAGTTGGGTATGCCCAGCTGAATTTTATTCAAAGAGAGCTGCCTCCTGACTCTTCACTTGGTGGAGACCAATAGTGGGGACATCAATAAATGCTTGACAACGTGGCCAAGTCATTTCGAGGACTCATTGCCAAGTGCCTACTATGTGCATTACAGGAACTGGTTTGGATGCATCATGAATTATAAGAATGAACAAGTGAAAATTCCAGACATCATGAAATTTATCGTGTAGACATGCACATTACTATGATACCAGGAAGAAAGTAATGAATGTATTAAGTACGAAGTACAGAACAGGCACAGAATGAGCATTGACTCTACCTGAGTAACAGAAGAAGTGACATTTTAACTCAATATTAAAAATATTAGGCTTTTCATACTGATAGGGGAGTGGATTTGCTCAAGGTAGAGGAACCAACAGGGGCAATGGAATGAAGTAGAATGTGTTTTGGAAAAGGCAAGAAGTTCAGCAAGTCAGGAAAGTAGGATGTATGGAAGAGCAGTATGGGGTTGTGATAAAGCTGAAAAGCTGGTTAGGGCCAGAAGGAAGGAAAAAGGTCAGAAAGGGGAGTTTGGACTTAGCAGATGATTTGTAGCCACTGTAAGTTCTTGAGGGGATAGTGAGCTGGTTTTCTGTCATATTTATTGAGTGTGCTGTGTGAAAAGCCCTTGGCCATGAAAGGAGTGTGTATGGGTGATGAGTCTGGTGGCAGCACACAAAATAGATCTGAAAGTGGATGACACTGAGATTAGGAAAGTCAACTAGGAAGAAATCCATTACAGTAATATAAGAGTAAAAAGAAGAGGGTAGAAAAAATAAAGGGGGAAAGTAGAGAAAAAAAACACTAGATGGGATCATTTCTAGGGAAAAGGTAACACTTTCTGGGTAATTGCACCCAGAGTATAAAGTAGTTAGTGGAGCTAGAGATGCCTGATGTATGGATCCCCAGTGATTAAGAGACTCTTGGTTACAATTTTGGCAAATACAGAAGTTGTGTTGTACGAATAAACTGAATGGGTATGGTTGAGTGCCATGGTTTTTAATTATAGTTCATTTGAGGCATCAGGTGACTGGTACTCCATTGCATTGCTCAGACTGAAACATGAACCTGGGAGACATTTGGAGTCACGAGATTAGATGAACTTCTGGAGAATGGGAGAAGGAAGGAAACAATAACTTTTGAATATTTATTATATTCTAGACACTGCGTGTGGAGATAAAATACAGTGCAGAACAGAGTCTTCGAGGAAAGTCCAAAGTTAAGGGACAGGAAGGGAATTGGCAAACAAGGACTAGAAATTCTCAAAAAAGTAGAAAGACAAGTTGCATACTGTGCTGTCTCTTAAAACAAAGGAGAATAATTTTAGAAGACAGGGAAGGATCAAACAATTTGAGTACCCAGAAAGATTAAAAATCAGAATAAGGCTGAGTGCAGTGGCTCACACCTGTAACTCCAGCACTTTGGGAGGCTGAGGATGGCAGATCACTTGAGGTCAGGAGTTCAAGACTAGCCTGGCCAACATGATGAAACCCCATCTCTACTAAAAATACAAAAATTAGCCGGGCGTGGTGGCATGTGCCTGTAATCCGACCTACTCGGGAGGCTGAGGCACAAGAATGGCTTGAACCTGGCAGGTGGAGGTTGCGCCACTGCACTCCAGCCTGGGCGACAGAGCAAGATCCTGTCTCAAAAAAATAAAAAAAGTAAAAATAACGAGAATAAAAGCCTTGCATTTGACGAAGAATCTTGGAGACATTTAATTCGGTTCTGTTCCACAATTATTTCTGAGCACATACTACGTGTTTAGCACTAGAGTGCTGGAAACACTGTCATGTAGATTGTAGTCTAGTAGAGAATAAAAACAAGAAAACTGTCAACTACAAGACAATCTGATGAGCACCAACGTGTGGGAGACACAGGGTATTAACATAGCACATGAGGAGGGCCATCTATCCCAGACTTGAGAGGTCTGGAAGGCTTTTCAGAGAAAGTGATGTTTAAATGGGGACCTACAGGATGAGCTGGGATCAGCTAGATGAGAGGCAAAGGGAGTGATCCAAGCAGGAAACACCCTGTGTGGGGATCTAGAGAGAAAAGAAAACAAGAACACTAAGCAACTGAAAAAAATAGTGGCCTGAGTGATTTTGTAGAGATACCATTGAAGAGGTAAGCAGGAGTCAACTAATAAAGAAACTTACAGGGCTGTGTCAAGGACTTTGAATTCAATCCAAACTGACATTGGGAAGCTGCTGAAAGGCTTAAGCAGGAGAGTGCTTTAATCAGGTTTGTACTTTAGAAAGATCCCTCTAACTGTGCATGGGCAGGGGGAAGGCAAGGCCAGTTATGAGTTATGAATCTGTTATAGTAGTTATGAGCCTGTTATAGTAGTTTAGGAGAGACATGATGGTGTCAGTAGAGAGAGAGAGAGGAGTGGGTGGACTAGATAAATATGTGGGAGGGGGAATTGACAGTTATTGTTAATTAATTGGCAGTGGGAAGTTTTGGGAGAAAGAACATCCAAGAATGACATCAAGATGTTTGGCTTGGATAAGCGAGTGTATGCTGATGTAGGAAACATCAGTTGAGGAGTCGTTTTGAGAATTGAATTGATGAGTTCAGTTTAGCATATGTTGATTTTGAGGTACCTGCTGGATATCCCAGTGGAGGTATATAGCAGGCATTTGGCTATGTGTATTTCAAGTTCGGAGGGAGATTTAATCCAGAAAATAGAGATTTGGGAGGCAGCAGCAAATAGTTGGTAATTGAATCTATGAGAGAAAATGTGGATTTCTCTGGGTGGAAGTAGGGTCGTGTAGTGTTGAGTGAGAAGCAGAGCTGTCAGAGGACAGAACACTGAGCAATACCAATACTTTAAGGGCTGGACAACAAAGAGGATCCAACAAAAGAAACTGAGAAGGAGTTGTGTGTGTGGTTCAGTAAAGAAATAAGACTGCAATTTCAGACGTCTGTAGCAAAAAGCATTTCTAAGTAGGGGAAACTGATCTTATTTGATGATAGAGAGAAAAGGAGCTTATGGAAAGGAATATAGTGAAGACATGGATATGGAATGCATAAATGCTAGAGCAAGGTCTTTCAGGAAACAGAGCAGCACAGGAGTGAAGACTCATAGAGGAGAGACCCTTCTTTCTTTAATAAAAACAAGGATGAGAGGAGAAGGAGAGTTCAGAAAAGGGACCGGCTGTTGATAACAGGAAACTCATATTCGATTGCCATAGTAAAGTAGGAGTTGAGGTTTTCTGCAGGGCATGAATGTCAGGAGAGGGGAAATGAGTTAGATGGGAGGAAAGATTGTGCCTCAACTGCCTTAAACTTTTCTGCCTCGCATCTCCTGCACCTACTAGTAATGCAAATCTAAGATCTTTTAGGCATAGTGATGTTATTCAACCATTTTAAACATTCACAAACTACTTAAAAATAGCTAAATTATATTCACTCTTCATATATTCACGTTGAAAATGGTTGAATAACATCACTATACCTAAAAGATCTTAGATTTGCAGGACTAGTAGATGCAGGAGACGCGAGGCAGAAGAGTGATGCTTTCTGATACTGCTCTCAGCAGAATAAGACTGGTTTTCACAGCCTAAAAGAATAAGTCAGAGTTCATTCTTAGTTACAGTGAAAATACTTATACATGTTTAAGGTTCCGAATCAGGAATAAGAGCTCTAATGTTGATATAGTATTAATAATTATTATTGCTACCACTTATTGGGTACCTGCTATTTTCAGGGTATCACGCTAATCACTTTATGTCCAATGGTTCTCAACCAGTGGCAATTCTCCCATGACCCCAGGGGACTTTTGGCATTGTCTGGAGACATTTTTGGTTGTCACTTCTTGGAGAGTAGTTGTGGGTAAAGGCCAGAAATGCTGCTACATATCCTACAACTCACAGGACAGGCCCCTGAAACAAAGCATTATGTAGTCACACATGTCAGTAGTGCTGAGGTTGAGAAACTCTGCTTTGTATCTATTTTTTCATATAATTCTCACAAGACCACAAGTGAAGTATAATTATCTTTAATATACAGATGATGAAACAGAATTGGGAAGGTTAAGTAATTTTTCCAAGGTCACATCACAAGGTCCCAAGAAGTGGAACCAGATTTTGAACCCATCTGTCTGATTCTAAAGCCGTTTTTTTTTTTTTTTTTTTTTTTTCAGATGGAGTCTGGCTCTGTCACCTAATTTGGAGTGCAGTGGCATGATCTTGGCTCACTGCAACTACCGCCTCCTGAGTTCAAGTGATTCTTGTGCCTCAGCCTTCTGAGTAGCTGGGACTGTAGGCGCATGCCACCACGCCTGTCTAATTTTTGTGTTTTTAGTAGAGGCGGGTTTTCACCATGTTGCCCAGGCTGGTCTCAAACTCCTGGCCTCAAGTGATCCACCCACCTCAGTCTCCCAAAGTGCTAGGTTTACAGACGTGAGCCAACTCACCTGGCCCTAAAGCCAATTTTTTAACCACTATATACATTGCCAGTTTGTATTAAAGATACACAGACTACCACAAAATGTTTATATTTTTGCGACTAATTTTACATAAAATGTATGTGTTAATATACTAAAATCTGCATTCCTCCTATCTAAGGTTACCAAGGGCCCATTGCTCAACTCTAACCTTCTCCATCTGAGGATAATAAAATAGCATTGTCCTATTGAAAACAGACTTGAGGCCATGTGCAGTGGCTCAGACCTGTAATCCCAGCACTTTGGGATGCCAAGGCAGGTGGATCGCTCGAGTCCAGGAGTTTGAGACCAGTCTGGGCAACAGGGCGAAACCCTTTCTCTGAAAAAAAAAAAAAAAAAAAAAAAAAATTAACCGGGTGTAGTGGATCCCGCCCAGCTACTCTGGAGGCTGAGAGGTGGGAGGATCGCTTGAGCCTGGGAGGTTCAGGCTGCAGTGAGCTGAGATGGTGCCACTGCACTCCAGCCTAGGCAACAG
The DNA here is from genome assembly GCF_028878055.3 of Symphalangus syndactylus. Lineage (NCBI taxonomy): Eukaryota > Metazoa > Chordata > Mammalia > Primates > Hylobatidae > Symphalangus > Symphalangus syndactylus. The sequence continues at coordinate 119,036,618 of NC_072447.2, read as the reverse complement.
AGCAAGACCCCATCTAAAAAAAAAAAAAAAAAAAAAAGGCTGGGCATAGTGACTTTGAGAGGCTGAGACAGGCGGACCGCTTGTGAAGCGTCTGAGACCAGCCTGTCCAAAATGGCGAAACCCTGTCTCTACTAAAAAAAAAAAAAAAAAAAAAAAAAAAAAAAAAAAAAGAAAAAATAGAAAAATTAGCCCACTGTTGTGGTACGAGCCAGTAATCCCAGCTACTCGGGAGGCTGAGGCAGGAGAATCACTTGAACCTGGGAGGTGGAGGTTGCAGTGAGCCGACATTGCACCACTGCACTCCAGCCTGGGCGACTCTGTCTCAGAAAAAAAATAAGAAAGGAAAAGGAAAAGAAAACACACTTGAGTCAGGCACATCCGATGTGTACATTCCAACATGATGTGTTTTCCACTTGTGGGCATCTTCCAATTTAGAAAAAAAAAATGTTTCCATATGATGTTCAGTTGCAGATCCATTTTCAAATCCTATTCAACATCCATATAATAAGATGAATACTTTTTGGGCTTTTGGTCACAATTGGACTTCTGTGCTGATACCATTCATCATGTAAACTACCCAATTGCCTCTTGATAATCACTAGGCAGGAGCTCAAACTCTAACCAAGCTACACAAGTCCAGGTCAAGAAGTGAATGTGGAACGTTGGTGGTTCTGTTTTGTTTGTTTTTGCTATTTATGAGCCATTGTAACTGTGAACTTTTCCTTTGTAGAACTGTGCCAAGTGAATCAAACTGAATGATTTCACTTGTCTGTAGAAAGTGGTAGATTTCTGCAAAAAGCATTGCCTCCGTGTTGCACATTCTCCCAATTTGTAATCCTTAGAATGTGACTGCACAAGTAACTGTATGGTTTATGTCCTCTTCTCATATGTATCTAGGGTTAGCCTACTCATCCCGGTTTTTCTGGCACTGTCTAGTTTAAAAACCAAAATTCTACATCCTAGGACCCCCCTCAGTCCCAGGCAGCAAGGATATTGTCTCCCAAAATATACCAAATTCTAATAATTAACTGCTAGAGAATAAAAGCGAATATTACCAATACTGCTAGTTAAGGTTCAACAAGAAGAAGGGTTAGTATCAGGATTCAGGTTGGTAAATATTGAGCATCATTTTTGGCCCTCACCTGTTTTTTTCAAAGATGATTGTTGTCAGAGGAAAATTCAATCAAATTCTGATATTACATAGGATGCCATTTGTCAGCAAGAACTTCACACTGTAACAAAGTAGATCTCAGGCCTGGCTATATATTATAATCACCTGGGGAGCTTCAAACAATCTGGGTGCTCAAGCTTCACGCAAGACCCCTCAGTGTTTTTAAAGTATCTCCAATGGTTATAATATACAGGCAAGGTGAGAACCAGTGCTATAGCACTGCTATGGTCTGAATATACGTATCCCCACCACAGTCATATGTTGAAGCCCAATCACCAATGTGATGGTGTTAGGAGATGGAGCCTTTGGGAGATTATTAGGTCATGAGAAGAGAGCTCTCATGAATGGGATTAGTGCACTTATAAAAGACAGCCCCAGAGAACTCCCTTTCGTCTTTCAGCATGTGAGGACACAGCGAGAAGGTGCCATCTACAAACCAGAGGGCAGGCCCTCTCCAGACACCACATCTATCAATTCTTTGATCTTGGACTCCCCAGATTCCAGAAATATGAGAAATACATTTCTTTTGTTTGTAAGCCATCCAGTTTGTGGCATTTTGTTATAGTAGCGGGAACTAAGGCAAGCATGATGCTTTCCTTTTCTTAATTGTGGATGTGGCTGGGCTTCTGAGGAGATGGAATTATTCACTGCCTAGATAATGTCTAGGTTGCTTGACTGAAGGATTTTAAGGGAGGCTCTGCTGCCCCTCCCCATCACATATTACATTCACCAAAATACACCATTGAAGATCAACAATATTCCTGTGGAGACATAATAGAAGCAGCAGGCAGGAGCGGAAAATAAACACTTACATTTTTGAAAGATTTTCTGTCTTCAAGAGGTCCTGATTAAGCTGTTTGGAAAGGCCCGCCTTGCCGTATATTTGTATCTGTCCTGCAAAATGAAAAACTACATGAGGATGAACATTCTAATAACAAAGCCTTATCATGGGCAGGCCTGATACCTGAAGAAAAGGTGCTTTTATAGTAGATTGAGTGAAACCAAGGCCCTGAGGGAATGAAGTAAGCAGCTGGGGTTGGGAAATCCAAGAGGAAGACAACAGGGGAGCAACCAAAAGACTCACCTACCTCACAAGGGTTCCTCCAGGGGAGACTTGGAAGTGAGGTCAGGCCTCATACAAGCACAATATAAAAGATCCGGCTGCTTTTCTGGAGGAGTTTGTATGGCCAATTATTCCTAGTGTAAACTAAAATTCTAAGCACCCAAACTGACTGAATTGGCCATCTCTTAGCCAATAGGATTCCAGAGTAACCTTGAAAACTGAGTTCTCATGCTGGATAAGCACAGTGGCTGTCATCTGTAATCCTAGCATTTTGGGAGCTGAGGGAGGAGGATTGTTCGAGCCCAGGAGGTTGAGGCTGTAGCAAGCCATTATTGCACCACTGTACTCCAGTCTGGGAGCAAGATACTGACTCAACAAAAAGAAAAGAAAAGAAAGAAAAGAGAGAAAGAGAGAGAGAGGGAGGGAGGGAGGGAGAAAGAAAGAAAAGAAAGAAGAGAAAGAAAGAAAAGAAAGAGAGAGAAAGAAAGAAAAAAGAAAACAGAAAGAAGAAAGAGAGATAAAGAAAGAGAAAGAAAGGGGAGAGAGAGAGAAAGAAAGTGAATTCTTAGCCATGACGGAATGGGGAGTCAGATATGCCTCATTATACTCCCTCCCTCCCTCCCTACATGTGTCCGGAATTGGTGGGTTCTTGGTCTCACTGACTTCAAGAATGAAGCCACGGACGCTCGCGGTGAGTGTTATGGTTCTAAAGGCAGCGTGTCTGGAGTTTGTTCCTTTTGGTGTTCGGATGTGTTCGGAGTTTCTTCCTTCTGGTGGGTTCGTGGTCTCGCTGGCTCAGGAGTGAAGCTGCAGACCTTCGCGGTGTTACAGTTCTTAAGGCGGCGCGTCTGGAGTTGTTCGTTCCTCCCGGTGGGCTCGTGGGCTCGCTGGCTTCAGGAGTGAAGCTGCAGACCTTCACAGTGAGTGTTACAGCTCATAAAAGCAGTGTGGACCCAAAGAGTGAGCAGTAGCAAGATTTATTGCAAAGAGCAAAAGAACAAAGCTATCACAGTGTGGAAGGAGACCTGAGCGGGTTGCCACTGCTGGCTCGGGCAGCCTGCTTTTATTCTCTTATCTGGCCCCACCCACGTCCTGCTGATTGGTAGAGCCCAGTGGTCTGTTCTGACAGGGCGCTGATTGGTGCGTTTACCATCCCTGAGCTAGACATAAAAGTTCTCGACGTCCCCATCAGATCACTTAGATACAGAGTATCCTGACCCAAAGGTTCTCCAAGGCCCCACCAGAGCAGCCAGACACAGAGTGTCCATTGGTGCATCCACAAACCTCGAGCTAGACACAGGGTGCTGATTGGTGTGTTTGCAAACCTTGAGCTAGACATAAAGGTTCTCCAAGGCCCCACCAGAGCAGCTAGATACAGAGTGTCGATTGGTGCATTCACAGACCCTGAGCTAGACACAGGGTGCTGATTGGTGTATTTACAATCCCTGAGCTAGACATAAAGGTTCTCCACATCTCCACCAGACTCAGGAGCCCAGCTGGCTTCACGCAGTGGATCCTGCACCCGGGCTGCAGGTGGAACTGCCTGCCAGTCCCGCACCGTGTGCCCGCACTCCTCAGCCCTTGGGTGGTTGATGGGACTGGGCTCTGTGGAGTAGGGGGTGGCGCTCGTAGGGGAGGCTCGGGCTGCACAGGAGACCATGGAGGGGGTGGGAGGCTCAGGCATGGCAGGCTGCAGGTCCCAAGCCCTGCCCTGCAGGAAAGCAGCTAAGGTCCGGTAGGTCGGCACTGCTGGGGGACCCAGTACACCCTCTGCAGCCGCTGGCCTGGGTGCTAAGCCCCTCATTGCCCAGGGCCGGCAGGGCCGGCCGGCTGCTCCGAGTTGGGGGGGCCCGCCAAGCCCACGCCCACCCGGAACTCCAGCTGGCCCGCAAGCCCCGCGCACAGCCCTGGTTCCCGCTGGCGCCTCTCCCTCCACACCTCCCTGCAAGCTGAGTGAGCCGGCTCCCACCTTGGCCGGCCCAGAAAGGGGCTCCCACAGTGCAGCGGTGGGCTGAAGGGCTCCTCAAGTGCCACCAAAGTGGGAGCCCAGGCAGAGGAGGTGCCGAGAGCAAGCAAGGGCTGTGAGGACTGCCAGCACGCTGTCACCTCTCAAAACCACAATTAGACTTTCTTCCCTAAGGGTTTAACAGTAACCAGCCTTTTCAAAAGACTGTACCACTGATGTGAACCAACCTCCTGATGCTGACCCTCCTTTTTTTGCGTAAGAGAACACCGACCACAGAGTGGTCTGACCAGTCTATGAAGGATGTGCAGTAAGGGTTTTCATGTCTCCCACTTCACTTTTTGATGTCAGAAAGCCAAAAGCTCTACCCTCAGATCATGCTAACACCACCATTTTTTTGTACACAGGACCCATGAAGGGCCATGAAGCTCAGTTATACATGTGCAGTTCTCCTTTCATAAATATTCATGACTCTTCCTATAGCTTATTGAATATGTATATTCAGCCACCCTGCTCAGCATAAATTCCTGTTCTTTTTGCTCCTCCCTTAAAGTATCTGTTTCTGGCTTCTGGCAGGAGGCTCTGCTTCCCAGCCTGTCAGAATGGCCACCCTGCAGGCTACAACCCTTTATGAGAAATAAAGCTCTCATTTCCAAATCTGTGAACCTCATCATTCTTCAGTTGACACTAGGTAGCTTACTTGGGGGTGTCAAACTAGATTTGTATGTGCCTCACCTTCTACCTCTTCAATAGCATTAGAGTTAGTGGAACTGAAATAGGAAAAGGAGGGCTCCAAAAACTTCAACCCCTGAAGCAAAATAAACTCACATTGCCTTGTCTGGGCCATAAAGTATGACAAGAAACAGTTTCCCACTCTTTGCCTGGCAGATTCAATAAGGTCTGTGTAGTGACCAGAGCCAGGGATTCTGCTTTGCACCCCACAGATTACACCACTGAGATGATCACTCTGAATTATAAGGCCATCTCCAAACTACCTTCCCCAGGAATTGCCAAGGTGCCTAAAGTTCTGCCATGAAAACTTTCAAGTAATAAAACTGGTTGGGTATTAAAGAAGATTTTTATTAACTCAGATTGGTAACGCCTTAGGCTAGGAATTCCTAGCCAGAAAGCAATACCCTGGCTTCATTTTCTAGGTCTTCATGCTGGTTGCTTCTGTCATGCCTCACTATTTTCTACTTTCTGGGTTCTCCCTTCTTTTCTTCTGACTCTTGACTCTCCTCTCCTTATTTTCCCCTCTCTCTCTCTCTCTCTCACACACACACAGACACAGACACAGACACACACACAACGCATGCACACACAACTCTTAGAAACTCATGGCTTAAGCCTTATCAGCCAAGACCTTGTCAGTGATTAATTGACAGCTAACTGAGAGAAAGATCAATATTGAGGAGGAGAGAGCAGATACTATCAAAGAAAAACTATTTAGGAGCTAGAACTGAATGACATTTACTATATGTATCCTGGGCCACTGATTTTTCCAGTAGAAGGGACAGGTTAGGAATCAAGAGTTACATGTACAAATAGAGATCAGTCAGGCAGCCATGTATATAACTTTTGGTTTCAAAAACAAAGCCTTTTAATTGAATTTCTTGTCAGGGGGAGTGTGGTGTGGAGGGTCACCTGGAGTATGTCGTGTAATAGAGCTGTTCCATACTCTTTACCCAAGGGGAAACAATCAGATCTCAGAAATACCATTGAGTTGTGTGTGCTGTGAGGTTAAAGGAAAATTCCATTTTTATCATCTCTGAATGATAAAGCTCCACATTCCTAAAATAGTTTAGCAAAAGTCTAAACTGTTCTCAAATTCATAAGTAAACTTGGAAACATATAGAATCGTTTGAGCATTTTGATGGATTTGCAGCTATGCAAGATATAATTCAGGAAGAGTTAAAAAAACAAAATTTGGACTTGAAAACCTTTCACCTTTATGAGAATCTTACTGATAACATTAGAACAGGTATGTCATAAAATGTGGTGTTTTTGTTTTTCTAGAACAGAAAAAACTATGGAATCTGAGGAAGATAACTTTAGAATATTGGTAGTTTCAAGGAATGTAAAGTATAGCATAAACAGTTTTGGTACTGGAGCAAGACATGGGGGGAAGACCAACTTCATATCTCACCCGAAATAATTCATTTGGTTTCATTGGTTTTTATCAGGAATGTTGGTTAGCAAGCATGCTGAGAGTGAGGATTTAGAGAAAAAATGTGCTGTGTCTATAGAGAGCAAAATGCTGAGTGGGTTTGATTCAAAATTCACCACAGGCCAGGAAAAAGATTTTGCAAAACTCTGGCCCCTGTTGCTCACACATGGCCTTGGCTGTGTGTAAGCCTCACATTCAGTAGCTGCATTTGATTTTCAAAGAGCGGGGTCATTTTCTCAGCCTACACTTCTCATTAAGTTCCAAACACTTCCTTAGGATATGAAACCTCCCCCTTCTCTTTCACCACTCCTAGTAAGGCCAACTTGTTCAGACAATACTGAAAGGGGCTGCTCTTTGGTGCTCAGACAGGATGTTCCATTGATATATCTTGCAGGGACATCCCATAAGCATTCGTTTGTTGGTGTCTCATACAAACGTGAACTGTTCCTACTCAGACTGAATTAAATGTTTTATATAAAAACTATGTGATGTTTTCAGCATTTGCTCCAGAAGAATTTAGCAATTACTTAGTCTGTGCAAGGTTCTGGGCTAAGCCCTGGAAGGAGAAGAGGGGTGCAGGAAGAGATGAAGCTGGAGGAACTGCTGAAGACATAGAAAGATGAACAAGCTGTAGCACTTATCTTTAATAATAATAGTGAATATGTATTGAACAGTTACTCTGTGCCAAGCACTGCGCTAAAGTCTTTACATGAATTAGGTAATTTAAACTTTACAACGCTGCTATAATGCCTTTTGTAAATCAGGAAACTGAAATTCAGAGAGGTTAAGCCCAAAGTCACACAGCTAGTGCTGGGATCAAGGTTTGAGCCTGATCTTTTTGATCCCAAAGCCACCGTATGTAACTGCCATCCTCTCATGCCTTCAAGGATTCAGAATCTGGTAGGAAACAGAAACATCTCAATGACCTCTAATAAAAGGAACAATATGGTATGTGCCACAAAAGATATAGGCAAATTGCTATGGGAGTGCAGATGAAGGTGTATTTAATATCTGGGAAGGCCTCATGGAGGGAGTAAAAATTGAACTGAGCCTTAAATGACAAGTGGGGTTTTGGTAGATAGAGATGAGGGAAAGGGTATTTCAGGTAAAGGAGCTAAATCACAGAGTGACAAGTACAGTATAACTGGAGCATTGCATGTATCACGGAATAAGGAGTCACAATGAAAAGGCTGTAAAGATTGCTACCCCATTGCCGTGTACTTTGAACACTAAGCAAAGACATCAGGATTTTATCCCTTCTTTAATAGGCAATGGAAAGTCAATCATGGTTTTCGTGCAGGAAAGTGATATGATCAGATCGGTGATTTCGAAGGAGAATTTCAGTGGCAGCTTCAATCATGAAAAGTTCAGAGGTCAACTATCAGTTGTGTGACTAGGGATATTGTCTAGATGAGGGATGGGTGAGAGCCTGAATCAAGGTGTTTCCACGGGGAATGAAGAAGAAGGGATAACCTGAGACAATTTCACAGTAGGTAATTACAGGAACTGGTAACTGAGTATGAGAGACAGAAATGATCTGAAGGTGAATATTAACATTTCTAGCCTGATTGATTAGGCGGATTATTGTGCCCCTTACTGAGAAATTAGGCATAGGACAAAGAGTAAACTTGGGACAGGGAGAGTTAGTCATGTCTGAACCTCAAGAAAAAGGCCAGAATGTAGATTTGAGAGTCATCCAGAGAGAAAATATAGTCTAAAGAGGATGAAACTAGCCAGGGAAAATAGTATTAAATAAGAGAACATTTTCTGCTTCAGGCAATAGGATAGGTGTGTAGGGAAATCCTTCCAAAAAAAGAGTGCCTGAAAAGCTGGATAGAATATTTAAAATGTTTTTAAAGTGGAGCTGAGCTGAAGATAAGTAAGGAAAACAATCAGAGGCCAGACAATAAAGCCTGATTTTCTAAAGGTAATCCAGCCAGGGTTTGTCTTGGAAGTATCTGCTTATCCCTGGTGGCCTAGAGTCAGTATTAAAGGACTGTGTGGCAGGGCCAAAACAGGCTGTAAAGCCCGGCACCCAAGCAAGGCAGTCAAGCCGATTGGAGAGTCTATCATAAAGCTAAAATCCTCTAACAGTGACTACCTCTGTGAGTGGCCTAGAAAATACCCCATCTGTACATAAAAGATACTTATCTGTCCAGGGATGAGACAGAAGACTGTAGGGAAAAATTATTTCCTCTGAGAATTCCCAACCACATACCCACACTCAAGCAGTTTTAGGAGCAGAATTCTATTCCTGTGTCTTCGAAACCATCATTCAGAAAAGTTAGTTTATGGTGGTCCTTGGTTAATAGCACTCCTAGGCACACTGTAGTAGCAAATTAAAATTTCTGCTAGAAGAATGGTTAAGTGGCCTCAAAGAATTCCCACAGATAAAATTCCAAAGAACATGAGCTCACAATGAAAAAAAATCATGAAATCTACAAAGAAACAAGCCGTTTTGAATGAGAGTCTGCAGATACAGAGCCACAAAGGCTCAGAAAGATAAGAATGATCCAATATTGAATATAAAATAAGGATGTTCAATATGCTGAAATAGATAAAAGGGAATTTAAAGATGATTACAAAATAAGAAACTGTGAAAACTGAGCAGGAAGATTTTTTAAAAAGAGGCCAAAATGGATGTGAGAAGTGGAAAATATAATTTAAGTACAAAATAAAATCTCCTTGGATGGGTTAAACAGAGAGCTGAAGACAATTTGTGAGTTGGGAAACAGGTCAAATGGTATTTCCCAGTAAGAAGCACAAAGCTATGAAATAAAATTCTGAAAGAAGCTAAAAGACATTGAGGATTGCATTAAGAAAAGTCTCAAATACATTTAAGTGAAGGTTCAGAAGGCAAGAGTAGAAAGAATGTAAAAGGAGTAATATATTTATGAACATAAAGTTTTAACAATTTTTTTGATATTTAATATAAATGAAAAGAAGGGGGGGAAAGGACAGTACCTTGAAGAATACCAATACTTGTAAAGGTAGTTGCAGGAAAGAAGACTCAGCAAAGAAAACTGAAAATGATTTATTAGGGAGAAGATAGAAGAGCCAAGAGAATCCAGTGTCGTGAAAGCAAAGAGTGAGCATGTTTCAAGAAGGCCATTGTCAATAATTATAAATGTTGCAGACAGCTCAAGAAGGAGGACAATCAGCAATCACTTACTGAGTAGTGTCTACTATGTGTCAGGCATAGTGCTAGGTGGATACAAAGATGGATAATATGTGATTCCTGTACTCAAAGTTATGGGAGAAATGTAAATAACATTACAATCCAATCTAATTAAGGCTATAATAGACATGAACAGAGTGCTCTATGAGCAGAGAGAAAGAGGCTTTCTTCCTGTGTAAAGATCTTTCTTTCTAATGAGCTCTTCTCAGCTGTTTATCTCATGGGATTTTTTTTTAGAATTCTGAATATGCATTTATCTTTCATCGAAACATCATCTTTAAACACACTGTCAGCTCTATCTCCCTCTTTATCTGCATCATTTTGGGGCATGTAATATTCAATAAGACTCTGGTGTCTAGTATGAGCTTGAATGGCAGATCTTTAAGTAATATTTATGTTCCTGTTCTCAGAGTCTGGGCCAAATAGTACAGACTTGCTTCCCCTTTGCATTTGCCCTGCCCTCAGCTTAGTTCAGGATCTCACCACATTCACCTAGGTTTTTGATAGCCTCCATATTTTAGCTCTGATCATAACATTCCCAGCTCAAACCTTCATTCATCTTAACATAGCCCCGTTCATAGCACTATGACTTCATAGTGGAGACATTAAATAAATATAAATATTGAAATGAAAGAATGTTCAATCTAAAAATAAGCAGAAGTAAATATCCCATTGTCATGTGAATACTTTGATTTTCCAAATCAATTAACGAAGATGTCATTTGAAGGCATATGTTATCAGTTTGTTTGCTTGCATTCTGCCCAACTTCATTCCAAAAAATACAGTAGTCAGTGGTTAAATGTGTGTGTGTGTAAAGTTATGTTCATATTGCAAGTTTATATTTAATTCAACAAAGATTTGCTGAATGTCTACTATGTGTGTCTCTGCAATTTATTGGAGAAGTACAAAGATGTATTCAATACCAATAAGAGCCATTATATATATACACACATGTATGTATAATATATATATTCCACAAATATGTATGTATAATATGTATTATATATATATACACATATATATGTATAATATATATATTCCACAATAGAAGTCCAGATAAAGTGCAATACGATGAGTCATAAGAGTCAAAAGAAATAGCACATCAAGTGTGGGATGGGATAAAATAAGATCCCATTAACTGAGTGTCATTTAAACTGGATCTTCCATGATGGATAGGATTTGGAGATTTAGGGGAAAGGATGGTGGGGAGGGAGATGTTCCAGGCATGAGTATAGCTAAGGGAAAGGGAGCAGAACTTGTTAAAGTGGACCAGTTCTGAAATGCATTAATCTGTCAGCAAAAGAAATTTGATTACAGTGGCTGAAACACATGAGGTTTTATTTGTGTAATGAGAAGTCTAAAGGTAGGCGGTTGCTGGTGTTGGTTTAGCAGCTCAAGAATGTCAGGGCTGTTTGTAATTCTCTTGACCTTTCCCTCATAGTCCCAAGATGCCTGGTGGTACTTTAAGCATCACATTCAAATACCAGGCAGTGGGTAGAAGGGAGAGTCAAAAGGCAAAAAGGGCTTCCCAGAAGCCCCACCCTATGACTTCTGCTTGTATCTCATTGTCTCTATCTGCAAGAAAGACAAAGAAGCATAGATATTTTTTAGTTGGCCACATTATTACAGTAAGGAAGCAGGGGAGAAAAGATATTGTGTAGGCAGTCTCTGCAACAAAACGAAAGTCAAGTTTGGCTTGAGCATAAAGGGTGAAGATAGTATTTCTTAAATATGAGCCAACTGATTTGGAAAGAAGGAATATAGATTTCTTATACCTGGCATGACATTTGCTTTTCTATTGTTTTCCATTTACTTGCCTTTAATGAAATCTATGATCAGGGTAGAGGTTGCGATGGGAGCACGTTCAGTTGCTCAAGGAAAACTTCCCAGAGAGGGGATGCCTGAATTAAGCCTGGCAGATGGATATGGTTAAGGCTAGTAGGCGAAGGGTAGCTTTGGCAATGGCTCAGAATAAGAAGGAAGGTGGAAGTTTCTGGAAATTGCAAACATTTCTGGCTGGCTTATGCAGAATGCAGTAAGGATATGGCAAAAAAAAAAAAGGAGATAGAAAGGTAGGGGCTAGATCATGAAGACTTGTAAGATATGTAAGAGATTTGAACTATATTACTAGCTTCTAAATTTTAAAAAACGAATGGAAATATTTTCTTAATTACTTGCTTACTCTGCTGTCTTTCCTGGCAAAATTTGTAAGGGTATCTTGCTCATCTTGTTCATTACTGTATTCCTAGAGAGTGGCATTGTGGCTGGCCCCTAAGGCTTCCCCAGTGAATCTACATTCTTCATGGAATGAAATGTGAAACCATTGCACTAAATGTCCTACGAAATCTTTGTTATTTCAACTCACTAACCTTTAAGCTGGGGTCCCTTAAACCACACCTGTAGGTGACCCTCTGTGTTAGTCCAGGCTCTCCAAGAAGCAGACAAAGTGATAGGGTTAAAAACACAAGACATTTATTAGAGGCAATCTATATGATAGAAAATGGGGAGGGAGCTAGGAAAATCTAGGAGAGCCACCAGCATTCATTGCAATGCAATGCAAGTCTCACCCTGAGTGAAGGAGAGAGAGAGAGAAAGAAGGAAGGAAGGAAGGAGAGTATTAGCCTACCATGTAGTTCTATGGAAAGTTTAACAAGGCTGCCAGGGAGTCCTTGAGACAGTCACCAGTCAAAGGAATCCAGTGTCTCATGGACAGGCCTGTCTAGGTTCCCTGCTGTGCTCACACAATGACAGGGAGCAGCCGTAGGAAGCGTGGCCTCAGTGCCAATGCGATGATGACTTCAGAGCACAGCAGCAGCTTGGTCACTGTCCCTGCAGAGATCTGAGTGGCACATTCTCAGGACTGCCACGCCTGCCAACCCCAGCATTGTCAGCAGGGCTCCTGTACTGTTTAGTGTGGCCCCCATATTCTAGTTACTGGGTTCTGTTGTTTCCAAGTCCTAATTTATACTCTCATTCTATAAAGCCAGCCGTATATTTCCTCTGGGAGTGAAGTGAAGTCTGCCTTGCCCCCTAAATCCTTCTATAATTTATGGATCTGACTCTGAACTAGATCCCCTGTGGACATCTCAGTCCCAATGAACAAACATCCCTCGTCCCAGCCCGTCTACCTGCCTGTTGACTGCCCTTGCCATAGGATACACACACACACACACACACACACACACACTCTGAGAGAGAGAGAGAGAGAGAGAAAATGAGAGAGAGACAGAGAGAGGGAGAAAGACATGAGGTCTTGCTCTCTTGCCTAGGCTGGAGTGCAGTGACATGATCACAGCTCACTGCAGCTTCCAACTCCTTGGTTCAAGAGATCCTCCTGCCTCAGCCTCCTGAGTGGCTGGGATTACAAGTGCACGCCACCGTGCCGAAGATAAGATGTTTTTAAGGATAAAATTCTCCCATGTTAGCTCCTGGTTTTATGGATCCCTATTAGTCAGATAGAGATGTTCTGCTGCCTATCTGTGCTGCTTTAGTACCAGGTACCTCCCCACTATGGATTAACTGAGGAGGCTTCATAGCTCATCCACCACCACACAACAAATAAGTATGAAGGCTGAAGTTTAAACCAGGACTGTGTGATTTTTAAATTGTACTTTCTAAACCATTATCTGACACTGCCTCTCCTTCATAGAACTAGCCACACTGGATGGTGACCCTCTGTTTACTGGTACATTCACCCCCTTCCTCAAGATAACAGCCTCCTGAGTTGGGCAGGGAGAGCAAGACACTAGTAGACAGTTAAGAAGTTTCTGGAATAAAAGAACGAAGGGAGGGATGAACGAACAAACTAATGAACTGTTAGCAGCCAAGTTGCAGTCATCCCAGATTGGGCCCAGTTCTACAGTTTCTGAGAGCTTGGCAGGTCTAAGAGGCTCTGGTCCTGTGAATCCATATGTCTCCCAATGCAGCCACTTAATAATGAAACCAGAGCTGCTAGGACAGCACTTTCCATTTACCCCCGACCCTGAGCTGCTTGCAGATCCAATAAAGAATTTGAATAGCCAAAGTTCTAGAAATGTGAGAGATAAGATGCTCTCTGCTCAAAAAAGAAGAAAAAAGTCAAACAAAGGGAATCCTAAGATGTGTTTCCTGGTGAGGTGGGGGTTGCAGAAGGGGCCAGCATGGTCATACTGCCTGAAGGCAGCTTTCAGTGTCGCCAGACAGAAAAGGAAATGACAACAATTTTAGACAAGAATCGAAGGGCAAATAAAGATCTTATTGAAAAGCAGGTAAATTGGCTGGGCTCAGGAAGTCCTTAACGGCTCAGGGCTGGCAAAGGTCCTGTCGGGTAGTCCACTTCTACCTTACAATGGGGCTCAGTGGACTCCATGTTGTTCACTTGCTCTGAACCTTTGTGTGCAGCATGGGCTTGGTATTGAACCTAAACGTGAAGGGCCTCTTTGTTCTGTAACTTTCTCCCCTTCACAGACCACAGAGCCTCCACAGCCATTGATGGCCCATGATTACATTAGCAGTGTGTGTAATTCTGGGTGAGCCGCTTAATCTCTCCAAACCTCAGTCTACTCATATATAAAATGGGTCTGGACCAGATCACTGAGATAACGTGTGAGTGTCTAGCAGACTACTGGCATGTAGTGAACATTTGGTAAATGTTTGTTAAAAGAGTTAAAGTATGACTACAGAGTTCTCCATTCCTATGTCAGGTATAAGGACTATGTAAGGAAGGGATCTGTATTCCTGCTTCAGTGGCAACCAGACTTTCCCCGCTCAGTAGTCTGAGGAAATCTGAGGAGAATTAATTGGTTATTAACATTCACTATGGGGCAATGTGGGGTGGGAGGTGGTAGAGAAAGGACAAAAAACAGATACAAAAGAAATACGCTACTTTTGTTCCTAAGGATGCTTTTAAAGGCTCAGTGCTGCGAAGCAAGGCTTTTCCTTTTTTAAAAATTTAATTTAATTTAAGTTCCAGGATACATGTGCAGGAAGTGCAGATTTGTTACACAGGTAAAAGTGTGCCATGGTGGTTGGCTGCACCTATCAACCCATCGCCTAGGTATTAAACTCCACGTGCATTGGCTATTTATCCCGATGGTCTCCCTTCCCCACCACCCCTGACAGGCCCCAGTGTGTGTTGCTCCCCTCCCTGTGTCCATGTGTTCTCCTTGTTCAGCTCCCACTTGTAAGTGACAACATGCTGTGTTTGGTATTCTGTTCCTGCATTACTTTGCTGAGGATAACGGCTTCCAGCTCCATCCATGTCCCTGCAAAGGACATGATCGCATTCCTTTTTATGGCTGCATAGTATTCCATGGTGTATATGTACCACATTTTCTTTACCCAGTCTATCACTGATGGGCCTTTGGGTTGGTCCCATGTCTTTGCTATTATGAATAGTGTTGCAATGAACATATGCGTGCATATATCTTTATAACAGAATGATTTATATTCCTTTGGGTATATACCCAGTAATGGGATTGATGGGTCAAATAGTAATTCTGGTTCTAGGTCTTTGAGGAATTTCCATACTGTCTTCTACAATGGCTGAAATAATTTACATTCCCATCAACGGTATAAAAGCATTCCTATTTCTCCACAGCTTTGCCAGCATCTGTTGTTTCTTGACTTTTTAATAATCGCTATTCTGACTAGCATGACAGGGTGTCTCACTGTGGTTTTGATTTGCATTACTCTAATGATCAGTCATGTTGAGTTTTTTTTCATATGTTTGTTGGCTGCATAAATGTCTTCTTTTCAGAATTGTCTGTTCATGTCCTTTGCCCACTTTTCAATGGAATTGTTTGCTTTTTTCTTGTACGTTTAAGTTCCTTGTAGAATCTGGATATTAGCCCTTTGTCAGATGGATAGATTGCAAAATTTTTCTCTCATTCTGCAGGTTCTCTGTTTACTCTGATGGTAGCTTCTTTTGCTGTGCAGAAGCTCTTTAGTTTAATTAGATCCCATTTGTCAATTTTTGCTTTTGTTGCAATTGCTTTTAATGTTTTCATCATGAAATCTTTGCCCGTGAAGCAAGGCTTTTCTTATTCCTCAGGATTAACTGTCTGATTCTTCACTACTGTTTCCACCTGTGCTGCCACTGCAAACTCTTTCCCAGACAAGCTCTTCAGTTGCAAAACAACAGTAGACATCTTGTATATTGCAAAGCTATTTCTAGGACGCACACACTGGTTGCATGTAAGACACACACGCACACACACACTCAAGATTTCATGTCATTTCATTGTAAATGCTTCAATATATATCTTCAAAAGAAATGGACTCTTTAAAAAATAGCTATAATACCTATAAAATGCATTATTTCTTAATATCATTAATTGTCCAATCCATAGTCATATTTCCCCAATTATCTCATTTTTTTTCACACTGAGTTATTTGAATCATGATCCAAAAAAGTTTGCATCATATAATGGCGTTTGGTTGATAAGTCATCTCTTAAGTTTCTTTTAATCTATAAGTTTCTCCCTCTTTTCTTGCCCTTTCTTCCTTCCTCCCTCCCTCCCCCTTTCCTTCCTTCCTTCCTTCCTTCCTTCCTTCCTTCCTTCCTTCCTTCCTTCCTTCCTTCCTTCTTTCTTTCTTTCTTTCTTTCTTTCTTTCTTTCTTTCTTTCTTTCTTTCTTTCAAGACAGTGTCTTCCTCTGTAACCCAGGCACCCAGGCTGGAGTGCAGTGGTGCAATCATGGCACACTGCAGCGTTGACCTCCTGGGCTCAGGCAATCCTCCCACTTTAGCCTCCTGAGTAGAGTAGCTTGGACTGCAGGTGCACACCACCACGCCTATTTTTTTTCTTCAGTTTTTGTAGAGACAGGGTCTTGCTATGTTGAACGGGCTGATTTCAAACTCCTGGCCTCAAGCTGTCCTCCCATCTCAGCATCCCAAAATGCTGCGATTATTTTCTTGCCATTTGTAAAAAAGAGTTGAAAGCCTGTGCTCTTAACCACGAAATATGGCATTTATGTTTATTTTCAGAGTTATGCGTTTGAACGAAATGCCCTCCTCCTAAACACATTTCTTGTATTAAATATAGCTCCCTATTTTCCTGTAGAATAGAAGGTGATTATACATTAAAAATGTATTTTAGAGCAGGGGACGGTGGCTCATAGCTGTCATCCCAGAACTTTGGGAGGCTGAAGCAGTAGGATCACTTGAAACCAGGAGTTTGAGACCATCCTGGATAGCATAGCAAAACCCCATCTCCACAAAACATTTAAAAATTAGCCAGGTGTGGTGGCATATGCCCCTAGTCCCAGCTATTCAGGAGGCTGAAGTAGGAGGATTGCTTGAGTCCAGGAGGTTGAGGCTGCAGTAAGCCATGACCTAGTTTTGTAGATATTTATTACAAAATAGGGCTTGAGAGCAGAGAAGCCAGCTCTCAAAAAATATATCCTGTCCCATCCCCCATGGGGCCTAAAGTTTCATAGGTAAAGATGTCGCTAAGACTTTATATCTTTAAGCATCGTAACTGTCTGTCACTAGTCACTAAAACTTTCAAAAGTCAGGCTCTGACAGCTTAGATAGGTGGGTATGGTAACAGGAAGGTAGGAAAAGCCTGAATAGACCTAGCCCAGATATCACTCTGAAGTGAAGGCCTCTAACAGACTGGGGTGGGGGTAACCTGAGGAACCAGGCACCCATTCAGGGGCAGGGCACCCACTGTGGAAAAAAGACAAATGATAGGGATCTATTTCACAGTTTTGCTGTTGCCTCAACTTAGTTATACATGTTTGGATAATATTAAAAGTATTTAAGAAGCAGTAGGATATATTGGAGAGGCGAAATTCTCATCAGTGGCTAGCTGAAGGTCCTCGAGGGGCATGCTGGTCAGCTGTGGGCTCAGTACACAGTTTGTACACTAAGGTGCTGGTCCTGTTGCCAGGGGTGCTGTTTCCGCTCTAGCTGGTGCTATCTCAGCTCTGGTCATCTGGACACATGGATGGGAGCCTGTTGGCAGGCAGGTAGCAGGCCAGCCCCCAGAAAGACTCCTCCATGCTGATGCGACTGGCACCCATTCAAAGCGCTCAAAGTGGCAGGCAGCTCTTCACCAATCAGTGCCTCAGTATTTCATGATTTTTTTGTTTGTTTGTTTTTTGTTTTTGTTTCTGTTTTTGTTTTTGACGGAGTCTCACACTGTCGCCCAGGCTGGAGTGCAGCGGCTATATCTTGGCTCACTGCAAGCTCCGCCTCCCGGGTTCACACCATTCTCCTGCCTCAGCCTCCGAAGTAGCTGGGACTACAGGCGCCCGCCACCAGGCCTGGCTAATTTTTTGTATTTTTAGTAGAGACGGGGTTTCACCGTGGTAGCCAGGATGGTCTTGATCTCCTGACCTCGTCATCTGCCCGCCTCGGCCTCCCAAAGCATTTCATGATTTTAACCACTCCTCCTGCCTCCAGGCTGAGTCTAAGCCTTGTAAAATTGCAACCTCTCTGCTTTTCTGAAAGAAGGTTGGCAGTGTGATGTTCTGTAAAAAGCTATTATCTTCAGTAGGTTTTAGTTCCAAATTAACCACTAACTTAGGCAAGTCACTTCAGCTCTCTGAGCCTCAGTTTTATCATCAGTAAAATAAGGATAAAACTCTTACTCCGTTTACCTCCCAGGGTTTGTTATGATAAACAAGAACATGATGTGCAAGTGTTGTATAACTAATCACAACTTACACCTGCAAGACATTTTATTATTATTATTATAGCTCCAACTGTAACATGGCAGTGGATGCACAAAGGTAGCCAATAGATATTTAATTTCCTTTTTCTTGGACCAAATGATATGGTAAATCACCCCAGGAAAATGGCTGAGCGAATGTGAGGCTAACACCACAACCAGCCCCAGAAGTAAACAAAAGCACAACACTGGCAAAGGCATTCACTTTGAAAATTCTAACCCTGGCACAGCAGTCTTGAGGTTTATGTTGCCCCATTGCGATGTGATGGGGCTGAGCTTTCCCATTCTAACTAGAGCTTTCTTGAACCAGAAACAAAGGCAAGTCAGTTCTGAGGCTGAGATTCAGATAATCAGATCACGGGACAGCTGCAAACTGGAAAGTAAATGAGACAGCTACTGGAGTGATCCCATCAATAAAGGCCCTCCTCCCAACACGTGGCCCTTTCCCCAACACACTAGAGGCCAACAGAAAGGACACTTCTTCCTCTTTGGAAGGAAGGAAGCTAACAACTGGAATGAGTCCGATTAACCTGGTTAACAACTGGAAGGAGGAAGGTCTGTTATGAGTCCCTTTAAATTCGTGCTTTTTCCTTAATAGTCCTAAT
Organism: Symphalangus syndactylus; assembly: GCF_028878055.3. Classification (NCBI taxonomy): domain Eukaryota; kingdom Metazoa; phylum Chordata; class Mammalia; order Primates; family Hylobatidae; genus Symphalangus; species Symphalangus syndactylus. The sequence goes on along the minus strand of NC_072447.2, from coordinate 119,017,816 downwards.
GAAGGAGGAGAGGATTTAAAAAAAAAAAAAGCTAAAAGAATTTTGCTGTTGCTTTTGATAACGCTGTCACACACAATGATGATTTTTTAAAACGAACACTGGGATTTGGCCGGGTGTGGTGGCTCACGCCTATAATCCCAGCACTTTGGGAGGCTAAGGTGGAAGGATCACTTGAGGCCAGGAGTTCAAGATCAGCCTAGCCAACAGGTGAAACCCCATCTCTACTAAAAATACAAAAACTAGCTGGGTGTGGTGGCACACGCCTGTAATCCCAGCTACTTAGGAGGCTGAGACAGGAGAATCACTTGAACCCGGGGACAGAGGCTGCAGTGAGCCGAGATTGAGCCACTGCACTCCAGCCTGGGCAACAGAGTGAGACTCCATCTCGAAACAAAACAAAACAAACAAACAAACAAAGCACTGGGATTTACATTCTTTTCATAAAGAAGACTCTTTCCCCAACCATTCCTATTAAAGAACTGGAAGAGACTTCAGAGATTTTTAACAGGAGCAGGTAGCTGCTGTGGGGCTAAGAAACTGGAATTAAAGGCTGGGCATGGTGGCTCATGCCTGTAATCCCAGCACTTTGGGAGGCCGAGGCAGGGGGATCACCTGAGGTCAGGAGTTTGAGACCAGCCTGGCCAACATGGTGAAACCCCGTCTCTATTTAAAAAATACAAAAATTAGCCAGGCATGGTGGTGAGAGCTTGTAATCTCAGCTACTCAGGAAGCTGAGGCAGGAGAATCGCTTGAACCTGGGAGGTGGAGGTTGCAGTGAGCCGAGATCGAGCCACTGCACTCTAGCCTGGGCGACAGAGCAAGAAAAATAAAAAAGAAGAAAAGAAACTGGAGTTAACAATGGTTCCTAATTCCCTTCCCTGTTTGCACTATTTCCTCAGGTTCCCAGGGGAAGGGAGGCTTGAGGTATTGAGTAAAAGACCCAGCTGTGGATAGAGTTAGTCAGGACTCCATAGACTGTAATTAGTTTTTTACCCACACTGGCTAGAGTAAATGAATAAAATCTACCCAATAGGAGACACAGAAAGTCTCCTGCCTTTAAAGCTGTACAAATGAGAGGATAAAATCATTGGCACTTTGTCAGCTTGGTGATAGAGTCTTGTGGTTTTTAGAGCTGAGAGGGCAGTAGGAATGTTCCCACCCTCCTTTTCACAGATAAGGTAAGAGGAATGGACTTGTCCAAGTTTACACAGTGACTGAATGAATTAACTCTTGCTCACCAAAATGACACCATCCTCTGGGTAAAAAGTGAGCAGTGGATTGTCAATGTCCATATTCCTCTTCGTCCTCAAACAGGCTATCAAATTCCTCACCATTCACGCTTTCTTCTCTGCTGTGATTGCCCACACATTCTCGCATCCATTATCCAGTCCCTTAATATCTCCCATTCTAACTCTGCTGGTTTTTCCATCACTGCATCCACTGCCAATTTTTCTAAGAGGAAAGAGAGGCTTCTACCCACTGGTATTGCAGGTGTTTTACTGAATTCTCCAAAAGTGGGTGTGATTCTTATAGTTTAGAGTACTCTCAGGCATGGAACCTAAGAGAAGTTTCCTGAGGCTGGGCCAAAGGGGAAAAGTTGGCAACTACAACCTGTAGGCCAAGTTCGGTGCCCTGTCTGTTTTTGTATGGCATGCAGTCTAAGAAGGTTTTCTTTGTTTATTTTTAATTGTGGTTAAAAAAATGACATAGAATTTACCACCTTAACCATGTTTAGGAGTACAGTTCAGTAGTGTTAAGTATATTCACATTGGTGTGCAACAGATCTCTGCAACTTTTTCATCTTGTGAAACTGAAACACCATACCCATTAAACGATTCCCTTTTTTCTCTTCTTCCAGCCCTTGGTAACCAATATTCTTTCTGTTTCTATGAATTTTAATACTTGTGAGACATTGACTCAAGTCATTTTTTACTAAGTATAGTTACATCTCAAAATTTGGAAATGATTTGCTTAAAAACTAATTTACAGTAGATTCAAGACTGTTCTTTTAATAATATCCCTTCCCTAACTTGTATTTATTTTGTGGTCAAAAAAAATAAAATTGACTTTCTTAACCATTTTCTTGTTTTTGAGACCGGGTCTCACTTTGTCACCCAGGCTGGAATGCAGTGGCATGATCATAGCTCACTGCAGCCTCGAACTCCCAAAGCCCAGATGACCCTCCCACCTCAATCTCCTGAGTAGCTGGGACCACAGCCATGCACTACAACACCCTGCTTTTTTTTTTTTTTTTTGTAGAGACAGGGTTTCTCCATGTTGCCCTGGCTGGTCACCAACACCTGGGTTCAAGCCATTCGCCCACCTCAGCCTCCCAAAGGGCGGGGATTATAGGCATGAGCCACTGTGCCCAGCCCATCTTAACCATTTTTAAAGTTTAGTAGTGTTAACTATACAAACATTGTTGCACAACAGATCTCTAGAAACTCACCTTGCAAAACTGAAACTTTGCATCTATTGAATAGCAACTCTTCATTTGCCCCTTCCTCTAGCTCTGGGCAAACGCCATTCCACTTTTTGTTTCTAAGAGGATTGAATACTTTAGATAACTTAATAATGCAGTATTTGCGGTGGAATAATGCAGTATTTGCAATTTTTTGATTGGCTTATTTCACTAAACATAATGTCATTGAGGTTCATCCCTGTTGTAGCATATGGTAGAATCTTCTTTTTTAAGGCTGAACAATATTCCATTGTATGTATATACTACATTTTGTTTATCCATTCATTGGTCCACAGACATCTGAGTTGTTTCTATCATATGGCTGTTGTGTATAATGCTGCTGTGGAACATGGGTGTAGAAATATCTCTCTGAGGCCCTGCTTTCAGTTCTTTTGTGAATATATTCAAAAGTAAGCCTGCTGGATCATATGGTGGTTCTATTTTTGATTTTTTGAGGTACCACCATATTGTTTTCCATAGAAGTTGAGCCATTTTACAATTCTACCAATAGCGCACAAAGGTCCCAACTTCTCCACATTCTTGTCAACATGCTTTATTTTATTGATTTTTTTGGGTAGCAGCCATCCTAATAGGTGTGAGGTGATATTTCATTTGATTTGCAATTCTTTACTGATTAGTGATATACATATTTTCATATGCTTACTGGCCATTTGTATATCATCCTTGGAGAAATGTATATTCATGTCCTTTGCTCATTTTTTAAATTAGCTTATTTGGGTTTTTCTGTTGTTGAGTTGTAGGAGTTCTTTATATATTCTGAATATTAACCCCATTTCAGATACATGATTTGCAAATATTTTCTCTCATTCTGTAGGCTGATATTTCATTCTGTTGATTGTGTCCTTTGATACACAAAAGCTTTCTTAAATTTATTGTAGTTTCATTTGTCTATTTTCTGCTTTTGTTGCCTGTGCTTTTCATCTCTTATCCAATAAAACACTACCAACTCCAATGTCATGAAGCTTTTTCTCTAGGTTTTCTTCTGGTAAGAATGGTTTTTAATATTTTTTAATGGATGAGAAAAATCAAAAGAAGAAATATATTTTGGAGGCCGAGGCAGGCAGATCACGAGGTCAAGAGATTGAGACCATCCTGGCCAACATGGTGAAACCCCATCTCTATTAAAAATACAAAAATTAGCTGGGCATGGTGGCACGTGCCTGTAGTCCCAGCTATTCGGGAGGCTGCCACAGGAGAATTGCTTGAACCCAGCAGGCAGAGGTTGCAGTGAGCCGAGATCACGCTACTGCACTCCAGCCTGGGGATAGAGTGAGACTCCATCTCAAAAAAAAAAAAAAAAAAGAAAAGAAAAATATTTCATGACTCATGAAAATTATATAAAATTCAAATTTCAGGGCCTATAAGTAAAGTTTTATTGGAACATAGCCACAGTCATTCATTTATGCATTATTTCTGGTTGTTTTTGTGCTATGATAGCAGAGTTAAGTGCAGTTGACCTTTGAACAACATGGGTTTGGACTGCATGGGTCCACAGTTACATGGATTTCTTTCAATAAATATATTGGAACAATTTTTTGACATTTGTGATGATTTGAAAAACTCACAGATAAACCACCCAGTTTAGAAATACCAAAAAAATTGAGGAAAAGGTATGCCATGAGTGCAGGAAATATATGTAAATAATAGTCTATGTTACCATTTACAACCATAAAATATACACAAATTACTATAAAAAGATAAAATTTATCAAAATGAATGCACACAAACACAGACCATACCTGGCACCATTTGAAAGAAATGTAAACAAACTTATTACATTAATCATAACTGCATAAAATTAACTGTAATGCATTCTGTGATACATAATGCTTTTGTAGCCACCTCCTGTTGCTATTGAGGTGAGGTTAAATATTTTGAATATCTGCTTAAAACGTCATGTGACACAAATCATCTCTGTGTGAGCTGTTGTGTCTCTGGTATATCCTGGAGTGAGGTAAAAAGTGACCTATCCTGGAGCTCTTTATTTTTCATCATGTTTAGTTCAATACTGTAAACCTTGAATAACATCATGGGATCCATACAAAAAGCCCCTAGTGGTGCTGGAAGTGCTCCTAAGAAGCAGAGGAAAGCCATGACATTACAAGAAAAAGTTGAATTGCTTGATACGCACCATAGATTGAGGTCTGCAGAGGGAGGTGGCCCACTATTTTGACAAACAATTTATTTTGTAAACAGATGATGTGAACTTAAGGTATCGATAAGTAAAGTACTATATTTTCTCTTCCTTATAATTTTCTTAATAACATTTCCTCATTTCTAGCTTACTTTATTGTACGAATACAGTATATAGTACGTATAACTTCAAATATGTGTTATTCGACTGTTTATGTTATCAGTAAGGCTTCTGCTCAATAGCTGGCTATTAGTAGTTAAGATTTTGGGGAGTCAAAAGTTATACTTGGGGCCTGGCATGATGGCTCAGGCCTGTAATACCAGCACTTTGGGAGGCCAAGGCAGGCAGATCACTTGAGGTCAGGAGTTTGAGACCAGCCTGGCCAACATTATATAACCCCGTCTCTACTAAAATTACAAAAATTAGCTGGGCATGGTGGCACGCTCCTGTAAGCCCAGCTACTCAAGAGGCTGAAGCACGAGAATCGCTTGAACCCGGGAGTTGGAGGCTGCAGTGAGCCGAGATTGCGCCACTGCACTCCAGCCTGGGTGAGAGAGTGAGACTTTGTCTCAAAAAAAAAAAAAAAAAAAGTTATACACTATGGTTGCAACAGAGACCAAATATGGTTCTCTCATCTCTTCACACTGTTGCTCAGTGCATTATAAATTGCAGTGCCACATCTATAATTCAACAGCCTTTCAGACAAAAATGACGTGGACTTTGATTGTTGTATGTATTTTTAAAGAGACAGAGATCTTGCTATGTTGCCCAGGCTGGGCTCAGACTTCTGGCCTCAAGTGAGCTGCCTCAGCCTTCTGAGTAGCTGGGACAGCAGGCACACACTACAACACCCAGTTCTGATTGTTGTATTGTTAAGACATACTGGAGTTTGGTTATTTGGTTGTCTCATTATATGGCAAAGCATTGTGTTTATTGTGCAATGACACTACGGCTGTAGGTTATCCAAAGAATACGGTATATGTCAACATTTCCAGACTAAGCACTCTTAATATCCCCAACTCACAGGAAAGCAATGGTTAGAAAAATTAGAACATTTAAAATGGAATACCTTATTGCAGAAGAATTTTTTCACAGGAAGTGAGGCTGCCACCAAAGTAAATTTCCAAGTGGCTCATTTATTAGGCAAGCAAAGAAAGCCATTTACTGATGGTGAGTTAATTAAAGCCTATGGTTATTCATTGCTTCAGCAGGCACTTTGCAGAAAGTATTTGCATCTACTGTGTTATTATACCAGTAGCGTCAGTGATAAAGTTCACATTCTCTCCTGGACTTAGCCATCAACAGTTCTGTGAATTTTTGTCAGAAATAGAAACTGAATATCTGACTTTCCCTACGACACTGAAATTCAATGGCTTAGCAGTGGTACATTTTTATTGAGTTTTTTTTTTTAGCTCAGGGCTGAGATTGAAATTTTTCTGAATGAATAAAATCTGGCCTCAAATCACTATTACTGAACATTGAATATGTGGAAATTTGTTCTCTCTCTTGTTATATAAACACCAACATAATATCCTCAATTTTATCTCTTGAGACACAAAGCCCAACATATTTACTATATGACCATTTACAGAAAAAGTTTGCCAACCCCTACCATAGACATTTGAACAAAAGCCACTTGGGTCTTATTGGAAAACATTTCTCCCTGCCAACAAAAAATCCAGTGTCTGTGATAGTGCCTAGGTTCCTCAAACCTATTCTACTCTGGGGCTCCCTACTCATTCTTGGCATTACCTCTCATGCTTCCTAAGATAAGGGTGACTATTGTCCCATTGCTTTGTTTAAGGATCTTGATCTCTGTCACAGGAACCTACTGTCAGTCAAAAAGTAATCTGTTTTTTATTCTCAAGAGGCTTGATGGTATTAATGTAAATAGGATTTCTGATTGTCAACACTGATGATCCAGCTTTTCTGAAGCCAGATATGCCATTCAGGGGTTCTCACTAGAGGGACAGCGTCCAGGCTTCCTATCACACAAACAAAAGACCTTGCCACTACCTTCTGCTACTGTCACCTCTTTCCTCCTATATCCAGTTACATGATGTAAAGAATCCTCGTTAAGATATCACCCATGAACGGGAATAGACAATTGTCTAGAGAGCTATTAAGTTGTGGCCTCCAGTTATCTCTGTCTTTGTTTATAAGAGCCATAATTTAAAAATTACAGATGTGCTGACTTACTAAATACTGTTTGGGGGAGTATAAACTTACTAATTCAGCAGGATCTAATTCAGTAACTATGCTCCTCTAAAACCACTTTGGTGAAAGTTATTGTTAGCGGACCTAGAAAGAGCAAATAATTTGCTTTTATAAGCTTTAATGGCTTGAAATGACTTAAACATTGGCTGCATATGTAGCAAATTGCTTTACAACCTCAGTTACACATCCTTACTCCAATATGTGTATTCATGGTTAAAAGACAGAAATAAACACCACAAAATGGATACTAATACAACAATGAAGCTTAGAAGTAATTTGTGACCAGGAAATGAAAGGCTGATAATTAGTCTCTAGAGTGCATATTATTGTTAAAAAACAAAACAAAATAAAATAACAAATTCTAAAACAATTTCTTTTTGCTTCTTTTGAAAAACATAGACCCACTGATACAGAATTTATGGTTTTGTACTTTTAGGGATAGTTGTTTGTTTTTATTACTTTTCTATTGTGGCCATTAAACGAAGCCTTTATAGAGTCAGTCACTTTCAGATTGATCGAGCTTTTTGAAACATAAAATTTCACTCCCCAGCCCAACCCCTACAACCCTTCCCAAGGGAACACCTGTTTCATTAAATGGTGTTTTATTTTTGTTTCCTTCATAGGAATTCCCCCTTTTTAAATTACAAATGACCCATCAACATCCATGTTGACTTCTAGGTAAAGTGAGTTTATCTTCTAAAAAATTGAGGTGAAGCCAAATCTTCAAAGAGTATGCCATCCTGTCATCACCAGAATGTGAGGGTACTCTCATGCTGTCCATGTAGTATCTTTAGTGGAAAAACCTGAATTCTTTTTTCTTTTTTTTTGACAGAGTCTCACTCTGTTGCCCAGGCTGGAGTGCAGTGGCGTAATCTTGGCTCACTGCAACCTCTGACTCCCAGGTTTAAGTGATTCTCCTGCCTCAGCTTCCTGAGTAGCTGGGATTACAGGTGCGCACCACCATGCCCAGCTAATTTTTGTATTTTTAGTTGAGACGGAGTTTCACCATGTTGGTCAGGCTGGACTTGAGCTCCTGACCTCGTGATCCACCCGCCTTGGCCTCCCAAAGTACTGGGATTACAGGTGTGAGCCACCGAGCCCGACCAAAAACACCAAATTCTTAATGGGATGTTTACTGATGACATCCTAAGTCATTAAAGTATTGATAACCTATCTGCTCCTTAAAGTTATTTATAAGTAAATAACTGATAATCCATGCCATTTATTACATTTTAATTTTTAAATAAAGAATTTCAAGTCAAAATTCAACTATCACATAAAGACTTTCAGTCATCTTTCACCAAAACATTCTTTAAAAAAGTACACTTCTGGGCTGGGCATGGTGGCTCATGCCTGTAATCCCAACACTTTGGGAGGCTGAGGCAGGAGGATCACTTGAAGCCAGGAGTTTGAACTAGCCTGGGTAACATAGTGATACCCCATCTCCACACACACACACACACACACACACACACCCACACACACACACACAAAATAAAAAGGGGAAAAAAGTACACTTTCGGATGTAAACCACACAGAGGGGTTTGGTTTGGCACATCTTGGGCTGGGTGGACACTATCCAAAAAAAGAGCCAAATTTCTTCAAAGACTGTTCAACTAAAGTGGTTTCTACATTAACAATAAGCCCAGTTTTCTATTGCACACCTCATCAATTTAAAAACAAAGGAATAGGTTCAGGCAATTATTTCCTTGGTTTTAATATGTCCTTCTATGTTTGTTAAGTGTCGTGATGGCCTAGACCTGAAATCTTGATCTTCATCTTTTCCTGACAGTATCTACGTGGGGAAAGACTTTTTATTAGTTTCCTATGGCTGCTGTAACAAATTACCACAAACTTGGTGGCTTAAAACAATGCACATTTATTTTCTTGCAGTTTTGGAGGCCAGAGGTCCAAAATCAGCTTCACTGGCCTGAAATTCAGGCATTGGCAGAACTGTGCTCCCTGGAAGCTCTAGGGGAGAATCTGTTTTCTTGCCTTCCGGCTTAAAGATCTGCATTCCTTGTTTTGTGGGGGGCCCTTCCTCCATCTACAGTACCTATACCTTGGCATCTTCAAATCTCTCTCTCTCTGCTAAGGTTGTCATATTGCTTTCTTTCTTCTGTGTCAAATCTCCCTCTGCTTCACTCTTAAAGGATGCATGTGATTGCATCTAAGATTCACCTAAATAATCCAGGATAATTTCCCTATTTTAAGGGCTTTAATGTAATTATATCTGTACAGTCTCTTCTGCCATATAACATGCACGAATTCCAGAGATTAAGACCTGGATATCTGTAGGGGCCATTAATCAGCATACTACAGACTCCAAATTTGGAGTTCAACATCTAGTTTACAACCTGTAACTCTCAGTTTGCTAGCCAACTATGGAATTATTTCTAGGGCTCCAAAACTTTTATGGAAATAAATAGCTTACATGTATGACTCCTACCAATTACATATTCATGTACATGCCATTGTTATTAATAAAATACAAGTTTCTTTTATAAAGAGATTCAAAAGACCTGCTTCAGACAAGTAATTTCCAAATAAAATGCTATTTGTATTGCATTCATTCCTTTTTAACAAAACCTGTCATTACAAAATGGTAATTTATATATAATGCATAAACATATAAAGCATATAAATATAAATAATGTATATAAAGAAGATCATCTGCTATGTAATAAGGGTTTAATAAATGTCAGCAGTTATTATTGTGTTGGGTGTTCTGCAAGCTGAATGGAGGTATTTCAACACTAAAATCTAGTAGCAATAGGCCTTTCTTACTTTGCAAGTAAAAGAATACAAAAGATGGAATTTAGCCACTTTTGGATTTTTTTCGCTTACAATTTTTATTTAAAACTTTGATACCTCCTATTATGAGACTGTTAGTGAATGCTTACAGATCACAGAAAAATAAGCCAAAGAATATTAAGGAGAAACTGGGAATCAGCCAGTCATGTATAGCTCAAAAGTTTGTCTAGGTTATATGTACACAGGGCTATGCTCTTATATTTTATATTCAAACCATAGTTATTTTTATGCCACTAAAATTGTTCCTCATTTACAGGAATCAATCAAATACATCAATATTTTATAGTGTTCTTTAAAGAGCACTGTAACTTCCAGGTATACCAGCATCTGAGCAAGTCTGAGGGCTGCTAATGCTACTGCTAATACAAAATTTATTAATATAAAAGAGCTTACATTCATGATGAACTAAAATGGTGGTTCTCAATCCTGGCTACACACTAAGATCACCTGGGGAGCTTTTAAAAATCCCAATCTCTGGGTTGCATCTAAGACTAAATCAACAAGAATTTGTGAGGTGGGACCAGGCATCGACATTTTTAAAGCCCCCCAGTTAATTTCAGTGGGCAGCTGTGGCTAAGAACACTGGACTACAATAACACATGACATGAAGACCAACACAAGTAATGAAGTCTAAGGTTCCATGGTCAAGGTAAGGAATGCAATGTGAATTCAAAGAGAGAGTATCTTGATTAATTAGAGGAGGGAGGAGATGGAAAACGAACTGAGCCTTGAAAACTGGGCAATAAAGAGGGAAAGGTTAAAAGGGACAGTGACAGACATATGAGGGGTAAAAAATAGTTCTGGAGTAGGGGAAAATGGAAATATCTAAAAATTTTTATTATGGGATTTAAAAAAAAACGGGTGGTGCCTCATGTTCTTACTTATAAGTGGGAGCTGAACAATGAGGACTCATGGCCACAGGGAGGGGAACGATATACACTGAAGCCTGTCGGGGTTGGCGGGGGACAGGAAGAGCATCAGGAATAATAGCTAAAGCATGCTGGGCTTAATACCTAGGTGATGGGTTGATAGATGCGGCAAACCACCATGGCACACATTTACCTATGTAACAAACCTGCACATCCTGCACATGTACCCCAGAACTTTAAAAAATAAGAATAAAATTTTAAAAAACTGGCAGTAAAAAGAAGATATTCGCCAGCCCTTTTTTTTCTAGTTTCTGCCCGTCTCCCATCATATCCAGGCCTTAACATCTCCATATACTGAGTTTTAAACACTAGAATGAATTATTGAGGGAGGCCCATTCTATTCGGAAATAAAGAGATCAAACTAAAATACAGAAATACCTAGTAGGAAAGTGCCCAGACTCAGCATCTTTGAATCAAAAGGCAACTTTATAGCCTGAATATATATGTGCCTAAATCACATATATTTTTTATGAAGACGAACTCTTTTCTGCAGACACTACCCACCCACCTTCCTAGCACTAGAGAACAAAACAGCCTACATTTAAGCAACTCAGAATTATCAACTTACTTTTTATAATCATTGCAAAACAACCTAGTTCTGGCAGTTGAAATAACCTAAAACTTGTTTATCAAACATGGGATTTTTGGTCATTGATAACACACTGGTTCTGTCAATTACAGGCATATCATAATGTCTTGATAGCACCTTGTCATGCAATGATTATGACCCAATATTAAGCTATATGGGGTCCTGAAAGTAATGGAAAAGGAAAGATTTGTACATAGCTAGTGCTTATATAGCACTTAGTATGTGTCAGGCACACTTTAAAGTGCTTTGTATGCACTACTTTATTTACTCCTCACAAGAACCGAATACTATTTTTATACCCATTTTACAGATTTTTATACCCATTTTACAGACAAGGTCATAGCAGGGTACAGAGAGGATAAGCTACCAGCTGAAGTATACAGTTAAGTAAGTGGTGGAGCTGAAATTCAAACACAGATCATGTGGCTCCAGAGCCCACGCTTCTAAACCGTTTTGCTATGACTCTTAATTATAACAACGTTGATGAATTTTCTTCTTTAAAGTATTTTCTGGAGAGAATGCCACTGAGCCTATATATTTCTTTTATCAATTTTTCTATGCATTGAAGTGAAAATATTTATTTTTTTCATTTTTACTTTTAATTTGCTTAAATTATTTGCTATCAAAATCAATTAGTTTCTTTGTAAAGGTTATATTGAAATTTATTTTGTACATATATAGTTTTACTTTAAAAAATGTTTTCATTTTAACCATTGTGAGTACATAGTAGGTGTATATATTTATGGGGTACATGAGATGTTTTGATTTAGCCATGCAATGTAAAATAAGCACATCATGGAAAATGGGGTATCCACTCCTCAAGCCTTTATCCCTTGTGTTACAAATAATCCAATTATACTCTTTTAGTCATTTTAAAATGAACAGTTATTATTGTCTATAGTCACCCTGTTGTGCTATCAAATACTAGGCCTTGTTCATTCATTTTATTTTTTTGTACCCATTTACCATCCCCACCTCCCCACCAACCTCCCACTACCCTTCCTGGCCTCTGGTAACCATCCTTCCACTCTCTATCTCCATGGGTTCCGTTATTTTGATGTTTAGATTCCACAAATAAGTGAGAACATGTGATGTTCGTCTTTCTGTGCCTGGCTTATTTCACTTAACATAATGGCTTTCACTTTCATCTATGTTGTTGCAAATGTCTGAAGCTCATTCTTTTTCATGGCTGAATAGTTCTCCATTGTGGATATGTATCACATATTCTTTTTCCATTCATCTGTTGAGGGACACTTAGGTTGCTTCCAAATCTGGGCTATTGGAAACAGTGCTGCAACAAACACAGGAGTGCAGATGTCTCTTTAATATATTGATTTCCTTTCTTTTGGATACATACCCAGTCGTGAGATTGCTGGATCACCTGGTAGCTCTAGTTTTAGTTTTTTTGAGGAACCTCCAAACTTTTCTCCATAGTGGTTGTACTAATTTACATTCTCTCCAACAACATACGAGGGTTCCCTTTTCTTCACATCCTCGCCAGCATTTGTTATTGCAGTCTTTATTTCTGTCTTTTGGATAGAAGCCATTTTAACTGGCATGAGATGATATCTCATTGTAGTTTTGTTTTGTATTTCTCTGATGATCAATGATGTTGAGCACATTTTCATATGCCTGTTTGCCACATGTATGTTTTCTTTTGAGCAATGTCTACTCAAATATTTTGCTCATTTTTAAAATCAGATTATTGGATTTTTTTTCCTATAGAGTTGTTTGAGCTCCTTATATATTCTGCTTATCAATTCCTTGTCAGATGGGTTGTTTGCAAATATTTTCTCCCTAATTTCACATTTATGGAAATTATTTCTACACAGTTCAATTTGCCTTAGTCTTATTCGATAGATATATATTTTGCAAAATTTTGTTTCCTATTCAATTTGCAATTAATGACATATTTTTCTTAGTGTGTTTTTATTCATTTTCCATTCTATTTCTTTGATAAGGTCTACCAAGTCTAACTTAGGTCAATTCTTGCAGTTTTTTGACTGAAAAGGTGTGATTCTTAGTTTTTCATCGATAACAATTTTTTATTATCAAATATAGTTGGTTTTGCTCCAGTTTTTTCAGTTTTCTTCTGTGCTGATTGTTTTTTTTTTACCAGTAATATTTATTTTGAATTGGATAAAAATGCAAAAGGTTTATATTAATTTCTTATTGGATTCATAACAGATTGTGAAATTAGATATTACAGGATCTCTCTAATGACCAGTCTTTATTTGGGGTTTCATCATTCTCAGGGTCAAAATGATGAATTCACAATGCGCTGTTTTGTTGAGGGTGGGAATTATTATCTCAATTTCATAGGTTGTCTTAGTTTATTTGGGCCGCTATAACAAAATACCATAAACTGGGAAGGTTATAAACAACATAAATGTATTTCTCACAGTCTGGAGCCTGGGAAGTCCAATATCAAGGCACCTGCAGATTTGGTCTTTGTTGAGGGAGGACCTGTTTCCTTTTCCATAGATGGTGCCTGTTTGCTGTGTCCTCACATGGTGGAAGGGGTGAGCTAGCACTCCAGGGTTTCTTATAAAGGAACTCATCTCAATCCTGAGCTCTTCCTTCATGGCCTAATCACCTCCTATAGGCCCCACCTCCTAATACCATCACCTTGTGGGTTAGGATTTCAACAGTTGAATTTTTAGGGATACACAAACATTCAGACCATAGCATAGGTGTACTTTAAAAACGTTAAATGACTTGCCTGAGGTAAGTGGTAAAGCCAAGATTGGAGATAATAGGATGGTAGTAGAATGGTTTTGGGAATCACTGACATGGACTGACTCCATACTCAGCCACTTAGAGCTGAGCGAACTTGGGCAAGCAACCTAACCTTCAAGCTCCAATGCCTCCATCTGTAAGATGGGGATAATAACCTACTTCATCCGGTTATTAAGAGAAGTGAATGAGATAATGCAGGTAATAGCAGTTAGCATACTGGTTGGCTTATAGTTACCAATCAATAAATGCTAATAGTTCAGCAGCAGCATCCGTAGCATTTGTTCTTCCATTACACCCTACACTGTGCTAGGCAATGAGGTAGACACTAAATCCTCAAGGAGCTGAGGATATTCTTGATGAGACAAAACAAATGCATATGAAAATAATTAGAGAACTACTTTTCTTAACACAGTGTAAAGCACAAAGTAAATGCTGAACAAATGTTAGCTATTATTATTTATATTATTTCCCAGCAAGCTTTCTCTGGATGAAGATAGAAGGTATCTTGTGACAATGTGTTGGGAGTAGCCTATGTCAATGAACCATCCATCTACACAGAAATTATGATAGAAGCAGCTGCCTAATTACTGCATCCTCCCTAAATGGGTTTAGGATAGCTACCTAATTACTTCATACTCCCTAAGTGGAAAACCAGAAGCTCTAGTGTTTGAGGCTCCTGGGGTGCAATTTCCAAAGACCTTGATAGGTCCTGGGTCCCCCCACATTATTTTGCCACTTTGCTTCCTGGCTGGGGTCTGAGATGTCTCCACCAGACATTTATGCCTTTGGGTTAAGTCTAAGGTATTTTTAAAATATAAACATAGCCTGGTAGTAACAAAATTTATGTCTTATTGAACACCTTCCATTTGCCAGATATTTTATATGTAATATCATTTAATCTCACAGGGAAGTATTTCAGAAGTAGATATTATTAAGTCCATTTTTCAAATGAGAAAAATGGAAGGTAGGAGCTTGGTATCTTGTCCAAAATCAGGTCTTATGACACTAAAGCCCTTTCCCTCTCTGCTATATTACTTTCCTCACAGTTTCTTATTTTTTGCACATTTATTTCTAATGAAAGTAAATGTGATATTCAGGCCGTGTGACAGCTAAGGAATGGCAACAAGAATGCTTAATGTGCCAAGTCAGCAAAGCTCAATGGGCAGGCTGATTGAACGTTCCTCGTGGATTCAAGGTCAGATCCTCAGCTTTGCAGATCCAGAAACTTGGTTTATTTAGCCCCAGAGTGGTCAGTTTTGGGGGACTGCTTCATACTATCTACACTTGTAAAAGGCTGACATATAAACCACAGAGTCATTTATTAATTTACAGATGGATTTGGTAGAATAATTCACATCTGTCATTTTCTCATGACATTCCTTTTGGATGGGCGCTCAGGGAACCAAATTATAGACGGGAAGTTTGCTTGGTGAGCAAAGAATTTGGATGAAGGGAAGGAGGGTTCTCGAGTTCTGTACTTTTATTTTTATCAAATAAGCATGGCTAAATGAATGTCTTTCTCTACGTCAAGGCTATTGTTTCTCAGTAACCCATAGAAAGGGCTAGAGTTTACTCTTCTTTGAAAATGGATAAATTATTCCCATTTTTAAAATCCCATTTTCTCCCAGTTTTAAAATTTCCATTCTCCTTTTATATTTTTCATCACGACTATGTCATGCCAGAGAAGTTCCAATGCAGTTGAGCAGATTATAATTTTCCATTGTCATCTTATGCCAGTCACTTTGGTTTCTTGATTGACCTTGAGGAAGATGCCAGTCTTTTTGACAAGATTCCAGGCACGCCTTTTCTTTCTATAACACATTTACAAACCTTCTCCCAAAGAAAGCTCCTTACAATCAATCATTTCTACAGACTTTGTATTTTTATGGCTTATCTTTTTTTCTATTGACCCATCCATCCGACCAAAGCACAGAGTGGAGTGCTTTAATGTTGTTCCTTATGCATTTAAGTAGGGGGCAGCATTAGAATAACACTGGATAGTCAGAAGAAGTAAAAAAACCACCTATTTCTTAATCTGACCTAAGCTTCAACATTTTTTTTTCCACTCCAGAACCCTGATTAGCAGATATATTCATTTCTGGGAATGAATCCAGATTCTTTCCAAACCCCTCAGATGCCAGATGAAGATATTTTCTAATAATCTGTCTTTCGGGCTGGCAAAATTAACTAATAGCAGTTTGAATCAAATGATAATTGAGCAACTACTTTTGAGACACCATGATAGACACTAGAACACTGTGCTAGGCACCTGATAAACCTGATAAACGGTTGTTGAATTGTCTTGCACTATAAATTTTGAGACAAGAAAGGGAAGTGTAATTCTGAATCACTTGTCTTAGAGAATTAATAGCTTTAAAAAATTGTGCTGTGTAGTTATCTCCATCCACCCTATAGAGGCAGAATATGTAAATGAACTGTTTCCCATATTTATATCATTTTTATTCCTATTTTAGGTCAGAGCAGGTCTTAGAAAACCAAACCCAAGAAGACACACACAGGTCCTCGAAAATATAGATGAAGGTCTGGATCTAATAAGGGCCAAGTATTTGGCTTTTTAACTGATGGAATTTCTTAGGGAAATAAGGGATCTATAGTTTTGAGCAAATGGCCATATTGAAGTCAGCAGGGTTATGGCCACGTACAGGCTTTGAACTTAAAACGCAAACCCTGTGGACATTTAGTCAATTTTCCCGGAAGAGGGACTGGTCTGGGTTCCATTGCCTATTGGATTGCTTCTAGGGCTTGTTGGAGGGTCACTCTAAGTGTCTTCAACAAACTTCTAGTTCTGAATTCTTCCTTCTTCTTACTCTCAATGGGCTTAGTTCTGTCTTCATTCATGCACATGTGAGTGTATGTGTGTATGTGTACATGTGAATGTATTGGGTGGGGACGGGAAGGGTGGTGGTGTAGAGGAGACAAAGGGAGAGATTGAATTTATTAGAGGAGTTTTATTTTTAATTTTTTTTCAATTCCAAAGTAAGAGAAAAATTCACAAATTTCTCTGAGTCTATACTAATTTCCCTCTTCCAGTTTTTTACTCTTTTTTCCAGTGGTATCTGCTTGTGCTTTGTTTACTATCTGTAAGCTTGAGTTAGATTCCAATATATCCCAAATCAGAGGCCAAAAGGCTAATCCAAAGCATATCCCACAAGTACTGAGGCACTGGATGAAATCTTAATCTGATCAAAGGTGACAAGCTTTTTCCCAAAGCCAGATGGAAGCAGAGAGAGCCCTTCATTACCCATAGCCTGAAGGCAGATGGAAATGTAGAACTGACACCTTGCTTGTCTAGGGTGCTCACAGCATCAAGTTTCTCACTATTTATTAATAGTATAATGTTAGCTATAGATTTTTTGTAGATATTCTCTATCAAGTTGAAGAATTTCTCCTCTATTACTAATTTATGGAGGGTTTTTTATCACGAATGGGTGTTGGATTTTGTCAGATGCTTTTTCTGCACCTATTGATATGATCATGTGGTTTTTCTTCTTTAGCATGTTGGTGAAATGGATTACATTAATTGATTTTCTTTCTTCTTTTTAACTGATAAACAATAAAACTGGAATTAATTGATTTTCAAATGTTGAACCAGCCTTTCATACCTAGTATGGTAGTGACATATAATTATTTTTATATATCGTTGGCTTTCATTTGCTAATACTTTGTTGAGAAGTTTTACATCTATGTGCAAGACAGATACGGTCTGTAGTTTTATTTCCCTATAATGTCTTTGTTTATGGTATTAGGGTAATGCTGCAGCATAGAATAAATTAGGAAATATTCCCACTGCTTCTATTTTCTGGAAGAGATTGTAGAGAACTGCTCTAATGACTTTTTAAATGTTTGGTAAAATTCACCAGTGAAGCGATCTGGGTTTGGTGCTTTCTGTTTATTGTTTTGATTTTATTTATTTATTTATTTATTTATTTTTATTATACTTTAAGTTTTAGGGTACATGTGCACAATGTGCAGGTTTGTTACATATATATCCATGTGCCATGTTGGTGTGCTGCACCCTTTAACTCGTCATTTAGCATTAGGTGTATCTTGTTTCGATTTCTTTAATAGATACAGGCCTATTCAGATTGTCTATTTGTTTTTGTGTGAGTTTTAGCAGATTTTGTCTTTTAAGGAATTGATCTATTTCATCTGGGTTATTACATTTGTGGGCATAGTGTTGTTAATTGTATTCCTTTAATAATAAAGGATAACCTTTTAATGTCCACGGGATCTACAGTGATATCCCTCTTTCATTTCTCATATTAACAATTTGTGTCTTTTCTAATTTTTTCTCAGCCTGGCTAGAGGCTTATCATTATCTTTTGAAAAAACTAGTTTTTGGTTTCACTTACTTTCTCTATTAATTTTCTGTTTAATTTCATTGATTTCTGCTGTTTTATTTCTTCTCTTTACTTTGGATTTAATGTGTTTTTTTTCTAGTTTCCTAAAATATAAGCTTAGATGACTGATATTAAACCTTTCTTTTTATCTAATACACGGATTCAGTGCTACAAATTTCCCTCTAATTACTGCTTTTGCTGAATCCCACAAATTTCAAGAAGTTGCATTTTCATTTTCATTTAGTTCAAAATATTTTTCAAATTTCTCTTGAGTTTTTCTGACCCACATGTTATTTAGAAGTTTAACATTTAATCTCCAAGTATTTGGAAGTTTTCCAGCTATCTTTTTGTTATTGATTTCTAGGTGAATACCATTGTAGTCTGAGAGCAGACATTATATGATTTCTATTCCGTTCAGTTTGTTAAGGTGTGTTTTATGATCCAGAATGTCAGTCTTGGTGAATGTTCCACATGAACTTCAGAATAATGTGTAATCTGCTGTTGTTGGATGAGGTAGTCTATAGATGTCAATTATAACTAGTTGATTAATGGTGCTAAGTTTAACTATGTCCTTACTGATTTTCTGCCTTGGGAATCTGTCCATTTCTGATATATAGGCGTTATAAAGTTTCCATCTATAATAGTAGATTCATCTACTTCTCTTTGAAGTCCTTGAAGTTCTCTCAGTGTTTGCCTCATGTATTTTGAAGTTCTAAAGTTAGGCATGTACATATTAAAAGTTGTTATGTCTTCGTGGATAATTGACACCTTTATCTTTATGTAATGCCACTCTTTATCCCTGATAACTGTCATTAGCTGATGTTGACTCTTGCTGAGATTGACATAACTACTGCCACTTTTTTTTATTAGTGTTCACATAGTAGATCTTTCTCCATTCCTTTATGTTTTTTTTCACTTAATTCATGTCTTCTTTTTTTCTTATTTATTTTTGAGACATGGTTTCACTTTGTCACCCAGGCTGGAGTGCAGTGGTGAATCCATACCTCACTGTAACTTCAAACTCCTGGCCTCAAACGATCCTCCTGCCTCAGCCTCCCAAAATACTGTGATTACAGGCATGAGCCACTGCACTTGATCTAGTTACAGTTTTGATAAATGCTTTGAATGAAACCTCAGGGTGCTGGGAACATGTAAAGAACAACCCAACCCATTTTTGAATGGACAAGGGATCATGGAAGACCGCCTTAAAGCATACACAGGCTATATCGAAGGGAAGATATTTCAGTTCATACACCCCCTTGAAACTTGGAGCAGAGGGCAGAGCTTGCAAGGGTAGGGTGGTAATCGCTGAGGAGTATGACAACTGAGGCGGCAGAAGAAACATTACAAATGTAATTGTCACACTGTATATTAAACAGTGATTGGGGCTTATTTATTTATTCATTTATTTATTTACTTTGAGACAGAATCTTGCTCTGTCACCCAGGCTGGAGTGAAGTAGTGTGCTCATCATGGCTCACTGCAGTCTCAACCTCCTGGGCTCAAGCCATCCTCCCACCTCAGCCTCTTGAGTAGCTGGGACTACAGGCGCACGTGATACCACGGCGGGCATTTTTTTTTGTTATAGAGATGGGGGGTCTCACTATCCCTGAGACTCTTGTGGACTGACTAGCTGTTGCTCCTCACCACTAATTAACCATAGTGTACTAAGCTTGGACCCTGGGTATTTCACATTTTCCTCTTCTACTATCAGCATTCCTTTTTATGCCTGGATGTATCCCTTCTAATCTGCTTTTTTACTTTTCATGCAATCATCTAACTATAGAGGGCTTAAGGTAACACATTTTTTACTACCAAGAGAAATTATAAGCCTTTCTGTATATGACTGTGTGCTAGGTGATAGGGTAAGTGGGATATTACTGTATTTTGTTTTGCCCTATATTGCATTGGTGTATTTTTCTACTCTTTAATCCCTGGAAACAACCTTGAACTGTATTGAAGATTATGGATTCTGTGTTGCTGTTTGGCTCAATCCCAGTTCTCACTCTTAACCTGGGAAAAATCCTGACATTAGGGAGGTTGGCATCAAAGGAAATGTACTGTAACTGAAGCACAACTAGACATCCATAGTGTACAGTGCAATTCAATCTTGAGGTGATTGCAAAGAGATAAAGATGTAGGCACAAACAGTGTTTATCCATTTTCAAGTCTGCAGCATCTATTCTGTGATTTTTGTTTGCTGAGAAATAATATTTCAAAGGCATTTCAGCTCCTTTCACTCCCGTTCTGGAGAATTTCAGTCTGTTCAGCTTCTCCTAACATCTTTTTTTTCTGTCTCTTTCCCAGGTTAATGTGCATGGGAGGTAGAGGCGATCCTAAGAAATAGAGGAGGAACAAATTCAGAAATAAGTATTTTCAACTCCCCTTCACCTCTAAATGCCTAACAGGACTTAGAATGAATGATATATTTTCATAAATGATCACTAAAATCATTGACCAGACTACAGCTAAAGCACAAATACTTTTGTAGAGGCTAACTTAACTTTACATAATATATTTTTTTTCCGAAAAAAGCAAGGAAATTTAATTTGCCAATTAAATTATTTAAATGGCCTTAATGTTGCAAGAGCTGACTGACCGGCCGACCTATGTGTATATAAGGTAACTTTCAGCTTTAACATTCTCTGATTTTAATCTAGAATGTTAAATATAGGCTTGGGCAGGATAAATTTGAAATGCCTAAGAGTGTCAAACAGGGGCCTATAAAATGGAGATGGTGTGTGGTCCCTTAGGTTTGGAGACAAAAGGCGCAGGCAAGGAAAGAGAGTGGGCGCGATGCTTCTGTGTGTGTGTGTGTGTCTGTGTACTTCCTATGCTGAGAATTGCTCCTATTTCCCACAAAGGAAAGGAATTCTGTGGGTCAGACTCTCGCTAAAGTCCAGTGTAAGTACATCGCCTTTATTCAATGTGTAGAGATCTTTCCCTCAGAGAACAAAGCATGCATCCAGCCTCATGGTAGGAGAGGAAGCTTTTTTCTACCCACTTTCTTGCCTGAACAATTACTAAGGATAATATTCACCTGAATAGTTCTTGCCAAAAAAAAGCATTCATGATTAGCCATTTCCTTTCTCTAAAATCCAATGTATTGTGATTTCATTTTCATTTAATTTACATTTGGCACTTCACAAAACCTGAAAGGTCAGGATTAGTAGAATTTTCAAGTAAAGGGCAATTGCATGAAAAGATTTTCATTTTCTCCTTATGTAAGATTTCCATGATTACCTAGGACAGGTTTTTGTATTCTTTAATTTCTTTGTGTGTGCTGCATACAAAAATTTTTATTATTAAATCCAAGTTAAAATTGGAGTTTCCCAGGGAATTAAATGTGGCTCTTTGTTTAGACTTTATAGAATTCTAATTCCAGACTAAAGGTCATTCAACAGTAAAATGGAGGTTAATTTTCTTTTTCTGTGAACTAATTTTAAGCAATTTTTCTCCCTCCCCGCATTCTCTGATTTTAAGTAACTTTCCTTCCTCTCAGCTTTTTCTTGCTTAGGTTTACTGATTATTATACCTTCGTGCAGCTCATCTCTTTATGGACTTCTTGGCCCTGTCTGTCTCCATCTCTGTTTTCCTTTCTTTTAGCCCCAAAAAGCAACCTGGCTAAGAAATTGAGTTCCAAGGAGAAGGGGAGTAATGCATGGAAGTGAATTGCTGAACATTTGCCTTGTTCGTTCTTGATTTATACGTTAAAAAAAAACTCTGGATTTTTAGAAAAGCGAGTCTGGAAATGCTGTTGAGGATAGTCTTTGGCACTAACTGACTCTTCTAAGGCAGTGCTCGTGATGACTTCACTCCTTTAGAATGTGGCTGGTAGGATAGCACTCACACATGCCTTAGGTCACTTGAAGGAAGTGTCCTCTGATACTCAGTAAACAATACAAGCTTTCTCCATCCTCCCATCTTCAGACACTTCTTGATCAGCAAAGTGTTTACGAAAATGGACTTCAAGAAGGACTGAGTAGCTGGATTGTTGAAAGGAAAAAGACAGTATGTGTGTCAGTGTTTTTTTTTTTTTATTTTATTTTAGGAACATGCATTAGCAAACTAGACAGCTGCATGGAGGCAGATACAGTTGCCCCTTAAATTCTGCAGAATTATCAGAGTGTGTGAAGGTTAATTTGCCAGTTGTTATAGAGTATGCCAAGCAATTCTGGGTGTCTGCTTGGATAACTTACTTTCCCATGTAAGTCTGGTTTTCTAAGTGCCATTAAGACAATTCTGCCAGGTAGCATGAAAAGAAAAACAGAATAAACAAATTAAAATGCAGCAGTAATTTTGTGCAAATCTTATTAAATCAGCCACAAAATAATCCATTTTGTGTGGGTGAGTCTCTACACATACCATTAAGAAGCACAAGATCTGGGGTAACCACAACTATGTAACAAAGTAGCAATGGTGAAATAATATGAAACTTAATTACAATTATTACATATAAAATATTTATGTTATAGATTATAAAACATCCTTGCTGTATGGAGATTAATTTTCAATAACGATTTTCAAGGGAAGGCAAATGGCACTGATATATATTGAGTTACTGCTGTGTGCTAAGTGCATGACTAGCTGCTTTGCATATTTAAACTCATTAGAGGCCCACCACAACCCTGTGAGGTTAAGTACAACCCTGTGAGGTGACTGGTGGCTCATGCCTGTAATCCCAGCACTTTGAGAGGTGAAGTGGGCAGATCACTTGAGGTCAGGAGTTTGAGACCAGCCTGGCCAACATGGCAAAACCCCATCTCTACTAACAATACAAAAATTAGTCAGGCCAGCTACTTGGGAGGCTGAGGTGGGAGTACTGCTTGAACCTGGGAGGCAGAGGCTGCAATGAGCCAAGATAACGCCACTGCATTCCAACCTGGGTGGTAGAGTAAGACTTCATTTTTTAAAAAAAATTACCTAGTAAGTAAGTCTCAGAAAGGTCACTATCTTGACTAGGATCACACAGCTGGGAAGCAGCAGAGTCGGGATCCAAACTGATACCTGTCTGTATGTATATACTTTATCTTTTAAATGTTTTGACAGCATAGCTCATGTGTCATTACATAGCAATTCATCACATTGTTATTTAAATTTTTTCTTCTGTAAAATTTCCAAAACAAATACAAGGTAAAAGATTATACCTGTCAGGGTTCAAGTTCATGAACTGGCCGATGTCATCATAGCAGCAAATTAAACTATGCTCCAATTGACAGTTTTGTTCTTAACCTTACACTGATTCATTTAATGGCTTCTGTCTTCAATAGAGTTTCTTAGCATATCAAAATGTCCTCATTCCCTTATAAGCAGTCTGTAACCTCGAGAGCAAAAGAGTAATGTTTCTCATGGTCCTTGAGTTTTTGATATGTGAGTGTGTGCATATGCGTGCCAACTCAAAATATTGCTGCAAAGTGATTCTCTAGTCCTTTTTTCATACACATAGGCTGTACTGCCTAAATGGCACACAGAATACAGAGATGCATACTAATTATTCTGGTTCCTTTCTTTTCCAGCTGTGTGGCTTAAATTACTTACCATTATCAGTCTCAGTTTCCTCACCTACCAAATGGAAATAATATTAGCACTTACTTGGTAGGTTTTGACATTAATGGGATGAAGGGGGCAAAGTAATAAGCACAATGGTTGGTAGATAATAAACCCCCAAGGTGAGCTACTACTCATATTTATTTAGCTTCAGCTACTACAAAGCAGTATGCATGTTTGTTTAAAACCTGGACTTCAGAGTCAGACTACACTAGTTTGAGTCCTAGCTTTACCACCTAATATCGGTGAGACCTTGGTCATATTGTTTAATATCTCTAACAGTCAGTTTTTAACATCTCTAAGAGTCCATTTTTAATTCTCTAAGAGTCAATTTTAGAGATGTTTAACAACATCTCTAAGAGTCCATTTAAAAGTCCTGGGCCTGGCGCAGTGGCTCACGCCTGTAATTCCAGCGCTTTGGGAGGCTGAGGCGGGCAGATCACCTGAGGTCAGGAGTTCAAGACCAGTCAGGCCAACGTGGCAAAACCCCGTCTCTACTAAAAATACAAAAAATTAGCCGGGCGTGGTGGTGGGTGCCTGTAATCCCACCTACTCGGGAGGCTGAGGCAGGAGAATAGCTTGAACCCAGGAGGCGGAGGTTGTAGTGAGCCGAGGTCACCCATTGCACTCCAGTCTTGGTGACAAGAGTGAAACTCCTTCTTAAAAATAAAATAAAATAAAATAAAAATAAAAGCCCCCAATATCAGTCAATTTATAGTGCCACTATACTATAGTGGTATCTTCCTTTTTTGATATTGAAAAACATTAAATGAAATAACACACATAAAGTATCCAGCATGTAGTGGCTATTTAGTGTGATATTTTCACCTTTCTAAACATACAACCAATCGCATTTCCAAGTTCATTAAATATTATTGCTGTGTTATCATTTAGTGAAGACAATGACCATATATTGCATTTTCAAAAATTATATTCAGGAAATTCCAGCATAGACTTAATCTACTAATGCTTTGACATATACTATTAATTTCCCTTGAAGATCAAAGAACAAGTACATTGTTAACACTAAGGCATTTAAAACCAAAGAAGGATGATAAAATCATTAGAGATATTTTATAATGTTTAAAAATGATAAACATGCCATCTGTCAGTCTAGAACTATCCAATGTAGATAGAGCAAGATAAAAAGATTCATAAGTCCTAGTCTTGCCTTTTTCATCATTTCCCCACAAAACTTTGAGTGGTTCTTTTAAACTCTGTGTCTCAGTTTTCTTTCTCACTGAATTGGGAAAATAAAATATGTTTTGCCTATCTCACAGGGTTGTTGTGACGATCAAATCAAGTAAAGTATGGGAAGGCATTTGGTAAAGTATGAATATGAAAAAAAAGCATGGCTTCTTTGTTAACTTACAAGTGCTTACAAGCGACTCTAGTTATTTATTTTTGTGATATTCTTACACTTTTAAAATATTTAACCACAGCATAGCAACCCAGCTTTTTAAAATGCAGTATTCAAAGAACGACACACTTAATAGGAAAGCTTATCTTTGAGACATTTTAAGACAAAAAAACTTCACTCTATTTGACAGATTTATGGATTTTGACTAGCTGGGTAGAGAGTTTGTGTGAAAGGTCCTTATTCTTTGGCTCAGAGTAGGGTTTTAATTTCTCTCAAACCAGTTGTCCAGGACTATAGGCTATTATTTTCACTTTAAATGTATCACCTGCTCCAATGAGCAAACAGGATGACTAAAACATTTCAAAGCTGGGGAGCTATTTCTCTTGCTCTTGTCTGAAACCAAAACATCCTTTGTGTGAAGGGACAGAAGCAAGAAATGTTTCTGCTTCAGTTTAAATGAGGACTTATATTGAGAAGATCTCAAGAGGTCTAGGAAAAGATTATAAAACATATCCTCCTCACTAGCCTGGCAGCTGGTGATAAATCCAGGAGGCAACTATTTTCTATAGCAACTGTCTTTATTTGAGGATAATAGGGTAGTATAGCCTGGTGGTAAAGACTTAGACATTCCTGGATTCCAGTATTAGTTCTGACACTTACTAGGTATATGACCTTGGGCAAAACACTCCAAAACTCCCCAGTTTTCTCATCTGTAATATGGAAGACACCAGCCCCAAAGTGGTGACTTGATGATTATATAATTCACATGAATAAATTAGATTCATGTCAGACACATAGCGAGTGTTCAGAAAATCTTAACTCATTTTAACTGTTCTGACTTTTTATTACTATTATTATTATCACTATTACTATAGAATTAGGAGGTTCTCAGCTTCAAATTTGGATTTGCACCCAATTCATTCTCACAGAAACAGAGATGTTATTAAGTATGCCTTTTTCCTTCATCACACCTTTGAGCACACACATCTCTTTAGAGTCCCTTTGGAGGTGTTCCATCTCTGACTCTCACAAATCACCCTTCTTATTTCACTAAATTTTACTTACTTGGGGCATGAAGTAATTTACCATGTCTAGGCACTGCCTGGAGTCAACTAGTAAAGGGTTGGATTAGACGACCTCTCGGCTTCCTTCCATCCCTGAGAATCTATGATTCTATGAGTCAGTGTTTGGGGAAAAAAATGACGGGCTGTTTAGTGATGAGTGACAGTTCTGTCCTAAAAGAACAAAGAACTTACTCACTGTGCCAGAAGCCATGTTGAAGATCACAGGATAATGAATTATAACTCTACTACCCTCTGGCAGGACAGGAAAGGAATCTCATAGACAAATTGCACTGGGAGACAGATTATGGATTAAAGGCTCCAATATTCATGACTTCCAACCAGTCAGCACATAAGGCCATAACAAGTGCCAAAGGCCACTCCTGTATGTTAAAAAAAAAAAAAAAAAAAAATGGAAATATCCCCAAAGAGAAGCAAGGGAATGAAATTCTGGCCAAGAAAATATTTCTGAATCCTTCTCCTTTTCTGGCAATAGCTATGATAAACAGCTCATGAGACAATATAAGCCATCATCTGTAAACTTGTGGCTTTTGAGAAAAAAACATAATGGTGGAATTTAAATTCTACCCTGTCTTTTTCCACTTACCAGCAACTGGGGGTTGCCCAGCAGGAGAAATGAGATCATTTCCCTCTGAGTGGCTAGCCGAGCTTGCCCACATTCATTCTTCTTCCCACATCGTGTTTTAGCAGGCATCAACACGTCAGCAGCTTCTGAAATGTGCCAGATCTGGGGAAGCAGGGCATTGTCACTACTGCACGAAATAACTCCCCACCTCTGCAGTGGACTCACACCAGCCACATTTTCTCTTGTTTGCTCGTCAAATGGTGGTAGGAGGTCAAAGAGGACCCTCTGGTTTACTGCCTGACACACTGCTTGGCTAACCTTTGGGGCCTATAGTTCACCAGCCAGCCTTCCTGATGTCATTTGATACACTCCATTTCTTCTCTGCATTCTTTTCAAACACCTCTTTCCTTGATTCTGCTTCTCAGGTGGCTATGAGGCTAGAAAGGCTGGTGATCTATGGAAGGGAGAGGAGGGTGCTGTCCACCAAGCACCCTAAGACATGAAGTCATTATCATTGTGATACCAGAAATGCTACTCTAAACTTTTCAGCTTCTCAGACTTAATAAACAGTTGTCTCTTTTTAAAAATGAAAAGCATTTTCATTGTTTCATATATTACTTGTGTAACATAGGAATACATTCTCATTGTGAAAATTAACATGCCAAACTATCTAGAGTATAATGGGAGTCTCCTTTCATTCTCACCCCTGCATCCCGATCTAAGTCTCTTTCCCAGAAGGAACTGCTGTCAACTGTTCCATATATAACCTTTCAGATCCTTTTATTCTTAGTTATATACATATTTGCACATAACCTGTATGCAACAAATACATAACTCTTGGAATCCTCGTTAGAAGTCTACTCGATGTAACTGCTTTTCTCTCCCACTTTATCTTACCCAGGTCCAGCAGTAAGCCATCCAGCTGAGTTCAGGAGAAGGTGAATGAATGGTTGTACTAGTAGGCATGTGTTTGGATATCTATGTCAGGCTACAGTCCAAGACCAAAGACTATTGTTTCTGGTTATCCATTAAACATATTATCTGCATCTTTCTTTCCAACAGTATATGCTAAGCTCTTCTGTGTCTTTTGCACTTAAGAGTGAATGGAGAATCTGGAAATAGGTTTGCAGCACTGAGCCAATTAACTGGGGCAGTGTTCAGTACAGGCAGGTTGGACACACATTGATTTATTTTTAGTTGTAAGGGCCATTTGGGCCCTTCTGAGATTCAAAAGGAGGAGTGGTAGAGTTAAGTCTAGAATCCAGGTTTCTTTTTCTGAGAGAGAGGCTTGCTCTGTTTCCCAGGCTGGATTTGGAGTGCAGTGGTGCAATCATGGCTCACTGAAGGCTTGACCTCCTGGGCTTAAGCAATCCTCCCACCTCAGCCTCCCAAGTAGCTGGGACTACAGATGTGCACCAGCACGGCCGGCTAATTTTTGTATTTTTTCTAGAGACTGGGTCTCACCATGTTGCCCAGGCTGGTCTCAAACTCCTGGCCTCAAGCAATCCTCCCGCCTCAGCCTCCCGAAGTGCTCAGATTACAAGCGTGAGCCACCATGCCCGGCTTAGAATCCAGGTTTCTTGAATCCCAGTTTATGTTCTGGCTATGTAACCACCTTGACCCACTTAAATTAGTTTTGTCTTCATCACAATATTAAGAGGAGCTTTCTATAATCTGAATGTCCCCGAAAATTCAGGTGTTCAAGACTTCACCCTCAATGCAACAGTATTGCTAATTGGGTGGGGCCTTTTGGGAGGTGTTTACGTCTTGAGAGCTCTGCCCTCATGAATGGATTAATGCCATTATAAAAGGACTCGACAGAGGGAGTTTGGTTCCCTTTTTGGCTCTTCTGTTTTTTCCACCATGTGAAGACACAGCGTTCCTCCCTGCTGGAGGATGCAGCAACAAGGCACCCTCTTGGAAGTGAAGATAAGGCCCTCACCAGACATGGAACCTGTCAGTGCCTTGATCTTAGACTCCCAGCCTCCAGTACTGTGAGAAATAAATTTCTGTTATTTATAAATTATCCAGTCTGTGGTATTTTATTTTAGCAGTGTAAACGGACTAAGAGAGAGGGCAAGTAGAGAGAGATAAGGGTATTTAAGACCTAAGTGGAAGGGAAAGACACCACCAAAGGAAAAAAAAGAGAGAGTGGGAGGGCAGCCAGAGGCTCCTAATACCAGCTCCTTCAGAGTTCCACATGGGGCCAGCCTTACCCTCTGGCCCACCCTCAGATTCTCACCTGAACATCTGAAGCCCTGCATCAACAGTTTGTCCAACCTATTCAACCTTTCTGGCTGATGACTTTAAAATGTGTATCTCTTATCCCAGCTAACTCTTGCCAGTCACCTGTGTCTAGTTACCGGATTTTTTTTTTTTTTTTTTTGGTTGTCAACTCAAATCCAAAATCATCATCTTACCACCCTCCAAATGCACCCCCACTGCAAAAAAAAAAAAAACAAAAAAAAAAACCCAAATTTGAATTCTCTTAATAGTTATGTTTGAAAACTCTGGGCCCTAAATGAGATTTTTAAAATTTACCCCCCCGCCCCAATATCTGACCAGACCCCAAGTTCTGTCCATTTTCCCACATGAAAAGTTTCTGTTATCTGCACTTCTTCTTCATCCTCGTTGCCATTCCTCTCATCCTGGTCCATATGGCCTGGATTACTGCCACATCCTTCTCACTGGCTTCCCTGTCTCCATTCTCATTGCTCTCAAATCCAGCTCTGCTTATTCTCATCAGACACAGCTTCATTAGACTCCCTTTTCTTTGTTGTTGTTCTCCAGCTAAAAAAATGTAAATGATTCTCTATTTCTTGCCATATTTAATCTGTCAAGTCAAGTGGAAGAGGGTGTCAGCTTATTCTGTGTTATTCTCAATGGCAGAACTAAAGCCAATAGGCAAAAGTTACAGAAGAGCTGAAGTTTACTTCAGCTGATCAAAGAAAATTCCTCTGAACAACAAGAGCTGTTGCACAAGGAAGCAGCCTGCTCAAATACTGAGCTTCCTGCCCTTGGGGAGATATATTATCAGGAGCTGGGAACTACCTGTCAAGATTGTTGTAAAAAGGATTCATATTTTTAGGAGGTAGGAAAACACTGATGACATTAAAGATGATGATAGCCAACCATTTTTGAACATTGGCTCCATGCCAGGCACTCTCCTTGCTGTTTTTAGTGTTACCTCATTTATTCTCATATCAACTCTGTAGTAGACACCCTTTTTATCCCCACTTTACAGTTGGGTCTACTATAGTGATTAAGTGCATAGACTCTGGAGTAAGATCACAGTTCAAGTTAGCTCTGCCACTTACCGGATGAATGATTTTAAACAAGATTCATAACCTATTTTGACCTTAGTCTCCTCGTATTTACAATAGAGGGAATAATAGTACTTGCTTCACTGGGATGTTGTGAGGATTATGTTGTAAGATAACCTATGTAAAGCACTACTTGGCTCACAGTAAATATTCAATGATCATTATTAATCTTGTCTTCATTAGATTATATGTTACTTGGGGGAAGTGGCTCCATTTCTTCTATTTTCCTCATCTCAGCTGGCTCAAACTGGCCACGCAGTAAATCTTCCTTCAATATGTACTTATGATCAATGATGTTGTAGTGAATACTCCCCAGCTTCTCCGTGAGACTTAATGCCTTGTTTCACCACCAATGATGTATTCTCATTGACCATCTTTCTCGATCAACCCAAGGTCAGGCCCTCCCTGTCTGCTTTGTGTGTGTGCGTGAACTCCACTTGCCATTTCTTCAGTAAGTAGCCGATCGTGATGATTTTTAAGGTTCAGAGTCCTTGTACTTTCTAATCACTAACCCCAGTTACTAAATAAATGAAAATACCTTTGCCAACAACCTTCCCAAACTGTGAACCAGACTTCCATTATACTAATATCCTGCCATACTGCATATCTTCCTTTCATATTGAACCTCATAAGTTCTGTTCACAGCTTATAGATCTCAAAACATTTCCTTAGTACAGCTCATCTTTTGCTTTGTTTGAGGAAGTTGCATGAAATAACCTGACAAAGAGATAACTGTCTATTGGAAAGCTCTTTTTTTAGAGCCCTTTGATATCATTCTCATTTTGGTTTATAAGCTTTACATGAAAGGAGTGGGGAGGGGAGACTTTCCTTTTCAGCACGAATAAATTAGTAGCTGTCCTAGAGAGTATGCTTCTGAAGCCAGGTGCCGCCACTTAGCTTAATGTTTCATGATGTGTCACCCAGCAAATTATGAGTTGTTTGAATTGATTTTCTCCAAACAGCTGAGCTACAGCAGCTTTTGTTCTATTGATGTTTGCTTCAATTTCTGAATGTGTATTGCTTCCAGACAGAAAAAAAAAATAACATTGCATGTCTTATAAAGAAATGTCATTAACTCACAGAGTCTAGTCTATGATTAGAAGGTTTGAGGGGGGCATGCTTTTTTCATACAATGGAGCTACACTTGATGGTTTAAACTCTTTTGCCGGTTCCTAACTCCTTTCTACGTCCTTTGAATATGCCATATCATTATCCTCACATCTGTAAAACCAGGTTGTATTGAGTTTCAAAATTAAGGATTTATTTTTTCATTCAATCATACACATATTGACTGAGCATTTACTCTGTGCCTCAGTTAAGCCTTTTGAGACATAGAAGCGGCATGGATATTGGATCTGGCTCTCAATGAGTTTCTAATCTTTCTGGGGATTCAGGATAAATATTTATGAAACAATTCAAGAGCACCATAGGCCATCACCGTAGTACATTCCAGTATATGTGCTGTACTTAATCAAAAGCCCTCAAAATAACGATGGCCTTTAGGGGTTGCTCACCCTGCTGGGGAAAGGAGGAACTGAAGTGAAGTGAAGTGGGCTCTTTTCCTTCCCTAAGAGTACTGGGGCTGCTCTGGGCAAGCTAAGCCATCTGTCTCTCTGCCAGTGCTTGTTCACTTGCATGTGGCTAAGAGAAGCCACAGGCATTCTCATCTAGAAATTGCACATTAACCTTCACCCCCTCCTCCACCCTGTGTCCGGAATTGGTTCCTTCCGGTGGGTTCTTGGTCTGGCTGACTTCAAGAATGAAGCCGCGGACCCTCGCGGTGAATGTTACAGTTCTTAAAGATGGTGTGTCGGAAGTTTGTTCCTTCAGATGTTCAGATGTGTCCAGAGTTTCTTCCTTCCGGTGGGTTTGTGGTCTCACTTGACTTCAGGAGTGAAGCTGCAGACCTTCGCAGTGATTGTTACAGTTCTTAAAGGTGGCGCGTCCGGAGTTGTTCATTCCTCCCAGTGGGTTTGTGGTCTCGCTGACTTCAGGGGTGAAGCCACAGACCTTCACATTGAGTGTTACAGCTCCTAAAGGTAGTGCAGACCCAAAGAGTGAGCTGCTGCAAGATTTATTGTGAAGAGTGAAAGAACAAAGCTTCCACAGTGTGGAAGGGGACCCAAGTGGGTTGCCGCTGCTGGCTTGGGTTGCCAGCTTTTATTCCCTTATTTGGCCCCACCCACATCCTGCTGATTGGTCTATTTTACAGAGTGCTAATTGGTCCGTTTTTACACAGTGCTGATTGGTGCATTTACAAAGCTTTGGCTAGACACAGAGTGCTGATTGGTGCGTTTTTACAGAGTGCTGATTGGTGCATTTACAATCCTTTAGCTAGACAGAAAAGTTCTCCAAGTCCCCACCTGACCCAGAAAGTCCAGCTGGCTTCACCTCTCAACCCCACATACAAACACACACACACACACCTATATGGGCATTGGAGCTTATGAGTATGCATTTTTCTTCTATTATTTCTTGACTTGTTTGGCTGATTCTTGATTGGAGTGTTAAGATTTGGGATTGGGTTTTGGGATAGAAAGAGAAGTAAGATGGCCTTTTGCCCTACTTTTTATTGTATCGTTGCCTTTTTTTTTTTTTCAGGAAAAGGTAAGCTTTATGTCACAGCAATCTCAAAAGGGAGCAGTCATTAGCACCATATCTACAAACCGGTAGAAAATAATAAACACCTCTACATACATATTTGATAATATATCAGAGGAAGTCACATCAGTTCCTGTTATTCCTGCCACTCCTTGCTCAACATCCTTTCCTGTTTGAAGCTGAAAAGATAGACTTGAAGTTACTTATGCTTTTTACTCAAATATGCACCAATTTCAGGAAAGGGGGCATCTGGTGGCAATTATTGTAGGGGATCGGCTAAATTATTAAATGTCTTCATTAGTATGACAGTTAATTTTGTAGCTTTCCTGATTTTTTTCTCACATTTTTATTTATTTTTATTTTTATTTTTTTCGCTTTTTAGAGAGAGTCTCACTCTGTCACCCAGGCTGGAGTGCAGTGGCATAGTCTCCACTCACTGCAACCTCCGCCTCCAAGGTTCAAACGATTGTCCTACCTCAGCCTCCTGAGTAGCTGGGATTACAGGTGCCTGCCACCACGCCTGGCTAATTTTTTGTATTTTTAGTAGAGACGGGGTTTCACCATGTTGGCTAGGCTGGTCTCGAATTCTTGACCTTGTGATCTGCCTGCCTCAGCCTCCCAAAGTGCTGGGATTACAGGTGTGAGCCACTGCACCCAGCGTTTTCTCACATTTTTAAACAGGCCTCAGAAGTTCCTCATGTCGAAAGTAATGTAGTTGATATATATAAAAAAATAAAGTGCTGCCTCCATTACTTAAGAGGCAGATACTTTCAATCACCATTCACAATAGCCAGTTGGAATGATCAATCCACTGTTTTTGGAAACACTGGCTGGGTGCCTATCTGTACGCCAAGAAAGTGGGAAGTCTGGGCAGCACATGCCAGTACTGGGTGCATTGGGCAGCCGAGCACTTGTTTTATTACTTGTTGGTCTATCTTAGTTCACAATATAGAGCTGCTAGAGTCTTCAGGTTGTCTTCCCCCTTGCCCTGAAACCACTCTGGCAGGAATGCCATGTCATCTCCAGGGCAGTCTGGTGATTTAAGCATTACTGGGTCCTCTGGCGAAATATCATTCAATGCCATATTAATAAATGCCAAATCCTCAACAGACAATGAATCTTAAGGGATGTAGGGAAGAAATATCAGTGAGGATTGGAATGAGTCAGCAAAGGCTGCTTGGAAGAGAAGATGAGGCTTTAAAGCGTCAATAGGATTTGGCCGGACAGAAGAGTTGGGCAGGGCAGTCTGCAAATCTACAAGAATGGGTCAATGTGTTTGGTAATGTCAAAATCCATACTTATTGCTAGGATACTAGAGACTTGGGACTCCTATCTTTGTTGGTATTGAAGGCAAGCCAAAGAAACTGAAGACATGTGTTTTCCACAGCTGAATTTTAACTTATTACTAATGAAGTCTATGCAGACAGAAGTGACAGCATTTGTGATAAAGAGAATAATGCTCAGGGTCTCAGTTTAAGGTTATGCAGGCTGCATCCTGCACAGAGGCTCTGAGTGCATGGGTAGAGGTGGGGAAATACTACTGGCACAGGCATTTCCAGAAGCTGTGTCTCTCTATAATTGATCCGATTAGAGGGGACCTTTTTTTTCCCCCCAATTCATCTGCCTACAGGAAATGCCATTTTATAATTTGCCAGAAGGCACTGTATGTGCCAGTAGTGGCCCTGGCACTGATACATTCTTTAGAATATGGCTTTGGAAGAGATTCATCTTGCCTGCTATCTTTAGGCAGGAAAAATCATCAGCAATTATCTTCCCTATTAAAATTTTTTTGTAGACGATCATGTGGCTTTGTTGGACAATACATTTTAGCATCTTATTTTTCTCCTCTTTTCATTCTGTTGGGGATAATAATGAAAACAATAATAACTAAATGTATGCCTTACTGGTTGCATTAGTCTATTCTCATGCTGCTAATAAAGACATACCCAAGACTGGGTAATTAATAAAGGAAAGAGGTTTAATTGACTCACAGTTCAGCATGGCTGGGGAGGCCTCAGGAAACTTACAATTATGGTGGAAGGGGAAGCAAACACATCCTTCTTACATAGCGGCAGCAAGGAGAAGTGCCGAGCAAAAGGTGAAAAAGCCCCTTATAAAATCATGAGATCTCGTGAGAACTCACTCACTATCACAAGAATAGCAGCATGGGGGTAACCACCCCCATGATTCAATTACCTCCCACCAGGTCCCTCCCACGACATGTGGGGATTATGGGAACTACAATTCAAGATGAGATTTGGGTTGGGACACAGCCAAACCATATAACTGGTGGAGAAATGGAAGCCAAAATAAAAACAAAGGAATATGCAACTAAAGTCAATTATGGTCTCAGTAACTGATTTCATATTTAATAGTTGGACATCCTATAGAAAGAAGGAAAATTCAAGTGTTACTATTTATAGGAACTTGTCAGGCCATATGATGTCAAATCTAAGTAATGGAATATTTATTATTATAATAATATTCAGAAGATTCAATTTCTAGCCTTCATATTTACCAGTGTTGATCTTGGGCAACTCATATCTGTGCCTCAGCTGATTTGCCTGCAAAATGACTCTGTTATTCCTAATGCTCCTTCCAGCTCTATAATTCTCGGATTCTATTTTATTATTATACTAAATTCACTAAAGACCATAAAATGGAGTAGAAATAATAATCACCTGGCCTAACTATCCTTCAATATATAAAATAACTGCATCCCTAGATTTTTTGTTTCTTTATTAGAGCATCCTTGAATAAAAGGAATTCTGCGTTACAACTCCCTTACATCCTATAATTAAAGAGGTATTCCTGAGACATGAAGTTTTTTAAGAGTTACATTCCAGACTTGGAAATCACAGACATTCTGAAGATCATACCGTTTTCCATTTCTGAAGCTTTGGTAACACTCAAGGGTACAGATGATGAACCATTTTCTTTCCTCTTACCTATAAAACCCTCAATTATTGTTCTCTTGCTTTGTTCAGGTAGAACTTTCCTCTGGTCAATAGTGTTAGTACCATGAGTGTCCGCAGTACAAAAGACATTCAGCAATTCTCATAAAATCAGGAAAGGAAGAAATATGAAAAAGGAAGGGAAGTGGGGAGAGTAACTAAATCTTTGTCCTGGGTCATTCTTTTCTTTTCTCCCCATAACTGTACCTCAGATCTCACTTGAGGACATAAAGAGCCATGTACTCCCACTGCTGTTCTGAAGTTTGTTTTTAGCTGTACTTTTGATAGTACCATTAGACAGTGGGGCTCGAGACATTTCCAATAAGCAATTCTTCAATTAATCCATTTTACATTTATTCCTTACCTTATAAATTACGCTATGGAAAAATGTGGTATTGGCATTTTCTTATAATGAGGTCTAATTGTACCATCTGGGATAGAGTGATAGTAAATGACTTGCTCAAGGTCAAGGAAGGTACGATTTGTCCAAAGAGAAGCCAGAAATAGAACTGAAGTCTGCTGACTTTCACTTTAGTTTAGCATTCAATAAACCACATTCTCTTTCCTCTGTACATTTTAACTCCAGTGGTTTGCCCTGGGCACAGATATTAGACAGCTTCCAAACCTAAGCAACCATCAAATGGTCAGAGGTAGTAAAATGGGTTCCATGGAGAACAAAATGTATTATGTCATTGTCAGTAACCAAACAGGACTATCAAGTTCATATTAGCAGTCGAGGTAGTCTACCTTTACCCCTCCTTGGACACTTTTTTCTAAGGAAGAATATGATTTTTTGTTTGTTTCAGTCAAAAACATATTTTGAATGAAAAGGTCAGATTGTTTTTATATTTTTGCCTGCAATTGAGGTAATGAAGTATGGAGTTCATTTGTGAATGTTTTGAATGGCAACGTCTCCTTGAAATTATTTTTGCTGGGAACTCAAATGAACATTCTTTCAAAAGAGTCACTGTTGTAATTGGCAAACCTCTGAGACAGTATCTTGGGAGAGAAACAACATGCAGTTGGAAAGGAATGTAAAATTCACAGGCTTGCAACATGAATTATCCATTTCATATACCATATTTTCATGTTAAAACCATCTCCAGATAGAAAGACAAAATCTTAGTATCTTTAATTGTGAAAAACCTCTATTAACATTAGAAACCAGAAGGACATAACAATTTTATTATATCTTTTGTGTGCCTGTATCTTATTACCTGTTGATTCAAAATGTGTCTTAATATTTTTATCGTAAGATGTATTTGACTATTTTTAGTTTCCTTAAAAGTCTTTTGGAGGAAATAATGGATTTGTCTTCCACAGGATCATGACATACCTCTTGGCTATGGCTCAGGCCTCAAGTCTATTTAAGTATGCTTGCATTACTAAACCCTAAAATTGCTGCATGACTCCTCATCAACTGTGAAGGTTTTAAATAATTGATTTAAATAGCTAGACTTATACTTCATCTTCTAATAACAAACGCATCACTCTGAGGCTAATCCCCACTACTAATAGGTCT
This sequence comes from Symphalangus syndactylus, assembly GCF_028878055.3. Lineage (NCBI taxonomy): Eukaryota > Metazoa > Chordata > Mammalia > Primates > Hylobatidae > Symphalangus > Symphalangus syndactylus. The sequence goes on along the minus strand of NC_072447.2, from coordinate 118,980,597 downwards.
TTCAGTTTCAGGGTTGGAGGGGTGGTGAGGTGAGGTTCACTTCTTAGAAGCACTGGCTATGTACAGAAAGATGAACTCTGAGAAGAACTCAATTTTAAAGTGTTCAGTCTTTGCAAATGCTTTATGAGTTTTCCTCTCCTCCTTTACAAAATGCCATCAATTCCTCAAGGAAAAAAAAAAATCTTTCTTCTAAGCTCTGGAAATATGCCTTACTGGGATCCCAGGGGTGATTGCCTGGGTCAAGCTAAGACAACCTAGAAGCTGTGAGTTTTTCTAATCCTGTGGAGCCTTAGGAAGAGAGTATGGTTACCTCCATTCAAAGTCAAGTAATGGGGGCACACAAAGAGAGTGTAGTTTCATTGGAAAGTTAAATAGAGAGTGCTTTGGTTTTTTCCAAATTCATTTTCCTAGCCCAGAGTACATGAATCAAAGTGGGATGTGATGTTTCCACAACAACTCTAGTGTGTTAAAGACCACGAGAGTGTTGTCTACTCCTGCTTCAGAGAAAATAGCATGCCTATAGTTTATATCAACACAGAAGACAACTTATTCTCAATAAGATGTTTGGTTTTCTTCCTTGAAAACTGAATTCGGTGGATAAACTTCGTTCTTTCCAGTTTTATTTTTGATGATTTGTATCTTCTGTGTCTAGTACATTTCACCCCAAAGCACCAAAATGTTTTTGGTCTGCCAGTCATCATCATCATAACTATGTAAAAAGAAAAAGGTATAAGGCTGGTTAAATACTTTATCCAGTTTCAACAACTTCAGAAAGGTTGATGTAAGAAAGAGGTATTATGCTACTTGTAAATATTTCTCAACCCTTTACTCATTCTGGGCTGCTAGAGGATCAAGAGCAAATTCATTGAGTTTAGCAAATAATGAATTGTGCTTGTGTTTTACTCTTAAGATCCATGGAGCAAATTTTAATAGCCTTATGATATTTACAGATTCCCTGATGAAGGAGTTTAATGACTACATTGACAAGAGACATGCTAACCAGAGGAGTACTAGATTGTTAATTATCACTAGCTATTAGCTGGTGGTTACTAATATTAGTTTATTGCCAGATACATTGTGGAAGTGCATGAAATAACGCTTATTCCTCTCAATTTTTTCTTACAGGTCAAATTTATAAGTAGATTTAATTTATATATTTTTCTACTCTCTCCTCTCTGCCATCTGTAAATGCCCACCTTGGGTCTGAACTTCTTCCTTAGGTACTCCAACTCACTCTAATTATCAAAATCAACAAATGACCATTAAACACCTCTATGGGCCAGGCAATGCTTGTCACTTTGCATGCACTTGCCCATTTAATCTCCATAACAACCCTGCATAGCAAGTTACACAGTTATCCTCATTTTACAGTTGAGAAAATTGAATTACAGTGAATTTATGCAATAAACCCAAGGTCATATAGCCAGGAAGTGGCAGAGAAAGTTTTAAATCCAGATCTGACTGATTCTAAAGACATCGTTCCTCCATTGCAATGTTTCTCTTCTCTTACCTCTTATGATACCATAATTTGCACTATGCAATTTTATACCAAACTGTTTTAAAATCATCCTCTCTATATTTAGTCTGATCTTCCTACCTACATGCTAATCAGAATGAGGAGAGGCACCATATGTTAAGCTTCATTTCCAACTCCTGCAGTCTCTTGAAGAGGGCTAGAAGTATAGAGACTCAGTAACGTGTGATTGGTTTTTGTCTTCAAAATTCTTTTACAAAACAGGTACTTTTAAAAAAAGTAATTTAAAAAGTTCCTGTTGTTGTCTCTTGCTGACTTGTTAATGGTTATTACATCTTTCTGCAAAATGCCCTTTTTCCATCTCCTTGTGATTATGGTCCAAATCATTCAATTTGATCTCCCTAACTTTCCCATTGATGCGGGAAGTGATGCTAGTAAAGAAAGCACTTTAATAAATTATTACAGCACTTCTGTTTTGGGAAGGAAAGAGTTTTCTCATGAAAAATTAATGACAAACCATAGAATGTTTAAGCTGAAGGGATTGGAGAGATCATTACATACTTTTTCTGTACCTCTTTCATGGTTCTCATGTCTGTCTGCTTTGTATTTCAGTCCTTTGGGTATGTATCGTCTACCTCCTAGACTTATAAGCTCCTTAAGGACAGAAGCTCATGCCTGGGTTCTACTGAAGTCACCTTTCTATTCCATAAAGTGTCCTGCACCATGCCTATCATGTATTCAGCAACCACTGAAGATTTGTGAAATGAATGAATCAAATCCACCACCATTATCTTATGTTCAACAGATGTGGAAATAGATTGACAACAAGTATTTACAGGACTCTAAGATCATACTGCTAATTCCTGGTAAAACCAAGTCTAGAACCTCGTTATTCTGATTAAGTCAATGATTTTTCCAGAACATCTTGTTTCCCAGCCCATTAAAAATAAGTATGGAATTTCTCTTAGTGGGCGTAATCCATCATTTGCCTTCAGCTAAAACTCTTGTTGACTGCCTATGGACCCATTGGGAATATACCCATTGTGGGAACCAGTACAAAGAACAAACACAAAGCACAAAGAGAAGGAAGAGTTATTTTTTCTCTATTATACACTTGGCTAGAATGGGTTGTATATTTAGTAGCGATAAGACAGATTTAAGCTTAAGCACTTAGAGGCAAGTCAAATCATAACAGTGTAGGTGTTTGGGTTACATATTAAGGAATTAGGTCAGTCTCTGCCAAAGCTTGACTTAACTATGTGAATGTGTGCATATGTGTAAAAATCTAGACAATATGAAATATTTTTTCTGAAGATTAATGGTTACAAAGATTAAATCAAATAACTAATAACATAAGCCTTTAGCAAATACAGGAATGTCTTCTGTGAATTTGAGAATGGAATATTAAATGAACACATTTTGATATTATGTTATAGGAAGCAATCATCAGTAAGAAACATTTACCAAGTGTCTAATTGGTGCTAGTGTATGGAAACTGAAAGACAAGAAGCTAGAGTTCCTGTCCCTACAAATGTACAATCCAGTATCAGAAATAAGATACGTTCATAAACAGATGACTACAAAGGATGACAAAGGAGATGACCATGAAGTCAGCATAAGAATTTGGCCTTTATCCTTGGTCAATGGGGAACATTAAATGCATTAAATATTAAATAAACATTAAATTAATTTTGAACAGAGTTATGATGGAGGAATGCAAAGTGGTGCTTTAGGAATATTAATCTGACATAGGTGTGCATTGATTGAAGGATGATAAAAAATCAATATAGGAATACCACTTTAGAGATGGCTGCAACAATCCCTATGAGCGGTGGTAAGGATGCAGTCTAAGGTGAGAATGAAGGTGATGTGAGTAAAGGGGCAGGCGTGGGAGAGATTATGAAGTTAGAATCTACATGACTTGATGCCTAAATGAATCAAGAAAGGGGATATTAAAGTTGATTCCAAAGAGAGAAATTAGTTCTTTATGATTGACTTTATTATATTTGTTACCCCTACTGATTTGAATCTGCTATAAAGCAGAGACTTTCACTTGCTATCTTTAAATTCCAGTATCCCAGCATAAATTAGGCAGTATTGCTCATATATTTTGGCCTTCACAATAGGAAATCTTTATTACAAGGAAGGAAAATGGAGGACTTCATGATGGCAAAATATCATAAATGGAACTTTCACTCCCAGTAGTATGTAGCACAGTGCTGAACATGTAGCTGTTTAACAAGCACAGAAATGGAATTTAATTGTGTGGTAAAAGGATCAAAGTTCTGTTGGTTTTATTTCTAGCTCTACCAAGAAACACCATATGATCTTGGAAATGTCACTTAACCTTTCCATACCTCCATATTCTCTTGGCATTAAGGACCTGTAATAATCCTTCTAACTCTCCTAGTCCACGACTTGATCACTCTCAATTTGACTTTGACCTTCACCAAATCCTTTTCTGTACCCATGCTTCACTTCCACCCGCTACCCAACCCAGGACCTGAATCTGCAGTCAGCTACCCAGACTGAATTTCCCAGGTATTTTCCCACGCTCCAAAATACTCCTCTTCTCTTACTTTGGCACCATCTTTCATCCTCCCACCTCTTTAGTCAAAACTTTTTTTTTTTCGAGACACAGTTTTGCTCTTGTTGTCCATGCTGGAGTGTAATGGTGCAGTCTCGGCTCACTGCAACCTCTGTCTCCCGGGTTCAAGCAATTCTCCTGCCTCAGCCTCCCAAGTAGTTGGGATTACAGGCACCCACCACCAGGCCTAGCTAACTGTTGTAATTTCAGTAGAGATGGAGTTTCACCATGTTGGTTACCTGGTCTCGAACTCCGTACCTCAGGTGATTCATCTGCCTTGGCCGCCCAAAGTGCCGGGATTACAGGTGTAAGCCACCGTGCCTGGCCAAAATTCTTTTCTTTTTGTTTTTGTTTGGTTTTCTTTTTGTTTTTGTTTTGTGCCAATATCAGCTAGGTGTTAAAAGTAGAACAACCTGATCCAACAATTGCATACTATGATATGAAAGACAAATCACGTGAAAGATCCTCAAGGATTCTCAGACTTTACAAAAGGGATCTCATTATCATGAGATTTCAGGCAAAACAACAGAATAAAGTCACGAAGTTCAGGAGAAAGATACTTAGTAAGACAGGCTTTTTACTCATATTATATAATCCTGGTCCTGTCACAGAGATAGGCTCAGATTCAGGAATGCAGATTTTCATCCACATCGTGGAAAACAGACTAAAAAGTGGACCATATTTTGAATGCTCACTTTAGATCACCCCTCCTCAATTTTCATTTGTCCCACTGCCTGTCTTCTACCAATAGTTAAACAAATATTTATTTAGTACCTAATCTGTATTATACAGCAAGTTAGTAGTGGTGTTTTAAATATAAGTAGAATATGGTATCTGCCTTCAAACACCTTACAGTGTAGTGTGAAGGACAGAAATCTAAACAGATAATTACTTAGAAATATATCACTGGACGTTTCACCCACATTCTTTCCTGAATGTGGGGAATTCAGGGAAGACTTTCTTGAGATCAAACCTCAACAAAAAAAAAAAAATTTTTTTTGAGACAGTCTCACTCTGTCTCCAAGACTGGAGTGCAGTGGCAAGATCTCGGCTCACTGCAACCTCTGGCTCTGGGGTTCAAGTGATTCTCCTGCCTCACCCTCCTGAGTAGCTGGGACTACAGCTGTATGCCACCACGCCCTGCTAATTTTTGTATTTTTAATAGGGACAGGGTTTCACCACATTGGCCAGGCTGGTCTCGAACTCCTGATCTCAGGTCAGCTGATCCACCCACCTCAGCCTCCCAAAGTGCTGGAATTAGGAGTGTGAGCCACCGCACCCGGCCAACAACTTTTTTTTAAAAGTCTATAGGCAAGGGCTGGTGCATATCATCATAACAGGCCTAATGTATGCAATCATTATATCTGAAATGTAAGTCCTGGACATTAGGCATAGATTATTCACTTTTTCAAACCATACTGGTACATGCAACTTGCTGAGGATTTTGCTAACAGTAGTGTATATCACCAAAGCCAGTTACCTCAATTGTTCTTACAAAGAAGTCTGAAGGGATATGCCTTTATCCTTTGGTTCTTTGGATATTCTGAATAACCTGGCTCTAGATAAATAGTTCTGTCCTATTCTGTTTGTCTCCAAAAGGCAAAAGCATTTATTTCCACTAATTCTAGCCTTCTATTCTGACCTTCTATAAACTCTGACTTTAGTTCATTCAAACTCTACATTCGTCTAAGAATTAAAGAGTTTTCATAGTCTTGTAAAAAAAAAAAAAGTCCTGAAAGACTTTTTATTTGGTGGTTGTCTTCTAGTTTGGTGCAAAATCGTCAGAATGAAAACATGTTTCATGATGTTCTTCTGTTTAAGTGATTAAACTGGACTATGTCTATACAAAAGCTAGTCAAAGTTCAACTGAACTGGGATTATAAGAAAAGCCTTGGATGTTTTGGAGGCTGCAAAGTACATGGAAAAATCTCTCCAAGTTCAACGTACTCTGCAAGAGACTATCCAATTCCAATGGTAAAATGTGGGAGCTGCATATGCATAAAAAGCACAGTAGCCAAAGCTTCTGCAGCCACCATCACCTTCCAACCTAGCAGGCCTTGGGTCCTGGCCAAACAGACACTCGTCAGGGGATAAATGGTCTGATCTGTGAACAGTTTGCACTATGTAACTGAACCTACTGGAAGAGAAAACCAGGAATGGACTTATCCTTCTTACATCATTTTCATGAAGATTGCCAGTTACTGAAAGACTTCTATGTGCAAGTGTGTTCTTTAGATGCACATATGCACATAATCAAAGACACAAGCTTTTGGATTCCAATAGTGATACCACTGCTTCCAGCCTCTTGAATTTTTTAAGGGCTAACTGGCTGTAATTGGCACCAGACACTTATAAGTATTTTATATTTGTCAGTGTTTCCTTTGCGCTTCAACCTAGGCTACTTGCTGGTGCCCTGACGCCTCGCTGGCTGGCTGGCAGTCACTTGAGCCGCGAATGTTCAGATGAATATACCGTGAATTGGCCTGGGGCACTGAAGCAGATGTGCCTGTGAGCATGAGTGACAATAAGACAGCAGGGAACAAGGCCACTGGTAGGCAGGCTGACTCAGGCTGGAATGAAACTTCGCTTTCCTTGTGAGACATGATGTGCTCCAGAAGCTTCAAGGAGATTCTAGACTCAAGTCTAGACCCCTCCCTGCTTCTCACCGTCACCTCTCAAAACTTCTCTTCTCTTGCTTTCCATCCCCAATCCCCACTTCTGCCCAATATACGTTGACATCACGGCCCTCTGTCTCTGTTACTTTCTCTCTTTCTTTCTCTCACTCTGTCTTCCCTCCGTCCTTCCTCCTCTCTCTTTCTCATACATTCCCTGACCGTATACACTAGGGTCTCCAGACAGTTGATCTGAATCCCATGGATCTATCAACTTTTTTTTTTTTTTTGAGACGGAGTCTTGCTCTGTCACCCAGGCTGGAGTGCAGCGGCGTGATCTCGGCTCACTGCAAGCTCCGCCTCCTGGGTTCACGCCATTCTCTTGCCTCAGCCTCTCCGAGTAGCTCCGACCAAAGGCGCCTGCCACCACACCCGGCTAATTTTTTGTATTTTTAGTAGAGACGGGGTTTCACTGTGGTATCGATCTCCTGACCTCGTGATCCGCCCGCCTCGGCCTCCCAAAGTGCTGGGATTACAAGCGTGAGCCACCGCGCCAGGCCAGATCTATCAACTTTGAAACCCTGTCAAAATCCCAAAATATTACCTATCAGCAAATTCTAGGAAGACAGTCCCTGGGCATAACTTCTATAGCCAGCTACCATGCCACACTGTGCAGTTGACTGAGGCCTGTGTCCCCATAGGCCTTTCTAATACACTTGGAGGAGACTCAGTGCCTTGGTGTCCCCATTATCATCGTCTTTTGTCATTTATGGAACAGTCTTGAGATGGAAAGGTTGAAAGAGGAACAACAGCTTTGCACCACGGTGCTTTGAATGTATACTTTGCTCTCTACCAACACTGACTAGATTTTTAGTAAATTCTACTGAATAATTTTTAAGAGGATAGGAAGAGTATTGTCTTTGGGGGTCAAATGTCTCTGTTCTGTGATGTTGCCACAGAAAACATTTGAAGTCCCGTAGCTGGTCAGGATTTATCTATTAGTCTGGGAAATGGACTTAGTGCCACCTGTGGCTCTTCAGAGCACCTGTTTCATAGGTTACTGAGGCACAGACATGAAAACCATTGAAATGACCAATTCTAGGCCCAAGCCATCCTTTATTGATTGTAGCAGAGCAATGATTCAGGAAAATTGTAGTTGACAATAACACTAACACTACTCACTAGATGACAGCCACTGTTCTAGGTGCTGTGCCTAGAACATGTAATGCTGTACATGCATTATTTTATTTAGTGTTTACAGCAAGCCTATGAAATTTGTAGTAATATTATCCCCATTGCACAGTTAAAGAAACTAAGGCATGGAAAAGTTAAATGACTTGCCCAAGGTTACATAGCTGATAATTGGCAGTGAGAGGATTCAAACCCAGGCAGTTGGGCTCCACAGTAAAAAGACCTGACCAGCTGTGTTTTAAAAAAAGACCTGAAGTTCAAGTATGTATATTCTATTGACCTAGAGCCACCCCCATGGCATCTTTGCAAACCCCCTTTCTTTGACTATTGGCCAGCTGTCTTAGGGGCCAGTTTTCACCATGTCATTATCTTTCAGGTTTCCTTTTATGTTCATTTGAATCAAATTTCATGTGGAAAAGGGATTTTGGAGAGAGAGTGGATGTAGCAAATGTCCTTTCCCAAAGAACATCCACTCTCCTGTACCCCCTTATCTGACAATCCTCTTAAGGATAACCCTGTTATTTTTCTTCTATTCCTATGTGAACCTCAAAATAAACAGATTATCTATAGAGATTTAAAAGAGATTCCTGCACAGTTCAAGGCTATAGATTCACTTCCAATTGAGGTATGGCCCAGAGGCCACGTTTATTGAAGCATTTGGGAACGTTGTTAAAAATGCAGACTCTAGATACCTATTCTAGACCCGTGGTATCTCTGAGGGTAGAGTCCATAAGTATGCATTTGTGAAATGTTTCCCAGGTGATTATGATGCAATGAATATTTGGGAACCAGCACTCCATAGTTTGGTGTGTAAAAGAAGTAACGACCCTGGAAACTGATGACCTAATAGATCTGGCTCTACAACTAATTTCCTGTGTGACTTTGGGCAAATCAATTCATTTCTCTGGACCTCAGTTTTCTCATCTGTAAAAAGGGACAAGTCTCTTCTTTTCATCCTCCCAAAGTTGTATAGATCAAATATAAATGTGTGCGAAACTTCTTTAGAGATTATAAAAACACACATTATTATTAGTAGTAGTAATAGTATGGGTGGGGTCAGGGAGAACAAACTGAAAAAGGAATGCTGTTGGCAAAGACTGACGGGAGGGGAATCCAGTTTTTTTCTTTTTCCCATCAGAGTCCAGACAATGTATTATAGTACTGTGGAACTTCAAGGTTCTTTCCAAAACACAGCCTCCCTCCCCCTACCTCCATGCTTTTGCAGTTTACTATTAACAGTGAAGAAGGAGGCTTCTCTCTTCCACAATATTTATTTAGGTGAAAAACCTATCTGAGCAGGTTGAGGTCAGCTCCAAGTTGAGATCAATGGCCAACATGGCACTGTCAGTCAGGAAGACATTGGATCTTTCCCCTTCCTTATTAGGGGTAAATGTAATTAAACAATAGTCATCTACATATCAGCAGAGATGGAAAACAATAGATATTTTTGTGCTCATTTAAAGTTAGGCATGCCGATGGTATATGCCACAGGCAGTCATCATAAAAGGCACAGAAAATATTGTTTATTCTTCATGTTTAATAGACTACTATAACAAAATACATTGCCCTGGGTAATTTATAAACAAGAGAAGATTATTGCTTACAGTTCTGAAGGCTGGGAAGTCCCAGATCAAGGCATCAGCAGACTCAGCGTCTGATGGGGTCTCACTCTCTGCTTCATGGATGGCACTTTCTTGCTGCGTCTTCACATGGCTGAAGGGCCAAACAAGCTCCCTCTGCCCTCTTTTATAAGGGCACTAATCCCATTCATGAGGGCTCTGCCCTCATGACCTAATTACCACCTAAAGGCTCTACCTTCAATTACCAACACGTTGGGGATTAGGTTTCAATATATGAATTTTGGGGGAGACACAAACATTCAGACCATGGCACTTAAAGAGTCCAAACATTTGTTTCTGATATAAATAGAGGGATCTGGTTATTTTCAAGATGTGTTACCCTACTTAGGCCCCATTAATTCCCCTCTACTCAGTTTTAGTCATAGGATTTCATCAAGGTTGTCAACACTCCTACGATTCAAATTGAGTCTAGAGTTTTATCCCAACATCTGGCTTTCAATTTCTGAATGTCTAGGTCATTCCTGCCTCTCAGAAAAGAATGTCTGTCCACTTGTCCATGCCCCGAGTGTTCTAGCTTAGTGCCTTTCCCCTCTGCCATTCTGACTTTCCAACAGGTAAACACAGTTCATGAACTTTAGTTTGCAGAGCAGAGGCTGTACCTGAGGTGACCTCAAAATTCATCCAAATATTCTATCCAAGGGCAGGCAAATGCTACATGGGAAATCACAAAGAGGAGGAAAAAAAGAGAGAGAAGAGACAAAATGAAGCTTTGACAAGCAGCTCAGCTGGGCCAGCCCCTTGGAAGGGCGCCAGCATTGGGAAAGCAGCAGCAGCTCTGGGTTTCACAGTCAGTCTGGAATGCACTTCAATACAGCCCAGCCTCCATCTCGTTAGAGGCCTAGTGTTTGATGATTCAGCTGCTTCCCGGCTGCCAGGAGAGATTTGGCCAACTGTTTGAAAAACACTGTCTGCCCTAGACCACACTTGTTTTTATTCTCTGCCTGTTGTCAGGGGCCTCTTCTGAAATGGAACACCTCAGGAAATCAGACCCAAACTCTGAAGAGTTGATACTCCCTCTTGTGCCCCTTTTCAAAGGCAATTAAACCAACATAGGGATTGTTTGCAGCAAAGTGCTTTCCTAGTGATGTTGAAAGCAGACAATGCGTTATCAGGAAATGATCTCTCATTAGATCCCTTTAGATCAAATGAAAAACATGGTGTGCTAGCAGACATATCAAACATTAAAGGCACAGCTGAGATCTGCCATTGCTGAACTCCCCATATATCAATTTGTTCAAAGATGCAGGTTAAAGGGTAATGGAGACAAGCATTCTGGGAAGGGATTGAGCAAGAGCCTCTGCTGTTGGCTGGACTCTTGAACCCTTCTGTTTGCTTCTGAGAAATCTATTAGAGCTGCAGGCACAACTTTCTAACAAAGAAAGCTGACTCTCAAAGTGGACTGGGCTTCCTCACACAGAAACGAACATTTTACCTTAACATAGCTTAGCAGCTAAGAGGATGATCTTTGGAGTCAGAGTGCCCGAATTTGTAGCCCTGCTCCACCATTTATTAGTTCCGTGAACTTAAGACCTCGATGTGCCTCACTTTCTTTACTGTAAAATGGGCCCAATAATAGCTCCTTCTTTGTAGAGTGTGAGATGCAGAGCCTAAAGTTGACATAGGTGAGTGTTTAGAATAGGGTCTACCATATAATAAGCCTTCCACAACAGCATTAACTATAATTATTATTATGCCCCTGAAGGCATTCTAGCTAACACCTCTCTTGTACCGTGTGGCAGAGTGATTGAGGACACAGCTCTCTTAGTAACACAGTCTTAGATTTGAATCACTTCCACCACTTACTAGCTGTTTAGGCTTGGTTAAAGTTACCTAACCTCTGTAAGCCTCAGTTTCCTCATCTGTAAAATGGGGATAATAATTGTACCTATTTCATAGGGCTATTGTCAAGACTAATAAACTATGTAATAAACTTTAGCCAGGTGTGGTGGCACACACCTATATTCCCAGCTGCTTGGGAGACTGAGGCAGGGGGATTACCTGAGCCCAGGAGTTTGAGGTTGCAGTGAGATATTATTGCATGCCACTGCACTCCAGCCTGGGTGAGAATGGGACTCTATCTCTAATAAATAAATAAGTAAAAATTTAAAATTAAACTATGTAATAGACTATGTAAAATGCTTAATGCAGTGGCTGGTCCGTAGTAAGTACTCAATAAATGATAACTGATAATATAATATGTCTAAAATTCCGTAGTTCTACAAACCTCATATCTGTCTTTTCTCCTAGTTTTGGCTCTATGTTCATACTGGATAATAAACATTCAGTGTCTGCCTTTCCTTATTTGCAAAAAAAAAAAAAAAAAAGGTAACAATGTCTTCATTAACTCTTTGCTCAGGAGGAAGCAGAGTTACCCAAGAGGGCAGGAAGTGGAAAATGGGACACCTGTCTCCTCAACCCTGAGATGCTTCCATGCTCTCAATAGTCACTTGCGCTAATCAGTGGAAAAGGGAACCAACTGGAAGCAAAACCAGAGTATATTGGCAATTACCAAACTCTTTCTTTTTATGAAAATGCTTGGTTATTTGTCAGACTTTTGGCCCATTCAGTATTTCTCAGTGTATTCTTTATTCCTCTTGTATGGTGTGACAACCTGGGTGGGAAGGGTAATAAGGAAGAGAAACAAACCCCTGGTCCTCAAAACCTCTCCTGTTGCCTGGCATGGAAAGTGGACTTACCTTTCCAGAGAAGATAGTGTGACCCTGTTGAAAAGAGAAGCCAATCTAAACGGTTGTAATGGCTCTGTACTCCTCTCATGCTCCAGCCTGTTCCTCAGCTGGGAAACATGATTTAGAAAAAATCCACGTTGCCCCCTTTCTCTTGTACTTGCTGTGTGAACATGCAAAAGGTCTCATATTCTCCCTTGTTTTTCAAGCAATACATATATTGAGATTGAAGAGGACAGCATTGCTCTAGCTTTATTCTGGAACACGAAAAGAAACTAGATCCTAATCAACAGATTCTCAGAGAGTGATTTAATGTGTCACTGGAGCACTTATCTCCGTAGCATCGTCACTTGACTTTTTGCCCAAATTTACAGAATTGCGCATGTAAATCCCTGCATGGAATACCCTTCATGTGGCTGTGCTTCTGCAAAGTCCAAACCAATTCTCTCTTTTCTCTTTGATGCAGTGGCTTGCCCATAGCAAATGTCATTGATTTCTAGCATGGTTTCAAAGCAGCTTCCAGAGACTTCCTGATATCTAATTAATTTCACCCTTCTCAGACTCTTCTCAACTCTCTTGTCCTCATCCCATCATCTCAGAATTCTTCACCAGAACTGAGAAGGTAGATACACAGATGGTTAGCCCCTTTTGGAAGCCTTGTCTTGCTCTGTACAGACACAGTCATTAGCGAACCACTCTTTTATTAATTTTCGAGAAGGAAAAACGTACGCAGATGCCATTTTATATTACTGTTTAAGAATGTTAAAATATTATAAAGTGGGTTCTAGGCATTTTAACAGCAAAAGGCAGTGAGGGATATTTTAATAGTCACTATAAATAGCAGCCCATTGTACTACAATTATTAAGAATTAATTATTGGGCACAACAGAATGTGGAACAGACTATTGTGCCAGGAAGTGTTCTCCAAGAGTCTATTTTATTTTATTTTATTTTTAAAATTTATTTTTAAATTTCAGTAGAGATGGAGTTTCGCCATGTTGCCCAGGCTGGTCTTGAACTCCTGAGCTCAAGCGATCCTCCCACCTCGACCTCCCAAAGTGCTGGGATTACAGGCATGAGCCACTGCAAAAGGCCAAGAGTCAATTTTAAAAACCAGTTTAGAGTGCAAAGTAAAAAAGTAAAGCTTGCTGGGCTGTGGTGGAAACCTGTTGGCAATGGTGTAAAATAGAGCAAGGCATATCTGGACAGAGTCTTCAGGGATGGTCACACTTTGTCCACGTGGGGTGAGAGAAGACAAAAAAATTGGTTCTCGAAGGTAAAGTGTTCTCTCTCTCAGCTCTGTAGGCCCAAAACCTTGAGAGTCCACTTACCCATGGATGATTGAGCCTCAGAATGGCTTATACTATTCCTAATCTGAACTGCACCAAAATCTAAGCCTGAACACCCTGTTTTCTGCACAGGCCCCATCTCCTTGGTCAGCAAGTCCATTTAGAGAAACAACATACTGTCTAGATTTTATATTGTGGTATAATTAAATGACATAAAGTCAGAATAGACCAGGTGCAGTGGCTCACACCTGTAATCCCAGCACCTTGGGAGGCTGAAGCTGGTGGATCGCTTGAGCCCAGGAGTTCGAGACCAGCCTGGGCAACATAGTGAAATCTTGTCTCTACAAAAAAAATACAAAAATTAGCTGGTCGTGGTGACACACACCTGTAGTCCTAGCTACTTGCGAGGCTGAGGTGGGAGGATCGATTGAGCTCAGGAGGTGGAGGTTGCAGTGAGCCAAGGTCGCCCTACTGCACCCTAGTCCAGGTGACACAGTGAGAACCTGTCTCAAAAAAAAAAAAAAAAAACCCCCAAAAATCAGAATAATGGAACTAAGAGGTCTTTTCATCTTCCTAATGGAACAACCTCTACCACTTAAATATTTTTTGTCAGACTTCTGCCCAGTTATCAGAAGTCAGAACATCCTCTCTCTGGGAATGTAGGAGATAATGTAAACAGACATATAACAACCATATTTGCTACTTTCTCTGATGACAATGTTGATTTTAGGAAAAAAGTCAACGAAACACTGAACAAAGCCCTGAAATTTTCCACAATGATGCATCAAAAATCTTTTGACTCTGCAAATTCTCTTTTAAAAGTTAAAGTTTCCCTTGTTTTTTTCAGGTGCCCTAGTCAGGATAGGGCTGACTCTAGTCCCTTTGGGAAGAGCTTCCAAGTGCCACTAATCTCTCTATAATGCCTACAAAGTCCTATTCCTTCTAAGCAAAAAGGGATCTTTTTTTATTTTTTAACTCGATTCCTGCCTCAACTTGAGAAGTATACAAAGATCAAAGGACTAGTTGGGTCTTGTGAGAAAGCGACAGCTTTATAAGGGGGAGTTGGAAGTGTCTCGGTGCTGGATATGCAATAGTTCTTTGACTTTTGCTGGACTGGGCCGCATTACTAATTCCTTTTCTAAACCATTTCTACCCCAATCACACATTATTCACCACTCCTTTCTTCTCACCCTCCCATCCTTCTTAAGGTATTTGTTGACAATAGTATTAAGCACTATTTTAGTTACTAATCTGTGACTCCATAGATCCGTAGCATCTTTTTTTCTTACTGTTTCCAGCCCTGTTTATAGCTTTTTAAACCAGTGCACACTCTAGATCTGAAGTGGGCTCTTTTGGTTTTTTTTGTTTTGTTTTGTTTTGTTTTGTTTTTCCAAGACACATCTACCTTTTCACATCACAAAGAGACCTTTTCCTCAAAAATGATTCCAGTGAGCTCACTCTATTGCAGCTTCCTAAGATGTGTAACTTACTCTCCCCAAGTTCCTTAGAATAGATATTATGGATACCTTGATATTATCATGAAAATGTGAAGTTTTTATATTGGAATGCCAAGACTTTAAAACAGGATGGAATAGGGAACCCAAATATAATTATGAAATCAGAAAGGCAAACATAATTCACCTTAATTCACATAGGGGAGGAGCTAGATTCCTCTAGTTAAGTAGTTTGATATGATAGAAAACTAAAAGAGCAGGAAGGGAAAGAGACATAAATAGAATTCACTATATAACTATTAGGTTTCACGTCATTTAATTTAATTTCCACATGAAGGCTGATATTTGGCTGTGCAGCAATTAGGCACTAGAATGGTCAAACCAATTGTTTTCAGCAGGTGCCACTCTGGTCAGTGCCCAGGCTCTATCAGTAGTTAAATACTTGAAATATCATTTAAAACCACACTGAGCCTACATAATAGTTATTAATTCTACAAAGTAGTTATTTTTGTCTACATTTCAAAGAAAGGCTTAGTGAAGTTAAGTGAATCTACGGCTAGCAATGGAGTTTTATGAGAATTATCTCATTTACCCCTTTTTGAATACCCCTTAGGAGATATTATCCTAATTTTACAGATTAGGAAACTGAGGCTCAGAGAGATTAAATTGCCCCATGATGCACAAGTAGAAAAGCAAGAGTTCAAATTCAAGCCTAGTTCTATCTGACTCAGAGGTCCATTCATTTCATTATACCACTTTGCCTGCAAATGTCTTTGTGCTATATTTGCCACTAAGACAACTCTATGTCGTAAGTAGAATTTTCTGGGATCCTAGCTTTGTATTGTTGGTTTCAGTGATCTCTAGGCCTTTTCCAGCCATAACCATCATGTCAAGGTGTAAGTTAAGGTCTTTGTTCAAGGAGTCAACAAGGCATTTGTGTATACTCTAGTCATTCCCATATAGGGAGTGCTTTCATTAGACAATCAGTTGCATCATTTTTCCTTGATACGTTCTCTCTGGGATAAAGAGAGGAAGAACAGCTTAACACTCTGGCTGGGTACTTTCCAAGTGTGGCCTGTGGGAACTGAACATTTTGAAGGTAGAGTTAGTTGATTCTGCTTCTGTAACTGAAATTCTCAGGATGCCAAAGAACTTTCCAACTTTCGTGTTTATGTTGCCCAACATCACTTCTGAGGAAATTTTCTGCTTATTGTTTCCCACCACAATCAGATTTTGAGAAGTGTTGTAATATAGTGCAGTGGAGGCTAGATAAGCAATCAGCAAAAATAGACCTAGGTTCCAGTCATGTTCTTCCATACCTGGCTACAGAAGTTCAGGCAACGAGTTCCCCATCTCTTAATGTCTCATTCTTTTTTAAAACAATTTTTTTTTTGAGACAAGATCTTGCTCTGTCACCCAGGCTGGAATGTAGTGGCATGATCACAACTCACAGCAACCTTGACCTCCTGAGCTTGAGCAATCCCCCCACTTCAGCCTCGTGAGTAGTTGGGCCTACAGGTGCACACTACCACGCCTAGCTAATTTTTAAAAACTTTTTGTACAGGGGGAATCTCATTATGTTGCCCAGGCTGATCTTGAACTCCTGAGCTCAAGCGATTCTCCCGCCTCAGCCTCCCAAAGTGTTAGGATTACAGGTCTGAGCCACCATGCCTGGCCTGATCTCTCATTCTTTAACCCTCATGGGGTTGTTTTGGGTATCAAATGAGATAATGGTGTCAATGTGCTTTTTAAGCTATACTTTCTCTTGGAAATACATTGCTGCATTCAACATTTAACTAGTTACAGAATTCCTTTACAGCCATGGAATTTTGGCATGGAAAAGGTGTTAGGATCTACTTCAGTGGTTAAACAAATTTATAGATAAAACCCTTATTTCAATAGAAACCTTATTAGAAAGAGCAATAAATAAAAAGGTAGAAGCAGAATTTAGCTGCTCTGGTTGAAGCAAAAGTGGGCGTACTGAGTTCCCTGCCAATTCTGCTTTTTACCATTATAGAGTTCCCTGAGTCTCCTGTTAGAAACCTTAAGTTCCCAAAGAAACACAGTTTGAAAATCACTTACATAATCCAAACCCTCATATACAGATGGGCCTGATATCCAGAGAAGGAAATGGACTTGCCTAGTGCCATCCACCTCATACAGGGAGAGCTGGAATTAGAAGGCACATAGCTCACCCATAATATGGCAATATACTTTTCTTGCATAATGGTAATTTTGATCAAGAGATAGGCAAGGATACTTTTTTCGACATGAAGTATCTGAATTAGGGTAAATACACATGAAGTAGCAGGTATTTTGGTGTGAGGGGTACAATTCTAGACAGTCTCACTCCAGAACCTGTGCTCTTTATGTTGGTTTTTGTATTTTGTTTTGTTTTTTGTTTTTGTTTATTTTTTGTTTGTTTGTTTTTTTGAGACAAGGTCTCACTCTGTCACCCAGGCTGGTGGGCAGTGGTGCAATCGTGGCTTCCTGGGCTCAAGCAATCCTAAAGCCTCAGCATCCCTCGTAGTTGGGACTACATGCATGAGCCACCACACCTTTATGTTTTAAAAGCACATGCCATAGTGCCTTTCACATAGTACATGCTAAATATACGTTAATTCTCTTCTGGTCTTATTGAAAACAGGAGATATTTGGACAACCGTAAGTTGGGGAGGTAAAGAAAAGGGAGAGGAGGAACTTAAGCACTTGATAGAATCAGATCATATGGATGGGCAAACATGGAGTTAATATTACTATTCTTAATCACTTTCCCTACTTCCCACTTTCCTTAGCATCCTCCCCTCCACCCTTGAAAATCATCCAGTTTGATCTTCAAGTCATTGCACTAGAGCTGGCTGCTTTCCTGCTATAGGACTTCATCCAAACCTACACCCACACAAGCCATGTGTCTACTCCCTCCTGTATCTCATTAAAGGCCATGTTGACGATTCAAAAAAAAATGAGAAAATTATGTTTGGAGAGAAGACTGTAAGCCTGGATACACTTGGCCAGGGCAGAACTTGCCTGTCTGCAGAAGTCCACTCTGATGAAAGAGGGAATTCTGCTTCCTATCCTCTCAGGATATCGTCTGTAATAAAGTTGCATTTGTGTTGCACTTTATACTCTCCAAAGAACTTTTGCAGATGTTATCACATATGATGCTCACAAGAAACTTCTGAGTGAGGCAGAGCAAGTTCATTCAATAAGTATTTAATGCATCCTACTACCTGCCAAGCCTTGAGCTAGGCCTTGGCTTAAGCATATGAATAAGGCTAACTCCTACTCATCCTCTCAGCTCAACACAAATGTCATCCTTTTCTGAGAGGATTTCCCTTTCCGGCCCCCTGCTTTCTCCTAATTTCCTGCTTGTATCCTTCATAAGACTTATCACAATTTAATTATAGATTTATTTGTTTATTGTCTGGCTTCTCTACTTGCACTGCGAGCTTCAAGAGGGTTAAGACGTGGTTCCCCACACATAGCACAGTGGGGAAGGTTTCATAGTCTGGTAGAGAAACAGACAAGCACACACAGAAGCATAAGAAACTACTCTTGATGCCTTGGAAGAAGTCTGTTTAGAGTAGGGTCCTAGTAATAAGAGGAACAAATTCTATTTCTATGTGTTAGAAAAAGCTTCCCTGATGGAGTTACATATGAGCTGAATCTTGAAACATTATATAGAAACAAAGGTGGGGAAATACTTCCCCAAAGAGAAAGCAACATAAGCAATAGCATGGAGGCATAAGCACAGAGCCATATTCTAGGAACTGTAAGCATTTTGGTAATTTCTGGAGCACGTAAGAGCGAAGTGAAGGGTGTGAGTTGGTGAAAGATGAACTTGAAGAAGCAAGAACCAAATTAGCAAGAGGACTGTGAATGCTGTGCTACTCAGACTGAACTTCATTCCAATGACAATAATAATGGCTACTATTTATTGACTACTTCCATTCACAATAACAATAGCTACTATTTATTGACTATTAACTTTAAGCTGAGTACTTTACGTACATTTCCTTTTTAAAAAACTCTTTCTTATAGAAAATTCCACACATATGTATAAGTAGAAAGAATAATACAATGAACCTCCGTGTACCCAATTACCCAGCTTCAACAATTATCAACTCATGCCAATTGTTCTGGTAATCTGTTGTTGCATTGAAAAACCACCCTCCAAACTTCATGGGATAAAACAAGAATTTTATTAGATTCTGCGACTTGGGGCACCAGGAATGTGGGCAGGGCTTACCTGGGCAATTCTGTTGGTTGTAGCACCAACTGAGGCCACTCAGGAGTGGCCTACTGATAGACGGCTGATAGTAGTGGCTAATAGATGAGCTGGTCTGGAGGGTCCAAACAAAGCTTCACGCCTATGTCTGGTGGCTTGATGGAAATGGCTGGAAGGCTGAGATGAGCTGGAACTGTTGACTGGAATATCTAAATGTAGCGTCTCTGGCATGACAGTCTCAGGGTAATCAAAGTTCTTACTGGCTTCTCCCTTAGCAAGTGTCCAGAGAGAACTAGGCAGGAGCTTCATGAGGTTTTCTGACTTTGTCTCAGATGTAACACAACATCACTTCTGCTATATTGGTTCTAAGTGAGTTACAAGGTTTGCTAGGATGCAAAGAGAACAGAATTAGATTCAACCTCTTAAATGGGGTGAGTGTCAAGGTCACCTTGTAGAAGAGCACGTAGAATGGGAGATATTGTTGCTGCCATATTTGAAAACACAATCTTCCACACCATTCCTGTTTTATCTATACCCCTACACGTCCTCCACTTCCATGGACTATGTGAAACCAAATCTCAGACATCACATTTTCATCTGCAAACATTTCTGCATATATAGACTCGTTAGTGGGCATTTTTTTTAACCATTTACAAATGAAGAAACTAGAACCAAGAGGAGCTTGTATCACTTGTCAAAAGTCACAAAATAGCCTTTACAAAATTAAAAAAATTAGCCAGGTGTGGTGGCATACACCTATGGTCCCAGCTACTCTGGAGGCAGAGGCTGAGGCTTGAGCCCAGGAGATCGAGGCTGCAGTTAACCTTGATTGCACCACTCAACTCCAGGCTGGGCAACAGAGTGAGAAACGGTAAAAAAAAAAAAAAAAAAAAAGCCACAAAACTTACTGGTTCAAACATATGATTCCTTAATATGTTTGATTCTACTGCCTATGCTCTTTCCATATTGCTATTTTATAATGGTGAGCCACTGAGGGATTTTATTTTGTGTATTTATCTTAAGAGCTAGGTTATCACCGTGTTGCCCAGACTCGAGTGCAGTGGCTATTCACAGGCAAGAACAGAGTACACTGCAGCCTTGAACTCCTGGCCTCCAGCAATCCTCCTGCCTTGGCCTCCTGAGTAGCTGGGACTATAGACACATGCCACCGTGCCTGGCTTCCTGAGTGATTTTAAATAGAGAAGTGATATAATCTTGGCTTAGAAAATTTCTTCTTAGTTACAACATAGAAGGTAGATTGGAAGGGCCCTGAGTGGGGACAGAGAAACCAGCTAAAAGGCTGTAATTAGTCTAGGCCAGTACTTCTCAGATTTTAATGTGCATATGAATCACCTAAAGAGCTTGTTAAAATGTGGATTCTGATTTGTTAGGGTCTGGAGTGAAGCCCAAGATTCTGTGTTCCCAACAAGCTGCTACTTGGCTGAAGACCACATTTTGGGTAGCAAGAGCCTAGGCTAAGAATGATGAAAGTCTGAACCAGGGAAGTAATATTGGGAGTAATAAAGGGTTTACAAAGAAAAGAAGATAGAATCTATAGGAATTGTTTATCATAGGTAGTACCATTCCCATTTTCCTATTGATTCATAGGGAGGGTTAAAGGAGCTGAAAGATTATATACCTAGTTAACAACTAAGCTAGGACCAGAACCCAAACCTATCAATTCCTCATCCCACCTATTTACCACCCAAGGGAAGGTAAACAATACAGCTACAAAACATTAGTATTCCAAGTAAAACCAAACAATGAAAGTCTTTAACCAACGCATTCCACACAAAATTTAGTTCACATTTACTTTATTTTAAACTTATCTCCCTTAACCATTTCTTTCTTTTCTTTTCTCTTTCTCTCTCTCTCTCTTTCTCTCTTTCTCTCTTTCTTTCTTTCTTTTTTGTTTTTAGACAGGGACTCACTTTGTCACCCAGGCTGGAGTGCAGTGGAGCAATCTCAGCTCACTGCAGCCTCAACCTCCTGGGCTCAAGCGATCCCCCTGTCTCAGCCTCCCAAGTAGTTAGGACTACAGGCACATGCCACCATGCACGGCTAATTTTTGTATTTTTTGTACAGACGGGTTTCACCTTGTTGCCCAGGCTGGTCTTGAACTCATGAGGTTAAGCCACCCACCTGCCTCGGCCCTCAAAGTGCTAGGATTACATGCGTGAGCCATCCCGCCGGGCCCCTTAACTATTTCTTAAACTCTTTGTGCCTGCCACCATTTCTTTAGCATAAGGTGGAACATAAATCCAAAAAAATCATGTGCTTCACTATATTAAGTTTTTAAAAGCAGCATTTTACGGTGTTTAGTTACAAGTACTAGGATATCCGGGAGCTATGCTACCCAGTCACTGGACACTTTTATCCTGGATTTAACTGAGGAAAAATTTTACAGAGGGCATGAGATTTGACCTGGATCTCACAGGATGGGAAGGAGCTAGACAGGATGAAAGGAATGAAGGGGGCATTTCCAGGAGTGGAATGGTGGCAATCGGATCCAGGGGCAGGACAATACGTAATGTGAACTGCATATGTAAGTTACATGGTAAGCCTCTGCTCGCACTTCCAAAAATCCCCCAGAAAATCAGTTATAACAAAGAGGGGAAACCATGGATTACCTTTTCTGCATTAGTTGTTTTGGAGAGAATTTGCATTGCAGTAGGATAGCTACCACTCAGGAAGGTGAGAATTGGGGATGGGGGTGGGGATAAGATGTGAGGTGACACCAAAGAGATGAATATCAGATCCACATATCCATCTGTCTATCTGAATGGGCGTGTGTTTAATGATTATCTCATCCCAGGGGGAGGAGGGAAGAAGCTTCTCTAGCTATTCTGTTCAGGGCCTGACCACCCCCTCCCATGACCAGGAGGCATTCACAAACGAAGTCTTGAAGTTTAACCATTTGAGGAACTACCAGACTGTTTTCCAAAGCAGCGGCACCATTTTACAATCTCACTAGCAACGTATGAGGGTTTCAGTTTCTCTGCATCCTCCCTGACACTTGTTATTATCTGCCTAGTGGATGTGACGTGGTATCTCATTGTGGTTTGGTTTGCATTTCCCCCTTCCCAGGGCTAATGATGTTGAATATCTTTCCACGTACTGATTTCCACATAGCTCTTGATTGCTGATTGTAGGCATTTATTCACAACTCTGGTAACACAGTTACCATATCACCCAGAAATTCGACTCCCATGTATATACCCAAGAAAATTTAAAACATATGTTTACACAAAAAAAATTATACAAGAATGTTCACAGTAGTATTATTCATAACAACTAAAAAAAGGAAACAATCCAAATGTCCATCAATTAATGAATGGACAAACAAAAGTGGTACATTCATACAATGGAATATTATTCAGCCGTAAAAAGGAATGAAGTACTGATACATGCTACAAAGTGGATGAACTTTGGAAATGTCACACTAGGTGAAAGAAGTCAGGAACAAAAGGTCACACGATTCCACTTATATGAAATATCCAGAATAGGAAAATCCAGAGAAATGAAAAGTAGAATGGTTGTTACCAGAGCCTGAAAGGAGGATGAATGGGGACTAACTTCTTAATTGGTGTGGGGTTTTATTTTGTAGTGATTGATGGAAATGTTTTGGAACAAGATGTGCGCCACTGAGTTGTTTACTTTAAAATGGTTAATTTTAGCTCAAGGAGCCAGATGGAACCGGCTCCAGCACACCACTGCCTGAAGATTTTGCCCTCCTAAGTCAGAAAGATCTTACTGTTTATGCCTTATGATAGTCACATGCCACCGCTGAGAAAATGAGTACCGAAATGACTAGCACTTCGAATGGGAAGGGGGCGAACTCCTGGAGGGCAAAAATTCAATATCTCAAATATATTATCCTATCATCTCTCTGTCTACCTCTCTATCTACCTTCTTACTCACCTTTGTTGAATACTTAATTTTCCCAACAGTTTTATTTATGGGGAGATTGAGAACTAGAAATAACTAAGATCATACACATCTAGGAAGTGGCAGAGGTGGGATTTAAACTTTGGTCCACCTCAGTCTGTGTTCTTACATTTAAATGGAAGCCTCGGGGAGCCATGGGAATGGTACATAGCCATGTTCCTTGGGTACCCTCAAGCTATGGGGAAACTGCAACACTAAGTATGGCTGCTTCCTAAAGACTTCAGTTTCAGTTCAGAACTGGTGGCTTTGGAGCATTCTGAGGAACTGTGGGACCGTGGAACTGCGTAGCTGTCAGAAATTATTTAGTCAGAACTATGGGGCTCTACCTAATCTGAGGCTTCTTTTGTCATCCCTTTCAGAAAATCCAAAGAGGAATTTAAATATTTGGGGGTTTTCGTAGGGAGCTGAGATGCATATTGCTTCCAGGTACCTTTAGGACCATCGTTTCTAAAGACCTCACTTACCAGATGAAGAAACAAGCTTATAGAGGGGAAATGACTTCCCTAAGATCACCCAGCTGATTCAGTCAAGCGTCACCAGTAGATGAAGAATTAACTGGAAGAAATTTGTCCTCATCCTCAACCTCTCCATTTCCCATTCCATCTTTTTTAATGTTCCTTCCTTGGTATCTCAATAAGATATACTCTTAAAAAAACCTCTTTATTATATTTATTATAGAATTTCATATACTGTATATTATTTATTTATAAATTTCTTGTTTTTTTCTTTTTTGTTCTTTTTTTTTTTTTTTTTTGTGGCAGGGTCTCACTCCGTAACTCAGGCTGTAGTGCAGTGGCACGATCTCGGCTCACTGCAGCCTCTGCCTCTCTGGCTCAAGCAATGCTCCCACCTCAGCCTCCCGAGTACCTGGGACCGTGGGTGCGCCTCATCATGCCCAGCTAATATTTATTTATAAATTATACATAATTTATATATTTTGCTGAATGGGTGATTGCTTTCTAAAATATTTTAAAGCAAGCCCCAGACAGCATACTATTGCAAGGTATATATTCATAAAGAAAAGCGGTGTGATATCTATAATAGCAGAACCTAAATAAACATAAAGCCTACAGTGGGCTGAAGGTAGGAGACCTAGGCCTTGTTTTACTTAGCTGTGCCACTAAGTAGCTATCTAATCATGGGAAAGTTGTTTAAGCCCTTAGTCCCAGATTTATTTCCTTAAAAACAAAATAAAACTATATTTTATTACGATTTACAACATTAAAATTCTATGACAACTCATGGCCAGACACGGTGGCTCACGCCTGTAATCCCAGCACTTTGGGAGGCCAAGGTGGGCAGATCAACTGAGGTCAGGAGTTCAAGACCAGCCTGGCCAGCATGGTGAAACCTCATCTCTACTAAAAATGCAAAAATTAGCCTGGTGTTGTGGCACGCGCCTGTAGTCCCAGCTACTTGGGAGGCTGAGGCACAAGAATCGCTTGAACCCGGGAGGCGGAGGTTGCAGTGAGCCGAGATCATGCCACTGCACTCTAGCCTGGGGGACAGAGCAAGACCTTGTCTCAAAAACAAAACAAAACACAAAAACCTGTAACAATTCAAATTCCCCGAGGGATATTTGAATTTAAAAAGGGAACAGACGTTTAATGCTCCCTGGTTACTTATCTGGTAATGGAAAGTGATTTGGGGGAGCATTAGTTATAGCTGTGGGGATGGGAGAAGAATTGTTCAGAGGTCTTAAAGTTACGCTTTTCGTGCAGATGCCAAAACGTTTCCAAAGAAGGCTGGTCTTGACTACCACAGCTGCCAGGTGTGATTCTGAGAAATGCAAAATTATGCCATAACTCCTCTTTACTAGTAGACTTTCAGGATTAGTTGTTTGAATACCCTGAAGATCAACTGTCCGAATTAAATTGGGAAACTGTGGTTTAAGTATAAAATATTTTCCATCTTCAAACGAATATCTATTTTCTGAAGTATCCCAAAACTCCACAATTTGTTTAACCATAAGGGTTTTCTTTTTGTTTTTTTTTTTTTTCCCTTTATTTTACTGCGGTTTGTGAGAAGTTAATGAAAGGCCAGTTTTTGGAAGTTGAATGCTGCCATCTGGTGGTTGACAGGCAGCACTGAGCTGGAGTAGGGAAATCTTTCCGCCTGACCCGTGGCAAAAAACAAACAACAAAAAAACCCACAGGACTAATGGCATAAGATGTAGGTCCGGACACAGTGGCCACGCCTGTAATCCCAACACTTTGGGAGGCCTATGTGGGAGGATTACCTGAGGCAAGAGTTCGGGACCAGCTGGGCAACACAGTGAGACCCCCGCCCACCTACCCCCGCAACCATCTCTTAAAGAAAAAAAAAGCATGAGATGTACAAATCAAAAAGCAACTTAAATGCTTTTTATTTTACCCACAAATGGTTTATTTTTTCTAATATAAGTAAAATATGATTATTTCAGGAATTTATAAAATATGTTAAAGTACATGTGGGAAAATACAAATTTCCTACAGTTCTTAAATTCTAACGCATTTTGGTGCATTTTTTTCCAATCTTTGTTTATTGCATTCTTTGCAATATCCCGAGTTTCATTAAAAATTCAATTTTTTGCCGGGCACGGTGGCTCAGGCCTGTAATCCCAGCACTTTGGGAGGCCGAGGTGGGGGGATCACGAGGTCAGGAGTTCGAGACCAGCCTGGCCAACATGGTGAAACCCCGTCTCTACTAAAAATACAAAAATTAGCCTGGCGTGGTGGTGGGCCCCTGTAATCTCAGCTACTGGGGAAGCTGGGGCAGGAGAATCGTCTGAACCAGGGAGGCAGTGGTTGCAGTGAACCGAGATTGCGCCATTGCACTCCAGCCTGGGTGACGGGCAAGACTCTGTCTCAAAGAAAAAAAAAATTCAATTTTTTTCATAACTCTGACTTTCATCCAAAAATATTTCTTGAGTACCTTCTAAATACCAAGTACTTCGTTAGGCACTAGAGATAAAATAATAAAGAAAAAAATCTAGAAAGTCCCTGTCCTCACAGAGCTTGCATTCGGGGTCAAGAGCAACAATAAACAAATGAAGACACAATTAAAGGTTAAATCATGAGAAATGCTATGAAGAAAAATAAGGCTTGACAAAAGGAAATAGAATGATTACAGAGCTACTTCAGATAGGGTGGTCATGAAAGGCCCCTCTGAGGTAGTGTAATAAGTAACATTTGAGCAGCATTCTGAATGACCAGAAGGAGAAAGCCATGTAAATGTGTAGGGGAAGAGTCCCATAGGGCAGGGGTCCCCAACCAGGCCACAGACCGGTATCTGTTCAGACCGCACAGCAGGAGGTGAGAGGAGGCTGAACTTCATCTGTATTTCCAGCTGCTCCCTATCACTGGCATTACCGCCTGAGCCCCGCCTCCTGTCAGATCAGTGGCAGCATTAGATTCTCATAGGAGCGTTAACTCTACTGTGAACTGTGCATGCAAGGGATCTAGGTTGCAAACTTCTTGTGAGAATCTAATGCTTGATGATCTGTCATTGTCTCCCATCACTTCCGTCCAGATGGGACCGTCTAGTTGCAGGAAAACAAGCTCAGGGCTCCCACTGATTCTACATTAAATTGTGTATTTCATTATGTATTACATTCATTATATTCATTCAGTATATTCATTATATATTACCATATAATAATAATATAAATAACGTGCACAATAAATGTAATGCACTTGAATCATCCTGAAACCATCCCCCCTGCCTACACCCAATCCATGATAAAATTGTCTTCCACAAAACCTATCTTTAGTGCCAAAAAGGTTGGGGACCTCTGCCCTAGGTGTGAAAAGTGTTCTAAGAGGAAAGGGAAGTGCAAATGCTCTGAGGCAGGAGCATGCTTACTGTATTAGTGGCATAGTAAGGAAGCTGGTGTGGCTGGAAAGGTGTGTGGGAGATAAAAACAGGAAGGAAATAAAATAGGAGAGCGCAGCCAGACATCAAACCACAACAGGACCAAACCATGTGCAAATTTTATTTTCCCCCATTTAAATCCATTTAACATAACAGAGCTGCATCTTGAAGGATGGGGAGGATCCACAGTCAGCAAAGGAGGGAAAGAACATCCCGGAGAGAGACCAATGATGAAGCAAAGGCATGAGCGCTTTTAAGGTTAAGAGTATGAGCTCTGGGACTTGAGAGAGATCTCCCAACTCTGCCACTTCTGGTTGTACCATGATCCCCTTTTCCCGAACCAATAAATAGAGTGTAATCAGTTAGTACATCATAGGCCCTGTCTCTAGGAACCCTAAGATCAGACGAAGATGGCTACACTGATAGAGTGGTAAAGATCCAGCCAAGCAGAGGGTCACCCAACATCCACTATTATTATTGGATGGAGTATTAGAGTGGGGATGTAGTAGACGGGAGAGAGGGAGGGAGTTTGGCACATTAAAAAGTAAGAAGCAGAAAGACTGATGGATGGAGAGATGGAGATAAGGGGTAAGCACTATAATTTCACCGGATCTTGGGCAGGAGTTTTAACTACCACTAAGAAGTAAGATCCTGCATTATCTCAAACTTTAGTATACATCAAAATTTTCTGGAGGGTTTGCTAAAACACAGATTTCTGGGACCTATACCCAGAGGTTTTGATTCAATAGGTCTGAGGTGAAGCCTGAGAATTTGCAAGTTCTCAGGTGAGGCTGAGAATGCTGGTTTGAAGACCACACACAGAAAATTCATGCTATGATTGGTGCCAAATGAAGCAAAAATGGGAAATTCAGTCAGCCTGTTTCTTTGTTCTGTTCACATACTGCCAAACAGCTAGACTGCACATCTCTTGGCATTGTCCCAACTGATTGTTGTGACAATGTTGTACTTCTGATGTTACTCAAGGCAGAGAGGGAGAGGTTTGTGACTTATATAGCTGCTGTTTCATACAGGGGAAAAACCATTTGAAGCTTGGGAAATATTGCTGGGCTCACTGACTTATGCTGTTGCTTTTTGCTTTTTTTTTTTTTTTTTCTTTTGAGACAGTTTCTCGCTCTGTCGCCCAGACTGGAGTGCAGTGGTGCCACTCACTGCAGCCTCCACCTTCCAGGCTCAGATGATTCTCTCACTTCAGCCTCCCAAGTAGCTGGGATTGCAGGTGCACACCGCCCCACTTGGCTATTTTTTCTGTAGAGACAGGGTTTCTCCATTTGCCCGGGCTGGTCTGGAATTCCTGGGCTCCAGCAATCTACCTGCCTTGGCCTCCCAAAGTGCTGGGATTATAGGTATGAGTCACTGCACCTGGCCATACTGTTGCTCTTTACCGTAATTACCCATTAGCAAGCAAGACGTTGAAAGCAATGTGTCCATCCCATATTCTTTGTAAATGAGATTATGAGAAAACAAGCCTTTTAGTATTCTGGTAGTGGGGATGTCAAATGGTACAACCTTTCTGTACAGCAACTTCTTTGTAGCAACCCAAATATGCACTATTTGATCCAGCAATTTTACTTCTGGAAAACTATCATACGTAATGAATTGAAGAGGTACTGCAAACATATAAGTACATGAAAACTCACCACAAGCATAATTTACAAAAACTTAAACTGAAAATGGCCTAACTATCCAGCAATGGGGAACTGGATAAATAGCGTAGAAAGCTTTACTGTGGAAGAAGGCTTAGTGGCAGTAAAATAAATACGGAGGTAGATATTACAAGTTTGCGTGTGTGTGTGTGTGTGTCTGTGTGTGTGATAATTTTGGGTATTTTGTATTTTGAAAAATTTCTGCAATTAACGTATTATTTTTGTGATATGAAGAAACATTCTTTCTCCAAATCATTTGCCACAAATTACATTAGGAAGCTTCATGCACATTGGGCAACAGAGTGAGACCACGTCTCAAAAAAAAAAGTATACAAGAAGATGTGTATAGCTTATATGCAATTACTATGTTATTTCATATCAGGGACCTGAGCACCCATGGTTTTGGTATCCACTGGGGTCCTGGAGTTAATCCCCCGCAGATACCAAGGGACAAATGTAGTAGATTGGACTAAATCCACGTTCAACTTGAAGTTCATTTTAAAAATAAATAATTGAAGTTGGCTTATTTCTTTGACCTTTGTATCCTTCATGAAGGTGCAGTACAGGAAGAGACTCTTTGTGAATTAAGGGCTCCAGGTAGAATCTAGTTAACTGCATTTTCTTCTGATACATAAAAGATACCTTTTTATACATCAAGTAGTCCTAAAACAGACATGAATTCTTTAATATCACGTGAACAAGCTTATTGTGCAATTCTATTATACTCACCTGATTATCCTTTGCTTGAAAGTTGAATTTCAAGTATATTCCTCTGGGCTGGTGCAGAAAACTCTTGGTTGTAGTATATTTTGTCCTTAGGAGTAAAGTTTTAACCCTATGTCTCACATTTGTGTCATTTAAGCGTAATAATTAATAAAAATATATTTGACAGCCACTAATTAGATGAGCAACTTTGGGCCATTCAACTTCATGTAAGTCTCATTAACACCAGCTATAAAACGAAGAAGGTATATTCAAGAATCTTCAAGCTCCCTTTTTAGTAGTTAGATTCCAAGTTCTGAATCAGGGAGTATCAGTGCAGCATTCAGAAGGATTGTAAACATACATTAATCTAGTCTTTTTTAAATCATTACATCAAAATATCTAGGTGAGTTTTTCTACTGTTTATCTTTTTTAAAAATTGCATGCATGCATTAATCTAGTCTTTTTTATATTGTTACTTCAAAATCCCTAGATGAGTTTTTCTACTGTTTATTTTAAAAAATTTCTTCTTCTTCCTGGGCTCAGGTGATCCTCCCACCTCAGCCTCCCAAGTAGATGGTACTACAGTACGTGCCACCACAACCAGCTAATTTTTTGTATCTTTTTTTGTAGAGACGGGGTCTCACTCTGTTGCCCAGGCTGGACTCGAACTCCTGGGCTCAAGTGATCAGCCTATCTTGGCCTCCCATAGTGCTAGGATAATAGGTGTGAGCCACCGTGCCCAGATTCCACTGTTTAAATGCCAAATCAGTCTTACTATTTTTAAAGTATGGTTATCCCTATATGCATTTTGGAACAAAAGTAGCCAGAGTCTTCATATAGAGAAAAAAAATGGATTCATGGTTGCCTTGGGCTGTGAGAAGGGGAGGAAAGGAGGGAAAGGGGGAGTGACTATTAATGGGTACAGAGTTTCTTTGGGGGACATTAAAAATGTTCTAAAATTAGACTATAGTATTGGTTGCACATTCTGTTAATATACTAACTGAACCGTATAATTTAACTTGGTGAACCTTATAGTATGAGAATTATATCTCAATAAACTTGTTACCAGAAAAGTAGCTGGAGCACATGGCTACATAGCAGTTAATATGAAAAGCAGCTCAGTTATCCAAAATTTCATTCTGCCACATGGTAGAGGTATGTTCTACATGAGGACTCCTGAAAGGCTGCTAGTGGGGCCTGGTTCTTGCTTTGTCTTACTAAAACAGCTCTTCACATAAATAAACAGTACAGAAGAGTTTTATTTTCTTTTCGTTCTTTTTTTTTTTTTTTTGAGACATTAAGACAAGGTCTCATTCCAGTCCCCGAGTATCATAGCGCATTGCATTCTCACCTTCCCTGGCTCAGTTGATTCTCCCACCTCAGCCTCCCAAGTAGCTGGGACTACAGGCACGCACCACCACAGCCTGCTAATGTTTTGCATTTGTAGTAGAGACGGGATTTGGCCATGTTACTCGGCTGGTCTCGAACTCCTGGGCATGATCAATCAGCCCACCTTGGGCTCCCAAAGTGTTGGGATTACAGGCATGAGCCATAGGACCTGGCTGAAGACTTTTTTTTAATGGGTAGTTAGATATTTCAAGGGAATATGTTTATCACACATAGTCACATTCTGTTAGAGGTAAAATACAACAAAAGCCCAAATGCTGTGTGGTGATTCCGATGTTGTCAGTTGAGTTGCTGTACTTAGCAGTTCCAAAGAAATCAGATATTTTTTTCTCAGTTTATTTTTTTTTAAGTCTGGTTATAAATGTTTTTCCTACCATGACCCAACTGGACCAAAAACTGTTTATTTTGGAAAAAACGGAGAGAATGCTCTGAGTAATTAGTTTCCTAATTGCTTTTCAGTTGTAATTTCGCTTTCTTTTTCTTTATTTTCTTTAACAACATACATCTGGGTTGGCCTAATCTAATCATATGATAAAAGCAAAAGGGAGCAAAAGAGTAAGTCAGAATGATTCAAAGAGTGAGAAGGACATAACCTTCTTTTGCTGGTTTAAAGATGGAGGGAATTCAAGCTGCCTCTAGAGGCAGAGTGCCCCTGGCTGACAGCCAGCAAGGAAACGGGAACCTCATTCTCACAATCCCAAGGAACTGAAATCTGCTAACAACTAGAAGGAGCTTGAAAGCAGATTTTTCCCGAGAACTTCCAAGTTAGAGGGCAGCCTGGCCAGCACCTTGATTTTGTCAGAGGCGTTTGAATCATCTTGAATAGGGGCTGGGTAAAATAAGGCTGAGACCTACCTGGCTGCATTCCCAGATGGTTAGGCATTCTAAGTCACAGGGTGAGATAGGAGGTTGGCACAAGATACAGATCGAAAAGACCTTGCTGATAAAACAGTTTGCAGTAAAGCAGCTGGCCAAAACCCACCAAAACCAAGATGGCGACACGAGTGACCTGTAGTCATCCTTACTGTTACACTCCCACCAGATCCATGACAGTTTACAAATGCCATGGCAACATGAAGAAATACCCTATACGGTCTTAAAAGGGGAGGGATTAATAATCCACCCATTCTTTAGCATATAATCAAAAAATAACCATAATAATGGGCAACCAGCGGCCCTCAGGTCTGCCCTGCCTATGGAGTAGCCATTCTCTATTCCTTTACTTTCTTAATAAACTTGCTTTCACTTTATGAATTTGCCGTGAATTCTTTCTTGCACGAGATCCAAGAACCCTCTCTTGGGATCTGGATCGGGACCTCTTTCATGTGACAATTTCATCTCTATGGAACCCTAGGGAGAGAACTAGCCAAGCATGCCTGGACATCTGACCTATAGAACTGTGAGATAATGAATGGGTGCTATTTTAAGCTGCTTTTTGTGGTAATTTTTGTTTTGCTTTGTTTTGTTTTTGAGACAGGGTCTCTGTTGCCCAGGCTGGAGTGCAGTGGCATGATCTCAGCTCACTGTAACCTCCGCCTCCAAAGTTCAAGTGATTCTCCCACCTCAGACTCCCGAGTAGCTGGGTCTATGGGTGCACACCACCACACCTAGCTAATTTGTGTATTTTTTGGTAGACACGGGGTTTCACCATGTTGGCCAGGCTGGTCTTGAATTCCTGACCTCAAGTGATCCACCCACCTCATCCTCCCAAAGTGCTGGGATTACAGGCGTGAGCCACCTCACCTTGCCTGTGGTAATCTGGCAGCAATAGAAAACTAATACACTAGGCTTTTAAATAATTTAACTTCTTTACTTGTACTTGTGGGGTTTGGTGTATAAATTATTTCATCACCCAGATAGTGAGCGTATTACCTGATAGGTAATTATTCAACTCTCACCCTCCTCCCACCCTGCACGCTAAAGTAGGCCCCAGTGTCTGTTGTTCCCTTCTTTGTGTCCATTTGTACTCAAAATTTAGCTTCCACTTAAATAAATGAGATCATGCAGTAATTGGTTTTCTGTTCTCGTGTTAATTTGCTTAGGATAATGACCTCCAGTTGCATCCATATTGCTGCAAAGGACATGATTCCATTCTCTCACAATAAAGTATTTTTAAGATAAGATATGCACATTGTCTTTCTACATACAATGCTATTGCACACTTAATAGACTATAGTATAGTATACATAAAACTTGTGTTACAGTCTTGCCAATGCACCACAATGTAGCAGTCTCTTATTGTGAGGTATTATCTGAAGTTCTTTGTCTCACAACCAAGAGAATTAAGGAGCATGGACGCAAAGGGTGAGGTTGGAGTGAAAGTTTAATAAGCAAAAAAAGAAAGCTCTCTGCTGCAGAGAGGAGGCCTGGAAGTGGGTTGCCATTTTTACAGTTGAACACAAAGGTTTTTATAGGAAACTGATGAGGGCTGGGCATCTCATTTGCATAAACCATGAATTTCTTGTAGCTCTGCCCTGTCCTTCTAATGCACATGCTGGCCCTTAGCTTGAGTTACTTCATATTGTTTTGTTTCCCTTACTGCACATGTGTCAGGGAACAGAATTTTCTATTGCAGGCATGTCCGGGCAAGTCATCTGTGTAGCCTTTCTTATCTGTGCAGCTGTGGGCATATCTTAGGGAAGCCCCCTTGTGCAAGTTCCCTTATCAGTGCATGCTGGCTGTTCTTTTGGTCAAAAGGAGTAAACTCAGGACCCACCTTAACTGCCTGCTTGACCGGGTTTTCTCTTTTCTCCTCTTTCACTTGCACATGCACTGGAAAACCAAAAAATTTGTGTGACAGCTTTATTGCTGTATGCTCTTTATTGGGATATTCACTTTATTGTGGTAGTCTGGAACTAAGCCTGCAATATCTCTGTGGTATGCCTGTATATGCAAATAAACTTCTAATTATTTTTCTCTTGTTAATCTGTCTTTTGTTACAGGGGTCTGTCTCAACTAACTCAGAAAAGGTAGAGGAAAAATTATTCTTTCTTCCCTTACATCATCACTAGGCAAAGTCCTCCGCTATTGGAGCCAGCAGCATTTGGAGTACTGAAATTTATTTAGCATGTCTAGTATGTTTGTATTTCTAAAGAGCAGAAGAGTTTTAAATTTTAAGATTGAAAATGAGGAAAAATCTTCACAGCATTGAATTCTTCAACATGACATTGCCTGCATGCTTTAAGCAGAAAGGGTACAACATCAAGACATTTATAATCACCAGAGAAAATTGATGCATGGAAATCTCGAATGTAAAAATAAAACCAAGCCAGATGGCTGGGCAGGGTGGCTGACTCCTGTAATCCCAGCACTTTGGGAGGCCAAGATAGGCGGATCACGAGGTCAGGACATCGAGACTATCCTGGATAACTGGGTGAAATTCCATCTCTACAAAAAATACAAAAAATTAGCCAGGCGTGGTGGCACGCACCTGTAGTCCCAGCTACTTGGGAGGCTGAGGCAGGAGAATCGCTTGAACCCGGGGGGGCAGAGGTTGCAGTGAGCCAAGATCACGCCACTGCACTGCAGCCTGGGCGACAGAGCAAGACTCCGTCTTAAAAACAAAAACAAAAACAAAAATCAAACCAAACCAAACCAAACAAAACAAAACAAAAAAACCAGCCAGGTAGTTTTACTTAAGAATTTTCTGGTTCTGCATTAGGATTGTTTACAGACGTTGTTATGGATTGTTCAGTCAGATTCTAGAAGCTCCCTGCTGAAAATTACATTTTTTATTTCATATTGTCCATTTAGAATAATTAAATATAGTTGTACAGATGTCTGCCTGCAATTAACCTTTCTGTCTTCTATGATTTTTATAGGAATTACACTCATTTCCTGGTGTTATCTAAATGGGAAAAGTTGAAACAAATCATCCAAAAGCCATCCTTACTCAGCACAAGGTGTTTATTGTCTGTATTTAAAATTCACTCAACATTTTCAGTGACAATATTCTCTTTGCTTGATCCTCAGTCTGACATTCAGTTTCAGATTTTTTGCCACTATTACCAGATGCAAGAATGTCAAAGCCGGTGAACCCCTAGAGATCAAGCAGGTCAACCTCTTCACTTAAGAGATAAGGAAACTGGGATTCGGAAGAGTCAAAAGACTTCCTGAAGGCCTTATAGCTAGTAGTGACCCACAGGCAAACTGTCTTAAGATCTCAGTGGGGCCTGGATCCAAACACTGCTTGTCAGAATCTAGAAAATATATCATAGTTGGAGATAAAATCTACGAATAGTGCCCTGAAAATCTTTATATATACTAGGCCTGTGACTTTGACTGTATTCATAATAGCTAAGTGAGAGAGAAAACTGTATTATCCCAATAACTTAATTTACTCTTTATTATTATTTTTAAAAATTTCTTTTCAAATTTGGGGGGTAAATAGTAGCTGTACATATTTATGGGACACACGAGATGTTTTGATACAGACATTCAGTGTGAAATAAGCACATCATGGAGAATGGGGTATTGATTCCCTCAAGCATTCATCCTTTGAGTTGCAAACAATCCAATTACACTTTTTAAGTTATTTTAAAGTGTACAATTAAGTTATTCTTGACTATAGTCATCCAATTGTGCTATGAAACAGTAGGGCTTATTTATTCTAATTTTTTTTTGTACCCATTAACCATCCCCACTTCTCCCCAAGCACCCCCACTACCCTTCACAGCCTCTGGTAACCATCTTTCTACTCTCTCTGTCCATGAGTTCAATAGTTTTGACTTTTAGATCCCACAGATAGGTGGGAACATGCAATGCTTGTCTTTCTATGCCTGGCTTATTTCACCTAACATAATGTCCTCCAGTTCCATCCATATTGTTGCAAATGACTGGATCTTATTCTTTTTTATGGCTGAACAGTGGTCCATTGTGTACAAGTACAATATTTTAATCCATTTATCTGTTGATGGACACTTAGGTTGCTTCCAAATCTTGGCAACTGTAAACACAGAAGCAACAAACATGGGAAGGCAGATATCTCTCCCACATATTGATTTAATTTCCTTTGGATACATAACCAGTAGTAGGATTGCTGAATCATATGGCAGTTCTATTTTGACTTTTTTGAGGAAGCTCCAAGCTGTTCTCTCCACAGTGGTTGTACTTATTTACATTTCCACTGTTAAAGCAAAGTAAATATGGCCTGAGACGGACTAAATAATTCTATATTTAGGTTCTTGCGGATGAACCTAAATAAGTAGACAAGATTGGTTAATTCCTAGGCATTTCATTTTATGTGTGTCTATTATAAATGGGATTACTTTTTTAAATTACTTTCTCCGCATTGTTCACTATTGACTTACAGAAATGCTACTAATTTTTGTATGTTGATTTTGTATCCTGTGACCATACTAAATTTTTAAAGTCAGCTCTAATAGTTTTCTTGTGGAGTCTTTGAGTTTTTTCCAAATATAAGATCATATAATCTGCAAGCAAGGATAATTTTACTTCTTCTTTTCCAATTTGGATGCCCTTTATATTTTTCTCTTGACTGATTGCTCTACACAAGACATGAATGCCTGCTTTTACTACTTCTATTCAACATAGTGTTGGACATGCTAGCCAGAGCGATTAGGCAAGAGCAAGAAATAAAATGTATCCAAATTGGAAAGGAAGAAGTAAAATTATCTGTTTGCAGATCACATGATCTTATATGTAGAGAACCTTAAAGATTCCACTAAAAAACTG
The DNA here is from genome assembly GCF_028878055.3 of Symphalangus syndactylus. Taxonomy (NCBI): domain Eukaryota; kingdom Metazoa; phylum Chordata; class Mammalia; order Primates; family Hylobatidae; genus Symphalangus; species Symphalangus syndactylus. Next base: position 118,944,168 of record NC_072447.2, on the reverse strand, counting down.
TTAGAACTAATAAACAAAGTCAGCAAAGTTGCAGAACACAAAATCAACAGACAAAAAGCAGCTTGATTTCTATAAACTAACAATTAACAATCCGAAAAGGAAATTAAGAAAAAAATTCCTTTTACAATAGTATCAAAAAGAACAAAATATTTAGGAATAAACCTAACCAAGGAGGCTAAAGACTTGTACACTGAAAACATCACTGAAAGAAATTAAAGAAGGCACAAATAAATGGATATGAGGCAGGAGAATAAGGCCTGGAGGCAGAGAACATAAGGCTGATTCACCCTTACTTCCGAGAACTAAATCAAATTGAAATACTTCGTCTATGACAGGAAATGTCCTCTCCATTTACATAGGGTGTACACTAAGTAAATTATTTTCTAACTTTACTTCATCCTCTTCATTCATACAGGGCTTATACCAAGCAATCAATGGAAACCTCTAGAGGGTAATTAAACCCCAGAAAATTCTGAAATAGGGTTCTTCAGTCCCTATGCTCGGGACCACTCCCATACTGTGGAGTGCATTTTCATTTTCAATAAATCTCTGCTTTTATTGTTTCATTCTTTCCTTGCTTTGTTTGTGCATTTTGTCCAGTTCTTTGTTCAAGACGCCAAGAACCTGGACAACCTCAACCGGTAACATACTTTGGTGAGTCAGCCAGGAGGTAAGCCCAAAGTTTGGAATTTAATTTTCTCCTGTTCCTTTCTGCTTCATACAGGGGAATCTCTCTTTTTCTCTTTTTCTTTCCAACGTGGGGCGCTTGGTGAGCAGCAGCTAAACATGGAGGCAACTGGAGGTTTCCCGCCATGGCCGGTGAAACTAAGGGGTGTCCATGTGGAGGCGCCTAACCACCACCACCCAGTTCGGGTAAAGGATCTGGGTCTTTTTCCTTTTTTTTTCCCTCTCTTTCTTTACTCTTTTCTATCTTTTCTGGTTGTGGTCCCTGATCTCTACATGTGGCGCAGCTTGGAGCAAACTCACACGCTTTTCAGGTGACTTACACCTTCTTTTCTTATGCTAAATTCTTCCCTTCTCCTACTTGACTGGCTAAGGACAAAAGAAACCCACCTAGCCTTTAGTTTCCTATCATTAAAGTTCATAGCTATCACTCTAGTGAAGAACAGGAAGCATGGGAAAAGGTGGCCTTATAAATTAAAAGGCTGCTAGAAGTTGAGGCCTTCATCCAGGGACAAAAGGAAAGCTCATAGTAGGCCATCACCTCTGGAAAGAAAACATGCAAGTGGCACTGGTGCCCACCTGAGGTCAGAGACGTCTGACAATCTAAGATTGGACCTCAAAGGGGGATACCCTGGGGGATCCTCCAGACCTCGACATCTCCAAATGGGATATCCTTAGCAGAGGTTCTGAGGTCTAGTATTAAACCATCCTTAGAATTTCCTCTTTCAGTTGCAATACTGTTTGGACCCAATATTGTTTGGAACCTGGAGTTTACTGTTGAATGGGAAAATGGGATGGTATTGCATGTATCCAGGCTTTTGTGCTGCTGTTCTAAGCAGGGGGCCTGGTTAATGTGTGATGCTCTCCTTTGGTGCTGTTTGGCCCCAGTGTTCTTTGGAGTCGGGAGGTTTGGCCTTTAAAAATCACACTGCCATGGAAACTGCTTTACCTGAAACTGGTTCACAGCCTTCATCGGATTATCTATTGGGGCAAACAAAGTAAAACTGGCAAGCTTGTATTGCTATTTCATGGCTAGGGTTCCAAACTATTGGATATGTCAAGTGTTTGGCATAGAAGGTTATAATACTATAAACCTAGCCAAAACAAAATGATCTTGGTTTGCATGCCTTTTTTTTTTTAATGAGTAATTTGTGAAAGGAAAATATCTTGGGCCACAAAAATCACTAAGCTAAAGGGAAAATTCAAGCTGAGACCTGCTTAGGGCAAACCTATCTTCCATTCTATTCAAAGTTATCCTTCTGCTCACTGAGATAAATGCATATCTGATTGCCTTCTTCCGAAAGGCTCATCAGAATCTCAAAAAGAAGGCAACCATTTGTTTCTCACCTACCTGTGACCTGGAAGACCCCTGCCAGCTTTGTCCCACCTTTCCAGACTGAACCAATGTTCATTTTACATATGTTGATTGATGTCTCATGTCTGCTTTGTTAACAGTGAAAGAACTGAGTACAGTTAATGGAGTAAATGTTTTAGGTAAACTTTTTGTGTAAATTATTTTTGATGCTCATTTACTATCTGAGTCATTTCCAATTAAGAAAGGGTTGTGATATGGGGAAATATGTTTCTAAAATTGTGGAATTGTTCTTATCTATAAATGCCCATATCTTATGGTTCAGGATTTCTTGCTTTTTAGGGTTTCACTAAAGTTTTAGGTTACTAAGGATAAGAATTCTAATTAACACATAATTCTGTACACAAAATGTGCCAGAAAGGGTTATGTTATTAGTGAGAAAAAGAATAATTTTGTCTAATTATCTGAAAGTTGGTTAAACAATGTATTAAGGAGCCAGTAAGTAGGAGAGAAGATTGTGGACAAAGTTTAGATAATAAAATATTCTTTAAAACCTGATAGAGAATTGGAGACATTTGGCTAATTAACATTTTCATAGTTAAAGCTCTTAGGCCTGATTAAAGTAAAATAAGAAGTATTGTAAAGAAATGCATCAGCAGTTAGGCAATTCTTTTTTTTTTTTTAATATAGTTAAGCCTGAATTTAGCATGGAGCCAAATTTCACATACATGCTTGCATTGCTTCACACTATGTTTACTGTTTTGTGCTTATAGTACTGGCACTGGAGTAATTATTGGTCATGTGCCTAGAGTGAATTTCTTTATTGCATAGGATGTATGGTGATAGTGGTGAACTTAAGGATATTAAATTGTGTATCAGGGATAAAATATTCATTATGTGGTTTTTAGGGGCCCCTGGGTAACACTGTAGACTCCAGCGAAGACTGAATAGAAAAGGTTTAGGGTTGGTTTCCTGTTTATTTGTTTTTGCTTCTAGTTTTCATTCATTTGCTGTTTATTCTTCTCTGGCTTTGCTTGTGTATGCATACGTAAAACCACATTTTTTTTTTTTTTAGTTTCTAGTGGAAGGCTTTTATTTGGTTCTGTGAACAGTTACTTTGTTTCCTATGTGTTTCTAGCAAGTCATCATTTCTTACATTTCCCGGGAATTCCTAGGCTACCTTTGTTTGGCTACAGGAATTAATGGAGCACATCAGCTTTTTCACCTTAAACTAACTTTTTGGAGTTTACGCTTCCTGATACTTTAAGTGTGTTGAGTATACTTTTGTAAATAGAATTTGAGTCATATTTCTTGCTTTCTGCCTAATTTGTCCAAAATTTGTAAACTATTTGTGAATATTCTTAATTCATGGCAATGTGTTTGTTTGCATAAAGTCAAGCAGAGTTGCTAGGACTGCTCAGGGAGAGAGAATACAGAAATCTGACATGCCAGCAAAAGGGTAAGAATTTCTTAGCAGTCAGACTCTGGCCTCTCTCTCTCTGCAAACCAGTTAAATGAAAGGTAAAAGTAACTGTTTATCTCCTCTGTAAAGTTTTAATTAATATAAAAAAGAATTCTGATGTTGGTCTTATGCTGTGGTGAATCTGGTGTGCTTTGTGTGTCTTTCCGTATTGTTCTGTCATAAAGAGGGGTACCTTAAGATAAAATGTGTGCCTAGGACCCCCAATAGGGCTGTTGTTCAACAGGGCCCAGCAAACCAGTCAGTCATGTTCTTGGGAGCTTGGCTTTGTAACCATGTGGCCATGCTTTCTCTTTTCAAAATGGCTGCCTGGGTTTAGGGTCCAATTCCTGGATGAGGGAATGAGTCCTTTATCTTCTGTGTATTTATATGTGTTGTGTGCATAATATAAAAGAGCTTTAACTGGTTTAATAATAATAAGAGCTTAAATCCAATATTTTGTCAGAAATGTAAAAAGTGTAACGCCTTTTAGTTTATGTGACTTAAGTAATCTCTGGGAAATAAAGACAGTTTTAAAGATTATTGGTAAAATAAAAATATCTTCAAAAATGTAAACATTTGGTCTAAATTATGCAGGTCGAATATTAGTTATGCTAAATGCTTTAAGGTCATAAACTGCTTCTTTGACTTTTAAAAATTGTTCAATTTATTTAGGAGCATTAGATTCTAGATAAGGCCTAGGGACATGTGAAATTAGCCACGCCCCATAGCTATGCAAAGAAGGTTATAAAGAAAAGAGATTATATATAAGAAAGGAACTTGTATGGTAAATTCTTGTCCTAAAGTAAAATAACTGGTTGTTTAAAAGAGGGATGTTTAGGACAAGTCAGAAGTCCAATCATGTCGTAGATGGACTGTGTAAGTTGTGAAAGAATTTATGAAGGAGAATTTATGCGAGAAATATTATACAATTTAAAGGTGATTAGGCCTCCTAAATGCTTGATAAAATGCCACTATGACTCTTAACTGTACAACTTGCCTGCTTTACAGCTAGGTAATGCCTGGGACACTTGGAGTTAGATGCTGGAGAGTCAGACCTTATCTGCACTCTGTCTGGGTCCTAGGCTCCACATCTAATACACAATTAAAATCCTGAACTTACCAAGGTTTTCACCAAAAGTAAAAGTCACTAAGAGTTAACATTGTAACATGTAATTGAAACTACTGAAGAAACAGTTTTACATGCAAGGTGTGTAGAAAAGTGAAATGTGTTTTTGGTAGAAAATTATAAGAAGACATGAGAGTGTACATTTTTTAAACCTTTACAATATTTAATAGGTTTCCCAAAATCAAATTTAAGCTTTACAATTGTCTTTTATTCTTTGACATGTTTAGTTACATGGGAAGCATTGTCAAAATAAAAAAAAATGTTTAATCATCTTCAGGTTATATTTTAGTGAATAATATTAACATATGTTCCAAAACTATATGGGATTTATAAAATTCTAATATGCCTGAGTATGCTATCAATCATAATTATGTTTATGTTCCCAATGTAGGTAAGAAGTTATTTTATTTTATTTTATTTTATTTTATTTTATTTTATTTTGAGACAGAGTCTCGCTCTGTCCCCCAGGCTGGAGTGCAGTGGCGCGATCTCAGCTCACTGCAAGCTCTGCCTCCTGGGTTCACGCCATTCTCCTGCCTCAGCTTCCCAAGTAGCTGGGACTACAGATGCCTGCCACCATGCCCAGCTAATTTTTTGTGTTTTTAGTAGAGACAGGGTTTCACCGTATTAGCCAGGATGGTCTCGATCTCCCAACCTCAGGTGATCCACCTGCCTCGGCCTCCCAAAGTGCTGGGATTACAGGTGTGAGCCACCGTGCCCTGCCAAGAAGTTTTAATGGTACATACGCTGCCTCATAATCAGTCAGAAACAGAACATTGATTCTCTCCTATTAACCCACATCGCAGGTTAAAAAGAACATTGCTAGGAGGCCTTCACCCTTCTAGAAGGGCATCATTTGTTACGTACTTTTTCCGTGGTTTGGAGTAAAAGAAGCAACGATTAAAAATGTATCCCTTATGATAGGCTTATAGCAAATTCTACTGTACAGGCTACAGTTACACAATAAACTTTAAATTCTCTTGTGAAAGTTATGATAGAATTGGTTGAACAAAGAAGTAGCTGTGCAGCTGCTGGTACTCATGGCCTATGGAGAAAACATTGGGTATTATAGAGATTCAGTTGTGCGGATTAATGAAGAGACTGCTTAGTTAAGTGAGGAGACTCTTTAGCTCATTCTTTGATCTATTTGATTTTAGGAGGTTTGGTTTATGGGGACCCTGGGTAAGAAGCATACTGCAAACTCGGTATGATTCTCCCAGTAGTCATAATAATAGTCTCCCTGGTGCACCGTATTCTCTCAAAGGTTTTAAATGCTTGCATGGAGACATCTCTGCAATGTCAAATGGTCTCTCTTCAACTGGAATGACAAGAGCTGAAAAAAATGTGCTACTATGAGGACATCATAACCTATGCATAATGTGCTGAGAATGGAAACGCAAAATGATGCTGAGGGTGGCACTAAGGCCCTAAGTTTTGGTCACACTCTCACCTAAGTGAGAACCTAAGCAAAAAGGGGAAATATTTTTAAACAGAATTAAGGAAGGCCATTGTTTTGGACTGAGCTCATGCACTAGGCCCCAACAGAACAAACCAAACCAAAATGGAGTTGCTTGTGTAAGACTTTAAGCAAACACATAGATCCTAGAACAGACCAGGTTTTGTTTTTTCTCCTGCAAATCTCTATAATAAACATTCCTGACAGCAGAGGTATCCACTTCCTGAAGTTCCCATTAAATCTTTTAACCAAATTCATTTCCTGTTGCCTAGAGACCACCAAGCTTCAGATGATCATGCAACAAGGGTTCCAGCCAGTTCCAGGTGAAGACACTACCCCTGGCCATCAAGGAACTACCCTGCCTCCACTAGACAGAGCAATGTGAGAGTTCTATTATACCCAATAGGTAGGGACTATGCCCCAAGCCAGTATGAAGCAGTTACAGAACAAAGACCATTGGTCCCTCTGCCACCCATAAAGATTTATGGGGATCACATCTCTCAGGTGGGAAATGAAGCAGGAGAATAGGGTCTGGAGGCAGGGAACATAAGGCTAATTCACGCTGACTTCCTAGAGCTAAATCAAATGGAAACACTTCAGCTATGACAGGAAATATCCTCCCCATTTATACAGGGAGTATACCAAGTAAATTACTTGGTAACTTTACTTCATCCTCTTCATTTACATAGGGCACATGCCAAGCAACCAATGGAAACCTCTGGAGGGTATTTAAACCCCCAAAAATCTGTTATGGGGCTCTTGAGCCCCTATGCTTCAGCTGCTCCCACACTGTAGAGTGTACTTTGATTTTCAATAAATCTCTGCTTTTGTTATTTCATTCTTTCCTTGCTTTGTTTGTGCATTTTGTCCAATTCTTTGTTCAAGACACCAAGAACCTGGACACCCTCCACCGGTAACAAATAGATATCTCATGTTCATGGATTATACGACTTAATATGGTTAAGACATCCATAATGCCCAAAGAAATATATAGATTCAATGAAATCCCTATCAAAATCCAATGACACTCTCTGCGGAAATAAGAAAATTCATTCTAAATTTCATATGCAATCTCAACGGACCCCAAATAGACAAAATAATTTTGAGGAAAAAAAAGAACCAAGTTGGAGGACTCACACTTTTTGATTTAAAAACATAGTACAAACTATAGTAATCAAAATAGTGAATGCTATCAGCACAACAAACACACAACAAAAGAGGAAACTTGGTGTCCAGGGGAGGCCCCCGGCGGCAGGCGGCAGCGGGCGCAGAGGCCGGAGAGGAGGCGAGGGGCTGCCGGAGCACAGGGAGGGAGCGAGGCCAGCTGTCATGCTCCCGTGCCCCCTGCACCGCGGCCACAGCTCCCTGGCCTTGTATGCCTGCCTCGCGGGTGGCCTGGGGCTGCGCTTGGCCGGCCGCAGCGCAGCTCACCACAGCCCCGAAAGGAGCTGCACCAGTGCATCACGTGGCAGTCCCACGCCCAGCGAGCACCGTACCTACTGGCCTTGGCTGTATGCGGCCCCACAGCTGGTGGGGCTGGCGGCCTGGCTGCTTGGCAGGCAGAGCTTGTAGGAACACGGGACTTCTTGGTGGGGCCTGAGCAGACCGCTGGCCAGAGAGATAAACAGGTTGGTAAAAACCCTGTGTCCTTGGAGAAAGCTGGTTCCCCTTTTTCAGAGGGGAAACCCAGGGCTTGAAAGGCTGCGGTTGGCACTTTGAGAAGGAAGTAGAGAGTAAAGACAGGGCCTGGAGCACAGGACTGGGGAAACCCTTTGGAAATCCAGCTGCAGAAACAGACACCCCAATGCTGTTTACATACAGCTCTATATATATAGAAAAAGAAAGTATGACCTACTTATCAGGTGCATGCCTTGTCGAGGACATGGTCACCTTCCTTTTCTGCACCTTCCAATGTGAAGTTTGATATTCTGTAATGTCTGGGGGCATCAGAAGAGAGATGCCTGCTGTGTGCTTAGAAAATCTGCATACCGATGGGAATTAGCTCCAGCATCGACCAACTGCCTGGGGACAGATGCTGGTGGAATAAGAGGTAACATTGCAAAAGGCATGATAGAAAGAAAAAAAAGAGTGAGGACTTGGCACCAATTGTGCAGGGGCAGTCTAAGATACCTCCATTTCTTGGCACATCCTAGCTTATACCTACCTAAGTAGATTGCTAGATCCCACTGTCATGTCAAGAGGACTGGGAATTTTGTTTTTCCTACCAAAAAAAAAAAAAAAATGGCATCATACTGGCATACAAACAGACTACAGGAATAGAATAAAAAGCCCAGAAATAAACCCTTGGTTATATGATTAAATGATCTTCAACCAGGGTGCCAAGACCACTCACTGGGGAAAAGACAATCTTTTCAACAAATGGTATTAGGAAAACTGAATATCCACATGCAAAAGAATGGAGTTTTTCCCTTATCATATACCATATACAAAAATTAACTGAAAATGGATTAAAGATCTAAAACAATAAAATTCCTAAAGAAAACATAGGGGAAAGCTTCTTGATACTGGAATTAGCAATAATTTCTTGGAAAGGACATCAAAAGTACAAACAATAAAAACAAAAAAATGCAAATGAGACTATATTAAAGTTAAGAACTTTTGTGCATCAAAAGACACAATCAACAGGGTGAAATGACAACCTATGCAATGGGAGAAAATATTTGCAAATCATATATCAATAAAAGGTTAATATCCAGAATATATAAGGAACTCCTACAACATCAAAAACTCAAATAACCCAATTAAAAAGCAGGTAAAGGACTTGAACAGCCATTTCTCCAAAGATGATATACAAATGCACAACAAGCATGTGAAAAGATGCTCAACATCACTAATCATTAGAGAAATGAAAATGAAAGCCACAATGAGATATCATTTCATATCCATTAGGTTGTCTATTACCAGAAAAATGGAAAATAACGAGTATTGCTGCGCATGTGGAGAAATCGGAACAGTTGTGTGCTGTTGAGACTGTAAAATGGTTCCACTGGTATAGAAATAGTATGAGGGTTCTTCAGAAAATTCAAAATAGAACTACCATATGATCCAGTATTCCCACTTCTGGGTATATTCCCAAAAGAAATGAAAGGGTAGTCTCAAAGAGATTTACACATCCATGTTCTTAGCAGTACTGTTTATAACAGTCAAGTTGTGAAAGCAAGCCAAATGTTTATCAATAGATGAGTAGATAAAGAAAATGTGGTATATACATTCCAACGAATATCATCCAGCCTAATAGATGAAGGAAATCTTGTCACATGCTACAGTATAGATGAATGTTGATAACAAGATGCTAAGTGAAATAAAAGTCACAAAAAGACAAATCTTGTATGACTCTACTTATACGAGGTATATGAAGTAGTCAAAATTGTAGGAAAATAAATGGTAGGGAATGCTGAGGGAAGTGGGAAAAGGGGAGTTGTTGTTTAATGGGTATAGAATTAAGATCTACAAGATGAAAAAGTTCTAGAGATGTATTGCATAATAATGTGAACGTATTTACTACTGAACTGTACATTTAAAAATGGATAAAATGGTGAATTTTGTATCTTTTTAACCACAATTTTTTTAATGAAAAAATGAATAAATCATTCGTTTTTCATGACTCATATGATGTTTTTAGTTGGTATAGGTCTTTAAAGTCATGTAGTCCAAACTCCTCCTTTCACATATTAGGAAATTGAGATGCACAGTTATTAACTAATTTGTCCAATGTCATATACTTTGACAGATTTGGGACATGGAGACATGTCTTCTTATTCTTATGTCACTTCCACTTACTCATGCTACTCATGCCGCATTAGAGGCCAATTCCTTAGAAAAATGCAAACCAGATTCTCACTGGCATCTTCTTTCAAGAAATAAGAAAAATACAAACAACTGGGCAATAAATGGGGCTAGGGAAAAGTGAAGAATTTCACTTTCCAATAAAAATAGGAAAATCAAATAATAAAATCAAATATCAGAAAAAACTTCTGTCTTCAGAATGATATACAATATATTAGGGATTTGAGACCCAAAGATCTGATTGTCAATTATAATCAAGCCTGAATCTATTTTAAGAATTACTTGGAATGCTGCCTAGTATTAAAATTCAAAGAGATGCTAAATGATGAGATATTAGTTGTCACTCTATAATTGGAGTTCAAGTAGCAAGCACTACAAATTAAATACATAATTTCCTCAGAAGCTATTATCTATGTTTAAAAAGCTTTAATCAGGTGGACAGCCCAACTAATGTAAAGATATGCATATTTTGCCACACATTTCATTTTGCCACACCTAATGTGGGTACAAAAGACAGTTTTTGTTCTGCTATCCCTCTCTATTTACCTATCAATCCAGCCAAGGAAGGCATTTGACTATGAATATTACTACCATATCAGGAAAGAAGACAAAAACCTGCAATTATCAGGTATTTTAAGGGAGTTAAAAATTCAAATTTACACCTTGTTTGCATACATCTTGTTTATAGAGTTTTTATTGGGAGGCATATTAGTTTTTCAAAAATGAAAATAAGTTATTCCAAACTTCATAAATAAATAATATTCTGAATATGCTACCGTATTTTATTTGAAGTGTTTGCCCAGCTATTTATTAAGGCCACAATGGCCTTTAGATTTAACTTGTTTGTTTAAAGCAGAAATGTAGCCTCTCTGGCATGTCTTTACCTTCTGGTGAACCTGGCCTGAGGGGAAGATTTTTAGTGGGATCATGAAATTACTGAAATCTTTATTTTATACTTGGTATAGAAGCAAATTTTAGTTCTGAAGGGTGCTATTAAACCCACCTGGTCAATTTATTGTTATTCTAATACATATTAGAGTAGAAAGTTATGGAGTAGAATAATTAATCTCCAAAATATCAATTAATACATGCTAATTTTCTGTAATTTATGTATTCTTTTTTTTTTTTTTTTTGAGATGGAGTCTCGCTCTGTCGCCCAGGCTGGAGTGCGGTGGCGCAATCTCGGCTCACTGCAAGCTCCGCCTCCCGGGTTCACGCCATTCTCCTGCCTCAGCCTCTCCGAGTAGCTGGGACTACAGGCACCCGCCACCACGCCCGGCTAATTTTTTGTATTTTTAGTACAGACGGGGTTTCACCGTGGTCTCGATCTCCTGACCTCGTGATCCGCCCACCTCGGCCTCCCAAAGTGCTGGGATTACAAGCGTGAGCCACCGCGCCTGGCTTGTATTCTTTAGTAATAGCTCTACATATGATTAATTTAACCTTAACCATTCAGGTGGTACCTATTTGTGCTGAGAATATGAAAAAATTATAATGGAACATAAAGGAAAAAAACTGAGTGGACTTGTTCATTATATTTTAAAATGTATTTGCAAAACGATAGGAATATGCCAATGGACAATAATTTAAATAGAATTTTTAGTGCCTTAATGGAAGTATTATACCACTTGACAAACAAAAATTGATAGGTAAAATTAAGTAAAATGTGTACAAATTCCTAATAAATGCAGAAATATGGATTGCTTGTCATTAGTATTAAATATTTTCATTTTTATAGCAAATTATGTGTATACTGCTAATATAAGTAGGGTGGGGCCTTTTGCATTAAAATGATGCCTGCATCAGACATCGTCTACATGCACAGTAACTCATACACACATCTTGGAAATACTTTTTTTTTTTTTCGGAGACAGTCTTGCTCTGTCACCCAGGCTAGAGTGCAGTGGCAAGATCTCAGCTCACTGCAACCTCCGCCTCCCGGGTTCAAGCAATTCTCCTGCCTCAGCCTCCCGAGTAGCTGGGATTACAGGCGCTTGCCACCACGCCTGGCTAACTTTTGTATTTTTAGTAGAGACGGAGTTTGACCATGTTGGCTAGGCTGGTCTCAAACTCCTGACCTCAAGTGATCCGCCTGCCTCGGCCTCCCAAAGTGCTGGGATTATAGGCATGAGCCACCACGCCCAGCCGGAAATAATTTTTTTTAGCTGAAGTAAGTAATTCTGTGCAGCAGTTAATATGAACCTAAAATATTTGACTAGACATTTACAGTCAATACAAACAAGGTAATCACTGAGAAATTAAAACTAAAACTTTTATTGAATAACCAAACAAATTGCAATTAACATATCTTGTGTTTTTAAAAACATAACTCCCAGTACATTTAAATTTCTCTGTTTCTTTTGCTAGGGTAGACAGACCTACCCTAACAGTTTTATAAGGCAACAGTGAATATATAAATGTATTCAAAACATATTCAGAAGGTTAGCATTACATCTATGCATAAAGTATATCTTCTCCTATGGTCTGATTTGAGGAAAGCAGAAAAGTTCAGTTGCCCAAAGATACATCTGCCATTTGTCTGCTAAGGACTCTCTGAGGACGGCTTAGGAAGGAGACACAAGTGGAAAACAGAGGTATTCATTATCATAGATTATATATTATCAATTTGGCAGTCAGTTGTTAGATTAGCTTACCTACCAGGTTGGAATGTCCAAGGGGGACAGGACACTAAGTCAAAATATTCTAATTGTGGGGAAGGCCCAATAGGAAAGGCTGAGTACATAGGGCTCTTCCAGGGAAAGCAGACCTACCGGGAACAACTTAATGGGACATCTTGGGTAACTGGATGATAGCTTAGAGGACATCAAATTGAAAGAATATTGATACCATGTATGTATTACCTCCATTCTAATAGTTATATCTTTGTCCTAATATACATCTGTTTAAACAAATACATATTTAGCCATTAGAATATAGATATATGCTTTTCTATTTCCACAGAATGCAACACATTGTTCTGATGATTAAGAAGTCATTGTATTTTTACCTGTTGAGTATCTCTGATGTCTTTCTGATTGGCCATGAGATCTCCCTGATTGATCATGAGATCTCTCTCAGTGGCCATGAGATCTCTCTGAGTGACTATGAGATCTCTCTGAGTGGCTATGAGATCTCTCTGAGTGGCTATGAGATCTTTCTGAGTGGCTATGAGATCTCTCTGAGTGGCTATGAGATCACTCTGAGTGACTGCAAGATCTCCCTGGCTATGAGATCTCTCTGAGTGACCATGAGATCTCTCTGAGTGACCATGAGATCTCTTTGATTGGCCATGAGATCTCTCAGATTGACCATGAGATCTCTTGGATTGGCCATGAGATCTCTCAGATTGACCATGAGATCTCTTGGATTGGCCATGAGATCTCTCAGATTGGGCATGATGTCTCTTTAGTTGCCCTTGAGATCTGTCTGACTGACAAAGAGATCTCTTTAAGTGGTTTCGGGATCGCTCAGAATGATGATTTTCTTTTGGTTGGCCCTGAGAGTCTTCTGATTTGTCCGGATTTCCTTCTGATTGATGCTGGTTCCCCTCTGATTGGCCGTGATTCTTCTCCGCTTGGGCCTCATAATTGTCACTGCACTTCTCCTGAAAAGGATCCCAATTGTGCAAAACAAATGAAACATATACTTCATGATTTAAGTCATAATGATATATTCTCAAGACCATTTTTATGGGCAACTATTTCTTTTAGAATTCCACTGTGCTTACTTTTATTTATCAACCAGTTTTTAGAACTAACTTACAGAATAGCTCCATTGTATCATGTCATTGGCACAAAAATGCTATGCAACTAAAACCAATAAAATAAAAATATGGAAAATTAGTTGTTTTATGAGTTTGACTGTACTCTAAGGTCATGTTCTACCTACCAATTTCTTGATCTATGTTTTACTAAAGAAACAACAGATTCTGTGACTTTGATAGAATATTTTGTAGTGTAAGTCCTTAGGATCAAAAGGAAAGTGTTCAAAATCATATTGTTTACTCTTCGCCTACTCAATGATCATTAAAAAGAAACTACCTTTTCATTATAAATTAATACTTAATTCTAGACAGAAAGACGAAGTAAGGAAGGGGAAAGGAAGCTGTAAAAAAAGCGGAAGGTTGGCTTAATACTATTCAAGTAAATTAGGCTGGCAACAACACAGCCTTTCTACCTTTTCAGTTTTTAAGCCAAAAAGACAGTGGAGTGAATCAGCCAAATGGAAATAATGAAACCTTTGACAAATCTCTATGACGCTACATAAATGTAAGTGGATAAAGTCATACAGACCATGCTGAGAAATCAAGCTTTCTACTAGTATATGCTGCCTGACAAACACAACATCCCCTAAATTTGGCATTATGACTTTCTAGTTTAACACTACCAGAAGCTGGAAGCAACTGCTAAACAGCAGGGGAGGTACCAGCACAAAAGATATTATGCACAGAAAACTTTTTTTAAAATAAAAATGTAAAAAGTTAGTTGTTTTGCTAAAACATAAAGCTATAGCCACTCTCCAGCTTTTGTACTGAAAAACCTAAATAAGGAGATCGGGTGAAATGCACATGTACCTTTTCTCTTTTCTAAGTGATTGGTGTTGGGAGCACAGTGGGTCAGTAGGAAAGATAGGACTGAGTTCCATTTTCTAAAGACCCGTATGTATCCAAGTACCTTTCCAAAGGAGCTTGCAGTCCCTTTTATGAATGTTTATATAAGAAATGTTTTCATCAACTTGTGTACTATGTATTTCCTACCTTTGGAAAACAAAATGCACATTAGTTTTCTTTCCTTACAAACAAGAGAAGCCTTCTATCAAAAGGTTGTGTTGAATAAATACATGGGGTGAACAAATACAACTGTGTTCCACTGATAATAAGACTAAATCTTGTTAAGTATGAAACTAGCTTAATAGAATTGTAAAGTATTATTGAAAACTGTAATTATTCAATTTATTGGTGAAATAATTATGCTTAAATTTTAATACATTTCTTTATTGCAGGGTATTTTTTTCTAGTGAGTTCGGCTATGATAGTCTCAAAAGTTTCAAAAGTATGAATAATAGAAGGATACTTTCCCAGCCTGGGCAACATAGTGAGACTTCATCTCTACAGAAAAGAAAAAAAAAAATTTGCAGGGCATGGTGGCACATGCCTATAGTCCCAGCTACTTGGGAGGCTGAAGTGGGAGGATTGCTTGAGCCCGGGAGGTCGAAGAGGCAGTGAGCCATGTTCACACCACCACATTCCAGCCTGGGCAACGGAATGAGACCCTGTCTCAAAAAATAAATAAAAGGACAAGGATGCTTTCAATTTGAAAATATTGTTTAATATTTATTCTCAGTTTATTTATGCATCTTGGACTGTATCAGAAGGAAGCTCATGTTCTTCTTCCCAAACTTTATAAAAAAATCTCCCCATCCTATAAGGCACAGATCATATGCCATCTCTTCCATCAAAGTTTCTCAAGAATCCCAATCAGAATGAATTTCTACATCCCCACAATATATAACTTATGCCATATTATGCACATACTGCATACTGCCTGGCATTACATTTCTTTCTTAGCTTTCTTTTCCACCACCATACAGACTATTTGAAGCAGGCTGTTCTGGTATCATAGTGCCTGCACAGAGTAGGCACTGAATCATAATTTGAACAACTTAAAGTAATCCTTTAAATATTTGAAAATGCAACATGTTTTTCTCCAAAACAAATGAACAAGCAAATAAATAAACATTCGCATTTGCATGATTTGGCAAAAATGATTTAAGCTCCCAGAACTGCCATTTTTGATAAATGACCACTTAACACCTTAAGAAGAACCAGTTTATAAGCTAGGATGAAACATTAACACCAGCGTTAGCTAATGATTCTGGATCTGAGCACCTCTCAAATTCCTGTCTACTGAATGGCTCACCTATACGTGTTTAGAGGAAATGGATTTGTACAGGGATAGTCTGTGCCACCTGTTGCTTCCAGAGTATATTTCATATCTGATATCATCTGACTTCTGGCTTTTACAGTTCATTCGCAAAGATACTAAAACTCTTTTTATATTATAACTTAAGGTCAAACCCTCTGTATGAGGACAAATAAAAATGATTATATAAGATTAATGACAATAACTAATAATCTATTTTGGCTTTTTATAAATTCGAAAGTTTTAGTAATGACTGAAAATAGCAAAAGTCAAATGTTTATTAAAATAGTTACAGGGGAAAAATCAACTAATAAACATTGATTTTAAAATATGTTCAAGGGCACCATGGAGGAATACCAAGAAACAATCCCTGCTTTCAATAGAATTTAAAGCAGGGATTGTTTTAATCATTAAAATTATAGGAGATATTAATTAATATTAGGAAATATACTATTAGGAAAAATATATTAATATTAGGAAATATATTATTAAGAAAAATATATTAATATTAGGAAATATATTAAATGTAGGATTTTTAACATTGGTTAATTCTTGGTACTTATCTACCTGCTCAATTAAAGGCTTCCCATTTGAAGGGTGTTGTCCAGACTTGAATCCAGAAGGTTCTTGGGATGGTTTTTTATCATGATTTCCTTCCTCAGAGTTGCTTCTGCATCTTGAGTAGCCTTTGAAAAATAAATATTTTCTGTATTTTCAAGTAGTAAATTCAACGTATCTTTCAGAAGTATTATCTCTGATCTCATTTTTTTTAAGGCTATGCACTGGGTTTTGCAAAACTTTTGATATTTCATTACTCTGGTATCATCTGGGAGTCTCACTGAATTCTAGAACAGTCTTTGCCATACTATTTCAATTTGCATACCTTAATAGGGTAGTCTTCTCAGTATATAATACCTCAATTTTGGTTTCATATGCCACCAAAGTTGGGACATACTATCTGAAATTAAATGAAAGAATACTCCAGTAGAAAAAGGAGAGATGGAGAGAAACTGTCTGCTTTGTATTAGTCATGTGAATATTTGTCTCAATTGTCTGCTTTGTTTGGGTATAAAGACAGTTTAAAAACCCATCAAAGAATATGTCCAAAAGGCTCACAAAGATCAATTTTATGATGACTGGTTAAGCACATAAGAATGGGCCATGTTACCCTTTTTGGCTGCTCTGCCCCTGTAATAACTACCATCGCTTCTCTTCTCGGAACATGCTGAGCCACTGAAGATTCACACAAGAACTTAAATGAAGCTGCATAGGCAACTGTCGGGGCTTATAGTAATCACAGTGTCAAAATGGTTCCAATCTGTTGACTAGATCATGAAGACCTTTAATTATTGAAAAGACTTCTGTATCGTGGCAATCTGTAGCACATTCATATTAAAAAATGCATACTGCACTTACCAATGAGGTTAAGTATATAGAGGACATTTGTCATGTTCTACCCTTCTCTTTTTGTCTTACAACATTTGTATTTTCAAAATATGGATGCCATAGTGTTCAGATTATTGACTATGCTCTTAACCCTCCTGTATTGCCTCCTAAAAGTGGAACTGGACCAACCAACCCAGGCTTGTAAACAAGTACAAAATATCTCTCAGCTCATATGGTTACTTTTCTTATCCCACTCTCCATTAGGGAAGTAATTCTTATAAATTAAAATAAATTTTTATTCGTATGACATGGCATAAATTCTTACCAACCCTGTATGAGCCCATGCCCAGAAAAAATAAAATAAGCAACATAATGCAACTTTAGAACAATATTGTGAATTCCTGATTTTACTTATCTAGTTATTCACAAATATTTCAGACTCTTTTTACCATGTGTGACTGTTTTCAGCATACTTTACCTCTCCGATGGCGATGTCTACGAGCATTTGATTGCTGTCTTGAAGACGATTCCTTTTTACTATGGTTCTGTCTTTTATTCTTTTCTTCTTCTTCAGCATTTGTCCCTCCTAACTCTTTATAGATTATAATGTCATCTGTATTAGAAAATACATAAAAAATGAATAAAATGGCAAAAGCCAAATAAAAATGTCTCTAGTGAATAATCTATATCCTATCTCATCATATTTCAGAATACCTAAAAACTGGTTAGCCCTAAAAATGATAATACAATAATAATAATAAATTTGTTAAACTCTGTAACAAAGGTCAAACAGTACCGACATCTTAGGTTTGTTGGAACAAGAAAGAACAATTCCTGTTAGATATATGGTTACTTTATTCAGGCAAAAGCAAAATACTTTCACACTGCGATAGCTCAGGGGGGATATCATCTAAATAAATGATTTTACTAAATGTTATTTCAGTGTCACAGAAATATAGAGCAATAGAGTCATTAAGTTGCTGACTAAATAAATGTAAATCAGTAATTAAATGTAAAGTGATAGACCATTAAATGTCTATCTGATTAAATGTAAGTGATAGACAATTAGTTACATGTATATTATCAAAAACTAGCAAAGAAAAAGGAAGTGCCAAAAGTAAGAAAGTGGTGATGGAAGTTCATAGAAGACACCACAGAAGTGAGGAATCTAGATTATTGTAGTAGCAGGAAGCAATCAGACTTGACTCTGTAGTCAGGCACGTACTTACATACTCAGGCAGAAAGCACTTGCATGGCATAATTTAAAGAATGACAGACAGGTACGACTTGCTCTAAAATATCTCTCCTAACATCTAGAATGGAAAAGTCTACAGGTGGGATGCTCTATCAGTGGATAAAACTTTACTCATGTTAAGACATCTTTAGAAATAAGCACAAGCCCCCCACACCTTCTGGAAGCTACACTCAGGAAGAAGAGAAAAAGAAAAAAAGGACAAGCTAGGTATTTGGAAAAAACTGGAGATTCTAAAAGAAGAGCTGAAAAGGGTACAAAAGACGCAGTTGGGTGACACAGATTAACCACGCCTTTATTATTTTGCTTAGTACTAGTCCTGCCTCAGGTCTCTAAATATCTGATTCTGGGATAGGGAGCAAGATGGCAGAATACAAGCCTCCACCGATCGTCCCCCCAGCAAGGACGCGAATTTAACAACTATCTACACAGAAAAAACACCTTCATAAAAACCAAAAATCACGTGAGTACTCATAGTAACTGGTTTTAACTTCTTATCACTGAAAGAGGCACTGAAGAGACAGAAAAAAACAGTCCTGAATCGCCAATGCCACCCCTCCCCCACCCCCGGCAGCAATGACATGGTGGTGCCAAGAGCATCTCTGGGCACTGGGGAAGGAAGAACACAGCAATCATGAGGCATTGAATTTAGTGCTGTCCTGTTAGAGCAGAAAGGAAAACTGGACCAAACTCACCTGACACCTGCCCAT
The DNA here is from genome assembly GCF_028878055.3 of Symphalangus syndactylus. NCBI lineage: Eukaryota > Metazoa > Chordata > Mammalia > Primates > Hylobatidae > Symphalangus > Symphalangus syndactylus. The sequence continues at coordinate 118,925,052 of NC_072447.2, read as the reverse complement.
GGAGGGAAGATTTAAACCAGCCCCAGTCAGAGAGGAATCACCCATCCCGGCAGTCCGAGCATGAGTTCCCACAAACCTCTCCATCAAGAGCTACAGTGCTCTGGATCTCCAAGTAAACCTGAAAGGTAATCTAGGCCAAGCTTTTCTAACTCGCGGCCTGCAGGCCGTACACGGCCCAGGACGGTTTTGAATGCAGCCCAACACAAATTCGTAAACTTTCTTAAAACATTATGAGATTTTTTCTGCATTTTTTTTTTTTTTTTAGCTCATCAGCTATTGTTAATGTTAGTGTATTTTATGTGTGGCTCAAGACAATGATTTTTTCAGTGTGGTCCAGGGAAGCCAAAAGATTGGAAACACCTGGTCTAGGCCATAAGGACTGCAACTCTTAGGCAAGCCTTAGTGCTGAACTGGGCCAACAGAGTGTGGACTCGGGGGGCCACACGACATACTGAGACACCAGCTGGGGCAGCCAAGGGAGTGGTGGCATCGCCCCTCCCCTAACCCCAGGCTGAACAGCTCACAGCTCCAAGAGAGACCCCTTCCTTCCACTTGAGAGGAGAGGGAAGAGTAGGGAGGACTTTGTCTTACATCTTGGATACCAGCTCACCCACAGCAGGATAGGGCACTGGTTAGAGTTATGAGGTTCCTGTTTCAGGCTCTAGCTCCTGGACCACATTTCTAGACACACCGTAGGCCAGAAGGGAACCGACTGCCTTGAAGGAAAGGACTCAGCCCTGGCAGAATTCATCAACTGTTAACTGAAAAGCTCTTGGGCCCTGAATAACTAGCAGCAATACCCTGGTACTATGTTGAGAGCCTTGGGTGAGACTCCGAGACTTGCTGGCTTCAGGTACCAGCACAGCCACAGAAGGGTAGAACATCAAGTGGGCTCTTGGAATCCCTGATTCCAGGACTTGACTCTTGGATAACACTTCTGGAACTGCCCTAGGCCAGAGGGGAGCTCACTGCTCTGAAGGGTGAGTCTCAGACCAGGCAGCATTCATCCCAAGCTGACTTAAGAGCCCCTGAGCCTTAAGGGAACATCTATGATAGTCCAACAGTACTCTTCCTGGCCTAGGGTGACTGGCTATGGGGTGAGGCTCCTCTGCCTTTGGAAAGGGAAGGGAAGAGTGGGAAGGACTGTATCTTGTGGTATGAGTGCCAGCTCAGCCATAATACAATAGAACACCAGGTAGACTTTTAAGGTTTTTGACTCTAGGTCCTGAGTCCCAGATGTCACTTCTGGACCCCCCTCGGGCTTGGGGGACCTTGCCACCCTGAAGGAAAGGACACAGGCCTGGCTGGTTTTGCCACTGGCTGATTGTAGAGATTCAGGGCCTTGAGCAAGCTAGGCAGTAGCCAGGAGTATTTGCAGCAGACCTTGAGTGAAACCCAGAGCTGTGCTGGCTTCGGGTCTGACCCAGTGCAGTCATAGTGGTGGTGGCCCCAGCGTTGCTTGTGTCACTCCATCCCAGCTCTGGGTGGCTCAGAACAGAGACACTCTGTTTGTTTAGGAGAAAATAAGGGAAAAGAACAAGAGTCTCCGCCTGGTGATCCAGAGAATTCTCCCAGATCCTGTCCAAAACCATCAAGGCAGTACCTCCACGAGTTTGCAAGAACCACAGTGTTACTGGGCTTGCGATGTCCCCTAAAGTAGAAACTGCTTAGATCACAACACTGCAGTCCTTTCAAATATCTGGAAAGCCTTCCCAAAAAGGATGAGTACAAAGAAGCCCAGACAATGAAGACTACAATAAATACCTAACCCTTCAATGCCCAGACGCTGAAGAACATCTACTAGTATCAACAGCATCCAGGAAAACATGACCTCACCAAATGAACTAAATAAGGCACTAAGGACGACTCCTGGAGAAACAGAGATATGTGACCTTTCAGACAGAGAATTCCAAATAGCTGTGTTGAGGAAACTCAAATAAATTCAAGCAAACACAGAAGGAATTCAGAATTCTATCAGATAAATGTAACAAAGAGATAGAAATGATTTAAAAGTGTCAAGCAGAAATTCTGGAACTGGAAAAATGCCATTGACATGCTGAAGAATGCATCAGAGCCCTTTAACAGCAGAATGAATCTAGCAAAAGAAAGAATTAGTGAGCTTGAAGAAAAGCTATTTGAAAATGTACAATCAGAGGAGACAAAAGAAAAAAAAACAATGAAACACACCTACAGGATCTAGAAAACAGCCTCAAAAGGGCAAATCTGAGAGTTATTGGCTTTAAAGAGGATGTAGAGAAAGAGATAGGGGTAGAAAGTTTATTCAAAGAGGCTGGGAGTGGTGGCTCACGCCTGTATTCCCAGCACTTTGGCAGGCCGAGGCAGGTGGATCACTTGACGTCAGGAGTTTGAGACCAGCCTGGCCAACATGGTTAAACCCCACCTCTACTAAAAATACAAAAATTAGCTGGGTGTGGCGGTGTGCACCTGTAATCCCAGCTACTTGGGAGGCTGAGGCAGGAGAATCGTTTGAACCTGGGAGGCTGAAGTTGCAGTGAGCCAAGAGCGCCACTGCACTCCAGCCCTGGTGACAGAGCAAGTTTATTCAAAGAGATAATAAAAGAGAAGTTCCTGAGGCCAGCGGATCACAAGGTCAAGAGTTCAAGACCAGCCCGGCCAACATGGTGAAACCCCATCTCTACTAAAAATACAAAAATTAGCTGAGCATGGTGGCATGTACCTGTAATCCCAGTTACTCGGGAGGCTGAGGCAAGAGAATTGCTTAACGGGGACCTGGGAGGCAGAGGTTGCAGTGAGCTGAGATTACGCCACTGCTCTCCAGCCTGGGCTACAGAGCGACACTCTGTCAAAAAAAAAAAAAAAAAAAAGTTCTCAAACCTAGAGAAAGATATCAATATCCAAGTACGAGAAGGTTATAGAACACCAAGCAGATTTAACCCAAAGAAGACTACCTCAAGGCATTTAATAATCAAACTCTTAAAGGTCAAGGATAAAGAAAGGATCCTAAAAGCAGCAAGAGAAAAGAAACAAATAACAAACAAGAGCTCTAATATATCTGGCAGCAGCCCCTTCAGTGGAAACCTTACAGGCCAGGAGAGAGTGGGCTGATATATTTAAAGTGCTGAAGGGAAAAACTTTACCCTAGAATAGCATATCCAGTGAGAATATCCTTCAAACATGAAGGAGAAATAAAATGCTTCACAGACAAACAAAAGCTGAGGGTTTTCATCAACACCAGACCTGTCCTATAAAAAATGCTAAAGGGAGTGCTTCAACCAGAAAGAAAAGACATTAATGAGTAATAAGTCATCATCTGAAGGTATAAAACTCACTGGTAATAGTAAGTACACAGAAAAACACAGAATATTATAATACTGTAACTGTGGTATATAAACTACTCTCATCCTAAGTAGAAAGACTAAACGATGAACCAATAAAAAATAACTACAACAACTTTTCAATACATAGGTAGTACAATAAAATATAAATAGAAAGAATGAATAAGACCTACTATTTGATAGCACAACAGAGTGACTATAGTCAATAATAACTATATGTTTTAAAATAAAGAGTGTAATTGGATTTTTTGTAACTCAAAGGATGAATGCTTAAGAGGATGGATAATCTCCATGATGTGCTTATTTCACATTGCAATTGCACGCATGCCCGTATCAAAACATCTCATGTACCCCATAAATATATACACCTAATATATACCCACAAAAATTACAAACAAATAATAAACAATTAAAATAATAAGAAAAAAATCTGATTCTGATTTTCTTTGAAATGGCTGACATCTCCTGGGATTATAGGTGTGAATTACCACGCCCGGCATAAAACTTATTTTTAAAAATGTTTTTGAATTATCCACACCCTGGAATGTGTTGCAGGGTTTTTTTTTTTTAAGTGAAATCATACGTAATTTTAATCCTTAGACTTTGTAATTCCAGAGACCACCATTTGATCTGTTGGATTGTAATGGAATTGGGTAGATCTCATCAGCTACGACTTAGAGATGAAATCAAATTGCTGCTCAGCCTCTTCATATTGAAGAGAAAGCAAATGCTTATGAACCTGGGTAAGCTGACTAAACGCCCTTCCAACATAGGCTATGAGGTTATGAAGAAAGCATCCTTAATACTATAGTATTTTTCCAGATTCTCATGTCCTTTTCCTTAGTTCTCAGGATATATCAGTACAGAGACATGGGGCTTTGTTCATTCTGCTCTCTGTAATGATATTCTCCATTGAATCCACCTAGAGAACACTTAGCCAATCTCTCAAGGAGAGACATTTGATCCAGGCCTCACCAAAGAGCCTTAAATTTGAATTCTTTTTTTTTTTTTTGAGACGGAGTCTTGCTCTGTCGCCCAGGCTGGAGTGCAGTGGCGAAATCTCGGCTCACTGCAAGCTCCGCCTCCCGGGTTCACGCCATTCTCCTGCCTCAGCCTCTCCGAGTAGCTGGGACTACAGGCGCCCGCCACCACGCCCAGCTAATTTTTTGTATTTTTAGTAGAGACGGGGTTTCACCGTGGTCTCGATCTCCTGACCTCGTGATCCGCCCGCCTCGGCCTCCCAAAGTGCTGGGATTACAAGCGTGAGCCACCGCGCCCGGCCAAATTTGAATTCTTGACATACTTACTCTTAGAAATAAACTGTCAGGACTGAAGAAAGACAGTATTCCTCACACAGTTTAAAGCTGATCACACTGCTTGAGGTGCCATATGAATAATTACATTTTTATTTAAATTGCGTAATTAATTTTCTTGTGAAAAGTATACTTAAATTGCATTATATTTTACAGTGGGTTGAAAGCACTATTTTTTTTTATCTTTTATCTTTTATTTTATTTTATTTTTTGAGACGGAGTCTCGCTCTGTCGCCCAGGCTGGAGTGCAGTGGCGCAATCTCGGCTCACTGCAAGCTCCGCCTTCCGGGTTCACGCCATTCTCCTGCCTCAGCCTCTCCGAGTAGCTGGGACTACAGGCGCCCGCCACCACGCCCGGCTAATTTTTTGTATTTTTAGTAGAGACGGGGTTTCACCGTGGTCTCGATCTCCTGACCTCATGATCCGCCCGCCTCGGCCTCCCAAAGTGCTGGGATTACAAGCGTGAGCCACCGCGCCCGGCCAAATTTGAATTCTTGACATACTTACTCTTAGAAATAAACTGTCAGGACTGAAGAAAGACAGTATTCCTCACACAGTTTAAAGCTGATCACACTGCTTGAGGTGCCATATGAATAATTACATTTTTATTTAAATTGCGTAATTAATTTTCTTGTGAAAAGTATACTTAAATTGCATTATATTTTACAGTGGGTTGAAAGCACTATTTTTTTTTATCTTTTATCTTTTATTTTATTTTATTTTTTGAGACGGAGTCTCGCTCTGTCGCCCAGGCTGGAGTGCAGTGGCGCAATCTCGGCTCACTGCAAGCTCCGCCTCCCGGGTTCACGCCATTCTCCTGCCTCAGCCTCTCCGAGTAGCTGGGACTACAGGCGCCCGCCATCACGCCCAGGTAATTTTTTTGTATTTTTGGTAGAGACAGGGTTTCACCGTGTTAGCCAGGATGGTCTTGATCTCCTGACCTCGTGATCCGCCCGCCTCGGCCTCCCAAAGTGCTGGGATTACAGGCGTGAGCCACTGCGCCCGGCCGAAAGCACTATTTTATATTTATAAACATGTAAAATACACCACAATTTTTGTTTTGCCATTTTTTAAATATTTAAAACACTGGAAACCTCAAAAAATGTAAGTGACTTAGGTTCCTCTCAATTTCTGAAAAATTCTGACTATACATACTTCCAGAATACTTAAAACAATGTATAATTGCACATATTTACTTAGCTGTCTCTCCAGCTAGATTAGGAGGTACTTGAGAAGAGACCACTATTTATTTATTAGTGTACTAAGTGCCTAGCACAGAATACAGAGTGGATAATCCATATTTGTGGATTCGTGGACTAACATATCCAGCAGGCAGAAAGAGTTCTTTTCTTTCTAACTACAACACTTTTGCATCAGTCTCTTTTAGGTAAAAGTAATTAACAGGGGAGTAGAGTTCCTATTAAGTTCTTGCTGTTACCAGTTCGAATTTTGGTCTTATTTTTGCCTTTTATTTGTTTAAAAAAAAAAGACTCTAATACTTTTTGGGTATGTTTACTGAGGACGAAAACAAAAATAAATCTGTAGAGCCTTTTCCTACTTTAGCGTGTATTACAATGGAAGTAATAACCTTGCATCCAACATACTACTGCATTTCTAAAGCATGTGTTTAGTTATCTAAAAACAAAGATATGCATTGTTAACAAGTATTATTTTCACTGAGAAAAACATGGGGAAATTTATCAGGAAAAACTATGCTTTCTCATTACATCATAGAAAGCAACATGTATTTACTATTTATTGTGTATTTTTCGTGCCTTCAAACTGCAAGGGCCTCAGCTTGGCACCGTGGCTCACGGCTGTAATCCCAGCACTTTGGGAGGCCAAGGCGAGAAGATCGCTCAAGCCCACGAGTTCGAGACCAGCCTAGGCAATATGGAGAAACTCTGTCTCTACCAAAGAAAATACAAAAAATGAGCCAGGTGTGGTGGTGCACACCTAGGGTCCCAGCTACTCTGGGGGCAAAGGTGGGAGGATCGCTTGAGCCTGGGAGGTCCAGGCTGCAGCGAGCTGTGATTGTGCCACTGCACTGCAGCCTCAGCGACAGAGACCCTGTCTCAAAAAATTAAATAAAAATAAAAACAAAATAAACCGCAAGGGCCTGTGATGACTAGTCGAAAGTTTTGCTGTTCCTCCTGATAGGATCAAAACTGGGATTCTCATCTGTCTAAAGAGGTATAAATATGGATATAGAGAACCAACGTTTAAAATATGGATATAGAGAACCAACGTTTAAAAGGATAAAACAGTGACCTCAAGATTTTTTACAACTCGGTGACTATGAGATCTTACAGTCATACTTAATCTCCAACTAACCTACCAAATTCAACTCAACATCTTTCCTCAGCCTTTCAAATAACTGAACCAATCTTTCCCAAAGCAGACTCTCCAGTATCCTTCCAGCTGTAATCATCTACTAAAATATAAGTGCCTCCTAATTCCGTTTACTTCACAATTATTCAAGTTACACGACACCACCATCTCTCTCAGTCTCCCAGAGACAGACGTGAGCTGTTTAAACCCCATCTTTCACCTAGATGGTTTTTAATCGCTTTCATGTCTACTGCATCTCTGAAGTTTGATAACAAAATCCTGAGAGGAGAGGTAACTTCTCCAGCTTGCCAAATTGCTGGCTACCCAAAAGTGAGGGTTTAGGCCCACTTTCCAGGGCACATACAGCAAATATTTACTCAGCTTTTTCCACGTCAGGCAGCATACTTTGTGAACATTACCTGTATTATCTCATTTAATCTTCAACAACTCTATGATGTAGATTTTATTCAGATCAGGAAACTCAGGCCCCAAGAGATGGAGCAACTTGCACAAGGTCACACAACTACTACATTTTTGGGACCAAGCCACTCTGCAACTATGGCCCTTATTTCTCTGAATTTTGAGATAAACCCATTGCTTTAGCTATTTATCAGTTTTGTTTTGTCTTTTCTGTTAGCAGTTGCAAAAACGTCAGTGAAATCAACACAAAGAAAAGTGCAGGAAGCATGAAGTTTTACCTCGGTGCTGTAAATTCCCTTCAGTTCTGGGTTTTTCTCCCTTCAAGGTCCCAGTGACAAGGCAGGGCATAGAGTGAGGTAAGTGAGGAATTCACTTCAGGCACAAAATTCAAGGAGGTCTCCCAAAACTCAGTAATCAAGATTACAATATCTTAACACAATATTTTCTTTTTTTAATTTTTTTTTTTTGAGACAGAGTCTAGTTCCATCACCCAGGCTGGAGTGCAGTGGCACGGTCTTGGCTCACTGCAACCTCGGCCTCCCGGGTTCAAGCAAATCTCCTGTCCCAGCCTCCCAAGTAGCTGGGACTATAGGTGCCCGCCTCCACGCCCGGCTAATTTTTGTATTTTTAGTAGAGACAGGATTTCACCATGTTGGCCAGGCTGGTCTCGAACTCCTGACCTCAGGTCATCTACCTGCCTCAGCCTCCCAAAGAACTGGGATTATAGGCGTGAGCCACCACGCCCACCTCACAGTATTTTCAAAAATAAAAATCAATGCAAAACCAATCCGTGATGAACAAAATATCAAACTTTTGTTTTTTAAAAGATAGTATCAAAGGCCGGATGTGGTGGCTCACACCTGTAATCCTAGCACTTTAGGAGGTCAAGGTGGGTGGATCGCTTGAGCCCAGAAGTCGAGACCAGTCTAGGCAATATAGTGAGAACCCGTCTCTACAAAAATACAAAAAAATTAGCTGGGCGTGGTGGCACATGCCTGTATCCCAGCTACTTGGAAGGCTGAGGTGGGAGGATTGCCTGAACCCAGGAAGTCGAGGCTGCAGTGAGCTGTGATAATGCCACTGCACTCCAGCCTGGGTGACAGAGTGAGATCCCATTTCAAAAAAGAAAAAAAAATAGGATCAGCTCAGACCCTGTACTTGTACAGCCCTCCTTCACTTGCTTCACTCTGGTTCTTAGGTCAAGAAAACTTTATTTATAAAAACAGGTGGCCAGACAGACGGCTGTAGTTTGTCCATTTAATTTTTTAAGTATTTCATTAAAATATTAATTATCCCTATTAACAATTTTTTTTGTGACTCCTTGAACTTTATACTGGAAGCAAGTGCTTCATTTACCTCATCCTAGTCCCAGCCCTGGCCAGTGACCAAATATTATTTTTAAAGTCATTTTAATGCCACAAAATATTTCAGAACTTGTGATGAAGTTGGGGTAGGGGGAAGTAGCAGTACGGGATCAACAGGGACCATGTCTTAGAAGAGGAAATTGATACCAATCTTAAAATAGATTGCTAAAAACATCTTAAAGACAACAACAACAAAAAATACTTTGTTACTTTTCATGGCCATTCCCCCTCAGAAGTAAAGTGGGAGGCAGGTAAATTCCTCAGCCTCATAAGGGCATCTACAAAAACCCAACCAAAGGTAAAATGATGATTAATGGTGAAAAACTGAAAGCTTTTCTCCCTAAGATCAGAAACAAGTCAAGGATGTCCAGTCTCACCACATCTAATTAACATTTTGCTAGAAATTCTATCCAGAGCAATTAGTCAAGAAAAAGAATAAAAGGCAAGCAGATTAGAAAAAAGTAAAACTATCTCTGTTCTCAGATATCGTGATCTTGTATGCAGAAATTCCTAAAGATACACACACACACACACACACACACACACACGGAGATTAGCACTAATGAACACGCTCAGCAAGGTTGCAGGATACAAGATCTATATGCAAAAATTAATTCTATTTATATATACCAGCAATGAACTATCCAAAAACGAAATTAAGAAAGCAATTCCACCAAGAAGAGCTTTCAATGGAGGAAAATTCGTCTTTTTAACAAGTAGTGTTGGAACAATTAGACATCAAAATGCAATAGAATGAAGTTGGCTCTTAACTCACCACATATACAAGAATTAACTCAAAATGGATCAAAGATGTAAATGTAAGAGTTAAAACTAGAAAACTCTCAGAAGGAAACAAGGGTATGATCTTCATGATTTTCTAGATATGACACCAAAGCATGAACAACAACAAAAAACAGATAAATTTTATTTTATCAAAATCTGAAACTTCGGGACTTCAAAGGACACTATAAAGAAAGTTTAGGCCAGGTGGGGTGGCTCACGCCTGTAATCGCAGCACTGTGGGAGGCCGAGGTGGGCGTATCACTTGAGGTCAGGAGTTCAAGACCAGCCTGACCTCTGCCTCCTGGGATTACAGGCATGAGCCATGGCACCCCTCTTCATTTCATTATTATTATTTTTTTTTCTGAGATGAAGTCTCACTCTGGCACCCAGGCTGGAGTGCAGTGCGGTGATCTCAACTCACTGCAGCCTCCACCTCCCAGGTTCAAGCAATTCTCCTGCCTCAGCCTCCTGCATAGCTGGGACTACAGGCACGCAACACCATGCCCAGCTAATTTTTGTATTTTTAGTAGAGATGGGGTTTCACCATGTTGGCCAGGCTGGTCTCGAACTCCTGGCCTTAAGTGAGCCACCCACCTCAACCTCCCAAAGTGCTGGGATTATAGGGAATGAGCCACCAAGCCCAGCCGGCCCTCTTCATTTCTATGGTACACTCTCCCTCCACTTATCCTGCCCCTTTTAAAGTTCAGCCCTCCCTGCTCTGCTCCCCTACCCTCATCTCTAAGGTGAACCCTCTTTCCACTGCTCCATCAATTTCTGAGGTCCTCCCTCCTTGTTCCTGCTTCTCCTTGCTCCACCCTGCGCATCCACATAGAAGCTCAGCTCCCACTGCTCTGTCTCTCCCCTTCTCATTTCTAAAGTGGCCCTTGGCCAGGCGCAGTGGCTCAGGCCCACAATCCCATCATTTTGGGAGGCCCAGCCGGGAGGATTGCTTGAGGCCAGGAGTTCAAGACCAGCCTGGGCAACATAAGGAGACCCAATCTCTACAAAAATTTAAAAATTAGGTGGGCGTGGTGGTGAGCACCTGTGGTTCCAGCTACTCGAGAGGCTGAAGTGGTAGGATCACTTGATTGAGCCTGAGAGCTTGAGGCCACAGTGAGCCGTGATCGTGCCACTACACTCCAGCCCAGACAACAGTCCCTGACCTTATCTCAAAAATAACTAACTAGGCCGGGGGCAGTGGCTCACGCCTGTAATCCCAGGACTTTGGGAGGCCGAGTCGGGTGGATCTCTTGAGACCAGGAGACCAGTCTGGGCAACATGGTGAAACCTTGTTCTACTAATTTAAAAAAAAAAAAAAAACCTAGACGGGTGTGGTGGCGCGTGCCTGTAGTCCCAGCTTGACCCCAGGGGGCGGAGGTTGCACTGAGCCAAGATGATGCCACTGCACACCTGCCTGAGAAACAGAGCAAGCCCCTGTTTCACACACACACACATACACACCCCTAACTAAATAAAGTAGCCCTTTTCTGTTTTATCCTCCTTCCCCCATTTCTACAGCTTCCTTCTTCCGTGCTCTGATGCCCCTCTCCATTTCTAAAGTCAGCTTCCATCCTCTACTCAGCTCTGCTCACTCCCCACTTGGCTTGGAAAGTCTATTTCCTCCTCTCCTCCCCTATTTCTAAGATGCATAACAGCAGAGGAACTGGTCCAAGTAAAATCCACTTTTTCTGGGTTTGGTGCGAATGGAGGAGGTTAAGGGCCTTGATAAAGGATTTCTTTTTTCTAAGGTTCCACTCTCCATGTAGAGGTCTCAGGTTAGAGACTAGAGAGCGCCAGCAAAGAAAGGCGATCCAGAGCGAATAACCACCAGCCAGCAAGCAAATAAATGGACCAACCACCCCTTCGAATAACCACCAGCCAACAAAGCAGATACACCAACCCACCAACAACTCCTGGCACTACCACGCTGGGATCCCTAGTAAAATAGCCTAAGGCTTGCTCCTCCGGGCCCTGGAGTGATTTATGACATCCGCTTGGACTGAGAAGAGCACTTGGCTCCATGTGTTTGAAGGAGGCCAGTAGTTAGGTATCAATTCTTAGGAGAGTAAAATACACGGAAATAGCGGTCTATTTTCTCCGCCTGCCCCTTTCAGCAATCCTTAATCCCCACGAGCTTCTTGTCAGCCTCCCTCAGTTCCCCACCTGAAAGGAGAGGGCTGGAGGTGAGGAGAAGAAAAGGAGAGGAGGGATGGGGCCAAGTGGTCCCAGGGTTCGTCAGGGTGGGGCAGGTGTGGAGATGCCCTGAGCGGGAAGCCTCTCCTCTAAGGGTTGTGTTCCTCCCGACGCCACTTACAGTCAGCGCTATGCCGAGGTCTTGCGCTCAAGATCAGCGAGCCCAAACTAGTGGGGACTGGGATCCGAGATTTACATACCTAGAGACATATCTAGGAAGTTAACCTTTTTCCGACTGGGATGATTTGGCGGCACTTTTTCAGAAAGTGTTAGCTTCTGAAACGAAGCCATCTCCTCTGTATCATGGCGCCACACACTCCGAGGTAGGGCGCGTGTACCGCCCCCTTACCGCGCAGGAGGAGCAGGGTGGTGAGCTAACCTGATCCTCCAATCATAGCCTCTCCCTTCGCTGTTGCTAAGCCCCCAAGGGGTGGAGCTGGGCGTATACCCCTCACCAAGTCTCCTATCAGGAGCTTGGCTCACTAGAAGAAAAAAAAAGGAAAGACCCGCCCATCTCCCACCCCACACCCCTTTCTAAAAATATTCTCTCCACGCAGAGCACTCTCTAGTTGGCTACAAGTTTCTAGTGTATGTGGTGTTCCGGCCCTTGCCTTTCACAGTTCCTAGGACCCGTTTCTCCTCTTTGCTGTTGGCATTCATGGCGAATAAAACCTTATATTCTTGACTTAATGGGCTGGTGCTCTGCTTCTCTCAAATTCCAAGAGCGAGCACAAATTTAACATCTAGGGAGGATTCACAGGTTTGCAATGCCACACGCTTTCTTTTCTGTCTTTCTTTTCATTTTTGTTTTCTGTTTTTTGTTTTTTGCTTTTTTGAGACAGAGTCTCTCTCTGTGGCCCAGGCTGGAGTGAAGTGGCGCCAACTCCGTTCACTGCAACCTCCGCCACTTGGGTTCAAGCGATTCTCCCACCTCAGCCTCCCAAGTAGCTGAGATTACATGAGCGCGCCACCACGCCTGGCTAATTTTTGTGTTTTTAGTAGAGATGGGGTTTCACCATGTTGGCCAGGCTGGTCTCCTGGGCTCAAGTGATTCACCCGTCTCGGCTCCCCTCATACCGCTGCGCCCACACTTTCCCTCCCTCCCTCCGTCCCTCCCTTCCTTCTTTCCTTCCTTCCTTCCTCCCTCCCTCCCTCTCTTCCTTCTTCCTAACTTATTTTTTTCCATCCACCTTGGCATCCCTCCCTCACCACAATTTCTTTTCCTTCCTTCCTTCCTTCCTTCCTTCCTTCCTTCCTTCCTTCCTTCTTTCTTTCTTTTTCTTCCTTCCTTCCTTCTCTCTTTCTTTTCCTTCCTTCCTTCCTTCCTTCCTTCCTTCCTTCCTTCCTTCCTTCCTTCTCTCCCTCCTTCCTTCCTTCCTCCCTCCCTTCCTTCTTCCTAACTTCTCTCTTTCCACCCGCCTCAGCCTCCCTCCCTTGCTGCACCAGCTATTCCCTCCCCTCCCCTCCCCTCCCATTCCCTCCCTTGCTTCCTTGCTTCCTTCTTCCTTTTTTCCTTCCTTCCTTCCTTTCTTTTTCTTTCTTTTCTTTCTTTTTTTTCTTTCTTTCTTTCCTCAATCTGTTGCCAAGGTTGGCATGCCTTAACCTCTCAGGCTCCTCTCGGGCTGTAGAGATGGGGATCTCACCATGTTGGCCAAGCCGATCTCAAACTCCTGGCCTAAAGCAATCCTCCCACCTTGGCCTCCCAAAGTGCTGGGATTACAGGCATGAGCCACCATGCCCGGCCTGCCACATGCTGCTCAATGACCTTAAAGATGTGTCCATGACATTTCTTAAGAAAAATGTAATTGTTCCTGTTATCACCTAATACTGCTCAATCAAACGCTATTTTAAAATGTTAGAGAAATCTTGTCACTGGCTCTTCAGTAGAAACAAAGATCAAATTAATACATTTTCAAAGGTAAAAATATGTTCAAGCTATTGCAGAAGCCACAACATAAATAAATGCCTGAAGAGATTTTGAAAAATGTAAATTATTTAAATTATTTAACTATTTATTGCATTTAAGTAAATGCTTTGCACCTGGGACCTAAAGATTAATAAATAAATCTGTTTCTCCATGCATATACAATTGCCTGAAGACAATAAATGCATGCAACATATTAATTTAGGTGCTGTAATTTAGTCTGTCAACAAATACTGAGCTCCTGCTGTGTTAGGTTCTGAGGATACAGGTATGTACAAAATGTATTTGAGATTCAAAGGAGAAAATTCACCTAAGGAATCAAAAAAAAATTATTTAAATCCTGAAAAATTAGGGAATAATTGTAGGGATGGGAATGGTATTTCTTGGCAGAGGAAGCAGCACTACTAACACACTGTGGAAAGTTCTGTTAATTCCATGTGGTAGGTACTGAGAGATGAGTCTAAAGAGATCAACAGATATTAGACCATGGAGTGACTTTTATAATATATTATGCTAATGGTTTGGGACTTTTTTTCCATCAGATTTATTTTTCTGTCAGGTATGAAGTGAGAATGAAAGAGGATCAAAGATAGAACCCCAAGAAAATCAAAAAGAACATTGAGTAGAAAATATCAGAGAGATATGGGTAGAACCAGGAAAGAGGTATTCATTTATTAAGGGAGAACTCCAGGAGGAACCGACGGGTCCATCTTGTCAAGGGTTGATAGAAAGTCAGATGAGCTAAGAACTGATTAATTCATTAAATTTAGTAATTATGAGATCCGGTTTTTACCTTCAGCAGAGTTCTAGCAGGCTATAAACTGATAAACAATTAATTTTTATTTAACAAACACATATAGCATTTACTATCTGCCAGGCATAGTTCTGAGAGCTTTACAAATATTCAATAATTTAATCTTCACAATAACCCCATGAGAAATAATATTATCTCCTTTTACCAGCAAGGAAAAGAAGGCACAAAGACATTTAAAAAATTGCCCAAGGACACAGAGCTAGTAAATGTTGGAATTACTTCAAACCCATGCAGTTCAGCTCTAAAAATCATGCTTGTAACTACTACCTTTACACAAGGTAGTATAGGGTGGCTTTTTTTTTTTTAAATTATACTTTAAGTTTTCGGGTACATGTGCACAACGTGCAGGTTTGTTACATATGTATCCATGTGCCATGTTGGTGTGCTGCACCCATTAACTCGTCATTTACATTAGGTATATCTCCTAATGCTATCCCTCCCCCCTCCCCCAGCCCCACAACAGGCCCCGGTGTGTGATGTTCCCCTTCCTGTGTCCATGTGTTCTCATTGTTCAATACCCACCTGTGAGTGAGAACATGCAGTGTTTGGTTTTCTGTCCTTGCGATAGTTTGCTCAGAATGATGGTTTCCGGCTTCATCCATGTCCCTGCAAAGGACATGAGGGTAGTTTTTTTTAATGGAAGAGATTAAATTAAACATGCTTATAGGTCATGAGAAGGGAGCTAGCAAAGAGAGACACATTAGAAATAAAGAAAAGGGAGGCCGGCCCAGTGGCTAACACCTGTAATCCCAGCACTTTGGGAGGCCAAGACAGGCGGATCACTTGAGGTCAGGAATTCCAGACCACCCTGGCCAACATGGTGAAACCCCAACTGTACTAAAAATACAAAAGTTAGCCATGCGTGGTGGTGCGTGCCTGTAATCCCAGCTGCTTGGGAAGCTGAGGCAGGAGAATTGCTTGAACACAGGAGGCAGAGATTGCAGTGAGCTGAGATTGCGCCACCACACTCCAGCCTGGGCGACAGAGCCAGACTCTGTTTCAAATAAATAAATTAAATAAATAAAAATAAAGAAAAGGAAGTAAGGAAATAATCAATGAATTCCCTTTCTCCCTAGGTTTCAGAATTGAGCCATAGTAGAGATGGGACCAGGAGATAACTTTGAAAGACATCATGCTTTGCTTGAAATTGCTTGTTATTTGATTAATTTGATCTTGCATAACTTTCACTTCTCTTAGTTGAACTTCTCTGCCTTCATTCAAATAGGTTCTCTCAAATTCAAAGAGTGAGCACAAATCTAGCATCTAGGGACAGACTTGCAAAACCACGCAGAAACCAAAGTGAGCCTTTTAAAACATCAGTCTTGGCGTGGTGCTCATGCCTGTAATCTCAGCACTTTGAGAGGTTGAGGCGGGAGGATCCCTTGAGCCCTGGAGTTCGAGGTCAGCCAACAAAGTGACAACAATGTGAGACCCCGTCTCTACAAAAAATTAAAAAAATTAGCCGGGTGTAGTGGTGTGTACCTGTGGTCGCATCTACTCGGGAGGCTGAGATGGGGGGCTCGCTTGAGCCAGGGAGGCAGAGGCTGCAGTGACCCATTATCTCGCCACTGCAACTCCAATCTGAGAGACAGAGCAAGATCCTGTCTCAAACAAAACAAAACAAAACAAAACAGCAGGGACAGTGTGGAATTCTGGCAACAGCAGTGGCAACAGCAAAAGCCAGTTTCTTGAGGCAGCAATGGCAGTGTTGCAAATCACAGTATCTAGTGTCTGGCAGTGGTGGCCTCTTCAGATTCGTTTTGATGTGTGATTTTAGCTAATACTATAAATTTCTCACCTTTCTTGGTTCCTGCACTTTTTCCTGAGCTTGGTTCTTTAGACATCATGGCTATTCCTTGAGCTACGTAACATAACAGGCTTTCAATAAATTTCTTCTATGCTTAAAGCAGCTGGGATTTGTCACATTCAACTAAGAACTCTGTTTCTACTGGCATCAAGAGAAATATAAAGGAGATAATTCATTGCTTTTTGCTTCAGTTTTGGGCACCAGTTGTTACCAGACAAACTACAGTGAAACCAAAGAAAATCGACCAGGTTTGTGAGGAGATTTAAATCATGTCATCTGAAGCATGGTTGAAGAAATTTTGCCCGTAGAACAGAAATCTCAGGGGACCATAATAACTGTCTTCAAATAATTTTATGGAAGAGGGAGTGAATTTATTATTCTGTCTGGCAGGAGAGGGCAGCATTACCCCAAGTTGACCCAAATTACAGGAAAACAGATTTCTGCACTATATAGAGACAAACTTTCTAATAATGAAAACTAAAACAATGGGACAAAACTACAACGGGAGAAGCTGCATTGAATTGACATACTTGACACTGTGAATATTAAAGCAGAAGCTAGATTACTGCCTACTTCAATGAGTTTGGTTCAGTGGTTACTGAGCTTCCTTTTAATCTGATATTGCAGAAAAAACAGACACACAGAGACTTCTCTTGCTAGTTATTTAAATCACATGACTTAAGACCATTCTCAGTTTCTCAGGTTTTTAAAATACGAATGAACATAGTAATCAAGGAACACATAGTTAATCATTGCACTAGAGTGGCAATAGCAACATAAAAGATTTTAAGTACCTAGGATGGAAATTAAGCACTATGATATTTCAGTAAAAAACTGAACCTGCTAATTTTTTGATTTTTTTTGTAGAGATAGGGATCTCCCTGTGTTGCCCAGGCTGGTCTCGAAATCCTGGGCTCAAGTGTCCTGCCTTCCTCGGCCTCCCAAAGTGCCGGGATTTACAGGCATGAGCTGCCGTGTCTGGCCTTAGCTATCAATTCTTAGGTAGATTTCCTTTGCAAAACCAGGCCCACAGGTGTGTGCCACCACATTTTGCTAATTTTTAAATTATTTGTAGAGACGGGTTTTCACCATGTTGTCCAGGCTGCTCTCAAACTCTTGACCTCAAACAATCCAATCGCGTAAGCATCCCAAAGTGTTGGGATTACAGGCGTGGGCCACCACACCTGGCCAAGGTTGAGTTCTTTAGAGAGAGAGCTCGGTTATATTGTTTTCGGCCAACACTTTTTAGGAATAAAATAATTTCTATTGCTAGGTTGTGTGCTTTTTAAGATAAGCTTAATTTATTCTCCGGTGGGTAATCAGTTGATCCCTAAATAGATATATGTTCCAACGATATTTAGGGCAAACCTCTATTTCTTCCTTTTCCAAAAAAAAAAAAAAACCCAATTTTTAAATTATACTTTTAAACGATCAGTTTCACTCATATTTTTATAGGCAGTCTGGAAAACATAAAAAAGTAAATAAATAGGCTGGGCACGGTGGCTCACGCCTGTAATCCCAATATTTTGGGAGGCCGAGGTGGGCAGATCACCTGAGGTCAGGAGTTCGAGGCCAGCCTGGCCAACATGGTGAAACACCGTCTCTACTAAAAATACAAAAATTAGCAGGGTGTGGTGGTGCATGCCTGTAATCCCAGCTACCTGGGGGGATGAGGCAGGAGAATCGCTTGAACCCGGGAGGCAGAGGTTGCAGTGAGCCAAGATTGCACCACTGCACTCCAGCCTAGGTGACAGAGTGAGACTTCAGTTCAAAAAAAAAAAGTAAATAAATAAAATCAAATATTCAAAGATCATTTTAAACATTTCATTTATTTCCTTCTAGCCACACTTTCTATGTTAAACAATTTGAATCTAGCATTTAATAGTACAGTAGGAAATTATAGTTAACAATAATTTATTGTATATGTCAAAATAACTGGAAGAGAAGATTTGTAATGCTCCCAACACAAAGATAAGATAAATGTTTGAGGTGATGGATATCCCAGTTCCCTTGATTTTATCATTATACATTGTATATAGGTATCGAAATATCACATGTAACTCCAAAATATTTACAACTATTATATATCAATAAAAAATAAAGGTTAAAAACCCATACATAGTAAAAAAAAAAAAAGGATATATATATGTATATATATTAAATTTTGTTTCTTGCTTTTCTGCCTCAGATTTTTAAGCTTCTGGTTATATAACTAAAAAAAAAAAATCTTTAATGCATGGCTTTAAATACCTACCTAATGTTGTTGTTACTTAAATATAAAGAATACATTCCTAATTTCATGATTATCACTACAGCCCTAGCAGTTGACATTGATTTGGGGGTAATTTTATCCAGATTTTAAAAAGCAATTTTATGAAAGGTTATTGTTTACAGATAACGAATACTATAGCCAACCTCAATGCCACAACAAAATGTGATAGGCTTAATTCACAGCCAAATAACTCTGGTTTTAACATGAACCCTTTATTGTTAAGTAAAATTTCAAAATACAATACTGTACAATGTGAATTTTTGGATCCTTTGCAAAATGGCTAATTTAAAGTGATGCTCATGAAGGGTGTGAAATAATGAAAATGCTTACATTCTAATTTTAAGTGAAGAGCTGAATACAAAATAGTCTAGTCTACTTACAATTATATTTGAACCTTTATAGAAAAAACAGATTTACAAATACATCAAATGTTAGCAAATGTTTTGGGTTCATGGACTGAAGCGTTATTACTTTTGTTTCTATTTTCTGGTATTTTCAGATTTTTTTATTTTAATTGCTTATATAATAGGAACAAATAAAATAAAACCTTATTAAAGAAGTAAATAAATCTGTCATGATTATATCAGATATTTAAATTGGGGAGGTAGTATGATATGCTAGAATGAATAAGGGACTTAAGAGAACTGAGTTTAATTCCAAGCTCTGCTCACTTATAATTTGCAGGGCCTAGGGCACCTCTGAGTCTTAATTTCTTCATCTGTAAAACAGGATTATTATCTATCCTGAAGGGTTATTAGGATTAAAGTTAATGCATATAAAGCACTAGCACATAGTAGGTCTTCAGTAAATATTAATGGTCACTTTTATTATTATTATTATTACTAGCAGCATCTTCATCATACTCTTCCTGAGTAATCTTATTTTCATAATGTCAATGGCTATTATAAATATTTGTGTACAAGAAGTCCTTTGGGGGAATATACACATTAATTTCTCTCCTCGGTGGATGGATAGATAGATTGATGAACTGATAGATAGCAGGGTCATCATTTATATGTACCTTTAGCATCAGTAGATACTATTAGTTTTCCAAAATGGTTATACCAACTTACACTCTCACATCCAATGTATGAAATTGCAAATTTCTCCACATTTTCTCCAACATTTGGTATTGTCAATCTTTTTTTTTCCCTCTTTTGAGTTTATTCTGGTGGGTATGTAATAATATCATTTCATGAATTAAATTTATATTTCTCTGATAAGTAATGATGTTAAGCATCTTTTCATGCTCTTACTGGACATTTGAATATCCTGTTCTGTGAAGTATTTGCTCAATTCTCTGCACATACTATATTGGGTTTGGGCTTCTTCTTATTGGCTTGTAGGGATTCTTGATATCTTTTGCATGAGTGCTCTACACGTGGCAAATACCATCTCCCAGGCTGTAGCCTGCCTTTTTACTCTTTTAATGCTATCATTTGATGAACAGAAGTTCTTAATTTTAATGAAGTTCAATTTATCAATTTTGCATTCGTAGCTAGGTCTTTTTCTATCTGATAAGAAATTTTTGCCTATCTGTTAGTTCATGGTAGTATTATCCTATGTTTTGTTCTAAAAGATTTATTGTTTTCCCTTTCACATGTAGAAAAACAATCTGTCTGGAATTGATTGTTTATATGAGCTAAGTAGGAGTAAGAGTTCATTTTTGTCTATGTATATATCCAGTTGAGTCAGCATTTGTTAAAAAAAATAAAAGACTATGATTTACCCACAGCATTTCTATGATTCTGGTACTTTAGGTCGCTTAGCCGTCCTAACACTTCAGGATTATGTTTTAAATGTACAGATCTGATATGGTCATTCCACTTTTTCAAAGCATTTGATAGTTTCCTATTGCATAACAAAAGTAAAAAACATTTATCCAAACATACAAGAGTCCCCTCACAATGTGATCTCAATTGAGCTTTCTACTTCCATGATGTACTAGGTTAAATTGGGTCCCTCCAAAATTCATGTCCACTCAGAATCTCAAAATGTGATCTTATTTGAAAATAAGGCCTTTATAACTGTAATTAGTTAGGATGAGGTCATAGTAGATTAGGGTGCGTCCTAAATTCAATGACTACTGTCCTGATCAGAAAGCTATAACAGAGATACAGCCACACAGGAAATAAGGCCATGTGATGATGGAGGAAGGGATTGAAGAGATGCAACTACAAGCCAAGCAAACACCAATAATTGCTGACAACCACAAGAAGCTAGGAAGAGTCAAGGAAGGATTCTTTCCTAGTGCCTTCGCAGGGGTGTGCAAGGGAGAGAATATAGTCATGGGTTCTTAGTTTCTGTTTCTGTTTGAGCCAGTAAAACCCCTTCTTCATCCCTCTTTTCTGCTTATTACTGGAGACAGAAACTAAAAACTATGTCTTCAGGCTGCTAAAAGCCTAAAAGCCAGTAGGGGAGAGAGATTAAGCTCAACTCTGAATACTGCAAAGGCAAGTGGGAACTGATAGCCAAGCAACAGGGTGGGGGGGGGGGGCAGTTAACTCTATTTTTAAAATGAAAAAACCAAGAATGAGAAAGTTTAAGTAACTTGTGCAAGGTTTTATCCCTTGTAAGTAGCAATACCAGCATAACAACCTAAGACTCTTTGACACCATGACCCATAATATTTTCATTGTCTCTCAGAGCTTCTCCTGCTACTCCCTACCACCCCAACCATGTAAGAGCATGATGTTATCATGATCATGCTTCATCCACATGAAAAGAAATACTGTTTTCTGAGCACATTTGCAAACTATATGCCTTTGTGTATACTGTCTCCTTAGATTAGAATGATCTTAAATGTTCTCTCTCCAACTTAAGCCCCTACTTATTTATTCTTCTGAACCGATCTCAAATGTCACCACTTCTGTAAAGCCTTACCAAATCTCTTCTGACAAAGAGAATTTTTACCTCCTCTCGACTTCTGTTGCACTTTATGCATCCCTCTTATACCATAGCATATATCATGTTGCATATGAATTATTTGCACATCTACCTTAATTGTATGTGTCACAATTTGTATTTCATATTAAATTGTTTGTTTTTTTGTCAGTTATGCATCTCCTCCACTAGACTGCAACTACAAAAAGTCAAGGATTATGTTTCTCTTCTTAACCTAGTAGTTTACTGATAATAATAATAACCAGCACCTAGTACTCTGATGACAATGATACTAAGTAGTATTTATTAAGAACATACTTTCTGTAAACAGTCTTATGAAATGGATTTATTTATTTATTTATTTATTGTTGAGGCAGGGTCTCACTCTGTCACCCAGGCTGGAGTGTGGTGGCACGAACACAGCTCACTGCAGCCTTGTCCTCCTGGGCTGAAGCAATCCTCAGCCCCGCGTGTAGCTGGGACCACAGGCATGCACCACCATGCCTGGCTAATATTTTTATTATTATATTTTTTGTAGAGACGGGGTTTCACCCTGTTGCCTAGGCTACTCTCAAACTCCTGGGCTCAAGCAATCCACCCACCTCAGCTTCCCAAAGTACTAGGATTACAGGCACAAGCCAGTGCACTCAGTTGCACATGCTGTTAAGAAGCATCTGGCCTTGGATATTATTTTTACTCCCATTTTACATATGAGGAAATTGAAACATAGAAAGGTTAAGTATCTTCTTTGAGGTCACAAAGCTAGTAAGTAACAATGCCAGGATTTAAACTCAGAATGCACGCATGAGTAAGTGAATGATAAATAAATGAATCTATCCCCTGAACCCCTACTAAGTTGTGAATTCTTCAATGGTGGTGAATTCATCTTTATGAGTCTTATTCATCTTTATGCCACCAATATTTCCAGCATAGTATCTGGCACATAGTTGGCATTCTGATGTTTGATGGACAAAAGGACAAAGAATGTTTGGAACATGTGGTTATACATGTGGTCGGTTAGTTTTGTTATATAATCACATGCTTCACCTCTGTCTTTGGATAATTGAAATGTGTTATAGGATCACAAAAGAAATGACGTTTTAATCCCAGCACTCTAGGAGGCTGGGTCAGGAGGATGG
This sequence comes from Symphalangus syndactylus, assembly GCF_028878055.3. NCBI lineage: Eukaryota > Metazoa > Chordata > Mammalia > Primates > Hylobatidae > Symphalangus > Symphalangus syndactylus. The sequence goes on along the minus strand of NC_072447.2, from coordinate 118,902,492 downwards.
CTTGAGCCCAGGAATTCAAGGCTCCAGTGGCTGTGATGACATCCCTGTACTCTAGCCTGGGCTACAGAGCAAGATCCCATCTCTAAAAAAAAAAAAAGGAAGAAAGAACTAAAAAGAAAGAAAGAAAAGAAACGATGTTATACAGGGGATTGAACCAGGCAAATTCTCCTTCTCCCTCTTTCTCCACCCACTTTAATTGTTGTAGGTTTCTTGTAGCTATTCTTCATCAAGTTGAGGCAGTTCCTCTCTATCACTAGTTTCTTAAGAGTTTTTGTTATGAATCAGTGTTGGATTTTGTTGTATGCTTTTTCTGCATCTACTCATATGATCATGTGATTTTTCTTTTTAAGCCCGTTGATGTGGTGGATTACCTTAACTGATTTTTGAATCTCCTGATTTAATAGAATGCAATCCAAACATCTTGCTGTCTTGGAAATATTTCATTAGAACTTAGTTACTGAATTTTCTGCAAGAAAAAATATGGATTATGATCTTGTAGAAATATTTCTATATGTTTCAAACATAAGGTTTCTAAAGAGACTTTCTTTTAAAGGCTAATATTTTAAACAAGATTGTTAGTTATACTATTAGATTTTTAAAAACTCTTTTCAAGATGCTGTATTTCCTTTTGTTTTTAAAAAGACATGCATACACACACATATATTTGTGTATATATATAGTTTTATCACCCTGGCTAGAGTGCAGTGGTGTGATCATGATTCACCACAGCATTGACTTCCTGGACCCAAGCAATCCTCTTGCCTCAGTCTCCCAGGTAACTGGGACTACAAGTGTACACTGCCATGACTGGTTAACTTTTTATTTTTTGTAGAGACAGGCTCTCACTATGTTGCCCAGGCTGGTCTCGAGCTCCGGGGCTCAAAGGATCATCCCACCTTGGCCTCCCAAAGACTGGTGTTACAGGCCTGAGCCACTGCACCCAGCCTGCATTATTTATTTAAGGTGATTTTTAAAAAACATATTCTAAGTGTTAATTTCTGCTGCTTATTAGGTAGCCAAACAAGTTTCCAAATATTTAGCAGTATAAATATACAATCATATAAAGAGAGGATTATATAACTTTTTATTTTTATTTTTTATTTTTTTAGGATTATATAACTTTTAAAGAGAGCAAACTCTTTGAACTTTTATCAAAGCTCATGTTCATATTTCTCAAAATTGCGTAAGTACTTTCCTAGAGAGTAAATAATCTATTATTTCTCTTATCATGCAATTCTAGATTACAAGCCTGGCTAATGGTAGACAGCAAATGGAATAGATATAAGTGGAGCAAATATTTAATGCTACTGGTTTTTTTTTTTCCTGTTCCACTTTCTTACTCCTGGCCTCTCACTGAACACATTAGTGGTGTCGAAATGTAAAATCAGGTGGATAATATATCAAAACATGTCGAATATATGGTTCGATAGAAGACATAAGACCTAGTGTTTGATACATCAGTAGGGTGACTATAGTTTACAATAATATCTTATGCACTTCAAAATAGCTAGAGGAGAATCATTAAAATGTTTCTAGCATAAAGAAAAGACAAATATTTAAGTTGATGGATATCCCAAGTAACACTGATTTGATCTTTACAAATTATATGAATGTATTAAATTATCACATGCACCCTAAAACTATGTCCATCTATTATGCATAAATAAAAAATATTGTTTTAAAAAACAAAAAATACAAAGAAACCAAACATAACTGGAGGCAAATGATTCTGAGCCAAAAAAAAAAACCCAAACATCATGTTGCACACCATGAATATGTACAATTTTTACTTATCAATGAATAAAATAAATGAAATGTTTTAAAAACACCAAGAGAAATGAAATCATTTATGTAAAAGTGTTGTAAATATATACGAGAAGAAGTTAGAAAGGAGCAGAACTCTCCCTTTGTAACTATGCTAATTTTCTCACACAAATGAATTACATATGGGATATGCTGAAATGTATGAAGGAAATTTTGGGGGAAGTTTTATCCAAATTTTACTTGACATTTCCTTTTTTTGTTGTTGTTGTTGCACAGGCTGGAGTGCAGTGGCATGATCTCAGCTCACTGCAACCTCCACCTCCCGGGTTCAAGTGATTCTCCTGTCTCCTCCTCCCAAGTAGCTGAGATTGCAGGTGTGCGCTACCATGCCTGGCTAATTTTTTTATTTTTTTTTTGTTTGTTTTTGAGACAGAGTCTTGCTTTGTTGCCAGGCTGGAGGGCATGGGCATGATCTCGGCTAATTGCAACCTCCTCCTCCCGGGTTCAAGTGATTCTCCTGCCTCAGCCTCCTGAGTAGCTAGGACTATAGGTGCGTACCACCATGCCCAGCCAATTTTTGTATTTTAAGTAGAGACGGGGTTTCACCATGTTGTCCAGGATCATCTGGATCCCTTGACTTCATGATCTGCCTGCCTCGGCCTCTCAATGTGCTGGGATTACAGGCGTGAGCTACCGCAATTGGCCAATTTTTGTATTTTTAGTAGAGACGGGGTTTTGTCATGTTGGCCAGGCTGGTCTTGAACTCCTGAGCTCAAGTGATCTGCCCACCTTGGCCTCCCAAAGTGCTGAGATTGCAGGTGGGAGCCACCTTGCCGGGTCTCTACTTGACATTTTCAAGTGTTGGTTGCATTTTTAAAGTTGCCTTTGAGAAAGTTGGTGCTGCAATTTGGCTATGGTTTGTTTGTCCTCACCAAAGCTTATGTCAAAATTTGATTACCAGTGTGGCAGTGTTGGGCGGTAGGTCCTAGTGGGAGGTGTTAAGACAATGGAGTGGAACCCTCATGAGTGGCTTGGATGCTGTTCTTGAGTTCTCACTCTCTCCAGACTGAATTTGTTCTCATGAAATGGATTAGTTCCTGCAGAGTTGTTAGTTATAAAGCTAGGATGCCCCTCAGGTTTCCCTCTTTTCACATGTGCCTGATTCCCCTTTGACCTTTGCCACCATGTTTTCATGCAGCACAAAAGCCCTCACGAGAAGCTGAGCAGATGTCAGAGCCATGCTTCTTGTACAGTCTGCAGAACGAGGAGCCAAATAAATTTCTCTTCTTTATAAATTACCTAGCCTCAGGTATTCTATTACAGCAACAAAAAATAGACTAAGACAGTAAGATATCAGAATAGTGAACTCAAATGCTAAGCATGGCAAGAATATCTTTGAGGCTAATACAAAACAATGGCATTCGTTCAGTCATTTCACAACATGGGTTGACTACCTATTTTCTCCTTCGTAATTTACTAGTGTCTTCCAAAAGACTGCCAGGATGGCTAAATAGTAGAAAGGAGAGCCTCCTTGCAACACTGGTTTGCAAGCTGGAAAAAGAACATCCCCAGCATGGACTGAAGGTGCTCACTCTGAAGAGGGGAAGGGCAGGTTGGATTTTATGCCTTGCAGAGCGTCATACATATTCAGGATATCATACATTTTTAGCAGGTTTGGAGGAAAAGCTTTACATATTTATGAGGGGAGCTAAGTACATATGGATTGAGTAAACATACATCCCACGTTCACTTTTGGGCAGGGCTTTCTTTACATGAAAAGGTGAACTCCAGGACACAAAAGTGTTTTGTGTGTAGCCTCTATAAGATGGATGAAACTGGCCTAAGGTTTCTGTTAGCTTATCAGGAAAAAAAATGTATGGTTGGTTGGTCTTCTGTCCAGTCAGAGTTATAGCTGATGGCTCCCATTGTTGGAGAGTTTAGCTGTAGGAATTTAGAAATTTGCCATTTCAACCAGACCCTGAATCTTCAACCCATAACTTTGTTTCCTTAATCTTTGGGTTCATCTTAGTTGACAAAGGGGCGTCTATTTTGTTCTCTCAGATCACACTAGGTTCTGTAGTGCAGAGAAAACTGAGACGCAGTAGGGAGAGCAACAAATACAAAATCATAAAATAACAGAGAATTGTGAAAAAGTCATATAATAGACTAATGATCAATGTGCTGTAGAATCAGAGAGTAGAATAAAAATTCTCTCTTATGGTATAAAGGTGTAGAGAAACAATCACAAGCATATATGCACATAACAACAGAGCCCCAAATACATGAAACAAAAACTGACTAAACTGAAGGGAGAAAGAGAAAATTCAACAACAATAGTTGGAGACTTTTAATAATGGGTATAGTGTATACTTCAAGTAGGTGATTTGTATGGTATGTAAATTGTATATCAACATGTCTGTTTAATTTCTATTTTTTATTTTTATTTTTTAGAGGTGGGATCGTGTTCTGTTGCCCAGGCTGGAGTGCAGTGGCAGGATCATAGCTTACTGCCGCTTTGAACTCCTGGGCTCAAGTTATCCTCCCACCTAAGCCTCTTGAATAGCTGGGACTACAGACACACACCACGACACCTGACTACATTACTGTTTTTTCATTTTTTTAGAGCAGGGTGTCACATGGTGAGAGCAGAAGCAAGAGGGTGGGTAGGTGCCACACGCTTTCAAACAACCAGATCTCGTGAGAATTTCTTCACTTTTGGGAAGACAGCATCAAGCTATGAGGGATCCTCCCTCATGACCCAAACACCTCCCACCAAGCTCCACTTCCATCATTGGACATTACATTTCCACATGGAATTTAAAGGCAACAATAACACCCAAACTGCGTCAACCGCCATGCTTGGCTAATTTTAAAAATCTTTTCTAGTGATGAGGTCTCATTATGTTTCCCAGGCTGATCCTGAACTCCTGGACTCAAGTAATCCTCCTGCCTCAGCCTCTCAAAGTGCCAACACTACAGGCGTGAGCCATTCTGCCTGGTGGAGGCTGATTTTTTATTTCATGTCTACTGGCTATTTCCTGTTTCTCCTTTTGCAAAATATATTTTACATGCTACACCTGTTTTTCAACTGGGATATTTATATTTCCTTGACTTTAGGAGCTCTCTGAATCTTATGGATATTAGCCTTTGGTCTGTCATATGATTGGAAGTCCTCTCATACACATTTGCCTATAACATGTTGGAAACTACATTATATTTCCTATTCTTTATCTATGTCTTTCAGGATCCCCTTCTCACATAAATATGTATAAAGTGGCAAGAAGATTTTGATGGAAAGTCTGTGATTTTTCTGATGCACATCAGAAACTGTTTGAATTTAAACTAACCTTCACCTTTATTACATAGACTTTATACAATATCCAAATTCAAAATCAAAGCTGTCTCCTTACCAGATCACCAGATCTTTCTCAATTTTGGCTAGTTTACCTCCTAAAAGGGCAGCATTATCTTCTTTGTTTCCATGTTTTCAAGGGGTTATTCATACACAAAGTTAAATGTGCAATGCTTTTTTTTCCCCAGCTAGGATAATTGTTTACAGATTGACATAATGCCATATCCTTTGTACAGAAAAAAATAATATTTGAGAGGTTATCCCATACTTCATTTAATACCAAGAGAACATTGTAAAAGCATTGACTGATTTAGAAATATAAACCCCTTTATTTTTATTTATTTTAAAAATTGTGGTAAAACATATAACATAAAACTTACCATCTTAATGTACCACCTTAACTATTTTTAAGTGTACAGTTCAGCAGTGTTGTACATATTCACATTGTTGTACAACAAATCTACACTCTTACAGTAACATATTAAAAAATACAACAAATATTACTTCCCTACAGATCACTACTTAATAATTTTATTTATTCTTAGGGGTTTTATAAAAATATGCCTAATTTCCACATGATCATTTTCCATTATTGGAAATTTGAAACAAAGTTAGAAAAATAAAGATTCTTCTTACAAATAAATATACAAGGCATTAAGATGTTATTGAGGAAAATAAAGTTATAAATATTAATTTACAAATGCAAGTTTATAAAATTGCACCTTTACACAGAGGATAAATGCTTGAGGGAATGGATACCCCATTCTCTTTGATATGATTATTTAACATTGCATGCCTGTATCAAAACATCTCATGTACCCACAAAAATTAAAAATTAAAAATTAAAAACAAAAGAAAACAAAAACCCAAATGGCATCTTCGTATATTAGTTATAACATTGAGGTTTAACACACTTGAGACTGGTATTATTTCTGAAATGTAATTTTCTTGGTCAATATGCATAATGCCATTTTTTGGCTCACTAAGATAATTTTCATAAATTGACATAATGACATATCCTGTGTGCAGAATAGCAAACATAAGGCTTGAGAGGTGATGCTATATTTTATCTTATGTAATACCATTTGTATTGAAAACACCAGATTTTAATATTTAATTGTTAGATAATAACACCCTCTAGTAAGATACTTATGTTTTTCTATTTTTAAAAAGACATAATGCATTAAGTCTTGAAAACAATTTATTATTATTTTCAATAAGATGTGTTACTTTTATTACCTTAAATTGGATGTCAGAAAAAACTACTTATTAAATTTATTCCTTTTGGCATTATCCATTTTCATGATGACAAAGGAACATTTAGTTTCAAATCTGGAATTTAAGTCACAAAAGATGCCATAATAACTGAGGCACTGAAAAAATACATCCTATTATAATAACTAAATATCACAACTGAAGAGTATGAAACATCCTAGGTTTGTGTGACTTTGAAAATGCTCTCTTGCTAGGATCCTGGAAAAGCAATTCTGCCTTGAATGGTGCTACCCAATTAACATCACATTTGCTTTCTGAGTATTTTTAAAGGTGTTTTGTACTTTTACATCTGTAGGTAAAAGATTTTAAATTAATCTTCCTCTAAATTGTGACATTCTGAATATTATTAACTGCATTACAAAATAGTACAATTGTACACTACAAAATGAAGGGAAATTTCAGAAATTATATCCCTTAGTTTGTGTACATTTGGATAATTCAAGCCTACATGTTTTTTCCCCTGGCCTAAATTGGCTTTGGTTTTCTAACTCCTATTCTTCCAGTGCCCTCTTTTGTTCTGTATCAAGTAGGCCCAACTTAAAAATAGGAATAATAATTCTAAAATGGTACAGAATTTTGCAATGGAAAAAGAGCCTTGAGGGTGGTCCAGTCCAACCCTGTCATTTTAGGGACAAAGAAAACTCCTGAGAAGTCTGTTATTTTCCCCATGACACCCAACTAGGAATTGGTGAAACAGGATGAAAAAACTGATTTTCTGAGTCACATTGCATTGTCGATCAAGGAAATTTTAGGAGAGAAAGGTGGTAATGGGATATTTTAATTTTTTAATTGTCAAAACATACCTAGAGCATCTTAAAATTTAGAAAACTTAGCTAAGAAGTTTGACCTTAGGGTGAAAATTTTGCTACCATTTTGAACTACCTACCTTCAAATAAATGGGAAGTAAAAATAAATGCATCAAAAAACATGAAGTTGGGCAAGTAATGACCTAAGCTTGCTCCTTTTTTATTCCTTGTATTTTTTCAATCACATTAAAATATGCATTTCTGTATTTGTTAAATCAGTTCATGAATCATCACAGAGTCATGGTAAGGTTCTTCAGGAGAAACATGCTTCACATATTCTCCTCTGTCTACAGCTATTGTCTTTGCTTTTTTTCTCTTTCCACTACATTGGATAAGGTGCCTTTACTCCTTCCCTCTACCCCCCAACCTTTTTTTTTTTCTCATTAAGAGTTGCCAGCTTCGTGGGTTCTATTATTTAAGCTCAGATAGAGAGGAGAGATGTAATTGAAGTCCTTCCTAAAGAGTAGAGTCCAGAAAAAAAATGAATTTCCTTCTTTCTCTCCTTTCTCTCTCTCTCTCTCTTTTTTTCTTTTTGGTTCCTTATCTTTTCCATGCAATGCATAGGAACAGTTTGTGGCAGATCCTCCTGTGCTCATACACTCTGATATACAGCTGGTGAATTTTTCAGCCCTCAGCATGTAGCCTGACTTGGACCAACATCCAGAGCTGCAGAACTGGGGCCGGGCACATAGCTTCTGTTTTAGCTGTATGGAGAAAATTCACAAACCTGAATTTGGAAATTGAGGGGAAAAAAAGATTAAAATGCCTAACTGTGTAATATTCAAATTCCTTTCATTCAATTCATTTTCTTTATATATGGGAAATCTTACAGTCCAATTATCCACTTAAATATAACTTCCAATTACTTAATCAGGGTATTTTGCTATCTTCCACTTGGAAAAGAAAGTGAAACATCACAATAAACCTGTTGTCAGAGATTTTTTTTTCTATTTGTTGACACGGCAAGCAATCACAAATTCTTTCACCTTCTATGTTTAGACTACTGAAAAGTGATTGCTGTCCAACATGATGATTCTAAAGTATATCACACGTTCAAACATAAAAAACGTTTAAGTTTTGGTGCACAAATTAATTCAACAAAGAACAATATCCTTTAGAATATTGTTGTTTAACAAAAATTGGAAGAAAACTGAATTTAGCTCAGCCTACATTTAATCAGAAAATCTATTTGGTCAAGACATCCTGTTATCTGAACATTTTGTTCAAAATTCAAAATTTAGTATCTATCCCTAAAGTCATGTTACAGACATGGTATTCAATCCTATTGCTATTAAATTCAAATAAATATACATTTAAAAATAGGGGAAACATATTGTTCAGTTCCACCATATTTTTCCATATTTATTATATCAAATATCCTATGTGTATTGGGTAAAAAGATACATTCGGTAGGAGAGCTACACCCTTTATTAATGTGACTGCTTCCTTTTTGGGGCTGAAGCCTGTCCATTGTACTTCTACATTCGGATATTCAGATAAATTATCTACTTTCACAAGCGTGGTGAAGCATTACCAGCTGTATATTTAGGCATACTCTGCAAATCTGAGATTTTCTTAGGAATATATGAGCTCATTGTTAATAACCTTCTGCAAAGGATAGGATGGAACATTCTGTGGTTTCTCCACTAGTATACAAAGTACCATATAATAATAATAACAATTTTTTTTCTTTCCTTAAGTATCCCACTGAAAGTATTCATTCATGCTCAGGTGGTTTTGTTAAGTTTCATTCACCATTTGCTCTGATTTTTTAATACAAAAAGAGTTTGCCATAACTGCAGCTTTATATACTAAACTGATGCTTTAAAATAGATGTAGCATCTGCTGCTTTTCATATTTTAGAACACAGAAGCAAGTAAAAGTACATGAACTGAAACACCTTTTAAAGATAACAAATAAGTGCCTTCTCCTTTAGCTTTTGGATTTAAACTCCCTTGGATCTATTCTTTGGTTTTGATAGGAACCAATACTTGTTTTTTAGATGTTGTTACTGCTTTAGTTTTGTGACTAATAATTCTGCTATAGCATGTACAATGCCATCTATGCACATACTTTAAATTATGCTATCTATACTAGCTAATAAACAAGTATATAGTTACTTGAACACTGCAAACTGGTTACTAACTCCACTCACCTGGAAAGGTTTCCTATAGGCTTCCCCTTTTCCTCTAAAAACTGGTGGATTTTTTATAGCTACTTTCGTTAACTTTGGGTAGGAGAATGAGGAGTATATTTAACTCTATGTGAGTCTGACTCCTCTTTGTGAACCATATGGTCAATTTGAAATATACATTACTTAAATGTTCATTTAAACATTTTGTGTTCAAATGAAAAATATCTATCCTTTATACACAGACACAGTCACTATGTGTAGACCAAGTTTTTCAGTGAAAAATGAAAATAAAATTCAGTGGTAGAACTGCTCTCCATGAACATGAATTTGGCTCTCAGCCCTTACCACTGCTCTGCAATGCAAAAGCAATGGAGAGCAGGCTCTCTGAGTGTGTACACTTAGGAATGAGAAGGAAATCGCTGGCAGAATATGCTTTAGAATAATGTCTAGTGGTAGAGGTTTGAAAGAAGAATCTAGAGAATGTTATCTCCATATTAACACATAGTGAATTATTTAGCATATTAACATATATAGCATATGTAGAAGGAATGCTCTCAGCTGGAAGCATCATCTCATGTGCTTCACTCATTCATTCAACAAATACTTATTGAGCCAGATAGTGTTCTAGGTTGTGTTGATACAGCGGTGACCAAGGAACACAAAAATCCCTGCCCTTATGGAGCTTACATTCCAGTGATGGGAGGTGGACTATAAACTCGTAAGTAACATAAATATGATATTAGATAATGATAAGTGCCGTGGAGAAAAAAAAACAATAAAGGAGGATAAGAAGGTGTGTGTGTGGGAAAGTTGTAATATTAAATAGCAGGGTCAGGAAAGACCTTGATGCTATGTGTCATTTGCGCAAAGGCCTGAAGGAGATGAGGGCGTCAGCTAAGGAGAAATCTGGTGGAAGAGTTTCACAGGGAAAAGGAATAGCTACATGCAAAGACCCTGAGGTTGGGTGAGTGGCTGATGTGTTAGGGGGACAGGTTAAAGTAGCGTGAGTAGAGTGAGAGAGACGAGAAAGTAGAGGGACATGAGCTCAGAGTAGTAAGAGGGGAAGGAGAACATTTCTTACAGCTATGAAGGAGCCATCATACAGTTTTTGGCTTTTTATGTGACCGTGATGAGAAACTATTGTAGAGTTTTGAACAGAGGAATGAAATAATTTGACTTCTGTTGTAAACAAGTCATTCTGGCTGCTGTATTGAGAACAGACTGTAGGGGGCAAGAGTGGAAGCAGGAAATAGATAATCGTGTGCTATTACAAGAGTCCAGGTGAGAGATGATGGTAGTTTGGAACAGGGTAATGGGAAATGGTTAGATTTGGAATAAATTTTGAAGGAGTACAAATAGATGTAGAATGTGAGAAAAATAGAGATATTAAGATTGTCAAATGTTCTACATATTTTCAAGTTATTTCTCACTTTACGTACAGTATGTATAAGGAACATGTCTGAAAAGTTGTAACTGATTCATATTTGAAACCTATCAGAGTAATTTCTTATTTAAGAGAAACACATAGTGAAGCCATAAGAAAAGGACTTTTAAAATAAATAATTTACTCATTCTCTAATTTCTGTTTTTGGTGTCACAGTTTATATATGTTATCGAGTTTTCTAAAAGCAGTATACACCTGATTTTACATAAATCATAAGATCCTTTTGTAGATCAGGAACATTTTCGTTGAATGGAGCTATAGACATCTATTCTCTATGGCAGAGGAGCAGCTCAAGTATATCCATATTTTACATAGGATAGCACAGAAAGAGCCTCACTAGCTGCTTAGGTTGTGTCTTACAGAGTGTTTATATGTATGGGGGAGGGAGTTACAATGCATATAGTCTACCCATCAGAGACTTGGGAGGCAATGTTCACAGTGAAAAGCATTACTGTCAGATAAAAGTCTCCTTTAGAGATAGCACGAAGAACTGAATTATCTCAATGGGCTGCTGTAATCCAACTATGATAATCAATTGCATCCATTGCCTCTATAGGGATGATGTTGCCAAGAATGGAATCTCCTTTCTTGCATGGTACTGGAGAAATGGACAAATTGTTTTACTCTAAATCCCTTATTTTAATGTATTGCTCTGTCAATCATCAAAACTTTTTTCCCACTTCAATCCTTCCTCATGATAGACTGATTATAGGCTATTACTATGTTTAAAATCAACATTTCCTTTTAAAGGAGGTGGTTCTGACTCAAAGAACCCCTAGTCAAACTGGCAACATGCTCAGAGATCATCTCTTACAAGGGCTATTTTTCTGAAAATATTTGCCCAGGTGGTTAATTTTATCCATTTGGTGTTGATTCTTTTAAATTTCCAGTTCAGACCGTAACATTTCTTGACCTCATCTAAAATTCTGGGGATGTATTGTATTTCGAGCCTACAGTTCTGTTGACTGATAAAATTCAAATGGAGACATCTATTCTTTTAAAATGTATATAATGCATTTAAACTACTAAAGGATTAAAACTTTCATATTCTTAATTTTAGCTAAATGGATCCTGAGTTTCTGCCAGCTCTTACCCAAACTAAGGTATATTCAAAAGCTGTCCCTCTGGGATTAGTCACATCTCACTGAATTCACTCATTGATTAAAGGCCAAGTAAAGGTCAGTTGCTTTTAAGTGACCAATGAACCCATGAGGCATTTTCATGCATTTAACCAATTTCTCAAATTATCCTACGCAACCTGCCAAGGAAGGATTATAAGCAGGAACCATAACACATTTCTTTAGTTTCAACCCACTAAATTAAATCTTGTCTTACTTCAATTTAGTTATCTTCTTACTGCTTAAAGGATAACCAAAAAACGTTAGCAGTTTTGAAGTTAAAAATACAACCACGTTACAGTCCTTTAAAATAAAGAACAAAAAACCAAAATGGCCATTTGAGGACATGAATAGAAATTCCCATTTTTAAAATTTACATTTTTATGATAACATTATATACACTGATACTTTGTGAGACCATTGTAGATTTTAAAATGCTTTCATGTTTTTACTTTTTCTACCCCTTAACCACTAGCTATACTTTGTAGTAATAGAAAACTTACATTGCTGTGGATTAAAATAAAATTTGGGCATATATATATATAATACATCAACAAGGCGTCATGATAATAAAGACAGCCACTATTTGTGGACCCTCACTAGTTCCATATGTTCCTCTGACAATATGTTTCTAAAGATGTAGAATGGCTTAAGCTTGCTTTGAAGTTCAGAAACTGAACATTACCTAAGTACTGTGGCTGACCCACCATTATATTTCAATGAGCAAGCCTTTTAATGGCGAATCTCTAAACCACTCTGTGGGCGTTACCATGGACACTAAGAGGCACTGCATTGCCAAATCAGATGGCTAGAAGAACGTGGTTCTTTTAATATATTTGAGGTATCTGCAGACTTCCAGAACCGGTTCTGTTACAGGTAAACAGGATTTAGCCTTAATTTGTCAGAGATTTTCTGGCAGCATTTAAGCTACGCATTTTTGTTTCATTCTCTTCTACACTCTGCCTCAGTCTGTATGTCATCTTTGTTAAAGACCTTATAATGCAGACACATAGTTTCCTAGATGTTAGTCTTGACAATAAGGCCTATATTCAAGATTGAACTGGCAGATAAAGAAAAGGGAGATTTGCTTAGTTTTTCTCCTTCTCAGGAAGACATATTAAATCTTGGGGAGAAAGACTTATTTCTGCCTACACCCTTTCATTTGGTAAGTGTGATCCTTCATGCATTCTTCTTGTACCTTGTGGCTGTTGCTATACATACTCTAAAACAATGAATTTAAAATCTATTTATGTTCTTGGGAGGATCTTCTTTGATAGGGATTCATTATGTAATCCAGTTAATAGACTGATGAAACCTATTCTTCTATGAAGAGGTTTGATTTATTAGGCTAATATAATTACGCTATTATTTTTACCATAACATGTATTTTATCTTTTAAAATCTGTTTTAATTAAAGGTTATGGAATGAATTCAGTTCTAAGCAGAGGACAAAAATAGGATTAGTTCTTTACTCATCATATAATAGTCATAATTATATAATTAGATATTCTTATGTATTATCAAATATTTCTCAAATATTTACATAAATTTATATTCGTGTATTATAATTTTGCATCTGCAATAGTATTCTAAAGCTGATCTATGACATCGAGCTAACCAATGTACTGTCAAACATTTATGTCTTTTTCTGATTCTAGTTATTTAAAGTATTTTTACCTTTGGCTAAATTAACAATTTTATTAGTATTAGGCCTGCACAAATTTAAGTCCTCTTTCCATGAACTGCTCTATGTCTCTTTTTAGAGACTAAATCATTAAATATACATAATTCAGCAGTGTTATATAACATTATTCATTGTCTTCCCATATTAATTACTTTTATTCAGGCCACTTATTTAGAATTTCACCTGTATTGGCAAGACTATTATTTGTTTTCGTCTCTACAGCAAATACCCAACAGATGCATTAGGAAAATAGGCAAACAGCTGGCAAACAGACTTATTCACTGCCTCAGGGATAACAAAGCAATTCACCAAATCCATCTTTCCCTCATTCATTTCACATTATCATAATTTCCAAATCTTCTGCTTTTGTTCTCTAAGGATTTGAGCATATCTAATGTATAACAGAAACTGAACCCAAATTTGTACCCTATCAGTTTTAATCTTAGTTAACAGGATTTCTTTCCTTTTACTAAATTTTGTAGTATGCATTCTTGTTTTTTCTAGTTGTTGAATTTTTTAAGAAGTTTGTATAATTGATAAATAAAAATGTATATATTTATGGTATATAACATGATGTTTTGATATATGTATACGCTGTAGAATGGCTAAATCAACCTCATTAACGTATCTATTACCTCATGTACTTAATATTTTCTGGTGATGAGAGCACTTAAAATGCATCAAAATGTGTTCTGGTTTTTGATTGTTTCACCTTCCTTTACTTTTTAATTACAACTTAAATTTCAAAGGCTTTTATTATGAAGGTTGTAAACAATGTATTTCTTTCTTAATATCCTGAATTATACATTTTCAGCATTTAATATCAATACAATTTTAGAATTTTTATTTTTAAAGACAGGATCTCACTCTGTCACCCAGGCCAAAGTGCAGTGGTATGGTCATAGTTAGCTGCAGGCTTGAACTTCTGGGCTCAAGTGATCCTCCCACCTCAGCCTCCTGAGTAGCTAGGACTACAGATGTGCAACACTATGCCCAGCTAATGTTTTTAATTTTTATTTTTGTAGAGCTAGGGTCTCATGTTTCCCAGGCTGGTCTAGAGCTCCTGGGTTAAAGCAATCCTCCCACCTCGGCCTCCCAAAGTGCTGGGATAATAGGCATGAGCCACCACGCCTGGTCTAACTTTAGAATTTTTTAAATAACATTGTATTAATCTTCTGAGTCTGGATGAAACCAGAATCACAGAGTTAGAAATACAAGGAATGTTGAAACCGTTACCAAGCATTGAGGCAAATGGCAATTTCATTATGCAAAGGAGGAGAAAACCCAGAGTCAGTGGTGTCCATCCAGGACTGAAAACTACGTTACAGTTGAGAGATAAAGTGGTACATCAGAACCAAGAGCAGCAAGGCATCATAAGAAAAACAGCCACCATTTGTGGACAATCACTAGTTCCAGGCATTACACTCAGGCACTAGATAAGCAGGTAGGATTCCAGAACACTGTTGTTGAAAGTCAGAGCAAGAGATTGTTATGTGCATGAAGGAAATTATCAGAAAAGCAACTAGTCAAATGGGACAAAGAGTTCATTCTAATATATACCATATCATTAGAGTTCAGTGACTCACAGAAAGAGATATAACAATACAAATGAATTAGTAAAAAAAAAAAATCTGAACATTCTCAGCATTCTCTTCTTCCTTATCTGGTAGCTTAATTAATCGTTTTCAAAGAGATTTGTCCTAGACTCCCCTCTCAGTTAATACATTTTCCCTGGGTGAGCCTATCCACTCCCATAGTTCCAAAAGCTGATGACTCTAAAACCTACATCTCTGGCTCAGATCCCTCTCTTGCTTTACATACCCAGCTTTCTATTGCCTAGGAAGAATCTGGAAGTCTTATAGGCTGCTCAAATTCTCCATGTTCAAAATCTAACTCATCACAACCATTTTCCCTGCACAAAGCCTCCTACTCCTGGCTCACTCTCTCGATGGTGCCACTATCCAGCCAACTGCTCAAGCCATAAACCTGAGAGTCATTCTTGACTCCTGTCTCCCTTAAGCCCTTATATTCAATCTATTACCAAGTCCCATCAATAATAGCTTCTAAATATTTCTCAAATAATTTACTTCTCACCATCTCCAATACCCTTTCACTCATCTTAGCAATACTGCCTTTCTTCTGGACTACTGAAAAAAGCCTTTTGTATCTGTCTTTGGCCCTCTAGTCTTGCCTCCTCTGCAATACTTTCTCCTCACTGAAGAATGGTTTTTGGTTAATTTACTTCCTTTCTTTCTCTTTTTCTTTTTTTTTGGAGGCGGAGTCTTGTTCTCTCGCCCAGGCTGGAGTGCAATGGCGCGATCTCCACTCACTGCAACCTCCGCCTCCTGGGTTCAAGCAATTCTCCTGCTTCAGCCTCCCAAGTAGCTGGGGTTACAGGTGCCCACCACCATGCCTGGCTAATTTTTGTATTTTTAGTAGAGACAGGGTTTCGCCACATTGGCCAGGCTTGTCTCGAATCCCTGACCTCAGGTGATCCGCCTGCCTTGGCCTCCCAAAGTGCTGGGATTACAGGCATGAGCCACTGTGCCTGGCCTATTTTCTTTCTTAAAACCCTTCAATAACTCCGCATTGCCCTTGGGATAAAATCCAAGGCTCAGAGAGATTTTGACCATATATACCATTTTGGTCTCATTTTATGTCTCCTGGCACTTCTGTTCTAAGCCATTCAAACCACTTTCACTTGTTTGAATGGGCGTCCTATACCTTTCCTCCTAGCCTTTGCACGGGCTCCTCCCTCTCTTTACCTCAACAGCTCCTGGTAATCCCTTAGTTCTCAGTTTAGAAATTACCTCCTCCAGAAAGCTTTTCCTGACTCCCAAGTCTGATAAGGTATCCCTTCTCTATTTTCCCTCCACATCTTTTATTTCCTTTACCACAGCAAGTAGCACTCTAACCTTGTACTTTACCTATTTCCCTCATTATGCTATAAATTTCACGAAGGCAGCAACACTGTTGCCTGCTGACCATTGTATTCCTGCAACTTAGCACAGTGTCCAGTACAAAGTAGTTGCTTACAGATGTATGCTAATTAAGGGAAAGAGCAAAGAGACAAGGATTATCAGCTTCAGAAGCCATGGCATAATCTGACTAATGTGAAACTTTTGGTATAAATCAATCAATCAAATCCATTAGCTTGAAGGGACTAGAGAAGTCCCTTTGTTCAATCTCCCACTCAATGTTAAAATCCCTACTACCTCATCCCTTAAACAGAGCTCTCTGTCTTCTCTATGTGAATACTTTAAAGGATGCATTCTTTTGCAAGACAGTTAATCCCATTGATGGCTATATCTATTTTTTGTCTTTCTCATACTTGTACACTTTCCTGTTATAACTTTAATCCATTCCTCTGCCTTCTTTCTTTTATTTATGTTCTGTTTTTTTGAGCAATACAAAATGAATCTTTTCCTTTTTACATATTAGAACACTTCCAAGTATTTGAAGGGTGTTGTCATGTGCTTCCTAAACCATTAATTCTCAAGCTTTCATTTGCAATGGAATTGCCTAGGGAGCAGGTTAAATATGAAGATTTCCTGGTCCCACCTTCCAAGACTCACATTCAATAGGTCTGGTACGAATCCTAGGAAAATACCTTTTTTTTTTTTTTTTTTTTTTTTTGAGATAGGGTCTTGCTTTGTCACCCAGGCTGGAGTGCAGTGGTGTGAACACAGCTTACTGCAGCCTTAAACTCCCGGGCTCCAGCAATCCTTCTGATAGGGACAGAAGGCAGTGAAATTCTGGGCAGAAGAGGGCAGGTCCCCAGCGAGGGCCCCACCCTCAAGCTGAAAAGCCTGATACCGCAGCCCAGAGTGAGAATATACATCCCTGCTTTCCCTCTCGAATGTTGTCTTTTCCAAAACCATCCATGGCCCATCCTGTCCCCAATCCTGTGCCCCTGAAAACCTCAGGTTCAGCTGGCAGAGAGAGGATAAGCAGCTGGACGTCAGAGACTATGGTTGGATGTCAGAGAGAAGCAGCTTGACTTCAGAGGGACAGCTTGACAGCATAGCTTTGAAGAGGAGTATGACAGGGGATGGCTGGACTTCAGGGGAGGATTGCTTTCCTGCCCCATCCCCTTTTCAACTCCCCATCCCACTGAGAGCCACTTGTATCGGCAATAAAATCTCCCCATTTACCATATTCAGTTTGTTCGTGTGACCTCATTTTTCCTGGATGCTGGACAAGAGCTCAGAGCCATGAGTGTGGATACAAGAGGGCCCACTGAGCTATTAACACTTAAGCTGTCCACGGATGGCAGAGCTAAAAGAACACTGACTGTAACACTCCCTCTGGGGCCTCAGGGGTCATGGTCACCCTACTAGATGCTGCCATGGGGCCCCACAAGGAGTTTGCTCTTGTCGGTGCCCCAAAGCACTCACCCTGGCTCCTGCACCCACTCACCTTCATTCTACCTCCTGCAAGTGGTGGAGTGCTGCGGGCTGAGTAAGCAAGGCACCTCGTCACGAGGCCCATGAAGGGGTCAGGGAAATATCCTGCTTCACTCCCACCTCAGCCTCCTGAGGAGCTGGGACTACAAGCGTGCACCACCGTGCATGGCTAATTTTTATATTATTTTCGTAGAGACGGGGATTCGCCACGTTGCCCAGGCTGGTCTTAGATGCCTGAGCTTAAGCAGTCTGCCCACCTCAGCCTCCCAAAGTGCTAGGATTACAGGCATGAGCCACTGTGCCCAGCAAATATAAAATTTTAACAAGCACACTAGATCATTTTGATGCAGATAGTCCACAGACTACTTGTCACAAAACACTGCCTAGGCAAAAATATTTTTTAAATGTTTCAATAAATAGTACTTATAAAATGTAATCCTCGAAGTCACTGGATATTTGTATCTATTCTCTTTAGGTGTAGTCCCCACAATGAAACCAAATATTCAGGTGTATTTTGACTAATTAGAAGTGGACTTAGGATATTATCACATTTAACCTGATTTATGTTCTACTGAAACTGTCCACAATTATCTTAACAATTTTTAGTAGACTTGGTCACATTATTTACTCTGTGATTGTGTTGTTAACTGAAACCTTTTAGGGCAGGAATGAGTTTCAGGAATGGATGACTCAAAGCTCACAAATATGTAAGCAAAACAGAAGCAAGACACTCTTCTGTGATAATTTGCATCCACCCCTCTACCTTCTTTCTTTCGTCCAAGTTCTGTCTTCTTGAGCAACACAAAACTAATCTTTTTATTTTTCCATATAAGAACATTTCCAGGCCGGGTGCGGTGGTTCACGCCTGTAATCCCAGCACTTTGGGAGGCCGAGGCGAGTGGATTACGAGGTTAGGAGATCAAGACCATCCTGGCTAACACGGTGAAACTCCGTCTCTACTAAGAATACAAAAAAATTAGCTGGGCGTGGTGGCGGGCGCCTGTAGTCCCAGCTGAGGCTGAGGCTGGAGAATGGCGTGAACCTGGGAGGCGGAGCTTGCAGTGAGTCGAGATTGCGCCACTGCACTCCAGCCTGGGTGACAGAGCGAGACTCTGTTTCAAACAAAACAAAACAAAACAAAACAAAACAAAACAAAACAAAACAAAACAAAAACACTTCCAAATATTTGAACGATGTTGTCATGTACTTCCTAAATCATTATTTCTCAAGCTTTAATGTACAACAGAATTGAATGGGATGTGTGAATGGGATGAGATGACAGTAGATGCAAGTTTATCCTGAGATGGATAGCAATATGTAGTATTCCCACCAAAGGTGGCACACAGACTTCTCAATAACTCCAGTTCCCCTTTCCCACAGCCCATCAGGTTTTTCACAGCCAGCCACTTGCAAGAACTACTGCTCACTGTCACCTACTTATCTTATGTCTGCAATCAGCAGATTAAAAGTCTGCTTTGCCTCTTATTAGAAATCTAGCAGACCTGCTGTCCATCTTTTTAACTCACAAAAAGAATCAGAATTCTGTAATCAGTCTTCCTTATTCCAAACCCTGCCACATGAGGAGGAGTTGGAACCTTGGCATGCTTCTTTAAAAATGTGTTTGATCTCTAACAGATTACTGAGGGTACCTTGGCATATTTGTGGAGGATTATCTAAAACTCTAAAAATAGCTATAAGCACAATTCTTTCACATGCATACAATTTGAATAGGCCTGGAAAGATGCTTTTAAGCTCATAAAAGTGTCATAGAATGTTATGAATTGGCTTTACATGCCTCAATACACCCGGTGTACAGATTAGCACTTTCTGTTACAACACCCAGGCTCTGTGCCTTCTACTCTAAACAGCAGGAAAATTTTATGAGCTAGAAAACCTCTCTTGGATTTGGCCTTAGGGAAGTAAGGAGTGGAAATTTGTTGCTCACAAGGCTAGAGTGTGAGGCTCCCAGGAATCAGGGAGTGGGGGGCATAGTCACATTAAGTGAAAACACAGGATTGCAAATAACAAAACTTTGAAACACAGCAGCCTTATGTTGAATGCAAGGATAGAGAGACGATCGCAACTGTGATGTGGGGAGAGGAGAATTTAGAATGTGGTTTTCAGGAAAAAAAGGATCACACTATTGCAGACATTAGGATTAAATGATTTCAATGATCACACACATACATGTGTGCCTCAAAAAGAGTTGGCATCAGACTCTTTCAAGTGGTACCTAGAAGCCAAATATGAGGTGGAGGTAGTCACCTTTGCATTTCTCTATTCATGGAACAAACATTTTTGAGTACCAAATGTGTGCCAGAACACAAATATGAATTTGATACAGCCTTTTAGGAGTTTTTGTCCAGGTGAGAAGAAACAAGACAATTAAAAGGATGGTCATATACTGTAATAATTTATCTGATAGAGCTAAGCACAGGATGTTTTGTGAACACGGTGAACTGGAGGGAAGCCAACTGATAAGAAGTTGAAGGAAGGCTTTTTGGAGAAGCAATTCCTGAACTGAATCCTAAAAGATGAGTAGGACTTACCTAGAAGGAAGAGTTTGAGGAGGTCATTTTAGTCAGGAGGATCTGCATGGTATGTAAATATTTCAGCATGGTTAGACTAGATAATAAAGTGCAAAGCAAGTGAATGATGAGAGATGAGACCAGAGAAATAGGCAAGAGCCAAATTTGGAAGACCCCATATGCCTTACTAAAGCAGCTGAACTTTCTCCTACAGGCAACAGAGAAGCTGGTAAGTGACCATTTTTGATATTCATTCTGGTAGCAGCATGGAGAATGGAAAGAACCAGAGGCAAGTCCAGTGCAGAGGGACTAGTTAAGAGTGGTAATAGTCGAGGAGAGAGATAACTGGGGTCACAACAAAGGTAGTAGCATAGGGGATGGCAGCAAGGAGATGGGTTTGAGACTATTGAGAAAAACTTTTGTTATTGTCCTTGTTTTGTATTGTTTTGATTCAAGGCTTACTTTGACTTGGAAGTCAAAGTAGTTGATGTGGTAGCAGCAGAAAGAGGGCAGTGGGATAGTGTGATGCAATATCACAAAAGCTTATTTGAGATAAGATATTTGTGAAAAAGAATTAATTCTGAAAGTGCTCTTTTTAAAAATTCCTTGTTTTTTTACTCAGCTTGCAAGAGTAATTATTTGCTGAAGATTGGTTGCTTAGCCTATTGAGGGTTAAATAACTCATGTGGTTTAGCATGTTCTAGGAATTTGTGCAGTGGGAATAAGGCAAGTTAGGGTCACAGCAAGGGAGAAAGGCTCAGCCAGCTGTCTCTTTTTCTTCTTTACAGAAGCACAAATACCCTCTAAGCAATCCCACAAAAAAGAAGCTTTCCATTCCAGAAATCTGTTTATTTTGCAAAGGAAGAGTCCAGAAGACCATATGGAATGCAACTGATGATGATATTTAGTTCACAATGTGCAAGAACAGTAAGAAGAAATAACCAGAATAAATAATAAATTATTAAGACATGATACAGAATCACTGAGAATTAAGTTTGAAATGCTTTAAAAAGTTTTTTAAATTACAGATTGATATAATCATTTAAAAATGAATCTTGTATAAAACGAAAATCAGAATAAATAGTGTACCGCATTATGAAATGAAGTTATAATGGAACACAATTATACACAGGACATTGATGAAACTAAATTCTTTATACTAAATAAATTAATCAGGAAGAATTCCATGAAATATTATGACTGAATGAGCATAGAAAATATCCCAGGCTTAGATTATGTAAGTGAAATTACGTGATTATTTTTTAATATGGATGTGAAAGGTGACATAAACATTAAATTAACACTAGAATGCAATGTTAAGGAAATAAGGGATAGAACTAACAATGTGAGAGAAATAAGTGTCTAATCTGTCTCCACGTCCTCCCATAAAGTACCTCTTAAATTTGTCTCTTAAACATTTCTAAAACCACTACCTTAGTCTACCACAATAGTTAATCTCTCCCACTCCACTTCTCTATTGAGCGTAGTGACGCCAGATCCTCTTTGAGAAACTTGACTGATGAACCTAATCTAATTTCCTCTTTCTGACTTGAAGGTCTTCCATAACTCAGTTCCATTCTACCTGTGTAAGATATTTCCCATTCTCCCCAACATTCTCCCCTTGCTCTGATCGGGCCATGCTGCATATTGTCCCTAAAATACTACCTGCTCATTTCCGTCTTTGTCCATTCCTGAGGTGTCATATCCTTTCTGCTTTGCCTGCCCTATCTTCCTTCAAGGCTCAGGTCAAGTTCCAATCCCTTCATAAGGATTTCCTTCACTCTCTTACTTCTCTGATTTCCCAATACAATTTTAGATGGAATCACATACTCTCTAGACAATTTAACTATTTAATATAGGCAAGTTTTACTTCTTCAACTACATTGTAAATTCACTAAGGGGATAATAACACAGTATTACCTCGATCATCCCAACTGAGTTTAGGCCATTTTTATTCTAACATTTTGATACAGTAGACAACGTAGACTATGACATTTGGACCCTAAAGACATTTTGACTTCTCACTTATACATACAAATATTTGGTTCTGAATTACATATCACTGACCCTTTTTGTTGAAGAAGTATATTAAGAATAAACACAGTTCACTTATTTATTTATTTTTTTTTTTGAGACAAGAGTCTTGCTCTGTCACCCAGGCTGGAGTGCGGTGGCATGACCTCGGCTCACTGCAACCTCTACCTCCTGGGTTCAAGTGATTCTCATGCCTCAGCCTCCCAAGTAGCTGGGATTACAGGTGCACATCACGACACCTGGCTAATTTTTTTATTTTTAGTAGAGATAGGGTTTCACCATGTTGGCCAGGCTGGTCTTGAACTCCTGGCCTCAAGTGATCCACCCACCTTGGCCTCCCAAAGTGCTGGGATTACAGGTGTGAGTCACTGTGCCCGGCCAGTTCACTCAGTTTAACTCTTCAACCAATTTTCTATTAAATTGTATAAGAACATTTTAATATTTCTATATTAAATTTATTTTATGGGAATTTTAATCTTAAACAATCTCTTTCATATTAATTGTACAATGAATATTTATCAACCTTAACATTTTTTTTCTGGAGGTGTAATTGACAAAATAAACTACACATAATGAAAGTGTACAATTTCATAAGTTTTGGCATGTGTTTACACTCATGCAGCCATCGCTAGGATTAAGATGGTGAATATACACATCACCCCCAAAAGTTTCCTCATAACTCTTTGCAATTTCTCTTCCCATATTTCCACACCCACATTCCTTCCAGGAAACTACTAATTTGGTTTCTGTCAGTACAGATTAGTTTGCATTTTTTAGAGTTTTATGTAAATGGAATCATACATTTGGGTAGATCATATGGTAAGTGTATGTTTCACTTTTTAGGAAACTGCCACACTATTTTCCAAAGTGGTCTTACTATTTTACCTTCCCAACAGCAGTGTATGAGGATTCCAGTTTCTCCACATTCTTGTCAATATTTGGTAAGGCTAAGGCTAATCCTTTGAATTTTAGCCATTCTAGTAGGTGTGTAGTATTATCTCATGTAGTTTTATTTTTGATTTATTTTTTATTTTATTTTATTTTTTGAGACAAGGTCTTGCTCTGTCATCCAGGCTGGCCAGTCTGAAGTGCAGTGATGTGATCATAGCTCATTGTTATAGTCTTGACCTCCTGAACTCAAGATATCCTTCAGCCTCATCCTCCTGAGTAGCGCGAACTACAGGTGTGTGCCACCATGCCAGGCTAATTTTTAAATTTTTTGTAGAGATAAGGTCTTGCTATATTGCCCAGACTGGTCTTGAGCTCCTGAACTCAAGCAGTCCTCCTGCCTTAGCCTCCTAAAGCACTGGGGTTACAGGCATTAACCACTGCTCCCAACCTATTTTTCATTTCTTAATGACTAATGATGTTGACGTCTTTTTATGTGCTTATTTATCATTCATGTATTTTCTTTGTTAAAGTGTTAAAATCATTTGCTCCTTTTTTATTGGGTTGTTTGTTTTCTTATTATTGTTTGTGACTCATTACTCTGGAGAGTTGTATGCACAGCGTAGATATAATTCTTTAACCTACACATGATTTGCAAATATTTTTGCTCATTCTGCCATTTGTCTTTTCATTCTCTGAACAGTGTTTTTCAAAGAACAGAGGTTTATTTTTAAAAAGAGCGGGACAGCCTGGGGGACATAGCAAAACCTCATCTCTACAAAAAAAAAAAAAAAAAAAATTAGACGGGCCTGGTGGTATGTGGGCCTGTAGTTCCAGCTACTCAGGAGGCTCAGGTGAGAGGATTGCTTGAGCCCAGGAAGTTGAGGCTGCAGTGAGCTGTGATCATGCCTCTGCACTCTAGCCTGAGTGGCGGGGGAAACCTTGCCTCAAAAAAAAAAAAAAAAAAAAAAAGGCAGAGGTTTATAATTCTGATGAAGTCCAATTTCATTTTTTTAATGACTTACTTAAGAGATCTTTGCTTAAATCAAGGCCACAAATAGCTCTTCCTATATTTTAGGTTTCAGATTTAAGTCTATGATGCATTAGAGATTAGTTTTTACATATGATGTGAGATATGGATTCAAGTTAATCCTTTTTTGCATATGGATATCCAATTCTGCTTAGCAGCATTTGTTGAAACTAGCCTTTTTCCTACTGACTTGTCTTTATACCTCTTTCAAAAGCCATTTGTCCATATGTGTGAGATTATCTTTGGATTTTCTATTCTGTGCCATTGATGGATTTCTCTATCTTTACACCAGTACTACACTGTCTAGATTAGTGTAACTTTTTAGTAAGTCTTAAAATCTGGTAGTCTTAGTCTTCCAACTGTGTTCTTTTTTTTCAAATTGTTTTCACTATTCTATATCCTTTGCATTTTCATATGAGTTTGAAAACTAGTTTGTCAGTTTCTATAAAAATTCCTGCCAAATTTTGGGGGCGAACTGACATCATAAAAATATTGATTCTTCTAATTCGTGAAACTGATATAGCTCTTCATTTACTTATGTCTTATTTAATTTCTTTTAGCAATGGTTTGTAGTCTTCAGCATGCAAGTTTTTACATTTTTGTGATTTATACCCAAGTATTTTATATTTTTTGATACTATGGTGAAATGTATTTATTTTCATTTGAATTTTTAATTGTCTACTGTTAGGGTATAATATACCATTGAATTTTGCATATTGACTTTCTATGCCAAAACTTTGCTAAACTCGTTTATTTTTTTATGTAGCTTTTTTGTAGATTCCATTGGATTTTCTACACAAATGATCATAGAATCTGCAAATAAAAATAGTATTATGGTTTTACTTCTTTCCAATCTGGATGTCATTTTTTCCTTCCTTCTTTCTTTCTTTCCCTTCTTTCTTTCTTTCCTTTCACCCTCCCTGCCTTCCTTCTATCTCTTCTTCCTTCCTTCCCCATTTCTTTTCCCCCTCCCTCCCCTCCCTCTCTCTTCAACGCCTTTTTTTTTTCTCCTCTTTGCCTTCTTTCTCTGGAAACTTCAATACAATGTTCAATGAGTAGTGAGAGTAGACATCCTTGTCTTAATCCTGATCTTAGAGATAAAATATTCAATCTTTCATCACTAAGTTTATTGTTATCTGTAGGTGTTTCACAGATCTTCCTTTTTTTTCTAGTTGAAGAAGGACGTTTCTTTCTATTCCTAGTTTACACAGAGTTTTTATTAAAAATAATATCGGACTTTTTTAAAAAAAGCTTTTTCCGCATTAATTGAGCTGCTCATATGGCTTTTCTTTTTAGTTTGTTTATATGGTGAATTACACTGTATGATTTTTTTAATGTTAAACCCTACTGAGTCTTGATGTATTATTCTTTTAATATGTTGATATGGTTTGATAAATTTTGGGTTAGATTTTATTTTTAGATATTTTGCATCTATATTCACAAAAGTTATCAGTCTGTTGTTTTCTTGTAATGTCTTCCTCTTTTTTTATGACAAGATTGGCCTGGTATAATAAGGTGGTATAATCTCCCTTCTCTTAAATATCCTGGAAGGACTTGTATAGAATTGGTATTACTTTGTCCTTAAATGTAGATTTCTCCAGTGAAGTCATCTGGGTCTGGAATTTTCTTTATGAGAAGTTTTAAAACCATGAATTCAATTTTTAAAGTAGATATAGGGCTCCTCAGTCAACCTCTATTTTCTTGAGTGACCCGCCTGTCTTCCAAGGAATTTGTTCATTTAACCTGTTATCAAGTTTATTACCAAAAAGCGATTCATAATATTCTTTTATTATCACTTTAATGTCTGTAGATTCTGTGGTGATGTTCCCTCTTCATTCTTGATATTGGTAATTTATGTCTTCTCACTTTTTATCTTAATTAGTCTGTTTAGAGGTTTTTCAGTTTTACTGATCTTCTAAAAAACCAGTTTCCTTTCATTGATTTTTCTGTATCAATTCACTGTTTGTTCTCTCTCTCTTTCTTTTTTTTTTTTTTTTTTTTTTTTAGACAGGGTTTCACTCTGTTGCCCAGGCTGAGGGCAGTGGCATAATTATAACTCATTGCAGTCTTGAATTCCCAGGCTCAAATGATCCTTCCACCTCAGTCTCCTGAGTAACTTAGACTACAGGCCCCCGCCATTATACTTGGCTAATTTTTTATTTTTTGTAGAGATGAGGGTATCTCACTATGTTTCCCAGGATGATCTCGAACTCCTGGACACAAGTCATCCTCTAGCCTGGGCCTCAGGATGTATTCCTGACAACTTGGATGAACCTAAAGGACATTATGTGAAATAAGTAAACAAGTTGTCAATGGAAACAATTCAGCTATTAAAAAGAATGAAATCCTGTCACTTGTTCTTTTTTAATCACTTGGATGACAGAATTTGATTATTTTTTAATAGCTGAATTGTATTCCATTGTGTATACATATCACATTTTCTTCATTAATTTGTTGTTGGACACTTAGGTTGATTCCACATCTTGGTTGTTGTGAATAGTTCTGTAATAAACATAAGAGTGCAAATATCTCTTTGACATACTGATTTCATTTCCTTTAGGTACAACATACCCAGTAGTGGGATTACTGGATCATATGGTAGTTCTATTTTTAACTTTTTGAGCAACCTCTATACTGTTTCCCAAATTAGCTGTGCTAATTTACACTCCCACCTACAGTGGTTAAGAGATCTCTTTTTTACACATCCTCGCCAGCATTTATCTTTTTTCTTTTTGATAATAGCCTTTCTAACTGCAGTGAGGTGGTATCTCATTCTGGTTTCAATTTGCATTTCTCTGATGGTTAGTGATGTTGAACATTTTTTTCATATACCTGTTGGCCATTTGTATGTTTTCTTCTGAGAAATATCTATTAAGATCTTTTACCTATTTTCTCTTTGGATTATTTGTTTTCATATTTTCTTGCTATTGAGTTGTTTGTTCCTTACATGTTCTGGATATTAATTCCTCGTTAGATGTGTTGTATGCAAATATTTTCTATTCTGCGGGTTGCTTGTTTGCTCTGTTGAGTCTTTCCTTTGCTGCACAGAAGCTTTTTAGTATGATGTAATCTCATTTGTCTATTTTTGCTTTTGTTTCTTGTACTTTTGAGGTCTTATCCAAAAATATCCTTGCCCCATCCAATGTCTTGAAGTGTTTCTGCTATGTTTTCTTCTAGTAGCTTCATAATTTCACATCTTAATATTTAAGTTTTTAACCCATTTTTAGTTGTTTTTTTGTATATGGTAATAGATACAGGTTTGGTTTCATTCTTCTGCATATGGATATGCAATTTTCCCAGCACCATTTACTGAAGAGACAATCTTTTCCCCAGTGTGTGTTTTTGGCAACTTTGTTGAAAATCAGTTGGCTGTAAATGCATGGATTTATTTCTGGGCTGTCTATTCTGTTCCATTGTTCTATGCGTCGATTCTTATGCCAATATCATGCTATTTCGGTTACTATAGCTTGGTAATATATTTTGAAGCCAGGCACGATTTATTCTTTGACCTATGACATGTAAAGTATGCTATTTAGTTTCCACATATTTGTGAATCCAAAATTTCTTTCTGTTATTGTGGTCAGAGAGTATACTTTGTATATTTTCAGTTCTTTTGAATTTATTGGGACATTTTTATGTCCCAGCATATGGCCTACCTTGTTAAATGTTCTGTGTGCCTTTGAAAAGACTATGCACTCTGCTGTTGTACAGAATATTCTATAAATGTCAATTCGGTCAAGTTGGTTTAGCATTGTTCAGGTATTTTATATGCTTACTGATTTTCTGTCTTCCTGTTTCATCAATTATTGTGAGAGAGTTATTGAAATCACTGACTATAATTGTGGATTTATCTATTGCTCCTTATAGTCCATTGTCGCTTTCTGGATTTTGAAGTTCTGTTATTCATAAAAATATTGTTATGTCCTCCTAATGGATTGATCATTTTACCATTGTGAAATGACTTTCTTTATTGCTAGTAATATTCTTTGCTCTGAAATATACTTTGTCTGATACTAATGTAGCTTTCTTTTGATTAGTGTTAACATGGCATATCTTTTTCTATTTTTCACTTTTTATCTATTTATGTCTTTATATTAAAATGAACTCTTTGTAAGTAGAAAGTAGTTAGGTCTTGCTTTCTTATTCAATTTGACCATTTCTGCCTTTTAAATGGGGTTTTATTTACATTTATTAACCTTCACATTTAATAATTATTAGTGTGGTTTTGCTTATTTCTATCATCTTGCTATTTATTTGCTGTTTCTTCCCCCAGTCTTTTACTTGCTTTTTCCTCTTTTAATGCCTTCTTTTGAATTAAATGTGTATATTTTTACGATTCTATTTTATCTTCTTTGTTGGCTTATTAGCTATAACTCATTGTTTTGTTTTTTAGTACTTGCTTTAGGGTTTATAGTATAATTTATCACAGTCTACTTTCAAGTAATATTTTTCCTGTTCACATATATTATAAAAACTTTACATTAGTGCATTTCCAGTTTTCCTCTCACAACCTTTTTGTTGGGGTCAATAAACTTTATCTGTAAGGGGCCAAATAAGTTTTCTTAGCTTTGTGAACCATACAGTTTCTGTCACTACTCAACTCTGCAATTGCAAAACAGAAGCAATCATAGACAATACGAAGATGAATTAACATGACTGTGTGCCAATAGACCTTTATTTACAAAAATGGATGGTGAGCTGGATTTAGCCCACAGACCCCATAGTTTGCTAATCTTTTCTTTTTTCTTTTGTTTCCATACATTTTACTATCACATCTGTCAGAAACCCATGTTACATTATCATTATTGTTTTTGAAACAGCCATTTATCTTTTAAAGAAATCTAAATAATAAACATTAAAAATGTATATTTACCCATGAAGTTACCATTTCCAGTGTTCTGCATTCTTTTGTGTAGATCCATGTTTATGTTTGGTATTATTCTCCTGCTGTCTGAGGCACTTCCTTTAACATTTCTTTTTTTTTTTTTTTTGAGACAGAGTCTCGCTCTGTTGCGCAGGCTGCAGTGCAATGGCACAGTCTCGGCTCACTGCAAGCTCTGCCTCCAGGGTTCACGCCATTCTCCTGCCTCAGCCTCCCGAGTAGCTGGGACTACAGGCGCCCGCCACCACACCCAGCTAATTTTTTGTGTTTTTAGTAGAGAGAGGGTTTCACTGTGTTAGCCAGGATGGTCTCGATCTCCTGACTTTGTGATCTGCCTGCCTCAGCCTCCCAAAGTGCTGGGATTACAGGTGTGAGCCAAACATTTCTTATAGTATAAGTCTGTTGGTGATGAATATTTTCAGCTTTTCTATGTTTGAAAAACATCTATTTTTTTATCCTTCATTTTTGAAGGGCTTTTTTAGTGGATACGGAACCCTAGGTTGACAGTTTATTTCCCCATATTTTAAAGATGTTGCTTCTATATCTTCTTACTTGCCTTGCTTCTATCTACTGTAATCTTTAGCTTTTTTCTCTGTACACAATGTATCTTTTACTCTGTCCGCTTTTAAGATTTCTTCTTTGTCATTGGCTTAAGGCAATTCAATTATGATATGCCTTGGTGTAGTTGTCTTTGTATTTCTTTTGCTTGGGGTTAATTGAGCTTCTTGGATGAGTTAGTTTATCATTTTCATCAAATGGGAAAAAAAGTTTTTCATTATTTCTTCAAAAACTTTTTTGTCACTTACCTCTCTTGCCTTTTTTTTGGCAAGAGCCTCCAATTACATACATATTAGGCCAGTTGAATGTGTCTGTTTGCCCTATTTATTTATTTTTGGTCTTTTTTAAATCTCTGTGTTTCATTTTAAATAGCTTCTATAGCTATGTCTTTATTATTACTAATCTTTTGTTCCACAATGTCTAATCTGCAGTTAATCTCACCTTGTTATTTTTCATTTTGGTCATTGTAATTTTTATGTCTAGACTAATCTTTTCTTCCAAAATGCCTAATCTGTAGTTAATCACATCTTGTTATTTTTCACATCTTGGTTATTGCCGTTTTCATGTCTAGATGTTCAGTTGGGTCTTTTAAAAAATTGTGCATGTCTCTACTATAGGTTTTAACATATAGAACACAGTTGTAATGACTGTTTATATATCTATGTTTGGTAATTTTAACATCTGTATCCATTTTAGGTTGTTTTCAATTGATGGATTTTCTCCTTGCCATGGGTCATATTTTTCTGTTCCTTTGCATGTATGGTAATTTTTTCACTGGATGCCAGAAATTGTTAATTTTATCTTTCTGCTTGCTGGATATTTTTGTATTGCTATAAAATTCTTGAACTGTTTTCACAGTTAAGTTACTTGGAAACTGA
Organism: Symphalangus syndactylus; assembly: GCF_028878055.3. Lineage (NCBI taxonomy): Eukaryota > Metazoa > Chordata > Mammalia > Primates > Hylobatidae > Symphalangus > Symphalangus syndactylus. The sequence continues at coordinate 118,871,711 of NC_072447.2, read as the reverse complement.
TCCTTTTAACTCTTAAGATTTGTTAGGCCAAACCACAGCAGCGTTTAGTTTAGGGTTAATTATTCCCCACTACGAAGGCAAGATCCTTCTCGGTTCTGTACTCAATACCCACAAATTATAAGGTTTTCCAGTCTTGTTTATAGGAATGTGTGCTAATCCCTGCCATGTGTGAATTCCAAACACTGTTACCTTTACTCATTTTGGAGGGCTGTTTCCTGAGCCTTGGGTAGTTTTCTCACATTCAGATGAATATTTAAGGTAGACTCTCAGCATATCTCCTGAGTTCTCTGTGTAGCTCTCTCCTATCCAGTGAACTATTCTGCAAATTGTAGCTGTCTTGGTGTCCATGAAATCTCAGTTTTCTCTCCTAAAATTAGGTTGCCCTCCAGGTTCTGCCTGGATTTCCCCTCCTTGCTTCATGGCCTGGAAACTCTCTTAAAGCAGTAAGATTGGGCATTTGCAGGTCTCACCTCCTTTGTGTCCCATAACTCAGGTGTTACTGTTTTTGTTGCTTGATGTTCGGTATCTTGAAAACCACTGTTTCACATACTTTGTCCAAGTTTTTAGTTATTTCAGGTGAGAGGGTAAATCCAGTCCCTGCTTTTCCACGTTGGCTTATAGCAGAACCAACACTGTTTTTTGGGTCATATATAATATAGTAAAAGTATTAGAAAACTTAACATACTCAGCACTGACAATGTTCTTGCATATATTATTGTTGACAATATAAATTGGTACAAACCTTTTGGAAAGAAACTTGGCAATACTTACTAAAATTCTTTTTTTTTTTTTTTTTTTGACAGAGTCTTGCTCTCTCGCCAAGGCTGGAGAGCAGTGGTGCGATCTCGGCTCATTTTCTGCCTCCTGGGTTCACGCCATTCTCCTCCCTCAGCCACCCTAGCAGCTGAGACTACAGGCATCCGCTACCACACCCGGCTAATTTTTTTTTTTTTTTTTGTATTTTTAGTAGAGACGGGGTTTCACCGCGTTAGCCAGGATGATCTTGATCTCCTGACCTTGTGATCCACCTGCCTCGGCCTCCCAAAGTGCTGGGATTACAAGCGTGAGCCACCGCGCCTGGCCAATACTTACTAAAATATTTTAAAATATTTCATCCCAGCATTTTGGGAGGCCAAGGTGGGAGAATCATTTGAGCCCACGTGTTTGAGACCAGCCTGGGCAACATGATGAGACCTGTCTCTACAAAAAATAAAAATTAGCCTGGCGTGGCAGCGTGTGCCTATGGTCCCTGCTACTTGGGAAGTTGAGGAAGGAGGATAGTTTGAGCCCGGGGGGTCAAGGCTACAGTGAGCTGTGTTCACGTCACTGCACTCTAGCCTGAGCAACAGACCAAGACTCTGTCTAAATAAATAAATAAATAAATATGTGTGTGTGCATATATATATATATATATATTTCTACTGTATGATTAACTGATCTTGAAATCTAGCATACAGAAATATAAATAAAAATTTTTTTCATAATATGTTAATAACAAGGTTATACATAATAAAGGAATATTGGTAAGAACTCAAATAGCAAATAATAAATGCACAGGTCAAGTAGTGTATGATTATGTAATATAGGGTAATACATATCATATAGCAGGGGTCCCAAAGCCCTGGGTGACGAACTGGTACTGGGCCACATAACAGGAAGTGAGTGGCTAGTGAGCGAGCAAAGCTTCATCTGTATTTACAGCCACACCCCATCACTTGCATTACCACCAGAGCTCCGCCTCCTGTCAGATCAGCAGTGGCATTAGATTCTCATAGGGGTATGAACTCTATTGAGAATTTCGTACGCAAGTGATCTAGGTCGTACACTCCTTATGAGATTCTAACATCCGATGATCTGTCCCTGCCTCCCATCACCCCAGATGGGACCAGAGCTCAGGGCTCCCACTGATTCTACATTATGGTAAATTGTGTATTTCATTATATATTACAATGTAATAATAATAGAAATAAAGTTTACAATAAATATAATATGCTTGAATCATCCTGAAACCATCCCCCCACCCAACACCAACTGGTCTGTGGAAAAATTGTCTTCCATGAAACCTGTCCCTGGTGCCAAAAAGGTTGAGGACTGCTGTTATATGGTATATAGTATATGATTATAATATCTCTAAAGAGTATATCGCAATAAAAATAAATGCTTATAATATTTATAAATAAAATAGATAATGAATGAAATAAGAATTTGTGCTAATAGGAAAACCTAGAACCAAATATATAAAAATATCATCACCAAATACAACGAAATGGTTGTATTTGGGAACTGGGTTTATGAGTAAGTTTTCATAATGAAGAAAAAGCCTTGAAAAAGGTTGTGATAATCTTAGGTTTATCATACTTTAAAAAAGAAGCCAGTCTATTTAAGTCCATGTAAGCAAGTAGGTTGATTTGAAGTTTAATGGAAGTTGTTAACGAGCAAACTTAGTAATTTTACTTAAGTTAACCAGGCAGCACTTAGCAATTGACAATCACTACTACTTGGGGATAGCTTGGAAGGAGTAAAGTAACTAACAATTTTGGGGCCGAGAAAAGACACTAATGCACATGGATAACTGCCAGGAGTTATAGTGGTTTAGAAACTGGGTTTAGGAGTCAGGCATGCTTCTATTAAAATTTTTTGCTTTGCCACTTCTCAGCTGAAACCTTAGACAAATAACTTAATTTCTCTGAACAATTGTTTCCTCACTTACAAAATGGAGATAATAATGATGCCTGTGGTAGGGTGTGGTGTTTCACGTCTGTAATCCCAACACTTTGGGAGACCGAGGTGGGAGGATTGCTTTGAGTTCCAGATCAGCATGGGTAACGTGGTGACTCCCTGCCTGTACAAAAAATACAAAAATTAGCCATGTGGTGGTGCAAACCTGTAGTCTCAGCCACTCAGGAGGCTGAGGTGGGAGGATCATTTGAGCCTGGGAGGTCAAGGCTGCAGTGAGCCGTGATTGTGCCACTGGACTCCAGCCTGAGCAACAGAGCGAGATCTTGTCCAAAAAAAAAAAAAAAAAAAAAGCCTGCTTCACAAGACTCTTGTGAAATTAAGAGAGTTAATTTACCTTTAATACTAGCTGTCATTCTTTGAGTACTTACTATGTGCTACAAGCTCTTTCAGGTGTTGTATTTATATTAACTAATTTTAATCCTCTCAATATTCCTATCAGGTAGGTAGCATTATCATCCCTATTTTTCAAATGAGGAAACAGAGGCAAAGAGAAGATAAGTACTTGCCCAAAACCACATAGTTATTAAGTGGCAGAAGAGTAGAAGCAGAAAGGCCTAAATCAGGGTTACTGTAGTAGTCCAGAGAAAATAGTGACTTGGATTAAGGTTACAGCAGTGGAGATGCTAGTAATGTGAACAGAAGTTCTCTGGAAAGGAATTTGGTGCAAAGAGACTTCATTCCAGTGAACAGTTTGCAAACAGGGGAGATACAGATTTTGGTGTAAAATGAAGGTGTGTTCCAGAGAACAAAGAGAGAGAGTGTGTGTGTGTTTTTGAGTCAGGGCCTTACTCTGTTGCCCAGGCTGGAGTGCAATGGCATGATCACAGCTCACTGGAGCCTCAAACTCCTGAGCTCAAGGAATCATCCCACCTCAGCCTTCCCAGTAGCTGGGACTACAGCTACAGCCATGGCTGGTTAAATTTTTAATTTTTTTGTAGAGATGAAGAGGACTTTGCCTAGGCTGGTTTTGAACTCTTGGGCTCAAGCAATTCTCCTGCCTTGGCCTCCCAAAGTGTTGGGATTGCAGGCATGAGCCACTGCACCTGGCAAGTTTGTGTTTCTTTCTTTATTTTATTATTGTTATTATTTTTAAGTTGTGGGGTACATGTGCAGATGTGCAGGTTTGATACATAGGTAAACATGTGCCATGGCGGTTTGCTGCACCTATCAACCCATCACCTAGGTATTAAGCCCACATGCATTAGCTCTTTTCCCTAATGCTCTCTCCACCCACCCTCCCTCGACAGGCCCCAGTGAGTGTTGTTCCCCTCCCTGTGTCCATATGTTTTCATTGTTCAACTCCTACTTATAAGTGAGAACACACAGTGTTTGGTTTTCTGTTCCTGCATTAGTTTGCGGAGAATAATGGCTTCCAGCTTCATCCTTGTCCCTGCAAGTTGTGTTATTTTTTAAAAATTATTTATTATTATTATTATTATTTTTGAGACAAAGTCTTACTCTGTGACCCAGGCTAGAGAGCAGTGGCTCGATCATGGCTCACTGCCGCCTGAAACTCCTGGGCTCAAGCTATCCTTCTGCCTCAGCCTCCCAAGTAGCTGGGACTACAGGTGCACACCACCATGTCTGGCTATTATTTTTCTTTTGTAAATGGGGGGTCTCACCATGTCGATCAGGCTGGATTCCAACTCCTGTGCTCAAGTGATCCTCCCACCTTGGTCTCCCAAAGTGCTAGGATAACAGGAAGGAGCTACCATGCCTGTTGAGTTTGTCTTTTATAGCAAAAATTCCAACCAAAGTTCCCAATGAGGCCCATTTATGCAAATGAAGGATTCAAACTTCCTTAGCTCTGATTGGTTGACACAGCCAAGTCCTGATTGGTTGATACAACTGACCCCTGATTGTCCAGGGCAGGTGAATTCTGATTGGTTGGTTTCCAAGTTCCAAACTAGAAATCTGTGAGACTTTTCTTTCAAACAGCTTGGGGAGGGGTGTTCTCTCTGAAGTTTATCTTGGCACCAACAATAGGAACTGGTTTGGCTTGACTGTAGAAAGTGAGGTCCTGTGATATCTTTACAACATCTTTCTGAGAACAGAATAAATGACGGCTCTCTCATGAGCCATGGCCACCTGGTTCTGTTTTAAGTCACCTCAGTTAAGCACAAAGAGTCCATTTTGTCTGTTGACTAAGCATACAGGGACATACTGTAACAGAGGTCAAACAGTATGGTGCATTTATGTCTGTAGTTTTGCTACCTTCTCAAAAAGCTATCGCTTACCATCAGTAGAAGAAGCCATTGGAAGCTAAGAAAATTTTAAGCTCCTCTGAAACTTTATGTATGTGTCCTGGAATAAAAGGCTTTAATCTAAGTAGAGGTGTTTAAATAGAAGGTTTTTATTAAGGAGTGCTTAAGATATACAATAGGGAAGAAGTAGATGAGTTCATCAAGAAGAACCTAGTTGTTTACTAATTAGTACCTTAGAAATGTCTACTCCATTATTTAATGACTAGTGTTAGCTGTTTTAATAAAGATACTGTTAAAACCACAAGAGAGGGGGAAAGTATGTTAGTCTTCTACCTTAATTACACCTCGTAGTGTGAAACATGAGACCATAACAACCAATATATTTTTTCCTACTTTGTGGAATCATACCATAAGTGTAGACAATGTACTTAAGCAGAAATAAATATCCTCTTGAAGGTTATCATTGCCAACCTAAACCTGTAATGTAAGTGAAAGCTGGAATTTCTGACTGCCTCACCAAAACAAAACACATTTAAGATATTCTGCAATATTTGCTCACATACTCTCTACTAATAGGCTAACTAGGGTCATGATATAGTCCATGGTCAAGAAGAAGCAAATCTTGTCACCAAATAGAAAAATTGGATTTTAGGGTAATGTGTGACCCTGTTATGTTTAGTGTTAAGTTTACAGATTTAGACTTTAAAATAAATTTCATCATTCTCAAAACAAAACAAACGAACCCTTGTGGCTGGGCATGGTGGCTCACTCCTGTAATCCCAGCACTTTGGGAGTCCAGTGTAGTCAGATTGCTTGAGCTCAGGAGTTTGAGACCAGGCTGGGAAACATGATGAAACCCATCTCTACAAAAATTACAAAAATTAGCCAGGTTTGGTGGCGAGTGCTTGTAGCCCCAGCTGCTTGGGAGGCTAAAGTGGGAGAATGGCTTGAGCCCCGGAGGCAGAGGTTGAAGTGAGCTGCTGAGATTGCACTACTGCACTCCAGCCTGGGTGACAGAGCCAGACCCTCTCTCAAAAAACAAAACAAAACAAAATAAACAAAACCCCTTGTAATTTGGGTGCATTGCCATTAGGAGATGCCTCATAACAGTCCAACAGAAATTCATTAGTTTAATCAATTGAGGAAGATAAACTAAAAAACCTAAACTTGTAAACCAGTCAACTTTACTTGAAGTAAATGCTATATAGTATGGTTAAGATTGAAGCAAATTTTAAAGTAAAAAAATATGATTAGACTTTCATAGATGCCCAACTGGATTCTTCAACATTTCATTCCAATCTTCTTTTTTTCCCCCTTCTGTTGCCCAGGCTAGAGTGCAGTGGAGCAGCTAGGGCTTACTCAGCCTGGAAGTTCCAGGCTTAAGAGATCTTCCCATCTCAGCCTCCTTAGTAGCTGGGACTAGAGGTGCATATCACTGCTCCCGGCTAAATTTTTATTTTTTTATTTTATGTAGAGACAGGGTTTCACTATGTTGCCAGGGCTGGTCTTGAACTCCTGGGCTCAAGGATCTTCTCTCCTTCACATCCCAACCTGTTAGGATTATGGGCATTTTATTAGGGGCACTTTATTATGCCTGCTTAGAGGTAGTATGATAATTACTTAGGTTTTACTTTTAGACATTTGGATTTTGCTTGAGAAGACCCTATTTCATTGCTCCCTCTTCCATACTGCAAGAAGAGGAAAATATAAAAGACATACTTGCCAAAAAGGGCATATGTCATGGTCTTAGACTGTTTTGTGTTGTTATAACAGAATATCTGAGACTGAGTAATTTTTTTTTGTAGAGATAGGGTCTCGCTATGTTGCCCAGGCTGGTCTCGAACTCCTGGCCTCAACCCTCCACCTTGGCCTCCCAAAGCACTAGCATTTTAGGTGTGAACCATCAAGTCTGGTTGACACTGGGTAATTTATAAAGAAAAAAGGTTTATTTAGCTCATGGTTTTACAAGTTGGGAAATATGAGAAGCATGGTGCTGGCATCTGCTTGGCTTCTGGTGAGGGCCAAGTGCTAGGCCAAAACATAGCAGAAAAGGTCAAGGGGAAGTGGTCAGTAGGAAGAAGAGAACCAAACAGGAGGAGGAAAATGGCTTTATAACAATCTGCTCTCTCTGGAACTAATCCAGTCTCAAGAGATTGAAAATGCACTACCACGAAAACAGCACCAAGACATTCATGAGAGTTCTGCCCCATGACCCAAACACCTCCCAGTAGGCCCCCTACCTTCCAACACCACCACATTAAGTATCAAATTTCAACATGAGTTTTGGAGGGGGCAAATCATCTCCCAAACAGGTGTTTTTCCATGTTTATACATCATAGCATGTGTGTTTCCATGTTTATATATGAAGAGGAGATTTTCCAATGTAATCTTAAGGAAGACTAAAAATCTTCCTCAACATTATGTTTTCTAATTGGACATAATAGGTTTACAGTAATTTTGTGTGATGTTTTACTTACTTTCCTTTGACCAAGCTACACTAGCAAAATTTAACAATCTCTGTATCTTTACATACTATTCTAATAAGAAAACTTCAAAATTTGTAACAGACCGATGTCGTGTACACAAAAACATTTAGGGCATATTTTAAAGAAGGATTTGGAACATATATTTTAAATAAATTTCATGATATCAGGTTAAAATACTAGAAACACAGAGGTCAAAATCTGGGATTGCATTAGAGGCAGTAAGCAGAAATTGGAGTCAGGTTAACTGTTTATAGTGAAAACACAATGATTAGGGGAGGCAGGAACTTGGGGTGAATTGACAAGGCTATAACCTCAACAGTGACACTAAAGGAAGTGCCTATTAGTGCTGGTAGCACAATAGTATAGAAGAATTTAGGAACTGCTCTGCTGTTAACTCATGGTCCACTCAGATAGGTGTCCTATTGGCAGAATGAACCTAGAACCATTGAAAATAATCATTAATATGCTAGTTACTTAATATAATTATCTTATATAATTCTCACTACAATCCTAAAGATAGCTAATAATGTAATGATCTCTGGTTTATAGATGAGGTATCTGAGACTTTGAGAGGTTAAGTGACTTGTCTAACATCTCACATTTTTCAAATGTCAGGGCAGAGATTCTAACCGAGATGGAACAAAGTAGTGCTTGTTGACATCAACCTTGAAGACTAGGTATGTAATAGCTTCTTTTAAGTAATAGTGATCATTCATACATTTGTCCAAATGCTTTATGAGTTAATAAACATTAATTTGGGGATTAATTAATTTGTTAGGATTGGTTAAAGCAGGACAAAGGATTATCTGAAAAGGCAGAATCAAGAACAGATAGGTGAAGGAGGATCAGAGATGCTGTATATAGTATGTGGTAAATTATGCTAAAATACATTAATGTATAGTCCTTTACAAGGCCCCAGGAAAGAACAGGGATTTTGGAAGAGACTGAAGATCAAGTTACTAGACAAAGGAGGGCCAAGTGAGTTTCCTCCTCCTTATCTCTAATCATTTTGTATGCATTTCTCAAGGCTTTCTCTAATTCGAGACTGTGTTGAGATTGGAGTGAGCAGAACTGCATATCTCATTCCAGCTGCAGCTCACTCCAATAGTTTAGTATGGGGTAAACCAACATGTTTTCTCAGTTTTTTCATACATGTTTTGATGACACCCAACATTTCGTTTTTCCCCCTGAAGTTAGCATTTAGTTGAGCTGATGTTTTCAAAAAACAGACTACAGAGATTTTCATGTTTTTTTCCTGGGTCTTGATCAAGATTTTTAAAAATTCGTAATATACTTTGAGCTATTTAATCTCCAAGCTGGTCGCCTTTTTCTGGATCCTGAGCTAAAACATATCTCACATTTGATTTATTTACAGATTAGTAAGAACATCCTGTACTTTAGCCCAATAATCTTGACCTTTAATAGAATTTGTAGCTTTGGACATTTGGTTGTGCCTTTCTTTCTCCATATATTTATAAGTGTTTGTTTGGAATAGCAGTGACTATAAACTGGCCTGGAATTTCAGAAATCCTATCTAGAGTTCTTTTGAACAGAAACTACATTTGGAGTCTGCCAGTGATTTAGTAGAGGCTGCATGTTTTGTTCAAAACTCCCCTACTTTCTCCCTGTTTTCCTTGTATAATTTTTGGTATATGTCATATAGTTGGTGACTTACCAACATACATTTTGTAAGTTTGGCTTGGATAATTCTGACTGCTGGCTGTAATTCAGCCAGTTACCAATGTGTCATTTCAGGGACTGCATTGCAGTGGTAATCAGTGTAAAATATCCTCTAGTATAGACTGAATCAAAAAATTCATGCAATATGTCAGATAATGTCTTTACCCACAATTATCAGGACATTTACTAATTTTTTCCTTGGCGTCCTACATTTTGAATGTTCTTTATTATTTTAGTTTTTGAAGGAGTAGAGGTGTAGTAAAGAGATTAACACTTATTGAGTGCCCAATGCTATAGTATTACTGGCATGGAGAGTTTCTAGCACAGAGTAATTGCTCCTTAAATGCTTATTAAATGAATGAATGAATGTCAGGTATGTGCCTGTCACTTTACATGTATGACTTTATTTATTCCTACAACAATCATACGTGAGGTATGTACTATTTTCCCTCATCTATAAAATGGAAGAATAATTGTACCTACTTTACAAAGTTGTTATGAGGATTGATAGACAAGTATACACCGAGCAGTCTCTGGCAAGTAGCAAGCACTTTAAAAATATTATTATTATTATTATTGTTATTTTCCATTGTTACATATGAAGACACTGAAGTACTGAGCTTTTAAGCCATTTTCCCAAGTATTACACAGGGAGTTAAAAGTTCAGAATAAATTTCTAAACTTTATGCCCTCTCTTCTAAACTTTTTGGCCTTGGTGTTCTTATCAAAGAGCTCTACAACATGTTATTTTGTCTGATTTTAAGGTATACATAACTTACTTAATAAAGGTCCCATTTTCTTACTTAGATTATCTTTCAACTTTTTGAAAAATTATTTTCCTTCTTAAATTTGGCTGTACATGCCTTTTTCACTGGACAGGTATCCTGATAGGACATATTTTTCCTGGAGTCCAATACATTGTTTTAAATAATTGCAAAAATTCTCATTGGCTAATTATTAAAATATTTTCTTTCTTAATCTTTTCTCTAACTAATGAACTTAGTGTCCTTTCTCATTCGTCTTAATTCTGAAGTTCTCGATTAATTATGAATTATGAATTAATAATTTGATATAGGATATAAGGAAGATGGGATATAAGGTGCAACATGCCTTTTTGACACCGGCATGTTTTAATAATTTATCTCACTTGCTAATTCACTATACAGAGTCTGATTCTCTGTTTTCTTCCTTCTGGGTCATGCATATGGTGAATGTAATTTCTGATGACATAATCATTTTAGTTAACCAGTATAGCCACAAAGCAATTTAGACAAGTTGTAATTCTTTCCTGTAATCTTTTATAAAGTACAGCCTATGGCAGATACACTTTTTTGAAGTGGAGATTTCTCTTAAAAAATGAGACTGTTGACACATTCCTCAAATTGAAATGGGTGTAAAAGAGATACATAGGATACTCAATGATAAGTGAATATGTCCAAGCATCCTGATAGTTTTCTTCATCAACTTTACTGAATACTAGTGCAAAAGATTTGAATGACTGTGATTGAGAGTGGAGAGGGTAGTGGGTAAAGGGATGGCAGTGGCCTAAATGGTTGGGTGATAAACTCGGCTAGATAGTCTGGGGTTAAATTATGGAGGCCTGGAATGCCTGATAAAGGACTTTGAACTTTCTTCTCTATGTCTTCTACATTAAAAATATTTTCAGGTTCTGAGAATGAACTCCTAAAATTCAAGATCGATTGGCTTCATAATACCCAGGGTTAAATCTTCAGAATTCCATCTAAAAACAAAACCTGTATTTCAGAAATAACCTTTAAGATTGTTTGATGATCAAAGAGATTTTCATAAGGCAATACTGACACGATGAGAAGAAACTAGAGATATTTTGGAGATCTTGGCACAACTTCAAAGAGTGATAGAACAGAATGTGGATAACTCGGTTCCAAGTTTTGGAAGGCAACAGTCTGGCTGAGACTCACATACATTGAAACGAGAGGCTTCCTTGAAAACATTTTACAAATTTTTTCCTATTATAGAATTCTAAACTATGGAGAAATTCATATATGCCCCAAACTCAACACTGCACTCGTTTCCCTCCCCAAGTGACTCCCCAGCGTTTCTCTAACACTGGTAAAGGATTCCTGAGGCATTTGCAGTAAGCTTCTCAATAAGCTGCCCCATAGCCCTTCTAAGTGCTGTTTCTGTATATTCTGAAAAGAATCCCTTTCATCCCTAGCTCATATATTTGTTTCTGTTTTGCAGAACGGAAACAGTGAAGCAACTTAGAGATTTGGGGACATACAGCCCAGATGACCTACAGTTCGCCTGGTGTCGTTTCGCAAGACTTTGGTACCCAAGGCAGCAGAACCGGGATTTAGCATCCTTCTTCTCATCATACATTTCTTAAAGCAAGCGTTCTGCACTTTCAAATATCATCTTTTCTCTATCCAACACCTCCTCCCAGCCCGCCCCCTGGTTCCTTCCCACTCTCTACCTCGCCCCCCACCCCCCGCCCCCAGCCTGCGCATGCGTCCTAAGAACCCCTTACACTCGCGGCACAGGCTGACAGTATTGTCGGGGGCTATTCTCTCTCCCAGGAACATGGCGGCGAGTCAGGGAGGAGGTGGTAACAGTGGGGGCGGCGGTTGTGGTGGAGGTGGAAGTAGCGGTGGCTGTGGCACGGCTGGAGGGGGAGGTGGCGGGGCTGGAGCGGGAGGCGGCGGCGGCGGCGGGACCCTGGTGGTCCCCATCCCGGTACCGACTCTTTTCGGTCAGCCGTTCCCCAACGGGCCGCCGTGGAACCCGGGGAGCCTGCAGCCTCAGCACACCGTGAGGAGCCTGGACCGGGCCCTGGAAGAGGCGGGCAGCTCCGGCATCCTGAGCCTCAGTGGTCGGAAACTCCGAGACTTCCCGGGCAGCGGCTACGACCTGACGGACACCACCCAAGCAGGTGACAGGACGGGGGGAGGGGAAGCTGGCTGTGAAGGAGGAGGTGCGGGGAGTGGGTGGCTGCGTGGCTGCGTTGTTGGACTCTGCAGGTCTGGGCGGGTGCGCGGGGGCTGCCAGACTAACAAAGTCAGGGCAGCCCGTTCTCCTGAACGTGAGGGGCAAAGCAAGCAATAGAGGAGGGGAGGAATGCTGCCTGAAGGATGTATGGAAACTGGTAGGATGTTAGGGGTGAAAGAGCATCATTGTTAAAGCTAGTTTCCCCAGTTTGGGTGGGAGGGAGGCATTGACACCTTCCTTAATGCACTTCTTTCAACTCTCCTGGATCTTCCCATCTTTCCCGGAAAACCAAACCCAACCAAACTAAACCAAACACAAAAATCATAATCTCTACATATTCCTTAAAGGCATACGTGCCTGAAAGAATGGCATATCCTTTTTCAGAGTACAGCAGCAGGATTGCCATGGTTTTTCTGTGTGGTTTAATCATCCTAGGATATTCTTGGCTTCTTTCTTGTCACGTATGCCTTTAAAGACTGAGATTTTTCATTTTCCTGGTGTTGAGAAGGTAGTGGTGGTTAAATTAGTATTTGCTGCAGTGGCAAATTAAATCGTCAATCACTTACATGTCTGCTTACTAGAAGAAAGCTAATCCTTGTTTTGAGTTATCTTAGAGTCTTAATTTTTATAGTAGAAAGCCAACAATTTTAAGGGTATTTTTGAGAAAAAATTAACTCCATTCTTTATGGAGTTGTGGATTAAAGGTTTATCACTTTGGATGAGAAATTGGCTATTGTAATGTTCTTCATATACTCTCTGGTAGTCTTTGTTGTGGCTGGCATTTTTTGTTAGGGACACACTCTCTTATAAACCAATGCTGGATTATTTTAGATATGTCTTGATTTGATGAAAGGTTTTTTTTTTTGCTTTTTATAATCTTTAAATTTGTTATTTATTTCTGTTTTCATCTGCTTTGCTGAAATAAATCCTGGACAAAATTATTTTAATAGATGTCATGATTTTGAAACAATATAGTAAGTAAATTCACCCATAATGAGGAGTAGTAAAATACCTCTTATTTTCAAAACAAGACAATTTCAGTTGTATTCAGTTTTTAGATCTTAAATCAAGGTATTTGTGTTGGAACAAGGTGGGGAGAGGAGGAAAACCTAAAATTGAAGCTTTCCACCCAGTGATTCTTTTAGGAATTATCCTAAGAACTATGAATGTGTAATCGACCACTGATTTTATATTTTGTAAAGCATGTTGGAGTATTTACTCCTTCACTCAGAACAGATTTCCTAAATAATATGTTCACATATTCATGATATTCAAGATATTATGCAACTTGGTGTGTTCTTCAAAGGCTTCAAGTAAAACAGTTTCAGACTGCATCATTATAGTGATTTTTTTCTTTTCTTCTTCTTCTTTTTTTTTTTTTTTTTTGCTTATTGTTCTTTATAACCTATAAAGGATCCTTCTACCTGCAGGACAAAGTTTAAGCATCCTAGCTTGGCATTCAGGGCTTTCATTGTTGGGCTCCACTTTATTGTTGCAACCTTATCCCCCAAAATGCTCCCACATAGAATCCTCTCTTCCAACTAGGTCAACTCTCTGTCTCTCAAATATATTTTGTGCATTTCTGCCTCATCTTTGTACAAGATCATCTGTATGCTTGGGATTTCCCTCTTTTCTCCGTCTATTTAATTTTATTGAAGCCCCAGCTCTTCCAAGAAGTTGTCTCCAACTCCTTTAGTCCACAGGAATCTCCTGTTTCTTTGAATTCCCGTGGTATTTATTGTCTTTACCACTTACTTGGCAGTGCTGGCTTTATTTTCTTTTTATGTTTCTGTCTTGCTATCCCTGAGAAGAAATAGAGCCCCTTAAAAGGCAGGATGTAAGCCATATACTTGTTCAGTCTTCTTATTATATATTCCCTGTATTGTATTTGATAATATTTCTCATAAATATGAATATCATCTGATGCAGTTACAGCCTTTGGCTTTTAAGCCTTCAGTTGGTTTTCTGAGGCAAGCTTCAACACAAAGCAGAACCATATCTGTTCATGGTAAACATTCATTCATCATAAGTTTCATTTTACTTTTTCTCTTCAGTTGAATGAGCGTTTCTTGTGGGAGCATTTAAAAAATCAGAGTAAACAAGATCTTGTGCTGCTCTTTTTTTTTTTCATTTAAATTAGATATCTTTGGGTGACTCATTTGCCATTTGTTTTTGATAAAATTTAGCCACGAAATTTTTAGGGGCAGTATTGTTTAATGTAAAGAGACCACTATTCATTATGTGTAAATGAGGGCAGGTACATTGGAACTGAAGAAAAATAGAGTGTGTTTGAGATTATACATACATAGGTACATACATACACACACATACATACAGGAACACACATACAGTATATTCTGTATTTGATGAAAATGATCTGTTTGGTGATCTTGTTATACTTAAAATGACTCAGTGGAATACTGTTTCAGAACCAAACTGATTAGTTAGACAAGCATTCCTTATTGCATTGGGAAGAGACAAGAGGAAGGGAAAATAGCTAAGAAGCGGTTAATGTTAATCTAGGTGAGAGGTAGTGAGAATCTGGGTGAAACAATATTGAATAAGGAGAAATTAATACATTTCAAAATAAGTGGGGGAAGGTTTTTTTACGTTAAGATGAAATAGACCCCTGGTTCTCCACCCTGGCTGCACATTACAATTGCAAGGGAGATTTTTTGTTTGTTTTTTCAACCCTGCCTGGATCCCACCCCAGACCAATTAAATCAGAATCTCAGGGGCCAAGGAACTTAAGGAAAAAAAATCTTCCCAGGTAATTCTAATATGCACTCAGGGCTGAGAAACCCTAAAATTGTTTATTTTTTAAGCAATCAAGAAATATTTGTTCTTTGAGTGAATAAGAACATTGATAAAAGTTTAGTTACTAACCTTAAAGCCACTTGTCAAGGAGGTCAAAACCGAAACTAGGAACTAAGTACTCAAAAATTGTTTCAAATTGTTTGATAAATTTACGTGAAGAAAATGATGCCCCCCAAACATGTAGCAGCAAAATCTTTTCTCTGCTAACAGGCCTCCTATGAGGGAAAATGTATTTTAGGCAGCTGTTTGCAGAGTTTATCTTTGGTGTCTTTTTACCTCTGTCCGCATTTCTAGTGTCTGTTCTTCACTTGCCTCCTCCCTTTGTCCCCATCACACTTTTCTCCTTTCTCTTTCTCTCTTCAACCTCACTCTCCTTACTTTATTGGGATAGAGCTCAGGTAAATGATTATGGCAGCCTCTCTAGGAGATTAACATTGAAAAGGGGGAGTTTGCTAATTTACTTGAATCTCCAGTTGGTGATTGGAGATTCATGACCTTTTTGAGTAGATCTCCCTTCCAGATACTCCTTGATTAAAATTTTCACCCACATAAGGACATAAAACAGCGATCAGAAAGTTGGTAACCCATTTCAGTAAAGTAGCTGACTCTTGCAGTAATGTCTTCTCCGAGATGGTCCGTAGATAGATTTGATAAGATGAAGGGAAATTGCATAGAACTTTTTGGTCCATCTGGATACTATGATAATTTGTTGACTTGAAAGTGAATTTAATTGTTACCCAAACAAATCCTGAAACCTTGCATAGTTGACTCTGTCACCAGTGCTACAAATAAGTGGATATGTTTCAGCGTACTTGCTGCTGCTCCCTCTGCTTCTTTATACCTGTTTATGCGCATGAGCAGTAGGTCTGTGAAACAGATTTAGGAATTCTTACATCAGATTGTGCCGTGTCCTGGATAATCACGTGTTTTCCTGTAAACCAGGAGTCAACTCTAGTATTTCCTACATGTGCTGGTTCACCTTTTCAACTGTAGGGCATGGTGCATTGTATCAGGTTGTAAAATGGAGCCAGATAAACACAGCATTTGATTTTGTGAGGTGAAGGTCCTCCCAGTGCATTTAGTGGAATGAGCTCATGATTGTGATTTTGTGGCCTTATTCAAATATCTGCCTTGCTTTATTTAATAAATGTCTTCCTGAAAAATCGAATGTGAAGCACGTTTTTGACAGTTGACTCATATTTTAATTGCTGTAGATTGAATCTGAATTACTGAACCTTGTACTGATTTATTCAGTGATAAGTTCTTCAGCATAGTTATCCCTTAATTTCTTTCATTTAAAATAAAATGTTATCTTTAATTGAAGGGTACATTCATCATTAAGATAATACCATTTATACAGCTCTTTATACATTTTTAAGTACTTTCATATGTATTATCCTATTGTATCCTAATAATAACTCTGTGAGCTTGGCAGAGTACATAGTAATTGCTCGTTGTGGTTGAGAGAGAGGTTAAGTGATTTGTCCAAAGTTAAATGGTGAGTCTGGCAGAGTGTGTGGGTCAGAGCCTAGGTTTTTCAACTCCAGTGCTATCCTGATGTTATTTCTACTGTAACACATTCTCTCTTTATAAAAAAGCAGTTATTAAACACCATGCCAATAAATAGGTTATTTATTCTGAAAATTCAATGCTTATTTAACTTCATAGGTTATATACTTTTTGTTTACGGTATGGTGTGTTTTGTTTTGTGTGTATTTGCATAGCTATCATGCCTCTCTTTCTCATGGTTTTAGAATAGATTCATTAAGCAAGCATTTATTGAACTCCAACTTTGGAAACATGATTATGGCTAATAAAAAGAGACATGGTTTTTGTATTCGAAGGATTTATACAATAGTCAAATGTGTACAGTAATATAGCCATTAGAAAAGAATTTCACTATAATATATAATAGTATTCAAAATAATATATTTCAATATACTGTACACATAAGAGATACGGAACTGTGGCATAAGGCTTAATTTTAGAGGGGATTAATTTAGTTTGAGAAAGCTTCCTGAAAAGTTAGGTTAGGTATTTGTTGCATGACAGGTGTAAGAACAGAAGTGGTTGATTGGGATGTTTTAAAATTGGGGTTAGTGGAATACTTTTGCTTAAGGTTTAAATTTAATATTTCAATTTAGAGTATTTGTGATATAAATTCTGAAGCATTTATTTGGCATAAAGGTAGACAAGATCCAGAACCTCATTGAGAATGTAAGAAGTAATGCTAGGGACACTTACTACAAATAAAGATAATTGAAGACTTACAAAATTGATTTGCTGGGAGGTGCCATTTGTTTAAGTTCCTAGGCACACAGTGAAACTTTGCAAAAGAGGCATATTGTTCTCCCAGCCCAGCCTAGCAGCCCACTCTTTGAGATGCCTTAACTGCATGATACACACCTCCCCATTCTGCAGAGGCTAGTTATCATCATGACCTAGAAAGGGAAATCTTTTAGTTTTCTTTTTTTCTCTACACTTTGAGTGTATTTGGGTGCTTCTTAAAACATTGTAATACTCTTATACTCAGTTATCTGGAAAGTTTCAGAAAGGGTTGTCTGCTTCTCATTTATAGAAAAAAAAATACCTTACATGCCAGGGAACCATTTAATGTAATTAAAGAAAACTGTATAAGCCAATTTAATAACAGTGTAAGTTTATGTTTACTCTCAACTAGTGCACTCAATCTGCTAAAGGTCAAACTGTAATGTTTAATCTTTACATTTCTCTTGTTTCATGTAAATAGGTAGCATTCCATTAACAGAATACCTGTCAGTGGACTGTAATGGATAATTCAACAGTAGATATTTTCTAATGTATTTTTTATATCAAATTCTTTGAGGAAAAGTTTTTTCCAAATAGGAAAGTAAGTTCTTTCCTTTTCAGGAACACTTGATTCTGTGTAGTCTTTTTTAATTTGTGACAGAGAATGTTGTCACTTTATTTTTAAATTAATTACTTGTCTCAGTAGAATATTAGAGATTCAAGGTGACAAGAGACAGGTATAAGATAACTGTGACATAAACTTTTCTTTGAACCATATGGAGATGAACTGATTCTAGAACATTTGTGAATTTGGATTTCACTCAGAAATGGCTTTTTGTTAATGATTATGTTCCTAAGAGAATCTAGTATGTATAGTCTAGAGTTTTTCACTTCTTAAAAAAATAATTGCAATACGTAAATCCTTAGTATTTTGAGCTACTTGGTTGGGGATGTCTATATTAATGGGAAATAATTACATTTAAAGGTTTTTGTGAATTAGAAATAGTAAATTAAACATAGATGACTGTGCCCTTAAACTACCTTAGTGAGTATATAAGAATGGATTTGTCATATAGATATTTTGTAAAGGTTGTAAAAAGTTGCTGCTTTCAGTGAGTTAATGATTTCATAATGGTTTAAAATAAGAAGTCATATACCTATTATATCCTAGATCAGTAGTTCTCATTGTGGGGAAGGGTAGGGTTGGAGAGGTTGCCTTCAGAGGATATTTGACAGCATCTGGAGACTTTTTTTTTTTTTTTAAGAGACAAGGCCTTGCTATGTTGCCCTGGCTATGTTGCCTGGGCTGGAATATAGTGGCTGTTCACAGGCTCTAACTCGGGGGCTCAAGTGATCCTCCTGTCTCAGCCTGCTGAGTAGCCTGGACTATAGTCCCGCAGCACCACACCTGGCTGAAGACATTTTTTTATTATCACAATTTTGGGGTTGCTACTGACATCTAGTGGGTAGAGGCAAGGGATGCTGCCAAGCATCCTACAATGAAAAGGACAGCCCCATACAACAAAGACTTAACTTGTCTAAAATGTCCATGGTGCCAAGGTTGAGAAACCCTGGGTTAGAGTAAGATAAATGGAAAGTGCAGCATAGGTTCAAAGAGGGAGGGATAACATTTGATTTGGTTGTTCGAACAGCAGAGGGGGGCTTTATAAAGAAGTTGGAGGATTGGCCTTTAAAGAGGATGCATCAGATTTTATAGTTATTCTTAGATGGAGGAAACTACATGAATGCTGATATCTCAGAGTCTCCTCAAACTCAGTATGTCAAATAATGAACTCTCGTTATTCACCCTAGGCCCCCTTGTCACCCAGATCTAAAACTTGGGAGTTATTCTCCACTCTTCCCTTTCCCTCATCCTCTATATCTAGTGAGGGACTAAGGCCTGTTGGTCATAACTCTGAATAGCTTTCAGATCAGTTTCATTCCTTTCTATTCTCAATGTCATTGTTCAGATTCTCCTCTATTCCTCACTTTTAACTGGACCTGTCAGTAGTTTTCTAAATGATCTCTCTGTCTCAAGTTTTCTTCAACTTAAATTAGTTAGCCCTCCACACTGTAGCTAAACCATTCTTTCTAATATGCAAACCTGATTGTCACATGTTACTAAAACAATGTTACTAAAACACCTTCAAGCCAGTAGCCAGTTTTCAAGCCATACGTTTCAAAATCTTATTTCCTTATTCCTTGTTTTGAACATTAAAAAAAGTAATACATACACTATGTTTTATTTAACCGTGGTAATTTTAATATTTTATTAGTTAAAATTAAATTGCTAAGATTCATCCAAATTGTTATGTAAAACTGTGGTTCATTCTTTTGGATGGCTGTGTTATCTTGCATCATGTGAATATACCATCTTTATTCACTTTCTCACTGATAGCCATTTTCATTCCCCCCTCCTCCTTTTTCTCTTGGGAATATCACTACTATCAACATTATTATACATGTCTCTTGTACTTGTGCAAGGATTTCTCTTGTGTATATACTTGAAAATGGAATTGCTGGGCTGTATGGTATGTCAGTGTTCAAACCGGTTTATCATTTCTGTTTCCATTGACATGTATAGGAGATCCTATGAATCTATGTGCCCTCCAAAACAGTATTGTCAAATTAAAAAATTTTGGCCAAGTGTGTTTAAAATGGTATTTCGATGAAGTCTTTCTTGATTTACATTCCCCGATCACCAATGATGTTAACCTTTCTTCAGATGTCTGTTGGTCATATGTCTTTCCTGTACTGTGAAATAACTTTTCATTTATTTTGCCCATTTTCTGTTGGTTGGTTGTCCTTTTTTAAAAAATAGAATTCTATGAGTTTAAAAAAATACTCCTTATACTAATCATTTGTTTTGTATATTTTGAATATCTTGTTTATAACTTGCCTTTTTGCATTTTGAGGGGTGTTTTGATGGACAAATTTGTAAATTTTAATACAGCCAAATGTATCAATCTTGAATTTTATAGTCAATGATTTTTGTGTCCTGTTTAAGAATATGTAAAATGTATTCATCTACATTTTTTACTAAGAGTTTTAGTTTTGTTTTTGGTATTAAAGTTCTTAATTCATATGGAATCGATTTTTATGTATAGCGGGAGGTGGAGTTCCATGTTCCTGTTTTTACATATAGATTATCTTTTTTCAGATCCATCCTTACCTATGTTGGGGCTCAGAAAACAATACCCCCAAATGAAGGCCTCAGCAGCAGCCTCAGAAGCAGAAGTTTTGCACTGACTTTGTCCTGCCCTCCTGTCTCTCGGTCCCATTCTCCTCCAAGGCTAGCCATAAACTAGAATCCCTCTTCCCCAAGGAGGATCATAGAAGCCAGAACCCCTTTTCCTGAAAGCCAGCCATAAGACCTAAAATTATCACTCTAATTTCCCCTCTGCCTTTCTGTGTAAAAACTGGACACAAAGAAATGATCTGACCTACCTTGTTTGACTGTAGGTCTTAAGACCCCCATTCCAGAGAGGGCCCTGCCCCACAGTCAGAAGGAAGGAATACAGGCTCAGAGAGGCCTGGAAGAATCTATTTAATAGGCAGACAGGCTTTGCTAGGTTTCCCCACTCAGTCTGTCAGCTTTAGATTATATTCTTTTTGGCCAATCATATTTCTGCACAGCTGGGCTGTCCGTAATTTGTTGAACCTAAGCATAACATAGGCAATTCCTCCTTTGGGTCAATTCTGAAGGCTCCCATATATATACTTTAAGTAAACTTGTATGCCTTTTCTGCTTTTAATCAATCTGCCTCATTTCAGTGATTTTTCAGTGAAATTGTGAAACTTTAGGGGACCAAGGGCCTTGGATTCTATATCTACTTCTTTTCTTCCTTTCTTTTTTCTTTTTTCTTTTTCTTTTTTTTTTTTTTTGACAGGATCTCGCTCTATTGCCAAGGCTGGAGTACAGTGGCACAATCACGGCTCACTGCAGCCTCAACCTCCCACCTCGGCCTCCCCAGTAGCTGGGACCACAGGGGTGTGCTACCATGCACAGCTAATTTTTGTATTTTTTTGTAGAGACAGGGTTTCATCATCTTGCCCAGGCTGGTCTTGAACTTCTGCGCTCAAGTGACCCACCTGCCTTGGCCTCCCAAAGTGCTGGGATTACAGGGGTGAGCCACTGCACCTGGCCTACTTCTTTTCTTTTTAACACTTTATTGAGAGTTCGCAGACCAAAAGTGGACCCATTTAAAGTATATTGTTTATTGGTTGTTAGCTGTGCACCCGTCACTATAATTTAGTTTTGGAATATTTTTATCTCCCCTCGAAAGAAATCCTGTACAAATAAATCCCTTTCCATTCGCCCTGCCTCCTCCCCAACCAATCAAACCCTACGCAACCATTCATCTGTTTTCTGTCTCTATAGATTTACCCCATCTGTACATTTTATGTAAATGACTTCATTCAGGATGTGACCTTTTGTGATTGGCTTCTTTAATTTACTATGTTTTCAAAGTTCATTTATGTTGTAGCATGTACCAGTATTATGAGAATTCCAATTTTTTTGCATTCTCAGCAGCACTTGTTTTTATCTTTTTGTTTATAGCCATCCTAGTGGGTATGAGGCAGTATTTCTTTCCTTCTTCTTCTTCTTTTTTTTTTTTTTTTTTTTTTGAGACCGAGTTTCCTTCTTGTCGCCCAGGCTGGAGTGCAGTGATGCAATCTCGGCTCACTGCAACCTCCGCCTCCTGGGCTCAAGCGATTCTCCTGCCTCAGCCTCCTGAGTAGCTATGATTACAGGCGTGTGCCACCATGCCTGGCTAATTTTTGTATTTTTTTTTTTTTCCAGTAGAGATGGGGTTTCACCATGTTGGCCAGGCTGGTCTTGAACTCCTGATCTCAGGTGATCCACCCGCCTCAGCTTCCCAGAGTGTTGGGATTACAGGCGTGAGCCACCGTGCCCAGCCTGAGTCAGGATTTCATTGTGGATTTGATTTGACTTTTCCTCATGACTAATGATGTTGAACATCTTTCATGTGCTTATTGACTATTTGTATATTTTCATAAGCAAAATGTCTATTAGGACCCTTCGTCCATTTACTAATTGGGTTGTCTTTTCATTACTGAGTTGTAAGAGGTTTTTTTTTTAAAAAAAAAATTCTGTATTCAAGTCTCTTATCAGATACATCATTTGCCAATATTTCTTTCCTATTCTGTTGGTTCATCTACTATGAAACACAAAATTAAAACATACCGATATCACCTATTTTATCCATTTTCTTCTGTTGCTTGTGCTTTTTGTGTCGTGTCTAAGGAAGCATTGCCTAACCCAGGGTCAGAACGATTTATCCTTATGTATTCTGAGTTTATAGTTTTAGCTCTTTCATTTTTTTACATTTAGCTTTACTGCTTATTTAAGTTGATTTTTGTGTGTCATGTAAGATCAGGGTCCAACTTCATTCTTTTACATGTCGATATCTAGTTGTCCTAGCACCATTTTTTGAAAAGGTCATTTTTTTCTTCATCTAATTGTCTTGTGATCCTTGTTTAAAATCAGTTGACTATAAATGTCAAGATTTATTTCTGGACTCCCAATTGTATTTCATTGATTTATATTTCTGTTCTTAACCCAATACCACACTGTATTGATTACTGTAGCTGTGCAGTAAGTTTGGTAATTGGGAAGTGTGAATTTTCCAACATTTTTTTCAAGATTTTTGGGGCTATTCTGGGACCCTTGCATGAATTTCAGGATAAGCTACACAATTTCTTTGGAAAATGCAGAATGCAAGTTGGGATTTTGAAAAGGATTGTGTTGAATCATCAGTTTGGGGGAATTTTGCCATCTTATCAATATTAAGTTGTCCCATCCATGAATAGGGGATGTCTTTTCATTTATTTATATCTTTAATGTCTTTTAACAATTATTTTGTAGTTTCCTATTTTGTAGTTTTTGATGTTGTTGTAATTGGAATTTTAAAAATTTAGTTTTTGGATTGTTCATTGCTAGTGTGTAGAAATACAATTGATTTTTATAAGTGATCATTTATCCTTCAACCTTGCTGAACTTGTTTCTTCTAGTAGTCTTTTAAATTAATTCATTAGGGTTTTCTATGTCATGTCATCTGCAAATAGAGATAGTTTTACTTCTTTTCAAATCTGGAGCCTTTTATTTCTGTTTCTTGCCTAATTGTCCCTGTTAGAACTTCTAGTTTCCATAATGTTAAGCAGATGCTGTGGAAGTGGACATTCTTGTTTTGTTCTTGAATTTAGGGGGAATATATTCAGTCTTTCACCATTAAATATAATGTTAGCTCTGTTTTTTTTCGGTAAATGGTCTTTATCAGGTGGAAGAAATTCCCTTTTATACCTGGCTTTTCAAATGTTTTTATCACGAAAGGGCGTTGAATTTTGTCAGAGGCTTTTTCTGTTCTATCGAGTTAATCATATGGTTTTTGTCCTTTGTTGTATTAACATGGTATATAATATTGTTTGGTTTTTGAATATAAGATGAACCCGCTTTGCATTCCTGACCTACCTGAACTTCAGTTTAGTCTCATACTGCCTCGGACCTCTATATTCCAGCCTATCAAACTATAATATGTGCTGCTCGTTGAAAGTATCATGCTGTTTGGTGCCTCAGCATTTTTCTTTTTTCTTTTTTTTTTCCTGTTAATATCCTTCTTCGGCTTTCCACCTTGTGAACTCCTATTGATTCTTTGTATCCCAGATCAGGCCTTTATCTTTTCCCTTTCCCCTCATCTTCTACATACAGTGATTATACCTCTATTATAGCCTCTGTGATTTTGTATTGCAGTGAATATATTTCCTTCACCCTAGTATGCACCATCAATTTAATAACTTTTCTAACAAATAAACACCACTTCAGTAAATGCATACATAGATTTCAAAAACGTTAGCATTAGAAGAAAATATGCATTGTTGAATTAAAGAAATATAGGTTATTTGTTTGCACTTCCCTTTTTATTGGTTTTAGAGTTATTTGAGAATAGTGACTTTGTTGCCACTCCAGTAGCTAGTAGTACAGTGTGTGGTACATAGTAGTTGTTTAGCATATTTTGTTCAATTAAACCTGCTTCTTGCCATGGGTGCCTTTTTGAGTCCCTGCACAATTTGTCCCTTTGGTTTTCCTCTGTGTTTTCCACTACTTCATAAATAGATACTCTGTTCTTCAGGGTGTGTATCTGAACTCCTCATTGTTTTCCTGATTTTTGTTTTTATTGTTTTGTTATTTTTAAAAATGAAAAAAAAATTAGAAAGAAAAAAGACATATCTTGTTATTGCTTCATAAGCAGAGACATGAGTATTAAACTTTAACAGTTTGGAAATTTGCTGTAGTTTTTATATATTCTTTTTTTTTTTTTTTTTTTTGTTAAGACAGAGTCTTGCTCTGTTGCCCAGGCTGGAGTGCAGTGGCGCGATCTTGGCTCACTGCAAGCCCCGCCTCCTGGGTTCACGCCATTCTCCTGCCTCAGCCTCCCAAGAAGCTGGGACTACAGGCGCCTGCCACTGCGCCCCTACAGGCACCCGCCACCGCGCCCGGCTAAAGTTTTTTGTATTTTTAGTAGAGACGGGGTTTCACCGTGGTCTCGATCTCCTGACCTCGTGATCCACCCGCCTCGGCCTCCCAAAGTGCTGGGATTACAGGCGTGAGCCTCTGCGCCAGGCCGGTTTTTATATATTCTTATACTATGCCACTAGATATGTTTTTATTTTTGAGTAGCTGGCTATTTAAAAATATTTAGGTTAGCTATTCATTAAAATTGATTTGAAAGTACTGTTTATGATGTTAAATAAGATTGACATTGAAAATACTACATTACAAAATGTTTTGAGGATTAATATGTTCTTTTAACAAATTCTATTTTGAAAATCATGTTTGTAGATGAAGTCCAGGAAAAATTGAGAGATAAATGGACATTTCATGATTAGATTTAGGAGTTTTCTCGGTAGTATAGCTCTGAATTATTTAAAATTGTGTTTTAGCATGTCTTGGTCTTACTTTGTCCTCTTACTGTCTGCTCTCCTCCATTTGCCATGTGCAAAGTTAAGCTCCCGGGATCTGCTACCTTTCAGTTACGAAGTTTATCATCCTTAGTAGGATCAGAGCTTAAAGGCACTCACAACAGCTCTCTGTTTTCACCGCTTCTTCTCTTGCAAAAAGCCTCATCACTTAATGAATGACTAAACTTTCTCACATTTATCAATATAATATTGTTGCCTTAAACATCTTTCCATTGTAGTCTATTGTACACTCTTCTTCTACATTGTTCTTTCAGAAAGTTTTCCTTATGCCACCATTCCACTGAAGAAAAATGTATGGAGGCACAATAACTTATTTAACCATTCCTCTACCATTAGATGTTTAAGTTACTGTTTAATATTAATAAACAACCAGGTGTAGTTGTGCTCCTGGCTTTACATTGCTTTCTCCCCAGAGAAATTTAAACTTCTTTAGGACAGATAATGCATTCTTTATATAAATTCTCGACAGTGTTTGGTTCAGTGCTATGACTCTCTGCAATAGTTTATAATAGATGCTTCTCAAATTTTTAAACTTTATGGGAAAGAGTGTGACAATTTTATATACTGACTTCCTATACTATTTATGTGTAGGAGAATGCCTCTGCCATGGTGCCTTGGTGATCTTGCATGTACCCACATAGGCCACATAGGCAAGGCTCAACCACAATCTGTCTCAAGTCTTGGGGGAATACTCTGTGATCCTCCTTGATACATGTTAAGATAGACTCGTGAGGAGCTGTCACAAGGCCATTTCTTATCCACCTCTGTATCTTACAGGAGGCTGCCTCAAGGCAGCTTATTATCTCCTATTTGCATTTTGGTGAGGCACGGGAGTTTCCTTCAGGCACAGTTGTGACTATAAAATGACATAGCTGCAGTCTAGAATTGACTCCTCAACAACAGAGCAACCCACTGTGTGTGTTGTCTTTCATTTAGTCCCTCCAGTTTGGGTTTCTCTTGTAGGACTAGGGACATGGGGAGCTGATACCATGCTGATCATGCCTTCTCTGCCTGTGTTAGTAATAAACCATCTGAATCCATTTGGTCTCACTGGCAGCTGGCACTGTGCTGATGTGTAGGGGCTGCTTGACCACTTAACGTAAACAAATGGGTTTTTTTTGACCAGTTTGTGGAATTTGTCATTACTTTTTAATTGGTCAATTTATTGTAAATTGCTTTTAATTTCAGGATTCGGTGATTGGTGCTTAGCTATCAAATAGCTCAGGTAAGGATGGTCCTTGCTCTCTAAATACAGTATTATTTTAGGGGGTACAGCATGCAGCTATAAAATTAGTCTTAATCTGTATAAATCAAAGATAAAGCAATTAGTTTTGTTTAGTACAGTGGCTTGCACTTGGTTTTTTTTTTCTCCCTCTCTTCTCAAGGACTACTTTTGTTTCGCAATCTGAAGCCTGCTTAAGTTGTCCTGGAGAGTCAGTTGGATGCAGACCTTTCTCATATTATATTAGACTTTCCTTTCTCATGCAGTAGAAAGGTACTAAGGTATCTTAACATGCAAATAAAATGTATATTGTATACACAGATCTACCTGATTTTCAGTGGCTGGTTGACCTTGACCTAGGCAGAAAGATCAAAGTCAAACTGTTGCCGATGGAGGGGTCCAGGTTCTTGGTGTTTTGAACAAAGAATTGGACAAAATGCACAAAGCAAGGAAAGAATGAAGCAGCAAAAGCTGAGATTTATCGAAAGGGAAAGTACACTCTACAGGGTGGGAGCAGGCCGAGCAGCCTCTCACAGCCCCGATACAGAATCTTCTTGGGTCCAAATACGCTGCTAGAGGATTCCCATTGGCCACTTTGTGTTTACCTCATATAAATGAAGTGATGGCCTGCAATCAATCTGATTGGTTGCAGAAAGCGACCAAACAGAGCCTATAGTGAAGTTACAAAGCTGCACTGCTATGTTAACGAAGACTTGGCCTGCAATCAGTCTGATTGGTTGCAAAAAACAAACAATCAGAGGCTGAAGTGAAGTTACAAAGTTATACTCCTATGCAAACGTCTGATTGGTTACAAAAACCAACCAATCAGAGGTACTTTCTATTTCCCATCTGCCATGCAGAAATAGTGGGGGTTTGCAAAGGGACTGGTCTCTGCTCCTTTTGTTACTCAGGTGTGGAAAGTTAGGGTTTTCCTTTCAGTTTAGTTCTAGGAAGTCAGTGTGAAACGGCCCTGCCTCCAGATCCTATTCTCCCGCCTCAAAACTAATTGAACATCATCAATTCTGATGTACTAGAGATGGTCAAGATACATGTTTTGCCATTGGTTACTTCATTAATCAGAATAATCATAACAATTCAGATATTAGGTGTTTTTTTTTGCTTTAAAAAATACGTTACATGAAAGCATGATTTTGATGAATTAATTAATTAATTAACTTTTTTATTCTTTGAGATGGGAGCTCCCTCTGTTGCCCAGGCTGGAGTGCAGTGGTCCAATCTTGGCTCACTGCAACCCCATCAGAAATTGAGCGAAGGATATGAACAGACACTTCTCAAAAGAAGACATTCATGCAGCCAACAAACATAAGAAAAAAAGTTCATCATCACAGGTCATTAGAGAAATGCAAATCAAAACCACAATGAGATACCATTTCATGTCAGTTAGAATGGTGATCATTAAAAAGTCAGGAAACAACAGATGCTGGAGAGGATGTGGAGAAATAGGAACAGTTTTACACTGTTGGTGGGAGTGTAAATTAGTTCAACCATTGTGGAAGACAGTGTGGCCATTCCTCAAGGATCTAGAACCAGAAATACCTTTTGACCCAGCAATCCCATTACTGGGTATATAACCGAAGCATTATAAATCATTCTACTATAAAGAGACATGCACACGTATGTTTATTGCAGCACTGTTCACAATAGCAAAGACTTGGAAGCAATCCAGATGTCCATCAGTGATAGACTGGATAAAGAAAATGTGGCACATATATACCATGGAATACTATATAGCCATAAAAAAGGATGAGTTCATGTCCTTTCCAGGAACATGGATGAAGCTGGAAACCATCATTCTCAGCAAACTAACACAGGAACAGAAAACCAAACACTGCATGTTCTCACTCATAAGTGGGAGTTGAACAGTGAGAACACATGGACACAGGGAGGGGAACATCACACACTGTGGCCTGTTGTGGGGTGGGAGGCCAGGGGAGGGATAGCATTAAGAGAAATAGGTAATGTAGATGATGGGTTGATGGGTGCAGCAAACTACCACGGCACTTGTATACCTATGTAACAAACCTGCACGTTCTGCACATATATTCCAGAAGTTAAAGTATAATAAAAAAAATTGTTATGAGTTTGGAGGTACAAGTGTAGTTTTGTTACATGGATATATTACATAGTGATGAAGTCTAGACTATTAGTGTAACCATCACTCGAATAGTGTACATTGTGCCCATTAGGTAATTTCTCACCCCTCAACCCCCTCCTACCTTCCTGCGTTTCTGAGTCTCAGGGTTCTGCAGGTACATAGAAGTTGCCAGCTTTTCTTGCCATCCTCGCCATTCGAAATTCAGTTCTGTACTTCTGCCTATATTCGTTGTGATAGTGCTTCGCTTTATCATAGGTAACCTTCCTCCTTGCCTTTCGAAGCATGTTTTGGGGAAACTTCTTTCTCAGGCACTTGATCTTCAGCTCTGCAAAATTCCTTTACTTTTTCTTAAGCGTTTCTGGCACAGCAGGAACCTTCTTCATCTTCTCTTCTACACCCTCCATGGTTCCGGCTGGAAAAAGAGGATGATTTCTTTTCTTTTGGGTAGATACCTAGTAGTGGGATTGCCAGATGGAATGGTAGTTCTATTTTTAGTTCTTTGAGAAATCGTCATACTGTTTTCCCCAGGGGTTGTGCTAATTTACTTTCCCACTAACAATATATAAGCGTTCTCTTTTCTCCATATCCTCACCAACTGTTATTTTTTGACTTTTTAGTAGTAGCCATTCTGTCTGGTGTAGGGTGGTACCTTGGCTGTCTCAAAATTTTGTCTGTTTTAATTTGCATTTCTCTTATGCTTAGTGATGTTGAGTATTTTTTCATTTCATATTTTTCATTTTTTCATATGCTTCTTGGCCATTTGTATGTATACAACAAAAGCAGTGCTTGCTTATTGTAGAACATTTGGAAAATAGAAGCATAGGGAAGAAAATACAAATTGCTTCTCATTCCAGCAACCTTGAATAAACATTAATATTTTGGTATATTTCCTTTATATTCCCAACACTCATCATCTTGCACATACCTGTAGGTCTTTATAAATTTACGTATGGTCTTTAAAGAAAACTATTGTTGCATTTGGTGTATATAGTTTTACATTTTAAATGCTCTAGTTATTATACTGTGAGCATATTTCCATACTAAGGAATCACGTCTATAATATGATTTTTAAAGGCTACAGGGTATTCTATGTTAAGGATATAAAAATTTGTTTAGCCTTTATCTTATTGTTGGACATTTAAGTTGTTTCTAATTTTTTACTATTTTAAATAATCCTGAAATATGCATATTTTTTACATATTCCTATTAGGTTTCAATCAAAAATTGCTATTAATTGAATTATTGGATCAATTATTATGAACAGTTTTAAGGACCTTGATTCACTTTGCCAAATTGCACTCCAGAAAAGTTACCTCATTTTGTATTCCCACCAATGATGTATGGAAGTGCCTAATTCAAAATAGCCTTGCCAACACCAAGTAATAGCTTTAAAACCTTTAAATTTGATTAATGAATTATGGTGTTTTTTTTTTTTTTTTGAGATGGAGTCTCGCTCTGTCACCCATGTCACCCAGGCTAGAGTTCAGTGGTGCGATCTTGGCTCACTGCAACCTCTGCCTCCTGGGTTCAAGTGATTCTCCTGCCTTAGCCTCCTGGGTAGCTGGGACTACAGGCGCATGGCACCTCACTTGGCTAATTTTTTATTTTAATTTTTTGTATTTTTAGTAGAGACAGGGTTTCGTCACGTTGGCTAGGGTGGTCTTGAACTCCTGACCTCAAGTGATCCTCTGGCATTGACCTCTCAAAGTGCTGAGAATACAGACGTGAGCCCCTGCACCTGGCCAAATTATGTTATCATGATTTTTACATTTATTTTGATTACAGTGAGTTTGCAGATGTTTTCATATGCGTCTTGGTCGTTGATAGTTTTCATTTTGAAACTGTTTATGTCCTTGGCCCAGGTTTTATCTATGAGTTGTTGGTATCTTTTTGCTTTTTGATAGACTGAAGTTTTTTCTTCTTTTTATGTAACTTAACCTAGAAATCTTTCATGTATGAATTCTTTCTTTATATTAATACTTTGAAACTCCTTTCCCATTCTAATATTAGGTGACTAGTCCCTATAATGTTTTTCTCAAAGCTTCATTTTCATGTTTATCTTTTTCTTCCATCTGGATTTTATTTTAGTAAAAGTTATGTGATAAAGCAATAATATTTGTCTTGAAAATACAGTTATTCAATAGCCATTTAATAAGTAATACTACATTGATTTGAAATGACAAACTTATAATAAATTTTATAATGGTTGAAGTATAGTGCCATTCTTAAATATCACTTTGATGTTTGAATGCTGTTACAGTGATTCATTAGTCATTATTTCTTGGTGAAACTGAAAAACTTACTAGAATTTCCTACAGGTAACTCTGCATAGAGCTGCCCCTCCCTCTTCTTTTAAATAAGGTCTTGTCTTTCCACGTGGCTTAATTGTTGCAAGACTCACAGTCCTTTCCTTACTCTGCATGCACGTATCTGCCCTCTGGTTAGCAGCTGTGGTTTCCCCTTGCAATATCTGTTTTCGTTTGCACCTTTGCTTCTCAAAGTGCCTGTGCTGAAAATGAGCCTTTCACTACTGGTTGCTTCAGGTCGATGAGATCTCCTTGTTATTGTTTATCATAATTGTTAACTTTGAAGCATTTTTTTTCTTCATTTTTTCCCAATGTCTACAAGTTGTTTTTTTCTCCCTGCTGCACTTATGGTTAAAATTTTAATTCATCATGGAGTAGCTTAGAAATTCTGTAATCCATACATGTTACTCGTTCAACAAGGTCTCAGTGTTATACACTGTTCATTATTTTGTCCTGCACAACACCCTTCCAGGGAATACTGAATCAAGAAATCACCTGTCTTTGCAGAGGGCATCTGTTGAAGCAGATGCCAGAGCCATGGGGTTGTCATTTCCCATCAGGCTCCATCGGATATCAGTCTCTAATACTTCAAAGACACTTTCCATCCTTGCATCGACAGACAGCTGTGGTGCCTTCTGTTTTCTTGCTGCTTTTGTTTCTAGTCTTAACAGTTCTTTTAGATAGAAAAATAGATGAGGAATTGCTAACATTTGAGAACATATTAATCAGATTTTACATACTGTAATTGTGCTCAAATTTGAGTAATAATAGTTACCAAAGAGCAGAGAACATTTCATTTTTTCATTTTCATGTTAGAAAATAAGTATCTGAGTTGGCTGATTTTATGCACTCTCCTGAAGACATATTTCTGCTATATATTTTTTATGTTACAAGAAATGAATATAATGGTCTAATTTCCATCATTTTATTTTCTATCTTTATGAACATTACCTATCATTATGTACAAGTTGACAATTTTCCCATCATTTCCGTTGATTATTTCTTCTAGGGATTTTAGGTTGTTGCAGAATATTTAGTCATTACCAATAGCTCTGAAATAGGAATTAAGTGATTTTGGCACTATTTAATAGGTAGTAGTGGATTCAGAAATGCAGTTTAGATCAAGTCTAGTGTTTGTCTCCCCTCTTTTTTAGTCAGTAAGACTTCTGTGAACTTTGAGACGTACCCCAAGGATGATGCTGTATTGGTCTAGCCACAAGAGCTTTATATTATAGAATCTACAATTTTAGTAGAACTAAATGGAGGTGATTCTTTTTGCATTCTTTCACTGAAGTGTTACTATCTAAGCAGGTATTATTTGGTGTTGGAGTGGAACAAGAATTGATATTACCTAGAGTTGGTGTCTGGTTGAGCTTTTGATTTACCCTAACATCTCATGCTTAGTTTATAGTTAATGTTTAATGGAATTTTGTCAAATGGATGATAAAGGCTGTGAGTCAAGTCAGGATGCTACCTGGCAAATATGGAGAATGAGGCTTGGAAGGTAAGGATCAGAATTTGCTTGCCTCTATCACAGACTCTGGAAATGCAGGACCACAGATAATTTGATATTAAGATATTTGAATATTTTACCTTGTATGTTTTCTGTGGTTAGGCTGCAATTTCTAAGCCCTGCTGGAAAAGGAATGGTACTGTTCAAAGACAGTTCA
The DNA here is from genome assembly GCF_028878055.3 of Symphalangus syndactylus. Classification (NCBI taxonomy): domain Eukaryota; kingdom Metazoa; phylum Chordata; class Mammalia; order Primates; family Hylobatidae; genus Symphalangus; species Symphalangus syndactylus. The sequence goes on along the minus strand of NC_072447.2, from coordinate 118,839,235 downwards.
CCATGGCTTCATGTTTCTGCACATCTTACAAGTGAGACACTAACTGCCCTGTATTCTGAACTTTATTTTCAATGATGTTGGTACAGTGAACAGCTTTGCAAGATAAACCTACTGTTTGCCTTCAAAACAAAGTGCAGACTGGACGCAGTGGCTCACACCTGTAATCCCAACACTTTAGGAGGCCAGGGCAGGAGGATTGCTTGAGCCCAGGAGTTTGAGACCAGCCTGGGCAACGTAGCAACACCCTGTCCCTTTTGTTTTGAGACAGGCTTTTGCTCTGTCTCCCAAGCTGGAGTGCAGTGGCACAATTGGCTCACCACAGCCTCAACCTCCCCAGGCTCAGGTGATCCTGCTGCCTCAGACTCCAAAGTAGCTGGGACTATAGGTCCATGCCACTACACTCGGCTATTTTTTTTGTATTTTTTGTAGAGATGGAGTTTTGCCATGTTGCCCAGGCTGGTCTCAAGCTCCTAGACTCAAGCAATCCACCCTCCTCGGCCTCCCAAAGTGTTGGGATTATAGATGTGAGCCACTGCTCCCAGCCAAGACCCTGTCTCTTAAAAAAAATAGCCAAGCTTGGTGGTGCATGCCTGTAGTCCCAGCTGCTTAGGAGGCTGAGGCAATAGCACTGCTTTAGCCTGGGAGGTCAAGGCTGCAGTGAGCTGTGATCACACCACTGCACTCCAGCCTGGGCGACAAAGCAAGATACTGTCTTTGTTTTTTTTTTTGACACGGAGTCTCGCTCTGTCGCCCAGGCTGGAGTGCAGTGGCGCAATCTCGGCTCACTGCAAGCTCCGCCTCCCGGGTTCACGCCATTCTCCTGCCTCAGCCTCTCCGAGTAGCTGGGACTACAGGCGCCCGCCACCACGCCCGGCTAATTTTTTGTGTTTTTAGTAGAGACGGGGTTTCACCGTGGTCTCGATCTCCTGACCTTGTGATCCGCCTGCCTCGGCCTCCCAAAGTGCTGGGATTACAAGCGTGAGCCACCGCACCTGGCCAGATACTGTCTTAAAAAGCAAACAAAGAAAACAAAAACAAACCAAAGCAAAGGGCAGATTTGCTTGCATCCTTGGACAAATTAGATAGCATTTCTCTCCAAAGCAAAAGATAATCATGCTTAATGTTGAATAAAATAAAGATAATGTCTCCCTTAGAACAAAAGACAAGCATGCTTACTATGATAAAAGATTTGGGTTCCCTCAGCTCAGGTTCCTTTCCCATAATGTGATAATACTGCACGTGCATGCATCCATCTGGGCCCATCAATGTTGCCCCCATGAGATTTTGGGGAGTAAGGGGAACTGACCCAAATATGCTGTTCATGCCACTTGCTGTGCTGTGAGCAGTAAAGGCCTCTGTCTCTCACACAGGAGTCTCATGTCTTCTGCTAGCATCTATACAACAGTGTTGGGCTAACATACTGGCTTAAAAGTAGGGCAAAATCCGACCCTTCAGAGTTCTTGACAGGTACTCAGCACAATGATTTTGGCTATAAGATGTTATCCTCCTTTAGACAAAATTTGTTTGACTAATTTTCTTTAATCCTTGTTTATTGAATTGGCTAAAAATATTGAAAAGTAATAAGAGCCCATCTCTTTAAGGAGCCAAGAAAGCTGTGTGTCATCTCAGATGAAACAATTTTGAATTGGTAAATTGGGAACAGCTGAGGGCTTTAGAATGGTGTTCATTATTCTCTGAAACAAAAATTGAACCTAGAAGTAAGATTTACGGCCGGGCGCGGTGGCTCACGCTTGTAATCCCAGCACTTTGGGAGGCCGAGGTGGGCGGATCACGACGTCAGGAGATCGAGACCACAGTGAAACCCCGTCTCTACTGAAAATACAAAAAAAAAAATTAGCCGGGCGTGGTGGCGGGCGCCTGTAGTCCCAGCTACTCGGAGAGGCTGAGGCAGATGAATGGCGTGAACCCGGGAGGCGGAGCTTGCAGTGAGCCGAGATTGCGCCACTGCACTCCAGCCTGGGCGACAGAGCGAGACTCCGTCTCAAAAAAAAAAAAAAAAAAAAGAAGTAAGATTTACATTCTGCCTCCTATTGCAAGAAGCAATCTTGGGGGTGTGTGTGGATATTGTTAAATTTAGAATTCTTCTGACCCTGGTTTGTGGTTGCAGTGGGACAGAATATTTGAGATGTGGGACAGAAGGCCACAGTAGTGTGTTAAAGGAGTGGAAAATCACACATAGAACATAGGCTTTGAAGACACATGAGTTTGGAACCCAGTGCTGTCAGTTATTACTAGCTTTTAATTTTTTTTAACTTTGGGAAGGCATGTCATTCAGTCTATCTTTGCTTCATATGTGTATTAGTCTGTTTTCACGCTGCTGATAAAGACACACCCAAGACTGGGCAATTTACAAAAGAAAGAAATTTGTTGGACTTACAGTTCCACGTGGCTGGGGAGGCTTCGCAATCATGGCAGAAGGTGAAAGGCACTTGTCACATGGTGGCAGATGAGAGCTTGTGCAGGGAACCTCCCCTTTTTAAAACCATCAGATCTCATGAGACTTACTATCATGAGAACAGCACAGGAAATACCTGCCCCTATGATTCAATTATTTCCCACCAGTTCCCTCCCACAACACATGGGAATTCAAGATGATATCTGAGTGAGAACACAGCCAAACCATGTAATTCTGCCCTTGACTCCTCTCAAATCTCATGTCCTCACATTTCAAAACCAATCATACCTTCCCAACAGTCACACAAAGTCTTAACTCATTTCAGCATTAACTCAAAAGTCCACAGTCCAAAGTCTCATCTGAGACAAGGCAAGACCCTTTCGGCTATGAGCCTGTAAAATCAAAAGAAAGTTAGTTACTTCCTAGATACGATGGGGATACAGGCATCGGGTAAATACAGCCATTCCAAATGGGAGAATTTGGCCAAAACAAAGGGGTTACAGGCCCTGTGCAAGTTTGAAATCCAGTGTGGGAGTCAAATCTTAAAGCTCCAGAATGATCTCCTTTGACTCCATGTCTCACATCCAGGTCACGCTGATGCAAGAGGTGGGTTCCTATGGTCTTGAGCAGCTCCGCCCCTGTGGTTTAGCAGGGTACAGCCTCCCTCCTGGCTGCTTTCATATGCTGGCACTGAGTGTCTGTGGCCTTTCCAGGTGCACAGTGCAAGCTGTCAGTGGATCTACCATTGTGGGATCTGGAGGATGGTGGCCCTCTTCTCACAGCTCCACTAGGCAGTGCCCCAGTGGGGACTTTGTGTGGGGGCTCTGACCCCACATTTCCTTTCTGCACAGCCCTAGCAGAGGTTGTCCATGAAGTCCCCGCCCCTGCAGCAAAGTTCTGCCTGGACATACAGGCATTTCCATACATTCTCTAAAATCTAGGCTGAGGTTCCCAAACCTCAATTCTTGACTTCTGTGCACCTGCAGGATCAGCACCACATGGAAGCTGCCAAGGCTTGGGGCTTGCACCCTCTGAAGCCACGGCCCAAGCTGTACCTTGGACCCTTATAGTCATGCCTGAAGTGGCTGGGACACAGGGCAACAAGTCCCTAGCCTGCACACCACACAGGGGCCCTGGGACTGGCCCACGAAACCATTTTTTCATCCTAGGCCTTCAGTCCTGTGATGGGAGGGGCTGCTCTGAAGACCTCTGACATGCATGGAGACATTTTCCCCATTTTCTTGGGGATTAACATTCAGGTCCTGGATACTTACGCAAATTTCTGCAGCCAGCTTGAATTTCTCCTCAGAAAATGGGATTTTCTTTTCTACCACATTGTCAGGGTGCAAATTTTCCAAACTTTTATGCTGTTTCCCTTTTAAAACTGAATGCTTTTAACAGCACCCAAGTCACCTCTTGAATGCTTTGCTGCCTAGAAATTTCTTCCACCAGATACTCTAAATCATCTCTCTCAAGTTCAAAGTTCCACAGATCTTTAGGGCAGGGGCAAAATGCCACCAGTCTCTTTGCTAAAACAAAACAAGAGTGTCACCTTTGCTCCAGTTCCCAACAAGTTCCTCATCTCCATCTGAGATCACCTCAGCCTGGGTTTCATTGTCCATATCATTATTAGCATTTTGGTCAAAACCATTCAACAAGTTTCTAGGGAGTTCCAAACTTTCCCACATTTTCCTGTCTTCTTCTGAGCCCTCCGAACTGTTCCAACTTCTGCCTATTACCCAGTTCCAAAGTCACTTTCACATTTTTGGGTATCTTTTCAGCAGTGCCCTACTCTACTGGTACCAATTTACTATATTAGTTCATTTTCATGCTGCAGATAAAGACATACCCAAGACTGGGCAATTTACAAAAGAAAGAGGTTTATTGGACTTACAGTTCCATGTGGCTGGGGAGACCTCACAGTCATGGTGGAAGGTAAAAGGCACATCTCACATGGTGGCAGACAAGAGAATAGAGCTTGTGCAGGGAACCTCCCCTTTTTAAAACCATCAGATCTTGTGAGACTTATTCACTATCATGAGAACAGCATGGGAAAGACTTGCCTCTGCGATTCAATTAACTCCCACCGGGTCCCTCCCACAACACGTGGGAATTCAAGATGAGATTTTGATGGGGACACAGCCAGACCATATCAATATGTTAAATGAGAAACAGAAACTACCTTACAAAATTGAAATTGTTAAAAGGATTAGAAATAATCTATGCAAAGTGCACAGTATTGTGATCTAGCATATAGAGTGTATGTGTATAATATTTGCCTCAATTCCACTTAGGTTATTCATGATGTGAATTTAGAGTTCTGATTTCAAGTTATTTCTCCATTAACTCCCATGTTCCTTCAAGCAGACAATTCTACGGTGATATCTCTACTGTAATGATGAAGATGTGTTCAAACAGCACCCTTCATTATTAGGAATTTTATCAGAGGTAAAAATCACATGGCCCTCTCCTTAATATGTCTGTTTAATTTCCCTCTGCTTTCCTCTTATAAGGATACACGTGATGGCATTTTTAGGGCCAGAGGTAAAAGTGTGTCAGGCTTTCAAATATTACCTAGGATTTTTTTTAAAAGGAGACACTGTGGTAATCTATATTATTAAACAGCAATTAAACTTGTTTATCAATTTGTGCAAAAAACTCTAGCCATTTATACACTGAATAAGATAAGACTATAATTAGTATAGTATAATAGTATAATTTCTGAAAGTCATTTTGTATATTTGGCAGAAATGGTAGCCAGTGGGCCAGGAATTTCAATGGGCAGCAGATAGACCAATCTGTGGCTTGTGGGTGCAGCTTGGGAGACAGCAAACAGATTTCCATTCCATCTGACTCCTCTCCTTCTTCTCTGGCTTCCTTGACCTCTGAAGCTCAAGAGTGATACAGAACATAATTTAGATTGGGTTACTTAAGATTATTGACCAAGGTCTCTAATAGACTCCCAGCAGTTTTACAAGGAATGTCTTGAAGGAAGGCAGGAAACAGTACACAGCAATCTGTCTACTGTTGATTTACTGCCAATACTGGATTTTATGATTAAAAATTAGACAAGACAAACAGCTCAGTGGTTATAAAGGTGCTTATCCCTTTGGATACTAATTAACTGAGATATCGATACTGCACAAGAAAAAAATACACAGCTATGTAATTAAAAAGTATTTACAATCATTCTCTTATCAATTCCAATAAACTACCATTATGGTGTATATTAGTTTCTTGTGCCTGCCATAACAAATTATCACAAACTTAATAGTTTAAAAACCAGAAATTTAGTCTCTCACAGGTTTGGAGACTGGAAGTTAGAAACGAATTTAATTGAGCCAAAATCAAGGTTTTGGCAGGGCCGCACTCCCTATGGGGAGGCTGTAGGGTAGAATCCATTCCTTGCTTCTTCCAGCTTCTGATGGCTACTGGCACTGTGTGGCACAATTATTCCAGTGGCTGCCTCCTTCTCCACATGGCCCCCTCTTCAGTCTGTCTGGTTTACCCTCTGCTTTCCTCTTACAAGGATACCTGTGATGGCATTTAGGATCCACATGGATGATGCAGGCTAATCTCATCACAAGACTCTTAATTACATCTGTAAAACCTTTAGCATATAAGATAACACTCACAGGTTCCAGAATTAGGATCTGATATCTTTGAGGTCCACCATTCAGCCTATGACAGGAAGATAAATACACATTTTAATGTCCTTTTTTATGTGGAAAAGGTGAACTATTTTTATAATTGTCTTTTCCCAAGTGTTGTTTGTTGCCTAAGAATGTAGGCCTTGAAATTGTTGTGAAGTGAATCACTCACGGAGGAATAAATGAGCAGTTTTCCGATTTTTATTTATTTTTATTTTTTGAAAAAGACAGGGTCTCACTGTCACCCAGGCATGAGTGCAGTGGCATGATCATGGCTCACTGCAGCCTCAACCTCCTGGGCTCAAACCATCCTCCCACCTCTTAGCCTCCCGAGTAGCTGGAACTACAGGCATGCACCATGCCTAGCTACTTTTTGTATTTTTTTTGTAGAGATAGGGTTTCGCCATATTGCCCAGGCTGGTCTGGAACATCCGGGCTCAAATGATCCTCCCACCTGGGCCTCCCAACGTGTTGGGATTACAGGCATGAGACACCGACTGCACTCAGCTGTTTTTTTTTTCCCCCAATTTTTAGGTGGAATTTTTATTTATTTAATTTTTTGCTGGAACTCAATTAAAATACCAGTTTTGCATGTATTTCTCGATTATTTGTTCATTATTAGTCATATTTTATTTTCCTAGTTGCCTCAGTGTACATGTTAATTAAGTGATTTTTAATGTTTAAAAAGCTCGTTTATTGTATATCACAAGATAAACATTTTAAATCAGTTTAAATTTTATTAATTATAGCTATATAAAAGTTAATCTTCACTTTTTTGATGGAAAATATGAGATGCTGTTAGTGTGAGATAGTTCAAGAAATTAAGATACAAATAGTTTTATGTTATTTCCCATCTTTCTTTCCATGGTTGTATTTTTTTTTTGGCACTGTTATTGTATTTACCCACTGCTTTGGATGTTTATACTGATTTTAAATCTGAAACACCTAATAATTAGATTTTGCTGAGACCAGCTCAGTTGTGGAGACCCTAACCCAGCGGCGTTAGAGGAATTAAAGACACACACACAGAAATATAGAGTGTGGAGTGGGAAATCAGGGTTCTCACAGCCTTCAGAGCTGAGAGCCTTCAACAGAGATTTACCTGCATATTTACTGACAGCAAGCCAGTGATAAGCATTGTTTCTGTAGATTATAGATTAACTAAAAGTATTCCTTACGGGAAACAAAGGGATGGGCTGAAATAAAGGGATGGGTCTGGCTAGTTACCTGTGATAGGAGCATCTCCTTAAGGCACAGATCGCTCATGCTATTGTTTGTGGTTCAGGAACACCTTTAAGCGGTTTTCTGCCCTGGGTGGGCCAGGTGTTCCTTGCCCTCATTCCAGTAAACCCACAACCTTCCAGCATGGGTGTCAAGGCCATCACAAACATGTCACAGTGCTGCAGAGATTTTGTTTATGGCCAGTTTTGGGGCCAGTTCATGGCCAGATTTGGGGGCCTGTTCCCAGCAAGATTTATTATTCTTTATTTAATTTAACTCCATTAAATTAGAATAATAATTATAATTTTAAGTGGTGTTTACTAAATAAATACATGAAATCATCCAGAAAATAGTTTATGAATGCACATTTAATTAAATTCCCTGAGGGAGCTTGTAATATTACTTTGTAATTTAACTAAATAATCTTTTATTTGGAGGGGAACGAACATAAAGGAGCATGAAAAATGTATAGGTTAGTAATGTCTTGATATTATTTAAATCATTAAATTATTCTTGTTATAATACTGATATTTTAGTATATTTTTCTGTCCCTTTTTGGTAGTTTATTTGCCTTTTTATTTCATTTTTTTTGCATTTTTTTTTTTTTTTTTTTTGTGAGACAGAGTTTTGCTCTTTTTGCCCAGGCTGGAGTGCAATGGCGTGATCTCGGCTCACTGCAGCCTCCACCTCCCGGGTTCAAGTGATTCTCCTGCCTCAGCCTCCCAAGTAGCTGGGATTATAGGTGCTTGCCACCATGCCTGGCTAATTTTTTGTATTTTTAATAGAGACAGGGTTTCACCATGTTGGCCAGGATGGTCTTGATTTCTTCACCTTGTGATCCACCCGCCTCGGCCTCCCAAAGTGCTGGGATTACAGGCATGAGCCACCATGCCTGGCTGCCTTTTTATTTCGTATGTTATTTTTCAGAAGTTTTAGGTTTACAAAAAAATTGAGCAGATAGTACAGTTACCCCATACTCCTTTTCTCCAGCTCATAGTTTTCCTATTTTTAGCATCTTACATTTTTGTAATATATCTTTTATAATTAATGAACCAGTATATGGTACACTTGATGATGAATATTGATGAAGCTATATTTTATTATTAAAGTCTATACATTAGGGTTCAGTCTTTGTGTTGTATAGTTGTATGTGTTTTGACAAATGCATGTGTCATGTATGCATCACCACAGTATCACATAGAAGAGTGTAACTGCCCTGAAAATTCTGTGATCCATGTATTAATCACTCTTTGATATGGTTTAGCTCTGGGTCCCCACCCAAATCTCATATTGAATTGTAACCACTATGTGTCAGGGGAGGGACCTGGTAGGAGGTGATTGGATCATGAGGGTGGTTTCCCCGATGCTGTTCTCATGATAGTGAGTTCTTATGAGATCTGATGGTTTATAAGTGTGTATCATTCTTCTCCTGCCCTCTGCCTTGTGAAGAAGGTGCTTGCTTCTTCTTCACCTTCCGCCATGATTGGTTTCCTAAGGCCTCCCCAGCCATGTGGAACTGTGTGTCAATTAAACCTGTTTTCTTTATAAATTACCCAGTCTCCGGTGGTTTTATATAGCAGTGTGAGCATGGACTAATACAGAAAATTGGTACTAAAGAAGTGGGGCATTGCTATAAAGATACTTGAAAATATGGAAGCAACTTTGGAACTGGGTAATGGGCAGAGGTTGGAATGGTTTGGAGGGCTCAGAAGAAGACAGGAATATATGGGAAAGTTTGGAACTCCCTAGAGACTTGTTGAATGGTTATGACCAAAATGCGACAGTGATGTGGACAACAAAATCCAGGCTGAGGTGGTCTCAGATGGAGATGAGGAACTTATTGGGAACTGAAGTAAAGGTCACTCTTGCTATGCTTTAGCAAGGAGACTGATGGCATTTTGCTCCTGCCCTAGAGATCTGTGGAACTTTGAACTTAAGAGACATGATTTAGGGTATCTGGCAGAAGAAATTTCTAAGTAGCAAAGCATTCAAGATGTGACCTGGCTGTTTCTGAATGTGTTCAGTCATATGCATTCACAAAGAGATGGTCTGACATTGGAACTTATGTTTAAAAGGGAAGAAAAGCATAAAAGTTTGGAAAATTTGCAGCCTATATGGTAGAAAAGAAAAACCCATTTACTGGGAAGTAATTCAAGCCTGCTGCAGAAATTTGCATAAGTAAAAAGGAGCCAAATGTTAATTGCCAAAAGAATGGGGAAAATGTCTCCAGGGCATTTCAGAGATCTTCATGACAGCCCTTCCCATCACAGGCCTGGAGGCCTAGGAGGGAAAAATGATTTCATGGGCTTGGCCCAGGGCCCTGCTGCTCTGTGCAGCCTCATGACATGGTGCCCTCTGTCCCAGACACTCCAGCTTCAGCTGTGGCTAAAAGGGGCCGAGGCACAGCTCATAATGTTGCCTCAGAGGGTGCAAGCCTCAAGCTTTGGTGGCCTCCACATGGTGTTGGGCCTGTGGGTGCTTAGAAGACAAGAGTTGAGGTTTGGGAACCTCTGCCTAGATTTCAGAAGCTGTATGGTAATGCCTGAATGTCCAGGCAGAAGTCTGCTGCAGGGCCAGAGCCCTCATGGGTAACCTCTACTAGGGCAGTGTAGAGGGGAAATGTGGGGTTGGAGACTCACACAGAGTCCCCATTGGGGCAGTGCCTAGTGAAGCTGTGAGAAGATGGCCACTATCCTCCATACCTCTAGACTGACAGTTTGTACCGAGCACCTGGAAAAGCTGCAGGCTCTCTATGCCATCCCCTGAAACCAGCCATGGGGGCTATACCCTGAAGAGCCACAAGGATAGAGCTACACAAGGCCTTGGGAACCCACCCCTTCCATCAGTGGGCTCTGGATGTGAGGCATGGATTGAAAGGAGATTATTTTGGAACTTTAAGCTTTAATGACTTCCCCATTGTATTCTGGACTTGCATGTGGCCTGAGGCCCTTTCATTTTGGCCAATTTCTCCCATTTGGAACATGTGTATTTATACAATGCCTGTACCCCCATTGTATATAGGAAGTAACTAACTTGATTTTACAGGCTCATAGGCAGAATGGGACTTGCCTTGTCTCAGATGAGACTTTGGAGTTGGACTTTTGACTTAATGCTGAAATTAGTTAAGACATTTGGGGACTGTTGAGATGGAATTTTGCAAATGTGTTGCAGTGTGATAAGGGAATGAGATTTGGGAAGGGCTGTGGCAGAATGATATGGTTTAGCTCTGTGTCCCCACTCAAGTCTCATATTGAATTATAATTGCCATGTGTCGGGAGGGACCTGGTGAGAAGTGATTGGATCATGGGAGTGGTTTCCCTCATGCTGCTCTCATGATAGTGAGTGAGTTCTTACAAGATCTGACAGTTTATAAGTGTGTGGTGGTTCCCCTGCCCTGCCCGCCATCTTATGAAGAAGGTGCTTGCTCTTCCTTTGCCTTCTGCCATGATTGTAAGTTTCCTGAGGCCTCCCAGCTATGTGGACTATGAGTCAATTAAACCTCTTTTCTTTATAAATTACTCAGTTTCTGGTAGTTCTTTACAGCAGTGTGAAAATGGACCAATACTCTCTTCCTCTTCCCTTATTCCCTCTTTTCCTCCCAAATCATGGCAACCATTGATCTTTCTACTATCACCATAGTTTTACCCTTCCCAGAATGATATTTACTAGGAATCCTAGCATATGTAGACATTTCAGACTGGCTTCTTTCAAGAAGCAGTATATGTTAAGGTCTCTCCATTTCTTTTCATGGCTTGAAAGCTTGTTTCCTGGAAGCTATTCCATTGTATGGATATTCCACAGTTTATTCATTAACCTGTTGAAAGATGCATCTTGTTTGCTTCTAAATTTTGGGAATTATGAATAAGGCTGCTATAAATGTTAGTGTGAAGACTTTGTGTAGACATTAGTTTTGAACTGATTTGAGTAAGTACCCAGGCTTGCAATTCCTGAATTAAGACCATATTTATCTTTGTAAAAGCATACCAGACTGTCTTCCAGTGTGGCTGTTCTTTTTTTTTCATTAAAAATTTATTTATATAATTTATGGCATACAAGTGCAAATTTATTACATGCATAGTAGTCAAGTTAGGGGATTCAGAGAATCTGTCACCCAAATAACATACATTGTACCCATTAAGTAATTTCTTATTATATACCCCTCTCCCACTCTCTCACCCTTCTGAGTCTCCATTATCTATCACTCTGCTCTCTATATCTATGTATACACCATTTTTTAGCATTCACTAAAAAGTGAGTGAGTGACAACATGTGATATTTTTCTTTCTGTGTCTGGTTTGTTTCACTTAAGATAATGACCTTCAGTTCTATCCATGTTGCTGCAGAAGACCAATGCTTTGGCTATTTGGACTCTTTTTTGGTTCTATATGAATTTTATGATTGTTTTTTCTAATTCTGTGAAAAATTGTGTTGGTATTTTGGTAGGGATTGCATTGAACCTGTAGATTGCTTTGGGCAGTATGGTCATTTTAACAATATTAATTCTTCTGATCCATGAGCATGAGATATCTTTCCATTTGTTTTTGTCATCTTCAATTTTTTTCATCTGTGTTTTATAGTTTTCCTTGTAGAGATCTTTCACCTCTTTGGTTAAATTTATTCCTAGGCATTTTATTTTTTGGTAGGTGTGGTAAATAGGATTCACTTCTGGATTTCATTCTCAGTGAGATCATTATTGGTATTTAGAAATGCTACTGTGTTTTATACGTTAATTTTTGTATCCTGAAACTTTATATTTATCAAATCTAAGAGTTTTTTTGGTTGAGTCTTTAGGTTTTTCTAGATATAAGATCATATCGTCAGCAATCTGCGATACTTTGACTTCCTCTTTTTTGATTTGGATGTGTTTTATTTCTTTCTCTTGCCTGATTGCTCTGGCTAGGACTTCTAGTGCTGTATTCAATAACAGTGGTGAAAGTGGGCATCTTTGTCTTGTTTTAGATCTTAGAGGGAAGGCCTTCAGCTTTTCCCCATTCAGTATGATATGTGGGTTTGTTGTATATGGCCTTTATTTTTTTCAGGTATGTTCCTTCTATGCCTAGTTTGTTGAGGGTTTTTTATCATGAAGGGAAGCTTAATTTTATCAAATGCATTTTCTGCATCTATTGAAATGATCATATGTTTCTTGTCCTAATTTTGTTTATGTGATGTATCACATTTATTAATTTGCATATGTTGAACCATCTTTGCGTCCTTGGTATAAAACCCACTTGATCATGGTGTATGATATGGTTTGGCTCTGTGTCCTCACCCAAATCTCATCTTAATAGCTCCCATAATTCCTATGTGTTGTGTAAGGGATCAATCCGGTGGGAGATGGTTGAATCAGGGGGGTGGGAATTTCCTGTGCTGTTGTTGTGACAGTGAATGAGTCTCATGACATCTGATGGTTTCAAAAACGGGAGTTTCCCTACACAAGCTCTTTGCCTGCCGCCATTCATGTAAGATGTGACTTGCTCCTTCTTGCCTTCCACAATGATTGTGAGGCCTCCCCAGCCATTTGGAACTGTAAGTACAATAAACCTCTTTGTTTTGTAAATTGCCTAGTCGCAGGTATGTCTTTATCAGCAGCATGAAAATGAACTGATACAGTGCATTATCTTTTTGATGTCCTGTATTCAATTTACTAGTATTTTGTTGAGGATTCTTGCATGTATGTTCATCAGGGATATTGGTCTGCTGTTTTCCTTTTTTGGTTGTTGTGTCCTTGTCCAGTTTTGGTATTAGGGTGATAGTGGTCTCATGGAATGAATTAGGGAGAATATTCTCCTCTTCAATTTTTTGGAACAGTTTCAGGAGGAGTGGTATTACTTCTTTTTATATTTGATAGAATTTGGCTGTGAATCCCTCAGCCAAGCTCCCTCAACAATCCCTGAGCTTGTTTTATTGGGATTTTTTTTTTTTTTTTTACTACTGATTCAATTTTGCTCTTCATTATTGGCCTGTTTAGATTTTCTATTTCTTCCTTGTTCAATCTTGGTAGGTTGTATGTTTCCAGGAATTTATCTCTTTCCCCTAGGTTTTCTTGTTTGTGAGTATACAGTTGTTCATAATAGTTTCTGATGATCTATTATGTTTCTGTGGTATCAGTTGAAATATTTCCTTTTTTATTTCTCATTGTGTTTATTTGGTTCATCTCTCTTCTAGGTTAGTCTAGCTACTGGTTTATCAGTTTTATTTATCTTTTTGAAGAATCAACTCTTTGTTTTTTTAATACTTTGTATTTTTTTGGTCCCTATTTCATTTAGTTCTACTGTGATCTTTGTTATTTCTTCTGCTAGTTTTGAGTGTGGTTTGTTCTTGATTTTCTAGTTTTTTGAGATGCATTGTTAGGTTGATAATTTGTAATCGTTCTTTTTTTTGATAATAGGCATTTAATGCTACAAATTTCCCTCTTACCACTGCTTTTGCTATATCCCACAGGTTTTGGTTTGTTGTGTTTCCGTTTTCATTTGTTTCAAAAAATTTTTAATCTTTTGTATTAATTTCTTCTTTGATCCAATGATTGTTCAGGAGCTTGTGTAATATCCATGTGTTTGTATCGTTTCTGAAGTTCCTTTTTGTATTGATTTCTATTTATTCCACTGTTATGAGAAAATAATTGATAGGATTTCATTTTTAAACATTTGTTGATACTTGTTTTATGGCCTAACATGTGGTTTATCTTGGAGGATGTTCCATGTGCTCATCGAAAGAGTGTATATTCTGCAGTTGTTGGGCAGAATGTTCTGTAAATTTGTTAGGTCCATTTGGTGTAAAGTCCAATTTACATCTAATGTTTCTTTGTTGGTTTCCTATCTAGATGATCTGTCTAATGCTGTGAGTGGTGCGTTGAAGTCTCCCACCATTATTGTATCTATCTTTCTCTATAGGCCTAGTGATATTTGTTTTACGGATCTGGGTGCTCCAGTGTTGGGTGCATATACATTTAAAATTGCTGTAGCCTCTTGCCAGATTGATCCCTTTATTATAGAATGAAGTTCTTTGTCTTTTTTTTTAACTGTCTTTTATTTAATATCTGATTTAATTGATGCAAGTACAGCTAGTGCTGCTCACTTTTGGATTTTGTTTGTGTGGACTGTCTTTCTATTCCTTTACTTTTGGTCTATATGTGTCTTTACAAGTAATGTGAGTTTCTTGTAAGCATCATATAGTTGGATTATGTTTTTAAAATCTATTTTGCCAATCTATATCTTTTAAATGGGGCATTTAATTCATTTATTTTCAAGGTTTATATTGATATGTGAGGGTTTGTTCTTCTCGTATTGTTGTTTTCTAGTTTTATAAATTCTCTGTTTCTTTTTCTTGGAATGTTTGCCTTTGTGGTTTGGTGGAATTCTGTAGTGGTGCCATTTGATTCCTTTTTCTTCCTCCTTTGTGTGATTACTTTGCCAGTGAGTTTTATACTTTTGTGTGTTTTTATGATGATGAATATCACTTTTACTTCCAAGTTTAGGACTTCTTTGAGCATTTCTTGTAGGGCCAGTTTAGTGGCGATGAATTCCTCAGCATTTGCTTGTCTGTGAAAGACTTCGTTTCTTCTTCTTGTTTTTTTTTATTTCAGCATTTTTAATATGTCATTCCCTTCTCTTCTGGCTTTTAAGGTTTCTGGTGAGAAGTCTCATGTTAGTCTAATGGAGTTTCCTTATGTAGGTGACAGGGTGCTTTTGTCTTGCTGATTTTATTTTATTTTTTCTGTCAAGCTGTTCTTTATTTTAGGGAGAGGGCAGGACAGGGAGCTCAGTCTTTCATAGCAGCAACTTTCCTCATGATGGCCAGGACATTGCTCAGCTCCTCCCGCTTCCTCTTGGTGTGAATGTGTGTCCCCACCCTTTTCCTGATGAACTTGAGGGCTTGTTTGTCCTTGGAGACCTTCAGTAACTCCATGGTGCACCTCTCGTATGGGGTGAAGCCACATACCTCTTGGATCATGCCCCGCACACACTTGGTGTGTTTGGTCGAGCGCCTGAGGCTACGACTGTGTCTGGGCTTGCTCACATTCTTGGTCACCTTGTGGCCCTTGTTGAGGCCCATGACCATAGTGTAGCACACAGCCATTGCTGCTGCTCTGCAATGGTGGCTGTGGTGGAATGCTGTCTTGCTGATTTTAGAATTCTTTTTACTTTAGACAGTCTGATTATAATATGCTGTGGCAAACTCCTTTTTGCATTGTATTTTCCTGGGAATCACTGAGTCTCCTGTGTCTGGATGTCTAAATCTTGCTATACTTGGAAAAGTTTCATTTCTTATTTTGTTAAATAGGCTTTCTAAGCCTTTTAATCTCTCATCTCCCTCAGGAATACCAATAATTTGTAAGTTTGGTCATTTTATGTAGTCTCAAATGGCACATGTATACCTATGTAACAAACCTGCATGTTCTGCATGTGGATCCCAGAACTTAAAGTATAATAAAAAAAATAAATAAAAGCAATAAGCAAGTTCAAAAAAAAAAGCTCTGTTCATTCTTTTTCTTTATTTCTGTCTCACTGGATTATTTCAAAAAACCTGTCTTCAAGTTCTGAAATTCTTTCTTCTGCTTGATCTAGTATTTCAATACCAATACAATTTCAAAATACAAAATGTATTTTGTATTTTCTTCAATGAATCCTTTAGTTTCGGAATTTCTGTGTGTGTGTGTGTGTGTGTGTGTGTGTGTGTGTGTGTGTGTGTGTGTGTGTGTCTGTCTGAGAGAGAGAGAGAGAGACTTGTTCTGTTGCCCAGGCTGGAGTGTAGTAGAGAGAGAGAGAGAGAGAGAGACTTGTTCTGTTGCCCAGGCTGGAGTGTAGTGGTGTGATCATAGCTCAGTATGACCTCAAACTTTTGGACTCAAGTGATCCTCCTGCCTCAGCTTCCCGAGTAGTTGGAATTACAAGCATGTGCCACCATGCCTAGCTAATGTTTATATTTTTAGTAGAGACAGGTTCTCGCTATGTTGCCCAAGCTGGTCCTAAACACCTGGGCTCAAGCAGTCCTCTTACCTTGGCCTCCCAAAGTGCTGAGATTATAGGCGTTAGCCACCATACTCGGCCTTTTTATCTTTTAAAGATATTTATCTCCATGTTATAAGTTTTTATTTGTATTCTGAATTGATTTTCTGAGTTCTTTGTATTGGTTTTTACATTTCTCTGGCATCTCATTGAGCTTCTTTAAAATCAATATTTTGAATTCTTTATCTGGGATTTTGAGGATTTTTTTTTCCTTTTTTGGTTAGGATCTACTGCTGGAGAATTATTGCATTCATTTGAGGCCATCATATTACCTAGCTTTTTCATGTTTTCTGTATCTTTATGTTGGTTTCTGCTCATCTGGCTTCACAGTTACATCTTTTTAAAAAAATTACTTTCACGTGAATGGGGGACTTTTTTCTTGAAGATATGACAATGATGTTCGTTGGGTAAGGCCTTCTGGCTTTGCTTCCAGGTGCATGCAGTAGTGAAGACTCTGTATAATTTGTATGGCTATCCTTATTGTGTTGATGTGTGGTTCTTGGTGGGGCCTGTGGTGAAGTTGTGCTTGTGACTGGAATGCCTGATGGGCCCATCATCAGGTTGTAATGGTAGCAGAGGTGTGCTAAGTATGTCTATCCTTGTGACCTGGGACAGCATATGCTGGCTCCTGTGTTGGCAGTTTCCAGGCAGGCTAATGTTTGGGCATCTGGGTGGCTTTCTCAGATGCCAGTTTTAGTAGCAGTATACCAGGCAGATAAGCAGGCTCTCGAGCTGAGCAGCTGGGGTAGTGTGGGTGATAGAGGTAGCAGTGGTGGTGAGATGCTCTCCTCATTCCCATGCACTGTGCTCTTGTGTTGGAAGTGATTGCAACAGGCTGTGCAAACTGGCTTCTAGGCCAGAAGGTGGTGCTTGCAGGTAAGAGCCAGCTGAGACTGTAGAAGTAGGGTGTTTATGCTCAGTCTCTGTCCCCTTGGTACTCATGTGCCCCCGGTGGTAGATTGGGTTGTGGAACACCCAGAACCTGGCCCCCCACAGTTTCATGTTTGCATAAGGTTAGGAGGGTGAAGCTGGGTGGATCTAGACTGGGCAAGGTTGTACTCAACACCTCCCAATGGCAAGTGCCTGCGTGCACCATGATGTGGGGGTGGGGCAGGCAGTGTAGTCCTCATGCCCCTGGTGAAATGCTTGGGTGAGAGGTGACTGCTGCTGTGCTGAGGTCCTGCCATGGGTGCCAGGGAGGATGAGACCACTGCTGTCCCTCCCTCATCCCAGCTGTGGCAGCCAACCTGGCTGTTCTGCTAGTATGGCAGTTTGCACCCAGCCCATAATTCAGCCATGAGCCATAGAAGCCAGCACCCAGCTCAAGACCAAGCCTCTGCAGTAACTCATCCTGCTCAGGATTGGAGCATTGGGAGCCTGGTTCCAGTGCCAGAGGCTGGAGCCCATGCCATGTCTGTTTCTTAGTTTTGGTTGTGGGATCCCCATTGATCCCCATTCCTGCTCAAGCCCCTGCTCCACAAGATGCAACCTGATCTTCCCCAATGGCCAAGACTGGTGCTGCAGATTCCCAGGACCACTCATAGTTTGCTAAGAGCTAGGATTAAGAATGGCATCTTACTGTGGCTACTTAGTTCTCACGAATTGTGTGGGACCCAGGGCATGTTGCCTCCTTGGAGCAGTTCCTTCTCACAGCCTCCTGGATGCTCCCTAAATCAGATTCAGGATTTGGGTGGGTCAGGGTGCTCTCCTGTGGCCTGGATTGTATGATTCTCGAGTGGGAAAGTGGACTGCAGAAAGATACTCACTCACTCTCTCTTAGGGATTCATTGCCAGTTCCCAGCAGACAGACCACACAGGCTGTCTGCTTTCCTTTTCATTCCCAGATTTTGGAGTTTCCTTTCACTTTTTCTGTTGAATCCCATGTTCCCTGTTGGGTAATGTATTCAAAGTGTGATTGTCTGCATACCACTTTGGTTTTTCTACGTGGATGAGGTGCGCTGGAAATGTTTTTAGTCAGCTATCTTGG
The DNA here is from genome assembly GCF_028878055.3 of Symphalangus syndactylus. Lineage (NCBI taxonomy): Eukaryota > Metazoa > Chordata > Mammalia > Primates > Hylobatidae > Symphalangus > Symphalangus syndactylus. Next base: position 118,820,956 of record NC_072447.2, on the reverse strand, counting down.
AAAACAAAGGTCAGCCTCCTGTCACTTTTTGAACTTCTTTGGTTACTGTGTTTTCTCATGACTATTATTTTCAGCCGTCTCTGCTTGCTGTTTTTTCTCTACTCACTAAGTGTTGGCCTTCCTGAAAGCCCATTCTTGATCTCTCTAATTCAATACTCAGATATTAGGTGATGCCTTCCATTTCTGTGATTTAATAGAACTAACCATATTCCTACAACTTTCAATTTTTTTTTTTTTGAGATGGAGTCTCACTCTGTCACTCAGGCTGGAGTGCAGTGGCACGATCTCGGCTCACTGCAATCTCTGCCTTCCGGGTTCAAGCAATTCTCCTGCCTCAGCCTCCTGAGTAGCTGGAATTACAGGCGTGCGCCACCACGCCTGGCTAATTTTTGTATTTTTAGTAAGAGACGAGGTTTCACCATATTGTTCAGGCTGGTCTCGAACTCTTGACCTCATGATCCGCCCACCTCGGCCTCCCAAAGTGCTGGGATTATAGGCGTGAGCCACTGTGCCCCGCCAAAACTTTCAATTTTATATATCCATGCCATACTTCACTTAGGAGATCAAGATTCATCTGTCTAATGCCCATTTAACATCCCCTCTTTGAGTCTCTCTCAGATGTCTCGGTTTATACAGATATAAACTTGAACCCTTCATTGCACCTCTGTTTCAGAAAAGCAAAAACCTCACCAGTAGAAGCAGCTACAAAAATCCTGTTACACTCTCACTGTTTATTAAAAAATATTATTTTAGCTGTCCAGGCCAGAATCCTGGGTGCCATCCTTGATTCTTTCCTCTCATTTCTTCCACATACCTAGTTCCTTGCCATCCCCTGTGAGTACTAATTTCAAAATATATTTCAAATTTTATCCACTTTCTCTTAACCCTGTTCTTGCAATCTTAATACAAGTTACTATCATCTATCTCTGAGACCACTGTATTATTTATGAGTACTTAATACTAGGTATTATACAGAATAACAAACTGGGCATAATTTTGTTTTTAGGATTTCAAATTACTTGTAAACAGTAATTTTGAACTCCCAGAATTCTGAAGTTACAAGAATAAGAGGTAAAACTGTAAATATAAAGAAACATATCCTAAACTAAAAACAGTGACTTCACTTTCTTCCCCAATAGAACTGTGTGATGCTTGGGTATCCAGAGGAGGTAAGCCAGAATATTGGGAAACATTTATTTCTAGTTTAGATTTTGGCTTCCAGTAATTCTATTTTTTTTTTAGTTATTCAGAATTTTATGGTGGGAGGAGGAAGAATAGAAATTTTCATATTATATAAACATAACTATTTTTTGCCAGTTATACAATTTTACATTAAGAGAATATATATCTCTCTCCTTCTCTATATGTATCTCTATATATTACATATATAGTAATACATATGTTAATGTTCTGAATAAGGAATTTACTATATTGCTAAGTGAATAGGCCTCATCCCTTGGAATGAGGAAGTTGAGCATTACTGATAGGAGGTTGTTTTTATGAGGGCAGATCAGATGCTAAATGAGGTACATTGAACTAAGCTGGATGCTCTTCCTAACAGAGGCACAAAATTTTCTTACATTTTTAACCAAATAAATATAATGAGCTAGTGTAAGCAGAGTAAATTTCTATGACAAGGTAACTAACTTGATAGTTACCCAGGTAGTTTTTGGGGGTTTGCACCTTTGGGGACATTATTTGTCTGCCATGAATACAGGTTGTTGCTGGCATCTAGTGGGTAGATGCCAGAGATGCTGCTAAATATCCTACAGTGCCCAGGATAGCCCCCTACAATGGTTATCCAGTCCAAAAGGTCCACAGTGGTGGGGTTGAGCAACTCTCTTCTAGAGTATTTATTTTTCAACCCACTGCTGTAATGTCCTAAGTATTTTTCAAAATTTCATTTAACAAGTAAACCCTTAATAGGAGTAATGGTTATAACAATTCCATGATTTAATTTTTGTGAAAATTTAAATGAATGGAAGTATATTTGTGTGTACTTGCAATAATTTAGGAGAGGAATGAATCAAGGATGAATACCAGGTTTCTGGCTTGAGCAACTCACCAGGAAGTTGTTGTTGACATTGAGATGAGAACAAAAAACAAAAAACAAAAACAAAAACAAAACAGAAGTGTGGGAAAAGATCTTCATTTCAGATTTCATATTTGTAGAATTTGAGGTGCCTGAGAGATATCAAGGTGAAGTCCTGAAGATCAGAACATAGGCTTTTAGTCATACCCTTAATTTGCAATTCATCAGTATGTAAATATAATTTGGATCTAGGTTGGATGAAATCACCCAGTAGAGTGTATATCTTTTTTTTTCCATTTACTTTTCAGATTTACTGAGTGAACATAATTTATTTTCATAAACATTTGATCTAAATCATTTTTGTTGTTGTTGTTGTTGGTTGTTTGGTTTTTAATACTGGGAACACGGAGATTCAGTTTGAAAGACACCCTGAAATCTTAAGAGTAGTATACACCAATCCCTCCCACTCTCCACCCACAACCTAGTTGGTTTAAATTAGCAGAATGATCCATTTTTCCATTTTAGGTGCGCAGATGTTTATGAAAGATCTTAGAACTGTTTGCCTCATTTATCAGGAACATTTACAAGGGAAGAAGCCATTAATCGTATTTCAACTTGTAAATAGAAGAAGACTAAGACTCAGGTTCATATCTTATACTTTTAACATGAACTTGTTGAAACAAACATTAACAATTTCAAACTAAATAAATTTTAAGTTTTTCCTCACAAAAGCATAAAAATGGAGATCTTAACAGGAAATTCTTAAAAGGTAAAAACAACTCCTACTTATACTAGTCCTTGGGTAGTTAACATAGAACAGGTTCTTCTTTTTGTTACTTTCTTTGAAAAGGGATTTTTGCTCCCAAGTCTGTTCCTGCTTAGTATCTGCTCCGGCCTTCCCCCCTCTCCAAGCGGTCTCCTTGACGGCCTCCGCCCCTGGGCACCCTGCAGCCCGACCGGCTGTAAGAATCATGCAGGGGAGGGCTGCCCCTTTCCATGGGCAGAGGGAGCCCACAATCCGGTCTGCCTACCCGGTCTTGGCCCCTCGAGTAGTGGTCGCTCCGGCCGTAACTGTTGCTGGATCTGTTGCGGCCGCCACTGTAGGTGTCGGGCAAGCTGCCTCGGTACTCCTCGTAGCGGCCTCCTCCTCCGTAGCAGTCGCTCAGGCCATAACTCTTCATGGAACTGTCGCGGCCTCCACTGTAGGCATCAGGCGAGGGGCCTCGGTACTCTTCGTAGTAGCCTTCTCCTTCATAGCAGTGGCTCTGCTCGTAACTGTTGCTGGAACTGTCGCGGCCCCCGCTGTAGGCCTCGGGTGAGTGGCCTCCGCTGTTGGCATCGAGAGAGTGGCCTTGGTTCTCCTCGTAGCAGTCTCCTCCTCCATAGCACTGGCTCCAGGTGGAACTGTCGTGGCCCCCGCTGTAGGTGTCGGGCGAGTGGCCTCCGCTGTTGGCATCAAGTGAGCAGCCTTGGTACTCCTCGTAGCGGCCTCCTCCTCTGTAGCGGTCGCTCCAGCTGGAACTGTCGTGGCCCCCGCTGTAGGCATCGGCGGAGTGGCCTCCGCTGTTGGCATCGAGTGAGCAGCCTCGGTACTCCTCGTAGCGGTCTCCTCCTCTGTAGTGGTCACTCCAGCTGGAACTGTCGTGGCCCCCGCTGTAGGCATCAGTGGAGTGGCCCCCGCTGTGGGCTTCGTGCGAGTGGCCTTGATACTCATGGCGGCCTCCTCCATAGCGGTGGCTCTGGCCGTAACTGTTGCTGGAAATGTTGCGGCCCCCACTGTGGGCATCTGGCGAGTGGCCTCCACTGTTGGCATCCAGAGAGTGGCCTCTGTTGTCGTAGCGGCCTCCTCCTCCATAGCAGTTGTTCCAGCTGGAACTGTCGTGGCCCCTGCTGTAGGCGTCGGGCGAGCAGCCTCCGCTGTTGGCATCCAGCAAGTGGCCTCGGTACTCCTTATAACAGCCTCCTCCTCCATAGCGGTCGCTCCGGCTGGAACTGTCATGGCCCCCGCTGTAGGCGTCGTCGGAGTGGCCCCCACCGTGGGCATTGGTGGAGCAGCCCCTGCTGTGGGCTCCTCCTCCGTAGAGGTGGCTCTGGCTGTAACTGTTGTGGCCCCCGCTGTGGGCGTCGGGCGAGCAGCCTCTGCTGTTGGCATCCAGAGAGTGGCCTCGGTTCTCCTTGGAGAGGCCTCCTCCTCCGTAGAAGTCTCTCCAGCTGGAACTGTCATGGCCCCCGCTGTAGGCGTCGGGTGAGTATCTTCCGCTGTTAGCATCTAGCGAGCGGCCTCGGTACTCCTTGTAGCGGCCTCCTCCTCCGTAGTGGTTGCTCTGGCTGGAACTGTCGTGGCCCCCGCTGTAGGCGTCCGGCCAGTGGCCTCCGCTGTTGGCATCGAGGGAGCGGCCTTGGTACTCCTCGTAGTGGCCTCCTCCTCCGTAGCGGTTGCTCCGGCTGGAACTGTCGTGGCCCCCGCTGTAGGTGTCGGGCGAGTGGCCTCCGCTGTTGGCCTCGAGTGAGTAGCCTCTGTACTCCTTGTGGCGGCCTTCTCCGTAGTGGTCGCTCCGGCCATAACCGTTACTGGAACCGCCGCGGCCCCCGCTATAGGCTTTGGGCGAGCGGTCCCCGCTGGAGGCGTCTGGCAAGGCGACGGGCAAGGCCTCGTACGAGCGGCCCCCGCTGTAGGCATCAGGCGAGTGGCCCTGATACTCCTCGTAGCGGCATCCTCCTCCATAAGATGGCGGTGTCCACCACCCAGGGGCAGCGCCGCATGGGCCTCCGTAGCTCTCGAGGGGCTCTGGGTAGGAGCCTTTGCTGGGATGACCTGCGTAGTCATGGTCGCGACCCCTGTAGCCATTTTGGTTGCCATCGCCTCCCAAGGGACGGTAGTCGGGGACACTGGAGTGGCCATAATAGCGGCGGCTGTACTCTCTGAGCGCGGGGACAAAATCCCCAGGGTCGCGGCATGGGGGCAGCGGCTCCCGGACCGGTGGGCCAGAGTAGCCATCTTGCCCCCACAGGGCCGGGGCCTTCCCAGGCATTCCATTGCCGCCAATGTGAGCCAGGCTCGACGGGGGCACAGCCCTCTTGCGGGGTGCGCCGGCCCAGTGCGGTGGCTGCAAGCCTGAGTAGCCATCTCTCCCCGACATGGTCGGTGCCTTCCCGCGCATTCCACCGCCAACGCTGTGAGCCAGGCTCGACGGCGCGGCCCTCTTGTGGGGTGGGCTGGCCCAGTGCCACGACGGCCCGCGCTTCCTGGGCATCAGGGCCCTGTAGGGCCGCAGGTCGAAATACCCCGCGTAGCCGCGGCCATCATCGGGCCCGCCCCGAGAGGGGGATTGCTGTGGGCTGCTGCCACCCCCACTGGTTCCGTGTGAGAACCTCGAGCGACCGCCGCTGCCAGGGATTGGCGGGACCCACCGGCTGCTCTTGAATGCTGGTTTGATGGCCAGGGCCACCTTGATGGCCTTACCATCTAGGTACTTGCCGTTCATATCTCTGGCGGCGGCGTTGGCGTCTGCAGGGCTTTCAAAGATGATGAACGCGAAGCCCCTCGACTTGTTGGTTTCTCGGTCTTTCATCAGGAACACCTCGATGATGCGGCCATACTTGCCAAACTCGGCCTTGAGGGCTTTCTCGTCGGTTTTGAGGTTGAGGCCCGCAACGAAAAGCTTCTCTGGGCGATCCGCTTCCATCATGTCTGCCTGCCGAATGGTGGGTCAGAGGAAGTGGGAAGTGATGACACAGCAACTCAGTCGCGGCCTTCGAGCCCTCTCGTGGAGGGCGGCTCCTACCGGTTGGGGGGTGTATGTCTCAAGAAGGAAGAGTACCTTACGTCATAGTTCTTGGGAACACCAACGTCTATGATGCAGGTAGAGGAAAACCTAGGAATAGAAAATAAGAAGTAGCCAGAGAGGTAGGAAGAGATCCCAGAAGTGTAGTCTTCTAAGCCAAAGGAAAATGATCTTTCCAGACATATGGAATGGTTATTGATATGGTGGTTGTTGGTAACATTGGTGGATGTGAGAGTGGATAGAAACCAAATTGCAGTGGGTTGAGAAGTCCATGGTAAGTAAGAAATTTAGTTGTGTTGTGGATTTATGTAAGTTTGGCTGTAAAAGAAGAGGCAGATGGAGGGGGTTGTGGGATCGTGGGAGGTATTATTGTGTTTGCTTTTAAAGATCAGAGATAATTCTTCATTGGTATTTTAAAAAACAAATAGCATATTTGGAATTTAGGTATACTGAAGCATATCAAATACATCTGGTTAATAAACATGCATTCTATGAGGTTTTTTTTTTTTTTTTTTTTTTTGTGAGACAGAATCTCACTCTGTCACCCAGGCTGGAGTGCAGTGGTGTGATGTCAGCTCCCTGCAACCTCCGCCTCCTGGGTTCAAGCGATTCTCCTGCCTCAGCCTCCCGAGAAGCTGGGATTACAGGGGCCCACCATCATATCCGGCTAATTTTTGTGTTTTTAGTAGACACAGGATTTCGCCATGTTGGCCAGGCTGGTCTCCAACTCTTGAGCTCAAAAGATCTGCCTGCTTTGGCCTCCCAAAGTGCTGGTATTACAGGTGGGAGCCACCGCGCCCAGCCGTATGAGTGTATTTCTAAATGATGTTTTTTGCCTTCAAGGTATTGATGGATAATATTGTATATTTTAAAGTATTTTAAGTAGTTGCTTAGATTCTAAGTGATTCAGCAAGTGTGAAAATAGTTCTTTTAATTACCATAGATATAGGTATATGTTTAATACTCATTTTTTTTTTTTCAGATCTTTCCAGAAATCGTTTTACAGAAATTCCTTCTGATGTCTGGTTATTTGCACCCCTTGAAACATTAAATTTATATCATAATTGCATCAAAACCATTCCTGAAGCCATTAAAAATCTGCAGATGTTAACATACCTTAACATTAGGTAAGGAAACAGTTTAAAAATAAATTTTGGTTTTTATTGTTGTTCTAATCCTTTTTTAGTCGCAAAGGAATATGTTTGATTTGGCTGTGTAGCTTAAATTTATCTCAACAGTATCTTATTTATGTTTTTTATATGTTCACATTATTTTTTAGGCTTTTATCTTGTTCTTGAGAGCAGAGCTTAGCAAACTTTAACACACAGGAATTACCCGGAGATCTGTTAGAATGCAGATTCTAATTTCTTAGGTCTGTTGTGGGGCCTGCGTTTCTAACAGGCCCCTTGGCAATGCCCATGCCTACCTGCTGGTCCTTAGACCTCAGTTTGAGTAGCAAGGCTTTAGACCATAAATATTTTCCTGAAATTATAGCACCACAATACAGATTTTATATGCATCCTTAGATATGTGAAACAGTGCTTGAGTTATTTTTTCTCACTTTTGTGACTTCTTGCTTCTACTTCAAGGATGGTTAGAGTGGGGTGAGAATGTTGAAAGGTTTGGAAGTGGATGACAGTTCATGTTTATACTTAGTAAGTGCTTACCATGTGCCAGGCAGTCAGTGTTCCAAACGCTTTACCCATATTACCTTATCTAGTTTTCATGACAGCATTTTGAGATACATACTATTGTTATCCCTGCATTACAGATGAGGAAACTGGGTTAAGCTATTTGTCCAAATTCATAGATATATTCAGCAAGTGGTAGAGCCAAGATTAAAATCGAAGCGGTCTGGCTATAGAGCTCTCATTCATACATAGCTTTTACCTTATATATGTAAAAGAATGAACACTCAATAAGTATAAGAAAAAACTTTCCCGGCCGAATCAGTAACATTGAATGAAAATTGATATATTGTGACTTAATTTTAGAATGTTTTTCTTTTTTTATTCAGTTGGAAGGGATAATCTCATTAACCAAGTTACTTGTCTAAATTCCCATATAGAGAAGTAGTAAATATAATTAATATACATAAATGATAATGTTCCTTTCTCACTGTGATATATCAGTTCTTTTGTATGACTCCCCCAGTGGTGTTACCTGACAGTACAAGCTATTTTAACTGAAACCATTTTACACCTTAAAATGTGGGAGAGAAGTTTCCTGGCTGGGCGCGGTGGCTCACACCTGTAATCCCAGCGCTTTGGGAGGCCAAAGCGGGCGGATCACAAGGTCAGGAGATCGAGACCATCCTGCCTAACACGGTGAAACCCTGTCTCTACTAAAATTACAAAAAATTAGCCAGGCATGGTGGTGGGTGCCTGTAGTCCCAGCTACTCGGGAGGCTGAGGCAGGAGAATGGTGTGAACCCGGGAGGCGGAGCTTGCAGTGAGCCGAGATCATGCCACTGCACTCCAGCCTGGGTGACAGAGTGAGACTCTGTCTCAAAAAAAAAAAAAAAAGTGTGAGAGAAATTTCCTTTCATAGATACCAATCATTTGGGTTGCTCCTTTCTCTAAGTAGGTATAAATCTCCTTGGCCTGGCTTAGGAGAGGTTTGAGGAAAGTGAGGTATTTTTAAGTTTTGTCTTTGTTTCTGTTTCATTTTGTTCTTTTGCGGAAAAAGTGATTCGCCAAAAACTGAATTACATTTCTCTATTAACACATATGGTAATCTTAGTTTTACTAAAACTTTCTCTGATTCTGTCCTGTCATGATCTGTAAAAGTCAACTTTGGTTTTTTTTTACAGTCACAAAAATTTTTGAGCAAACTATATTGAAATAACATTTGTTCTAGTGACTGAATTCCTCTCTAAAGCATGTAGTAAAAAAATGACAATTAATAATTTATTTGCCAGTATGAAGAAACCAGATTCTGGTGAAAGATGATTGTGTTAACTCAATGAATATGCCTTTTTTTTTTTTTTAGACGGAGTCTTACTCTGTCTCCCAGGGTGGAGTGGCACCATCTTGGCTCACTGCAACCTCCACCTCCCAAGTTCAAATGTTTCACCTGCCTCAGCCTCCCAAGTAGCTGGAACTAGGCGCCTGCCACCAGGCCCGGCTAATTTTTAGTAGAGACAGTGTTTCACCACGTTGGCCAGGCTGGTCTCAAACTCCTGACCTCAAATGATTTGCCCGCCTCGGCCTCTCAAAAGTGCTGGGATTACAGGCGTGAGCCATTGTGACCAGCCTAAATATGCTTTTTAAGGGAAGAAAATAAATTGATTGTTAAGCTATTTTTGGCCTGAAGATGTATTAGAATGAGTTTGCCATTATTTCTTCCATGTATTTATTTATTTTGGTGAAAATCTCTTAATAAACTTGTAAAATAATTTTTCAACTCTTCTCTCTTCCTATATACTACCTGCCTTTTTCAGTAGAATCCTATAGAAAGATCCTTGTGTGCCCTGGTGTGAAGGGACCCAGACTGACCATTTTTCCAAGGAGCCTGCTTCATCCTGAAAGTGTGAAGGATTATGACAGGACCCTAGCACATTTGACATTCCAGCAGTCTGGCCATTATTGCTGGTTGAGGGGCATTGCCATTTTTTTTGTTTGTTTGTTTGTGCCGTGTTATTAAAACCAGTTTAGTATTTCTGGATGTCCTTTGCCAGAGAAAAGATGGGGAGGAGGGTCTTCAAGTCCCCCCTTGAGTAACACTGGACTTTTGTTGCTGTGTATGTTACATGAAATGCTAGGTGTAGGTCTATAAATGACACTTTGAAAAACAGGGAAAATAATAGCTTATTGCTTACCAATGCTTGTTAGTATGTAAATGGAATGGAAAAATACACATTTTGTTAGTGGTTCATTTGGGTCAGTCAGTCTGTTTTGGCATATAAATTTGACCATAGTACTTTGAGAGCAAAGACCCCAGAGCCAGATTGCCTGAGTTTGAATCCTGCCTCTCCCACTTTACAGCTGTGTGACTTTGAGCAGTTTACTTAAACTCTTTGTGACTATTTCTTCATCTGCAAAATGGGGATCACTGTGAGAGTTAATTCACATGAGCTGCTGCAAAATGAGGATCACTGTGAGAGTTAATTCACATGAGCTGCCCTGAACATGGCCTGGTAATAGTAGGCACTCAGTAATGTTAGTTATTATATTTAAATGTATCTACAGAGATAAGAATGTTTTATCAACTTTGAGCTGAGATAAAGGTGCTAATAGGCTGTTAAACCTTAAAAGGGAATGGGTTAGGGTTACTACATGTTTTTGAAGGTATAGTCCTATTCACTCTTTTATAAACTTGAACATAGTGCATGCACATTTATCGCTGGAGACTTTCCCTAGCATGGAAGTATTGAATATACCAGAATTATATCAAGGAGCAAAGTTCTGACATTATTGAGCTCGGGGGAATCATTCTGAGTTTTTGAGAACTGATGGTGTGTGGAGTAGTATCATAGGTCTGCCTGCATGGGGTTTGCTATGCTATGGATCTCTGCTGTAGTTGGGCAAATCACTTAACCAGTTTTAACTTTCGTTTTTGATTTGTATAATGGAGATAATAACTACTTAATCTTGTGTCATTAACATGAGGATTAAATGACACAGTGCATATAAGAAATTTAACACTGTGCCTGATACAAAGTGAGCACTCAGTAAGTACTTATTAAGTTATTACTTAGTGATAGAATATTATTTACTTACAAAGTGATTTCTTCATTTGTAATATGTCACATTACATACATATTCTCATAATGAAACTTTCTCATTCTTTTCAGCCGAAATCTTTTATCAACATTGCCAAAATACCTATTTGATCTTCCCCTTAAAGTTTTGGTCGTCAGTAATAATAAACTGGTATCGATTCCAGAAGAAATTGGGAAGTTAAAAGATTTAATGGAATTGGTGAGTAACATAGTTGTATCAATTAATGAAATATGCATAATATATCTACATTTTGGAAGATTACCCATTTTTAATGGAATTTAATTGTAATTTTTTAAAAAAAGTACTAACTTGGTATATGTCTAAATTCAGTAAGACTTAGTAAAATCTTGAGATACTATATGTCTGAGTTTTTCCAGTCACAAAACAGCATGGTTCTTTCTTAGTCCTAGTGACGTCAGAAGGCTTGCTTACAAACTAAAAAATACTTTTCAAATGAATAAGCATTTGTTTACTCATTTTGTGGACAGTAAAGGTCTTAGAGAAAAGCTAAGGGAATTTTTAAAATAAAACTTTTATAGGACTATGATATATCCTTAAAGAAAGGAGATAAAAGAAGAAGGTGTCTGCAAACAGAATTAGCAACATAACTCTTCCTCACTGTTTGCTTATGTGATGTTATAACACTTTTTAGACTGAAATAAATGGTAAAAGGCCATTATATGCAATTGATTGTAGAAATATAGAATAATTTAAATTAATTACCTTGGACATAACATTTTAGGTATTAAAGGATATTGAATTCTTTTTTTTTTTTTTTTTTTTTTTTTTTTTTTGAGACGGAGTCTCGCTCTGTCGCCCAGGCTGGAGTGCGGTGGCGCAATCTCGGCTCACTGCAAGCTCCGCCTCCTGGGTTCACGCCATTCTCCTGCCTCAGCCTCTCCGAGTAGCTGGGACTACAGGCGCCCGCCACCACGCCCGGCTAATTTTTTTTTGTATTTTTAGTAGAGACGGGGTTTCACCGTGGTCTCGATCTCCTGACCTTGTGATCTGCCCGCCTCGGCCTCCCAAAGTGCTGGGATTACAAGCGTGAGCCACCGCGCCCGGCCAGGATATTGAATTCTGAGAGAAACATATTCAGAGCCTCAAAGCTTTCAGCTATTTTTCATCCTTTGGTTACCTCCACTTTACGCAGTATACCATGCTGAATGTTTTTCTTTTATTTTGAATGATGCTTTCCTAATAAATAGGTATTTTTAAAGTTTTTTTTTTTTGTGATAGAATCTCGCTCTGTTGCCCAGACTGGTGTGCAGTGACACGATCTTGGTTCACTGCAACCTCCGCCTCCCAGATTCAGGCGATTCTCGTGCTCAGCCTCCCAAGTCGTTGGGATTACAGCCATGCACCACCATACCCAACTTATGTTTGCATTTTTCATAGAGATGGGGTTTCACTGCATTGCCCAGGCTGGTCTTGAACTCCTGGCCTCAAGTGATCCACTTGCCTCGGCCTCCCAAAGTGCTGGCATTACAGGTGTGAGCCACCGTGCATGGACTAAAGTCCTAAAGTATTCCTATGTATGACTTTATTATGTCCGGGGAGGTCAAAAGTTTTCTTTAGGAACTTACCTACAATTTCATAATGAGAAATTAATATTAGCAGAATGTAATGAGCAGAGATTTCAGGAGTACCTTTTATTCATTAAGGAATACCTGCATGTCCAATTATAATACAAGGAAACTTCCTCGAATTTCACCTTATGTTTTAGAACCATATAATTTTGAAGTTATAAAAGATCTTAGAAGTGATCAGATACAACCACTTTCTAATGTAGGAATCCCTGATACATCTACTGTATATTTTCAATGGTGGACAACTTTGTATATGTGTGTGTCTGTGTGTGCGCGTGCGTGCGCACGCGTGTGTGCATGCGTGACTGTCCTAATTCTTCTTTGCAAAACTCTATTTGTTATTAATCTTTCTTATTTTGAACCAAAATACATGCTTCTATCATTTTTTTCCATTGGGCCTGGGACTACCATGTGAAGAAATATAGATAATGACAACTTCTCTTCCCTTCAGATATTTGTAATCTGTTGTGTGTTTACTCTCCATTTTACCAAACTCTTTTTTTTTTTTTTTTTTTTTTGAGACGGAGTCTCACTCTGTCGCCCAGGGTGGAGTGCAGTGGCGTGATCTCGGCTCACTGCAACCTCCGCCCTCCGAGTTCAAGCAATTCTCCTGCCTCAGCCTCCCGAGTAGCTGGGATTACAGGCACCTGCCACTGCGCCTGGCTATGCTCCTCATCACTGGCCATCAGAGAAATGCAAATCAAAACCACAGTGAGATACCATCTCACACCAGTTAGAATGGCCACCATTAAAAAATCAGGAAACAACAGGTGCTGGAGAGGATGTGGAGAAATAGGAACACTTTTACACTGTTGGTGGGACTGTAAACTAGTTCAACCATTGTGGAAGTCAGTGTGGCGATTCCTCAGGGATCTAGAACTAGAAATACCATTTGACCCAGCCATCCCATTACTGGGTATATACCCAAAGGACTATAAATCATGCTGCTATAAAGACACATGCACACATATGTTTATTGCGGCACTATTCACAATAGCAAAGAGTTGGAACCAACCCAAATGTCCAACAACGATAGACTGGATTAAGAAAATGTGGCACATATACACCATGGAATACTATGCAGCCATAAAAAATGATGAGTTCGTGTCCTTTGTAGGGACATGGATGAAACTGGAAAACATCATTGTCAGTAAACTATCGCAAGGACAAAAAACCAAACACCGCATGTTCTCACTCATAGGTGGGAATTGAACAATGAGAACTCATGGACACAGGAAGGGGAACATCACGCTCCGGGGACTGTTGTGGGGTGGGGGGAGGGGGGAGGGACAGCATTAGGAGATATACCTAATGCTAAATGACGAGTTAATGGGTGCAGGAAATCAACATGGCACATGGATACATATGTAACAAACCTGCACATGGTGCACATGTACCCTAAAACCCTAAAGTATAATAAAAAAAAACAAAAAACAAAAAACGTGTGCATATTACTTTGATAAAAACATATCAAAAAAAAAATTTTTTTTGTATTTTTAGTAGAGATGGGGCTTCACCATCTCGGCCAGGTTGATTTTGAACTCCTGACCTCGTGATCCACCTGCCTCGGCCTCCCAAAGTGCTGGGATTACAGGCGTCAGCCACCGCGCTCAGCCTACCAAACTCTTAAGATGTGTTTTTCTATAGCTTAAACATCCTTATTCCCTTTATTCCTTTGTATGACTTTTTACTTTTAGCTAATTCGATTTAGGAAATGTTCCTTTTAGTTAAAGTCTCACTTAATGTTATACTAAAACATGAACAGAGATTCCAGATATGATCTAACAAGTTCATAATAAAAGGGACCATTATTTTCTTTGACTTGAACACTATTAATGTTTTTCCAGATTTTATAAAGGTTATAATTTAAGATTTTATGTCTCTGTAATTTTTTTTTTAATTTAGTTTTGGGCTCTACGTTTTTAATTACATTACATGGTGTAATTTTTAGATAAATGAAATGTAAAAAATAATTAGGAGTTTTATATTAATTCTAGTACAGTTGTCCCTCTATGGGGGATTGGTTCCAGGATTCACCGCATACCAAAATCCACGAATGCTCAAGTCTCTTATATACAATGGTAGTATTTACATATAACCTAAATACATTCTCCCGTATACTTTAAATCATCTCTAGATTACTTATAATGCCTAATACAGTGTAAATGCTGTGTGAGTAGTTGTTAGTTTGTATTATTTAAGGAGTAATGACAAGAAAAAAAGTTAATATATGTTCAGTACAGACACAACCATGCTTTTTTTTTCCTGAATATTTTTTATTTGTATTTGGTTGAATTCATGGATGCAGAACACGTGGATACAGAGGACCAACTGTTTTTTAATTTATGTAGAAAATTCTAAAATGTTAAACACTATTATTTTACTAGGTACTGTAAAATTATTATGCTTTAAACTCTTGAAATCAGTAACAGTAGATGGGTAGATAGCATTAGGAGGGCTAATTGACAGTTGTAAATCACATATTGAATTGGTGGGTATTCCCTGTCATTGGAATATTTTCCCCTGATACTCTTCCACATGATGTGATAATCAACTGCAATGAAATTCTATCATTAGAAACCTAGGAAATACTCTCTGGCTTCCAATCCTCTGCAGAATATTTTGTAGAGCACCCACTGGAGTGGGTTCATTTCCTATGCCTGTGTTTATTTCTCCTGGGAAATGACAGCTATCTCTCAAATTTCTATGGATTTTCCATATGGAAATCATAAGTATCAAATACCTTTAGAAAGAAGCAATAATGTTTAAATAACATTTTCACAAGCTTCTATTATCCATCATTTGAATAATAGTCTATTCTGAACATAGCAGCTAAGGTGATCCTGTCAAAATATAAGTCAGATCATGTCAATCCCCTGTTCAAAAGTTTCTGGATCCTGCCCACATCTCTCAGAATAAAAGCTAAAGTCATATCCCTCCCTCTATTCTACTCTCTCCCTTGCCTGTTTCCCTCTAGTTACACTGGATTCCTTGCTGTTCTTTGTACCTGTCAGGTGTGCTCTGCCTGAGCACCTTTACTTTTATTGTTCCTTCTGTCTGGAATATTCCTTTCTTATATATTAGTATGGTTCACTCCTTTAGCTCTGACAGTACTGCTCAATATCACCTTCTCTATGAGATGAAGTAGTATCCCTCCCCACTATTGCGAGCATAGCCATTTTCCTACCCTGTTATCTTTTTTAAGTAGCACTTATCACCTTCTAGCATATTATATAATTTACTCCCCTTGCTTGCATGTAAACTCCACGAGGAGCTATGACAGCAGGAAATTTTGTTTTGTCACTTGATAAATCCCCAGTCCCTGGAACAGTACCTAGCAAATGTTAATAGTATTCAATAAATATTTATTGTTGAATGAAGATGCCTTAGATATTGTTTGAAGGAGGTATGTAGGATATATTTTCCTAATCATCTATAGCATTATTATATTCTTCCCTACATGGTTTTAATATTATTTTGAAAACTGAATGTATGTACTATTCTCCTCCCTCCAAGCTATTATCATTTTCACTAAAAGTTGGAAATTGGGGGCAGTTGCATTAGAATATGAATTTCATTTGAAGTGTGTCTGGAATGATTACTGTCTGAGACCATGCTGTAGATTTCTCTTTTCTTTTTGTTGATGTTATTGTAAGAAAGAGGGGAGAGAGCACAGTTAACTTAAACTGTTCTTTTTTCTGTTTTTTATTATGATAATAAATAAAAACCTCAATTTGTTATTATGGAAACTTGATATTGTTTGCCTTTAAATTGGGGCTTGGATTTTAACCACAGAGATTTCCTGAGAGACACCTTAGATAACCTGAGAGATTTCCAACTCAGATCTCTTAGAATGTCTCTGAGCTATGATATGAGTCACAAGTGTTGGGGCTTGTAACTTCCCATTTTGTATCCCTTTGGAGAAAGCGATTTAGTTAAATCGATCTTGATCACAGTCTGTTTCTCCAGTGCACATTTATAAATCCTTGACTTTCTTGGCTCTGCCCAGCCAAGTATCTCAAGACAACTACTGTAATTGACAGATTACACAATGTTTGAGAGTTGTTAGTCTTTCACTTTACCTCCACGTGAAGAGTGCCGGATCATTCTTACTTCTGGTTTTGGCTGGTATGAGTTGGCCTTTAGTTGAGGTTTTTGAGAGGTTGTAGTTACTAAGATATAACCTCAAATTTTCGTATGGGAAGTTTCTATTTACTGTGCTAGGTCAGCTTCATGATGTCATATAAATAGAAATCTGCCAGATAATCCATCTTTAGAGCAATGACATTAGAGGGTAACTTTTGTTAGCTATTAACCATGTGCTTTAATTTAAAAATTAGAATATATATATAATATATGTGTTTCTCAGTTAGCTTGTTATAATTCTGTTTTATTGTTCTCCTTAGGATATTAGCTGCAATGAGATTCAAGTCCTTCCCCAACAAATGGGAAAATTACATTCACTTAGAGAGCTAAATATAAGAAGAAATAATCTTCATGTTTTGCCAGATGGTAAGATGTTCACTATTTTTACTCACATGAATAAGAGAGTAACTATGTAAAATTTAATTAATTATTTTTCATTTCTGACCAGAATTAGGAGACCTTCCCTTAGTCAAGCTGGATTTCTCTTGTAATAAAGTGACCGAAATTCCAGTTTGTTACAGAAAGCTGCATCATTTACAAGTAATAATTTTGGATAACAATCCATTGCAAGTACCACCAGCACAGGTTTGTAATAAAAATATTATACATGTTTCTCCTGATTTTTATTCATAATTTTATCTGTTTATGACTGGTAAATCAAAAAGCACCTAAATCAAGAGCCAATTTGTTGTTCAAGCACTGTTGTCTAGAGTTTTTCTGAGCATTGCCTTTTGCATTTTGGTAGGAGTTTTAGCTTAGGCTCTAGGATAGCATTTGGAAAACCCAGATAATAACTTTCTGCTTGTGAACTGATAATTCTGGGTGTTAGTTATTTACAAAAGTGACTCTGAAGTCTCTCTACCTATTTCCCACTCAGGTATATATCTACTTGGGATTTGTTGTGAGATTGATTGGAGTACATTCTTGGCACTGAGAGATGGAATTATAACAGAAAGAACAAAATACAAGTGGAAAATATTAATTATGACTTTAGTGAGGATTAAATCCATGTGGAATCCTCTTAAATGATAGTTAAGGAATAAACTATGATATAATGCCCTATGGACAAAGTATGAAAGAGAAGAAAGAGGACAGTGGGGAAGAGATGTCAATAGAATTTCTGAAAATGGAAAATAGAATAGTAGAAACAAGTACCTTTACTTAGATTGCCCAAGATTATTTGGCTGAGGAGAAAGTAGCGGTGAAATGGTACTTTATGCTGTGTGCCCTGGCAGAGGGTTTGCAGACATCCAGAAGAAAGGTCGTCTTTTTCTTCCTACAAAAGTAGATTCCACTCATTCTAAAGGGGTTACCTTTTCTAATTCAAATAAAGACTGGCTAGAGTCCTGGTGGTAGCAACCTTAGCAGAATGAAGAAAGCTGAAACTTGTGCCTGCTATGGGAGAAGGCAATCAGATTCAAGTTGATTTACAGCGTCAAACCTGGGAATGGCTTGAGTATTGGAGGAAACATGTAACTCTGAATATAGGGATTAAGTACTGAAAACATGATGGTTTGTGGAATGTCTAAGGCAGTGCTGTCCAGTAGAACTTTCTGAATGATGGAAATATTTTATAATCGACACTGGTCCAATACTGTAACCACTTGTTTATGTGGCTGTTGAATGCTTGGAATATAGCTAGTACAACTAAGGAACCAAATTTTAAATTTTATTTTAATTTGATTTATTTAAATTTAAATTGCTGCATGTGACTGGTAGCTCCCATATTAAACACCACGGCTCTAAGATTTACACCCTCAGATTCTTGCCCTCAGCCCCACAGCCACAGACTATTCCTTACTTGCATCAGCAGAAGTCCGGAATTTATTCTAAGGAGTAGGTAGATCCTTAGGTTTTCTCCGTTAGCTCAGTGGCCAGATGATGACTCACTTCTTGCCTCATCAGAAGACTGGTGTTTACTCCTTAGAGAAGCACCATCCCATTTGTACTTGCTGTGGTGATGAGCATGTTCTGTATCTGCACTGTCCAATACGGTAGCCATAGTGGCTACTGAGTACTTGAAAGTGTATAGTGTGACAAAAGAACTGAATTTTTATTTTATTTAGATTTGATTATGTTTAAATACACATGTAGAACAGAAAACCAAAGACCACATGTTCTCACTCATAAGTGAGAACACATGGACACAGGGAGGGGAATGTCACAAACTGGGGCCTGTTGGGGTGTGGGAGGCAAGGGGAGGGAGAGCATTAGGACACATACCTAATACATGCGGGGTTTAAAACCTAGATGATGGGTTGATAGGTGCAGCAAACCACCATGGCACATGTATACCTGTGTAACAAACCTGCACATTTTGCACATGTATCCCAGAACTTAAAGTAAAATAAATAAATAGACACATGTGGCTAGTGGTACCCTATTGGACAGTGAAGCTATAAAGGGATTGAACCAGAGTCAGGGGCTCCAGGTACAGCTTATATAGCAAGAGCGAGACCCTATACTGAAAACAGTGAATGCTTGCATACTGAATGTTGAGACGTTCCAGTTTGGCTCCCAGAATGCTTGCAACCTGTCTTACATATTTCAGGCAGAATTGGTGGACTTCTTCCTTAGTAAACTGCAGCAGGAGAAGAGACCTATCTATATAATGAACTTTTGGATTCACCTGATGAAATGGCTAGTCTGTGTCTGATCACCAGATAGATGGAAGCTCACCATCAGGAAACTTCCCCATGTACACAGAGCTTCCAGTTTGTTTTTTATTATCCCTTTTGGAAATTAACAGACAGGTCGGATGGTAGCTCATGCCTATAATCCCAGTACTTTGGAACTTTGGTAGGCTGAGGTGGGAGGATTGTTAGAACCCAGTAGGTTGAGGCTGCTGTGAGCCCTGATCACACCACTGTACTGCAGCCTAGACAGCAGAGTGAGACCCTGTCTTTAAAAATAAAAAAAAGGCCAGGTGCGGTGGCTCACACTTGTAATCGCAGCACTTTAGGAGGTTGAGGCAGATGGATCGCCTGAGCTCAGGAGTTTGGGACCAACCTGGGCAATATGGTGAAACCCCGTCTCTACTAAAGTACAAAAAATTAGCTGGGTGTGGTGGCATGCACCTGTAGTCCCAGCTACTGGGGAGGCTGAGGCACGAGAATCGCTTGACCCTTGGAGGAGGTTGCAGTGAGCCGAGATCGTGCCACTGCACTCCAGCTTGGGCTACAGAGTGAGACTGTGTCTCAAAAAAAGAAAGAAAAAAGAAAATGAACAGACAGCCAAGAATCATTAGACATTGCAAGAGTAATCTCTAATGTGAAAGACAGAGACCAAAACACCAAAGGCTTTCAGTGAAACAAAAGGGAGCACATTTATTTTTTTGTGTGTGTGGATATCCAGAAATATTTGTAAACCATATATCTGATAAGGGGTTAATAGCCAAAATATATAAAGGATTCATATAACTCAATAGCAAAAAAAAAAAAAATTGAAAACTAGGCAAAGGACTTGAATAGACATGTTTTCAAACAAGACATACAAATGGCCAACAGCTATGTGAAAACATATTCAGCATTCCTAATCATCAGGGAAATGTAAATCAAAACCACAATGAGATATCACTTCACACTTGTTAGGATGCCTGTTATCAAAAAGAAAAGATAACCAGTGCTGGCAAGGATATGGAGAAAAGGGAACCGTTGTACACTATTGATGGGAATGTAAAATGGTACAGCCATTATGGAAAACAGTATGGTGCTTCCTCAAAAAATTAAAAATAGAACTACCATATAATATTGCAGCCCTACCTCTGGGTATACATCTGTAAGAGATAGAAAAATAAACCAAACTATTTTTTCTATTCTAACTCTCAATACAGAATACTTCACTTCTGGTCACCAAAATGTGTCAGATTTCTTCCCACCACCAAGCAGTTCTCCAGCAGACACTGACTGGGTGTCCTATAATTCAATTCAATTCTGACACTACCTGGAGTTAACATCAGATCCTACAGGTTAAGAGCTCGGTCCCACAGACTGCTCACCTATACTTCTGACTGACCAGCTATAAGTTAAGGTTCCCATGACCGCCTCCTCAGATTCAGTTAATTTACTAGAGTGGTTCACAGAACTTAGAGAAACACTTTACTTACTATTGCTAATTTATTACAAAGGATACAAATGAATAGCCAGATGGAAGAGAAGGATAGGACAAGGCATATGGGAAGGGGTGCTAACTGAAAGGGTGGAGAGGGGCCCTCCCCATTGTAAGGGTCACAGCTGATACTCCTATAACAAAAAACAAGTAAACAAGATAAAAGGATAACAAATTTATTAGATCATAGTTTTATGTGACACTGGAGCCTTCAGAATAAGGACCCAAGGATATAGAGAAAGTTAGCTGACTTTATGCTTCAATTCAATTGATACTGGGACAGCAGTGTAGAAATGTGATTGGACAAAAAAAGAGCATGAGCTAATGGTAATAGATGGAGTGGGAAAACCTAGCAAGGCCTTTTCTTGGTGTCTCTGTTGTAGCGTTTGTTCCTCCTGGGTGTAGGGTAATACTTCTCTGGAATGAGGGTTTTAATTTCTTTATGGCCAGTGGTTACACAGAAAGGTAGGGGAAGGTTAGATTAGGCTTTATGGCTGGCTTTGGAATAAAGGGGTTCTAGTGCCTATGACTGGCCTTAGGGAAGATAAATTCTTGTTTCCATGACTTGCCTCTGGTGAGAATGAGGAGGTGAGAGACAGGGGAGGGGCGTCTGGAGAAGGTCAGAGAAAAACTTTGCTTCTGAGGCTTTCATTTTGGGGTATCATTTTCTGAGCCTCAATGAAGCTTTTGTGCCCTCTGTGGGCACGCCACCTTCCAGGCACCTCCACGTGTTTAGCAATTTGTAAGCTTTCCGAACCCTGTCCTTTTGGTTTTTATGGAGGCTTTGTTGTGGAGGCACGATTGGTTACATCACTGGCCATTGGTGATCACCTCAACTTTCAGCCCTTCTCTGGTTCCTGGAAGTGAGGGAGGTAGGATTGAAAGTTTCAACCGTCTAATCCCATGGTTGGTTTTCCTGGCAATCAGGCCCTTATCCTGTGGCTATCCAGGAGCTCCCAGCCACCAGTAGTCATTCATTAACATACAAAAGGGTACTTACGACTTAAGAGATCGTATAAGAGTTTTAGGAGCTGTGTATAGGAAATGGGAGCAAGACCAAGTATACATTCCTTACAAATTACAATATCCGAAGGAAATGAAATCAGGATCTTAAAGAAATAATCTGCACTCCCATGTTCATTGCAACATTATTCACTACAGTCAAGATATGGAAACAACCTGTATGTCTGTCAACAGATGAATGGATAAAGAAAATATAGTGTGTGTGTGTGCGTGTGTGGGGTGTGTGTGTGTGTGGTTGTGTAATGAAACATTCAGCCTTAGAAAAAGAAGGAAATCCTGTCATTTGCAACAACATGGATGAAACTTAAGGACATTATGCTAATTGAAATAAGCCTGACACAGAAAGATAAATGCTGTGTGATCTCACATATATGTGGAATCTTAAAAAAAAAAAAGTTGAACTCATGGTGACAGAGAGTAGAATGGTAGTTACCAGGGGCTGGGGGGTGTGGATAAAGGGGAGATTTTAAATGGTACCATCCTTCAGTTATAAGATGAATAAGTACTGAGGACCTAATGTACACCATGCTGATAATAGTTAATAATATTGCATTTACTTGAAATTTGTTAAGAGAGTTGAACTGAAGTGTTCTCACTACACACACAAACAAGGTAACTACATGAGGTGATGGGCATGTTAATTAGCTTGACAGTGGTAATCATTTCACAATGTATAATACAGTTGATCCTTGAACAACATGAGGGTTAGGGGCATCGAACCCTGCATACTGTAAAAAATCCATGTATAACTTTGGAATCACAAAAAACTTAGCTGCTAATAGCCTACTGTTGACTGGAAGCCTTATCAATAACAATCAGTTGACTAACACATATTTTATATGTTATATGTTATTTACTGTATTCTTACAATCAAGTAAGCTACAGAAAAGAAAATGTTATTAAGAAAATCATAAGGAAGAGAAAATATATTTACCATTCACTAAGTGGAAGTTGATCATCATAAAGATCTTCATCCCCATGGTCTTCACATTGAACAGGGCTGAAGAGGAGGAAGAGGAGGGGTTGGTCTAGCTGTCTCAGGAGTGGCAGAGGTGGAAGAAAATCCATGTATAATGGACCTGCACAGTTCAAACTTGTGTTGTTCAAGGGTCAACTGTATATCAAAGCATCACATTGTACACCTTAAATGTGGGAGTTCAGTCAGGGTGGTGGGAAAAATTACAGAAGAAAAATTATGAAGATAGTTATGGGAAATAGACACAAACCTTCTTGGAAGGCCAGGGGGTTGCATAGCTTCAGTAAAAGATTTAGCTGAAGTCAGCCTAATCCTCTTATCTTGAGTTAATAGCTTAAAGTAGGTACAAAGGAATGTAAAGGAGTTTATCTAAATAGCTTGTTTACTCATGTGGCCCTAAGCCCAACCTTTTATCATCTGTGGGTGCATGATTGCTCTCTACTCGAGGGGTTGGCAATGTTAATTACCCTCTAGTGGTGTTTACTCGAGACCTTTGTCATTTAATTAGTACTAAATAAATGCGAACTTCCCCAGCTTATCGAGGCAGATGCTGCAGACTCAGGCAGCAGAGCCCCTTAGCCAGACCGACAGGCAAAATATCTGTGTCAGTGTACGTCTTTCATCCATCATTGGGTCAGGGTCAGCGGGATGGACATGGCACTTAAATATAAAAAAATTTTATTTGTGACTCATACTTTAATAAAGCTCAAAGAAAAAAGAGGAAAAATGGAGCATATTCATAGGAGTGCTAATCAGCATGGCTTTCTAGCAGCAGTTGTGGAAACTGGCAGATGTTGGAATGATACCTTTGAGGACTAAGGGAGTATTTCTAACATTCCGCATTCAAACTATCATCAAATGTGAGGTAGAAAAAGGTTTCAAACATGCAAGGTCTTAGAAATTTTTACTCCCGTGTACCCTTTCTTAGGATGCTAGCAGAGGGTGTACTATACCAAAGTAAGGGAGTAAACTAAAAAAAGGGGAATTCTTCATGTCCGAGATTGACAGATATGCATAGGCCTAGTAAGCAGCCAGTCAGTAGTTTGGAGTACAGGAGTTGTCTCCAAAAAAAAAAAAAGAAAGAAAGTAAGAGATGACTTAATATGTTTGTCCACATGGAGAGATGTTTTATAGTTCTGTCAGAGTCAAGAATGAATTTATAATAGGCATATAGAAAATTTTTCAAAAGAAAAAAATGGGACCATTAATTACTTTAGGAAAAACAAAAATAGGAGAAAGGAAATGTAATCATATTACTCTGTGGAGTTTATCTGTGAATATTTTCTTGGTCATAATAATATAAATACTAGATTTTGATTTAGTGAAAAATTGTGACATAGTTATAATAGCAGAGATTTATATAGTATTTACTGTGTTCTAGACACTGTTGAAAATGCTTTACATATATTAACTCATTTAATTCTTATGTTAACCCTGTAAAACAAGTACTGTCATTATCCTCATTTTACATATAAGAAAACAGAGGCATAGAAGTTAAATGACTTGTTCAAGGTCACATTGCTAGCATGAGTTAGAGCCAGGATTCAGCCTAAGGCAGTGTGACTGCAGAGTCCATGCTCTTTAACCACTATGTTATACTTCTGAAGAGAGAAGTATGTTTATGTGAATTGATAGGAAGCGCGGAGGCTGGGATGGTGGTGGTGGTGTGGGTAATGTAAGAAATCCAAGTCCTCATCTTCCTTAGTGATACTCCAATAAATCTATCATTGGAAAATTTAAAACAAATAGCAGTAGAAGCATGTTATTAATAAATATGAGGGCAAATAGCAGAAATTAAACTAAAAGAGTTTACAGTGGG
The DNA here is from genome assembly GCF_028878055.3 of Symphalangus syndactylus. NCBI lineage: Eukaryota > Metazoa > Chordata > Mammalia > Primates > Hylobatidae > Symphalangus > Symphalangus syndactylus. The sequence continues at coordinate 118,796,755 of NC_072447.2, read as the reverse complement.
AATTTGATCTTAGAGATTGAAAGAAGTAGAATGGGCTGGGCACGGTGGTTCATGCCTGTAATCCCAGCACTTTGGGAGGCCGAGATGGGAGGATCACTTGAACCCAGGAGGTCGAGAACAGCCTAGGCAACATAGTGGGACCCTGCCTCTGCAAAATATAATTAGCCAGGCATGGCGGCGCATGCCTGTAATTTCATCCCAGCTAATTTGGGAGGATCACTTGAGCCCAGGATGTCAAGGGTGCAGTGAGCCATGTTTGCGCCACTGCACTCCAGCCTGGGTGACAGAATGAGACACTGTTTTCCAAAAACAAGCAAAAAAAAAAAAAAAAGGAGAAGTAGAATTGAGCATTATGTCTTGTCAGCTTTGTAATTATTTTTAAATTTAAAAACTGTGTACATGAAGTACTATGATAAAAAGTTAAAATGTACAAGAGAGTGATTTACCAGCACTTAATTTGGTAATTAAGATAAATTTTTGTTTAGTTTGGACATAGAATACTACCTCACATTTTAATTTTAGCACATTTTAGTTGATAATATTTAATAATAATTTATAATTAATAGAAAATCAATTAATGATATTTACATTTAATTGGCAATATATTTATATTCTAATAGCTCAAAAGTTTTAATTTTCCTTTTAAATGAAATTTTTCAGTGGTCAAATCAGACCTAGTATCTGTTAGAATTATCTAAGAAACATTCTTCCTTTGGACCTGGAATGATAATTGCTTTTTAATGTTGTTGTCTTACTGTTTTCTTTGCTGATTTTTTTGCATGTGAGGTAAGCTTATATGAGCCCATAAAATGTTACATTTTTTATTAGAATTTTGAGAAATATTTATTTGATGTCACTTAGTGACTGTAATTAACCTTGATAAAGCTGACTTACAGTTTTCTTACCTCTCATTTTCTATTGTTTTTATGCAGAGTATCTTTGTTCACGTAGTATTTTATTCCTCAATATTCATTTTCTCTATGGCCAACGGAAGTAATTTCTTAGGATATTATTCTAGTTGAATTGACCAATGTTTTCTTTTATTATTTCAGTCTCACCAGCCTAATATCGTACCTTTCAACAAATTCATTTTTCCTATATTTATATTTTTTATATTAGCCTTCTCCAGTGTTTATGCCAAACATCTTAGTGGTTCTGATGAGATTACTTTAAATAATTACATAGATTATTTGTTCTTTTCTTACCATTCCAATGAATATATATTTTTCATTTTTTCAAATAAAGGCCACTTTTATGAGTTGTAAACTTCATATTGTTTAATAGTTTGTACATTCTGCTTTTAACAAGAAAACTCTAGTGAAATATAGAAAAATTAACTTTTTTCAATAAGAATAGAGATGGCAATAGAATTTTAGTTGATATCAGTGTTGTCAGATTTTTCCACCTGGTGTCAGAAGTACAAATTATTTAAATATGCAAAGTATCAATCAAGATTGTGATGTCTCAATGTAATTTGAGACTATTGAATGGTTTAAAATGATAGATGTCATTTATATTTGGAACTATATAATTAAATCTCCTTTATTTTTTATTGACAGATATGTTTAAAGGGTAAGGTGCACATATTTAAGTACTTAAATATTCAAGCATGTTGCAGAATGGATAAGAAACCAGATTCCCTGGATCTTCCATCATTGAGTAAACGAATGCCCTCCCAGCCTCTCACAGACAGGTAATGTAACATTTTTACAGTTTCATTTGATGATTGCTGTCTTCTCCTTTTATGAAATATACTTATTAATCTTGAGTGTTCTGAATATATTTAGGCCGATTGGTCCAGAACTAAAATAAATAATTGGCCGAAGCTACATATCACCATCATAGAATGAAGTTCTAGGATACTAGAATATTTTTGACATTTTCTCAATTATTAAAGTTTTAGTAGTAAAAATGTAAATGTTTGATGTTATATTACGGAAACACTAATTTCTCAGCATGTGACAACTATTAATTTACTTTTGTGATCACTGTATTGTACATTTGTAACAAGAAGTAGAATTTGACTTTGAACTGAGGTTGGTGGAAGAGCAAGACATTTGGGGAGTACCTTTTCCCTTTCATCATAGTCTTTATGTCTGGATCAAAGATGATATGTCATAATGACATATAATGATATGTCATCTTTGATGAACATCTTTGATGTTCTTTATGATTTCAGTGTTTTGATCCTCATGAGATTTTGAGATGGTAGATTGAACATTCTGTTTTTAATTCATCCTTTCAAGATGTAGATTGGTCTGAAAGATTTTATGAAAGTATAAATCCATGTAATAGTTTAGAAAATAACCTAGAATGGGGTGAGACTACAGAAAGCTAGACCATGCCCTTGCCTAAAATATTTAAAGATTTTTCATTGCATATATAATAAATTTTATATTACTTTGAATGGCAATATAGTAAGTACTATTGTTAACAGCACAAGTTTGTGAATTCCCAAATAGGACTTTTTCTTGAATGTTTTTATTTTGTAAGTAGAATTAAGTATCTAAACATTAGATTCAGTTCTTAAAGATTATTTTGTTTAATATTATGAACAGTATTAGAACAAACAAGGCTCCAAAAATTGGAATTAAGACATTCTAATCTCTATTAATCTGCTTTATATTTATTTTAACATGAATTTACTTTTAGTAATGGCATTTACTGTTTTAGTCATTTATTTTACAAATATCAGTTGAATGCCTACTGGTAGATTCAGTTATGTTTTGTTGAATGTCATACATGTTGGTCTTGGCACTCATGGTGCTCACAATGTAGTGGGGCAGGAGTTAGTGAATAAACAAAGCAAGGAAATACACACACATATAAAATTTCAAATTGTATTCAGTGCTGTGAAGGAACGTATTTCAAGAGTGTTGTCAGGGAATGAATAAAAGCCAGCTCTGTGAAGAGCAAAGTAAGTAAGAGCATCTTAGGCAGAAAGAATGACATTGCCATGGCCTTAAGTTAGGAGGGAACTTTGTGTGTTCAAACAACTGAAAGGAGACCAGCGTGGTTGGAGCAGAGTAGCTGAAGGGAAACGTGGTACATGTTGATTTTAGAGAGGTAGTCAGAGCTCAAGTCATGTGGGTGCTTTGTAGGATGTGGTAAGAAGTTTGAATTTTACTTAAAGTACAGTGGGAAAGTCATTGGACAGTTTTAAGTGGGGGGAATAACATGATTTGACTCATTTTTTTTTTTAAAAACTATTTTGGCTTATAGGAGAATAGATTGGAAGTAAGCAAAAATAGAAGCACAGGGACCAGTTGGATTGTTGTAGTACTGCCAAGAGATCGGGGGTCTAGAATAAAGTAATTGCAATAGAGATGAAAAGAAATGGGCAGAATTAAGATATATTTTAGAGAGATTCTCTAGCAGGACCATTGAATAAAAATATAATGCGAGCCACATATATAATTTTTAATTTTTTTGTTACCCATTTTGAAAAAAGTAAAAAGAAATACATGTTATTTGAGTATATCCAAAATATTATCATTTCAACATGTAATTAATGTGAAACCTTAGTGAGATACTTTACATGCTTAATTAATATTAAATCTTTGAAATCTGGTATGTACTTTAGTGTATAGTGTGTCTCGATTAGAATGGCTGTGTATGGTTACTGGCTACTTACCGTATTGGACAGTGCAGGTCTATAGAGTGGGTTGTCAGTTGTATTAATTTCTCACTCACAGTCTGTATTGAACTACTTAGAAAATTCTTGTATGTGCTTTCCACTTTCATACTCAGGCTCTTGGCTGTATGGTTCTTACTACCTAGAATGCCCTCCCATGCCTTGTCTGTTTTGTAAACTCTTTATTATACATAGATAGGCACTACAGTAGTTACATATAATAGCTTTTGGAGTCAGACATAATATGGCTTTGAAGCCCTTTTATAACTCTTAATAACTGTATGTCCTTGTGTATTAATGTCTCTGGTCCTCAGTTTTCTCATATGTAAAAAAGAAAATAATTACACAGGTGCTGTCAGGATTAAATGAAGCAATGTATGTAGAGTACTTAGTGCAATGCCATTCCCATAATATTTCCTCAACAAATAGCTTATTATCATCATTGTCATTTATTACAAATACATGGAGGTATTTTGTGCAGTGCAGTCAGATGAATTTTGGCTCTAATCATGGTTTAACCACTTAATTTCTCTGTGGCCTTGTGTAAGTTATTTAACTTCTCTGAGCCTGTTTTCATACCTAAAATGTTAACCATACCCACTTCTACAGTTGTGAGAATTAAATGTGTGCCTAGCAATTAGTTCAATAAATGATAAACAGCAAATATTATAATTTCTCCCCTTGGGACGTTAACTTTTGTAAGCTTTATTATTTTTCTTTGTAAAAAGAAATAATAATTATAACTTCAAGACTGTAAGAATTATGTCTAAAATATGAGGTGCATCTAACACAGTACATAACACAGTATAGACACTCAATGAATGCTAACAGTTATTGCCTCTTCATCCACAAGACTAAGCTCAAATGCCACATTCTTGAGTGATGCCTTTCCTAGCTACTGAGGAGAATTAGTTGACCTTTTTTTTTTTTTTTTCTCATAGCACTTTGTATTTACCTTTGTCATAGTCTTCAAAACATTTAAACACATTCATTTTTCCTCTGGACTGAGAGCTAGCTCTTTGGAGGCAAGTTTTAAAAATGTATTTTCTCTTAAGCATTCAGCATAGTACCTGATACTTGGTAGGTGCTTCCCTAAATGTATTCATATACTTCTGAAAAATACAAAAATCAGTTTTTTTTTTCCAGCATGAAACTGGTTTTAGGAGAGGAATTATGACATAGTGATTACGACCAGGGACTTTGGTGCTAGATAATTGAGGGATCAAATTTGGACTGCTGGCTGCAAGTTGGGTATCCTTGGGTAAATTGCTTAATCCATTCCAGTCTAAGTTTTATCATGTATAAAATGAGAAAACGCCATCAATTTGCTACAGTTTTTCACAATAAATATGTGACGTTTTGTCTTTTAAACATTTAGCACAGTTCCTCATACATAATAAGTGGTCATTGTAGACTGTGTGGTAAAATTGCAAATTAAGTGAAAAATACTTTGCTTCCTGGGTGGCATATTTTGTAAATCAGAAATTTGCAAGGACAAATTGAATTTGAAAGTATTAACGTGCATATTCAATACTTTGTAGCCTTCATTTTTACATCCTCTCCTAAGTATTAGATGGTCATTATTTATATAAATAAAACATATTTTTAAAGCCAATGAAGAGTAAACCATATAAATTGAAGTTAAAAAATGTTTCAAAGCTCTGTTATGGAATTTGACAAACCAATGGGGAGAATCAGGTCTTCCATCAAGATAATGTTCTAACAAGGCAGCCTGATTTTCTGAATCTCTGAGGAGAAATAATAGGTTATTGTTGACAATTGACACTGTAGAGTACACGAACAATATTGCATGAATGGCATGAATAAAATGTTTTGTAGGAAGAGTTCTGATATTTTTCTCCTCATGTCCTTAATTAAGGATCTTAGACATCAAAAGTATATATTCTGTATTATCTAGGGAAATTTTAGGTCAAGTGTGCATTATCTATTTAAGAAGAAAATCCTAACTGCTCTTAGGATTTCTGTTTCTATAGTATGGAAGATTTTTATCCAAATAAAAATCATGGCCCTGACTCTGGAATTGGAAGTGATAATGGAGAGAAACGATTATCCACAACAGAAGTGAGTATTTTCTATTGCTGATTCATTCTGTTTTACAATTTTATTAGAGCATTGAAATAGAGACACTTGTGCATACTTGAGTTTATTTTGCTTGAAAATATGGTCATTATATTTTATGACTAAAACTGAAAAAAAGGGCATGCTGATTTTTAAAGCTGAGCAGTAAACCTTATGTTAATTTTGGGTTTGAAAACTGGAGATGTAAAGCAGACATTCTGTAATTCATATTTAAAATTGAAGCAACATAATCCATATCATAAGTTTAAAATGCCTCATTTGTACTTTTTGCTTATTCCTTTTAGCCATCGGATGATGACACAGTCAGCCTTCATTCTCAAGTCTCAGAATCAAATAGAGAGCAGACATCAAGAAATGACAGTCACATAATAGGAAGTAAGACTGACTCTCAGAAAGGTAATTCATATGGTACCTGCTATTTTTGTTTCATGTACATAGCCCACATTAAGAATGGGCTTTGAAAAATTATATTGTCTTTAGCCAACTCTTATATTGAGAAAATACACATTTTTCTAAGGACAGCAGTGTCAAGCATACAGTTTACTATGTACATTTTCTAATAAATATTAATCTGTACCTAGACCAGGAGGTATATGATTTTGTTGACCCCAACACAGAAGATGTAGCAGTTCCTGAACAGGGAGATGCACATATTGGATCATTTGTATCATTCTTCAAGGTAAATAAAACTTTGAACAAATATTAATAACATGTTCTGTTGATCTTATAAAAGTGGACTATACAATTTAAAATGTAACTTTCTTTTATATAAGGGAAAAGAAAAATGTTCTGAAAAATCTCAGAAAAATGAAGAATTAGGAGATGAAAAAAGGTAAGCACGTATGAAAATGAAATGTTACTTATAAGCCCTTGAGCCATTCATTAGATATTCCTACTTGAAAGAGTACTTGAAAAAAATATAATTTTTTGTTCACTTACCTCTTGTTTAGATAGTTAATTTATAAATACTTCACATCTGTCTGTATTCCTCAATTAAACACAAAATTATAGTAAGCGTTAGAGTGTAGGATATGCAGTTTTTCCCCCTGAAGTGTAATGATGACTTCTATTGTTATTATTGAGGAGGACTATACCGTCATATACATTGCTTCATTTGAGCTATTTAACAACCATCTGAAATAGATGGTATTGACATCACTTTACCAATTAAGACACTGAAACCAGGAGTTTTAAATGTCTGGAACTCAGACGTATTGTCTCTTGTTCTACTATACTTTCCATTTGGTCAGGCTGGCTATGACTTTTAAGGGTACTTATGTCCATAGTTTATTAAAATAATTGTGCTTTGCATCTTTTCTGAACCATTCATCTTATAAAATGATGAAATATGACCTACCACATTTTTTCAGTTACTCCTTCAGGTTGCTTTATAGATGCAGAAAGGAAAGAAGAAACATTTGGTGAATACCTACCATGTACCAGGATTGGTGCTATGTGCTTTCCCATGTTTCTCATTTTATCTTCATTAAAATCCTGTAGGGTAGATATTGATCTCATTTTTTCAGATGAGGAAGGTGAAGTTCAAAGACTCTTAAGTTGTATGCCTAAAACCACTTAGCTAGTGTCCACTAGTACCTAGAGTGTGAACGTAGCTCTCTTTGATTTTTAAACTTTTCTCTTTTCTCTACATTATGCTTCCTCCAAATGACTTCACAATTATTAGTTAATCATCTCTGATGTCCTGTAAGGAGATACATTGCTTTGTCTTGAACTGTTTAGATTTCATTCTTTTACTTTCTCACCTCATCTAATGAGGTCAGTTGCTTAAACTTGAGAGTCACCTGTAGCATGTACGATGTGGTAAAGTCACAAAGATTCATGGTTTGATACTGTTTGTAAAGTGAAATCTAAAGGTAAAATGACTAGAGTTTGGATAACTATTTTAAAATTTTTTTGTTCTCTTTTATAAAGATGACATATTAGTATTTTCAGGCACATTTGCCAATCTTATTTGAACCTATTTTGGATTTTCTTTATTTAGACATTTTATGTACAGATTTTTAAAATCAAAATCAATAAACTGATAAAAACAGGATGGTGCAATTAAATGACAAAATTTTACAACATTTTAAATTTATGTATTAAGACAGGCCATGTAGAACTCTGCAGTCCTTTTTATACTGAAGGCTGGAGAATATACATTTTTAGGTTACTATTACCATTACACATTTCAGAAATTTAAAAAATGGTTATATACTTTGCTATTATTTGTTAGTCATTAATTATATTAATACAGCCAGTATGCTACATTCCATAATGATTAGAGAACATAGATGTTTTCCTTATTTCTTATTTTAGTATTTTAAAAGAAGGACCTAGGATTTTAACTTTCATATGGTGTTAAAAGCAAAAATGGTTTCTATTTCTGGAAGCTGGCATAAAATATAGTTTGCCTTACTTTTTGGATAACCATGTTTGTGTCACCTTTCAGACTTGAGAAAGAACAGTTGCTGGCAGAGGAAGAGGATGATGATTTGAAGGAAGTAACTGATTTGAGGAAAATAGCTGCTCAGTTACTGCAGCAAGAACAGAAGACCAGGTATTCCTTTCAGTAATGAGATTTGAATTGGCAAATTTTATAATCATTAAATTGATTATTTAAAGATTATCAAATAAAGTATATGAAGTTTTGAGTAAACAATAGTGCCCTCTTAAGATCTATCTCAAGGGACTAACTACAGATTGAGTATCCCTCATTCAGAAATCTGAAATCGGATCCCAAGCATTTCAAATAAGGGATACTCAACCTGTACTAAAAGGCAATAGGAAATACTTAGGACAGGAATATAAAATTACATTTACAACTAACAGAATGTACTCATATATATAGTCACTATATTTAATATTGCTTAGGTATTTCTTTTTTATTCCTGTGTGTGTGCTGAATCATAATAACTAATTTATTTGTTGATATTAATTTTAGCTCACAGTAGCATTATTTACATTGTAAGCATTTTTTTTTTCTAGGTACATGTCATGTATATAATGTGCTTTTTAAAACTCAGATTCCAAACTTGGGATATGTCTAAACTCCTTAGAATGGAGTTGAATTTTACAAGAGTTGATTAAATCAGTATGATGATTTGAGGGTCACTGGCTCACTTTGGTCTGTTTCTTGGTCAAAGACCATTTTCCTCATCTTTTGGTTAGGCTTTCTTCAAGTACATGTTGTTGGCAATGAGAACGGCACTGTGTGAATGAGAATAAAATCAAGACATGTCCACTTCTTTTTTTTTTTTTTTTTGTGAGACCGAGTCTAGCTCTGTCGCCCAGGCTGGAAGGACATGTCCACTTCTAATGCAGGAAAAGTTCCATATGCTGCTGAGGGTCAGCTGTTATTGCCATCTTCATGTACTGAGAGGACTACATTTATAGTTTTGAAATGATAAAGATCTGAGTGGCTTTTTTTTTTTTTTTGCTTTGAGAAAAGAGAATAATTTTGGTGCATTTAACATGGATAAGTAAAAAGTATTTTATTTCATTTATTCAAAATAATAAATGTTTATGATTAATATGACCATGTTTTGGGAAGTTTCAAATTTAAATATACTGGCATTTGTTTAAATGTACATTGAAAAATACAACTAAAACTTATCAAATGACAAATATATGGTTTCTAGGGGCCACTTTTTAGGGGCAATCTATATAATAGCTAATAAGCTAAATTGCCTAAGTATCTTTTTTGCACAGCTGCTACATTTATAGATATACAAAATCATACTAGAAAATCACTAACCTTTATTCCTTTCATATCGAATGTATCTTCATCAGCAGTTCACATTTTTCTTCTGCTGTAACTTTCTTTCTGCTTTTTCTGTGATGTTTATCTTTTCAACTTTTCCTGTGATTCCTTTCTAATGGGCCTTTTACAAATTGGCTACTTATGAGGCTGTGTTTGTTTTTCCCCCTCCAATATAATTTAAGTGTTGATTGCCCTGTGATTTAAAAGGTTTGATGAAGCAAGCCATCACCTATTCTGTGGAGCTTAAAAAGTTTCTATCTCCTCTACCTAGCAGGTGAAAGAATTGTATTTATCATTATGGGAAGATAATATTGTTTTTTTAAGAACCCACAGCTAGCTGGGTGCCATGGTTTAGGACTGTAATCCCAGCACTTTGGGAGGCCAAGGTGGGTGGATCACTTCAGCTCAGGAGTGCAAGACTAGCCTGGGCAACATGGCGAAACCCCGTCTCTACCAAAAATACAAAAAATTAGCCGGGCATGGTGGTGTGCACCTGTGGTCCTAGCCACTTGGGAAGCTTAGGTGGGAAGATCGCTTGAGCCTGAGAGGCAGAGGTTGCAGTGAGCCAAGATCATGCCACTGCACTCCAGCCTGGGTGACAGATCTCAAAACAAAAACAAAAACAAAAACAAAACAAAACCGACAAGCATATCCATTTTTCTCATGGTATTAGGAATAGCATTTGAGTGCATAATTATAGATTTTTACATTGCCATATACAATATTTCTGTATTTCCATTTTCCTATTAGCATATTAGTTTTTCATCTATCCATGTGACTTAAATTATTCTTTCTAGCCTAGGTACAACATTGACTGAATAGTTATCTTTCATTGGTTTTATTTTTGTGATAGTTTTGTAATCAGTACAAAATAGCATCTAGCACTGTGCCTTATACATAGTAAATACATAATATTTTTGATTGACTGCTTGAAAATTAAATCAATACATTTAAAACTAGTAGGAGCCATTAGTTAAAAAATTATATGTTCTCCCTAAAAAAAACTTCTGCTGTTCTTCAAGATGTATGCAAAAGTAATTTATGTCTTTTTCTAATTCTCTTCTTTATCATCCTTTTTAGATGTTAGTACATACTAATATAAGAACTTTTTAGATTAGATATTAATATACGGTGACATTGTGATAAGTATGTCTAATTTTTGCAGACATTAAAATATTTATAATATGATCATAAAGTAAAGAGCATTTTTTTTTGAGACAGAGTCTTGCTCTGTTGCCCAGGCTGGAGTGCAGTGGTACAGTCTTGGCTCACTGCAGCCTCTGCCTCCTAGGTTCAAGTCATTCTCATGCCTCGGCCTCCCAAGTAGCTGAGATTACCAGTGTGTGCCACCACACCCGGCTATTTTTTTTTGTATTTTAGTAGAGATGGGGTTTCGCCATGTTGGCTAGGCTGGTCTGAAACTCCTGGCCTCAAGGGTTCCACCCGCCTCTGCCTTCCAAAGTGCTGGGATTACAGGCGTGAGCCACCACTCCCAGCCAAAGAGCACATTTTACTTTTAAAATTTATAATGTATAGAGAATTTTAGATCCCTAGCCAATTCTGTTAATGCCTGAACTTAAACTGGGTCTCAGAATTTTTAAATGCTAAATCTAATATTTTTTCTATTAAATAATCTTTCTTCCTTCTACAGTATGTTGCTATCGCTTAGATCTTTTAGATTTAGGGACTTAAAATTTTTTGTTTACTGTCACAATACTTGAATTTGAATGAGACCAAAAATCTAAGCGTAATCCTATATGAGGATATATCCTACAGTGGATTTGATATAATTTATACCTTCTCTGGTTGTGGATTTTCCTTTTCATGCTGTATTATTGTGTCTTATATTCCAAATATATTAGTGAAGGATCTGAAATGCTATTTAAAATTGTAGGCCAGGAGTTGTAACATCTCTTTTTAGGTTTTAAAATAATTATTGTAAATTTTGTTTTTAGTCTTGATTAAAAATAATTTAACTGGGTTAAGATTACCCTCACCTACCAGGAAATATCATCCAGGACTGCTACTTTGACTGTATATTACTTAACTGTTCTTTAACTTGCTACTAGTAGAAGACAAATGCAATGTTAACTCTCAGCTAAATGAAGCCATGTATCTTCTCCCAAACTAGAGGTAATTAAAAAACAGGTTACATTGAGTTCAGTGATGATTTCCTTATGGCAGTTTTGCCACTTGCTTAGTTCATATATATTTTTAATTTTTTAATTTATTTAAAAAAATTTTTTTTGAGATGGAGTCTCACTCTGTTGGCCATGCTAGAGTGCAGTGGTGCAATCTCAGCTCACCACAACCTCCACCTCCCGGGTTCAAGCAATTCTCCTGCCTCAGCCTCCCAAGTAGCTGGGACTACAGGCATGCGCCAGCATGCCTGGCTAATTTTTGTATTTTTAGTAGAGACAGGGTTTCACTATGTTGGCCAGGCTGGTCTCGAACTGCTGACCTTGTGATCCGCCCACCTCAGCCTCCCAAAGTGCTGGGATTACAGGTGTGAGCCACCATGCCTGGCAGTTCATATTATTTTTTAAAATGCCTTTGATTCTTTAAGAAACTTTATGCCAGTACTTGGTACATGAAACTGTCCTAGAGGAGCAGCAAGAGGATATTGTACAGAAATAATACTCAAAAAGGGTGGGAAAAGAGATCAGCAAATAAACCATCAAATTGGTAACTCATAAGGTTTTAAAGTCTGAAGCCTAGTTGTTTAGAAGACTGCCTCCACTTTGTCTGATTAAGATGTGTAGATTAAGCTACTTTATGTTTACAGTTTATTGTTGAACTTTTTTTTGAGACAGAGTCTCACTCTGTCACCCAGGCTAGAGTGCAGTGGCGCGATCTCGGTTCACTGCAAGCTCCGTCTCCCAGGTTCATGCCATTCTCCTGCCTCAGCCTCCAGAGTAGCTAGGACTACAGGCTCCCGCCACCACACCCGGCTAATTGTATTTTTAGTAGAGACGGGGTTTCACCATGTTAGCCAGGATGGCCTCAATCTCCTGACCTCGTGATCCGCCCACCTTGGCCTCCCAAAGTGCTGGGATTACAGGTGTGAGCCACCGCGCTCAGCCTGAATTTTTTTTTAATTGATAAACAGTCTTTATCGTCCCCTGTCAAAATACTGGATTATTATTTCTACTTGCGTCTGAGTGTATTGAAGTCACTCTGAATCAACGACTTTGACTATATTTAAATAGCTATTCATCAAGTTCTCATTTTACCTTCACCATTATTTTGGGAAATAAAAACAAGTCTTGAAAAAAATCATTATCTTAAACATAATGTTGCATGATGAATAAGTTCTAGGGATCTGCTGTACAACATTGTGCCTATAATTAACAATACAGTATTGTATACTTAAAAATTTGTTAAGAGAGTAGATCTCTTGTTAAATGTTCTTACCAAAATAAAATAAAATTGAAAAAAGGGAGCATGTTTTTTAGAACAAGAAAAATCAAGGAAGGAACTGAGAATAAAATGATACTATTAGAATATTCTTAATATTAACTTGATAATAAAAAGGAAATTCTGTTGAAAAACAAAAAAGTTGATATGTATTATGAATTATTGAGCCAGTTTTACAAATTTCCATGAGTCTTACTCATTTATGTTAGTGTTAGAAAGGTGGCTACTGCTCTTTTTCTTACACTGATTTTCTTAGGGGGCTTAATAAGTAGATGTTTAGCTGGCTTGTTAAATTTTGTTCAGTTATTATTCTAAAGAAAGGATTAAAATATATGTGTGATTTTGCAATAAATAGCTTCATTTAACTGGTTCCCATTGCATGTTTGTTCCTGCTAACTTACGCTGTAGTATTTTCTGTTGTGTCTTTCCTTTTAGTAATTATTTTATTTGCTTTTAGGTGTGTCTTGAGAGTTTTTCTTTATTGTGGAAAGATGTGCTTCTAATTACTATGTGATACAGCTAAATAACAAACAGCAATTATGAAAAGTTATAATTAAAGTATAATTAAGGATCATGGAAAGCAAAACTAGGTTTAGGAAGTTTATAATTTTGTTTTAGAATTATAGAAATTACGGACATTACCTGTTTTATTATGATTTTTTCCTGATCATATGAACATTTCAATTTGAGGAGCATCATGTTAACCTCTAGCTTGTTATAACTAATTAGGTAGATCTCTCAGTCCTTGAAATCTATGTATTCTTTTGTTTCTGCTTTCTTTACAAATGACTACCCTGTCTCTCCAAAAACATCTTCTTCTCCCATCTTTTGGTTTGGTTGATTTATGTGAAATATGAATACAGACAGAGGCCTTTAAGTTGTAGGAGCATCATTCAGTGATAAACTCTTCCAGAGGACCAGAGCAACAGGACATGAATCAAGGTATCTAGAGTTTGTGGTAGCCTTCAAGTATTATGGGGCCAGGTTGACATAGCTGAATTGTATAGTCTTTTACTTAAAATAAGTACTAGTAACTGGATTAGGGAAGTATGTTAATAATCTAGATGTTTAATTAGAATAGATGGTTGTTTTGACTTTGGGTATCAGAGTAAATCATAAAATAATGAACATAGCAAAATTTTACATAGGTGAATTCTCAAGTACATAAAATGTATAGGTAAGTGGATCTCAACTTTTTTTTCTGTTTCAATATAACTCATACACAACTGTAATCACAATGCTAATGAATGTGTGGTGAGAAGGAATTAGAATTTACCATAGTGAAGGCCATTGTAGTTTGACTCCCCTCCCCCTGCAATAATTCTGAAATTTCCCCCAGGATAGTACTTACTGCTGTCTCTTCTTTAAAAAAAATCACTCTTTTAAAATACATTTTTCTTAATAGTTTTAGATATTTCATTACCTTAATTTTTCTGTATTTAAGAATTTAAGGCAATTTTAATGCATGCCTATACAAAGAAGAATAAGTGTCCTTAACTCTGAAATTGTTTGGCCCAAAGCTACACTGATTGGTGTATGATACTTGTCCTTTGCATCTCATTATCACTTTTTCCTAGTGAGGCTCCACTAGATCCACGCTAGTGAGGAATCCAGCGTAATGGACTTTGGTTTCTTTATGCTAACCATATTTCTGTAATTACCAACTTATATTTAATTCATTATGTATTTTATTAGTCAATATATAGCTTTTATTTAAAATCCATTTCTATATTATTTTGGCAGTTGACATCTGGAGATTTTATTTTGAATAAAAGGCAGAGATTTTACTTCTATGATATTAAATTTTAAAAGTGAAAATTATATTTATATATAGTAACATTAAGAACTCTTAAGTGTAGTTACTTATGTTAAGGATAGTAATTCATTACTTTTGACTTTGAGATTAATACTTAGAATTATGTAACATTATGTAGAAATAGTTCTCACTTATAATGGTTCATCATTTTCTTTCTTTGGTTTTCTTTGAATGGTTTTATTTAGTTATTAAAAGTTTAAGAAACTTGTGTTATTTTTAAAGAATTTAACTTGAGCACTGATTTTGCATTTAGAATTAAAGTTTTTCATTTGGCAAAATAATTATGTGTTTTACATAAACACACCTCATATCATTTGCTGTGCTGGGAAAAATAAATCAGTCATGATGGTACCTCTGTATCTCTTTATCTTCTATCTCAGCCAAAAGTTAGATATGCAAAGGGCAATAATAGCATGGGTAGAAGATATCCAAACTTTGAGAAAGGGTTTATAAAAGAAGATGCGTGGAAAAGTTGCCGAGCTTCATTTTGTTATAAATAGTACACTTATGGGCATCTGATCTAAATAATATTTAAATATTATTTTCTAGCAAAGATCTTCAAGAACCAGATGCAGTTTATTTTAGAGATTTTTTTTTATATCATGTGATGTAATATTCTTAATAGATTTGGGAATTAATGTGTTGATTTACTTCTAGGATTCTTAATCATTCAACTTCTGTGATGAGAAACAAGCCAAAACAAACTGTGGAATGTGAAAAGAGGTATAAAAATATCTTAGTTTTTACATTTAATATTTTATAATGAGTATTGATCCTTTGACAGTGATGTTTTTGTATATAGGCTTTAATTAAATAAGTGATACAGATTTAATATAACTAGATAATTTAAATAGGAAATGTCTTAGAACGTGAGTTAAATTTACTTTTGATATAAGCAAAATAAAAAATGCTGATCTTTTTTGCTCATAGATGCATTTTTGTCTTGATAGAATCATTTATCTATTCATTCAGCGAACATTTATTATATTGCTATTCCTGCCAGGAATAATGTGTTTCTTTATCATTGATTGTGTTTATTCTCTATGATACTGTTTATGTTTTCATTTCTTTTCAATTGGGTGTTACTAGATTCTTCTATGTGAATACATGATATAAATCCACATATATATGAATTCCTGAGAACTAGAAGACTTTGAAAGTTTCTATTTATTCTTTTTGATGGTTTGAATTTAGATTAGACTCAACTCCTGAGTCAATCCTCTGAGAATGTTCAGGCCCAGTCTTTTTCTGCTTGGCTTATTCCAACAGTCCCCAGACATAGCTCCTTTCGTCAGATTTGCCTAGCTTTAAGTCTGTCTTCTGCACAATGGAAGAGTGATAATTCTGCAACATAAATCTTACTTGTGACTCCCATTTATTATCTTCTAATGACTCTTTACAACTTTTCGAATAAACCTTAAAATATTTAACTTAACCCATAAGATTGAAGTGGGTTTCTGCTTACCCTGAGAGCTTCATCTTGTACATTCCCCTACTGGCACCATTTGCATTTAGGAACAGAACTTCTTTCTTCATTCTCTTGGGGAAGTTATTTAGCTTGCTCTGAGCCACATTTACCCCTTCTTTAAAACACGAATAATAACACTGTCTACCTCATGGTTACTGTAAGGATGAAATGGGTTAATGTAGTAAATTGCTTATGACAGTGATTAGCACACAGAAAGTGTCACATATGTTATTAGTTGTTAAACTATAGTTATTACTATTGTAGACTTTCTTATTTTTCCTTTCTTTGTATCTTAGCCCTTCCTTTTTCAATTCTAACCTTTTTTGTTCAAAAGGAAAATAGCTTTGTGGGTATTCTTTTTCTGGTATTAAGAAGTATTATATGACCTTAACTTTTTTTTTCTTTTTTGAAATTATACTTTAAGTTCTGAGATACGTGTGTAGAATCTGCAGGTTTGTTACTAGGTATACATGTGCTATGATGGTTTTGCTGCACCTATCAAAACACATTAAATTATGGGAAAATATTTTAAATTCTGTGACTTTTTTCAGCAGTACATGGGTGAGCACACCCCACCCCTTCCCCACCTTTAGAAAAATCTCACATACTTTCTGTTAACAAAAATGAGATCATACTGAGTATACTATTTAGTAATATGCAGTTTTCATTTAATATTATAGTGATGGTTTTATATACCTACTAAATCTAAATATATGTTTTGATGAACTTTATATATTCTGTACACTTGCATTCTCCTTCCTTCCTTCCTTCCTTCCTTCCTTCCTTCCTTCCTTCCTTCCTTCCTTCCTTCCTCTCTTTCTCTCTCTCTCTCTTTTTTTTTTTGACAGAGTCTTGCTCTGTCGCCCAGGCTGGA
Source organism: Symphalangus syndactylus (assembly GCF_028878055.3). Taxonomy (NCBI): domain Eukaryota; kingdom Metazoa; phylum Chordata; class Mammalia; order Primates; family Hylobatidae; genus Symphalangus; species Symphalangus syndactylus. The sequence goes on along the minus strand of NC_072447.2, from coordinate 118,779,683 downwards.
GTGCAGTGGCGCGGAGATAAGGTTTCACCATGTTGGCCAGGCTGGTCTCGAACTCCTGACTTCAAGTGATTCACCTGCCTCAGCCTCCCAAAATGCTGGGATTACAGGTGTAAGCCACCACGCCTGGCCCACTTGTATTATTTTCTTAACTTAAATGCTTAAAGATATGTTATTGATGGATTAAAACATGAATGTACATTTAAAGCTTTTGATTTGTTGTCTCCAGAAGTTTTTATGTTTGCATTCCCACAAGTAACACATGGATAGCTTTACTTCCATACTTGTTAACACTATGCATTATCAATCTATTTAATTTTTGCCATTCTAAAAAGAACAAATTATATCAGAATGTTTTATTTTTCATTTCAGTGATTAAATTAGTGATGATGAGTATTATTTCAAGTTTTTATTGCCTATCTATATTGCTTCTTTTGTAATTTGTTTGTTTGCATCTCTTGTAGTAAGAAGCACTTTCTATTGTTGAAATATATTGAGTTTTTTTATGGCCCAGGATATGATCTATCATGGTAAAAGTTCTGTAGGAACTTGGAAAAAAATGTATTCTGTATTGGTTAGCGTCTTATATAATGTCAACCATGTTAAGTTGGTTGATAGTATTGTTTAAATCTTCAATACCTTACCTATTTTCTGTTTTCTTGTTCTATCAGTTAGTAAGGGAAGGTTATTGAAATCTCCAACACTAATTGTAGATTTATCTTTCTCCTTGTAGTTCTATAATTTTTCCTTCATACATTCTGAAGCTCTATTATTAGACATATAAATGTTTAGGATTGTATTGTCCTCTTGGTGAATTTGTACTGTCATTCTGAAATGACTTTTCTTGATATTCTTGATAATATTGTCTGCTCTGAAGTCCACTTTTCTGATATTAATATTGTCAGTCCAGCTCTCTTTTGTTTAGTATTAGCATGATGCATGTTTCTCCATCCGTTTATTTTTAACTGATTTGTGTCTTTGTAGAGAAAGTGCATTTCTTGTAGTTAGCATATGGTAGTATCTTCCTGCTTTTTATTGAATCTGACAATCTACCTTCTAATTGCAGTGTTAAAAATCATTTATGTTTTTGTAATTAATGATATTTTGAGGTGTGCTTTATGTTTCCTTTCTGTTCTATCCTTTTTATTCTTTTTTCCTCCTTCTCTGTTGTCTTTTGAATTATATTTTAAAATTTTTATTTCCTTTGTGGGTTATTTGCTGTAACTTTTTGTTATGTTAATGGTTTTTTTTAGGGGTTAGAGTATGATATTTAGCTTATCACAGTCTATCTTCAAGTGCTGTTATGCCATTTCATGTATCATGTGAGAACCTTAGAACAGTATACTTATATTTTTTCCTTTTTAGCCTTGGTGTGTTGTCATACATTTTACTTTTTATATATCTGTTATGTGTACCATAACAAGTTGTTATTTATGCTTTAAACAGTTATTGTTCTTAAGGACATTTAGATAATCAGAATAATGTCTTTTATGTGTTCAATCCCTTAGTTACTATCTCCAGTGCCCTTTATTTTTTGTGTAGATTCATATTTACATGTGCATCATTTTCTTTCTGCCTAAAAGAGAGATTTTAACATAATTTTACTACTGGTCTGCTGATTGAATGCGTTTAGCTTTTCTATGTCTGAAAAAGTCTTTTTTTAAATTTTTTTTTTTTTTTTTTTTAAACAGGATCTTGCTCTGTCACCCAGGCTGGAGTGCAGTGGCGCCATCACAGCTCACTGCAGCTTTGACCTCCTGCGCTCCAGTGATCCTCCCACCTCTCAGCCTCCCAAGTAGCTGGGACCACAGGCATGTGTCATCCCACCTAGCCAACTTAAACATTTTTTTTTTTTTGTAGAGACAGGGTCTCACTATGTTGCCCAGGCTGGTTTTGAACTCTCGGTCTCAAGGAATCCTCCTTCCTTGGCCTCCCAACGTGTTGGGATTACAGGCATGAGCTACCATGCCTAGCTCACCTTCATTTTTGAAAGATATTTTGGCTCATACACAATTCTAGTTTGACATTTTAGTTTTCTTCGAGTACCTTGAAGAGGTTTCTCCACCATCCTCTGGATTGTATTGTTTTCTATGAGAATATTCTTATATTTGTTTTACTTTGCCTAATGTGTCCTTTTTTCCTCTGGGTATCTGTAACATTTTTTATCACTCGTTTTAAGTAATTTGATGCTGATATATCTTGGTGTAGTTTTCTTCATGTTACTTTTGTTTGGAGTTCATTGAGCTTCTTGAATTTGTGGGTTTATTTTCATGAAATTTGAAATTTTGGGGCCCTTATTTCTTCAAATATGTTTTCTATCATTTGACCTCTTCTATTATGGAACTCCAATTAGGCCAGTTGAAGTTTGCCAGGGAACATTGATGTTCTATTCATTCTTTAATATTTTTCTGTCTGTGTTGGGTTTTGGCAAGTCCTTCTGCTTTGTCTTTGTGTTTGCTAGTCATTTCTTGTGAAATGTCTAATCTGCAGTTAATTCCATCCAGTTTGTTTTAACTTTTTATTTCTAGAAGTTTGATTATGTCTGTACTTACCATGTTCAGTCTTTTCCTTTAGCTTCTTGAACATTGCTTGGTTGAATTTTTGATTAAATGACAGACATTGTGTACTTTACATTCTTGAGTGTGGATATTGTAGTATTATTATACATATTTTTGACTTTTGTTCTGGGATATGGTTAAATTACTTGGAAATAATTTGATATTTTGGGACTTGGTTTTGTAATTTATTTATGTGGGACCAGTGCAGCATTTAGTCTGTCCCCTTAATGAGGTAAGACATTTCTCTACTGGATGTCCTGTGAATTATGAGGTTTTCCAGTTTAGCTGGTGGGAACTGGTACTACTCCTGGTCCTCTGAGAATCTGGGAATTATTCCCTCTAATCTTTGGGGGTAATTTTATCCTTTTGCCTAGGGTAGTTTCCTCACATACATGTTCAATGATCAGTACGCTCAGATGAAAATTTGAGGGATGCCTCTGTAGATCTCTTTCCTTTCTCTGTGCATTGCCCTTTTCTTTGTTACTGTGTGCTATGAACTCACTCTGCCCTTTTCTCCCTGGCTCCAGCTCTGTCTCTTGAATTCTGGGCCTGCTAGACTCTGCCTTAGTTTTTTTCTCCTGGGATGTGGACTGGAAACTCTTTCCATGCAGCAACTTGGCTCAGTTATGGGATTCCCCTTCTTACTCATCTCTAAAGGATAATGTCATTTTTTGCCTAATATTCAATGTCATAGAAGGCATAATTTTAAATATTTTTCCCATTCTTTTAGTTTTTTCAGTCAGGATATAAATCTGGTCACTGTTAGTCTTGGCCACGAGCAAAGTCTAGTTTTTACATTTTATGTGTTCAAATTTGTTAGTATTTAATTTTGATTGTTTCTCCCATAGGCTCTCTCTATTCCAATATTTAAAAAAATTACTGCCTGTATTTTTCTGATACTTTGTGATTTCTTCTTTATATTTAAATCTTTTAATTTTTCATTTTGACATTTGGTATGAGGTAAGGAATCTAGTTTTCTTCCTCCTCCACCTTTTTCTCACTGTGTCTCCTTCCCCTTTTTTATTCTTTCTTTCAGTGTATATTTTACAAGTGATCAATCAGGTGTCTCTCTACTACTTGTTATATAAGCTATTACTTTCACAATGATCTTAAATGTCATTTTTTTCAGAAGTTATTGTACTTGTGGTCCTGTACTCCTCTTCCATTGAAAAATCTGTAGATTCTGGAGCTAGTAGAAAGGGAGGATTGAGAAGTCCCCTTTATTATATAACTTTTTTCTTCGTGATCATCCATTCTTCCAAATTAACTTTGGAACTCCTTTGTCAAATGTTTAAAACAAACCAAAAAATACTTTTTGAGTTAAAAAAAATTATTATTACAGTTCATTTCGGTTATTAATTAAGTTGAAAGAGAAGTTATACCTGTAATACTTATATATCCAAGAACCTTTCGGTTATTCAAGTCTGTTACTAGACATTTGTAGTTTTTTCATGTGGGTCTTGTACAAGTATAGTTAAGTTTCTTCCTAGATATTTTATACTTTCCTTTTATGAATAGCATTTTTTCTAATATATCTTTTAACTCATTATAGTTGATATGTAGGAAAGCTATTAACTTGTATGTTTTTCTTTAACTGGTAACCTTACCTCTTATAATAATAGATTTTTTTGTCTTTTTCTCTTGGATAATCATGTGTTCTATAAATTTCAAAAATTGGATTCTTTATATCCAATTTTTATTTTCTTTTCGTTATTGCACTATACAGAAGTTCCACAATAGTGTTAAGTTATAGCAACTTCGGTGGACATTTTGTTTATATATTTTTTCCACAGGAACTCCTTGTTCAAAATTGCCATCTAACAACAGTATGCATAGTCTGCCTTATCTCAACAACAAAAAATTAGATGAAAATAATTTCCTTCATAGCCCCTGTTTTGTTAGAATCAACAGGTTGCATCTCATAATCAGTAATTCAGTAGGCAAAAATAACTACTCGCTTGAGCTCTTTGGCATTTAGACAAAGGAAATTATTAGTTTTTTTTAGTTATTTTAATATAATAAATATCCTGTCTGTCCTTTGACAATATATCTTTAGATATTTCACTTATTTTAGCTTCTGGGAATTCCTTAGAGTAGACCTATGCATAGGGCTTACATAGAATAAACCCATTTTGATATTTCCTGTAGAGCAACAGGTTTTAGAAACTTAAATATATTCCTGTCAACTTTAAGTTTTATGTTGTTAGGCCAAAGTGTAGACATGGGTAAATTCTTTACAATGTTTTTAAAAAGATAACATAATAAGGTTCATAATATATATTTAAGGATTTATTCTAAATATTTTAACGTATTAAGGCATCTTTAATTTTTTAGTGTCTCAGCAGATGAAGTTAATTCACCATTATCACCCCTCACCTGGCAGGTAAGAAGAAATTAAATTACTATTATATCTATCATTTTGTTCTCTTTTATTTAGTTAAAAGAAATTGTCTCATTATAGCCCTTAGAAAATCAGAAGGATCAAATAGATGAACAACCGTGGCCAGAATCTCACCCTATAATCTGGCAGAGTGAAGAAAGGAGGCGGAGCAAACAGATTAGAAAAGAATATTTCAAGGTACTCTATATTAAGTTTTTAAATTTACTTTGTAATTATTAGTTTTTATTTTGTCAGTTTTGTTTTGAGTTAATAAGGTAGACTGTAACTCTCTAGTTAAATGTAGTAAATGTGTTATTTTGATTTCTCACATATCATATATGGGATAATACGATCTAATTATATCCATAAGGTTTCAGTAATTGAGAATAATTGAGTAGATAAATATAAATTATGATTTACCAAATACTTACAAGATAGACGAATGTTTGCTGCACTGCTAGTTGTAGCAATATGTAGTATGATTTAAAAGAATTGTCCAGGAAAAGTCTTTCATTGGATTTGTTTCAATAAATATTTGACACATATTCACAATTAGCATTTAACTTTTCCTATGTAAATAAGTGCTGTTTATGTAGTTCTGAAAATGCTTGAGGGCAGATTTTTCCATTTTTTTCTTCTTGTTACCTTAGTAGATTGCGTGAGGATCTTTTATCTTAGCTAAAAGAAAAGCTCAGATCATCCAAATTATCCCACATTTCTAGTTAGCAGGGTTTTAATGAAATTTTACTGTGTACACATTTGTAAATATTGTATTATTGTCTATTTGTGATTGGGGTCTGCTGTATTTGTAGAAGCCAATCGTTAGAATTCGGAATAATATTCAATACTAGCCAGAATTCATTACTGGAATTTGACTCAAATGAATAGTACAAACAAGCTTCTGCTCCATGAATAGCAAATTTTGTTGTCTTTGTACACGTTTTATGTTTCCCAAAGCCTAATTATTATTAGATGATAATAGTAATTTTATCTAAAAACATAGTACTAGTCTACATTGTAGGTAAGTTCAAGTTTATATCACTAATAAATAGGATTATATTCTCTGTTTTTCTCTGGTAGAAATAGGTCTGTATGCACATTTGTTTGTTTCTATATATGGGTGTGTAACATACATTTGGAGATAGTATCATATGACTAAAACAAAACTGTTATATGTCTTAGTGGATCTGTGGTAAATTTAAGCCTTCAACAAATAAATACTGAGTCCTTTTCATGAGTCTTACATTTCCTGGTCAATATGAGAGATAACGAAGAAACAAAACACATGAGGAAAAAGGGAAAGACATTCTAAGTAGAACCCTGGTCAATAATAGTGAACGTTTATTTATCCTAACCCTTTATACATCTGTAATTGTGTTTACGTTCCAGCATTATTTTAAAGTTTCCCTTTTTAGTTCATTGGACCTTGAGCAAAGCACTGAATAAAATTTGCTTGTAGATAAAACTTAGTGAATGACTGGTGATATGGGGGAAATTTTAGTAGTATTTCATATAATAAAAGAAATTTGATATTTATTTGCTCTCCTTTATTGTAGTATAACAATACAAATTCTTAGTATACTACCAATATCGTAGTATAACAAAACCAGTTCTCCTTTATCATAGTAACAATACCAATTCTGACTATTTGTCAAAAAACTTACATAGCACTTATTAAGTGCCAGGCACTGTCCTAAGACTTCACAAAGATCAACTCATTTAATCCTCGTAACAACCTTATGAGGTAAGTACAATTATGATTATTTCTATTTTACAGATGATGAAATTAGGGCACAGAGATGCAAAGTAGTATTCTTCAGGTCACTTAGTAATAAGTGGCAGAGTTGAGATTTGAACCCAAAGCCTATGCTAGGCTGCCTCTTTATCTACTGTGTTTAGCCTAATATCAAATCAGCAAACACTTTCAAACAAACACAGTTTTACTGGTTTTAATTTTTTTTTTTTTTTTTTATTATAGAGTCTCTATTGCCCAGACTGCAGTGCAATAGCATGATCATAGCACACAGCAGCCTCAAATGCCTGGGCTCAGGCCATCCTCTGGGCTCACGTGATCATCTTGCTTCAGCCTCCCCAGTAGCTAGAACTACAGGCATGTCCCACAGTGACCTACAAATTTTAAAATTTTTTGTAGAGGTGAGGTCTTACTATATTGCCCAGGCTGGTCTCAAATTCCTGGCTTCAAGAGATCCTCCCACCTAGGCCCCCCAAAGTGCTGAGATTACTGCCATTTTTGGCCCAATTTTAGTGTTTAAAAAACATTTTACAGTAACTTAAGTGGACTTTTCAAGATGTCTTAATAGGGGCCACATTTTAAAAATGTGCATTTTAAAAACAGCATTTTAAAAACATAATTCTTTGGTTTCATAGCATCATTTATTGGTATTTTTTAATAAAATAAACATCTTCTATAATATTAGTTATGTTATAAAGTTATTAAAAGAGATCAAATGATATAATATTTGAAGTGCTCATTACATAATCATCATTAAACAAATGTTAATTTTTTTCTTAATAAATTAGGTGCAAAGATAAGCTTCAGTCACTGGGAAATGTTTTAAGGAGATGTGTAGTTCTCCTAAATTGTCAGAAGATGTCAGTATTAGGACATAGTAAAATGAGTATGTCACTAGTTTTTTTTTTTTTTCCTAAGATGTCAAGAAAATATAAAACTGACATACAGTTTCCTAAACTAAATCAACACTATTATTCAGAATTGTCAGTATTTTCATGACTAAAACATCAGCAGCTTCTATGAAGTGACTTTCTTCCAAAAAGGAAATTTCTCTTAATCACCTATCTCCTGATAATTGAAAGGGCTATTGGTAGGTTGTATTATTAAAGCTAATCTGTATTTATAGTTCATTAAACAGTAAAATACACTACACTCGAGGTTTATATCAGATTATCACTGAGCTTGTTCAGTGGTGGCTCTTTTAGGTTTTGCTTTGTGACGAAATGTACAGAACTTTTATGCAACTTTATCTTTTTTTTTTTTTTTTTTTTTTTTTATTATACTTTAAGGTTTTAGGGTACATGTGCACAATGTGCAGGTTTGTTACATATGTATCCATGTGCCATGTTGATTTCCTGCACCCATTAATTCGTCATTTAGCATTAGGTGTATCTCCTAATGCTGTCCCTCCCCCCTCCCCCCACCCCACAACAGTCCCCGGAGCGTGATGTTCCCCTTCCTGTGTCCATGAGTTCTCATTGTTCAATTCCCACCTATGAGTGAGAACATGCGGTGTTTGGTTTTTTGTCCTTGCGATAGTTTACTGACAATGATGTTTTCCAGTTTCATCCATGTCCCTACAAAGGACACGAACTCATCATTTTTTATGGCTGCATAGTATTCCATGGTGTATATGTGCCACATTTTCTTAATCCAGTCTATCGTTGTTGGACATTTGGGTTGGTTCCAACTCTTTGCTATTGTGAATAGTGCCGCAATAAACATACGTGTGCATGTGTCTTTATAGCAGCATGATTTATAGTCCTTTGGGTATATACCCAGTAATGGGATGGCTGGGTCAAATGGTATTTCTAGTTCGAGATCCCTGAGGAATCGCCACACTGACTTCCACAATGGTTGAACTAGTTTACAGTCCCACCAACAGTGTAAAAGTGTTCCTATTTCTCCACATCCTCTCCAGCACCTGTTGTTTCCTGATTTTTTAATGATGGCCATTCTAACTGGTGTGAGATGGTATCTCACTGTGGTTTTGATTTGCATTTCTCTGATGGCCAGTGATGAAGAGCATTTCTTCATGTGTTTTTTGGCTGCATAAATGTCTTCTTTTGAGAAGTGTCTGTTCATGTCCTCTGCCCACTTTTTGATGGGGTTGTTTGTTTTTTTCTTGTAAATTTGTTTGAGTTCATTGTAGATTCTGGATATTAGCCCTTTGTCAGATGAGTAGGTTGCAAAAATTTTCTCCCATTGTGTAGGTTGCCTGTTCACTCTGATGATAGTTTCTTTTGCTGTGCAGAAGCTCTTTAGTTTAATGAGATCCCATTTGTCGATTTTGGCTTTTGTTGCCATTGCTTTTGGTGTTTTAGACATGAAGTCCTTGCCCACGCCTATGTCCTGAATGGTATTGCCTAGGTTTTCTTGTAGGATTTTAATGGTTTTAGGTCTAACATATAAGTCTTTAATCCATCTTGAATTAATTTTTGTATAAGGTGTAAGGAAGGGATCCAGTTGCAGCTTTCTACATATGGCTAGCCAGTTTTCCCAGCACCATTTATTAAATAGGGAATCCTTTCCCCATTTCTTGTTTTTGTCAGGTTTGTCAAAGATCAGATAGTTGTAGCTATGCGGCATCATTTCTGAGGGCTCTGTTCTGTTCCATTGATCTATGTCTCTGTTGTGGTACCAGTGCCATGCTGTTTTGGTTACTGTAGCCTTGTAGTATAGTTTAAAGTCAGGTAGCGTGATGCCTCCAGCTTTGTTCTTTTGGCTTAGGATTGACTTGGCGATGCGGGCTCTTTTTTGGTTCCATATGAACTTTAAAGTAGTTTTTTCCAATTCTGTGAAGAAAGTCATTGGTAGCTTGATGGGGATGGCATTGAATCTATAAATTACCTTGGGCAGTATGGCCATTTTCACGATATTGATTCTTCCAACCCATGAGCATGGAATGTTCTTCCATTTGTTTGTATCCTCTTTTATTTCATTGAGCAGTGGTTTGTAGTTCTCCTTGAAGAGGTCCTTCACATCCCTGGTAAGTTGGATTCCTAGGTATTTTATTCTCTTTGAAGCAATTGTGAATGGGAGTTCACTCATGATTTGGCTCTCTGTTTGTCTGTTATTGGTGTACAAGAATGCTTGTGATTTTTGTACATTAATTTTGTATCCTGAGACTTTGCTGAAGTTGCTAATCAGCTTAAGGAGATTTTGGGCTGAGACAATGGGGTTTTCTAGATATACAATCATGTCATCTGCAAACAGGGACAATTTGACTTCCTCTTTTCCTAATTGAATACCCTTTATTTCCTTCTCCTGCCTGATTGCTCTGGCCAGAACTTCCAGCACTATGTTGAATAGGAGCGGTGAGAGAGGGCATCCCTGTCTTGTGCCAGTTTTCAGAGGGAATGCTTCCAGTTTTTGCCCATTCAGTATGATATTGGCTGTGGGTTTGTTGTAGATAGCTCTTATTATTTTGAGATACGTCCCATCAATACCTAATTTATTGAGAGTTTTTAGCATGAAGGGTTGTTGAATTTTGTCAAAGGTCTTTTCTGCATCTATTGAGATAATCATGTGGTTTTTGTCTTTTGTTCTGTTTATATGCTGGATTACATTTATTGATTTGCGTATGTTGAACCAGCCTTGCATCCCAGGGATGAAGCCCACTTGATCATGGTGGATAAGCTTTTTGATGTGCTGCTGGATTCGGTTTGCCAGTATTTTATTGAGGATTTTTGCATCAATGTTCATCAAGGATATTGGTCTGAAATTCTCTTTTTTGGTTATGTCTCTGCCAGGTTTTGGTATCAGGACGATGCTGGCTTCGTAAAATGTGTTAGGGAGGATTCCCTCTTTTTCTATCGATTGGAATAGTTTCAGAAGGAATGGTACCAGTTCCTCCTTGTACCTCTGGTAGAATTCAGCTGTGAATCCATCAGGTCCTGGACTCTTTTTGGTTGGTAAGCTATTGATTATTGCCACAATTTCAGAACCTGTTATTGGTCTATTCAGAGATTCAACTTCTTCCTGGTTTAGTCTTGGGAGGGTGTATTTGTCGAGGAATTTATCCATTTCTTCCAGATTTTCTAGTTTATTTGCATAGAGGTGTTTGTAGCATTCTCTGATGGTAGATTGTATTTCTGTGGGATCAGTGGTGATATCCCCTTTTTCGTTTTTTATTGCATCTATTTGATTCTTCTCTCTTTTCTTCTTTGTTAGTCTTGCTAGCGGTCCATCAATTTTGTTGATCTTTTCAAAAAACCAGCTCCTAGATTCATTAATTTTTTGAAGGGTTTTTTGTGTCTCTATTTCCTTCAGTTCTTCTCTGATTTTAGTTATTTCTAGCCTTCTGCTAGCTTTTGAATGTGTTTGCTCTTGCTTTTCTAGTTCTTTTAATTGTGATGTTAGGGTGTCAATTTTGGATCTTTCCTGCTTTCTCTTGTGGGCATTTAGTGCTCTAAATTTCCCTCTACACACTGCTTTGAACGCGTCCCAGAGATTCTGGTATGTTGTGTCTTTGTTCTCGTTGGTTTCAAAGAACATCTTTATTTCTGCCTTCATTTCATTATGTACCCAATAGTCATTCAGGAGCAGGTTGTTCAGTTTCCATGTAGTTGAGTTGTTTTGACTGAGTTTCTTAATCCTGAGTTCTAGTTTGATTGCACTGTGGTCTGAGAGACAGTTTGTTATTATCTCTGTTCTTTTACATTTGCTGAGAAGAGCTTTACTTCCAACTATGTGGTCAATTTTGGAATAGGTGTGGTGTGGTGCTGAAAAAAATGTATATTCTGTTGATTTGGGGTGGAGAGTTCTGTAGATGTCTATTAGGTCCACTTTATGTAGAGCTGAGTTCAATTCCTGGATATTCTTGTTAACTTTCTGTCTCGTTGATCTGTCTAATGCTGACAGTGGGGTGTTAAAATCTCCCATTATTATTGTGTGGGAGTTTAAGTCCCTTTGTAGGTCACTGAGGACTTGCTTTATGAATCTGGGTGCTCCTGTGTTGGGTGCATATATATTTAGGATAGTTAGCTCTTCTTGTTGAATTGATCCCTTTACCATTATGTAATGGCCTTCTTTGTCTCTTTTGATCTTTGTTGGTTTAAAGTCTATTTTATCAGAGACTAGGATTGCAACCCCTGCCTTTTTTTGTTTTCCAGTTGCTTGATAGATCTTCCTCCATCCCTTTATTTTGAGTCTATGTGTGTCTCTGCACGTGAGATGGGTTTCCTGAATACAGCACACTGATGGGTCCTGACTCCTTATCCAGTTTGCCAGTCTGTGTCTTTTGATTGGAGCATTTAGCCCATTTACATTTAACGTGAATATTGTTATGTGTGAATCTGATCCTGTCATTATGATGTTAGTTGGTTATTTTGCTCGTTAGTTGCTATAGTTTCTTCCTAGCCTCGATGGTCTTTACAATTTGGCATGTTTTTGCAGGGGCTGGTACCGGTTGTTCCTTTCCATGTTTAGTGCTTCCTTCAGGAGCTCTTTTAGGGCAGGCCTGGTGGTGACAAAATCACTCAGCGTTTGCTTGTCTGTAAAGTATTTTATTTCTCCTTCACTTATGAAGCTTAGTTTGGCGGGATAGGAAATTCTGGGTTGAAAATTCTTTTCTTTAAGAATGTTGAATATCGGCCCCCACTCTCTTCTGGCTTGTAGAGTTTCTGCTGAGAGATCAGCTGTTAGTCTGATGGGCTTCCCTTTGTGGGTAACCTGACCTTTCTCTCTGGCTGCCCTTAACATTTTTTCCTTCATTTCCACTTTGGTGAATCTGACAATTATGTGTCTTGGAGTTGCCCTTCTCGAGGAGTATCTTTGTGGCGTTCTCTGTATTTCCTGAATCTGAATGCTGGCCTGCCTTGCTAGATTGGGGAAGTTCTCCTGGATAATATCTTGCAGAGTGTTTTCCAACTTGGTTCCATTCTCCCCATCATTTTCAGGTACACCAATCAGACGTAGGTTTGGTCTTTTCACATAGTCCCAAATTTCTTGGAGGCTTTGTTCATTTCTTTTTATTCTTTTTTCTCTAAACTTCCCTTCTCTCTTCATTTCATTCATTTCATCTTCTATCAGCGATACCCTTTCTTCCAGTTGATCGCATCTGCTACTGAGGCTTCTGCATTCTTCGCGTAGTTCTCGAAACTTGGCTTTCAGCTCCATCATCTCCTTTAAGCCCTTCTCTCCATTGGTTATTCTAGTTATCCATTCTTCTAATTTTTTTTCAAAGTTTTTAACTTCTTTGCTATTGTTTTGAATTTCCTCTTGTAGCTCAGAGTAGTTTGATCGTCTGAAGCCTTCTTCTCTCAACTCATCAAAGTCATCCTCCAACCAGCTTTGTTCCGTTGCTGGTGAGGAACTGCGTTCCTTTGGAGGAGGAGAGGTGCTCTGTTTTTTAGAGTTTCCAGTTTTTTTGGTCTGTTTTTTCCCCATCTTTGTGGTTTTGTCTACTTTTTGTCTTCGATGATGGTGATGTACAGATGGGTTTTTGGTGTGGATGTCCTTTCTGTTTGTTAATTTTCCTTCTACCAGACAAGACCCTCAGCTGCAGGTCTGTTGGAGTTTACTAGAGGTCCACTCCAGACCCTGTTTGGCTGGGTGTCAGCACCGGTGGCTGCAGAACAGCGGATTTTCGTGAGACCACAAATTCAGCTGTCTGATAGTTCCTCTGAAAGTTTTGTCTCAGAGGAGTACCCGGTTGAATGAGGTGTCAGTCTGTCCCACTGGGGGGGTGCCTCCCAGTTAGGCTGCTCAGGGGTGAGGGACCCACTTTAGGAGGCAGTCTGTCCGTTCTCAGATCTCCAGCTGCCTGCTGGGAGAACCACTACTCTCTTCAAAGCTGTCAGTCAGACAGGGACATTTAAGGCTGTGGAGGTTCTCGCTGAGTTTTTGGTTGTCTGTGCCCTGCCCCCAGAGGTGGAGCCTACAGAGGCAGGCGGGCCTCCTTGAGCTGTGGTGGGCTCCACCCAGTTCGAGCTTCCTGGCTGCTTTGTTTACCTAAGCAAGCCTGGGCAATGGCGGGCGCCCCTCCCCCAGCCTCGTTGCCGCCTTGCAGCGTGATCTCAGACTGCTGTGCTAGCAGTCAGCAAGACTCTGTGGGCATAGGACCCTCCGAGCCAGGTGCGGGACACAATCTCCTAGTGTGCCGTTTTCCAGGCCCGTTGGAAAAGCGCAGTATTAGGACGGGACTGACCCGATATTCCAGGTGCCGTCTGTTTTCCCTTTCTTTGACTAGGAAAGGGAACTCCCTGACCCCTTGCGCTTCCCGAGTGAGGCAATGCCTCGCCCTGCTTCCGCTCGCACACAGTGCGCTTCACCGACTGTCCTGAACCCACTGTTAGGCACTCCCTAGTGAGATGAAACCGGTACCTCAAGCAGAAATGCAGAAATCACCCGTCTTCTGTGTCGCTGGGGCTGGGAGCTGGAGACCGGAGCTGTTCCTATTCGGCCATCTTGGCTCCACCCTCTCGCAACTTTATCTTAATACATATAAATGACTGAGGCACAGGATTTCTTTGTTTCTGTCCCACGGTAAATTATTTGTCATGGTTATTCAGTGTATTTATTGAAAGTGTGTGTGTGTGTGTGTGTGTGTGTGTGTGTGTGAGAGAGAGAAATCCAACTCTATTTCTTCTTAGTTTTGAAGGCTAATTTTGGATAGTATTTTTTTCAGGTAAGTCCCTGAAACTAGGTAAAACTGTTTCAACATATTGGCTAGATTGTGTGAACAAGAAGACAAATTGGGTAAGGTTAAGTTAGCAAGTAAATCATGGTAGGAAAGTTACATCGACTCTTTTAGATTCCCAGGCCACCATTGTATAGATTATTATTCTAGTATATAAAATTTAGTGTTCTTATAGCCAAAATAAAATCACTGTATTTCAGTGAAATTCATGATGCCAGGAAGTATTTTATTAAACATCTTTTTTTATTTTAAATTTTTAATTTTTGGGGTTCATATTAGGTATATATATTTATGGGATACATGAGATATTTTGAAAGGCATACAATGTGCAATAATCACATCATGGGGAATGGGGTATCTATTCCTTCAGACATTTATCATTTGTGTTATGATCAAATTATACTCTTTTAGTTACTTTGAGATGCACAATTAAATTATTATTGACTGTAGTCACCCCATTGCGCTATCAAATACTAGGTCTTATTTATTCTATTTTTTATGCCCATTATCCATCTTCACCTACCCTCTACTCCCCCACTACCCTTCCCTAGCCTCTGGTAACCATCCTTCTACTCTCTATCTTTATGAGTTCAATTGTTTTGATTTTTACATCCTACAAGTAAGTGAGAACATGTGGTGTTTGTCTTTCTGTGCCTGGCTTATTTCACTTACCACAGTGACGTGCATTTCAATCCACGTTGCAAATGACAGACTCTCCTTCTTTATGGCTGAATAGTACTCCATTGTGTATGTGTACCACATTTTCTTTATCTGTTCTTCTATTGATGGACAGACACTTAGGTTGCTTCCAAATCTTGGCTATTGTGAATAGTTTTGCAATAAATATGGAAGTGCAGATATCTCTTTGATATACTGATTTCCTTTCTTTGGAGTATATACCCAGCAGTAGGATTGCTGGATTGTATGGTAGCTGTATTTTTAGTTTTTTGAGGAGCCTCCAAACTGTTCTCCATATTGATTATACTAATTTACATTCCCACCAACAGTGTACGAGGGTTCCCTTTTCTCCACATCCTCACCAGTATGTTATTGCCTGTCTTTTGGATATAAGCCACTTTAACTGGGGTAAGATGATATATCATTGTAGTTTTGATTTGCATTTCTGTGATGATCAATGATGTTGAGCACCTTTTCGTATGCCAGTTTGCCATCTGTATGTCTTCTTTTCAGAAATGTCTATTCACATCTTTTGCCCATGTTTTAATCTAATTATTAGATACTTTCCTAAAGAGTTGCTTGAGCTCCTTAAATTCTGGTTATTAATTCCTTGTCATATGGGTAGTTTGCAGCTATTTCCTCCTATTCTGTGGGTTGTCTCTTCACTTTCTTGTTTCCTTTGCTGTGCAGAAGCTTTTTAACTTGATGTGATCCCATTTCTCCATGTTTGCTTTGGTTGCCTGCGCTTATGGGGTAGCTCAGGACATTTTTGCCCAGACCTGTGTCCTGGAGATTTTCCTCCATGTTTTTCTTATAGCAGTTTTATAGATTGAAGTCTTAGATTTAAGTCCTTAATCCATTTTGATTTGATTTTTGTATACAGCAAGAGATAGGGGCCTAGTTTCATTCTTCTGCATATGGATATCCAGTTTTCCCAGCATCATTTACTGAAGAGACTGTCTTTTCCCCAGTGTATGTTCTTGGCAGCTTTGTTGAAATTGAGTTCACTGTAGGTGTGTGGAGTTGTTTCTGGGTTCTCTGTTCTGTTCCATTGGTCTGTGTGTCTGTTTTATGCAAGTACCATGATGTTTTGGTTACCATAGGTCTGTAGTATAATTTGAAGTCATGTAATGTGATTCCTCCAGTTTTGTTCCTTATTCCCAGAATAGCTTTGGCCATTCTTGGTCTTTTGTGGTTTCATCTAAATCTTAGGCTTGATTTTTCTATTTCTGTGATGCATGCCATTGGTATTTTGATAGGGATTGCATTGAATCTATAGATTGCTCTGAGTAGTATGGACATTCTAACAATATTGTTTCTTCCAATCCATGAATGTGGAATATCTTTCCATATTTGTGTGTCCTCTTCAATTTCTTCCAGCAGTATTTTATAGTTTTCATTGTAGAGATCTTTTACTTCTTTGGTTAATTCTTAGGTATTTAATTTTGTTTGTGAGTATTGTAAATGGGATTATTTTTTAAATTTCTTTTTTAGATTGTTCACTGTTGGCATATAGAAATGCTACTGACTTTTGTATGTTGATTTTGTATCCTGCAACTTTACAGAATTTATCAGTTCTATTTTTTTTTTTTTTTGGTGGAGTCTAGGTTTTTCCAAGTACAAGATTGTATCATCTGCAGACAAGGATAATTTGACTTCTTCTTTTCCAATTTGGATGCCCTTTATTTCTTTCTCTTGTCTGATTGCTCTAGGTGGGACTTCTAGTATTGTGTTGAATAACAGTGGTGACAATGTGAATCCCTGTCATCTTTTAGATCTTAGGGGAAAGGCTATGAGTTTTGGCTTTTATTATGTTGACATATATTTCTTCTATACCCCATTTTTTGAGAGTATATTAGTCTATTTTTATGCTGCTGATAAAGACATACCTGAGACTGGTCAATTTACAAAAGAAAGCGGTTTATTGGACTGACAGTTCCACATGGCTGAGGAGGCCTCACAATCATGGTGGAAGGTGAAAGGCACATCTTACGTGGTGGCAGACAAGAGAAGAGAGCTTGTGCAGGGAAACTCCCCTTTTTAAAATCATCAGGTCTCATGAGACTTACTCACTATCATGAGAACAACATGGGAAAAACCCGCCCCCATGATTTAGTTACCTCCCACTGGTATCTCCCATGACACTTGTGAATCGTGTGAGTTACAATTCAAGATGAGGTTTTGGTGGGGACACAAGCAAACCATATCAGAGGGTTTCTATCATGAAGGAATATTGGATTTTAGCAAATGCTTGTCTGGCATCAACTGGAACGGTCATATGATTTTTGTCCTTTATTCTGTTGATATGATGTATCACAACAATTGATTTGCATATGTTGAACCATGCTTGCATCCCTGGAATAAATCCCACTTGGTCATGATGAATGACCTTTTAAATATATTGTTGAATTTGGTTTGCTAGTATTTTGTTGAAGATTTTTGCATCCATATTTATCAAAGATTTTGGCCTGTAGTTTTCTATTTTGGATGTGTCTTTGTCTGGTTTTAGTATTAGGCTAATACTGGCCTTGTAGAATCAGTTTGCTGGTATTCCCTCCTCTTCAATTTTTTTAATACTTTGAGTAGGATTGGTATTAGATTTTCTTTAAGTTTTTGGTAGAATTCAGCAGTGAAGCCATCAGGTCCCAGGCGTTGAAGCCATCAGGTCCCAGGCGTTTCTTTACTGGGAGACTATTTATTACAGATTTAATCTCATTACTTGTTATTGGCCTGTTCACATTTTGGATTTCTTCATGATCCAATTTTGGTAGGTTTTACGTGTCTAGGAATTTGTCCATCTCCTCTAGATTTTCCAATTTATCGGCACATAGTTGTTCATAATAGCCAGTAGTGGCCCTTTGAATTTCTATGTATCAGTTGTAATGTCTCCTTTTTCATCTCTGATTTTATTTGGGTCTTCTCCCCTTTTTGTCTTAATCTGACTAAAGGTTTGTCAATTTTCTCAATAAACCATGTTTTTATTTCATTGATCTTTTGCATTTTGTTTTCTTCATTTCAAATTTATTTATTTCTGCTCTGATCTTTATTATTTCTTTTGTTTGTTTGTTTGTTTAAACCAGAGTCTCACTCTTTCTCCCAGGCTGAGGTGCAGTGGTGTCATGGCTCACTGCAGCCTTGACCTCCCAGGGTCAGGCCATCCTTTCACCTTTCAGCCTTCCAAGTAGCTGGGACTACAGGCACCACCACACCCAGCTAATTTTTGTATTTTTTGTAGAGATGAGGTTTTGTCGTGTTGCCCAGGCTGGTCTTGAGCTCCTTGGCTCAAGCGATCTGCCCACCTCACGCTCCCAAAGTGTTGGGATTACAGGTGTGAGCCATGACACCTGGGCTGTTTCTTTTCTTATACTAACTTTGGATTTGGTTTGCTCTTCCTTTTCTGGTTCTTTAAGATGAATCATTATGTTATTTGTTTGAGGTTTTTCTTCTCTTTTGATGTAAGCAATTATAGCTGGAAATTTTCCTGTTAATACTGTTTTTGCTGTATACCATAGGTTTTGCTATGTTGTATTTGTATTATCATTTGTTTCAAGAAATTTTTCAATTTCCTTCTTAATTTCTTCATTGACCCACTGGTCATTCACGGGCATATTGTTTAATTTCCATTTGTTTGTATAGTTTTCAAAATTCTTCTTCTTATTGATTTCTAGTTTTATTTCATTGTGGTCAGAAAAGTTGCTTGATGTTATCTCAGCAACTTCTTTGTTGTTTGAATGTTTTAAGACTTATTTTGTGACCTAACATATGGTCTATCCTTGAGAATGATCCATGTGCTGAGGAGAAGAACATATATTCTGTAGCCACTGGATGAAATGTTCAGTAAATATCTATCTGTTGGGTCCATTTGGTCTATAGTGCAGATTAAGTCCAATTGTTCTTTGATGATTTTCTGTCTGGGAGATCTGTCCAGTGCTGAAAGTGGGGTGTTGAAGGCTCCAGCTATTACTGTATTGAGGTCTATCTCTCTCTTGAGCTCCAATAATATTTGCTTTATATATCTGAGTGCTCCAGTATTGGGTGCATATATACTTACAATCACTATATCCTCTGACTAAGTTTACCCCTTTTTCATTATATAATGACCTTCTTTGTCTCTTGTTCATTTTTATCTTGAAATCTATTTTGTCTGATATAAGTATAGCTACACCTGCTCTTTTTTGGTTTCCATTGGCATGGAATATCTTTCTTCATCCCTTTATTCTCAGTCTATGTGTATCTTTGTAAGTGAAGTGTGTTTCTTTTTTTTCTTTTTTCTTTTTTCTTTTTCTTTTTCTTTTTTTCTTTTTTTTTTTTTTTTGGTGGAGTCTTCCTCTGTCACCCAGGCTGGAGTGAAATGGCATGATCTCGGCTCACTGCAGCCTCTGCCTCTTGGGTTCAAGCAATTTTCCTGCCTTAGCCTCCTGAGTAGCTAGGACTACAGGCATGTGCCACTATGCCCAGCTAATTTTTTATTTTTTGTATTTTTAGTAGAGATGGGGTTTCACCATGTTGGCCAGGCTGGTCTTGAACTCCTGACCTCAAGTAATCCACCCCCCTAGGCCTCACCCCAACATTGCTAAGCTAAAGGGAAAGGTCAAGCTGGGAACTGCTTAGGGGAAACCTGCCTCCAATTCTATTCAAAGTCACCACTCTGCTCACTGAGATAAATGCATATCTGATTGCCTCCTTTGGAGAGGCTAATCAGAAACTTAAGAGAATGCAGCCATTTGTCTCTTTTCTATCTATGACCTGGAAGTCCCCTAGCCTCTTCCAGTTTTCCTGCCTCTCTGGACTGAAATAATGTTTGTCTTACATATGTTGATTGATGTCTTGTGTCTCCCTAAAATGTATAAAACCAAGCTGTGCTCTGACCACCTTGTGCACAGGTCATCAGGACTGCCTGAGGCTGTGTCACAAGCACTATCCTCAACCTTGGCAAAATAAGCTTTCCTTTTTTTTTTTTTTTTTCTTTTTTTCTTTTTTTTTTTTTTGAGACGGAGTCTCGCTCTGTCTCCCAGTGGCGCCATCTCGGCTCACTGCAAGCTCCGCCCCCCTGGGTTTGCGCCATTCTCCTGCCTCAGCCTCCAGAGTAGCTGGGAGTACATGCACCCGCCACTACGCCTGGCTAATTTTTTTTTTTTTTTTGTATTTTTAGTTGAGATGGGGTTTCACCGTGTTAGCCAGGATGGTCTCAATCTCCTGACCTCGTGATCTGCCCCTCTCGGCCTCCCAAAGTGCTGGAATTACAGGCATGAGCTACCACACCTGGCCTCAAGTGTGTTTCTTGTAGGTAGCAGGTCATTGCATCTTATTTTTTCATCTATTCAGCCATTCTATGTCTTTTTATTTTAATAGTTTAGTTCATTTACATTTAATGTTATTATTGATGTTTTATTCTACTGCGGCCAAGATGGCACTCAAACCACAATACAAAGTCCTTCCCACTCTTCTTTCCCCTTTCCACAGGTAGAGGAACCTCTCTCAGTGGCCACCACCACCACTGGCCCATGGGGAGTTCTGCTAGGCTGCTGCTCATGTTCTGTTAAAGCCCAAGGGCTCTTCAATCAGCTTGTGGTGAATGCTGCCAGGCCTGGGACTCACCCTGAATTCTGGCTTGGGGCAAGGCCAGAAATGCTGCCCAAGAGCTGAGGCCTAGATTCCTGAACTCCAAGAGACTGCTTGTTGCTTACCTCACTGTGTCTGAGTGGGTTCCTAAGGTGCCAAATTCCCCTTTATTTTTCCCTCTGCCTTTCTCAAACAGGAGTCTCTCCATGTAGCCACCACAGCTGGTTTTGTGCTAAGTCTTACCTGACGCCAGCACATCTCAGTCTCTCCCAAGGCCCACAGCATACTACCTGGGTATTGCTGCTGGTTATTCAGGGCCCAAGGGCTCTTTCGTCAGCTGGTGATGACTCCTGGCAGAACTGGGTCCTTCCCTTCAAGGCAGTGGGTTCCCTTTTTCCCCAGGGTATGTCTAGTGATGTCATCCAGGAGCTAGGGCCTGGAATGGGGGTCTCACAACTCTAGCCAGTGCCCCATCCTACTGCAGCTGAGCTGGTATCCAAGAGGTAAGACAAAGTCCTCCTCAGTCTTCCCTGTCCTGTCCTCAAGTGAAAGGAAAGGGTCTCTTTCTCATTGCTGCGAGCTGCGCTGCCTGGGGTTGGGGGAGGAGTGGTGCAAGCACTCCCTTAGCCACCCCTGCTGGTGTCTCCCTAAGTCACATGCCCCCATAGTACACTGGCTCTAAGCTTAGCACAGCACTAGGAGTTGCCTAGAAATTGCAATCCTTGTGCCCTAGACTGCCTTTCAAGTTTACCTAGAACCTCAGAGTACTTTGGCCTGCGATTGGTGAGG
Organism: Symphalangus syndactylus; assembly: GCF_028878055.3. NCBI lineage: Eukaryota > Metazoa > Chordata > Mammalia > Primates > Hylobatidae > Symphalangus > Symphalangus syndactylus. The sequence continues at coordinate 118,758,324 of NC_072447.2, read as the reverse complement.
TTACTGAGAAACTTAAGTTCCAGCTGCTGGCATGAGCGATTCCCATCTGGCTAGGGCTGATCCAAATGCTCCCTCCATGCTTGGGTGCTTGTTGAGTGCAGCACAGCTTTGTTCCCCTCTGTGGCAGGGCAGCACTAAGTTCAATGTAAAGTCCCCCAGTCCCTGTGCTCTCCCTCCCCCAAGTGTACAGGCTTTCTGTCCTTGCACCGCTGGCTACTGTGGGTAGCTGGCTAATTTTTGTATTTTTAGTAGAGACGGTGTTTCACCATATTGTTTAGGCTGGTATCAAACTCCTGACCTCGTGATCTGCCTGCCCGGGCCTCCCAAAGTGTTGAGATTACAGGCGTGAGCCACCGTGCCTGGCCACAAGTGAATTTCTAAATGCATTTAATAATTGATTTCTAGACAAAACAGTTAAAAAGTATTAGAGTATCTCTAGCCAGTTAGTTTTAAATATTATTTGATTTATTTAAGTGGCATATATGTCTTCAAATGTATCTCATTACTATTGTGATAAAGCATAATAACTCATAAAATACATATTGATTTCATAAATATAGTACACTATTTTTATTTAAAGGTCAACCCCCTGGAAAATATTTTGACACATTTTCTATGATCATTGTTAGTTTTATATGGGAATAAAGAAGCCACTGGGATTGTAAAATAACCTGATTTATTCTGAGTCAGAGTTTATGCACAAGTTATTGTCTCTCTTTTGAAATTAATATAAGCTTCTGAGGCTAGTCCGATTCAGTGGTGTTTACAACGAATTGCTCACAATTACACATTTCTTTGTTTATTTTCCACTCCCGCTGCTTCACTTGACTAGCCTCAAAAAATGTATATGTATATGTATATGTATATGTATATGTATATAAAAGCTTCTGAGATGGACTGACCTGTCTGTTTTTCTGGTTTTTAAACTAGGCCTTTATTGTAACATTTGAATTTAGATGTAATAAAACTTCAGTAATTCAGAATTCAGACTAATACTAGTTGGGGATAGCCGAGTTGAATTAGTAAAAACTTGGAATTAGAGAGTATTCTCAAATCAATGTATATATTAGGTTTGGAGTTTCAAGACATTTAAATATGTGCAGTAATGCAAACTTAGCATCTTTCTAAGTTTTCATGTATAATGAGTATTTTAAATTAGAATTGTAGTTGAGTAACAGTAATACATTTCCCATTTTCTAAGTTCTTAAGTATATCATCTTGTATTTCTTTGCATTTCAATTATTCTCTTATTCTTCTATGTCTTTCCTGCCTCTTTACCTTTCACCTTATAAATGTGCTCAAACCTCTGTTATAGGGAAGAAAAAGTAATATCTTTTCCCTACCCATTGCAAGAATCATAGCTGACACCCCATAACAAAAGATGGATTAACAAGAGAAAACCATAAAAATTTAATCAAGTTTTTATGTGACACAGGATCCTTCAGAAATGAAGACCCAAAGACCCAGGGAAAACCGTATGTTCATGCTAAGTCTGATGAAAGAAATGAATAGTTGTGGAGACACGTGATTGAACAAAAAAAGGGTATGATCTAATGGTAACAAACTGGGCCTGTTTGTTGAGAATCTTTTCTGTGTCTCTCTATGACATTCCTTCTCCTTTGGTATGCTGCAGGAAACTTGTCACATGCATCTTAAAGGGAGAAGGGAAGAGGTCAGAGAGTGACCTTTCTAGATTGTATGGCTTGCTTTGTGAGACGGGGAATTCTAGTTTCTATTACCTGCCTTAGGGAGAGGAAGGGGGGCTGAAGAAAGCGGGGCCTGGAGAAGGTCAGAGAGTGACCTTGAAGGTGCCATGTCTTGGGGTAGTATTTTCTGAGCCTTGACACTACCATTATCCCTGACTGCCCTTTTAGCTGTTGCCTTATCTCTTTGCTCTCTAAAGCTAAACTTTCTTTTTTTTTTCTTTTGAGACGGAGCCTCGCTGTGTCACCCAGGCTGGAGTGCAATGGCGCGATCTCAGCTCACTGCAACCTCTGCCTGCCGGGTTCAAGCGATTCTCCTCCCTCAGCCTCCCGAGTAGCTGGGATTATAGGCGCCCTCCACCACACCTGGCTGATTTTTGTATTTTTAGTAGAGACGGGGTTTCACTTTGTTGGCTAGGCTGGTCTTGAACTCCTGACCATGGCCAGGGCCAAACTTTTCTATTTCTAGTTCTCCAGTTTCTGATCATTCCTTAACCCACTGCAATCTGGCATTCGCTTCCATTTCTCCATTGAAATAGCCCCTCGCTAGATTTTAACATGCACCTACTAATGGCAAAATCCAATGTAGCATTTGACAATGATGACCACATCTTCCTTCTTGATACTCCTGTCTTGGTTTCTATCTCATTTTTCTTCCCTGTTATCATTTTGATGTCCTTGTCTAACTTTTCTTCTGCTTGCTCTTAGGGTCTGATCCTCATTTTATTACTCTAAAAAGCGCTCGCTGGAGTGTTAATGACTCTAGATGTTTCTTATATTCTGCTGTGTCTAAATTTGCATCCTATAACTTTTTTTCTGTTCCCTAAATCTGTGTTTCTAATTGTTTGGATGCCCTACATATATTTCAGGTTAAGTATCTACCCCATCCCCTACCATGGAACTTGCTGTTCCTTTCTGTTCTTTATTTTAGTTAATTGTAATGGTATCTACCCAGTTGTCTAAGCTCTCTATTCCTCAGTCTTTCTTGATTCTTTTTCTTTCTCATTCCCATCACCTAATTGGTTATCAGCCCTAATGTATGCATCCTTTCTGCAATTCATGTCTATCTCTATTGCCCTTGCCCTTTTTGGAACCCTCATACTTTCTTGCCCAGGCAGTTGTGATAACCGATTAATGGTCCTGCTTTCTCAGCCCTTGGATAATTCTCTGGCTTTAAATTTCTTTATTCTAGTGTTCAGTAGCACCATAGGTTGACTATAGTTAATAATAATTTATTATATATTTTAAAATAGCTAGAAGAAAAGATTGATAATGTTCCCAGCACAAAGAAATGATAAATGTCTTTGAGGTGATTACCCTGATTTGATGATTACACATTGTATGCATGTATCACAGTATCACAAGTACCTGATAAATATGTACAAGTATGTATCAATAAAAAATAATTATCAGACAATGTGAGAAAATGCCCTTAAATAAAACTGTAAATCTGTAAGTTTTCTCTTAAATAAAACTGTAAATCATCTAAAAAATTTCTTACTGGCTTCCCATTACCAATAAGATAAAGTTTGGATTTGTTAAAATCTTCGTGGACCATTCCTTCTTTCCTTTTCTATATTTCATTACCTGCCAAAATTCACTTTCCTCACTAGCCTCATTAAACTGCTCTTTGTTTTCTACACAGGCTGTGCTTTCTTAGTTCTTTCTGCTTTTCTTCTTCTGAGAATGTCCATTAGCCCTTTTATCTCTGGCAAATTCCTATTAATTAGTGTTTAGAAATGGGAGTATAGTTGTCCCTCTGTATCTGCAGGTTCCACATGCATTCAGCCAACCATGATTGAAAATATGTGGGAAAAAAGGCAAAAAAAAGGTAAAAATAATACAAATAAAAATATAGTGTAACAACTGTTTAGATATCATTTACATTGTATTCATATTATAAGTAATCTGGAGATGATTTAAACTATACAGGAAGATGTGAGTAGGTTATATGCAAATACTGTGCCATTTTATATGAGGGAAGGGACTTGAATATCTGTGAATTTTGGCATGGGTGAGGCGGGGGTAGGGGTCTTGGAACCAATCCCTTGCAGATATCAAGAGATGATTTTATGGCACAGTGCCTGGGCTTATAGAATCAAACCACTTGGGTTCCAGTCCTTACTTGGATACCTATTAACTATGTGACTTTATCAAGTCATGTAACCTTAATTAAGTTTGTTTTTTAAAACTTTATAAATGAGTGTAACAGTACAGGCATACTTAAGAGATACTGTGGGTTTGATTCCAGACAACGCCATTAAAGCAAATATCTATTCAATAAAGCAAGTCACATGAATATACATCAATAAAGCAAGTCACGTGAATATTTTTTGGTTTTCCAGTGCATAAAAGTTATGTTTACATTGTTCTGTAATCTACTGTGTAATAGTATTATGTATTAAAAATGATATACCTTAATTAAAAATATTGCTAAAAATTACTCACAATTATCTGAGCCTTCAGCGAGTCATAATCTTTTTACTGGTGGGGGGTCTTGCATAGATGTTGATGGTGGTTGCTGAAAGTTGGGTGAATATGGCAATTTCTAGTTTGCCACATCAATGGACTTTCCTTTCACAACAGATTTCTCTGTAGCATGCGATGCTGTTAGATAGCATTTTACCTACAGTAAAACTTCTTTCAAAATTGGAGTCAATCCTCTAAAACCCTGCCACTGCTTTATCAAATAAGAGTATGTCACATTGTAAATCATTTGTTGTCATTTCAACAGCGTTCACAGCTTCTTCACCAGGAGTAAATTCTACCTTAAAAATCCCCACCTTTTTTGCACATCCATTAAAAGCAACTCCTTATTTGTTAAAGTTTTTTTTTTTTTTTTTTTTTTTTTGAGATGGAGTCTCACTCTGTCGCCCAGGCTGGAGTGCAGTGGCGCAATCTCGGCTCACTGCAAGCTCCGCCTCCCGGGTTCACTCCATTCTCCTGCCTCAGCCTCTCCGAGTAGCTGGGACTACAGGCGCCCGCCACCACGCCCGGCTAATTTTTTTGTATTTTTGGTAGAGATGGGGTTTCACCATGGTCTCGATCTCCTGACCTCGTGATCCACCCGCCTCGGCCTCCCAAAGTGCTGGGATTACAAGCGTGAGCCACTGCGCCCGGCCTAAAGTTTTATCATGAGATTACAGTAATTCAGTCACATCTTTAAGCTCTACTTCTAGGCCAGGCGTGGCAGCTCATGCCTGTAATCCTAGCACTTTGGGAGGCCGAGGTAGGTGGATCCCTTGAGCTCAGGAGTTTGAGACCAGCTCGGGCCAATGGCAAAACCCCGTCTCTACAAAAAATACAAAAAAATTAGCTGGTCATGGTGGCACATGCCTGTAGTCCTCTCTATTTGGTCGAGGGTGGCTGAGGCCGGAGGATTGTTAGAGCCCAGGAGGTCAAGGCTGCAGTGAGCCAAGATCACGACACTGCACTCCAGCCAGGGGACAAAGTGAGACCCTGTCTCAAAAAAAGAAAAGAAAAGAAAAGAAAAAGCTCTACTTTTAGTTCTCCTGCTGTTTCCACCACATCTACAGTTATTTCCTCCACTGATGTCTTGAGCCCTTCAAAATCGTCCATGATGATCAGAAAGAATTTCTTCCAAACTCTCATTAATGTTGATATTTTGACCTCCTCCCATAAATTATAAATGTTGTTAATGGCATCTAGAATGATGAATCATTTGCAGAGGTTTTCAATTTACTTTGCCCAGGCCCATCAGAAGAATCACTATCTATGGCCCCAATAACTTTATGATATGTTATTACTTAAATAGTAAGACTTGAAAGTTGATATTACTCCTTGATCCATGCACTGCAGAATGGATGTTGTGCATGAAAACATTGATCTCTTTGAACATCTTCGTCAGAACTCTTGGTTGACTAGACTCATTGTAAATGAGCAGTAATATTATGAAAGGAATCTTTTTTTCTGAGCTCGATAGTGGGCTTAACATATTCAGTAAAGCATGCCATAAACAGATGTGCTGTCATCCAGGCTTTGCTGGTCTATTTATAAAGCACAGGCAGAATAGATTTAGCATAATTCTTAAGGGACCTAGGAGTTTTGGAATGGTTAAATGAACATTGGCTTCAATTTAGAGTCAGCAGCTGCATTAGCCCCTAACAAGAGTCAGCCTGTTCTTTGAAGCTTTGAAGCAGGCATTGACTTCTCTCTATCTACAGCAAGTCCTAGATGTCATATTCTTCCAATAGAAGGCTATTTTGTCTACATAGAAAATTTGTTGTTTACTGTAGTCACCTTCATAAATTGTCTTAGCTAGCTAGATCTTCTCTATAACTTGTTTCAGCTTCTACATCAGCACTTGCTACTTCACCTTGCACTTTTATGTTACGCAGTCAGCTTCTTTCCTTCAATCTTATGAACCAACCAGCCTCTACAGCTTCCAGCTTTTCTTCTGCAGCTTCCTCACCTTGACTTCATAGGATTGAAGAGCGGGCCTTGCTCTGGACTAGGCTTTGTTTTAAGGGAATGTTGTGGCTGGTTTGCTATTCTATCCAGATCACTCAAACTTTGTTCATGTCAGCAATAAGGCTGTTTCACTTTCTTATTTTTGGTACGTTCACTGGAATGAGTAGCACTTTTAATTTTCTTCAACACTTATTTGCCTTCACAGCTTGGTTAATTGGAGCAAGAGGCCTAGCTTCACCCTATCTCTGCTTTCTACGTGTCTTCCTCACTAAGCTTAATCATTTCAAGCTTTTTATTTAAAGTGAAAGACATACTATTTCTTTTCACTTGAACACTTAGAGGCCATTGTGGGATTATTAGTTGGCCTAATTACAATATTATTGTGTGTCAGGGAATAGGAGATAGGGAACAACTGGTTAGTGGAGCAGTCAGAACACAAGCAACATTTATCAGATTAAGTTTGCTTTCTTATATGGGCGTTGTTTGAGTCACCCCTCAAAAATTACAATAGTAACATCAAAGATCACTATCACAGATCACCATAACAGATATGATAATAATGAAAAAGTTTGAAATATTGTGAGAATTCTCAAAATTTGACGGACATGTAGTGAGTACGTGCTATTGGAAAAATGGCACCAATAGACTTGCTTGATACAGGGTTGCCACAAACTTTTTCTGCATATTTTGAAACTTTGTATTTGCACATTTAAAAAATTGTATATCCCAATAAATAAAATCACTGGAACAAAAAAATTGATACTCTGATTAAACTGAATTTTGTAGCTTGCAGGACACTAAATTGGGCCAGGTTGGTTTTACTCTAGCTTTCACTGTCATTCCACCCTGCTTCTTCCTTCACCAACATTCAAATTCTTTTCCTTATCTGCCAGCCAGGCAGACGGGAGAGGCAAGAGCAGTCTTCATTTTCAGTAGCTCTTGATTCTTTGATGTGAGAGGAACAGCACAGTCATTTAAACTTGATCCGACCTCTTTGCATCTTGCAAAGTTAATCAGCCAAAAGAAGTAAAATATGAAGGCAATGCTTGTGCAATGTACAGTTCATTTTCATGATGTATACCTCATTATGATTTGTCTGCTTGCTTCTCCTGTTTGGTCATTTCTTTGGAAGGCAGTGGATTTTTTTCTTGTGTTTTTTGTCTTCTTCAATTTTGACTTGCCAAATTTCTCAATCCCAGCCATATTGGGTTTGTTGGATGTGGTTGCCAAGGAAGTGGAGTAAGGCGTTTGAGCGAGCAGAATCTGGTCTGCTCATAACTATTAAATTATTTAATAATAAAAGTACTTAGAATTACACTTGCCACAGAGTGACCACTTAATAAATATTAGCATATTCACTCAAGTATCACTGTTTCATTGACATAGATTAAAACCAAAAATAAGTGCCTTCAGTGATTGTCTTGCCTGATAAATAGGATTTTTTCACACATGCCAATTTCATTCAGTGGCTCTCTGGCACACTGAGTTGAAGGCATATTGAGATTCTGTGTGAGATCACCTGGAAAGAACATGCTGCTAGATTAGTGATAGTTGCCATAGGAGAGACAGTGGAGGAAGAATACGTTTTGTATTTATTATCCCTAATACAGCTCATCCCCCAGTTTTTGGCTGAGATATCAGGTTGATTATCTGTTTTTCCAAGTGTTGTGGTTGAGATATCAGGTTGGTTATCTATTTTTCCAAGGGTTATGGAAGATAATGCTGCATATGTAAAGGGGACCATTAAATAGAACCAATGGAACAGAACAGAGCCCTCAGAAGTAATACCACACATCTACAACCATCTGATCTTTGACAAACCTGACAAAAACAAGAAATGGGGAAAGGATTCCCTATTTAATAAATGGTGCTGGGAAAACTGGCTAGCCATATGTAGAAAGCTGAAACTGGATCTCTTCCTTACACCTTATACAAAAATTCATTCAAGATGGATTAAAGACTTAAATGTTAGACCTAAAACCATAAAAACCCTAGAAGAAAACCTAGGCATTACCATTCAGGACATAGGCATGGACAAGGACTTCATGACTAAAACACCAAAAGCAATGGCAACAAAAGCCAAAATTGACAAATGGGATCTAATTGAAGAGCTTCTGCACAGCCAAAAAAACTACCATCAGAGTGAACAGGCAACCTACAGAATGGGAGAAAATTTTTACAATCTACCCATCTGACAGAGGGCCAATATCCAGAATCTACAAAGAACTTAGACAAATTTACAAGCAAAAATCAAACAATCCCATCAAAAAGTGGGCAAAGCATATGAACAGACACTTCTCAAAACAGACACATGAAAGAATGCTCATCATCACTGGCCATCAGAGAAATGCAAATCAAAACCACAATGAGATCCCATCTCAGACCAGTTAGAATGGCCATCATTAAAAAGTCAGGAAACAACAGGTGCTGGAGAGGATGTGGAGAAATAGGAACACTTTCACACTGTTGGTGGAACTGTAAACTAGTTCAACCATTGTGGAAGACAGTGTGGCGATTCCTCAAGATTCTAGAACTAGAAATACCATTTGACCCAGCCATCCCATTACTGGGTATATATCTAAAGGATTGTAAATCATGCTGCTATAAAAACACATGTACATGTATGTTTATTGCAGCACTATTCACAATAGCAAAGACTTAGAACCAATCCAAATGCCCAATAATGATAGACTGGATTAAGAAAATGTGGCACATATATACCATGGAATACTATGCAGCCATAAAAAAGGATGAGTTCATGTCCTTTGTAGGGACATGGATGAAGCTGGAAACCATCATTCTCAGCAAACTATCGCAAGGACAGAAAACCAAACACTGCATGTTCTCAGTCATAGGTGGGAATTGAACAATGAAAACACTTGGACACAGGGTGGGGAACATCACACGCTGGGGCCTGTCATGGGGTGGAGGGAGGGGGGAGGGATAGCATTAGGAGATATACCTAATGTAAATGATGAGTTAATGGGTGCAGCATACCAACATGGCACATGTATATATATGTAACAAACCTGCACGTTGTACACATGTATCCTAGAACTTAAAGTATAATAAAAAAATTGACCACAAATATAAGTATATACAAATGTAAAAATAATAACAATTTTAAAAATTTACAAAAAAAGAACCTTGAATGCCAGGCATAGAAGTTTGGACATAATCTGAAAGTTAGTAGGTGTTACAACAGGGCAGTCATGAGTTGCAAACGGAAGGTTAATCTGCCAGTGATTTGCAGCATCATTTGCAGTGAAGAGGAGTCAGAAGTAAGAATTCCAGTGGTTGTCATACTGTATTTTCTTGACTCTAAGAAGCATTTTTTCACATATAAGCACAGTTCTTATGTAGTAGGGTTGTTAAGAAGATTAAATGGGTTAATACATGTAAGACATTTAAATCAGTGCCTGGCATATAGCAAGCACTAGTACAAGTGTTATCTATCATCATTATTACAGTTATTAAACAATCAATATATACATTTAATGTAGTGTTTTTTAACATGAAAGCAGTAGGTTTCTTAATAATGAATGACATATTAGAATGGTGAGATTATAGACCAGGTGTAAGATAATGAGGGCCTGGAAAAGGGTGGTAGTTGTGAGAATTCCAAAGAAGTAAGTCTGAGAGAGATTAAAAAAAGAATTGACTTGATGACATATTGGATATAGTGAATTAAGAAAAAGGAAAATTCTAAGACAACCCTCAGATTACTTACCTGAATGAATGGGAAATAGCTTGGCTTAAGAAAGAAATGTTACTTGATCTGTGTAAAGTATTTATAACAATGCCTTGCACATGGAAAGCATTATTTTTGTTAGTTATTAGTAGTAGGACTATTTACACCTGTTATATACTTAAATTTGTTATCAGGTAATGTAATAAAGCTACCAAAATATGAAAGAATCTTGTACATAATTTACTAGTAGAGAATTTATATGTTCAAGGGAAAATAAATTATGTGTTTTAAATATTTTTCAGTATAAATCAATGAGGAAGAGTTCAAGTGGCAATGAAAATGAGGTGAGAAAAGATAATATTAATAATTATTTGAAGTGTTTACTTATGAAGTTGGCTCAGTGAGAGTAAAATGCAATCCATTTTTCAGTTTGTTTGTTATTGATTTAATGCATGGTTTATTTTCCAACAATAAAAGCATATGAGCATCGTCATACAATTATTAATTTAATCATTTAATTTCCATATATCCTTTAGAATGGAATTACTAATAATTCAGTTTTAGAATTTTATCATCATTCGTCTTAGACCTGTCATCTATGAGTGTAAGTGTGTTGTCTTTCACATCTTTTATCTTTCTAAATCAGCCTGGTTGTCAATTGAGATTTTTTTTTAGGAACTTTGTTTAGGAACTCCTTCCACAAATTCTGCATACTATTTTAAAATTTAAAATTTGACTTCTACAGTTTGTGCATTACCATAAACCTTTCTACTGCACAGCGTAAACTATGCAGCAGCCTATCATTATTGAAAAGATATATTCTCATTACTATAAGTACTTAAGTTTTGTGTATTTTTGTTGGAGAGATTGGTATTTAATTTGATGTTGGGTACTTGGCAGGGCTTCTGAAAATGTCTTCAGTTTTAGGAAATAGAATCACACAGGGAAAAATAATGAATAGAGCCAGATGATTGGTCGTCTGCCAGCTCAGCTGCCGATTTCTCTCCATGGCCTCTCCAGTAGTATTTACTGGGATGAATAAAAGTCAGTTATGGCTATAGCTGGTCATATTTTCACTGTTAGTATTTATGTTTAAGCCTAAACTACATGTTTTGTATGGGTATGCTTGGCAATATTTACCCGTGCATGAGCACAATCAGTTCCTGTACACCTGCCCAAGCTTTCCATTGCACCAACTCCACAAGATCCCAGCTTACCCTTTAAATATTATTCCCAGGGAATGGCCTACTGTGTGGTCTCTAGCATGTCTTCACCAGCTGTCAGGCCTTCAGTGGATAACACCTGTGTACCTGCTGAAGCCTCTCAGATTGGTCTGTAGTCCAGACCTCTCCCCTGAGGTTCAAGCCCTTGCAATATTTTATCCATCTTCCTACCTGCTTAGAATTTCTGCTGGATATATCTCATAAACCCAATAGGACTAAATATGTTCAAAACTGAGTTTTTAAAAAATTTTTGCTTCTAAACCCACTTTTTCACTAACATCCAAACATCCAGTTTGTGCAGTGGCTCTCAACTTTGGCTGTACACTAAAATTACCAGGTGAGCTTTAGAAAATACTGTCGCCTGGGTCACACCCCCTAGATACTATAATTTAATTGGCATGTGGTATGGACTGAGCAATGAAGTTTTTAACGTTTCCCATGTGAGTTTAATGTCCAGCCAAGGTTGAGAACTACTGAGTTAATGGAATCACCTTCCATCATCTAGCTGGAGCAGGGGCTGGCAAATTATGATCCAGGGGCCAAATTTGACATACCGTATGGGTTTGTAAGTAAAGCTGCATCAGAAAACAGCCATACTCATTTGCCTATGGCTACTTTTTCATTACTGTGGCAGTGTTTGAGTATAGTAGCCCTCCTTTTTTCTCCATTTCACTTTCCAAGGTTTCAGTTACCTGTGGTCAACCACAGTCTAAAAATAGGTGAGTACAGTACAATAAGACACTTAGAGACCACATTTACATAACTTTTATTATAATACATTGTTATAGTTGTTCTATTTTATTATTAGTTATTGATGTTAATCTCATACCTGATTTATAAATTAAACTTTATCATTGCCTGCCTCAATATCTAATCAGTAGCCAAGACTTACTGTTTGTTTATTTGCACTAAAATATTTTGCATACATTCCTCTTTTATTTCTACTGTTTCTGCTCTGGCAGAGGCCCTCATCCATTTCTTGCCTGTTCTACTGCAATAGCTTCCTTACTCTTCTCCCTTTCTCTAGTCCATTCTCACTGCAGCCAGAGTGGTCGTTTCAAAGAACACAGATGCAATCAGGCCATTCCCTGGCTTGGAAACCTTCGGTTTCCCCCCATAACTTAGAAGATAAATTCTAGATCCTCCTTTATCAAGCCCCTGCTTGCCACATCAGCCTTAATTCACAACTTGCTCTTCTTTCACCTTACCCTCCATTCACCTTACCCTCCAGCAAGACAAAACTGCTCAGAGGTTTTATGCACTCATCTTTACATTTGTTGCTTCCATGCTTTGGTTCTTCTCCTCTCATCTTAGCATGTTGTTCCCTTCTTTCTTTTTGTGGTAAACACTCAGTTTTTTTACTGAATTTATACTTTCTCAGGAAACTTGCCTTTCTCTACCATCTTCATCATCCCCCCCAAGTGCCCCTTATCTGTGTCTCATAATATGCCATGCATTGTTCTGTATTATATTGAGAATGTTGTATTACCTGTATACATGAATCTATTTCTGTCCTCAACCGAAAGGTCCTTCAGTGGGTGATATTTTACTAAATTTCAGTATTCTCAGTGTCTAGCATAGTGTCTGACATATAGTAGGTAGCCAATAATCATTTGTTGAATGAATACATTTTCTATGTAGTGTGCATATTCAAAGTTAAATGTCAAAATTTTCATATTTGGTTGGCAATAGAATAGTCATTTAAAAATCATGGACCATTTAATATTTTATTAAATTAAATTCTTTGTAGTTATCAATAAGCCTATATTAGATACATGTAAATTTTCAGATGAAAGTTATTTGGGGTGATGGAGATTTTGCATGCCTTCATTTACATGTCTCAGATTGGTAACACATCCCTGCTGTTATATGTAGATAGTATTTTTCAAACTTTAAAGTACTATATTTCGAACCACTTGAGGGTCTTATTGAAATGTAGATTCTGATTAGTTAGGTCTCCGGTGAGGCCTGAGATTCTGCATCTCTAAACTCCCAGAGGATCCCTATGCTGCTGGTTCACAGACCACATGTAGAGTAGTTCTTCCTTTAGTAGTTGGTCAAAACGATTTTTATTTTCCTTTTGTATGTTTAAATCATCATTTGTATTGTAATTTCATCTTCCATCTTTTTATTTTTATGTTTTAGCAAGACAGTGATAATGCTAATATGTCACCACAATCTCCAGTATCATCTGAGGTACAAGTTCTGTTTTTATATGTCTTAAAAATATGTTTTGTATGTTTTCTGTGTTTTACATAAGATTCTTCCTTGCCAGTTCTCTGTAACCTGATTTTTTTTGCAATGTAATTTATTCACTCATATTTTAAAATCCATGGCAGATGAGTTTGTACAAACCTTCTAGCCTATAAAAAATTCTAAGAATGCCATTTTTCGGTGAAAATATTGATACTAGCACTTGTTTATTTATGATTTTCTTATTGGGAAGTGTCTGTAGATTGCAGAAAAGAATTCACTTTATCAAATCTATGCTTTCTCATTCATCCATATTTTAAAATAAATGATAGATTTTAAGAACAACTTTCAAATTTTAAATTTGAAAAAAGTACTTCAGCATTGTGCAATGGCCTTTGGTTTTTCTTGTAACCAGTCAGGTCTGAAACCAATGCAAAAGAAATTTCCTTTTTCCACGAGAAACATCCCTGCAGTGGGTTGTTCCTATCGACAGGAGGTTACACGTTTTTGGGAGAATGGGTATCAGAAAGTTAGAGTTTGTGAAATCTCGATCAAATAGTCTGGTGGCTTGAATGACTGATTCTTCTAATTTATTTATTCAAGTCTATTGCTTTACAACAAGAGATCAATTTTAAAAATTCTAAACGCTATCTCTTCTACTTCAGATTACCTTAAAGTGTATTGGCATTAGTAAGTAAATGATTACACATTGATGTGATGAATTCAACACTTTGCCCAAAGTGTTGGATGGCCCAAATTCACTGTGTAACTTTGGTTACATAGATGCTGTTAATATTTCATTATATGTAGGTGGTGTTGCTTTTTTAATAGGCTAAGATTCTTTGTTGTTGTGGGTGATCTGCATTACAAAACTTTTAAATGGATTTGGACATTAATTTTATAAACATGTTTCTAAATTATTTATATGATAGGTAAAATGGTATACATACTTTTAGAAAACAATTTAAATTAGGATATCTTAAAATTAGTCTTTGTCATATGCTTTTGTAATTCTTTTACTTTAAGTTACAAGTATAAGCGTATAAGTGACTACTACTTATTTGTCTGCTTGATATATGACTTTATGATCTGTGCTCACAGGGAAGACTATTCATACCAAATTTCCCAAATAATTTACATCGCTATATATATGACACATGATCTCACTCTGTTGCCCAGGCTGGAGTGCAGTGGCACGATCTCAGGTCACTGCAACCTCCACCTCCCACATTCAAGCGATTCTTGTGCCTCAGCCTCCCGAGTAGGTAGGACTACAGGCACATGCCACCACACCTGGCTAATTTTTGTATTTTTAGTAGAGACAGGGTTTCACCATGTTGATCAGGCTGGTCTTGAACTCCTGGCCTCAAGTGATCTACCTGCCTTGGCCTCCCAAAGTGTTGAGATTACAGGTGTCAGTTTTATAATATATTTTTTATTTCATTTGGATCAGTGAAATTTTCATCTTAGGAATTCATATTAATTTAACCAAAATAGTGAAGACAAACTGGGAGGCTTGTAGATTTGGATAGGGTGGTGAGTATGTATGTGCTTTGGTAACTCAACTGACATTTAACTTGAACTGCATATCACATGTTAACAGAAGATTTAGGTAATCTACAGAATTCTGATTGCATTAATTTCATGTGTGAATGGAAAAGAGTAAAACCAATTAGTGTAATGCTTTACTATTAACAAAGTGCTTGCCTGTATATTTGTACCTAAAAGCAGCCCCGTAAAATAGGTATGATCCTCATCATTTTACAGCTGAAGAGATGGGTAACTTTCCAAACTATCTTAGTTAATAAATGGCAGAGAAGTGACTGAAGCTGAGCCCTACTCACTTCACAGAGTTGTTGCACAGATTAAATAAGGTGCTGCTAAGATTACATTATTTTATCACTTTACACAGTAGTTTCATTTAGTCATCTCATTTAATCTTCACAGTAACCTCATTTGAAAGATGAAGAAACAATCACAGAGAAATTGTATGTTGTGCTCAAAACATAGCCTGAGATTTCTAACTCCACCGGCAGATTTGTTTAATGTACTACAGATCTTTCCACAGCAAACCACTGTGTGTGAAACATTTGAAACAATATTCATTCAAATAGAAGAGATGATATTTATCATCTATCATTCTGCAGTCCCTGTACAAATAGGTTTGCCTTCAGATTATCTACTGTTAGGTGTTAAGTCCATAGTAGATGCTGAGTAAATACTAAATTCACTTACCTTTTCATTGAAGCTTACTTCTTTTTTTGGGCAACTTCAACCTGATTCTTTCAAAAAGTATGATCTATTTTATACAGTTCACTAATGATTTTCATTTTCTTTCTATTTTGAAAGTTTAAAGCCTATATAGTTAGCTCAACTAGCAAATATTAGTTGACCTCTTAAAAGTGACATGTATCAACTTGAATTGAAATGCAAGTTACTTTTCTCTTCACTAATCATAGGAAAATAAGTATCTCCCCAAATTGGCATGGACATGAATAAGCACCTTGATTATTTTGAAAGAAAAGAAGTTTTATTATTTATTTATTTTTAACTTTTTAATTTTTTTTAGGAATATGACAGAACTGATGGTTTTTCACACAGTCCCTTTGGCTTGAAGCCTAGATCAGGTAAATAGATATTCTGTAAATAAAATTTATTAGTTATATTTGAAACTAGTTTCCCAGCTTAAATGGGATTGATTCCATAGTTTTAAGTACACATAGATTCTTTCTTCTCTCCTAAAAGCAATTTTCTCTTAATGTTATTTGTCTTTCCAATTCCCATTCCCATTTCTTTCTTCCACTTTACCTTCAAGCTCCTGAAACCTCAGCTTTTTGCCTTAGATATACTGCAGTCTTATTTCTACTCTACTGTGACTGCTGTTAGAATGACCACTCTGCCAGCAGACCAAACACTGTTTGAAATTATAGCACTTCATTATATTGTGGTTTTATAAAGGGATCTTTTCGCATTTGGCAAGCCCAAAAGAAAATGGATCCATGTTACTTGGCAAGGTATTGAATTATAGTTTTTATTCCTGAATAACTGTATTGACTTTCAAGAATAATTTCCTTTTTTAAAAGATAAAAGGCTGACATATGTTCAGTAATCATTTTTAACCTGGGCCATAAGTTTCTAATAACGTATGTTTGAGTAAGAACATGTATAGGTGGTAGAAATCATTAACTTATCTTCCCTGTTGCTTTCAATTATGCACATAAATAGAGTTCAAATATATTTTCTAAAAATATTTGGAATGTATTAGTGAGTAATAATGTTTTATGTAATTTTGTATTGATTCTTTTTATCATGCCTCTTTCCCCATCAATAGTTGCTCCTTCCCATTAATTTTGTAACAAGTTAGGAAATTTCTGTTTTTATAGCTTTTAGCCGCTCATCTCGCCAAGAATATGGGGCAGCAGATCCAGGATTTACAATGAGAAGAAAGATGGAACATTTACGGGAAGAGCGAGAGCAAATACGACAACTTCGCAACGTAAGTCAGTTTGCTCTTTCAGATCTGCTTTGTGGAAATGGGTTTAACTTGGAAAATTAATAAGGTGTATAGATTTTATTTTCAATGCTCCTTAAAATGTTTGGATATCCAACAATTAGTAATGTAAACATTTAACATATATGTTTAGATAGAGTATCTGATTTATATCTGTTTTTCTATAGAATCTTGAATCCAGGTTAAAAGTAATTTTGCCTGATGACATTGGAGCTGCACTGATGGATGGGGTTGTTCTTTGCCATTTAGCCAATCATATAAGGCCACGTTCTGTTGCTAGTATTCATGTGCCATCACCAGCAGTGGTAAGTTTTGTTTACAATTTGTTAGTTCTCTAAAGGAAGATATAGCTTCTTAAAATTGTCTTTAAATAATATACCTCAGTGAACTTAGTTTTCAGTTTTGATTAAGTTCCATAGAAAAATGCCTAAAAGTACATTTTTTCCCTCTTTACAGCCCAAACTGAGCATGGCAAAATGTCGAAGAAATGTAGAAAATTTTCTTGATGCTTGTAAAAAGTTGGGCGTCTCACAGGTAATTGTTATTTATCTAACAACGTGATCACTTAAATTTGAATTTATTATATGCAAACTGGGGTTCTTCTTAAAGCAATGAATAATGCTTTCTGAACATGAAAATGAATGCCTTCTCTTGGTACCTTCTCCTGAGCTCCAGCTTTCGCTGTAGCAGTTATCTAATGAATGTTTTTAAGCTACCTTTAAAGTCGTTTATGAAATAGCTACAAATATGGAAAATCATGCACATCACTGACCAAACATAACTTGGTGGCCATATTTACAACTTGGTTGTGATGTCATTGTTACCATCTTTTTTTCCTTCTTTTTTTTTTTTTTTTTGCTAGAGAACATTTGGACTCCTTTGTAAGTCATTGGATTGATTCTGATTGGAAGATTTGCATTCAGTGTGAACAGCTTTTTAAACTTTATTTAAAATGCAAAATTGGAAATTATACCAGCATATTATGATAATACCTGTATTGGACAAACTTTGAAATTTTTAGGAATTGTCTTATGTTTCATGTAATAATTGCACTACTATACAATTAACCATTAAAGCAGTATTGTAAATATATAAGGAACATGTATAATCACAATATTGCTTCTTTGTAAAGTGTTATAAACCTAACCTCAACATGAATGACTATGGAGAGAAATGACATTGTTGTCAGAGCACAATTAAGTTGTTGTGCTTGTTAAGCTGTCTTTTGAACAGTGTCTTAATAATCTGGTCTACAGATCCCACTTTAATCTCTTCCCTCAAGTAAGTAAACATAATTTAATGTGTAGAGAATCAGTGAATTGTTGGGTAATTTGGAAATTACATAATGTTCTCTAATTACCTCTTGTCTATAGTTGATGTGATGGGTTTTTTTGTTTTTGTTTTTGTTTTTTGAGACGGAGTCTCACTCTGTCGCCCAGGCTGGAGTAGTGCAGTGGCACGATCTCGTCTCACTGCAACTGCCACCTCCCAGTTCAAGCAGTTTTCCTGCCTCAGCCTCCCAAGTAGCTGGGACTACAGGCATGTGCCACCACACCCAGATAATTTTTTATTTTTAATAGAGACGGGGTTTCACCATGTTGGCCAGGCTGGTCTTGAACTCCTGACCTCAAGTGATCCACCCGCCTCAGCCTCCCAAAGTGCTGGGATTACAGGCGCAAGCCACTGCACTTGGCTGATGTGATGTTTTAAATTTTTAATTCTTAAAAATGTTTGTTGTTTCTTTTTTCTACTCTCAATCTTTCAATGGGGAAATAGCAAACTTAGCAATGTTTTCTGCAGCCATTACATCATACAGATTTTCCCGTTTTGCCATTTTTTCTTTTTTAAAATTAAAAAACAAAAAACCTTTTTTTAGAGATGGAGTCTCACTGTGTTGCCCAGGCTGGACTGGAACTCTTGAGCTCTAGACTTCCATTTCACAAATAACTGGGATTACAAGCATTCACTACCTCACTAATATTATGTCATTTTTGTTTTAAGGGTTTTATTTTTAGCTTCATTGCTTTTCTGTGAACTCAGAATTGGTAATGTATAATAATTTTAAAATTAATTTTCTTTGTTTTAGGATGTTTTCCAATTTTTAACAGCTTTATTGAGTTATTAACATACAATATAGGGCATATAAATAAAGTATACAATTTTATCAATTTTGCCATATGCATACACCATGAAGTCATCACCACAGTCAAAATAATGAACATATCTACTGCCCCCCAAAATTTCCTCATGTGTCTTTGCAATCCTTCCTTCTCCAGCAACCACTAATCTGCTTTCTGTCATTGCAGATTAGTTTGCACTTTCTAGAGTTTTATATAAATGGAATGATACAATATGTATTATATTTTTCTATCTTCTTTCACTCAGCATAATTATTTTATGACTCGTCAGTGTTGTTGCATGTATGAATAGACCATTGCTTTTCATTTCTAGATAGTATTTTATTGTATGGATATACCACAGTTTGTTGATCCCTTGACCTGCTGATGGACATTTGGGTTGTTTCCAGTTTTAGTGGCTGCTACAAATAAAGCTGCTATGAACATTTGTATACAAGTCTTTGTATGGATTTATGCATTCTTTAATTTTTAGTAAATACCTAGCAGTGGAATAACAGGAACATATGGTAGGTGCACGCTTAACATTTTAAGAAACTACATAACTCTTCCAAAGTGGTTGTACCATTTTACATTCCTGTCAGCAGTATGTGAGAGTTCCAGTTCCTCCACATCCTCACTAACATTCAGTATGATCAGTCTTTTAAAAATTTTAGTCATTGTGATATGTATGTGCTGACTTGCCAGTGCAGTTTTAATTTGCATTTTCCTAAAGACTAATGATGCCGATCATCTTTTCAAGGCTTATTTGCCACCTGTATATCTTCTTTTTGAAGTACTTTGAAGTATACTTTCTTTTTTGAAGTACATATTCTAATCTGAGGTATATTTTGTATTGGGTTGTTTATTTTCCTATGATTGAATTTCAGATTTCTTTACGAATTATGGATGAAGTCATTTACCAGATTTATAAATATTGCATCCAAATCTTTGGCTTGTCCTTTCATTGTCCTTAGAGTGTCTTTCAAAGAGCAGGATCTTCACTTATTGAAGTACAATTTATTTTTTAAAATGGGCTGTGCTTTTTGTGTCAAACCTAGGAAATCTTCGTATAATCCAAGGCCACAAAGATTCCTATGTTTACTTCTAGAAATTTTATAATCTTAGGTTTTATGTTCATGTCTATGATCAATTTTGAGTTAGTTTTTGTATGTGGTTAAAAAGTATGGATTGACGTTCTCTTTTTTTAAGCCTGAGATTGGGCATATACATTGATTTTTTTAAGAAAATATTTTTATTGAGATATAATTAAAATGCCATAGCATTCACTGATTTAAAGTGTACAATTAAATGGTTTTTAGTATAATCAGAGTTCAGCAACAGTTACAATAATCTGTTTAAAATATTTTTGTCACCCCAGAAACACAGCCCTTACCTATTCGCAGTCCTTCCCCTGTTCTTTCTGTGGATTTGCCTGCTCTAAGACATTACATATAATGAAATCATACAATATGGGGTCTTTAGTGTCTGGCTTCTTTGACTTAGTATAATTTTTCCAAGGTTCATCCATGTGTAACCTAAGTCAGTACTTCATTTCTTTTTATGGCTGAATAGTGTTCTGTTCTAAATACATACCACATGTTGTTTATCCATTCA
Source organism: Symphalangus syndactylus (assembly GCF_028878055.3). Lineage (NCBI taxonomy): Eukaryota > Metazoa > Chordata > Mammalia > Primates > Hylobatidae > Symphalangus > Symphalangus syndactylus. Next base: position 118,737,841 of record NC_072447.2, on the reverse strand, counting down.
TCAGTTGATAGACATTTGGGTTGTTATCACTCATTGTTTATTCTGAATAATGTTGCTTTGAACATCCGTGAATAAGTTTTTCTTTGAACACTTGTTTTCGATTCTCTTGGTTATATACCTAGCAGTGAAATTGTTAGGTTATATGGTAACTCTATCTTTATAATATTTTTTAAGAAACTGCCAAAATATGTTGCAAAGTGGCTGCACTGTTTTTACATTTCCACCAGCAATATATGAGGGTTCTAATTTCTTCACATCATCACCAACAATGGCTACTGTCTACCTTTTTGGTTCTAGCTATTTTAGTGTGTGTGATGTGATACCTTATTGCGGTTTTGATTTGCGTTTCCCTAGTAGTTAATGATGTTGAGCATCTTTTCTTGTGCTTATTGATTTGTATAAATTCTTTGGAGTAATGTCTATTGAAACCCTATGTTCATTTCTGAATTGGATTATTTATCTTTTTTTTTGAGTTGTAGTTCCTTATGTATGCTGGATACAAATTGCCTAAGAGATATATGATTTGCAAATATTTTCTCCCATTCTGCAGGTTGTGCATGGTATGAGGTACGGATCCAAATTCATTCTTTCACATGTGGATATCCAATTTTCCCAGCACCATTTGTTGATAAGACTCTTCTTTTCCCCATTGAATTGTCTGTCTTAGCACCTTTGTCAAAAATCAGTTGACCATAAATATAAGGCTTCATTTCTGGACTCTCAGTTTTTTTACCACTAAATTCCTTATTCCAGTATCACACTGTCTTACTGTAGTTTTGTGATGCATTTTGAAATCAAGAAGTGTGAGTCTTCCAGATTTGTTCTATATCAAGGTTGTTTTGGCTATACTGAGTCCCTTGCATTTCCATATCAATTTTAGGATTGATTAGCTTGTCAATTTCTGCAAAAAAGCCAGTTGGGATTTTGCTGGGGATACCGAATCTGTAAAATGATTTGGGGAATATTGTCGTCTTCACAATATTTATTCCTGTGATCCATTAACATGAGACACCTTTCCATTTATTTATATCTTTTAATTTTTATTCCAACAGTGTTTTGTAGTTTTCAGTGTATGAGTTTTTCATTAGATTTGTTAAATTAAATGCTTAGTATTTTATTCTCTTTGGTACTATTATAAATATAATTATTTCCTTAATTCCACTGTCAATTTTTTATTGCTACTTTATAGAAATAGAAGTGATTTTCTTTTATTGATCTTGTATTCTGCAACCTTGCAGAACTCATTTATTAGTTCTAATAGTTTTTTTTGTGTGTGTGTTTCTGTGCCTTAGGAGTTTCTCTATACAGAATCATTTAATTATTCTTTCAAAGAATTCATCCATTTCATCTAACTTGTCAAACTATTATTATGAAGTTGTTTATAATGTCTCCTTATTATCATTTTGGTATTTGTAGAATATCTTGTGGTGTCACTTCTCTTATTTATGATATTGGTAATTTGTGTATTCTCTCTTTTCTTCCTGATTAGCCTAGCTTGAGGGTTATGAATTTTAAAAAATCTTCTAAGTGAACTAACTTTGGGTTGCATTGATTTTTTTATCTATTGTTTTTTGTTTTTTTACTTTATTGTTTTCCTCTCTCATTCTCATTATTTGCACCTTTCTTTTGCCATTGGTTTAATTTGCTCTTCTTTTTTTAGTTTCTAGGGTGGAAGCTGAAGTCATTGATTTGAAGCCTTCCTTCTTTTCTAGTATACACTTCAGTGGTTATTTGAATAAATAAGCAAAATGTTAAGAGGGCAACAAATATAGCAGTGAAGATGGAGATGAGGCAATAATTTTGAGAACTCTTTATGGGATACCATCAGTAATATTTGGAGAATGGGTTATGGGAGTAAGGAAGAAAGAGGAAGACTATTATATTTCACAGGTTTGTCAATGGAGATTGAATAGTGTATTACTAAGACATGGATCACAGAAGGACAAGTTAATTTGGTAAAGTAGTTCTGTTGTGGACACATTGATTTTGATATGTCTGTTAGATGTCCATTTGGCTGTGTCCAGTTGATATGTGTATTTGGAGATCGATAGAGAGACCTTGGGAGGAAATAAAAACTTGGAATCATCGGTATGGAAGGGGTAGTTAAAACTAGAAATAGATGAGAATACCAAAAGAGAGGATATAGTGTAAAAGAGAAGAGAGTGAAGACAGAACCCTTGGATACATTTGGTATGTTAGAAGAGGATCAGTGAGGGCTAATTAATGAAAGCTACTGCACAATTGCTGTCAGAAAAGTTGAAGTAGAAAGAATGGTGTCACACAAGACAGGGGAGGGGTAAGGTTCCTAGAAAGGCATTAATCAAAGGCATAATATGACTGAGCAGTCAGCTAGACATATGCAACATTTGACATTTAAGATGGCATTGGTGATTTTTACTAAAATAGTTTTAGTGGGCATATGCTTTAGGGTTAGATGTAAGATAGCAGTGGTTGAGTAGTGAGTGGGAAATGCAAAAGTGGTGACCAACTCTTTTATAAACATTTTCTTTGTAGAGAAAGAGGTACAAGTGTGGAATGACAGCATTTCAAACAAGGCCAACTTCTATAATCTTTTTTCTTAGTATAAATTAAGAATCTAAAAACATTTTAGATTACAATATTTATAAGAGAAAACTTAGAATTATGTATTTTTCTTGATGTTTTACAGAAATCATGTTTTTAAAATCAAATTCTGACTTAATTTTATTACACTTCTAAAAAATGAATGTTCAAATATCTCTTTTTTTTCTCCAGGAAAGACTTTGTTTGCCTCATCATATTTTGGAAGAACGAGGACTTGTGAAAGTTGGTGTCACAGTTCAGGCGCTCCTTGAATTACCAACAACCAAGGCATCTCAGCTTTCTATGGCTTGATATAACATTTTAAAATTTTAAGTGTATAGTTTCATTTATTTGAAGTGATTTCAAATATTTCAAATTCATGAATAAGAATATTCCGTCAAAAACAGTTTGCCTTAGGTCACGCCTTAGGATTTTTAAAAAATTACATTGAAACATCAAACTTAAACATTGAATTGCCCAAACTTCTTTGGGGGAAAACTGGATTAATTTAATAAGAGTATTTGATAAACTCAAATTCTCTTTTTACTAAGTCAGTTGATAATCTTGATTATTTTTCAGAAAGCAGACTGATACTAAATTTAAAATGTAGTTTCAATTTAATAATCACATTAGGTTTAATTTTTTTACATCATCGCATACTAGTAAACATCTGGATAAAGGTAATTTTTTTTAGCAATTTAGAGCAATTCTATATTTGAGTTATTTAATACACTTCTAATTCTAGTTTATACACAATTTCTTCAATCTTTGGTCTTAGTTTTTTAGAAAAAAGGAGTAGAAAAAACAATTCTGGCTTTATATTAAATTCTTTTAGTATTATAGGTTGGTGCCAAAATATTTTCAGTTGTACTGTAGATTGTTTACATGTGAAGTGCCTGTGTAATTGATGACTCTTATATAGTCTTAAGCATTTTTGCAATTTTTTAAATGTATTAATAGAGTCAATGGAACTTTAAAATATTTTAGTAGATTTTGTAAAGTCAGTAATATGTGAGGATTTAAATGAGCCTCACATGGTGACATTTGTGGTTTTTTAGTTAGTCCATTGCAGTTTCCCTTAAATTGGTTATTTCATGTTGTCAAAAATACCAATGTTAATATGATTAATTTATGCTATTTAATTTTGTGAAAATCATCTTTTAAAATGTATTATTTGAAGAGTATTTTATTTCTGTATTGAAAATGTTACACAAAGCAGTGAAGTTTTTGAGAACTAGTGAAGTACTAATTATCAAGGACATTTTGATAAAACTGCCAAAGTTTGGGTTTATATCTTCCCTTTGAGCAGCATTCTATCAGTGCTGCCTTTACGTATATTCAGAGAGCAGCAGTTGAGGAATAGGTTTTTACTCAAAATCTGGCCATTTGTGAATCCTGTAAACCTTGTGATCTTCGATTACTTTGATGTTAAATTAAACACAGACTCTTCTATAAATATTTTCATGAGATATTGTGTTACACAAAGTCCTTGTTTTAACTTAGATATGGGTAAATTTACATTGGTGGTATTGCAGGAATTTTTCAAAAACATTACTGTAATGAATAACTGAGTTTCCTATAGAAGAACCTTAATAGTTACTTTTGTAGTAACCAAGCAAGCATCATATCTTAAGTATGTGATCATTTGCACTTGTTACCTCTTAATATGGATGCAACTTATTAAAAATGTTGGCCTGGGTATTTCAAAGGGTATATATGTAAGGTAAAAACTAGTGTGCCAAATGGTATAGGAACAACTGTACCTTTTTTGATCAGTTGGCATGAAGCCATAGAATTAAATTTTGGCTTTAGAATACAGATGTGTTCATTACATTCCCCAAGGGTCAAATTGGAGCTTTTAAAGAATTAAAGCTTCTATGACTATATGGTTTAAGAATTAAATTATTAGTAATTTATTATTTTAAATATTTGACCTCATTAGTTGTTAATTTTTTAGTTGGATTAAAAAAAAAAACTCACTGACATAATCTCCCTAGTGAAAACTTGGGTAATATATGTAAGAAATGGCAAATAAATACATTAGTTAATGACTTTTTATGTAGAAATTTGACAGCATTACAAATTAAGTGAGCATTAAAAACACAGCAATCATTCATACTGCTTTCATAGGTGTTATGATAGTCTCTGATTAATCAATCTAGTATTACTTATTTTACAAGTGTTGTCCTGTTTCATATCTTTGAAGTAGTAGTGAAATTGTAGGCCATTTTCTTATTGCATTTCAGTTACTTTTCAGTTAATTATTCCTTTAAAAAGAAAATACAGCAGAACCTCACTGTAGCATTCTTTACTGCAGAGCAAAATTCAATTTAAGATGGGCTTCTCTGAGGTCCACATCATGGCAGTTCATTTACTCTTGTGCCAAATGGCAACACCACCTCTAAAGCAGTTTCACAGCATAGTCCCCTACAATGTTATACCAAGGCTCTGATGTATTTCTTTTAGTAGTTTCTAAGTGTAAAATTTATTCTAAATGTTTTATGGCTATTATCTATTTCACCAGTTACTGAATTAAGAATGATTTTCATTACTTGAGTGGGATTTGTGATTTAATGACAGTTGAATAATCAAAAATATTTTATTAGTCCCCCAAAATTTAATAGATAGCTATTTCTGTTACATTTTATTACTGTATGGCACAAGAAAGAAGTGACATTGGGTATGTTAGAAATGAAATAAGGAGTAAAAATGCATTACCATTTGTTTAATAATTATCTTTACAGATTGCTAGTTTAATGACTTTTTTAACTGAATTTTTTGAATAAATCAGAAATGTTTGTATTGGTCACAGATCTATCATAATTGCTTTTCTGATGCATTTAAAAATACATGGAACACTTAAATGTATATTACCGATGCAAACTGTGGATAAAGTTGAAAGAAAAAATTTAAGTCTGGTATTTCTTTTCTCCCTCTCTACCTCCTTTCTTACCATCACATCATCCATTTTTTTGTCAGCATTTGATAGATGGTGTCTATGTTCCCTAGTGTAGAAAAATAGCCAGACTTTGAGAGAATATTCAAAGTAAGTGGTTTAGAGGTCCAGATTCACTTTATATTGTGAAAGGAAAATAAATCTTGGGGCCCCAACATCACTAAGCTAAAGGGGAAGGTCAAGCTGGGAACTGCTTAGGAGAAACCTACCACCAATTCTATTCAAAGTCACCATTCTGCTCACTGAGATAAATGCCTATCTGATTGCCTCCTTTGGAGAGGCTAATCAGAAACTTAAGAGAATGCAACCATTTGTCTTTTATGTACCTATGACCTGGAAGCCCCCTCCTCGCTTCCAGTTTTCCCGCCTTTCTGGACTGAAATAATGTTTGTCTTACATATGTTGATTGATGTCTTGTGTCTCCCTAAAATGTATAAAACCAAGCTGTGCTCTGACCATCTTGGGCGCATGTCGTCAGGACTGCCTGAGGCTGTGTCATGGGCACCATCCTCAACCTTGGCAAAATAAACTTTCTAAATTAACTGAGACCTGTCTCAGATATTTGGGGTTCACATTTGGTAACCACGAAGGGATTCTGAGTGGAGGTACCCCTGACCTTTGACAAATCTCTTATTGGTGCTTGGTACCAACATGAGCTAACTGTATGGCTCAAACCAATAAGGCAATTTGCTGAGGTCTGGGAGCACCCCCTACAGAGAATCCCTAATCTCCCAAAATCTGGTCAAAATCTAAAGTTTATTTTGCTATATGATTCCCTGTTTTGGAGTTTTACTTGCTCCCAACAAGGAAGGGAAGATTTCCTGCTTCCATGACAATGGAAGGCAGGTAATCCTTTATGGAGTCTGAGCTCACTCCCAACAGGGAAGATGGGTTTGAGTTTTTTCGTGCTTTTAGGATGGTAGAGAACATTGTTCAGCCTGAGACCCATCCCTAGGTAAGTAACTGAATTGGGGTTTTGATTTGACTAAAATTAACAACCAGCTGGTTTTAATTTCTCCTTACCATTAGAGCGCTCAGTGATCATATTGTTGGGTTTTTTTGTTGTTTGTTCCGGTCTTTCTCCCATCAGATTTGACCATCTCTACCTGATTTCGTCAAATCTGAGTGAGAATTCCAAATTATGGGTAAGAAAGCCTCTCTAATTTGTCTAAAATTCCTCGCAGCTGCAAAAGAGGAAAAAAACAAAACAAAAAACCGTGCACTTGGTTTCTGTGTTTGCTTCCTGTCTTGAAAACAAACATTCTTTCATTTACTTTTCTTCCACCCTATTTTTTGCCATTTGCAGTACCAAAAAAAAAAAAAAAAATCTAGAGGAGGCTTCTAATGACTTGAACCACCTTAAAAAATTCAGAACAAAGCCATCACTCACCCCTTTTCGGGTATTCTGTGTTGTCAACCTTGGCAAAATAAACTGTCTAAATTAACTGAGAGCTGTCTCAGATATTTGGGGTTCACAATATGTCATTTTCAGTAGGTAATATTTTCTTTAACAATAATTTTTTATGATATCCTCACCAAATAATATTGCCTTTATGTAAAATAAACTATGTAACATAAATATAAGAGAATTTTTTTTTTTTTTTTTTTTTTTTTTTTGACAGAGTCTTGCCCTGCAATCTCAGCTCACTGCAACCTCCACCTCCCTAGCTCAAGCGATTCTCATGCCTCAGCCTCTTGAGTAGCTGGGACTATAGGCACGCACCACCACACCCAGCTAATTTTTGTATTTTTAGTTGAGATGGGATTTTGCCATATTGGCCAGGCTGGTCTCGAACACCTGGCCTCAAGTTATGAGCCTGCCTTGGCTTCTGAAAGTGCTGGGATTACAGCTGTGAGCCAACGCACCCAGCCAATATAAGAGAACTTTATGTTAAATAAATGTAGAATAGGTAAAATTGTGATTTTTTTTTTTTTTTTTGAGATAGCATCTTGCTCTGTTGCCCAGGCTGGAATGCAGTGGAGTGATCTTGGCTCACTGCAACCTCCACCTCCTGAGTTCAAGCCATTCTTTTGCCTCAGCCTCCCTAGTAGCTGGGACCACAGATGTGCACCACCACACCAGCTGATTTTTGTATTTTTAGTAGAGATGGGGTTTCACTATGTTAGCCAGGCTGGTCTCAAACTCCTGACCTCAGGTGATCTGCCCACCTTGGCCTCCCAAAGTACTGGGATTTAACAGGCATGAACCACCACGCCCAGCCAATTGTGATTAATTTTATTGTAGTTTTAGTGAAAGGTATATTATTGAATTGCCCTTAAGCTATATGATAAAAAATTAATCTTTCTTTTTTCAGGTAAATTTAATATTTTAAAAATCCACATATTTTATTAAAATAACTTTTATTAATTTGTAATTGTGATTTACCATACAAGTAGAAAGTCATCCAGGTAAATGTTACTGAAGATAATATTATTCCCTGTTTTATAGCTACTCATCGTAAACTTTCAGATTTAAACAAGTACTTAAGTAAGTAAATATTTGGTGTAAGTTGTTTGAAAATGATTCTAAGTTTATCACAGAACCTTGAATTATCTTTAGATAATGGTACTAAGCTTGTTTTCTCCTTCAGTAAATGTACAGTTTTGGTACACTACATGGAATGGCCTAGAATTCTCAGGAACCTATCTCACTATCCAGAGCACTCCAGGGTACTGATATATTTACTGTATATTAGATTCATGTGGAAATGTCCAGATATATTCTGGAATTGGTAAATTGGAAAATATCGAATGTCATCTACTTCTTAAGGCATAAACTTTTCTAATCCTGTATTTTAAAACATGAAAAATATCCTTATGCTTACAGTGTTTAAATAGCTTAGAATTTCCCCAGTAGTGTGTGTGTGTGTGTGTGTGTGTGTGTGTGTGTGTGTGTGTTTCATGTAAGGCTCCAGTTGTTTTAGCAAAATAGAATCTTATTGCATTTGCATTGGAAAACCAGAGTTCAGAAGTTATGAGAATTCTTACATAAAGAGTTTAGGATAGAAGGTTGGTGATTGAATAATTTGAAAGTTACCAAAATAAAAACAGAAGTTTCTTTAAAATGTGATCATTTTAAAATTTAAATTATTGCATAATATTTTCCTCATTTCTTGGATACTTTGAGTACCCTGCCATTTATGGTTAGAGAAAAATAAATTTATTTTTACTCTAGTCCATTGATATGCATCAATTAATTATCTACCTAAATAGGTGAGAAATGTATTGGGTATGTACATATGTAAATGATAAATAGAAATAGATTTTTCAATAGCAAATTGAATGTTATAAAACTTCAGATATTCATTTCCAATTCAAATAAACACAAAGTGATTCTGTATAATTTATGAAGTAGTAATTAAAATAATACCTTAGGGCAGTGATTCTTAAACTTTGGATTTTAAGAAATCCATATGGATCAATATGGATCACCTAGGGATTTTGTTAACGAAGTACAGATTGATTCAATAGGTCATGTGTGGGGTCTGAGATTCTGCATTTCTAACAAGCTTCCAAGTGATGCTGGTCCAATAGCCAACTTGTATAGTAAAGCCCTATAGTCATTCAAGTGCTGTAGTAATATCAATTTACTGTACAATAGTATAGTAGTTCGATATTTTAAGTGATGTTTCAAGATCGTTACTTAATATTTTAAATTCTATTCTAAAATGTGTTCTACTTTATTAAGGGCTTTGGGATTTTCTTTATGGTTTAAAAAGGTATACTTTTTGTTGTGATTAGTACTATCTCACATTTTCATTTCTGAAAAATCATTTTAAACACACACAGCTGTATAATTTTCAAGATAAATGAAACTAGTCACAGGTATGTGTGATTATAAAATGGTCGTATATATCTAAACAAGTTAAATTAACAAATGTAATGTTAAATTAACAAATATTAAAGCACAAAGGTGTTATCTTTCTTTTTTGGAGCACTTAGAAAACTACATGAATTTTTTTTATAGTCTTGAGATCCATCCATTTTCTTGCTATCCTTGCTTTTAAGTTGAATACATAATCATTTTTTTAGGATAACATGTTAAATGTAGACCATATACAAATAAACTAATATCTATTTAACATAATAGTTATGTTCCATGATCAGAGCTTAATTTTGAGATAAAGATAAATTTCTCCCCCTCGCAAAACAAATGCGAAATGCTATTTCCTTTATTTAAAACATTTGGAATCATTTTACTCATTTTAATAGCCTTACAAAAATTCTGGATACATTGCTAATTAGAAAACAAATTAAGATCCAAGTTAGCCTGAAACGCCAAAGGCAGTCAAATGCCTTTCATGGCAAGGTGACTCATTTACTTTGACAATAGATGGAAATATTAATAATTAAATATGAAAAGGAAGAGCACAGACGTGCAACATTGAACTAGAACCTTTTTCTATAATTGAATTATAAATAATAAAATATAACTTTATGTATGTCTGTCATTCATTATCTTTAACATCTAAGATTAACAACTGAGTAGAAATGAATATTATGCTGTAACTCAAATTTTAAAACCCCACATACTTGGATATAATCATGGTTAGTAGTTAATAAAATATATTTACAAATACACATTTTAAAATATGGGTATAATTTTTAGGCATTTTGCATCATCAAAGTTTTCAGTTTTTCATTGTGAAAGATAAAGAAGAGTTTATGATACTCCTAGGTATAATCATAAAAAAATTTTAAACCATTAAAGATTTTTAGAATTTGGGTATTGCCATGTTTTCATTCTTCAGGCTAGGAAACCAAGGTCCAGAAATATGATTTGAACTATTATTTAAGGACTGAACTTTTTCGTAACCATCCCTGGATCATTTACCTACTGTACTAAAACATACTTTGTATGTATGATTTTTGTTTTCTTTTCCAAGTCTTTAAAGCTTTTATGTATGACTTTGTTTTCAATATGATAACATTATTATACTCTGAAAAAATAATTCTGAATTAGTTAATTTGAAACACTTTTTTGAGCTCTTACTACATACCAGGTATTGGTATTGCAGGCCTTGTGGGTATGGCAATGAATAGGACATGGTCTTTTTGTAGAGAGCTTTACAAAGGAATTCAGTTGCTGGCTTCTGGCTGTTGCATTAAAATAGATCAAAATTTATAATATTAAATTTTGTTATTGAAATTTATCATTGGCCAGGCATGGTGGCTCACGCCTGTAATCCCGGCACTTTGGGAGGCTGAGACAGGCAGATCACTTGAGCCCAGGACTTTAAGGCCAGCCTAGGCAACATGGTGAAACCCCTTCTCTACAAAAAAGACAAAAATTAGCCTGATGTGGTGGTGCACATCTGTGGTCTCAGCTACTCGGGAGGCTGAGGTGGGAAGATACCTTATCCCAGGGAGATTGAGGCTGCAGTGAGCTGTGATTACAGAGTGAGACCTATCTCAAAAAAGGAAAGAAGAAATTTATTATTCTTAATTCTTACGTTTTGCAAGCAATTTTTAAAGTTCACTTCTTTGTACTAAACATTGTAATTGAATATTTATTGCTGCTAGTTGGTTCTAACAGTTATATTTTTTTGAAAAATAATTTTACATGTTTATTTTTTCCCATTTCATTTTTTCTCTAGCTTTATTGAAGTGTAATTGACAAATAAAAATTATATATATTTAAGCTATACAACCTGATGTTTGATATACGTATACATTGTGAAATGATAACTCTTATCAAGCTAATTAACATATCCATCACCTCAAAGTATTACCTTTCTTTTTTGGTGGTGAAAACATTTACGATCTACCCTCTTGGCAAATTTAAAGTGTACAATATAATATTACTAACTAGTCACCATGCTGTTCATTAGATATCTAGAACTTATTCATGCTGCACAACTAAAACTTTATACCCTTTGACCCATTTCCCCCAGCCCTAAACCCTGGAAACAACTGTGTCTGTTCAGCCTGCTATAGCAGAATACCATATAACTTTTGTAGCTTATAAATAACAGCATTTTATTTTTCACAGTTTTGGACGCAGAGAAGTCCAAGATCAAGGCACAGGCAGACTTGGTGTCTGGTAAGGGCCCACTTTCTGGTTAATAGATGATGCTTTCTCATTGTGTCCTCACATGGCAGAAGGGGCAGTCAAGCTCCCTTGGGCCTCCTAAGGGCACAAATGCCATTCATGAGGGTTCCTTCATTCTTTAAAATTTAATTTAATTTAATTTTAAGTTCTGGGGTACATGTACAGGATGTGCAGGTTTGTTACATAGATAAACGTGTGCCATGGTGGTTTGCTGCACCTATCAACCCATCACCTAGATATTAGGCCCCGCATGCAGTAGCCATTTATCCTGATGTTCTCCCTCCCTACTCCCTACCTCCTGAGAGGCCCCAGTGTATGTTATTCCCCTCCCTGTGTCCATTTGTTCTCATTGTTCAGCTTCCACTTATAAGCAAGAACATGTGGTGTTTGGTTTTCTGTTCTTGCGTATGTTTGCTGAGGATAAGGGCTTCCATTTCCATCCATGTCCCTGCAAAGGACATGATATCGTCCCGTTTTATGGCTGCATAGTATTCCATGGTGTACATGTACCACATTTTCTTTATCCAGTCTATCATTGATAGGCATTTGGGTTGATTCCATGTCTTTGCTATTGTGAATAGTGCTACAATGAACATATGATATGCATGCATGTCTCTTTATAATAGAATGATTTATATTCCTTTGGGTATATACCCAATAATGGGATTGCTAGGTCAGATTATATTTCTGGTTCTAGGTCTTTGAGGAATCATCACACTGTTTTCCACAATGGTTGAACTAATTTGCCTTCCCACCAACAGTGTAAAAGTGTTCCTATTTCTCCACAACCTTGCCAACATCTGTTGTTTCTTGACTTTTTAATAATTGCCATTTTGGCTGGCACAAGAAGGTATCTCATTGTGGTTTTGATTTGTGTTTCTCTAATGATCAGTGAGGTTAAGCTTTTTCTTAATATGTTTATTGGCCACATAAATGTCTTCTTTTGAGAAGTGTCTGTCCATGTCCATTGCCCACTTTTTAATGGGGTTGTTTCTTTTTTTCTTGTAAATTTGTTGAATTTCCTTGTAGATTCTGGATATTAGGCTTTTGTCAGATGGATTGATTGCAAACATTTTCTCTCATTCTGTAGGTTGTCTGTTCACTCTGATGATAGTTTATTTTGCTGGGCAGAAGCTCTTTATTTAGATCCCATTTGTGAATTTTTGCTTTTGTTGCAATTGCTTTTGATGTTTTCATCATGAAATCTTTGCCTGTGCCTATGTCCTGAATACTATTTCCTAGATTTTCTTTTTGGGTTTTCCTAGTTTTGGGATGTATATTTAAGTCTTTAATCCATCTTGAGTTAATTTTTGTATAAGGTGTAAGGAAGGAGTCCAGTTGCAATTTTTGGCATATGGCTAGCCAGTTTTCCGAGCAGCATTTATTAAATAGGGAATCCTTTCCCCATTGGCTTGTTTATGTCAGCTTTGTTGAAGATCAGATAGTTGTAGGTGTGCAGTCTTATTTCTGAAATCTCTATTCTGTTCCATTGGTCTATGTGTCTGTTTTTGTACCAGTACCATGCTGTTTTGGTTACTGTAGCCTTGTAGTATAGTTTGAAGTCAGGTAGTGTGATGCCTCCAGCTTTGTTCTTTTGCCTTAGAATTGTCTTGGCTATGTGGGCTCTCTTTTGCTTCCATATTAATTTTAAAGTAGTTTTTTTTTTCTAATTCTTTGAAGAGTGTCAATGGTAGTTTAATGGGAATACCAATTAATCTATAAATTACTTTGGGCAGTATGGCCATTTTCACAGTATTTCTTCTTCTTATCTGTGAGTATGGAATGTTTTCCCATTTGTTTGTGTTCTCCCTGATTTCCTTGAGCAGTGGTTTGTAGTTCTCCTTGAAGAGGTCCTTCACTTCCCTTGTTAGCGGTACTCCTAGGTATTTTATTCTCTTTGTAGCAATTGTGAATGGGAGTTCATTCATGATTTGGCTCTCTGCTTGTCTGTTATTGGTATATAGGAATGCTTGTGAATTTTGCACACTGATTTTGTTTCTGGAGATTTTGCTGAAGTTGCTTATCATCTTAAGAAGCTCTTGGGCTGAGACGATAGGGTTTTCTAAATATAGGATCATGTCATCTGCAAAAAGAGACAGTTTGACTTCCTCTCTTTCTATTTGAATACCTTTTATTTCTTTTTCTTGCCTGATTTCCCTGACAGAAGTTCTAATACTGTGTTGAATAGGAGTGGTGAGAGAGAGCATCCTTGTTTTGTGTGGATTTTCAAGGGGAATGCCTCCAGCTTTTGCCCATTCAGTATGATATTAACTGTGGCTTTGTCATAAATGGCTCTTATTATTTTGAGGTATGTTCCATCAATACTTAGTTTGTTGAGTTTTTTTTACGTGAAGGGATGGTGAATTTTATCAAAGGACTTTTCTGCGTGTATTGAGATAATCATGTGGCTTTTGTCTTTAGTTCCGTTTATGTGATGAATTACTTTTATTGATTTGCATATGTTGAACCAGCCTTGCATCCTGGGGATGAAGCTGACTTGATCGTATTGATAAGCTTTTTGATGTGCTGCTGGATTTGGTTTGCCAGTATTTTACTGAGGATTTTTGCATCGATGTTCATCAGGGTTATTGGCTTGAAGTGTTGTTGTTGTTGCTGCTGTTGTTGTTGTATCTCTGCCAGGTTTTGGTATCAGGATGATGTTGGCCTCATAAAATGAGTTAAGGAGGAATTCCTCCTTTTCAATTGTTTGGAATAGTGTCAGAAGAAATGGTAACAGCTCCTCTTTGTATCTCTCTGGTATAATTCAGCTGTAAATCCATCTGGTCTTGGGCTTTTTTTTGGTTGCTAGGCTATTTATTACTGCATCAATTTCAGAACTTATTATTGGTCTATTCATGGATTCCATCTTCCTGGTTCAGTCTTGGGAGGGTGTATATGTCCAGGAATTTATCCATTTCTTCTAGATTTTCTAGTTTATTTGCATATAGGTGTTTATAGTAATCTCTGATAGTTGTTTGTATTTCTGAGTGATCAGTGGTCATATCCCTTTTATGATTTTTATTGTCTCTCTTAGATTCTTTTCTTTTCATTATTAGTCTACCTAGCAGTCTATCTATTTTATTAACTTTTTCAGAAAACCAGCTCCTGAATTTGTTGATTTTTCGAATGGTTTTTCATGCCTCTATCTTCTTCAGTTCTGCTCTGATCTTGGTTATTTCTTGTCTTCTGCTAGCTTTGGGGTTTGTTTGCTGTTTGTCCTCTGGTCATTTTAGTTCTGATGTTAGTGTGTCAATTTGAGATCTTTCTAGCTTTTTGATGTGGGCATTTAGTGTTATAAATTTCCCTCTTAACACTGCTTTAGCTGTATCCCAGAGATTATGGTATGTTGTCTCTTTGTTCTCATTGGTTTCAAATAACTTCTTGATTTCTGCCTTAATTTCATTATTTACCCAGGAGCCATTCAGGAGCAGGTTGTTCAATGTCCATGTAGTTTTGTGGTTTTGAGTGAGTTTCTTTATCTTGAGTTCTAATTTGTTTGCTCTGTGATCTGAGAGACTTATTTCAGTTTATTTTGCATTTGCTAAGGAGTGTTTTACTTCCAATTTTGTGATTGATTTTAGAGTAAGTGCCATGTGGCACCAAGAAGAATGTATATTCTTTTGTTTTGGGGTGGAGAATTCTGTAGATATTTACCAAGTCCACTTGATCCAAAGCTGAGTTCAAGTCCTGAATATCCTTGTTAATTTTCTGTCTTGATGATCTAATATTGACAGTGGGGTGTTAAAGTCTCCCACTGTTATTGTGTGGGAGTTTATGTCTCTTTGTAGATCTCTAAGAACTTGTTTTATGAATCTGGTTGCTCCTGTATTGGGTGGATATATATTTAGGATAGTTAGTTCTTCTTGTTCAATTGAACCCTTTACCATTATGTAATGTCCTTCTTTGTCTTTTTTGATGTTTGTTGGTTTAAAGTCTGTTTTGTCAGAAACTAGGATTGCAACCCCTGCTTTTTTCTGTTTTCTATTTGCTTGTTAAATTTTCCTCCATCCCTTTATTTTGAGCCTATGTGTGTCTTTGTGCTTGAGATGGGTCTCTTGAATACAGCACACCGATGCATCCTGACTCTTTATCCAGCTTGCTATTCTGTGTCTTTTAATTGGGGCATTTAGCCCATTTACATTTAAGGTTAATATTGTTACCTGTAAATTTGATCCTGTCATTATGATCCTAGCTGGTCATTTTGCAGACTTGTTGATGTAGTTGCTTCACAGTGTCATTGGTATTTGTACTTTAGTGTGTTTTTATAGCAGCTGGTAGCAGTTTTTCCTTTCCATATTTAGTGCTTCCTTCAGGGGCTCTTGGAAGGCAGGCCTGGTGGTAACTGATTCCCTCAGCATTTGCTTGTCTGAAAAGGATTTTATTGCTCCTTCATATATGAAGCTCAGTTTGGCCAGATGTGAAATTCTGAGTTGGAAATTGTTTTCTTTAAGAATGCTGAATATTGGCCCACAGTCTCTTCTGACTTGTAGGGTTTCTGCTGAGAGGTCTGCTGTTAGTCTGATGGCCTTCCCTTTGTAGGTGACCTGGCCTTTCTCTTTGGCTGTCCTTAACATTTTTTCCTTCATTTCAACCTTGGAGGATCTGATGATTTTGTGTCTTGGGGTTGGTTTTCTCATGAAGTATCTTACTGGGGTTTTCTGGATTTCCTTAATTTGAATATTGGCCTGTCTTGCTAGGTTGGGGAAGTTCTCCTGGATGATATCCTGAAGTATGTTTTCCAACTTAGTTCTGTTCTCCCCATCTCTTTCAGGTACCCCAATCAGTCATAGGTTCAGTCTTTTTATATAATCCCATAGTTGTTGGAGATTTTGTTCATTCCTTTTCATTCTTTTTTCTCTAATCTTGTCTTACTCTCTTATTGCAAAGTTTGTTATTATCCACCTTCTGAAGCCTGTTTTCATCAATTCATCCATCTCAGCCTCCACCCAGTTCTGTGCCCTTGCTGGAGAAGCGTTGTGATCATTTGGAGGAGAAGTACCCTGGCTTTTTGAATTTTCATCGTTTTTTCACAGATTCTTTCTCATCTTCGTGAATTTATCTAGCTTTGATCTTTGAGGCTACTGACCTTTGGATGGGGTTTTTGTGGGGACTTTTTTGTTGATTTTGCTGTTGTTGTTGCTTTCTGTTTGTTTTTCTTTTAATAGGCCCCTCTTCCATAGCTGCTGCAATTTGCTGGGGGTCCACTTCAGACCCTATTCTCCTGAGTCCCTCTCACTCCTGGAGGTGTTACCAGTGGAGACTGCAGAACAGCAAAGATGGCTGCCTGCTTCTTCCTCTGGGGTCTCCATCCAAGATGGGCACTGGTGCAGCAGGATCACTCCTGTATAAGGTGTCTGGTGATCTGGTGGCCCCTGTTTAGGGATCTCACCCAGTTAGGAGGCATGAGATCTGGGACCCGCTTAACAAAGCACTCTGGCTGCCCCTTGGCAGATGGAGTGTGCTACACTGGAGGAAGTCCCACTTACCCGGACTGCCCAGATTCTTTAGAGCCAGCAGGAGGAAAGACTAAGTCTGCTGATCCACATAGATTTTGGCCGTCCCTCCCCACAGGGGCTCAGTCCCAGGGAGATCAGAGTTCTGTCCCTAAATGCCTAGCTGGAGTTGCTGAAATTCCTGCATAGAGGTCCTGTCGGTGAGGAGGGATGGGTCAGGGTCTGGCCCAAAGAAGCAGTCTGGCCATGATCTGCTGTAACCACTGTGTAGCACGGTGGGGAATTCCTCCTGGTTTCAAACTGTTCAGTCTCCCTGGTACCAGCAGGAGAAAAATGGCAGCCTGGAGCTACAATGATGGTGGCCAACCCTCCCCGCAGGAGCTCAGCCATCTTAGGCAGCAGGCAGCCAGAGTGATGATGGCTGTCCCTCTCCCTGGGAACTTGGTAGTCTTAGGCAGTCTCCAGCCAAGTGGCCACTGAGAATCTGCACAGCTGTCCTTGGGACCCAAGGCCCTATTTGCATGGGCTCACAATGAGGATCTCCTGATCCTTGGGTTGTGCAAATCTGTGGAAAAAGTCTGGTTTCCTGGGTGGGATAGCAGGATCATTTACTGCCTCTCTTGGCTGGGGGTGGGAGCTCCTCTTGCCCTGTGTGGCTCCCAGGTGGGTCATTGCACTACCCTGCTTTTTCTTGCTCTCCGTGGGTTGCAGCAGTCGCCTACTTGGTCCCAGTGAGAGAACCTGTCTACCTCAGTTGCCTGTGCAGGATTCACTCACCATTTCTGTTCTTATGGGAGCCTCCGACTGCAGTCAGCTCCGACTATTTCTAGTCAGCTATCTTGGCCTCTCCCTGAGGGCTCCATCCTTATAAACCAATTACCTTCCAAAAGTCCAGGTTAGTACCATCATGCTGGGAATTAGGTTTCAACATATGAATTTTGGAGGTGGACACATTCAGAACATGGCAACCACCATTCTACTGTTTAGTTATATGCCTAGTTTGACTGTTTTAGATTCTACATCTAAGCAAAATCATGCAGTATTTGTCTTTCTTCGCCTGGTTTATGTCATTTAGCATAATGTCCCTCAGGTTCATCTGTATCATTGCAAATGACAGAATTTCCTTCTTTTTTAAGGTTAAATAGTATTTCATTTTGTGTTTGTGTATACCACTATATGTGTATATATAGAAAACTTTTATTTATCCATTCTTCCATCAAAGGACACTTTGGTTGATTTCATATCTTGGCTATTGTGAGTAACATTGCAATGTACAGGAAAGTGCAGATATCTCTTCAAGATACTGATTTCATTTCCCTTGGATGTATATCCAGAAGTGGAATTGCTGGATTATATTTTTATTTTTAATTTTTTGAGGAACCTCTATACTTTTTCCATAATGGCCGTAGCATTTTACATTCCCACCAATACTGTACAAAGGTTCCCTTTTCTCCACATCCTCACCAACACTTGTTATCTTTTGACTTTTTGATTACAGCCATCCTAACAGGTGTGAGGTGATATCTCATTGTGGTTTTGATTTACATTTTTCTGATCATTAGTGATGTTGAGTATTTTTTCATATGCCTATTGATCATTTGTATGTCTTTTGAGAAATGTCTATTCAGGTCCTATGATGATTTTTTAATCAGGTTATTTGTTTTCCTGCTAGTGAGTTTCTTATATATTTTGGATATTAGCCCCTTATCAGACGTGTAGTTTGCAAATATTTTCTTCTATACCATAGGTTGTCCCTTCACTTTGTTCATTGTTTCCTTTGCTGTGCAGAAGCTTTTTAGTTTGATGCAATCCTGTTTGTTTCTTTTTCTTTTTTTTTTTTTTTTTGGATGGAGTCTCGCTCTGTCGCCAGGCTGGAGTACAGTGGAGCGATTTTGGCTCACCGCAACCTCTGACTCCCTGGTTCAAGCTATTCTCCTGCCTCAGCCTCCTGAGTACCTGGGATTACAGGCATGCACCACCATGCCCAGCTAATTTTTGTATTTTTAGTAGAGACGAGGTTTTACCATGTTGGCCAGGATGGTCTCGATCTCCTGACCTCATGATCCACCTGCCTCGGCCTCCCAAAGTGCTCAGATTACAGCCGTGAGCCACCACGCCTGACCTCCTGTTTGTTTCTTATTTATTTTGGATATTAGCCCCTTATCAGATATATAGTATGCAAATATTTTCTCCATACCAAAGGTTGTCTCTTCCCTTCATTGATTCTTTTCTTCACAGAAGCTTTTTAGTTTGATGCAATCCCATATGTCTATTTTTGCTTTTGGGGTCATATTTAAAAATCCTTTGTCCAGACCAATGTTTAGATGCTTTGCCCCTATGTTTTCTTCTAGTGTTTTACAGTTTCAGGTCTTACATTTAAGTCTTTAATCCATATTGAATTGTTTTTTGTATATGCTGTGAGATCAGGGTCCAGTTTCATTCTTCTACATGTTGATATCCAGTTGTCCCAACACTGTTATTGAGAAGACTGTTTTTTTCCCATTATGTGTTCTTAGGGCCTTTGTCAAAAATGAGTTGACCATAGATATGTAGGCTTATTTATTGGCTTTCTATCCTATTCTGTTGGTTGATGTGTCTGTTTTTATTTCAGTACTATGCTGTTTTGATTGCTGTAGCTTTTGTAGTATATTTTGAAATCAGGTAATATGATGCCTCTTGCTTTGTTCTTGGTAACAGTTGTATTGGCTATTCTGGGTGTATTGTGGCTCCATATGAATTTTATGATTATTTTGTTTGATCTCTACGGAAAATGTCATTGAAATTTTGATAAGGATTGTGTTCAATCTGCAGATCACTTTGTGTAGTATGGACATTTTAACAATATTAATTTTTCCAACTCATGAGTACAGGATATTTTTCCATTTATGTGTGTCTTAATCAATTTTTTATAGTTTTATGGTACAGATATTTCACCTCCTTTTTAAACATTTATTCCTAAGTATTTTGTTTATTTATTTTTGATGCTATTGTAAATGGGATTGTTTTATTTCTTTTTCAATAATTTATTGTTAGCATATAGAAATGCAACTGATTTTTGTATGTTGATTTCATATCCTACAGCTTTACTGAATTTATTATTTCTAACAGTTTTCTGGTGGAGATTTTAGGGTTTTCTATAGATAAGATTATGTCATCTGCAAAGAGACTATTTTTCTTTATCCTTTTTAGTTTGGATATCTTTTTTTTTTTTCTTGCCTCATTACTATGGCTAGGATTTCCAGGATCATCCTGAATAGAAGTGGTGAGAGTAGATATCTTTATTTGGTTCCTGAACTTAGATGAAAAGCTTTTGGCTTTTCACCATTGAGTATTATATTAACTGTGGAGTTGTCATATGTGGCTTTTATCATGTTGAGTTTCATTTTTTCTACACCTTATTTGTTGGTAGTTTTTTTAAATCACAAAAGGATGTTAAATTTTGTTGAATGCTTTTTTCTGCATCTATTCAGATGACATATGATTTTTGTCCTTCATTCTGTTAATGTGGTGCATCACATTTATTGATTTGTGAAAGTTGAACCATCCTCATATCCCAGGGATAAATCCCACTCGATCATGGTGTGTGATCTGTTAATGTGCTGTTGAATTCAATTTACTACTATTTTACTGAGGATATTTGCATCTATATTCAACTGGGATATTGGCCTCTAATTTTCTTTTCTTGTACTCTCTTTGTATGGCTTTGGTATCAGAGTAATGTTGGCCTTGTAAGGTGAGTTTAGAAGTATTCTCATCTCTTTATTTTTTTGAAGAGTTGGAGAAGGATTGGTGTTAATTCTTCTTTAAATGTTTGGTAAAATTCACCTGTGAAGCCTTTGTTCTTGGGCTTTTCTTCATGGAGAGGTTTTTGATTACTGATTCAATCTTATTCTTGATTGATCTGTTTCAATTTTCTATGTTTTCATGATTCTTGTTAAGTTTTATATTTTTATGAGTTGATCCATTTCTTCAAGGTTATCCAATTTGTTGCAGTATAATTGTTCATAGTCTTTTATGATTCTTTGCATTTTTGTGGTATCAGTTGTAAGGTCTCCTCTTTTATTTATAATTTTATTTATTTGAGTCTTTTGCCATTCTTTAATCTTTCTTAAGGTTTGTAAATTGTTTATATTTTCAGTATACTAACTTTTTAGTTTCACAGATCTTTTCTCTTGTTTTCCTGGTTTCTATTTGCCTTGTTTCTGCTCTGATTTTTATTATTTCCTTCATTTTGCCAACTTTTAGCTTAATTTATTCTTCTTTTTCTACTTTCTTGAAGTGTAAATTTAGATGTTTTATGTGAGATCTTTCTTTTTCTCAATGTAGGCATTTATCACTATAAAATTCTTTCTTAGAACTGCTTTTGCTGCATCCAGTACATTTTAGTATGTTGTGTTCCCATATTTGTTTGTCTCCAATTATTTTTTGATTTCCCTTTTATTTGTTTTTTGACCCATTGGTTGTTCAGAAGTGTGATGTTTAATTTCCATACATTTGTGAATTTTCCAGTTTCCCTCTTATTACTGATTTCTAGTTTCATACTATTGTGGTCAGAATTGATGCTTGATAATATTTCATACTTAAATTTTTTAAGACTCATTTTGTGGCTTAACATACGACCTATCCTGGAGAATATTCTGTGTGCACTTGAGAAGAATGTGTATTCTGCCGCTATTGGATGGAATGTTCTGTATATGTCTGTTAGGTTTATTTGCTCTAGAGTTTTGTCCTGGTATACTGTTTCCTTATTGATTTTTCTGTCTGGATGGTCTATCCATGGTTGAAAATGGGGTATTGAAGTCCCCTACTATTATTGTATTGCTATCCATTTCTCCCTTCAGTTCTGTTACTATTTGCATTATGTATTTGGGTTTTCTGATGTTGTGTACATATATATTGCTTTCTCTTTCTTCCTACGGCAAACCTGCAGCTGTTGAATACAAATGGAAATGTTTTTCTCTCCACTAGACATTTTTATAAACCAACATGTCTCTTTAATGTTGTTTCTATACTTTTCAGTCTGGTTGATCCACAGGAATGAAAGAGAAAAATGCCACAAATTATCTTGTTTAGTCCTATGACCTACACCTAAGTGTCTTTTAGGCAGACTTGATAGAAGTATGTTTTATTGCTAAAGGGATGAAGTGGGACTGCTGAATAATAAAACCCAAGATTTATTGAGTTCTTATTAATACATATGTACATAGCATTGTACTGTATGCTTTAAGCATTATCTTGTGTGATCCTCAGAATAACACTATGAGAAGAGTACTCTGATGCTACTTTCACAGATGAGGAAACATAGGCCAGAGGTTAAGTAATCTGCTCAAGTTTACCCATGTTGTAGGTGTAAAATCTAGGATTCCGAGTCTTTGCCACATCAAAGAATGTTTGTTCTACCACATCACCTGTGGGAAATAAAGTTATGTGTCCCTTCTAAGGAATTAATATACCTGCTTAGTTTGTGGATTAAGTTATATTTGTTTTTGAAAAGTGTTATATCTGTTTTCTGTTTTTATATTTTTCAGGAATTGCCACACTGTCTCCCACAATGGTTGAACTAATTTACATTCCCACCAACAGTGTATAAGTGTTCCTTGTTTGCTGAAACCACACCAGCATCTGTTATTTTTTTACTTTTATTAATAGCCATTCTGACTGGCATAAGATGGCATCTCATTGTGGTTTTGTTTTGCATTTTTCTAGTGATCTGTGATGTTGAGCTTTTTTTCATATGATTGTTGACCATATGTATGTCTTATCTTGAAAAATGTCTGTTCATGTCCTTTGCCTACGTTTTAATGTTTTATTTTCTTGTAAATTTGTTCAAGTTCCTTATAGATGCTGGATATTAGACCTTTGTGACATGCATAGTTTGCAAACATTTTCTCCATTCTGTAGGTTGTCTGTTTGCTGATAGTTTCCTTTGCTGTGAAGAAGCTCCTTAGTTTAATTAGATCCCATTTGTCAAGTTTTGCTTTTATTGCAGTTGCTTTTGGCATCTTCGTCATAAAATCTTTGTCCATTCCTATGTCCAGAATGATATTGCCTATATTGTCTTCTAGGGTTTTTATAGTTTTGGGTTTTATATTTAAATCTTTAATCCATCTTGAGTTAATTTTTATATACGGTGGAAGGAAGGAGTCCAGTTTCAATTTTCTGCATATGGCTAGCCAGTTATCCCAGCAAAAGCAAAGACATGGAATAAACTTAAATGCCCATCAGTGATAGACTGGATAAAGAAAATGTGGTACATATACACCATGGAATACTATGTAGCCATAAAAAAGAACGAGATCATATCCTTTGCAGGGACATGGATAGAGGCCATTATCCTTAGTAAACTAATGCAGAAACAGAAAATCAAATACTGTGTATTCTCATTTAAAAGTGGGAGATAAATGATCAGAAAATATGGACACATAAAGGGAAACAACACACACTGGGGCCTATTGGAGGGTGGAGAACGGGAGGCGGGAGAGGATCAGGAAAAATAACTAATGGGTACTAGGCTTAATACCTGGATGATGAAATAATCTGTATAAATCTCCATGACACAATTTTACCTGTATAACAAACCTGCCCATGTACCCCTGAACTTAAAAGTTAAAAAAAAATGTGTATATCTGTTTTCTCTGTATACCTCCACAGGGTATTAGACCATATACATATTTGCATTATAATATTTAATATAAATTTTAATATGTTGAGAAATTTGATGAAATTGCATCCTTGAAATAATAAACAGTACATTCCATGGCATGTTTCAACACTTCAGTTGCAAATCATTCAGGAAATACTGAGTACCTTTTTTGTGTCAAGCATTCTGTAGAAGTGCCAGGTATTTACCGGTGATTAAGACAGGTATCATTACCCTCAGGAGGCTCACAGTCATTGGATTATTCTTTATGGAGTGCTTTGTTTAAGAGTTCTTTCTAAGCCTTCTATGGCTCTTAAAAATGTAAATTACAGAGATTATTACTTACTGTGGTGGTTAATTTTGTGTATCACCTTGACTGAATGAGGGGATGCCCAAGTAGCTGGTAATACATTATTTCTGTGTGTGTCTGGGAGGGTGGTTCTAGAAGAGATTAGCATTTGAATCAGTGGACTGAGTAAAGAAGATCACCTTCATCAATGTGGGTGGGCATCATTCACTCCATTGAAGGCCCTAAGAGAACAAAAAGGTGAAAGAAAGTTGAATTGCTATCGCTACTTAAGCTTGGACATCCATCTTCCCCTGCCCTCAGACATCAGTGCTCCTTGTTCTTAGCCTTTGGACTTGAACTGTAACTTACACCATTGACTCCCCTGGTTCTCAGGCTTTGGAGTTTGCACTGGGGTCCACCGTTAGCTTTCCTGAGCAGATAATGTTAGATCATGGAATTTCTCAGCCTCCATAATCATGTGGGCTCCTGGGCAGATGGCAGATCATGGGACTTCTCAGCCTTCCTAATTGTGTGAGCCAATTCCTCATAACAAATCTCTTTTTTATATATGTCTATATATCCTATTGGTTTTGTTTCTCTGTAGAACCCAGACTCATGTGCCATCGTGCTTTGGAAGTACATAACATGTTTGATTTCATATATTCACAGCTGGAGGGGAATTTTCCTTAGAATCATATCTTGAGTCTCACCTATATCTAATTTAGATATTTAGATGAGATGTTAGACTTTAGACTTTTGTGTTGATGCTGGAATGAGTAAAGACTTTTGGGGTCATTGGGATGGAATGAATGTATTTTGCATGTGAGAAGGACAGGTATTTGGTGGGCATCAGTGGCAGAGTACTCTTGACTGACTGTCTGTATCTCCCCCAGTTTCCTATGTTGAAATGCTAACAACCCCTCCCCCCATTGCAATGGTATTAGGAGGTGCGGCCTTTGGGAGTTGATTAGATCATGAGGGCAGAACCTTCATGAATGTGATTAGTGCCCTCATCTTTAAGAGACCTCAGAAAGCTCCCTTATGCCTTCTGACAAGGACATGACAAGAAGACAAGTCTATGAACAAGGGAGCATACCCTCACCAGATACCAAATCTTCCAGCACCTTGATCTTGGACTTTCTAGCCTTCAGAACTGTGAGAAATAAATTCCTGTTGTTCATAAGTCATCCTGTCTATGATACTCTGTTATAGTATCCCCAACAGACTGAGACTTACTATTTGGTCTATACCTTACTTACTTTTAAAAATAATAAGATTGTTTGAAATAAAAGCAGTCAATAACCTCTATGTCCATCCCATATAACCAGTTGATAAAGAAGAGCCAAGTAATGAATGGGATGGGAGAACAAATATAGCAGAAAACCCAAGCTAAAGTAAATTATTATGATTTTGTTTAAAATTTAGTTATGAGCCTCCTGGCAGACAAGGAATACATTAATGCACTTAGATTGTTATTTTCTCTAGGCTTTGGACATCATTCAGTACTGCATTTGCTGAACCTTAAATGTAGTAAACGCTGTTATATATTGTTCAGAGTACAGGCTTTGCAGTAGGACAAATGCTTTAATGCCCAGTTCTTTTACTAGTTATGAAACTTTATGTTAATTTCACCCCTCTACATTGCTACAGTACTACACAGAATTGAGTAGATGAAATGAGAATTGCACAGATTGCCTAGCATAGCATCTCATGCAAAGTAAGTTTCCTTCAGTTGGGTATTTTAAACATATACCTGGCCAGAGATACTTTGTTGTGAAAATTATATCCTAATTCAGATGGAGGCTTTACATTGTTCATCTGCAGGATTACCCGTAGGCAGCTACCAAACTTGTTTTGTAAACAAGTATTATCTACTTAAAAGTCTAGCAGTTGCTCAGTTGAAATTGCAGATTTTCCCCATTATGTAAAAGAGATGACTTTAAGCCAAAAAGTACTAAGATAACTTCCTTAGCAACAAAATAACTTTAATATGGTTCTTAAAGGACACTTGAATTTTGAGCTGGAATGCTATCTCAGTGGGCCAACCAGAAGTAATTTATACCCTTAAAAAAATTTATCCTGCATTCTCAGTTGATGAATTTGCCTTACACCTCATTGAAAAACCGTCAGTTGGGAACCCCCTAATATTCCCACTTACAAACTTAACTACCCTTGCACCTATTGGATTATTCAGTATGGTTACAATGGAAGATGTGTCTTTCTACCTATCAAAGACACATATTCTCTAAATAAACAACTAAGTACTTCATTTTTGGGGGTGATTATTCTTCCTAAATCTTTGATTTCCCCTCTCTACCTGTATTGTTACATTCAGCATGAAAGCACGTGCTAGTATCTCCCGTTTGACAATGACCATAAAATTCCCACAATACTTCAAGCAATTGGCTTGTTTTTTTGCTAGTCTTCAAACCCAAGTCTCTTAAAAGAGTACTATATATATGCTGTTTCCACTTCATCACCTTCCACTCATTCTTAAACGCACTCTGTTTTAGCTTCCTACCTCATCTCACTGAAATTGATTGCTGAATCATCATGAACTCCATGTTGCCAGATATGGTCACTTCATACTCGCCTTTTTCGACCTCTCAGCAACTTTCTTCTCAGTTGAGTCCACCTTCTTTGAAAGATTCTTTTTTCTCAGCTTTTTGTGACCTATTGTATCCCAGTTTGTTTCCTTATCCCCCTGGGTACTCCTATTCTATTTATAAATAAATAGTTCTCAAATTTTAATGTACATTAAAATCACTTGGGAAGCTTGTTAAGATGGCAGATTTTGAGGGCTTATTCTCAAGAGTTTCTGATATAATAGTTCTGGATGAAGCCTAGGAATTTTTATCTTTAAGCAACACTCCAAAGGATTATGATGTAGATAGCTTATGAACCATACTTTTGAGAAACTTTGCTCCTTAGGTCTCATTTCTGTTCCTCACCTCTCTATATACTTTCTCCTTTGGAGAGCTCATCCATTTCTACTTTTGTCAATGCCTCTCAATCCTGGCTGCATAGAGAGTCATCTACAGATCTTTTGAAAAATGCCAATGTCCATTCCAGAGCAATTAAATCACAAGCTCTACAGATATATTAGACTGGGGCTTTGGTAGTTTTAAAGCCTTCCTGGGTTATTCTCATTTGCAGCCAGGATTGAGAACCGCTAATCTGTAGCCATATAACCCTTATAAGCTCAGCACTTTCCTCAGTGGTTGAAATCTATGTAGTCAATTGCCTGCTTGACATTACATTGCTATATCTCAGACACGTCAAACCTAAAATGGCCAATAAAGAACTGTTGATTCTGCACCCTATCCAGAAGATAGTGACTCATTACAGGAAACAGGGAGTCATCTTTGTTTTTTTTTAACCTTATTTTCTATATTCAAGTCATTAGTAACATTTGTTAGTTTTGTTTTCAGAATTTACCTCAACACTATCTCATTTTTCCATCTCCACTGTCACCATTCAAGTCCAAGCCACCATCCTCTGTTGTTTGGACTGTTGCAATAGCCTCTTAACTGGCCTTGCTTCTACATTTGTTTCTCCAATCCATACTCCACGTGGCAAAGTCAAGTGACTTAAAGACATACATTATCATGTCATCTCTTCCTTAAAACATCTCACTTAGAATAAACCCTGACTTACCTCTTCATCTTCAGCTCCACTATATTTCTTTTTTTAATTATTTTTACTTTTTTTCTCTTTGTATTTTTTTTATTTATTATTGTACTTTAAGTTTTAGGGTACATGTGCACAATGTGCAGGTTTGTTACATGTGTATCCATGTGCCATGTTGGTGTGCTGCACCCATTAACTCGTCATTTAGCATTAGGTGTATCTCCTAATGCTATCCCTCCCCCCTCCCCCCACCCCACAACAGTCGCCAGAGTGTGATGTTCCCCTTCCTGTGTCCATGTGTTCTCATTGTTCAATTCCCACCTATGGGTGAGAACATGTGGTGTTTGGTTTTTTGTCCTTGCGATAGTTTACTGAGAATGATTTCCAGTTTCATCCATGTCCCTACAAAGGACATGAACTCATCAGTTTTATGGCTGCATAGTATTCCATGGTGTATAGGTGCCACATTTTCTTAATCCAGTCTATCGTTGTTGGACATTTGGGTTGGTTCCAAGTCTTTGCTGTTGTGAATAGTGCCGCAATAAACATACGTGTGCATGTGTCTTTATAGCAGCATGATTTATAGTCCTTTGGGTATATACCCAGTAATGGGATGGCTGGGTCAAATGGTATTTCTAGTTCTAGATCCCTGAGGAATCGCCACACTGACTTCCACAATGGTTGAACTAGTTTACAGTCCCACCAACAGTGTAAAAGTATTCCTATTTCTCCACATCCTCTCCAGCACCTGTTGTTTCCTGACTTTTTAATGATGGCCATTCTAACTGGTGTGAGATGGTATCTCACTGTGGTTTTGATTTGCATTTCTCTGATGGCCAGTGATGATGAGCATTTTTTCATGTGTTTTTTGGCTGCATAAATGTCTTCTTTTGAGAAGTGTCTGTTCATGTCCTTTGCCCACTTTTTGATGGGGTTGTTTGTTTTTTTCTTGTAAATTTGTTTGAGTTCATTGTAGATTCTGGATATTAGCCCTCTGTCAGATGGGTAGGTTGCAAAACTTTTCTCCCATTCTGTAGGTTGCCTGTTCACTCTGATGGTAGTTTCTTTTGCTGTGCAGAAGCTCTTTAGTTGAATTAGATCCCATTTGTCAATTTTGGCTTTTGTTGCCATTGCTTTTGGTGTTTTAGACATGAAGTCCTTGCCCATGCCTATGTCCTGAATGGTAATGCCTAGGTTTCCTTCTAGGGTGTTTATGGTTTTAGGTCTAACATGTAAGTCTTTAATCCATCTTGAATGAATTTTTGTATAAGGTGTAAGGAAGGGATCCAGTTTCAGCTTTCTACATATGGCTAGCCGGTTTTCCCAGCACCATTTATTAAATAGGGAATCCTTTCCCCATTTATTGATTTTGTCAGGTTTGTCAAAGATCAGATGGTTGTAGATGTGTAGTATTATTTCTGAGGGCTCTCTTCTGTTCCATTGGTCTATGTCTCTGTTGTGGTACCAGTACCATGCTGTTTTGGTTACTGTAGCCTTGTAGTATAGTTTGAAGTCAGGTAGCATGATACCTCCAGCTTTGTTCTTTTGGCTTAGGATTGACTTGGTGATGCGGGCTCTTTTTTGGTTCCATATGAACTTTAAAGTAGTTTTTTCCAATTCTGTGAAGAAAGTCATTGGTAGCTTGATGGGGATGGCATTGAATCTATAAATTACCTTGGGCAGTATGGCCATTTTCACAATATTGATTCTTCCAACCCATGAGCATGGAATGTTCTTCCATTTGTTTGTATCCTCTTTTATTTCATTGAGCAGTGGTTTGTAGTTCTCCTTGATGAGGTCCTTCACATCCCTTGTAAGTTGGATTCCTAGGTATTTTATTCTCTTTGAAGCAATTGTGAATGGTAGTTCACTCATGATTTGGCTCTCTGTTTGTCTGTTATTGGTGTATAAGAATCAATCAATCATTCCTTGGGCTGCACATTGGCAGTCTTACTTTGGAGTATTTGAGCAAACTTGGATTAAAACTCTGGGGAAGATCTGTTCTCAAAGGATTTCTGTACCTACTTTTAAAAAATACTATAAAGCAATGCAATTTTATTTAAATGTGCTTTCCTAAATTCATATACAAAAGATGGTAATCAAAAACATCTAAGAAGGTTTGGAGACGACCCTTTACCAAAACAAGGGTCAAGCCTTGGGTCTTGCCAAGAGATGGTCTTGTTTTCATGGTTTAGTAATTTCTTCATTTTGAGTCATGGCTTGTTCCCTTACAGCAGGAAGAGGACCTGAGGCCAAGTTCATACTCTGCTGCACTGGTGGACTGGTGGGGGCTGTAATGTTCATCTGAGAGGGCATGGCCTTCCTGGGGTCCTGCCATGTTGTCTGATCGATGTGATTTAAGAAGTTTCGCTTGCCAGAAGATGTCTTCCCCATCTCCCAGCTTGCTGGCAGAGGTACATCATCAGGTATCTCCAAAGAGGACTGTTGAAGATGTTGAGCTGTGGGTGTAGCAGCTGGGCCAGACTACTCTAGTGGCAGTCCCAGGAGAAACAGCTCCCAACTGCAGAGAAGCTGGAGAGAAGCTGCAGAGAGCTGGAACATGCTGTGAAGTCAGGGCTCCTGCAGAGCCTTTGTCAGTACTGGCCTGTCCAGAGTGGGATTTGGGCTCTTGCGGCTTGAAGGAGTCAGGCAGCTTCCAGAGCCTCATGGGCATGGTCTGGGGTATGTTGGCCGTCTTCGGGTTCATGACGGCGCTCAAGAGCGCCTCTGAGTCAGTCTCCAAGTCCTCCTGGACGTGCACGATCTGGTGCCCGGTGAAGAATGCCTATGGCACCGCCTGGGTCACCGGGGAGGTTGGGGTGCTGGTCGCCTGGGCCTGGACGGCAGACCCTGCCCCTGGGAGGGTTGCGCAGGCGTCTGCCCTTGGCCCTCGAGGGACGGTTGAGATGGTGGCTGCTGCTCAGGATCCATCCTTTCTGCCTTCTGCGACGTGGAACCCTGACCAGGCGAGCGAGGGCTCCACCAGGACTCCCCGGCTCGACGGGCCGAGATGACAAAGGTGGCAAGTGCTTCGGGCCAGGTGGCGCTGGGTGGCTGGAGCGGCCCTCTTCTCTCTCTCAGGGCCCCTGGGTGGGTAGGGGGGTGCTCCATGGCCCCTCATCCCCCATCCTGCGCCTCCGCCCCACCCTGCTCCCTGGCTCTACTGGTCTGTGTACCTACTTTTGATAAGCTTTATGAAGTCACTAGAGCTATTTAATTTCTCAAACAAGAATAATCACCCCAGAGGTTAACTCTTAAGGAATTGCAAAAGTTAATTAGATAAAACAGTTCTTTTTCCTTAGAAGCCGAGGGTTTGTCCCACAAAGATAAATCAAGTATTTTTTTTCTTGAATTTCTTTGTTTTTCTGTCAAGCCATTTTTATTTGTTATGTCCAATTCCACTGAACTCTTTAATTTCAATAGATTCTAAAAAGAAATCCCCTAGGGGAGAAAAAATAGTGAACAAAGAGAGAAAATAAGCATTTAAGTCAATGTTTACTTGTGATTAAGCATTGACATGGATAACCATGACATGGAGGAGCATGCACAACTGGCTATGCACTAATAAACAACATCCAAGAAGACACTGGATTCTTAAGAACATTTCCTTAATTACGGTCATGATCTGTGCCTTCCAAGTATAACAGTATGTGCAGTATTTTAACATTGGTAATAAGATCTCTATTTTCATTAGAGTTTTTCAAGTCATGACATGTAAACAAAGATGTCTGTCATATATTCCTAAGAAAGTGAAACCTTTCAGCTACAAAGTGTTTATCATTTTGAAAATATTTTAACATAAATGATAGACTTATGAAACTTTAAATGAAACCTCAAGAATTCTAGCATACTCAAAAGTTTCAAGGTATAGGTGTTTCTGTTTTCGTTTCCACTAACCCAAAGCAAGTTCTTTCTTTTGGCAACTCCACCACCAATTTCCTCTTTGTTTAATTTACTTTGTTTTGTGGAATGAGCAAAGCTTGTAACTCAATCTTCCCGAATCTTTTTTTTTTTTTTTTTAATGTTCTCTCCTTGGACTATCTCCCAGTTTCCTCTGTTCTAAAACCGGCGTAATGTAATTTTGATTCTGAATGTTATTTGGGGTGAGAAAACAAACTGAGAATGAAACTCTGATGGGAAAAATAGAAAATGCCATAATACCTGTTTGCCTGTACTTCATATTTCTCTTTCTCAAGAGACATTTACTTGACTTATAACTTGGCTTTCTACTGTTGCATTCTTCCTCTATTTGTGCCCAGAAACTTCACACTGATTCCGCATCTTTCAATCTTCTAGATCAACCCTGGATCTGATTTAGTAGTTAAAAAAATAGAGATTTGGAAAAGAAATGTAAAATAGCATGAGGAAACTGCAGAAAAAGAAAAAGAGGGAACCAGAAGATCTGAACATGGGCCCAATCGAATTTATGAAGCAGATAAACTCTTATCTTGGTGCCTTCTATTCCTATTCAGCCTCCTTTCCCATCCCCACCCTCCTACATTTTCACTTTCCCCCTGTTCATGCCTAGCCTGATTTCCTTCTTATAGGGCCTTGCCGTTTGCTGTCTCATCAGCTCTTTCCTCTAGTAGACATATTAGTGGGCACATCTAAAAGTATTATCCCTCCCCCAGGATTTTGCATTTTACTAAATGTCTATTGCAGACTAGAATGCTTTTGAGGCCCAAAGAATGAATTACTGATGATTTAATGGAATTTGATTCACCATTTCTATAATGGTGTTCTTTGTGTCCCTACTTCCATACCTCTCACTTTCATATCTTCTTCCCCCCAAAAAACTCATTCTGCTAGCTATCTCAGTATGACCAGGCTTTGTACTTGGTCAATTCCCAGAAGATGTTAGTATTCTCACCAGGAAAGTATGTGGTGGATAAGTGTGTGGGGGGTTGCGGGAGGGAGGACAATACCTAAATGTACACACACACACACACACACACACACTCAAGAAGGGACAGATTTGCAAACTTTACTGAGAGCTATAATTCCATTCTCAGAGTGATAAAGACTCTTCCAATCCATCCAAACAACAAACAATAACATAAGAACCTCTCCCGCAAGAGACATTTGCTCCACCATTGCATTCAGGGAAAGAGAATTTTTATCTGTTTTAAGAAACTCATCTTGTATGTATAATCACCTGATTGCTAGCTTATTCTTGAATTCTTTTACAGTGAAATATGATTATCATATCTGTGATGCAGGCTTAAAAACAAGCTTTTAAAAAGTTATGCAGAATCTATTTGGCAAGTTTCTCTCTCTCTCTGTCTCTCGTGTGCACGTGCGCACACGTGTGTGTGTGTGTATTCTATTCGATTGGCTTTTCTCCATTTTTGCAGGGGAGCAGTATGTACTATAGGGGCAGATACTTCTGCCTTGTTGCTCTAGGGAACTCTAGGAGACAGCCAAGATGGCCTTCAGAAATATGAGAGGAGAGAAGGACTACATAGAGGCTTAACTCTATTTGCCCATGCCACCTTGGTCTTAAAGATGGACTGGGGAAAGAGAAGGAGAAAGAAGGAGAGAAAATACTAACCTTGCCAGGCCATAAGGAAATCATATGCTTTAGTATGAAGTTCTTCTATGATCCATTTGAAAAAGAACAGTTTGAATAAATAAAACACAGATAGAGGTATAATAAATTGGATTTATTATTATTGTCTACCAATATCTATTCTCCCCTTTTTCCTGGGCACACAGCTTAGACTACATTTCCCAGCCTCTCTTGCAGTTAGGTTAGACCATCTGACTAAATTCGCTCCAGTGGAATGGGAGCAGAAGTTACATGTGTTAATTCCAAGACTTGCCCATAGAACCTCCACACATGCACTTCAGAACTTTATTTGACTCTCCACAGAAAGGAATGGTGAAAACCAAACCAACATTGGAAACCACATGTTGAAAGTAGAAAGGCCACCTAGTGACCTCCATATTCACCCTGGTTGCTGTACAAACAAGAATTGACCCTCTGTTGCATTTGAACCATTAGATATTTTGGTTAATTTACTATAGCAGTTTAGTCTACCCTACTGTGTTCCTTGAGAGCATGATATCCACTACCACATGCAGCACAATGCTCAGCATAGAATGGGTGCTCAATAAATAATTGTTGAATTAATGAGCTACTACACTAGCCCCTCATGAAAGATCTCCTAAAATGTGTAATTACTATGGAATGCTAAGCTGCAAAATTCCTTCATTCACACATAATTTTATCCATTTTAAATGGTGATTAATATTTAAGTATTGAACACTTATTTATTACAATCTTTTACAAGAAATCCTGATAAGGTAGATGATATTATCTCCATTTAACACATGAGGAAACTGAAACTCAGAGAGTTAAGGCACTTTTTCAAGGCCACACAGCTCCTACATAGCTAAGCCAGGATTCAAATTCAAACCTGTCTGACTACAAAACTCCTTCCAATACATCATGCTTCCTTAAAGATATGTTTGGTTTAACGCATTACATTTTTTGTTTAGATCTGTAATCTTGAGGATATGATTCAGAGCAAAGTGTAATCACTTGAAACCCGGTAAGTCCCTCAACAAAGTTGTCAAACATGAGCTGTGTAATCTTAATTAATATAACTATTTTATTAAACTGGTAATCAACTTATTACCTCTTACACTCTTTCTAAGTGATATTTAAATATAGAGTAAATATAGGCTGGATATGGTGGCTAATGCCTGTAATCCCAGTGCTTTGGGAGGCTGAGGTGGGAGGATCACTTGAGCCCAGGAGTGCAAAACCAGCCTGGGCAACATAATAAGGCTCCATCTCTATAAAAATAGAAAAAACCTAGCCAGGTGTACTGGCACATGCTTGTAGTCTCAGCTACTTGGGAGGCTGAGGTGGGAGGATTGCTTGAGCCTGGGAAGTCAAGGCTGCAGTGAGCCATGATTGTGCCACTGCATTCCAGCCTGAGTGACACAGTGAGACTCTGTCTCAAAATAGATGATAGATGGATAGATAGATAGATAGATATAAATATAGATAGATAGATATAGGTATAGATATATAGAGAGAGTAAATATAGTAAATGCTCAGCTAGAAGGCTTGGTGATTGAATTTGAGACAGCATGGTGAGATGATTTCCTGCTGAAGGATCAGAAAGCAATGGAAAATGATTTGTATTTTAGTCCTCACTTTTTTGTGATATCTTTCAAAATTCAGGAATTCATTTTCTGATCATAGAACAAACCGATGCTATGGTGTCCAAAACTAGAGAAATATACTCTGGGTTTTTTAAATTAGACATTGGAGTTGCAAAAAGAAATATAGGAGTGTCTGGGGATTTCATCTCCACTGCTTTATCTTCCCTGCTGACAGAGGTCCCAAGTGGCTCTGTCATAGCCTCTGTTGCCCTGTGAACTGAAGGTACTGAGAGATCCATAGATAGGACATTGATAGATACCAGAAGCTGGGAAATGGACTCTGGCCTTTTGAAGATGTGGCAGGAAACTCACTCAGGAGAAGTGGGCTTTGCTGGATCCTTCTCAGAAGAAACTCTACAGAGATGTGATGGAGAAAACCTCCAGGAACTTGGCTTCTGTAGGAAACAAATAGGAAGATCAGAACATTGGAGATCAGTTCAGGAATCCTGGGAGAAATCTAAGAAGTTATATCATGGAGAGACTGTGTGAAAGTAAAGAAGGTAGTCATCATGGGGAAACCTTCAGCCAGATTCCAAATCTTAATATGAACAAGAAAAGTCCTACCGGAGTAAAACCGTGTGAATGTAGTATGTGTGGAAAAATTTTCATGTCATTCATCCCCTGACAGGCACATCTTATGTCACACTGGACACAAACCATGAGTGTGGCAAATGTGGAGATAAGTCACATAAATGTAAACAATATGGGAAAGCCTTAATTTCTCTCAAGACTGTTCAGAGAAAGAGAGTAACACACACTTTGATTTTCTCAGTTCATTTTGTAAAACATTAGAGAACACATACAGGAGAGAAAGCTTATAAATGTACACAATGTAGTAAAGCCTTCAGTTTCTTCAGTACTCGTAGAATACATGAAAGAACTCACACTAGAGAAAAACCCTATGAATGTAAGCAATGTAGGAAAGCATCCCATTGTCCCAGTTTCATTTAATGACATAAAAGGGTTCACAGTGGTTTAAAAACCCCTATGCACGTAAGAAATGTGGCAAAGCGTTCAGTCTTTCCAGTTCCCTTCAAAAACATAAAAGAACTCATATCGGAGAGAAACTCCACGAATGTAAGAAATGTGGTAAAGGCTTCAGTTGTTCCAGTTCCATGCAAAGACATGAAAAATATTATTCTGAAGAAAAACCTTATGAATGTGCAAAATGTGGTAAACCTTTCAGACGTTCCAGTTTCCTTAGAATACATGAAAGGACTCCCAGTGGAGAAAAACTCTATAAATGTTAGAAATATGGTAAAGTCTTCAGATGCTCTGGTTCCCTTTGATCATATGAAAGAACTCACACTGGAGAGAAACTCTGTGAATTCAAGAAACATGGGAAAGCATGCAGTTTTCCCAGTTCTCTTTAAAAACGTGGAAGAACTCGTACTGGAGAAAATCCCTATCAATGTAAGAAATGTGGTAAAGTCTTCTGTTTTTCCAGTAATGTTCAAACACGTGAAAGGACTCATACTGGAGAGAAGCTCTTCTAATGTAAAAAGATGTGGTAAAAGATTCAAATTTCCCAATTGCTTTCAAAGACATGAGAGGGTTCACACTGAAGAAAACCCTTATGACTGTAAGAAAGGTGATAAAGCCTTCAGTTTTTCCAGTTCTTTTTGAAAACATAGAAAGACTCACAGGGAAGAAAACCCTTATGAATGTAAATATGGTTAGGCCTTCAGTTCCAGTTCCATTGGCAGATATGAAAAAACTTGTTCCTTAGAAAAACTTTATGAATGTAAATCATCGTGGGAAGGCCTTCATTTCTCTCATATCCATTGAAAGACACATGATAATGCACACACTGGAGAGGGATCTTATAAATAAGAAGGCACGTTGGATTAAAACCCTAGTAGTTTGTAAAATATAGGAAAGTCTTCTATTTTAATAATTACTTCAAAAGTCATGTGAAAATTCCCAGTGGAAACTACTCCTATGAATCTAAGTAATTGGGAATGCCTGATGCTTGAGAAAAATGCACATAAATGAAATGTTATACGAGTTATAAATATATGTATCTGTAGCTTATTCTTTTTTTAAAATAAAGATGGGATCACACCCTGTCACTCAAGGCTGGAGTGCAGTGACGTGATAATGGCTCACTGCAGCCTCAAGCTCCTGGGCTCAAGGGATTCTCCCACCTTTACCTCCCAAAGCTCTGGGAGTGGAGTGGTGAACAAAGACACATTCATTTATTAGTTTTTGTTCATGATATTGTAAGATATTGCAGTTTACTGTTCCCAGTTAGATTTCCCAATCACATTATCTAGTTTGAAATAAACTAACCCTCACAAAATGAATGTAAAAGATTACTGCAAAAAATATTGAAGGTATTACTAATAACAAAAGCACAGGTGAACAACAAATTGACAGCATTCTTTGTCAGCCACATTATTAGGATAAATACAAAATAGAACAATCTGAAAACCATGATGATTTGTTTAGTCATACCTGCTAAAATGTTGGCCTAAAAAATTCAAAATTAGCAAGAAGACCAACTCAAATGCCCATCAATGATAGACTGCATAAAGAAAATGTGGTACATATACACCATGGAATACTATGAAGCCATAAAAAGGAATGAGATCATGTCCTTTGCAGGGACGTGGATGAAGCTGGAAGCCATCATCTTCAGCAAACTAACGCAGGAACAGAAAATCAAACACCACATATTCTCACTCACAAGTGGGAGTTGAACAATGACAACACATGGGAACAGTGAGGGGAACGACACACACTAGGGCCTGTTTGGGGGTGGGGGGTGAGGGGGGGGAACTTAGAGGATGGGTCAATAGGTGCAGCAAATCACCGCGGCACTCGTATACCTATGTAACAAACCTGCACCTTCTGCACCTGTATTCTGGAACTTAAAGTAAAATTAAAAAAAAAATTAGCAAGAAGACTTTGATATATACATTTACATTTGTATAGTAACAGTAAACTTTGCCCTAAATATGTTTTGTCTTAAGATATAAGCTAATTATGACACAGCATGTATGACACTGCATGTATATAATTTATAAATACAAATACTTCTACTGAGGGGATGTGTTCAAAATAAGTAAGCACAGTGGGGTATATTATCTACAAAGTTTGGAGACCTATCTTTTCTTTTCTCTTTTATTTTCTTTTTCTTTTCTTTCTTTTTTCTTGCGACAGGATCTTGCTCTGTCACCCAAGCTGGAGTACAGTGACATGAACTAAGCTCACTGCAGCTTTGATTTCCTGGGCTCAAGAGATCCTCCCACCTCAGCTTTTAGAGTAGGTAGGACTACAGGGGTGAGCCACTTCGTCTGGCTAAATTTTTTTTCTTGTGGAGATGAGCTCTCGTTATGTTGCTCAGGCTAGTCTTGAACTCCTGGCCTTAACTGGTCCTCCCACCTTGACCTACCAAAGTTGTGGGATTACAGTCATGAGCCACTGTGCCTGGCCTGGAGACCTATCTAAATACAACCCTTTATTTTATTGTATTGGCAATACATATCTATATGTCTCTTTTTTATATTAGATACTAATTTCCTTGAGGGGAGCGGAACCATGTCTTATATTTGTACCTAAATTATGTAGCTCTTGGTTTTGCAGTGGGAGGTGCTCAATTAATATCTGCTAAAGGGAAATACAAGTTCACAGCCAGCATTAAGGTGTTTTTACAGAGTGCTGATTGGTGCATTTACAATCCTTTAGCTAGACACAGAGTGCTGACTGGTGCGTTTACAGTCCTTTAGCTAGACACAGATCGCTGATTGGTGCATTTTTACAGAGTGCTGATAGGTGCATTTACAATACTTTAGCTACATACAGAGTGCTGATTGGTGTGTTTACAGTCCTTTAGCTAGACACAGAGCACTGATTGGTGCGTTTTTACAGAGTGCTGATTGGTGCATTTACAATCCTTTAGCTTGACACAGAGTGCTGACTGGTGCGCTTACAATCCTTTAGCTAGACACAGAGCACTGATTGGTGTGTTTTTACAGAGTGCTGACTGGTGCATTTACAATCCTTTAGCTAGACACAGAGTGCTGATTGGTGCGTTTTTACAGAGTGCCGATTGGTGTGTTTACAATCCTTTAGCTAGACACAGAATGCTGATTGGTTAGCTAGACACAGAGCACTGATTGGTGCGTTTTTACAGAGCACTGATTGGTGCATTTACAATCCTTTAGCTAAACACAGAGTGCTGATTGGTGCATATACAACCCATTAGCTAGACACAGAGTGCTGATTGATGTGTTTTTACAGAGCGCTGATTGGTGCATTTACAATCCTTTAGCTAGACACAGAGCACTGATTGGTGTGTTTGCAATCTGTTAGCTAGACACAGAGCCCTGATTGGTGTGTTTTTACAGCGTGCTGATTGGTGCATTTACAATCCTTTAGCTAGACACGGAGTGCTGATTGGTGTGTTTACAATCCTTTAGCTAGACACAGAGCACTGATTGGTGCATTTTTACAGAGTGCTGATTGGTGCGTTTACAATCCTTTAGCTAGACACAGAGTGCTGATTGGTGCATTTTTACAGAGTGTTGATTGGTGCATTTACAATACTTTAGCTAGACACAGAGCGCTGATTGGTGCATTTACGATCCTTTAGCTAGACACAGAGCGCTGATTGGTGCATTTTTACAGAGTGCTGATTGGTGCCTTTACAATCCTTTAGCTGGACACAGAACACTGATTGGTGTGCTTTTACAGCTTGCTGATTGGTGCATTTACAATCCTTTAGCTAGACACAGCATTGATTGGTGCATTTTTACAGAGTGCCGATTGGTGCATTTACAATCCTCTAGCTAGACAGAAAAGTTCTCCAAGTCCCCACTCGACCTAGGAAGTCCAGCTGGCTTCACCTCTCAGGTGGCCTTATGTAGATGTTGATGGTTGCTTAACTCATCAGGGTAGTGGTTACTGAAGGTTGGAGTGGCTGTGGCAACTTCTTAAAATAAGACAATAATGAAGTTTGTCACGTCAATTGGCACTTCTTTCACTACATTTCTCTGTAGCATGTGATGCTGTTTGATAGCATTTTACCTACAGTAGAATTATTTTCAAAATTGGAGTCAATCTTCTCAAACCCTATCACTGCTTTAGCAAATACATTTATGTAATATTTTAAGTTGTTTGTTGTCATTTCAACAATGTTCACAGCATCTTCACCAGCAGTAGATTCCATCTCAAGAAACCACTTTCTTTGCTCATTCATAAAAAGCAACTCCTCATCTCTTCAAGTTTTATCATGAGATTGCAGCAATGCAGTCATGTCTTTAGATTCCACTTCTTATTCTAGTTCGCTTGTCGTTTCCACCACATCCACAGTTACTTCCTCCACTGATGTTTTGAATCCCTCAAAGTCATCCATGACAATTGGAATCAACTTCTTCCAAACTTGTATTAATGCTGATATTTTGACTTCTTCCCATGAATCGCAAATGTTCTTAACAGCATCTAGAATGCTGACTTCTTTCTAAAGGTTTTCAATTTACTTTACCCAGATCCATCAGAGAAATTGCTATCTGTGGCAACTATAGCCTTAGGAAATGTATTTCTTAAAAGTTAATATTACTCCTTGATCCGTGGACTGCAGAATGGATGTTGTGTTATTAGGCATGAAAATAACATTAATCTTGCACAGCTCCAACACAGCTCTTGAGTGACTGAGTACATTTTAAATGATCAGTAATATTTTGAGAGGAATCTTTTTTTGATGAGCAGTAGGTCTCAGTAGTGGACCTAAAATATTCAGTACACCATGATGTAAACAGATGTGTTGTCATCCAGGCTTTGTTGTTACATTTATAGGGCACAGGAAGAGTAGATTTCACATAATTCTTAAGCGCTCTAGGATTTTCTGCATGGGTACATGAACATTGACTTCAACTTAGATTCGGCAGCTGCATTAATCCCTAACAAGAGATTCAGCCTGTTCTTTGAAGCTTTGAAGCCAGGCACTGAATTCTATCTATGAGAGTCCTAGATGTAATTTTCTTCCAACAGAAGGCTGTTTTGTCTACATAAAATCTGTTGTTTAGTGTATCCACCTTCATCAATTAACTTAGTTTGATCTTCTGTGTAACTTGCTGCAGCTTCTACATCAGCACTTGGTGCTTCAACTTAGACTTATGTTATAGCGATGATTTCTTTCCTTCAACCTCATGAACTAACCTCTGCCAGCTTCCAACTTTTCTTTTGCAGTTTTCTCACCTCTCAGACCTTATAGAATTGTAGAGAGTTAAGAGCCTTGCTCTGCATTAAGCTTTAGCTTAAAAGAATGTTGTGGCTGGATTTACTATTCTATCCAGACCACTAAAACTTTCTTCATATCAGCAATAAGGCTGTTTCTCTTTCTTATCACGTTGTGTTCACTGGAGTAGCACTTTAATTTCCTTCAATAACTTTTCTTTGGCACTCACAACCTGGCTGTTTGTCTCAAGAGGCCTAGCTTTCACCCTATCCTGATGTTCCACAAGCCTTTCTCACCGAACTTAATCATTTTAAGCTTTTGATTTAAAGTGAAAGACATACAACTCTTCCTTTCACTTGAACAGTTAGAGGCCACTGTGGGATTATTAATAATAACTAATTTCAATATTACTGTGTCTTAGGGAATA
This sequence comes from Symphalangus syndactylus, assembly GCF_028878055.3. Classification (NCBI taxonomy): domain Eukaryota; kingdom Metazoa; phylum Chordata; class Mammalia; order Primates; family Hylobatidae; genus Symphalangus; species Symphalangus syndactylus. The sequence goes on along the minus strand of NC_072447.2, from coordinate 118,696,475 downwards.
AAGAGACCCAAGGTGAGGGAGATAAACAGGAGAATGGTCAGCTGGTGGAGCAGTCAGATCACACACATTTATCCATGAAGTTTGCCGTCTTATATGACTATGGCTCATGTCACTCCAAATGTAATGTCACTCCAATGTAATGATGGTCACAGATTAATATAACAGATACGATAATGATGAAAAAGTTTGAAATGTAGCAAGAATTACCAAAGTGTGACACAGAGACAAGAAGTGAGCACATCCATCTGGAAAACTGGGGCCAATCGATTTACTTGATGCAGGGTTGCTATAAACCATTAATTTGTAAAAAATGCAATATCCGCGAAGTGCAATAAAGGAAAGTGCAGTAAAACGAGGTATGTCTGTATTGTATTCTTAAAAATTGCGGAGGGTACATTTTATGTGTCTGCCCCACAAAAATTGCTATGTATGGGAGGTAATGCATATGTTAATTAGGTCTATCTAGCCATTCCACAACGTAGAGATACTTCAAAACAACATGATATACATAAGTATATATATATATTTTTAATTTTTCAATTAAAAAGTTAAATTATAGACTGGATGTGATGGCTCATCCCTGTAATCCCAGCATTTTGGGAGGGTGAGGCAAGAGGATCACTTGAAGTCAAGAGTTGGAGACCAGCCTGCGCAACATAGTGAGACCCTGTCTCCACAAAAATAAAATATTAGCCTGGTGTTGTGGCACACACTTTTAGTCCCAGGTATTCAGGAGGCTGAGGTGGGAGAATCACTTGTGCCCAGCAGTTTGAGTTTGCAGTGAGCTATGATTGTGCAACTGCACTCTAGCATGGGTGACAGACCGAGGCCCTGTCTCAAAAAACCAAACAACAACAAAATAATACAAAAAAGAAAGAAAGAGTAGGTATGCTGTTGTAGGTGGAGGGGTTGGTGCATGTTGCAATTCTGAATATGATGGCCATGATGTAGGTTTTTATCGACGACACATTTGAGAACCAAAAGGAGTAAGTCAGGTCCTGAACCCGAATGATCTTTTAGGGCACCTCAAATCTCACTACAAAGTGTCCACTTATTCTGCCTATATTTAGAGCTTGTCCCAATTGTAACCCATGTCAGCGTTAAATCCAGAAGGCAACATTCCCTTCTCTTGTTAAGAATCTGATTCAGCAACTGCCAACAGAAGCCTTAGAGAGACATTAGTTCTCATGTTATTGAGTAATATATGAGAAGACAGCTTTTGTATTAGTAATACCTTCATAAATTCCAAAAGTTCAGATTTCAAATATATAACGTATGACAATTAAACCATAAAAGGGCACCTTGAGATGTGCTGTGTAATTATCCAAAGAATATAACTTTACAAGCTAAAGTGGTCTGGAAATGAGGATGAGTATCCAGTGCTCAGCCAAAATATTTCTCTGGTGACGTAAGAATTGAGGAGCCAAGAACTGTAGCACCACTAAAGCTTTCTGGCTTCCTCCCAGGAGTCTAAACATTTATTTCCTGAGAAATACCACTTGAATCATTGGCCTCTGGACAAGATATCACAAAGCTAAAACTATATTGTCCTTATTTTCTTCTGTGAGCTGGAGCCAGGACTTTTTAACTTTTTTCCTTGTATTTTTTGCACTGTGTTAATACAGCTATATTTTGGCCAATCTCAGCAGTATTGCTTAATATTATTCCGGGAGATAAAATCTTAGAGAAAGATCAGATTCTCTAGACCCCATCAAAATTCCAAACACCAAGTTTAGAGTGCAAAACATCTGAAGAGAAACTCAAATCCAGGCAGATCTTACCAGAGCCCTGAAGTATGGCATTTACCTAAAGAAACAGAAGACCAATCACTGGATATAAAAGATGCCCTTTAAGGAGAGTGTTGAAGGAACTGTATTTATTGACCCAGAAGAAAAGATGCGTGAGGGATAATTTAATAATTGTCTTAAAAATGTAGCCATGACTCAGATGCAGAATTAGTCAATAAATATTCTGTTTATTCTTAGATGATTAAATAGACTTAAGAAAGGCCATGGGAAATTTTGGTTAGACTTAAGGAGGAATCCTGACCATGAAACATTGAAAATGGTTTCTGAGGAAAGTTGTGGAATCTTTCCTCCAGAGAGGTTTGTAAATAGGAGAGAGTCTATCTGTCTATGATGGTTTGAGTGCAGCAGCAAGACCTAGGGATCCCAAGGTTTCTTCTGTAGGGCTAGATTTGATACACCAGCCCTTTTGGAATCATGTTGCCCTTATATAGCACTGGGGTGCACTAGCATTATTTGCATTTAAACAAGTGGTCAAGTGATATATTTGAAAAATATATCCTCTGTAATAAAATTGTAATGTTTAGTTGTCTCCTCTCATTCCCAAACATGATTTTAATGACAGTTTAAATAATATGCTCAGTATAATTGTTTGCTGTCTCAGTAATTATTATTTCATCAGTGATGATTAGTATTAATATTACTCATTCTTTTTTGAAAGGAGGGAAAATAGTGTGAGCTATGCCATTCCACCCAAGTCATGTTAGGTTAAGTGTTTTGTACAATAAAACAGTGTTTATTTGAATAATTTTCTTTCCACAGACTTCATCAGGAAGTTACCAGATTAAAAGTCCTTTTTCTCTAAGTTAATTTGTTTTTAATCCATTTTACTTTCTTTACATAAGATTTGTAGAGACAATTCACAAGAAGTGGCTGAATCTCACATACATTTGAAAAGGTAAGTTTTAATTTTCTTAAAACTTATAACAAAATTATATAAGATAAATATATTTGTAATAAAGTCATATATATTTTAAAGTATTTTTGAAGAGTTCAGATCCTCCTCGATTACAATGTGGTTATTTCCTTAAAAATTTATTGTGAGTTGAAAATATCATGTTGAAAATGCATTTAAAATACCTAACCTACCAAACACCATAGCTCAGCCTAGCCTATCTTAAACATGCCTAGAACATTTATATTGCCTACAGATGGGCAAAATATTCACAAAGCCTATTGTATTAGAAAGTGTTGAATATCCCATGTAATTTATTGTATACTTACTGAAAATGAAAAACAGAATGATTGTATGGGTACTTGAAGTTTCTACTGAATGGGTACAGTTTCTACTGAATGCATCTCACACACCTTCAAAAAGTTGAAAAATCGTGTAAGTCGAACCATTGTAAGTCAGAAACCATCTGTAATTAGAACTGGATATGAGTTTATGGTTCATCCATTGAGAAAACGGAAATCCTGAGAAAAGGAAGAGTGTATCCAAGAGAACAGTGGTAGTATTAGGGTACTCTAACTCACAGTCTAGAGCTCTTTACAACACACGTCATTACATCTTGCTCTGTTTTGGTGGTTATTTGTCTGGTGAGGTAGCATGAGTTTGTGTACGTCTATTAGGGCTAAGAATCTGTTGGTCCATAGAAGTGTAAGTGAGGGATGTTTCAGAAGAGCAAGTCCCTTAGAGAAGAGGGACACAGGAAGGGTACCATGGCAAAGGGAGACTAATAAAGAAGATATTTTTCATGACCTTAGAGACAACATTTTCATGTTGAAACTCTTCTAGAATAAAAGGAGAGGAGGATTAGAAAGTGATATTGGTTTATCATTCATGAAAATACAAATAGTTGGTATCATGGGAATTTGCCCCATATTAAATATCATAGATGATAGTTAAGAAATTAAACGTGGTATATATTAGCCACAACAAAATCCCACCAAACCTTATTAAAAATGATGTTTACAACTATTAAGTTCTTTTCTAAAATGTCCATAGTAAGCAACGTTTATGTAGCTTGGAATTAGACAGCCTTTCTGTGTCATCAAGTATTTGGGCAACATAGCAAACAAAAATTGTCAAGCAGCGTGGCAGACTAAAAGCCTCATGGTAATGTGAAAGGCCAATATCACTGATACAGTAAATGAAGGAAAAAACAGATAACCCATATCTACACACCATTAACTACTTTGTCTTGACGTCTCAAGTTCTGTATTTGTAAATAACTGTAGGCTGCTCTCCTTCCCTTCTAACTCCTCCTCTCTCCCTTCTCTCTGTCATATTTTTCTTCCCTCTAACCCATCTTCTCTAGCCCTACCACATATGCACTGCAAGAACTTATAGGTGAATAAAAATACATTTTCTGTCCTCAAGAATCTCATAGTTCAGTACAAGAGATAAAGATGTAGACAGGTAAGCAATTATGAGGCAGTCTACTGAATAGACAAAAGCATTTTTCCATATGGGTCAATGGAAACCCAGGCTATGGGTTTCAGAGAGATGATGATGTCGGAGTGGAGTTTTGAATGCTAAATAGGAAGATCCCATTATCTTCTCCTTGGATTATTGAAAGCACTCCCTAACTGGACTTCTTGCCAACATGCTTGCCTTCCCAAATTTTCAGGGAGCTTCCAGTCCAAAGGCAATGAAGCATAAGAAATTCAGGGAATATTTGGAAAAAGGCAAAATGTTTGGTAAGACGTTATGAAGGCATGAAGGGATCTAAGTAAAAAAGATGAGCAGGGGCTAAGTCGTAAGGTGGCTTGTATACCATGAACCCTGTCTTGTAGAACTAGAAGAGCGGTTGAATGTGTTGGTAAGTGGAAGATGTACCCAGTGCAATTTGCATTTTGATCTCGTGACGTCTAAGTGAAGATTAGATTGAATTAGAGGAGGGTAAGCATGATGGCAGGAAGCGTAGTTAAGAGTCATCATGGAAAAGGTAATGACATCTTCAGCTAGTGCAGTGGTGGGAATAGAGAGCAGTAGACAGACTCCAGAGACATTTAGGAGTTAATATTGACAGGACTTGGTATTGGATTGATTGTGGTAGATGAGGGAAGAGAGAGAACAAGGATTATCTTACCTGGCTTGAACAACTAGATAGTGGTGCCATTCACTGAAAATGTGGGACACACAAGGAGGAACACTTCTGAGTGGGGGAGGAAGATGATGAGTTCAAGTTTGGACATGTTGAATTTGACTTGCCTATGAGATATCAAGGTGAAATTTTCTACTAAGCAATTTGATATAATGGTCTGGAGCTCAGGAGAGCAGCATATACTCTACCTTCTTTGTTTTTTCTGAATGCTTTTAGAATCCATCTTTGACAACTTAGCCATTGATTCCATACTGGCCTGTCACAGTCCTTTATTTTTCTTATTTTCACGTACTTTTCAGAGGCAGACATTATACATCCATCTATACCTTTTGTGATGCCTAATTCACTTGTGGGCATGAGCGAGGACTTTGCAAAGGCTTCTGAATACTTGCATTTGGCCACCTCACAACTGAGGTCATTCAGGAAAAAGAATGACATTTTAATACTTATTAAAGAGTGCAAAGGACATTTAAATCTTTATGAATACCTTAACAAATATCGCAAATCAGATTCACATGTGTGACCAATTTTACTTGAAAGATTTATAGGATATTTTCCATTACCCCATTCCCCTAATTTAGGTTTTCAAACTTTTAGGAAAAAGTAGAAATGACACTGCTTTCCTACACAAGCTTTCTTTAAATTCTTTATTCTATCTTGTGGGTTCCTGGGATTCTGCAACTCAGGCATATGAAACTGATAAACTAGGGAAGCAATCTTGTCATTGTTATCTGGTATTTTGAGGCTTACAATTAACTGTAGATGTTGTATCCCAATATAATCCCTGCTTTATTTTCTCCAAAGGAAGGACCTCTTATATATCAACAGTGGACCTTGAAAAAATTTTTTTTATTATACTTTAAGTTTTAGGGTACATGTGCGCAACGTGCAGGTTAGTTACACATGTATACATGTGCCATGTTGGTGTGCTGCACCCAATAACTCGTCATTTAACATTAGGTATATCTCCAAATGCTATCCCTCCCTCCACCCCCCACCCCACAACAGGCCCTGGTGTGTGATGTTCCCCTTCCTGTGTCCATGTGTTCTCATTGTTCAATTCCCACCTATGAATGAGAACATGTGGTGTTTGGTTTTTTTGTCTTTGCGATAGTTTGCTGAGAATGATGGTTTCCAGCTTCATCCATGTGCCTACAAAGGACATGAACTCATCATTCTGTTAAGCGCTTACTGAAAATAGTTATTTTACTTGAAAAAAGATTCAAGAGGTTTAAGCACAGTTGCCAAGTATGACAATGAGGTCTTCTTGCTTTCCCGTCTTCCTCTGTTTTGATGTTTTGTCATTATGTTTACCTTCCCTTTTCTTAGAATTATTATTTCATTTATGCATGCATCCATGTATCTATACATTCATTCTTTACATGTTACTAAAATTTTCCAGTCCTAGTCTCTGTGCCTCACAAAATACTCAAGAAAAGAATTAGTCATGTTGTGCAAAAGTGCAAAGGTAAAAGACTAATACATACATGCTTCTTCCCCACATAGCCCTCTTGAGTACTTTATATGAATATCAATGTATTTTTTAGAGAAAGTAATTCCTGCCTTGGGACCCAGGCACAATGGAGTGATACCAATATTGGACTTGTAACCCCAGTACATGGCAAGCGGTAAATCCTGGCAAGTTATAGACAGGTGGAGCTTTATTTTATTCACCCCCTGCCCACTCTTCTAATCAAAACTTTGCATCACCTAATTCACATGTAGGCTTACTATGTGCCACGCACATAGTAGGTGCTTTACACATATTAATTCCTTTAATTCTTACTACAATCCTGTGGATTAAGCCCTATTACTATCCCCATTTAAAGGATGAGGAAACTGAGGCATAGAGAACTTTAGTACATTTTCCAAGGTCACACAGTCAGTAAATGATGGAACTGAGATTCAAACCCAGGCAGACTGGCTCCAGATTTACGTTCTTGGCCAATATACTATGGTATGAAACTTGTTTGATTAATTTAGTGGGTAAATCTGTATTTCTGTCAGCTACTGTGTGTCTTCTAAATGTGGGCACATCTGTTTGCTAGAGAGCAGCTCAGAACCAGGGAAAATGGTATACATCTTTGCTCTGAACATTTAAATGTAGCACCCAAAGATTAATGGGGAATCCCCCAAAAAGATCTACTGAAACTAGCACCAATAGAAAATTGGTGGAGCAATTTGGTGACACAGGAAAGAAGAAGTGTTTCTTTTTTATAAAGGGGTCTTTTGAGTCCTGAGATTATAAAACTTTGAACAGCTCTCTCTTCAGGAAAATATTTTTATTTTATTTTATTTTATTTTGCATTTTTCTATTATTATTTTTTAGAGGTGGAGTGTTGCTATGTTGCCCAGCCTGGCCTGAAACACTTGGGCTCAACCGATACTCCTGCCTCAGCCTCCTGAGTAGCTGGGACTGCAGGTGTGCTCCACCATGCCCGGCCTCTTCAGGAAAATCTTCAGTTATTGTTCCATAGTTGTCACATTAGTGCAAAATTTTAAAGTCAGTCTTCAAATTTGAATTGAAAAGGAAGAAAATGAGATATTTATAGGTAAGAAAATCTCATATTTTGATGTGTAATGAGCCAGGCAAGGAAATGTTCTAGAAAAGTATAAGAACTTTCAAATAATGAGTCTTATAAAGTGAATAAGACCGTGTAGCTTTTAAAAGCTTAGTGATTACTAATGTAGTGTTAACATTGCTGAAACTTTGATTGTTTAAAACAGAGTAGGTTAAAAGAAAGAGTGCAGAATTCGTATGACAGGTTACCATGTCAGATAATATACTTTTGTAATTGAGAATAAAGGACAAAAAAGACTATAATCAATGAACATCATTTACTTCACCTAGTGATATTTAATAATTATTCCTATCAATAAATATTCATCTTTAGTAGTGTGTTAATTCTCTAGAAGTCATAATTTTCTAGTTTTAGAAATACCTATGCCTAAGCCTGCTACATAAATGACCACTAGGCAATCTCATTCAGGCTCAGGGCTTTAAAGTAACATTTATATATTACTAACTCCACAATTTTTATCTCTAGTACTGAATTCCACCCTAAGCTCCAGACTCATGTAACCACTCTCTACTCTGTATCCCTACTTGAAAGTCTAATGAGCAGCTCAAACTTATGATGTCCCAAACTGAATTCTTTATTTTTACAACAAGCCTGCTTCTTCCCCAGTGTGCCTCATTTCAATAAATGTCATCACCCTTTACTTAGTTGCTTAGGCTGGAATCATTGGCATCATTTTTGATTACCCTCTCTCTCTCATAACCCACATCCAATCCTTTAGAAAATTATACCAGCCCTACGTTCAAAACGGATTCAGAATATGGCACTTTTTGCCATCATAGTGCAAGTCACCATCATCTCTTGGCTAGACAATTTCAGGAGCTTCTTAAATCATCTCCCTGATTCCATTTTGTATCCATCCAACTTACTGTCTCCTCAGCAGCTGAGTGATCTTTAAAAAATTAGTAATACCATTCACCTCTCTGATCAAAACCTTCCAAGGCTCACCATCTCACTCAGATGAAAAGCTGAAATCTTTTAAATGGCCTATGAGGCACCATACCAACTGACCCCTCTACCTCTCTGACCTTTCTTTCTTCTACTTTCCTCCTTGCTTACTCTGCCCCAGCAACACAGGCTTCGTTGCCACAACCCACCAGTTACAGTCCCACTTCGGGACCATTGCATTTGCTATTTCTTCTGTCTGAAGCACTCACTACTCAGTTATCTTCATGGGTCCTTCCTCAGAGAGGATGTTCCTGATCATCCTTTCTAAAATAGCCTTGTTCTCTCAGGCCACCAGTCTCTATCTAGCCTCTTACCTGATTTTTTTTTTTTTTGATGGTTTATAATTACTTAACATATTTTCGCTTGTTTATTTGTTTATGGTCTCTCTCCATTACTAGAATGTAAACTCAAAAAGTGTGGGAATTTGTCTATTTGTTCATTACGATATCTCAATCACCTAGTACAGAACTCAATAATTATTAATTGAATAAACAACTGACTAAATGAATGAATCACTAAATTGCAGTAACCTAGGGAGATAGTAGGTCTTAGTCTTAGGAAAGAACTAAAATATGTCTTCAAAGATATACTGCCAATCTAAAATAGTCTACAAGATCTCCCCAATATTAATGTAAAAATCCAGCTCTTCTCTTTTCTGGGAATACAGCCACTTTAAAGTCAATGCTAATATGTAGTGAATATGATCCATAAAATCTGTGATTTTCTTGTAAATTAAATAAAAGGATTCATAGATGAGGTGATTTGAAACTCTGTTTAGTAACCTATTCAAGCATTTCAAAACCTGCAAGCCACTAATAAAATGACAACTCGAGAACATTAATATTTATTTTTGGCTGGGCGTGCTGGCTCACGCCTGTAATCCCAGCACTTTGGGAGGCTGAGGCAGAGGGATTGCTTGAGGTCAGGAGTTAGAGACCAGCCTGGCCAACATGGTGAAACCCCATCTCTACTAAAAATACAAAAATTAGCTGGGCATGATAGTGGGCGTCTGTAATCCCAGCTACTTGGGAGGCTGAGGCAGAAGAATCGCTTGAACCTGAGAGGTGAAGGTTGCAGTGAGCTGAGATGGCACCACTGCGCTCCAGCCTGGGCGACAGAGTGAGTGAGACTCTGTTTCCAAAAAAAAAAAAAAAAGAAAGAAAGAAAGAAAACACAAGATATACTGCCAATCTAAAATAGTTTACAAGATCACCCCAGTATGAATGTAAAAGTCTAGCTGTTCTCTTTTCTAGCAATACAGCCACTTTAAAGTCAGTGCTCATATGTAGTGAATATGATCCATAAAATCTGTGATTTTCTTCTAAATTAAAAAAAATTCATAGATGAGGTGATTTTGAAACTCCGTTTAGTAACTTGTTTAAGCATTTTAAAACCCACATGCCACTAATAAAATGACAACTTGAGAAAATTAATATTTATTTTTGATGCTTGTTTTTCTGAAATTATGGTGTATCCTGGCTATTAGGGATTTTCTGTTGCTTGTCTACTCTCCAGCTGGGACTTAACTTCTTAATTTTATTATGACTCAATCCAAGGACACACATGGGTACCTTCTGTTTTCCTGTTGATAGTTTATTAACAAGTTCATTATGTGTTTGTTCCTGTCTCAGCATTATCAAGAACAAACCAGGAAAGATCATGATTTTATGGCAAAATTTTATATGATTGCTTTTCTTAACTCTTTTGATTGAAGAACAGTTTGTTTTATAACACATTTTAGACACTAAAGGGGACAAATAAAAAAGAATTGTTTTGTAATTGCTATTCTTGGAAAAAATAGGTAGAAAAAGATATATATCTGGTAATGCTGAAGAATATCCTAGTTTGTTTTCATGCATTTATGGAGAAAGGAGTTTTTACCATATTACATTAACTATTTTCAAATGATTCAAATAAATTAAAGATTATTTATTATTAAATGGCAGTGTGATCTAGTGAAAACAGATTCTATTATTGGCTTTGTCACTAACTAACTAAATAACCCTGATTAGATATTCTTTCCTTTCAAGGCCTCGATTTCCTTGTCTGTAAAAGAGGGAGTTAGACTAGAGTTCTTAGATTTGTTTCAGTCATACCAGTTTAAGGTTCTGTGAATTCGATACTTCCTGCCTTTTGAGCGCTGGAGTATCAGTTTTCATGAGAGGATAAATTAATAAATATTTTGTTACCTTGATAATTGTTGAAGCTAGATAAATGTTACATGTGATTTCATTATATTAATTTTATTTTTGTGTATGTTTGAATATTCTTACAATAGCAAATTTAGAAATATAATTGATTATTACATTTTATGATAGATAATTTACTACATTCAAACTGATGTTGCAAAGTCTATTTTATGTCTCTAATGTTTTCTTCCATTGTCCTCTGAAATATTTATACAAAATAGCAGCCCCTTTATGTTCATTCCAGGGTGGTTTTCTTCAGTTTTTGGGTAACTGTGCCAAGGTGCAGACCAGATTGCAAATTTTCCCTGGGTACAGATTTTCAAGGTGAAGGTATTCATTAATCAGGAAACTAGCAAAAGTTTTTCATAAGCATATTATAATTTGTACTGACTTGGTAACCCACAATGTATAATTTAAGTTGGCTTAATGATCTGTAACTAATTCTTATATCCAGGATGATTATTCTCCTTGCAATCCTACATATTGCCAGGCTGTTTCTGGAAGAAAGTGGGGCAGACTGTTGTAGCTAAGAAAATGTCTTGATATCAAGCAATCTTGGATTCAAATGCCCATTTCAGCCACTTCCTAAAAGTGAAATCTTGGGGAAATGACTTAACTTTTGTGAGCCTTAGTTTCCTCTTCCGTAAAATGGAAATGCCAATAGTAGTTTCTACATCATGGGGTTATTGTGAGGACTAAAGAACATGAGTAGTCATTGAACATACTGCCTGACATGCGGTTTGAATCAGCAATATCAGCCCATAACAGTTATTATTATCTTTGTCATTTGGTTATTTGCATTATTCAAATAAAATTGTATGTGGAGGAAGTTTTAAAAAATAAGGGAGGAAATATGGTTACATTTAATAAATATTTATTGAATACATGCTATATTCTAGAAAATGGATTTACAGAGGAAAGTAAGGCACACTTCTTGCCCCTAAGGAAGTCACATGCTAAGATCAGAAACAGACATGTGAAACATTAGTCAGGACTGAACCTGATAGAGTGGCAGAGTAGGGAATTGCTGTCATGCTAGTATTTGAAGGGAAGTAAAAACAAACCAAGACACAAAAATTTCCAGCCCATCACTGGATTTGAAACACCATTAGCATATTTTCCCTTTGGATTTTCTACATTCTTTGATTTTTAGAATCCATGAGCAAATATCTTTGGGAAGAGTAAATAATGTCAATTAGCACTTTAATGGATATTTGTTTCTGTATTAATTAGGCTACGGGGCAAACTGCTATAATCAAGAAACCTCAAAATATGACAGCTCAAGCAAAAGACAAAAAGATGGGAAGATAGCACTGCTGCAGGAGGTCACTCAAGGCCTAGGGTCCTTCTACCTGGTTGCTTTGCTACTTCCTAGTGTATGATGACATTGTCAATGTGGTTAAATATGGCTTCCACTATTACATCTGGGCTACAGCCTGCTGGGGGGAGGGAAAGAAGAGGAGAAATGATTTTCTTGTCAAAACATGACTCAAAGGTTGCACACATCACTTCTTGCATCTCATTGTCTAAATTTCAGTCATATTTTCATACCGAGCTGCAAAGGAGTCTGGAAAATGTAGTCTCTAGACTGGAGGCCATGTACACAGCTAAAACTCATGAGTTTCTATCACTATAATAAAAGGAAAAATAGTAGAATTGACACTGGACATAATTAGTCTCTGCCAAAGTTCATCAACAATTTTATCTTGATTAGCTTCCTGAAAGACCTAGGCTTTTACAAAAAGGTAGGCTCTGTGAGTTTGATACAGAAAGTGTTATAAAGAAGTGTCAACCTCAAATAATTAAAAAGATAAAAATCTAATTTAAAGAGAGTTTATTCAAGTGCAATGTGTGAGGATGGATCTCAGAAACACCAACTCCAAGGGAATGGAGTCAACATTCAGAAGTAGGGAAGGTAAGGTTTCATTTATACAGGCAGAGACAGAGGAGTTTTTAGCAGGGTTACAGCATTATTCATACAAGGCTGGTGCTTAGTTACAGCAATTTGACTGGTTATGGTCAGTGTTTCTTTTTGGAAAGGATATATTTAGCATTTTTTACAGAGAGTGTAATCATCATGGGTTTTCTGTCATCTAGTTTGAGCAAAGAAGGACACCAGAGGGGAAGTTAATCTATAACAGAGTCATTGGTTAAGAAGGCAGAAGGTTTTTGTCCCTGACATTGTTTAATTCTCTCTAGTAATTGTACAGAACAAGAACAGTAAGAAAGTGAGTCAATGTATAAACTGAGAACAGAAGTTGTATCCATCTGTGACTTGAATCACAGTTACATTTCTCTAAAAGCTTAAAGTATTTTTTGGGATTCCACAGTTTTCAAATTTTATTTATTTTCACAGATGGTTGATTTGTCTGGGGTATTTTCTGATACCAACCAATTCTCTAAATCTCTGATTCTCTGACAGCAACTGGGCATCCAACAATTCAATTCGATTATGACACTATCTGTAGTTAGCACAGACATGGCAGGTTAAGAGCTCAGTCTCACAAGACTGCCCCACTTCGGATGCCAGTAGCAAGTCCAAACGCTTCAGACTAACTGGCTCTTCAGTTTCAATAATTTGATAGAATGACTCACAGAACTCAGGAAAACACTACTTACTATTATCAATTTATTATTAAAAAATACAATTCAAAAGGTATGGAGTAGGGAGTTGTAGACCTTCCATGCACTCTTCAGACATGCCGCCCTTCCAGCACCTCAGTGTGGAAGCTCTTGGAACCCTTTGGTTTAGGTTTGTTTTTTTTAAGTGGAGGTTCCATTATGTAGGCATGATCGATCAAATCATTGGCCATTGGTGATTGACTCAATCTCTGAAACCTCTACCATCCCTGGAGGTCAGGGGTGGGGCTGAAAGTTCCAACCCTCTAATTGAGTAGTTGGTTCCTCTGGCCACTAGACCCTATCCTCCAAGAGTCACCTCATTAGCATAAATTCAGGTGTGGTTGAAAGGGGCTCATTATGAATAACAGAAGACATTCCTATTACTCGGGAAATTCCAAGGGTTTTAGGCATTCTGTTCAGATAACCCGGGACAAATGTCAAATATATATTTTATTATTCTACAACTTGGTATTATCAGGAGCCAGGGTGGTTCTCCAAACCATCTCTTCTTGAAGATACTCACCATCTTGACAGCACAGGTAGTTTGTTGTTCTCTCCTCTGAGCTCCCTTTGCTGCCAATGACCTCTATCATAGTTCTTCTCACACTGTACTGTAACTATTTCATAGTTTCTGGTTTCTATCTCTCTAACTAGAATGTGAGCTACAATGCTTGGCACATTATTGCTCTGTAACTCTTGAATGAGTGAATGCCAAACAGTCTGGCACAGCTAACCTCTGTGGTCTGTGCTCATGACTGGTGGTGTTAATTCCAGTAAGTTTCTAGGGACTAGACTCTGATGTTGCCAATTGTATTTTCCAAATCTTGTGGGTTTCCTGAGAATCTCAGCTCTGGTTTCCTGCTGTTGAATCTGTGGTAGTCCACAGGGTGAATTCAGAGTTCATAAATCAGTTTTATCAAACTAACTGGATTTGGGGGAAAGCAGGCAATCTTGATGCCCTCTATCTCACAGACTGTGTTCTTTATAGGACACCAATGTTTTATGCAATATGCCAACTTTACCCAGTAACTTTTCAAGTCAGTCCTGTGGGGATGGTTTGATTTTTAAAAAATGCCTTTAGAACCTTAGAAGTGACATTTGCATGAATGTTTAAAAACTGTTACCAAATTCAGGGAATTTTGTTTAAAACCATGTGTGTACATGTACATATAAACTAAATGTCAAAGGGTTGTTTATTTTTCTTGTTTTTGCCTATTTAATGCCCTTTAACGTTACCAAGGCCATTAAATACTTGAGACATTAGATGCTGCCTTTGCCGATTACCTCATTTGTACAGCAGTTTAGAAATACTCATTTCCTGTTTTGATAATTAACAGAATACTTGGGATTATAAAGCTTTACAGAATGACTTCTGCCAGTTGACCATTTTAGCTACTGAGGTATCAAACAAAACAAAACAAAACAAAACAAAACAAAACAAAACAAAACAAAACAAAACATCCCAGCAGTGGAATGACTCTATAGGAAGAGCATAAGCCTAGGTGTCAAACCTGGGTGACCTAGGTTTGGTTTCTCCTGAATTTTGGACTTCTGGAAAGTAACTTAATAGCCATTTGTAAAACTAAAATAATACCCACTTGCTTATCTGAGGGGGATAATAGATAAAATAAAGTAGTATATATGTTCCTGCTGGAGAGACTACGGAACGTCCTTGTCTAGCCTAGCCCCATTCTAGCTGCACCTAATTGTGTCAGCCTAGGAAGTCTGAGCCCTGACATGGCCCTAGCCCCATGAGAACCGTTCTTTGTTAACAGGTAGAAGTCTGGAAATAGCCTAGTGTGTGCTATGCCTCTGGAATTGATTTGAGCCCCTGGGAATCTTTTTAAGCATCAGGCTTTAGTTCTCACCTCTTTCTCTATCATCTGATGTTGGCTATTTAATTGACCTCAGTCTGGAAGCTCAATTTTTCCTCTGTCTCTGTTGAAATTGAGGCCCAGGCCTAAATCATTTTTCCTGGTTCTGCTGGCTCTTTTCCAGGCACTGCTAACTGCCTGCATCATTTGTATCATCTTGCTCAGTTCTTTGAAAATAATGACTTAATCTCAGCTGTCCTGAAAAACTTCCCCATTCTTAGGCTTTGATGTACCTCTTCACTCCACACCCGTTGGGTAACACTTACCCAGGTCTGCATCAAATTTGGTTTTACACCTTCTCTTCAATTAGGTGTAGATCATCTTGCAGCTAGAGAGGGGTTGCCCCAAGTAGTCTTACCCATCCTCCTTTCTCTGCACCATTCAAGTTTACCCCCAAATCTTCTTTATTAGGACTTGAAACATGCCTTGTATCTGGAGCAGAGATTAATAATTGCTAAGGTACAAGCATACAAGCATCAATGACAAAGAATATATTTATTCAAAGCTAAGAATATATTGATTTGTATTGATGCTAATAGAAAGCATTCAAATAGGACTTTTAGTAGATTAAAATGAATTGTCTTTTTAGTGTATTTTTTTTTTCACACCAAGAAGCAAAGCTTACCTTATGCTTTCACTGATTAAGCTATCAAATCAAGGTGGAAGGGAATATCTAATGGACTTTAACAACCAAGGCATGGTGCATTATTGTTTCCACCTGTATTTGATTAACTAAATTTAACTTGTGGTTTGCATTTCTACAAATAAATGTACTTTATTATTCCAAGATATTATTATGCTTCTATTTATTTGAATTGTACTTCTCCAATATCATGGTATATAATAAGAATATCACAAAGCTGGGTTAGTGGCATTGAAAGATAAGTTATAGCATAGTGAAATATTTGCAAGAGCTAGAGGATTCAGGGGAAACAGGAAGCTTGAAGAAAACTTCCTGGAGGTGTTTTTTTTCTTTTCTTTAAATAGAAGAAGACAAATTAGTTAATTGAAGATGCAATCTCAGGAAAAAGAAGATTTTGAATCTAGATCTTTTTCTTACCATTGTGTCAGCAAATTCTGATTAGAAAATTCCTCCTGTAGGCCTGATAAATAATTTCTGCTAAAAATTATTGTGAGAGAGCCAAATCAGCTGACATCTGAAAAGTAAATACCAAACTCCCTAAACAATTCCCAGTTTCTTCCCACCCTCCTAACTTTAATTTAGGGAGAAACATCAGCTATGGAAATGAATAAAAAAGAAAGACATCTAGGGGTAAAAAACATCTTGGGGTGAAACATAATGCTAATAGTGGAGAGAGGATTGCACACATGGCCCACTCTTCATTCACACTCTTGCCTTTTATTTATTCACATATTTAGTGTAAAACCTATCTTTAGAATCTGAGAGAAGTTAGCAAGTCTGAACCTGTGTTCCAAAGCAAGGAAGATAATTTGTATCTATTGGATGGTGTAGAGATTGGATACAGCCTTAATCCACTCCCTTTTGGGAATAAATGACTGGCATCTCATCTGCTCCAGAAAAGCATCAAAAGTATTCTGGCTTCTTATGGCTTTGCGTGGTTCCTGGACATGGAGATTAAACCTGGGGCAGAAAAAAACTCTTTGGAGACTTGAAGGATAAGGGACAATTTGGTGGTGGCCTGAACTTACTTAACTTTATCTGGGCTGAAATAAACTCTCGTTTGATTGTGAAAAGAATGTTTTGATAAATTTTCAATGGGAAACAAAATGTATACATAACACTTACTGAATTTTAATTGCAACACCAAGAATTTTAGAAATCAAGGGAGCTTTAGACATGACATAGTTCTATTGGCTCACTTTACACATGAGAAACTGACAATTGCTTAGGGAAATTACAGGGACAATTTTTGTTTGGGAATAGGAGGTTAGACTAGATTACTTCTGAGATCCTATTCAATAAATTTTTGAAACTGAGGCCCAAAGAGGTTAAGGAAATTGCCCAAGTCACAGAGCTGACTGGGAGGGAAAGCCTAGAGTAGAATCCAAGTTTCTGGATTCCTTATCTATTTATGACTCCTTTCGTACTTAAAGGTATTTGAAACTCAAAATAATAATGCCTTTGGGTAGTACACTTTGAGGAAGCAATCAAATGCTTACCTTTGGATTATCTTTTAATTCCCAATGTGATGAGTCACATAGTTAAAAACAACAAAAAAAATGAAAACACTGGCATACTAAGATGTTTTATCAGGAACTAATTAAAAGGGGAAAAAAACACTCAGATGAACTTCGTAATTTCCTCTGAATCTTTTGACAAATGTAACCTTAAATGCTGACCTATTTTGAATGCAAATTTTCTAATGACGGTTGGTATTTTTCATGGATAAAGCAAGAGCTCCTCCTACTTTTTAAAAGAAAGGCTTTAGTTCTAAGATCCTTTAAAATCCATTTAAACTAAGGAGCTGTTCATTGAGACAGACTTCAATGGTATTGCAGAATTTGATTACAACTGGACACATTATTCATATAGAGTAAGTATGGGACTTTAGAGGAGGAAGTTTGCAGGTAAGAGGTAAATTATTTTGAATATTTGTTTCACTTTCTTCACCTTTTCCTAATGGGATCGTGAATCTTTTTTGGGCAAAAATTGATTTGATACAACAATAATTTGGGGAGTACTGCATTTTTTTCCCACATGAAGCTAATGGGTGCTGGATCATCAGTATGGATAGCACTATTGCTTTAATTTTTATTGTTGTTTTCTTATTAGCCTTTATTTTCCATAAAATTCATACCTCTTTAAAGCAAACCTGGTTTTTCTGGTGATAGTAAGGTAGTTGCATTTTAGAGTTAGGATGTTCTCAGATAAATTTCTATGTGATTTTTTTCTTTAAGTCAGAATCCTTGATTTTGCAGCAACTTTTATCTCAAGCTCACAGATAATCATAGAACTTCTCTAAAATGAATGATTTCATTATCTTTGTATGATGTTTTGAATTAAGTTATAGAATATGCATGTCCTTTTATGCATGATATAATTTGTTCATCTATTATGGTTTCATATATAGTAGAGTTATTCATATAAAATTTCCAATTTTCACAGCTTTTGCTCTGAAATGAACTATCATCTTATACTTCTGATGT
Organism: Symphalangus syndactylus; assembly: GCF_028878055.3. NCBI lineage: Eukaryota > Metazoa > Chordata > Mammalia > Primates > Hylobatidae > Symphalangus > Symphalangus syndactylus. Next base: position 118,678,279 of record NC_072447.2, on the reverse strand, counting down.
TTGTTTTCCTCTATAGTTAACACTCAAATAATGTACATCACTTTTACAAACCGCACCCATTTTAGATGCTTCCAGATTAGTTTTCTTCTTTAAATATGTAAGGAGATACATAAAACCAGGACATGAACACCAAGGATTAACCAGCTCTTTAAAAAACAACTTTTTAAAGAGATTGGTTCTCACTCTGTTGCCCACGCTGGACTTGAATTCCTGGGCTCAAGCAATCCTCCCTCTTTAGCCTCTCAAGTAGCTGGTACTACAAGCACACACCAGCTATTTTTGATGGAAATTTTTAAAACTCTGGAATGCTTTAGAGTGGAATTAGAATTCAATCCCAGGTCTTCCTTACTTCAAAATCTGCGCTCTTTCTCCTATTCCACACTGCTTACTAAGGTATTAGACAATAAAAGATTTCAGCTATTTTTGACTGAAATTTTAATAAATTCTATAATGTTTTAGAGACTTTGTGACTCAAGTAAATTGCACAGAATTATTATTACCATTATTATTACTAAGTGGGGAGAGTACTAAACTAAGGACTAAGAAATCTGGTTTCCAGTTCTAGATCTCCCTTGTATAGCTGTGTGACCTTGGAATGGACACCCCACCCTCCCTGTCTTAGTTTCCTCATCTGTAAAATGAACCAGATGTCCTGACTCTACCTAATGTTACGAAAGGCAATAAAATGTTAGAAATAACTATTTAAACAGTAGGATAAGACAAAGGAGAGGCAGAATGCCTATTGGATTGTTTTTATTTTTATGGTGCTGAGATCTTACCTGTAAATGATTAGTTGCTGCTTCCAGGGCTTTTTTTTTTTTTTTTTTTTTTGAAAATCAAAGTAATGTGTCATATGTATTTTGCTACAACTTGGAGAAGTCAGGGTGGGGTGGGTTGCTTGTTCCTTTTGATATATTTTTAGTGTCTTCAAGGAATCAATAGGAGGTGGCTTCTGGATATGAGGGAAGCACTAGACAGCTAACAATTGAATTACTATGCCCACTGTGCTACAGACATTTTACATACACTATTCCATTTAATCATTTCCCAAGCCTTATGTAGGCTAGTAATATTGCGCTCGTTTTATAGATAAGAAAATTGGGATAGAGATAGCTCCAGTATTGAAACAGGAGAGTTCCCTTATGCCCCTCACAGGTCATGCCACAGGGGTCAGTTCATTGGTGTCAGGCTGCTCAAACCCCTAGGGGGAGCATGCAGACAGGCAGGTGCAGAAGTCGTGGGGAGCACTTTTGGCTTCAACCCCATGGCAGCATCTAGGGGTGAGTGTTTATGATTCCTGAAGCCCAAGTGGGTGTGTGTTACAGTGTGCTCTTTCGGCTTTGCTGTCTGCCAATGGCTTGTATTAATCAGCTCAATTAGACCTTCTGCCTTACTGCAAGGACAGAGGGCTTTCTTTTTTTATTATTATTATTATACTTTAAGTTTTAGGGTACATGTGCACAACGTGCAGGTTTGTTACATATATATACATGTGCCATGTTGGTGTGCTGCACCCATTAACTCGTCATTTAACATTAGGTGTATCTCCTAATGCTATCCCTCCCCCCTTTCTGTATCCCGAGTTCTTGCCCAGTGTACTGGAAAAATCAGATCACACATTGGCTTGGAGGATGAATGCAAGGTTTTACTGAGTGGTGGAGGTGGCTCTCAGTGAGATGGATGAGGAGTCAGAAGGAGGATGGAGTGGGAAGGTGGTCTTCCCCTGGATACTCCCCCAACTGCTCCTGGCCAAACTCCCCTCGGTGTCCACATTGTTCTGCCATCACTGGTCTGCTGATGTCTCCTGGTGTCTGCTGGTGTGTTCCCCTGTTCTTCTCGATGTCCAACTGCTTGTGTCCATGCCCGCTATGGTCTCAAGTTTTTATGGGCACAGGATGGGGGACATGGTGGGCCAGAGTGGTCTTGGAAAATGCAACATTTGGGCATGAAAACAGGAGTGCCTGTTCTCACTTAGGTCCATGGGCACAGGCTCTAGGGTGGAGCCCTTGCCAGGGACTCCATCCTTCTCTACCCAGCACTTTCCTGCCCCCCTCCCGTATCACTGTCATGCCGAGATCTATGTGGCTTTTTCCATTACTCCATGCTGCTTCTGTGGTCACTCTGAGACAATTCTGAGAAGATAAGCTCTTTAGAATTGGGTCTTCCATTGTGCCTGTGGGCTAAAAATTTATTCTGGGGAGATGGATAATGTATGGTGTCACATAGAGTAGATTGGTAGGTGCTTCCATGGTGTGATGTGGGAGGCAATGATAGGTGAATGCCCGTAAATGTTATCTTCATTGGCCTGTCATAGTTACTTTTCCTGAGATTTTTACCACTAAAGTAATGCTTTTTTTTTTTGTTTATTTTTCTTTGCCAGTGGGGAGGTTGATGGGAAAGTTTCAATTTCAACTATGCATACCCCTAGAAAGGTTCATGTATGAAATCTTTTATTGTCTAATATCTGAGTAGGCAGTGTGGAGTACTAGAAAGGGATCAGATTTTGGAGTGATGCAGCTCTAGGATTGAATTTTGATCCACCACTTACTAGCTGTTTAATTTGCACATGATACTCCATCTCTCAGAGCTTCACTTTCTTCTTGAGTAAAACAAAGATAATAATGCATATGTATTGACCCTTAGCATAATAAACATAATGTGTCAATCATCTACTGTGGATAGCTGTGGGAGAATGGGAAGAGCACTAGAATGGAAGTCAAGAGACTTGGTGTCCTATGACACCAAATATGAAGCCATATTTGTTTCATTCATTCAGGTAAATACTTATTGAGCTTCTACAATGTGTCATGCACTGTGCTAGGCACCAGGGATACATCAATGAACAATCGGAAGTCCCTGTCTTCTCATATCTTAAATTCCAGTTTCATGCTAACCTAACTATATCCATTTCCTGGTCATGTAGAGAGGAATTATTGTTCTCCACATTTTAGAGATGGGAAACTAAGGGTTAAATGATACAGTGATGAGCAAAATAAATATGATCCCTGACCTCACAAATATGATTGCAGTCCAATTTATCTGATAAATTAATCAGATAATCTCACAAATTAATATAAGATTAAAACCATGATAAGTCTCTAAAAGAAAGGTAGTCAGTTCTCTGAAAACATGTAACAGGGACTTCATCTTCTTTGAGCAGGAGATGACGTCTGAGCTGAGAACTGCAGAATGAATCAGTGCTAACCAGATCATCCTTCTCCATGTCCTTACTCAGATTCTTCTGGAATTCCCTCGGCTCTTTTACATCCTCTTTAGTGGCTGCTACAAACTTTTTCCTCTCTTTTTAGGCCTCCAACTCAGCTATTATGCATTTATCTCAGGAGAAGGGCTTGCCTGCTATTTCACAAACACAAAAAAAGACATCAGGTCTGCTTGAACCACTTATCCACCCACCTTCCTGTTTTTTACATACACATTGAATTGTATCTTCACTCATGCTTTTGTCCTGTCTGAGAGGAAAAACTAGCCCTCTATCAGTCCAAGTTCAATTTGTCTGTGATTTAGAGCCCATGCTGTCCTCTTGCTTTCTCAGGGTCTCTTTTCATAATTATCCTCTTTCTTCTCTGTATTTTTAACATTTTCCTCCCACTGAGTTCTTTTCACGACAAAAATAAAAATAAGAAGTAAATAAAAGAGACACCTTTTCTTGACCATTCCCTGTATAACCAAGTTCTGTACAACCTATATAACAAGGCTTCAATAAAAAGTGGTCCACACATGTAACTGCCTTTACTAAGGTGGCTAATTACTTCTTATTTCCAAATGTAACAGACACATTTCAATTCTTGTCCTACTTTCCCAAGCCCCCAAATTTTTTGACATGTGAGGCATTTTGTTTTTGAATACTCTCTCTTTGAAATCTTCTGCTTCATTAGTTTCTGTGATACCACTTTATCCTTTCCTTCCTCCTACTTTTCTGGTCACTCTGTAGTCTCATTTGTGAACTACTCTATTGCAAATGCTACGTGCAAATTCAGTGGTCCAAATATCTCTATAATCTCTCCAGTTCTATTCTCTGTTTTCAACTGATCACTAAAGCCTGTCCATTTTACCTTCTTAACATATGTTATGTGTTCCCTCTGTTTTAGAGCATTACTATTTTTGTAGTATGGGCCTTCATTATCTCTATCCTGAACTATTTAAAAGTCTCCTAACTTGTTGCTTCTGTCTCCTTTCTTGTCCCCCTCAGATCTGTTCTTTCAAGGGTGGCCAAAGCCCTATTCCTGCAGTTTATATGTGTTAAACTGAGCTGTCTATTGGATATATCCCTCAGGTTTAGAAATCCTTCAGTACTAACTGATAGCTCTCAGGATGAAGTCCAAAGTCTTTTAATGTGGCTCAAAAGGCATGCCTATGTACATCTTATACTGCAGCCAAAACAAACTATTTGTAGATCCCTAAATTCATTAAACTTTATCAACTCTGCATTTATTTAATTACCTGACCACCATTCCCAAGACCAGATTGAGTACCTGTCCTCTGTGCTTCTAAGTGCTTGCCTCTTTCCTGGAACTTACCACATTGTATTATAAGTGACATTAGTATGAATCTAGTCCACAAATGGATATGCAAGAAATTTCACATTTTAAAATGTTCTTATGAGCTATCCTGTAGTCAACATTCTGCCAGGAAAGTAAGATACACAATTTTAGTCAATACTCAAGCCTCCTGTTGAGCTATGCAAATATTTTGAGGCCTTAGGCTATACCAAAACACAGGTGCTCCTCAAATTATGATGAGGTTATAATAAACCCATTGTATGTTGAAAATATAAGCTGAAAATGTGTTTAATACACCTAACCTACCAACATCATAGCTTAGCCTAGCCTCCCAGAAATGTTCTCAGAACCCTTACATTAGCCTACAGTTTAGCAAATCATGTAACGGAAAGCCTATTTTATAATAAAGTGTTGACTATCTCATGTAACTGTGTATCACTAGCCTGGGAAATGATCAAAATTCAACGTATATCAAAGTGTGATGGTTTTGCACCATCATAAAGTCAAAAAATTGTAAATTGAACCATTGTAAGTTGGAGACCATCAGTATTGGGGAGGCCCTTTTGGCTATTGATCATTAATCTTTTGTCAACTCCCTGATACCCCATTTTGTCTCCACCTGGAATGGTCCTTTCATGTTTGCTGCTGCTGCTCCTATGCTGTGCTTGGGAGCTTGGGGGACTGGATCACTGCTGAGTTTGGGTCCCCTGTATTTCAGGCTCAGCACACTCATTGAAACTTTTCTGAGCTTTTACCCCTGTTTTAGGCTGCCATCAAATGTTGAGCTGTTCCCTATTTTCCCTGCCACCACCAACTCCTTTCAGACTCCTGTCTTCTTTTTGTCTAAAGTCTGTGTCCCTTTTCCATCTCTCAGTGCTCTAAAAGGAATTTCATCTGTTCTCTTGAGATCCTCACTGATATGAGAGAGCATAATCTCTCCATGAGTCTGGGTTTTGGAAAAATTAAAGCCAGGAAGGCAAGTGTGGACAAGTGGCAATAGGGGAGGAGGAATTCCCTTGGGTAAGAAACAATAAACAGGCCCATTTATCTTCTAGAAACGGGATGAAAAAGAGAAAAAACAGAGCTAACCACAAATGATTGTCTCAAAATAATGTAGCCACATACTTGTCTGGTTAGAAGACTGTCCTCTTCACTAAATGGTGAGCGCCTTTTAAAATATTGCAGAATTTTATTCACTTATATTTTAGTAGAGAGTACAGAGGAGACTCACAATGCAATCTGGGGGAGAGAATAGAGAAAGCTTATAGAATGAAGTGGTACCTGAGCTAAATCTAAATGACTAGACTAGGTAAAGCAGTATTGACATCAGTGGGAAAAGGTTTAGAGATAAAATAAGACCCAACTTTTCAAGATCTATAAGTAGAAGATGAGTCTAAAAGTGGAAAAGTATTGCTAGCCATGCTAAACATTTTGTATGTTGTTTTATACGACAACACAATATAGAGGTTAAAGGCACAAACTCTGAAATGGCATTGCCAGGCTTTGAATTTTGGCTCCATCACTTGATAGCTATGAGACCCCAAGGAAATCATGTAGCTTCTCTATGTCACAGTTTCTATATTAGTAAAATGTGATAACATCAGTACCTACATCATAATACCATAGTAAGGACTAAGTGAATTAATACAGTGAAGTGCTTAGAAAAACACTGTCACACCAGAAGCACATTGAATTGTGCATTATTACAAATTATTCTGTAGAGCAATGGGAAACCAATGAAAAAGTTTGAACTTATTTGACTTTTTAGAAGGTCATACTAGCTACAGTGTGAGAATGACCAGAACCTGACTTATTGTAAGATGGAAAATGCATTAGGAGGTTATTGCTGTTGATTAGGCAAGAGATGGTGATGGCTAGAATCTGTCGTGGCAGTGAAAAAGGAGTGACACAGATGGACTGCAAAGATGCTTAGAATCTTTAGGATACTGTGTATATGCATGAAATGGTGGTTGAGGATAAATGAGAGAGAGGAATCTAAGATGACTTCTAGGTTTCTGGCTTGGGAAGTCATCCTAGAATTTGATAAAGGAAATAAAGAAAAGGAAGATGGTAAGTTAGGTTGGCCGAGCGTGGTGGCTCACACCTGTAATCCCAGCACTTTGGGAGGTGCTGGCGGATCACCTGAGGTCAGGAGTTTGAGACTAGCCTGGCCAACATGGTGAAACCCTGTGTCTACTAAAAATACAAAAACTAGCCAGGCAGGTGGCAGGTGTCTGCAATTCCAGCTACTCGAGAGGCTGAGGCAGGAGAATTGGTTGAACCTGGGAGATGGATGTTGCAGTGAGCCAAGATTGTGCCACTGCACTCCAGCCTTGGTGACAGAGTGAGACCCTGTCTCAAAAAAAAAAGTTGTGTTAATGTTTTGGGTATTTGTAATCTTCATGGATTTCATGTTCTCTGAAACAGAGAAAACTGAATTATATCATCCATCAGTAATTTGAAATCATGTATTGAAGGATTTTGTAGATACTTTAAGATAATCTGACTAAGCAGAAATTTAGTACTGTTCCAAGGAAGATATACTTTCTTCTCCATGCTTTTCTTTGATAAGTGTGTTAATTATATAGCTTAAAAATATTATTGAGAAAAATCCTTTGGTGACTGATGAGTGATATTTGAGAAATGGACAGGACTTGACTATGGATTGGCTATGGTGGTGCGTAGATGTCTAGGGTAACTCTCTGGCTTCTACTGTTGAATGGATACTGCAAGAACACCTGTTTTCAAGTGGGAGATCATGATTCTGGCATTTGACATTTTGCATTTGACGTATGTTTGAGACTTCCAAGTGAAGATATTTAAAAAGCAATTAGATATACATCCCTGGAGCTAGAAGAATAGTTCACATGGGAGATTGTCTCAGTCTGTTTTGTGTTGCTATAAAGGAATACCTGAGGCTGGGTAGTTTAATAGATAAAAGAGTTTATTTGGTTCATGTTTCTGTAGGCTGTACAAGAAGCATGGTGCTGGCATCAGATTCTGGTAAGGACCTCAAGAAGCTTTCAATCATGGGGGAAGGCAAAGTGGGAGCAGGTGTGTCACATGCAAGAGAGGGAAGAAGAGAGAGTGAGGAGGAACGTGCCAGGCTCTTTATAACAATCATATCTACGTGAACTAATAATAGAGCAAGAACTGACTCATTACCAAGGGGACAGCACCAAGCCATTCATGAGGGATCTGCCTTTATGACCCAAAGACCTCTCACTAGGCCCCACTTTCAACAGTGGGGATCAGATTTCAACATGAGATTAGGAGGGGACAAATATCCAAAGTATATCAGAGATATATGTTTGGAAGTCATTGGTATATAGAGGATAATGGAAGCTGTCGGGGCAGATAAAATTACATAGGGAGGATATAGAATCAGAAGAGGTGAAGGCCTTGGGCCAAACCTCAAAGAACTCTGACATTTACTATTAGGATAAGTAATGGATAAGCCTGAAAATTAAATGAAAAAGTGACCAGAGAGGTAGAAAGAAAACTGGGAAACAGGTGTCAGAAAAGCCAAGGGAAAAGTGTTTTAAGAAGGATGATGATAAACAGGTGAATGCTGCTGAAATATAAATAAGATTGGGATTAAAATATTAATTAGATTCAGTAACATGGAGGTCATTATTTATTCTAGTGGGATCTGTTTCAGTAGAGCCATGGATTGGTGGTGAGGTGAAGGAAGAACCCAGAAGGAAATGGAGTGATGAAGAGCGAGAGGGGAAGTTTCTGGAAATTTGGCTGTGAAGAAGATGGGAGTATTGGGGCAGTAGCTGCAGACAAATATGTAGGCAAGGTAATTTGTTTCTATATTTATGGTCAGGGAGAAATGAACAGGTTTAAAAGTGAATGAGATGTATTTAGCTGAGATGCGTGTATCCATACATACATCTTATGTACGTGGAAGATATATAAGAGAGATGAAAAAAATGAGTGTAACATTTTTGAAAGTGTGAGCAGGGTTAGAATTCAAAACAGACATGAGGAGCAGGAGGGAAAGAAGAGAGAATGTGGAAAGATTCTTGTTTCAAATCAGAAAAATGAGGGAATTTCCATCTGATGGTTTTGATTTTGTTTTTCAAAGTAAGAGGCAAGCTCATGTGCTGAGATCAAGGGAGAAGGGATGAGACGATTTAAGAGAATGGAAAAGGTTTGTAATGGTCAGTAATGGAATGAAGTTGAACAGAGACAAGTAATAGGGCTTCTGAGGTAGTACTGTGGGCTTGTTTAAAATGAAATGTCATGCACTTATCATGGAACTAATCTATGGTGGGACTTCTTTCATGGGCACTCACATGCTCAGGTACAAGCACAGAAAAAATCTGAGAGTTTGATTCATCCAGAATTGGGATTTTGTTAGGAAGTTATAATAAGGCAGAGGAACAAGTTTAGTTTGGGGAATGCAAGCTGATCTCAATTTAATAAAGAAGAGGAAAAAGCAAAATCTGGCTGATGGATTTAGTAAAAACAGACAAGTCTGTGAGCTGAAATTTTTGCAAAGCTGAAAAATGATCACAGTGGCAATACTTAAATACACAAACTAGAATGAAAGAAGATTGATGGAATATCATTTAACTTCTCTGGCCTCTAGTTCTACATCTGTATTTAAGCCATGGTCATAGATAGTGGGAGCCAAGAAAGTGTTTGCATATGAAAATTTGTACATATACTTCATTGTCTTCTGGTTGTAAGTATTAAGAAAATAAGGAGGGCTTAGGACCTCCCTAAGAGTGCCCCAACTTTTTTAAAAAATCTTTTTTTTTAATGGAATGCTTCAAGAATTTATGTGTCATTCTTGTCCAAGGGCTATGCTAATCTTATCTGTATCATCCCAGTTTTAGTATATGTGCTGCTAAAGTGAGAACCTCACCCTTTTCTAAGGAGTAAAGTGGGGCTAGAGGGTAAGAGGTGCTAGTCATTCTAACCCTCCATTGATGCTTTAAAATGGAAGACGAGGCTATGTTCTTTGAAATGATTCTACTCCACATAGTTCTCTTTCCCTGGCATGCTTGACTTTGCTCATCCAGCAGTGATTAATCTTTGGTTATGGAATCAGCTATCTTCTTTATCTAGCACTTTTGCAGGAAGAACAGTGTACACTGTTGATAGAAATAACATGATTCATTGAGAGAAAACTTGAATTTCAGGATATTCTGATAATAACCAAAGCATGTGGAGTGAGCTGCCAGTCATTGGAAAATGTGGAGACAGCAAAAGATTAAAGCCGTGTGAGTGCACTGCCAGAACAGCATTCGGAAAACTATGGCAACAACTCATGATGGTGGAAGAAGTGCTATGGCACCTGTGAGCAGCTCATAGCAGCAGAATCACTAGAAAGCCATAGAGGGTCCTCCAGCACTTATATCTTTTTTTTTTTTTTTTCTTGAGACAGAGTCTTGCTCTGTCTCCCAGGTTGGAGTGCAGTGGTGCAACCTTGGCTCACTGCAACCTCGCCTCCCGATTGAAATAATTCTCCTGCCTCAGCCTCCTGAGTAGTTGGGATTACAGGCACCCGTCTGCAGAGACAGGGTTTCACCATGTTGGCCAGGCTGGTCTCGAACTCCTGACCTCAAGTGATCTGCCTGCCTAGGCCCCCTAAAATGCTGGGATCACAGGCATGAGCCACAGTGCCTGGCCCACTTATATCCTCTTGTTTACAACATTCAGGACTTTGAAAACCTCAAAGGGGGACATTGAAGTATTGTCATATTGTATTTTTGTCCCTGTGAAAAATGTCTACTTCAACATTTTGTGGTTGTAATATTTGCAAGTGGGGTGGCTGAGTATGGTTTATTTCCCAGGTACTTGGTCAGAGGCTTTAGCCAAAGGAAGTGCTATATAAGCTAAATGTGGCCCTTCATAAGAATGCTGCAGGAGCTTCAGACTCAAAGGTTATGTGGAAAAGAGACTGTAGAAGCACATACTTCTTTGATTACCTGGAAATTTGAGGTTAAAAGGATATGAACTTTTTGTTTTTTTGAGACAAGATCTGGCTCTATTACCCAGGCTGGAGTGCAGTGACGTGATCTCAGCTCACTGCAACCTCCGCCTCCCAGGTTCAAGCAATTCTCTCACTTCCCAAGTAGCTGGGACTACAAGCGTGCACCACCATGCCTGGCTAATTTTTGTATTTTTGTAGAGACAGGGTTTCACCGTGTTGGCCAGGCTGGTCTCAAACTCCTGACCTCAAGTGATCTGCCCGCCTCGGCCTCCCAAAGTGCTGGGATTACGGGTGTGAGCCACTGTGGCTGGCCTAAAAGGATATGAACTTTTAAAGTGTTTTGATACACATTTTTCAATACTCCTCTAATTAGTTTTAGATCACAGGTTCTGCTTTAAAAAGACAGTGGTTTATGTTGCGCTCACATGACTGTGTGGGGATAGCTAATCCAGCCAGGGCTGCATGAAAAGTACCCACCTTTATTGCATGAGGCCAACAAGGGCCTTGGGCCACTCTCAACTTGTTCTGCCGTGCCTAGGGTGTTTCCCTCATTTGTTTGATCAAAGGTGGCTCAATGCCAAGACCACATTCTAACAAGCAGGCTGGAGGAAAGGAACAACAGGTAAGGGGAGAAAAGGTCTATTCTCTTTGAAGGCCTGACTTAAGGGATTGGAGATAACACTTCCATTTACATCTCTTAGACCAGAACTTAATACCCTGCCACATATAGCTGAAAGGACACTCAGAACTGTAGTATTTGTTTTGTGTGGCCACGTGCCCCGCTACAACTTGGGGGTTCCATTACCACTGAAGGAGGGGACAGTGAATATTAGGAGACAGCTAGTAATCTCAGGCACTTCACTTCCAAAAAGGATTGCATCAATTCACATTTCTACCAGTAGTCTGAGAGAAAGCCCACACTTTATGACTATTTTTAATTTTTTTGGTCTGCCCTGTCAATAGATTTGAGGGCAGGAAACACTGTGTCTTGCTTGTTTTCATATCTGCAGCGTTGAGTACAAAATGGATCTCAGGAAATGCCTGTGAAATAAAGATCTGGATGGATGCCTGTGGCCATGTCAGCACCAATATAGCAAGCAAAGGTATAAATTAAGCACAGGTTATAAAAATAGAGACTCTAAGGAACCTTAAAAAACATTGTCTAGCCTAGGCTCAAAAGCAGTTATCAAAACAATGAGAAAGTGGGAGAAGTAAGTAGACCTACCACTTAGGATTATGAGGTGGATTTAGTCTTTAAGCCCACGAGTATAAGGAACCAGTCCTCTTAAAGCTGGAAATTCATTTCTGTGAAGGGCAATCAGTCTGCTGCAAAACAGTAAAACTCTGCCTACAGGCAACTGAACAGTGACTTTTTTTTTTTTAAGTCATAAGCACTTTTAAAAAGTAAGCTTACAAACTTGCAAGTTTAATCTACAAGTGACATAATGGAAAATATTATTCTGAAGCCAAAAAACTAATGAAAAATGTACTGTGAAGAGAGGATGTCCCAGTATTTTAAAAATAAGGACAGCCAGTGATGCAAAAATATATTAATTTCCACTAATGGAAAAGAGGAACATCAGTAGGAGAGAGGAAAAGAGGGAAAAAAGAAAAAGAGAAAAGTAGAAAGAAGAAAAGAAGAGGAGAGGACCAGGAGAGAGGAGGGCACGAGGAAGAAGCTGATGGCAAGAGCCTGAAATGATGAACTAGCTGCCCTCCATGTTCTGCATTCCAAATAGCCTGCTTAGCTAAGCCAGAATAAACAGAATTTTGCCTAGAGATATGCACTTACTAAAACTCTTTGGGAATATGCACAGCTATATTGTTTGATCCCTTAGTTTCAAAGTTTTCAAAATACAATAAAGTCTGTGTGTTCCTATTCTGCATTTTGAAATTAGGACTAGAACCAGAATTTCTGCCATTCCTTTGATTCAGATCTTTGGTCTGAATCGTATAAGCCAAGGACTAACAACCACAATTTTAAACTGCCTTACAAAAATATATAATAGTAAGTTTTTTTTTGTTTCTGATGAGTTTTGCTGCAGAAAACAAATTCAGAAGAAAACAAATTCAGAAGAAAACAAATGAAACCTCAGATTGCACACACAAAGTAGAAATGTTCTATAGTCTGGAGAAAGGGCAGGTTTTTAAAAAATAATATTGTATTAGAAAGGCCAGGCCGGGTGCGGTGGCTCACGCTTGTAATCCCAGCACTTTGGGAGGCCGAGGCGGGCAGATCACGAGGTCAGGAGATCGAGACCACAGTGAAACCCCGTCTCTACTAAAAATACAAAAAATTAGCTGGGCGTGGTGGCGGGCGCCTGTAGTCCCAGCTACTCGGAGAGGCTGAGGCAGGAGAATGGCGTGAACCCGGGAGGCGGAGCTTGCAGTGAGCCGAGATTGCGCCACTGCACTCCAGCCTGGGAGACAGAGCAAGACGTCTCAAAAAAAAAAAAAAAAAAGAAATGCCAGAAGTTGGAGATAGCTTTGCAAAACTGTATTTTTTTAGATGGAGTCTCACACTGTCACCCAGGTTGGAGTGCAATGGCGGGATCTTGGCTCACTGCAACCTCTGCCTCCCGGGTTCGAGTGATTCTCCTGCCTCAGCCTCCTGAGCACTTGGGATTATAGGCGCGTGCCACCACGCCCGGATAATTTTTTTGTATCTTTAGTAGAGACGGTGTTTCACCATGTTGGCCAGGTTGGTCTCGAACTCCTGACCTCGTGATCCGCCTGTCTCGGCCTCCCAAAGTGCTGGGATTACAGGCGTGAGCCACCTTGCCAGGCCGCAAAACTATTTTAGCAGATGGAAAGTATTTGTTAATGTAATCACTGGTGAAACTAAACTTTGGTAGTTTCTAAATGCCTCAGAAAAAATGCTCTGCCTTAGTATGGTACCTTTTGATAAGTACTCTGACCTGTATCCATAAAATAAGAACAGCATCATTGCTAAATAGGTGTGACAAGAATCTAAGGAAGGGCAGGATTAAGCCTTCATGTGTGATGTTCTCCATTCATGTTTTAAAGAGGGAAGAGATTTCCTCCCAGCTATAGCTCCTTATGTTCCTTCATTGCAAACCTCTCAAAGGAGTTATTGTGAGGTTTGGAAGCCTGCAAACCTGAGTGGCCCCACCCTGGGAGACATTTTCATAGACATGATAATGGACTGGACTCATTAGAGCCATGTGTCATTTAACGACGGGGATAATTTCTGACAAATGTGTCATTAGGCCATTTTATCATTGTGCGAACACCCTAGAGCGTACTTACACAAACCTATATGGTGTAGCCTACTACACACCTAGTCTATATGGTATAGCCTATCGCTCCTAGGTTGTAAACCTGTACAGCATATGACTGTACTGAATACTTTAGGTAATTATAACACAATGCTAAGTATTTGTGTATCTAAATATATCTAAAAATAGAAGAAATACAGTAAAAATTATGGTATAAAAGATTTAAAAAATGGTATCCCTGTATTGGGCACTTGACATGAGTGGAGGTTGCAGGACTGGAAGTTGCTCTGGGTGAGTGAGTGAGTGAGAGGTGAGTGAATGTGAAGGCCTAGGGCATTACTGTACACTCCTGTAGACTTTAGAAACACTGTCCAGTTAGGCTACATCACATTTATAAAAAATAAAGCAATTGCACTAGGACATTATGATGGCTGCAGTGTCACTAGATGATACGAATTTTTCAGCTCACCTATAATCTTAGGGGACCATTCTTGTATATGTTGTTCCTTGTTGACCAAAACATCATTATGCAGTGCATGACTATGTTAATGACTGAATGGGACTGAACGTGCCAGTATCTTTTGACTTATATGATCATTTGGATGTAAAGAATCTGTGTTTGAAAAAGGGGAGGTGGACTGTTATTGTGATTTATAAGATATATGTAGATTTGGTTTTTGGCTAGTTTCCAGGCACATAGCTCCTAAAACTCCTGGAATCTTTTAAGTGGTAAATGTCTTTTTGTATGTTAGTGAGATTACTGTTGGCTGGGGGCTCCTGGATAGTTTCAGGATGGGGGCTGGTTGCCAGGGGAACCAACCACATGATCTCCTCACCTTCAATCTCCTCACTGCCCTCATCCAGGGAAGGGAGAGGGGCTGAATGTTGAGTTGATCACCAATGACCAATGATGTAATCAATTATACGTAAATAATGAAGTCTCCATAAAAACCCAGAAGTACTGGGTTTGGGGAGCTTCTGGAGAGCTAAACATGTGGAGACACCTGGAGAAGGCATGGAAGCTCTGTGCCCTCTCTCTCATGTTTTGCTAATGCATCTCTTCCATCTGGCTGTTCATTTGTATCCTTTGTAATGCCATTTATAATAAATGGGTAAAAGTAAGTAAAGTGTTTCCCTGAGTTGTCAGCTATCCTAGCAAATTAATCATACCCAGAAGTCAGAAACACAAGTCACAACCCAGGGCTTGCTATTGGCATCTGAAATGGGGGCAGTCTTGAGGGACTAAACTCTTAACTTGAGGGATCCGATACTATCTCCTGGTAGATCGTCTTAGAATTGTCTTGAATTAGTGGAGAAGTGATTGGTTGTTGGTGAAGGAGAAATCTCCATACGTTTTGGTGACCAGAGATGAAGAATTTGTTGTATTGCCTGCGTGAGAATAGAACATTGTTGTTTTTTCCTATCCCTAATAGTTATCTATACTCACTGTGTCCAAATTTACCCTTCCATTCTTTCTTGAGCTCATTTTAATCCGGGTTTTTCCCCCAACGTGCCACTGACTGAATTCCCTTAGCAATATTACCAATGATTTCCACCTTGCTTAAACCATTAGCCCATTCTCAGGCCTCATTTTACTCCGCCTATCAGCAGCTTTTGACATTGTCTATCTATCACTTTATCCTTGAAACATTTTCCCCACTTGATTTTCCTTTCACTTCTATGGCCTCTCTTTTGTCTCCTTTGTTGGTAGCCCCTCAAAATCTATTTAGCCTTTTGTATATCGAAGGTCCCAGTCATTGGCCCTCTTTTCTTTATCTCATCTACACTCTACCTTAGGTGACTTCAATCAATCACATGGCTCTAAATGCTGTGTATATCCTGATGATTCCCAAATTTATATTTACAGCTCTGGTCTTTCCCCCTGTCTCCAGAGTTGAATATCCAACTGCCTACTCATCTCCCATTGGATATTAGTCAGCTCAAACTTAACAATCCAAAATTGAACTCTTGACCATCATCCCTAGGCCCCATAAACAATTATCCAGGTGGCCATGCCAAAATAAAGCCATCATCTTCTGATACTCCACATTCAATCCACCAGTAAATTCTATCAGCACTGCTATCAACCTGGTCCAAGTCACCATCATCTCTAGCCCAGGTCATTGCTTCTACCTTTCCATTGCATACAATAGCCCTTTAAAATGTAATGTACATCATGTTGAGGTGGGAGAGTTCCCTGGCCCCCTTCGCAGAACCTGTGACAGGAGGATGTGGCTCTCCCACAACAGGGGGATGTGGGAGGGGGAGTATGCAGAGGGGCAGGTGCAGGAGCCAGGGTGAGTGCTTTGGACTCTGGACCCACGGCAGTATCTTGGGGTGGGTGTCTGCCACTCTCGAAGCCCCAGTGGGCATGTGTTACAGTGCACTCTTTTAGCCTTGTCATCTGTGGATGGCTTAAGTGTTAAACAGTTCAGTGGACTTGCCTTTTTGCAAGGGCAGAGGGCCAGTGTGACAGCTTTCTGTATCTTGAGCTCTTGTCCTGCATCCAGGAAAAACCAGGTCACACACGAACTTGAAGGATGAATGCGGGGGTTTTATTGAGTGGTGGAGGTGGCTCTCTGTGGGATGGATGTGGAACTGGAATGGGGGTGGAGTGAGAGGATCATCTTCCCCTGGAGTTTGGCCATTCAGCAGCTGAACTCCTCTTTGATTGTCTCCAGCCGAACTCCTCGCAGCATTCAGACGCTCCTTCTCTTCTCTCTGCTGTGCCTTTCTGCCATTCTTCCACGCTTCTGTTTGTCTCCTCATGGAGGCTAGGGCTTGGGGTTTATACGTGTACAGGATAAGAGGGCATGGTGGGCAAAAAGGCAACATTTTGGACGTGAAAACAGGGATGCCTATTCCCATTTAGGGCCATGGATTTCCAGGCTTGAGGGTGGGGCCTTTATCTGGGAAATGCCCTCTTCTACCCAGTATTTCCCTATCTCCTGTCCATATCAAAGTCACTGCTCACAACTGTCTCATTGCTTCCCATTTTACTAAAAATAAATGGCAAATTCATCACCATGGCCTACCCTCTCCTATATTTGTGAGATCATCTAACTTTTTCTGTTCCCTATCCTGCTGGCCTTCCTATTCCTGAAACTACTATTTCAGTGAATGTGCTATTCCTTCTACCTGAAACATTCTTTCCCTGTATCTTTACCTGGTTTATTCCCTACATCACTGAAGTCCTTGATGCTACTTCTCAGAGAGGCATTCCCTGACTACCCTTACCTAAAATGAATCTCCTATTATTCTTTCATGTTATCCTGCTTTATTTTTCTTTACACATCTTGTGGTTATCTGATGTTTATTGTCTGTCTCCCACACCAGAAATGAGGGTAGCTACTTTGTCTTGTTCACTGCTATATCCCCAGTACCTATAACAGTGCCTAGCATGTAGTAGACTTCCTGAAATAATTGAATAGTTAATATGTAATAGAAATATTAATATTTAATTGTTTATAACATTCTTTTCTATAACTAATAGTACTATATATAATATAATACCACATTTCCATGTGTTTACAGTCTATAAATAACATACTGGTAGATAACCTGGAAGGAATATAAAAATTGCTATTGTACACTCTGTATTCTATTTTTACTGAGTATTGAGTGGGTAGAGTATATCCTATTATTTACTTTTAAAGGGGTCACATGACATGAATGTTTTAGGTATTCCCTGCCTGTTTGCAAACAAGTATTTGGGAGCATCTGGGAGTACAGAGAACAGTGTTGAACAAAACAGATTGTTTTGCTAGTTCCAGAGCAGTAGTGCCTTTCAAGGCAGTGCATTGCTCTTCAGTTATGACTTCATTGGAGTAGAATATAAGGTATATTTAGTAAGAACTATTTCACCTGTTCAAGAAATATTTACTAATTGGTGACCTGGGGGATTTTATTTAAAGGGTTGCAAAAAAAAATTTTAGTGGGTTGTTTTCAAAAAGCATGTTGGTGGTTTGTTGGATAGAATTATAAACTAATAAAGCTGTGATCTCAGTTCGGGGACAAATTCTGAAATTTGTAAACTGCTTCATGAATTAACACTGCAAACCTAGATGTTGCTATGGTAGCTCAAAACTGAATTGTCTAGTTTTGACAGTGTTGCAGGAAACTTGTTAGCCACATGAACTCAAGATATCATACAGGAAAAGCATCTAAAATAACATTATGGGGCCTAGCGCTATGGCTCAGGCCTGTAATCCCAGCACTTTGGTAGGCCGAGACAGGAGGATGACTTGAGCCCAGGAGTTCGAGACCAGCCTAGGGAATATAATGAGACCCCTGACTCTACAAAATAAATAAATAAATAAATATGAAAATAATTATAGTCTAGAATAACTACCCATGGTTTTACAAGAACTGTAGATTTTTTTTTATTATTATACTTTAAGTTTTAGGGTACATGTGCACAATGTGCAGGTTTGTTACATATGTATCCATGTGCCATGTTGGTGTGCTTTATTGAACATATTTTATAAATATCAAATAATGTTAGTATGTAAGCTTATCAGGGATGCAAATATAATCATGATATATAGAGCTGGATGTTAAAGTGATATTTGTTAAAAATAAGTCCTACATGTATTTCAATTCCATACAATGATTTTCATAATTCAGCATCTTCCTAAGTTCCTTGTGTATACGTATAGGACATGACTGACACCGCTTTACTACTGGCAAACATGATGCATCTGTGTGATTCAAAGCCCTTTTGTATTTGATAGTACAAAGTCATCTTCAGCATTCTTTATAAGCTACTCCACTACAGGACATGTTATTTACTAGTTATTACCTAAGTTAGATCTGATTCACCACCAGGTCATAGGCTGATTGTACTATCATTGAGCCATGTATTAATCTCAGTGTGTTATCAGGCCTCAAAACCTGGCAGGTTCCAGAGATTCTGTTTATGGTGCTGAGTCATGACTATACTCCAGAAACTATGAATAAGCATTTATACATGTTGGATGGCCTTCTTGAAATAAGATTAGTTATCCAGGAAGCCAGTGCTCTTGAGTCACATCCTGAAACCACGAATGGACACATGGCAGATTAACCACTGAAATAGAGAATTATAGCCTAGGGATAACTTGTGTGAGAGAAAATTGCCTTTCACAGAGTGAGATTACTTGAAAGAGAGTATTATATTTTAAAAGGAGTGTGACTTTTAGAATCAGATATTAGCATCTTCTATTGCTTAAATTGTATAACCTTGAGAAACCTGAGCCCCAAATGCCTCACTTGTAATATTGGGATGATAATAATAGTAGTCAGAAAAGTTTGTAAGGCTTAAGTGAGCTAATCCATATAAGCATCTAGCACGGAGCTTGATACCTAGTAAAGGTAAAATAAACTATAATCTCTATTATTATTATTATTATTGTTTTCCGAGGTCACCTGGCAAAGCTGGTGAGAGAGCCCAAATCTCCTAGTCAATGCCTTCTCATGTAAGACTATATCAATTTATCATTTCATTTGCAAATGACATTTAAGTCTGCAATCACACTACATTTCCATTTTTCTCTCCTCAGTTTCTGTTTCTCGATTTTTCAATTTTCTTTCTCCTCAAGCCCCATTCTAAAAGCTTTGGCCAGTATTTTTAGATAGCTTAAACAATGTGAATAGAAAGTATCAAATTTTGTAATTGATTTTTTTTTTACACGAAGGCAACAGAAATAACATGCCTATAGTTTTTATGTGTTTTTTTAAAGAAATCATTTTAGTGGCATTGCAAAATTCCATTTATCATTTTCTAATAAATAATTGTCTTTGCAAATTGGTCACTGCCTTTACAATAAAATAAAACAAAAAACATATGGTCATTTTGGATACTTTAGAAGAATCTTTTTTTTTCCTTTGTCAACATGGAGAAAGAACATTTCTAAAATCCATGTTATGTATTATTAGCCTAGCAATGTTTTTCTGTCTCTTCCTTCTTTTTCCTATCCTTTCTGTATAGATTGTATCAGCTGTGGGGCACTGTGCTAGTCATATCACTTCTCTAAGCCCCAGTTTTACTGTTTGTAAATATGCAGCACAAACCTTATACACTTATGACCTGTTAAAAAATCAACAAATTCTTTACAAACTACAAAAAGCTAAACAAATGAAAGAAATTACTGTTATCATGGCAAAGATCAGTAAAGGCAGCATATTGGATCAACAAGGGTCGTAGAAATTGGAAATTAATAATAAGTGTCTAATTATCTACTATGAACAAGTTTATTTTGCTGAATTAATAAAAGCAAATGTGTAGGATGTGGCAAGTTATTTTGAAGTATTGCTTAGTGGCAGTGTCCTCAGAAGCAAATCCCTCTCAAGTATATAGAGCAATTTACTATTCTCCTGGCACTTTCACATACATTATCTTATTTAATCTTCAAGTCACCCCTGCCAGGCTTGTATCATTACCTCCATTTTATAGATACAAATTGAGATATAATTTACCTCTTATCACAGTGGTTGAGGCAGGAGCGAAATCCAGATTGATACTTACACCATTGTGCCTTTTATTATAACAAGCTCCTCGACTATGTATCTGTTATTTTATCCAAAGAATAGTTGGTCCTGCCAGCTTTTACAGCATCTTGGTATAATTCCAAATTTGCTTCAGATGGCTTTTGGCCCCACCCATAACTTCCCCATCTTGTGACTTGTAGAATCTGTGTCCTGGCCCTGTGACTGTTTTAGGAATACCTAACTAATATTTTCTACGTGCTTGATTATTAGACAGGCAGGAAAGTATTAGAGATTCTAATTAATGTCTCTAAAGTAGAGAGGAGAACAAAAGAGGAACTGTGGTAACTGCTTATGTTAATCTATTTCTTGAGAAGCCATATGATTGGTAAGTACCTGGAATTTCTCCAATAATGCAAAGATTGCAGCCCGCTCTTAAAGTGAGAGTATTATGTTGCATGACTTTGAAGCGGTGGAGAAGCGAGGTTTAGGTTTAGGTTTGCCATTCCAAAGGAGATTCTCAGTGAGAAACTATCCCAACAATAGTGTTGTGTAAAACTGAGTGGGTAGAAATAGAAAGCTCCCCTCCACATTGATCTTAGGCATGGAAAATACCTAGTGTAGTGCTTACCGGCAAGGGCTCTGGTACTAGATTGTCTAGATTTAAATCCAAGTTTCACCATTTATGGTGTGTGACTTGAGGGAAGCCATTTGACTTCTGTATGTCATAGATTCTGGTCTTTAAAAAGTTAATCTCATAGAGTAGAGAGTAGAATAGAAGTTACCAGAGGCTGGGGAGGGAATAAGGGAGCCGGGATGGGGAGAGGTTGGTGAATGGGTACGATGTTACAGTTAGATAAAAGGAATACATTCTGATTTCTATTGCACAGCAAGGTGAGTATAGCTAACAATAATGAATTGTATTTTTCAAAAGCTAGAAGAAAGGAAGTTGAATGTTTTTACCACAAAGAACTGATAAATGTTTGAGGTGATGTATATGCTAATTACCATGATTTGATCATTACACAACGTTATCCATATATCAAACATTACACTGTACCCCATAAATATGTACAATCATTATGTATCAACTAAAAATTAAGTTAAACTTAAAAAGAAAATTTAAACAAATAACATGGGACTAAAAATAGTATATATGTCCAAGTTTGATTGTGAGGATTATATGAGATAATGCATATAAATTGCATAGCACAGGGCAGTGCCTGAGATGTTGAATAAATACTAGAAGGTACTATTATTATGACAGATACTATGACTGTTGCCACTTTCACTTGTATCTTCTGCAAGATTTAGCTGGGTTAGTATCTGGCAAAAAACTTCCAAAGATGCTCAATAAATATTTATTGAATTATTACTCTGTCAGAAATGTCATAATGACAAAACTGTGTGGTGGGCTGGATGGTTTGGGTGGTGACAGTAGGTAGAGGAAGGTTGGGAGTTAGGAAGAGGCTTCTGGTAAAATAGGTGCAGGATAGATTCATTATGATAAGAACATTTATTTGCTAGTTAGTGGAAAATGTTCAGGAGATGTGGTTTTCAATCCCAGCTCTGCCACCAATAAGTTGTGTACACTTGGCTTACTTACCTTCCTCTCTGGCTGTTATTTCCTTATTTTTAAAAATGAGGAGCTAAGACCAGATGAGTGGTTATGAACTGTGGTCTGGGGGTCTGAAATATATACAAACAACTTTTTCAAATCTAATATGTCTGCATTTGCTTTTCTAATCTTCCCTTTGTCTTCAGGTCCCCCTGGTCCTTGTGAAAAACTCCGGTGTTCCTGGTAACCACATAGTGTATAAAGCCCCTCATTGCGCTGGTGACAATCCTGTAACCCAGAAGCAAAGGAGAGAATTGTCTTTGTGTTCATTTGGGAAAGAAAGTCTTGGTTGGGCCCTAGGTGTAATTCAGCAACTCCTTTTGTGGGTTTATCCATCAGTGATGCTAGAAGCTAGTTATCCCACTTTCCACCTTTGCTTGGGTATATTGATCAGTCTGATCCTTGAAATGCTATTTGATAGACTGAGTCAGATTTCATAGCCTATAAATGGAATAGAAGCAAATGATTTTTAACTCTTTACTTAGCATTTATGCTGTACATGACACAATGCTACGAAATTTTAAAGGACAGATTGATAGGGGAGAGAGAATTTTGTTAGAATCTCTCTGAGAGCATTTTAAGGGCAGCCTGGTTGCCCTTAGTCCTTAAAGGTAATATGGAAGGTTTTCTCTTTGTCAGACCTATTGCCCTGATCCCAGTAGTAACCAGTGTGTTCATCTTAATCTATGAGGGTAGCTCTGTGGAAGATCTGTAACCTTCTGTTAGCCAAATCTACCTAGTACTTACAGATGCATTAGTGGGCAGCCATTGGCTGGCAAGTAGAGAGAGAGGAATTGGGGAGAAAGAGAGATTTGTTGGGCCTCAGTGAGAGAAATGACATTCTCTCCTGATTTTATGAGGCACAGAGTTTTTAAAATAATGTGGTGTTGATTCAGCTTGGTTCGCTAATTAAAGGAAGATTTAAACACTGGAGTTCCAGAGGAAAAGTGTTCATAATCCTGAGTCAAGCCTGTGGGACCCAGCAGAATAGGGTGGAAGTGCACAGGACTGGGAATCATGAGATCTCTGTTCTACTTCCAGCTTTGTTACTAATTTGCTGTGTAATCTTGGGCGGGGCAAGTCTGAGTTTTACTTCCCTATTTATAAAAGAGAATTTGACCAGCATTGTCTGTAATATACATACTGGTTCTAAAAATTTGATCCTAAGATTCTATAAAGTAGCCATTGAAGCTTACCAAAGTTACAATATTACAGATGGATCAGGTAGGGGGAAGAGGGTGGGGTGGAAGAGAGGGTCTGTCCTATTGAATTAATCTATGCACAAGAAAAGAAGGGCAGTCCCTTCTTTTCTTTTAAGTGACTTTTAATCCTTTACTTTGTGTGAAATTGTTGGTTCCAGAATACAGATTCGAAGAGAAGTGTATGGAATTGGGAGTAGTAGTTTTTCCTGAAAAGCAAAGTATTTTTAATTGAGTCGGTATTTGAAGGCATGAATCCTTTAAATTTTGATCATAAAACCGATATCTGTCAAGAACAGAAAGATGACTAAATTGTATTCTATGGCAATGAAATGCTGTTTTAGTTTAAGAAAGAGATGAAAAGTTCAGATTTGCCCTTTAGAAAGGTCACTCTTGCTGCATATGGTGTGGAAAATGGATCAGAGGCAGGAAAGACTGAATAAGGAGATCCCTGTTAAGATCCTCCATTTAGGAAGTGGTAGTGGTAACGGAGAGATTAGATGGGAGAGGAGTTGAGGAAGACTCCCAGGTTTCTGGTTTGGGCAACTGGAAGGATGGCGATGTCATTTACTAATTAAAGGAAACACAGGAAAAAGTGGAACAATAATGAGAGTAGATGGAAATAAAAAATTTTAATTAAAAAAAGTAATTAAAAGAAAAAAGGAGCAAAGAAGAAAGTCAATCGTCCAGCAGGGGGCGAAAGAGCTTAAATAAACACTTTCTTTAAACTAAAGAAGTATTTATGAGGAAACAGCAAAGTTTTGAACTTTGAGGCTTCGGTTTAGGTTCTTAGCTTTCTCAGTGGTCAAATAACTTTATTTTATTTTATTTTATTTTATTTTATTTTAATTTTATTTTATTTTATTTTATTTTATTTTATTTTATTTTAATGAGACAGTCTAGCTCTATTGCCCAGGCTGGAGTGCAATGGTGGGATCTCGGCTCACTGCAATCTCCGCCTCCCAGGTTCAAGCCATTCTCCTGCCTCAGCCTTCCGAATAGCTGGGATTACAGGCACCCGCTACCATGCCTAGCTAATTGTATATTTTTAGTAGAGAAAGGATTTCACCATGGTGGCCAGGCTGTCTCAAACTCCTGACTTCAGGTGCTCCACCCGCCTCGTCGTCCAAAAGTGCTGGGATTACAGGCATGAGCCACCATGCCGGGCCGAAATAACTTTCAAATACTTTTTTCTTTTTCTTTTTCTTTTTCTTTTTTTTTTCCCCCTCAGAAAAGAGTATTTGACAGTGTTTTATGTGTTGCTAGGGGAGACGGTTGCTATGGAGATGGATGATCTCATAACTCCATTGTGAACCAGTAAGAACACTCTCGTGGGTCTAACGGTCTTCCAGATGAAGGCTATTTGAAGTCGCCATAACCTGGTCAGGAGAAGTGTGCCTGTCGGCGGGGAGGTGAGGAGCTACAAGGGTTTTTGTTTTGCTTTGTTTTTATTCTTGTAAGTAGGATGAGACCAGAATCCTTTCTTTCCAATTATATTGGTTCCTAACTTGATTATTTCTGTTTCCATGGTCTGAGGTGGACACAGTTTTCCCAGTTCTTGGTAGAAAGCACACAGAGAGCTTTCTAAAGTATTTTTAATCACGTTTAGTTTGATTATTTGATGTAAGATAAAGTTAAAATGTTATATTTTTCCTTCATAGAGAGGCAATATCAAGATTTTAAATCTTGGAGAAATGGCTTTCGTTTGCTTGGCTATCGGATGCTTATATACCTTTCTGATAAGCACATTTGGCTGTACTTCATCTTCAGACGCCAAGATAAAAGGTAAATGGATTTTAATGGAATAGTTTTTAAATTAGGAAAAGTAAAATTAAATGGATTTTAATGGAAAATTAACTGTCTTTTTGACCTACCTTATGGAAGTGCATAATTAACTAGTAGATGAATTGTTATTGAAACTATTTCAGGAAGTCCATGAACAAAAGCTATGCTCTTACTAGTCACTTTCTTGCATAAGGTAACTGATGTTGACACACATTTTGTGCGATAAATGCCAAATTAAAAACACTGTTCATACCTTTTTGTATAGTCTTTTTTAACAGATTAAGTATCCGAAACCTCATTGCCTGGTACTAAACTAACTGGAACAGTTCCTTAATTACTATCCTTAGCTACTATCCTTAGCTTTTATGACAATTAGATAAATTAAAAAGGTACAGAAATTTAACGTGAAATTTAAAAATAATTATAGAATTATTTAATTTTCAATTATATTATTTTATTATATTATTTAATATAATGTTAATGTTTTATTATTAATTAATTTAAATTATTTATTGTATATTATTATATTATATATTATATTATAATTAATATAATTAAAATATATATATTTGTATTATATTGATTTGTCATTGCTGTTAGACAGATTTTTGTAATAAAATGTTCCTGTCTTAGACCAAATTCTGGCATACATGACCACAGATATAAAGCCACATTGAATTTTTTGCTTCTCTAAAAATTAATATCTAGTGAGACAAAGTCACATTTTGCATACGTGATTTCTCAAAGAAGGAACAACTATATAGCAGTCATCTAGATTTTTTAACAGCCTTACTGAGATATAATTTACACAAAACTAACTCTTTAAACATGTGCCATACATTGGTTTTTAGTATATTCACAAAGTTGTGCAACAATCACCACTATCAAAGTCCAGAATAGTTGCATCACCTGTAAAACAGCCCCTAAACCCATTAAGCAGTCACCCTGCATTGCTTCTCTCTCCAGCCCCTACCAACCACGAATCTACTTTCTCTCTCTATGGATTTGTCAATTTTGAAATTTCATAGAAATGGAACTATGTCAATATGTGGTCTTTTGTGTCTGGCTTCTTTCAGTTAGTATAATGTTCTCAAGGTTCATCCATGTTGTAGCATGAATCAGTACTTCATGTCTTTTTATGGCTGAATAATATTTGATTGTATGCATGTAGCACATTTTATCTGTTAATCAATTGGTGGATATTTGGAAGCCAACTAGATTTAGCAATATTTGTCATAAAATACTGAAAAAATAAAAGTGTTTTATTGATTTATTTCAGTTAACCCTCCTCAGGATTTTGAGATAGTGGATCCCGGGTATTTAGGTTATCTCTATTTGCAATGGCAACCCCCACTGTCTCTGGATAATTTTAAGGAATGCACAGTGGAATATGAACTAAAATACCGAAACATTGGTAGTGAAACATGGACGGTAAGTAAAGCATGCATTTGCCGTATCAGAGTGATCATCAGGTGTTACTTTGTGATTCCTGACTTTAGTGTCTGCTCCAATTCCCATATCTCAATAGTTCTAATTATAATATAAAAAGCTTCCATGTCCACTTCTGTCTCCTATGCATCCTGCTATATCTGTTTTCACCCCATCCAGTGTTAAGATTGCCATTGGAAGAACAAGAAAAAAAAACACAAACTCGGTCTCATGCAATATGAACTTGGAGAGCAGCACCTCACTAGAAGAGCATTTCACTGTATTTTACAATTGCTTATATTCTTGGATATGGGCCTTATACATGCTACTGAACTGTGACCTTTTCCGCTGTAGGAGACAAGGCTTATTTATCTTCGTACCCTTCCCACAGAGGGTTGCAGGATTATGGTTCATTGTATATATTTTAGTAAGAGCTCAGTGAAAATGTTTTGAATTATTAACTACTTATGTACTCAACATTATATTCAAAGATTTCTGTTGTAGATGGCATCTGTTACCTCTTTAATTCAGCTAGGTAGTTTCAAGAGACAATTCAAATTGAGCATTTATTGATCAACTTTGTGGTGGGCACTCTACTAGTTATCAGGAATATATGAATAAATAATAAATGATTTTTGTCCTCCAGAAGCTCACGATTTGTCTGTATTTCTCTGGTTACTTCCAGGGTTTTACTTTCTGTATTTCTTGAAGGTTTCATATTATATTTTGAAATGTGACATGATTTGCCAAGTAATGTGCCCATATGAAAATTATCTATTTGATTCCAAGCAGATATAGCTCAAGTTTCTGCCATAAAGTTTTTTTTCCCTTCTAAAAGTTTTTGTTTTTATTTGGAATTAGATGTTAAGATTCAAATGATCTCATCAAATGATATGACATACAGAGGTGAGCTCTCTTGGAAATGTATCTGTGGCATTGTATCAAATAGTCTCTAGGATTGTCTTAGATATTGGGAATTAATGATTTATTAGTATTATTAATATAGCTCACTATACCGTGGAGGTTTCTAAGCTTGACTTTGTCTCATCTTTTTTTCAAACAGACCATCATTACTAAGAATCTACATTACAAAGATGGGTTTGATCTTAACAAGGGCATTGAAGCGAAGATACACACGCTTTTACCATGGCAATGCACAAATGGATCAGAAGTTCAAAGTTCCTGGGCAGAAACTACTTATCGGATATCACCACAAGGTTAAAACAAAGCTCTCTTTTCATATTTAATACTATCAGAACAATTCATTTGGGAATAAGTCCCTTGATCTTATGTACCAGGCTGTAGGCACAATAGATCCTGTGACAGTGTGGCACAAAATAGAATCTTTCTTGTAGTTGGTGATTAGTCTTTTAAAATTCTTTAAATCAGCAAATACCTTTGGCAAAACCTGCATATTATTTTATTGATTTAGTTGCCAGTTTTGGGGTCATATTAATAAACATTCATGAGTATTTGTTCATCTGCTCAGAGCATCCTAGAATAATCAATTTACTACTTTTGCATATGCTTATACTAATATGAGTAAATGAGCCCTCAAATGTTTTTTGGTTTCGCCTGTCCCTCTTATCATGAAGTGATTCCCAGTAACTTCCTTTTGAAATAATCCTGTTATGTTGATTGCAAAATAAAATGGAGAGGTCATAGGAAATGAAGTAAAATTGCGAAATGATTTCACAAATGATTCATCACCAAGCCTTTCAAGCATTCACAATTGATTTGTTCCTTAGGAATTCCAGAAACTAAAGTTCAGGATATGGATTGTGTATATTACAACTGGCAATATTTACTCTGTTCTTGGAAACCTGGCATAGGTGTACTTCTTGATACCAATTACAACTTGTTTTACTGGTAAGTATTTTTATAATTAGAATTCCGTATTAAAAAATGTCTACTCAAATTAATCGATAGTATGAGTAACTATATTTTCACTAAGTTAAATTCATTATACTTGTCAGAGTTGTATTTGTGATGATAATTGTTTACAATTATTTGAGGTTTTCAATGGGTGTAAGTGGTTTTAGGATGTAGATACTGGAAGGTAGTCTATGAGTGATATAAGGAATGCAATAATTGTTTCTGTACTGGGTTAATTTTGTATCCTTTAGATAGATGAAGTTAGAACTTAAACAATTTTGACATATTTTATATTCTTGTTTTTTTAAAAAATCAGTTATCTATTAAACTGAATCTTTTTTCTGACTCCCTCCTTTGTTAACTGTCACTGAAGCTTTTAAACTTGGCCATTGTGACTCATGTATCTCCTTAATTTCTTAATTGTTTTAGGGTAACATGATCACCATATTCTGATGCTCGTTTGCAAGGTTGCACATCTGTTAAGTACCTACCATCTCTACTGTAAGAGCTCTACTTCAGGCTTCCCTCATTCCACACCTGGATGATTGCCATTGCTTCCCAAATGACGGTCGCTCTGCTCCCAATCTCTCCCCTTCCAATCTCTCCCCTTTTTATTCATTCTGCACACTCTAGCCAGCTTTATCTTCCTATATTGCCATTTTCATATACCACTCTCTTGCTCAAAAACCTCCTGTGTCTACTCATTGCCCCAGGATAAAATCTAGGCTGCCATACTGTCTACTATTACCAATGTGAATGCTCCACTCCATTTAGATCCATCTCTACATTTTTTTCTCACCCATGTTATTGCCTTTTATACCTTTGTTTGCATTACCTTCTGGAATGCCCTCTGGCTCTATCTTTCTTTCACCAATTTTTATCCATTTTTTTCAAGGCTCATCTGCTTCCCAGTTTCATTAACCTTTAACTGATCATGTCAACTTCTGTTTTGTTTTTCTTGAGCTATTACTTTTTTTTTTTTTTGAGACAGAGTCTCCCTCTGTCACACAGGCTGGAGTGCAGTGGTGCGATCTCGGCTCACTGCAGCCTCCACCTCCTGGGTTCAAGCGATTCTCATGCCTCAGCCTCCTGAGCAGCTGGGATTATGGGCATGTGCCACCACACCTGGCTAATTTTTGCATTTTTAGTAGAGATGGGGTTTCACCATGTTGCCCAGGCTGGTCTCAAGCTCCTTACCTCAAGTGATCTGCCCACGTCAGCCTCCGAAAGTGCTGAGATTACAGGCATGAGCCACTGTGCCTGGCCTTGAACTATTTTTTTTTATAGCTTGTAATTATTTATTGTCCAGATGGCATTTAAATTTTTTCTCATATATGTGTGCTTTGTCTCCTGTTAAATTTTTAAGGGATTGGTGGGCATGAATTGTTTATTATATTTCTCTTGCCTACCTCCAAAGTACTATACCCGTAGTAGATTACCACTAAATATGTATTACACAGATGAAACAAGTGATAGCACTGATAAACTGATAGGTAATTATCCAAACATATGCATTTACTAAATAATGGACAAATCAAGAGAGGACTAAGCATTACTATTGGTGAGTTCTAGTGCCAAATTATCATGGCATCTTTCTTTAGAAAATAATAATAGATAAATGATAAGCTATAAACTATTAACAGTCCTGAGATCTGGGTTCTAATCCCTGCTCTAGCATCATTTAACTTGGCGGCCTTGGGCAAGTGATTTTTTCTTTTAGAATTTTTGTTTCCTCATCTGGAATTGGATAGGTAAATTTCAAAGATCTAAATTATTTGTTCATTAATTCAACAAATATTAAGCATCTTTTAAATGCCAGGCAGTGTTCTAGATAAAAAGGACAAAAGCATGAATAAGAGAAAGTCTCTGCCCTCGTGTACATTGTAGTTCATATTTGATATAATTTGATCTTCATCGTAGTGAAATAGGGAGGAATAAACATTAACATTTTAGAGATTGGAAAATAAAGTCTTCCCTGCTGGCATCAAGTAAGTCTGTATGAAGTTAAGCCTGGAACTGAAGTCTCCCAAACTCTAATCAAGTGAACTAACCGAGAGACAACAATTTTGCAAACTCTCCCTAAAGTAAATAGTTGGCATAAAGTTAATTTAGTAGAGTCCAGATATGTGTACTGGCACCTTATCAGCTGCTACATTGGCCTCATTTCAACAGGGATTTTGGCTGCTTTCACAGATAATGTCATGGTTTGCATTGCAAGCTATTCTTTAGGAAAATAGCAAGCATTTGTTGCTTTCAAATTTAGTAGGGAATCACTCCTAGTTCCTTTTAGCTTTATTACTGGAATAAGATTAACTTTAAATGATATGGTAACATTTCTCATTTAATAGATGAGAAAATAAAACATTTACTTCCCAAACAACTCCTTCTTTTCCTTTTGCCCTCCTATAGTTGGCTTTTCTGAGGTTTATCTCTTGATGTGTATTGTATACTCCAGATTTTCATTCATTTTATTAAACATAATATTTTCTAAGTCTGCTTTAAAATTTGCTTTCTTTTAAAATAACTTCCCCAGTAAAATAACTTAAAAGGCAATTATCATGCAGGATTATTTATATAAATCACAGGTTTTCTTACTAGGAATCTTATTCTTTGATTCACAAACCTTGTTGATGAATCAATATAACCTAAGTACACAAGTAAGAATCCTTGTCTTTGAGATTTTGCGAAGACTCCCAACAAGTTGTAAGCTCCATGAAATCGGGGACTATGTCTGCTTTCCCTACTGTTTTTTCCCTAGTGCTTATCATAGTGCCTGACATACAGTAGGTGCTTAATAAATATTGTACATTATTAAATGATTTTTAAACTGACCTGGTATCCTAATATAATTGAAAATGAAGCACCTTGATACTAGAAGAGATTGTTATTTAAACACAATTATCACAACACTCATTTTACAGGTATGAGGGCTTGGATCATGCATTACAGTGTGTTGATTACATCAAGGCTGATGGACAAAATATTGGATGCAGATTTCCCTATTTGGAGGCATCAGACTATAAAGATTTCTATATTTGTGTTAATGGATCATCAGAGAACAAGCCTATCAGATCCAGTTATTTCACTTTTCAGCTTCAAAATATAGGTGATGTAAACCAACAAACAACTTCAAATTCATTGTTTCTAGTTTAGGCCATTTACAACCACTTGAGAGGGTGAGAGAGAGAAAAAGGGAAGGAAGGAGAGAGAGACATAGACAGAGAGAGAGACAGAGACCTATGGAAATGCAAAGACAGAAAAATGAGAGTCAGCAGAGTGTATGAGGTGGCTCTTATTAAATATATAAGGATGAAAGATAAGAAATTGAATAAAGGTTTAAGTGTCATTTTCATTTAGAACTCACAATTTTATTTTCCATCTTCAGTTTGTCTGCTACACAGTACTTTTGTCTAGTGTTAGTGATGGATTAATTATGAAGATACTTCTTCCCAGGCCTCAATAGACAAATGGCTGGATATTTATTGAGTCTATATTTTCAGTTCTAATAGTTATGAGAGTGATGGGTTCTAGAGTCTGCCAGACCTGGGTTTAAATCTACCATTTTTCTAGTCGTGTGACTTTGGGCAAGTTACTCTGTTTCAATTTCCTTAGTGGTAACATGAGGATAATAGAGGACCACCTGATAGGTTTATTGTGAGGCATGAATGAGATTATTATGTAACATCCTTGTGTACTTACAGTGTCTGAAATAGCATAAGTACTAAATAAGGGTTATCTATTTGTAAAAGTAGTAGTATTACTGATTGTGGGTGTTATTTATAATGCTACAAAATGGAAAATGGTTGTAATGATTTGGGTCTTCAAACTTTTCTCTTGGACTTATATATTTGTCAGTGGGTGACTTGTCAAAAATGAGTTTCCAAAATAACCAAGTTTGTTAATAAACTCATCTTGGTTGGCAAGCAACTTTGATTTTAATACACATCATAGGGAATATTACTGAGCCACTTGGTTTTTCCCTGGAGGTTTCTGTTACCAGATGTCCCTAGCTTTGGATAAAGGCTACTGCTAAACTTCAACGATCTCCCTGTTGAAATGTTTCCCTTTTGCTTTTCAGTTAAACCTTTGCCGCCAGGCTATCTTACTTTTACTTGGGAGAGTTTACATGAAATTAAGCTGAAATGGAGCATACCTTTGGGACCTATTCCAGCAAGGTGTTTTGATTATGAAATTGAGATCAGAGAAGATGATACTACCTTGGTGGTATGAATATTGCATTTATTTGGGAAAATCATAACTACAGCCTTTTAAATAAAATAGCAAACGTGAGAACCAAAATCAGTTGCATCCGCGTGAGGGAAAGAACATGACATATATCTTAGTTCAATTTCCAGAAAGCCAAATAAGGTAATGGACAAAAGTATAATGAATGATACCAATTTTAAAGTTACATAGGTCCTTAGAGATTATCTAGTCACTTGTTTTCAATTTTGTGTCAATAAATTAAAGTTGCTGAAGGCTTAAGATGGATTGTGGAGAGGCCTCAAGTAAAAGCAAAACAAAATTAAAAAACAAAACCACAAAGACCACTTATTGAGGAACAACCATCAGGTCAAAATTACAGTATGGCAGGCTTACAAGAGAATTGCTTGTACCAGGCAAGAAGGGCTGGCTGGGGAATTAGGCAATGGTTGCAAGACTAATTATTGCCACCAGCACCAACAATGTGGTGATGCCTTTAATCACACATTGTTATATATTATTTTTTCTTATTAGTTTCCAGTTCAGAGAGTGGTAGAGAGAAGTTAGTGAGCCAGTAGTTCTAATTCATTCCTTTCGTATACAGATAAGAAAACCGGTTGTTGAATTGACGTATAGATCCCAAGTATGTAAATTCACTTACAATCAAATTATGCAGCTAGAACTAGATTTCAGATCTGGTTCCCAGTCCACTTAAGTCTACACTACATTATGTTGATTCCTAAGATAAGTTATGCCAAAGGAAAAGCTATTATATTGAATGAGAAAAATTCTTCAGCTCTTTGAAATGCAAAATTGAAATAATTGCTTCAGTGATTTTTTTACTCTGAGATCACCCAGCCTTGAGATAGTCTCATAACTGTAGCAGTGGTTTCATACCAAGCCATGAGCACTGTATACAGGTTTTGTTTCCTTATTCTTATTCCAAGCCCTGAGCATTGTTATGTAGGTTTTCCTTATTCTTATTAACAATCAGAATAAGGAAATAAGAATAAGGAAAAAAGAAAAAGCTATATATTAATATATGAACGCTATAGTTTCCATAGTAATAACATTCACATGCTGGCTCTGTCTTTTGGTAACTGAATGTACGTAGCATCTTCCATTTCATAGAATCTGGGAAATTTGACACTAGTCCACATACTAGGTGTTATAAACACCAAGCCTACCTAGGAATTTTGCCCTCACACACATGCTGTCCTTCACTGTAAGTGATCCATTACCACTGTAGAAATAAAATATAGATAAAGAAGTGAAGAAACAATGATTTTAAAACCCCCACCTTACAGAGAGCTAATTACTGTGGGGATTATGCATTTCCAGTCTTTTGATGCATAGATTTTATGTAATAAAACCCACTTTGAAAGGGACAGATATGGAATCTGTCTAGTTGCAACTAGATCAAATAATGGCATCTGATTTTGTCCTTGGCTTTCAGACTACTACAGTTGAAAATGAAACGTACACCTTGAAAACAACAAATGAAACCCGACAATTATGCTTTGTAGTAAGAAGCAAAGTGAATATTTATTGCTCAGATGACGGAATTTGGAGTGAGTGGAGTGATAAACAATGCTGGGAAGGTATGAGCTAAAAGGACAGTAACTAAATAATGAGCTCTTTGCTAGCAAAATTAATTTTCTTTCAGTGTATTTTGTAATTACGAAAGTGAAGGACTTTCCCATATAGTCTATGAACAGAGAGGATAAGTTAGCAAGCACTTCAATTGAATAAAGATTTATTAAAAGTCTAATATTCATTCAGTCAGGACTAGGAATATTGTTATACTTCTATTATCAAAATTCTTGTTTTTCTGTCAATATAGATAATATGCTCATTCTTTTGAGGGATTGGCAGGAACGTATTTTAATCAATATTTTCATATGCTTTCAGTATTCAGGAGAACAGAAATCTTAAAGCAAGTATAGATCAGCATACATTTGTTTCTGGGTGTCTAGTACTATTCCAAAGGAATATTTTTCTAATTAAGAGGTCATGAATAGTAAAATACATATTCATTCCATTCACTTCCAACACTGATTTAAAGTGATTTGTGATAAAGTCATTTAAATTACATAGCAATATAAACTAAAAAGCCTAAAGAATGAGGTAAAATATGATTGTGCTTCACAATGTATTAGCTTTAAGAGTAGAAATTACTAATAAATGTTCAAAATTGAAGGAAATCAACTCAGCATTGCTCTTTCAGGTACATAGATATAGATGCAGCTCTAAATAAATATACTGATGTTGATACAGACAGATACTAGCATATCTGTCAATCATTCATCTCCTTTCATGTTGTTCTACTATAGTGGAATCTCTATTATCTCCCTACGAATATAGTGGTATCATTGATCCCTTTCATTCATCAAATATTTATTAAGCACCTACTATGTATGAGACTCTTTTTAAGCATTAGAGATATGGCAGTAAAGAAATCTCTACCCTCAGGGAGCTTATATTTTATTTCCAATTGGGTAGAGATAGGCAATAAATGAGAAGCCTAATATATTATATAATCACCAAGGATTATGGAGAAAAAATAGCAAGACAGTGGAAAACTTAACCAAGAGCTATACGGAATCAGAAAGAAGACTTACTAGTTTTATATTTTTCATTTTTGTCATTGTTTTAAAAAATCAGGAAACTAAAGTTATGTCCTGAACTATATCTTGTCATTAGTCAATGCATTGTATAAAGTGGTTATGGTGAGTTTTTAGCCATATCCTCAAAAAATATATTCTTTTCTGTATTTTACATGCAATCTTATCAGTGATAGTGATGCCTAAGATTTCTCTTGCTTTGACGGAAATCTTTTCCTTTTTTTTTGGTACAGAGTCTTACTCTATCACCCAGGCTGGAGTGCAGTGGCATGATGTTGGCTCTCTGCCACCTCTGCCTCCTGGGTTCAAGTGATTCTCATGCCTCAGCCTCCTGAGTAGCTGGGATTACAGGCATGCACCACCACGCCTGGCTAATTTCTGTATTTTTAGTAGAGATGGAGTTTCACCATGTCGGCTAGGCTGATCTTGAACTCCTGGCCTCAAGTGATCCACCCACCTCAGTCTCCCAAAGTGTTGATATTACAGGCATGAGTCACTGTGCCCAGCCCTCTTCATAAAATCTTAATGACTTTGAAATTAGAAACAAGGAATTTCTTGAGTTGCATGTGGTCTCAGTTCTTTAGGACATTTCTTATTGGATGTTTCAAGTTATAGAAAAATAGGACAATAATATTTTTGGAAATAAAAGTATGTCCTCCTCGGGATTGACTCTGTATGGGGAAAGCCAGTAGAACTTCAGCAAATGAGCTTCCTGCCTTCCCACTGTTAATTTTGCATGACAGATAACTTACATCAGTAATTTCTCTGGATTATATTCTTGTAAATCTTCTCTGAACATGTGAATTTGACTGATAATTTTGTAATAGAAAACAAGATTGTGAGGAAATAGGACAAAGAAAAAGGTGGGATCAAGGGAGCTTTGTAGATGTGTGGCTAAGATTCAAGATCTTTTATATTACTCCAAAACAAGCGAGAGGTACTAGTTTAGGGAGACCAAACTTTGTCTGCTTTTTAAGTTTGCCTAGTGATTGCTCATTTCTTGCTATGCAGAAGAACCATTAAAACTCCATCCCTAAACTAACAAAGCAAAATCAAAAAGAAAAGAAAAATCTTATCCCTCCCTTTGGTCTTCAAAATATGAGACAACTTTAAAAAGGTAACCTTAAAAGATGATTTCCGTTACTCACACAGGAATTTTTATTGAAGGATACCTCTTGCTCGGTACAGTATTCTATGATCTAAGTACACGTTTGACTTACTGAGAGTTAAGAGACACACAGGACATGTTTGTTTAATCACTTGGCTAATATTTTGTCATTTTTAAATGGAGAATTCACAAGGTCAAATATAAACAAACTCATATCAGGAAATAAGAATTGTGTTTTGGGAAGTTGTTTTTCTAAGTGAAAACAAGGCATGTCACAGTTCAGTAAAGTACTTTTGTATATAAAAATTGCACAAATGAAAGGAATGCTATATTCAAACACAATTGTGGTATTTATGCACTGGCAAATATGACAGGGGTTTCCAAGCTTAACTCAGTTCTTAAGTATTTATAAAATAATTCAGTTTCAAAAATAGTGGTAAATGTCTAACACTTCCCTTTTTTGTGTGATTTTTAATCCTAGGTGAAGACCTATTGAAGAAAACTCTGCCACTTTTCTTGGTACCATTTGGTTTCGTCTTAATATTAGTTATACTTGTAACCAGTCTGTTTTTGCGTAAGCCAAACACCTACCTGAAAATGGTAAGATGTGTAACGTTATGATGTTTAGCCTGAGATAGGAGATTTTTAAAACGTTCTGCACTTAGAACTGATGCAGATACATTTTATAATTTTGCTTGTTCGCTGTGGGTGTACAATTGATTCCGTATGGATTATGATGTTATCTTCAGAAAATACAGCAATTTTTAAAAATTAAGCTTACAAGACTACATTTTGAGGTGGATTTACTTTTGTCGAAATCAAACTTTAGAACGTGAAATACTATTTGACCCTAGATTAGAGAATGGTATACGGAAAGAGTTACAAGAGAAAAGCAGGATTGGGTGAAACAGAAGAGTGGATTAAAATAATCATAGAGTGAAACACGTATTACCATTATGCCACAGGCACAAGAACACATACAAATGATAAAACATGGTGCCTGCCTTTGGAGCACACACTCTAGTTAAGGGAGACAGGATCCATACAAAAAAATATAACGTTTGAGATGATTTTAGATGATTGCCATTTGAGTCGTGCAGATAATGCTATAGAATTTCAGAAAACAGTAGGACCACTCTGGGTTGGGAGGCTTTAAGGAGGAGTTGTAACCTGGAGAAAAATATCTGTTTGGGACAGGGTCTCATTCTGTCACTCAGGCTGGAGAGGAGTGGTGCAATCATGGTTCACTGCAGCCTTGGTATCTGGGGCTCAAGCAATCCTCCTGCCTCAGCCTCCTGGGTAGCTGGGACTACAGGCATGCACCACCATAGTGGGTCTCCATCTCTATAAAAAATCTAAACATTAGCCAGTGGCTAATGTTTAGATTTTTTATAGAGATGAAGTCCTGCTATGTTGCTCAGGCTGGTCTTAAACTCCTGGGCTCAAGCAATTCCTCACACTTTGGCCTCCCAAAGCGCTGGGATTACAGGTGCCAGCAACCGAGCCCAGCTGAGAAAAGGTATCTCAATGCCATATCTTTTCAAGATAGAGAGAAAAGCGAATGTGTATAGAATGCTTCACTTTGTTTGCTGAATGCTCTTGTGCTTATTCTCTGAGTTGTTAATCTTCAGTGAAATAGTTTGTGTTATTAGTGATGATTTGTTAATAACAGAGTTCTTTCTAAATTCCAGAAGTTTTCTGTGATACATGAAGACTTTCCATATCAAGAGACATGGTATTGACTCAACAGCTTCCAGTCATGGCCAAATGTTCAATATGAGTCTCAATAAACTGAATTTTTCTTGCAAATGTTGAATACATCTTATTTTTAAATATTGTTGTATTTAAATAGGCTTTTGAGTACTCAAAGCCTCAGCTAGTATTACATTTTCTGGATTCTATTAACAGTTTCTTTTCTCATAAATTCATAGTGAGAGTGCTGCATGTAGTTCTCCAATCAAGGTATGAGTCAGGTTTTATATTTATGATGTATTAATAAAACAGTGTGACTTCACAGATTGCACTAAGCCACAGAGATATTGTCAGATCTTGGAAAATAAGATTCTAGTTTTTGTTGTTTGTTTTAAACTGCACTTGGGATGAAAGTATACAGTATGAATAAAACTGTTTGGCTTTAGGCTGGGCGCCGTGGCTCATGCCTGTAATCCCAGCACTTTGGGAGGCCAAGGCAGGCAGATCACCTGAGGTCAGGAGATCGAGACCAGCCTGGCTAACATGGTGAAACCCCGTTTCTACTAAAAATACAAAAAATTAGCCAGGCGTGGTGGCATGTGCCTGTAATCCCAGCTACACGGAAGGATGAGGCAGGAGAATCGCTTGAACCCAGGAGGCAGAGGTTGCAATGAGCCGAGATCATGCCATTGCATTGCAGCTTGGGCAACAAGAGTGAAACTCTGTCTCAAAAAAAAAAAAATTGTTATGCTTTAAAAGTAACCTGTGAAAAGTATTAGGAAGCAAGAAGTTTTAAATACATTCATAGTCCTAAGTATATTCTTTGCATTTCATGAAGAAAAATGTGTGAAGAATGCAGTGCTTAAAAAGCTAAAAGTAATAAAATGATTAGGAATCATTTGAAAAAATTGGAAATCACAAACTACACAGTAAAACTTGAGAGTTTCCCTATACTTTCTGATGATGTGTGTTTTTGGTTCACGGACAAAAAGGCACAAACCTCTGAAATTAGTAAGAAGCTTTCTAAAAGGACAACCAACCTTCAGGGTATGTCACAACCTAGGTGTCGATAATTGCTTTAAAACTTAGGGAATAATGGACTCCAGTCAGGATTGTAGATTACAATCAAGAGCCAAGCTTCTGTTTGGACTAGTTTCTATTCAGTACTATTCATAGTAGAGTGGCCATCACCTGGGAGCTTATTAGAACTGCTCCAACCCCGACCTACTCAGTTAGCAATTTGCATTTTAAGAACATTCCCAGATGATTCATTTGCACTTTCAATTTGAAAAGCACTGATTTATAGCAGTATTTTAGAATAAAAAATGCTAAAATAATGTAATGCAGAGGAGGTAAGCTCCTGGGAAGGGTAGCCACAGCTGTGCTCATCATTGCCACTGATCATCTCTAAAAGATGAAAAAAGCTAAAACTGAAGTGTAAACCACAATACCATCCTTTACTATCACTTGTAATCAATGGTAGGATGTACCGCCATTTCCCTAAGTAGACTTGTCCTTGTTAAACATTAAAACTCCTGTGATAGTGTAAATTAAGATGCAATGTGATTGGCAATTGCTGTCAAACTAGATCTTGCTAAAGTTGTTCTTAGTGAGTTGAAGGGTGTAGGGGAGGATGGAGGAATGTGATGTGGAGTGGTCATGGTGAGGTAGAGATATGGCAGGCAACCTCACCCTGTGGGGCTGCATGCATCTTGGCAACCTACTCTTCCAATTCCCTTGTTTAGTGCATTCACAACAAGCCCTACTAATTAAAGGAATTCTGGACTGTCTACCATAAACCTAGAAGCCCCAATCAGAATTGCCCCAACAAAATGGAATCAAGTAGCACCAAATCTGGATATAGTTGGGCCCTGCACAAAGCAGCCAGGAATGGATTTGGAGAGAGGGGTCAACTCCCACTCCCCCACTCCACTGTTTTGGACACAACAGAGGTTCTCTGAACTGGGCGCCAGTGCATATGCACTTGAAGAAAGTGCTTTTTGTATTTCACATGGTAGCTCCATCCCCAGTGAAAATGAGCCCAAACAACTTGGGCTTGCATGAAGGATGGGGCCCAACTCACCCTCCCTACACAGAATGGCAGTGGCTTGGCAATGGAAGGCAAACAAACCACAAGAGTTGTCAGACCGGAGGAGGAAGCTCTGCCCCAAGCTCATTTTGGTGATAGTGTTACAGTAGGTAGCTAGTCAGGCATGAGAAGGCAAGAGAGGGCTCCCCCTACATCCCACCAGAAAAGTCAGGTGACCATCAGCTGATGGTCAGGCAGTTGTTAACCATCCCTCTAAAATAACAATTGCTCACAGCCAGCACCGGGGAAAGGCAGTCTCGCTATAGATAGGAAACACATGAAGCTGGTGATCAGCCCCTTTGGATAAGATCTTCAGGAGTTGGGCGCGTGGGCTTACACGTGCACATTAAGAGCAAAATGGCAGAATTTAACTGGTATATGACGTACAGGGGTATTCCACCAGAAAAGGATGCAAGACACCAGAAGTAAGCCAGCACAGAAAATCCTAAGTCCAAGGCCAAACAGGGCACTTGACCTCCAAGTTGGCTGCTTGGCCCTCTTCCAAGTGTGCTTTACTTTCCTTTCATTCCTGCTCTAAAGTTTTTTAATAAACGTTCATTCCTGCTCTAAAACTTGCCTCAGTCTCTTCTTCAGCCTTATGCCCCTCAGTCAAATTCTTTCTTCTGAGGAGGCAAGAATTGAGGTTGCTGCAGACCCGTATGGGTTCACCACTGGTAACAGTAGCTGCCAGAGGGGTCTATCTGTGCCTCATATCCTTAGGCCAGAAGCCAAAGGACAAAGTCTATTCAAACTGAAGGTCATGAGCCCTGGAACAGTGGCATGATAGGAAGATCACTTTCCTGCCTGCTCAGGATGAAGAGCTGGTGCACTCCCACCTTCCTGCCCCTAAAACTGGGACCTCAGCACACCCCAACATAATCTCCCCACCACCACCACCTGCCCCACCCCCCATCAGGGCAGGTGTTTCCATTAATTAGCCTACCTGAGGAAAAGCTGGCTCTTACTCTTAAGAGCCACATACTGGAATGAAGCCTGAAATGCACCACTAAATAACCTGCTTCCAGGAGGACATAGCGCTACTGCACAAGGTAAGCTTCCTGAGACCCCGACTCCATCAGCCCTGCAGGAGACAGTGTTTTGGCTCATATGTTCAGTACATGGCTACAACAAGCAGCACAGGAAAAAGAAAGGAAAGAAAAGAGACAAATTGTTTGGAAAGCACAGCCTTCCCTCAGTGAGTAAAGGTTTTTGCCTTTTTAAAATTTTTGAGTTATTTTGGCTAAATGAGTGACTTATGCTGGTAACCTGGGATTTGATATCTGGCAAACTTTCCAAAATTAAATAATAAATTATGTCTTTTTCTGACCTAATTAATCTTTTAGACATTAGGTCCCCTAAAGTCCAAAAATAACATTTTGTTTATTTGGTATAAAACCCATATGACTTAGTGTATGCTTTCAATGGCTATAATTGTTATGTAAAATTGTTGTATGCCACAGAAGTCACCAAAATTTCCCTGTCAATTGTGGCTTTAATAGTGGCTGTCCTAACTAAAACTGTTTGTCATCCATGGATAATTGTTGTCTTGTTTTCGGCCTCTTTAGAAGGTGGTTTTATCGCCAGCTATACAACTCTACCAGGTGTTCTTGAACGCAGGTTTCTAATCACTTTGGAGATTGTGACATTAGAATAGAGGAGAAAACTGCTGGTGGGAATGTCTCTGAGCATGCTAATGCATTATAATCAGTGTATAATGAGCAGTGAGGATGACCAGAGGTTACTTTCGTCGCCATCCTGGTTTTGGCAGGTTTTGGTCAGCTTGTTTATTGCAACCTGTTTTATCCGCAAGGCCTTTGTGACCTGTATCTTGTGCCGGCCTCCTATCTCATCCTGTGACTAAGAATCCTTGGAATGAAGCCCAGTAGGTCCCAGCCCTATTTTGCCCAGTCCCTACTCAAGATGGAGTCACTCTGGCTTAAACACCTCTGACATATTTCCCCCTCCCTTTTACAAGGGAAACCTTCATCCTGAGGGTTGTAGAGGGATGAAGATCCCTCATCTGCAACTTCTTCAGGCTGAATAGGGGCGATGATATTTCTGCCTATTAGGATCTCTTGTATTTGGGGTAGAGAGGAGCACAGTCGGAAAGAGTCAGTATAGTGAGGGCCATTCATAACTCTGAGTTCCGACAAAAGGTGATATCTGGAAGATTAATAAGTGTTCAATGTAAGAAACCATTGAGTAAGCTTATCCTGCATTCCTACACAAAGAGTACAACAGCAATATACTTCACAACAGTAAAGCAAAATAAGTAAAATTAGCCCAAGTAGAAAGGCTTTCCATGAATTGGGCAATTGTTGGAACCAAGCTGATATGGGATTGCTAGCTGATTGTAATACATGTCCAGGATTAGAATACTGATCTGGATTTCTACATTATCCATCCCTCTTGTTTCTTCTGAGCTGCAGAGATCACTGATTGGTTCACAAGAATAAATAATCAAAGTTGCAGAAAAAAAAAAACCTTAAAAACAACTGATAAGAATAGAGTCTAATACCAGGCGTACCATAGTTTTTGAAACAATTTTTTTCTCTCTCCAGTCTCTGAATTTTACTAAAGACAAATTGTGATAACATTGATTTGCTTTATTATACTTGGCCTGATTATTTTTATAAAGTGCAGCAAGAATAATTGTTTTTCATATAGGCTTAAAAAAATTTTTTTGAGACAGAATTTTGCTCTTGTTGCCCAGGCTGGAGTGCAATGGCACAGTCTCAGTTCACGGCAATCTCTGCCTCTCAGGTTCAAGCAATTCTCCTGCTTCAGCCTCCCAAGTAGCTGGGATTACAGTCATGTGCCAACATACCCTGTTAATTTTGTGTTTTTAGTAAAGACATGGTTTCACCATGTTGGCCAGCCTGGTCTCTAACTCCTTGGCCTCCCAAAGTGCTGGGATTACAGGCATGAGCCACCATGCCCAGCCTTCATATAGGCTTTTTAAAATTGGCTTTGATGGAACTTTGTTCCACAAAAGGAATCTCAAATAAGACTTTTTTAAAGCCGAGCCCAGCCATGGGTTTGTATCCTCAAAAACCTGTAAGTTGGGTAAATTCCTCTCCTCCTGAGACTGGTGCCACACCTGTGTTTCTTTTGTCCCAAGGGGGACTTTGGTGGGCTGTGCTACTCTCCCTTATGCGTGGCCCCTACCTAAAATTAGATCTGTAGGGGGACCTGCAACTGCCCAGGG
Organism: Symphalangus syndactylus; assembly: GCF_028878055.3. NCBI lineage: Eukaryota > Metazoa > Chordata > Mammalia > Primates > Hylobatidae > Symphalangus > Symphalangus syndactylus. Next base: position 118,635,276 of record NC_072447.2, on the reverse strand, counting down.
ACCTATTGGTCTCCTGTGCTTGCCAGAGTCAGACTGGATTGTGGAGCGTATTTGTGGGGGATCTGGTGGTGTGGTGATTCAAGGGCAAAGAATCCCTGAGCAGAGCAGTAGCCCACCATGAGCGCACAGCCAGTATGATACCTTCCATCTCAGTACAGGTCTGAGAGAAGTGTGGGCATGCTTGCATGAGCTGTCCACCCAGTTCTCTGTCTGCAGGATGTTTCCAAATTGCCACTGACAGTGTTGCCCATGGTCACAAGGGCACAGGGGCTCTCCAAAAGTTTGGTGGTCATCAGACTGTCATAGGGGTGAGGGGAGCAGAGAAGCAGCCCCACCTACCCTTTCCACGTGTCTCCAAGTTCTTTGGGGGTTGATCTCTGCCAGACTGTTGCTGCTTTCCTTTTTGGCATCCCAACTTCTTCCCATAGGCTTTCAATAGCCTGTGACACTCTTCCCTCAGCTTTATATTCTGAACTTGCCAATTCACCAGTACCTTTTATTTCTTTCTGAGAAAAACTGGCATCCAACGCCCCTAGTCAGTCATCTGGAAAAAAAAGTACAACAAAACTAGTAGTATTTTTTAAAAGTGCCTAGGAAAAATCTCTCAGAGGAAACTTGAAAAATAAAAAGAAGTGAGATGTGGAAGGAGTAGCAGGAAAAAGGTACTAATCTGAGAGCAAGGCAAATATGAGGTAACTATTGTTGGAAAATGCTGGTACTTTAGAACTAAAAATACATCAATGTTGTTGGAGTGTTATTCATGGCAGAGAATACTGTCACATGATTTAAAGGTAGGAATCAGGTACTGGAGGGCCTTATATTCCATGATGAAATGTTTTAATGTTCTAAGTGGGTGATGGTTAATACTGAGTGTCAACTTGATCAGATTGAAGGAGGCAACATATTGACCATGAGTGTCTGTGATCATGTTGCCAAAGGAGATTAACATTTGAATCATTGAACTGGGAAAGGCAGACCTACTCTTAATCTGGGTGGGCACCATCTAATCAGCTGACAGCATGGCCAGGATATAAGCAGGCAGGAAAATGTGAAAAAGCTAGACTGGCTTAGCCTCCCAGCCTAAATCTTTTTCCCATACTGGATGCTTCCTGCCCTCGAACATCGGACTTCAAGTTCTTCAGCTTCAGGACTCGGACTGTCTTCCCCTTGTTCCTCAGCTTGCAGATGGCCTACTGTGGGACTTTGTAAGATTGTTTGAGTTCAGTACTTCTTAACAAACTCCTCTTTACATATGTATATCTATCCTACTAGTTCTGTCCCTCTAAAGACTCTGACTGATACAGATTTTAGTACCAGAACTGGTTCTAGAGGAAGAGAATATTAAGAATGGAGTTCTTTCATTGGTTTTGGGATTTCTGGAGTTGGCTGCTTAACATAATTAGACCCCATAATGCTAAGGACTCTACTTCTAATAGTATGGGGAACACTGAGAGTCTTTAGCATAAACAGTTTAGAGAGTTATGCAAAATAAGTGCATTTGACATATCTGATTCACTGCTTGTGAGAGGCAAGTTTAGTGACTCTGTACATAATACCTTTGACCATATGTGGAGAACCAAGGAACGTAATGAAGCTGGTTGGTTGCTCCTAAGTTCAGTGGACAAAGTGATGAAAGAAAATGATTAAGTCAGGGATTATAACTCCCGGCTTCAGAAGCAGATACTGAGCCTCAAATGTTCTAAGATTGCTCTGAGTGGAGTCTTATCTCCTGTAGAGAAAGAGCTGCAATTGTGGAAAATCAGACATAAGCTGTTATCATGTGAGTGGTTGACCTACAATGAAAGGTGCATGCACAGCCTTGCCAGGTGTCTACTGTTAAAGTGAGGGCATTGATTGGAAAAGAATGGGACCCTGCAGCTTGGAATGGGGGCATGTGGGAGGACCTTGATGAAGCTGAAGACACTGAGCTTGTAAACTCTGATGAAGCTTTTTTTGCCAGAAGAAACAGCTTCCCCATCTCCAGTAGTTGCAACATCCACTCTCCCACCCATGCTGCCATCGGCCTTTCCACCTTTGTCTGAGGAGATAATCCCTGAGCTGCCTGAGGCAGTAGTGATGGCTTCCCCTGAGGCAGTTGCCAGGCAAGATAAAGTTGATTCTCTTCAGGAGCCACCCCCCAACACCCCTGTTTGCTTCTAGACCTATAAATAGACTAAAGTCCCAGTGGGCCCCTAGAGGTGAGATTCAGAGTGTGACCTATGAGGAGATGCACTACACTCAAAAATAATTGCTTGAGTTTTCTAATTTATATAAGCAGAAATCTGAAGAACAGGCATGGGAATGAATATTAAGGGTGTGGAATAATAGTGGAAGGAACATAGAGTTGGATCAGGCTGGATTTATTGATTTGGGCTTACTAAGTAAGGATTCTGCATTTAATGTTGCAGCTCGGGGAGTTAAAAAAGGTACTAATAGTTTATTTGCTTGGTTAGCTGAAATAGGGGTTAAAAGATGGCCCATTGTGAGTGAACTGGAAATGCCTGATCTACCTTCATTTAATGTAGAGGAAGGGATCCAAAGGCTTATGAAGATTGGGATGGTGGAGTGGATTAGTTACTTTAGACCCACTCATCCCAGCTGGGAAGGTCCAGAAGATACACCCTTCACCAGTGCCTCGTAAAATAGGTTTGTGAGGGCAGCAAGTGCATCACTGAAGAGCCCTGTAATTGCTCTTCTCTGTATGTGAGATCTAACAGTAGGAATCACAGTCACTCAACTACAAAATTTAAATACAATGGGAATAATTGGATCCCGAGGTGACAGGGGTCAAGTGGTGGCACTCAACTGTCCAAGGTTGAGGTTTAGGAACTCTCTAAACTGTTTATGCTAACTTAACTTAACTTAACAAGTGGATGCAAGGTTGGTGTAGTTACTTTAATGGACAGCATAGGCAAAGCAGCAATCAGAATAGTCAGACTCGTGTAGAGCTCTGGCATTCACTAATTTAACACAGTGTTCCTAAAAGTGAAATTGATAGGCAGCCTACTGCATTCTTACTTAATTTATATAAGCAGAAAATTTCCAGGTCGAATGGACAAAAGAGTAATTTGAATTATAAAAACAGACAATCATGGCCCCTCAATCAACAGAGTTCAGTCAGTTTGCAGACCCAGAATCCCTTGAATGAAGGCAGTTGGGAAGGAAGGATCCCACTACACTACTGACAATTTATGCTATTAATCTTTCTCCCATCTTTCTCTAAGGAGACCTCTGGCCTTTTACCCGGGTAACTGTGCATTAGGAAAGGGAAATGATTAGACATTTCAGGGATTACTGGACACAGGCTCTGAGCTGACATTGATTCCAGGGGACCCAAAGCATCACTGTGGTCTTCCAGGTAAAGTACAGGCTTGTGGAGGTCAGGTAATTAATGGAGTTTTAGCTCATGTCTGACTTACATTGGGTCCAGTAGGTCCCTCGGCTCATACTGGATTGATACAATGGTGGAATGGCCTTTTGAAGTAACAATTACAACACGAACTAGAATACAATACTTTGCACAATTAGGGCAAAGTTCTTCAGAAGGCTATGTATGCCATGAATCAGCATCCAATATATGGTACTGTTTCTGTCATAGCCAGGATTCGCGGGTCCAGGAATCAAGGGGTGGAAGTAGAAGTGGCACCACCCACCATCACCCTTAGTGATCCACTAGCAAAATCTTTCCTTCCTGTTCCCACAACGTTACGTTCTGCTAGCCTAGAGGTCTTAGTTCCAGAGGGAGGAATGCTGCCACAAGGAGATGCAACAATGATTCCATTAAACTGAAAGTTAAGATTGCCACCTTGACACTTTGGGCTTCTCCTACCTTTAAGTCAATAGGCTAAGAAGGGAGTTACAATGTTGGCTGGGGTGATTGACCTGGAGTAGCAAGATGAAATCAGTCTACTACTCCATAACAGAGGTAAGGAAGAGTATGAACGGAATACAGGAGATCCATTAGGGCATCTCTTAGTATTACCATGCCCTGTGATTAAAGTCAATGGGAAACTACAACAGCCCAAACCAGGCAGGACTACAAATGGCCCAGACCATTCAGGAATGAAGATTTGCATCACTCCACCAGGAAATAAACCACAACCTGCAGAGGTGCTTGCTGAAGGCAAAGGGAATACAGAATGGGTAGTAGAAGAAGGTAGTCATCAATACTAGCTATGACCACATGACCATTTTCAGGAACAAGGAATGTAATTATCATGAGCGTTTCCCCCTTCTGTTGTTAAAAACATTTTTGTGCATGTATACCGTTGTACTAAAAAAAAATCTTCATTTTTCTTTTTTCCTTTATCATGTGAAATACGATTTTTTGACTTCATATCAGCATTTAAGTATTGTTAACTTTGTGTAATGGCATTTGGGTGGAGATTGATGCATTTCCAGTTGTATGAAGGATAGTTGTATTATGTTAGGCATAATTATGACCTTATTATTGTCTTTATTTGAAAATTATGTATGATCTCAGGAGATGTGTATGGGTTCAACTTGATTGTCAACCCTATTGAATTGAGTTCCAACTAGATTGAATTGAAGGATGCAAAGAATTGATCCTGGGTGTGTCTGTGAGCATGTTGCCAAAGGAAATTAATATTTGAGTCCATGAACTGGGAAAGGCAGACCCACCCTTAATCTGGGCGGGCACCATCTAATCAGCTGTTAGTGTGGCCAGGATATAAGCAGGCAGAAAGACATGAAAAGCTAGACTGGCTTAACTTCCCAGCCTACATCTTTCTCCCATGCTGGATACTTCCTGCCCTTGAACATCGGACTTCAAGTTCTTCTGCTTTGGGATATGGACTATTTTCCTTGATCCTCAGCTTGCAGACGGCCTATTGTGGGAGTTTAATACTCCTTAGTAAACTCCTATATATATTTATATGATATATATATATAGTTCTGTCTCTCTATATGGTTCTATATACATATACATAGAGTTCTATATTGTTCTGTGTGTGTATATATATAAATATATATATATATATAGTTCTGTCTCTCTAGACAGCCCTGACTAATACAAAATGCAACTATTTTTTAAATAAAGATTCACAAAAATTTCCAAAATAATGCAAAAGAAGTCCTGAGCATTCTTCATCCAGTTTTCTTTAATGATAACATCCTGCATAACCATAATATAACAATAAAACAAAAAACCCAACATTGGTACAGTCTACATAACTTATTTAGATTTCACCGGTACAGGTAATCCCCAACTTACTACAGCTGAACTTATGATTTTTTGACTTTATGATGGTGTGAAAGTGATATGTCTTCAGTATAAACCATACACTGAATTTTGAATTTTGATCTTCTCCTGGGTTAGCAATGTGCAGTATTACATTCTCTCGTGATGCTGGGCAGCAGCAGAGAGCTGCAGCTCCCAGTTATCCCAGCCATGCCATCAGAAGGGTAAACAACTAATACTCTACAGGGTACTGTGTTGCCAGATAATTTTGCCCAACTGTTGGCTAATGTAAGTGTCTTGAGCATGTTTAAGGTAGGCTAGGCTAAGATGTTATGGTCGGTGGGTTAGGTTAAATGCATTTTTGACTTACGATATTTTCAACTTAGGATGGGTGTATGAGGAGGTAACCCCATCATAAAACGAGGAGCATCTACATTGCATGCACTCATGCATATGTAATTGTATGCAGTTTTATCACATGCATAGACCACAATCAATATATCAACATACAAAACTGTTCTATCACCACATGGATCCATTGTGCTAGCTATTTATAGCCACACCTCCCCTCTCCTTTTCCCAGCTGAATCCTTATCCCCTGGCAAACCACTAATTTATTCTCTCTCTTTATAATTTTATCATTTTGAGAATGTCATATAAATGAATTCACATACTATGTTACTTTTAATGTTGGCTTTTTGCATTCAGCATAATTAACCAGAGGTCCAACTAAGTTGTGTGTGTCAATAGCTTGTTCTTTTTTATTGCTGATAAATGCCATAGTATAGATGTGCCACAGTTGTTTTATCCATTTTCCCACTAAAGAGCATCTGGACTGATTCTAGTTTTTGGTTATTATGAATAAAGCTGCTATAAATATCCATATATAGGTTTTTCAATGTAGTTTTCATTTCTCTGGGATTAATGTCCAAGAGTGCAATTGGTAGATCGTATGGTAATTGCATATGTCACTTTATAATGAACTGCAAGATTATTTTCCAGAATTCTTGTATCATTAGTTTGAAAAGTGATTTTCCAGAATCAAAAGTGCTCTACTATGTAATAATAAGTCCATGTTGAAAGAACAGGGGAGGTCACTGAAAAATTTCATGTTGCTGATGTATGTTTTATTCTGTCTGAAGTTAGTTCATTCAGCTGTTGAGAACATATAGTGGTTTTTGTATTTCTTCAGCTTTTATTTTAAGTTCCAGGGTACCTGTGCAGGATGTGCAGGTTTGTTGCATAGGTGAACATGTGCTATGATGGTTTGCTGCATGGATCTACCCATCACCTAGGTATTAAGCCCAGCACGCATTAGCTATTCTTCCTGATGCTCTCTCTTCGCTCAAATCCTCCGAGGAAAGGCATTTTAAAAAAATATTTTATTATTTCAATAACTTTTGTGGTACAAGTGGTTTTTGGTTACATGCATGAATTATATAGTGGTGGAATTCTGAGGTTTTAGAGCACCCATCACCTGAGTAGTGTACATTGTACCCAATATGTAGTTTCTTACCCCACACCCTCCTCTCATCCTTCCCGCTTTGAGTCTCCAAAGTCCATTATATCACACTGTATGCTTTTGTGTCCTCATAGCTTAGTTCTCACTTATAAGTGAGAAAAATGATATTTCATTTTCCATTCCTCAGTTACTTCACTTAGAATAATGGCTTCCAGCTCCATCCAAGTTGCTGCAAAAGACATAACTTCATTCCTTTTTTATAGCCGAGTAGTATTCTATGGTGTTTGATGGGCACTTAGGTTGGTTCTGTACCTTTGCAATTGTGAATTGGGCTGCAATAAGCATATGTATCCATGTGTCTTTTTCATATAATGACTTCATTTTCTTTAAGCAGATACCCAGTAGTGGGATTGCTGGATGGAATGGTAGATCTACTTTTAGTTCTTTAAGGAATCTCCATACTGTTTTCCATAGAGGTTGTACTAATTTACATTCCTACCAGCAGTGTAAAAGTCTTCCCTTTTCACCACATCCATGCCAACATCTATTGTTTTTTTGACGTTTTAGTTATGCCCATTCTTGCAGGAGTAAGGTGATATCTCAATGTGGTTTTAATTTGCATTTCCCTGATGACTAGTGACGTTGAACATTTTTTCAAATGTTTGTTGGTTGATTGTCTATCTTCTTTTGATAAATGTCCATTCATGTCCTTTGCCCACTTTTTGATGGGATTATTTGTTTGTTTGTTTTTTCTTGCTGATTTGTTTGTGTTCCTCATAGATTCTAGATACTGGTCCTTTGTTGAATGCATAGTTTGCAAATATTTTCTCACATTCTGTGGTTTGTCTCCTTACTCAAGATTATTTCTTTTGTTGTGCAGAATCTTTTTAATTTTACGAGGTCCCATTTATTTATTTTTGTTTCTGTTGCCTTTGCTTTTGGGGTCTTTTGGGGTCTTAGTCATGAATTCTTTGTCTAGGACAATGCCCAGAAGAGTTTTTGCTAGACTTTCTTCCAGAATTTTTGTGGTTTCAGGTCTTAGATTTAAGTCTTTGATCCGTCTTGAGTTGATTTCTGTATATGGTGGGAGATAGGGATCCAGTTTCATTCTTCTACATGTGACTGGCCAATTTTTCCAGCACCGTTTATTAAATATGTTGTCTTTTCTCCAATTTGTGTTTTTGTATGCTTTGTCAAGGGTCAATTGGTTGTACATAATTGTCTTTACTTCTGGGTTCTCTATTCTGTTCCATTGGTCTATGTGGCTACTTTTATACCAGTTCCATACTGCTTTGGTAATTATAACCTTGTAGTATAACTTGAAATCCAGCAATATGATGCCTCCAGATTTTTTGATTTTGCTTATGATTGGTTTGGCTATTTGGGGAGAGCATAGTGTTAATGAGGCCAAAGGCAAAGGCCGTGTGACGTTTCGGCCAGTGACGTTTCAGCCAGTGACGTTTGATCTCTTCCAAAACAGAAACTTTCCTCCATCCCTCCTCAGTTCTCTGGCCGCTATATACCACTGACCATATTATTTAACTGGATGTACCATGTAGCAATTCCCACAAAAATGAGAACAGTTTTAAGTGCAGACTAGTTTCCCCAGTTGTAAGATGGATTTTGTAGTCCATGTTAGAAAGGGGTCTTTGGATTAATAAAACACCTACATGTGCTCTGTAGAACTTTATTCCTCCAGATGTAAGTATTCCATGGAGAAAGCGTTCTGGGATCGAACAACTTGGGAAATTCTGAGTTAAGTGAAGTTAAATTTTTTATTTTTATGTTTTTATATTTATTTTTATTCATTTATTATATTTATTTATTTTTTATTTTTTATTTTTAACTGCAGACTTGGCAGAGCCATTATTATACTAATCTGTTGTGTGACTCTCAGATTATAGAATTCAGCATTTCCAAATTTATTTGAACTACTCTTTTAGACCACAGTTAGTTACATCTCTCAAGAGACTATTCCAGGAACAAAATAGTATGAGATATACGAATGGCTCTCAAGCCCTGTTCAAATGAGATTATGTTAACCCTGAGGACTGAATTATCACTTAGCAGAATGTAGGCATTAAGGGGAGGCATCTGTGTGTCCTGGGCACATGAAGGCTTAGATTTGTTTACTGCCTGCTTAACCAAAAATCTGTGATTCAATATGAGACTGAATGAAAAACAAGCTGTCCTTCAGATTTCCCAAGCATTAAAAAGGTGTACAGAAGTGAGACAACAGTCAGTATATGAAACAATACAAAATATATCATTGATGATAGAGTTCATAAGCCTACCTCCTCAAGTACTGACAAGCCAACAGCTTGCAGAGAGAGAGAGCTAAATAAATAGATGGGCAGTCTGTTCTCTGCTTACTTTCCTAACAAATCTTCCCTTACCCCTGCTGTTGCTAAGTAGTCAGACCCCAGAGGTCTGTTATGAACACTACCCCTTCCCTCCTCTCCCTTTCTCTTCATTTATGGTTCCCTTTCTTCATTTATATCCTCATCCATTCTGTTGGCTTTGGGTACCACCTCTCATTTCTGTGTCTTTGACTCAGAGCTGTAACCTGAGTCCAAACTTGCCTCACAGGTACCCCAAATTCATCCACTCCAAAATCTAACTCCCCTCTCCTTCATACTTAAAATCTGATGCTTCTACTTCTCCTAAGAGCTGTGTGAAAGAGGTGCTTCTGGGCATACGTTGGAATGGACTGGTGCTGAGAACATGGTCTGAGTGAGAGGGTGAAAGCAACCATCTCTAGGCTCCTTTCTTGATGCTGGTTTAAAAAGAGAAGTAGTGAACTGTAAGTCCTTGACCAGGCAAAGCCTAGGCTCAGAGTTCCTATGACTTCTTGTCTTGTGCAGTAGTTAGTTGGAGAGAAAAGTGATGAAGAATGAGAAATCTGGCTGAGATACAGACATAGTTTTGCTAACAGATGTGCGCTCCTGGCAGAGGGGCTTCAGTCACACAGCCTCTCTATTTTCCATGGATGTAAATAGATAAAGGTCAAGGGAGGCAACGTTAATAGCTAGGATGTTCTTTTATTTATTTTTGACAATACAACAGCTGTGACAAGGTGTCTATGACAAAGCAAAACCTTTGGCAAATGAGGAAAATCCCTTTATAAAGACTTCAGATTTCAAGATGTTTTGAAACACTGTAAATACGCTTGAAACGTTTTTTTTTTTCTCTTTCTTCTAGTTTGAGATATTTGGTCATAGTTGGGATTTTGTGGCTGTTGTGGGTTTGGTGGTGTTTTATCCAAACCAAGGAGCAAAATTAGGATTTATTATTATCCTGGAGACTACGATTGCAAATGGGGGAATAATAACACTTACTTCATAGAGTGTTCTTGAGTATTAAATAATCATAGTATTTAGTACTTTACTAATCACAGTGTAAGAGCCCATTAAGTATTGTTTCATTTTATTTCTCTCAAAAGATGTATAATGATGTCCTTTTCCCCAGAACACTAGATAGGGAATGGTGCCTGAGCCACTTTGCTACTTGATTACCACTGAATTGCAAATATTCAGGAAGGAAAGAGGACACAAATGTCCAGACAAAGTGGACCTCCCTTAAAAATACAGGATCTCATTTGTTGAGTTTGTGTTTTTCTAAAAAAAAATTTTTATACTAAAACCTTAAGTACTTTCTTTCCACCATACTTTTAAATTTTCTTTTCTAATTTGGTCTTGAGGTCTCTCTTGAGAGTGTCACTCCTTAGGAGAGCCCTGATGGTGGTGAAGGAGGGTGTTGTGTTCAGGGGGTTTGTCAATTGAGAGAGAATAAGGAAGTGCAAACAAAATGCACGGCACTGAAGAAATTTATTCTTCACACATCCCAGAAAAATGAGGGGTACCTACAGGAAGCTGACAGGAAGTCCTGAGGGAGCAGTGAGCGCAACCAATGGGTGAGGAGTGAAAGAGAGTGAGAGAGAACCTGTGGGACTGAGCCTTTCTTAAGGTCCTTGGGTGTAATCTAGTAGGCTTTGCTGTGGAGGTTGTGGGTTGGCAAGTTTAAGGAAAACACTCATGAAAGGAGTAACTTATTTACAAGATTCTGGTGTTGACCATTAAGTCTTATTATGGTCAACAACTGTGAGGTATGTTGTTTGGCATTCGTGAGATGAGGAAATATTGGGTTGTATTGCAAACAACCACACGGAGATGGGGAGTTTTAACTAGGCCAAAGGTGAAAGGGTACTACAGGGTTTGAAACAACCTACGTCAGTCCTAAAAGTGAATGCCAAGGCAGCAACAATATTAAACAAATTTGTGACACAGGAGAAGTGTGCTCAATGAAGGAGTCCATAAACTAAATAATAATGATCAAAATAATAACCACAGCAACAGGTAACATTTGGTTAACACTTAAATGCCACTGTGCAAATCACTTTAGATTCATTATCACATTTAATCCCACAATAACTCTTTTAGTAGTTACTCTAATTATCCACATGTGACAGCAAAAATGTTGAGTATTATCTGTTGCTGCACTTTAATAAGCGGACCTACTAATAACTGATAGGTGCTTTGTTTGGTCAGTAGCAAAGAAAGTGTGGGTATGAGAGTTTGGAAGACCCTACACAGAGATACTTCACTCTGCCTAAGAAAAGGATAGAAAGAGAAGAATAATGATGCTGGAAGAGAGAAGTCAAAATTGGGAAGGCTAAGCATAGAAGATGACCTACTGGCTGTGAGATGTTATACTTGGAAAAAGACATCTAATGGAGATTTGGGGAGGAAAATATTTTATTTTGTAAACTTATTCCATCTGGCCTCAAATCTGTGTCCTGCTTTACAGTTGGTACAGGAGAAAAAAGGGATGTTGTACATAGATAGTACCAGCATATGGATTATACCATTTCACACATAGAGAAACTGAGGGTTAGAGAGCTTAAGAAGGTCATTTGGAAAAAAGTGAAGGAGCTAAGATTTAACATTTAAGCTATGATTTAAGCCCTGTTCTTTTTTAAAAATTTATAAATAAAAGAGGTATAATTAACTCACAGTTCTGCATGGCTGGGGAGGCCTCAGGAAACTTACTATTATGACGGATGTTGAAGGGGGAAGCAAGGTACATTGTACATGGTGGCAGGAGGTGGGGGACCACCATACACGTTTAAACCATCAGATCTCATGAGAACTCACTCACTGTCATGAAAACAGCATGGGGGAAACTGCCCCCATAATCCAATCACCACCCACCAGGTCCCTCCCTTGACATGAGGAGATTACAATTTTTTTTTAAACTTTACTATAAGTTCTGGGATATATGTGCAGAACGTGCAGGTTTGTTACATAGGTATACATGTGCCGTGGTGGTTTGCTACACCTATCAACCCATACTATCCAAGTACCTATGCTTTTAACCATTAAGATGGATTACCTCTCTGAGTCTGTTGGCTTTAAATGTTTTTATTAGTTTATAATCTCAGACAGTAGCTTTAATCTGAGGCCCATCATATTTTTCCTGCTCATTGGAGCACTGCAACATGTCCTCCTTGGTCAGTGTATAGTGGATTGCTTTGTCCTTCCTCCTTTCGCAGCAACTTTGGGGAAGGTATCAGAGGGTGACCTTTCCTGGAATAGGCTTTGAAGCGTTTCCTTGAAGAGCATGGCTCCTGATATTCAAATGAGTAGCTTAACGGGACAAAATGATCATCATAAAATAAATAATACAGTGTAAAAGCAATTTGGCAGGAGGCTAACCTTCAAACATTGTTTCCTCACTTAAAACACTTTTTTAAAAATAATTTCAACTTTTTTTTTAGATTCAGGGGGTACACATAGGAGTTTGTTGCCTGGGTATATTACATGATGCTGATGTTTGGGGTATGAATGATTCTGTCACCCAGGTGGTGAGCATAGTACCCAACAGTTAGTTTTTCAACCCTTGCTCCCTCCCTCCCCAGTTTATTAGTTCCCAATGTCTATTGTTGCCATCTTTATGTCCATGAGTACCTAATGTTAGAACACTTTTTAAATGATTTATTTTCCCTCCTGAATAGAAAAAGTTGGAACACTTCCCACGTTTTTTCTCCCCAACGTGGAAAACCATCTTGCCTCCATTCCCCTTTTGACTCTCTCTTCTGAACTGAAATTTTCAAAGCAACTTTGTAATGACCTCACGTACTTTAAATTCTCATTTCAATAGAACTCCTCTCCAGGTGTATTCCATGGGGTTACTGAGCTAACTGGACCTAGACTTATCAAGAGCTATGTGAGAGCCAATCAATGTCCAGAGTCTCTGGGAGGGAGGATCTGATGGTGTTGGTGGTAAATCCAGTATCTGAAGATGTAGCACCTTCTGTCTTTCAAATGTTCCCAAATGAGTTACTGGAATTGGTGAGGATATGGACCAGGTAGTAGGTAGTCTGTGAAATATCATTGAGAACTCCAGTAGTTACTAGTGTATAGTTTGTTTGCCATAATACAATTTTGTGGCGAAGTGACCCATACATTCTTTTATGTAAATGAATAATCCTTGCATATTTTTAATTATAAAAGAAGTCTCAGATATTACCCATTTGTGCCTTAAACACTCTAGTTTCTCTCTGTTGGCTTTAAATAGGGTATCAGTTTAGGAGGAGAGCTAATTTTTGATTAAACAAAGGAATTCAGACTTCCCTGTTCTGGCATTTGGCAAATCATCTTAACCAACACAAACTTGTCAACAATTGGCCTTTTGTAATTGCATTCACATGAGGAAAGTGATGGAGAATCAAGTGTTATTTTTCTAATGCCCAGGCTTTATATGTTGTTCTCTGAGTCTCTGGTACCCTTATAGTTAGCTGGGCCTTCAGGCCAGTGGGTTCAGATCTGCCTATTTGAGACTGGGCAGGAGAGCTTCTTCCTCTTCTCCTATCTCCACAGTGTTCTTCTGCCCTCAGAATGATCCTGGAAGAATAGAAAGATACGGGGCTTCATGCTTGGTTTCCTCACATTCCAAAGACTCCAGTTGGCTCTACACTGGCCTTCATGGAAAAAACTCCTGGAAACAGTTTTGAAAATCATTATACTCAGTTAGGATTCATGTTGTTTTCCCGAAAACTTGCTAAGGCTGGAGGACCTTCATGATTAAACGATGAGAAGAAACAATCCAAGGCAAAAAAAAATGGTGATTTTGAGGCCACACAATCCGTTTCTCTACCCCCTTCCCTTTCTGCTCCCTCCCCAGGTCCAGAGCCAGGAGATGTAGACACAGAATGAATGTGATCTTTACCTACCTCTCTCTATCACCCTCAGTTGGAATGTAGGTCAGTTATTAAGCTGCTGTCCCCTGATCTACACTTCTACATTCCTTGTGATGCTAGACATGAAATCTACAAATCACATTTTACCTTTGCTTGCGCTCTATTAGGTTTTGACAAAAGAGGGAACTAGAGAAGGACAGTGAAATAGGACAACAGACTTGCTCCTTTCAGTTTTGCCTGCTGTTCTTGTCAACGTTATTCTAGGAATGACCCTTCACTGAAGCAGCAGCAGTGGGTTCCAGTCTTCACCTTCTTTGAGTGCTCCAGAACCAGCCTCCCTGTGTCCCTTAGATGTACTCATTTGGGCAGTGTCCCCTCCTCAGAGTTCCGAGGCCCAGCTCTGCCAATCTTCTGCTACCTCTGTGTTCCCCCTTTTGCTTTTTGAATTGTCCACTGCCTGTTTAACCAACTCCTTGTATTAGACTCCATGTTGAAACGCCTAAAATGAGTTCTATTTTTCCATGGAAGTGACTTATTTTTCAGTGTCTTGAAATCAGAAATAAATTGTCTGAATCGGTCAGGTTAATTATTGCATTTTTATCATTTTCAGGATTTTTAGCGCTGACCCAAATCCTTGGCAACAAAAAAGGCCAAGAGGAGGCTAAAAAAGCCACTAAAGGCCAGGTGCGGTGGCTCAGGGCTGTAATCCCAGCACTTTGGGAGGCTGAGGCGGGTGGATCACTTGAGGTCAGGGGTTTGAGACCAGCCTGGCCAGCATGGTAAAACCCCATCTCTACTAAAAATACAAAAATTAGCTAGGTGTGGTGGCAGGCGCCTGTTATCCCAGCTACTCAGGAGGCTGAGGCAGGAGAATCGCTTGAACCCTGGAGGCAGAGGTTGCAGTGAGCTGAGATCACGCCACTGCACTCCAGCCTGGGCAACAGAGCGAGACTTTGTTTAAAAAAAAAAAAAAAGCCAGAAAAAAACCTGCAAGTCCCCCATTGCTTTTATTTAACTTAATCACCTGAAATTGGTCCCCAAGGAAGAGAAGCACATGGAGGTCACTTGTGGGTGTGTTTTGGTCACAGCTTTTTCATCTATGTGTCTGACCTATATATGTATCAGAGGATAACAGGAGTGCTGAGATAGTGATCCCCTCACACACTCCACCCTTTTGGCTATACCCTTTTTGGCTACGAGGAGCCTCATCCTTTTATCTCTTTGTGCACAAAAATATTAACAATTACTTCCTTTGTGTGCACCGACAGGAAATGATTGGGAAACACAGGTTTATTGTGTTTCATACAGATTCTCATAAAACTTCTAAGTTTAATGTCCTCCAAGGTAGGTTGTGAATACTGGTCTCTCATAATGTTAGCAGGTATTACCAAGGGAAAAATTTTTGGTAGCCAAATAAATTTGGAAAGTCGTTGATTAAACATTAGACTAACCACAGGTCCTAATTTTCCCAGGACATTTCTAGTATGTGCTTATTGCCCCAATGCGATTATTAATAACATCCCCTTCATCATTCAGAAATGGCCCAGTTTGGACAATGAATTATAGATCACCCTATCTTTGAGTCATATATCTTATGCAGCATTTCCAACCCTTGTTCAAGGAACGTTTTTTTCAAGGAGTGACTTATGGGCTCCACAGACTGTATTTAGAAAACATTGTCTTTGGATCTATTTGATTTCTATTACCATAGACATCTTGAGGCAGAGTAAAGAATATTTAGTTTTCATGAGGCTCATCTTCCTGCTCCTGGTTAGTACAGGGGAGATGTAACCTTTTAATCCATAAGATTAGCCTTGGAGAGACTTTCATGACTTGGAGTCTGAAGCTGACTGAGACATTCGCAGGTAGGAAACTTGACATTGCTGCTGTAAGCTTTACAGTGCTTCTCTCTTCTTTCTGTGCTCATGGAATCAGACACTGGAATCACCACAAGAGGAAAGAGAGAGAAATAAAAGAGATCCTTGTGCTTCATAAAAATCCTCATTCCCTATATTTTCCTGCTGGATTCAGTACCAAGTCTTCATAGCTGTGCTGATCTCAGTGTCATTCTGGATTTCCAATTCTTTGGCTCAAGGAGGCCTGTCAACTAATGTCTGCTAAAGTGTTAGTGGATAGAAACGTGGTTGGGCGCGGTGGCTCACGCCTGTAATCCCAGCACTTTGGGAGACCCAGGCGGGCAGATAATCTGAGGTTGGGAGTTCGAGACCAGCCTGATCAACATGGAGAGATGCCATCTCTACTAAAAATAAAAAATTAGCCAGGTGTGGTGGCACATGCCTGTGATCCCAGCTACTCGGGAGGCTGAGGCAGGAGAATTACTTGAATCCAGGAGGCAGAGGTTGCGGTGAGCCCAGATCACACCATTGCACTGCAGTCTGGGCAACAAGAGTAAAACTCCATCTCAAACAAAACAAAACAAAACAAAACAAAAAAACCAAACCACGAAGCAATGGGTTGAAAACTTTTTGAAAAAAGAGAAATTTTTTTCATTTGAAATCTTAAACACTAAAATAGAAAACAGATAAACCCCAAGTGGCACCATTATAATACGAGTGGGAAAGAAAGGCATAATCCCTTCGTCTGTGATATGGTTTGGCTGTGTCTCCACTCAAATCTCATCTTGAATTGTAGCTCCCATAATCCCTACATGTCATGTAAGGGACCTGGAGGGAGGTCATTGAATCATGGAGGCAGGTTTTTCCTGTGCTGTTCTCATGATAGTGGATAAGTCTCATGAGATCTGATGGTTTTATAAAAGGCAGTCCCCTGTACACACTCTCTTGCCTGCCACCATGTAAGACATAACTTTGCTTCTCCTTTGCCTTCTGCCCTGATTGTGACTCCTCCCCAGCCATCTGGAACTGTAAGTCCGTTAAACCCCTTCTTCTTTATAACTTACCCAGTCTCGGATATATCTTTGTTAGTAGCATGAGAACAGACTAATACAGTCTCCCTTCTGCAATCCCTGCCAAGCCCTCCCTTTACCATAGTCATGTTGATCCAGGCACGTAGAGCCATGGAGTTCTATAGGGAATAGCTGGAAACTACCAGTGGTTAAGCACAGCATACAGATTTAGAATCAGAGAAATCTAGATCTGAATCCTGTCTCTGCATCTTTCCATTTGTATAACCATTGGCAATTTAAATCAATTTTTTGAGCTTCAGTTTCTTCATCTGTAAAATATGAATAATGTTACCTTTTGGTAGGTCAGTTTGAAGGTTAAATGATGTGCTTATAAATTGACTGCCACAGTTTCAAGCACATACTAGGTGCTGTATAACAACTGTGTGACCATGGGCAATTTACTTAATCTTTCTAAGGGCTCGTTTCCTCGTCTGTCAAATTGGAATATTAATGGTATCTAACTCACTTTGTACATGCATGAGGTAATGCATGTGGTGTTTAGCACATAGAAAGTACTACATTATTCATATTATTTTTGTTTCTTGTGTAATTATTATTAGGGATTTTATAGGAACTTGAAGATGACAAAGAATTTAAGGCACCAAAGAATGGTCCTATGACATTGGAGTTATATAGATTCCATGACAATTAAGTGGGACAGGGCCCTAGTACAGTTGGCCGCCTTCATGACAATAATTCCTTGTAAAATGAACATTCTTCAGATAGATTGGTCATGAGGGTCACTACATTACAGTTATTGCAGGATCTTCAAAACAGTTGTGATAATGAGATTCTTCAATGTATGTCTTGAGGTGAAAGAGGTTGAGAAAATTTGGTGGACAATTGATTCTAAGACTGATAAGTTCAAATAAATGATGAGAGAAAATTCAAATTTTTCATTTCTTTTTTTTTTTTTTTTAGACAGAGTCTCACTCTGTTGCCCAGGCTGGAGTGCAGTGGCGCGATCTCGGCTCACTGCAAGCTCTGCCTCCCAGGTTCACACCATTCTCCTGCCTCAGCCTCCCGAGTAGCTGGGACTGCAGGCGTCCGCCACCATGCCTGGCTAATTTTTTGTATTTTCAGTAGAGACGGGCTTTCACTGTGTTAGCCAGGATGGTTTCAATCTCCTGACCTCATGATCCGCCCGCCTCAGCCTCCCAAAGTGCTGGGATTACAGGCGTGAGCCACCGTGCCCGGCCAAAATTTTCATTTCTTTAGTTAGAACATTATTAACTTAAACACAGTTTTGAAACACACTGTTCCAATCTCTTGTCTTACAGAAATAACAAGTGTGAGTTTCTTTGTGAACTATTCCAACTGAAATACTGACTTGAGTGATTCATGTTACTACTTATGAGTCAGTTGTGCCATTTTGTTATACTGACTCTTATACCTTAATCCCTGAGTGATTTAGATTGTCATAATTCCTCTTTAGGCCCTGTTAGATTAATCATCCCACACTCAGAACAGGGGCTACACTGGTTAAGAGAATAGAAATTAAGCCCCAGAAAAATTTGAGCACAATAAAAACTTCCTTCTGTGACAGTGTGGATTTTTCCCCTGAGCAATTTTTCTATAATGCAAATCCAATTATATAACACCCCTGCTTAAATCTTTCCACGTGTTACTATGGCTGTATTGATAAAGATCAATTTCATTGCATGAGATACAAGACGCTTCATGATCTGGCCCCTCATTAGTTCTTCACTGTGTCGCTTATCTCTGAGTGCATATGCTTCTCCACCACTTCACTCTTTTGGTTCTCTCTTTCTCTCTTTCTTTACCCCATCTGTCTTTCAGCCACACTGAAATATATATGAAGGGAACATAACTGAGCCTTATGTAAGGCTTTCTGAAGGAAAGAAAGAACAAACAGCAGTCATCCAGTCAAGTGAAAGCAGGAGTGGTTGAAAGCTCCAGACTTATAAGCTGGTTTAATACCTGAGTTGTAGTCCTGGCTCTGCCACTAAGCAGTTTGGTTGATTTAGGCATTTCACAAATCTTTCTGGGTCTTCACAATGAGAAAATCTAACTAAATTAGCATTTCTTGGAGTATATTTGAGATGCATTAATATTTTGCTAGTTGTTACTAAAAAAAAAAAAGGGGGTGATTGGCTACATGTGTTTGGGATGTCCTAAGTTAAACAATACTTACAGTTTTCTTTCAATCATAAAGATCCTGTAACATGTGAATGTCATCTAGAGGCCTCTAGAGGGGAAGTTAATGTGATCTAGGTTTTTACACATACTTTCCATGAAATCCTCCTGATTCAGAATCTCTTGCAGGACTAGTATTCTGTATAATGCAGCTGGATTTTATGATCTCTAGGGGGCCTTTCCAACTTTGACATATTTTGATTCTTTTAGTGAAATTGGTTGACACTCTGCCCTTATGTCTTATTTAGACTTTTTTCCAAAGCAGCCTTAAGTATTCTTCTCTGATTCATTGATAATTCCGTTATTGACATACCCTACTTACAAAGTGACTTGGTGTGCCATTTTCATAATTCAGTTTCTCATGTCTTTTCAAATGACTCAATATTCTTGGAATGCAGATTTTACAGAATGGTGACTAGCTTCTACTAGTAGAGACTTTGGGGCATTCTGTGTTTGTCATTAGTTATGCAATCTAAGGCGTTATGTTGAAAAACTTTCTGGAGAAAATAATTAGGTGGGGCAAACCAAAATGGAACAGGCTTCCCTGTGAAACAATGAGCCTCATGTCACAAGAAGTGTTCTGTTTGAAGGATTACAGCTGAGCAGTTTCACTAAAGATCAAGAATGTGACAGAAGAAATTCTCACATTGGAAGGACAGTTAGACCAGATTATCTCGGGAAGGTCTCTTCCAGATCTAAGACTGGTCTGCAGTCATGTAGTCCTCTCACTCTGAATTGTAATTGCACTTTTATAATCTCTCTTCTGGAGGTTTAACCTCAAGAGATCTAATTAGGAAATGAACAAATAATACTGGGAAAAGTGTCTTATGGATTTTTTCTTTAGTTTTTAATGGAGCTTTGTTTTTTTATTTAATTGTTCCCTTTGAAAGCCCAGAAGTTCAGGTCATGAAGGAATGGGATATGGGACTAAGGTTTCACAAATGGGGAAGATGACCAAGAGTGGCCAATGGAAAACGTGGCTTGGATGAGGAGGATAGTGTTATAGATATGTGAATGTCACTTCGCATATCTAACAAGGAGATAAAATTTGGGTAGCTGTCAGGGAAGGAAAAGCCCTTGAGTGCCAAATCAAGAGAAAAGTAAAATCTACCCCCTGCTTCCTGAAACTCTATCCTCTCTCCTGTCCTCAACCAACACATGCCAGGGTAAGGGAGAAGATAAAATTAATAGAATATAGTCTCTATTCTTAAGTAATTGACAGTTTAGTGAAGTAAACAATCAAGTAAGCAATTACAATCCTATGTGAAATTAAATACAATAACATTTTGGAAATAAGGAATAGATGCTTTGGGAATGCTTCCATGCTTAGTCCTTTTGTTGCTTTGTTTAAGAAATCATTCCTTTTTCTGTTTGTTGCTGGTATGGAAAATTGATTTTTACATATTGATTTTACATTCGCCCCTTTGCAAAATGGTTATTATTTCTATTCGTTCATATATTGTTTGCATTTTCTCTATAGATAATTCTATCTTCTATGAATGGATTAGTTAAGGTAAGAGTTGTTCTTTTGACAGATACACCCATAAATCTCAGTATCTTAATGCAATAGTAGTTTGTCATTAATGTAAAGTCCAATGTGCATGTTCAGGATTTAGCCTTCCATTTGGCAACTCAAGGACAGAGTCACCTTTTGTTTTAAAGCTTTACCATCTCCTAGGCCTTTGGAGTCCTTTATTTCCAGCTAAAAGAGTGTGCAGGAAGCATACCTACCACCTTGACCAAGAAATGACACACATCACCTACATTCACATTCTATTATTGAGAATTAGTCACGTAGCACCACCAAATTGTAAGGGGACTGAGAAAATCGTATACTATGGGGAAAAAATCATAGATTTTTGTCAGACAGCTAACTGTGTGTCATAGTGAGTACCAGCAGTATTATTTTTCCTTTTTTAACCTCATACATTTTATTTCTTTCTCTTGCTTTACTGCTTTAGCTGGTTCATGCATTACACTATTGAATGGAAGCATCAATAAGGGGTATTATTATTGTCCTCCTGATTTTGAAGAAGTGCTTCACACTTTTAACCATTAAGAATAATATTTATTATAGCTTTTTGGCAGATACTCTTTATCAGGTTAGCGAAATTCCATATTATTCCTCATTCGGTAAGATTTTTATTTTTTTTTACTTTGAATTTTTCCAAAGGCTTTATATCTATTGAAATTATGATATATATTATTTTTCTGTACCATTGGTTTCTGTTCGCTATTTTGTTTTTAGAATTTTTGCATCTATGATCATGGGCAAGATTTATCTATAAGTTCTTACTTATACTGTTTTATTTTAAAATCAGAAGCATAATAACACCGTGTTCCCTTCTTTTCTGGCCTGTGGAAGATTTTGAGTAATATTTGAATAACCTATTCCTTGAAAGTGTGATATTACCCACCCAGAAACCATCTAACGTTAGCATTTACCTTTGTAGGAAGAATTTAAGTTATTGTTTCAAATGTTTAATAATGATAGGACCATTTAGACTTCCTATATCATATTTAGTCAGTTTGGGTAGGTTATATTTTGTAAGTGATTAACCACTCAATGTAGAACATCAAGCTTATTGCATTAAAGTTGTTCATGCTATTGTCTTTTAAGTCTCTGCTGTTTCTATAGATATGCATGTCTTTCATTATTTTAAAACAAGTTTTAAATGCTTTTAAATATTTAAACTATACTAAGATATAATTTACATGGGATAAAGATCACTTATTTAAAATGTACAATTCAATGATTTTTAGTGGATTTTTAGTGTCCAACCATCACATAATCTAATTTTGGAACATTTTCACCACTCCAAACATAAACTTTTACCCATTAGCAATCATTTCCCTTTCTCTAACTCTTGTTCAGCCCCAGGCAACCATTAATTTATGTTCTATGCCTGTAGATTGGCCTATTATGGACATTTCAAATAAATAGTATCATCCAGTATGTGGCCTTTTGTGTCTGGCTTCTTTCACTTAGCCTAATGTTTTCAAGGTTCATCTCTGTTGTAGCATGAATCAGTACTTTATTCCCTTTTATGGCTACATAATAATCTGGCATATGGATATACCACATGCTGTTTATCCATTCATTGGTTAATGAACATTTGGGTTGTTTCTACTTTTTGTTTATTATGAATAATAATGCTGTGAACATTTATGAACAGGGTTTTGTCTGAATGCCTGTTTTCAGTTCCCTCAGTTACATACCTAAGAGTAGAATTTTTAGGTCAGTTGGTAACTATTTTTAGCTTTTTGAGGAACTGCCAAATTCTTTTCCAAAGTGGCTGCACCATTTTATGTTCTCACCAGCAATGAATGAGGGTTTTAATTTCACCACTTCCTTACCAACAATTGTTGCTGTTGTCCTTTTTGATTGTAGCTATCCTAGTGGGTGTGGAGTGTTATATAACTGCGTTTTTTATTTGCATTTCCCTAATGCCTAATGACACTGAACATCTCTTCAAGTGCTTGCCGCCCATTTGTATATGTTCTTTGGAGAAATGCCTATTTGAAACTTTTGCCCATTTTTAATTGAGTTATATATCATTTTACTGTGAAGTTGTAAGTTTTCTTTATATATTCTACTATATATCCCTAGATATATACCCAAGAGAACTGAAAATAGGTGTTCAAATGAAAATTTATAAGGTATATTATTTGCAAAAATTATCTCCCCTGTCTTTTTATTTTCTTGATGGTGGCCTTTGAATTACAAACATCTTTAATGTTGATGAAAAACAAACTGTAATCAGTCACTTATCGCTTGTAATTTTGGTGTCATATCAAGGTCATGAAGATTCACTCCAATATTTTCTTCTAAGATTTTTATAGTTTTAACTCTGATGTTCATATCTATAATTGAATTTGAATTATTTTTGCGTATGTTGGTCCAATTCATCCTTCTGCATGTCGATATTCATTTGTCCTACTATCATTTGCTGACAAGGCTATGTTTTCCTTATTGAATTTTTCTGACTCCTTTGTTGAAAATCAGTTGACCTGAAATTTAAAGGTTGTTTCTATACTCTCAATTCTGTTCCTTGGATCTACATGCCTAACTCTGTACCAGTGCCACATTGTCTTAATTTGTGTAGGTTTGTAGTATGTTTTGAAATCAGAGGGTATGAGTCTTCCAACTTTCTTCTTCAAGTTTGCTGATTCTTTCTTTTGCTAGCTAAATTCTGCTGTCAAGCCACTTTAATGAATTTTTCATTTCAGTTATTGTACTTTTCAACTCCTTAATTTCTATTTGGACTTTTTATAATTTTTGTTTCATTATTGATAGTTTATATTTGGTAAAATATCATTCCAATACTTTAGTTTTTAAAACATGATTTCCTTTAACTCTTTGATCATATTTATAATAGTTGATTTATCATTTTTGTCTAGTATGTCCAATGTCTGGCTTCCTCAGGAATAGTTTCTATGATTTCCTTTTTTCCTGTGTAGAGCTTTATTTTCTTTTTTCTTTGCATGTCTCAAATGTTTTGTTCAAAACTGGACATTTTATTTAATATAATGTGTCTCCTCTAGAAATCAGATTTTTGTCCCTCTTCAGTGTTGGTTTTGTTGTTATTTTTAATGCTGCTTCTGACTGCTTCTCAGTTACTTTACTGAACTAAATCTGCAAAATCTATATTCTATGTTGTGCATAGTCACTGAAATCTCTGCTCACTTAGCTAGCTGACTTATAAGTTGATGAATAAAAAGGAATTTCCTTAAATACCTGGAACGAATTAGTCTCCCCATTTTCGCTGAGGGGCTGTGTGTGCACGTAGGGTCAAATTTACAACACTTGGCCAGGTAATTGACAAATCTACCTTAGCCTATACTTGTTGCGTGTGCAAAGTTTCAAGGTCAGCCAGAAAAGACAGCTTAGGGCCTTTTTAGGTCTTTCCTGAGCATGTACACATCTCTGGGTATGCACATAGCCCTGCATATGCTTGTGGTCTTCTGAATTCCCAGGAATATGTCAGAGCTTTTCAAATCTCTTATGGGTATCTCATTCTTCAGTTTTTCTGTTTTAGGTTTTTGGTTAGCCTACCATTTACCCCAACTCTTTTCAACTTCCTCAGGCAGCCTCAAATTCAAACTACCTCTAAATGCTTTCATCAAACTTCCCTTGGGAAAAGACTTTTGGTGTTGGGCAAGCTCTGAGTCAGGTTCTTTTAAGTTAGGCAGCAATTGGAGTATTCCAGGGAACTAACCGTCATGTAAATTAACAACACTTTTCTGGGACTGAGGCTTTGAAGGACCTCGGATTTTGTTCTTCCCCTCTGGTGGTTGCCAGGTTACTGGTTTTCACCATGATGGCTAGCTGTTAATTTTTAAGGCTATCACAGAGCTTGAGAGAGGGGAAAAGAAATTCTGTAAATCAAAATACTTGTAAAGCTCACTGTTCTTATCAAAATTTCACTGTTTTTCTTGAGTAAATCTTCCTGGGATTGCTGTAAGCTTTGGTGAATTTGCAGCGTTTCAAAAATGATGATGACCATTTTTGCCAGTTTTCTCATTGCTTTTACAGAGGGGAGAACGTTTCATGATACCACCCTGCTGGTTATGTTTGTGACTATTTTCCCACATTGTGCTCTTGCATGTTTAGCCTCTTAATTGTGTCTTTGATTAATAGTTTTTTATCTTTCAAAGTATAATCACTTACACTGAATGTTTCATTGCTGATTTAATAGCATTTAATGTCAGAATTTTATTAGTTACTTTTTATCTTCTTTGGCACTTTTTTGTTTGGTTTTAAAAATTAACTTTCTTGAAATTTAATTTACATATAGGAAAATACGCTCATTGCCAGCATACATTTAGATAAGCCTTGTAACTATTTTCACCCATATAAATACTATCAGAATTAGGATATAGAATATTTTTATTATCCCCAAAAGTTTTCTTGTGACCCTTTATACTTAATCTCCTTTCCCCAGTGCTAACCTTTGGCATCCCCTGATCTGTATTCTGTTACTACAGTTATGTCTTTTCCAGTGTGTCACTTTAATGGAATCATTGAGCATGTAGTCTTTTGAATCTAGTCTCTTTCACTTTTCTTAGTAGTTTAGAGATTCTTCCATGTTGTTGCATGTATAAATAGTTTGTTCTTTTTTATTTTTAAGTTGTCTCCCATTATTTAGGTACGCAAAAATTTGTTTATTAATTCATTGATTAGTGGACACTTGGTTTGCTTCCTGCATTTGGCTATTATGGCTATTATGGATAAAGCTTCAATGAACATTCATATGCAATTATTTGTATGCAGATATGTTTTCATTTCTCATAGACAAATATCTTGGAGTGGATTTTTGGGTCACATGGTAAGTGTATATTTAACTTTATAAAAACAGCCAACCTCTTTTCCAAAGTGTTTGTAACATTCAACATTCCTGCCAGCAATGCATGAGAGTTCTAGTTATTCTATATATTCACTCACACTTGGCATTATTGGATTTTTAGATTTTTCTTATTCTGATGGTTTTGTTTAATTGTGTCTCATAGTGTCTTTATTTTGCAGTTCCATTATTAGTAATGAGATTAAGGACTTTTTATATGTTTATTGGCCATATTATTTTGCAAAATACTTGTTAAATTCTTCTGCTTAATTTTATATTGGTATATCTGTCATTTATTATTTATTGTTATGAGTTTTTTATATTATACCTTATGGATATGAATTCTTTGCTAATTATGCATTGCAAATAAATATCTTTTCATACAGTGGCTTGCCTTTGTAGTCTCTTTGTTGTGAGCTCAATGAGCAGATGTCCTTAATTTTAATGTTGTTTATCAATCATTTCCTTTTTGGTTCGTCTTTTATACGTCCTGTTTAAGAAAGCTTTTCTTACCTCAAGGACACAATATATTCAATGCTACTTCCTCTGTAAGCTTTGTTTCACTATCTATATTTAGATCTACAGTCTACCTAGAATTAGCTTGTATCTCCAGTAAAGACAAGAATTTTTCTGTTTCGCATGTTAAATTGATGTAGCACCACCTATTGCAAAAAAAGAAAAAAAAGTCTTCACCCACTTCTCTTCAGTGCCGCCATGGGATCTATTTTGGACTTTATTCTGTTCCATTGGTCTATTTTGTTATCTTTTTGCAGTACCATAATGTCTAAATTACTATAGCTTTATGAGTTTTGATATCTGGTTGTATAAATCCTCCAGTTTTGTTCTGTTTCTTACACAAAATTGTCTGAATATTCTTGGCCCTTTGCACTCCCATATATACTCTAGCACTGGTTTGCCAGTTTCCACAAAAAACCCTGCTGATATTTGTATTGGGATTGCACTGAATATATAGATTACTTTGGGGAGGAGTCTCATAACATTGAGCCTTCCAATTCATTAACATGGTATAACAGTCTAGTTATTTAGGTTTTCTTTCATTTCTTTCCCAAATGTTTTATAGGTTTCCATGTAAGGTTCTTGCATATTATTCGTTAAACTTACTAGTAAGTATTTGTGAACTTTTAGTGCCATTGCAAATGATATATATTTTATATGTATTTTTTTTTTTATTGAGACAGAGTATCACTCTGTCGCCCAGGCTGGAGTGCAGTGGCACTATCATGGCTCACTGCAGCCTCGACCTCCCCAGGCTCAAGTGATTCTCCCACCTCAGGCTCCTGAATAGCTGGGACTACAGACACACAGCACACAGCACCATGCCTGGCTTTTTTTTTGAGTTGGAGTCTCGCTCTGTCTCCCAGGCTGGAGTGCAGTGGCGCGATCTCGGCCTGCTGCAAGCTCCGCCTCCCGGGTTCGCGCCATTCTCCTGCCTCAGCCTCTGGAATAGCTGGGACTACAGGCGCCCGCCAGCACGCTCGGCTAATTACCCGGCTAATTTTTTAAGTTTTTTGTAGGGATAGAGTCCCACTATTTTGCCCAGGCTGGTCTCGAATGCCTGGGCTCAAGTGATCAGTTCGCCTCAGCCTCCCCAAATGCTGGGATTACAGGTATGAGCCACCGCACCCGGCTGCAAATAACATATATTTTAAAACTTCATCATTTGTTGTTGGCATATAGAAATGCATTGTTAAAATATTGATCTTGTGATCAGCAGTGATGTGAGGCCTAAAATTAAGGCCCTATGTTATGTATGTACTGCCTTGACTTCTGGTAAAACCAGAAGGGTCTCTACTGGCTTAACTGCAAGTTCTCCTCCCCATTCTGCCCCCATTTTGGATAAGGATAAAGTCCTATGGATTTTTTAATCTGAAAACATCTTTTCTTCTTAACGAATATTTTTGTTATGTGTAGAATTATAGTCTGGCCAATTTTACTTTTAGTAATTTGAAGTTATGCCACTCTTTTTTGGTTTTCATTTTTAATTTAAGAAGTTACTTGCCATTCTTATTTTTGCCGCTTTGGTAGAAAAGTCTTTTTGTAAATCTAGCTTCTTTTAAGACACTTTCCCCCCATCATTGGTTTTCAGAAGTTGTCTTATGATGTGCCTAGGAGTGATATGTTATTATTTATCCTTCCTGAAGTTTGCAGGTCTTCTTGAATCAGTAGTTTAATATATCTCTTCAGGTTGGAAATATTATCTGCCATTGTCTCTGCAAGTATTGCTTTTTTCCCTTATTCTCTCTTTTCTCTCCTTTTGAGACTTTAATGACATATGTATGTGGTATTTTCACAACACCCCTAGTGGGAATTTAGAATTCAAAGCCACCTGATGCTAAAGTCCTCTGAACTAATTTAAATTGGGAAATGACACAGTCAGATTCTAACACTGAAAATATCACTACTGGTTAATGTAGAAGATGGCCAAGAAGCACAAAATAGAGGCAGAGAGGATAGTTATAGAATTGTTACCATAATCCTATTTTTGACCTTATAACGTGTTAAAGGTTTTCCTTTCTTCTCCACTTTTTAAATGTGGGTATTCCCCCAACGTTCTATTTTTGGCTTTCTTATCTTTTTTTCTTAACTTTTATAGTTTCAAAAGTCATCTCTGCATAGTTGTCTGAAATGAATGTCTCAATTCTCACTCTCTCTTCTAAGAACCAATGTTGCATTTTAAGGTGTCCATTGTGTATCTACCTACTCATCAAAACAAGGATTTTCAAAACAATGCTTTTTTTCTGCTTCTTATTAGTTCTGTCCTTTGATTTCCAGTTTCTGTTAATGACATCATTATACATCCCGCCACTCTAATCTTTGACTCTTTCCTCTTTCCTGAGCCCAACATTCACTAAGTTACAAGACCTCTAGCATTTTTTTCCACGTTATCTCCCTTACCCTTTCCTACCTTTCTATTACCAAGATTCAGTATTATCTGAGTACTGGGTCATCTCCTGGGCTTATTTTAACAGTTTTCGAACTGATATTTCTGTATCCAGTCTCTTTCCATTCTAATATACCTAATGAAAATATTTCAGGTTAAGTTTCTTAAAGACTCGTCCTATAATGTTATTTACCTGCTCAAAACGTTCAATGGATTCCCATTACTCACTGAACAATGTACAAGACCTCAGCCTGCTCTGCAAAGTCCTCCACAATAAGATCACAACCCAGTCTCCATATTTATCTCCCATCATGCTTCAACAGAGACATTTTGCTTCAGGCACACTGGACTAATCTTCATTCTCTATACATGTTCCATGCGTTCCTTTCTTAGTGTCTTTGGGGTTTTGAACCCTCAGTCAAAAAAAGCATCTAACAGTAAATTGCATGTTCTGCAGTAGTAGAATAACAACTATTCTTTTTTTGTTCTTTGTTTAGTTTTGCTGTTTCTTGAGATGGAGTCTCGCTCTGTTGCCCAGGTTGGAGTGCGGTGGCATGGTCCTGGCTCACTGCAACCTCTGCCTCCTAGGTTCAAGCGATTGTCCTGCCTCAGCCTCCCGAGTGAGTAGCTGGGCTTACAGGCATGTGCCCTATTCTTAAGAAATGCAGAATATTCTAGCCCCAAAGCAGATCACATCATATACTCTTTTGCTCTCATGAACCAAATTGTTTATTCTTTTTTTTTTTCTTTTTATTATACTTTAGGTTTTAGGGTACATGTGCACAATGTGCAGGTTTGTTACATATGTATCCATGTGCCACGTTGATTTCCTGCACCCATTAACTCGTCATTTAGCATTAGGTATATCTCCTAATGCTGTCCCTCCCCCCTCCCCCAACCCCACAACAGTCCCCGGAGTGTGATGTTCCCCTTCCTGTGTCCATGAGTTCTCATTGTTCAATTCCCACCTATGAGTGAGAACATGCGGTGTTTGGTTTTTTGTCCTTGCGATAGTTTACTGACAATGATGTTTTCCAGTTTCATCCATGTCCCTACAAAGGACATGAACTCATCATTTTTTATGGCTGCATAGTATTCCATGGTGTATATGTGCCACATTTTCTTAATCCAGTCTATCGTTGTTGGACATTTGGGTTGGTTCCAACTCTTTGCTATTGTGAATAGTGCTGCAATAAACATACGTGTGCATGTGTCTTTATAGCAGCATGATTTATAGTCCTTTGGGTATATACCCAGTAATGGGATGGCTGGGTCAAATGGTATTTCTAGTTCTAGATCCCTGAGGAATCGCCACACTGACTTCCACAATGGTTGAACTAGTTTACAGTCCCACCAACAGTGTAAAAGTGTTCCTATTTCTCCACATCCTCTCCAGCACCTGTTGTTTCCTGACTTTTTAATGATGGCCATTCTAACTGGTGTGAGATGGTATCTCACTGTGGTTTTGATTTGCATTTCTCTGATGGCCAGTGATGATGAGCATTTCTTCATGTGTTTTTTGGCTGCATAAATGTCGTCTTTTGAGAAGTGTCTGTTCATGTCCTTTGCCCACTTTTTGATGGGGTTGTTTGTTTTTTTCTTGTAAATATGTTTGAGTTCATTGTAGATTCTGGATATTAGCCCTTTGTCAGATGAGTAGGTTGCAAAAATTTTCTCCCATTCTGTAGGTTGCCTGTTCACTCTGATGGTAGTTTCTTTTGCTGTGCAGAAGCTCTTTAGTTTAATTAGATCCCATTTGTCAATTTTGGCTTTTGTTGCCATTGCTTTTGGTGTTTTAGACATGAAGTCCTTGCCCACGCCTATGTCCTGAATGGTATTGCCTAGGTTTTCTTGTAGGATTTTAATGGTTTTAGGTCTAACATTTAAGTCTTTAATCCATCTTGAATTAATTTTTGTATAAGGTGTAAGGAAGGGATCCAGTTTCAGCTTTCTACATATGGCTAGCCAGTTTTCCCAGCACCATTTATTAAATAGGGAATCCTTTCCCCATTTCTTGTTTTTGTCAGGTTTGTCAAAGATCAGATAGTTGTAGATATGCGGCATCATTTCTGAGGGCTCTGTTCTGTTCCATTGATCTATGTCTCTGTTGTGGTACCAGTACCATGCTGTTTTGGTTACTGTAGCCTTGTAGTAGAGTTTGAAGTCAGGTAGGGTGATGCCTCCAGCTTTGTTCTTTTGGCTTAGGATTGACTTGGCGATGCGGGCTCTTTTTTGGTTCCATATGAAGTTTAAAGTAGTTTTTTCCAATTCTGTGAAGAAAGCCATTGGTAGCTTGATGGAGATGGCATTGAATCTATAAATTACCTTGGGCAGTATGGCCATTTTCACGATATTGATTCTTCCTACCCATGAGCATGGAATGTTCTTCCATTTGTTTGTATCCTGTTTTATTTCATTGAGCAGTGGTTTGTAGTTCTCCTTGAAGAGGTCCTTCACATCCCTTGTAAGTTGGATTCCTAGGTATTTTATTCTCTTTGAAGCAATTGTGAATGGGAGTTCACTCATGATTTGGCTCTCTGTTTGTCTGTTATTGGTGTACAGGAATGCTTGTGATTTTTGTACATTGATTTTGTCTCCTGAGACTTTGCTGAAGTTGCTAATCAGCTTAAGGAGATTTTGGGCTGAGACGATGGGGTTTTCTAGATATACAATCATGTCATCTGCAAACAGGGACAATTTGACTTCCTCTTTTCCTAATTGAATACCCTTTATTTCCTTCTCCTGCCTGATTGCTCTGGCCAGAACTTCCAGCACTATGTTGAATAGGAGTGGTGAGAGAGGGCATCCCTGTCTTGTGCCAGTTTTCAGAGGGAATGCTTCCAGTTTTTTCCCATTCAGTATGATATTGGCTGTGGGTTTGTCATAGATAGCTCTTATTATTTTGAGATACGTCCCATCAATACCTAATTTATTGAGAGTTTTTAGCATGAAGCGTTGTTGAATTTTGTCAAAGCCTTTTCTGCATCTATTGAGATAATCATGTGGTTTTTGTCTTTGGTTCTGTTTATATGCTGGATTACATTTATTGATTTGCGTATGTTGAACCAGCCTTGCATCCCAGGGATGAAGCCCACTTGATCATGGTGGATAAGCTTTTTGATGTGCTGCTGGATTCGGTTTGCCAGTATTTTATTGAGGATTTTTGGATCAATGTTCATCAAGGATATTGGTCTGAAATTCTCTTTTTTGGTTATGTCTCTGCCAGGCTTTGGTATCAGGACGATGCTGGCTTCATAAAATGTGTTAGGGAGGATTCCCTCTTTTTCTATCGATTGGAATAGTTTCAGAAGGAATGGTACCAGTTCCTCCTTGTACCTCTGGTAGAATTCAACTGTGAATCCATCAGCTCCCGGACTCTTTTTGGTTGGTAAGCTATTGATTATTGCCACAATTTCAGAACCTGTTATTGGTCTATTCAGAGATTCAACTTCTTCCTGATTTAGTCTTGGGAGGGTGTATTTGTCGAGGAATTTATCCATTTCTTCTAGATTTTCTAGTTTATTTGCGTAGAGGTGTTTGTAGTATTCTCTGATGGTAGATTGTATTTCTGTGGGATCGGTGGTGATATCCCCTTTTTCATTTTTTATTGCGTCTATTTGATTCTTCTCTCTTTTCTTCTTTATTAGTCTTGCTAGCAGTCTATCAATTTTGTTGATCTTTTCAAAAAACCAGCTCCTGGATTCATTAATTTTTTGAAGGGTTTTTTGTGTCTCTATTTCCTTCAGTTCTGCTCTGATTTTAGTTATTTCTAGCCTTCTGCTAGCTTTTGAATGTGTTTGCTCTTGCTTTTCTAGTTCTTTTAATTGTGATGTTAGGGTGTCAGTTTTGGATCTTTCCTGCTTTCTCTTGTGGGCATTTAGTGCTCTAAATTTCCCTCTACACACTGCTTTGAACGTGTCCCAGAGATTCTGGCATGTTGTGTCTTTGTTCTCGTTGGTTTCAAAGAACATCTTTATTTCTGCCTTCATTTCATTATGTACCCAATAGTCATTCAGGAGCAGGTTGTTCAGTTTCCATGTAGTTGAGCGGTTTTGAGTGAGTTTCTTAATCCTCAGTTCTAGTTTGATTGCACTGTGGTCTGAGAGACAGTTTGTTATAATTTCTGTTCTTTTATATTTGCTGAGGAGAGCTTTACTTCCAACTATGTGGTCAGTTTTGGAATAGGTGTGGTGTGGTGCTGAAAAAAATGTATATTCTGTTGATTTGGGGTGAAGAGTTCTGTAGATGTCTATTAGGTCCACTTTGTGCAGAGCAGAGTTCAATTCCTGGATATCCTTGTGAACTTTCTGTCTCGTTGATCTGTCTAATGTTGACAGTGGGGTGTTAAAATCTCCCATTATTATTGTGTGGGAGTTTAAGTCCCTTTGTAGGTCACTCAGGACTTGCTTTATGAATCTGGGTGCTCCTGTATTGGGTGCATATATATTTAGGATAGTTAGCTCCTCTTGTTGAATTGATCCCTTTACCATTATGTAATGGCCTTCTTTGTCTCTTTTGATCTTTGTTGGTTTAAAGTCTATTTTATCAGAGACTAGGATTGCAACCCCTGCCTTTTTTTGTTTTCCATTTGCTTGGTAGATCTTCCTCCATCCCTTTATTTTGAGTCTATGTGTGTCTCTGCACGTGAGATGGGTTTCCTGAATACAGCACACTGATGGGTCCTGACTCCTTATCCAGTTTGCCAGTCTGTGTCTTTTAATTGGAGCATTTAGCCCATTTACATTTAACGTTAATATTGTTATGTGTGAATCTGATCCTGTCATTATGAAGTTAGCTGGTTATTTTGCTCGTTAGTTGATGCAGTTTCTTCCTAGCCTCGATGGTCTTTACAATTTGGCATGTTTTTGCAGTGGCTGGTACCGGTTGTTCCTTTCCATGTTTAGTGCTTCCTTCAGGAGCTCTTTTAGGGCAGGCCTGGTGGTGACAAAATCACTCAGCGTTTGCTTGTCTGTAAAGGATTTTATTTCTCCTTCACTTATGAAGCTTAGTTTGGCTGGATATGAAATTCTGGGTTGAAAATTCTTTTCTTTAAGAATGTTGAATATCAGCCCCCACTCTCTTCTGGCTTGTAGAGTTTCTGCAGAGAGATCAGCTGTTAGTCTGATGGGCTTCCCTTTGTGGGTAACCCGACCTTTCTCTCTGGCTGCCCTTAACATTTTTTCCTTCATTTCAACTTTGGTGAATCTGACAATTATGTGTCTTGGAGTTGCCCTTCTCGAGGAGTATCGTTGTGGCGTTCTCTGTATTTCCTGAATCTGAATGTTGGCCTGCCTTGCTAGATTGGGGAAGTTCTCCTGGATAATATCTGCAGAGTGTTTTCCAACTTGGTTCCATTCTCCCCATCATTTTCAGGTACACCAATCAGACGTAGGTTTGGTCTTTTCACATAGTCCCAAATTTCTTGGAGGCTTTGTTCATTTCTTTTTATTCTTTTTTCTCTAAACTTCCCTTCTCTCTTCATTTCATTCATTTCATCTTCCATCACTGATACCCTTTCTTCCAGTTGATGGCATCTGCTACTGAGGCTTCTGCAATCTTCGTGTAGTTCTCGAAACTTGGCTTTCAGCTCCATCAGCTCCTTTAAGCCGTTCTCTCCATTGGTTATTCTAGTTATCCATTCTTCTAATTTTTTTTCAAAGTTTTTAACTTCTTTGCTATTGTTTTGAATTTCCTCCCGTAGCTCAGAGTCGTTTGATCGTCTGAAGCCTTCTTCTCTCAACTCGTCAAAGTCATCCTCCATCCAGCTTTGTTCCGTTGCTGGTGAGGAACTGCGTTCCTTTGGAGGAGGAGAGGTGCTCTGCTTTTTAGAGTTTCCAGCTTTTCTGCTCTGTCTTTTCCCCATCTTTGTGGTTTTCTCTTCTTTTGGTCTTTGATGATGGTGATGTACAGATGGGTTTTTGGTGTAGATGTCCTTTCTGTTTGTTAGTTTTCCTTCTACCAGACAGGACCCTCAGCTGCAGGTCTGTTGGAGTTTACTAGAGGTCCACTCCAGACCCTGTTTGGCTGGGTGTCAGCAGCGGTGGCTGCAGAACAGCGGATTTTCCTGAGACCACAAATTCAGCTGTCTGATAGTTCCTCTGGAAGTTTTGTCTCAGAGGAGTAGCCGGCCGAGTGAGGTGTCAGTCTGCCCCTACTTGGGGGGTGCCTCCCAGTTAGGCTGCTCAGGGGTGAGGGACCCACTTTAGCAGGCAGTCTGTCCGTTCTCAGATCTCCAGCTGGGTGCTGGGAGAACCACTACTCTCTTCAAAGCTGTCAGTCAGACAGGGACATTTAATTCTGAGGAGGTTCCTGCTGACTTTTTGTTTGTCTGTGCCCTGCCCCCAGAGGTGGAGCCTACAGAGGCAGGCAGGCCTCCTTGAGCTGTGGTGGGCTCCACCCAGTTCGAGCTTCCTGGCTGCTTTGTTTACCTAAGCAAGCCTGGGCAATGGTGGGCGCCCCTCCCCCAGCCTCGCTGCCACCTTGCAGCTTGATCTCAGACTGCTGTGCTAGCAATCAGCGAGACTCCGTGGGCATAGGACCCTCCGAGCCAGGTGCGGGACACAGTCTCCTAGTGTGCCATTTTCCAGGCCCGTTGGAAAAGCACAGTATTGGGGTGGGACTGACCTGATATTCCAAGTGCCGTCTGTTACTCCTTTCTTTGACTAGGAAAGGGAACTCCCTGAACCCTTGCACTTCCCGAGTGAGGCAATGCCTCGCCCTGCTTCGGCTCGCGCACAGTGCGCTTCACCGACTGTCCTGCGCCCACTATTTGGCACTCCCTAGTGAGATGAAACCAGTACCTCAAGCAGAAATGCAGAAATCACCCATCTTCTGTGTTGGTCAGGCTGGGAGCTGGAGACCGGAGCTGTTCCTATTCGGCCATCTTGGCTCCAAATTGTTTATTCTTAAGTATGTCATGAATGGTGGTACTTCTTTGAAAGAGAAGCCATCTAATAATGACTTGAAATGTGGCAGAGGAACGTGATAAAGAAGAGGAGTAGTTACGCTTAGAATCACACAAATTTTTTATAATCTCCAAATAAGAAACCTTTATCCTCAAAGTTGAGGATAAAGAACTTACAGAGAGTGTTGGATTATAAGTGAATGTTCAGGCTGGCTAATAGCAAAATTGAACTGTAGCTCTCAGGCAGAATTCCTTTTATTGTGTCTTTGGTTAATAAGCTCTAGAGAAAACTCTAAAAAAGTAGGTCCAATAACGTCTTGAGCAACATGGTCATTGTTGAAATTAGGGTGTGTACTCTTAAGGTGTCCACTTTGAAAACCAGGCGTCTTTTGATTCCAAACCTATCCTGGTTCTGTTGAGCTTTGTCCTTCTCACCTAAGTATTCTCTTTCCCCAAGCATGAACTCTAATTTATGCCCCTCAGATCTTACCATGTTTATAAGAATAATTATAGTTACCATATATTGAGCAATATGTGCGTTATATATGCAGAGCATTTAAATTATACCATGTAATATTCCCAGCAGTATCCAGAGGTAGATACTCTTATCTTTAAAATTTTTCATATAAGAAGCTCAAATCTTGAAAAGTTTAAGTGACCTGCCCATGGTCACACAACATAGTAAGAGGCAGAGTTTTGTTTTAGGTTCCAAAATCTTGATCCCTAAGGCATCAGAAAGACAACACCAAGGAATGTGTTCCTATCAAACATCAGAGCTTCTACTGAAAGTCTAAAACAGAGCTTGTTTGAGCTATCAACTTTAAATTCCTTTCTCTTGGACCTCTCCCTGATGCTCTTAGTTTTCTCAAGAGCAGGGTCCTTTTAATTGGGAAACAGCCCCAGGCCCATCATATTGCACCAGTTTCCTAAGGTTTTAAGCAAGACTCTTTAGAGAGAAATCCCTAATGAGAAAAATTCAAATGGAAACAAGAGTTTTTAATCTCACTGCTCCTCACACTGAAAATTTCACTCTGTAGCACTACTGAGTGATAATAACCTCAAGCCAATATTCTTTCTTAACTTTGGAAACTTCATGGAGTTTGTAATGTGCAGATAGTGTATCATATATTTGTGTATGCTGCTTATATTTGTCCACATCATTAGCAAATTGATTATGAAAATCAGAAGTCATAAAATAAGTAGAATTAATTTGTTAAATGGTTTGCTCCTCTTAAAAAATCTTTATAGGGGGATAATAAATTTGTAAATGACATGAGCAGATATTTAAAGACATACAAATTAGGACTGGATGGAAGTAAAATGACATCTGAGATCCTAAGTTAATCTAAAATTATAGTGTAGAAATTCATGACATCTTCACTAGAGAGAATGTTAGAATTCTTTCACTAACAGAATTAATTGGTGTGTGTGTGTGTGTGTGTGTGTGTGTGTGTGTGTGAGGCAGGGTCTTGCTATGTTGCACAGGCTGGCCTCAAACCCCTGGACTTGAGCCTTACTCTTGCCTCAGCCTCCTGAGTAGCTGGGACTATGGATGCACACCACTGCACCCTGCTAACTGGTATATTTTTATATGGTGATTTCATGGTACTAGTTACTAACTCATTGTTCCTTATGGTAAGAAAAATATCTCGGGCCCTCCAAATCACTAAGCTAAAAGGAAAAGTCAATCTGGGAACTGCATAGGGCAACCCTGCCTCCCATTCTATTCATAGTCACTCCTCTGCTCACTGCTATAAATGCATATCTGATTGCCTCCTTTGAAAAAGCTAATCAGAAACTCAGAATGCAACCCTTTGCCTCTCACCTACCTGTGACCTGGAAGCCCTCTCCGTGCTTTGAGTTGTCCTGCCTTTCCTGACCGAACCAGTGTTCATCTTACATAAGTTGATTGATGTCTCATGTTTCCCTTAAATGTATAAAATCAAGCTGTGTTCTGACCACCTTGGGCACAGGTCATCAGGATCTCCTGAGGTTGTCGGGGGTGCACATCCTCAACCTTGGCGAAATAAACTTTCTAAATTAACTGAGACCTGCCTGAAATTTTCAGGGTTCACAATTTTCACCAATCTCTGCTACCTTACAGACAAAGGCCGTCTGCTACTACCTCCTGAGGAGACTGACCTTCTAGTCTTATACTAGCCTTCACTTTCAGCATATTCCTTTTTCATTTTGGTTATGTATCTCCTTCCTAAAAAGGCAAATTCCAAGAATTACCAAATTTTTCCCCATGAAACTGTAATTAACAGGTATGCTACTTAATAGATATTACATGAAATAAAAGGATTTATTTTCGGGGAAACTAAGTTTGGGAAATGTTGGATTCAAACCCTAACTCTGCCTCTTACTAATTGTATTACCTGGTTAAAATGACTTAACCTATGTGCATCTTATTTTTCTTCATCAATGAAATGAAGCTAAATATATTATCTATTTCACTGATTTCTTGAACTATTATATGAGATAATGCATGTCAGTCACTTTGTTCAGGGCCTTGCTCGTAGTTAGTATATTCAATGCATGATGGCTGCTATTATTAAATTATGATCATTGTTTTATTATAAGCCAGGGCAGAGCCATTGAAGTTGAATTGTGACATTGAATTATAACCAAGTCTGCAACCTCCTGGTGGAGCATATAGACCAGGTTTTACATGCAATGGATCCCAAATTCTGCTCTGTGGACGGCTGCTTCAGAATCTTTGCCAACACTTTTTAAAAATATAGATGTTCAAGCTCTGTCCTTGGAGATAGTAATTTAGTACATTTTATAAATTATTTTCCTAAAACCCCATTTTAAAAATAAAACCAATTTGCAGTCAGATTTGGGAACCACTAATTTAGAAAATCATATTCATATTCCCTAGCACAGCATTCAAGGCTTTACATGATCTAGCTCTATCCTGCCTTTACATTCTCAGCTTTCCACTGGAGTAGTAGAGAAGACTTCTGAAATAGTTTTGTGACCCTACGTGATATTTGTAAGAGAGAAGTGTTGTAATTCAAAGACAAAATATCATCCAGATACTATAAAGGGTGTCAGTACTCTGCAGCAGAAGTTTTGAACCCAAATACACACACGAAACAAATCATTTGGGGGCAATTGATAAATATACATATTCCTGAGCTATACTCCTGGAGTTTCTGGTGGAGCAAATCTGGGATGGAGTGTAGGAATATAAACTTTTTGAAAATCTTTCTAGGTAATTTCAATAAGGAGCCAGGCTTGAAAACCACAGTATATTTTTCTCTGTATCTGTATTTGTTGAGAACAGAAAGCAGAGTTTTTTCCTTTTTTATATTGTCCTTAATCAGTAGCTCACTGCTTGCACAAAGTAGGTGCTCATTTATTAATCCAAGTAAGGGAAGAGGATTGGTTGGTTCAAAATGGGAGATAAATTTTTGCTGTGCCCCCATAAAGACTATTTGTATCAGACATATTCTCTTCTGGAATAAAGGAGAAAGAAGGCAACTGACTATTCTATTCCTGACTCCCCTGTAATCATTTACAAACTCACAAGAGATATAGAAGTTTATGCTCTTTGATAGTCTCAAAATCCTAATGTAACCAACTTGGACTAGCATTATTCATTCAAAGCTATTTAACTTTTTCTTTCTGTTGTCTTTTACCTATGAAAGCAAGGCAAACAAACTATTCAGATTCAAGGTTTTAGTATTCTGGTTAACAGTGCAGGCTCTAGATTCGCACTCCTTGTGTTCAAATATTTATTGGCCCTTTGCCAATTGTGTAAGCTTAGGCAAGTTACTTAACCTCTCTGTGTCTCAGTTTTTTCAACCATAATGTGGGGGTAATATTAGTTCCTATATTATGCAATTGTTGTGAGAATAGGAGACAATAAATATAATGTACTTAAACAGTTTTTGACAAATCAGATGTTCTGACTATTTGTGTATCTCATTTTAACTAATGAAGAAATTTTTTACATATATATATATATATATATATATATATACATCACATTTCCATAAAATTCTGATTCCACTCTTTAAGATAAACACTTTGGTGAATAAAACAACCTTTCACATAGAAGCCACATTTTCCAAACAGTGACAGAGGGCAAGATTTGACAATGTGTTGTAGAGGAGAGGTTTCCAATGACTAGTACTTGATCATGTTTTCACCTGTCTGTGAAGAGTG
Source organism: Symphalangus syndactylus (assembly GCF_028878055.3). Taxonomy (NCBI): domain Eukaryota; kingdom Metazoa; phylum Chordata; class Mammalia; order Primates; family Hylobatidae; genus Symphalangus; species Symphalangus syndactylus. The sequence goes on along the minus strand of NC_072447.2, from coordinate 118,596,007 downwards.
GCAAATATAAAATGGTATAATTGCCAATTGTGTCTTATGAAGCATTGCCCTTTAGATACTGATTATTTTATTCCTACATTTTTAATATTAAATTATCTGCTTTCAGGGAATGACATAATGGCTTGAGGTATGATTTTTTTTTAATTCCCACACCTGGAAAAGAATTTTAAAAGTGACAAACCTATGTCAGAACTCTCAAGTTTTTTGAAATTTTACTTGTCAGTGAAATGCAGTAACTTAAGAACCGCTATGCTGGCCCAGCGCAGTGGCTAACGCCTGAAATGCCAGCACTTTGGGAGGCCGAGTTGGGCAGATCACGAGGTCAGGCGATCGAGACCATCCTGGCTAACATGGTGAAACCCCGTCTCTACGAAAAAATGCAAAAAATTAGCCCGGCGTGGTGGCGGGCGCCTGTAGTCTCAGCTACTTGGGAGGCTGAGGCAGGAGAATGGCGTGAGCCCAGGAGGCAGAGCTTGCAGTGAGCCGAGATTGAGCCACTGCACTCCAGCCTGGGTGAAAAAGCGAGACTCCGTCTCAAAAAAGAACCACTATGCTAAGGCCTACGATCACTATGAGATTCACTTAAAGCTAAAACATCAAAGCAGAAGTTCTCATTTCTTTTGGCTATCTACCAGTGCAAACACACATTTCTTCCAGCTGTCTTGTGAATGTGGTTTTGATTTTCAGTTGACAAGTTCACCTGAACATTAAATGTAGCAAAATATTTTGCTTGAACCTTTCGCAAGAGGCAAGATTCAGGACAATGGTGTTCGTGATCTCCTGTTGTCATTTTAGGAGTTTTTATGTACTTCTCAAGCAGCAAAATGATACAGTGCTTTTGGCAGTTAATCGAGACATGCGAATATTAGAGGGGACTGTTGATTCGCTTGCTTAATGCTTGCATATTAATTATATCAAAAAAGGAGAGAACTTCCTGTTTTGTATTATAAGAAAAAGAAGAGACCTTCTTGTGTTATATTGAAGTATTGTATAAGACATTTAAAATGCTTTGTAAAGATTAAAGCACTAGGAAAATGCAAAATATTATTAGATGGTACTTACATGAATTGAATACAACTTCCTCTACTGTTTGCTTCCTTCATAGTATTCTTTTGGTTGTTTTTAAACTTTATTTAAATGGCATCATACAGAATGCACTGTCTTATGTTGGACTAATTTAATTATGTTTGCAAGTTCCATACATATATCTGAATATGGCTGTAGTTCATTTTTATTTTTGTATAGTATCTTATAAAAATGTAAAACCTACTTTTTCTTACTTTTCCATTTAAAAAATGTTTATTTTTATTTCAACCTTTAGATAGGATACATGTACAGATTTCTTATATGGGAATATTACGTGATGCTGAGGTTTGGAGTACAGACTCCATCACCAGCTACTCACAGTTTTAATATTATATGAATATAACTTTTCATGTACTAAAGACATAGGCAATATGTCGGGATACTTCCTCCAAAACACAATTGTTGTAGGGAACCCAGTTTAAAATATTGGAGTTGTTGCTTCTTGGTGATAGTTTAATAGACAATATTTTTCTTTGAAATTTCTGGACTTCCCCCAAAATTCTAAGATGACTGTTATGTATATGAAATGTGAAATTATAAATTTAAAGCATAAAATGAAAGTAGATGCAAATAAAGATAGTCTAACCACTAATTTTATAGTTGGAAATGAAAATTGTTACATAAACCAAGCTTGCTTTATATCTGATTTCCACTGGGTGTCAGTAATGTATGACTTTTAACACATAATCTCTAAAAGTTGTATGCTAGTTCTAAAGCTTATTTTTTGTTTGCACTTAATATTTGTTTGGAGATTCTTATTATTGAATCAATCTTTAGCTGTCTATTACTAGTCATTTTATTCTCTGGCTGATAATGTATCATAATCACCACAAAATTATAAAATGCATAATAAATGATACTTTTTGTAATTTGATAACATACAAAATTGAAGACCCAAAGAAAGTAAAAAGAATATATAACTAAGCTGTTAGCTTAAAGGTTTGTGCTTTGTTTTGTTTTTTGTAGATTCAAGCTATCTAAGTGCTACACTGAGCAAGATTGCCTAGAAACAATTAAAGGGAGCCATTCATTGATTCAACTCTACAATTATACACTCAGCACACATTGATTGAGCATTTATTATGTGTTAGGGATTGTTCATGGGACAGTGGATAAAGTGGTGAACAAGATGGTCATTGTCTCTTCTCTCAAATTGTTCAGAGTTTAGTTCGGAAGACATATAAGTAAAATCACAATTATAGGAAATGTGATATATGATATGTATTATGTAAAGGGTGGACAGTATAGTATCGGGGCTGAGTTCTCTGGCTCTGGAGTTTGGCTGTCTGGTTGGATTTCCATCCCTGGTTTTATCCATTATACGACATAGGCAAAAATACTTACTCTTTCAGTCTTAGTTTTCTCATATGTACAATGATGATAATAATACTGTCCATCTCATAGGGTTGCTTTGAAAATGCAATGAGATAATCCATTTAAAGCATTGGGCACAAATCACTCAATATATGTTAAAGAAGGTTATTAATGAACCCACAGGTTGCTATAAGGGGCAGTAAGGAAAGGACATAGGAATGAGAGTTGGTAGTCGTAGGGTTGGAACTTCCTTCCAGAGTTGATGGCATTCGCAAAAGTATAAATGCATTTTGAGAACTTAAAATTGCTTAGTATGGTGGACAAACAATCAGTGGTTAGATTTGAACATGTCGACTTCCAGCTGAATGTATCCATCCGGTAGACGGTTGAATATGGGTCTGTAATATAGTAGAAAGAGTTGAGCTGAAGTTTTGGAGGTCATAAGCATGTGATGGTTGAAGACATAAATGTCAGTGATGGAGAAGGAATTCATTTAAGGAGTTTCAACTCTCGAATTATATGATTAGTGTTACAGAAACATCACTCTGTTAACAGTGAGGAACATCGATTTGGAATGGGTGATATGGGCACTGCTCTGAGACCAAAGGCAAAAATACAATAGAAGTTGTCAGGTTTACGAGATTTTGACTAACATAATTTCTCTAAATAATAATGCATTATAACATGAAAAAGTAAAGTAGTATGGGTAATTATGTAAATAATCATCCAAAATGTATATTAAAGATTTAGTGATATCTGGTTCAAAGTCATCATTTTAGGAAATCACACACTATTATAACCAGCAGAACACTTTTTGATGTATCTTAATACGATTTTTTTATTTGCCTTGCACCAATCTCCCTCTTATTCTAGAAGATGCATACATGTGTCTGGTAAGATTTAGGATAGTTAGAGCAGAAATTCAAAGATATGATCAGTTAATATATTCATAATGTTCAAGAGGATTAGAATGAATCCCTAATGTGAGAGATTTTAGGACTGAACTTGAAGGAAGTGTTTTCCTCTTGAAATCCAGGCTTTGTTGAGAGGGAGGGTTTTCTATCCTCTTACCTCTTTTCTATACTTATTTAATATGGGAGATTTTGTTTCTCAATAGAGTAGAGCAGAGGACTTTTGGATTGTGTACAGGGTCTTGACGGAGGATAAAGACAGTGATGACAGAAGGAGATATCGTGTTATCTGTCCCCTCTCTGGTCAGCCAATGGATTAAATCTAATGTGACAAATATTGAGATGAAAGTTGAGGGAGCTGTTTTCATGAGACATGGTAAAACTTTATGTCTTGGCTAATGTTTTCAAAAAAAAAGATGATGAAACATGATGCATTAGAGCCCAGTTATGTTTAATTTAATTTATTTATTTATCCAGTCAGGGTCTTTCTCTGTTGCCCAGGATAGAGTGCAGTGGCATGATCGTGGTTCACTGCAACCTTAAACTCCTGGACTCAAGTGATCCCCTTACCTCACTCAGCCTTCCCAGTAGCTAGGACTACAGGTATATGTCACCGCATCTGGCTTTTTTTGTTTTTAATAGAAACAGGGCCGCACTATCGCCCATGCTGATCTCAAAACTCCAGGCCTTAAATGATCCTCCCATCTTGGCCTCCCAACATGTTGGGATTACAGGCATGAGCCACTAGCCTAGCCAGAGCCCAAGTATAAGATGAGTGAAAAGAAATTTGAGAAGATTCTGTTTACCAAGGAAGAGAGGCTTTACCTTTGATCAGTGGACTGTGGGAAATTTAAAAATTTCATCCTGATTATATTTGGACAAACACGCATTTCACTTTATGTACTGCAGATCTGACAAGTTCCATGAGGAAGTGAGGCAAGCTGGCCAAGTTATCAAAATGGTATGTGAAACGAAATATTATCGGCCGGGCACGGTGGCTCACGCCTGTAATCACTACACTTCGGGAGGCCGAGGTGGGTAGATCACAAGGTCAGGAGTTCAAGACCAGCCTGGCCAAGATGGTGAAACTCTGTCTCTACTAAAAATACAAAAATCAGCCCGGTGCAGTGGCAGCACCTTTAATTCCAGCTACTTGGGAGGCTGAGGTAGGAGAGAATCACTTCAACCTGGGGGATGGAGGTTGCAGTGAGCTGAGATCACGCCTCTGCACTCCAGCATGGGCAATAGAGTAGAGTGAGATTCTGTCTCAAAAAAAAAAAAAAAAAAAAAGAAAAAGAAAAGAAATATTATCTAATAGCTTGGCAAATATAAGTATTGTATCCCAATTTTCAATTGTCCTCCAGTCCGTGTGTGCTAACATTGTTTCAGGGACAGGTCTAACGGGATACACAGCTTGACACCAGCTTTGATTTTCAGAAGTTTAAGCATACCAAGCATATAATGATTCGTATTAGTAGCCTTTAGGTTTTGTGGCAACATGAGGAGGGCACACAGCAATCCACTAAAAACTCGTATTAGACATTTCATTTTCCAAAGACCCTTCTTGGCCAACCTGCTTATGAGATTCTGTATTCCTTAGTTCTTTACACAGTGGGAAGCTTCTGTCTCCTACCTCTCTTGGATTACATTCACCTATATCACTTTCAAATGCTTTTCTCTTTGATCATACCCTGAACATCTTTGCAAAGATGTTTATCCAAAATGCTCAAATAAAAAGGGCCCCACATTTATACGGACCTGCTCGTCTTAGAAGGTCCTCTAAGGGACCAATTTTTGCACTTCAGCATACACCTTGCGGATTCACCCCCAACAGCTTATCAACATATTTCTTCCAAGTAGTGAATTCTGATTTACATGTTACATGAACAAAATGTTTTGCTTTTATTATATTATCATTTAAATGAATCTATGATTTTAATGTATTTGTTAAAAAATGAGCTTGAAAACTTCAGAATCAAAATGTGTTATTTCTGTTTTTGAGATGGGGGTCTCGCTCTGTTGCCCAGGCTGGAGTGCAGTGGCCAGATTACATCTCACAGCAGTCCTGGCATTCCCAGACTCAAGTGATCCTCCCACTTCAGCTTTCTGAGTAACTAGGACTACAGGCATGTGCAACCACCTCTGGCTAATTTTTGTATTTTTTGTAGAGCTAGGGTTTCGCCACGTTGCTCAGGCTGGTCTTGAACTCCTGAGTTTAAGTGATCCACCAGCCTTGGCCTTCCAAAGTGCTGGGATTACATGCATGAGCCATCACACCTGGCCAAGTGTGTTGTTTAAATTTTGAATATTTAGGAGATTTTCAGATATCCTTTTGTTATGGATTTCAAATTTCGTTCTATAGTGGTTAGAGAATATACTCCGTTGTATTTCAGTCTTAAAAATTAGTTCAGACACATTTTATGGCTGAACATGTAGTCTCTCCCTGAAAGTTTCATGTACACTTGAAAAGGATTTAAAGTCCGCTATGGTTGTCTGAATGTTCTACAAATGTCAGTTAGGCAACTCTGGTTGTTCGTGTTGTTTAAATTGTCTATATACATTCTGATTTTGGTCTACATTATTATATTAATTATAGAAAGAAAAATATTGTAATCTCCAACTATAATTATAGATTAGTCTGTTTTTCTTTTCAGTTCTATCAGTTTTTGCTTTTGGTATTTTGAAATGCTGCTGTTAGTTGTGTACACGTTTTTTACTGGTGTTCTGTCTTCCTGATAAATTGACTCCTTTATCACTATAAAATATCTTTTTAAATCTCTGGTAATATTCTGTTTTGATGTTTCCTTTGTCTGATATTAATATAGCCTCTCCCACTTTATTATGATTACTTTTTTCATAATATATGTTTTCCATTTTGTAGCCTATACTTTTATATTTAAAGTGAATTTCTTATATATATCATGCAGTTGAGTCTGATTTTTTAAATCCAGTTGATTTAGACTGAATGGGATTGTTGTTATGTTGGTTTAAGTCTACCATATTGTAATTCACCTTCTGTTTGTCTCATCTCTTTAATTTTCTATTCCTTTTGAATTAATAACTTATGATTACTTTATATCTTTTTTATTGGTTCCAGGAATTTAAGAAAAACTCTGTTCAATAATTAGCTGACCACTAAGCTAGCCAAGCACAGAGTATAGTGGCCACAGGTGACAAAGAATACAGACTTAATAGAATCAATTCAGGAAAGGCCTTAAACACAATAGCAACAAACATTGGAGGAGAATCTGATTTCCAAACCTGACAATTTGTATTTTTCAAAATGTCCAGTTTTCAACAAGATCTTTATGACATGCACAGAGACAAGAAAGTATGCCCCGAACGCAAGATTAATAAGTATTAAATAAAATAAGTCTCAGAGAAAACTCAAACATTGAACATTCTAGACAAATAGACAAATACTGTTTTTTGTTTTTTGTTTTTTTTGAGATGGAATCTCACTCTGTTGCCCAGGCTGGAGTGCAGTGGTGAGATCTCAGCTCACTGCAAGCTCCGCCTACCGGGTTCACGCCATTCTCCTGCCTCAGCCTCCAGTGTAGCTGGGACTACAGGTGCCCGCCACTATGCCTGGCGAATTTTTTTTTTTAGTAGAGATGGGGTTTCACGTGTTAGCCAGCATGATCTCAATCTCCTGACCTCGTGATCTGCCTGCCTTAGCCTCCCAAAGTGCTGGTATATCAGTTATTTTCTATATGTTCAAAGAACTAACAGAAACCATATCTAAAGAATGATGGAAAAAAATGTGGGAGTGATGTATCGCCAAATAAAGAATATTGACAAAGGGAAAATATACAAAAAAGAAATTCTGAAGTTGAAAAGTACAATAAGTGAAATGAAAAAAAATACTAGAGGGACTCAACAGCAGATTTTAGGAGACAGAAAAAGTACCAGTGAACTGAAATATAAGTGTCATACATCTGTTTAATATATTTGCTGCTTGGGCATTCATTTTGGGGCCTGACATAAATTATTTGAAAACCAGTCATACCCCATCCCCTTTGCTCTAGTTAAAATTTCCCCTCCTTATGTGATTGTGATATAGCCTATTCATTCCTGTGTCATTTCAGTGACACAAAACCCAACACACCCCACAGCAGCTGACCATGATAAAATCTAATGGTTGACACCAGTCATGTCAATAAGTTCCCCACCTTTTGTGTGCTTTCTTTAAACTAACCAATCCACACTCACCATGGGAAATCCTAAAGGATAATGCCCATGGACCTTAATAAAGGCATAGCCCCATACGTACTCTTTCTCGCTCTTTCTCCCTACCTGCTGGTTGAACTCCCTGCTGCCTCCAAATTTCCTGTCTCCTCCCACTCCCCATCAGCACCCCAATCTCTCTGGGATCTGTAAATAATAAAATTTATCTGTTTCATGTATTTTGGTTTTACCTCCTCATTCTGTCTCACCTGACTAACACACCTGAATCTAACTTTCTCCCAGTCAGGGATCACTTAGAGAGTGGTTATCTTGGCCTAAGGCCACTCAACAGAGAGACCACGAGACCAAACTAGAAAGAACTATAACAATAAAAAACACATCAATAGGTCAATTGAGAGTGCTGAATCTGAGGAATAGAAAAAAATGAAGAAAAATAAACACAATCTTAGAGACCTATGTGACACAATCAAGCATATTAATATATGCATAATAGGAGTCCAGAGGGCAAGGAGAGAGAAAAAGAAGAAGAAAGCTACTTGAATAAATAACGGTTGAAATCTCCCCAAATTTGACGACATACTTTGCCCTTTTGAGGCTATTTTCTAGATCTTGTAGGTATGCTTCTTTCTTTTTTATTCTTTATTCTTTTGTCCCCTCTGAGTGCATGTTTTCAAATAGCATGTCTTCAAGTTCACAAATTCTTTCTTCTGCTTGATTAATTCTGTTGCAGAAAATCTCTGATGTATTTTTCAGTTTGTTAATGGAATATTTCAGCTCCAGAATTTCAGCTTGATTTTTAAAAATTATTTCTATGTCTTTCTTAAATTTTTGTGATAGGCTTCTGATTTTTTTCTCTGTGTTCCCTTGAAGTTTATCGAGCATCATCAAAACAGCTATTTTGAATTATCTGTCTGAAAGGTCACATATCTCTGTCATTCCTGGATCAGCTACTGCTGTCTTATTTAGTTTGTTTGGTGAAGTCACGTTTTCCTGGATGTTCTTGATGCTCGTAGATGTTTGTCAATGTATGGGCATTGAGGAGTTATATATTTATTCAAATATTCACATCCTGGGCTTGTTTGCACTCATTCTTGTTGAGAAGGCTTTCCAGGTATTCAAAGGGAATTGAGCCTTATGATCTAAGGTTTTGGTCACTACACTAGAGGGTGCCTCACACTCAGTAACACTGCGACTCTTGCAGACTTGTGTCACCTTGGTGGGCTTGGGTAAGATCTGGGAAATTTCCCTGGTTTACCAGGCACAGTCTCTTGTTCTCTCCCCTCATGTTCACCCAAACAGAAGGACTCTTTCTTTGTGCTGGGCTGCCTGGAGTTGGGGGAAGGGTAATGCAAACACCCCCATGGCCACCACAGCTGTGACACACTAGGTCACAACTGAAGCCAGCATAATATTGGGTCTTTCCCAAGACCCATAGTAACAACTGCCTGGCTACCACTTACGTTTATTCAAGGCCCAAGTCCTCTTTAGATAGGTGGTAAATCCTGCCAGGACTGGATCTTTCTTTTCTGAGCAGCAGGTTCTGTTCTGGCTCAGGGTGGGTCCAGAAGTGCTTTCCAGGAGCTGGGGCTTAGAATTGTGGGCTTTAGGAATCTGCTTGGTGGTATATTTCACTGTGGCTGAGCTAATACCCAAGTTGCAAGACAAAATCCTCTACTTTTCCCTCTCCTTTCTATAAGCAGAAGTCTCTCCCCACCTACACTGTCAGGAGTTAGGGTAGGAGTGATGCAAGCACTCCCTTGGTTGCCACAACTGGTGTCTAACCGGGCTGTGTGCACTCCAATTCTACTGGCTCCAAGCCCAGCACAGCACCTAGACTAACTTAAAGATTGCAGTCCTGTGGCCTGACTACCTTTCAAATTTACTCAGGACTCCAGGGTCCTTTAGTCAGATGGTGGTGGAGCCAGCCAAAACTCAGATTTCTATGGTCCGAGTGGAAGATATCCCTCTAGCCAGGGCTAGTTTAAATGCTCCTTCTGTAGGTGATGGCAGAATTCTGCCGGGTGTTGTGGTCTGCTGTGACAGGGCAACACTGAATTCCAATGCAAAGCCCCACAATCTCTTTGCTCTCCCTCTCCCAAGCACATGAATTCTGTCTTTGCATGGCACTCAGAGGTGATGGGGGAGGGGTGGTGTAGCCAATGCAAGACTTTCTTTCCTACCCTCTTCAGTTCCTCTTTCCTGGATATAATATTCAAACCAGGTACTGTGATCATTCACCTGATTTTTGGTTCTTATTAAGATGCTTTCTTGTGTAGACAGTTGTTCAGTTTGGTGTTCCTGTGGAGGGATGACCACTGGAGGGATCTACTTGGCCATCTTGCTCTGCCTGCCTCCCCCGGTTCTTTTTAAAACAAATTTTCCATGTGGTTATGAGACCACTGATTGTGCACAGGTTTGCAGACAGGCATTTGAGATTCCCTGTTCTGCAGAATTTCATTTTTTTTTTTTTTTTTGCCTCATCTTGATACCTAAATAGCTAGGAGAGGTCTGCCAAACATGCAGTTTGCTTATATTGATGTAAGATTCTTGCTGTACATAAGGCAAAACTAGGTAATTCCTTCAACACTTATGAATAGAACCTCCATCAAGCCCTGCATAATGGAATATCTGTTCACATAGTAAAGAAATAAGTCAGTCTTCCAACTAACATCAGAAAGACACATAGAATTCAGGTCTGGAGTTGTTATAAGTGTTAGACAGAGAACCTTTTTCTGTCATTCAACCATAGTACAAAATGGTAGATGAGGCTACAGAAAAAAATTGACTTATGTGGTGAGCAGGCTGTTGTAGCCAAACCAAGAAAAATAAAATACTGTTCAGGCAAGTTCCTAACCAAATTAATGCCTGTCAATAAACACTGATAAGCTGTCTATCCAAACTATTCTCCAGACAAAATAAGGTAAGTGTCAGACAGCTTTGGCAAGTACCAACACATTAGGCATGTCAATCCAAATTAAGGCCTCAGGGAACTCCATCTCCAAATCAGTCACAATCATTCTTTTTTGGGAGGTGATGTTAGTTCATATTTGGGAATATAGTAATTTTGGCACCAGAGTAATTCCCCAAAGAATCTAGCCAAGAAAATAAATTCTGTAACGACATGTTATAATTATTTTTTTCTGTTCTTTCTTTCATCCTTTTCTTCTTTCCTCAGTTTCTGTTTTTGTGTTAAAAATTCTAATGGCTCTTTATTAATCCATAATTGTTAGGGGAACTTGCCAATATAGGAATGTTGATATTTACTCCCTAGGACACTAGTTTCCTGGTATTAAGAATCTCAGAAATCAAATCATTAAGTAGAACACCGATCTATAAACATGAACTAATCTATTTATGGAAAAGTTTGATGAATTCTTCATTCTGCATATTTGGGTACAACTAGCCATTAATTATAATATTTGCCTTTATCCATGCTTTAGTCGACTGGTATATAACCTATTTCCTTGCTTTATTCTGTATCAAAACCAGTTGTCTATCCTAGGCATCTTTGCCCTTTCCTTTCTGAGCAGGTTGGATAAATCTGAGGTGCTGGAGTATGAACAGGGAAGAAGACAGACTACTTCCTCCCATCTCTGTGCTTTCTCTAGTATCTCCAACAATGGCTCATTCTTCTGCCTGGCTTCATCTGCCACTAATGGTTTCCTCCTCTATGGTCCCATTCCAGCCTTGGTTCTAGGCCCTTGCAGTGTAGCCCCAGTTTCTGGACTCTGGTAATAATAGCTCCTTATCCTTTGTCACACTTCCATAGGGGCAAGTATGTCTTCCTGTCATTTCTTATCTCTGAAGTTTCCTCACTTTTTCCTATTTGGCTTCTTAGTACATTCATCTTCTGACCAACAAAGGCCAGTATTAAATTCCCTTTGTTTGAAACACCCAGAGTGGTTTCTTGTTCCTGGTTGGAATATGATATAGTCAGATATTTTATCTCTTGGTTAATGCTACAAAAAATAATGAAAAATTATTTCTCTCAAGATAATTGTTAATAATAATGAAAATTCTGACTAAATGGTTGTGGAAGTCATACAAAGTGCCGACAAAAGTTATGATGATACATGTAGAAGTATAAATATTAAAGAATCATATTAACAGAAAAATTAATAAACACCTTAAATGCTTATCAGTTGAGAAATGCTTAAATTATGGCTTATTCATACCATGGAATATCATGAGGACATTAAAAATAATGGTATTTATTTATGTATACTGATGTGAAGAGCTTTTTTTTTATTATTATACTTTAGGTTTTAGGGTACATGTGCACAATGTGCAGGTTTGTTACATATGTATCCATGTGCCATGTTGTTTTGCTGCACCCATTAACTCGTCATTTAGCATTAGGTGTATCTCCTAATGCTGTCCCTCCCCCTCCCCCCACCCCATAACAGTCCCCGGAGTGTGATGTTCCCCTTCCTGTGTCCATGAGTTCTCATTGTTCAATTCCCACCTATGAGTGAGAACATATGGTGTTTGGTTTTTTTGTCCTTGCGATAGTTTACTGAGAATGATGTTTTCCAGTTTCATCCATGTCCCTACAAAGGACATGAACTCATCATTTTTTATGGCTGCATAGTATTCCGTGGTGTATAGGTTCCACATTTTCTTAATCCAGTCTATCGTTGTTGGACATTTGGGTTAGTTCCAAGTCTTTGCTATCGTGAATAGTGCCGCAATAAACATACGTGTGCATGTGTCTTTATAGCAGCATGATTTATAGTCCTTTGGGTATATACCCAGTAATGGGATGGCTGAGTCAAATGGTATTTCTAGTTCTAGATCCCTGAGGAATTGCCACACTGACTTCCACAATGGTTGAACTAGTTTACTGTCCCACCAACAGTATAAAACTGTTCCTATTTCTCCACATCCTCTCCAGCACCTGTTGCTTCCTGACTTTTTAATGATGGCCATTCTAACTGGTGTGAGATGGTATCTCATTGTGGTTTTGATTTGCATTTCCCTGATGGCCAGTGATGATGAGCATTTTTTCATGTGTTTTTTGGCTGCATAAATGTCTTATTTTGAGAAGTGTCTGTTCATGTCTTTTGCCCACTTTTTGATGGGGTTGTTTGTTTTCTTCTTGTAAATTTGTTTGAGTTCATTGTAGATTCTAGATATTAGCCCTCTGTCAGATGAGTAGGTTGCAAAAATTTTTTCCCATTCTGTAGGTTGCCTGTTCATTCTGATGGTAGTTTCTTTTGCTGTGCAGAAGCTCTTTAGTTTAATTAGATCCCATTTGTCAATTTTGGCTTTTGTTACCATTGCTTTTGGTGTTTTAGACATGAAGTCCTTGCCCACGCCTATGTCCTGAATGGTATTGCCCAGGTATTCTTGTAGGGTTTTAATGGTTTTAGGTCTAACATTTAAGTCTTTAATCCATCTTGAATTAATTTTTGTATAAGGTGTAAGGAAGGGATCCAGGTTCAGCTTTCTACATATGGCTAGCCAGTTTTCCCAGCACCATTTATTAAATAGGGAATCCTTTCCCCATTTCTTGTTTTTGTCAGGTTTGTCAAAGATCAGATAATTGTAGATATGTGGCATTATTTCTGAGGGCTCTGTTCTGTTCCATTGATCTATGTCTCTGTTGTGGTACCAGTACCATGCTGTTTTGGTTACTGTAGCCTTGTAGTATAGTTTGAAGTCAGGTACCGTGATGCCTCCAGCTTTGTTCTTTTGGCTTAGGATTGACTTGGCGATGCGGGCTCTTTTGTGGTTCCATATGAACTTTAAAGTAGTTTTTTCCAATTCTGTGAAGAAAGTCATTGGTAGCTTGATGGGGATGGCATTGAATCTATAAATTACTTTGGGAAGTATGGCCATTTTCACGATATTGATTCTTCCAACCCATGAGCATGGAATGTTCTTCCATTTGTTTGTATCCTGTTTTATTTCATTGAGCAGTGGTTTGTAGTTCTCCTTGAAGAGGTCCTTCACATCCCTTGTAAGTTGGATTCCTAGGTATTTTATTCTCTTTGAAGCAATTGTGAATGGGAGTTCACTCATGATTTGGCTCTCTGTTTGTCTGTTATTGGTGTACAAGAATGCTTGTGATTTTTGTACATTAATTTTGTATCCTGAGACTTTGCTGAAGTTGCTAATCAGCTTAAGGAGATTTTGGGCTGAGACAATGGGGTTTTCTAGATATACAATCATGTCATCTGCAAACAGGGACAATTTGACTTCCTCTTTTCCTAATTGAATACCCTTTATTTCCTTCTCCTGCCTTATTGCCTGGCCAGAACTTCCAGCACTATGTTGAATAGGAGTGGTGAGAGAGGGCATCCCTGTCTTGTGCCAGTTTTCAAAGGGAATGCTTCCAGTTCTTTCCCATTCAGTATGATATTGGCTGTGGGTTTGTCACAGATAGCTCTTATCATTTTGAGATACGTCCCATCAATACCTATTTTATTGAGAATTTTTAGCATGAAACGTTGTTGAATTTTGTCAAAGCCTTTTCTGCATCTATTGAGATAATCATGTGGTTTTTGTCTTTGGTTCTGTTTATATGCTGGAGTACATTTATTGATTTGCGTATGTTGAACCAGCCTTGCATCCCAGGGATGAAGCCCACTTGATCATGGTGGATAAGCTTTTTGATGTGCTGCTGGATTCGGTTTGCCAGTATTTTATTGAGGATTTTTGCATCAATGTTCATCAAGGATATTGGTCTGAAATTCTCTTTTTTTGTTATGTCTCTGCCAGGCTTTGGTATGAGGACGATGCTGGCCTCATAAAATGTGTTAGGGAGGATTCCCTCTTTTTCTATCAATTGGAATAGTTTCAGAAGGAATGGTACCAGTTCCTCCTTGTACCTCTGGTAGAATTCGGCTGTGAATCCATCAGCTCCTGGACTCTTTTTGGTTGGTAAGCTATTGATTATTGCCACAATTTCAGAACCTGTTATTGGTCTATTCAGAGATTCAACTTCTCCCTGGTTTAGTCTTGGGAGGGTGTATTTGTCGAGGAATTTATCCATTTCTTCTAGATTTTCTAGTTTATTTGCATAGATGTGTTTGTAGTATTCTCTGATGGTAGATTGTATTTCTGTGGGATCGGTGGTGATATCCCCTTTTTCATTTTTTATTGAATCTATTTGATTCTTCTCTCTTTTCTTCTTTATTAGTCTTGCTAGCTGTCTATCAATTTTGTTGATCTTTTCAAAAAACTAGCTCCTGGATTCACTAATTTTTTGAAGGGTTTTTTGTGTCTCTATTTCCTTCAGTTCTGCTCTGATTTTAGTTATTTCTAGCCTTCTGCTAGCTTTTGAATGTGTTTGCTCTTGCTTTTCTAGTTCTTTTAATTGTGATGTTAGGGTGTCAATTTTGGATGTTTCCTGCTTTCTCTTGTGGGCATTTAGTGCTCTAAATTTCCCTCTACACACTGCTTTGAATGTGTCCCAGAGATTCTGGTATGTTGTGTCTTTGTTCTCATTGGTTTCAAAGAACATCTTTATTTCTGCCTTCATTTCATTATGTACCCAATAGTCATTCAGGAGCAGGTTGTTCAGTTTCCATGTAGTTGAGCGGCTTTGAGTGAGTTTCTTAATCCTGAGTTCTAGTTTGATTGCACTGTGGTCTGAGAGACAGTTTGTTATAATTTCTGTTCTTTTATATTTGCTGAGGAGAGCTTTACTTCCAACTATGTGGTCAATTTTGGAATAGGTGTGGTGTGGTGCTGAAAAAAATGTATATTCTGTTGATTTGGGGTGGAGAGTTCTGTAGATGTCTATTAGGTCCACTTTGTGCAGAGCTGAGTTCAATTCCTGGATATCCTTGTTAAATTTCTGTCTTGTTGATCTGTCTAATGTTGACAGTGGGGTGTTAAAATCTCCATTATTGTTGTGTGGGAGTTTAAGTCCCTTTGTAGGTCACTCAGGACTTGCTTTATGAATCTGGGTGCTCCTGTGTTGGGTGCATTTATATTTAGGATAGTTAGCTCTTCTTGTTGAATTGATCCCTTTACCATTATGTAATGGCCTTCTTTGTCTCTTTTGATCTTTGTTGGTTTAAAGTCTATTTTATCAGAGACTAGGATTGCAGCCCTTGCCTTTTTTTGTTTTCCATTTGCTTCATAGATCTTCCTCCGTCCCTTTATTTTGAGTCTATGTGTGTCTCTGCACGTGAGATGGGTTTCCTGAATACAGCACACTGATGGGTCTTGATTCCTTATCCAATTTGCCTGTCTGTGTCTTTTAATTGGAGCATTTGGCCCATTTACATTTAAAGTTAATATCGTTTTATGTGAATTTGATCCTGTCATTATGATGTTAGCTGGTTATTTTGCTCGTTAGTTGATGCAGTTTCTTCCCAGCCTCAATGGTCTTTACAATTTGGCATGTTTTTGCAGTGGCTGGTACCGGTTGTTCCTTTCCATGTTTAGTGCTTCCTTCAGGAGCTCTTTTAGGGCAGGCCTGGTGGTGACAAAATCACTCAGCATTTGCTTGTCTGTAAAGGATTTTATTTCTCCTTCACTTATGAAGCTTAGTTTGGCTGGATATGAAATTCTGGGTTGAAAATTCTTTTCTTTAAGAATGTTGAATATCGGCCCCCACTCTCTTCTGGCTTGTAGAGTTTCTGCCAAGAGATCAGCTGTTAGTCTGATGGGCTTCCCTTTGTGGGTAACCCGACCTTTCTCTCTGGCCGCCCTTAACATTTTTTCCTTCATTTCAACTTTGCTGAATCTGACAATTATGTGTCTTGGAGTTGCTCTTCTCGAGGAGTATCTTTGTGGCGTTCTCTGTATTTCCTGAATGTGAATGTTGGCCTGCCTTGCTAGATTGGGGAAGTTCTCCTGGATAATATCTTGCAGAGTGTTTTCCAACTTGGTTCCATTCTCCCCGTCATTTTCAGGTACACCAATCAGACGTAGGTTTGGTCTTTTCACATAGTCCCAAATTCCTTGGAGGCTTTGTTCGTTTCTTTTTATTCTTTTTTCTCTAAACTTCCCTTCTCGCTTCATTTCATTCATTTCATCTTCCTTCACTGATACCCTTTCTTCCAGTTGATCGCATCGGCTACCGAGGCTTCTGCAATCTTCGCGTAGTTCTTGATGCTTGGCTTTCAGCTCCATCAGCTCCTTTAAGCCCTTCTCTCCATTGGTTATTCTAGTTATCCATTTGTCTCATTTTTTTTCAAAGTTTTTAACTTCTTTGCTATTGTTTTGAATTTCCTCCCATAGCTCGGAGTAGTTTGATCGTCTGAAGCCTTCTCTCAACTCATGAAAGTCATTCTCCATCCAGCTTTGTTCCGTTGCTGGTGAGGAACTGCGTTCCTTTGGAGGAGGAGGGGTGCTCTGCTTTTTAGAGTTTCCAGTTTTTCTGCTCTGTTTTTTCCCCATCTTTGTGGTTGTATCTCCTTTTGGTCTTTGATGATAGTGATGTACAGATGAGTTTTTTGGTGTGGATGTCCTTTCTGTTTGTTAGTTTTCCTTCTACCAGACAGAACCCTCAGCTGCAGGTCTGTTGGAGTTTGCTAGAGGTCCACTCCAGACCCTGTTTGGCTGGGTGTCAGCAGCGGTGGCTGCAGAACAGCGGATTTTCGTGAGACCCTGAATTCAGCTGTCTGATAGTTCCTCTGGAAGTTTTGTCTCAGAGGGGTACCTGGCCTAGTGAGGTGTCAGTCTGTGCCTACTGGGGGTTGCCTCCCAGTTAGGCTGCTCGGGGGTCAGGGACCCACTTTAGGAGGCAGTCTGTCCATTCTCAGATCTCCAGCTGCGTGCTGGGAGAACCACAACTATCTTCAAAGCTGTCACTCAGACAGGGACATTTAAGTCTGCAGAGGTTCCTGCTGAATTTTTGTTTGTCTGTGCCCTTCCCCCAGAGGTGGAGCCTACAGAGGCAGGCAGGCCTCCTTGAGCTGTGGTGGGCTCCACCCAGTTCGAGCTTCCTGGCTGCTTTGTTTACCTAAGCAAGCCTGAGCAATGGCGGGCGCCCCTCCCCCAGCCTCGCTGCCGCCTTGCAGTTTGATCTCAGACTGCTGTGCTAGCAATCAGCGAGACTCCGTGGGCATAGGACCCTCTGAGCCAGGTGCGGGACACAATCTCCTGGTGTGCTGTTTTCCAAGCCCATTGGAAAAGCACAGTATTAGGATGGGACTGACCTGATTTTCCAGGTGCCGTTTGTTACCCCTTTCTTTGACTAGGAAAGGGAACTCCCTGACCCCTTGCACTTCCCGAGTGAGGCAATGCCTCGCCCTGCTTTGGCTCGTGCACAGTGCGCTTCACCGACTGTCCTGCACCCACTGTTTGGCACTCCCTAGTGAGCTGAACCCGGTACCTCAGACGGAAATGCAGAAATCACCCATCTTCTGTGTCGCTCAGGCTGGGAGCTGTAAACCGGAGCTGTTCCTATTCGGCCATCTTGGCTCCACCCCCCCGTGAAGAGCTTTTTAAAACTTTGTGAAGAGCAATAAGCAAGAGCAGAGATCTGGCTGTGTTTTGAAACATCTATCTATGTATATATGTATATGTGTGTAAATATATGTATATTTGCACATGTATGGATGTGTGTGTATGGCTGTATGCATATGTACATGGAAATGTTCATATGAAATGCCTGGTTCTTTCATTTCCAATCTGCTTCCCCTCTGTGCTCCCCATCTCAGTAAAATGCAGCAGTATTCACTCCGTTATTCAAACAGTAAACTCTGTTAATCTTCACTCTCTCTCATACCTGATATTCAATCTATCAACAAATTCACCTTGCAAAATATATTCTGAATGCAACCACTTCTCACTTCTCACCATAGTTGGACTATTACAGTGATGCTTAACTGGTATCCTTGCTTTAACCTTTACTCCATTGCATTATGTTCAACACAGAAACTAGAATCGTGTTTTGAAAACAGTTCTTATGACCCCCACATTCAAAACCTGAAAATCCAAAGTCCCCACATGATCTTGCCACTAGTTACTTCTTTGAAATAATTATGCTGTGTGAAAGAAGCCTGAAAGAAAAAAAGAATACACAGTGCATAATTCCATTTATAGAATCATATTAATGACATATTAATGTCATAGCATGTAAAAAAGTTCATTATTTTTATTGCTAAGTTTCACTCCACTGTATGGTTATGTCATACTTTGTTCATCCACCCACTTGATATACTTTTGGATTGTTTTCAGGTTTTGGCTATGACAAAGCTGCTATAAAAAACTTGTGCACAAGTCTTTGTATGGACATATGCTTTCATTTCTCTTGGAGTGGAGTGGCTTGATCATATG
Source organism: Symphalangus syndactylus (assembly GCF_028878055.3). Taxonomy (NCBI): domain Eukaryota; kingdom Metazoa; phylum Chordata; class Mammalia; order Primates; family Hylobatidae; genus Symphalangus; species Symphalangus syndactylus. The sequence continues at coordinate 118,577,267 of NC_072447.2, read as the reverse complement.
GTGGACATAAGTTTAGCTCTTTGGGGAAATGCCAAACCATTTTCCATAGTATTTGGATCATTTTATATACCAACCAATAGTGTATGAGAGTTCCAATTGCTGTACAGCCTTGCCAAAACTCGGTGTGATTAGTCTTTTCAGTTTTATCCATCTGAATAGCTGTCTAGGGTCTATTGTATCGTGGTTTTAACTTTCATTACACTAGTGCCTATTTGCCATGTGTATATCTTCTTAAAATAAGGGTCTGTTAAAATATTTTATCTTTTCAAAATGGAGTTATTTTCTTATTTTTAAGGTTTGAGAGTTCTTTATATATTTTGGAAACAAGTCCTCTATCAGATTTGTGATTTGCAAGTATGTTTTCCCAGTCTATAGCTGGTTCTTTTTTTTTTTTTTCTCTTAAGAAATGTCTTTCAAAGTGCATACATTTTTAATTTTGATGGACTCCAATTTGTCAGTTTGCCCTACTGCAAAACCCTATTGCAGTTATCTTGACACCCATTGCAATGGTCTTGAATAAAGTCTGCCTTACTGTACTTTAAAAAGGGTCATCGAATCATTTTTTCTTTAACAATGTGTCTTTTGTATTCTCTTCTGCATTGATATGGTTTGGCTGTGTCCCCACCAAAATCTCATCTTGAATTCCCATGTGTTGTGGGAGGGAGCTGGTGGGAGGCAACTGAACCATGGGGGCAGGTCTTTCCTAAACTGTTCTTATGAGAGTGAATAAGTCTCACAAGATCTGATGGCTTTATAAGGTGGAGTTTCCCGCACAAGCTCTCTTTTTTTGCCTGCTGCCATCCATGTAAGATGTGACTTGCTCCTCCTTGTCTTCTGCCATGATTGGGAGGCCTCCCCAGCCATGTGGAACTGAAGTCCCATTAAACCTCTTTCTTTCGTAAATTGCCCAGTCTCACATATGTCTCTATTAGCAGCATGGAAAGGAACTAATATGGTAAACTGGTACCAGAAGAGTGGGGCACTGCTGAAAAGATACCCAAAAATGTGGAAGCTACTTTGGAATTGGGTAACAGGCTGAGTTTAGAACAGTTTGGAGGGCTCAGAAGAAGACAGGAAAATGTGGGAAAGTTTGGAACTTCCTAGAGACTTGTCGAATGGCTTTGACCAAAATGCTGGTAGTGATATGGACAATGAAATCCAGGCTGAGGTGGTCTCAGGTGGAGATGAGGAACTTGTCAGGAACTGGAGCAAAGGTGACTCTTGTTATGTTTTAGCAAAGAGACTGGCAGCATTTTGCCCCTGTCCTAGGGATTCGTGGAACTTTGAACTTGAGAGAGATGATTTAGGGTATCTGGCGGAAGAAATTTATAAGCAGCAAAGCATTCAAGAGGTGACTTGGGTGCTGTTAAAGTCATTCGGTTTTAAAAGGGAAGCAGAGCATAAAAGTTTGGAAAATTTGCAGCCTGAAAATGCAATAGAAAGGAAAATCCTATATTCTGAGGAGGAATTCATACCAGCTGCAAAAATTTGCATAAGTTAGAGGACTCAAATGTTAATCCCCAGGACAATGGGGAAAATGTCTCCAGGGCATGTCTTCATGGCAGTCCCTCTCATCAGAGGCCCAGAGGCCTAGGAGGAAAAAGTGGCTTTATGGGCTGAGCCCAGGAACCCTGTGCTGTGCAGCCCAGGGACTTGGTGCCCTGCTTCCCAACCACTCCAGTTGTGGCTGAAAAGAGCCAATGTAGACCTTGGCTCTATATTGGCTTCAGAGGGTACAAGCATCAAGCCTTGGCAGCTTCCACCTGGTGTTGAGCCTGCCAGTACACAGAAGTCAAGAACTGGGGTTTGGGAACATCTGCCTAAATCTCAGAGATGTATGGAAACACCTGGAAGTACAGGCAAAAGTTTGCTGCAGGGGCAAGGCTCTCATGGAGAACCTCTGCTAGTGCAGTGCAGAAGGGAAATGTGGAATCAGAGCCCCCACACAGAGTCCCTACTGGGGCACTGCCTAGTGGAGCTATGAGAAGGGGGCCAACGTCCTCCAGACCCCAGAATGGTAGCTCCACCAACACCTTGCACCAGGCACCTGAAAAGCTGCAGACATTCAATGCCAGCCTGTGGAAGCAGATGTGAGGGAGGCTATACCCTGTAAAGCCACAGGGGCAGAGCTGCCCAAGACCATGGGAACCCACCTCTTGCATCAGCGTGACCTGGATGTGAGACATGGAGTCAAAGGAGATCATTTTGGAGCCTTAAGATTTGACTGTCCCATGGGATTTGGGACTTGCATAGGGCCTGTAGCCCCTTTGTTTTGGCCAATTTCTCCCATTTGAAATGGCTGTATTTACCCAATGCCTGTACCACATTGTATCTAGGAAGTAACTAGCTTGCTTTTGATTTTACAGGCTCATAGGCAGAAGGGACTTGTTTTGTCTCAGATGAGACATTGGACTATGAACTATTGAGTTAATGCTGCAATGAGTTAAGACTTTGGGGGACTGTTGGGAAGGCACGATTGGTTTTGAAATGTAAGGACATGAGATTTGGGAGGGGCCAGGGGTGGAATGATATGGTTTGGCTGTGTCCCCACCCAAATCTCATCCTGAATTCCCACATGTTGTGGGAGACACCCAGTGGGAGGTAATTGAATCATGGGGGCAGGTTTTTCTTGTGCTCTTCTCGTGATAGTGAGTAAGTCTCATGAGACATGATGGCTTTATAAGGCGAAGTTTCCCTGCACAAGCTCTCTTTTTTTGACTGCTGCCATCCATGCTTGCTGCAGAATTGCATTAGTAAGATACTGGAAAACCCCTAAATTTTCAGCAAAAGAAGACTATTTAAATATATTTAAGCATTTTTCTGCAAATAAATAAGTAGCCTTGTTACCAGAAAGGGGTCTGGATCCAGACTCCAAGAGAGGGTTTTTGTATCTCTCACAGGAAAGAATTCTGGGCGAGTCCATAGAGTAAAGTGAAAACAAGTTTATTAAGAAACTAAGGGAATAAAGAATGGCTACTCCATAGACAGAGCAGCCCTGAGGGCTGCTGGTTGCCCATTTTAGTGGTTATTTTTTGATTATATTGCTAAACAAGGGGAGGATTATTTTTGACTCCCCTTTCTAGACCATATAGGATAACTTCCTGACATTGCCACGGCATTTGTAAACTGTCATGGCACTGGTGGGAGTGTAGCAGTGAGGACGATTACTGGTCACTGTCATCGCCATCTTGCTTTTGGTGGGTTTTTGATGGCTTTTTTACTGCAACTTGTTTTTATCAGCAAGGTCTTTATGACCTGTATTTTGCACTGACCTCCTATCTCATCCTGTGACTTAGAATGCCTTAACTTACTGGGAATGTAGCTCAGTAGGTCTCAGCTTTATTTTACCCAGCCCCTATGTAAGGTGGAGTTGCTCTGGTTCAAACGCCTCTGACAGCTTTGTATTTCCTGATTTTCCATAGAATGCTCTAAATTTCATAGTTGAATTAAAAACCTTTTGGAATATAAAGCTGAATGAAAAACTCTTAAGTGCTATGTAGTATCTTTTATACATAAAAGTTACACATAGTATGGATACACATATGTATGTATATGTGTGGAAGAATTTTGTAAGGGCATATGAGAAAACTATGATGATGACAATGTCTGATATATGGGATTAAGGAGGATGGAGTTAGTTAGAAAGACCCTTCTCCCTGACTGCATATGTGTACAATAATTATTTTATCCAAAGTAAGTTTTGTGTTTATAATCACTTTCCAAAAAGTAATAAAGGGGCTTTTATTTCTGGGCAGCCTATAATATGTCACAGCAGGTTAATGTTTCCACTGACCATAACTAATAGAATCTAGAAAACTATGGAAGCAATGATCCCTAATTTGATGAAATTTCAGAGAGTAAAAATCTCTGTACATGTGGGCAGTTTACTGGTCATCATTTTCTCACTGGGGTCATTTGCTGATTCTGAGCATGAACAAAGATTAACTGCTGGGGAAAGAGAAACCAATAAAGCTTTTATTGGTCACATGGGTCTGGGGCAACAAAATGGTAAATTAGAGAGGCCTCAAGTACAAAGAGATTGCTATATTCTGAGCCCATGTGGGAAGTTAAATAGCTAAGCTAAAAGCTTCTGAAGGGAAAAGTAAAAAATCCTGCAGTCTTATGGCATTTAGGAAAAAGAGACTAGCCAGGAAGAAGGGCCTGAAAATAAAAATAGATTAGAGCCGAAAGTCCTAGAAGGAGTGGTGAATGGACACTAAGGTTCTATGGTCCTGTTTTTACCTAGAGACATTATTATTAAAACTAGATTTACTAAGAATTTACAATTGCAGATTATGGGGTTGATGTGATTCAAGGCATACTACCCCACAGTATGGCAGCTTGGCATTTGAGAAAATAACAGAAGCAGGAAGGGCACACTCACCTTCCTCTTGGCCTTGTTGGGGCTCAGAACATACCACCCCAAAATATAGCAACTTGGTATACTAAATATTTTAAACTGAAGGAAATTGAGAAAACTGAAGTAGGAAGGCCACTCTCTCACCTTCTCTCACCTTTCTTCTCTGAAGCAAGCCATAAAGAATTCTCTGGCCTACCTAGCCAGAAAGTAGGTCATAGGACCTTCATTCCAGAAGTATCCTGCTCTATACCTACAGACCAAGAAGAAGCTAAATAAACAGACCTTGCTGATTTCTCCTTGGTTTATTACCATTAGGTCATATCCATTTTGTCCAATCATATTTCTCCATAACTATCCACTTCTCCATCAAACCTAAGCATGAAAATACACAAGTTTACTTGTTTCTTTGAATCTTCATTTCTGAAGGCTTCCATTTCATATAAAACTAACATTAAATAAATTTGTATACTTTTCTCATATTAGTCTGTCGTTTGTTATAAGGGCCTCAGATATGAACTTAACAATGGGTGAGGAAAAGAAATCTTTCTATTCTACAGGGACAAACAGATCAGCAGAGATTTTAGCATTCTTATAAGGTTGGGATGACAAAACTTAAAATTTGAAGGGCTTCAAAAACATAACCATACCTTACTCAAGACATTTGTCAAATTTTCAAGTTGAGCATTTCTAAATGGCAGAACTGAATCTCTAACAATTTTTCAGGATGAGGAGACAAAGCTCCATTAAGGTTTTAGTTGAAAACGATAGATGGATATGTCATAGGAATATTAGTGATGTAAAGTAGAATATGCCTTATAGAAACTGAAACTGAGCAAAAATCAGATCAATCCCTTATTAGATTGACATTATCACTTCCCTACTCCCATCCCACATCCCATTAGCTTAATAGATGAAAGGGAAAACCATCTATGATACAAGACAGCATCACGTGGACTGTCTATGGTCCTTTAATTAGCAATGTTGGACATGCAATAAAAATCATAAGACGAGGCGGCTGGCAAGATGGTCGAATAGGAACAGCTCCAGTCTGCAGCTCCCAGTGAGATCAACGCAGAAGGTGGGAGATTTCTGCATTTCCACCTGAGGTACCTGGCTCATCTCATTGGGACTGGTTAGACAGTAGGTGCAACCCATGAAGGGTGAGCAGAAGCAGGGTGGGCCGTCACCTCACCTGGGAAGCCCAAGGGGTTGAGGAATTCCTTCCCCTAGCCAAGGGAAGCTGTGAGGGACTGTGCCGTGAGGAATGGTGCATTCTGGCCCAGATACTACGCTTTTCCCACGGTCTTTGCAACCCACAGACCAGGAGATTCACTCCGATGCCTATGCCACCAGGGCCCTGGGTTTCAAGCACAAAACTGGGCGGCCGTTTGGGCAGACACCAAGCTAGCTACAGGGAGTCTCTTTTCATACCCTAGTGGCGCCTGGAACACCAGCAAGACAAGTGGTCTAGCTCAGTGGACCCCATCCCCATGGAGCCCAGCAAGCTAAGATCCACTGGCTTGAAATTCTTGCTGCCAACACAGCAGTCTGAAGTTGACCTGGGATGCTCCAGCTTGGTGGGGGGAGGGGCATCTGCCATTACTGAGGCTTGAGTAGGCTTTTTTCTGCCTCACAGTATAAACAAAGCCACTGGGAAGTTTGAACTGAGTGGAGCCCACTGCAGCTTAGCAAAGCCGCTTTAGCAGACTGCCTCTCTAGATTTCTCCTCTTTGGGCAGGGAATCTCTGAAAGAAAGGTAGCAGCTCCAGTCAGGGGCATATAAATAAAACTCTCATCTCCCTGGGACAGAGCACCTGGGGAAAGGGCAGCTGTGGGCGCAGCTTCAGCAGACTTAAACATTCCTGCCTGCCAGCTCTGAAGAGAGCAGTGGATCTCCCAGCATAGCACTTGAGCTCTGCTAAGGGACAGACTGCCTCCTCAAGTGAACCCAGTGCCTCCAGACTGGGAGACACCTCCCAGCATGCGTCGACAGACACCTCATAGAGGAGAGCTCCAGCTGGTGGGTGCCCCTCTAGGACAAAGCTTCCAGAGGAAGGAACAGTCAGCAATCTTTGCTGTTCTGCAGCCTCTGCTGGTGGTACCCAGGCAAACAGGGTCTGGAGCAGACCACCAGCAAACTCCAGCAGACCTGCAGCAGAGGGGCCTGACTGTTAGAACAAAAAGTAACAAACAGAAAGGAATAGTATCAACATCAACAAAAAAGACATCCACACCAAAACCCCATTCGAAGGTCACCAACATCAAAGACCAAAGGTAGATAAATCCACAAAGATGGAGAGAAACCAGTGCAAAAATCCTGAAAATTGCAAAAATCAGAATGCCTCTTCTCCTACAAAGGGTCACAACTCCTCTTCAGTAAAGGAACAAAACTGGAGGGAGAGTGAGTTTGACAAGTTGACAGAAGTAGGCTTCAGAAGGTGGGTAATAACAAACTCCTCCAAGCTAACAGAGCATGTTATAACCCAATGTAAGGAAGCTAAGAACCTTGAAAAAAGGTCAGAGGAACTGCTAACTAGAATAACCAATTTAGGGAAGAACATAAATGACCTGATGGAGCTGAAAAACACAGCATGAAAACTTTGTGAAGCATACACAAGTATCAATAGCTGAATCAATCAAGCAGAAAAAAGGATATCAGAGATTGAAGATCAACTTAATGAAATAAAGTGAGACGACAAGATTAGAGAAAAAAGAATGAAAAGGAATGAACAAAGCCTCCAAGAAATATGGGACTATGTGAAAAGACCAAACCTACGTTTGATTGGTGTTCATGAAAGTGACGGGGAAAATGGAACTAAGTTGGAAAACACTCTTCAGGATATTATCCAGGAGAACTTCCCCAACCTAGCAAGGCAGGCCAACATTCAAATTCAGGAAATACAGAGAACACCACAAAGATACTCCTTGAGAAGAACAACCCCAAGACACCTAATTGTCAGATTCACCAAGGTTGAAACGAAGGAAAAAAATCTTAAGGGCAGCCAGAGAGACAGGTTGGGTTACCCACAAAGGGAAGCCCATCAGACTAACAGCAGATCTCTCTGCAGAAACCCTACAAGCCAGAAGAGAGTGGGGCCCATTATTCAACAATCTTAAAGAGAAGAATTTTCAACCCAGAATTTTATATCCTGCCAAACTAAGCTTCATAAACAAAGGAGAAATAAAATCCTTTACAGAGATTTTGTCACCACCAGGCCAGCCTTACAAGAGCTCCTGAAGGAAGCACTAAACATGGAAAGGAACAACCGGTACCAGCAACTGCAAAAACATACCAAATCGTAAAGACCACCAACACTATGAAAAAACCACATCAACTAATGGGCAAAATAACCAGCTAGCATCATAATGACAGGATCAAATTCACACATAACAATATTAACCTTAAATATAAATATAGGCTAAATGCCTATTTATATTTAAGGTCTAAATTAAAAGACACAGATTGACAAATTGGATAAAGAGTTAAGACCCATCGGTGTGCTGTATTCAGGAGACCCATCTCACATGCAAAGACACAAATAGGCTCAAAATAAAGGGATGGAGGAATATTTACCAAGCAAATGGAAAGAAAAAAAAAGCAGTGGTTGCAATCCTAGTCTCTGATAAAATAGACTTTAAACCAACAAAGTTCAAAAGAGACAAAGAAGGGCATTACCTAATGGTAAAGGGATAAATGCAACAAGAAGAGCTAAATATCCTAACTATCTAAGCAAGTTCTTAGAGACCTACAAAGAGACTTAAACTCCCACAAAATAATAGTGGGAGACTTTAACACCCCACTGTCAATATTAGACAGATCAACAAGACAGACAACAAGGATATTCAGGACTTGAACTCAGCTCTAGACCAAGCAGACCAATAGATGTCTACAGAATTCTCCACTCTAAATCAACAGAATATACATTTTTCTCAGCACCACATAGCATTTATTCTAAAATTGACCACATAATTGGAAGTAAAACACTCCTCGGCAAATGCAAAAGAATGTAAATAATAACAAATAGTCTCTCAGATCACAGTGCAATCAAATTAGAAATTAGGATTAAGAAACTCACTCAAAACCACACAACTGCATGGAAACTGAACAACCTGCTCCTGAATGGCTACTGGGTAATTAATGAAATTCAGACAGAAATAAATAAGTTCTTTGAAACCAATGAGAACAAAGACACAATGTACCAGAATCTCTGGGACACAGCTAAAGCAGTGTTTAGACGGACATTTATAGCACTAAATGCCCACAACAGAAAGCAGGAAAGGTCTAAAATCGACACCCTAACATCACAATTAAAAGAACTAGAGAAGCAAGAGCAAACAAATTCAAAAGGTAGCAGAAGACAAGAAATAACTAAGATCAGAGGAGAACTGAAGGAGATAGAGACATGAAAAACCCTTCAAAAAAATCAATGAATCCAGGAGCAGTTTTTTGAAAAGATCAATAGATAGACCACTAGCCAGACTAATAAAGAAGAAAAGAGAGAAGAATCAAACAGGCACAATAAAAAATGATAAAGGGGATATCACCACCAATCCCACAGAAATAAAAACTACTATCAGAGAAAACTATAAACACTAGAAAATCTAGAAGAAATGGATAAATTTCTGGACACATACACCCTCCCAAGTCTAAACCAGGAAGAAGTCAAATCCCTGAACAGACCAATAACAAGTTTTGAAATTGAGGCAGTAGAAGTCAAATCCCTGAAGAGACCAATAACAAGTTTTGAAATTGAGGCAGTAATTAATAGACTACCAACTCAAAAAAGTCCAGGACCAGACAGATTCACAGCCGAATTCTACCAGAGGTAAAAAGAGGAGCTGGTACCATTCCTTCTGAAACTATTCCAAACAATAGAAAAAGAGGGAATCCTCCCTAACTCATTTTATAAGGCTATCATCATCTTGATACCAAAACCTGGCAGAGACGCAACAAAAAAAGAAAATTTCAAGCCAATATCCCTGATGAACATCGATGTGAAAATCCTCAATAAAATAGAGGCAAACTGAATCCAGCAGCACATCAAAAAGCTTACCCATCCTGATCAAGTCGGCTTCATCCCTGGGATGCAAGCCTGGTTCAACATATGGAAATCAATAAACGTAATCCGTCACATAAACAGAACTAATGACAAAAACCACATATTATCTCAATAGATGGAGAAAAGTCCTTTGACAAAACTCAACACCCTTCATGCTAAAAACTCTCAATAAACTAGGTATCGAGGGAACATAATGAAGCTGTTTATGACAAACCCACAGCCAATATCATACTGAATGGAAAAAAACTGGAAGCATTCCCTTTGAAACTAGCATAAGACAAGGATGCCCTCTCTCACCACTCCTATTCAACATATTATTGGAAGTTCTGGCCAGGGCAGTCAGGCAAGAGAAAGAAATAAAGTGTATTCAAATAGGAAGACAGGAAATCAAATTGTCTCTGTTGGCAGATGACATGATTGTGTATTTAGAAAACCCCATTGTCTCAGCCCAAAATCTCCTCAAGCTGGTAAGCAACTCCAGGAAAGTCCCAGGATACAAAATCAATGTGCAAAAATCACAAGCATTCCTATACATCAATAATAGACGAACAGAGAGCCAAACCATGAGTGAAGTCCCATTCACAATTGGTACAAAGATAATAAAATACCTAGGAATACAACTTACAAGGGTTGTGAAGGACCTCTTCAAGGAGAACTACAAACCATTGCTCAAGGAAATAAGAGAGGACACAAACAAATGGAAGAACATTCCATGCTCATGGGTTGGAAGAATCAGTATCGTGAAAATGGCCATACTGCCCAAGGTAATTTATAGATTCAATGCCATCTCCATCAAGCTACCAATGACTTTCTTCACAGAATTGGAAAAAACTACTTTAAAGTTCATATGGAACCACAAAAGAGCCCGCATCGCCAAGTCAATCCTAAGCCAAAAGAACAAAGCTGGAGGCATCACGCTACCTGACTTCAAACTATACTACAAGGCTACAGTAACCAAAACAGCATGGTACTGGTACCAAAACAGAGACATAGATCAATGGAACAGAACAGAACCCTCAGAAATAATGCCGCATATCTACAACTATCTGATCTTTGACAAACCTGACAAAAACAAGCAATGGGAAAAGGATTCCCTATTTAATAAATGGTGCTGGGAAAACTGGCTAGCCATATGTAGAAAGCTGAAACTGGATCCCTTCCTTACACCTTATACAAAAATTAATTCAAGATGGATTAAAGACTTAAATGTTAGACCTAAAACCATTAAAATCCTACAAGAAAACCTAGGCAATACCATTCAGGACATAGGCGTGGGCAAGGACTTCATGTCTAAAACACCAAAAGCAATGGTAACAAAAGCCAAAATTGACAAATGGGATCTAATTCAACTAAAGAGCTTCTGCACAGCAAAAGAAACTACCATCAGAGTGAACAGGCAACCTACAGAATGGGAGAAAATTTTTGCAACCTACTTATCTGACAAAGGGCTAATATCCAGAATCTACAATAAACTCAAACAAATTTACAAGAAAAAAACAACGCCATCAAAATGTGGGCGAAGGACATGAACAGACACTTCTCAAAAGAAGACATTTATGCAGCCAAAAAACACATGAAAAAATGCTCATCATCACTGGCCATCAGAGAAATGCAAATCAAAACCACAATGAGATACCATCTCACACCAGTTAGAATGGCCATCATTAAAAAGTCAGGAAACAACAGGTGCTGGAGAAGATGTGGAGAAATAGGAACACCTTTACACTGTTGGTGGGACTGTAAACTAGTTCAACCATTGTGGAAGTCAGTGTGGCGATTCCTCAGGGATCTAGAACTAGAAATACCATTTGACCCAGCCATCCCATTACTGGGAATATACCCAAATGACTATAAATCATGCTGCTTTAAAGACACATGCACACATATGTTTATTGTGGCACTATTCACAATAGCAAAGAGTTGGAACCAACCCAAATGTCCATCAATGATAGACTGGATTAAGAAAATGTGGCACATATACACCATGGAATACTATGCAGCCATAAAAAATGATGAGTTCATGTCCTTTGTGGGGACATGGATGAAACTGGAAACCATCATTCTCAGTAAACTATCGCAACGACAAAAAACCAAACACCGCATGTTCTCACTCATAGGTGAGAATTGAACAATGAGAACACACGGACACAGGAAGGGGAACATCACACTCCAGGGACTGTTGTGGGGTGGGGGGAGGGGGGAGGGACAGCATTAGGAGATATACCTAATGCTAAATGACGAGTTAATGGGTGCAGCACCCCAACATGGCACATGTATACATATGTAACAAACCTGCACATTGTGCACATGTACCTTAAAACTTAAAGTATAATAATAATAAAAAAAACCTCCAGAATATAATGAATTTATTCTATCAGTACAGCCCATGAGTGAATTTCAAATGTTTAAGTTGTGCTTCAGAGGAATTTTTGTTATGCATCTTTTAAATAATAATCTTTTCAATAAATCGTTCCTTATAAAAGCCCCCAAATCGTTGCTCTTTAGACATTACTAAAATCAAAAACAACAAATTTAAACATTTACAGTTTGGGACCTAATTTAAGCATGTATCACACTTTATTAAAGTTATCTTCTGTTAGGAATAGCTCCCTTAGTTCTGGAGATCTGTTGTGCAGCATGGTGACTATAATAATAGTGTATTGTGTACATGACATTTCCTAAGAGATCTTAAATGTTCTCACCACACACAAATGAGAATGTGAGGTAATAGATATGTTAGTAGCTTGATTGTGGTAATTATTTCACAATGTATATATGTATCTCAAACATGTTGTACAACTTAAATTTATACAATTTTTATTTCTGAATTATACCTTAATGAATCTAGAAGAAAATAAAAATGGTAAGTTAATAAAAAAAAAAAAAGATTAATGACTGCCCTGCTGGGTTTCAGGCATACGTGGGGGCGGGGGCATGTAGCCTCTTTCTTTTGGCCAATTTCTCCTTTTTCAAATGGGAATATTGACTCAATGCCTACACTCCCATTGTATCTTGGGAGTAACTAACTTGTTTTTGATTTTAAAGGCCCATAGGTGGAAGGGACTAGCCTTGAATCAGATGAGGTTTTGGACTATAGACATCTGAGGTAATGCCAAAATGAGTTAAGACTTTAGGGGACTGTTGGGAAGGCATGATTGTGTTTTAAAATTTGGGAACATACAATTTGGGAGGGGCCTTGGAAGGAGTGACATGGTTTGGATCTTTGTCCTCACTGAAATCTCATGTCAAATTGTAATCCTCAGTGTTGGAGGTGGGGCCTGGTAGGTGGTCATTGGATCAAGGGGATGGATTTCTCTCTTGGTGCTTTTCTAGTGGTAGTCAGTGAGTTCTTGTGAGATCTTGTCATCTCCCCACACCTTGGTCTTGCCCCTGCCATATAAGACACCCGCTCCCACTTTGCCTTCTGCCATGAATGGAAGCTCTCTGAGGCCTCCCCAGTAGATGCTTCCATGCTTCCTGTACAGTCTGCAGGATTGTGAGACTGAACTTCTTTTATTATAAACTACCCAGTCTCAGGCATTTCTTTATAGCAGTGCAAGAACAGACTAATACAATATTCTATCACTTAAATACTATGACGTAAAATAAACAACACCTAAATACTATGATACAAAGTCAATACATCTTATGTTACATGATCAGGGAATAAGAGAGGAAACAAAACAAAGATAATATATATAAATCAAAGTGCACACATATACACAAATGCTCACATGTACACAAACATATTCATGTACACAAATATATTCATAATAAAATAAAAAATTTAAAACATTAAATTGCAGTCCTGGTTTATGTAACTCTTACTTACACCTAGTTAGAGCTAGTATTTATAACTCCCTTCTTTTACTAGTAATTCTGTATTTCCTCTGTTTTCAGTAGGCACCTCAGCTGGTCATGCTTCTTTGCCCTGTAGGGTAACCTAAAACTTCATTCCAGAAGTGTCTGGGCAATTAGTAGTCCTGCCTGGATTGGGTTGTAGTTTTCCATTGACCTTAATCACAGGGCAAGTGCTATGGTTTCACTGTGTCCCCCAAAATTCATGTGTTGGAAACATAATCCCCAATGCAACAATACTGAGAGGTAAGACCTTAAAGAAATGATTAGGTTATGAGGGCTCTGCTTTCATGAATGGATCAATGCCATTATCGTGGGAGTAGGCTTGTTATAAAAATAAATTCAGCCTTCTCTTGCTGTCTTGCTCTTGTATACTCTCTTGCCATATGATGCCTTCCTCCATATTATGGTGAAGCAGGAAGGCCTTCAACTTCTATAGTTCTTTCATCTTAGACTTCTCAGCCTCCAGAACTGTAGGAAATAAACTTCTTTTCTTTATAAATTACCCAGTGTGTGGCATTGTGTATAACAATACAAAATGGACTGAGACAACATGGTAATACTAAGAGACACTCTAAGAGATCTCCTGTGTTCCGGACACACTCTTCCTTACCTCCATGATGGAGTAGCAGTTCAATTTCCCCTTTGCAGTCAGGATCAGTCATCCCAGCCAGCACAGTGACTACCTTCTTTGCTTGCTGATTCAGAGATGAGAAGAACCCAAAGAAGCTGGGCAGTTGTCTTAACTTCCAGTTCAACTGAATCATTGTTTTGTCTCCTGGTGGGAAAATCCCTCCCTTTGAAACTAAGACCATTAGCCCAGGAGAATATAAGTTCATGGGACCAGAAGCAAAAATTTTGCTTGTTGGTTACTAGGGGTAATAGTGAGTGGCACCACTCATTTCCACCACTTGATTCCTGTACCCATGAATTCTGGCTATGTAAGAAAAAGCATCATATGTTGATTGCTGATTCAGAGCACATACAGCCTTCTGGAGAACCTGCAAGGTATTGCCACCTGCTTTTCCATTTTCCCACTTTTGCCTTCCAGGTAATCTACATGATGCGAAAATATCCTGAGTTCATATGTTTCTTATAAAAGGAAATATGTGTTTTTTCTCAGTATTGGGATTATGGGGCTTTAGTTTTTTCATTATTATTACTATGTTTTGAACATCTTATAATAAATATATTACTATTATATTAGACAATATCAAAACATTTTGCAAAAAGAATAAAAAGTACATGCCCTTATTCCATGTAAAATTTTATATTTAAACAACTAAATGTTAAACAGGGAGGCATTCTGACACATTTCTAAATGTTTCTACCATACATTTGCAAACCAAAATATGAGCTTACTACTATCAAGAAAATTCTCAATAAGATGCAAAAACACTTTTTTTGTACTCCTTTTTCTCTTCTTGACACAATTGTCCTTCTATACAGAAAAAGTTACCCCAATAAAGTCAAAATAATTTATTAATATCAAAACATTTTATCTGAGTGTAGAGTAAATGCCAGTGTTCAATAATATTTAAGTACATACACTAATTTATACTTCTTTCCTTTGCTCCAACAAACTCATTCCAGGTACTGTGTTTGCACTCAGTATACTCAAGTATACTTTCCATCCTCTTTTGAATATCCGCCGGTCATGAGTGGCACAAAGTTAGAGATAACCAGTTCCGTGCATGTTTGCGTCATATTTCCCAATATCAGGCTTTTACTGGTTTTATGTATGCTCTTTCTTTCTTTCTTTCTTTTCTTTTTTTTTTTTTTTTTTTTTTTTTTTTGAGATGGAACCTCACTCTGTTGCCCAGGCTGGACTACGGTGCCATGATTTCATCTCACTGCAACCCCTGCCTCTTGGGTTCAAGTGATTCTCCTGCTTCAGCCTCCTGATTAGCTGGGATTACAGGCGCCCACCACCATGCCCGGCTATTTTTTATTTTTTATTTTATTTTTAGTAGAGACTGAGTTTCACCATGTTGGCCAGGCTGGTCTTGAACTCCTGATTTCAGGTGATCCGCCTGCCTCGGCCTTTCAAATTGCTGAGATAACAGGTGTAAGCCACCACTCCTGGACTATTGATGCTATTTCAAACACAAAATTCACAAGCTACATGGATTTCCCAAGGAGGTAATTCCCCTCAGTACTTCCTTTCCACTTGTTAGAACCATGGGCATATAGGCTCAAGCCACTCCACAAGTCAGTTAATATTGCAAACCATACACAATAGTATACTTAATATATAAATGTTATAAATTAAACATTCCATAACAAACAAAGTAACATTTAACATTGAGAGAAAGAAGATATAGGAGAAAGGGTTAACAAACAAGTCTAGGGTACTTACAATACAATATTATTATTATTATAGGAGTCAAGGAAAACTTCCCCATTGCTCCCTGAAGGTCTGCTGAAAATTAATAAGAGAAAAGGCATACAAATGTATTTAACTTGTACACAAGGGAGCCTTCAGAATGAAGACCCTAACCCACAATGGAGTGCAGAAGCTTATATATCATCTTGAGGTTACAGAAAGAATGGGGTCTTGGATCCTGGCAAAACAGGTTATGTAAGGTAGGAGAGGAGGAATTCTGTTGAAGGGCAACAAATGTTTACTAAGGAGAATGAATGAATAGGGAACAGAAATAACCTGGCAAATAGTTTTCCTTGGCATTTGAATGAGTCTGAGAGACAGACATTATCTTGTGAAGGGGTCTGTTCAGGTGTGGTTATATTCTTGATCTTCTTTCCTACTATAGATAATGAGATAACAGGCAGGGGAGTAAAAAAACAGTTGATCTCCTTGGTGGGTCAAATAAGGATAAAGGAACTTCAGCTAAAGGAACTTCTGAGAACAACTTTATCCTATGCTTTGGGAGCGAAGATGGTGAGGGGAGGTAAGAGGGACCTTGAGGGTTCTCCAGCATGTCAAAACACCATATTATGCAATATCACTAGAAAGTAGTCCCCAGTAGTATGCTATTCTGTTTGAGCATGGTTTGAACATAGAACAGTGTTCTTATTCATCACTTATTATTAGGTGGAAAACAAAACAGGAAGAGTGGCAACAAATGCAACTCATTTAGTTCCATGACTTCTTTTGAGTTTTTATTATTTCTTAGATTTAGGCCAGCTCTTTATTGGCTGATTTTGTCTTAAAATAATGAAGGAAATAAAAATATTTCACCCCAAAATATATTTATTTAATATATTTTGAGATGGCTGTTCAGAAAGCCAACAAACAGAAGTAGTCTATTAGTCCATTTTCACACTGCTATAAACAACTGCCCAAGACTGGATAATTCATAAAGGAAAGAGGTTTAATTGATTCACAGTTACTCTTGGCCGGAGAGGCCTCAGAAAACTTACAATCATGGCAGAAGGTGAAGGGGAAGCAAGGGACCTTCTTCACAAGGCAGCAGGAAGGCGAATGAATGCAGGAGGAACTACCAAACATTTATAAAACCATCAGATCTCGTGAGAACTTACGAACAGCATGGAGGAAACTGCCCCTGTGATTCAGTTACCCTCACCTGGTCTCTCCCTTGACATGTGGGGATTATGGAGATTATAGGGATTACAATTCAAGATCAGATTTTGGGCGGGGACACGGCCAAACCATATGAAGTAGCCCTGCAAAGCTCTCTTTCCTTACGGAGATTTGTATCTGTAGAGAATCTACACTGATGCAGCCAGGGTTTCTCTGAGGCCTTCCCTTGTCCAGATCTAGGAAAGATTAACTGAGAGTCTGACACCTTTAAAGGTCTGAAAGAAACATTTACCACCTATTCTCTCTGGGGGCTGCTACCTGTGAGGTTTCGTCTGCATAACAAGATCGCCTTTGCTAGCCCGGCCTCCTCTTTTCTCGCTCCCATGACCTGTTTTGCCACTATAGCAAGATTTACTACCAACATAACCTATTTTGCCAGAATCCAAGCCCTCATTCTTCCTGTAACCTCAAGATAGTATATAAGCTTCTGAACCTCACTGGGGGATTAGAGTAATCACTCCATGGTTCTACCCTGTGTGCATGTTAATAAATATGCCTTTGCTCCAATTAATGTGACTTTTATGAGTTGAATTCTCACCAAAACTTCAGAGGGTGAAGGGGAAGTTTTCCCCTGGCCCCTACAATAACAATGCTTGTTTATCTGTAATTTGCACACCTAAGGAGCTGCTTCTAAAAACATTTTTCCTTTGAGCAAGTCATGCATTAGTACTTCATTTATTTTTGCCGAGAACAACTGCCTACAAGTAAGTGAATGTTTATTATAGTAATAAATAGGATAAAAACACGATTATTTGCTTCTTTTATGAGCATATTGAGAAACTGAGAAAAACATATTACTGGACTGGGATTCAGAGCTGATAAGAAGTAAAAACAAATATAAGACAAAATTCCGGAAGTCTGTAAACTCCTGGGTAAGATCTAAGTATTCATTTCACTATTTAATGGTAAATATCTGGATTCTTAAATGATATTGGATATCATAAATTCAAGAAAACATTAAAATTAAATCCATCTTCACAAAAACTAATTCATCCATTTATTTTACAAATATTTACTAAGCTTCTTCCCTGTGCCAAGCTCTCTTCCAAGCACTGCAGATACAGCAGTAAAACAGAGAAAAAGTTTCCTTGTCCTCAAGTAGCTTACATACTAGTGGGGTTGGGGTATGGAGACTTGTTGGCTCCATATTCAGCTGTACTTTCCCTTATCCCCCTACAGAGGAATTAGACAATAAAATAAATTTGTAAATAATATATGTTTTATTCTACTGGGTGATAAGTGCTGTGGAAAAAAGAACGTGAGGAAGAAAGATAGTGTTGTGGGTGGTGAATCCCTATAGGCCTGCAGCAACCTCAATTCTTGTCTCCTCAGAAGAAAGAATTCGATTGAGGAGGCATAAAGCAGAAGGAGAGATCAAGGCAAGTTTTAGAGTGGGAGTGAAAGTTTATTAAAAAGCTTTAGACCAGGAACAAAAGGAAGGAAAGTACACTTGGAAGAGGGCCAGGTGAACGACTTGGAAGACAAGTGCCCCGTTTGACTTTTGACTTAGGGTTTTATATGCTGGCATACTTCTGGGGTCTTGCATCCCTTCTCTCCTGGTTGTTTCCTTGGGGTGGGCTGTCTGCATGAACAGTGACTGTGAGCACTTGGGAGGGGAGCATGCGCAGTGGGTTCACTGGAGTTGTGTGCATGCTCACTTGAGGCATTATTCCCTTACCAGTGGAATGTCCCTGGAAGGTCATGTACCAGTTAAACTTTGCCATTTTGCCTCTTAATGGGCATGCTTGAGCCCACTTTCCCAACTTATCGGGAAGCTGCTAATCACCAGTTTCAGGTGTTTCTAACTGCCTTTCCCTGGCAGCTGTGACCAATTATTATTTTAGAGAAACAATGTGAAAACTGCCTGACCATCACCTGATGGTCGCCTGACATTCCTGGTGTGTTGGAGGGAGCCCTCTCCGGCCCTGCTCATGTCTGACTAGCTACCTACCCTAACAATAGGAAGTGTAGAGCTTGGTTTTATGGGGGAGGTGATGTGCAGGTTGCAATTTAAAAAATATCTGGCAAACAGTTTTCTTAGTCCATTTTATCACATAGGCAGAAATAAAAATAAGTTCTTGCTAAAAATATATATATCTTTGTTATCCATGATGCTTAATAATTCAAATTCATTATTGTACAGATTAAGGAAATTAATCAGAGCACAGCCCTTTTCCCATAGTCAAAGAATGACAGAAAATTCAGAAAAACAATAGGGGCAATTTAAAGACACATGTTATGTTTTTCCCCTGAAAGTGACTTCTCCCAGTGAATTCTAAAAACATATGAAAAAAATATTTATCTTTGGGGAAAGAGCTTTAAAGCAAGTAGTTTACTTTGAGTACTAAACTCTGATTTTTTTTCTATATTCAAATTCTTTCCTAAGGGGCCTGGGGAGTCATGCCTTACAAACCATAAAATGTTATTAAACAGGTCTTTTTTGAACCAGCTCAATGTGGCTTACTTTCCAGCCTGACTCTGGTATGGCATTGCATAACAGCAGATCCCCTTATCTTAACTTAAACATTCCTTTCTGCTGACTCCAGATTTTTAGACAAAGCTTAACTCTTTCAACCAATTGCCAAATAAAGAATTTCTAAACCTACCTATGACTTGTAGGCTCCCATTTTGAGATGTCCTGCCTATTTGGGCCAAACCAATGTTTACCTTCTGTGTATTGATTTATAATTTTACCTGCAATTTCTGTGTCCCTGGGAAATGTATAAAACCAAACTGTAACCCAACTGCCTTGGGTGCACTTTCTCAGGACCTCTGGAGACTGTGTTTCCCCAGGCTATGATCACTCATACTGGGTCAGAATAAACCTCTTTAAATATATTGGCAGAATTCGGCTTTTCTGGTGTCAATTCCTTCACATTTCACATTCTTAGCAATCATGTTGGGAGAACAGTCTTACATAGGAGCAGGAAGCTATCCAGAGAAATATTTCCTCAGCACAAATGTCAGAGCTCCTATACTCTCTGTGTCTGTTCAGCCCAAAGACAGATCCAGATTTTGTGGGGCTTGAGGCATAAACAATTTGTGTGCCCCCATTTAAAAAACAGAATACAAAATTACAAATTAAAATTTGGTACAAAACTAAATATTTATTTAGAACAAAAAAGAAATTACAACAAATTACAAATTTTAAAAAGCTGACATCAAAATGTCATGTAATCTAGAGCAGTTAAATATCTATATTAATCTCTATATTAATATTAATATCTATTAATCTCTATGTACATTCCTATTAACACATGAACACAGTTCTATAATACTTTTGTGCTGCACATTTTTGGCTCTGTATTTTTGAAAACCTCTTTATATGTCAATAATTTTGTAATATATTTTGCTACAGAATGTATAGAATAATAGTTTATTATAATTGATAAAAATAATTTTATTAATCAATGTTTAGAATATACCCTTTAAGCCTCACAACTCATATATATTTTGTAGCTTTATGTTTTACATTTAGATCCTTGATCCATTTTAAGTCAAGTTTTTTATAACATTTGAGATTTCAGTCGAGATTTACTTTCTCCCTATGTATGTCCAATAGCTCTAGCACAATTTATTGAAAAAAATTCTTCATCCATTAAATCTTTCTGTGGTTTTAAATTTATTTTACTTAGTTCTTGACTTAAATTTATTTTACCAAAATATTTTGATCTTACTTAATTACATTAGTAGCTCTGGATATATTTTTATATTCGGCCTTGTCACCCAGTAAGTCATTTTACCATGAGGATATCTTTCATCAGTTTATTGAAAATTCTCTGCTATTATCATTTTAAAAAATACTTCTATCTCATTCTGTGTATTTGTTCCTTCCGAATATTTTTTTAACTATATCTTGGAGCCAGTCAATCCATACTCTGTCTTTTCTTACCAAATTCTCATTTGTTTACTCCTCTCAACTATCTTAGGGAAATTGATAAATTGGCCAATCACTAATAGTCTTTTCATTTAAGTCTAGTCTATGGTTTATCTGCACTGTTTTTTTTCAGTGACTATATTTTCTATTCCTAAGATTCTACTTGGTTCTTTTACATGTCTATTTTTACTTCATATTCTCTTGTTTTTATGCTTATAAATCTTATTCCTAAATCTTCTGTTTATAGACCTTATTCCTAAATCTTCTAAAAAAATAAACACACCCATTCTATAGTTGCTTTCATACTGCTCTATTATTTGTAGATCCTTGTGTAATTTCTCCTCATTATTGATTTTCTATCTGTCTCTTGGTTATTCATGGTGTATATGTTTTATAATTTTTGCCTTCTAACCTATCATTAGAAATTTTTCTCTTCTGTGGGTGTTCTTGAAATGCTTCTCTGGTTATTTTTGTCTTGCTCTGACAGAATTCAATACTTTTTTGTTAGTCTGTCATCTCATCGTTTCCATCCTACTCATATCACAGAAAATTTGGAAATTACACCCTTGATAACTGGCATTTCAGTCTGTTGAGGAGGACATTTTTTATCTGCCTGTGGCTTGAGGTGAGCAGCTCAGTTTTGGCTGTGACCCTAGGCAAGTGAGTTTCAATATTCCGTCAGTGAGAGAGCAGACTTTTACTTAGCAACAGGACCACAGCCCAGTTCTAGCTTCATTTGGTGATTGGAGATTATTTCTTCAGATAGGGATTAATGCCCCAGTTTCTAATTCCTATATTTCATCCTAATCTCTTGATGGTATGCCTACTTTTAACTTCTGCTTCTCTCTCTTCATTCTTGAAATTCAGATGCCCCTATCTTATGATTGCCTTGTATCAAACTGACTTTTAAAAGTCTATTTCCCATAACCATTTTGCTACCATAGGAAAGTGCTATGACCATACATAGTAATTACAGGTAGATAAGAACTAACATATATAGGGTTACATTATGAATACAGGGTCTTTTGTGAAGGTATGTGTTGAGGAATACACAAAAAGGCAGGTGTCGAAGCTTCTATAATGGCTCTGCAAAGGCTCTTCATCTCACTCAGACTGAAAGCCAATGTCTGTTACCTCTCTGACTTTATCTCCTCTTAGCTTCCCTCTGGCCCACTGTGTACCAGTCATACCATCTTTTTTGCTAGGCTCAAACACCTCAGATGCATTCCTATTTTTGGGTCCTTGCTTTTCTTGTAAAGATGCTCCCCCAGGATATCCCCATAGATCATTCCTCACCTCCATCAAGTCTTTGTTCAAATATTGCTTTTTCAGTGAGGCTTTTGCTGACCTTACAAAGAGTTTCACCCTACTTAAAATTGTACCCCTTCACGACAACCCTCTATAGTCCTTTTAAATTTTTTCATAGTACTCATGCTTGTATACATTGTATAACTTAGTTAAAAATATTTCCCCTCCCAATGGAATGAAAGCTCTATGAGTCCAGGGATTTTTTGATCTGTTTGCTCACACTCTATTTCCAGTATCTAAATAAGTGCCTAGCAAATAGTAGTTGTTCAACAAATATCCCCATAATAAAATAATAAATTAATGAACTACTAGAGTAAGTCCTCATTTAATGTCATCCATAGGTTCTTGGAAATGGCAACTTTAAGTGAAATGATGTGTAAAGAAACCAGTTTTACCATAGGCTAATTGATATAAACAAGAGTTAATTTCCTATGGCATGTTTCTGGTCGCAAATAAATATCACCAAACTTCTAAATAAAGACCTCAAACACTTCTAATATTAAACATTGAAATAGGCCAAGTACGGTGGCTCATACCTGTAATCACAGCACTTTTGGAGGCTGAGGCAGGCAGATCACATGAGCCCAGGAGTTTGAGAGCAGCCTGGGCAATGGGTGAAACCCCATCTCCACAAAAAGTACAAAATTAGCTGGGTGTGGTGGCACACACCTGCAGTCCCAGTTATTCAGGAAGCTGAGGTAGGAAAATCACCTGATCCTGGGAGATCGAGGCTGCAGTGAGCCATGATGGTACCACTACACTCCAGCCTAGGTGACAGAATAAGACCCGGCCTCAAAATAAATACATAAATAAATAACATTGAAATAAATGTGAGATATACATACATCTACGAAAGATTAATGAAATCGAGTACAATAATTACTTACCTAATTATTCCAGTTCAGGGTCTTGAGTGGGTAGAACCTCTCCTGGAAGCTCAACGCCTAAGGCAGGGACTGACCCTGGACAGGCTGCCATCCCATCGCAGGGCACACTCACACACACATGCACTCACACTCACATTGGGACTTGAGGACATGACAATTCATATAATATGCACAGCTTTGGGATGTGGGAGGAAACTGGAGTACATGAGAAAACCCATGTAGACACAGGGAGAATGTGCAAACTCCACACAGACCGTGGCCACATGATATTGTTTGACTCTGTGTCTCCACCCAAATCTCATCTTGAATTGTAATCCTCACGGGTCAAGGGAAGGACGTGGTGGGAAGTGATTGGATCATGGGGGTGGTTTCTGCCATGCTTTTCTCGTGATACCGAATGAGTTTTCATGAGATCTGATAGCCTTATAAGGGGCTCTTCCCTCTTTGCTTTCTCTTCTGTCTCCTGCTGCCCTATGAAAAAGGTCCTTGCTTCCCCTTCCACCATGATTGTAAGTTTCCCGAGGCCTCCCCAGCCATGTGGAACTGTGAGTCAATTAAACCTCTTTCCTTTATAAATTATGTATTCTCAGGTACTCTTTTAGCAGTGTGAATACGAACTAATACACCTCATCTGGGAATCGATTTTTTTCCTTATCAATGTTATAAAGAAACCATGTTGAACAAAATGATATTGCGCAAGAAATTGCTGTATTGAGTTTAAGCTAAATTTGAGGTTTATAAAAAAAAGTTGATTGTACTCAGATGTGTCCTGTTAAGTATAAAATAAACACCTTGCTTAAAATACCAGGTGGTAGTTTCTAACGGGAAATTGGTAGTCAGAGAGAGAGTTTCTAGGGCAGTTCATACCTGAAAAGTTCCCCACAAGCCCTATAGACCCCTCAGGGCACTTAGGCTCTTCAGCAGCAGGCCCGTGAATCTTAGTGGAATCAAGGGTAACGGGCTAAGCTGTGTCAAGAACACTGTTTAAATGCAGTCTCGTTGTATATGGAGGTAAGTCAATTATGTAAACTCTGTCCAGTATGAAGCTGTGTCACCTCATAAAATATGTAGCTTCAATGTTTGTGAGAACTTGATCATTAGCTTGCACTGGAGTGTTTCAGGCCTGCTATATGATGGATCTGATTATATAACAATATGCTTGCAATATTAAGTATGAATTGTTACTTGTTTCTATCAACTTTTCTAAAGCCTCATGTGGAAGATGTTTGGACAGCTACATAGGTTATTATCATCAATTTTTCCTTGTCAGTGAAAGTCTTAAAGTAGTTTGAAGATAATTCAGACAAACTCTTCAAGGAATTCCAATAGTTCAGTGGATAAAGGAAGTACAAAACATATGCTGTTAATCACATCAAATATGTTTTAATAATTCTATTTTGAATTGTCAACTTTGCATTATAAGAAATTAATTTATTAGTGACATAAAGAATGAGTAAAATGTAATCATTTGTGTTCAAAATTTATGACTGTGTAGTCTTAGACTTTTTTTTTTGCTTATTTCATTTCTGTAACAGTATTTTAAAGTGGGTGATATTTATCGTGCTTATCTAGAAAGGTATCAATACATTTCTTATAACTGGTATAATTGTTTTTTATAAAAATACAAAATATAATCAAATATATAACATTTTGTGTTTTTTTCCCAGTGGTATTGAAATTTGATTGACATGAATATATTTCGAATATAGTATATTTACAAAAGGTACTATTTAGTAATTTTAATTTCTGTAGTTTATTTCTTGTGGACTCTACCTGTGGTAGCTTTAATAAAAACCATATAGAACTTCTTGTGCACAACTATATCCCACATATTTAATACACTTTTCCTCCCCAATTCTTTTTAAAGGAATGTATTAGGCCATTCTTACATTGCTATAAAGAAATACCTGACACTGAGTATAAAGATAAGAAGTTTAATTGGCTCATGGTTCTCCAGGCTATTCAGGAAGCATGATGTTGGCATTTGCTCAGCTTCTGGGGAGGCTTCAGGAAACGTACAATTATGGTGGAAGACAAAGGGGGAGCTGGCATGACACATGGCTGGAGCAGCAAGATAGATAGAGAGAGAGAGAGAGAGAGAGAGAGAGAGGTGCTACACACTTTTAAACAACCAAATCTCATGAGAACTCTCTCACTATCACGAGAACAGCACCAAGAGGGATGGTGCTAAACCATTCATGAGAAACTGCCCCATGATTCTATTACCTCCCACCAGCCTCTGCTTCCAACATTGGGGATTACAATTCAAGAGGAGATTTGGGCAGGGACTCAGATCAAAACCATATCAAGAAATATAATAATTTGTGCAAATTCTGGATAAATGATAGAAAGTAGGGAACATTGCCAACAGTAACCTCAAATTTCTGAAAGTTATATAAAATATGGGACCAAGTATAGGGGCATTATCACCTTGATATCCCAAATATGCATAGGAAAAATCCACAAAGAAGGCAATTCCAGGGACAAGAAAAAAACACTTGGAAGGAATTGGTTGGGAAGGATGGATGGAATACTCAACCAGCATCAGCATACTAAGGAGTTGGCCACATCCTTCACTCTAACACTTAAAACCTTTCAGAAAACCCTTAGGTAATACTGCTTAGAGGCCAAGAGTTTTTGGAAGTTGGCCATGTAGAAGTCAATCTTTCTCCCAGAAAGAGATGGGATTTATAAACTGTGACTAGTACTCCTAAAATATAATACCAGAAGTCTCTGACCATTAGATCCCAAGAGATGACTTACACGTGTTGTGACCCAAGGGCAGGAACTGGATGCATATATTAATCAGCAAAATTCTTAAATATCTTGTTGTCTAGAACTCATGTATGCATACAACTTTTTCATGGTTCTATTATAGAATAGGAAAAAATATCTGCCTTTCAGTGCCTTAAAAAGCGACGAAATGTAAAATGCAAAAATTGAATTTTCTTATTGTCCATTAATCCTGCCTCAGGAAAGGTTAAAAAAGTCAAGATCAGAAGACTTTATTCCTTCAAAGCAGTTACCAGCATATGTCTATGAAGCTTGACTTTGGGCTTGTCTTTCTCCTTATCAGTTCCTTCAATTTGGAGGACATAGGAAACTATTACAACTTCTGGGGAAATAAAGGAAAGAAACCTCACTAACAGAGATTTGAAAAGTATTGAAAGGAATATCTAATCATTAATATTCTATTAGGTAAAAAATAAAGGGAGATGTATAAAAACTCTTTGATGGCTCTGTTTCTTTGTGTTTTGAAATTTTTATCGGATTCATTGTATAAACAGTCAATGAACTAGGTGGAGCCTAACATAAAATAGGGGGCATTCTGGATTTTGGCAAGATGCTCAGCTATGGGAACGCATAATAACTAAAGTAGGACCCTTACATACAGTGGATTTTTAATGAAAACAAGTATGCCAATTAATTAGGAGGTATAGTGCCATAGCCATCACACAAAGCTGAGTGGATTTTGCCTTGCACAACTCCAGGATATGCCATTCACTTACACTGCCAGAGTCACACAACTTGGTGGCCCTGGGTGATGTTCCAGATAACTTAGGGCTATAACTTAGGGCTATCACAGAAAACATAGTAAAAAGAAACCATTGAGAGTACTAGAGACTGTCCCTGTTGTATGAATCCTTAGGCTGACAGATCCCTCCTAAATCTAGTAAAATTAAATTACATGGTACATATTTTGATATAATGTGATATATGCATTCCAGAAATGTAAAGCTCACATACTACACAATCTTTCACTAAAAACAAAAAAGCCTTATTGGAAACTAAGATAGGCACAGATGATTCAAAATTGATGCAACTTTGTAACCAGTACACTAACAAAAATAATAACAATTTTAACCAAAAGAGTAGCACATTTAAAGAGGACAAGAGGACATTGCATCCGTAAAAAGGAAGCAATTTGAAATCAGAAATAATGACATTCAGATAAAAAATAAAATAAAAAATATAAATTTAAAAATATACTCAATTAATAACATGTTGGATATTTCAGAGTATAAAATCAGTAAATCAAAATCTAGTTTGAGAAATTATCCCAGCACTAATAAAAAAATGGGAAGTATAAATGAATACTATGAATAAAAGGAGGAGACATGAAAAAATAATACAGACCATTTGATATGGTCTGGCTCTGAATCACCGAAATCTCATATTGAATTCTAATCCGAATTGTAATCCACATGTGTTGGGGGAGGGACCTCGTAGAAGGTGATTAAATCATGAAGGGAGTCCCCCCCATGCTGTTCTTGTGAGGGTGAGTGAGTTCTCATGAGATCTGATGGTTTTATAATGGGCTTTTTACCCCTTCATTCTGCACTTCTCCTTCCTGCGGCCATGTGAAAAAGGATGTGTTTGCTTCCCTTTCCACCATGATTGTAAGTTTCCTGAGGCCTCCCCAGCCATGCTGAATTGTGAGTCAATAAACCTCTTTCCATTTCTGAAGAGGGACATCAGAGTCAGGAGATAGCTGGGTGGATTAGCTTATTCCAAAACCCCTGTAGGCTACAGTACAGCAATGGTAGTGTAAAAATGTAAACGTATTCTGAAGAAACCAATAAAATTGCTAAAGTCCTAGTTTTTACCTAGATAAGAGATCTAAGCTGTCAGGAAGTTCCAGTGGCAACATAGGCAATGGTTTGCCCAGAGGTTGCCGAAATCACTGTGGTGGTATCTTCTTTTTTTTTTTAATGAAAATATTATATATTTTTCTGTTTTTATACCTTTTAATTTTTATCAAGCAGCAGAATTTCTATTTTCCACAATTTACATTTATCTCTTTGTCTGTTGTGTGCTCTGCCTCTCTTTTTTTAATTTTTTTTATTATTATTATACTTTAGGTTTTAGGGTACATGTGCAGAATGTGCAGGTTACATATGTATCCATGTGCCATGTTGGTTTGCTGCACCCATTAACTCGTCATTTAGTATTAGGTATATCTCCTAATGCTGTCCCTCCCCACTTCCCTCACCCCACAACAGTCTCCAGAGTGTGATGTTCCCCATCCTGTGTCCATGAGTTCTCATTGTTCAATTCCCACCTATGAGTGAAAACATGCGGTGTTTGGTTTTTTGTCCTTGTGATGGTTTACTGAGAATGATGTTTTCCAGTTTCATCCATGTCCCTACAAAGGACATGAACTCATCATTTTTTATGGCTGCATAGTATTCCATGGTGTATATGTGCCACATTTTCTTAATCCAGTCTATCGTTGTTGGACATTTGGGTTGGTTCCAAGTCTTTGCTATTGTGAATAGTGCCGCAATAAACATACATGTGCATGTGTCTTTATAGCAGCATGATTTATAGTCCTTTGGGTATATACCCAGTAATGGGATGGCTGGGTCAAATGGTATTTCTAGTTCTAGATCCCTGAGGAATCGCCACACTGACTTCCACAATGGTTGAACTAGTTTACAGTCCCACCAACAGTGTAAAAGTGTTCCTATTTCTCCACATCCTCTCCAGCACCTGTTGCTTCCTGACTTTTTAATGATGGCTATTCTAACTGGTATGAGATGGTATCTCATTGTGGTTTTGATTTGCATTTCTCTGATGGCCAGTGATGATGAGCATTTTTTCATGTGTTTTTTGGCTGCATAAATGTCTTCTTTTGAGAAGTGTCTGTTCATCTCTTTTGCCCACTTTTTGATGGAGTTATTTGTTTTTTTCTTGTAAATTTGTTTGAGTTCATTGTACATTCTAGATATTAGCCCTCTGTCAGATGAGTAGGTTGCAAAAATTTTCTCCCATTCTGTAGGTTGCCTGTTCACTCTGATGGTAGTTTCTTTTGCTGTGCAGAAGCTCTTTAGTTGAATTAGATCCCATTTGTCAATTTTGGCTTTTGTTGCCATTGCTTTTGGTGTTTTAGACATGAAGTCCTTGCCCACGCCTATGTCCTGAATGGTATTGCCTAGGCTTTCTTCTAGGGTTTTCATGGTTTTAGGTCTAACATGTAAGTCTTTAATCCATCTTGAATTAATTTTTGTATAAGGTGTAAGGAAGGGATCCAGTTTCAGCTTTCTACATACGGCTAGCCAGTTTTCCCAGCACCATTTATTAAATAGGGAATCTTTTCCTCATTTCTTGTTTTTGTCAGGTTTGTCAAAGATCAGATAGTTGTAGATATGCGGCATTATTTCTGAGGGCTCTGTTCTGTTCCATTGATCTATGTCTCTGTTGTGGTACCAGTACCATGCTGTTTTGGTTACTGTAGCCTTGTAGTATTGTTTGAAGTCAGGTAGCGTGATGCCTCCAGCTTTGTTCTTTTGGCTTAGGATTCACTTGGCGATGCGGGCTCTTTTTTGGTTCCACATGAACTTTAAAGTAGTTTTTTCCAATTCTGTGAAGAAAGTCATTGGTAGCTTGATGGGGATGGCATTGAATCTATAAATTACCTTGGGCAGTATGGCCATTTTCACGATATTGATTCTTCCAACCCATGAGCATGGAATGTTCTTCCATTTGTTTGTATCCTCTTTTATTTCATTGAGCAGTGGTTTGTAGTTCTCCTTGAAGAGGTCCTTCACATCCCTTGTAAGTTGGATTCCTAGGTATTTTATTCTCTTTGAAGCAATTGTGAATGGGAGTTCACTCATGATTTGGCTCTCTGTTTGTCTGTGATAGGTGTACAAGAACGCTTGCGATTTTTGTACATTGATTTTGTATCCTGAGACTTTGCTGAAGTTGCTGAAACAGCTTAAGGAGATTTTGGGCTGAGACAATGGGGTTTTCTAGATATACAATCATGTCATCTGCAAACAGGGACAATTTGACTTCCTCTTTTCCTAATTGAATACCCTTTATTTCCTTCTCCTGCCTTATTGCCCTGGCCAGAACTTCCAGCACTCTGTTGAATAGGAGTGGTGAGAGAGGGCATCCCTGTCTTGTGCCAGTTTTCAAAGGGAATGCTTCCAGTTTTTGCCCATTCAGTATGATATTGGCTGTGGGTTTGTCATAGATAGCTCTTATTATTTTGAGATACGTCTCATCAATACCTAAATTATCGAGAGTTTTTAGCATGAAGGGTTGTTGAATTTTGCCAAAGGCCTTTTCTGCCTCTATTGAGATAATCATGTGGTTTTTGTCTTTGGTTCTGTTTATATGCTGGATTACATTTATTGATTTGCATATGTTGAACCAGCCTTGCATCCCAGGGATGAAGCCCACTTGATCATGGTGTATAAGCTTTTTGATGTGCTGCTGGATTCGGTTTGCCAGTATTTTATTGAAGATTTTTGCATCAATGTTCATCAAGGATATTGGTCTGAAATTCTCTTTTTTGGTTGTGTCTCTGCCAGGCTTTGGTATGAGGACGATGCTGGCCTCATAAAATGTGTTAGGGAGGATTCCCTCTTTTTCTATCGATTGGAATAGTTTCAGAAGGAATGGTACCAGTTCCTCCTTGTACCTCTGGTAGAATTTGGCTGTGAATCCATCAGGTCCTGGACTCTTTTTAGTTGGTAAGCTCTTGATTATTGCCACAATTTCAGAGCCTGTTATTGGTCTATTCAGAGATTCAACTTCTTCCTGGTATAGTCTTGGGAGGGTGTATTTGTCGAGGAATTTATCCATTTCTTCTAGATTTTCTAGTTTATTTGCATAGAGGTGTTTGTAGTATTCTCTGATAGTAGATTGTATTTCTGTGGGATCGGTGGTGATATCCCCTTTTTCATTTTTTATTGCATCTATTTGATTCTTCTCTCTTTTCTTCTTTATTAGTCTTGCTAGCATTCTATCAATTTTGTTGATCTTTTCAAAAAACCAGCTCCTGGATTCATTAATTTTTTGAAGGGTTTTTTGTGTCTCTTTTTTCTTCAGTTCTGCTCTGATTTTAGTTATTTCTAGCCTTCTGCTAGCTTTTGAATGTGTTTGCTCTTGCTTTTCTAGTTCTTTTAATTGTGATGTTAGGGTGTCAATTTTGGATCTTTCCTGCTTTCTCTTGTGGGCATTTAGTGCTATAAATTTCCCTCTACACACTGCTTTGAACGTGTCCCAGGGATTCTGGTATGTTGTATCTTTGTTCTCATTGGTTTCAAAGAACATCTTTATTTCTGCCTTCATTTCATTATGTACCCAATAGTCATTCAGGAGCAGGTTGTTCAGTTTCCATGTAGTTGAGCGGTTTTGAGTGAGTTTCTTAATCCTGAGTTCTAGTTTGATTGCACTGTGGTCTGAGAGACAGTTTGTTATAATTTCTCTTCTTTTACATTTGCTGAGGAGAGCTTTACTTCCAACTATGTGGTCAATTTTGGAATAGGTGTGGTGTGGTGCTGAAAAAAATGTCTATTCTGTTGACTTGGGGTGGAGAGTTCTGTAGATGTCTATTAGGTCCACTTTGTGCAGAGCAGAGTTCAATTCCTGGATATCCTTGTTAACTTTCTGTCTCGTTGATCTGTCTAATGTTGACAGTGGGGTGTTAAAATCTCCCATTATTATTGTGTGGGAGTTTAAGTCCCTTTGTAGGTCACTCAGGACTTGCTTTATGAATCTGGGTGCTCCTGTGTTGGGTGCATTTATATTTAGGATAGTTAGCTCTTCTTGTTGAATTGATCCATTTACCATTATGTAATGGCCTTCTTTGTCTCTTTTGATCTTTGTTGGTTTAAAGTCTATTTTATCAGAGACTAGGATTGCAACCCCTGCCTTTTTTTGTTTTCCATTTGCTTGATGCATCTTCCTCCATCCCTTTATTTTGAGTCTATGTGTGTCTCTGCACGTGAGATGGGTTTCTTGAATACAGCACACTGATGGGTCTTGACTCCTTATCCAATTTGCCTGTCTGTGTCTTTTAATTGGAGCATTTAGCCCATTTACATTCAAAGTTAATATCGTTATGTGTGAATTTGATCCTGTCATTATGATGTTAGTTGGTTATTTTGCTCGTTAGTTGATGCAGTTTCTTCCTAGCCTCAATGGTCTTTACAATTTGGCATGTTTTTGCAGTGGCTGGTACTGGTTGTTCCTTTCTATGTTTAGTGCTTCCTTCAGGAGCTCTTTTAGGGCAGGCCTGGTGGTGACAAAATCACTCAGCATTTGCTTGTCTGTAAAGGATTTTATTTCTCCTTCACTTATGAAGCTTAGTTTGGCTGGATATGAAATTCTGGGTTGAAAATTCTTTTCTTTAAGAATGCTGAATATCGGCCCCCACTCTCTTCTGGCTTGTAGAGTTTCTGCCGAGAGATCAGCTGTTAGTCTGATGGGCTTCCCTTTGTGGGTAACTCGACCTTTCTGTCTGGATGCTCTTAACATTTTTTGCTTCATTTCAACTTTGCTGAACCTGACAATTATGTGTCTTGGAGTTGCTCCTCTCGAGGAGTATCTTTGTGGCGTTCTCTGTATTTCCTGAATGTGAATGTTGGCCTGTCTTGCTAGATTGGGGAAGTTCTCCTGGATAATATCTTGCAGAGTGTTTTCCAACTTGGTTCCATTCTCCCCGTCATTTTCAGGTACACCAATCAGACGTAGTTTTGGTCTTTTCACATAGTACCAAATTTCTTGGAGGCTTTGTTCATTTCTTTTTATTCTTTTTTCTCTAAACTTCCCTTCTCGCTTCATTTCATTCATTTCATCTTCCATCACTGATACACTTTCTTCCAGTTGATCGCATCGGCTACCGAGGCTTCTGCAATCTTCACGTAATTCTCGAAACTTGGCTTTCAGCTCCATCAGCTCCTTTAAGCCCTTCTCTGCATTGGTTATTCTAGTTATCCATTCGTCTAATTTTTTTCAAAGTTTTTAACTTCTTTGCCATTGTTTTGAATTTTCTCCCGTAGCTCGGAGTAGTTTGATCGTCTGAAGCCTTCTTCTCTCAACTCGTCAAAGTCATTCTCCATCCAGCTTTGTTCCGTTGCTGGTGAGGAAGTGCGTTCCTTTGGAGGAGGAGAGGCACTCTGCTTTTTAGAGTTTCCAGTTTTTCTGCTCTGTTTTTTCCCCATCTTTGTGGTTTTATCTACTTTTGGTCTTTGATGATGGTGATGTACAGATGGGTTTTTGGTGTGGATGTCCTTTCTGTTTGTTAGTTTTCCTTCTACCAGACAGGACCCTCAGCTGCAGGTCTGTTGGAGTTTGCTAGAGGTCCACTCCAGACCCTGTTTGGCTGAGTGTCAGCAGCGGTGGCTGCAGAACAGCAGATTTTCCTGAGACCACAAATTCAGCTGTCTGATAGTTCCTTGGGAGGTTTTGTCTCAGAGGAATACCTGGCCGAGTGAGGTGTCAGTCTGTGCCTACTGGTGGATGCCTCCCAGTTAGGCTGCTCGGGGTTGAGGGACCCACTTTAGGAGGCAGTCTGCCCGTTCTCTGATCTCCAGCTGCGTGCTGGGAGAACCACTGCTCTCTTCAAAGCTGTCACTCAGACAGGGACATTTAAGTCTGCAGAGGTTCCTGCTGACTTTTTGTTTATCTGTGCCCTGCCCCCAGAGGTGGAGCCTACAGAGGCAGGCAGGCCTCCTTGAGCTGTAGTGGGCTCCACCCAGTTCCAGCTTCCTGGCTGCTTTGTTTACCTAAGCAAGCCTGGGCAATGGCGGGTGCCCCTCCCCCAGCCTCGCTGCCGCCTTGCAGTTTGATCTCAGACTGCTGTGCTAGCAATCAGCGAGACTCCGTGGGCATAGGACCCTCCGAGCCAGGTGCGGGACACAATCTCCTGGTGTGCCATTTTCCAAGCCCATTGGAAAAGCGCAGTATTAGGGTGGGACTGACCCAATTTTCCAGGTGCCGTCTGTTACCCCTTTCTTTGACTACGAAGGGTAACTCCCTGACCCCTTGCGCTTCCTGAGTGAGTCAATGCCTCGCCCTGCTTTGGCTCGTGCACAGTGCGCTGCACCGACTGTCCTGCACCCACTGTTTGGCACTCCCTAGTGAGATGAACCCAGTACCTCAAACGGAAATGCAGAAATCACCCGTCTTCTGTGTCGCTCAGGCTGGGAGCTGTAGACCGGAGCTGTTCCTATTCGGCAATCTTGGCTCCACCCCCTGTGGTGGTATCTTCAATTCAGTATTTGTGATGGTTAATATAGAGTGTCAACTAGGTTGGATTAAAGGTTGGAAAGTATCATTCCTGAGTGTGTATTTGGGGGTGTCCTGAAGGAGATGATTGTGATGGCTAATATACAGGGTCAACCTGATTGGATTAAAGGTTACAAAGTATCGTTCCTGGGTATGTGTGTGGGGGTGTCGCCAAAGGAGATGAACATTTGAGTCAGTGGACTGGGAGAGGCAGAGCCACCCTCAATCTGGGTGGGCACCATCTAATCAGCTGCCATTATGGCTAGAATAAAGCAGGCAGGAGAAAATGGAAGAGCACTTGTTGAGTCTTCTGGCCTTCATCTTTCTCCCATGCTGGATGCTTCCTGTTCTTGAACATCAGACTCCAAGTTCTTCAGCTTTTGTACTCTTGGACTTACACCAGTGGTTTGCCAGGGGCTCTCATACCTTTGGCCACAGACTGAAGTCTGCACTGTCAGCTTCCCTACTTTTGAAGTTTTGGGACTTGAACTGATCGACCACTGGCTTTCTTGCTCCTCAGCTTGCAGACAGCCTTGTGTGGGATTTCACCTTGTGATCCTGTGAGGTAATACTCTGTAATAAACTCCCCTTCATATAGGCATCAATCCTACTAGTCCTGTCCCTCTAGAGAACCCTAATACAGTACCTACTTGAATGCATTGTTCATGGAGCACCCACTCTAAGTAATGCAGACATTTATTGTAAGTGTGTAATTCAATACTTTTTAGTAGATTGATAGAGTTGTGCTAGCATCACCACAATCCAGTTTTAGAACATTTCCATCACCCCCAAAACCTCCTCATGCCCGTTTGCTGCCAAACCTCACTCCTACTACCATGCCCAGACGTGTAGATCATGCCACAATAAAACTGTTAAAAAATAAAAAGTAACTCAAATAAAACATTATCATGTATTGCTTCCCTGTAATATTGATTGTATTATTGTAAAAAAAAAATATTGTAAAACTGAAAAAAGATAAAAGAGAAAAATCTCAATGCTACAGATCAAAAAGAGGAAAGGAATGAGTGTTAGCAGGCAAGTGCTTAATGATGGGGTCTGGAGATAACTGAAACTGGAGTAGGCCTACATTTTAAGGGTTTACTGAGAACTGTAGAAGCTAAAATGTGTAATACCTTTTCCTCACCCATCTCCAGGTCCACAGACAACACTCCTATGACAAAAAACAGATTAACAAGTGAAAAGTATAACAGATTTTTCAATCAAAATATTACATGACATGGGAGCCTTTAGAAATGAAGACCCAAAGAACCAAGGAAAACTATTTTTATGCTTAAATTCAATGAAGAATGGACCATAGTGTAGAAATGTGGTTGGACAAAAAGGGTATGATCTAGTGGTAACAAACTGGGAGGGACTTAGCAAGACCATTTGTTTAGATTCTTCTTAACCTC
This sequence comes from Symphalangus syndactylus, assembly GCF_028878055.3. NCBI lineage: Eukaryota > Metazoa > Chordata > Mammalia > Primates > Hylobatidae > Symphalangus > Symphalangus syndactylus. The sequence continues at coordinate 118,541,918 of NC_072447.2, read as the reverse complement.
CTTGTGTAGCATTTCTTCTTTCCTGTGTATGGGGCAGGACCCCTCTGGAATGTGGGTCTTATGGCCTACTGCTATGGTTTGAACATATCCCCCAAAATTCATGTGTGAAGAATTTAATCCCCAATGCAACAGTATTGAGAAGTAGGACCTTTAAGAGGAGATTAGGTCATGAGGGCTGTGCCCTCATGTATGGATGAATGCTGTTAATGTGAGACTGGGTTGGTTATCAAGGAAACAGGCTCCTGATAAATGGATGAGTTTGGCCCTCTTCCTCTCTCTCTCTCTCTCTCTGTCTGTCTCTCTCTCATGTGCTCTCCTGCCCTTCCATCTGTAGCCATGGGATGATATAGCAAGAAGGCCCTTGCCAGATGCAGGCCCCTCAATCTTAGACTTCTCATCTTCCAGACTATAAGGAATAAATCTTTGTTCTTTATAAATCTCCCAGTCTAGCAGCACAAAATGAATGAAGACACCTACTTTCAGGGGAGGTAAGTCAGAGAGTGACCTCTCTAAATTTTATGACTTGCTTTAGGGACTAGGAGTTCTAGCTTCTATGACCTGCCTTGTGGAAGAGGAATTCTAGTTTCTATGACCTGCACTGGGGGAGAAAGGAGGGCAGAATAAGGTGAGACAGAACTTCCTGCTCCTCAGGCCCTTGCTTCTGAGCACCATAATTTGAGGTATTGTGTTCTGAGCCCCACCAGAACCCATATCCCTGACACTTACAGGCCTGTACACTTTTCCCTAAAACCATACATTGATATCAAAATATTTTAGAGTCTAGGAGCAGCTTTCATGTAAGTTATTGCCTGCTCTGTAATATAATGTCCTAGTAGGTTTTGGAATTGAATCACAGTTAGAGGTAATGTTAGAATTTGGAGAAAATTGTTAGGGTTAGGGGTTGGAGCCATAAAGTTAAGAGCAGAGGTAGAATTACATATAGGGATAGTTTTAAAGATAAAGTTAGGGACAGAAATAATGTTATAGATAAAGCATGAGGACATGAATAGAATTAGCATTGAATTGAAACTTAAAGATAGGGTTAGCTTGAGTGAACAAAATGGGCTCACTAAGTTCCCTTCTCTCTGCTAAAGATAGAGCCTCTATCAATCAGCATTTTTTCTGGAGTAACTATAATGAGGAGAGGTTTCCCAGCAATCCAAATTGGACATGCAGTTTTATCAAGAAATTAGCATTTTTTTGTTAAGTCACTGAGTCTTTGTGATTTTTTTTTAAAGCAGCTTAGCCTAAGCTATGCAGATGAATTCAAAATCTAAAAATCTTAGTAAGATGCTGGATTGAGAATACATTTAGTAAGAGGATAAACCACAGAAAAAAATGTATTTCCTTTCACCTCTGTGTGATTTGATTTTGGCTGAAGTGGCAGCCAACCACGTTATTTTATGTTATCTAGGTGGTGAATGAAGCGGCTGGCAAATAATAAGAAATATATATTTGATCTCTGCACCCAGTTCCTGACACAGAGCTCCTAAGTCCCTTGGGATTTCCTGGGTGATAGGAGTGTCTTTTGTTCAAATGAGGCAACTCTTGGTGGGCTCCTTGATTGCTTCAGGATGGGGGCTGTTAATGACCAAGCCATGATTAGAAGCTTGGGACTTTTGGCCCAACAGCTATTCTTCAGGAAGGGGAGTAAAATTGGGAATTGAGTTAATAATCAACCATGCCTACATGAAGAGGCTACCATAAAAATCACTGAACTATGGGGTTTAGAGACCTTCTGGGTTGGTGAACTCATCCATTTGTCAGGAGTGCAGTACACTCTAACTCCGTGGAGACAGAAGCCCCTACACTCGGGACCATTCTCGACCCTGTCCTCTGTTCCTCTTCATCTGGCTATTCATTGGTATCCTTTCTTTTTAATAAACTGGTAAATGTAAGGAAAGTGTTCCTCGGAGTTCAGTGAGCCAGTATAGCAAATTATCAAACCTAAGGAGAGAGTTGTGGGAACCTCTAATTTGTGACCAAGTTGGACAGAAGAGTGGGTATCCTGGGCACTCAATATTTGCAAATGGCATCTGGAGTGAGGAGCAGTCTTGTGGGACTGAGCTCTTAACCCATGAGGTCTGTGCTAACTCTGAACAGTGTCAGCACTGGAGTAAATTGTAGGACACCCAATTGGTATCTGCAGAGAAGTGGATAATTTCTTGGTGTGGAAACCCCATACATTTGGTGTCAGAAGTGGAGTGTTCTAGAAACAAATTGTAGTTGTGGCGAACCTTTTCTACTCAATTAATACATTTTTGTGGATGTTGAGATTCCCTGCCAAAGATCTTGCCTTCAGGAAAGAGGTGTTTATTCCCAGGTGCTCAGATGTGAGCTGATAGCTCTCAGCTATAAGTCCTCTTTGGGAGTTGCCTTTGTTGAAGAAAGAGGCCTGGCATAAGATCACGTATTTCTTTTGGGGACAGTGGAGGTGTAGAGGCCTGGCCCTCTGATATGGTTTGACTGTGTCCCCACCCAAAATCTGATTTTGAATTGTAATCTTAATAATCCCCGTAATCCCCATGTGTCAAGGGAGAGATCAGGTGGAGTTAATTGGCTCATGGGGGCAGTTTCCCCCATGCTGTTCTTATGATAGTGTGTGAATTCTCATGAGGTCTGATGGTTTTATAAGTGTCTGGTATCTCCTGCTGCTTTCATTCTTCTTTCTGCTGCCCTGTGAAGAGGTGTCTTCTGCCATGAATGTAAGTTTCCTGAGGCTTTCCCAGCCATGTGGAACTATGAAGCAATTAAACCTCTTTTCTTTATAGATTACCCAGTCTTGGGTATTTCTTTATAGCAATATGAGAATTGGCTAATAAACACTCTCACCTCAACTTGTAATAATTCTGAAGGTTATCCTAGATTCAAAGCTCCCCATGGGGCTCTGCTAAGTGTGATATCGTTTTTTGGTGTTCATTCCTCTTAATTGTCTTGCCTCTGCTATTGTAATCTTTAAGTACATGCATAGTCAGGAAGAGTGGTACTTTCTGGTGTGTTTGTCTCTGTGAACTTCTTTCACAAGATTCAACTTAAGTTTCAGAGAAAAATAACATGGAGTGCTATGTTTTCCCCTCTGAAGGTGAAGGGGAAATAAGTCCTTAGTGTAACTCTATCACAGCCCAACTTTTACCTCTGTCCAATCCTAATTTCTTTCCTTCTCCCATGCATAGAGACCTCAAGATCACTTCCCAATAAACATCCTGCACACTTTTCTTCATCTGAGAATTTATATCCCAGGGGACCCAATCTATGTCTTAGAACTATTTATGTTTTGAGACTGCTATAGGTCATATAATATTTGAGAACCACTCTGATGCCACCTATTCCTGTTGATACACAAAAATATCTCTTTCTAATATAATCAGTTCTCTAGATCGGGGTCCTCAAACCCCTGGCTGAGGATGGATACTGGTCTGTGGCCTGTTAGGAACTGGGCCACACAGCAGGAGGTGAGTGGTGGGCCAGTGATCATTACTGCCTGAGCTCCTACACCTGCCAGATCAGCAGCATTAGATTCTCATAGCAGTGCAAACTCTATTGTGAACTACATATGTGTGAGATCTATGTTGCACATTCCTTATGAGAATCTCACTGATGCCTGATGATCTGAGGTGGAACAGTTTTATCCCAAAACCATCTCCCACCTTCACTTCACCGTCTGTGGAAACATTGTTCTCCAAGAAACTGGTCCCTAATGCCAAAAAGGTTGGGGACTGCTGATCCAGGTGATGGATGGGTTTACATATGTCTAGGGGAGAATACACAAGGAAAAATGGGCCTCAACCTTGGAAATTGCATTGGCCTAAGTGGGAGCTGGGAAACCACATGGATAAAAGAAACCTATTGCTACTTGATGGCAAGAAGCATTTTTCTTTCTCCCCTCAGACCATGAAGACCTTCTAGAGCTATAGCTGAGGCACTTCAGTGTTCTGCCCTCTTCCCTTCTACTGGTAGTAGTGACTCCTAGACTGGGCCATCAAGAAATTTCAGCCTCTCTCCATTGCCTCAGTGATGGGCTCAAGTAGCCCCTAGCTTTAGCAGAATAAGATATTTCTGGCCATGGGCAGCAGTAAACCTATTGTTTCAAGTGTCATTTCAACCTTTATCTCTTGACCTACTCGTAGGAACCGACCTACTCAGAGTTGCAGAGAAATGAGGTATTACTGCTTTTTTTTTTCCTCAGGGAACTGACATCATGCCAGTATTTTCTAGGCTCACCCAGCATCAGAAAAGCATATATGTTGAAAGAAAAGGTCAACGTATTCTGTCATCCCTGGTTCCAGGTATGGAAGAGGAGATTTGTTTTAGTATCATGTCTCAGATGATTTTGGTGGTATCCAAAGCCAGTTGATATAGGAGATAAATTAAGGTGATCATGCCACATCTCATGACTGAAGAACTGGGAGTTGTAACACCTAGTTTGACAACTGGAACAGATAACACAATTCCTGCAAATTTTCTTTTCTTTTTTTGAGAGTGTCTCGCTCTGTCTCCCAGGCTGCAGTGCAGTGGCATGATCATGGCTCACTGTAGCATCTATCTCCTGGGCTCAAGCAATCTTGCCTCAGCCTCCCAAGTAGCTGGGACTACAAGCATGCACCACAGTGCCTGGCTAATTATTTTTTTATTCTTATTGGAGATGAGGTTTTGCTGTGTTGCCCAGACTGGTCTCAAACTCCTGAACTCAAGTGATTCTCCTACTTCAGCCTCCCAAAGTGCTGGGATTACAGGCATGAGCCACCAGGCCTGGTACTTGCAAATATTAATACTCAATGAATACATGTTGAATGTAGAGAGGCTGCTAAATGTTGGAGACAAACCATCTACAGGATAAACACGGTCCTTTCTGTCCTTGAGGAGCTTAGATTCTAGTGGGAATAAGGCAGTACTGACACCTATAACAAGGAGAGCATGTGAACCAACCCAGTCCTTGCTCAAGTAAGGAAGGCAGAACAATTTGGGAGTGTGGTTATTTTGCTCATGAGGAATTGGTGATGCTGTTGTTGATATTGTTTTTCTCATTCACATCTCTCGTTTTTCCTCTGATGCTGTAGTCTTTGAGTACCTGCATTATTACTAAAAAGAAAGTGATCTTTTCTGGTTGCATTTGTCTTTGTCAACTTATTTTACAGGATTCAATTTCATTTTCTGTGAAAATGAAGTCAAGTGGTATATGTTTCCCTCAAAAGATTCTGGGGGAAAAAAGACACGTGACATATTAGCCAACATTTAATAAATTTAATAAATTAATAGGAAGTCTCACAAAACCTGTAGTGGATAACATACAGGAATTAGGAATAAGACAACACTTTGCAACCATTCACAAAAAATACCATTTGACAAAGGAGAAGAATTACAGAAAATAATATAAGGCAGTCTGTTGCACGTGTCTTACACAGATATACATATATAATACATCAAAATGATTTGTTTGATGGTAAATTCATCACCTTTACAATTACCACATGGACTTCTTTAAAACATTTATAAAAGTTTGTAGATTTAACATTGAAGGGTAAGATTTATATCCAAATGAGTATATTTGTTTCATACCAAACTGCACAGAACTTACGAATAGCACACAGTTGGAGGATAATTACCATGTTGGGTACTATTAAGTACTACTACTTGATGATACAAGAATCAATCATTAACAAATGTGCTGTAAGCTATTATCATTCAACTTATTGCTAGTGCTTTTGGAAATCTGTGATTTATACTTTATTTCTTTGTAAAACATGTGCTATGAGCTTGCCCTGATAGTTCAGAAATCAGATGTTTCCAATTTTTTCTAACAAACACTCACACTACTTCAGATCCGAATGCATGGTCTTTTTAAGGATTGCTGAAGGATTTTCTTCAGTCCTTTTTCTATCAGCTATTCTGCCCTACATTAATACAAATCGATGGATTCATGCAACATACACGGCATACATGCAGGACACCCTCTGTATGTGCAGAACTCATGCTAAATGCATGCTGTGTTTCTTCAGCCATTTTCATTTCGATAAGAAATCATCTCATTCTGCTTCATATAATTAATTATTTTAACATGCATTTCAACAGACCTAACAGGCAAGGCAGGTAGACTTGACTTTCATGTTATATTTGGGCATGCTCAAGCAATTGACTGATGTTTGGCAGTGTTGCAAATCAAATAGAGACTGTATGAGTTTCCTCAAATACAGCCGCTCTTCCACTGCCCTTGTGGCAGACTATTGGATTTATCTATGCTGTGTGTTGAGAACACAGACCAGGGGTTTTAGAAATTCAGATTTTTCATTAACCAATTTTAAGATACTGAGAGGCACATTCTCAGGTGTGTAAGTAACTGTCAAGCATAAGAACTAGCATCATGAATTCTTCCAAAATTTATCCACAGTTGTGTGAAATGGACACATATGGAAATACTGTTACTAGAAACACTTGTATACTCTGTACACAGCATAGACTGAATGGTCTGACTTTAGCAATGCTTGAAAACCTTTCATGGTTTAGAAACTATTAAAATGCTACTGAATTCTTAGAGAGCAGCAGGCCCACGAATGAAATGATGGCCAACACTTACTGTAACCCAACACTATATTTTAACAAAGATTTAAACTTCTGGTACATAATTGCAGTGCAATGAAGAGCTTGCCACTTTCACAAATTAGCTGCAGCCTTTTCCTGCACTAGAGAGTTTGGAAGGATCTGAAAATGAGATAAATTTTGTTTAAAATCCAAATGGAAACTCTGTGTTTCTGTAATCCCGAGTTCGGTAAAAGCATCTTTTTAATTACTTTTTTTTTTTTTCACATTCTAAGGGCCCAATTCTGTAGTCCTTAATCAAGTAAAACTTCCAAAGTTTCTACCATCTATACTTCCAATACAAGTTTTACTCAAAAATGGACTGCTAAATTAAGTCCTATAGATAGAGGTACCATAATTAAGAAAATATTTTAATAAGGCTCAAAATACTAATTTCACTTTGTGTGAAGCACACAAATTTCCAGGATGCTGAGATCAAAACCCAATTGATGTTGAATCCTGGATTGGAAAATAACTCCGGGATCTCATTTCCCAGTTTAATCATAGAATTAGGAATTTACTAAGGACCAGAATGAAAACACTAATTTCAGTTTGCTTGTTGTAATAATCAGAATTTGAACATTGTCCTTAAGAAGTGAAAAGCTATTTGGTGTATTACATCTCATTATCCTTCCACTTCTGTAGTCCTGGTTAACCAGCTGCTATGTTAAAATACCACTATGTTTAGGGACAGACATTGCAGTAAGTACCAACACAACATTCTGACAATGTCAAATTTTGCCCCTATGTGAACAACAAGACTAGGTTCTGCCTCTGACTCACTGACAGATGTATCAGAAAGCAGAACCTATCTTACTGTGTTTATATGTGTAGATGAGCAGAGCAAGAATTTAAAGTGTATATTTACTGTTAACCCAGAACAAATGTCCACTGAATTTGTTAATTTAGATGTGGTTGAAATATAACCACTGTCATGTGCCTCATTCTGGTCACCTGCAAATGCCACCTGAGATGAACATGAACATTGCCGTATTCACAAAAGAGAGAAAGGAATGAAGAAAGGAAAAAAGGAAGGAAAGAAGGAGGGAGGGCAAAAATAAACATTTTATTCATCAAACAATCAAAATAAGTTAGTCTCCATCTATTATAAACAGTAAATATAGAACCCTAAATCTCACTAATGTAGGCATGATTGTAAAGTACAAGGTTGCAAAGCTATATGTAAAAACTTTTTTTCAGACAGCAATATTTACATTAGTTAAGACCAACAGAAAAATTAAAGAAGAAAATTTTCCTACATACGTAGCTTGTACTGTAGGAAAAGACTGTGCTGTTCTTTCTCACACACTACTAATCCTTTCGCTAACCACACTGGAGGGATTTACTGATAACTCTAAATTCTCAACTTGCATCTCTATACCGGGCTCATTGTCACTGCCTTGCTTGATCACCGGTTCATTGGTATGCCGATAAATGTTAACATTAAGCTCCCTCCCAGACAAAGCAGTGGCCGCAACTCTTGGAATCTGCCTGACAGGAGGCTTTTTCTCTACCTTATAATTGCAGCGCAAATAGTTGGAGAATGCCCTTCGGTAAATTTTGTTGAAGAGTGTATACACCAGAGGATTGATTCCTGAACAAACATAGCCAATCCAAACAAACACATTCAGAAGCTTTTCCATGAGCTTTTGGTTACAGGACTTCTCACAAAGAACAGACAGAATATTGGTAATGAAAAATGGGCACCACATGATCAGAAACACAAAGAAAACAATCCCAAGGACTTTCGAAGCTTTCTTTTCATTGTTGATAGCCTGCATGGTGCCCCTAGGACGTCTCTCCTTCTTCTTTCTTCGGCGTGCGTTCTGGTCTTGGTTAGGGTTTGCGGAGTTCTCTTCCTCGGCCGTATTCCTCTTGCAGCACTTCAGGAAATCCAGACTTAGTCCAGGCGGTTCCTCGGTGTGGCCGTGCAGTAACATCAAAGCTTGTCGGCGCAGAACGTAGATCGTCAGGCAATACGTAATCACCATAATCGTCAGCGGTATGAAGAAAGCTACGAAGGACCCAATAAGAACGAAATTTGGGTCGTTGAGCACGCACGTCGTGTTGTTCACGAACACCTTGTCTTCATCCCTCAGTCCAATCACAGGGATAGGAACTGATACACCTAAAGGAAGAAAAATGGAAGGGCGTTGTTATAGCATATTGAAGGACTGAGCAGATGTATTCAACGGCATACATTAATTTGCGTTTTACAGAAGGAAATTCAGACCTGATATTTGTTGAAAGCTATTCACGGCATAATCGACAGTCACATGAAACACTAACAGTATGGCATCAGAAAATGATGGCGTTTTTCATGTTAGAAATGCCTTCTCCCTAAAAATTCTGTAGAAGGCATGGAATTACCCTCATTGATATTAACTATATTAGAGACACGGTTGTGTCAAAGGGTGGATTGTGTCAGATTTGTTGGATTTCCAGTTCCAAGAATCGTCCTGGCTCATGGAAGGCACTCGATAAATATTTGTTGAATCAATGAATAAATTCACATCTGTACTTGATGACATTAATAAAGCCAATCATTCTTTCTTTAGCATATCATCTTCCAAATTCAATAAAAATGAGACAAATACCACCTGTAATAGTAATAATAGCCTATTAGGGATGGCTGGGCTGAGTCTAACTACTATGCAGAAATAGTCAATAAGCAGAGACTGAAAAGATTCTCTTTTTAGCAAGGGTTTTTGTTTGTTTTATTTTGAGTCTCTGGGCATGAGCAATGTTTCAAAGTCAAGAGGGTAAAATGTAGAGTTGGGAGAGATGCAGTCCTCCAGTTTCTGTGTGGAATTTTGAGCATTTTTGTTTTTAAGAATACTGAGAGGTAGTACTCTAGGGAAGCACTTCCTTCAATAAATAGGCCCATAGTCAGAAAATATCAATGAGGAGGTGGGAGCAGAAGGTGATCTTGTGCCTGAGCATAAGTAAGATATCTGGAAGCTTTCAGAAATAACCACAGTAGGTCTTCAAGAGGTCCTGCATCAATGCATAGAGATAAATAGATCATAAGTAGAGATAGAGATTGCTGTCCTCTCTTGTGTCCACAGGAAGTCAAAGCCTGGGAAGTTCAGATTGTACTCGTGGAATTCCATCAGAGACTATTAGGAATCCTGGGCTGGTAGGTGTCACATCATGAACTGTGAGAGGAGACAGAAATGCATTCTCAGAGATCCTTGCTGACCTTAGAGAACACATGAGCAACTGTGACAAACCTGAAACAGAAAGTCCTTACCAGTTGCTTTAACATGCCTAGTCAGGTATAGAGTGTCTGGCTGGATGATCAAGAGGGAAAAAAAAATGAGTCAACGCTTCTTTGCTAGAGCTTGCTGAGAATGTTGACTGATGTTTGTTTAATCTCTGGGAAGATAGAAAGAAGAGAGTGTTTTGAAAGTGATCTTTAAGTCTTCTTCCTCAGACATGGAATTTCTAAAATGACTGGCCTTTTCCTAGAGTAGGAAGCCATGTAACAGGGTGAGGAAGCCACAACAGATATGACAAGACTTCCCTGGGTATTGGTCCATGCCTATCTATAGCTCTGAACCTAGGCACACCATTCAAGAAAGTAGGAAAGACTGAAAATGAGGAGGCACTGCAAACAGTAAGTCTCCTCAAGTAGTGCGTGGCCAGATCCTAAAGAAGAGACCTTTGCACCTGGATGGGGTGGAATGGCAATTATTAGAAAGAGAAAAGAGAAAGTGATTTTTCACTACGTTTGATGAAATGCCTGGGAAATTTCAACAGGAATTTGGGAATATAGAGTACAGCAGAACCACACAGAATATATTTCTTAAGAGTTTTTTAAAAAAAAAAAAAGCAGTTAAGAAAGCTGCCAGACTGTGTTGTTTAAATCTTCATTTGAAAAATCATAAACGTAAGGTAATCTCTAGAAAGAGTGCAGATCAAACATGCCCTAAAGACGTCAGTGTTGGCTTAACCTTAATAACATATTTTAGTGATGGATTAGTCTGCAGAAAGTTAATATAAGATTTTTAAAAGAAGAGTCTCTTTAAAAAAATTTACAAGAGAAAATGTTTGTTAGAGGGGGAACTTATATATTAAGAGATACTTAAAAGATCTATCAAGTAATTATAATATGTGGATCTTCTTGGGATCTTGATGAAAACAAAAACATGTTAAAAATTTTCATGACACAATTAAAAATCTGAACAGTGACTGGCCTTTGGATGATATTAAATAATTATTGTTCATTAATTTTTAGGTGAGGTATTGATATTGTGGTTATATAAAAAGACAACTCTTTTATTTTTAGATATACATACTAAAACACAGATGAAGTATTATGATGTCTGGAGTTATTTCAAAATAATACGGGAGGGAGAAGTGGATGAAAGTATGGATGAAACAAGACAGTCCACAAGCTGATAAATCTTGGAGCTGGATGATGAGTTCATGGGCTTTATTTTATAATTCTACTTTTGTAATCTTTGAAAGTCAACTATGAAACAGAAAGTTTAATAATTTTTTTCAATTAAAAAAGGAGAAAAGAAGACATAGAGGTCCTTCCTGAAACAACAGAGTAACATCACTGTTAAACCTCAGATTTTAAAAAGTCTCCAAAACTGATTGGCCACTGCTAACCTTGGAAGTGATTCCTTCCAGAGCAAAAAAAAATTTGGATCCTTAAGTAGAAACATTCAACCACCCGTTTGATAAAACTGTAGGGAAGAAGGCCATTTTCTGACAAAGTGTTGGTAGGAAACTCTGTTATACCTTTCCAGGTTCCTTGCGGCAAAAGCAATAAAGGATGCAGGAGTGGTGTTTCCCTCTTCAATCTCCTACCTTGCCAACCACCCAGCACCTTAGATACTACAGCGTGGGGCTACAGACTCAATGTGGGGAATTTGCTTTCACCCTGGAAGCATCACGACTGAGGCATGTACCTTCAATTTCCCACAGGAAATGCTGCACATATTCTAAGTATTCATAGACACACTTGGACGTTTCTGGGGAAGGCCTCACACACATGCCATAAGATTGGTGGAAGTTTGTATCACTCAGAGACCAACTCCGGAGTAATGTTAGCTCGCTTCTATTAAATGATTTATTCACTTGTCTAAGGGACTCTTGAGCCTAAAGTAGGCCTTGTCAAGGGACAGCAAGAGAGGGTGGCAAAGTCACTGTAGATGAGCTGAAGCTGTTATTGGGTAGATGAGGCCAATTTTATCCCTGGCATCTATTTGTATTATTTTTTGTGCATTGAGGAAAGGGTGATCCTAATAGCTGCCATTTATTGAGTGTATCCTATGTGCCAGGCACTGAGCCATGCATATTACTGACATTACAGATGTAGAATGTATTATCTCAATTTGGTTAAAAACTTTATAAGACAGGTATTATTTGGCAAAGTAGCTTAACCAGTTTACCAAATCTGCACTGTCATTAATTTTCTTTTGTTTTTAGAAACCATGAATGCAATCAACAAAACAAGAAGAAATTCAAGTTATTTCAAACATACGAGGAAATTATAAAAAGCAACAAAAAAAGCAGCATTAATAACAATATATGTTGTACACTGTCTTATTCAATACTTTAAAAAAAATAAAAGGTAAGTGTCAGCAGTTCTCAAAGTGTGGTTCAAGGACCCTAGGGGGGGTCTGAGACTGTTAGAAAGCTTGCTAGGTTTTCCTTTCCTAACTGTCTTTAAAACTGCATTTTCTTCATAAATTTCAACCAAAACAACATATCACAACTGTTCGAATGTGGATACATATATGAGAACCTAGCTTGCTTTCTGTCAAACAAGATATTAAAAGAGATTTTCAAAACTGTGGGCCGGGTGCAGTGGCTCACGCCTGTAATCACAGTACTTTGGAAGGCCGAAGTGGGCAGGTCACCTGAAGTCAGGAGTTCAAGACCAGCCTGGCCAACGTGGTGCAACCCAGTCTCTACTAAAAATACAAAAATTAGCCAGGGATGATGGCACATGCTTGTAATCCCAGCTACTCGGGAGGCTGAGGAAGGAGAATCGCTTGAACCCAGGAGGCAGAAGTTGCAGTGAGCCAAGATCCCGCCACTGTACTCTAGCCTGGGTGACAGAACAAAATTCCATCTAAAATAAATAAATAAATATAATAAATTTTCAAAACTGTAAAACAATGCCTGTTTTCTCTCTGATTTGTTTTGGAGATTATAGTTTTCAAAAATATGTTTTTATGTTAATCTTAGATGGGTTTATTATCATTATTGAAAATAAAATTATTCCTAAATATTTTAAACATTTCTCAGTTTTAATTTCTAATACCATAAATATCAATAAATATAAGCCCCATAAGCAAAAACTCTTTTGGAGTCCTCAATTATTTTGAAGAGTATAAAGGGGTCCTGACACCAAAGAGCTTGAGAACTGCTGTTCTATGGTAATGCATTAAGTTATTTAAGTGCTAGAGAGTTAAGTTCAGCAAATGTGTTAAGTTTGTCTTAGCATTTTTATTTCAACCAATAGTAATTCATGCGATATTATCTGTCTGGTAAATATAAATAACAGCAATACTGGCAACAAAACATTTTAAATTCATCATTCATTTTTATAAAAATTCTGAAAGGCACATGTTATTTGATGAAGTTAACTTCAGAAAAATTAAGTAAGTTTAGCAAATATCATGAGGCAATCTTCAATATTCTTGAAATTCCTGATTTGGCCAAAGAGGAAAAGTAGATATGAACTACCATTGAAAATATCAGGTGTCACTAACAATAATTCCAATAATAATAACTACCTTTTACTGAGGGCTTGTCATGCACTAAGCCACATATTTCACAATTGTTATATACTTTTATATATATTCTATTCAATCCGGACAAAAAAAATAAAAGAAATTATTAGGTGGAATCACTTAACCTTTCTGAGATTAACTTCAATAACTCTGTATCATCTTCCTTAGAATTTTAGAACCAACAAAGATAAGTTATAATTCATGTTGTGCTGCAAATCTTAGGTGTTTCTTCAACTAATAAACTGTCAAATATATTTCACATGCATTATCTAATTCAGTTATTGCAAATCTCTGAAAAGTGGTTATTATTTGTTAAGGTTACTTAAACTCTGAGAGGAAGAGTGCCTTCAGTAAACATATGAGTCTTACTTAGCATTTTAGAATATTAAATTCAGTAACATTGTTAAGTTAAAGCTTTACTGAAAATATCACATGTACTTCTACCACTATTTTATTCAAAATATAACCTTACCACTATTATAACTACTACTGCTGTTACAACTACTACAACTATCATTCATTGTTTATTATGAGTGCTTACTGACTCTGATACTTTGTCTGCATTACATACTTTACATGCATTATCTCATTTCAGCCTCTTAAAAGCCCATTGGTTGATGAAGTTATTTTACTGCAAAAGAGGTAAGTTCAGAGGATGTATAAAAATGTTTACATTATTTCTTAAAGCCTTGAATTCAAGCAACACAGATCAGTTCTCTCCAAACCGTAAGGTCATATGCCAATGATTCTAAGAGGCACATTTCTTTCAGATTTTAACATCTTTGAAATTGTGATGCTTCATACAACCCATAGTGTCTTACAATCATTGTTGGCCAGACAGTAGTCATTAGATAGTTGTCATTGTCAGTACATGTGTGAAACTGGTCTGAATAACTTCTTTTGACATCTTCTGGTAAGATCAAAACTACCAGCAGCAAAATTTGCAAAATAAGTATCAGCCACATGACAACAATTCAGTGTAAGTGAAAAGTTATGTCATTACAGACAAAGGGAAGGAGTGTTCTGAAGAAGACATCCGCAACAGTTTCAAAGGCCACAGAGAGGTCTAGAATTTGAAACATTTTCTCTGTCTTTGAAAATGAAGAGGTCATTGGTGATTATAGAGAGAACAATTATAGTGAAGACAGGAAACAGACTGCCAAGAGATGAATAATAAATCATGATACAAAAGAGATTATAGAATACGTTTCCTAGAAAAGCCCGATAAACATCAGAATGAAAACATAGGGAAATTATTGTTAACCTGCAGGGTTGTCTGTTTCCATGTGTTATTTTGCATGGAGAGGAAATTTTTTTCAAGGATACCTAGAAAACCATACTATTTCAGGCTGACAGGAGTTGTTGAAGTCTGGTGATGCTGCAGTCATTGTCATTCATATGGCTCCTGGCAAACCCACGTGTGTTGACAGTATCTCAGACTATCCTCCTCTGAGTCATTTTGCCCTTCATGATATGAGATAGACATCATATCATGATGATGTGTCATCAAAGCAACGGACAAGAAGGCTGTTGGAGCTGGCAAGGTCACCAAGTTTGACCAGAAAGCTCAAAAGTTTTAGATGAATATTATCCCTAATACCTGCCACCCCAGTTTTAATCAGTGGTGGAAGAATGGTCTCAGAACCATTTGTTTCAATTAACCTTTTAAGTTTAATAGTAAAAGACTGGTTAATGATAACAATGCATTGTAAAACCTTCAGAAGAAAAAGAGAATGTTTTCTGGACCCTCTTTTTTTCGCATGTGGCAGTTTTAAGTTTTTAGTTTTTAAAATCAACACTTTTTAATGGAAATGCCCTGACCAAAAATCTGTCACAGAATTTTGAAACCCATTAAAATAAAGCTTAATGTGAGAAAAAAAAGAAATATCCAAGGGTGTCATATCAGATACCATGGAGGACAGAAGATAAAATCATCTTTAAAAAGAATAAAGTAAAAACTAGAGCAACAAACGCACATCTGTCAACCCACAATTTTATGTTCAGTGATCATATACTTCATAAATGAAGGTAAAATTAAGACTTTTTCACGTCAACTAAAGCTGAGAGAATTTGTTGCCAAAAGAACTTCATTAAAAGAATGCTAAGGGGACCAAGATGGTTGATTAGAAGCAGCTACAGTCCACGGCACTCACAGAGAGGAACAAAAGGCGTGAGTGAATACAGTATCTTTAACTGAAATATCCAGGTACTCACTTTGGGACTGATCAGGGAAACAACTCAACTGATGGAGAACAAAGAAAAGCCGGGTGGGGCAACGGCCCACCTGGGAGCAACACAGAGCCAAGGGAACCCTTACTTCCAGTCAAGGGAAGCAGTGAGTGATTGTGTGACTGTGGGAAATGATGTTCCTCCCACGGATCTTTGCAACCCACAGATCAGGAGATCCCCTTGTGAACCTATGCCACCAGGGCCTTGGGTCCAACACAGAGCTGTGTGGAGTCTCGGCAAAGCAGCTGTTCAGGCACACAGAGACCCAAGAGCTTTACATAATCCGACCCCAGGATCCCCAACAAAGGTGTCTGCAACTCAGGCAAGGTGGGAGGTCCGTACATACCACTAGGAAGGGGGCTGAATCTGGGGAGTCAAGCAGCATTGTCCTGTGGGCCCCACTTCCATGGCATTTCACAAGATAAGACCCACTGGTTTGGAATTCCAGCCAGCCACCAGCAACAGGGTGGAGCCTGCCTGAGATAGCGCATTCCTATACAGAAACAACAGGCAAGCTGAGAGCCAAAGAATGAATGAATTCCCATTCACAAGTGCCACAAAAGGAATAAAATACTTAGGAATATAGCTAATAAGGGAAGTGAAGGACCTCTTTAAAGAGAACTACAAACCACTGCTCAAAGTAATCAGAGATGACATAAACAAACGGAAAAACATTCCATGCTCATGGATAGAAAGAATTGATGCAATCAAAATGCTCATAACTGCCCGAAGTTATAGATTCTATGCTATTCCCATTAAACTACCATTGAAATTCTTCAAAGAATTAGAAGAAACTTTAAAAATTCATATGAAACCAAAAAAGAGCCCAAATAGCCAAGGCAATCCTAAGCAAAAAGAACAAAGCTGGAGGCATCACGTTACTCAACTTCAGACTATACTATTCGGCCACAGTAACCAAAACAGCATGGTACTGGTACAAAAACAGACACATAGACCAATGGAACAGAATAGAGATCTCAGAAATAAGATTGCACACCTACAACTATCTGATATTTGACAAACTTGACAAATACAAGGAATGGGGAAAAGATTTCCTATTTAATAAATTGTGCTTGGAGAACTGGCTAGCCATATCCAGAAAACTGAAACTGGACCCCTTTCTTACACCATATACAATTATCAACTCAAGCTGGATTAAAGACTTCAATGTAAAACCTCAAACTACAAAAACCTCAGAAGAAAACCTAGGCAATACCATTCAGAATATAGGCATGGGCAAATAATTTAAGATGAGGACACCAAAAGCAATTGGAACAAAAGCAAAAATTGACAAATGGGATCTAGTTAAACTAAAGAGCTTCTGCACAGCAAAATAAACTATCATAAGAATGAGCAGACAACCTAAAGAATGGGAGAAAATCTTTGCAACCTGACAAAGGTCTAATATCCAGAGTGTACAAGGAACTTAAACAAATTTACAAGAAAAAAATGACTCCATTAAAAAGTGGGCAAAGGACATGAACAGGCACTTCTCCAAAGAAGCTATTCATGTGGCCAAGAAATATATGAAAACAAGCTCAATATCACTGATCATTAGAGAAATGCAAATCAAAACCACAATGAGATAGCATCTCATGTCAGCCAGAATGGCGATTATTAAAAAGTCCAGAAACAACAGAGGGTGGTGAGGTTGTGGAGAAAAAGGAACACTTTTACACTCCTGGTGGCAGTGTAAATTAGTTTAACCACTGTGGAAGACAGTGTGGTGATTCCTTAAAGACCCAGAGGCAGAAATACCACTCAACACAGCAATCCCATTACTGGGTATATACCCAAAGGAATGTAAATTATTCTGTTATAAAGATACATGCACACATATATTCATTGCAGCACTATTCACAATAGCAAAGACTTGGAACCAACCCAAATGCCCATCAATGATAGACTGGATAAAGAAAATGTGGGGGGGTGGAGCCAAGATGGCCGAATAGGAACAGCTCCAGCCTACAGCTCCCAGCGTGAGCGGCACAGAAGACGGGTGATTTCTGCATTTCCGTTTGAGGTACCAGGTTCATCTCACTAGGGAGTGCCAAACAGTGGGTGCAGGACAGTCGGTGCAGCGCACTGTGCTCCAGCCAAAGCAGGGCGAGGCATTGACTCACTCAGGAAGCACAAGGAGTCAGGGAGTTCCCTTTCCTAGTCAAAGAAACAGGTAACAGACGGCACCGGGAAAATCGGGTCAGTCAAACCCTAATGCTGCACTTTTCCAACAGGCTTGGAAAACGGCACACCAGGAGATTGTGTCCCGCACCTGGCTCGGAGGGTCCTATGACCATGGAATCTCACTGATTGCTAGCACAGCAGTCTGAGATCAAACTGCAAGGCGGCAGCGAGGCTGGGGGAGGGGCGCCTACCATTGCCCAGGCTTGCTTAGGAAACAAAGCAGCCAGGAAGCTGGAACTGGGTGGAGCCCACCACAGCTCAAGGAGGCCTGCCTGCCTCTGTAGGCTCCACCTCTGGAGTCAGGGCACAGACAAACAAAAATTCAGCAGGAACCTCTGCAGACTTTAATGTCCCTGTCTGACAGCTTTGAAGAGAGTAGTGGTTCTCCCAGCACGCAGCTGGAGACCTGAGAATGGACAGACTGCCTCCTAAAGTGGGTCCCTGACCCCCGAGCAGCCTAACTGGGAGGCACCCCCCAGTAGGGACAGACTGACACCTCACTAGGCCAGGTACTCCTCTGAGACAAAACTTCCAGAGGAACTATCACACAGCTGAATTTGTGGTCTAACAAAAGTCCACTGTTCTGCAGCCACCGCTGCTGACACCCAGCCAAACAGGGTCTGGAGTGGACCTCTAGCAAACTCCAACAGACCTGCAGCTGAGGGTCCTGTCTGGTAGAAGGAAAACTAACAAACAGAAAGGACATACACACCAAAAACCCATCTGTACATCACCATCATCAAAGACCAAAAGTAGATAAAACCACAAAGATGGGGAAAAAACAGAGCAGAAAAACTGGAATCTCTAAAAAGCAGAGCACCTCTCCTCCTCCAAAGGAACGCAGTTCCTCACCAGCAACGGAACAAAGCTGGATGGAGAATGACTTTGATGAGTTGAGAGAAGAAGGCTTCAGACGATCAAACTACTCTGAGCTACGGGAGGAAATTCAAAACAATAGCAAAGTTAAAATCTTTGAAAACGAATTACACGAATGGATAACTAGAATAACCAATGGAGAGAAGGGCGTAAAGGAGCTGATGGAACTGAAAGCCAAGTTTCGAGAACTATGCAAAGATTGCAGAAGCCTCGGTAGCCGATGTGATCAACTGGAAGAAAGAGTATCAGTGATGGAAGATGAAATGAATGAAATGAAGTCAGAAGGGAAGTTTAGAGAAAAAAGAATAAAAAGAAATGAACAAAGTCTCCAAGAAATTTGGGACTATGTGAAAAGACCAAACCTACGTCTCATTGGTGTACCTGAAAATGATGGGGAGAATGGAACCAAGTTGGAAAACACTCTGCAAGATATTATCCAGGAGAACTTCCCCAATCTAGCAAGGCAGGCCAACATTCAGATTCAGGAAATACAGAGAAGGCCACAAAGATACTCCTTGAGGAGAGCAACTCCAAGACACATAATTGTCAGATTCACCAAAGTTGAAATGAAGGAAAAAATGTTGAGGGCAGCCAGAGAGAAAGGTTGGGTTACCCACAAAGGGAAGCCCATCAGACTAACAGCTGATCTCTCGGCAGAAACTCTACAAGCCAGAAGAGAGTGGGGGCCGATATTCAACATTCTTAAAGAAAAGAATTTTCAACCCAGAATTTCATATCCAGCCAAACTAAGCTTCATAAGTGAAGGAGAAATAAAATCCTTTACAGACAAGCAAATGCTGAGTGATTTTGTCACCACCAGGCCTGCCCTAAAAGAGCTCCTGAAGGAAGCACTAAACATGGAAAGGAACAACTGGTAACAGCCACTGCATAAACATGCCAAATTGTAAAGACCATTGAGGCTAGGAAGAAACTGCATCAACTAACGAGCAAAATAACCAACTAACATCATAATGACAGGATCAAATTCACATGTAACAATATTAACTTTAAATGGAAATAGGCTAAATGCTCCAATTAAAAGACACAGACTGGCAAACTTGGATAAGGAGTCAAGACCCATCAGTGTGCTGCATTCAGGAAACCCATTTCACGTGCAGAGACACACATAGACTCAAAATAAAGGGATGGAGGAAGATCTATCAAGCAAATGGAAAAAAAAAAGGCAGGGGTTGCAATCATAGTCTCTGATAAAATAGACTTTAAACCAACAAAGATCAAAAGAGACAAAGAAGGCCATTACATAATGGTAAAGGGATCAATTCAACAAGAAGAGCTAACTATCCTAAATATAAATGCACCCAACACAGGAGCACCCAGATTCATAAAGCAAGTCCTGAGTGACCTACAAAGGGACTTAAACTCCCACACAATAATAATGGGAGATTTTAATACCCCACTGTCAACATTAGACAGATCAACAAGGATATCCAGGAATTGAACTCAGCTCTGCACAAAGTGGACCTAATAGACATCTACAGAACTCTCCACCCCAAATCAACAGAATATACATTTTTTTCAGCACCACACCACACCTACTCCAAAATTGACCACATAGTTGGAAGTAAAGCTCTCCTCAGCAAATGTAAAAGAACAGAAATTATAACAAACGGTCTCTCAGACCACAATGCAATCAAACTAGAACTCAGGATTAAGAAACTCACTCAAAACCCCTCAACTACATGGAAACTGAACAACCTGCTCCTGAATGACTACTGGGTACATAATGAAATGAAGGCAGAAATAAAGATGTTCTTTGAAACCAATGAGAACAAAGACACAACATACCAGAATCTCTGGGACACATTCAAAGCAGTGTGTAGAGGGAAATTTAGAGCACTAAATGCCCACAAGAGAAAGCAGGAAAGATCCAAAATTGACACCCTAACATCACAATTAAAAGAACTAGAAAAGCAAGAGCAAACACATTCAAAAGCTAGCAGAAGGCTAGAAATAACTAAAATCAGAGCAAAACTGAAGGAAATAGAGACACAAAAAACCCTTCAAAAAATTAATGAATCCAGGAGCTGTTTTTTTGAAAGATCAACAAAACTGATAGACTGCTAGCAAGACTAATAAAGAAGAAAAGAGAGAAGAATCAAATAGATGCAATAAAAATTGAAAAAGGGGTTATCACCACCGATCCCACAGAAATACAATCTACCATCAGAGAATACTACAAACACCTCTATGCAAATAAACTAGAAAATCTAGAAGAAATGGATAAATTCCTCAACACATACACCCTCCCAAGACTAAACCAGGAAGAAGTTGAATCTCTGAATATACCAATAATAGGCTCTGAAATTGTGGCAATAATCAATAGCTTACCAACCAAAAAGTCCAGGACCTGACGGATTCACAGCCGAATTCTTCCAGAGGTACAAGGAGGAACTGGTACCATTCCTTCTGAAACTATTCCAATCGATAGAAAAAGAGGGAATCCTCCCTAACACATTTTATGAGGCCAGCATCGTCCTCATACCAAAGCCTGGCAGAGACATAACCAAAAAAGAGAATTTCAGACCAATATCCTTGATGAACATTGATGCAAAAATCCTCAATAAAATACTGGCAAACTGAATCCAGCAGCACATCAAAAAGCTTATACACCATGATCAAGTTGGCTTCATCCCTGGGATGCAAGGCTGGTTCAACATATGCAAATCAATAAATGTAATCCAGCATATAAACAGAACCAAAGACAAAAACCACATGATTATCTCAATAGATGCAGAAAAGGCCTTTGACAAAATTCAACAACACTTCATGCTAAAAACTCTCAATAAATTAGGTATTGGTGGGACGTATCTCAAAATAATAAGAGCTATCTATGACAAACCCACAGCCAATATCATACTGAATGGGCAAAAACTGGAAGCATTCCCTTTGAAAACTGGCACAAGACAGGGATGCCCTCTCTCACCACTCCTATTCAACATAATGCTGGAAGTTCTGGCCAGAGCAATCAGGCAGGAGAAGGTAATAAAGGGTATTCAATTAGGAAAAGAGGAAGTCAAATTGTCCCTGTTTGCAGATTACATATATATCTAGAAAACCCCATTGTCTCAGCCCAAAATCTCCTTATGCTGATAAGCAACTTCAGCAAAGTCTCAGGATACAAAATGAATGTACAAAAATCACAAGCATTCTTATACACCAGTGACAGACAAACAGAGAGCCAAATCATGAGTGAACTCCCCATTCACAATTGCTTCAGAGAGAATAAAATACCTAGGAATCCAACTTACAAGGGATGTGAAGGACCTCTTCAAGGAGAACTACAAACCACTGCTCAGTGAAATAACAGAAGATACAAACAAATGGAAAACATTCCATGCTCATGGATTAGAAGAATCAATATCGTGAAAATGGCCATACTGCCCAAGGTGATTCATAGATTCAATGGCATCCCCATCAAGCTACCAATGACTTTCTTCACAGAATTGGAAAAAATTACTTTAAAGTTCATATGGAACCAAAAAAGAGCCGGTATTGCCAAGTCAGTCCTAAGCCAAAAGAACAAAGCTGGAGGCATCACGCTACCTGACTTCAAACTATACTACAAGGCTACAGTAACCAAAACAGCATGGTACTGGTACCACAACAGAGACATAGATCAATGGAACAGAACAGAGCCCTCTGAAATAATGCCGCATGTCTACAAGTATCTGATCTTTGACAAACCTGACAAAAACAAGAAATGGGGAAAGGATTCCCTATTTAAGAAATGGTGCTGGGAAAACTGGCTACCCATATGTAGAAAGCTGAAACTGGATCCCTTCCTTACACCTTATACAAAAATTCATTCAAGATGGATTAAAGACTTACATGTTAGACCTAAAACCATAAAAACCCTAGAAGAAAGCCTAGGCAATACCATTCAGGACATAGGCATGGGCAAGGACTTCATGTCTAAAACACCAAAAGCAATGGCAACAAAAGCCAAAATTGACAAATGGGATCTAATTAAACTAAAGAGCTTCTGCACAGCAAAAGAAACTAACACCAGAGTGAACAGGCAACCTACAGAATGGGAGAAAATTTTTGCAATCTACTCATCTGACAAAGGGCTAATATCCAGAATCTACAATGAACTCAAACAAATTTACAAGAAAAAGACAACCCCATCAAAAAGTGGGCGAAGGACATGAACAGATATTTCTCAAAAGAAGACATTTATGCAGCCAAAAAACACATGAAAAAATGCTCATCATCACTGGCCATCAGAGAAATGCAAATCAAAACCACAATGAGATACCATCTCACACCAGTTAGAATGGCCATCATTAAAAAGTCAGGAAACAACAGGTGCTGGAGAGGATGTGGAGAAATAGGAACACTTTTACACTGTTGGTGGGACTGTAAAGTAGTTCAACCATTGTGGAAGTCAGTGTGGCGATTCCTCAGGGATCTAGAACTAGAAATGCCATTTGACCCAGCCATCCCATTACTGGGTATATACCCAAAGGACTATAAATCATGCTGCTATAAAGAGACATGCACACATATGTTTCTTGCGGCACTATTCACAATAGCAAAGACTTAGAACCAACCCAAATGTCCAACAACGATAGACTGGATTAAGAAAATGTGGCACATATACACCATGGAATACTATGCAGCCATAAAAAATGATGAGTTCATGTCCTTTGTAGGGACATGGATGAAACTGGAAAA
Source organism: Symphalangus syndactylus (assembly GCF_028878055.3). Lineage (NCBI taxonomy): Eukaryota > Metazoa > Chordata > Mammalia > Primates > Hylobatidae > Symphalangus > Symphalangus syndactylus. Next base: position 118,518,603 of record NC_072447.2, on the reverse strand, counting down.
CATCATTCTCAGTAAACTATCGCAAGGACAAAAAACCAAACACTGCATGTTCTCACTCATAGGTGGGAATTGAACAATGAGAACTCATGGACACAGGAAGGGGAACATCACACTCCGGGGACTGTTGTGGGGTGGGGGGAGGGGGGAGGGACAGCATTAGATATACCTAATGCTAAATGACGAGTTAATGGGTGCAGCAAACCAACACGGCACATGGATACATATGTAACAAACCTGCACATTGTGCACATGTACCCTAAAACCTAAAGTATAATAATAAAGTAAAATAAAAAAAAAAAGAAAATGTGGTACATATAAACCATGGAATACGATGCAGCCATAAAAAGGAATGAGATTATGTCCTTTGCAGGGATACGAATGCAGCTGGAAGCCATTATCTTCAGCAAACTAACACAGGAACAGAAAAGCAAATACCTTGTCTTTTCACTTAGAAGTGGCAGCTGAATGATGAGAACACATGGACACATAGCGGGGAGCAATACACACTAGGGCCTGCCAGCAGGTGAGGAGGGAGGGCATTAGGAAGAATAGCTAATGGATGCTGAGCTTAATACCTAAGTGATGGGATGATCTATGTAGCAAACCACCATGGGACACATTTATATATGTAATAAACCTGCACATCCTGCACGTGTATCCCTGAACTTAAAATAAAAGTTGGAAAAAAAAAGAATGCTAAAGGAAGTTCTTCACGCTGTAAAAAGTAGTACCAGGTGGAAACTCACAGCTACTGGAGGAAAGAGGAGCACCTGAAATGGTAAACATGTAAGTAAACAGACTACTTTTTATTTTTTCCTAATTTCTTAAAAGGTGAGTGAGGTTTTGAGGCACGAATGAGTTGATTTTAAAGTTGTGTCTATGACATATGTTGCAAGAGCATACATGACAATATTAACAGAAAGAACAGGCTTGAAAAATCAAATTATACATTTTAAGTTTCTTACATGTCTAAAGTCTAAAGTGGAAAATTAGTACATTATTAAAATTAAGGATGCTTATAAGATATCCGATGGCAATCCTTAAATCCACCTAGGTCAAATAAAAATACTTAAGAATATATAGATAAAAAGTCAGTAAAGGAACTAAAATGCAATGCTAAACATATTTGGTAAGCAGAAGAGAAGGCAGGAAAAGAGAAACAGGAGAACAAAAATTAAATGAAGCAAAAAAAAAATGAATAGCAAGATATCAGACTTAAACCTAGTCATATTGATGATTACATAAAATGTAATTGATCCAAATAGTTTAGTTACGAGGCAGAGATTTTCAGATTAAGATAAAAGAGAAAGATGATCAGTTGTCTTAAAAGAGACAAACTTTAAATATGAAGACATATGTAAGTACAAAGTTAGAAATTATAGAAAATTATATATTGTATGAGTAGTTATTACAAGAAAGGTAGCATGGCTATATTATTGTCAGACAAAGTGTATTTCAAGACAAGCAATATTAGCAGAGATGAAAATGGGTATTCACAATAATAAAAGGACAAATTCAAAAGTAAGGCATACAAATCCTAAATGTGTTTCCCCCAATGACACAGCTTCAAAATATGTAAAGCAAAATCTACAGAACTAAAGGAAGAAATGAACAAATCCACAATCATCATTGGCATTTTTAACATTCCTTTCTCAGTAACTGTTTGAAAAAGAAAGTAAAGATATAGAAAATACAAACACTGTCAATTAGATGTGATTGACATTTACAGAACACTACACTGAATGCTTCTGAATATACCTTCTTTAAAATGTTCACATGGAATGCTTATCAAGATAAGTCATATGCTGAAGCATAAAATATCTCTCAATAATTTCTAAAGACTGAAATCATATAGTATGTTCTTAGCAACAGAATTAAATAAGAAATTAATGACAAATAAGATATTGATCACTCATTTCCCACACCTCATCTAAATAACTGGAAAATCAAATTACAACCATCTAAATAGCTCATGTGCCAAAAAAGAAATCACAAAAAAAATTGGAAAAATGTTTGAGAATAATTTGTTGAACACACAGCATATAAAATTTGTGGGTAGGGCAAAAGCAAAATTTAGAGGATTGTTTTCTTTTTTTGAGACAGAGTCTCACTCTGTTGCCCAGGCTGGAGTGCAATGGCATGATCTTGGCACACTGCAACCTCCACCTCCCAGGTTCAAGCGATTCTCCCTGCCTCGGCATCCCAAGTTGCTGGGATTAGAGGCACTGGCCACCGCTCCTGGCTAATTTTTGTATTTTTAGTAGAGACAAGGTTTCACCATGTTGGCCAGGCTGGTCTAGAAATCCTGACCTCATGTGTTCCGCCCGCCTCAGCCTCCCAAAGTGCTGGGATTACAGGCGTGAGCCACCACACCCAGCCTAGAAGAAATTTTAACAGTAAATGTCAATATTCAAAAAGAAGAAAGAATGGTTAAAGTTAGTAATCTAAGTTTCTGCAGTAAGAAACTTGAAAAAAAGAAGAGGAAATTACATCCTACATACAAAGAAGGAAACGGATAAATAAGGAGTAAAAATCAACGAAAGAGAAAACAGATACATAATAAAGAAACCTCACAAACCTAAAGTTGGTTCTTTGCAAAATTTAATAAAATGGATCAATCTCTACCAAGACACACCAAGAAAAAGGAAGGAGAAAGAACACAAATTACCAGTATCAAGATAAAAGAGAGTACATCACTACATAACCTACAGATATTTTTAAAAAGAAATACTATGATCAATTATGATAAGTTGCATGATCTACTACCTCATGTATAATGTAAGAATAATATAACAGCGTAAGTTCATTTACACCCCCAACATATGTCATTGTTTTCATATGATTTATTTCTAAATATGGCATAACTCCACAACACTGTTATAATTTTTTTCACTTATTACTAGACTTTAAAAAATGTAAGAAGGGATGTACACTTTCTATATGCTTCAAACATTTTATGTCCTCAGTGTGTCTTTCCTCCCTTTCTGAGATCAATGCATATTAGAGCACTTGTCAGTGCCTCACAGATTGTTGATGTTTTGTTTATTTAAAAAATAAATCTGGCTGGGCACAGTGACTCACACCTGTAATCCCAGCACTTTGGGAGCCTGAGGCGAGTGGACCACTTGAGGTCAGGAGTTCGAGTCCAGCCTGGCCAACACGGTGAAACCCCGTCTCAAATAAAGATACAAAAATTAGCCGAGCATGGTGGTGTGTGCCTGTAATACCAACTACTCGAGGCTGAGGCCTGAGAATCGCTTGAACCCAGGAGGCAGAGGTTGCAGTGAGCCGAGATCATGACACTGCACTCCAACCTGGGTGACAGAGCAACACTCTGTCTCAAATGAATAAACAAATAAGGTAGATAAATAAATGAATAAATAAGATAGATAAATAAGGTAGATTTATTGAAATATAAATACCTTATTGAAATATAATTTACAAGTACATAAAAACACACAGATTTCAAGTATACATTTACATGAGGCTTTACAAATGTATATATCTGTGAAATCACCATCCCAATTGAAATATAGGACATTTTCAAGCCTGCAGAAAGTTTTCTTATCTTCTTATCTAGTCAATTTTCCCCACCTCAAGAAATGACTATTTAGATACTTATCAGTATAGGTTTACCTGTTTTAGACTTTACATAAATGGAATCATACAAGATCTACACTTAAATATCTGGCTGCTTTTGCTCATCATAATGGCTATCACTTCACCCATATTTTTGGTTGTGTCACTAGTTTTTCTTTCTATTGTAAATATTATTCCTTTGAAGGAATTGTTGCTTATCCTTTCACCTGTTGATAAACATTTGATATATTTTCTGTTTGGGATTATTATGAATAAAGTAGTTTTAAAAGTCATGATAAGATTTTTTTGTGTGTAGACATATATGTTCGTATCATTTGGGTAAATGTAAGCAGTGGAATTGCTGGATGATAGGGTGGATGCATGTTTAACTTTCTAAGAAACTGACAAAGTACCATTTTGCAGTCCCATCCGCAATGAAAGTTTCAGTTGCCACTAATTCTTGACACCCCTTGGTAGTGTTAGTCTTTTCAATTTTAGCCATTCTAGTGGTGTGAAGCCAGTTCTCATTGTGGTTTTAAAGTTGCATTATCATCACAGTCTATGACACTGAACAATGTCTCATATACTTACTGCCATTTGGATATATTCTGTTATAAAGTGTTCAAGATTTTTCCCATTTTCAGTTGAGTTGTTTGACTTATTTTTAAGAGCTCTTTATATATTTTGCATACAAGTCTTTTGTCCGCTATATCTTGCCTATATTTTCTCTGAGTCTTTGGCTTGTCTTTATTTCCTTAATATTGTCATCTTTCAAAGAACAGTTTTTAATTTTGAAGTTCAATTTGTCAACTTTTAATTTATTTATGTGTTTTGTTTCCTATTCAAAGCATATTGGCCTATGGCAAGGTTATGAAGATATTCTTTTATATTTTATCTATAATAATTTTGCTTTTAGATTTTATATTTAGATTGATGACCTGGCTTAAGGTAATTTTGTATATACTATGAAATTGAAGTCAAGGTTAATTCTTTTATACCAATTTGTACATAAGCCTCAGAACATTTATCGAAAAAAACATTTTTCTTATTTAATTATCTTGGCACTCTTTTGGAAAACTGATAGTTTATGTGTGAGTATATTTCTGGACTATTTTTTAAAAAATTGCGTTGATTTATTTTCTTTATTCTTGTGCCAATAACCACTCTCTTGATTACTTTAGCTATATTGTATGTCTTGAAATCAGATAAATGCTCTTAGCTTTTCTTCAAAATTATTTTAACTCTCCTAGGTCCATTACTTTTCCTTATAAATTTTAAAATCAGGCTGGGCACAGTGGCTCACACTTGTAATCCCAGCACTTTGGGAGGCAGAGGCGGGCAGATCACCTGAGGTCAGGAGTTCAAGACCAGCCTGGCCAACATGGTGAAACCCCGTCTCTACTAAAAAATACAAAAAAAGTAGCTGGTACTCGGAGAGGCTGAGGCAGGAGAATGGCGTGAACCCGGGAGGCGGAGCTTGCAGTGAGCCGAGATTGTGCCACTGCACTCCAGCCTGGGCGACAGAGCGAGACTCCGTCTCAAAAAAAAAAAAAAAAAGTAGCTGGGTGTGGTGGCGGGCACCTGTAATCCCAGCTACTTGGGAGGCTGAGGCAGGAGAATTGCTGGAACCAGGGAGTCGGAGGTTGCAGCGAACCGAGATCATGCCATTGCATTCCAGCCTGGGCAACAGAGTGAGACTCCATCTCAAAAAAAAATAAAAATAAAAATAAATAATAAAATCAGTTTGTCGGTAATTTATAGATTCAATGCCATCCCCATCAAGCTACCAATGACTTTCTTCACAGAATTGGAAAAAACTACGTTAAAGTTCATATGGAACCAAAAAAGAGCCCGCATCGCCAAGTCAATCCTAAGCCAAAAGAACAAAGCTGGAGGCATCACACTACCTGACTTTAAATTATACTACAAGGCTACAGTAACCAAAACAGCATGGTACTGGTACCACAACAGAGACATAGATCAATGGAACAGAACAGAGCCCTCAGAAATGATGCCGCATATCTACAACTATCTGATCTTTGACAAACCTGACAAAAACAAGAAATGGGGAAAGGATTCCCTATTTAAGAAATGGTGCTGGGAAAACTGGCTAGCCATATGTAGAAAGCTGCAACTGGATCCCTTCCTTACACCTTATACAAAAATTAATTCAAGATGGATTAAAGACTTATATGTTAGACCTAAAACCATTAAAATCCTACAAGAAAACCTAGGCAATACCATTCAGGACATAGGCGTGGGCAAGGACTTCATGTCTAAAACACCAAAAGCAATGGCAACAAAAGCCAAAATTGACAAATGGGATCTCATTAAACTAAAGAGCTTCTGCACAGCAAAAGAAACTATCATCAGAGTGAACAGGCAACCTACAGAATGGGAGAAAATTTTTGCAACCTACTCATCTGACAAAGGGCTAATATCCAGAATCTACAATGAACTCAAACAAATTTACAAGAAAAAAACAAACAACCCCATCAAAAAGTGGGCAGAGGACATGAACAGACACTTCTCAAAAGAAGACATTTATGCAGCCAAAAAACACATGAAGAAATGCTCCTCATCACTGGCCATCAGAGAAATGCAAATCAAAACCACAGTGAGATACCATCTCACACCAGTTAGAATGGCCATCATTAAAAAATCAGGAAACAACAGGTGCTGGAGAGGATGTGGAGAAATAGGAACACTTTTACACTGTTGGTGGGACTGTAAACTAGTTCAACCATTGTGGAAGTCAGTGTGGCGATTCCTCAGGGATCTAGAACTAGAAATACCATTTGACCCAGCCATCCCATTACTGGGTATATACCCAAAGGACTATAAATCATGCTGCTATAAAGACACATGCACACGTATGTTTATTGTGGCACTATTCACAATAGCAAAGAGTTGGAACCAACCCAAATGTCCAACAACGATAGACTGGATTAAGAAAATGTGGCACATATACACCATGGAATACTATGCAGCCATAAAAAATGATGAGTTCGTGTCCTTTGTAGGGACATGGATGAAACTGGAAAACATCATTCTCAGTAAACTATTGCAAGGACAAAAAACCAAACACCGCATGTTCTCACTCATAGGTGGGAATTGAACAATGAGAACTCATGGACACAGGAAGGGGAACATCACACTCCGGGGACTGTTGTGGGGTGGGGGGAGGGGGGAGGGACAGCATTAGGAGATACACCTAATGCTAAATGACGAGTTAATGGGTGCAGGAAATCAACATGGCACATGGATACATATGTAACAAACCTGCACATTGTGCACATGTACCCTAAAACCCTAAAGTATAATAAAAAAAAAAAAAAAAAAAAAAAAAATCAGTTTGTCAGTTTCTGAAACTAGCCTGATGTGATTATTTTTGGATTAATACGAATCTATAGATTAATTTAGATATATTAATAGATTATATTTTAATTTTTAGATTTTTCAATTCAAGAACATGTAATATCATTCCATTTATTCACTTTAATTTCTCTAAGCTATGTTTATATGTATAGAGGGTTCTCATATATTTTCTCAGGGTACTTTTTTTATGATACTATAGATACAGATTATTTAATTTTTCAATTACTTGTTGTAAGTATATGGAAATACCACCTATGTTTGTGTGTTATACGATCTGTTATCCAGGAAGCTTGCTAAATTACTTATTGATATTAGTAAAGCTTTCATTTTTGTAGATTCCTTTAGTTTCACATAGACAATTATTTTGTCTTCCGGTAAAAATGTTGTGTTTTCTTTCCAGTCTTTTTTACTTTTCCTTATTTAATTTTTTGCCTTACTGTATTGCCTATGAATTAAAGTGAAACAAAATGGAAAGAAACAGAAAATTGAAATTGCTCTTCATCTACTAAGGTAATTAAATGACATTTGAAACTCCCTCCAGAAAAAGAATTCAGATGCAAATGGCTTCATTGGTGAATTCTGTCAAACATTTAAGAGAGAAATATTACCAATTTTATGTGAACAGTTTCAGATAATGGAAAAGGAGGATATATTTCTAACCAATTTTATGATTTCAGCATAACTGATATGAAAAGCTGATAAGGACTTTGCAAGATAAGTAATTTATTGAACAAAATCATTTATGTACATAGATGTACAGATCTTCAGTAATATATTAGGAATTGAAATCCATCAATATATAAAAAGTATATCATGATCAGATGGGGCTTTAATCTCTAGATTGTTCCCAAGAATGCAAGGATGTTTCAAGAATGTATACCAGTCAAATAAATTATCCACGTTAATAAGATAAATAAGAGAAAAAAGTATACTATTAGATCCTCTCAATAGAATTTAAAACATCATTTATCAAAAGTCAATATCTATTCTCGATAAAAATTCTCTGAAAACTAGGAACAAAGATACTTCTCCAGTTGATAAAAAGATATATTCTTATAAAAAATCAACAGCTATTGCCAGACTAAATTATGATACATTGAAGGATCTCTTCCTGTGATCAGGACATACAGCATGAATTTATATTTAGATTTAACGATCTCTCTGTGGTTCCCTTTCTTCCTGAGTTCCCTTACTAATTTTCAATTTGTGTCTTTGATTGAATGCATTCTCCAACCTATCCTAAATCTCATTACAAATTTTGCCTCAATCCTAGGCTGATCTTTAAACTCCATAGGAACAAAGGAAAGATGGGAGGAACACACTAAAAAGAAGCAACTAGAAGTCAAGAAAACTGAAAAGAAATGTCAGCTGTCGCACAATGTGGGGGACACAGGTTTTATAGTTTGAGTCCAGAAAGTTAAATACCTACTAGATATAAAAAACAATAATCTTCACAATAAGAAACAAGCTCCAGAGTGTCAATGTATAACAATATCCAGTTTTCAATCAAAAGTTGACAACGAAACAGAAAGTGGGAACCATAAACTGTAAAAGGGGAATTTAATATAAATAGACCATGATTGGTCACAGATGTTTGATTTAAAGATCCAAATGTGAAAACAGGTATTTTAAAATATGTTCAATAAGTTCGAGGCAAATATGGTATTAATGACAGAAAAGACAACAATATCAATAAAGAAATGACACCTATAAAAAGGCCAAGTGAAAATTATAATGTTCATAAAATTAAATTACCAAAATAGCAAAAAAAACAAAATCACTTGATGGGACAAATGCAATTTTGAAGGCTAGAAGAATCAGTGAGTAGGGAATAAAATGATACAAAATATGAATTAAGCCTGAGACTTATGAGATAATACTAAGTGGCTTAATATATGTATAATTTGGGCCCCAGACAGAAAGGAAAGAAGCAGAATAAATGTTTGAAGAAATAGTGGCCAATAACTTCACAAATTTGTGAAAAATTTTAACCCACATTTTCATAAAGATGAATTCCAAATAGAATAAACAGGAGAAATCACACCTACAAGCATCACAGTCTGCTGAATTTAAAAGAGAGTAAGAATATTTAAAAAGAAGTAGGAAGAGACATATTTCATACAAGGGAACAATTACGTAATTATCAGCTTATCTCAAGAAAATATGAAGGACAGGACACACTCAAATATCAAATTAAAAGTGCTGAAACAAAATAACAGCCAACCAACAATTCTGTATCCAGTAAGACTATCCCTCAAAATTGAAGGTGAATTGAAAATATTTGTAGATAGCAAAAATTGAATTATTGATTGCAGATATGCACTATGAGAAATGTTAGTGGAAGTCCTTCAGGCTGAAAGGAAATGACATGAGATAATAACTCATGAAAACCGGAAATAATGAAGGGAACAAGAAATGGTAAGTGAATATGTGGTTAAGTATAATATAAGGTAAAACTCTTTTTATTTTACAAATATGCGATTTACTGCAAAAATTACAACATTCTGTAAGTGGCTTTATAATGTAGACACATGTAATATATTTGACAACAATCCACAAATGATGGGAAGAGGTAAATGCAACTATACTTTTTCAAAGTTCCTATATTTCTTGTTCTAAGAAGTAAGTAGAGATGAACATTTGGTAAAATAGGATAAGTTATAGAAGCATACCATATTTTCTAGCTCAATAATTTAAAAATAATTCAAATATATCTAAAATGCCAATAGTGGAATTGAAATTGCATACTAAGAAATTTATTTAAAACAAGAAAAAGCAGAGTGGCACCTGTGAAAATGTTAGAGTAAGTCCCTTCAAAAATTTGCCTCTCTATAAAAGCAACAGAAAAATTGGAAAAATAGATTCAACATCATCAGAACTATAAAAACGAACCCAAAACTTGCAGCAACACGGGAAACATTCATTCAAGATAATTGTCTCAATATCACTAAGAACCGTTCCTTTCCCATCCCCTGCTCTCCAGATCAGCGTCAGTCCTAAAAAATCACAGCTGACCCTCCTGGCACTGAGAGTAGCAAAATGGAGCTGGAGATCTCTGAAAGCCATGCACCTAAAAAATTGTCATTATTTGACTTTTCTAGTAGCGTCCTGGAAGAACCAACACAAAAGGCTTATTTCATTTCATTTGACTTGGAGTTCAACCAGTGCTAAGAACTTCTCCCTGAGGAGCATTTCTGGAAAACATTTACTGGCAAATGTTTTAACATTCCAGCTGCCCGAGGGAATTATTTACAGTTGGGGAAAACAATAGACTAAGCAAAATGAATAAAAGGAAAAAGTGAGAAATAAAATGTCCAGAAGGGCTTTGAAAAGCTCCAACATGATTCTTCATAATCTAAAAGGACACTTGCAAGTGTAGGATTTTATGCATTCCCCAAACAGTCGGATTGCTTAGGAAAGACCTGAGAGGGCCTTAAGCTCTCACTTCTGTCTGACCTTGAGGCTCTGTGCAAGTAAGAGAAGCCCATGGCAGAATGGTATACTGATTGGCTGAATGCTGAAGATGTGCCCCAACAGTAACACAGAACTCCTTAGCAAAAACTGAGAGATTTATTTGTTCCAGGCAATTAAGGTAATCTCTGTCCAATTATCAGCTGGCCTCTAAGCTAATGGAGCTGAGACTTCATTGATAAAGAATATACACTCTGCAGAATTACTTCAGGAAAGTCAGTAAACAATAACTACCACAATAGATAGTGAAAACAGCCAATCCTGAGGAATGATGAGAATCTAATTTCCAGAGTTACCACATTATAATATTTAAATTGTCCAAGTTGCAATAAAAATATGTGAGAATTTCAAAGAAATATGAATGTATGGCTCTTACACAGGAAGAGAAGTAATGAGTAGAAACTGTCTCTGTGAAAACGTAGATATTTGGCTTACTGGAAAAAGACTTTAAATACATGATTTAAAATATGTTCAATGAACTGAAGGTAAATATGTGGTATATCCATAGAATTGAATATTATGAAGACATAAAAAAAGATGAAGTGAGGTCCACTTTTGGCATGACAACATGAAGAACTCCACAGATTTACTCTCCACGAAAACTAGTGGAAATTATGGAAGAACAATAATTTAAACTTTCTGAAAATCGTCCTGGGGACATGCAAAATTTGAAGAAACATTTGTTCAAGGAAATCTAGTAGAGCTCAGTAAGAACAATGAGAGTCTATGGTGTTTGAACCATAACCCATCCTGTTCCTCCCCATTCCCAATGCAGGAAGATAGAAACTTCACTCAGATTGGTAGAGCTAATGCACAAGGTTCCCCTTATCCCCAGTTCCCAGTCAAGGATTTATATTCCTAGGAGAGGCACAGCATCAGCATTTTTCATCCTACTACCAGCTACCTGTTGCTGAGGATAATGTCTGGGTAAGTGTAGCTGAGAAGCGGTCACTCTACTTTTCTACTTGATCTCTACTCATACAGTAGAAGCTCCAGCTTGGGTATGGTGCTGCTGAAAATACTGGGTCCCGAATTGCCATTTTCCCACCTGATAAGATAGGGGTTCATGTCAAGAGAAGCAAGCCTAAAGACCTATGGCTACTGCCTACCCCTTTCACTTAGCACTCAAATTCTAGATTGGGACTACTACTCAGAGAGAAGAACACCATTACACATCTACATATCTAGGAAAGTCAATTAACTAAAAGTTGGAAAAATACAAAGAGATCCACAGATAAACTAGTCAAAATACTGAAAGCCAAATACATGGAGAAAAATTTGGGAGCAACAAGGGTAAAGGGCCCATCACTTACAATAGACACACAATGAAATAAACAGCTGGCTTTTTTTTTTTTTTTTTTACAGAGTCTCACTCTGTCACCCAGGCTGGAGTGCAGTGGTGCAACCTTGGCTCACTGCAACCTCCACCTCCTGGGTTCAAGCAATTCTCCTACCTCAGCCTCCGGAGCAGCTGGGATTACAGGTGCCTGCCACTACACCCAGCTAATTTTTTTAGTAGACACAGGGTTTCACCACGTTGACCAGGCTGGTCTCAAACTCCTGACATCGCGATTTGCCCACCTCGGCCTCCCAAAGTGCTGGGATTATAGGTGTGAGGCACCGCGCCCGGCCAACAGCTGGCTTTTAATCAGAAACAATGGAGGGTGGAAAGTAATGGGATAGTATATTCAAAAATGCCTAATGAAGAAAAACAAAATGTCAACCGAGGATCCTATATCCAGCAAAGCTATGTTTAAAAACAAAAGCAACATAAGCACATTCTCTGAGAGAATTTTGCTAGCAGACCTGCCTTCCAAAAAATACTAAATGAAGTTCTTGAGCTGAAGGCAAGTGACCCCAGACAATAATACCAATATAAAAATACAAAGAATATCTATAAAGAAATTTTTAACTATAGAAGACAGTATAAATGCATACATTTCTCCTTTCTTGGCTGATTTTAAAAGCAATTGTATAAAAAAGTGTACAATTGTGAAGGTTGCCATAATCAAAATGGATTCGTTAATATTAATGAAACCTTGACAAATAGAGCCAGGAAAGGCCATGAAGAGAGAGTTCTCATGTTGGTATATCTGATAACAAAACTACCACAAAAGTCTGCAAAAAACATCACAACTTCACACAAAAAAATACCTCTACAGTGTCATCTACCCAGCAAACTACCTGTCTAACCTCAGACTGGCATCATTCTTGTTATTAATCTTTGTAGACAAGAATAACTATTTCAAAACAATTATGTAATCCATCTGATTTTTTCCTTTAAAAGCCTTTGTCTTTGTTCATCTCATTAAATATGCACATTTTTTACTATGGCATGCATATTCCCATTGCAATGCTGTATCCCCAAATAAACATCTTTTCTTTTAGAGAGCTTCTCTTGGTTTGTTATTTAAGTTGACATAATGTATGCTTGACTATATACCTTACAGAAATGTAAACGCATTTGTCAATGACAGCTAAAAAGATGTAGGTGGGGGCAAAGCTATAATGGGCTAAATAAATGATTCTAGATGGTAACTTGAACCCATAGGAAAAAATCTGAAATAAGATTAATATAACAAAAGACATAAATATGAACTTGCTCCTTTCCTCTATGAAATTCTTTAAAAGACATAAAATTACATAAAGTAATAATTATAACAATATATTATTGAGCTTGTAAAATATATTGATGTGATATGTATCATATGTAATATATGATATATAATACTTCAGAAACGGGAAAAAGGAATAGAGTTACATAGGAGTAATGTTTCTAAATCTTATTGGAATTAAGTCAGTACATATATGAAGCTGATTCTGATAAGATATATATGGTAAGCCCTAGAGTTGCCACTAAAGAAATAACTAAAAAGAAATAATTAAATAAATTAAAATGCTACATTAGAAAATATCCACTTACCGTAAAAGCAAGCAGTAAAGGAAGAATATAAGGAAAAAAGACATGAGACATATAGAAACAAAATGTAACATGGCAGACCTAAATCAAACTATATCACTAATAACATTAAATGTGATTAGACTAAAAATGTAATCAAAATGAAGAGATAGTAAGATTGAATAAAATCATGATCCAACTAATGCTATGCACAGGAGGCACAATGTATATACAAATCTATATACAAATATATTGAAATTAAAAGATGGAAAATGAATCATGCAAAGAGCAACCACAAGAGAGCTAAAGAGGATATACTAATTAATATCTGACAAAATAGATTTCAAAACAAAAATTTACTAAACACAAAAATTTTATAATGTTAAAGGGTCAATCCATGAGTAAGGTATAACAATTTTATACATATGTGTACCAATAACAGAACACCAAAATGCATGAAGTGAAAATGGAAAGAAATGAAGTGATAATTAGATAATTCAACAATAGTTGAACACATCAATACTACATTTTATGATTTGAAAGAACAAGTAGCCAAACAATCGACTAAGAAATAGATGACTTGAACAACTCTATAAATCAATTACACCTAAAAGACATCTGTAGATCAATCTACTCAACAACAGAATATATATTCTTTTTAAAAATATATTTGTCTGATAAAATTTATTTTTCTTGAATTCATTTTAGCTACATCACTAATTATATGGATTTAATAAAGATTTTTACATAATTGGTGTTCAATTGACAGTAATAACCTAAATGAGTAAAATGAAAATATATTTATAAAAGTATACATTAAAACAAGCATACAATTTAAAAGTTAACATTTCCATATACTTTTGAAAAATTCTTTCTTTTAAAATATTAAAAATTAAAATTAAAGTGCAAGCTACCAATGTAGAAAATGAATATCCGTTTTTAAATCAAACTTTTTTATACAAAGCCAAAAATCTAAATTTGGATCTTAAAAAATCTAATTACAGTTGCGTGTGGCTTAATGATGGGCACATCTTCTGAGAAATGTGTTGTTAGGTGATTTTGTTATTGTGTGAATGTCACGGAGTGTACTTACACAGACCTAGATGGTATAGTCTACTACACACCTAGACTCCTGTATAGCATGCGACTGTACTGAATACTGTAGGCAATTGTAATACAATGGTGAATATTTGTGTATCTAAACATAGAAAAGGAACAGTAAAAATACAATTATATAGTTCATGGCTATTTATTTTACATAATTTTTATTATATTTATGTATATACATATTTTACTTTTAAGTTTAGGGGTACATGTGCAGGTTTGTTATATAGGTAAACTCATGTCATGGGTGTTTGTTGTACACATTACTTTGTCACCCAGGTATTAAGCTTAGTACCCATTAGTTATTCTTCCTGATCTTCTCCCTTCTCCCACCCTCCATCCTCTGGTTAGGGCCCAGTGTCTGTTACATTCTTCTAAAGTGCACCTTGCACATTCTCCAGGCTGGATTATATGCTATATCATAAAACAAACCTCAACAAACTTTAAAGGATAAAGAATATGAAGCATGTTCTCTGAACATAACAAAATGGAATTACAGATCAATAATAGAATGAGATCTGAGAGAATCACAAATACGTGGAAATTAAAGCACATGTTCTAAATATCTAATGGAACAAAGAATAAACCAAAGGAGAAATTAGAAAATACTTTTAGAGGAACCTTCATACTGGTTTCCATAGTAGCTGTACTAATTTACATTCCCACCAAAAGTGTGCAAGGGTTGCCTTTTCTCCACATCCTCAGCAATACTTGTTATCTTTTGTATTTTTGGTAATAGCCATTTGAACAGGTATCAGATGTCATCTCATTGTGGTTTTAATTTGCAGTTCCCTGATGATTAGTGATGCTGAGCATTTTTTTTTATATGTGCCGGCCATTTGTATGTCTTCTTTTGAGAAATGTCTATTTAGATCATTTGCCCATTTTTATTTGGATTGTTTCCTTGCCATTGAATTGTTTGAGTTCCTTACATATTTTGAATATTAACGTATTATCAGATGTATGGTTTACAAACATTTTCTCCCATTCCATAGGTTCATTATGAGAAACAGTATGGAGGTTTTTAAAAAATTAAAAATAGGACTAATATATAATCCAGCAATCCTACTATTGGATATATATCCTAAGGAAATGAAATCAATATGTTGAAGATACACCTGCACTCCCATGTTCATTGCAGCATTATTCACAGTAGCCAAAATATGGAATCAAACTAAATCTTCATCAGTGAATAAACGAATAAATAAACTGTGGAATATATACACAATGAAATATTATTCAGCCTTAAAATAGAAGGAAATCCTGTCATTTGTGGCAACATGAATGAATCTGGAGGCCATTATGCTACATGAAATAAGCCAAGCACAGAAAAACAAATACCGCATTATCTCATTTATATGTGAACTCTATAATTAAAGTCTAACTCATAGAAGCAGACAGTATAATAGTCCTACCAGAGGTTAGGATGGTTTGAATAGATGCTGGTTCAAGGATACAAAATTTCAGTTAAAAAAAAGGGGGAAATAAGTTCTAGGACTCCATTGCATAACATGGTGACTATAGTTAATAGCAATGTATCGTATACTTGAAAATTGCTAAGAGAGTAGATTTTAAGTGTTCTCACCACAAAAAGGATATGTATGTGAGGTAATGCATATTTCAATTAGCTTGATTTAGTAATTACACAACATATACATATTTTAAAAACATGATGTACATAATTAATATATATACTTATTTGTCAATTAAAAAAGAAAAACAAAAGAAAATACTTTTAGGTGAATAAAAATAAATACACAGCATACCCAAACTTACTGGATGCAATTACACAGGGCTTAGAAGTTTATTTATCATTTTAAATGCCTGTATTAAGAAAAAAAGTCTCAAGTCAATAACCTGAGCTTCCATCTAAGATACTTGAAGAGCAGCAAAATAAACATAAGGCAAGCTGAAGGGAGAGACTTGTAAAGATTAGAGCAGAAATTAATGAAATAGAGAATATTAAAACAATACAGAAAATTAATGAAAATAAAGCTGATTCTTGAAAAGCTCAACAAGATTGACAATCTTTTGGTTAGATTGACCAAGAGATGACAGATGATAGATAAACAGATAGATGGATGGATGGATAGATAGGTAGATAGATGACAGATAGATAGATAGATGCTTAAATTATTAGGATCAAAAATGAAAGCAGGGACATTACTGCTGATCTTTCAGAAATATGGATTATAGGAATATTATTAACCATTATATGGCAATAAATGAGATAACTCAGATAAAATGGTCAAATTTTTAGAAAGATGCAACCTACCAAAAATGACTCCAAAAAAGACAATGTGACTGGACGTATACCAAGTAAACACACTGACTACTAACCCAAAACTATGCACAATGAAAAGTTCATAACTTATGGCCATAAAGATGACTTTACCAGTGATAAAAATTTAAAGATATTAAAAGTTACATAAATATATAAAAAGTTTAAAGAAGAAATAATACCAGTTCTTCCCAAACTTTTCCAAAATATTGTAGAGAAAGAAACATTTCTTAACTCATATTATGAGGTCAGAATTACCCTGATACCAAAACGAGAAGAAGACAACACAAGAAAACTATGGATCAATATTTCTTAGGAATATGGACACAAAAACACCAACCAGAACACTAGTACACTGAATCCAGCAACATATAAAAAATTATGCACCATGATAATGTGGGCTTTGTCCCAGGTATGCAAGGTTGGTTTCGCATCTGAAAGCCAGTTAAAGTAATATACCATATCAATAGAAGTAAAAAACACATGATCATCTCAATAAATACAGAAAAAACATTTTAAACATATCTACTTCCCTTTTATGATAAAAGTCACTCCTCAACATAGAAATAGAAGGAAACTCATCAACTTGATAAAGGGCATTTATGAAAAACCCACAGCAAACATCTTAATGATGAAAGACTCAATGCTTTCCTCGTAAGATAAGGAGAAAGTCAAGAATATTCAGTCTGGCCCCTTTCATTTATCATTGTACTAGAGGTTCTACGGACGGAAATTAAGCAACAAAAAGAAAATGCATCTAGATTGGAAAGGAAGAATTTAAAACTATCTTTGTTAGAAGATGACATGTCTTGTATATAGAAATTCTAAGGAATCCACTTAAAAAGTATTAGTACTAATAAATGAACTCAGAAAGGTTACATGATATAAAGTATACATAATTTAATTTGTGTACACTTGCAATGAACAATCCAAAAATTAAATTAATAAAGTAATTCAGTTTATAATATAATTGAAAAAAATAAAAGTACTTAGGGATAATTTTAACCAAAGAAATGCAAAACTTGTATTAATATATTTAAATCTATAAAACATTGTTGAAAGAAAATAATTTAAGTAAATGGAAAAAATCCTCATGCTCATGGATTAGATATGAAATAGTTAAGATGACAATACTTCCCAAAGTTATCTAAAAACTCAACAGAATTACTATCAGCATCCCAGATGATTTCTTTGTAGAAATTGTCAAGCCTATTATAAAATTCATATGAAATTGCAAAGGACTCAGAGTAGCCAGAGTAATAGTAATCTTCAGATAAAAGAGCAAAGTACGAGGACTTGCACTACCTGATTTTCAAACCAACTACAAAGCAGTGGTATTCAAGACCAGATGGTACTGACATATATATAGACATATAGATAAATGGAATAGAATTGAGAGGCTACAAGTAAACACATGGTTTCTATGTAACTGATTTTCAACAGAGTGTCAAGAAAATTCAATGAAGGAAAGAATATTCTTTTCAACAAATGGTGCTAGGATAACTGAATACCAACATGCTAAACAATAAAATCATACCCTTATCTTGCACCATTCACAGAAAAAAAAAACTCTCAAAATAGTTCAAAGACCTAAAAGTAAGGGGTAAGACTGTACAACTTTTAGATGAAAACATGGGACTAAATCTTCATGACTTCAGCTATGATAATGTTTTCTTGAATATGACACTAAAAGCACAAACAACAAGGTAAAATAAAGACTTTATCGAAATTAAAAAATTTTGCACTGCAAATGATACCGTCAAGGACAACTAAAAGAATGGGAGACAATAATTTCAAATCATTATGTGTCTTTCATCCAGAATATTTTTTACAATCCTGACGATTCAGTAGTAAGAGATAGATAACCCAATTAAAATTGGGCAAAGGATCTGAAAACGCATTTCTCCAAAGAAGATATGCAGATGGCCTATATGTATGTGAAAATATGCTCAACATCATTAGCTATTAGGGAAGTGCACACCGAAACCACAATGAGATACTACTTTACACACAGTAGGATGAACATAGTCATAATTATAGACAATAACAAGTATTGACAAGGATGTAAAGAAGTTGGAATCCCCCTGCATTTGGAAAACAATTTGGCAGTTACCACGTGACCCAGAAATTCTCTAGTTATATACCCAAGAGAATTAAAACAAGTATTTAAACAAAATCTTTGATTAGTGTTCATAGCAGCATTATTTGTGATAAAAGGTATTGGCTACGAGCCAAAGGTCAATCAGCAGAATGAAAAAAAATTGTGATATATTCTTACAACAGAGTATTCATTCATCATATAGAAATAATTACAGATACAGACTCCAACATGAATAAACCTTGAAAACATTATTCTAACTGAATATGCCAGTCACATAAGACTACATATTACATGATTGCAACTGTATGAAATTCCAACTATTGCCAGACTAGGCAAATCTGTAGAGACAGATGGTCAATTCGTTCTTGCTTAGGCATGGTGTTCTGGGTAAGTAGGGTGGTAATAGCTAAAGGGTATAGTGTTTGTCTTGCAGTGATGAAAATGTTTTAGAATTGATGGTGGTTATATTTTCATACGCCTATGAATATATTAAAAATCATTAAATTGTACACTTTAAATGGGTGAGTTGTATAGTTATGTGAATTGTATCTCACTAAACAATGAAAAATAAAGAAAAAGGAAAAAGCGAATTCAATACTAGTAAATGCTACGACACAGGAAAATTGAAAACATTATGGTATTTAAAAGAAAGCAGATAAAAAAGGCCACATATTGTATGATTTCATTTATAAGAAATGTCCAGAATTGGCAAATCTATAGAAATATAGAAGTTCCTAGGAGGTGGGGAGAGGGGAAAATGGAGAATGGTTCCTAATAAATATATTTTTAAATTTTTTTAGTGTCATGAAAATGTTCTGTAATGAGATAGTGTTGACAGTTGTATAATTTTGTCAATATACTAAACACTACTAATTATACACTTTATAATAATGAGCTTTATGATATATGAATTATATCACAATACAAAAAATTAAGGCAGGAAAGGAAGAACAGAGGAGCAATAAAGATATAAAATAAGTAGAAAATGAGTATCAAAATTGAACACCTAAAATAAGCAAATCAACCACATTAAGTGTAAGTTAACTAACTAATGAAAAGATATTGCTTGTTTATAGTAGCACAATTCGCAATTGCAAAAATATGGAACCAGCCCAAATTCCCATTAATCAATTAGTGGATAAAGAAATTGTGGTATATATATATATATATATATATATATATATATATATATATATATATATATGATGGAATACTACTCAGCCATAAAAAAGAACAAATTAATGTCATTTGCAGCAACCTGGATGGAACTGGGGACTATTTTGCTAAGTGAAGTAACTAAAAAATGGAAAACCAAACATTGTATGAGCGAAGCTGTCAGGATGCAAAGGAATAAGAATGTTACAGTGGGCTTTGGAGACTCAGGGGAAAGGATAGGAGGGGGGTGAGGGATAAAAGACTACAAATTGGGTTCAGTGTATACTGCTTGGGTGATAGGTGCACCAAAATCTCACAAATCACCACTAAAGAACTTGCTCATGTAACCAAACACCACCTGTTTCCAAAAACCTATGGAAATAAAAAATTTTAAAAATGAAAAATGTATTGTCAGATTAGATAAAAAGTTTTAATAAGAGAATCCCAATTCTAAGCTCCTCACATACAATATATTTTAATTACAAAAAAACCTATAGTTAAAAATAAAAAATTAAAATATATATTACGTGGAAATTATATGCATAAAATATTATAGTACGTATATTAATTTCAGACATTAATTTAATAATATGAATATTATTAAAGACAGAGATATTTATAACCATAAATGGGTTAACAGCAGAATGATATAGTAATTAAAAATGTATATTTGCACCTACTAACAGAGCTCCAAAATGCATGAAGCAAAAACTGACAGAATTGATGGAAAAAATAGATAAATTAATATATATAATTGGAGTTTTCAATACTAAACTCTAAGAAATTAATAGAATGAAGACAGAAAAGTAAAAAATATACAATAGACCTAAATAGTACTATGAACAAATTGAACATAGTTAACATTTATACAACATTTTATACAATAGCAAGATACAATTCTACTCAAGTGTTGATGGCATATTAATCAGGAAACACTGGAACATATGCTGGGATGCAAAACAATTCTAAAAAAATTATGTTCTAATAGGGATTGAAATCATATACCATCTGTTCCCTTATAACTGTGGAATTATGTCAGAAATCAATAACAAAATATTCTGGAAATAGCCCCCATATTTTCAAGTGCAATTGGAACATTCTTCAAGAAATATCTTTGGTTTAGATATTTAAAGTATTAATAAAGTTAAAAAGATTGAAAAAATACAGTGTGTTGCAGACAGAAAGTATTTAAATGAGACATTAACACAAGATGCTTGGGAAACTCCCATGTATTAAGAGGTTAAATGACACACTTTTCAGTGACTTATGGGTCAAAGAGGCAATCACAAGGGAAATTAGAAATTATCTGGAATTAAATAAAAGTCAAAAGATAATTTATCAGATTTATTGGAAGGTTCTAAAGCAGCTCAATGCAACCAAACACAATGTGGTATTCTGGATAAGATATAAAAAGTAATAGTGGACATTAAGGAAAAATTTTGTAAACTTTGAACAAAATTTATACTTTATAGTACTGTTTCACAATATTGATTTCCTATTACTGATAATTATACTACGGGTATACAATATGTTAACATATAATGAAGCTGGATGAGAGATATAAAGGGACTCTGTACTGTTTTATAACTCTTATGTAAGTCTAAAATTAGCTTAAAAACTGTCACAAGAGACAAAGAAAATTATTACAAAATGATAAAGGGTTAATTTCATCAAAAGATTATAACAATGGTAAATATATATGCTCTCAACTCTGAAGCACAAATATATAAAGCAAGTATTACCAAAACTGATGGGAGAAATAGGAATACAATAATAGTATTAAATGGAAGACATCGGCACCCTACTTTCAACAGTGTGTAGATCAACCAATAGAAAATCAATAAGGAAACAGTGAAATTGAAAAACACTAGAGACTAAATGCATCTAACACAGAGATACAGGACTTTACATCCAACAATAACAGAATACACATTCTTCTCAAGTGCACATGGAACATTATCCAGGATAGAGCATTTGTTAGGTTGAAAAACAATTCTTAACGAATTTAAGAAGATTGAAATTGTACCAAATACATTTTCTGACCACAATCGTATGAAACTAAAAATTAATAACGGGAGGAAAATTAAAAAATTTACAAATATATAGAAATTAAACAACACACTCCCAAACAACCAATGGGTTAAAAAAGAAATCAAAAAGAAATTTTAAAAAATCTTCAGACAAACAAAAATGGAAACACAACATACCAAAACTTTTGAAATGCAGCAATAGTAGTAATAGTAGCAATAGTAGTTTTAATAGGAAGTAGAGAGTGACAAATGTCCACATTAATAAAAATAAAGACATCAAATAAATAACTCTACACCAAGGAACTAGAACAAAAAGAACAAACTAAACTCAAAGTTAGTCAAAGAAAGGAAATAATAAATATTAGAGCAGAAATAAATGAAATAAAGATGGGAAGACGGTTGAAAAGGTCAATGAAACAGTGTTGGATTTTTGAAAAGATAAATAAAATGGACAAACCTTTAGTTAGACTAACCAAGAGAAAGAGAGAGAAAGAACTCAAATAAATAAAATTATAAATGAAAGAGCAGACATTGCAAATGATACCACAAATATACAAAGGACCATAAAAGACTACTAGAACAATTATATGCCAACAAAGTAGATAACCTAGTAGAAATGGATACATTTCCTTAAAAACATACAACCTTTCAAGACTGAATCTTAAAGAAATAGGAAATCTGAATATACCAATAATGAGTTAGGAGATTATACAGTAATCAGAAACCTCCCAACAAAGAAAAGCCCAAGACTACATGGTGTTACCGGTGAGTTCTGCCAAACATTTCATGAAGAACTAGCACCAAACCTTCTCAAACTTGTTCACAAAATTCAAGATGAAAGAACACTTCTAAGCTCATTTTACAAAGTCAGCATTACCCTCATATCAAAGCCAGATAACAACAAAACAAAAGAAGAAAATTGCAGGCCAATATCTTTGATGAGCATAGGTGCAAAAATCCTCAAACAAACAAACAAACAAAATAGCATACTGAATTCAACAGCTCATCAAAAGTATCATACACCATGACCAAGTGTTACTTATCCCTTGGATGAAAGGATGGGTCAACATATGCAAATCAATAAATGTGATACATCACATTGACAGAATGAATGATAAAAACATGATTGATCTCAATAGATTCAGAAAAATAACATTTGACATAATTCAATATTCTTTTATGTTAATAACTCTCAAGAAATTAGGTATCAAAGGAACATACCTCAATGTAATAAAGACTATATATGTCAAGCCCACAGCTAACATCATACTCAATGATAAAAAGGTGAAATTTTTCCTCTAAGATGAGGAACAAGACAAGAGTGCCCACTCGTGCCACTTCTATTCAACATAGAACTGGAAGTCCTAATGCAAGAAAGCAGGCAAAAAAAAAAAAGAAAGGAAGGAAGGAAGGAAAGGAAGGAAGGAAGGAAGGAAGGAAGGAAGGAAGGAAGGAAGGAAGGAAGGAAGGAAGGAAAAGGAAAGAAAGGAAAGAAAGGAAAGAAAGGAAAGAAAGGAAAGAAAAGAAAGAAAGAAAGAAAGAAAGAAAGAAAGAAAGAAAGAAAGAAAGAAAGGGAAAAGAAATAACTGGCATCCAAATCCAAATTGGAAAGGAAGAAGTAAAATTGTTTTTGTTTGCAGATGACATGATTTTATATAAGTAAAACCCTAAAGTATCTACTGTAAAGCTATTATAACTGATAAATTCAGTAAAGTTTCAGGATACAAAATCAACATACAAAAATGAGTTGCATTTCTATACAGCAACAGTAAACTATCTGAAAAATAAATGAAGAAAAAATCCCAAAGTAGAATAAAAAAGAATAAAATATTTAGGAATAAATTTAACCGAGGAAGTGAAATAACTGTACACTGAAAACTATAAAACATTGACAAAAGGCATTGAAGACACAAATAAATGAAAAAAGATCCTGTGTTCACAAATTGGAAGATTTAATATTTTTAAAGTGTCAATACTACTCAAAGCAATCTACAAATTTAATACAATCCCTATTAAAATTCCAGTGACATTATTCACCAAAATAAAAAAAAACTAATCCTACAATTTGTATGGAGCCACAAAAGACCCCAAATAGCCAGAATTAAGTGAAAAAAAATAAGTAAGAAGCAAGAGGAATCAAGATGGAGGCATCATGTCTTGATTTCAAACTATATTATAGTAATCAAAACATTATGGTACTATCGTAAAAACAGACACATAGGCCAATGGAACAGAACAGAAAACCCGGAAATGAGTCCACATGTATATAGTTAAATAGTCTTTGAGAGGGGCACAAAAAATACATAATGGGGACAGTGTTCTCTCTTCAATAAATGGTGGTGGGAAAACTGACTATATAAATGCAGAAGAATGAAATTGTATCCTTATTGTATTAACAAAACTCAAAATGAATTAAAGACTTAAATGTAAAAACTGAAACTGTAAAACTTTTGGAAAAAACATAGGGAAAAAGCTCCTGGACATTGGTCTTGGCAATAATTTTTTAGATATAACACCAAAAGCACAGGTAACATAAATAAGCAAAAATAAACAACTGGGATGATATCAAACAGAAGTTTCTGTACAGTAAAGAAAACAATCAATAAAATTAAAAGGCAACCTATGGCATAGAAAAAAATATTTGCAAACCATATGTTTGATAAGGAGGTGTTACATGCTGAATGTGTGTCCCACTCAAATTCACATGTTGGAATCCTAACCTCCAAAGTGATGGTATTAGGATATGGAGCCTTTGGGAAATGATTAGGCCATGAGGGCAGATCTCTCATGAATGAAATTAATGCCCTCGTAAAAGAGACCCCAGAGAAACCCTTACCTCTTCTACCATGTGAGAACACTGCAAGAAGGTGCAGACTATGAGAAAGTGGGCCCTTACCAGACACCGAAATCTGCCTGTACTTTGATCTTGGACTTCCTAGCTTATAGTTTATGATGTTGTTATAGCAGCCTGAATCAACAAATATAGGTATGAATATCCAAAATATAGAGAGAATTCATACAACTCACATTTTTTTTTCCAAAGAAGACATACAAATGGCAGACAGGTATATGAAAAAGTGCTAAACCTTCCTAATCATTAGGAAAATGCAAATGAAAACCATAATGAGGCCGGGCACAGTGGCTCACACCTGTAATCCCAGCATTTTGGAAGGCCAAGGTGGGCGAATCATGTGAGGTCAGGAGTTTGAGACCAGCCTGGCCAACATGTTGAAACCCTGTCTCTATTAAAAATATAAAAATTAGCCGGGCATGGTTGTGCACATCTATAATCCCGGCTACTTGGGAGGCTAAGGCAGGGGAATCGCTTGAAACCAGGAGGTGGAGGTTGCAGTGAGCCGAGATCGTGCCATCGCGCCTCTGTCTGGGTAACAGAACGAGACTTCGCCTCAAAAAAAAAAAAAAAAATACAAAACCGTATGGAACTATCACCTCATACCTGTTAGAATGGTTATTATAAAAAAGATGAAAGATTAAAAGTTTTGGTGAGGATGTGGAGAAAAGGAAACACTTGCACGCTTTTGATAGGAATGTAAATTAGTGTAACCATTATTGACAACAGTTTGAAGGTTCCTCAAAAACTTAAAAACAGAACTACCATATGATCCAGCAATCCCACTACGGGATATATACCCAAAGAAAATAAAATCAATGTGTCAAAGAGATATTTGCACTCCCATGTTTATTGATGCACTATTTACAATAACCAAGGTATGGAATCAACCTAAGTGTCCAACAATGGATGAAGAGATAAATACACACACACACACACACACACACACACACACACACGAGAATTATTCAGCCATTAAAAAGAAGAGAATTCTGTCATTTGTGACAACATGGATAAACCTGAAAGATATTATGGTAAATGAAATAGGTCAGACATAGGAAAAATACTATATAATCTCACTTATTTGTGGAATGTAAGAAAGTGTAACTCATAGGAGCACAGAGGAGAATGATGTATTTCTGGGGCTGGTGTTGGGGGTTGGGGACATATTGGTCAAAATGTACAAATTTTCGTTATAAGATAAATCCATTCTGGGGTCTAAAATACAGAATGGCAATTATAGTTAACACTTGTATACTTGAAATTTGCTAGGAGAGTAGCTCTTAAGTGTTCTCATCACACGAATACAAAAAAGGTAACTTTGTAAGGTGATAGACATTTTAAGTAGCTTGATTGTGGTAATCATTTCATGATCTATACATTTATCAAATCATCACAGTGTACACTTTAAATATATAAGTTTTTCAATTTGTTGCTTACATCTTAAAGCTGGACAGAAAATAAAAAAGAAACTCAGTGCCTTAAGAGTGAGGAATATTTTCTATCTGTAAGAAAAAACTAAAATAGTCTTTCTTCTAAACAAAGTCTGAGACAGTATTCAGGTGTTGTACTGATAAATTAACTTTTAATTAGAACAAAATTTAGTACTCATGAGAAAAAGATAACATAATCAAGGGCTTTTCTAAAATAAAATCCATAATGCTGGGCATACAAGACTTGGAACCAACCCAAATGTCCAACAACGATAGACTGGATTAAGAAAATGTGGCACATATACACCATGGAATACTATGCAGCCATAAAAAATGATGAGTTCATGTCCTTTGTAGGGACATGGATGAAACTGGAAACCATCATTCTCAGTAAACTATCGCAAGGACAAAAAACCAAACACCACATGTTCTCACTCATAGTTGGGAATTGAACAGTGAGAACACATGGACACAGGATGGGGAACATCACACTCTGGGGACTGTTGTGGGGTGGGGGAGTGGGGAGAGACAGCATTAGGAGATATATCTAATGCTAAATGACGAGTTAATGGGTGCAGCACACCAACATGGCACATGGATACACATGTACCAAACCTGCACATTGTGCACATGTACCCTAAAACTTAAAGTATAATAATAATAATAATAAAATAAAAACTACAAGATATGAAAAAACCCTAAAGCAACAACTGCTGATCAGAAGATGAAAAACTCAATAAAGGAGGCCCAGGAATGATGCACTCTTGAAAAACTGGTAAAATAAAAGAAAAATCAAAAGAAAATAAAACAAAAAACAGATAGGACAAGTGTAAAACAAATAGCAAAAGATTCGGTTTAAACCCAACCATATCAATAGTCACATTATATAGAAAAGCTATAAATATGGGTGATAGAGATTATAAGATTGAGTAAATGAATAAGATTCAGTTATATTCTCTCTATAAGAAACTCACTTTGATTATGAAGACGAAAAGAGATTGAAGTAAAACATCATATCACTGGAGGTACACAAGTGGGAATAGTGGAATAAGGACATTGGAAAATACTCTTCTTCATAAAAACAATGAGAACACTGGGAAATATTGCCAAAATCAACTTTTCCAAATAGTAGAAATTATTTGTTCACTACTAAGAGAACCACAAAATACATGAAGCAAAACTAACATAATTGAAATGAGAAGTACTCAATTCCACAGTGATAGCTGGAGGCTTTAATACCTAACTTTCAAGAACAGATTGAACAAACAGACAGAAAAGTAACAAAGATATAGAAGACTTGAACAATACTATAAACCAACTAGACAGCAGAGCATACATTTTTCTCAAGTGCACCTGAAACATTTCCACATAGACTATATGTTATGTCAAAATAATTCTCAATGATTTTAAAAGGATGAAATTATACAAAGCATGTTCTGCAACCACAATGGAAAAATAGTAGAAATCAACAACAGGAAATTTGGGAAATTTGCAATATGTGAGAATTAAGCAACACAATTCAAAATAACTAATGAGTCAGAGAAGAATCACAAGGGATTTTTGAAATATTTTGAGATAAACAAAATAAAACCACAAGCAGAAGAAAACTTAGGGGATATAGAAAAAGTAGTGCTTAGAAGAAAAACTCGTAGCTGTAATGCCTATACTGAAAAAGAAGAAAGGTCTTTAATGAATAACCTTATCTCCCCCTTCAAAGAAAACTAGAAAATGAGCAAACTAAATCCAAAGTAAGCAAAAAGAAAAATAACAAAAATTAATCAGAGTGAATAAATTTGAGAATAGGAAAACAACAGAGGAAATCAATCAATAAAAGGTTTTTTTGTGAAAGATCTTAACATTGATACCTTTAACTAGACTAGCTAGAATAAAGTGTGAAGTCACCAATTACTAATAATGTGAACAAATGGGAGGAGGAAGGGGAGCAGAAAAGATAACCATTGGGTACTGGCCTTTATATCTGGGTAATGAAATAATCTGTACAACAAACCCAAACCCTAGTGACATGAGTTTACCTACGTAACAAACCTTCACATGTACCAATAAACCTAAAATAAAAGGAAAAAAAAGAGGGGGAAATGACAAATAAACTGTATTATAAGGGGATATTTTAAATAATTGTATGCCAAATAATTTGGAAATCTACATGAAATGGAAAAATTCCTAGAAACATGCAAGCCACCAAGACTGACTCACAAATACAAACAAAATATGAAAATACCTATAAGTAAAGAGGTTCAGTTTGTCATAAAAAAAAAAGCTTTCCACTAAGTAAAGCCCAAGTTCAGATGGCATCTTTGGTGAAATTTATCAAATGTCTAAAGTAGAATTAATATCAATCATTCAAACACTCTTGCAAAAAACAGAAAAGAAGATAACATTCCTTATCTCATTTTATGAGATCAATATTATCCTGATACAGAAAAAAAAACAAAAACAGATGAAGACATCACAAAAATTGTAAACCACAGACAGATTACTTTTATTATTACTGGCACAAAAATCATCAACGAGAGAGAAAGACCCCAGTACAATAAGAGTTGGAGACTTCAACACTCCACTTTCAGCATTGGATAGATATTCCAGACAGAAAATCAACACAGAAACATAAGACTTAATCTGTTCTACAGACCAAATGGACCTAACAGATATTGATAGAACATTACATCCAAGAACTGCAGAATGCACATTCTTTTCCTCAGCACATAGATCATTCTCAAGGACAGTGCATATGTTAGGTTACAAAACAAGTCTTAAAACATTCAAAAAACTAAAATGTTATCAAGCATCTTTGACCACAATAGAATAAAACTAGAAATTAATAAGAAGAATTTTGGAAACTATACAAATACATGAAAATTAAACAATATGCTCCTGAATGACCAGTGGGTCAATGAAAAAATTTAGAAGGAAATTGAAAAATTTCTTAAAACAAATGATAATGGAAATACAACATACCAAAACCTATGGGATACAGCAAAAACAGCAAAAAGAGGGCACTTTATAGCTATAAGTGCCTACATCAAAAAAGAGGAAAAACATCAAATAAACAATCTAATAATGCATCTTAAAGAACTAAAAAAAGCAAGAGCAAACCAAACCCAAAATTAGCAGAAGAAATGAAATAATAAAGATCAGAGTAGAAATAAATGAAATTGAAATTAAAAAATAAGATCAATGAAACAAAAGGTAGTTTTTTTGAAATGTTAGACAAAATTGACAAACCTTTAGCCAGACTAAGAAACAAAGAGAGGTGATCCGAATAAATAAAATCAATCATGAAAAAGAAGGCATTACAACTGATAATGCAGCATTTCAAAGAATCATTAGTGGCTACTATGAGCAACTATTTGCCAATAAATTGGAAAATCTGGAAGAAATGGACAAATTCTTAGATATATACAACCTACCAAGATTGAACCAGGAAGAAATCCAAAACCTGAACAAACCCATAACAAGTAACAAGATCAAAGCCATAATAAAAAAGTCTCCCAGTAAAGAAAACCCCGGGACTTGATGGCTTCACAGATAAATTCTACCAAACATTTAAAGAACTAATGTCAATCCTACTCAAACTATTTGGAAAAATAGATGAGGGAGTACTGCCATACTCATTCTACAAGGCCAGTATTATCCTGATACCAAAAAAAGACAGACACATCAAAACAATAAAACTGGCTGGACGTGGTGGCTCACGCCTGTAATCCCAGCCCTTTTGGAGGCCAAGGCAGGCAGATCCCTTAAGGTCAGGAGTTCAAGACCAGCCTGGCCAACATGGCAAAACCTCGTCTCTAATACAAAAATTAGCCAGGTGTGGTGGTGCATGCCTGTAGTCCAAGCTACTCAGGAGGCTGAGGCAGGAGAATTGCTTAAACCTGGGAGGCAGAGGTTGCAGTGAGCCAAGATCATGCCATTGCACTGCAGCCTCGGCAACAAGAGGGAAACTCCATTTCAAAACTAATAATAATAATAATTATAAATAAGACTACAGGCCAATAGCAAACCAAATTCAACAATACATTAGAAAGATCATTGATCATGACCAAATGGGATTCATGCCAGGATGCAAGGAAGGTTCAACATATGCAAATCAATCAATGTGATACATCATATCAACATAATGAAGAACAAAAACAACATAATCATTTGAATTGATGCTGAAAAAGCATTTGATAAAATTCAGCATCACTTCATGATAAAAACCCTCAAAAACTGGGGATAGAAGGAACATACCTCAACATAATAAAAGCCATATATGACAGACCCACAGCTAATATCATACTGAATGAGGAAAAACTGAAAGTCTTTCCTCTAAGGTCTGGAACATAATAAGGATGCCCACTGTCACTACTGTTATTCAACGTAGTGCTAAAAGTCCATGCTAGAGCAATCAGACAAGAGAAAGATATAAAGGATATCCAAATTGGAAAGAAATACGTCAAATTATGCTTGTTTGCAGATGATACTATAGTATACATGGAAAAACCTAAAGACTCCACAAGAGAACTATTAGAACTGGTAAACAAATTTAGTAAAGTTGCAGAATACAAAATCAACACAAAAATTAGCAGCATTTCTATATGCCAACAGTGAACAATGTGAAAAATAAATAAAAAGTAATCTCATTTAAAATAGTCACACATATGCAATTCCTCAAGGATCTAGAACTAGAATTACCATTTGACCCAGAAATACCATTACTGGGTATATACTCAAAGGATTATAAATCATGTTACTATAAAGACACATGTACACCTATGTTTATTGTGGCACTATTCACAATAGCAAAGACTTGGAACCAACCCAAATGTCCATCAATGATAGACTGGATTAAGAAAATGTGGCACATATACACCATGGAATACTATGCAGTCATAAGAAATGATGAGTTCATGTCCTTTGCAGGATATGGATGAAGCTGGAAACCATCATTCTCAGCAAAGTATCACAAGGACAGAAAACCAAACACCGCATGTTCTCATTCATAGGTGGGAATTGAACAATGAGATCACTTGGACACAGGTCAGGGAACATCACACACTGGGGCCTGTCAGGGGTTGGGGGGCTGGGGGAGGGATAGCATTAAGAGAAATACCCAATGTAAATGATGAGTTGATGGGTGCAGCAAACCAACAAGGCACATGCATACCTATGTATCAAACCTGCACATTGTGCACATGTACCCTAGAACTTAAAGTATAATAAAAAAAAATACAAGAAGTGATAACATCTGCTGAATGACAATCCAAGAAAGATGGTGCCCTCATGTATTGCTGGTGGGAATGCAAGTAACACATCCTTTTTGGAAAGCTCTATGGCTAGAGATTTTAACTTTCTAAAATACACATATATTTTAACATGTATCATAAGATTTTGGACCGTCCCTAAGAAATAACAGCACCAGTAGATAAAGGCATATTTATGCATGAGACATTGAATGCAAAGTTATTCCAGTGGCAAAAACCTGCAAACAAAGTGAATGCCTTTTAGTAGGCAGATGGCTGGATCAATCATGGTAGCACATTCCTGCTGTGGGTTATTATTCAGCCATTAAAGACAATGAATTGGCAGTACCAGGTTAGGCTGTGGATTTCTACTAGGGACAGCTGAATGGGGAGAAATGCTGTAAGGTAATATATAAGTCAATAGGAAACTGGAAAGGGACATCCAAAATGTTTTTTTTTTTTTTTTATTTTATTTTTTTTTTTATTATACTTTAGGGTTTTAGGGTACATGTGCACAATGTGCAGGTTTGTTACATATGTATCCATGTGCCATGTTGATTTCCTGCACCCATTAACTCGTCATTTAGCATTAGGTATATCTCCTAATGCTGTCCCTCCCCCCTCCCCCCACCCCACAACAGTCCCCGGAGCGTGATGTTCCCCTTCCTGTGTCCATGAGTTCTCATTGTTCAATTCCCACCTATGAGTGAGAACATGCGGTGTTTGGTTTTTTGTCCTTGCGATAGTTTACTGAGAATGATGTTTTCCAGTTTCATCCATGTCCCTACAAAGGACACGAACTCATCATTTTTTATGGCTGCATAGTATTCCATGGTGTATATGTGCCACATTTTCTTAATCCAGTCTATCGTTGTTGGACATTTGGGTTGGTTCCAACTCTTTGCTATTGTGAATAGTGCCACAATAAAACAACAGGTGCTGGAGAGGATGTGGAGAAATAGGAACACTTTTACACTGTTGGTGGGACTGTAAACTAGTTCAACCATTGAGGAAGTCAGTGTGGCGATACCTCAGGGATCTAGAACTAGAAATACCATTTGACCCAGCCATCCCATTACTGGGTATATATCCAAAATGTTTTTGACATGAGTCACCCTGGAAGCAAAAAGGAGGAGGGAGTGGAGAAGAAGGCAAGGAAGAAAAAAAGAAATTATTATCTAAAAATTATTTAAAATAAATAAGTTTTTCAAAAAAAATTAGCCACACATAAAATAACTAGGAATTAACCAAAGAAGTGAAAAATCTCTATAATGAAAACTATAAAACACTGATGAAAAAAACTGAAGGGGACACCAAAAAATGGAAAAATATTCCATGTTCATGGATTGGAACAATCAATATTGTTAATATGTCCATACTAACCAAAGCAATCTACAGATTCATTTCAATCTCTATAAAAATACCAATGACATTCTTCCACAGAAATAGAAAAAAAAAAAACAATTCTAAAATTTAGATGGAACCAAAAAAGACCCAGAATAGCCAAAGCTATCCTAAGCAAAAGAACTAAACTAGAGGAACCACATTGCCTGACTTCAAATTATACTACAGACATAAGGTAACCAAAACAGCATGGTACTGGCATAAAAACAGACATACAGACCAAGGGAACAGAATGCAGAAACCAGAAATGATTCTACACAGCTACAGTGAACTCACTCTTCACAAAGATACCAAGGACGTACAATGGGGAATAGACAGTTTCTTCAATAACTGGTGCTGGGAAAACTAGATATCCATATGCAGAATAATAAAACTAGACCCTATCTATTACCATATTCAAAAAACAAATCAAAATCGATTAAAGACTTAAATCTAAGACCTCAAAATATGAAACTACTGCTAGAAAACATTGGGGAAAATCTCCAGGACATTGGTCTGGGCAAAGATTTCTTAAGCAATACCCAACAAGCACAAGCAACCAAAGCAAAAATGGACAAATAGGACCACATCAAGTTAAAAACCTCCTGCACAACAAAGGATACAATCAAAAAGTGAAGAAATAACCCACAGAATGGGAGAAAATATTTGCAAACTACTCATCTGACAAGGCATTAATAAGCAGAATATATAAGGAACTGAAACAACTCTACAGGAAAAAGTCTAATAATCCAATCAAAAAATGGGCAAAATATTTGAATAGACACTTGCCAAAAGACACGCAAATGACAAACAAGCATACAAAAAAGTGCTCAACATAATTTCTCATCAGAGAAATGGAAATCGAAACTACAATGAGATGTCATTTCTCTCCAGTTAAAATGGCTTATATCCAAAAGACAGGCAATAACAAATGCTGCTGAGGATATGGAGAAAAGGGAACCCTCATAACACTATTGGTGGGAATGTAAATTAGTACAACCACTATAGAGAATAATTTGGAGGTTCCTCAAAAAACTAATAATTGAGCTACCAAATGAGCCAGTAATCCCACTGCCAGGTATATCCCCAAAAGAAAAGGAATCAATATATCAAAGAGATATCTCCACTTCTATGTTTGTTGCAGCATTGTTTACAATATCTAAGATTTGGAGGCAACTTAAGTGTCCATCGACAGATGAATGGATAAAGAAAATGTGGTATATATACATAATGGAGTATTACGCAGCCACAAAAAAAGAATGAGATCTTGTCATTTGCAACAACATGGATGGAATGGGAGATCATTATGTGAAACGAAATAAGGCAGGCACAGAAAGACAAACATCACATGTTCTCACTTATTTGTGGGATCTAAAAGTCAAAACAATTGAACCCATGGACATAGAGAGTAGAAGGATGGTTACCAGAGAGTGTGAAGAGTAGTTGGTGGCTGTGGGGGGAGAGATGGGGATGGTTAATGGGTACAAAAAAAATAGAAAGAATGAATAAGCCTACTATTTGATAGCACAATAGGGTGACTATAGTCAATAATAATTAAATATTTTAAAATAACTTAAAGGGTGTAATTTGATTGTTTGTAACTTAAAGGATAAATGCTTGAGAAGACAGATATCCCATTCCCCATGATGTGCTTATTTCACATCGCATGCCTGTTTCAAAGCATCTCATGTACCTACTGTGTACCTTAAAAAGTTAAATATATATATGGAATTAAACCTTAGAAGCAAATATTAGAGCTAAAAGTATAAAACTCTATGATAAAATATAGGAGAAAATATTAGTGACCATAGGTTTGGCAAATATTTCTTAAATATGACTCAAAAGCATGAAGCATAAGATAAAAATTCTTAATAATTTGAATTTTATGACAATTAAAACCTTTCTTCTTCCATAGAGACTATTAAGAAATTTAAGGTCAAGTCACTGACAATGAAAATATTTTAAAAAACACATTGGGGCCAGGTGCAGTGGCTCACGCCTATAATCCCAGCACTTTGGGAGGCCGATGAGGGCAGATCACCTGAAGTCGGGAGTTCAAGACCAGCCTGATCAATATGGTGAAATCCCGTCTCTACTAAAATTACAAAAATTAGCCAGGCTGTTGTGGAGCATGCCTGTAATCCCAGCTACTCAGGAGGCTGAGGCAGGAGAATTGCTTGAACCGGGGAGGTGGAGGTTGCAGTAAGCCGAGATTGCACCACTGCATTCCAGCCTGGGCAACAGAGGGAGACCCTGTCTCAAAATAAATAAATAAGTAAAATAAAAAATAAGAAATAAACACATCAAATACATGTTTTACCAAGAATATATAAATAACAATTAAAACTCAATAATATGAAGTCAAACAATCTAATAAAAATGAGAAAAATAATCAACCCGACCCTTTTACCCTAGATTATATAAAGATCAATATGCTCATAAGAAAATGCTCAATACCCTAAGTCACTGGGAAAATGCAAATTAAAACCACAAACAGTGATCCCTATACACCAACTGGAATAGCAAGAATTGTAAGCCTGACTATACCAAGAATTGGGGGTGTTGTGGAGAATCTGTAACTCTTACATACTGCTAGTGAGAATATTAAATGTTACAATCACTTTGGAAAAGTATGGTAGTTTCTTAAAAAGCTAAATGTACACCTATTGTACAAGCCCTGCCATTCTACTCTTAAGTATTTATCCAAGAGAAATGAAAATATATGCCCACCTACAGAATTGTACATAAATTTCTATAACATCCGACAACTGGAAATAATCCATGTCTATAAAAAGTAGAATTTTTAGACAAATTGTATATCCGTGAGTGGAATACTATGCTGCAATAAAAACAAACTATTGATACAAACAACATTGGTTAGCCTCAAATAATCATGTTAAGTGAAAGAAGCCATTTACAAAAGAGTATATCCTATATTTCATTAAATACAAACTAATATATAGTGACAGAACACAAGTCAGCTATTGCCTAGGGACAGTGAAGTGTTAGGGAGGGGAGTATTACAAATGCGCTTGAGGAAATTTTTGATGGGGATGGATGTTTTCATGATCCTGAGTCCAGTCCAGATTATCAGTGCATTTCTCAGCAGAAACTTTACAGGCCAGGAGAGAATGAAATGATACATTTAATGTGTTGAAAGCAAAAAAAAAAAAAAAAAAAAAAAAAAAAAAAAGGAAAAAAAGGAAAAAAAAACCCCAAGAACAAACAAAACTGTCAGCCAAGCATACTCTATACAGCAATGCTGTCCTTCAGAAATGTAGAAATAAAGTCTTTCACAGACAAGCAAAGCTGAGGGAATTTATTACCATGAAACGTGACTTACATGAAATACTTAAGGGAGTTCTTCAAGTGGGAACAAAGGGACAATAATTACCATCATGAATACATATGAAAGTACAAAACTCACTAGTAGAGGTAAATACAAAACTCACTGGTTGAGGTAAATAGACTGTCAAATCCAGGATACTCCAAAACTGTATAAATTATATGCATTGCTAGTATGAAGATTAAAGACACAATGGTCAAAAATAACTGAAGCTATAGTAAGTTGTTAAGGAACTCACAATATAACAAGACAAAAGTTGTGACATCAAAAACATAAATTGTGAGGAAGGAAGGTAAAAGCCTAGAGTGCTTGTATGTGTCAGAAGTTAAGTTGTTAGCTTAAAATAGTAGATTATATGATGTTTTATATAAGCCTCACGGTAGCCACAAAACAAAAATCTATGGCAGATATAACAATGCTAAAGAAAAAGCAATCAAATCTTAGGACTACAGAAAAGTATCAATTCATAAAGGTAAACTATAAGAGAGAAAGAAAGGAACAAAATAGCGACAAAATAACCAGAAAACAAACAAGAAAATGACAGTAGCAAGTCCTTATCTGCCAATAATAACCTTGAATGTAAATGAATTAAATTCTCTTATCAAAAAACTGAGTGGCTGAGTGGAAAAAAAAAAGACGAAAAACAAGAGCCAACTATGTTGCCTACAAGAAACTCATTTATGCTTTAAAGACATACACAGGCTGAAACTGAAGGAATGGAAGAAGATATTCCATGCAAATGTACCAAAAGAGGGAGCAGGTGGCTATACTTATATCTGATAACCGTAGACTTCAAGTTAAAAATTTTTGCAAGAGACAAAAAAGGACATTATTTAATGTTAAAGGAGCCAATTCATCAAGAGGACATAACCATTGTAAATATTTATGCACCCAACATTGGAGCACATAAATACATACAAAAATTATTAATGGACACAAAAGAACAAAATGGATACCTATATGATAATAGTAGGAGATTTTAATGTCCCACTTATAACAATGAATAAAGCAACCAGATAACAAATAATAAGGAAATACAGGACTTGAATTGCACTTTTGACCAATTGGATCTAACAAACATACACAGAACTTTACATCCAACAGCAGCAGAATACACATTCCTCTCCAGTACACATGGAGCACTCTCCAGGATAGACCATATGTTAGGCTGCAAAATAAGTCTTCACAAATTTAAGAAGACTAAAATCATATCTAGTGTCACTTCAGATTACAATAACACAAAACAAGGAATCAATATTAGGAGGAATATTAGAAAATGCACAAACATGTGAAAAGCAAAGAACATGCTCCTGAACAACCAATGGGTCAAAAGGGAAACTAAAAAATATCTTGAGACAAACAACAGTAGAAACACAACATATCAAAGGGGAGTGCTCGTACACTGTTGGTGGGGAGATGTAGTACTGCCACTATGGAAAACAGTATGGAGGTTCCTGAAAAAACTAAAAATAGAACTACCACATAATCCAGCATTCCCATTGCTGGGTATGTATCTCAAAGTAAGAAAATTAATATATATTGAAGAGATATCTGCACTCTCATGTTTATTGCAGCATTATTTATAATAGCCAATATATGAAATCTACCTAAGTGTCCATCAATAGATGGATGGAAAAAGAAAATGTGATATATACAACAATTGGAATATTATTCAGCCATAAGAAGAATGAAATCCTGTCTTTTGCAGTAGCATGAGTAGACCTAGAGGTAATTATGTGAAATGAAATAAGTCAGGCATAGTAAGACAGGTTACCAGAAGCTTAGAAGGGTAGGGGAGTTGAGGGAGATGAAGAGAAGTTGGTTAAGAAGTTCAAAGATACAGTTAGATAGATGAAATACATTCTAGTATTTGATAGTTCAGTTGGGAGACTATAGTTAACAATAACCTATTGTGTATTTTAAAATAGCTAGATGAGAAGAATTGCAATGTCCCCAAAACAAATATAAATGTGAGGTGATGGATATCTCAGTTACCCTGATTTACTCATTACACATGCTACACAAGAATCAAAATGTCACAAGTATGCCAAAAATATGTACAACTATTATATATACATAAAGAATTAATATTGCTAAAATGTTCATACTGCCCAAAGCAATATACAGATTCAACACAACCCTTTTAAAAATCCCAATGCCTTATCAAAAACAGCAAAAGCAATAATAAAATTTGTATGGAATAATAAAAGACCCCAAATAGCCAAAATAATTCTGAGAACAAACCAAGTTGGAGGCATCATACTTCCTTTTTTAAGATAGTATTACAAAGCTATAGTAATCAATATGGTATGGTCCAGGCAGAAATACAGACACATAGACCAGTGACACAGAATAGAGAGCCCAGAGATAAATCCAAACACAAATTATCAATTTGTTTTTGACAAGGGCACCAATAAAACCCAATAGGAAAAGGATAATTTCTTAAATAAGCGATGCTGTAAAAACACTATTTCCATATGCAAAAGATTGAAATTTGACCCTTATCTGACATCAGACACAAAAATCAACTCAAAATGTATAAAAGGCCTAAATACAACACTACACACTATAAATCTCTTTGAAGAGAAGGAAAAGCTCTTGTACATTAGGCTTGGAAATGAATTTTTGTATATCATATCAAAAGTGCAGGCTACAAAAGCAAAAATAAATAAATGGGATTAAATTGAATTTAAAAGCTTTTAAACAGTGAAGGAAATAATCCACAAGATGAAATGGTTCCTATGAATTGAGAAAAAAATATTTGCAAACCATATATCTGTTAAAGGGCTAATATCCAAAATTTGTAAATAACTTGTTCACACAATAATGGAAAAACAAATATCCTGTTTAAAAATTAGAAAAAAGGTAAGAATAGACATTTCTTTGTGGAAGACATAAAAATGTCCAACAGGTATATGCAGAGGTGCGCAACATCAATTAATCGTCAGGGAAATGCAAGTCAAAACCATTATGAGATACCATCTCATACCAGTTAGGATAGCTATTATAAAAAATCAAAATATAACATGTGTTGGCAAATGTGTGGAGGAAAGGCAACACGTGTACACTGCTTGTGGGGATGTAGATTAGTACAGCCATCATGGAAAACAGTATGGAGGTTCTTCAAAATTAATATTTTAGAAATATTAGAAATAGAAATGAGATCGTCACATTGTAAAGATATGTGCTCTCCCATGCTCATTGCAGCATTATTCACAATAGCTAAGATATGGAAACAATCTAAGAATTCATGAATGAATGAATAAATAAATAAGTGGTGGCACATATGTATACGCAATAGAATACTGTTCAACCCTAAAACAGAATGAGATCATGACATTTGCTACAACACGGATTAGCCTGGAAGACATGCTAAATGAAATAAGCCAGACACAGAAAGAAACATTTTGTATGATGTCACTTCTATGTGGAAACTAAAGAAAAATTGAAATACACAGAGATAGAGAATAAAACAGTGGGAGTTGGGTGATGGGGAGACACAGGTCAGAGTACAAAGTAGTAGATATGTAGGCTGAACAAGTCTAGAGATCTAATGTAC
Source organism: Symphalangus syndactylus (assembly GCF_028878055.3). NCBI lineage: Eukaryota > Metazoa > Chordata > Mammalia > Primates > Hylobatidae > Symphalangus > Symphalangus syndactylus. Next base: position 118,478,790 of record NC_072447.2, on the reverse strand, counting down.
AACATGAGGACGATAGGTAATAAAATTATACTACGTATGGGATTCATGCTAAATGAGTGGATTGTAGCTGTTCTTGCCATACACACAAAAATAGGTAACCATATGAGATGATGAATATATTCATTTGCTTCACTGTAGTAACCTTTTTACTATCTCTATGTATCTCATAACATCCTGTTGTATACCTTAAATATATATTTTTAAAGTATACGTATTGCATTTTAGAAAATGCAAGCTAGAGCATAGTGACAGAAAGCAGATCAGTGATTGCTCAGGGTCAGTGAAGTATGATTGAGGGAGGGAAGTATTACAAGTGGGCATGAGGAAACTTGATGGGGATGGCTATCTTTATGATCTTGAGTGTGGTGATGTTTTCATGGGTTTATGCATATTTTAATATTTGTCAAATTACACATTTTAAAAAGTGCAGGTTATCTTACATCAAATATACCTAAATGAATCTTTTTACAAAAGAAAGAATAATAAAGAAACAAAGAAAAAACTAATAAAAATCAATAGATGTAAAGTATATCGTTTAAGTGGTTTAAAAACTTCAACTAAAAATGAAATACTTTCAGGTTATATTAAGAAATAACTATATGCTCTTTATAAGTGAATTACTTAAAAATATAAAGACAGCTGTTTAAAAAAATAGAAAATGTGCTATGGAAACACTAACTGAAAGAAAGCTGATATATCAGACAAATTAGTTCTTAGGGCAAAAAGTATTAGGAGAGATAAAGAGGAATATTTCATAACTATAAAAGTGTCAATCCTATAGAAAGATATAATCTTATTTAAGAAACCAAGTAACATAACCTCAAAATTTATAGAACAAATGTTAAAAAAACTAAAAGGAGAGCTAGACAAATCCATGATGATTGTCAGAGATTTTAACACAACTCTTGCAGTAACTAGAAAATACACATAGAAAAGTTACAAAACACACATTCTGTTACTACATCTATCAACATCAGAATATATAGTCTTTTGAGGTAGACATAGAACATTTATCATGGTAAACCATATGCTGGGCCAAAAGGCAATGACAATAAAAGTCAAATGATGGAAACATAAAGTGTATATACCCTGGCCACTGTGGCATTAATTACAACTCAATAAGAAAAATAACTTGAAAAATTTCCTGAAGTCTGAAAATTAAACTATAGGTTTCCAAATAATCCATGGATTAAAAAAGGGAATTAGTAAATATTTTGAGCTGAAAGTAAAATACATGTCAACAGTTATGAGATACAGCTAAAGTAGTATTTACAAAAAAATTTATGGATTTAAATGTCTATATTAGAAATCAAGTAAGGCCCAGAGTCACTGACTTAACTTTCTTCCTTAAGAAGTTAAAAAAGAGAAAATGAAACCCAAAGTAAGTAGAAAGAAGGAGGTAAAATTAGATGTCGATAACATAGAAAATGGACAAACAATGGAGAAAATTGATGACTCCAAAAGATAATTCTTGGAGAAGTTAAAAAAAATTATAAACTCTTAGTAAACTAAACACATAAAGAGAGAAAACAGAGATAACCATTCTCTGGGTGAAACAGGAAGTCACTACACCTTATATAGACATTAAAAGGATGGTAATTACACCACTTGATGCCAATAAATTAGAAACCTTAGAAGAAATTCTTTGACAATTACAATTTACCAAAACTAACACACACAAAAGAAAATATTAATATTGCCATTCATGTTGAAGCAACTGAATCTATAACTAAGAACCTTTACACATATGTGCACATGCATGCACACGCACACACACACACACTCACAGACACATACCACCCTGCAGGCTCAAATGGTGACAGTATCAAATGACTACATTCATTAATTCTTCCAAACATTTTAAAATAAAAAGATGCAAACTTTACACAAACATATAAGGTAGGTCAAAAGGGACAGCTTCAAACTCATTTTACGAGGCTTGCATACCCTGCTACTAAAACTAGACAAGGATACCACTAAAGAAAGTAAAATGACAAGGCAAAATCTCTCATCAGAATGGATTAAAACATCCTAACTAAAATATAAAAAATAATCCAATGACATAGAAAAAAAAGCCCATTACAAAGTGGGATTTATTTCAAGAATGCAAGATATAATTCAAAAATATATACAATTTACCATGCTAACAGAATAAAGGAATAAAGAAATCCTATAATCAATCATCTCAGTGGATTCAGAAAAAAGGATTTGGAAAAGTTACACATATTTATGATAAAAAAGACACAGAAAATATAGAATAAAAGGGAACTTAATTTGATGAAAGACATTTTACAAAACTTGCAACTAACAAATATTATTCTTAATGTTGAAATACTGAGCAGTTTTCCACTAAAAAAAAAAAAAGATGTCTACTACTTCCACTTGTATTAAACACTATTTTCTAAGTCCTACCAGTGCAATCAAGCAAGAACAATTTTTTAAGATAGAAGAAAAAGAAATACATCTGTCATCATTCACAAGTGACACCACTAGGTATGCTGAAAATTCCAATGAATCTGTTAACAAACTCCAAGAAATGTTAAGTGAATTTAAATAGATAGCTGGGTATAGAGCAAATGCAAAAATATCAAATGTATTTTATTTTTATATGCTAGCAGCAAGCAACTAGAAATATTTACAATAGCATCCTAGGAAATCAAGTACCTAGCGATAAATCTAACAAAGATGTGCAAGACCTCTAAATTAAATAAAATACAACAGAGTATTAAAGAAGGCCTAAATAAATAGTAGATTATTTACATGTACGTATGCATATGTACATGGATTGGAAGCCATAGTATTGTTAAGACAAATCCTCACTTAGCTGACTTATAGATTTAATGCAATACCAATTTTAAAACAATAGCACATTTTGTTTTGGGGATTGACCAGCTAATTTTAGTTTTATATGAAAATGAAAAGGCCTTAGGCTAGCCCAGAAAATTTTGAAGAAGAACACAGCTGACAGACCTACTCAACTAGATTAGAAGACTTAGTATAAAGCTATAGTAATTAGGATATTGTAATACTAGTACGAGGACAGAATATTAGATCAATAGAACAGAACTTATAGCCCAGGAGAAACAACATACATAAGGTAACTGGACTTATGAGAATGACCCCATTGTAATTCGGTAGGCAAGAATAATCTTTCCAATAAATGATGCTGAGTCAACTGGATATCCACATAGGGAAAAAATTCGATCTCTAGCTCGCATCGGACGTATACATAAAGTTGAGGTGGCTCCTAGACCTAAATGTGAAAGCTAAGATTATCAAACTCTTAAGAAAGGAAGCAAAAACAAAGACAGAGGAGGTCATCCTCTTGAATATCCTCTTGAACTCCGGATGAGAAAACTTTTCATAAACCGGATACAAAAATCACTGGCCATTAAAGAAAACACTGACAAATTGAGCTTTAAGTGAGTGTAAGGTCATGCGCAGATTGGGAAAAAATATTTTCACTATACATATCCGACAAAGAACTCTTATCTAGACTATACAAAAAAAACATTAGAAATCAATTAAAAATTGAAAATAGGCAAATGGTGTTAAAAATTCATCACAAAAGAGGAGGTCAAAATGCTTAAAAACCGCAACAAAAAGTGCTCAACATTATGAGTCAATAGGGAATTAAAGATAAATACCAGGACTAGATGTCACTATATACTTGCCAGAACACAATTATTAGGACCAGGGTTTGGCAAATTATGGTTCATGGGCCAAATCTGGTCTGTAGTCTATTTTATATGGAACATGAGCTAAGAGTTATTCTACAAGCTATAGATCTGGATATAATCTGGATAGAAATAAATAGAAATAATTATTCAAGAGTCATTGGTAGATAGATTTTAATTATTTCTGTGGATGACGCAAGCCAGGAAAAGTATATAAGCAATTGGAAGGAACAGAATCCTGGGGAAGAACGGGGATAAAGCAGAAAATGAAGAAAATGAATTGGAGCAAACAGAGAGATAGGAGAAAAGGAAATCAAACGAAAATTGTGTCATAGGTAGCAAAGAATCACAGAATTATGAACAAAACATCATTGACTATATCAAATGCCACAAAGGGAGCTAGCATTGGAAACTTAGTTTTTAAAGTGTGTTCCATGAACATTTATGTATCTCTGAAACTTTTCAATAGTTTCATGAAGTCAAAAGTATTTCCATAGAAATATTAATATGTTATTTGCTATTTTCAATGTGTTCACAATTTTACTGATAATGCCAACGTAATGGTGGGTGAAACTGCTGGTGCCTTGGCATGAATCAAGCAAGTGACACCAAACTGTACAAGAAGCTATTGTATTCTTTATCACTATGTACTTTTGGGGAAAGAAGCCAGTTTTACTTAAGAATATACTTTACGAAGTAGTAAAAAAATATTAATTTTATTAAATTTCAACGTGTGGGTACACATCTTCTTAAGAAGCTATGTAAGAAAATGAGAAGTACAGGAAGAGCGCATCTTCTGCATACTGATATAAGATGGTTGCTTTGAGAAAAAGTACCTATGCAATTGTTAGAGTTGCAAGATTAACTAGCCATGTATTTTTTCATAGACTAACATCTTTACTTGACTGCCAGACACACGAGAGTTATTCAGACTTGGGTATTTGGCAGCTACTTTCTCAATAATGGATGACTTGAGCCTGTCAAGTTAAGCAAAAAATAGATGCTATTTGCTGCCAATGATAAAATCTGAGGTTTCAAGTGAATAATGTAATTTTTGGAAAATGTCTATTCATCCCTGGAAGGTTGAACTTTCCCAATATCTTAAGATTTTTCCATTAAGGTTGATGAAGATTATCAATGTATATGATTTTTGACATTGTATAGGGAAATATAACAACATTGAGAAAATATGCGTAACTCGGTGAACCAATATTTTCTTAATGACCTATGCCTGATGTTACAATATAAATCACGGGTAAAATATCCATGTGAAGTACTGAAGTATTCATTTGAAATATCCATTTCAAGATACATTAGTGGATTTTAATGTAGCAGTATATAAAAAAGTCAGTGATCTGGTTTCTGACTGTACATTGCCACAGAACTTAAGAAACTACTACTTGCTGAGTTTTAGTGCACTGTCAAATAAGAATGACCGCAATTATCTGAACCACAGCAAATTGTTGCAATAAATTGGATGAAAAAAGCAGAGATGAGAATCTAGCTATCTTCTATTAAGTCAGATGATTAAAGAACCTTGAAAAACTGTAAAACATTTCTCTAATGATTAGTGACATTGAGCATTTTCTTCATATCCTTGTTAGCCATTTGTATGCCATCTTTTGAAAAACGTTTGGTCATGTCTGTTCCCCAGTTTTTAATGGGGTTGTCTTTTGTTGTTGTCGAGTTGTTTGAGTTCCTTATAGACTCTGGATTTTAGTCCCTTGTTGGATGTATAGTTTGCAAATATTTTTTCCCATTCTGCAGGTTATCTGTTCACTCTGTGGATTATTTATTTTCTGCACAGAAGCTTTTTAGTTTAAATCCCATTTGTCTATTATTGTTTTTGTTGTTTGTGCTTTCAAGGTCTTTGTCATGAATTCTTTGCCTAGGCCAATGTCCAGCAGAGTTTTTTCCTAGGTTTTCTTCTAGTGTTTTTGTAGTTTCAGATATTACATTTAAGGATTTCATCCATCTTGTGTTAATTTTTGTATATGGTGAGAGGGATGAGAAATTATTTAATGGGTTCATCGTACATTACTGAGTGATGGTTACATTAAAAGCCCAGGCTTCACCACTATACTCTATATTCGTATATCAAAACTGCACTTGTACCCCCTAAAAACTTATAAAAGTTAAAAAAAGAAAAAACTGTAAAACAATGTCATTCTTCTTGCTGATTTTATTTTGGAAAATATAGCTTTTTTTAATAGAGCTAATTATTTATGTTAAAATGTAATGAGTTTACTATTGTTATTTTAAATAAAGGTAGACAAAAATGATTTAAAATTTCAATTTTAATTTCAAAGACATTAAATGCTGATGGATATAGCTCATATAAAGGCAAACTCTCTGTAATCCTCAATAATGTTTGAGTATACAGAGATCATGAGACCAAAAAGTTTGAAAATTCATAAATTAAACAATTAAGTAGTCACTAGTGAATGCATAGAAGACAGATTTGGTTGTATGGTAAAGCTAAAAAATTGATTCTTATGAGATACATTATAAATGTTGATAAGGAAGACATGAGAGTGACATATAGGTTTGGCTGTAAAGTCTGGCAGAGTGGCCACCACCTAAATTAGTATATAGATTAGAGACAGCATTTTTAAAATTCAGTTGTTCATTTTTTCTTAAATTAAATTATAAATTTAAGGAGATCCCTGTCAAACTATCCAGGCTTGTAGAGTAGAACAAGGCAAGTTAGTGTTAACGTTAATATGGAAAATTAAACTTTCAATAATGTCTACACAAGCTCTAAAAAATGCCTAATGAATAGGGACTAACCATATCAGATAATAACATTTATGTAATAGGATTTATAATTAAAAGTGTGAAAATGGCATTTGATTAGACAGTGTAGTGGAATAAAATGTAAACTTCAGAAACAGGTCCAGGCATATAAGTATTTAATATACTATAAAGATGGCAATCTTAAATCACAGGACAGATAGGCTTTTTAAATAAATGGCATGAGACAATGGAAGAATCAGTTTTAAGAGACTAAAATTGAATGTGTATGTCACAGCACACAAGGATAAACTCCAAATGTATCAGAGGTCTAAATGTAAAAAATGAGAAAAATATGTGTGATTTATTGTCTAACCTGAGTTAGGGGAAAGAATTTGTTGCCATTACTCTCAACATAAAAAGGAAATCTGATTGACAAGATGAACTACATGAAAATAAAATAATTTTGTATGGCAAAATACCATAACTATATCAAATAGCAAACAGAATGTTTTCATTTATAACATGTAAAATGGTTAGTGTCTATAATTTATAAAGAGCTATTAAATTAAGAAATAAAAATGTAAAAAAAAATCAGAAAAAATGAGCAAAAGGACACTTAAAACTGATTTAGCAATGGCACTTAAGTGGTTTTCATACATTTAATCATATGAACTTCAGCCAAATAAAATAGATGCAAATTAAAACTACACTGAGGTAACATTTCTCACTTATGGGATTTGCAAAATTTAAAAAGTTTGAAAATAAACTTCATTAGCAAGGCTTTGGGGAAACAGAGGCTTTCTTGCATTGCTAGTAGGAATGCAAAATGGTTCAACTCCTAACTACATATACCCCTTGATCAATCAACTCCTCCTCTAAGAATTTATTTAGAAGATAAATTCTGAATACATTTGAGCAAGAATTTATTTAAAAGATAAACTTCCAATAATATGAAACACACACATGCACGCACACACACACACACACACAGGACACACATGCATGCACGCACACACACACAGAAGGACAGACACACACACATACACACACACAAAATTATTCTTAGTAGAATTATTGGTAACTTCCAAATGTTGGAAACAACTTACCTGATTATACACAGAAGATTGGTTAAATAAAGTATATCTACACAATCTATTACTAGTGAGTGTAAAAAATAATAGAATGAATTTAGCTTTTAATTGGAGTATTTAGGCCATTTACATGATAAAGTTGGGTGCACATCTATCATCTTACAAATTGATAGAGTGATTTCCAGGACATATTTCCAAGTAAAAGAACAAAGCAAAACAAAGTATTAATTTGTATGTAGCATTTTATCTTTTAATTTAAGAATAGAAAAATAACAATATGTCTGTCTTGTGTATAATCATTTTTTTTTTTTGCAAAAATAAACTCAAGAAGTATGCCCTAGAAACTAATGAATGGGTTAACCAAGGAATAGAAGAGGAACTGACTCTTCTCTGAGTATATTATTTGCCTAGTTTTGACTGTTGGAACATCATATTAAAGTTTTACATATTAAAAAATAAAGTCAACAAGGTTGGGGAATACATGCAAAAACAAAACAAAATCCCTAAATGTGAACAATTGGTATCAGAACCACAGAGAAAAAAAATTCAAACTAATCCTAGCATTTTGAAGACAATGCTTTGACTGTATGCCCTTGGTGGTAAAGATTCTAAAGATAAAATTGCAATGAAATTTTAAACATTGCACTTCATTTATTGGTAGAAATTCTGAAATTAATTTGTTGTATTGTAGGATATAGAAAATATAAATAATAAATATATCAACGGTTTGGGGACAAAGCTACTCACTGTGAGAAAAATGAGGAAAAATAAAGAATTGGAAAGTAGCAAAAGAGTCCTGTGCTCATGGATTGGGATTAAAGATATTGATATATAGGAGCAATGATATCCTATTAGCAATGAGCATACTGAGCTTCTGCACCTTGCTTTATAAAACAATTGCCCACTAAAATGGTTTGTTGTAAGAAATGGCTAATTTCGGAACTGGGGCATGGGAAGTAAAAGGTGAGTCTGGCAAATGCTCAAAAGCTGATGGGATATATGAAAAGGAGTTCTTATTAGAAAAATATGAGACAATTTGAGCATCAAAATAATTAAGGGCAACAATGAATCATATATATTACGCTGAATACAAAAGAATCCAGGAGTCTCCGCCAACATGAACTAATAAATAACAGACTTGGAGAGAAAACACTTCCTTACAGTATAATGCCAACAAATAAAGGCAGAAAGAATAATAAAGTGAGAAAAATTATCATTGTATCACTTTAGTAACAGATAGCTTAGGGAAGAATCATCAATGGATTTGAAATCCATTAGGTCAAAGTTTATTGGGAAACAATTTCTTAATTTCCAAATATACGAAGGTTTTTCTACTATTTTGAAGTCATTTCTATTTCTTTTGAATTTCAGTCAAAGAATAAGCAATTTATTCCAACCCTTTGGAATGTGTTGAGGAATTACTTTATGGTCAGTTTTGATAAATATTTCTTGTGCAATGATGGGAATATGTATTCTCCACTTGTCAGTGAGTTTAGATTTGTTAATTGTTTTCATACAATCGCTGAGAAGGATGTGCTAAGACCTTACGCCATGATTGTAGACTTGTCTATCTGTCCCTGAAGTTGTCCTCTTTTACTTTATAAAGTATATACCATGTATATTACATATGTATCTACATATAATTGTGTACATACAAATTTATTACCTTATGTCTTCCAGATGTATGAAATCTTTCATCAGTAAGTAATCTTCTTTCACTGGAGTATTTGTTTTTTGCCAAAAAGTCTATTTTGACAAACATTAATATAGCTATACAGTCTTTCTCTTGGATAGTGTTTAGATGGAGGAATTTTTTGTTTGTTTTTATCCTTTTACTTTCCTTATGCTTTGTATATGCCTCTTGTAACATATAGTTGTCTTATTTTTTTGAAAGCCTATATGACAGTCTTAGAATCCTTAGTAATTCATATAATTAGGGATATATTTGGTTTTAATTCTGCCATTTAGTATACGTTTTATATTTTTCTGTCTTTTATTGACTCCTTTTGGATTTATTTTATTATTTCCTTTTATTTGTAGAGACAGAGTCTTGCTCTCTCACCAAGGCTGAAGTGTCATAGCATGATCATAGCTCACTGCAGCCTCAAGACACCTGAGTTCAAGTGATCCTCCTGCCTCAACCTTCTGAGTAGCTAGGGCTACAGGCACATGCCACCAAACCCAGCTAATTTTTATTATTTTATAATAATCTTCTGTAAATTTGGAAATTGGCCATCTCTAATCTGCCACAGAGTTCTTAGGCTTTCGTTTTTTAATTAATTAATTTTTTTTGTGTATGTGACATAGTCTCACTCTGTTGCCCAGGCTGGAGCACAGTGGCATGATCTCAGCTCACTGCAGACTTGACCTCGGGGGGTCAAGTGATCCTCCCACCACAGCCTCCCAAGTAGCTGGGATTACAGGCGTGTGCTACCGTACCTGGCTAATTTTTGTATTTTTAGTAGAGAAGGGGTTTCGTCATGTTGTCCAGGCTGGTCTTGAACTCCTGGCCACAAGTGATCTGCCTGCATCGGCCTCCCAAAGTGCCGGGATTACAGGTGTGAGACACTGTGCCTGGCCCTTAGTTTTTCATATTATGCTTAAGTTCCATATTTTCTAGGTGTTTCTCAAATCTTAATGTCATTCGTTATAGTTTGCAGTTTCTTGCTGAAATGTTTAAGATCAGCATGTAATTTCCATGTGCACATTCCAAATAATTATTTAAAGTGTAGGTCTGATAATTCAATTATCTGAAGTGTTTGTAGGTTTATTTCTATTATCTCTTATTGTCCCATACCTGATTCATCTTGTGTTGTCTCTTCATATACCTGCGTATCATTGTATTTCAGTGACAGCATTGGAAAATTATTGAAAGAAATAAGTTGAAACCTAGGATGATGGGGTTTTGTTTGTTTATGCCCCAAAATTGGAAACCTGAATAATATGAAATCATCTTAATCCAATTTTAAGGCCCAAGATTTCTCTCATTTACATAGATGACTTGAACCAGGGCTGAATTCCATGTCTATGGTGATTTAATCCTGGTCGATCCTTATTCCTAGTGTCTGGTTCTTTGTGATCCCAGAATTAAATTCAGGTTGGTTGGCCCTTGCCAGATTCTGTATTCCTACTTTAGTCCTCCTTTGCTTGTGAGTCTGAAATGATCGTCTCCACCTGTCAGTCATATCTTCAGGTTTATAATGTATCATTGGCAAAAGTGAACTAGAAGTCATAATCATTTTTCTTGGGTTTTTGTCTTTTTCTGGATCTCAGCCAATAGCAATTTCTATTTCATTAGCTTCTCAGGGCTTTTAGTATTTTATCCACGTGTTTATTTGCCTTTAGCACACGTCATTGCAAATTACTCAGTCTTTCATTACTAGAAGCTGATGCAACAATATTCTATTTTGTCTGTGTATTTCCTTTGTAAGCACCATAAAAACTGGCATCTTTTTAGATGAACTCTTTGTGATGGCTGGGACAAAATCTGTGAACCCTTGAATTTGTAAGTCAAACTGTTATGTAAATTCATTTTTGCCTTTTGGGACAAGCTTCGTGACTTTTTATTCAAAGGTGTCTAGGCTATACACAGGCAGAACAATCTACAATAGAACAATCTTAAAACTTAAATGCATTTGATCAATAAACCCAGTGTCGAAATATTTAGATGATATTAGCGAAGATTAAATAGAATGTCTTGATCTTGTTGCACACTTTACCTGAATCTTTTACAAAAACATAAATATGAAGAAAAATTATTTACACCAACTGGAAGAGGAAAAAAAGAGGAATGTAAAACCCCAAATTCCAATTGTTTAAATTTCTTGGCTTTAATATTAGCACTGTTAAGGCATTTATGAATACCTCAAATATAAGCAATAAATGATCATTTCTTTCCCTTTAAACTGCTACAAATCTTTAAAGAAACAAAATTCTTTTTCTTTTTGTATGCCCAGAATTCAAGAAGACAATTAAAACTGAGAGAAAATAGTACATTTTAGGTGTCATAGCAACAGAAATTTAGACATATTTACTTCACGAAGATTTAGATTGTATTATTAATTTTTCTACTGAAAAGCATAGGAATTTAGAATAAAGATACTAAGGTTAATATTCTGGGATACATGTAACTTTTCAATATAAGATTGAAATGTTATATTTTTAAAATTTAGACTTTAATTTAATTAGACTTTATGTCTTTCTCATTTTCAAAGCATTTTAAATATTTCAAATATTTTGTATCTGTGTTGCAGAATTCATTGGCATACTAATGCATAAAATAATTTGGCAGCATAAATGGAAACTTTATATTTACATATTCATACACATTACATTCCTTTCATTATTGTTAACCTAAATATCAGATAAATAGGTTAAGAATAATTAATAAAAGAACCCGATCAAACGCAAATGTTACCAGTCGACGTCTGTACGTTGTTCACAGTACATAATCCGAAAGTATTGAGCATAGCCGCTGCAATTCTTATGGCCAAAAAGTTTTATTTACCTATAGAAATTGCCCAAACAATAGCAATCTTCATGATGGCCTTAGTCCGCGAATTGAAACGGCTATGCTCAATAGGATTACGTATTGCTACATACCGATCCAGCGATATAGCGCAGAGGTGCATGATGGACGCTGTTGAAAATAAAACATCTAAAGAAATCCAGACGGGGCACAAATATCTAGGTAGTGGCCAGACATAATCTGAAAGAGAACAGAGAGAAGACGAGAACATGTCATCCAAATTGTACTGACTACAGTCTTAAATTTTAGTCTGCTTATATTTTCTCATAATCTAAACCTTTTTTTAATTATACTTTAGGTTTTAGGGTACATGTGCACAATGTGCAGGTTTGTTACATATGTATCCATGTGCCACGTTGTTTTGCTGCACCCATTAACTCGTCATTTAGCATTAGGTATATCTTCTAATGCTGTCCCTCCCCCCTCCCCCCACCCCACAACAGTCCCCGGAGTGTGATGTTCCCCTTCCTGTGTCCATGAGTTCTCATTGTTCAATTCCCACCTATGAGTGAGAACATGCAGTGCTTGGTTTTTTACACTTGATCTTAGCCAAAAGGCCAAGAAGCCATGGTGTTTGGTTTTTTGTCCTTGCGATAGTTTACTGAGAATGATGGTTTCCAGTTTCATCCATGTCCCTACAAAGGACATGAACTCATCATTTTTATGGCTGCATAGTATTCTATGGTGTATATGTGCCACATTTTCTTAATCTAGTCTATCGTTGTTGGACATTTGGGTTGGTTCCAAGTCTTTGCTATTGTGAATAGTGCTGCAATAAACATACGTGTGCATGTGTCTTTATAGCAGCATGATTTATAGTCCTTTGGGTATATACCCAGTAATGGGATGGCTGGGTCAGATGATATTTCTAGTTCTAGATCCCTGAGGAATCGCCACACTGACTTCCACAATGGTTGAACTAGTTTACAGTCCCACCAACAGTGTAAACGTGTTCCTATTTCTCCACATCCTCTCCAGCACCTGTTGTTTCCTGACTTTTTAATGATGGCCATTCTAACTGGTGTGAGATGGTATCTCATTGTGGTTTTGATTTGCATTTCTCTGATGGCCAGTGATGATGAGCTTGTACACCAATCACAGACAAACAGAGAGCCAAATCATGAGTGAACTCCCATTCACAATTGCTTCAAAGAGAATAAAATACCTAGGAATCCAACTTACAAAGGATGTGAAGGACCTCTTCAAGGAGAACTACAAACCACTGCTCAGTGAAATAAAAGAGGATACAAACAAATGGAAGAACGTTCCATGCTCGTGGGTTGGAAGAATCAATATCGTGAAAATGGCCATACTGCCCAAGGTAATTTATAGATTCAATGCCATCCCCATCAAGCTGTCAATGACTTTCTTCACAGAATTGGAAAAAACTACTTTAAAGTTCATATGGAACCAAAAAAGAGCCCGCATCGCCAAGTCAATCCTAAGCCAAAAGAACAAAGCTGGAGGCATCACGCTACCTGACTTCAAACTATACTACAAGGCTACAGTAACCAAAACAGCATGGTACTGGTACCACAACAGAGACATAGATCAATGGAACAGAACAGAGCCCTCAGAAATAATGCTGCATATCTACAACTATCTGATCTTTGACAAACCTGACAAAAACAAGAAATGGGGAAAGGATTCCCTATTTAATAAATGGTGCTGGGAAAACTGGCTAGCCATATGTAGAAAGCTGAAACTGGATCCCTTCCTTACACCTTATACAAAAATTAATTCAAGATGGATTAAAGACTTACATGTTAGACCTAAAACCATTAAAATCCTACAAGAAAACCTAGGCAATACCATTCAGGACATAGGCGTGGGCAAGGACTTCATGTCTAAAACACCAAAAGCAATGGCAACAAAAGCCAAAATTGACAAATGGGATCTAAATCAACTAAAGAGCTTCTGCACAGAAAAAAAAACTACCATCAGAGTGAACAGGCAGCCTACAGAATGGGAGAAAATTTTTGCAACCTACTCATCTGACAAAGGGCTAATATCCAGAATCTACAATGAACTCAAACAAATTTACAAGAAAAAAACAAACAACCCCATCAAAAAGTGGGCGAAGGACATGAACAGACACTTCTCAAAAGAAGACATTTATGCAGCCAAAAAACACATGAAAAAATGCTCTAAACCTTTTAAAGAAAGTGATATTTAGGAAGCATTATTTTCCATAGTGATGATGATGATGATCATGATAATGATACCTTCAGCGTGAGATACATTTTATTGAGGTAAAAATTTACACAACATAAAATTAATCTCTTTAAAGTGTACAATTCAATGTCATCTAGTACATTCACAATATTGTGCAACCAGCACCTGTCTCTAGTTCAGAAACATTTCATCACTCCAAAAGGAAACCGCATACTGTTAAGCAGTTACTCCCCATTCTCCCATCAACCAGCCCCTGGCAATCTCTAATTTGCTTTCTATCTTTATGGATTTAACTAATTTGGATATTTCATATAAATAGAATCATACAATTTGTGACTTTTTGGGTCTGGCTTCTTTCACCTAGCTAATATTTTTGAGGTTTATCTATTTCATAGCATGTATCAATACTTAATTCTTCTTTGCGGCTGATGCTGTTATCAATTGAGTTTTTTTTTTGGAAGCTGTTGTAAATAGAATTGTTTTCTTAAACTCTTTCATGGATTGTTCATCGCTGTGTATAGAACTACAACTGTCCTGCAACTTTGCTGAATTCATTTATTAGATCTATGTTTTGTGTTGACTCTTTGGGATTTTCCATATATAAGATAATGTCTTCTGCAAATAGAAATAATTTTATTTATTCTTTTCCAATTTTCCTCTCCCTTTTATTTCCTCTCTTTGCCTAATTTCTCTACATGGAATTTTCAGCACCATGATAAATAGAAGTAATGAAGGTGGGCATTCTGCCTTTTTTCCCTGATCTTAGAGTAAAATCAGTCTTTCACTATTGACTGGGTTTTGTTTTTATTTTTGTTTTTTATAAATGCCTGTCAAGGAAATTTTCTTTTATTCCTAGCTTGTTGAAAATTTTTTATCATAAAAAAGTGATGGACTTTTGCAAATGCTTTTTCTGCATCAATTGACATAATCATGTGGTTTGCATACCTTCATTCTATTAATGTGATACATTACATTGATTAGTTTCTGGATGTTGAATCCTTCTTGCATCCCTGAGATAAATCTCTTGTTGTAATGGGTATATAATATGGTGCTGAATTTAGTTTGCTAGTATTTTATTGAAGATTTTTGCATTTATATTAATAAACAATAGTAATTTATACTTTTCTTGTAATGTCTTTAGCTAGCTTGATATTAAGATAATGCTGGTCTAATAGAATATATTATAAAATGTTTCTTCATCTTCTATTTTTTAGAAGAGTTTGAGAAGAATTGGTGTTGATTTTTGAAATGTTTGGTGAAATTCAAAAGGAAAACTTCTTGTCTTGAGCTTTCATTGTTAAGAGGTATTTGATCACTGATTCAATGTTGTTACTTTTTATATGATTCTTTAGAGTCTCTATTTCTCCTTGAGTCACTTTTGGTAGCGCGTGTGTTTTTAGAAATTTTTACATTTCATCCAGGTTATTTAATTTACTGGTATATAATTGTTCATTGTATTGTTTTACAATCCTTCTAATTTTTTTTGAGATAGGATCTTGCTCTGCTGTCCAGGCTAGTTTGCAGTGGTGTAATAATGGCTCACTGCAGTCTCAACCTCCTGGGCTCAAGCAATCTTCCTAACTAAGCCTCCTGAGTAGCTGGGGCCACAAGCATGTGGCACCATACCAGTCTAATTTTTAAAATTTTTTTGTAGAGATGGGTTTTCACCATGTTGCCTAGCCTGGTCTTGAACTCATGGGCTCAAGTAATCCTCCCACCTTGGCCTCCCAAGGTGCGAGGATTACAGGCATGAGATACCACACCAGGAGGATTGGCCAGCCAATCCTATTAATTTCTGTAAGGTTAGTAGTAATGCCCCCACTTTCATTTCTGATTTTAGTAATCTGTGTCTTCTCTTTTTTCCTTAGTCTGTCTATATAAAGATTTGTCAACTTTTTTGATCTTTTCAAAAAAAGAAAAACAACTTTTGGTTTTATTAATTGTCTTTATATTTTTCCTATTCTCTATTTTTAATATATCCACTTTAATCTTCATCATTTCAGTTATTTCGTGAGTTTGGGTTAAACTTGCTCTTCTTTTCTAGTTTCTTATGGTATAAAGTTAGGTCATTAATTGAGTTCATTTTATTTTTAAATGCAGCCATTTACAGGTATAAATTTCCCTCTGAGCATGGCTTTTGATGCATCCCATAATTTTTTGGTATATTAAGTTTTTATTCTGCCATTCTCAAAATATTTTTGAATTTCATTTGTATTTTCTTCTTTCACTTATTGGTTGTTTAATATTGTTTAATTTTTGCATATTTGTACATTTTTTAGTTGTCTTTCTACTACTGATTTCTACTTTGAATAATAATATTTTAAATGTATTAGGATACTATGAATAATAATAATATTTTAAATGTATTGACATTTGTTTTGTGATAAAACTTATGGTCCATCCCAGAGAATGTTCCATGTGCACATGAGAAAAACTGTATTTATTGTTGTTATTAGATGGAATGTTCTGTATCTGTCTGTTAGAATTAGTTGTTTTATAGTGTTGTTCAAGTCCTCTATTTTTCTCATTGATTTTCTGTCTTGTTGTTCTGTCCATTATTGAAAATAGAGTATTGATATCTCCAAATATTATTATAGATCTACCTTTTTCTCCCTTTAATTCTTTATTTTTCATTTCCTGTAATTGTTGGGCTCTGTTGTTAGGTACATATATGTTTATAATTGCTATATGTTCTTGATGGCTTGAAATCAATAGATGATGTTCTTCTTTGTCATTCACAACAACTTTCTTCATAAGTTCTATTTTGTCTGACAAGTTCAGCCACCTCAACTCTCTTTTGGTTACTGTTTGTATGGAATATCTTTTTCCATCCTTTCAACACACGTGTCCTTATGTCTAAAGTGAGTCTCTTACTGAAAGCATATAATTGGGTCATGTATTTTTATCCATTTTGCTAGTGTCTGCCTTTTAACTGGAAAATTTAATTCCTTCACATTTAAAGTAATTACAGTAAAGAAAAGACACTTGCACCATTTTATCTATAACATATACTATCATTTTTTTCTGTCACTGCCTTCATTTGTGATTAAGTGATTTTTTTGTGATTAACTGATTTTTTTGTAGGGATTCTCTTCTTGTCTCTTTCTCTTTGTATTATTTTAATTGCTTACTTTGCTTAACCTGGGGATTACAATTATAATCTTTCTTCCATAACAATCAAGTTTCAATTATAGATACTTAGTTTCAATAGTATACAAACATTTTGCTTCTTTACATCTTCATCCTTTTTTGTGTTGCTATTGTCATAAATTACATTTTTTATACATTTGGTGCTCATTAATATAGATTTATAATTATTGTTTTATGTATTTGCCTTTTAAAGGAAATAGAAAGTCAAAACAGGTGTAAGAAACCCATAGTACAATTCCACTGGATTTTATATTTGCTTTGTAGCTACTTTTGTCGTTTTTTATTTCTTTATACGCCTTCAAGGTACTTTTTGGTGTCCTTTCATTGCATCCTGAAGGACTCCCTTTAGCATTTTTTTTAGGGTAGGTCCACTAGTAATTAACTCTCTCTGATTTTTTGTTTTTGCTCTTTTACCAGGAGTGTTTTAATTTCTCTATTTTTGAAGGATAGCTTTGCCAGATTTAGAGCATTTAGTTGACAATTTTTCTTTCAGCACTTTAACTATGTCGTCTCACTGCTTCTGGCCTCCATGGTTTCTGAAGAGAAATTCACTGTTAATCTTGTTAAAGATAATTTGTATGTGATGAGATGCTTGTCTGTTGCAGCTTTTAAGATTCTCTCTTTGCCTTTCAAGAGTTTGATTATACTGCGCATTGGTTTGGATATTGTGGAGTAATTCTTGCTTAGAGTTCATTGAGCTTCCTGGATTTATAGTCATGTCTTTATTCAAAGTTGGAAAGTTTGTGGCCATTATTTCTTCAAATATTTTTTTTCTGATCCTTTTAATCTCTCATCTCCTGGAAATCCCATTGTGCATGTATTGGTAAACTTGATAGTGTCTCAAAGGTCCCTTAGGCATTGTTCATTTTTCTTTATTATTTTCTCTTTATGCTCCTTGGACTGGATAATCACAATTGACCTATCTTCATGTCCTCTGATTCTTTCTTCTGTCTGCTAAAGTCTGCTGTCGATTCCCTCATGGGAATTTTTCATTTCAGTTATTATAGTTTTTAGCCGCCATATTTCCATTTTTTTTTTTTATAATTTTATCCCTTTAATTATATTCTCTATTCCTTGAGACATTGTTCTTCTGGTTTGCTTTAATTCTTACTCCACGGTTTCCTTCAGCTCTTTGAGTACATTTGAGACAGTTGATGTAAAGTCTTTGTCTATTAAGTCCAGTGCTTGGGCTTCCTCATGATCAGTTTCTATTCTGTTTTCTGAAAATAGGTCATATTTTCTAGTTTATTTGCATGCTTTTTAATCTTGGTAAAACTTGGACATCTTAATATTACAATGTGGCAGATCTGTAAATCAGATTTTCTTCCCTTCCTGAAGTTGTTGCTATTTGTTGTGGACTGATTTTGTTTGCCTGTTTAGTGATTTTTCAAAACTATTTTTATAAAGTCTGTTTTCTTTTTTCTTGGTCTTCTGTGGCAGCTAAAATCAGCATCCTGTTAGTTTGGTGGTTACCTAGCACTTTTACAGAGGTTTCTTAAGTACCGGTAGGCAAAGAAAAAAAAAGGAATGAATGCTTTCTTACTTTTTGCAGGGTGGGTCTGTTTGGGACCTTCTTTCAATGCTTAATGAGGTTGTTTATAACTCTGCCTTAGCCCAACTTTATACTTCAGCAGAATCTCAGAGGCTGATGGACAGCCCAGCCACAGGTGGAAGAATAGTGTCTTTCCAGGCTTTTTCTAAGCATTCTGACATCCTTAGGCATGCCATGTGTAGCTTTTTCCATTCTGTTATACTTGAGTTCCTTAAAAATAAAGTTTTCTTTCCCAACGTATCTCCATTCCCAACCTCTTTCTTCCCAGGCCATTCAACCTGTTTCTTGTTTGTGTGGTCTAGTGTTACTTGTCCTAGTCTGTTGCAAACAATGCTTGTGCCTTTTAATACTTTTGGTAAACTCCAACCAGAACATCATCTGAGCCCTGGAAATGCTCTGAGTCAGGCAAAACAAAGGAAGTTACTGTCCCATCCTTCAGGGTGCCATAGAGAAGTCTAAAAAGACAAGCACATTTCTTTGAGGAAAAGATCTGTATTTCTTTGGCACTAGCAACTTGCATCAGGAGTGCAGGCTTTCATCCTCAAATTAGCTGCATATCTGGAAATTGGATATGGTAGCAGGCAGCTCAAAATGCTACAGTGCTCCCTTACTGCAAAGCAGTGGGTTTCTTCTTCATTTAGCATTACCTTGTTTGTTTTAAATTTTTGATTTGATGTGTGAGTTTCATAATAGTTGATTCTGACAACTATTTCCAGGTCATTTTGTTGCTCTTTTGGAGAGACAGAACACTAAAGTTCCTCCTCATATAAATTACTTTAATGTTACCTATTTATTCCTTAATTTACCCTATGTTAGCTATTTGTTTTCTATATGCCAAACATTTTGTTAGATACTAGAAGTAAAGATTAATAAGTGGCAGAAACTCTTGTTATTTTTACTTTTAACAGTTACCAGATGAATTACTATTGCCATTTTCATGATAGTCTGGTGTGGCATTAAGTCTGACTTTGAGCTGGTGCCAAAATTAGCAGAACATTCCAAGTAAACTTTTCTTTTTTTTTTTTTTTTGAGACGGAGTCTCGCTCGGTCACCCAGGCTGGAGTGCAGTGGCACGATCTCAGCCCACTGCAGGCTCTGCCTCCCGGGTTCAAGCCATTCTCCTGCCTCGGCCTCTGGAGTAGCTGGGACTACAGGCGCCCGCCACCACACCCGGTGAATTTTTTGTATTTTTAGTAGAGACAGGGTTTCACCTTGTTAGCCAGGATGGTCTCGATCTCCTGACCTCATGATCGGCCTGCCTCGGCCTCCCAAAGTGCTGGGACTACAGGCATGAGCCACCGCGCCCAGCCCCAAGTAAGTTGTTTTTAACATTGGTATTCTTACTTGAAAACTTGAGATCTAAACTATTTTCAGTAGTGCTAAAGTTTCCATATTGGAGTATCAGTAAAAGTTTAAACTTTTTGTAATGACATTGGCATCTAGAATCTAGCAATTGAATCAGGCAAAAAATCAACTTTTAAATCTGCTGTTGGTGAATTGTTTTACAATGTGTCATATTCTAGTCTGCTGGAGTTGTTAGAATTATCTTAGATACTGGGCTCTTCTCCTATGCAACCTTAGTAGGCATGACTACCTTACAGGATAAACAATTCAGGATCTTGTTTCTTGGAGAAGTAAGGAAAAGTAAGGTGAAATGTGGCTGTTGAAATATTCTGGAAGGTTAACCAGCATCCTTCCACTGGACATTTTTGGTTTCTTCCAGAATGGGCTGAAGGATATGTCAAGATACAGACTGATGAACTGGTGCTTCATTCTTGATAATAATGAAGCAGTGATCAAACCCCTCTACTTTTAATGTGAACATCATTGCCCATTAATAAGAGATCTTGTATAACTCATTATTCTTTTATAATACTCTTGTTTAGGTTGGCAACATTCTCAACCTTCACCAGTATATAACACGTTCTTAGATGTCTATTAAAGGCAGTAAAATTGCCATTTTTCGCTTTTCCATTACAAATGGTGCTGCTTCAATCTATGTGAATTATTCATACGTATTTGGATAGTAAGATTTTCTTAATCATTAGAATTTATACTTATGATGCTTGGTATTTGCTGAGCTTCATGAGTCTATAAACTTATGGCTTTCACCAAATTTGAAAAATTTTCAGTCCTTATTTTTTTGCAAATAGTTTTTGGTCCCATTTTCCCTCTCATTCTCTGGGTCTCAAATCACATGCATGTTAGAGCATTTGATATTGTTTCACAGATTCCTGAGAGTCCATTCTTTTCCTTCTCAATGTGTTTCGCTCTGATCTTAATTTCAGATGATTTCCATAGATCTATCTTCAAATGCACTGGCTTTTTTTTCTGTCATCTCCATTATACTGTTAAACTCATCCAGGATAATTTTATATTTCATATATTATTTTTTAGCCCACAAATTGCCATTCAATTATTTTTGTTGTTTTTATTTATCTTCTGAGGTTTTCCATTTTCAATAATTATGAGCATATTTTCTTTGATGGTATTGATATAAATATAATAGCAGCAATAAAATCTTTCTCTGTGAATTTTAACATCTGCATATTCTCAGGATAGGTCTCTTAGAAGTTGTGTGTGTGTATATATGTGTGTGTGTGTTAGTGTGTATGTGAATGAGTTGTCTTTCCCTGTTTCTTCTTAAAGTAAAATATTTTAGATTGTAAACTAAACATTGTGAATGCCATGTCGTTGAGATGCTGGATTTGGTTCTTTTGCTCCAAAGAGTATTGGTGTTTTTGTTTTTGTTTTTTTCCAGCAATCAGCTTGGTTGGACTCAAACTGCAATCTCTTTCATTTGGGCTACAGCTCAAATGTCAATTCAGTTCATTTATCATTTCTTAGGTTGCTTGCAGGATATCCCAGACAAGCATGGTTTAAATGTCATCTAGAGATTTAGGCAGAGTTTATAGTTTCCCAGAGAAGAATTTGTGGTTCTCTCTATCTTTACCTTTTCCTAGGTGCTCCTTCACCTTCCAGTTTTGCAAATTCCTCAGGTTCTTTAGGCCATAAAAACTGAAGACTTTTTGTTTTGTTTTGTTTTTGAGACAGGATCTGGCTCTGTCACCCAGGCTGGTGTGCCGTGACACTATTTCAGCTCACTGCAATCTCCACCTCCCAGGCTCAAACTATCGTCTTATCTCAGCCTCCTGAGTAGCTGGGACTATGGGCACCGGCCACCCTGCCTGGCTAATTTTTGTATTTTTTGTAGAGATGGGGTTTTGCCATGTTGCCCAGGTGGGTCTCTAACTCCTGGCCTCAAGTGATCCACCTGTCTTGGCTTCCCAAAGTGCTGGGATTACAGGCATAAAAAGCCCCCACACCCAACCAAAAAAACTAAAGATTTTTTTATTGGAGTTTTAGCCACCTCTCATGGCAGAAACTGCATCTTCCTCTTAAGCTATAAGTCTTGAAAGTTGGAAACTCAACCTCTGTTGTTTCTTTCTTCCAAGTGTTGTGATTGCCAATATCTCCGTTTTGGATTCCTGTCCAATACCTTAAGGTAGTTGTTCTTTGTGTTTTGTTCCAAGTTAGTAGCTTTTATTTGCCAAAAGGTTAACAATAGAAGTGCTTATATGGCCATACTAGAAATCAAACTACCAATTATTAGAATTCAACCAGTGCAATAAGGAAAGGAAATACATCACGAGAAGTTCTTTTAACCAAAAGTTCATTATTGTTCATCATTTTCCTATAACTCCCTCAGATTGTATCCACCATGGAAGTTGATTGTGTGGAGGGTTTGTGTATTCTCCTTGACATGTTTCACTTGCAGAAATTATGTTGCCAATTGTGCTTCAAATGCACAAGTATCTCCTGATTATCACTATGTGGAGAATTCTGTTGCCATAACCATTAGAACATAAGCTCCATTGGGTCAGTAATTATTGTTTATTTTTCCATTATCCATAGTGCATAGAACAATGTGTGGAATTATGTGAGCCAGCAATATTTTATACAATTAATATGTAAAAGGTTTGAAGGGAGTTGCATAGCCAAGAGGCTATAGCACACTTTCTATAGGGGAGTCCAATTCATAGTTGAGCGAAACGAAATCTTATTTTCAGGGGCAAAAAATTGTGTATAGTGCT
Source organism: Symphalangus syndactylus (assembly GCF_028878055.3). Taxonomy (NCBI): domain Eukaryota; kingdom Metazoa; phylum Chordata; class Mammalia; order Primates; family Hylobatidae; genus Symphalangus; species Symphalangus syndactylus. The sequence continues at coordinate 118,455,787 of NC_072447.2, read as the reverse complement.
TCATAAGACATTTTTATATGTTTGTTCATTCATTCAAATGTTACATGATTTTTAATAACTCCAACAATCACAGGTATCCCCACCAATAATAAAAAAGGCAAAGATTGAATATAAGACATTAATCTTTCAGTTCTTCTGTTCAAAGAAAATACAAAAGGACTTTATTTTCATGAAGTAATGTAGACAATCTTTGCCTTTGAGAAAAGAATAAAAGTTCAGTATTCTGATAATTTAATTAAGATGTATGGGAATGTGGGGGCAACTGTGAAGTAATCCCAAAGCTAGGACTTGGAAACAAAAAATTATAATTGATTTCTTTAAGTTAACATATATGAAAAGATGAATAGCCATGAAAGTTTAAAAATTCCTCAGTACATTTTATAAAACAATATAGTGTCAATATAGCAAAACTTGAAAAACACTAAAAAAGGAGACTAGAGAAAATAGCATTCATTATTATAGATTCAAAGTTCAAAATAAAATATTAACAAATAAAGCCCCATAAAGTATCAAAAGAAAAACACATCAGAAAAAACAAGAATTCTTCCAGGAATGCTAAGGTGATTTATCATCATGAAATCTACCAATATAATCCCTTATATTAGCATTTGTGAAGAAATTTTTGGTCTTTTAACAGATATTGAAGAGTAACTTGATTAAATACAGAAGCCATTCCTAATTAAAATTTTAATGATGAAGGGATAAAGGCAGTACCCTTAATTTTGATAAAGATAACTTACTAAGAACCTACAACAAATATTATAAACAGCAATACAGTAAATGTATTTCAATTACATTAAGTTTAGAAATTGGACAAGATGCCAGTTTACCCCATTACTCATTATCATTATGCTATTAACTTTCACTATGATAAGAGTATAAACTAACTTGTATAACTTTGGAAAACAAGGTATAAAATGATCTCTTGTTTATTAGTGATTTGACTGTAGGACTAGCAAATCTGAGACTCTTCTAAAAACTATACTGGATTTACTGAGAGAATATAATAGTCTGGCTGGATATAAGATAAATATAAAATAATCTAGAGGTTTAACTAGTCCAAGAACAAGTGCTAGAGATAGAAAAAGGGAAAATAGTGTATTTGCAACAGTGACAGAATTCATTAAAAATCTTATTAAAACTTTAACAAGATAGTTACAGGTCCTACATGAAAATACAATCACAAAACCTGCACACGTACTCTCTTAATTTAAAATTAGAAAGATTAAACAGCAACAACGAAATAACCACCAAATCTTATGGAAAAACATAAATCTACATCTAAAGAGATATTATGTCATACCATATTCTTTGGATGGCACAATGTAGATCGAAATGTATTTACTTGTGATATCAAATATGTAAGAAAAAAATAACATCAACCATACACAGATTCTTTGAATAAATAAAGGGATTATTTCCCAACGTACTTCATGAGGCCAGTATAACTTTGAAAATAAAGCTTGAAGATGTATCACAGTAAACAAATAAGGAGAAAATTATGTGAGTAAGTCAATGTATGCACACATTTTTAAATATAACTCAACGTAGTTCAAGTTGAATAAATTTCAGCAAACTAAGATTCTAACTTTCTTAAAGTATATCTCTCAAATATTTAATAATTGTTGGAAAAAAACAAGAATGTCTACCATCACAACATCTATTCTGCATTGTACTAGAGTTACTTGTTACTGTGTTATGAAAGTAAAAATGTTCAGGACTTAAAAGAAAAAATGAAAACATAATTGTGTACATAAAAAAATTTACAGATAAATGTTGAGCATTAACGAGTTTAGAAAGGTTGGTGTATATAAAGTCAATATCTGAAAAAATCAATCAATTTTGTTTTCATAAAACAACATATAATGATAAAATGACATATTTTATAAAGTTACCAATTAAAAGTCTTTCAGGTCTGGCAAAACTTAACTGCATTTCATCGTATCTCTCCTATAGATTACAACTAAAACCTGTGCACATATACCCAAAACAAGTAACTAAGGTATGTGAAAAATAAATAACAGCAGACTAATTGGGCAAGAAAATAAAAATTAAACAATGACCAATAAAAGAAGTATTTTCCTGTCCCTTCCCACTTCCCTTACCTCCTGGCTTAGATTTTAGTGTGGCCAAAATTCTTCAAACTGTGTAGTGGATGTGCAGAAAGAAACCTCCAAGAAAAATACTGTCTTCCCAGGGGACAAGGAGGACAGGCATAAAACAGAGAGATTTCTTTGCTTCACTTTTTCTATCCTGGCATAAATGGAGGCAAGCATCAATCATTAAGCTGCCCATCTATAGTGACAACACCGCTATACACCAGGAGCTCTGCAGGCAACTAAAAGGTTGAAAGTTAGGCCATGTTCATGGATTGGAACATTTAATATTGTTAAAATGGCAATACTTTTCAAAGTGACCTACAGATTTAATGCAATCCCTATCAAAACCCTAATGCGTTTGTTGGCAGAAATGGAAATGCCAATCCTAAAATTAATATTTAATCTTAAGGGATTTCGAATAGCCAAAACAATCTTGAAAACGAGAACAAAATTTTAGGACTCAGAATTCTCAAATTCAAAATTCACTGGAAAGCTATTATAATCAAAACAATGTGGTACAAGTAAAAGGATAGACATAGATTAATAGAATAGGATTGAGAGGCCAGAAATAAACCTATTTATCTACAGTCAGCTGAGTTTTACACTTGTGACAACACCTTCCAATGGAAAACAACAGTCCCTTCAACAAATAGTGCTGGGAAAACTGCATGTAGATTTCACATGCAAAAGATTGAAGTTGAACCCTCACCTCACAACATACACAAAATTTAACTCAAAATGGTCCAAAGATCTAGATATAAAAACCAAAGGTACAAAATACGTACAAAAGGACACAGGGCTAAATCTTAGTGACCTTGGATTTGGCAATGGTTTCTTAGATATGACACCAGTAGCATTAGATTAGAAAAGAAAAGATAGAAAAATTGGACATCATTAAATTAAAATTTTTTTCTGCATCAGAGTGCTATCAGAAGAGTGTAAAAACAGCCCACAGAATGCAAGAAAATATTTGCAAATAAAAAATGGGTAAGGAACTTGAATAGACATTTCTCCAAATGAGATATACAAATGGCCAACAAGCATATGAAGAAATGCTCAACATCATTAGTCATTAGAGAAATGTAAATGAAAACCACCATGAGAAACCACTTCACTCCCACCAGGTTGACCATAAACACAAAACCAAAAACAAAATGAGAAATGTCAAGTCTTGGTGAGGATTTGGAGAAAAAATTGGAAACCTCATACATTGTTGGTGATAAAGTGAAACGGTGCCGTCACTGTGGAAAACAGTTTGTTAGTTCCTTTAAAAGCCAAACACGGAATTATCATATGACCTAGCAATTCTATTTATAGATATTCAAGCAAATATTTGACATGACTCTCTATAGTGGTACTTTTCACTATAGCCAAAAGGAGGAAACAACCCAAATATCTATCAACTGACAGATGAATAAACAGAATGTACTATATTCATATAATGGAATATTATTCAACCATAAAAATAGTGAATTACAAATACATGGCACATTATGGTTGAACTTTGAAAGCATCATGCTAAGTAAAAGAAACCAGATGCAAAAGATCACATATTGTATGACTTTATTTATATGAAATATTCAGAATAGGTAAATCCTTAAAGACAGATAGGAGACTAGTGTTTTCCAGAGGCTGAGGAATGGGGCAATGTAGAATAACTACTTAATGGCTATGGAATTTTTTTTGGAAGTAGTGATAAAATATCTTGCTACTGGATAGAGACGATGGTTGGACATCATTGTGAATGTACTAAATACCACAGAATTGTATACTTTTAAATGGTTAATTGTTAATTTTGTTATATGAATTTTATCTCAATAATAAAGGATCCAGATCTCAAGACATAATATTCAAAGTGTCAAAGATATAAAATGTTTTATCCAAATATACACAGACTTAGAAAAATCTCAAAAATTCTTAAGGAAAAAAGAGAATCAAAGACAGCAACCCTTAGATAACACAAATGTTGGAATTTGTAGACAAAGACTTCAAAGCAGCTACCCTAATCATGCTCAGTGAAGGAAGGGGGCCTCTCTTGAAATGAATAGAAAGGTAGGAGTTCTCAAATAATAAGTAGAATTTATTAAAAAGAACCAACTGAAAGCTTGGAGCTCAAAAAATACAATATTTGAAAAAAGATCATTGAATGGGCTCAATAGAAGAGTAGAGATGACAGATAAAGAGTCATGAAAACTAAAGTTAGATCCATATAAATTATATAATCTGAACAACAGTGTGAAAAAATTAAAAATAAATGAACATAGTGGGGACCTGTGGGACAATAACTATATGTTTAACATGTGTATCATTGGAATTTTATGAGAGGAGAAAAATTGACGAAGAAATACTATTTGAAGAAATAATGGTCCAAAACATGCCACATTTGGGGAAAAAAATTTACAGGTTTAAGAAGTTCTGTAAAACTCAAATGTTTAAACCAAAAAAAAAAATCATACCTAGATCATCATAATCAAACTGGTCAAAATAAAAGATAAAGACAAAAACATTGAAAGTAGCATATCTTTAGATTTTGCATCAGAAACCATGAAAACCAGAAGGTAGTGTAACTACAGATTTAAAAGGCTGAAAGAAAGGAACTATCAATTTAAAATTCTATATCCAGTGGAAATATATTTCACAAATGAATGTGAAATAGAGATTCTCAGGTGAAGGGAAACTAGGAACTCACTGCTCTAAAACAAGTCTCTCTAAACTAGGAGACTTGCTCTAAAAATGTTAAAGGATGTTTTTCAGGCAGAAGGAAATTACACTAAAGGAAAACATGAAAACATCAGGAACAAAGGAAGAACAACAGAAACGGTAAATATCTTAGAAAATATAATAATTTTTCTTAAGTCTTTGAAATACATATGATTCTCAGAAGCAAAAATTTTGTAACATTGTCTGATAAGGTTCTCAATGCATGTAGATGTAATCCATATTACAACTAAGACCAAAAAAAGGAGGATAAAGGAGGATAATGGTTTTATCTTTCACTTGATGTGATAAAATATTAAGTGTAAGAAACTTGGAAAAAATACGTATATACAGGTTGAATATTTCTAATCTGAAAACCTGAAATCCCAAATTCTCCAAAATCTAAACTTTTTGAGCACTAAGATAATGCTTAAGGGAAATACTCATTGGAGCAGTTTGGATTTTGGAATTTTGGATTAGGGATGCTGAGCTGTTAACTATAATGAAAATATTCCAAAATCTAATAAAATTCAGAATCCAAAGCATTGTGGTCCCAAGCATTTTGGATAAAGGATACTTATAATATACAGGTATATTTTAATTCAGAGCATTGTCACTTAACAAACAAAAAAACTGTACAAAGAAATATAGTAAAAAAGCCAATAGATGAATAAAATTGAAATACTCAAATAAAAAGAAAAAAACATAATAAATCAGAATTAGGAAACAAAAGAATGTTTCCCATTCCTATAGGAAATAAGAGTGGAAAAGACAAGGGATAAATAGAAAACAAAACATGGTAGACATAAGTTCAAAGAAATCAATAATTGCATTAAATCTAAATGGTGTAAACACACCAATTCAAGGAAAGAGATAGCCATGTTGGATTAAAATTGAGAATAAAAATAAACAAGACACAATTATATGCTGTCTATAAGAAACTACAAATTTAAATTTAATAATATAGATAGTTACACAAGCTGAGCATCCTTTATCTGAAATGCCTGGGATTAGAAGAGTCTCAGATTTGGGACATTTTGATATTTTGGAATATTTGCATATATATAATAAGACATGTTGGGGATGGAACTCAAGTCTACACGTGAAATCCATCTATTTTTTCTATATATCTTATACATCTAGCCTGAAGTTAATTTTATGCAATATTGCAAATAATTTTGTGCATGAAACAAAGTTTTGACGGCATTTTGACTGTGACCCATCACATGAGGTCAGGTGAGAAATTTTCTACTTATGGCACCATATTGGTGTTCATAAAGTTTTGTATTTTGGCTGGTCATGGTGGCTCATGCCTGTAATCTCAGCACTTTGGGAGGCTGAGGTGGGAGGATCACTTGAACCCAGGAGACCAGCCTGGGCAACATAGGTAGATCCTGTCTCCACAAATACTTTTAAAAATTAGCCGGACGTGGTGGCATAGACCTGTGGTCCCAGTTACTCAGGAGGCTGAGGCAGGAGGATCACCTGAGCCTAGGAGGTTGAGGCTGCAGTGACTCATGATTGTGCCATGGCCCTCCAGCCTGGGCAACAGAGAAAACCCGTCTTCAAAAAAAAAAAAAAAAAAAAAGTTTTTGATTTTCGATTATTTCAGATTTCAGATTTTGGGACTAGAGATGCTCAACCTGTATAGTAAAAGTATGGATAAAAGATATACTGTGCAAATACTAATTAAACAAATGCTAGAATTTTTATATTAATAACAGATAAAGTAAATTGCAGATGATTGGATATCACCAGGGATAACACAGACAATTTTATAATGATAAAGGTGTCAATTCATTGAGGGAATATAACAGTCCTAAATGTTTATAACACATTTAAAATATAATAACACGGCTTCAAAATTCATGAAGCACAACAATGGTACAACAGAAAGAAGAAATCAAAAGTAGAATTACAATTACACTTTAAGATTTCAACACCCCTTCCTCAGTTAATTGACAGAAAAGCATACAGAAAATTATCACTGACGTAAAAGAACTGAACAGCATTACCAACAAACTTGACTAATTGACATTGATAAAACATACCACCTGACAACAGGAAAATACAAATTCTTTTCAAGAACTATGGAAAATTGACCAGGAAAGGCCATATTCTGGCTCATAAAATAAACCTGAAGAAATTAAAATGGTTGCAGTCAAACAATCTGTGTTGTCTGAGTATAACAGAATTAACCTGAAAACAAATAAAAAAGGTATCTTGAAAATGTTCAAATATTTGCAAATTAAGTAACACACTTCTAAATAATTCATGTTTCAAAAAGGAAAAGGCAAATGAAGTTAAAAAATAATTTGAAGTAAATTAAAATGAAAATAAAACATACTAAAATTTGTCTGATGGTGCTAAAGTAGTACTCAAAGGGAATTTTCTAACGTTAATGGTTTATTTTAGAAAAGAAAACTCAAACCCATGATCTAAGCTTCCAAAATTAAAGTGCTAGGCAAAAAAGGAAAAATGAAATCCAAGTACCAGAAGAAATAAATAAATATAAAAGCAGAAATCAATAAAATTTAGGCAATACTATAATACTGAAAATTCAATGAAATAAAATGTTGCACTTTATTGGGTATAGATCAATAAAACTGATAAATCTCTCAACAGATCGACTAAGAATCAAAGGTAGAAGCCACACATTATCAATTATCAGTGATCAAAGAGGTGATATCTCTATAGACTCTACAGAAATTATATGGGTATTATCATAACAGTATGCTTATACATTTGCATGGAACTTTGGGGTCCTTATATATGAAACCATACATTTTTTGAACTATTCACTAAGCCCCTAATTCCAATGGAGAGTCTGTGCTGCTGAGGAAAATAAAGAGATATAAATGCTCTAAATCCCAAACCCTAAATCAGCCTGTTTTTCAGCCTAAGATTGGCCCACTTACCATCCACTGTGAAGAATGCCAAAGCCAGGATAGTTGACTAGAAACTCATCCCAGATTCCAACGCCTAGCAAATAAACATTTTTTTAGAACTCCAAATTCTTTGGAGATGGCCTGTTTAACTGGACTCTAATTTAAAGTCAGTGGGATAGCATCCCAGGATACAACTCAAGTTTGTGCTGTTGACAGAATTGATTCTCTGCCAGTAGCATCTGCTACAGATTAGTCATTTTCATATAAAGATCCATAGTGAAATTTTAGCAGTCTAAAGTGAAAATGGAAAATTAAGTGTAACAGCCAATTATTTATAAAGCTAAATATATTCCATTTAAATGGCTTATTTCTATTCTGAGATTATATCCTTCCTATACCAATCCAGAAGTAGAAGGGCCGCTAGGATTGGCTGGATTTTGCATTACTTTTAATCTTGCCCTATGTTTTTAAGAGCTGGGCCCTGCTCTCGATATTTCCTATCACCTTGCTTTTGACAGAATTCTCTGGATATGATTGGATACTGCAGCTGACAGAAATTATATCTCTGAAATATTTGTAGGGACATGCTACTAACTTTCTCCCTTTGCAATCACACCTACTTCCTTGTAACTTGAATCTTGCCTCAAAGTATAATAGACTGTTTCTGCTCAATTTAGAATTATTAGTTCTTCTCTGGAATACTCCTCCCAAATATCCTTCTTCTGACTTTGAGACACATTTTTAAATTTACTATCTTACCTTGACCCTCAGACTTGAAATTCTAGGCTGCTTTTCAGGATATAATATTTCTTTTTTCCTACAATTAAGAATTAGATTCTCTCTACCTCTAGGTATTTGGCTCTGGCTAGCCTAAATAAATATGCCCAACTATTAAATCCCCCTAATTCCGTGTAGCTCTGACAGTAGGTGGCACAATTCTGGAGGCATTATCTGTGTGGCCAGTTTTGTTGCTAATATGGTTTAATGCAGATCTACTGGCCCTGAGCTTAAAGATCCACTCACATACCCACTGCCTCTTATGAGCCAAGGTCATAGCAGTCAGTACTCTACCCTCTTCTAAATACATTTGTCAGAATGCCTTTCTGGTAATGCAGCTCTAGCATCTGTGTTTCCATGACACGCAGATTTTATTGTTCTTCAGTGAAGCAGAGTGGTGTTTCTGGTGTCTGTCATGACGAAGTGGGCTGGGAGATGGGACATCCTACATATGCAACCAGCCAGCCCCCTCTTAGTATGAAATAGGGATTTCCTGGCAGCACTATGCAGGATGTTCAACCTCCCGGCCCATGCGAAGATGAACTGCTGCACCGTGTAGTTCCAGTTTCTGCTGGAAGGCTTGACGTTGATTGATGCTTCTTTGTGTAAATGCTGTCATGAAAGCCTCTTCTGGCCTGGTGGTCTTTTCCTGATGAACTGGTTGTGATTACAAATAGCCTAAATGATCCAAAAGCTTGTTAACCAATAACCCATCTCTTACTTGAACTTAAACCCCACATCTCAAAAATATCATTTCCCACCAATTAAATAAAAGGAGAAAAATCTCCTGACACTTACAGGTACCAAGATATTTTCTGGGTTACAAACACTCCCCAGCTCCACTTCCAATTTGGTCAACCTGTATTACCTGCTTCTAAATCATATAAACAGACTTCTTATATGACAGTACAGGAATTCTATGACTGGAAGACCCCAGATGGGCTGCATACACTCTTTTGCCAAAGCTATCCCAGATGTATCACAAGTTAGTTGCCAAAAACACAGGCCTAGAAGAATCATAATGAGATCCTAGGCTCTGGGGCTCTGCAATGTGAACACCACATTACAAAATAAAGAAACTTAGCTAAGGACAAATTCAATCAGCCCTGTTCATTTAGCTTAGCAAATTCTGCATTATGTACTTGTTCATCTCAAGTCTCTCAGCACCAAGAACTTTTCTATCTGCAAAATTTTGTGAGCCTACAGTTTCATCAGGACCTGACACCTGAGAGGTTCAATACGATCTACAATATCTTCAAACAAACAAACAAACCAACCCTAGATTTTCTCTTCTGAGATAGTCTCACAACCCATCTTTCCTGGAATTTTTTATGTGATTTCCAGTTGAGCTACTTCCTTTCGAGATGATCTCAAGCCTTTCCCTATGAGTACATGGAAAAGACTTCCATTTCTCTGTTGATATTTTCTTCAGAGTTGGATGGAAGACAACTTTATTAAATGATTCTCTATTTCTTCTACTGTATGGATCTTGAGTGGTGGAAAAGGGATAAGGACAAAGAAAGAATCATGAATTCTTGCCTAAGCAAGAATATAATAATGAGGACTTCTGCTGATTTGCACTATGTGACTCTATTCTCTCAGTAGTGGGGAAAAAGAAATGAGTAGGTAAGAGAATAAGATATAATTGTGGCTTTAACTTTATGACTTTAGATTTTCTGGTTTGGATTTTGGCTTTACTTTATCGTATTAAGCATACCTTTAATCTGGTATTTTATTTACAAGAGAACAAAAGTAAAATCTCTTTGACTATGTCATTAATGTAGAGTGATTTCTAAGTCAATAGAAAAAAATATAATTTTTTAAAAGTATATTTAGTCCTGCCAGGCGTGTTGGCTCACGCCTATAATCCCAGCACTTTAGGAGGCCAAAGTGGGTGGATCACCTGAGGTCAGGAGTTCGAGACCAGCCTGGCCAACGTGGCGAAACCCCATCTCTACTAAAAATATAAAAATTAGCGGGGCGTGATGTTGTGTGCCTGTAAGCCCAGCTACTCGGGAGGCTGAGGTAGGAGAATCGCTTGAACCTGGGAGGCAGAGGTTGCAGTAAGCCAAGATCGTGCCACTGCACTCCAGCCTCAGAGACAGAGTGAGACTCCATCTCAAAAAAAAAAAAAAAAGGATATTTAGTCTTTATAATTTATTTAGTCTTGATGACACTAGCAGGATTAACATTTGCTAACTCTCCTAGGTGCTTCAGTGATAAACAACATGGCCATGCTATCATTCTAATGTTCACTAAGGACTAAAGTAAACTGTAAAATATATTTTTATAGTAATCTCCTTAATAACTAATGACATATTCAGAAATATTAAAATGCAGATTTCTTTAAAATTAAATATACATCTAAATAATGTATGGCTTATTCATGGCCAAGTAATTGATCATTAAAAGTTGTAGGCCAGTGTTTCTAACTTTCGCTGTGACTCACTAATTTCCCATGGAATTTGATGGGATACATTATTTTCTACAATATATTTTAAGTCAAAGATATAGGATATAACCTATAAAATCAATTTCCTTTTTATCTTAAAATTATATATTAATATGTACCAAACAATTATTCAAATCTAAATTTACAGCTACAGATACTAGTATGAACAATATGCTGTCAGGTACTAGGCAGATTTCTTAAAGCATCATGTAGCAATCATGCTTTTAGACCGCTCAAAGTAGTATTAGTTCAAAGAGACACCATCTACAGCTTTTAGTTAGATCACCTTACTAACCGCTGTTTGTGATCTAATAGGCTGTACGTACTCACATCTGCTTTCTCTAGTTAGTGAATTTCTTGTTTACTGTTAGTAATAATCTAAGGCTTGAAAAAACATCTCCAAGTGTACAACCAAGTGTTTGACTATGGATGCCCCCAGGATCTCCCTTCTTTCATATCATAGGCTGAAAATGATTCTTATTCGCTACTTTTCATATGCCCAAGTTGCAAAACATCCCCACATTTTACTGTGCTATGCTTTTAATTGATTCTCTATTCAAACAGTTCACTCTGCAGAATAATGATAATAGATTAAAAGTGATTGTGAAATTTTAATTAACAGAAAACAGAAACTCCTGAAGGTTCTAAAGGGAACCAGAAAGTGATACTGATATACAACTTCACAGCTGTATTAGTCCGTTTTCGTGCTACTGCTAAAGACATACCCGAGACTGGGAAGTAAAAGAGGTTGAATTGGACTTATAGTTCCACATGGCTGGGGAGGCCTCAGAATCATGACAGGAGGCAAAAGGCACTTCTTACATGGCAGCAGCAAGAGAAAATGAGGAAGAAGCAAAAGTGGAAACCCCTAATAAACTCATGAGATCTCATGAGACTTATTCACTATCACAAGACTGGCCCCCATGATTCAATTACCTCCCCCTGGGTCCCTCCCACAACACGTGGGAATTCTGGGAGATACAATTCAAGTTGAGATTTGGGTGGGGACACAGCCAAACCATATCAATAGCTAAAGACTATATATATAAAGTTGTGTTCTCTATATATCAGTTGTGTATATATGACTGATAAATTGTGGTTTAAAATTATATTATTTCCATTTTTTAAGATTTCCCTAAAAGTTTTTCAAATTTACTTTTTAAAAAAAAGGACAGTGTGTTTCAGGGGTCCAATATTAAAGTAATGTAAACTAAAAAAATAATCCTACCCCTTTCTTCATGATGTGACTATTATACATTCCATTCCTGTATCAAAACATTTCATGTACCCCATAATATTTATTTATAATATTTTATAATATTTATATATCTACTATGTACCCCAAAGAAAACAAAGTTAAAAATTTAAAAATTAAAAAATAAAATCCTCTGCCCCCCATTGAAAGAACAGACCCTCTCTTGGCAAAGGGGAACCCAGAAAATCCTTAAAACTGAGTTCCCAGCCATGACAGAATGGAAGGTCAGACACATCTTGTTACACCCCCTCCATTTTGTGGTTTGGACAGAACAACTGACCAGCATTAATGTTAAAATAAAGATTATAAGGCTGACAGAACAGAGTCTATGTGACAATAAGATAATAGATTATAAACATTATCTAAGGACATGCCAGGCAAAGGTTAAATCACACATTCCTGCACTTAAAGAATAAACTATGTTCTAACTGTCACAGGGATTTTCTTTTTCTCTAGCAGCTAAACAAGCACTGGTCTCAAAACAAGTGATATTAAAACAACTTTCAGTTCCACCAGCTGCTGACTAGGCTGATCCTCAGCCCGTGCTCCACAAGCTATAACTACAGCTCTGACTGGACAAGAGACTGATTTCACAGCTTTCTCCAGATAAGACCACTGACTATGAACTGGTTCTGGCTGGCTTACAGAGATTGTGCACTTGTGCACCTTCATGTCCTAAAAAGACCTTTTGATGTAGAGGGCCTAATTGTAATACATGTAAAAGTTAAGTCTTCATCCGAAAGTAAACATGGGTCATATGTTATATGCATGTGTATTCAATATGCATGTGTCACAACCCCTTTCACGATATTCACAGATCATCCTGTAATCTGTTGAATATGTATGTTTAGCTAACCTGTTCATCATAAAGCTCCTACCCCCACACTTCCTCCTTCCAAATGCTGTAACCCTTTATAAGAAATAAATTATTTCCTCTCCTTTTCTAAATGTATGCATTTATTTCAGTTGACTGTAACTACTATATTTAATAACAGAAATGTCATTTTCAGAGTAGTAAATTATTCAACTTGCTAGTATGATTAGAACAATATTGAAATGGGTTTTAGGAAAACTGGAATATTTAATAAATTTATGGATTTATTCTCTTTGTTATTCCAAAATAAATCTGAAGTATTTTACCCATGTAGCATTTATTTATGTATTTAATAAATATTTAGTTGTTAAAATATACTAGGCAGAAGGAGATAACGATTCAGAAGGTAAAATTATACTTGTTCTCATGGTTTTATAATATAGTGAGGAGTATTATATGGTCAAAAATTAGTTAAATAATAAATTGGGCAAATAAATGCACATTGGAGTAGAAAGGGCATTTAAAAAATTGCAGCAATTAAGAGAAGAAAGCCAGAGCAAAATAAATAAATAAATACACACATAAAACAAGACAAACACACAAATAAAAACACTGCATCTTAGGCCAAACAACAGCAAACGTTTTCTGTAAAGGGCCAAATAGTATCTATTTTAGTCTTTGTGGGCAATACAGTCTCCTTTGCAACTACTCAACTCTACATTGCAGGATGAAATCAGCCGTAGACAATCTTTAAAATAATGGATGTGGTTTTATTCTAGTATGCCTGTTTTTACCAAAAGAGGCAGCCAGCAGGATTTGGCCCATGGACTGTGGTTAGCCGACCTCTGACCTAGAGAGCTAGGAAGGGTGAAGCCGAGATGTGGTGGATGTATTGATTGATGGAGATGATTTATTCTTATGTTCAATGCTGTTGCTTGAAGTTATCAGGGATAGAGCAAATGCTATGTATATTACGGTACAATTGAAAAAACAATCCAGGCACACAAAAGGTATCTGCTTTAGCTGCATAAAATAAGCATATTGATAAGGATAGTCATTAGCTTTCATGAAAGACATTACTATTTGAAAGAGAAAAGGATTTAAAAAGCAATTCACTCAAACCACTAAGAAAATTTCATGAGGAACTTGAACACCTGAAGTTTAATTTCATTAGATACTGAGATCCTCTATTTTCAGTAGTAATGAAGGCTCTCTAGTCAAATAAACACAACGAACTCATATACGTGTGTCCTTCACTTTACACAAAGCCTCACTTTTCACAAAGCTCTTGACCAGGTTGTGGAAGTTCCCTTCTATTCCTAGTTTGTTGTTTGACCATGAAAGTGTACTGGATTTTCTCAGATGGTTTTTTTGGGTGTCCATTTAAGTAATCAGGTAGTTTATGTTTTTCACTCTATTAATATAGTGTATTATAATGATTTATTTTCATATGTTGAAACAACCTTGCATTTCTGAGATAACACCAGTGTCACAGTGTTCAATCTTTCTTATATACTGCTGGATTCAGTTTGCTAGTAATTTGCTCAGGATTTTTTTCATCTATATTTGTAAGGGGTTTTGGTCTGTAGTTTTCTCGTGATGTCCTTGTTTGATTTTGGCATCAGGATAATATTGGCCTCATAAACAGAATTGGGAAATATTCTTCCCATTTTTGTTTTTCAGTAGTTTTTAAAGGATTGGTGTTAATGCTACCCCTTCCCTTCCCCCATCCAGTAGCTGCCAGGCTGCAGGTTTTCAACATGATTGCAGGATATTGGTTTTTAAGGCTACCATGGCGCTTGAAGGGGGAATGGGAATAGGACAAGTTAAAATGTCACGGAGATTGCTATTCTTAACAACATTCAGCCATTTTCTTAAACAAACACATTCTGGGTTGCTGCAAGCATTTAGTTAATTTTCAAAGTCCTGAAATAGTTGATTCAGAGAATTTCTGTAAATTTTCTTGCTGCTTTTATGAAGGAGAGAATTTTGAAAGTACTTAGCCATTTTTGCTGATGCCTCCAATGTAATTTTTGTGTTATGAACACATTTTATACTTCTATAATCTCACAGAGTTCAGAAATTGCATTTGTAGAAAATTCTGTACAATGAAAGCATATTACTAATTTAGAGTAATGTAGAGAATGGTGATTTTGAAAAGAATTATAAATGAGAATATGTAAATATTACATTTCTATTCATTTTCCAGTATATAGGAGGTGCATTATACACTGTCCTAAAAAAACCTACAGACACATTTTATGATATAGTATTCTAACTTATTAAAAATTGTCTCAAATATTTTATGCCAGTCTTTATCTTTTAATTTTGCTTATGTTTATGTTTGCTGCAATTATTTAATCCCAATCCACTTCACGTTAACAAAAGTTATCATAGATAAACATTTTATATTTACATGCAAATCTGTCAGTCTTCTCATTTGTGTAATCATCTATTTTTTTTTAATCTTAGATGCTGGGTAAATACAGAGTTGGATAAATATTCTATTCTATTATTCTTGTTTTTCTTTGAATAGGTTTTAAATCGTCAACATTTTCATTTTCCCAGAATTTACTTTTGTATGTGAGATGAGATGAGAAGCTAAATTTATCTAACATGTTTTCTTTTGTCATTGATTTTGATGCTTCATTTATCACTCATAGTAGGACTTATTGCCGTAATTTTTTTATACTTAATCTTCCTAATCCTATAGCCACACATTATTATAATTATACTGGTTGTTACTTTGTAATATAGTAAGGAATGGCCTTCCTATTTTCATATTTGAAATGTATTTATTACAAATATGAATTGAAGTTTATTAAATGATTTTCAGCTTCTACCAGGATGAACTATAGTTTACGGTGTTTAACCTACTGCAGTACCATATTTATATATTTCATAATATATTGAACAACCCCTAAAATCATGAGATGAATGAAACTAGCATTAGTTATTTTTTTTTTCTGGGAAACTTTACGTAGATTATCTTGTTTACTCCTCACAACAACCTTATAAAGTAGTTACAGATTAAAACCAAAAAGAAACAAACAAACTGAGATTTGGCAATATTAAATGCCCAAAGTGATGCAGTTAGTCATTTGGATTTGAATATCTATCTATCTATCTATCTATCTATCTATCTATCTATCTTCTATCTATCTATCTATCTATCTATCTATCTATCTATCTATCTATCTATCTATCATCTCTCATCTTCAAAGCTGTGATTCCATCTTGGTCATACAATTCGTATTATATTTCATTTGAATTTTTATATATTAGTAAGCAGGAATTTACTGTGTAGTAGAGAGACAGACATGCAAGCAAATTTCAGTACATCATTGTAAATTCTATGACAGAGGCAGTACACACGATGTTCTGGGAGTACTGTGTATGATATACGTAATTCTCTTCAAGCTTATGAGATAAGCTTTTTCAGAGCAGGCTGGAGAGGGAAGAGAGTGAAGTTTGGAGGAAGCAAGACATTTGTCGAAAATGTCAAGGAGATCAGTAATGATGTCATAGAATGATATTTGTGAATAAAAATGTTGAAAAGCTGGAAGGAAGGACTTTACATTGAGAAGCAGAAAATTGATCACAGAGGTGGGGCAATTCTTTATCTTTGGCAAATTCGAAGCATAGCCATAAAAGTCATGTGGTTTCTAAATTTGCCAGATGGTTTTGCTTTTAAAAATATTTATTGCTGCCTTATTTGACATACACTCTATCCATATACCATACTTTCTCCTCTGCCAATTTCTTAGGTTAATACAGATTTACAGATTTTCTCATCCTCCAGCTTCCTTAATTTATCAATAATTTAGGAATAATGGTTGGAGGTCATCAAGATCTTCTTTTACCATGTTCTCATCCTGGCTTAGGAGGCAGAACTTTGGTACTGTTTCTAACTCTGGTTCCTTCAATGTAGTTTTTACAAATGCTTCAAAATTCTACCATGTATTCAGTGCTCATTAATTTTTGGTAGGATTTTAGATTTTTTTCTGTTTGGTTTTACAGGATTTACACAAGATTTTAAGAACAGTCTCCACCACGTTTACATACTCTCTTACTTGAAGGTAATTCAAAAGAAGCAGTTTTAGTTTTGGCCTGGGGTTGGAGGAAAGGATCAAAAAGAAAGGTGTGCCTATTTGTTAGAAGTAGCAATATCTCTTTCTAGGCATCATCCAAATAACACTTCAGCCCTTCTAAACATAATACATTGATTTTGAAAACCTATGGTCAAATAGATTGAAATAAAGAGATGCTGACAAGTAAAAGCAGAGAAAAATGAAAGAGGTACAGAAAAGGCACTTTACTCAAGATTCTTAGGAAAATCTGTTGAGGATGAGTAAAATTATATTTTAGCAGGGAAAATAAATGTTTATAAAGCAGAATGCCATTTATTATATGATATACATTATACTGTGTATAAAGTATTATATGTATATATAATATATATTATATAGTATATATGATCTATGATATATACTATAATATATATTATATAGTATATATGATCTATGATATATACTATAATATATATTATATAATATATATGATCTATGATATATACTATATCGTATATACTATATAATATTATAATATATACTATTATATATATATACTATTAGATGTTCTGTGAAACTTGATAGATGAACACAGGTTTTCTTTCAGTAAATAATTTGAATCATGCATGGTTCCAGTTTGGATCGGGACAATTTATGTTTCATTAATATTTTGATATTCTATTAATAATTCCATAACATTATAAATGTTGATTATCTAATACCGCCCTATTTTCTTAGTAGTACTGAAGTCACATTTTGACTTGCTACTAACTTTCCAAACCTCCTTCCTGGTCTGATGCCCTACAAATTGTTAACACTGGATAGATGTATACAAATGATAGTTTTAGGTTCCATGACTTCACAGGAAAGTCCTTATGATGACAGCATTGCATTATTAAAGTAAATCTGTAGGATTTTAATAGATTATGTTCTGTAGCTTTTAGGGAAATACAACATTGGTGATGACTTATAAGTATTCTTACACAAATATTTCCTCATTTCATTAAGAATAAAACTTGAGTGAAAAGGTCATAATACGTCATGAAGAATTAGGTTACTTTGAGGTCTGAAATATGCTTTCTACTCCAACCTCATCTCTAGCTATTTTTTCCCTTTCATTTTTCTGTGCTTTTGTATACCTTTGTCTGTCTTGCCTAGAATGACATCTGTAATATACCCCTTTTTCAAACCTCCTTCCTGTACACACGGGCAAACGCCTACCCATAATTAAAGACCCAGCTGAGACAGTACTTTATCTGGGAAGCCCTTTCTAAACCTCCACACACAGAGTTAATTACGCCTTGCTATGTCTTCTCTCAGTACCTTACACATATCTGTATCTTAGCATATATATTGTATTGTGATTTTCTGTTTATATCTCCTGGTACACCGTAAACTTTATGACATTACAATCTGCCCTTGTACTCTGTAATGTACTACATAGCTTAGTTAATATAATAACATATATGTCAGTACTTACATGGTCTATGATATCACAATTCACCTGATTATTGACATAATCAGCCCCACCCAGACTCTCAACCAATGAGAGAAGACCTAGTAATATATAAGAAGCTCTTCTCAAATGACTCTTGCCCTCTGTGGCCGGGCTGTTTAGCAGCTGGCCTCACTGCTTAGGTTCCTGAAGCCTACCTGTTACAGCGTCCTTGCTACAGGAAGAGATCATTGTCTGACCAGAGACATAACTTACTTCTGTCTGGTAGCAGAGTACCTACATTTGGCTTTCCGGATCTCACCTCAGTTCCAGATTCCTCTACATTAAAATCTTCGCCTGTGTTACATCTTCTCTCAGGATTGAATATCAACACTATTGAAGACACCTCATGTGACATCACAAACAGCTTTCTTGGCCTCTCCAGGTACTCCGGTTTGGACTGTATCTTGGTACTTTAGACTTGTGAATTTGAATTCAACTGTCTGAGTGAGACTCCAAGATGGGAACAGGATTTGTGGTTCGACTGTATTATCCTACTCTGGAAGAAATTTATGAAGTTATTGATGGACCGCCCCCACTAAATTGTTATCAAAAATTTCCAAATCCTTATTTTTTAAGTCTGTTTTTGACATTATTTAATCATCAAGGGAAGACTTTTAAGTGTTATGCATTAATAAAGGACACTGTGAAATATATTTTGGTTGTATATAAGGATTTTATTGCGGGAGTAGATATTTATAAGCGGGGTGGCATGACTATTTTTATGAGTGCAAATAATTTAATTAGACAAAACTGTAAAGTCATTTTCTACTTCATAAGTCTGTGTTATATTTTTAAAAATTAATCTTAAATGTAAATACTAAAGGGCCACTTGTCTGGTAAATACATGCAAATGTCTATTGTACTATTTTATATTTTTATTTTTACTTGACAAAATATCCACTATTTACCATAATAATTCAATTTATAAACTGGTATTACTCAGAGGAAAACTGAAAATTACTATCAGCTACTTCAATTCACTACCAGGTTATTTGTGTTTAACAAGATAGCCTTGTTTTTTTTTTGTTTTGTTTTTTTCTTTTGAGATGGAGTCTCAATCTGTCGCCCAGGCTGGAGGGCAGTGGTGCAATCTCGGGTCACTGCAACCTCCACCTCTTGGGTTCAAGCAATTCTCCTGCCTCAGCATCCCAAGTAGCTGGGATTACAGGGCTCACCACCACGCCCGGCTAATTTTCATATTTTTAGTAGAGATGGGGTTTCACCATGTTGGCCAGGCTGGTCTCGAACTCCTGACCTCAAGTGATCCACCCACCTCGGCCTCCCAAAGTCCTGGGATTATAGGTGTAAGCCACCGAGCCCGGCCCAAGATAGCCTTTTTATTATTCTGCTTAAACATTCTTGCTCTGTCTGAGCTACTGGAGGGTGTCTTCATAGAATATAGACTGGTTTTCATAATGCAGGGTTGTTAAGTGTATAACCCATGTAGAGGGTGGGGAAAAAGTTGGGAGTAACCACAGAGTTTTGGGATGGCTGCCACTTTATATAATGCTTTCTTTCTACTGAAAAACAATTTAGGTAGGTAGATAATCACTCATAGAATAGTAAGGGAGCAGAAGAGAAAGTAGCAAGATTAAAAATGGGAGCTGAACAATAAGATTACATGCACACAGGGAGGGAACAACACATTGGGTCCTGTTGTGGGCGGTGGGTGGGAGGGAGAGAGAGCTTTAGGAAAAATAGCTAAAGCATGCTGGGCTTAATACCTAGGTGATGGCTTGATAGGTGCAGCAAACCACCACGGCAGATGTTTACCTATGTAACAAACCTGCACACCCTGCACATGTACCCCAGAACTTAAAAATATGACTTCAAACTATACTACAAGGCTACAGTAACCAAAACAGCATGGTACTGGTACCACAACAGAGACATAGATCAATGGAACAGAACAGAGCCCTCAGAAATAATGCCGCATATCTACAACTATCTGATCTTTGACAAACCTGACAAAAACAAGCAATAGGGAAAGGATTCCCTATTTAATAAATGGTGCTGGGAAAACTGGCTAGCCATATGTAGAAAGCTGAAACTGGATCCCTTCCTTACACCGTATACAAAAATTAATTCAAGATGGATTAAAGACTTATATGTTAGACCTAAAACCATTAAAACCCTACAAGAAAACCTAGGCAATACCATTCAGGACATAGGCGTGGGCAAGGACTTCATGTCTAAAACACCAAAAGCAATGGCAACAAAAGCCAAAATTGACAAATGGGATCTAATTCAACTAAAGAGCTTCTGCACAGCAAAAGAAACTACCATCAGAGTGAACAGGCAACCTACAGAATGGGAGAAAATTTTTGCAACCTACTCATCTGACAAAGGGCTAATATCCAGAATCTACAATGAACTCAAACAAATTTACGAGAAAAAAACAAACAACCCCATCAAAAAGTGGGCGAAGGACATGAACAGACACTTCTCAAAAGAAGACATTTATGCAGCCAAAAAACACATGAAGAAATGCTCATCATCACTGGCCATCAGAGAAATGCAAATCAAAACCACAGTGAGATACCATCTCACACCAGTTAGAATGGCCATCATTAAAAAGTCAGGAAACAACAGGTGCTGGAGAGGATGTGGAGAAATAGGAACACTTTTACACTGTTGGTGGGGCTGTAAACTAGTTCAACCATTGTGGAAGTCAGTGTGGCGATTCCTCAGGGATCTAGAACTAGAAATACCATTTGACCCAGCCATCCCATTACTGGGTATATACCCAAAGGACTATAAAACATGCTGCTATAAAGACACATGCACACGTATGTTTGTTGCGGCACTATTCACAATAGCAAAGACTTGGAACCAACCCAAATGTCCAACAATGATAGACTGGATTAAGAAAATGTGGCACATATACACCATGGAATACTACGCAGCCATAAAAAATGATGAGTTCATGTCCTTTGTAGGGACATGGATGAAATTGGAAACCATCATTCTCAGTAAACTATCGCAAGGACAAAAAACCAAACACCGCATGTTCTCACTCATAGGTGGGAATTGAACAATGAAAACTCATGGACACAGGAAGGGGAACATCACACTCCGGGGACTGTTGTGGGTTGGGGGGAGGGGGGAGGGACAGCATTAGAAGATATACCTAATGCTAAATGACCAGTTAATGGGTGCAGCAAACCAACACGGCACATGGATACATATGTAACAAACCTGCACATTGTGCACATGTACCCTAAAACCTAAAGTATAATAAAAATAAAATAAAATAAAAATAAAAAAATTAAAATTAAAATTAAAAAAATCTCAAAAATTATGGCTGCATAGTCCAAAAAGGTGACTCTAGGAAGAAACAGTTATTTTACCATGAGGAACCCTGAATGTTTAGGAGATGAACTGGTGGTTGTTAATGGATGACTAATGAAAGCACATGCTGGGAACAGATAGTAGCTCATCAGAAGGCAATAGTTTCCCACGAAGAATTTTCCTGCAATAACTTGCCCCCTATCTTCTTTTCAGACTATGCATTTAGATAAACACTCACACAAAACATTTACTCTTGGTAGGCAAGCTGCAGATTTAATATGCTAACATGTTTATCAGCGAATTAAATCTTTGTAACGAGTGCGTGCAATGGGAACATATTGGCTTGACCCCTGTCTTTTCACTAAGGCAGATATTGCCAGGAATAGTAGAAGAAGAAATGCCATGTAAAGGTAACAGAGGGAATATGTAAGGGTTTCCCTGATAGGAATATTCCACATATGTGACATCTATATGTTCTTTGAACATTATACTGTATTACTATTGCCATTGGAGTATGTAGATCTCTTTTGTTATATGAAGACTTTACAGCATTCTATAAACATTGGCATGTTAATCTTCCAAAAAACATATTGGGTGGGGTCTGAGGGAAACCATGAAAAGAAAAAGACTGGCCTTTGGGCCCTTTCTTTACTTTAAACCTCTTTCTCCCATTAATAGTGCTTATATTTTAATTAGGCACTTTGAATTAAAGTTAAATTACTATTATTGGGACTATAAGGAGTGACAGGTGATAGCAAGATATTTTGCCTGATGTGGGAAAGAAAGGCAACTTTAGCAGTGCCCCTCAAATCACACCAGCTCAGAGGCTTACTTGGAACTTCAAGAACTCCAAGCCTTCAAAGAACACAAGTGGCCATTCAATGGCATAATTAGCCTTACTATATCATTTTTGGCCATTTTATTGATGTACATTTATGTAATGAAATATAAAATATATAAATTGGTTTTAAAAATCAGAAACTATACATTTTAGGTGGACTATCACTATCATCTAATCACTTTGGTGTGAGGGGTACAAATTTTTCTAAAGCTTTTTTATTTGCTTCAGGGAGGTGGAGCAAGATGGCTGAATAGAAGCCTCCAGCAATTGTCCCCCACTCACAGGAACACCAAATTGAACAACTATCCACACACAAAAAAGCACCTTCATACAAAGAAAAATCAGGTGAGCGATCACAGGACCTGGTTTTAACATCGTATTAAGGAGAGAGGCACTGAAGAGGGTAGGAAAGACAGTCTTGAATTGCCTACACCACCACCACTGCCCCATCCTCTGGCAGTGGTCACATGGTGCAGAGAAAGAATCTGTATGCTTGTTGGAGGGAGAATGCAGTGACTGTGGGACTTTGCATTGGAACTCAGTGCTGGTAAGCAACATGGGGCAGAGATCAGCCAGTGCCCACTGAGAGAGCATTTAGATGAGCCCTAGCTAGAGGCAAATTGTCCATCCCAGTGGTCAGAACCTGAGTTCTGTCTGGCAAGCCCCACCACCAGGGGCAAAAGTGTCCCCGGGTCCTAAATAAACTTGAAAGGCAGTCTAGGCTATGAGGCAAGTCCTGGTGCTGTGCTGGGCTTGGAGACAGTGCACTTGGTGTGCATGAGACCTAGTGAGCTATCAGCTGGCGTGGCCAAGGGAAGGTTTGCATCACCCCTCCCCTAATCCCTGACACCACAGCTCACAGCTCTGGGAGAGACTCCTTCCCTTAGCTTGAGGAGAGGAAAGGGGAGAGGATTGAGGACTTTGTCCTGCAATCTGGATACCAGCTCCACCACAGTAGAATAGGATACCAGGCAGAGTCCTGATGCCCTCATTCCAGGTTTTAGTTTTGGATAACATTTCTTAACACACCTAGGCCAGAAGAGAACCCACTGCCTTGAAGGGCAGGACCAAGTCCTAGAAGAACTCATCGCCTCCTGACTAAAGAACCTTTGGTCCCTGAATAATCAGCAGTGGTAGCCAAGCAGAATTTGCCATAGGCCTTGGGTGAGACTCAGAGCCCTGCTGGCTTCAGATGTGACCCAGCACATTCCCAGCTGTGGTGGTCATGGAGAGAGACTCTTTCTGATTGAGGAAAGGAGAGGGAACAGTAAAGGGGATTTTGTCTTGTAGCTTGGGTACCAGCTTGGTAACAGTAGGGCAGAGCACCAAGTGGGCTCTTGGGGTCTCCGGTTCCAGGCCTTGGTTCTTGGACAGCATTTCTGGACCTTCCTTGAGCCAGAGTGGAGCCCACTGGCCTGAACGAAAAGGCACTGGATTGGGAGGCCGAGGCGGGCAGATCACCTGAGGTCAGGAGTTCGAGACCAGCCTGGCCAACATGGTGAAACCCTGTCTCTACTAAAAATACAAAAATTAGCCAGGTGTGGTGGCGGGCGCCTGTAAGCCCGGCTACTCGGGAGGCTGAGGCAGGAGAATTGCTTGAACCCAGGAGGCAGAGGTTGCAGTGACCCGAGATCATGCCACTGCACTCCAGCCTGGGTGACAAGAGCGAAATTCTGTCAAAAAAAAAAAGAAAAAAAGGCACTGGACTGGCAGCATTTACCATAAGCTGACTGAAGAGCCCCATGGGCCTTGAGTGATTGCTAGGGGTAGCCAGGCAGTACTCGTCACGTACATGGGGTGGTGGCAGCCATGGGGAGTGATTCCTCTGCTGGAGGAAAGGGAAAGGAAGAATGGGAAGAACTTTGTCCCGTAGCTTGGGTGTCAGCTCAGCTGCAACAGACTAGAGCACCAGGTAGATTCCTAAGGTAACTGACTCCAGACCCTGGCTCCGAGGCCAGCAACTCCAGGCCTGCCCAGGGCCAGGGAAACTCACCACCCTGAAGGGAAGGACACAGGCCTGGCTGGATTTGTCATCAAATGATTGTGGAGCCCTTGGGCCTTGAGCGAACATAGACAGTAGCCAGGCAGTGGTCATTGCAGGACCTGGGCAAGACCCATTGCTGTGTTGGCCTCAGGTCTGACCTACTACAGTCCCAGTGGTGGTGGCCACAGGTTGGGAGAAAATATTTTCAAACTACCCATCTGACAAGGCATTAATAACCAGAATGTATAAGTTGCTCAAAAAACTCTATAGGAAAAATCTAGTAAAATAATCGAACAATGGGAAAAAGATTTGAATTGATACTTCTCCAAAGAAGACACAAGAATGGCAAACAGTCATACAAAAAGGGGCTCACCATCATTGATCATCAGAGAAATGCAAATCAAAACTACAGTAAGGTATCATCTCACCCCGGTTAAAATGCCTTACATCTAAAAGGCAGGCAATAACAAACACTGGCGAGGATGTGGAGAAAACAGAAGCCTGGTACACTGTTGGTGGAAATGTAAATGAATACAACCATTATGGGAACAATTTGGAGGTTCCTCCAAAAACTAAAAATTGAGCTACCATATGATCCAGCAATCCCACTGCTGAGTAGATACCCAAAATAAGGGAAATCAGTATATCAAAGAGATATCTGCACTCCCATATTTGTTGCACCACTGTTCACAATAGGTAAGACTTGGAAGTAACCTAAGTGTCAATCAGCAGATGAATGAAGAAAGAAAATATACATATACACAATGGAGTATATTCAGCCATAAAAAAAGAGATCCTGCCATTTGCAACAACATGAATGGAACTGGGGGTAATTGTGTTACGCAAAATAAGCCTTGCACAGAAAGACAAACTTCACCTGTTCTCGCTTATAAATGGGAGCTAAAAAAATTAAAACAATTGAACTCATGGAGATAGGGTAGAATGACAGTTACCAGAAGCTGGGATGGGTAGTGGGTTTGGGGGAGGGGAGAGAGAAGTGGGGATGTTTAATGGTTTCAATAATACAGTTAGGAAGAATGAATAAGATCTAGTATTTGACAGCACAACAGGGTGACTACAGTCGACAATAATTTATATTGTACATTTAAAAATAACTAGGAATGGGGTGGGCACGGTGGCTCACGCCTGTAATCCCAGCACTTTGGGAGGCCGAGGCAGGTGGATCACGAGGTCAAGAGATTGAGACCATCCTGGCCAACACGGTGAAACCCCATCTCTACTAAAAATACAAAAATTAGCTGGGCGTGGTGGTATGCGCCTGTAGTCCCAGCTACTGGGGAGGCTGAGGCAGGAGAATCGCATGAACTCTGGAGGCAGAGGTTGCAGTGAGCCAAGATCGCACCACTGCACTCCAGCTTGGTGACAGAGTGAGACTCCGTCTCAAAAAAAATAAACAAATAAACAAAAAATAACTAAGAATGTAATTGGATTGTTTGTAACACAAAGAAAGGATACATATTTAAGGTGATGGATACCCCATTTACCTAGATGTCATTATTAAGCATTGTATGTCTGTATCAAAATATCTTATGTACCCCATAAATACATCTATATCTACAAACCTACAATGCACCCACAAAAATTTAAAATTAAAAAGAAATAAAATCTTGCTTCACAATTAAAATTGAAGTCAGGAAATGGCAAAAGAAAAGGGGTGGAGACAGGTGCAGAGTTGTAATAATGGATTGACTCTGGCACTCTATCAGAAGAGAAGGGCCTCAGTTCTGGTGAAGGAAGCAAAAAAGGTTAGCCAGGGAATGAAGGTTTATGTCTACAGCTTGAGAAACAGATTGGTCATATGTCAAAGTTTGAGAATCAGGCACGCAGAAACAAAAGCAAAAAGGGCAAGAAAAAATGGCTACAGAGTAAAATAGAACAATTATGGCACCCCATGGGAAACACCAGCATAAATATAATAGAAAAAAAAGCTTCATTTAATCCATTTGTACCTATGGCAGAGCCCAGTTTCTGTTCTGCTTCTTTCCTGCAGATTAAATGAACTATTTGGCTACATACCTAACTCTCAACCTTTATATTTCGTTTCCAGGACAATGACCGTCTTCCTTTTTCTTTGACATACTTTTTCACCAAAGATAAGCCTTCCTCTTGGCATAAAAAATCTTCATAACACTTGAAGGGAAAGTCTGGAAAAAGCCTGTGGCCTGAATTTTAGATCTGGGTGTCATCAACAAATGGTAGCATAAAAAATGAAAGTGGTTGTATTGCCTAGGGAAAGAATGTAGAGGAAGCAGACACCAGACCAAGGACTTCAATAGTTTTTGAATTGTTTTCTGCTTGAAATTTATGTCCCTGTAGCAAGTCCCTGGAAATACTAGCTGAAGGTATTAAACGGACCACTAACACAGGATGCTATGGGGCAAAAGACTAGCTTACTTGCCACTTAAGATCACTGAAAATTGTTCAGCATTCTACAGTCTTCTAGTGTAAGCATTCGTTTAAAATGTTAAAAATAATGTTGTTTAATCCTTCTTAAAAAGTAGATAACAGTATCTTACTCCAGAATCCATATACTAAAGCTGAAGGGTTTTTCATTTTTATTTTATTTCTTTTGATCACTTTAAAGTCTCTTGGCTATTGCAATATTTTGCAGAAACAAAGTAATCATATGCAATTTTAGCATTACATCATCTTGGAGAGAACTATTTCTTAATGATCTTCATTCTTGTCATCTCAACAACCTTATGAGAAATAGAAGCATATTATTTTTAGATTAAGAAACATTGTTCAGCCACATTTAGTTGTTAATTCGGCATTGTACAGCCTCTACTATAATGTAATACAGTGGAATAAGTGTGGACTTTGAGACTAGAAAAACCTAAGTTTGAGACAGAATATCAGTAACTTAGGTGTAACCACCTCCACAAATCCTTTCTTGGAACTGTCCCCTCGTTCATGAGTTATTTTCCTTTTATGTTCACAAGAAACTGTGGCATAGATCTAGCTTTACAATTATCCCACCTTCTATTAAAATGATTAGCTACCATGTCCGTTTCCTCAATTGCAACTCCTTAAAACGAAGGAGCATTTGTTTGCTATTATATCTCCAGCACCCAACACACAGCTCAGCACAATTTAGGTGTTCCTTTAAATATTTGAAAAGGCAGGTGAATAAGCAATATTTAAGTGGCTTGATTTATTTTTCTTAAAGGAAGAATGAAAATAGAGGAATTGTAATATTTTTTCAGCTATGTGGACAAAAAGAATCTAAGCACAGCATGGCAATAAAAGCAGGCCAGAAAATATAAAGCTAAAGACATCACCATGAGCAAAATTTCATGAAGTCTTTTTTTTTTTTGAGGCGGAGTCTCGCTCTGTCGCCCAGGCTGGAGTGCAGTGGCGCGATCTCGGCTCACTGCAAGCTCCGCCTCCCGGGTTCACGCCATTCTCCTGCCTCAGCCTCTCCGAGTAGCTGGGACTACAGGCGCCCGCCACCACGCCCGGCTAATTTTTTGTATTTTTAGTAGAGACGGGGTTTCACCGTGGTCTCGATCTGCTGACCTCGTGATCTGCCCGCCTCGGCCTCCCAAAGTGCTGGGATTACAAGCGTGAGCCACCGCGCCCGGCCTATGGAGTCTTAATTGTCATCATGGGCTTCATAATAGCTTGTGTTTGGTTGGGTAGTCAGAGGAGTTTCTAGCAATTAATTTAGCTTTCTGGAAATACTGAACCATATTTCTGAGAAAAAGTTGTAAAACTCTGTGGCACATTCTAAGACGGCTACATTTTGGATTTAAGTAGTTTATAATTTTAATATGAGTGCCAGGAAATGGCACAGAAATTCAGTGCAAAAGCTCCTGCTCTCATCTATGATTTCCCATCACAGTGTCTAACAGTATCATTAGGTTGAACTTTGCAGCTAGCTTCCAGAGGTCCCTATCTGTTAAGTAAAAGAGATAGATAAGAAAGTTCATGATCTTGTCTTTGGAACTTCGTGCAATTAAAATCACATATGAATACACCATAGCCAGTGCTAAATGGCTCCCATAATTCTATTACAAAATCCCTGTTGCTGATTCCAAAATTACGGTGCCCCAATTTAAATTAATTTATTAGGCAGATCTCTTGAAAAAATGATGCAAGAAATTTCATAAATGGACCTTTTTGAAGTAGGGGAGAATTCTTTGTTGCCCCTGTATCTCATTGCACTACTACTTTCATCAAAGACTGTTTCTTTGTGGTTTTGAAAATGTAACCAAATTAATATTTAAATTAAATCATTCAAATTAAATTAAAATGATTTAATGAAACCATTTGATTAAAAGGTTGAATCAAATAAGATCTAATATTTGATAGCACAGCAGGGTGACTACAGTCAATAATAATTTTTTATCATACGTTTTTAAATAACTGAAAGATTATAATTAGATTGTTTGTATCACACAGAAAGCATAAATGCTCGAGGTGATGGATACCCCATTCACCCTGGTATGATTATTATGCATTGTACTCTTGTATCAAAAGATCTCATGTACACCCCATAAATGAACACATCTACCATGTGCCCACAAATATTAAAAATATTTTTTTAAAGACTGAATCAATTAAAGTTATTCAATTGAATACCTTTATGTGTATTCAAACCAGGCTTTCCTGACAAGGAAGTTATTTGATGGCAAGAATTTGTCAGATTGGTTACAGCTGTCCCCAAATGCTCAAATTCTATTAAGGAGCCAGTGTTTATTTTCTAAGATCTAACTCATAAAATTAGAAAAATCTATGTAAAGTACACCATGTTAATAGACAGGCAGATACATCCCCAATAGTCAGAGTCATGCACAAAAATTACTCCTGACTGGAGTTCATCTTACCACATCAGGATACCACACCTATCTATAGCAACTAATGAATGATGTTGCATTTCTTTCTATCCTTAGATTCCAGGTAAATTAGTGCTTACATTTTCTTGGATACACTGATGATGGATGAACCTTGGGAGAACATGTACAATTCTGAGTGGAACCTCTTCCATGTGATCTAGACAAGTATTTTTAAATGCTTACGGGTTAATACTGTATGCTTAAGCAACATAGAAAAGCCAGAGGAAAAATATTAACATCAGAAATAACATTTGAGGAAAAAAATCCTGAATTAGGCCTTGGTAGCTATGTGAATGTACAGGTCTGCTTCTCCCCACTCCTAATAAAGACTGCCAAATGCTCTCCATTTCCTATTAATAGGCTCTCTAAGTTCTTTCACTGCTGCCTTATATTCCCTACTGCTTCATAGACTGTCTTGAGTCTTTCTGACTAAGCATTATTGGCTGACACGCATTCTCAGAGAGACTATTGAGTCATATCTTACTGTGAAATGTGAGTTGCTTCTGTGAGAAGACAGCTAAATAAATTGCTATAGAAACTTTTTCCTATGGGATAGGTCAGTATATATTATATGATCACCAATATTGTGAGTTGATTTCTAAGCCAGATTGATCTTTGTCTTTATTGCAAAGGCAAGGACCACACTGTAAAGGTTCTGCTAGTAATATCTATTTTTACATAAATGTTGCAGTGACACATGGAGCTATTTCAGCTTATTACCAGCTACTGATGTCTGAGATGCTCTTTGGCATAATGTATGAGAAAAATAAGGACAGCCAAGAAAAAATATATACGTCTAGCCAAAGAAGTGCCAATGAATTAAATGCTAATGCTTACATTCTCCATCAATCTGAAGTGTGGCCAAGGTCAGTCTGATGCCACGAGTTACTTCCAGGGCATAAATATCCTTCAGATAGGATGATGATTTGAGAAGGCTTGAGAAAATGTATAAAAGATGAATGTGGGTAAAAGATAAATGCCTTCAGTCTTCCTCTACTTGAATCCAGTAATCCTACAAAATGTATTTTTCTAAAATAGAAATCGTATTATTTCTGTTATAGCTTCAAAAAGTTTTAATAGGAAAAATATGGTGTTCTATGGTCCAAACAATAATCTCCAAATTTACTTTAATTTCAGTTGAAATTCAAAGCATATTATAATTTAACATCTACCCACCTTTTCCAGCTTCCTTTGACATTGACTTAAAGGGCTAGGTTCCCTGATGACATCACACTCTTACATTTTCATTAATTCCTATGTCATTCCCACTGTCTATAAAGTCAAGACTTATCTCCTCTTTTCTGCCTCTCAAAAACCCAGTTACATTTTAAGACCCTACTCAAAAGTCACCTTTTTTGGGAAACATCTAGAACAGTGCCTCACACATAGTGCGCCCTAAATGAATATCAGTTAAATTAATAAATGAACAAATTAGTGAATCAGACTTCTGAACTGATATATTCCTCTTAGAAGTTTGTGTATACCTCTAGTTTAGCATTTATCAAATATTATCATAGTGGAATATGTACATATATATAAACATACGAATAGACTAATTATATAATTTGTATACAAATAGGCAAATTATAATTATATGATTCCTTGAAAACACTGACATGGACTCATTCACTTTTATTTTCTAGAACCTAGAAAATTCTGTAATTCAAAGTAAGTGTCTTACTTAGTAGTAACTTCTTGAATGAATACACCCACTGCTGAATTCAAGTCTCTACTACTGGTTATTCCTTTTTAGTTAATGAATTATTTATAGTATATATTTAAGATATTGAAAAAGTCTTATTTTTCTGCCCATTGTGGTAAGAACGCATATGTACTAAAATTATTGAAGTATCCCTAAAAATACTTTTTTTTGTAATTAAAGTAATTCTTTTTTTTTTTTTTTTTCCAAAGAGGAGGGATTTCGAGTGACCTTTGGACTTACGGTTCATGCTAACTCTTTGTAACTCACAAGGGGTGATACAAGGAATGATAACAAATGCCAAAGGGTTCACAATGCTGAGATTTATCTTACTGTTATTTTATAATTTTGAGCAGCATTCGGTTTTAGTGGGTTGTGGCAGAAATTGTTTCTCTACAGAATATTATCTTAAGAGAACATATCGAAAATAAAATTGAAAGTTTTCCATCCCTTGAAATTCACTAGTGGTAACTTTGAACTTCAAGAAAATGTCATTTGAGTTTGATAATGTCTCAATGAAGCCTCTCTCTGATGACTAATTCTTAGTCATCTCTCCCTTCTCTTACTTCATATGGCATTTATTATATCTTTGTCACTTGATCTAGACTACTCTGCATTGCTTTTTATCTTTTTTTCTGGAAACATCAAGGTTAGGAATCATGTGTTATGGCTCTATGTCACTCGTACCTGGGGCACCTAAGTGTACATATATATACGTGTGTGTGTGCGCGCTCTGGACTGTTTAACCTTATGGAAATAACTTTATCAAAATACTTTATTCAGTAATCAGCCACTTAATTAACAGGAGATGTTTCCTAATGTTTTAGGAGTCAAGGATTTAGACATATAATGTAGATTTGTGTAGAATGAGAAAGCTTTTTATTCAGTGCTAAGATAATGTGTTGTCTTTACTATGACCTGCAATAGCATATTATGGTTAAGCAGTATTTTTGTGTGATGACTAACACCATAACATTTTTAACATTGCAGAGAAAACATGACGGGTTTTCACTTAACTAAATTTAAAGAATATGAGCCCTGTTTGAAATTTCTCTTTGTGTAGGCAACCTACTTTTGGCCTGAAACATCAGTCAAATCCCGTAAGTTATGCAGCCTTCTGCTAACATCCACACTTTAAAAATTATTACATGCTACAAATCACTGCTCAATGAAATAAAAGAGGATACAAACAAATGGAAGAACATTCCATGCTCATGGGTTGGAAGAATCAATATCGTGAAAATGGCCATACTGCCCAAGGTAATTTATAGATTCAATGCCATCCCCATCAAGCTACCAATGACTTTCTTCACAGAATTGGAAAAAACTACTTTAAAGTTCGTATGGAACCAGAAAAGTGCCTGCATTGCCAAGTCAATCCTAAGCCAAAAGAACAAAGCTGGAGGCATCACGCTACCTGACTTCAAACTATATTACAAGCCTACAGTAACCAAAACAGCATGGTACTGCTACCACAACAGAGACATAGATCAATGGAACAGAACACAGCCCTCAGAAATAATGCCGCATATCTACAACTATCTGATCTTTGACAAACCTGACAAAAACAAGCAATGGGGAAAAGATTCCCTATTTAATAAATGGTGCTGGGAAAACTGGCTAGCCATATGTAGAAAGCTGAAACTGGATCCCTTCTTTACACCTTATACAAAAATTAATTCAAGATGGATTAAAGACTTACATGTTAGACCTAAAACCATTAAAACCCTACAAGAAAACCTAGGCAATACCATTCAGGACATAGGCGTGGGCAAGGACTTCATGTCTAAAACACCAAAAGCAATGGCAACAAAAGCCAAAATTGACAAATGGGATCTAATTCAACTAAAGAGCTTCTGCACAGCAAAAGAAACTACCATCAGAGTGAACAGGCAACCCACAGAATGGGAGAAAATTTTTGCAACCTACTCATCTGACAAAGGGCTAATATCCAGAATCTACAATGAACTCAAACAAATTTACAAGAAAAAAACAAACAACCCCATCAAAAAGTGGGCGAAGGACATGAACAGACACTTCTCAAAAGAAGACATTTATGCAGCCAAAAAACACATGAAAAAATGCTCATCATCACTGGCCATCAGAGAAATTCAAATCAAAACCACAATGAGATACCATCTCACACCAGTTAGAATGGCCATCATTAAAAAGTCAGGAAACAACAGGTGCTGGAGAGGATGTGGAGAAATAGGAACACTTTTACACTGTTGGTGGGACTGTAAACTAGTTCAACCATTGTGGAAGTCAGTGTGGCGATTCCTCAGGGATCTAGAACTAGAAATACCATTTGACCCAGCCATCCCATTACTGGGTATATACCCAAAGGACTATAAATCATGCTGCTATAAAGACACATGCACACGTATGTTTGTTGCGGCACTATTCACAATAGCAAAGACTTGGAACCAACCCAAATGTCCAGCAACGATAGACTGGATTAAGAAAATGTGGCACATATACACCATGGAATACTATGCAGCCATAAAAAATGATGAGTTCATGTCCTTTGTAGGGACATGGATGAAACTGGAAAGCATCATTCTCAGTAAACTATTACAAGGACAAAAAACCAAACACCGCATGTTCTCACTCATAGGTGGGAATTGAACAATGAGAACTCATGGACACAGGAAGGGGAACATCACACTCTGGGGACTGTTGTGGGTTGGGGGGAGGGGGGAGGGACAGCATTAGGAGATATACCTAATGCTAAATGACGAGTTAATGGGTGCAGCAAACCAACATGGCACATGGATACATATGTAACAAACCTGCACATTGTGCACATGTACCCTAAAACCTAAAGTATAATAATAATAAAAAAAGAATAGCCCGAAATTGCTGAAAAAAATGTAGTAATAAAAGACTTTTGCCCCACTAAAAAAAAAAAAAAATTATTACATGCAACTGAACACTTTAGACATTGAAGCGTGAATGTTTAAAGCATGCTAAAATACACACATCCTAGGGAAAATCAATAATTACATGATTTTCTGACATTAAAACCCCAAACACTGTGAATTTGTCAGATTAATAAGTTCTTGGCATAACCAAGGCCAGGTATTCTTGAGAAGCCCTAAGTGCCTAGGGTTCTCTTGATTGTAAACGACTGTGGTCTGGTTCAGTAGACAAACCCTGGATATGGACTCCACTCCTGGCCTTCATAATACTTAGCTCTGTGTCATTAGAACAATCAATTCACTTCACTGGGCCTTTATTTCCAGATCTGCAAAATGAAGGAACAGAGCACTTTGAATTTTAAGGTCTCTTCTAGTTCTAAGACTGAGTATAAACTAGTAATTGTCTTCCTAATTATCTGAGGAATATAGAGCTGTCCAAATCATTCTTATAGGCTCAATGAGATTATATTAACAGGGCAATGTTAATACTAATACTACTAATCTACAGCAAGATTTATATTTATACTTGTTTGAAACCACATGAAGGACGCAAATGTTCTTACCAAAATTTGTGATTTCCGAAGACCTCTATTTTACCACATGCACACCAGAACATCTGGTGTAGGTAATAAGTACAAAATTAATTTTACTCTTGTTTCCCAGTCAGACATTGTCTGTTCCCTAACTGCTGATAGTTCAGTCCTCAAATCCCAGGAATTATTCTTTTTCATATATACTGTTCTTGGCTACAGCCAGGTACTCCATTTATGAGAACAGACTTCATTCCAGTCTGACTAGGGTTATTTCAGTCACCTACTGCCTGCCTTGGCAAACTTTTCTTTACCTTGATTAAATACTTGTTGCCAACTTCCCAAGTGAGAACACTTATGGAACAATGTGCTCCTTTACAGACACTAACCCTATTTAACCCTGATTGCACAACAAGGAATTTTTCCTTTAATTACTTTAAGGCCAGGAAGTAAAATCTGACGGCACTTTTGTGGCCATGGATGTTTAGTTTATATACACCGTGGTGTAGGTTAGAAATTCAAGACACAGTGTTGACCGATCAGTGAAACTGAGCTCTTAATAATTAGAAAACCCTATATTAAATGGTATTCACAAGAATTTACCTCAGGACAAATACAGGTAGATTGGAGTAAAGAAAGCCACAACTTGGCAGAAAGAATGTCTCTACAGGCATCAAAATTCAAGATATAGAGAGACAAAAATATTACCAAATAGATTTCAGGTGACAACATATTGGTCTTACCAGAACAGGATATTCTTTAAAAAAATGTTGCTTGACTAAAGGCTTCTAAGTTGCAAGAAGCTATGGCCAGGAAATAAGGTGATAATGAAAGCTAAAGGAAGTCAACTAACTTTGGCTTATCCATTAATAAGAATGTCTTCTTTCAAGATGAATTACCTCATCACAACCTTTTTCCAGCTGCAGATTTGCAAAAACAGATGTTTGGAGCCAATTTCAATGAAACTAACCTTACCAGCATGAATTGTTTTAGGGATATCTCACATTTATCTGAGGAGTATTTCTCATGACAGTGGACATTCTCCTTAACAATTTAATTTACACTGTTATTAGATGAGAGTCACATTTTCTTGGAATATGCATCTGCATGACCAGATACAACTAACTAAAGACTTATCCTCGGTGAGGTGATGGGAGCATTCTATCCTCAGATAACAGTAGCTTTTGCCCTTGTACGTGATCACTGGGTAGTGGAAAGTGAGGCACAGAAGGTACTGAGTCAAGAAGATCAGGTCTTAGGAAGATAAAGAGAAGAGAGATGCGTTGTCTGAATGGGAGCCCTTTGACATCATAAGGATCCAGATGAAAGAAAACAATTATATTTATATCTGAGAAATTTATTAGATGGCCCTGTGGTTTGGAGCATGTGGTGCCTGCTATTCATAACTAAATGCAGTTTGCCTCCTCTGCAGTTTATAGATGTTTTAGAAGGTGAGGTTCAGAGAAGTTTAAGAACTGATGAAACTAATATAGACATTGAGTAACAGGAATTAGGATCAGAATCCATGCATATCCATCTCCAAAGTGTCAAATGCAGATCCTTTCAGTGACCTCTGCTGCATATAACAGCCTTACCTGTCCAAAAAGGAATTCACACTGCCAGGTTATGTGTTACAGAGATTATACATGTAAAATATCCAATCCTGAGCTTCTGCAAATTTATTTTTAGTTTTTATTTGTCCTGAGTTGTTTGAATCAGACTTTACAGACACTTCTACAAATCCAAGAAGTTTTCTGTGGTTTTCCTATACCTAACACTTAATCTTTATGTGAATTAGAATTTCAAAAGTGGCAATAATTAGCAAATCACACCTCTAGCATTCATTGCATCTCTCAGATGTTTGCAGCTACTTAGGCCATTCCCAAAAATTCTCTCGTTGTAAATAAATATCTTAAGATCTTGGCAGGAAGGTATCCAAGTTGATTTCTGTATCTATATATGCTATATATCTTAAGAAGAAAACTCAAGGGAAAACAACAGCAACAACATTAGCTCTAAGGTATTATGTTCCTTCAATCCCAACACCCAGTATTCTTAGCTGAGAAACAACAGCTCTCTGTCAGCACAACAAATATGAGAAAGATCCTTCCAGTCTGGAACATAGATCTTTCATTTGTGGTGAGTTGGTCTGTTTGACGTAGGGCCAGGATAGCCTCTTACGTTTCAAAGAAATGTGGCTAAACTCGACAGTAAATTGAAGAAGAACACATCCTTAGAATATTACCAGATTGTATTCTGCTGCTTAAAAGAGGTAGCCATAAATTAGCAAAAACAAGCATAATAGGTGTTTATTATTGCCTGCCTTTTACACAAGCAACAAAGAACACGTCTAGAAATAAGGCGCAGGCATTTTGGTTATATAATTTTGGGGTTTGAAATATGAATGAGTCTTCCTTAAGCTTTTGCTGTTTTCATGTTATTTTCTGATTGAGGGAGGAAACAGTAAAGCATAGACTTTTAAAGTTGTCACAAACACTAATCAAATACTAAAATCACTGACCATGATCAAGTGATCTTGTACAGGCATCACTAACAAAACACTGTACATGCTTCTCTCTCTCTCTCTCTCTCTCTCTCTCTCTCTCTCTCTGATACTCGCTATTCTCACCATTTTATTTTTCTTCATAGCATTCACTAACATCTAACTTACTCTATACTGACTCCTTTATTTTATTTATTGTCTCTCTTCTCCCATGAATGTAAGCTTTATGTCTGTTTATATTCACCACTCTAGGTGCAATGATTAAAAGAGTGTCTAATACAAAGTAGTAAGTGCTTAATATATATTGGCTGAATTAATGGATGGACGGATGGATGAATGAATAAATAAAAAAATAAAGCCTAAGGTGTTGTTTACTGATTTTTCTGTGTTTATGCATTATTCAATAATAGAGCCAGATCTAGATACCAGATCTCCTGACTTTCAATCCTGTACTCCCTATGAATGAAAGAGAAAGATAACTATGAAAATCCATAATAATCTCCCATTAAAGGAGGGTTGGAATAGGATAATACAGCTAATAAATGTAATGAAAAGATTATTCTTTGAAGACTATTTGATTTGAAAACTATTTGAAGACTATTAATTTATCTAGGAACATTTCCTATGAAAAGTTACTTGTCCTATGTCCAAGAAACAAAAAGAAGACAGTGATGCATAGCTTCAAATAACTGGAAGTATAGAGATTAGATCAGTAACACGTCAATGTCCTCCAAGGAGCCTCACTCTTAAATAATTTTTTTTAAAGATGGTGCAAAATCTCCCTCTGTCTTCTAGACTGGCTAAGATAAATATATTAATGTATGGGATCATGATGAAAATAATAACAAGATGATCTTTAGAAAAGTATTATATGTCTGTAGGCATGGGCAAAAATTTTATGATGAATTCACCAAAAGCAACTGCAACAAAAGCAAAAATTGAAAAATGGGATCTAATTAAATTAAAGAGCTCCTGCACAGCACACACACACAAATCCTATCATCAGAGTGAACACACCACCTACAGAATGGAAGAAAATTTCTGCAATCTACTTTTCTGACATATGTCTAATATCTAGCATTTAAAAGGAACTTAAATTAACAAGTAAAAAACAAACAACCCCATCAAAAATGAGGCAAAGGATATGAACAGACACTTCTCAAAAGAAGATATTTATGTAGACAACAAACATGAATAAAAGCTCAACATCACTGATCATTAGAGGAATGCAAATCCAAACCACAATGAGATACCATCTCATGCCAGTCAGAATGGTGATTATTAAAAAGTTAAGAAACAATAGATGTTGGTGAGGTTGTGGAGAAATAGGAATGCTTTTACACTGTTGGTGGGAATGAAATTAGTTCAACCATTGTGGAAGACAGTGTGGCAATTCCTCAGGGATCTAGAACCAGAAATACCATTTGACCCAGCAATTCCACTAGTGGGTATAGCCAAGGGAATATAAATCATTCTATTATAAAAATACATGCACACGTATGTTTATTGCAGCACTATTCACAATACCAAAGACATGAGATCAACCCAAATGTCCATCAATGATTGACTGGATAAAGAAAATGTGGCACATATACACCATGGAATACTATGCAGCCATAAAAAGGAATGAAATCATGTCCTTTGCAGGAACATGGATGAAGCTGGAAGTCATCATCCTCAGCAAGCTAACACAGGAACAGAAAACCAAACACCTCATGTTTTCACTCCTAAGTGGGAGCTGAACAATGAGAACACATGGACACAGTGAAGGGAACAACACACACTAGGGCCTGTTGGTGTGGGTGAGGGGAGGGAGAACATCAGGACAAATAGCTGATGCATGTGGTGCTTAATACCTAGGTGACGGGTTGACAGGTGCAGCAAACTACCATGACACACATTTACCTATGTAACAAACTTGCACGTTCTGCACATGTATCCAAAACTTAAAGTAAAATAAAAAAATAAAAATAAAACCAAAAATAGAAAAGTATTATATGCCTGGACAATAATGGATAGACCTTGGGGCTTAGTAGTAGAATTTGTCTTTCTAAAAGAAAGATCACACGGAACAGTGAGTTTTGAATGCTGATCCAAATATCAAGAAATTCTGACGCACGTGGTCACGTTCTAAGAATTGTGACTACAATGAATGAAAATGGCCATCTAAAGATCACGTATCAAGTTTAGGTATGGGAAATATGGACTAGTAAACTCAAATTTACCAAATTCCTTAGCCATTTTATAATTATTTAATTAAAACATTAGATAACAGTTCTTTTTGTGTGTGTGCGTGTGTGTGTGTGTCTGTGTGTTTATTGTCTGTGGTTCTCTACAAGATTTCAATTTCCTTTAAGGTAAGTACTATACTTTTTGTTTGTCACTGTAAACCCAGCACCTAGTATAAATACTCAGTATCTGAATGAATGAATGAATGAATGAATGAATGAACTTCTGATCTCTAATTGGCAAATATTGAAGAAAATTTGGCTCAAGCTATTCCATTTTCCTACTTATAGTTTTGAATTAAATAGTTATAAACTTGGGAGTGGGAGGAAATTTTCCAGTGTTTTCTGAGAAGAGAGGAAGAATTCACTTCTTTCTTCTACCCCATACCCTCCCTCTCCCTCATACCAATGCAATGGATTATCTCTTCTTAAAGTAATAATAGTTTCATTTCCTGTGGATTAAAGATGAGCTAAGAAAATTTGCATAGACTGCTCTGTCAATTTTGATGTGTTGGTGTAAATGTTTTATGTAAGTATGCATTCCTATACTCATTTATATGCTTGTATCTGAATATTCATAAACACACTCAGATTAATGTACCAGAACATGATAAATGTGTTGGTCCATTTAATTTTTCTGCAAATCTTATGATCAATTCTATAATGTGATTGAATTATTATTATGTATTATGTAAGCCCATTTATGGGTTTGGTTGATGTGCTCATGGCACTATTAATTGGCATGGTCAGAAAGCCATATTTATTCAGAATTTAAAAGGATCTTGGCAATTTCTCTTCTTTGATACTGCTAGAAAAATATATGAAACATTTTGTTTGCTTTTTTTTTTTTTTTTTTTTGAGACAGGGTCTCCCCTGGCCGCCCAGGCTGGAATGCAGTGATGTGATTTCAGCTCATTGCAACCTCTCATTTGCTTATTTTAAAAATTCCAAATGTTTCAGTGATGAACTAAAAAATCTTGAACATAAAGAATAGTTATATTGTTTCCATAATAAAACTTGTGAATACGAAGAAATGGGCAAAATACTCTTTTTGTGATTAAATCTTCATGTAATCTATTAAATGCAGATGAAACAAGTGTCATAATCTGTTTAATATATTGTTGGGAGTTAAGCAGTGCTATTTTCTAAATGAGAAAAAGAAAAGGGGTATTCATTTTCTACCCTATGCCTCTAATAGACATGTACATTGGTTTAAGTGCTTATTTTTAAACTTCTAAAATGAATTTTTACAAATAGAATGAAAGTCTATCTGTTTATCTATCACACATCCAATTACAATGAACTCCCATAAAGTAGAAAATTATTTTTGCTGTAATGAGGTGGGTCAACTTCAATATTACCTAACCTAAGTGGTTAATTGGCTGGGATTAGGAATCTTTTTGATTTTGTAAAACATTTCACTGTAATGGTATTTTTAAACTTTATTTCCTTCAAACATATGCATATAATAGGGAAGAAATTGCATTGAAAACTCATTATAAATGCAATAAAATGAGTAGGAGTAAGGATTTGGAAGGACATAGAACTGGATATTCACATTTAAACTAATGTGGAATTTCTTGAATACCATAAGGTTTTTGATTATCCCGAAAAAGAAGAGTGGGATGGGATCTTGTCCCCAGAGATCTGTAAAAAGGGGACAGACGTCTAACTCCATGTACTATACAGATATTTTTAGGTTCTAATATGACTGAATAACAAAAACAATGCAGTAATATCTCTCACAGACTACTCAATCACTTATAGTCTATCTCAGAATAAACTATTTATTTTATGCAAAATGTAACCAAAATATAAACGCTTAGAAGTGCAAACCCAAGTCAGCATATTGTTCAAAAGACACTTTAAGTACCTGCAGATAAATATAAAAACTTGATAGGAAATAAAACAAAATTCTTAGAATGCTAAACATATTATTTTACAATAATAGTAGGCAACACTTACATGTTGCTTACTAGGTGCCAGGCACTGTTAGAGGTGCTTTGTCCTCATACACGATTCCTTATATCCCATACCTAAGGTGCCTTGGTCCTCACATCAGGTGAGGCATATACTATGATCATCCCCATTTTAAAGATGAGGAATCATGAGTTTATGAGAGTCCTTGGATAAGACACAAACTTCTTATCCTTCTTATCAATATTGACCTTAGTTGTGGGTATGCTAGCAATATTTCCTTTTGTGACCTCTATGGTCTCTATGTTCTAAGCTCAAAGTCCATTTTTTTTTATTTTCAGAGGTCGTTAGCATTTTTTTAAATCTTAACAATTAAGATCACTTCTAATTATTGTTAATTAGTTAATTATTTTCTTTCTTTCTGAGAAAGGCCTGGAACAGATTAGCCTCCTTGCAGGAATCAACTGAGAAAGAATTAATGACACTTTCAAAAGCCTTAAATTCCAATGAGAAATTGAAGCCCTGGGAATATCTGCCTCCACATTTTATAGGGTGTATGCCTGCAGTCAGTGAGAAGTACGAGGATATTCCATTCCTTGTAAGTGTAAAGTATGATAAAACATTAATCTTAAATCTCTTACATAGTAACAAAACAAGACTTACACTAAAATATTTGGTATTCT
The DNA here is from genome assembly GCF_028878055.3 of Symphalangus syndactylus. Taxonomy (NCBI): domain Eukaryota; kingdom Metazoa; phylum Chordata; class Mammalia; order Primates; family Hylobatidae; genus Symphalangus; species Symphalangus syndactylus. The sequence continues at coordinate 118,413,781 of NC_072447.2, read as the reverse complement.
GTGGCACAGCTAAAATCTCAAGTAGTCTTCTTTTTAAATTATCACAAAAGGGTAATTAAACTGTTGCAAGTTCTTTCCTATAGAATTATCCCTGCGCCAAAAGTGTGAAGCAAATAACTTCCTTCTTGAGATAATGTCACTAAGGAGGAGGTCTCAGCTTTCTTGAGAACTGTAATTTTTCTAATAGTTCTTCCAGTTTACTTTGAAAAGACTGACAATAATAAAGTCATTTTATGCAAAACATAAGTTAAAGTAGGAAGATGAAAACTTGAATATGAGATATATTGACAATATTTTCCAAAAATATCCCACTGGGCATGGTGCCTCATGCCTGTAATCCCAACACTTTGGGAGGCTGACACAGGCAGATTGCTTGACCATGTGAGTTTGAGACCGGCCTGAGCAACATGGCGAAACCCCATCTCTACAAAAAATACAAAAATTAGCTGGGCATGGTGGCATATGCCTGTAGTCCCAGCTACCCGGGAGTCTGAGGTGGGAGGATCACTTGAGCCCTGGGAAATTGAGGCTGCAGTGAGCCGTGATTATGCCATAGCACTCCATCTTGGACAACAGAGCAAGATACTGTTTGAAAAAAATGTCCCTGAATTTGCTTGTATCTATACCTCATGTCATCTGAATTGGGAAGATTATATTCATTAAGGGTAAAAATGTTATTAGAATCCATACTCATGGGGCCAGGTGCAGTGGCTCACCCCTGTAATCCTATCACTTTGGGAGGCCAAGGCGGGCGGATCACTTGAGGTCAGGAGTTCGAGACGAGCCTGGCCAACATAGTGAAACCCCGTCTCTACTAAAAATACAAAAAATTCAGCTGGGCAGCTGATGGACACCTCTAATTCCAGCTACTTGGGAGGCTGAGGCAGGAGAATTGCTTGAACCCAGGAAGCAGAGGTTGCAGTGAGCCGAGAAGGTGCCATTGCACTCCACCCTGGGCAACAAGGATGAAACTCCATCTCAAAAAATAAAAATAAAAAAGAATCCATACTCATGAACTCACGAAGGGTAAAAATGTTATTAGAATCCAAACTGTACATGGTTAGTCTAAATCTGTAGTTGGTCCGGAGATAGAAGAGAGGAAATGCAGGGGTAGGAACAGGAAATCAGGAAATTAGTTAGTTTTCTCTTAGTTTAATTAATACTATTGGGTAAAAAAAAAAAAACAAAAAACAACAACAACAAAAAAAAAACAGGACTTATTCCTGAACTTTAACAGGATTTTCTCATTCTTCAAACCCTTATCTGAACTCAAAATGTATTGAAAAATTAATTTCCCCATTATTCCAGGGAATATTTTGAGGATTTCTTTTTTCTTTTTCTTTTTTTTTTTTTTTTTTTTTGAGACGGAGTCTTGCTCTGTTGCCCAGGCTGGAGTGTAGTGGCACGATCTCGGCTCACTGAAAGCTCTGCCTCCCGGGTTCACACCATTCTCTTGCCTCAGCCTCCCGAGTAGCTGGGACTACAGGTGCCCGCCACCACACCTGGCTAATTTTTTGTATTTTTAGTAGAGATGAGGTTTCACCGTGTTAGCCAGGATGGTCTCAATCTCCTGACCTCCTGATCCGCCCGCCTCGGCCTCCCACAGTGCTGGGATTACAGTCGTGAGCCACCGCACCTGGCCTATTTTGAGGATTTCTAATTTAGTTTTGATGTCTTTATTTCTTCATGAAAAGAAAACCCTGGCTTTCAACCATTAGAACCATTTAGGGCAAAACTGAATGGCCATTTTATATTTTTCCTTTTCTAAGCTATTTAATTCAATCTCCTGTATTCAAGATGAGGTCTCTCAAGCATTTATAAACTTTCAGTTAATTTTTTCCATACCCAACAGATTTCTGACTTGTGAAATCAAAAATATTTTCTGGAACCCAATTTTTCATGACCTGCTTTTCATACTCCTCTGTGTTCTACTGCCTTCTTAAAACCTTAAAATACAGTTCTGGTAGATATTTTTCTGCATGCAAATTGATGCAAAGTGTTATTGCATGCAAACTGATGCAATGTGTACTACAACAATTGGCTTCTATAACATCTTGGAAGGCTCTTTCAATTTTATCGGTGGATTTGTGTTGTATACAGTCCTCTGGGGAAGCAGGCCCAAGGACAGATGGCTCCCTCTTATTCAGGATATAATGCGGTCCAGAAAAAGATTCGTCTGGGTCTTTGAATTTGGAAAGACTCTCTGTTGCTCAAAAGTGGGTGGCTAGTACAAACGCATGCCAAAGACTATATTTCTTGGCAGATGTAGAAAATTGTAATTGCTTTCACTTCAGTTGCCTGTGTTTTGTGCCACAGCCACTTAATAAAATGAAAACCAGGAGAAAGAATCAACCAGAATACTTAGCAATGATGGCTTTTAGGGGAAAAAAGCAAAAAACAAAACAAAACAAAACAAAAACAAAAAAACAAAAATCCCACCTTTTTTTAACTGATAAAACACAATTTAGAGACTGAGACCCCTAGGGAGAAGTAGGCTGTTAACTGGACTATGGGATTTCAGGCCAACTGGGCTCCGAACTTTTAAACTATTAGTCTGAGTCATATCAAATTGCTAATATTCAACTCCCTAACCTGCAAAAATATCAATTTCATATACCTCAACCTTATTTTATTCCTTTCCACCCATAACAAATTCATGAGAGGCAGCAGAGTATAATATAATAGCTAAAGGGTTAGTGTTAGATTGCTTGGAGGCAAACCCTACCTCTGCCACTTAATTGTTGTGATTTGGAGTAAACATTTGCATTTCTTTCCGCCTCAGCTTCTTCACCTGCACAGTACTTGATTGTATTACTAAAGGCATAAATTTCAGTATTTTTTTGCTGTTGCTTTTACAATGTGGTAGTTGTTCCAGTTTGGGATAATTACTAGTAATACTGCTACAAATAATTCTTTTAGATGGCTCTCGGTGCTCAGGTGTAACCCTTTCTGTAGGCTATACACCTAAGAATGGAATTTCTGGATCATAGGGTTCACACTTTTCTACGGCTATATAATGCTAAATTGCTTTTTAATATAGTTTGTATCAATTTACATTTCCACAAGAAGTATATAAGAGTTCCTATGGCTCCATATGCCTGCCAGCATAAGTATTGTTACACTTTTAATTTTTGCCAGTCTGGTGACTATTAACTGGCATTTAATTGTGATTTTAATTTCCCTGATTACTAAGTTTGAGCATCTTTACAAATATTTATTGTCCATTTGCATTTGTTTTGTGAAGTGCCTCTTGAAATCTTTTGTCCTTTTCTCAAATTGCATTGTTTGCTATTTTCTTATTAATTCATCAATGTTTTTTATATGCTCTGGTTACTACTCTTATTCTGGGTACTTGTATTACAAATATGTTCGCCACCTCTGTGGCTAATTTTTTGACCCTGCCAGGTGTCATGCAGTTTTTGGATTTTCCCCATCTTTTTTATTGAAGTATAATTTCCATAAAAATTCACTGCAGGGTGTTTTCTGATGAACCAAAGTTCTGTATTTTAATGTAGTCAGATTTATTGCTTTTTTAAATTGCTGCTTTCTGAAATCCTTCATTTACTGCAAGATCATGTAAATATTCTCCTATATCATTTTCTGAAATCTTCATAATTTTGTACTTTATATTTAGGTTTATAATGCAACTCTAATTTATTTGGGGTATAGTATGAGGGAGTGGCCTGATTTTTTTTCCATATTGATACCCTGTGTTTCCAGAGCCACTTATGGAAAAGTCCATCCTCTCCATATCAATCTGCAAATCTAATCTGTTAAAGCTGTAAATACACTAATTGATTTTCTAATGTTAAACCAACTTTGCATTCCTAAGATAAATCTAATGTGGTAATAATGTATTTTTCTTTTCATAAGTCAATTCCTTCAATTTTCTAATTTTTTGAGACCAATTTTCTAATTTTTTAAGGATTTTTTGCATGTATGTTGATAACTGAGCTACTCTTGTATTTTTTTCTCACTAATATCAAGGTTATTCTACATTCATAAAATTGGAAATGACATTTTGCTTTCATTTCTTTGTAATTCTTTATATAAGATTGGACATTTTTGTTTCCTTAATGTTTTGTGGAACTCTCCAGCCACATAAAGCCATCTACTTCTGGAATTGTCATAGTGGAAAGAAATTTGGTTCTTTTAATGATTATAAAAGCATTAACATTTTCTGTGACCCATTAAATCAGTGTTCTGAGTTGAATAGTGTCCCTCAAAATTCATGTCCATCTAGAACCTCAAAATGTGACCTTATTGGTAAATACAGTCTTTGCAGATATAACTACTTAAGATAAGTCATATTGGATTATGTTGGGCTCAAAATCCAATATGACTAGTCTCCTGAGAAGAAGAAGGCAGCTGGGCACGGTGGCTCACGCCTGTAATCCCGGCACTTTGGGAGGCCGAGGCGGGCGGATCATGAGGTCAGGAGATCGAGCTCATCCTGGCTAACACGGTGAAACCCCATCTCTACTAAAAATACAAAAAATTAGAGGGAGCCAAGATGGCCGAATAGGAACAGCTCCAGTCTACAGCTCCCAGCATGAGCGACACAGAAGACAGGTGATTTCTGCATTTCCGTTTGAGGTACCAGGTTCATCTCACTAAGGAGTGCCAAACAGTGGGCGCAGCACAGTCGGTGCAGTGCACTGTGCCCGAGCCGAAGCAGGGCGAGGCATTGCCTCACTTGGGAAGCGCAAGGGGTCATGGAGTTCCCTTTCCTAGTCAAAGAAAGGGGTAACAGATGGCACCTGGAAAATCGGGTCAGTCCCACCCTAATACTGCGCTTTTCCAAAGGGCTTGGAAAATGGCACACCAGGAGATTGTGTCCCACACCTGGCTCGGAGGGTCCGATGCCCACGGAGTCTCGCTGATTGCTAGCACGGCAGTCTGAGATCAAACTACAAGGCGGCAGCAAGGCTGGGGGAGGGGCGCCCGCCATTGCCCAGGCTTGCTTAGGTAAACAAAGCAGCCAGGAAGCTCCCACTGCGTGGAGCCCACCACAGCTCAAGGAGGCCTGCCTGCCTCTGTAGGCTCCAGCTCTGGGGGCAGGGCACAGATAAACAAAAAGTCAGCAAGAACTTCTGCAGACTTAAATGTTCTGTCTGACTGACAGCTTTGAGGAGAGTAGTGGTTCTCCCAGCATGCAGCTGGAGATCTGAGAATGGACAGACTGCCTCCTAAGGTGGGTCCCTTACCCCTGAGCAGCCTAACTGGGAGGCACCCCCCAGTAGGGACAGACTGACACCTCACTCGGCCGGGTACTCCTCTGAGACAAAACTTCCCAAGGAACTATCAGACAGCTGAATTCGCGGTCTCATGAAAATCTGCTGTTCTGCAGCCACCGCTGCTGACACCCAGCCAAACAGAGTCTGGAGTGGACCTCTAGTAAACTCCAACAGACCTGCAGCTGAGGGTCCTGTCTGGTAGAAGGAAAACTAACAAACAGAAAGGACATCCACACCAAAAACCCATCTGTACATCACCATCATCAAAGACCAAAAGTAGATAAAACCACAAAGATGGGGAAAAAACAGAGCAGAAAAACTGGAAACTCTAAAAGGCAGAGCACCTCTCCTCCTCCAAAGGAACGCAGCTCCTCACCAGCAACAGAACAAACCTGGAAAGAGAATGACTTTGACGATTTGAGAGAAGAAGGCTTCAGACGATCAAACTACTCCAAGCTACAGGAGGAAATTCAAAACAATAGCAAAGAAGTTAAAAACTTTGAAAATATTAGACAAATGGATAACTAGAAAAACCAATGAAGAGAAGGGCTTAAAGGAGCTAATGGAACTGAAAGCCAAGTTTCGAGAACTACGCGAGGACTGCAGAATCCTCGGTAGCCGATGCGATCAACTGGAAGAAAGGGTATCAGTGACGGAAGATGAAATGAATGAAATGAAGCAAGAAGGGAAGTTTAGAGAAAAAAGAATAAAAAGAAACGGACAAAGCCTCCAAAAAATATGGGACTATGTGAAAAGACCAAACCTACGTCTGATTGGTGTACCTGAAAATGACGGGGAGAATGGAACCAAGTTGGAAAACACTCTGCAAGATATTATCCAGGAGAACTTCCCCAATCTAGCAAGGCAGGCCAACATTCAGATTCAGGAAATACAGAGAAGGCCACAAAGATACTCCTCGAGAAGAGCAACTCCAAGACACATAATTGTCAGATTCACCAAAGTTGAAATGAAGGAGAAAATGTTAAGGGCAGCCAGAGAGAAAGGTGGGGTTACCCACAAAGGGAAGCCCATCAAACTAACAGCTGATCACTCTGCAGAAACTCTACAGGCCAGAAGAGAGTGGGGGCTGATATTCAACATTCTTAAAGAAAAGAATTTTCAACCCAGAATTTTATATGCAGCCAAACTAAGCTTCATAAGTGAAGGAGAAATAAAATCCTTTACAGACAAGCAAATGCTGAGTGATTTTGTCACCACCAGACCTGCCCTAAAAGAGCTCCTGAAGGAAGCACTAAATGTGGAAAGGAACAACCGGTACCAGCCACTGCAAAGACATGCCAAATTGTAAAGACGATCGAGGCTAGGAAGAAACTGCATCAACTAACGAGCAAAATAACCAACTAACATCATAATGACAGGATCAGATTCACACATAACAATATTAACTTTAAATGTAAATGGGCTAAATGCTCCAATTAAAAGACACAGACTGGCAGACTGGATAAGGAGTCAAGACCCATCAGTGTGCTGTATTCAGGAAACCCATCTCATGTGCAGAGAGACACGTAGACTTAAAATAAAGGGATGGAGGAAGATCTATCAAGCAAATGGAAAACAAAAAAAGGCAGGGGTTGCAATCCTAGTCTCTGATAAGATAGACTTTAAACCAACAAAGATCAAAAGAGACAAAGAAGGCCAATACATAATGGTAAAGGGATCAATTCAACAAGAAGAGCTAACTATCCCAAATATATATGCATCCAACACAGGAGCACCCAGATTCATAAAGCAAGTCCTGAGTGACCTACAAAGGGACTTAAACTCCCACACCATAATAATGGGAGATTTTAACACCCCACTGTCAACGTTAGACAGATCAACGAGACAGAAAATTAACAAGGATATCCAGGAATTGAACTCAGCTCTGCACAAAGTGGACCTAATAGACATCTGCAGAACTCTCCACCCCAAATCAACAGAATAGACATTTTTTTCAGCACCACACCACACCTATTCCAAAATTGACCACATAGTTGGAAGTAAAGCTCTCCTCAGCAAATGTAAAAGAACAGAAATCATAAAAAAACTATCTCTCAGACCACAGTGCAATCAAACTAGAACTCAGGATTAAGAAACTCACTCAAAATCGATCAACTACATGGAAACTGAACAACTTGCTCCTGAATGACTACTGGGTACATAATGAAATGAAGGCAGAAATAAAGATGTTCTTTGAAACCAACGAGAACAAAGACATAACATACCAGAATCTCTGGGACACATTCAAAGCAGTGTGTAGAGGGAAATTTATAGCACTAAATGCCCACAAGAGAAAGCAGGAAAGATTCAAAACTGACACCCTAACATCACAATTAAAAGAACTAGAAAAGCAAGAGCAAACACATTCAAAAGCTAGCAGAAGGCTAGAAATAACTAAAATCAGAGCAGAACTGAAGGAAATAGAGACACAAAAAACCCTTCAAAAATTAATGAATCCAGGAGCTGGTTTTCTGAAAAGATCAACAAAATTGATACACCGCTAGCAAGACTAATAAAGAAGAAAAGAGAGAAGAATCAAATAGATGCAATAAAAAATGAAAAAGGGGATACCACCACCGATCCCACAGAAATACAATCTACCATCAGAGAATACTACAAACACCTCTATGCAAATAAACCAGAAAATCTAGAAGAAATGGATAAATTCCTCGACAAATACACCCTCCCAAGACTAAACCAGGAAGAAGTTGAATCTCTGAATAGACCAATAACAGGTTCTGAAATTGTGGCAATAATCAATAGCTTACCAACCAAAAAGAGTCCAGGACCTGATGGATTCACAGCCAAATTCTACCAGAGATACAAGGAGGAACTGGTAGCATTCCTTCTGAAACTATTCCAATGGATAGAAAAAGAGGGAATCCTCCCTAATACATTTTATGAGGCCAGCATCATCCTGATACCAAAGCCTGGCAGAGACATAACCAAAAACGAGAATTTCAGACCAATATCCTTGATGAACATTGATGCAAAAATCCTCAATAAAATACTGGCAAACCAAATCCAGCAGCACATCAAAAAGCTTATACACCATGATCAAGTGGGCCTCATCCCTGGGATGCAAGGCTGGTTCAACATACACAAATCAGTAAATGTAATCCAGCATATAAATAGAACCAAAGACAAAAACCACATAATTATCTCAATAGATGCAGAAAAGGCCTTTGACAAAATTCAACAACCCTTCATGATAAAAACTCTCAATAAATTAGATATTGACGGGACATATCTAGAAATAATAAGAGCTATCTATGACAAACCCACAGCCAATATCATACTGAATTGGCAAAAACGGGAAGCATTCCCTTTGAATACCGGCACAAGACAGGGATGCCCTCTCTCACCACTCTTATTCAACATAGTGCTGGAAGTTCTGGCCAGGGCAATCAGGCAGGAGAAGGAAATAAAGGGTATTCAATTAGGAAAAGAGGAAGTCAAATTGTCCCTGTTTGCAGATGACATGATTGTATATCTAGAAAGCCCCATCATCTCAGCCCAAAATCTCCTTAAGCTGATTAGCAACTTCAGCAAAGTCTCAGGATACAAAATCAGTGTACAAAAATCAGAAGCATTCTTTTTTTTTTTTTTTTTTTTTTTTTTTGAGATGGAGTCTCGCTCTGTCGCCCAGGCTGGAGTGCAGTGGCTCAATCTCGGCTCACTGCAAGCTCTGCCTCCCGGGTTCACGCCATTCTCCTGCCTCAGCCTCTCCGACTAGCTGGGACTACAGGCGCCCGCCACCACGCCCGGCTAATTTTTTTTTTGTATTTTTAGTAGAGATGGGGTTTCACCGTGGTCTCGATCTCCTGACCTCGTGATCCGCCCGCCTCGGCTCCCAAAGTGCTGGGATTACAAGCGTGAGCCACTGCGCCCGGCCAGAAGCATTCTTGTACACCAATCACAGACAAACAGAGAGCCAAATCATGAGTGAACTCCCATTCACAATTGCTTCAAAGAGAATAAAATACCTAGGAATCCAACTTACAAGGGATGTGAAGGACCTCTTCAAGGAGAACTACAAACCACTGCTCAATGAAATAAAAGAGGATACAAACAAATGGAAGAACATTCCATGCTCATGTGTTGGAAGAATCAATATCGTGAAAATGGCCATACTGCCCAAGGTAATTTATAGATTCAATGCCATCCCCATCAAGCTACCAATGACTTTCTTCACAGAATTGGAAAAAACTACTTTAAAGTTCATATGGAACCAAAAAAGAGCCCGCATCGCCAAGTCAATCCTAAGCCAAAAGAACAAAGCTGGAGGCATCACGCTACCTGACTTCAAACTATACTACAAGGCTACAGTAACCAAAACAGCATGGTACTGGTACCACAACAGAGACATAGATCAATGGAACAGAACAGAGCCCTCAGAAATAATGCTGCATATCTACAACTATCTGATCTTTGACAAACCTGACAAAAAGAAGCAATGGGGAAAGGATTCCCTATTTAATAAATGGTGCTGGGAAAACTGGCTAGCCATATGTAGAAAGCTGAAACTGGATCCCTTCCTTACACCTTATACAAAAATTAATTCAAGATGGATTAAAGACTTACATGTTAGACCTAAAACCATGAAAACCCTAGAAGAAAGCCTAGGCAATACCATTCAGGACATAGGCGTTGGCAAGGACTTCACGTCTAAAACAACAAAAGCAATGGTAACAAAAGCCAAAATTGACAAATGGGATCTAATTAAACTAAGGAGCTTCTGCACAGCAAAAGAAACTACCATCAGAGTGAACAGGCAACCTACAAAATGGGAGAAAATTTTTGCCACCTACTCATCTGACAAAGGGCTAATATCCGGAATCTACAATGAACACAAGCAAATTTACAAGAAAAAAACAAACAACCCCATCAAAAAGTGGGCGAAGGAAATGAACAGACACTTCTCAAAAGAAGACATTTATGCAGCCAAAAAACACATGAAAAAATGCTCATCATCACTGGCCATCAGAGAAATGCAAATCAAAACCACAATGAGATACCATCTCACACCAGTTGGAATGGCCATCATTAAAAAGTCAGGAAACAACAGGTGCTGGAGAGGATGTGGAGAAATAGGAACACGTTTACACTGTTGGTGCGACTGTAAACTAGTTCAACCATTGTGGAAGTCAGTGTGGCGATTCCTCAGGGATCTAGAACTAGAAATACCATTTGACCCAGCCATCCCATTACTGGGTATATACCCAAAGGACTATAAATCATGCTGCTATAAAGACACATGCACACGTATGTTTATTGCGGCACTATTCACAATAGCAAAGAGTTGGAACCAACCCAAATGTCCAACAACAATAGACTGGATTAAGAAAATGTGGCACATATACACCATGGAATAGTATGCAGCCATAAAAAAATGAGTTCATGTCCTTTGTAGGGACATGGATGAAAGTGGAAACCATCATTCTCAGTAAACTATCACAAGGACAAAAAACCAAACACCGCATGTTCTCACTCATAGGTGGGAATTGAACAATGAGAGCTCATGGACACAGGAAGGGGAACATGACACTCCGGGGACTGTTGTGGGGTTGGGGGAGGGAGGAGGGACAGCATTAGGAGATATACCTAATGCTAAATGACGAGTTAATGGGTGCAGCAAACCAACATGGCACATGGACACATATGTAACAAACCTGCACATTGTGCACACGTACCCTAAAACCTAAAGTATAATAAAATAAAAATAAAAATAAAAAAAGAAAGATTAAATAACTTGCTCATGTTTGTGCAGTTAATAAGTGGAAGAGAGCCTGTGTTCATCCTGCCTCAGGTATTTTAGAGTTGGCATTAGCAGGAGAATCACCTTAGGCCAGGAGTTCGATGCTGCTGTGAGCTATGATTGAGCCACTGCATGCTAGCCCGGGCAATAGAGTGAGACCCTGTCTCTCAAATAAAACAAAACAAAAGAAAAAACAAAACTCAAAGTCTCCATATCAACCTATGAAAATACAAATGCAAAAGTGGGTAACCAAAGAAGTCTATTAAATATGTACCTACTTAATCGATTAACTCCTTATAGGAAGTAGCACTGGGCAGCAAAGCATCACCATGCTTTTTAAATAAGAACTAATTCAATATTTTATTTTTAATTAGCAGTCCCTTTCAATTAGGTGACATATTTATATTACTCATTTCAGAATAATTATTATATTTACGGAACAAATAATATATTCCTGCAAAAACACCTTCCCTTCATTAACATTCTCTAGCTCATCTCCACTTTGCTTCCAGAATTGTCTTTGTAATCCTAAATAAAATATTTTCTTATGTTAAAAAAAAAAAAAATTAGTCGTGTGCAGTGGCAGGCGCCTGTAGTCCCAGCTACTCGGGAGGCTGAGGTAGGAGAATGGCATGAACCCGGGAGGTGGAGCTTGCAGTGAGCCGAGATTGCACCTCTGCACTCCAGCCTGGGCAACAGAGCGAGACTCCGTCTCAAAAAAAAAAAAAAGAAGAGGGCAACTTAAGTAAGCAGGAGATGTACAAGAAGAAGGCCTTGTGAAGACGGAGGCAGAGATTGAAGTAATGCATCTGCAAGTCAAGGACCGTCAAGGATTGCCGGCGACTACCACAAGCTAGGATGATTTTTCCTTTAGACACTCCAGAAAGAACCAACCTAGATTTTGGACTTTTGGCCTCCAGACTGTGAGAGAATACATTTCTGTTGTTTTAAGCCACGAAGTGTGTGGTAATTTCCTTGGATGGACCTCACAGGCTACAACTGCCAGTATTGTCAAGTTATATTTTTCTAGATATTTGTACATGTTTCTAACTTTTCAATTTGGGGCATAAAATTATTTATAATATCCTTTTGTTATATCAATTTATGTAGCATTTTCAGTGATATCCTTTTGTTTCAATTCCTGATATTCACTGTTTGTGCCTTCTCTTTCTTTTTTTTCTCTCTCTATTAATCACTCTAGTCAGTGGTTTGTCTTTTTTTTTTTTTTTTTTCAGAGAACCAATGCTTGGTTTGATTTGATACAATTTTGTTTTTATTTAATTAGTTTCTGCTCATGTGTTTATCATTGTCTCCATTCTATTTTCCTTAGGTTTAATTTAGTCTGCAATTCCTAATTTTCGAGGGTATGCTTTGCTCATTCATTTTCAGCCTTATTCTTGATAATGTATGCATTTAAGCCTGATAATTTTGTTTTAAATACTGCTTTAGATTCATCTGGCAAGTTTTGATATCTAGTATTTTGTTATAGTTCAGTTTTTTTAATTTTTCTAATCTTCAATATGATTTTTGATTCATGGATTATTTCAAAATGTTTAGTAATTTCCAAATACTTGCTAATTTTCTAGCTGTCATTTTATACATGATTTTTAGCTTATATGTTTATGGTCAGAGAACAGTGTTTGTATGAATTAAATTTCATTAACTTTATTGAAACTTTCTCAATGGCCTAGTAAATAGTCAACTTTTGTCAATGTTCCCTGTGTGCATGAAAATAATTTGTATTCTACATTTGGGCGCAGAATATTACATAGTCATTTCACTTTTGTCAGTCATGTTTTTCAAATATTTTATAAACTTAGATTTTTTTCCAGCTTGTTCTATCAATTAGCGAAAGTATCTATTTGTTTTCATATTCCTGTCAGTTTTTACTTTATATATTTGGTAACCATGCTATTGGATAAATACACGTTTCAAATTGCTGTATCTTCCTGGTGAATAGAACTTTGTATAACTATGAAGTTAACAGCTATGTCTCCAGTAATGTTCTTTTACTCTCTCAGCTATTTTATCTATTTCAGTAGCTATAACATCTTTCCTTCAGTTACTAATTATATGGTGTATTTTGCTGTCTTTTTAATGTCAAAATTTCTGTATCCTATGCTTTAAATGTATTTATAATAGATGGTGTAGATTTAGATTTCATTTTTGTCTTATTTCATTTTGTCTTGTTATTATGTTTATTTTATTTTGTTATTTTAACCCAGTCTGAAAATTTTTTCCTGAAATTTTAGACCATTTACATTTAATGTAAATACAGATATCATTGGGTTTATAGCTACTCTTTTATTTAATGCAGTCTACTTATTCTGCTAATTTTTTGTTTCCTTTCCTTTCTTGCCCTTTTTATATTAATCATTTTTTAATATCTCAGTTTTTCTGTCTGCCTCTCTTACAAAGTTGTACACATTTTTCCTTTTCTTTTACTGGTTATTTTATAAATTAAATTAATGTGTGTGTGTGTTTCATAAAGTCTGAAGTTAATAAGTATCTTTCCTCTTGGACAATACAATGAATTTAGAACATTTAAATTCAACTTTGAATTATGTTATTCTTGCCTTGTATTTTATCTTCTTAAAAAATGTACTCACTTAAGACACTATTGAGACATCTTTTTTAGACAGGGTCTCACTCTGTCACCCAGGCTGGAGTGCGTTGGTGCAATTACAGCTCACTACAGCCTTGTTATTGTAGGCTCAAGCAATCCTCCCACATCAGCTTCCCAAGCAGTTGGGACCACAGATGTGCATCACCAAGCCCAGCTAATCTTTTAATTTTTTTGTGGAGACAGGGTCTTCCTATGTTGCCCAGGCTGGTCTCAAACTCTTGGGCTAAGGCATTCCTCCCACCTTGGCCTCCCAAAGTGTTGGGATTTCAGACATGAGCCACCATGCCCTCCCAAAATATTATTAATTTTCTTTTATAAGTCAATATTTCATTAGAATTATTCACACATTCATCATTTACTTGGCTCTTCATTCTTTTTTGCTCCTCAGACCTTCTATCTAGAATCATGTTCCTTTTTACTGAAATACTCCCTTTTCAAATTCCTAAAACAGGAGTTACTGGTTAGAAAGTTCCTCCATTTTCATCTGTATTTATTTTACACCCATGCTTGTATGATAACTTTACTGAATACAGAATTTTAACTTGGCGGTTATTTTCATATAACATATTGAATATATTATTTTGGCTTTGATTTTTTTTTTTTTTTTGGAGAAGTCAGCTATTAGTTTAATAGTTCCCTTTGAGTAATATGCATTTTTCTCAGACTGCTTTTGTGATTTAATTTTGTCTTTGGTTATCTGCAGTTCCACTGTGACATATCTAGGTGTAGATTTATTTTTATCTGTTTTGCTTGGGTAATCATTGGTCTTCTTAAGTCTTTGATGTCTTTGATTATCTCCAGAAAATTCTAACTATATTGTTTCCAAATACTGTCTCTAACCCAATCTCTTTCTCTGTTCCTATTCAATCCCAATTAGACATTTGGTTACTTCTCACTGTATGTTACTTTTTTTTTTTTTTAGACAGGGTTGACTGGGATGTGGTGGCTGACGCTTGTAATCTCAGCGCTTTCAGAGGCTGAGGTGGGAGGATCACTTGAGCTCAGGAGTTTAAGACCAGCCTGGGCAACATAGCAAGATATTGTCTCTACAAAAAATTTAAAAATTAACTGGGTGTGATGGTGTACACTCATAGTCCCAGCTACTCAGGAGGCTGGGGCAGAAGGATTACTTGAGCTGAGGACATCAAGGCTGCAGTGGGCTGTGATCACGCCACTGCACTCCAAAGTGGGTGGAAGAGTGAGATTTTGTCTCGGAAAAAAAAAAAGAGAGACAGAGAGAGAGATGGGGTCTTGCTCTGTCATCCAGGCTAGAGTGTAGCAATGCAATCAGAGCTCACTGTAACCTTGAACTCCTGGGCTGAAGGGCTCCTTCCACCTCACCAGGCTAATTTTTTTTATTTTTTCATTTTTTTTGTAGAGTCAGGGTCTTGTTATGTTACCCGGGCTGGTCACAAAATCGTAGCCTCAAGTGATCCTCCCACCTCAGCCTTCCAACGTGCTGAGAATACAAGCATGAGCCACTGAACCCAGCCTATGTTACATATTTCTTAACCTCTCTTATGTTTTCAACATCTCCTTCTCTTTTGCATTTTTGACACTTTCTTCTGATAATTTTCTGTTTACGAATTCTCTCTTCAGCTTTGCCTAAACTGCTCTTAATTTACTCTTACTTTTGTTGGTGGTGGTGGTTCTGTTTTTAATTTTTAGAAGATCCACTTTGTTCTTTTTCAGATAATCCAGGCCATTTTTATAGATGTTGTTCCCTGTAGAAATTTTTCATCTTATAGTTTTTTTCTTTATTGATAGTAATAATGTCTGATGATACAATGTCTTAAGTTTTTCAGGCATATTTATTATATTTGTTGTTTTTCTGCCTCTTACCAGTGGTACCTTGAACTTGTGTGTGCCTAATTGTTGCTGTTTCACAAGGAGCTACTTATTCTCTTTGGAAAATTATTTTTAGAATGGGGTGGCTTTTCAGAGAATATTTGCATTTGCTTCTTTCAGACCTTTAGGGGCATACATTCCAAATTATTATCAACAAAATTTATAGCTTGAACTTTCTGGACAACCCAGTTGATGTGAATCTGGATGACAAATCACTGTGAGTTCTGGCTTGTGGTTTAAAATAATCAGGGACAGGTTTACTCCTCCCCTCAATTCTAAGGCATCTTTTCTTGCAGACCTTAAGGGTGAGGTTGTGGTTCATGTTTACCTCTGTTTTATCCTTATACTTATGGTATAGTTCTTTAGGGTGTCAGCTTAAAGGAGGATAACCTTCTATTTGAATCCTTGTCTGCATACTTAAAAATTCCCTTGTTTAGCAAATTTCCACAAGACAATAGCTGCTCAGTCTTGAGCTGCCCATATCTGGGTTCCATCCTTCATATAGATTTTACTCTCTAATTCCTTACTTTCGTGTCAGCACTTTGATACTTTCATACATGCATACATACATATGTGTGTGAGTGTATATACATACACACAGTTGTTTCCCGGTATTCATGAGGGATTGGTTCCAGGACACCCTCAGATACCAAAATCTGCAAATGCTTTAGTCCCTTACATAAAATAATATTTGCATACAACCAATGCACATCCTCTTGTATACTTTAAATCATCTCTAGATTACTTAGAATACCTAATACAATGTAAATCTTATGTGAATACTTGTTATACTGTATTGTTTTTATTTGTATTATTTTTTATCATTGTTTGGTTACTTTTGTTGTTTTTAAAATATTTTTGATCTGTGGTTGGTTGAATTTCCAGATGCAAAAGGCTGACAGTATATACACACATATACACATATGCACACACACACATACATATACATCCAATATACTTGTTTGATAGTTACCTCCAAAAACCTAGTCTATCATCTTACATAGAGCAGAATTCATTCATAAACTTACAAAGTATCTTCTTGTACCCAATGTCTCCAATCCTCCTACAAATGAGTTGACATGCAACAAAAGATAACAAGAAGCTGAGCCGAAGAGATGTTGTAATCCAAGTATAGGCTTGTTATTTGAGATAGCTGCTAGTACCTGACTATGAAAATATCCCTGTGGCCTTCCAGAGTACTGGCAATGTGAGTCTGAATGTGCTGAAGACCCTAATGTCCATGTGAAAGACTTACCCTGATTAACTGGAAGGATTTTTACTTAGAATAAAAAGCTGCATTAGAGATGCAGCTTTTGCCATTAAAAGTAATTGCAAAAACCGCAATGACTTTTGCACCAACCTATATGCAAAACATCCGTACTGTTAACAGGTACACTCTGAAAGACACAAGAGAAAACATATTCTGTGGTTCTAATAGTTGTAGGTAAGGGGGAAAGAAGGCTCCTTTTAGTACCTGTTCTGCCACATACTATCTGTAACTTCGAAATTTAGTTTTCCCGTCTAAAATTTGAGAAAATTGCCTATTTTATTCACTTTACAAGGTTGTTCAGAAATATATTCAAAAGATATTATGAATATGTCAAATATTTAAGATATCAGCTACAGCCTCCCCCCAAGATGACATACTTCTAACTGCCTGCGCTTCCACTGTCCTGATATCTACTGTACTGAGCTAAATTCAGGTCTAGACAATTAAAGAAAATTAAAAAATGATGCCGCACCAAGTGGCAATTTGATGTTTTGCCAAATATCTTCTAAAATGGAATCCTGGGGAGGCTGGTCATTCTATAATTAAGAACATAAGATTTATATACGGAACTTTTAGTTCTGTTTAATCACTTGGCCCTATATATATTTATTCTCCATTTCTTTTGTTTATGAAGAGTTCAAAAAGATAGTAAAGAGAATTAAAATGGGAACTGGACTACTAGCCAGGAACTTAACGTTTTCTATTGCTGACTTGGAATAGCAAATTTTCCTGGCCCAGTAGCACAGCCCTCCATCTGTGTCCTGAAGGTCAGACATTATCTCTTACAGATGAGGCTTTATCTAGATAGCTCTGCTTCTATAATATAATGGCAGACGTAAACTTTTTTTTTACATGAAAAATGGGAAATGAATTGTGTATGATCATTTCTGCCTTCACTAAGACATATATGTAGCATACAAAAACACTAATCCAATACTGTACTATGGTCTGGAAGGCACTTCCATTTCTAAGCTGACTTATGTGATATTGCAGTTATTGCCTGTTTTTTTTTTTTTTTAAAAACGCTGATTTTCTCCTTTTTTTCCTCATTGCTTTTCTCATCCTACTATATTACCACTCAACTAGGACAGATTCTCAGAAGTTTCTACCATGTGAACTTAAATATAATTTGCCTGATCACTTCTAAAATAATGTTCTAATAAAATCAATTCCTAAGAATAATTTTGTTAATAATTAAAATATCACATGTACTAAGATCCAGATACTTTATGAGCTTAACCTCTAACCCTCAATATCAAGCTATTTCCCTGCTAATGTGGGTGAGAAAATGTTTATTTAAGAGGTAATTTAAAAGGGTGAGATTGTAGGGATTTAAACCTATGTTCATGTGATACCAAAACTCAAGTTCTACTTCACTACAACACCTCGGAAAATACCACTGAGTTGGTATTTTATGTTTATTGACAGATGAACTGACGTGGCACTTCCAATACATTCTACTTTCATTATTAAAAAATATCTTCAGAAAAAGAAAGATACTAACTCGTACAATGACAGCACTACCGAATTTTCTGCCAAACATTTTCTGTTATGTAAATATAGGCATTATGCATTTCTACAGGAATTCATTCTGTCTCTTAAGGAATGTAACAAAACCACTATTTGCCTCAGGATTATCGTTGGAACCGAACATTTCAGCTTTCCATTAGCTACCATTAGTCAGAGTCACTGAATTTGGACAGTACTAATTTAAAAACCTCTCCACCCTGTAATCTCAGCACTTTGGGAGGCCGAGGCGGGCGGATCACCTGAGGTCAGGAGTTTGACACCACCCTGGCCAACATGGGGAAACCTTGTCTCTACTAAAAATACAACAATTAGCCGGGCATGGTGGTACGCGCCTGTAATCCCAGCTACTCGGGAGGCTGCGGCAGGGGAATCGTTTGAACCTAGGAGGTGGACGTTGCAGTGAGCCAAGATTGTGCCACTGCACTCCAGCCTGGGTGACAGAGCAAAACTCTGTCTCAATAAATGAATAAATAAATACCAATAGAAAACTCTCCACAAGTTATTCAAAGCTGATGTTGAAAATTGGATATTTTATCTCGTCACACCAAGTTAGAAAATTCTATACTATATAACCCTTTTAAATTATTTAAATATATTTCTAAAAATGAAGCATTTTCTTGGAGGCTAAGGCCCTGGTACACATCTCTGTATTCCATAATGCCAAGTGCAATGCTTAACACAGAATGGGCATTCAATAATATTTGGTGGCCTGAAATGTTGACACATTATCCCAGAAAGTGCCTTCAAAGGTCATTTTCCTCTTAGACCTTATGAACTGTTCAGAGTAAAGCATGTCTTAGAACATAAGTATAAAACTAACTGGACTAGAAGTAGATGAAATATAAATGCAGAAAAGGGCAATCAGAAAAATCTTCAGAAAAAGTATCGAAATAGATCAACTTTTTAGTACCTAATCACAATACTTCTTAATTGTCATTACTAAGTACTACAGGGAGCCCTTGTAAGGGCATTAGTACATTTATTGGTCATTTTATTCATTGTCATTTTACTTACGCTTTGGTGCTATGTTTTAATTCAGCAGATGATAGTTGAGGTAATATATTTGTCAGCATATCAGTGAGTTTTTAATCATAATGTTTTTGATACCATTTTTTTGTTCCATAGTATTTGCTATGAAATTTTAAACTACATCTATTTTCCCTTTCAAGAAGTAAATATAGCTCATTGACTGTGCCTGCAGTTCTGGAGGTTTCTGTGTCTTTCTTTGTAGTCAGAGCCGGCCCTACACGCCAGCAACCATGTCGAAGGGACCTGCAGTTATATTGATCTTGACACCGCATACTCTTGTGTGGGTGTTTTCCAGCATGGAAAAGTAGAGATAATTGCCAATGATCAGAGAAATTGAACCACTCCAAGCTACGTCACCTTTATGAACACTAAATGATTGATCGGTGATGCCGCAAAGAATCAAGCTGCAACGAACCCCACCAACACGGTTTTTGATGCCAAACATCTGACTGGATGCAGATTTGATGATGCTGTTGTCTAGTCTGATATGAAGCATTGGCCCTTCATGATGGTGAATGATGCTGACAGGCCCAAGGTCCAAGTAGAATACAAGGGAGAGACCAAAAGCTTCTATCCAGAGAAGGTGTCCTCTATGGTGCTGACAAAGTTGAAGGAAATTGCAGAAGCCTACCTTGGGAAGACTGTTACCAATGCTGTGGTCACAGTGCCAGCTTACTTTAATGGCTCTCAGCATCAGGCTACCAAAGATGCTGGAACTATTGCTGGTCTCAATGTACTTAGAATTATCGATGAGCCAAGTGCTGCTGATATTGCTTACAGCTTAGACAAAAAGGTTGGAGCTGAAAGAAATGTGTTTATCTTTGACCTGAGAGGTGGCACTTTTGATGTGTCAATCCTCATTATTGAGGATGGAATCTTTGAGGTCAAATCTGGAGACACCCACTTGGGTGGGGAAGACTTTGACAACCGAATTGTCAGCCATTTTATTGCTGAATTCAAGCACAACTATAAGAAAGACATCAGTGAGAAGAAGAGAGCTGTAAGACGCCTCCATACTGCTTGTGAACACACTAAACCTACTCTCTCTTCCAGGACCCAGGCCAGTATTGAGATCGATTCTCTCTAAGAATGAATTGACTTCTGTACATCCACTGCCTGTGCCCGATTTGAAGAACCGAATGCTGACCTGTTCCATGGCACCCTTGGCCCTGTAGAAAAAGCCATTCGAGACGCCAAACTAGACAAGTCACAGATTCATGATATTGTCTTTATTGGTGGTTATACTCATATCCCCAAGATTCAGAAGCTTCTCCAAGACGTCTTCAATAGAAAAGAACTGAATAAGAGCATCAACCTTGATGAAGCTGTTGCTTATGGTGCAGCTGTCCAGGCAGCCATCCTATCTGGAGACAAATCTGAAAATGTTCAAGATTTGCTGCTCTTGGATGTCAATCCTCTTTCCTTTGGTATTGAAACTGCTGGTGGAGTCAGGACTGTCCTCCTGTCCTCATCAAGCGTAGTACTACCATTCCTACCAAGCAGACAGAGATCTTCTGACGGCCTATCTATTCTGACAACCAGCCTGGTGTGCTGATTCAGGTTTATGAAGGTGACTATGCTATGACCAAGGATGATAACCTGCTTGACAAGTTTGAACTCACAGGCATACCTTCTGCACCCCATGATGTTCCTCAGATTGAAGTCACTTTTGACATTGATGCTAATGGCATCCTCAATGACTCTGCTCTGGACAAGAGTGTAGGAAAAGAGAACACGATTACTACCACTAATGACAAGCGCCATTTGAGCAAGGAAGACATTGAACGTATGGTCCAGTAAGCTGAGAAGTATAAAGCTGAAGATAAGAGGCAGAGGGACAAAGTGTCATTCAAGAATTCACTTGAGTCCTATGCATTCCACATGAAAGCAACTGTCAAAGATGAGAAGCTTCAAGGTAAGATTAATGATAAGGACAAACAGAAGATTCTGGACAAGTGTAATGAAGTTATCAACTGGCTGGATAAGAATCAGGCTGCCAAGAAGGAGGAATTTGAACATCAGCAGAAAGAGCTGGAGAAAGTCTGCAATCCCATCATTAGCAAGCAGTACCAGAGTGCAGGAGGCATGCCTCCTCTGGTGGTGCTTCCTCAAGGCCCATCATTGAAGAGGTTGATTAAGCCAACATAAATATAGATGTAGCATCGTTCCACACATTTAAAACATTGAAGGACCTAAATTTGTAGCAAATTCTGTGGCAGTTTTTAAAAGTTCAGCTGCTGCAGTAAGTTACTGGGAATTCTTGATACTTGAATATGCAACATGTGCACAGGGGAGGGAAATAACATTGCACTTTATAAGCACCGTATTCTAAGTGAAAAATGCAATGTCTTAAATAAAACTATTTAAAATTGGCACAAAAATATATAGTTTAACACTGTGTTAAGAATGTATCTCTAAAAGTTACAGAGATATAAGCACTTGCATTTTTTATAAATTATTCGTAGCAAAATGCAATCCTGAAGGTGTAACTACAATAAAATTGGGTTTCTCTATTTCCCTTCAAAGTTGGGTTGGCGTTGTGACTATATATAAGTATGAAAACGATCATCTATGTGGTAATTGGGGAGCTGGGCAAATATCCCATTTACTTTATTATAGTAATTTAAATTGTACCATTGTGAGCCCTATTCTTACCAATTGACTAGGGAGACATGCACCTCCTCTGAACTTCTTAACCACCTATTATTTATTCGATGCATTCCATCATTAGCACATAACGTCATGTTGTTCATTATTTTTTATATAAATTTCTGCCTCCCACCAACATACACAAACACACATATGCATACACATAATTATATTATAAACTCCCTCATAAGCAGGGATAAGGACTAATGTATTATGACGTCTCACTGTGTTTTGTTCAGTGCTGACAAAGAGCAGATACTCAATAAGTGTCTTTATATTGATTGTGGTTTGACCCACGGGTTATAATAGTTTAACAATGATTTTTGTTTTCTTTGATCATTGTTAGAACATCTCTACCCTAGTGGCTTCTGGGTTCATAATAACTGCTTAAAGTGTTAAAGATGATGGAGTTTGGACACAGGGTGGGATGGGATGAGAAGCCTCTGTGTAAAATAAAGGTTTTAATTTCATTTAGATATCTGTTTCAGAAGGGGTTTAGAAACCAAAGCTAAGTGCACGAAGTGAAAGGCATTTTGGAAATTACACGGTTTATTTAATCAGTTTCTAAAGGAACTTGTTTAACTCTAGTTCCTGAATAGATTCTGTGGTTGCAGTTGTTTTATTTGCTGACTATAATATGTAATACAAAAAATATGCAATTGTAATTTTTGGAATAAATGCATCATATTGTTCAGCATAAGTGATCTCCAAAATATCTGCTCAGTATCCCAAAGTGCACTGACAAACCTAACTGTTATTCTTGATAAAAGGTATGATTCCATGGTATCTGAAAAATTGTCTGTTTTTAGATTATTTAAGGGTCTGTATTCTAATTTAACCAAGATTACTTTAAAATTTAACTTTTGGAAAACTGACACATAAAATGTATTTGGCTATTCCCAATCACAATACGTTATTTTGCTTTAACTCCCACAGAGTTATTTTTTCATATAGTTTCACTTATGAAACTGGCTTTTGCTACAAAAATGAAGTATACCTTGTTGCAGTAATATTGCTTTATTTTGAGATTTGAGTGGGAAGAAAGGGTAATATTTCTATCTTACTAATATTGTGTTTACCAGTTTTTAATTCTGATTTAAGATTCTTTCCATAAAACAAGTTATAATGGGAAAGGGGGAAAGAAGCTCTTGTGTACCTGATTTTCAGGGTGAGGAAAGCAAAAATGTTAAGCTCAGTTACTGAAAACAGTTTTTACTTATTGCATATACCTGCTTAAGAAAGGCCTTAGAATAATCATACTTTGGAGACAAAATCAAGTTTAGAGACATCTAACCTAGTCCTCTCATTTCACAAATCAAAGGAGGCTCAAAGAAGCCGCGTGGCTGAACCTAGATCACACAGTTACTGGAAAAGCTGGAAATTGAAGCTAGGCCTTCAGTACTCTACCATCCCTTAGTTTTAACCAACTGAAGGAAAAGGTAAAAATGCAGAATGGTGAAATAGTTCAGAAGAAAGAGTAATCCGCCAAGAGTCTGGCACCCCAACGTAAATCCAAGTTACATTATTGATGATTTACTTAATAATTTTATATCCCTAGCAACTCTCCTCATTAACCTTGTCCCTTTCTAAATTTATTCTTTTCCCAGTTTCAGCTTTTGCTTCATCTCTTGGGCCCTAGGCTAACCTGGAATTACTAGCCTTTGTTAGACAAGACATGAGTAGGGCTGTTTCTTAAGCCAGAAACTATAGTGATTTCCCTTGATCCCGTAAACATGTACAAGTCTCCCCAACAATTAAAGTACTTCTTCGACTTTTTGTCTCCCTCTGAAAAATGTTTCCTCTACTAAAGGTCAGAATCAAGGCCCCCCCACCACGCCCCGCCCCGCCACCACACATACACAAAAATCTAGTTTCATAAAAAACAAATGCAAAATGTGAACCTTGTTTGAAACCTAATTTAAATAAAGCAACTCATTTATATCCTAATTTGAGTCATTTATTAAAAGTGAATACAGATTAGGTAGTAGATGATATGAAGTAATCATTTTAATTTTATGCAGTAAAATCATTTTATGCTGTTATGTTTAAAACGTCATTATAATTCAAGGTGTATAAAGAAGTACTTACGAAAACAGAACTGCCGGAATGGCAACCTTGGTGAATTCTTTCTCTCATAAAAGCTATAAAAATACTTGTAAAACTACAAAAATCAACTGTTTTAGAATCCTGGAAATTAACCAAAGGTATAGATTTGGCTTAAAAGATATTCATTTAAAAACAGTCTACTGAACCTCAGTTAGAACAGTGGGATCTATGTTGTTTTCACTTGGGGCTACTTTCATTCCCCTCTCACCACAGTAACAGAGCACAGTAACCAGCCAGTTGAGTGGGAACTGATCTGTTTTGGAGGTTCATGTAAAACCCCATCCTTAGAACACTTTCAATATTTCTACAATATTTACAATAATTCCTTGAAACACATTACTCCCAGGTAATTGGGCTATTTGTCTTGACTCTGAGTTCAGTTCTTCAGAAAAAGCCTTATCTCCAGAGTTTTGAAAACAGTAACATGAGCTGGATTTAATAACATCGCAGTTGCCTAAGCCTGTGAACTCAGTTGTAACAAACAAGATGCTGGCTAAAAATGTAAAAGGAATACATCGGTAATGGCAAAAGGACCAACATAAGGGATTCTAAAATGCTCCAACATATTTCAGGAGATCTAAAATGCTGCAAAAATGTGTATGTCTGTACACATGCCCAAGAAAACTCAGAGAGGACACCAACAACTCATCTCTAGCTACCTTTGATGCTGGACTCAAGCAGGAAGTAAAGCTAATATTGACTTGTAAATTCTCTGAAATTTGAAGGTGTGACCTCCCACAAAAATCTCCTTGGAACAGGGTAAAAGAAAAACTGGCTCATAACATTTAATAGAATATTTTGAACAATCATTAGCTGGCTACAAACAATGCTTATTCAGGGGCAACTCTTAAGAAGTAAGGATTAAATATAAAAACAAATATCAAAGAAAAATGCTACCAGAGAAAATAGCAGCCACATATTGCAAGGAATACAGAATCTATAGAAGTATTCTAGGAAAGTAACTGAAGCAAGTAGCAATGAGGACAAAATCTCATAAACAACAATAAACACTAGACGTTGGAGTAGATGTGATTTCAAAGTCATTACAATATATTATTTAAAATGTCCGAGTTTCAACAAGAAATTGTAAGACATGCAAATAAACAGGGAAGTATGGCAGGCACGGTAGTTCACACCTGTAATCCCAACATTTTGGGAGGCCAAGGTGGGTGGATCACTTGAGGTCAGGAGTTCGAGACCAGCCTGACCAACATGGTGAAACCTTATCTCTATTAAAAATACAAACAATAGCCAGGTGTCGTGGCAGGCACTTGTAATCTCAGCTGCTTGGTAGGCTGAGGCATGACAATCACTTGAAACTGGGAGGCAGAGGTTGCAGTAAGCTGAGGTCATGCCATTGCACTCCAGCCTGGGCAACAGAGTGAGACCCTACCTCAAAAAAAAAAAAGAAAGAAAGAAAGAAAGAAAGAAAGAAAGAAAGAAAGAAAGAAAGAAAGAAAAGAGAAAAGAAACAGGAAACTATGGCATATAGGCAGGAATTAAAGAAGTCAATAGAAAGTGTACAGAGGGAGCCTAGATGTTGGACTTATCAGACAAGGAGTTTAAATCAGCTATATAAATATGTTTAAAGGACTAAAGAAGACTATCTTTACAGAATTAAAGAAAACTATGATGATAATGCTCACTAAATAGAGAAAATCAGTAAAGATATACAAATTAATTTAATATTTAAAAGAACAAAAATTCTGAAGTTGAAAAGTACAATAACTGAAATAGTAAATTCATTAGATAGGCTTAATAGAACATTTCAGAAGGCAGAAGAAAGAAACAATAAACTTGAAGATAAACTTGAAGATAAGTCAAAAGAGATTATCCCATCTGAAGAACAGAGAGAATAAAGGAAAATGAACAAAGCCTCAAAGGCCTGTGAGACACCATCAAATTATGCATAATGGGGGTCCAGAAGGATAGGATAGAAAGATACAGAAAAGACATTTGAAAAAACAATGGCTGAAATTTTCCCAAATTTGATAGAAAACACTAATTTACATGTCAGAAAGCTCAATGAACACCAATTAGGATAAACTCAGGGATACATACCTACATACTTCATAGTCAAATAGTTGAAAGGCAATGACAAAGAGCAAATTCTGGAAGAAGCAAGAGATAAATGACTCAACATATACAAAGGGACCTAAATAAGATTAACAGTTGACTTGATCAGAAGCTGTGAGAGCCAGAAAGCATTGGGATGACATATTTGAAGGGCTGATAGAAAAATATTGTCTACTAAGAATTCTATTTCCAGTAAAACTATTCCTTAAAAAAAGAAAGAGAAAGATATTTCCAAATAAAAAAAATAGAAGTTGTAGTCAGCATACCCAACCTATATCTACCAAAGGGAATCTTTCAACTGAAATGAAAAGGTAGATGGTAACTTGAATCCACATGAATGAAAACTCTTTTCTCTTTCCAAATGGTTTAAAAGACAACTCCATGAAAAAAAATCACAAAACTATTTTGATGCATTATAATGTATACAAATGTAATTTGCGTGACAATGATATCACAAAGAAGGGTGAAGAAATGGAAGTATATTGGAGCAATGTCTACATACTGTTGAAGTTTAATGTTAATCTTAACAAGATTGTTTCAAATTAAGATGCATATTATATATGGAGTGACTGAAAATGGGATAATGAAATTCTACTGTAATTAAAGTTGATGGTTGCCTAACATTGTGAATATGCTAAAAATCACTGAATTGTACACTTTAAAGGGTGAATTTTATGGTATAAGATTTATATCTCAATTTTAAAAAGGAATAAAAATTAAAAGATGTAAGCCTCAGAGCAAACACTAATACTATTTTTAAGTAAATAAAATAAAAACATAGTGAAAAAAATCCAAAAAGGAATTTAATGAATAATAATAACTACCTTACTTAATTTTGTTATGCTTAACTGCTTGGCATCTAGCTGGAACCCAATATACTGTACTTATATGTATTATTAGCCTTATTTTTGTTATTGTTGTATTCATAGCATAAAATCATTTCCTCAAGGCCACAACTTTACTGTAGTAGTCATTGAATAAATAATAGCAATAGGTAAGAAAGGTGAGTCTAGGTTTAACTTTGCTGTTTCACTACTTTTTTATTTACAATTTTATTTTTCCTATTAACTATCACCTTTGTGTACTGTTAAATTAACTGCTTTTTTTTTTTCAAATAGTTTTAACATGTGTCTGAAAAAAACTGCAAGGGAACATGAAGTAAGGCTAGAAGTGTCATGTAATGGCACTTGCAATCTCTTGTAAGATCTTTTGTTTACTTCAAAGTATAAATTGGACAGCTCTTAATTACATTGTTAGAATAGTTTACACCAGAATTAAGTACAGTCTTAGATTCACTGCAATTGCCATCTTTTGTTTAGTCATTTACATAAGTAATTAAATAGAGCTTACAAATTATGTGTAAACAATGAGTCACTGAAAATGAAACTTTCAGGTGAATAACCCACAGTAAAAGCCAATTGAGTAATTTGTCATAGTAATGCAAGCTAAAAAGTTTATTTATGAAACATTGGTCTTCAAAAATTGCCTTAATATTTTTCAATGAAATAAGTTTGGGGAAGTGGTCATTTAATTTTCGTATTCCACTTAAATAACAAGAAGCTTACCTTACTCTGTTGTATTTAAACTGAGAAAATATATATTTATGTTATGTTATATTATATTACATTATATTTGAACCAATATACTACTTCTGGAACATTTGTTTTGGTACATGTGAAAATACATAATTTACATTTTTATATGCATAATATCTTTTTGTTTGTAAATAGGAGTTTGGTTTAATGTAATACTAAAAATAATAATAACCTTAAAATTGTATATTAAGTTAAAATTTACTAAATATTTTCACATTCAGCTTTTAATATTCACAAATACCTGTGAAGTAGATGCTAAGTGAGATATTATAGGTTAAAATGCTTATCAAGATAGATGCACAGTAAAAGTCATTTATAAAAGAGAATCTAGTTTGTAGAGATAACCAGTGACTTACCAAAATCAAAATACTAGTATAACATTACTTAAGAGTCATTTGATCAAAAAGACTTAGTTAAAAAAGAGTATTTCTTAGCCAGAATTAATGCTAAAGGCTATAAACTATCAAATTTAAATATGTATATGATTAACTTATCAATGTTTAGCTTTTATATAATTTTCTATTTAACAATTTCCTTTTTATTAGTAACCAAACAAATTATACTATAATGTTTAGTGGAAATAACTTGTCATCTTTATTTTTTACTCCAACTGCCCTTCAACAGAACACTGAGGTTGATTACAACGGTTTATATGTGCCACTCACTAGTGAAATTCATGTATACACAGAGTTTGTAATCAGGTTTATGAGGAATTCAAAATTAGACACTTCACTTTCTTCCATCACAAGAAAGACTTCAAACAACAGGGAATTTACTTTTCATTATATATTTCATTTATTTTATATATATTTTAAATATATTTGATTTAGATATATTTCATTATATATTATCTTTTATATACCTTCTGTTTTGAATATATTTTCATACAAAATTAAATACATAAAAGTTAGCTTCAGCTATTAGTTTAATAGAACATATTCAACTTTGTCCTTTGTACTTGCTCTTAAAATAGTAAATCCAGAAACTTTTTCCTCCCTATCAATATAAAGGAGATACTAAGCTAAGATGGGGTTAAAGTAAAATATGGGATATAAGATGGGGTTAAAGTAAAATAGAAAATGAATAAGTGCTTAATGAATATCAAATGCCTCTAAATTAATTCCCCTTTAAAGTTTTGTTCTACAGAATTTTGAGGAGAAAATAGGTTTTTTCTTAGCCAGTGCAAGCTTTTGGGTTCCAAGAATGAATATGATCTAGAATAAGGAAACCTCTTGCTCTGCAGAAGACAGCCTGTTCTAATTCTCCCATGTGTACTCTAAGTACGAACTCAGAATACTCTTTCTGCTTTATTCTAAATAGGGCAAAAAACCAC
The DNA here is from genome assembly GCF_028878055.3 of Symphalangus syndactylus. NCBI lineage: Eukaryota > Metazoa > Chordata > Mammalia > Primates > Hylobatidae > Symphalangus > Symphalangus syndactylus. The sequence goes on along the minus strand of NC_072447.2, from coordinate 118,384,724 downwards.
ATTTGTCATGATCTTACAATTACATAAAAAACAGCAATATAAAATCTTCATCGTAGGGACATGGATGAAACTGGAAATCATCATTCTTAGTAAACTATCACAAGGACAAAAAACCAAACACCGCATGTTCTCACTCATAGGTGAGAATTGAACAATGAGAACACATGGACACAGGAAGGGGAACATCACACTCCGGGGACTGTTGTGGGGTGGGGGGAGGGGGGAAGGATAGCATTAGGAGATATACCTAATGCTAAATGACGAGTTAATGGGTGCAGTACACCAACATGGCACATGTATACATATGTAACAAACCTGCACATTGTGCACATGTACCCTAAAACTTAAAGTTTAATAATAATAATAAAAAAAGAAAGTACTGTTTGTGCTATTTAAAAAATGGTCCTCTTGTTCACAGTTTAAGGCCTTTGGCTGTAGATTTTATTTTTAAATACTGTATTTATTTTTCTGATTACAGTAATAACACATGGATTATACAAATTCAAATATTAACAAATATATGGCTAGGCATGGTGGCTCACACCTGTAATCCTAGCACTTTGGGAAGCCAAGGCAGGAGGATCGCTTGAGCCTAGGAGTTTGAGAACAGCCTGCGACATATAGCGAGATTCCAGTTTCTGCAAAAAAAAAAAAAAAAAATAGCTGGGCATGGCGGTGTGAGCCTGTGGTCCTGGACACTTGGGAGGCTGAGGTGGGAGGATTGCTTGAGCCTGGTAGGTCAAGGCTACAGTGAGCTGTGATTGTCCCACTGCACTCTAGCCCAGGTGGCAGAGTAAGACACTGTCTCAAAAAACATATAAGTTAAGAAAAATAAAAATTATTTTATAAAACCATGAAAAAAAAATCTTCAGTGGCTTGGCTAATTTGCAATTGTACACGCTCCAGTAAAAACTCTTGTATATCCCATGTTACTACAGAATAAAAATAGAAATAAACAGGATGAAAATAAAAATTCTATCTCCAATATCTGTGTTACTAAATATTTCTCAGTGAAAAGAACTCCATTAGAAGATCAGTCTCATTCAAACTTGAGTGTCTTGTTGATGCTCTTCCTTTAAAAGAAACAATGGCACTGGGTCATGGGAAAACTTAATTCATTAAGTTTACTTTGGGGACTTAATGTTATATGAACATTGAGTAAGCAGCTTGTCACTACATTTTGAATGCAGAATAACTAGATGGCAAAGATTTTAGATTTTTGATAGGTTTTATCTGAAATACAAAACAAACTTCAGCACACAAGGAATATGGAAATTTGACTAAAGAGGAAAAGAAAGAAACAACTTTTAATGATTAGTCCAGTGATCCTTTTACTACACAATTCAAGCACTCTGTTAGGAGTATATACAGAAAAATGTGAACAATTAAGATCCATAGTTGTAATATATTCTATTAAGCATATGAAAGACACCTTTCAAGATAGAGTTACTGCCCTTTAAGATAAAAGCTAAGTAGGCTATTCTTATTCATCGTATAATGTTTAAGAGTGAGGATTATGGATATATAGTCCATTCATTCTAAGCAAATTTTCTTTTATGTTCACTTAGATGACAACAAGGATAAAATGTCTTCTGAGTATTAAAATAATGTATAATTAATGACTAGGTTTTTCATCTATGATCTCTTGCTGGGACTAACCAAACTGATTATAAAGATCATAGGAACATAAAAGCACATATGAAATTAACACTATTGTGTAAAATAGAAATTCTTATTTTCATCTCCCTATCATTGACAAAAGCACTAAATTTCTACCTTTATAATGATACTTTCAGATTTTGAGTAACTTGTTCAAAGTGGCATAACTAGGTATCTTAATTATAGAATCTTAAGACATAAAAGACGACCTCGAAAAAAATCTAGTTCAAGCTCTTATTCCAGGCACAAATTCCTTGCATAACCACTAGTGATGGCTGGTTGTGTCTTCTCTTTGAAAGACAAAGCTTTTATTGAACCCTAAGCTGATTCTCTCTATATCTTTTACCATTTACCTTGCTTTTGTCTTTGGAAGTGTATGAGTATGAAAATCCTTCAAGTCTTTGAAGATATATCATGACCCCTCCCATTTCTCCTTAATTCCATTTCTAATCGCATGACAGCAGAGGCATTACAATCTGGGCCTTCAAACTGTCTTAGGCAGGTGTTAATAGAGTCTGAACTGAACTGAAAGAAAATTATTTTGAGTAAAGCTATAGTTCTAAAACAGTGTGTATCAGCTAGGACCATGTACAGTACTAATAAGTATATAATAACTATTAACTATTAGTATTACGGTAGGGCTTGGAGAAATTACCCTTAAATATACAAAAGACTATTTCATTAATTATGTTACTCTGTGTCTCTAGAGCCATATCAAGACATCAAGCAAGAATCAACATTTGTTGTTGTCGTTATTGTTTTTCAGGAACATAGTATGTTCAACATTTCCATGGGTCGGTGGCAGAAATAGCACTCTGGCTAGCTGGGAGAATAGGACCTATAATACCAGTGATGTGAGGATGGATATTAGCCTTTGTGGCCCTAAAACGAGGTAAAATTGTATACCTCAATTTCCCTCATCTGTAAAGTGGGAAAAATACTTATATGTTGGTTGTGTGGATTGAATAAGATAAATGGACAGGGTAAGTGTTCAATTAAAGTTAGCTATTATAGTACTTGTTATAATCATTTCCTTCACCACCATCATTCAACCCAGTTAAAAGGCTCTTGGGATAGACATACAGGCTTTGAGGGAAAAGTTCATGAAGTAAGGACTGAGAACTTAGCTCTCTAGGATTTGGCACATTAGCAGACGATATAAAAATCACTGAAAGTTTCCAAGGCTGGGCACAGTGGCTCATGATTGTATTCTCAGCACTTTGTGAAGCTGAGGTGGGTAGATTGTTGTAGCCCAGGAGTTCACGACCAGCCTGGGCAACATAGTGAAACTCTGTCAAAAGAAAGGAAAGAAAAAAAAGGAAGGAAGGAAGGAAGGAAGGAAGGATTGATTCCATGAAGGAGTGAGATTTAAGAAGAAAAAGAAAAATGAGGAGAATCTTCAAATCACCAGAACTGGACACTACAGAGGGAATTCTAATCTTTCTTGAGAAGACAGAGGACGTCTCCTCTTAAGGAAGAAAACGCAGGAGGTGCGTCCCATAGTTGGCAGTAGAATACTGATAGCATTTAAACTTTTGGTGCATTGTTTTCTTTATGTATTAAATAGGGATAGTACACGTATAATACTTGGAACAATGTCTGGCCCTGAGCAAAACTCAAGTGTTGGCCGTTGTTATTTAGCTTTGACAGTGCTGCCTATCTGTCTGTAGTGAAATTATTTTTGCAACCAGAACTGGAATGTTAACTACAATTACATTATTTATTTATTTTGTGCATTTATTGGGGAATTAAACCAGTAATTAATATGTAAAAGTTGTACATTTCTTTTACTTTTTTTTTTTTTTGAGATGGAGTTTCACTCTTGTTGCCCTCAGGCTGGAGTGCAATGGTGTGATCTTGGCCCACCACAACCTCCACCTCCTGAGTTCAAGAGATTCTCCTGCCTCAGCCTCCTGAGTAGCTGGGATTACAGGCATGCGCCACCACACCCAGCTAATTTTGTATTTTTAGTAAAGACAGGGTTTCTTCACGTTGGTCAGGCTGGTCTTGAACTCCCAACCTCAGGTGATCTGCCCACCTCGGCCTCCCAAAGGGTTGGGGTTACAGGCATGAGCCACTACACCCAGCCAAAGTTGTACATTTCTAAGGAGGATAGAAGAGAGAAACAGCAAAAGATAACCAGAGGTAGAAGACTCTAGATATAAGAACAAAAATCAGGACCTCTGGACTGTATTCTTCAATGTAAGTCATTATAATTTAAATATACTAATACCATTATTCTTTTTGTATTTAGAATGGAAATTTACCTGGTAAAGAAATTTTTTGCTCTAGGATAAAGAGCCCGCAGTGAAGTGATTAAGGATATTGTTAAAGGGAAAGGGGATATTGGGAGAAGACATTTCAACCCCAAAGTAATGATTCACAGGTGAAGATATGTGGGCCTGGGAATTTCCAAGAATATCACCTCATGAACTGATTTGCAAAGAGGAAGGAGACCTTCATTTATCCATTAAAAAAAAAAAAGACCAGATATAGGAGTAGATGCTAGGTATATACAAGTACACAAGGCTGACAAGTTACGTGCTAAGCTTTTCAGAGGGATGTTTTTTGGGTGAATGCTTGAGGACAGGAATTAAGGCATCAGTGTATAGACTCAAGATCAGCCCTATGGAATATGTAAGCCCTGTGGATGATAACCATAAGTAACAAACAAAGATAAAAGAGAGATAGCTGTTTTACAGAGGGACTTTGTGAAGGGGACAGGGACAAGTATTGCTTTTTCAATGCTTAGATAACAAAATGTGCCACAGTTATAAAGGGGCATTTTCCTAATTTATGCGAGGAACACAGCTAAGTACAATGAAGACTGATGCAAATGCAGCACACGTCGTATGTTGAGGGTTTGTAGATTTGGCAGCCCCGGGCGACAGCACTCTGGAGAGGTAACCAGCATTCTCATGGAAGGCACCAGTGGTGAAATGGCAAAGCGTCAGCGGAGACCACAATGCCTGGTGGGAGACTGTGGATGCCCAACAGACATGGCGGTACTCAGCAGATGCCGAGCAAATGATGATGGATACCCAGTGGCAGATGATGGATGCCCAGTGGGAGATGATGAATGCCAAATGGGAGATGATGGATGCCCAGCAGATACTATGAATGATAACGGGTGATGGTGGTTACATGTGTGCTCCATGAAAGCCCAGAATAATTGCAGCAGTGCATGATGAAAATTGATTTGCTCATGATCACATGAGAGAACCCCTGGTGACTTCTAGAAGTACTTAGGGGAAAATGAGTATACTTTTTCTAGAGGGCTAGAGGAACTTTGTTAGCACAGGGGTGAATGTGGGGTATCAACATGAAAGCTATCTCTTCTGTGCTCACAGCTGTGATGCCCATCACAAATGTAAACACTTTTAGGGACCAGGTAGGTAATATCAGGGGGTAGGACAGCTGGGTATAAGAAGATGGGGAGTGGTAGAAAAGAGAGCAAAGTTGGAACTCACTCTTAAAATGTATTCAAATTAATAAAGTTTAAAAATTGTTGGCTAGGCCAAAACAAAATTTACCTGCAGGCAAAATTCAGCCAAAGAGCTACTATAACAATATGTTCCAATGCCCTAGGGCTTAATATGCCATCTATCTAGGGATATGGTACCACCTTTATACATACAAGAAAATTGTTTCACTTTGAGAGTGAACTCTAGTTATACAAATTTTGGAGGTATTAATATATATGAGAAGATTGTCTTCTGCCATTCGTTAACCAATTCGAAGAAATCAGGGAGATTTTATTTATTACATGTTTATTTTCATAAACTGTATACGTTTCGAGAACATTTAAGACAACTTGGCCTCCAGTGAGTAACTTTTGATGGAATCCTTGAAAATCCCCAGGGATGACGGTGGAAAATGTGATGGATCTACATTTTCTAGATCCATTCCCAAACCCTCTTTCCCAAATGTAGTTCTGGTCTAGGTTTGACAATATCTATCTTTTACAAAAACGCATAAATCTCTAGCAAAAGGGGGTTCGGATTTAAGGCATTCTTCAAAATAAATGAAGACAAAATTACAAAATCCATGAAGATTTATAAGCATATATTCCATTTTAATGGAACAATTAAATTTCAAAGATAATTCACTGTCATACATATATATCTAGAAAACCATATATATAGTATATATACATGTATGTGTGTATATATACACGTATATATTGTATATATACGTGTATATATTGTATATATACGTGTATATATTGTATATATACGTGTATATATTGTATATATACGTGTATATATTGTATATATACGTGTATATATTGTATATATACACTTATGTGTGTATATATACACGTATATATTGTATATATACGTGTATATATTGTATATATACATGTATATATTGTATATATACGTGTATATATGGTATATATACGTGTATATATTGTGTATATACGTGTATATATTGTATATATACATGTATGTGTGTATATACATGTATATATACACACATACATGTATATATAGTATATATACATGTATGTGTGTATATATACATGTATATATACATGTATGTGTGTATATATACATGTATATATATATATATATAGAGAGAGAGAGAGAGAGAGTAATCTTTTGGGGGGAGGGTGCCTTATTTAGCAGTTCTATGTTTTAATGTAGTTATTCATTAAAGGATCATTCTAAGTGACATATAACATGAAGCAATGACTACAAACAAGGGCTTTGGAGTTTTATAGGCCTGTGCTTAACAATCAGTTGTGTTACTTAAAAGTTCTAAGGTCTTGGACACATTACTTATCTCTTCTATACATTCCTTTATTTAAAATATGAAAAAATAGATAATACACATTTCTTTGAAAGAGTTTGGAAGAGTTAAATGAGTTAACACATGGGAAATTTTTTGCAGAATGCCTGGGGTTATAGTATATTCTCAGTTAATGATAATTATTTTTAATGTAAAGATGAAATGGGTTGATTGTTGTCTAGGGCTTTACAAAGTTGCTAGTCAACAATTTTAGTTCTCTCCCTTCCAGTTCTCAAATCCTTCCAAATTCCAATTAACATACTTAACCAGTTGGTTAGTTTCTTTTTATATAGATAATCTTATATTTTGATTAAAAACAACCCTTTTATAACTTCCACAGGAATTTTAGCTACCAGACTTATTTCTGATCCACAGGTTTTTTGACTCAGGTGAAGAGAAAACCAAGCCTAATACATTTACATTCTCAAAGGATTCAAATTATTTAGGTAATTATTACTACTAGCCCTAACTTAGAAAGATAAGCAAAAAACTATAAAGAATTTTAGCCGGGCGCGGTGGCTCACACTTGTAATCCCAGCACTTTGGGAGGCAGAGGCGGGCGGATCACGAGGTCAGGAGATCGAGACCACGGTGAAACCCCGTCTCTACTAAAAATACAAAAAATTAGCCGGGCGTGGTGGCAGGCGCCTGTAGTCCCAGCTACTCAGAGAGGCTGAGACAGAAGAATGGCGTGAACCCAGGAGGCGGAGCTTGCAGTGAGTGGAGATTGCGCCACTGCACTCCAGCTTGGGCAACAGAGCGAGACTCCGTCTCAAAAAAAAAAAAGAATTTTAAATACCTTAAAATTATATTGATGTTTACTTGCTTTAGTTCATTACAATGGCTGTAATTACATTATGTAATTTGCAATTTCTGAAAGCACTTCCTCTAATTTAAAAAAAATGCTACTAAAATGGATAATGCATTTCCATAACAAAGTAACCTAAAATCTACTTCTGGCACAGATGTTTGATTGCATGGGTTGCATGCTAGTATGGAGTGAGAAACCTATGTCTCCCACATCCTCTGTATGTCTAGTTTGGTTGAAGTGTTGCAAATGAATTATAAATATGTTGTTGTCTGAAAAGAAATCATGGCTGTTAGAAGGAGGATGTGGGCCAGATGTGGTAACTCATGCCCGTAATTCCAGCAGTTTGGGAGGCCGAGGTGGGAGGATTGCTTGAGCCCAGGACTTAGAGACCAGCCTGGGCAACAGAGTGAGACCTTATCTCTACAAATAAATAATAAAAAAAAAATTAGCAGAGCATGGTGTCACATGCCTGTTGTCCCAACTACTTGGGAGACTGAGGCAGGAGGATTGCCTGAGCCCAGGAGGTCAAGGCAGCAGTGAACTGTGATTGTGCCACCACACTCTAGCCTGGGTGACAGAGTAAGAATCTGTCTCAAAAAAGAAAAAAATAAAAGACGTGGGGTTGTGTATTTCCATTGTGGTAAATTAAATAACACATATGAAAGCATCATGAGTGCTCAGTAGCAGATATTTTATGATAATGTCTAGATAGAGAATCAGAAGTTCAAGAATGGACTCCGTGTACTTGTAAAAATTAATCCAATTGCTTTGAAAAAGAAATTACTTTCATCTGGTAGCCTCAAATATTGGTAGGCAAAAATTACCCAAAAAGAAGGCTATAGAAACTTTCTGGAGGACCCTTCCTTTGTGGAACATCCATTTCAAAACCATATAGAAATGTATAATAATAATAATAAATTGCAGTTTAATCCTGCAAAGCTATATAGATTGGCAAGTATGTGACTTAAATAGTTAACATTTCTTTTTGCCTCTTGCTTTTTGCTTATTACTGGAAAGGATATTTTTCTAGTTGCTTCCCTCTCCTTACTCCAAATATATCTGTGTCTTATGAATGACTGCCAGTTTCCAAAGTGAGGGTGCCATCCAGATCTTTGTTACTGTCTTGCCTCTACTTTTCCAGCTAGATAGTAAACTCCTTGAAGGCTTGTCTGTTTTCTGTTCCTGCTGTATCATATCATTTAATATGGCACCTAATCTGTGAATCTGAGTTGATGGTAATGCGGTGGGTTGAGTAGAGCCACGGAGTGGGAATAAAGTGGTAATTTCCAATGTTCAGTAAGTGTGTGGGGAAGTTGTTACACCACGAAGTGTGAGAAAGAGAGATCAGACCCTAGAGCAAGCAAGGTACCAGAGAGCATGGCTCCATTCCACTCATCAATGAGTTTGTACAAAGCACTAAAAATCAAAAAAAACAACTCAAGGAGTTGAGATTGACGAATTGGGGCCCGCTGGAAAGTTAAATATGATGTTAATATTTGGAAACTTGGTAAAGAAAATTGAGGACAAGGATTATTTTAAACTTACAAGGTCCATATTTAGGTTACATTTTTAAGCCAAATTTTCATTTAATATTTTTAAAGATGCGATTTATATGCCAAAGCAGTTAAGTTTTAAACATATAACCTTAATATTTTTATATACTCATGTTTTAATTTTAAATAAGCCTGGGGTAGATTCAGTCTAAACCTTACAATGTATTACTAGCAGAGCGACCACAAAATTAGAAGGAATAAATGAAGATCTAGTAAACTAGGCAGCCTGATGTCTCCTCTGAGCACAAAGATACTCATGATAGTAAGTTACCAGACCAATCAAATGGAAGCTGCAGAAAAGGAGGATGGTTGAGATGGAAGATACACTTATTTTTCAAGGAGAGGAAAGGATAGGAATCGAGACAGCTGATCTGAAAAGTTTGACATGCAACTAGATAAGCCCTAGGAATATAAAAGAGGAAACTTAATTTGAACTGTAGGCATGAGGAAGCTGTGAGCTGATTTGTTCCAATATAGTCATGGTAAATATATGTAAACCTGAACATGAGTATTTTTTATTCCTACTATTGAAAAATGCAGGGTGTAATTTATGTGAAAATAAATTCTTTTTGTGTAAGAACATGGGAGAAAACTGCCACTGTTATGTAAATGATAAAAAAATTGTAATCTGAGTTCTTTAATAGGGTTCTGTACACCTAAGGTTAAAATATCTATATCAGGCAAAACAAAAGGGGGGGATATATTTCAAAAAGAAGATTTAATAATTATTTTGCACGTTGTGATGGAATTTTTAACATGGGGGAATAAGTCCAAATGTCTGTGCCTGGATGTAATTCCTACCTCTATCAGTACTGATTTTGATTTAAATGTGTTCTTTTTTCTCCATTGGTGATTTGCTTGTTAATGAAGCATTAATTTGTTTAGTAATATTTGTGCTTCTTCTGTTTTGTTTAGGGTGGCTGGCATAGAAGTCTTATATAACTTGAAAATCTCAGAAAAAAAACATATATTTTTGAAAGACCTAATAGATAACAAAACATCTTTTCTTTTTTAGAGACAGGTTCTCATTCTGTTGCCCAGGCTGGAGTGCAGTGGCATGATCATAGGTCACTGCAGCCTCAATTCCCAGGCTCAACCCATCCTCCCACCTCAGCCTCCTAAGTAGCTGGGACCACTGGCATGCCACTATGCTTGACTTTTTTTAATTTTTTTTGTAGAGATAGAGGTCTAACTATGTTGCCCAGGCTGTTCCCAAATTTTGGTCTCAAATGGTTCTCCTGTCTCGGCCTCCCAAACCTCTGAGATTACAGGCATGAGCCACCATGCCCAGCCAGATAACAAACACCTTTAAGTTTGACATTCATCATTATTGTAAACTTTTATTTCCTTTTAAGACTTAAATATTGGTGTTAAAAAACGAAAATAAACTGAAATAACATATTGTCTTTTCCAATGAAAAAAATAAATGTGATAGTATTCAATTTGTACATTGATTTGAATAAACTGGTGTATAATTTCACGGTGTATGAGTGTGGTCATTATTATTAAAACTTAGAGTAGCAAATCTGCAGGAAAAAGAGGCATAGGATTACATAATATGTGGCTGGGCAAAGGCTTATTGTGTGTTTGTGTGTGTGTGTGTTTGTGTTTTTTAAGGTTATATTCCTCCTAACCTTACAAGTTGGAGAACACACATCTACCTCTTTACAGGTATCTTAGTAGGCTGGCAAGAAGTAGAGAGGGCAAGGGCAATTGGTTTCCTAATATGCGTTAATAGAAATATTTAGGCTAGGTATTGCTTTTGTTAAACAATAAAATGATGATTGCAAATTGAAATTGTAGAATATAACAATTCTGTTAGCAAAATTTGAACTAAACACATTTGAACTATTTAATACCTACATATTGGTGACTTTAAGCAGACGAGGAAAAAAATTATGTTGGTGAATACAAGCCTTCAGAGATTTCAGTTTTTATTGGGTGACTTTTTGGAGTGCTATCACTATAGAATTTCAAGTTGAGTTCATAGGCACGGAGTGTCTAGTTTACCTGAACGATGTGGGTACTTGTTTGGCTGCAGTAGAATTTACAAAAGAAAGATAAAGGCTTGGCCTTATACATTTTGGAGTTCTGTTTTTGTTTTGTTTGTTTGTTTCATTACGTTTTTGAAGATTATGAAGTTGTGGCTAAACTGGTGACAAAAAAATTAAAATTCTATTGAAAATATGTGAGATGTGATTGAAATATAAATTTGGAGTTGGTGGCGCTGTGGCAGTCTATGGAATATTATTTAGAGAAAATAGGGTTTTCTTTTCATGATTTAATTGAAAACTGAGTTAATCCACAAAAGAAGGATGACAAGGACAATTTACTCCAGTTGTTTTTTAAATTTTTATAACCTTAGTTATAAACATGTCCTCATTGAAGGATGTAATTTCTAAAATAGTAGCAATTTGTATATAGATGTCTATTTTCTACTGCCAGCATTTAAATAATATATTACACATATATGTATTATTATACATTTTTATATTTTCTACATATTATTCCTAGAGAATAAGGAATAGAAATATTATTCCTTAGAGAATAATACTTAACTAGAGAGATCCTAGTTAAGATAAGATAATAATAAGAAATATTCCTTCCTAGAGACTAATACTTAACTAGAGAGATCAAGGTCTCCTGAGAGATGGAAGTTCCAGGTCTTAGTATGAAACGAGTCTGGATTGCTTCACAACTCATATATGCCTTATATATACATTTTTTAATTAAAATTATTTTTAAAGATGAGTGTAGATTGCATGCAGTTAGTTGCAAGAAATGATGCTGAGAGATCACATGTGCCCTTTTCTCGGTTCCCTGCAATGGTAACATCTTGCAAAATTATAATAAAATAGCACAACCAAGATATTGACATTGATATAGCCAAGATGGCAGAACATTAACATCACCATTTGGATTTATCCTGTTGGCCTTTTATAACCACACTCACTTTCCTTCTCTGCTCCCCATCCTTAAACCCTGAAAAGCATTAATCTGCTCTCTATTTCTATAATTTTGTCATGGAAGTATTTATAAATGGAAGCATACAGCATGTCATGTTTTGGGATTGGCACTTTTCACTTAGCGTATTTCTCTGGAGAATCATCTTGATTGTTGCAAGAATCAATAGTTCATTCCTTTTTATTGCTGAGTGGTATTCCATGGTATGCAGGTACCAGAGCTTGTTCACCTGTTAAATGTTGTTTCCAGTTTGGGGCTATTATGAATCAAGTTGCTATAAACATCAGTGGACAGGTTTTTGTGTAAATATAAATCTTCATTTCTCTGGGATAAATGCCCAAGAGTGCAACTGCTGGATTGTGTGTTGTTTGTTTAGGTTTGTAATAAATTGCCAAAGTGTTTTCCAAAGCTACTGTCCCATTTTACATTCCCACCAGCAATGTATGAGTGATCCAGGTTCTCCATATCCTTGGCATTAAGTTTTTGTCACTATTTTTTATTCTAGCCATTCTGAGAGATATGGAGTAGTATCTCATTGTGATTTGGAGGGTTTGTTTTGTTTTTTGAGATAAGGTCTTGCTCTGTTGACCAGGTTGGAGTGTAGTGATTTGATCCCTTCACTGCAATCTTAAAAACGTGGACTCAAGCAATCCTCTTGCCTCAGCCTCCCAAGTAGTTGGGACTACAGGCACACACCCCCACATTCGGCTATTTTTTTTAAGTTTTTGGTAGACAAAGGATCTTGCAATGTTGCCCAGGCTGTCCTCAAACTCCCGGTCTCATGAGATCCTTTTAAAGTTTTGGGATTTATAAAGCCTCTTTGTGGTTTAAATTTGCATTTCCTTAATGTCTAATAACTGATGTCAAACATCTTTTATATTTTGTACAATGAAATGTGGTTTTGGGTCTTTTGCTCATTATCTAAATAAAATTTTATTTATTTCCTGTTGAAATTTGAGAATTCTTTATATGTTCTATATACTAGTTGTAGTAGGGTGAAAAATGACCCCCCAAGAAATAGCCATGTCCAAATGCCTGGAACCTTTGAATGTTACTTCATATGGCAATAAAGAGGAGTCTTTGCAGAAGTAGTTAAGGATCTTGAGATGAAGAGATTATTCTGGATGATGTAGGTGGGCCCTGAATACAATCACTTATATCCTCAGAGAAGGGGAGCAGAGACAGATTTCAAAAAGATGAGAAGAAGGCAATGTGATTGCAGAGGCAGAGAAGAGAGTGATGTGGCCACAAGCCAAGGAATGCCAGTAGTCACCAGAATCTAAAACTCCCAAAGAAAGGATATTCTACTAGAATCTCTGCAGGGAGGGAGCATGACCTTGCAGACAAGTTGATTTCAGCCTAATAGTACTGATTTCAGACTTTTGACCTCCAGAACTGGAAGAGAATAAATTTCCGTGTTTTTTTTTTTTTTATTGGATGAAGTCTCACTCTTGTCCCCCAGGCTGGAGTGCGATGGCGCGATCTCAGCCAACAAAGATCAAAAGAGACAAGGAAGGCCATTACATAATGGTAAAGGGATCAATTCAACAAGAAGAGCTAACTATCCTAAATATATATGCACCCAACACAGGAGCACCCAGATTCATAAAGCAAGTCCTGAGTGACCTACAAAGGGACTTAAACTCCCACACAATAATAATGGGAGATTTTAACACCCCACTGTCAACATTAGACAGATCAACAAGGATATCCAGGAATTGAACTCAGCTCTGCACAAAGTGGACCTAAGAGACATCTACAGAACTCTCCACCCCAAATCAACAGAATATACATTTTTTTCAGCACCACACCACACCTACTCCAAAATTGACCGCATAGTTGGAAGTAAAGCTCTCCTCAGCAAATGTAAAAGAACAGAAATTATAACAAACGGTCTCTCAGACCACAGTGCAATCAAACTAGAACTCGGGATTAAGAAACTCACTCAAAACCGCTCAACTACATGGAAACTGAACAACCTGCTCCTGAATGACTACTGGGTACATAATGAAATGAAGGCAGAAATAAAGATGTTCTTTGAAACCAACGAGAACAAAGACACAACATACCAGGATCTCTGGGACACATTCAAAGCAGTGTGTAGAGGGAAATTTATAGCACTAAATGCCCACAAGAGAAAGCAGGAAACATCCAAAATTGACACCCTAACATCACAATTAAAAGAACTAGAAAAGCAAGAGCAAACACATTCAAAAGCTAGCAGAAGGCTAGAAATAACTAAAATCCGAGCAGAACTGAAGGAAATAGAGACACAAAAAACCCTTCAAAAAATTAATGAATCCAGGAGCTGGTTTTTTGAAAAGATCAACAAAACTGATAGACGGCTAGCAACACTAAGAAGAAAAGAGAGAAGAATCAAATAGATGCAATAAAAAATGAAAAAGGGGTTATCGCCACCGATCCCACAGAAATACAATCTACCATCAGAGAATACTACAAACACCTCTATGCAAATAAACTAGAAAATCTAGAAGAAATGGATAAATTCCTCAACACATACACCCTCCCAAGACTAAACCAGGAAGAAGTTGAATCTCTGAATAGACCAATAACAGGCTCTGAAATTGTGGCAATAATCAATAGCTTACCAACCAAAAAGAGTCCAGGACCTGATGGATTCACAGCTGAATTCTACCAGAGGTACAAGGAGGAACTGGTACCATTCCTTCTGAAACTATTCCAATCGACAGAAAAAGAGGGAATCCTCCCTAACACATTTTATGAAGCCAGCATCGTCCTGATACCAAAGCCTGGCAGAGACGTAACCAAAAAAGAGAATTTCAGACCAATATCCTTGATGAACATTGATGCAAAAATCCTCAATAAAATACTGGCAAACCAAATCCAGCAGCACATCAAAAAGCTTATACACCATGATCAAGTGGGCTTCATCCCTGGGATGCAAGGCTGGTTCAACATACGCAAATCAATAAATGTAATCCAGCATATAAACAGAACCAAAGACAAAAACCACATGATTATCTCAATAGATGCAGAAAAGGCCTTTGACAAAATTCAACAACCCTTCATGCTAAAAACTCTCAATAAAATAGGTATTGATGGGACGTATCTCGAAATAATAAGAGCTATCTATGACAAAGCCACAGCCAATATCATACTGAATGGGCAAAAACTGGAAGCACTCCCTTTGAAAACTGGCACAAGACAGGGATGCCCTCTCTCACCACTCCTATTCAACATAGTGCTGGAAGTTCTGGCCAGAGCAATCAGGCAGGAGAAGGAAATAAAGGGTATTCAATTAGGAAAAGAGGAAGTCAAATTGTCCCTGTTTGCAGATGACATGGTTGTATATCTAGAAAACCCCATTGTCTCAGCCCAAAATCTCCTTAAGCTGATTAGCAACTTCAGCAAAGTCCCAGGATACAAAATCAATGTACAAAAATCACAAGCATTCTTGTACACCAATCACAGACAGAGAGCCAAATCATGAGTGAACTCCCATTCACAATTGCTTCAAAGAGAATAAAATACCTAGGAATCCAACTTACAAGGGATGTGAAGGACCTCTTCAAGGAGAACTACAAACCACTGCTCAATGAAATAAAAGAGGATACAAACAAATGGAAGAACATTCCATGCTCATGGGTTGGAAGAATCAATATCGTGAAAATGGCCATACTGCCCAAGGTAATTTATAGATTCAATGCCATCCCCATCAAGCTACCAATGACTTTCTTCACAGAATTGGAAAAAACTACTTTAAAGTTCATATGGAAGCAAAAAAGAGCCTGCATCGCCAAGTCAATCCTAAGCCAAAAGAACAAAGCTGGAGGCATCACGCTATCTGACTTCAAACTATACTACAAGGCTACAGTAACCAAAACAGCATGGTACTGGTACCACAACAGAGACATAGATCAATGGAACAGAACAGAGCCCTCAGAAATAATGCTGCGTATCTACAACTATCTGATCTTTGACAAACCTGACAAAAACAAGAAATGGGGAAAGGATTCCCTATTTAACAAATGGTGCTGGGAAAACTGGCTAGCCATATGTAGAAAGCTGAAACTGGATCCCTTCCTTACACCTTATACAAAAATTAATTCAAGATGGATTAAAGACTTAAATGTTAGACCTAAAACCGTAAAAACCCTAGAAGAAAGCCTAGGCAATACCATTCAGGACATAGGCATGGGCAAGGACTTCACGTCTAAAACACCAAAAGCAATGGCAACAAAAGCCAAAATTGACAAATGGGATCTCATTAAACTAAAGAGCTTCTGCACAGCAAAAGAAACTACCATCAGAGTGAACAGGCAACTGACAGAATGGGAGAAAATTTTTGCAACCTACTCATCTGACAAAGGGCTAATATCCAGAATCTACAATGAACTCAAACAAATTTACAAGAAAAAAACAAACAACCCCATCAAAAAGTGGGCGAAGGACCTGAACAGACACTTCTCAAAAGAAGACATTTATGCAGCCAAAAAACACATGAAAAAATGCTCATCATCACTGGCCATCAGAGAAATGCAAATCAAAACCACAATGAGATACCATCTCACACCAGTTAGAATGGCCATCATTAAAAAGTCAGGAAACAACAGGTGCTGGAGAGGATGTGGAGAAATAGGGACACTTTTACACTGCTGGTGGGACTGTAAAGTAGTTCAACCATTGTGGAAGTCAGTGTGGTGATTCCTCAGGGATCTAGCACTAGAAATACCATTTGACCCAGCCATCCCATTACTGGGTATATACCCAAAGGACTACAAATCATGCTGCTATAAAGACACATGCACACGTATGTTTGTTGTGGCACTATTCACAATAGCAAAGACTTGGAACCAACCTAAATGTCCAACAACGATAGACTGGATTAAGAAAATGTGGCACATATACACCATGGAATACTATGCAGCCATAAAAAATGATGAGTTCATGTCCTTTGTAGGGACATGGATGAAACTGGAAAACATCATTCTCAGTAAACTATCACAAGGACAAAAAACCAAACACCTCATGTTCTCACTCATAGGTGGGAATTGAACAATGAGAACTCATGGACACAGGAAGGGGAACATCACACTCCGGGGACTGTTGTGGGGTGGGGGGAGGGGGGAGGGACAGCATTAGGAGATATACCTAATGTTAAATGACGAGTTAATGGGTGCAGCAAACCAACACGGCACATGGATACATACGTAACAAACCTGCACATTGTGCACATGTACCCTAAAACCTAAAGTATAATAATAATAAAATAAAAATAAAAAAAAAATAAACTTTCAGTCCTATGTTGTATAACAGTGGTGAGCATTGATATCCTTGCCTTATTCTTAATCTTAGAGGGAATGCATTGTTTTGTGCCCATGACTGTTTCCACTGCTATTGGGAGATGGGCCCACCCTGTCACTGGATATGAGTCTTTTTCTAAGTTCCTGCTTTGGTTTCTTTGGTTTTTGTCTACACCTGTTGGTGATCCTGAGTTACAGGCCTCTCCAGTACCCAGAGAGGGTACTGGCGATAAAAAGAAACCACAGGGAAGTCACTAGAGTGTCATTCTTCAAGTATTGAGTTCCCCGGCCAGTTCATCTTCTTTGCACTTTCAGAGTCTTTTTTATAAATGTCTATCAAATTATTTAGAAGGGTATATAGTTGTATTTAGAGGAGATCAGCTGGGAAAAGTGAGTCTACTCCATCTTGTCCCTGAATCATGTATTTTTAATAGTTATCAAATATTACATAATAATACAAGTTGTTGTTTTTTAGATGAGCCTAGAAGATCTAATTGCTACTATGGAACTTAGAAATATTTTGAAACAATTTCTTGCGTTCCGAAAATGGACTATGGATGAAGCCGACCAGCAATTCAACTGGGAATGACAAAAAGAAGAGGTGCTAGGCTGGTAACAGAGGATGAGAACATCTGTGGTTGGGTTCTGTTGGGAGAGAAATAGGGTGATACTGTGACTTCAGTGGTAGCTAACTAAATGCAGCATTATAACGCCCCTTGGGAATTTTGCCAATCTGTATGCAACAATAGAGCTTTGTCAGCTACTCTGTGTTTATGTATAGAGCTATGTCAGCTACTTTATGTTTATGATAGTCTTTGGTGAATTGCACTAATCAATTAGTTATTGATCATGAGCCTTAAGATTCTGGTACAGTGGACCAGAAGGCATGAGCTTTTCTTTTGAGAGAATCAAAAGGTACCTGGAGAACATTTACTAGGTGGCTTGGAAGGGGATCTGAAGATATTCTAAGAATAGCAAGAAAAAATAATAATGCTGTAAGTAAAAATGCAGCTTATTGTATAAGAGATACTGAGATTTTCACAAATTACATTTTCAAATATATTTGAATATTTTTCTGATTTGTGCATCCATTTGTTGTACTAAAATAAACATGTGCTGTCTAAGGTATTAAATCCAAAAATTACTGATTTAAGTGCCTTATTTCATTCTAACTTATTCATTGTCTAAATATCTAAAGTCTGAGAGTTTCTGTATCATTATATTAAAAAGTGTCTGAACTTTAATAAATTTAATGGTGTAGGCTCACTTGCATTAGCAATTTGAAGATGCTGTTATATATCTGATATGTCTGTTCCCAGGTATCAGTTTGCATCTCTTAAGTTTAATGGTCTTAGTCTTTTTGAAATTAGTTCCGTTTTATAGTTGTTATTTCCTTTTTGTTTTTGTTTTCTATTTTAATGAAAAGTAGAGCCCAGGTAGGAATCTTACCATAGCAGTTCTTTCCAGAAATTTGGAGTGAGTAGGAATTTGAAGGGTGAAGAAAATTATAGCAAGAAAATGTTTTCAAACTAGGGATCAGAGATCATTGTGGAAATACACGACTGCAAAACAAGTTATATATTTATGGGAGCAAGAGTAATCATTTTGAAGCATACTGTGAACTAAGTACCTTAATGACACCCAAAGGCCTAATTATTTTTAAATAATTATTTTGAAGCATATTGTGAAGTAAGTACTCAAATGACACGAAATGAACAGTTGAGGCACTGATCCAATTCACAAAATTACCTGCATTTCTGCCAATTTTGAAGCATTTCTTTAAACAGCATACTTACCTTCTTGGCATTCTAGGGAACAATTTGAGTTTTAATTTTCCTCTAATCAAGTTTACATGGCTCTCATTCTCCCTCAAAATCTTCTCCTGCCTTTTAAATGTAAACTATGAGTATTGAAATGCTATAATGACAAATAAAAATACGTGTTATAATCAGCCAGATCTAGGTTCCAATTCTGACTTTGCTGTCCAGTAGTCTAATAATGTGACCCTGGGCAAGTTATTGCCTAAATGAGAAATAAGTAAGCCGCATGAAGGCAAAAATTTGTTTTGTGCACCAGACACAGAACCTAGATATGTGCTTGGTATACTGTAGGTGCTCAATAAATAATTGCCAAATGAATGAACTTCACTTTTCATGTCTATAATGTTATGTTTTTGTGAGAATTTAAAATAACCTTGAGCCAGGAGTCTGAGACCAGCCTGGGCAACATAGCAAAACATCTCCACAAAAATAAAAATAAAATAAAATACAATGATAACAACTGCTAAGCTCTTGACATGTTAATGCACTCAAATTCTAATGAAACCTTGCTCTTCAAAATTTAACCAGTCTCACCATCTCTGTGAAGTCTTCCTGAACTATCTTTACCCAACTCTAGTCCAATAATTTCATACATCTTCAGTCTCACTACCTCCCCCTTTTATGTGTATGAACTTGCTATCTGATTAAAACTGGACACGTTGGTGTTTTTATTGCTTCTGCTACCTTTCTTTGTAGGTATTTACTTAGGTTTAGTTGCTTTGACAAAGAGGGTAATATCTTCTCTGTTATCTGTTGCAGTGTTTAAAGACATTGGTTCAAAAGCCACAGAGCCTCAGTTTAAAATTCCTACTCTACAATATACGAATTATGTGGCCTTCTGTGAATTACCAAATAGACCCCTTTCTCTATTCTACTGTACGTAAACTACAGATGACAACAGAATCTAACTCATATGGTTCGCGAGAATTAAATGATGAAATGCATGTAAAGCACTTAAAACAGTGCCTGGCATGTAAGGAATAACAACTGTTAGCTATGATTATTGTCGTTTCCTGCAAAGCTACATACAAATAATTATACACAACTTTCTTAAAGACTTGCCTCTAGACAGTGTTGACAGCTGAATAATATATCTTTACGTAACTGATTTATTTACAAAGATTTGAGATATATATCTAATTTCTTCAAAGTAATAGAAGACAGAACAGATTAAATGTGACACCTCAAATACACATACAATGACAGGATAACAGGATGGGAAAAGAAAGCCGGAAAAAAATTATTTGAACAATGACAGTTAGAGGTTCAGTATTTTCAAGTAGAATTTAGCAGAAGCAAAACTCTTTATCATATTTTTTTCAAGAGTTCATTGCTAGTTGAAATGCAACGATGGGGTAGAATGATAATTCACGTTTCAGTGCCTCTGAAGGTACCGTTTTAAGTTCGCCATTTCTTGAGGTAGTTGCACTTACACACAGATGCATCAACTCAGACAAAAACATGCCAATCGGCCACAAGGAAAATGGGTGTGATCTGAGCTCCTAAACCAATAAGAATGTTTAAAAGTTCAAGTCTTCATGATCACCTAACTTTAGCCTTAAAGTCTGTTATCTGTATAGGAATTGAATGAGCTCATATTTATAACCTAGCTTTAATCTGCAAATAGCTCTATGAATGAAAACATGTATATTGAAATATCATGTAATGGTAAGGGGCAATTTGAGGTTACTTTTGGTTTATAATGAAAATAGATTTAGACTAGCAATGATTTTTTATTTTTTTCCTTAAAGATATACGATTACTATCGTTTTGGTTAATTACTACAAATGCTTTTTTGTTTTTGTTTTTTTGTTGTTTTTGTTTTGAGACAGTGTCTCACTCCGTCACTCAGGTTGTAATGAGATTAATTCCTGCATATCTTTTAGATCCCCACTTAGATGTCACTTCCTCTGGGAAGCTTTCTGACACTAAATTGACCAACTTTTTTGATCCTACAATTCTCTTTCATCCTATTTGCCATATTTCAGGGTAATTGTCTGCTTTTGAGCCTCTCTACTGTAAGACTCCTAAGTACTGTTTTTTTTTTCTTTTTTTTTTTTTTTTTTTTTTTTGAGACAGACTTGCTCTGTCAACCAGGCTGGAGTGCAGTGGTGTGACCTCAGCTCACTGCATCCTCAACCTCCTGGGCTCTGGGCTTAAGCCATCCTCCCACCTCAGCCTCCAAGTAGCTGGGACTACAGGCATACACCACCATGCCCAGCTAATTTTGTATTTTTTATAGAGACAGGGTTTTGCCATGCTGCCCAGGCTGGTCTCGAACTCCTGGGCTCAAGCGATCCTCCCGTCTCAGCATTCCAAGGTGCTGGGATTGCAGGTGTGAGCCACCACACTCAGCAAGTGGTTTGTTGTTGTTTTGTATGTGTGTGTGTGTTTTTTTTTTTTTGACATTTTATTGTCTATTTCATAGCTACATATCTTCCTTGGTGAAGTGTCTGTTCAAATAACTTCTTATTTTTAATTAGCCATTTTTCTTATTTTGAGTTTTGAGAGTTCTTTATCTATTCAGGATACAAATTGTTTACTGAATATGTTACTGCTGAACATTCTTTATCAATCTGTGGCTTTTCTTCATTAGCTCAATCCTGTTGTTCAAAGAGCAAAAGCTTTTAATTTTGATGAAGTCCAATTTGCCCATTCTTTTTATGGCTTGTGGTTTTTGACATCATAGGTAAGAGCTCTTGGCCTAACCCAATATCATTAAAGATTTTCTTCTGTTTTCTTCCAGAAGTTTAGTAGTTTTGCATTTTAAATTTAGCTCTATATTCCATTTTGAGTTTATTTTTGTAGAAGGTGTAAAATAGGAATTCAGGTTTTTTTTCTGAATGTGGATTTCCAACAACATTTGTTGAAAAGACTATTCTTTCTCCATTGAAATGCCTTTTAGTAACAAAATTAATTGATTATATTTGTTGATTTCTGGATCCTCTATTTACATCCATTCATATATGCACTTTTCTTTCCAACAATACCATTCTTCTTGACTACTGTAGCTGGACAGTAAGTTCTAAATTCCAGTATTATGAGTTCTCCAATTTTGCTGTTTTTCAAAACTGTTTCAGCTATTGTAGTTCTTTTGCCTTTCTGCATAAATTTTACAATCAGCTTTTTGATTTAAAAAATCTGCTGAGAGTTTTGGTTGCAATTGTATTGAATCTACAGATCATTTGGGGGCAAACTGACATCTTAATAATATTGATTCTTCGAATCCATAATCAGGATATATCTCTCCATTTATTTGGGTCTTTAATTTATTTCATCACTGTTTTGAAGTTTGCAGCATACAGCTCCTGCGCATAATTTGGTAGATTTACATTTATAATTTTATGATTTTTACGATATTATAAATGGTACTCTTTGAAACTTTGACTTCCAATTCTCACCACTACTATATAGAAACACAGTTTATTTGTGCATATGCGCTTTGCATCCTAAGAGCTTGCTAAACTCACTTAATAGTTATTCTAGTTATCTGTGAATGCATAGCAAATTATCCCCCAAATTAGTAGCTTATAAAAACATTCATTATTTCACAGTTTCTGTGAATCAGGCATTGGGTCACATCATATCCTCTTCTTCAGCATGTTTCATAGGCTGCAATCAAGATGTCAGCCAGGTTGCAGCCACCTTAAGGCTCATCTGGAGAAAAATCCACTTCTACATTCACTCATGTGGCTCATATAATTTGCTGGCTTTTGGGTTGAAGGCCTTGGACCCACATTGGATGTGGGAGGCTTCTCTCAATTCCTTGCCATGTGGGCCTCTCTATAGGACAGTTTACAACATGGCAGCTTGCTTCATCAGAACAAGAAAGTGAATGAGCAAAAGAGCGTGTCAGCAAGAGAGAAAGTGCAAGCAAGATGGAAGTCACAGTCTTTTTATAACGTAATCTCAGAAGTAGCATCCAATCACTTCTGCTCTATTCTCACACCAAAAGGGAGGGGATCATTGTGGCAGGGACCATTGGGGGCCATTTCAGAAGCAGGCTACTGTATTATTTCTAGGAGCTTCTTCGTAGCTCCCTTGGGATTTTCTATGTCATCTTCAAACAAAAACAGTTCTGTTCCTTTCTTTCCAATGTGCATTTCATTAATTTTTCTTATGTTACTACACTGGCTAGGACCTGCAGTATGATGTTGAATAAGAGTGGTGAAAGTGGATATCCTGATCTTATTCTTGAACTTCAGGTGAAATCATTCAATCTTTCACCATAAAGTACAATGTCTGCTTAAGGATAATTGTAGATCCCCTTTATCAAGTTGAGGAACTTCCCTTCTATTCTGAGTTTTCTGGGTGAGTTTTAATCTTTATTTTTTCTTTTTGAGACAGGGTCTCGTTCTGTCATCCAGGCTGAAGTGCAGTGGCACAATCATGGCTCACTACAGCCTCAACCTCCGTGGGTTCAGTGATCCTTCAATCTCAGCCTCTGGATCAGATGGGGTTACAGGCACTCACCACCATGCCTGGCTAATTTTCTTTCTTTCTTTCTCTCTCTCTCTTTCTTTCTTTTTTTTTGAGACGGAGTCTCGCTCTGTCACCCAGGCTGGAGTGCAGTGGCTCGATCTTGGCTTACTGAAAGCTCCGCCTCCCGGGTTCACACCATTCTCCTGCCTCAGCCTCCCGAGTAGCTGGGACTACAGGCGCCTGCCACCATGCCCGGCTAATTTTTTGTATTTTTAGTAGAGACAGAGTTTCACTGTGTTAGCCAGGATGGTCTCGATCTCCTGACCTCGTGATCCACCTGCCTCAGCCTCCCAACATGCTGGGATTACAGGTGTGAGCCACCGTGCCCGGCCTCTTTTTTTTTTTTTTTTTTTTTTTTAAGAGTTGGGGTTTCCCCTGGTTGCTCAGGCTGGTCTCAAACTCCTGTGCTCAAGTGATCCTCCCACCTCAGCCTCCCAAATTGCTGGGATTACAGGCCTGAGCCACTGAGCCTGGTTGATCGTTTTTATCTTGGGAGTTCATTTTTGCCAAATGTCTTTTCTGTATCAACTAATCCAAAATTGAGATGATCATATGGTTATTATATTCTTTAGTCTATTGAGATGATCAATTAATCAACATTAATTGATTTTTTAATGTAGGGCCAGCTATATCAGAATGTATTATCCCTTTTATATATTGCTGAACTAAATTTGTTAATAGATCTTGATTATTTTTGCATCTATATTAATGAAGCAATTGATCCCTAATTTTCTTGATTATAAGGTCCCTGGTTTTATTATCAGGGTAATCCTGGTCTCATAACATGATATAAATGTATTCCTTTTGTTTCTATTTTCTGGGAGAGATTGTATAGAATTCTTATTTTTTTCTTCCTTAAATGTACAGTAGAATTTGCCAGTGAAGCTATCCAGGCATGGAGATTTTTAGCTTTTAAATTTTTTCTAATTTTTAATTTTTAATTGTTGTAGGTAAATAGTGTGTATATATTTACAGGGGACCTGAGATGTTTTGATATAGGTATACAATGCATAATAATCACATCATGAAGAATGGGATATCCATCCCCTCAAGCATTTATCCATTGGCTTACAAACAATCCAATTATACTCTTTAAGTTATTTTAAAATGTACAATTCAGTTTTTATTGACTATAGTCACACTGTTGTGCTATCAAACACTAAGTCTTATCCATTCTTTCTAACTGTTTTTTGTACTCATTAACCTTTCCCACTACCACCCATCCCCACACTACCCTTCTCAGCTTCTGGTAACCATCCTTCTACTCTCTATCTCAATGGGTTCAATTGTTTTGATTTTTAGATTTCACAAATAAGTGAGAACATGTGATGTTTGTCTTTCTGTGTCTGGATTATTTCACTTAACATAATGACCCCCAGTTCCATTCATGTTGTTGAACATTACTGAATCTTCTCCTTTTTTATGGCTGAATAGTACTCCATTGTGTACAAGTACTACCTTTTCTTTATCCATTCATCTGTTGGTGGACACTTAGGTTGCTTCCAAACTTTGGCTATTGTGAACAGTGCTGCAGCAAACATGGGAGTACAGATATCTCTTTACATGTTGATTTCCTTTCTTTTGTGTATATACCCAGCAGTGGGATTGCTAGATCATACAGTAGCTCAATTTTTAGTTTATTGAGGAACCTCCAAACTGTTCCCCATACTGATGGAGTTGTACTAATTTACATTCCCACCAATGGTGTACAGGGGTTCCCTTTTCTCCACATCCTCACCAGCATTTGTTATTGCCTGTCTTTTGGACATAAGTCATTTTAACTGGGGTGAGATTGTACTTTAATTTGTAGTTTTGATTTGCATGTCTCTGATGATCAATGATGTTGAGCACCTTCTCATATGCCTGTTTAATGGCTGTTCAAATATTTTGCCCATTTTTTATTGGATTATTAGACTTTTTTCTATGGAGTTGTTTGAGCTCCTTATATATTCTGGCTATTAACGCCTTGTCAGATAGGTAGTTTGCAAACATTTTTCTCCCCTTCTGTGGGTCTTCTCTTCACTGAAGGCTTTTAATGAGAGTTAAGCTATTTAAACAGTTTAACCATTTTTTCATATGCAATCTTTGGGAGTTTATATGTTTAAGAGAATTGGTTCATTTCATATAAGTTGTTGAATTGATAGGAATAATTTTTTAACGTCTACAAGTTTTGCAGTGATACTACTTCTTTAATAACTGATACTGGTAATTTGAGTTTTCTCTCTTTTTAAATTGATTGTCTTGCTGGTAGTTTGTCAATTTCATTACTTTTGTAAAAGAATGAGCTTTGGGGGGCTGAGCGCGGTGGCTCACGCCTGTAATCCCAGCACGTTGGGAGGCTGAGGCAGGTGGATCACGAGGTCAGGAGATCGAGACCATCCTGGCTAACATGGTAAAACCCCGTCTCTACTAAAAATACAAAAAATTAGCTGGGCGTGGTGGCAGATGCCTGTAGTCCCGGCTACTCGGGAGGCTGAGGCAGAAGAATGACGCGAACCCGGGAGGCAGAGCTTTCAGTGAGCCAAGATTGAGCCACTGCACTCCAGCCTGGGCGACAGAGAGAGACTCCGTCTCAAAAAAAGAATGAGCTTTGGAATACACTGGTTTTCCTCTACAGTTCTCCTATTTTTAATCTTAATAATTTCTGCTCTGAACTTTCTTATTTTCTTTCTTCTGCTTGCACTGGGTTTAATTTGCTCTTCATTTCTAGTTTCTAAGAGTAGAGGTTTAGATTACTGATTTGAGACCATCTTTACTTTCTAAAATAAGTAATTAATGCCATAAATCTTCCTCTAAGCACTACTTTAGCTACATCTTACAATTTTTAACAGCTTTACTGGATACAATTGACAAACATAAACTATATATATTTAAAATGTACAATGTGATGTTTTGACATATATATGTATAATATTTGTGAAATTATCACTACTATCTAATCAACATATCCACTGCACCTCTTCTCTTCTTGCCATTTAATAACCCTTTCATCTGCACCACCCCACTCATGATTGTCCCCAGCAACCACTGCTGTTCTTTCTGCCACTGTAGATTAGTTTGCAGTTTCTAAAATTCTATATAAATGGACATGTAGTATGTACTCTTTTTGTGTGGCTTCTTTCATTCAACTTAACTATTTTAGGATTCTTCCATGTCATTAAGTGTATCAATAGTTCATTCCTTTTTATTGCCAGTGTTGGCAATTTGATTGTAATGTGTCTGGGCATGGTTTTCCTTGAGTTTATCCTATTCGAGGTTTGCTGAATTTCTTGAATCTCTATATTTTTCTTTCACCAAATTGGGGCAATCATTGCCCATTTTTGTTCAAATTTTCTTTCTGCACCAACCCATCTTTTTCTCCTCTCCCTTTGGGACTCTAATGGCACAAATTTTCTGTAATTTGGCTGAATTCCACAGGTTCTTGAGGCATTGTTCATTTTTCCTCAGTGTTTCTATTCTTTGGTTTGAATAATTTCTATTGATTCATCTTCAAATTGACTGACTCTTTCCTCTGTCATCTCTACTTTGTTATTAAGCCTATGCTATATATTTTTTAAATTTAGATATTGTATTTTTCAGTCCTAAAATTTTCAATTTTTAATAATTTATTTTTCCTTTGAGAGCATCCATATTTCCATTAATTTCTATTCATTACTACATAGAGTATTGTAACAGTAGCTGCTTTAGAAGCTTTGGCTGACAATTGCAACATCTTGGTAATTTGAGGTTGGTATCTGTTAGTCTTTTTTCTGGTTATATTTTATGTCAAGTAATTTTAAATTGTATCCTGGATATTCTGAGTGTTATATTTTGTAGATTTTAGGTCTTGTTAAAATCTGCTTGAGAATGCTGATTTTGTTTACTTGTTTGATTTAGTAGGCATTGAAAACCCAGTTAAATTCAGACTTAGAGTTCAGTCTTGCCTCTGCGGTGAGTGGATTCAATGTATTTTGTTTTCATAACCTTGGCTATGCTGCTTTGAGTCTGTCCCACACACATGTCATTCAGGGCATGGTCTCTGACTTGGATGGATGTTTAAATACATTAAATTTTCTAAAGCTTTTCTATGCTTCTTGAAGTCTGTCCTGTTTACTTAAAGCTCAGCATTAAGACTGGCACTTTTTCAGGTTTAAACGCAGAATTAAGAAAACTTTTACTAGCTGTCTACTCTATGGGGTTCCCTTCCATACTTTCTGGTCCACAAAGTCCTCTTTTTCTGGTCTACTGGCCAGAAAGAAAAGGTTTCTTCAAAATTTTAGTGCTCATATTATCAAAGCTCTCTGACTAGAGTCTTCTCCAGACAAAGCCAGGAGATAAAAAAGGGAGGGAAAACTGTATTTCCCCTACATTAGGGAGACCATAGAGACTCCTTTTGTCAGTTACTCTGGCTGGAAAGATTGGGTTTCCATAAGAATTTAAGCCACTCCTGGGCTACCACCATGCAGCTAAGTGACTGAGTCCTGCCCCTGGGGCAAAGCTACTAGAGAAAAGAGAGGGAAAAAAAGGGGAACCTCATTCCCATATAGGTTACTTCTCTAAGTTTTGATTTCCCTTTCAATCTGTTTTTGTTTATTTTTCTGAGTCCTCAGGTAGTTGCTTTTGAATTTTTTTACAGTTATTGATTGAATACAAAAGAAGAGATAGTCTTTAGTGGGCTTACTCTATTTTTGTTGGCATCAGAACTCTTATTTAAACTTAATGTTTGAATGTTCCCAGATTTGATCAGTGGGGGCTCTGTTAAGCTGGCTCCTGTGGGTTTTTGTTTTTTTTTTTTTTTTTTTTTTTTTTTGATGTTTCCATTATTCTTTGTTCACTTCCTTACTTTTCAGCTCAAAAGGTGTTCCAATCTCATTTTTTTGTTGTTGTTTTGTTTTTTGTTTGTTTTTTTGTTTTTTTTAGACGGAGTCGTCTTGCTCTGTCGCCCAGGCTGGAGTGCAATGGTGCGATCTCAGCTCTTGGCTCACTGCAACCTCCGCCTCCTGGGTTCAAGCAATTCTGCCTCAGTCTCCTGAGTAGCTGGGACTACAGGCGCATGTCACCACGCCCGGCTAATTTTTATATTTTTAATAGAGATGGGGTTTCACCATATTGGCCTGGCTGGTCTCGATCTCCTGAGCTCGTGATCTGCCTCCCAAAGTGCTGGGATTACAGGCATGAGCCACCGTGCCCAGCCCTCCCAATCTCATGTTGTAATTTTTCTGCCCCATTCCTGAAATTAGCTATTTCCCCAAGGAGTTTCTGTTTCTGTTTTTTGCTCATTGCAACTCTTGTGACACTGCTGCTAGGCCCTCTTAGGGGACAGACTAGGACATAATTCAAAGTATACATATAAATATTATGTTACCTCTCTAGCTAGCTAGCTAGCTAACTACCATCTACTACCACTATGAATTTACACGGATATCATGAATATTAGTCCAATAATGTAGAGTTCATTATTTCCTTCCCCCTTTCGAATTTTTAACTACCTTATGCAACAGTGAGAAATCTGGCTTCTATTTCCTTTGGTATACCTACACACTTATACAATCCCAGAGTACACTAACAATATTGGTGGTGTTATACAATCACTATTGCATAACACCAATAAAAAGCAAACCTACTATTTAGAGTTTATTTATATTTAGACGGAATGTATATTGTACAAATATTGTGTATTAAAGTTATTTGGGTTAGATTTTTTTGTACTTCAGTGTGGTTATGTGATTAATTTCAAATAGAATTAAGTTCTTTGGATTCTGTTTATGATCCATATCAGTTAATAAAGAAATTCCTTATTTTAAAAAATAAATCCCATTTTGTGGATAGTCTGTAATATATTTAATTAATCTCTCTATATATAGAACTTAGATTGTTTAGAATATTTTGCAATTACAAATAATGCTCATATGAGTAATCTCACACATATATATGTTGCTATTATCACACGTTTTTCATCCAGTGAACACTTTAGATGTTAGTTTTCTGAGTTAAAACATAATTGCTTATGTAGTTTTTTCAGTGTTGTCAGATTTTCCTCCAAAATGGTTTGTAGCAATTGACATTCCCACCAGCAATATACGAGAGTGCTGATGTCCCCACAGCCTTGCCACAGTGCAATTCAAGCTTGTCATATTTTGCCAATCTGATAGGTTAAAAATGGTACCGTGGTGTCATTTATTTTGCATTTTCCTTCTAATGATTGAGATTAAACATATTTTCATGTATTTAAGGACCATATATATATAAATGTGTATATATATAATTCAAATATTCACAAATGTTTATATACATATTTAAAATATATATTTTTGAGAGAGAGAGAGAGAGAGAGAGAGAGAGAGAGAGGGTCTGGCTCTGTCACCCAGCCTGGAGTGTAGTGGCATGAAAACGGCTTACTGTAGCCTCGACCTCCAGGGCTCAAGCCATCCTCCCATCTCAGCCTCCCAAGTAGATGAGACTACAGGTGCCTGCCACCATCCTTGCCTAATTTTCTTGTTGTTGTTGTTGTAGAGACTGGGGTTTCACTATGTTGCCCAGACTGTTCTCAAACTCCTGGGCTCAAGTGATCCACCTGCCTCAGCCTCCCAAAGTGCTGGGATTATAGGTGTGAGCTGCCACACCTGGCCTATAAAATATATTTAAAAAATCACAAATTACCTACTCACATCTTTAGTTCATTTCTTCTATTGAGTGCTGGATTTCTACTTCAGTTATAAAGAATTGTTTATATATTAGAGATATTAGCCCTTTGCAATATATTTTGCAACTATTTTCTATGAGTTTGTTATTTGTTTTTGAAGTTTGCTATTGGTGTTTTGCCATGTATTATTGTTATTATTATTATTGTTGTTATGCCAACGATATCAATCATTTGTCTTTTAGGGGTGTTTTTAATTTTTCCTAACAATAGATTTTGCATATTTTTTCCTTAATGTATTCTCTTTTCCTTGCTATTTTAAATAGAGGTTTCTCCAACTGGTTATTTGGGTATATTAATTCTATAGACCTTTCCATGCTAATGTTACATCCTGCTATCTCACTGAATATCTTATTTTTTAATAGTTTTATCCTGATTTTCTTATGGAGTTTGAGATACACTGGAAAAAGAGATGGTTTTACTTGTTGTTTTTATAACTCTAATTAATTTATCTTGTCTAACTGCATTGACTAATACCTACAGCAAAGTGTTAAGTGGAAATGGAAATACAAGGCATGCTCATATTTTTCCTGATCTTAGGACAAGTGCTTTTATTGTTTTCCTATGAACTAAGATGCCAGCTGTCTGATAGTTATTTATATTTTATCACAATAAAAAATATCAATTTCTATATTCTTGAGGGATTTTTATCAGAAAAGCTATAAATTTTGGGAAATGTTTATTCACTCAGTATCTTTAGAGATAAATCATATACTTTTAAATTAATATTTTTATGTTATAAATATAATAATGTATTATAATTATCAATATTGATTAATTTTAGCTTTAATTTTTAATATGTGCTTATTAGTAATAATGTTAATGTCATATGTTAATATATTTTATGACAATATTTCCCTATATTGAGCCAACATAGTGTTACTAGAATAATAGTGTGACCACCCAGTTGGTCATGGTGTGTGTGTTTGTGTGTGTGTGTGTGTGTATATATATATATATATATTTTATATTTTAAGTTCTGGGATACATGAGCAGAATGTGCAGGTTTGTTACATAGGAATACATGTCCTGTGGTGGTTTCCTGCACCCATCAACCCGTCATCTAGGTTTTACGCCCTGCATGCATTAGGTTTTGTCTTAATGCTCTCCCTCCCATTGCCCCCCACGCCCCAACAGGCCCCGGTGTGTGATGTCCCCCTCCCTGTGTCCATGTGTTCTCATTGTTCAACTCCCACTTATGAGTGAGAACATGTGGTGTTTGGTTTTCTGTTCCTGTTACTAGTAACACAATGTTACTAGAATAGTAATAATAGTGTGACCACCCAGTTGGTCATGGTATATTATTTTTTAATGTGGAGTTGGATTCTTTTTTATTTCAGTTTTCTGAAGCTATAATTGACAATTAAAATTAGTATACATTTATGGTGTATACTGTGATATTTTGGCATATCTATGCATTGTGAAATGATTAGATCAAGCTAATTAACATATCCACCACCTAACATACATTTTTTTGAGACTGGAACATTTAAGACCTACTGTTAGCAATCTCGAGCATACAATACAGTATTATTAACCATTGTTATTACACTGTACAATAATAGATCTCCAGAATTTATTCATCATGTCTAAATAAAACTGTACTCTTTGACCAACAATTCCTATTTCCTTTCCCCACCCCATATCACCCCAGCCTCTGGAAGACACTGTTCTACTCTCCGCTTCTACAACCTTGAGTTTTTTCGATTCACATGACATTGGATTCTGTGTGCTAAGATTTTACAAAGTATTTTTGCATTAATAGTCATAAGTCACATTGGTCTATAGTATCCTTTCTTCATACTGTCTTTACCTGGTTTATGTATCAAAGTTATTCTCACTTCATATAAACCTTAGGAAGTTTCACTTTGTTTTCAATGCTCTGAAACAATTTTTGAAGCATTATAACTAGAAGAGCCCAGTGAAACTATTTGAGTCTGGTGGGATTTTTGTGCAAGTTTCCTTGATAACTATTTCTTCTACTGAAATTGGTCTGTTTCCTTCTATATCTCATGGGGTCAATTTTGTTAACCTGAATTCCTCTGATAAATTATCTATTTTTTATATTTTCCATTGATTTGCATATAAATCTACAAGGTAATCTCATGATTTACAAAATTTATTTTTTTCTATGATTATATGCCCTCTCATATTATATTTGATATATTTATGCTCTATTCCTTTTTCCTTGTTAAAACTAGCTAGTAATTTTCTATTTTGTGAAAATCTTTTAAAAAGTCAGGAGTGCCCTGGCGCGCTGGCTCACGCCTGTAATCACAGCACTTTGGGAGACTGAGGCGGGCGGATCACTTGAGGTCAGGAGTGGCCTGGCCAACGTGGTGAAACCCCGTCTCTACCAAAAGCATAAACAATTAGCCAGGTGTGGCGGTGCACACCTGTAATCCCAGCTACTCAGGAGGCTGAGGCGGGAGAATCACTTGAACCCAGGAGGCGAAAGTTGCAGTGAGCCGAGATCGTACCACTGCACTCCAGCCTGGGTGACAGAGCGAGACCCCATCTCAAAAAAAAAAAAAACCAAAAAAAGCCAGAAGTTTAATTTCTTGATGAGGTATACTGTCCTTTTATTCTCTACTGTTCTCTACCCAGTCAATTACTGCTCTTATCTTTATTATTTTTTTTTTCTGCTTTGTGCTTTCTTTTGTTTTCTTTTTTTGGTCCTTTTTCAAGATTATTTAATGGAAATGTATTCATATACTTTGGTTTTTTACTAATAAATGTAATTGGAATTATGAATGTTCCTCTGTTCACTCCTTTATGTGTATCCTATAGATTTTGATAAAGCAGTGCTATGCTATCATATTTTAAAATAAATTTGGTAATTTCTATTTGCATTCTTCTTTTCACCCAACAGCTGTTTAAAATTTATGGTTCCAAGATGATATTAAAGTTTTTGTTGTTAGTACTTTCTAGTATTGTTACATTGTTATCGAAAAGAACTTTTTATAAAATTTCTACTTTAACCTTTTCTTGTGATCTAATATATGATTGAATTTTGCATACTTCATGTGCATTTAAGAAAGTATACTTTCTATTATAAGAGTGTAAAGTTCAATATACATTCATAAGATATATATTCTTTGTTTTTGGTCCAGTCTTTTTTGTACTGAGTACAGTATATTAAAATCTCCCATTATTAGAATGCACCCATAAATGTATTCTCCCACCGTTTTTAGATTTTCCTTTATAAAAGTCATTTCTGTGTTATTAGATGCAGAGATATTCTTAACTGCCATTTCTTTGTTGTTAATTGTGGCTTTCTTTTATCATTAATAAGCATCTTTCTTTTTTACTCTTACCATTTTTTTACTTCAAATTTCTTTTGTCAGATATCAAGATCGCAATTTCTGCTTTATTGTCACCATTTGCTTGGTATACTTTCACCTACCCCTTTATTTTTAGCGCTTACTAATCCCTGGGTTGTAAGGGTTACTTTTGTATATGAAATATACTTGGGTCTTTCTTCATATGCCTAATTAAAAATCTTTTATGTTTAATAGAGTGATACCTTCTTCATTCGAATTTATGATTATTACTTACTGATATGTTTGATTTCAACTCTGTCATATTAGATCATCATATAATGTTAAGCACATTATGTTTTCTTTTTTCTTTTTTTTGAGATAGAGTCTCACTCTGTCGCCCAGGCTGGAGTGCAGTGGCGCGATCTCTGCTCGCTGCAAGCTCCGCCTCCCAGGTTCATGCCATTCTCCTGCCTCAGCCTCCTGAGTAGCTAGGACCACAGGTGCCCGCCACTACACCTGGATGATTTTTTTTGTATTTTTAGTAGAGACGGTGCTTCGCCATGTTAACCAGGATGGTCTCAATCTCCTGACCTCGTGATCTGCCCACGTTGGCCTCCCAAAGTGCTGGGATTACAGGCGCGAGCCACCGTGCCCAGCCTTATTTTCTTCTATTTCTTCCTCTATTTGACTGGTTTTGGTTCTTCTACTAATTACATTTCCTTTGGTGTTTAAGAAGGTGTGTATTTTTGTTCTAGTGGTTAACTTTATATTTATAACATGCTTAATGACCCTAGGCCCATGTTTTCTTATTAATTCTATTACTTTCTGATTTGCCAGTTTTTTATGGTTATAATTTAATTCTTATCATTCGTTTATAGAAGAATCAACGAAATGATTCTACTCTCCTCTTCCCCTTCCTCTTTCTCTTCCTAATTTTTGGTTGCATTGTTTCCAGATTGTTAGAACAGATAAAACATAATATATTATTATATGACATGGTATTTTTCTGCTCTTAAAATACCATTTCTTTTATTTTAGCTCTAAAGTTAAATATATTAAATGTTTATCATCAGTCTTTTTGATGAAATTTTCCCAGTCATCCCTTTGTTAGATGAATCCCATCCACTATTTTATTTTGCTTTATTTTGTAATTGTATTTTGTTCTATTTTATTTTATTTGAGATGGAATCTCCCTCTGTCGCCCAAGCTGGATTGCAGTGGCTCAATCTTGGCTAACTACAACCTCTGCCTCCTGGGTTCAAGCGATTCTCCTGCCTCAGTCTCCCAAGGAGCTGAGATTACAGGCAGGCAGCACCACACCCAGCTAATTTTTTTGTATTTTTAGTAGACACCGGGTCTCTACTAAAGAAACCCAGTTGGCCAGGCTGGTCTCGAACTCTTGACCACAAGTGATCCGCCCTCCTCAGCCTCCCAAAGTGCTGAGATTAAAGGCATGAGCCACCACACCTGACCTCCACTATTTTATTTTTTAAAAGGGCTTGTGGTACAGAATTCCCTGAATTTTCAAAGACTTAAACTTTTTATAGCCTTAATGGACAACTTGTCTACACATAGAATCATATTTCCAAACCGTTTTGTGTATTTAAAAATATTTTTAAATTTATGGCATCTCTTATATAGAGTAAAATTCACCTTTTTAAAACTGTATACTAGAATTTATAGCTCTTCAAATTTATATATATATATTTGTATAACCATCACCACAATCAAGATATAGAACAGTTTCATAATAACAAAATAAATGCCTTTTTGAAGTCATCTTCCCACTTTCAGCCATTGAAACTATTGATCTGTTTTCTGTCTGTATAGATTTGCCTTTCAAAGCATGTCCTATAAA
This sequence comes from Symphalangus syndactylus, assembly GCF_028878055.3. Taxonomy (NCBI): domain Eukaryota; kingdom Metazoa; phylum Chordata; class Mammalia; order Primates; family Hylobatidae; genus Symphalangus; species Symphalangus syndactylus. Next base: position 118,349,556 of record NC_072447.2, on the reverse strand, counting down.
TGGTTGTGTTTTGATAGTATTATTTCACTATTGCTTTGTCTTTTTTTTTTTTTTTTTTTTTTGACATGTAAGGCCAGTCTAACGCTCTTGCTCTTGTAAATTTTTCCCTCTTTTTGCTTTGGAAACCCTGAGGATTTTTTCTTTATATTGAAAAATCCAGTGTCTCAGATTTATCTCAGAGTTCATTGTTTCAGGTCAATTTTCTAGCACTGGGTTGAACCTATCAATATGTAGAGTCAGACTCTCTTTTATATCTGGAAGACATTCTTGGATTACAGTTTTAAATATTAATTCTGTTTTACTACTTGTTCCTTTTCAAGGGTTCTCATACATACATTTGATCATTTTTGCTGATATTCCATTTCAACCACACACTTTCTGACATATTTTACTTCTTTCTTTGTCTCGTCTTCATTCTCTTTGTTAATCTGCTTTTCTTCTATACTCCTTATTAAGTTTCATATGAATCAATTAGTTGTTGGGTGCTTTTTATGTTCATTCCTGATATGATGTATTTTTCTTCTATTTTATTTGTCCTGAATTCAGTTAATTTTCCTTTGTGTTGTCTTTTTCTTTTTAACCATTTCTATTCTTAGTTATTAGATTACTACTTCAAGGTACATTTTTCAATACCTTAACATGCTTGTTTGAAGATATTTTTTGAAGTGTTTTGCTAGCATATTCTTCCACTTGATCATTCTTTATTGGAGGGAATATTCATCAGATGCCTTCTTTCTATTCTCATATTCTGATTTCTTTCTATAGTAGCTTGGTATAGATGAAGATTGGTTGCATCTCAGAATTTCTATGAACATGACTGACAGTTTGTAGGTAGCTTCCAAAATTCCAAGCTCAAGAGCATCCTCTTTTCTTTGTGTATCAAAGTATGGTTTCTTTACTGGAGGGCCTTTGGGGGACAGTGGGAGACAGTAGAGAGAGGGGTGATGGGTCCTAATATTTTGACATTTTCCGTATTGTAAGATGATAAATTTCCCCCTCTTGCTTCTTTTTCCTTTCACTGTGCTTTTTTTTTTTTTTTTTCAAGTCACCTCTTGCTTCCTTTTTTACCTTTTTCCACCTCCAAAGAGTTAATTTTCCAAGGCTGCTTTCTTGAGTCTTATGCATACTTTTCAGTACCTCATCTGAAGGCTGACCTTCTAGAGAAACTTTTCAGTATTTTCATACTTGGGGTAGACTTACTTGCTTGTGGTGATTTTTTTTTAAATTTTTTTATGGAGTCTTGCTCTGTTGCCCAAGCTGGAGTGCAGTGGTGTGATCTCAAGTCACTGCAACCTCTGCCTCCCAGGTTCAAGCAATTCTCCTGCCTCAGCCTCCCGAGTAGCTGGGATTACAGGCGCCCGCCACCACGCCCAGCTAATTTTTTTGTATTTTCAGTAGAGACTGGGTTTCACCATGTTGGCCAGGCTGGTTTCAAGTTCCTGACCTCAAGTGATCCACCAGCCTGGGCCTCCCAAAGTGCTAAGATTACAGGCGTGAGTAACCGCCTGGCCACTTGTGGTGATTTTAGATCAATCTTAGGCTTCCTAATAGCTTTCCTCTAGTTTATTTCATGCAATCTTTCCTGGACTACTCTTCTTCTACGCAACAGCATGGGGTAGAAGCCTAATAGATAGTTCAGTGTTATTTCCCGTTTGTTTTTCTACTTACAGGTAATTTGAAATTTGAATGCTCTCCACACTTAACGGTGGTATTGTGTCGTTTTATTTGTTTTTTTATATTGTTCTTTGTTTATTTGGGCAGGGGAATAGATATGTTAAGAGACTTGGATTTATGCTAATATCATTCTTTGGCCACTCACATTTTTTTAAAGGGAGAAGCTGGCAAAACAGACACCACAGAACACAGTATACCTTCTAAATTATAGTTTCACTTCATTCCAGTAATCTTTTCTTAATTTTGGAGCAATAGAGTGGTAAAATGCCCACTGAGCAGATAAAATACCGGCGCTTTAAGGCTAATGCATCATTGAAACTTGATGAAGAATAAGAAAAGCATATATTCTGAGAACACTTTATGAAATGCTTATTAAGATAATCTACTATTGCCATAGGTATAGAACAGGCTAATTAATTTTTACATTTCATGAGAGATTATTTTCTAGATGCATTTATTTTCTTTTAGGATCGACAGCTAGATACACTTTCAATATTATTTCTTCTAGTCTAATTCCATTATACACTCCAGGCAACTGGAAGTCTATTTTACTCCTTTTTGAGATAAGCATATTAGCAATTAAATTCAAACTGGGCTCTCCAACTTCCTAGTAAAGATACTTTGTAGAATTGTATAAACGATTTGATTGTTCATCATAAATATTAGCTAGAAACAAAATCTTAGTTTAAAATGAACAGAATGAAGGGATGGAAGAAAATCAAAAGAAAAATTAAAAACCTCTTTAAAATCAATATATTGAAACTTTCAATGCCTGAATTTTTAAAGTGATGATATGAACTTACAGTTATATACTTAGTAATTAATTTTACTATCTCTTGTCTCTTTGTAATAACACAAATTATAGACTCCATGAACAAGAAGAATAGCTATTATTGAGTGCCTGTTTTGTGTCAACCACTTAGTTTGGCAGCTTTAAGAAGGATTTCTTAAAATACATTTATTAAAGAGGATGAGCCTGTTTTTCCTTCTTTGTATCAGAGATGGTACTAAGTATGTGTACTGCCCAGAACACAGGGGTTGAAAGATGTTTCTGTTACTGTCTCATTCGGTACATTGTAAGGCAACTAACTGTTCATTCATTGTTTACAAAGACACTAAGCAAGAGAGCATCTATGTATGATTTCAATATATTATAAAATGTCTGTTTTGCTTTTGGAAGACTGTTACTGATTTGTTTAATAAATATGATACACACATCCAACTCCTTCTGTCACACAATTTGCTTTTTTCTTTTTCCAAATGTTACAAGTAAAATAATTAACTTTATGAGTGTTTACTATGACACAAATTTATGACATTACATGAGATTGAAAAGTGAATAGAATTGTACTTACCATAAAGGATTGCCAGGAGAGACAGGGGCATGACAAGTAGTCCCACTAGCATATCAGCAATGGCTAGGGACATTAAGAAGTAATTGGTGGCATTGTGCAGTTTCTTTTCCATGCTTACTGCCATGATCACAAGGATGTTGCCACCTATTGTCATGATTATTATTACGACGATTGAAAGTGCTGGCCAGTTTTGTACCCCGTCTGGGAATTTGAAGCGTCCACCATCGGAGGTATTGAAAATGTCAGTTACTATAGCTGCTACTGGGCTCACAGAAATATCGCATTGCCAAACCAATAGGCCAATTAGGTGCACACTGAAAATTAAGAAGAAAAAAAAATCAGGTGCATATTATATTACTTATACACAATATGTTGCTCATGCAAAACAACTGCTTCTTCATGGATCATTGTCATCATTATCATCATCAGCATCATTGTCATCATTATTTCTACTCTCTTAATTAAGTCTCAGTATTTCTTCTCTCCAAAAATCACCAACTTTTATTGAGTGATTATTATGAGTTAGGCACTTAGTTTGCTGAAATATATATGTATAATCTCATTTGATCTTATTAAACAACCTCATGATGTCAGTTCTAATTTATATCCATCATGTAGATGAGAAGACTGAGTAAAGTTCAGAAAGGGTAAGTAACTTTTTCAAGCCCAAACAGCCAGTAAGTGGCGGGGCCAGGGTCCGTACTCAGGTCCCACTGATTTCAAAGTCTATGTTTTAAACTTCTACTGCGATCTGAAACCACAGTATTGCTTGATTTGCTATAATAGTCTATTCTTTATATTTTTAAAATACTGATTCCTTTAGATATGTTCTGAGACAGCTGGTAACAGAATGAAGGGGGATTTTCTTAAAGGATCCATGACCCTAACAAGGAAACTGGAAGTTGCATTCTATTGATCCAAGGCTAAGAAGGAATTAAGTTGCCATCAGACCAACTTCCGGCAAGCGTCTGGAAGAGGTACAGTGGGTTTTGACAAGAGTACCCATTCATTTCTTTTTAGAAGTTTTTCTACCTTCTCACATTTGCAAAGTGCCATTATGGTGGTTCAATTGTTTCTTAACATTTTGTGCTATAAACTTTCCTTCTACCTGCCACTCTCCACATTTCTGTCTTGTCTTATATTTTGTGGGCCTTGTTCTAGGCTAGATAATGATTTGTGGTGATTAATGCCTACGGATTTGTTACTTTTCATGCACTGGAACTAAATCTCTTAAGTCATTTAAAATGTACGTTTCTCATGATGGTCCTTTGGTAGATTCTACCAGTAGGAATTTCAGGCCAGGTGGCAGGCTATTGCCAGAGATGGATGTGGTTGTCACTTGCACATTCTAAATTAATATCCCCCTATGGCAACATGAGATTTATTTGAGTTATGTACATAAGTATTCTCTCAAAGTGTAAGCTCCTAAAATGTCTAATAAAGCTACACATTTTTTCCTTAATAAAATAGACAAGACAGCCAAGCATGTTCAATATTTCCTGCTTAAAACTAAGAAATATTACCTGTGAATGACTGATTTATGTTTATTCTATGTGTAGTAATAGTTATTTAATTAATGTTAAACAGCAACATGAGGATACGTTTCCTATATGTAGTGGTTGTTCAACCTTGGTATTATTTATAGAGGAGAAAATTGCCTCTGGTCGCACAATATATGCTACATAATTTTCTATGCAAGATAGTTGAAGGATGATTCTTTCTGAAATTAGGGAGATGGAACACATGACATAACATTCAGAGTCTACGTGTTCTCCATATTATGTATTTTTATGTCATTACCCAAGTCACTTGTTCTTTGAACTGAAGATAGTATCTCCAGGCAGGGATAATACGTGTGTGATTTAATGGACTCATTGCTCACTACCATTATCAGAGAAATCGTAATTCTTATCAAATGATGAGAAGTAATCAGTAAATTCTTCCAAATGTATTATTTTCCCAGAACATACAAAATACGCAAAAATAATACAGGATTCCAAAATCTATAACATAATTAATCTGTGATTAATATGAGTAAAAATTAGTAAAATAAAGGACCAAATAAACAGAAGAAAGTTATTTGTTCTCAGCTTTGATTACTCTGTCACTGTATTTCTTGAATGTGGCATGTGGCCAATGTCCTGGCTATCTGACTTCAGTAATTTTTGACCAGTCACTTAACCTATCAGAACATCAACTTCATCTGTACAAGGACAATCTCCATCATATGGTTGTTGTGAAAATTAAATGATATATGTCAAACTTTAATACCTGTGTCATAAGAGGCCCTCAGTAAATGCTGGAGGTACCTTCTGTCTGCTTCGCAGTTAAACAAAAGTATTTTATGTTTGCTATATCCCAACTCATGTATTTCAAAATTTGCCAGGATAATTTAAGTCTCGATTTTATTTTGAGACGATGTCTATGTGTGAAAAACTGGACTCCGAAAAGTAATCTTAAATCCAGTATGTTTTCCAGAGTCCTTTCTGGCCTAGCTGATAAAAAACTTGTCCTGCTGGCATTTTAAAAAACAATGTTCTGTTTTAAATTAGCTGATGATCATCTCAAGTAGTCCCACAAGAATTTATCTCAAATACTAAACTGCATCTTCAATTGTTGATTGCAGAATGACAAGTACATTTATCCTTAAACCTATAGAATAAGGTCCTAGGGGAATATGCAGTCTGCCTCAAATGTTCTAAGTAAATTGTGAAAACATCGAAATTCCTTCATATGTCTCTAAAAATGGTAGAGGAGTACAGGACAAATTATACATAACAAAAACATACACCAAGAAAATTATGTCAAATTATGAATTTTATAATTTGAGTATCTTTGAGTTTGGACTGTTTCAAGTGGTTATCTAGCCTATCCCTACTGGTCAGAAATTTTTTTTTTAATTAAAGAATCTGTGAGACAAATACTGAATTACTGAAGGAAGGAGTCTCGTCAGATGTAAACATATCTGTTGTGAATTACAAAATAAGGTAATGGTGTTAGGATAAATCTTGATACAGTATTTACTTCACTTTCCTGGTTTCAATTAAATTCAGTTTAATAAATTTTTATTGAGCACTACTTATAGACAAGATTTTATGATTTTTATTAAAGTTTAATCCTTTATTCTTCAGTTTTGTAATGAAGAATTGGCTGTATTATAATTAAATCTAATTTTTAATACTTAACATGCTCAGTGAAATTATAAAGTCCTTTTACAAAAGAGGAGTAATTTAGGTCTTGCTCTTAAAGTTTATCCTAATTGTTTTTAAGCTCATAGGAATCTCATAAAATATGTACACAAAAGTCATAATTTCTCTCTGAAATGCATATAATTTACTCATTGCTACTAAAGTTTTAATGAAAATATAATTTTACATTCTTAGTATATAAACAAAATGATAATTTAATTTAAAAAGTTGAATATATTTAAAATCTACTGAGTTTTTCTATGACCTAGGACAATGGGCATTGTTAGAAGACAGGAATGCTTCCTTGTTTCTCTCAATAGAATTTAAAAAAATTGTATATGAATTCTTTAATTAATTTCATAGCAGAATAATTTGGTGCCCTTTATGGCAGTCCTACACTTTGGTACATGGGCCAATGGCTATATACTGAGTTGGCACAGGCTCATGGAGTAGGAACACTTGTCCTTTCATTTTCCCATACCCAACTCTTCTTTTCCCTTCTTTATTACTGTCCTTCACTCTTTGCTTTCCCAGTTGTCTGCTCTAGTTCTCTTGGACTCTTCCGTACTTGAAACTATCATCACAACAGTGACACTCAAGATGGGCCACAGTGATGCACACTGCAGAGGATCCAATGTTGCTGAACTTTATATCTCCACCACACTGTAAACTTTTTCCTGGGTGAGCTCTTTTACAAGAATCATAAAGGAGACTACCTAGGAGCAAGGAGATTTGGGGTTTCTCAACTATACCGATCAGAGTTTACATAGCTTTGGATCATTTTTTTCTATGCTTCGTTCCTCAAAAAGCAGGTTTGGAAGAAACACTCCAACATTTTACTATGTAAAAAGAAGGTATACCTGGATTAGATCAAACTTAGAATTGCTTATTATTTGAATCTCCTGTATCTTTACCTACACCCTTTATGTTGTATATTATTGGCTGCAACTGAGTCACTGCATCAAGACTTCTGAGGATGACATTGGTTTTTCCCATCCAGCTACATCGCCAAGCCCTACCCCCTAACTTCCGACCTTTTCTTTTCCTACCTCAACTATTCTTCACAAAACCAGAGGCATTTCATTCTCTTAACTGTTCAGTTCATGCAAGAAGGAAAAGGAAAGAAACTTTTTCCTTTCTAAGTTTTACCCATGGAAAAAGTAGCCATGAACATTGAGATTATTTGAATTTAGGGCATTATCACCATATTACTTGTTTAAGTACATGAGCTCGAGTGCTTAATTAGAGTCCAAATTATTTTTTTCCTATTAGTTATTTTTGAATAGGAATCACCCATAATATTAGTCTTTTGGGGTGCAAGCCATTTATGCAGATTTAGGCAAATATAGCTGATCATATAGAAGCATTTTTTAACACGTTCAGCAAGCTACCAAGCAAAGTTATCTTTTTACTAAAATAATAAGTAGTAACATCCTTACAGGAACGAATGCACCGCATTCCTCAGGTTCACCATGATTGCTTCAGGCTTAAGCAACCAAAGTTTAAAATTGAGAAGAGGAAATTAACAGGTTAGGTTCATCATATCATCCTTTCTGGGGACAGAAAAAGAAGAAAGAGAAAATTAGTTAAACGTCCAAATAACTTGCATAGTAACCAATTAAATAAACTTAAATGCACTTAATGGTGATAAGAAACAGTTATTAATTCAGCAAACAGGTAAGCATGTTATACTGCGTAAGTGATAAAATATGGCAAAGAAAGCAGATTTTTCAATTATCATCACAGTTTTTAAAAACTTCCTGTATATATTTGATATATACATGGTTTATACCAAATTTCCCCCTCTTGGAGTACACATGGCTTCAAATCAATGTTTTGAAAAAGAAATTAAGAATATATTCTTCTTAGTTTGCAAACCATTGGGAGAAAATATGTGATCTAATAATTAAACAGCATATCTAAAATAAAAAGGTTTCATCTTACAGCAACATGGAAAACCAAAGCAAATTTTAGGCATTCTATAAACTGAACACATTTTATACATTTCTAGTTTTGGTTGCTTCAAAGTGAAGAAACCTGCAATTACATAGTTCTCTTTATACTTTTGCATTAACCAACAACATTCTCCAGAGGGCAGCAACAGGTTTATACTAAATAAATGAATTGATTAAATTTACTATATTAAATATAGCAACCACTTTAGTACTGATCAGTTAGTAGCCAACAGATGATATATTACAGAAAGAACACATGGTATAATACTGAAAATTACAAACTAAAGGTTAGTTGCACTAGATGATTGAAACAAAAATCTTTAATTTCTTTTGTGGATTAAGAAGTAACAATACATCTTCTAAAGTACTAGGCAGAAAACATAGAAATCAAACAACTTTTCAAACAATTTCAGAGTAAATACCTTCTATTTCTGTAGGTTATTTTTTAAAGAGTTATTTGCTGCATCAAACCCAAACAAATATTTACATAGTGGATTATTCACCATTTAGAACTAACTATATTTGGTATGTTAAAGTGTTGGCCAAAAGTAAACTGGATGCAAATGTACTAAGAACCTCTCTCCTGCATTTTCTATTTAGGATTTTGATTATACTCTTTACCCACACCAAACATCTAACTGTATTTTTTCTGATATTACAAAGCTATTTAAGAGTCAAGATCATGACACTGTTAAATTCACATGCACTGGGCTATCAATGAGAAGAATTTAGGGATATGTGTGTGAATGTGAGAGAGAAAGTGAGAAAGACAGATAATTGAATAGCTTGAGAACATGGAATAACACTGAAAGATCATCTGTTTTGTCTAATTTATAAATATTTAAGAGTAATATGATCATGAAAATCTGTCATGATAAGCTTTCTTTATTGTGCTTCTAGCTCCTTCTAGAAATTTGGAAGTAAAATTTAACCAGAAGAAATCACATCTCCCTATGTTTCCCATCTCATTTAATAGCACTATCCTTGTCACTCAAGATACAGTTAATATTTTCTCCCTTCTTCATCCCTTAGCTCTCATTTATCAGTTCTATCAGTGCTACCTACACAAAAATCAATCTCAAAATCATCCCCTTACTACAGTAATACATAAAATGTGGCCTTCCAATATCTAGGAACTCAAAATATTCTGTGAGAGAGAGAGAGGGAGAGAGAGATATCACCCTGACCATTAGTCAGGCCAATTCTGTCCCATAAATTTTACCAGACAACAGACATCTCTTTCTCTGGGAGGTCTGAAAATAAGTGACAGAAAAAATGGTAAGGGAAACCAAAAGGTCCCATCCTGCTTCTTAGCCCTCAAAAAGTATCAAACTTTTTCCTTTTTCCTTATGCTAAAAGTACTAAAATGATTTTCAATATTTATTTTTATGTATCCAAATATTAGTATAATTTTTAAAGGTTCAAAGATAGAGTAAAATATGCTGTGCTCCAATAGAGTATAACAAAACAAGCTGATACAATAATCATCTCATGAAGCATTTTATTAGCCACATTTTTAGCTATGGATGAATTCTATTACTGTTACTCAAAATATTATATTCCTTTAAAAATCAGCCAGCTTTGTTATGCTTTTTAACATGTATATTCCTGAGAAATATAAGCAGAAAGATTAAACATCAAATATTTATTTTTCTGAGTTCCAATTTTATTGAGAACAATGAGTAATAATCACAAAAAATATTATGTATATAGATTTCCAATTTATTAACAAAAATGACTTGTAGACAAAATCATGTCTCCTCATGCTGTTAAAATTTGCATGAACACTGACTGGACATGATAGAAAATACCTGTGAACTGGTGGTAAGAGTTTGGGAACATAGTGTGATGGGAATAAATTATATGAATTATGTAAAGTAAATCATGTTATCTTACATGTTTCCCCAAATGGCCAGGCCACTGCGATGATGATATTTTGCAATAAGAAATGTTCTGTGAATAATTCTACTAAAAGGGAAGGTGATGCAAAACTTCTTAAGTCTTGGATAAGATCAATCAATAAAAGAAACTGAAAAACATAGCGAAACAACTCTAATGAAACTTTCTGATCTGCATATATGGAACTTTCTGATCTGCATACGTGGAACTTTCTGATCTGTGTAATGGAACTTTTAAAGTTGCGTGAACACAAAAGAATGCTTATAAATTCAAGTTTTCAAATTTGTGAAGGTTTGTGTTTTGTAAAATTTTTTAAAAATCACTTGTGAGATAATTGATGGAATAATTGACTAATTTTTAATGAGATTTTACAATATTTGCCTTGAAACTAGGTTTGATAATGTAATAAGTGTTATAATTTATAATTATACTTATATTAATAATATAAGTATAATTATACTAAATATGTATGACTACACAAAGTAACACATAAACAAATATATATTATAAAGTTGGTTATAATTATATTAATAATATAATTATACTTACATTTAATATAATTATACTTATATTATTAATATAATTATAATTATACTTAATATATTAATTATATACTTAATATAAGTATATAATTAATATAATTATAATTATAACCAACTTTATAATATATATTTGTGTGTTTATGTGTTACTTTGTGTAGTCATACATATTTATAATTTCGTGTCCAGAAAAAGATTAACTTAAAACCAATTAGCTGTCTCAAGTATGAAGAGAAAATCATAGATTAAATCATAGAAATAAGATCAGGATAACCACTAAATACACACTCAGACCAACCTCTCAATCCTTTCTACAGTATAAATCACAGACCTTTTCATGCCTTCTCTAAAACACTGTAAAATCTTCAGACATCAATAACAGTAACTACAGTTGCTAAGACAAATGGGGGAGAAACATTAGTTTTCACATAATTTTCAATAGTACAATTTTACACAAGATATTGCAGAATAACCTCAATTAATGTGAAAATTTAATTAAGTATGAATCCATACCATGAGTATTATATTTAACTCATGCCTATGAAATCTATGCTCATATGGCTATATGCCATGTGCCATACAGCATATGTCATCCAGAATAGTGTGAACACTCCAAAACAACTGAACCAAAATCGAATCTCCACTGGACATTTGGAAATAAATTGCAAACTATCAGAATCCGTATCACTCACAGAAATACTTAAAAGTCATCATCAATAATCACCTTGGAAGCAAAAGTATTTTAAAAAGTAAGTTAAAAACTATGGGACAGAGCAAGACGCCATCTCCGCAAAAAAAATCAGCCCCATGTGACGGTGCGGGCCTGTAGTCCCAGCTACTGTGGGGTGGGCTTGGGGACGGAGGTGGGAGGATGGCTTGAGGCCAGCAGGTGGCAGCAGCAGTGAGCCGTGATCGCACCACTGCACTCCAGTCTGGGTGACACAGTGAGACCCTGTCTCAAAAAATATTAACAAAATCAAAGAAAACAAAAAACTGTGGAGCACAAAGGCTGGCACGAACAAGGCTTTTTAAAGGTGTTGTATTAATACTAAAGGCAAATTTTTGAGCAGAAGAGCCATATAGATGTACTTTCCATGTAACATCCACAATCCTTAGCCAAGTCCTGGATACAAAGTAATTGGCTGATTGATGGGAAGGTAGGAGATTTAAGGTGTGAAGTCAAAAGATACTATCTAAGAATAAAGGAAGAGCTGTGGTTTTGCCCAAATTGTGCTTGGAGAAGATAGAAGCTTACAACTTTATTGAAAACCCTTGCCTTGCATCCTCTAAAGCTAACCATTTATAATTCATTTTTACCATTACCTTTTCCACCCTTTGGCACTGAAGAAAGATTGGTCATGTTTCAATCACGTTTTCTGTTCTCACACTACTTTTTATTCTTTCTTTCCCAGACCTGGTTGAACATAATATTGATGAGTCTTAAAGAAAAATGCCAGCATTTCTACTCATGTTTTAACAAAAATTGGAGAGTCTAGATTTACCCATGAAAAGATATAGTTTACACTAGATTTCTGGAAATTCTATTAGCACATTATAATGATGCAGCATATTTTCTGTCAAACTGAAAGACTAAATTTCACACTAATTTTTTTTAAATTGTAGAATAGGCCACGTGTGATGGCTCATGCCTACAATCCCAGCACTTTGGGAGGCCAGAGTGGGTGGATTGCTTGAGCTCAGGAGTTCAAGACCAGCCTGGACAAAATGGCAAAACCCCATGTCTACAAAAAATACAAAAAATTAGCCAGATGTGGTGGCGTATGCCTCTGGTCCCAGCTACTTGAGAGGCTGAGGTGGGAGGATCCCTTGAACTCAGGTAGTTGAGGCTGCAGTGAGCCCTGATCATATCACTCTACTCCAGCTAGGGCAACAGATCCTGTCTCAAAAAAAAAGAAATCGTAGAATATAGTCGACTAGATCACTTCTGTCTCACTTTGTATAACAAAGCATTTAAAAATTGAATAAATAATAATACATATAGAAGTTTGATTTTTAACAATTTTCAGTGTTCAGAAATTATGACTCATAATTCAAATATTATCCCTCTAGTTACTATACTCACTGAGCTTTTAGCAGATGTCTAAATCAAAAACGAATTAGCCATAAATGTTCAGATTAGTCCTGGGAAGATTATATTAATGTGGCACAGATTTACAATAATTTTAGGGGAGCTCATTTAATTCAAAAATTATCCTTAGGACTAATGAATGTTGTAGGAAGTTTTCCTTTCAACTTCAAATGTACTCTAGCGATTTTCTAATAAACCATACATTTGTCATACTAAAAACTCACCTTTGCTAACTATAGTCAAATCAGATAATTTTTATTATTTTGATAGAAAGTTTTTCAGTTATTATCATCAATGAAATTAAAGACTACTCTTCCACCAGTGATTATTCAATTTGAATGCAAGTCTAGGCTCATTACTTGTATTCTCTGTCCTCCAAGATAATGTTAAGTGGTTATTTAAACAGATTTACCTGTTCCTCCTATGCTTGGAATTCAAATGGAAAAAAAAATTTTTTTCTCCTCATTTGTATTTACTAAATACCTCTGCTTGTGTTTGACATGTTCCATGAGCGTGATTATTGTTAACTTAAGTGCGAATTCACACAACAGTTAACTCAAAATCTACAGCATATAAAATTATGTTTTTCACAGCTAGACCTATTCCATTTACATAAAATAATACTTTAAAAACATACACTTCCCAGTTGACAGACTTAAAGTAGCAATTGCAAATCACTCTATGATGGTTGTAACAGACATGGAGAGAATTTGCCTTAGTGGGCAGAATGCCCAGCAATTTGAAACTGCTTTCTCCATAGGTGGTAGCAGATCTAGGAATTATCTCAGTGTTAGTATGCACATAGCACAATAAACTGAAGGTTTTCAAAGAGGAGAGCTAATGGAGCAAACCATATGCTAAATCTCTGTGTTGGAGACCAACTGCAGCCGATCTGCAGGACCAAAAGCTGTATAACAGTAGTTTCATATATTCAAATATTTATCGATTGCTTATTATGTGCCAGGCACTATGCCAGATGCTGGGCATGTAGTAGTAAACAAGGTAGACGAGGCCCCTGCTCCAATGGAGCTTACATTCTAGCTGGAGATACAGAAAATAAACATTTAAACAAAGATGTAGGATAATTTCAAATAGTGATAATTGCTATAATAAAATGAAATTGCATCATGAGATAAAGAGTGATTGGGGGAAATACATCAGATGGATCCATGTACATAGCCATAGCTTGAGGTTAGATATCTTTTAAATATTGTAATATACAAATAATATTTGCCAGCATTTGCCAGCTACTCTCCATCACAACATAAAATAGTTATTTTATACTGGTAAGTACACGACAAGTGTCACTGATGAGAGCAGATCAAAATTTTCTGTTAATTTGATTTTAATTTTGCAAGCTAGAAAAAAAATCCTCGGTATCTTTTGTTAAGACACTTAAAAATCAATTGAGTTGCATACTAAAATGCATTCCCACTTACATCTACAATGGTGTCTCTTCACCCACACGCAATTCCCACTTCCCATTTCATTAGATTAAGAGATCACAAACTTTTCACTTTCTAACAGGCTCTTCTGGTTGTGGAGGGTTCCAGCTGAGTCATGAAAAGCGAAAAGTTCAGTCAGTTGCCCAGATGTATTTATTGCCAAATAACACAGGGTACTTGGATACATCTGGACAGCCGAATGAACTCTTAACTCCTCGTCTCTCCAACAGCTCTTCCTTCTCAGCTTCAAGACATCCTATATAAAGGGGAAAGAAACAAACAAAAAGCTACTTCAAAGTTGAAGGGTCAGTTTCTGGTTTTGCTGTCTCATCTGGAAAAAAGAAGCGACTTCTGCCATTTTATAACTTAATGATATAAAATGTATACAACTCATAAAATGTAGAAACAGCTAGAAGTACCAGATTAATCGTGTTAAATTCAAATATGTCATGAATACAGAAAACTGAGACAACAAAAATTAATTTGCATAATGAATAATTTATATAATGTATAATTCATTCTAGTATCATTCAACAACCCAGCCGTTAAATATGTGTGGTTAGCATAAAGGACATTAGGCTGGGCAGTAGGAGACATGAGTTGTAGTCTTGACTCTTACCACTTACTAGATGTGTCACTCAAACTTTTTGAGCCTCACTGTTTTCATCCATGACAAAGAAGTTGCAATAGAGGACCTCTGTCCCTTTTTGCTCTGAAATGCTGTGAATTGAGTTTTCTTGCTAAATTGTTGACATTATTCTACGCCGTTTTACAAACAAGATACTTCTAAATAGTTGAGTTTGGTTACAATTAAACCTTACTTGTTATTGTTAATTAAATACAAAACATAGCATTCACCTGACAAAGCCTTTTGTTTGAAAGGAATGCGAAAGTGACTTTTAACTTGAGTATTCTCATAACTCAGTTCTACACATCCCACAAACTAATATGTAGGTATTCTGTACCATGCCTTTATCTACTTCCTTAAATGAATCCTTAAATACATTTCTCATTCTTAAAGAGTTAGGAGACCACACAGACTCATAAAAATTTTAAACGAAATTGTTTATTGGTGATTTTCTTATTTTAAAGAATCTTCTGCCTAGTATATTTTACAGAAAAGTGAAGTATAAGAAGTAATGGCCAGTTTTGTAGCTATCTAAAGCTTGGCTTCTACTTTAGTGGTTTAATTCTCAGGTAGAATCTGTTTATGGTTTTGTGTACTCTTCTACCATTTTGTTTATTTATGGAGAAAAATAGTACCTCAGTTTGACAACTTTGAAAATAATGTTTCCTGTCCCAATTCTACAAACGTTATATCAGATGCTGTCAATATTTAGCAAAACAGATATGGCTATTTTATAACTCCCCTCAGTGTAATTAAAGCTAAAATATCAGACCACAAATGACATGTAATATATTTTCACTTTTTAAATTTTCTAATTAGATTTGTGGAGAATTCTTCAACTTACCCTCTCAGAGTACCTCCTGTACAACTCAATTTATAAAATAAAACCTGTAAGAAAATTCGAACTAACAAATCTTCAAATCCTTTTGCTCATGACTCTGTGTGTGTGTGTGTGTGTGTGTATGTGTGCATACATGTGTATGCATGTGTTTTGAGAGTGAGGAATGAAAAGGTGCTACTATACACATTTTATTATAACCACCCTCCAAAGCACCATCATTTCATAAATCATTTCATGATAACTCAAAGCCCTTTGAATGTTTTCCTTCATGTTTTTCAAGAGGGAGAAGTAACTTACCTAATATAAAAAAATCTATGAACTATTGATCACTGAAATGTTGGATAAAATAACCCATTTATGAAACATCAGATGCTTCATACAACATCTGTTTTTACATCTCACTGAAAGATTCTATATATAGAATTCAGTCACGATCATTCCACTCACTTGAGTGCCGTGGAGACAGTTTCTGTCACACAGACTTGGTCTATAATACAGACCAACTGTAGGCAATTTTGCTAAAATATCAACATGTTGTTCTACAGTTTTATCCAATGTTAAAGTACATTTTAAAAAGAAAAAAATGAGATGCTTCTGAGACTATAAAGAAAATTTGAATATGGACTGGGGTATTATATTAAGGAATTATTCTTAAAATTTTGGGGGGTGGTAACTGTATCGTGGTTTTGCAGTAATGTAGCCACAATTTTAGAAATAGATACTGAAGCAATGTGAAATGATTTTAAATAATTCAACAAAGAGAATGGGAAAGAGAAAGGGATAGATTGGTTGCAAAATTTTAATAATTATTCAATCTGGATGATGGTGTTATGGAGGATCACTGTACTGTTGTCTCTATGACTGTTTATGTTTGAAAGGTTTTTAAAATAAATTATAACTACAAATGAGATATGCTTTTAGATTACATAGCATGAAAAATATAAAGTTTTGTCAAAGATAGAAGATTTCATTATTTTATACTCAATCCAGTTTTTATTTTTAGCATTTTATACATCGCCAGTCCAGTTGTTAAAAAAAAAACAAAAACAAAAACATTATTCTAATTATCTCCTAAAATAATGATGATGTCTTTTCCATAGCAAAAAATTAGTCTGTCTTGATCATATAAAATGATACAGACATCTTTCGTCTTTGATGACTTTCTCTCCAGTGGATGTTATGATAATACATTTTGAGAAAAATGGTCTTTGGGTAAACCACATTTCCAATAACAATTTATTAAAGTCTTTGGATCAGTACCATCCCTTCCACTTAACAACAGCTGACGACAACATGAGCTCTCTCATCTAAGCTCTCCCTGGGGAAGTGCAATGATGATGATTCACTAAATATAGGCCATACCTTTAATTTGGCAAAGGTCTTAAATATCTTTCAGGACAACAATATGATTATTCAGAGAAAGGCAACTGACTGTAAATAAAGTTTTCTGACAGCTACAGATATAATACACATATTATGGTATTTAAATTTGTTATGACTTTCTCTGTAAATTCAAAATTAGTTCCATCCTTCATGACTGTGTATAATTTTTCTAGATCAGGGACTAAATAGGTTGAAAAGTTGCATTGATTAAAGTATTCATTTCTCATTGGAAATCTGTTTGCTCAGGAAATTTACGAAAGACAATGTATTTGGTGCAAATCACCACTGAGGTATGGCGTGACACATTTGCCTTTCAGGTGATTTTACAGACCTTTTATATTATGCAGAGAAATATGTTAAAGAGAATATTTTATTCTTTTCTCTCATTCCAGGGATTCTATATTTCATGAGATCACAGAAATGACATCTAAATAATAATGCTTTACTTTTCAAAACTGCATATGATGCTGACTAAATTATGCATTTGCTTAACAAAAACAGATTACATGCATCATCATGAACATTTGTTCTTAAGTAGTAAATCATAGGCAACGTTGCTTCTTCTATTGCTACATTTTAAAAACTGTCACAAAGAGCTATTATTTTCTTTTGTAAATAACAATCGATATGCTTCTTTTATTGATATAAAGAATTGATACAAATCTTTTATAAATAACAATTTCTAGGTTAAAGTTATAGGACCCTATTTTTTTAAATGCAGGTATTGTGTTTATGAAACAAAATCCACAAACAGTTAATGTCCACGTACTTTGTTCCAGGCACAATGATAAAAGTTAGTTTTACCTCATGTTAACAGAAATGCATATTACAGAAAAAGAAATAGTGAAGTTCAAAGAGGTTAAGCTATTTTTTCTGATAAATGGCAGGATTCAGATTCTGAAAGCCTGTTTAAGTGATTTTTAAAAAACACATTTAGGAAGGCAGTATTAGCAAAGAGTTTATGTTTTCAACGAGGCATTGTTCATTTATTCAATGCATTTATTTAATGCCAAGTATGTGCTTGGGAATGTTCTAGATACTAGGGATATATGAGTGAATAAGGCAAAGACCTCTGCCCATGTAGAGGTTACATTCTTGTTCTCTCCATTAATTATCAATTTTTTTAAGTAAGAATTTATGGTAAAATAAATTAGTATAATGTCTAAATGTTTTCAAGATTTTATTCATCTGTTCTATAAGTAAAAGAATGAAAGATATGCGAGCTACTTTTGGCAAACTATCTCAATCTTTAAGGTTACTGCCTAACATATTTGTGATTATATATTCACTACTATTCTCTATTCATACTTAATTTTTCTACAATCTGCTGATATTGGGGCACTGAAACAAAATCATTGTTATTGTATCATGAAATATTCCTCAAGTTTTAAAGTCTTATTTTAAATTACTAAAATATTTTGGTCCAAATTAAAACCATCTGTATAGGCAAGCAACTAAGAAAATGAAAGCCAAAGATAGAAGAATTGGCAATATAATGCCTCCATAGATAATCTAGCCAATCATATTGTATTGCCTATACTTTAGGTAGGTTTGAAAAATTCTACAGGTTCCATAAAACACTTGCTACTCAGAGAAAGCCAGAAATTATTCTAAATGGTCTTTACATGTAACTTGCCAAAAATTGGGAAGTTGCTCTCATGAATCAAGTATCCAGCTCATGCCAATATTTGTGGAAACGTAGTCCTTAGCCTCCCACACACCTTTTGGCTTGATACCTTGCATTCTGGCAGTAGAGAAGCTATTAGCAGAGGACTTCATAAAGTTCATGTCACTGAATCTGTCATTGTGATATACCCTGGGAAGTGCTACTGTCTAAGCCATCATCTGTTGCCCTAAGATAAATAGAAAAAGGAATAAAAAACTCCTCTCAGTTGAGTCATTCCTGTGGAAATGGCTCAACAAGAAAAACTATTAAAAACAGATACATAATTGTTTCCATTTGCTGATTTATTATTATATACCAAGTGATGTGAGAAACACTCTATATTTTTTTCTCATTTAATCTTTACTATGAAAACAATGCAATACCAGGTTAAAAGATAAAATGAGATGTTGAATTACCACATACAACTAATAAGTTATAGAGCAATATTTAATTTTAGATGTGTTGCACTCCAATATCTGTATTTTTTCACTCCTCATCACTATCTCTTATAGTGGTTCTTTTATTTTTATAAGAAACTATAAATTTTTCCACATTAAACATTATGCCTGTCAATCTCTATGTCTAATAAGCATACTCTCATGAGCAGTATTGAAGGGGGGTACTTGAAGACCATCCAACTTTCTGTTGCTTTGTGTAGTTTTGTTGTTTAGAGACGGGGTCGCACTATGTTGCCTCAGTTGGTGTGGAACTCCTGGGCTCAAGCCATTCTCCCATTTCAGCTTCCTGAGGAGCTGGGACCACAGGCACATGCCACAGTGCAAAGTTCTGACTTTCTGTTTTAATAGTTAAGGAATCTGATCCAGAAGAGATAAATGACTTATTCAACGTCCTTATGTTAATTTTTGTCAGTGCCAAGATAAGAAGCCAGTCTCCTGTTTCTTTTCCAGTCCTTTGATTCTGAGCCTTACTGATAGCAAAAAGCCCGAAGAGTCACGGATGATCAGTGTCTCACTAGTTTATGCATAACTATTAGTACAGTTGTCTCACTGCCGCTCTTTAAGTGAAAGAAAATGAAGGAAATGTCATAGACTACAAAATTAAATGCAGTAGAAAGCTGCTTTGGAATGCATTTCTGAACACTTGGCTCTGCAAATATTTAAAGAAGGAACTCACAGAAAGGCAGGCATGAAGAAAGGAACAAATGAAGAAGAAGAGGAATAAGAAAAGGAAGGAAGGAAGAAGAGAACAGAAGGAAGAAAGGCAAAGAAATTGTTGTCCTAAAATCTGTAGTAATTCCTAGATGTCTGGAAGCCCTGCATGGTTATGCTATGTCTGCTGTTCCAAGGACAAATTCTGGCAGGAATATGCTGGCAGGACTACTCTCAAACATAAGTTGTTTATGCAAAACTTTGTTAAATCTCACAGTTGCTTTCTTGATCATTTAATTTACTCACAACAATAGCAGTGGAACAAAGTGATTTTTAAATACAATTAACACTTCCATGACTAGAGTAAAAATTTAAAGATGGCAATTTTGTTCTGTAGAAAATATACCAATTTTTTATTCAAACAAGTAGTACAGAGATAATCCCATCAACCAATATTCCTAGATCATTATTTTACTATAGTTTGTGAATTTCACATAATTTACAAAATTCTGGACAGAATAATAATCGACTAGGGAGGTTTCAAATAGCGATCTTGATATCTGACAAAATAAATTTGAAGTTAAAAAAATAAGAGTGAAAAAGAAAGATGCTTATTAATGATAAAAGAAAGCCATAATTAACAACAAAGAAATAGCAGTTAAGAGTATCTGTGCATCCAATAACACAGAAACGACTTTTATAAAGGAAAATCTAAAAAAGGTGGAAGAATACATTTATGGGTGCATCCTAATAATAGGAGATAGCTTTTAGCTGTGGCTTACTATGATCAACCAAAGTGATTCACAAGATAGCACTGCCTTTGATATTGCTATCGCTGTTTAATTGTATTAGTTGTTTTGAAAGCAATGACTTTTTTGAAGCAATAATGTATTCGAGTATCATTTAAGATTTGCCAAAGAATGCCTTTTCTCTCTAAGCCATATAGTTAAGTAACCAGAGAAAGTCTTTGGTCCATTAAATATGAAGCTGAATAATGATAAAACTTAAAAAAAAAAAGGTAGTGTCTCCCTCTGTCACCCAAGCTGGAGTGCAGTGGCATGATCATAGCTCACTGTAACCTCGAATTCTTGGGCTCAAGTAATTCTCCTGCCTCAGCCTACCTAGTAAGTAGGACTAAAGGCATGAATCGCTATGCCTGGTTGATTTTTAAAAAAATTTTTTTAAGCTACAGAGTCTTGTTATGTTGCCTAGGCTGGTCTTGAACTCCTGGCCTCAAGCAAGCCTCCCATCTTGGCCTCCCAAAGTAGGGCTGAGATTTACAGGTATCACCCACCACACCAGGCCAATACTAAAACTTTTGAGTCAGGAAACCAACTCTATGTCTCTAAACCTTCAGGTTAAAATGCATACAGTAAAATGGAATAAGTTGACTTTAATTGTCATTAATGGAAGACATATGTATGCTGCATTTGAAGGAGCGTAGAACTTTGGGTTCCAATGACAGAAAATTGAGTCCAACTTTCACTTCTTAGCTATGATATTTGGGTAACTTATTTAATCTTTCTGTGCCTTTGTTTAATCTGATATGTGGCCAAAAAGTTGATAGTATGTGAAATTGCTCTTAAAAATCTAAATGATTAGCAAATGCTAAAATAAAGGGGTATGTTGATTTCATGAGTAAGTGAATTTTATAAAATTAGCCAATAGAATTATGTGATTATTTTGAGATTATGTTCAGAGTGAGATGATTGGTTATGAAAATAGTAACATTGATTACTTTCCTAATATGCAACTCTGATAAAATATATTTTTAACAAAACAACTCTCAGCAAAAATTAATTTTAACTGGACTTTTTACTTTGGCTTCATTAAAGAGTGGGAGACAAACCAAGTAAAAATGGTTATAACACATTTTTCTAAATAGTATTACCTTGAAATAGTATTATATAGTATTTAGGCAAAGTTTTTTTGCCTACTTACTATTATATAGTAAATAGGCAAAGTTGAAATCAGAAGGACTGAATCGACTGTATTTGCAGGAGAAATTATTTCTTATAGTGAAGAAATAGGTCTTTGGTCGCAGGTTCAGCATAAGTACACTCTCTAGTCACCTTCATCTTTAAAAGAAGCTGAATTGTGGCACCATCCTCAGCTAAAATCTACAGCTTTTGGCAAATCAGTCAAGAAAAAAGTAGGAAGGCTTTTAAAGTGATGTTTACATCTTTAGGTTTTATAGTCTCATTTAAATAATGAACTTGTAATACATCTTTATAAACATGGTTTTTTAAATTGTTTTTATTTATTTATTTATTTATTTTTGAGAAAGGCTGGAGTGCCATGGTGCCATCAATGCTCTCTGCAGTCTTGATCTCCTGGGCTCAAGCCATCCTCTCACCTCTGTCTCTCAAGTAGCTGGAACTACAGGCATGTGTCACCATGCCCAGCCTGATTTAATCTAAGTGTCTGCAATGATATTTTGAATAGAAATTCCTTTAAGAAGTTCCTATCATTTTACCATTTTCTAAGCAGACAAATAGTATGCACTTAAATTAGTTATTGAATTTTTTTACTTAAAGTTATAAGAATAATTTGTTTTTAGAATTTTTTTCGCAGTTGATGTTAAGATGGCTGGCTTGTAGTCATTGACAGATTATAATTGCTCTTTATATGCAATAGTAATTGAAATTTTTTGTTTTGTTTCATTATTTTTAATAAACTATAGGAAAAAATCTGGACAAACCTTACAATCTTAAATTTTTTAAAGTAATTTATTAAATTATTACCATGCAGTATTTTCATTTTATAAAATTATATGTCATTTATATGTAATTGTTGGTTACTACTTTTTTCTTGACTGGATTACCAAAAGCAATAGATTTTAGCTCAACATGGTGCTACGATGCAACCCATTATAAAAAGAGAATGAAGCCGGTTGCAGATTGTATTTATGCAAATCTATTTTTATAGACCATATTTTTTTCATTCTTAAGTCTTGAAATGAACATAAAATAATCAAATACCTGGGTTATTTTTACTTTTAAGTTCAGAAAAATCAGGGAAGTAGATGTGGGTAAAATGAGCATGTCCAATTCATTTAAAGCCGTTATATTGATTCAGATCCCATCAGCAAAACATCCTTGAGACTTCTCTTTCAGCAGGGTAGTTGTTATTCAATAAAATAATAAAATGAAGAGCCAGTGAATTAGGGAAGGTGCATTATCTCCATCAAACTTTAGAACATGATACAATGCTTTTTTACTGGAGGTCATACATTTTGTAAGTTAAATTAATATTTTTATTAAGGTAGGTGGAATTATGTGCCTTCACATCTATTCATAATGATTTTGAGTGCTATGTGAGCCCTATTTACAGTTAGGCATCATTCATATTCTACTTTAAGGGATAACTCAATGCTTCATTACACTAGTTATGTTATTGCAGAAGAAAAAGAACAAAATCACCTGCCAGTACAAACTGCTAGAATGAAATGAAGAGATCTATTTATTATGCTCATATTTTCTTTCAAATCTGTACACTCATGCCATCCTTGCCAAAAAATTTATAACTAAATCAAAAGAAATGCAATAGGCTAATATCTGTGGTAGCAACTTGATGTTAATGAGTAAACTGGCAGTCATAGAAAATCATATGATCATAAGAAATACAGATGCAAGAAAGAACACATTGCCTAGCAGCTTGATATTTCTTCTCCTCTTCCATAAAAATTATAGCTATGGAAAGGTTTTTCAAAATCAACATTATCATTGTGAAGTTGTAGAGGTAGACTTTCAAAGTATAACTATGTGTGGTTGCTTTCCATTGAATTGGCAGTAACATGAATGACAGAGATGACCTGTTAGCCGTGGCACTCTCTGAGGAAAAGCTCACATGAACCTAGAGGTTAGCAAGGTCTCTAACAAAATACACTTAATGAGGAATAAAGAAAATAATTCATACCGATATTCATCATTAATTTATTGAATAAACCTTAACTGAGGGCCTTCCGTGTGTCAGGCATTGCGCTAGGTGCTGGTGACATGGTATTAGGCAAAATTGACATAATCCTTTTTGTATGAAGCATAAAGGCCTTATAGAAATAATTACACCAATTCCATATTGTTGGAGGTTATGACCAGTGCTAAGAAGGGAAGGGGCAGGGAGCTATGGAAAGTTTAATTTTGATTGGTTGGTCAAATGTGGTTTCTTCAAGAAGTTAACAATTAACTGGGACCCGAAAGATTCATGCTGTGCCAATTTTTCATTCGGCTACAGCATTATTGGAAAAAAGAACTGTGTTTCAGTCTCAAGTTTGGTAGATGCAAAGCTATAGTTGTGTGATGAGTATATTAAGAAGTCATCGCTTAAAGCAAAATATCTATAAAAATATTTCTAAAAGAAAACTGGAGGACATTAAACAAACTATACCACATTAATATTTGTTTTATTGTTGAACAATCACAAGAATTGTGACTGGGGTAGAATTCTAATACTATATATAGAGACTGCCCTCTGTGGCCACTTTTAATTTCAGGCAACACACATTTTAAAGCCGCCGTCTAGTGACTATCACAATAACTACTGTTAGTGATCATTTATACTGGTGAACATTGTGGCGGGTTTTACACAGAATAAAATGCTCCTACCTGGATGGAAAAGACTATGTGAGCACCAGTTGAATTCCTAAGCCTCTTTTTTCGCATTGAAACTAAATTTAAGTGCACATGACAAAGACACTAATGTGAAAAGGAGAATGGGATAAATTAGTATTAAAAAGAACATATAACTCACTTCAAATGTTATCTTAATCCCAATTTTGATAGTTCAGTTTTGTAGAACATCAAAATTACAAATGGGTTTCCAAAAAGTGAAACAAAAGTGACTGGTCATAAATTTTGTAAGTTAAATTAATATTTTCCTTTAGTGAAATAGAAGACATTTGAAAATAACATTTATTGCACAAAGTAAAAATAAGTACTCTTTGGTGAAACATTTCTGTGTGGGTGTGTGTGTGTGTGCGCGTGGGTGCGTATGTTCTGGATTGCACAGTACAATACATTTCAATGCTATGGATATCAGTCAAAAAAATTGAAGGGTACTGGAAGTCTTTCCATGATAACGGAACTTTTTCTACCATGCTAACCCAAGTTCTCTTACCTGTAAATATGAGATATCACTCCTGTGAGTATGTTGCCTTATATGGTGGCAAAAAGACTTATCCAAGTGGAGTTAATCTCATCTTATTAACATTTTAAAAGCAGATAATATTCTCTGGCTTATAAGAGAAAGGGATGCCCAAGTGAAGCATGAAAAAGCTTCTACATGCAGTTGCTGGCTTTGACCATGGAAAGGGCCACGTTAGAAGAAATGTGGGTTGCCTGTAGGAGCAGAGCATGGCCCCTGGCTGATAGCCAGCAAGGAAGCAGGGACCTCAGTCCTACAACCCTAAAGAACTGAGTCCGCTATTGACTTGAATTAGCATGAAAGCAGATTTTTTCCAGAGCCTCTAGATAAGAGCTGGGCCCAGCTGGCACCTAGACTTCATCCTTGTGAGACATTAAACAGAGAACCCAGATGAGGTCCCTGGACTTCTGACTTACAGAACAGTGAGCTAACAAATAGGTATTGTTTTAAGCTACTAGGTTTTTTGGCAATTTGTTACACAGCAGTAGAAAACTAATACTGTTAGTCAATACAGTTAATGTAAGAGGTACAAGAAGAAGTAATGAGGATGAGAGCTTAAGCAAAAAGTACAGTCTCAGCCAAATGATTCGTAGAGAACAGGGATGAAGAACAGAAGAACTTCCGGTATGTAGCAGGTGAAAGCTGGGCCTTTTTGTTAGGTAAAACTGTTTCTTCCCTATCAAAGAGAATGGATTTGAGGAAATGTCTACATTTTATTTATTTTTTTCTCATATTCTACTAAATAAATATGGAAGATTCAGGCTTAGAATTTTCTAAAGTTATGTTTTGAAGGACAAAGAAGTTTGGGAAAGAATCAGAAGTTGCACTTCACCACAATCCATCTTGATAGAAAAACTTTATTGGATTTGAACAAGTCTGAATAGAAACTGAATTAAATTTATGCCAAAAAAGCAGAAGATACTTTGTTTGGATTAATGTGAACTAATAAGTCAAGTGATCAAATCAATGCATTGCTAGATTGGTGGCACAAAAGAAAAAGGAAACATTGGAAAGCTCTGCTTGCATAATATACACAGTCAAAACACTGATGGATCAAAAGCAGATAAATGGGAAATTTATTCCATAACGTACAGATTGAAATTCCTCTGAGACTTTGGCTAACAAATATTACCTACTTAAGGAAAGCTTCTCAGAAATTAAAACCCAGAGCTGTCAGATTATGGAAAGGAAATTTCTGAATAGGCTGTAATTGTTATTGAAACACTGAGGCAATTAAAATCTTAAATGTGAGAAAAGGCAAAGAGCAGATGGCTTCCCGGGAGAATGCTATAAAACTTTAAGGATCTCCTGTGCTCTAAACTGTTCAAAGGACTGGCAGGATTATTATGTTTTTAAATCCTTTCCCTGCAGTGTAACCTCACAGAAATCCAGTAATAAGCAACTACTATGAGTATTATTTTCTTTGCCTTAAGATTTATGCGATAAAGAGGTAAATGCTAGGCCCACAGAGAATAATAGAAAAAAATAGAAGATGAACAATAAGTATCATCAACATCGTATAGTTTGATCAAAGATTATCAAATTCTTTTCCCTCTCGTTGCCCTGTTAATCCTTAACGGAGTCCAGCAAACAATGAAAATAAAATGACTTTCAACTCGATAAATGAAAAAAGAAAAAAAAACCTGTTATCTGTGTACTTTAATTCAGCTTTGCTCCTACTTCTATTACTATCCATCTTTTTGGATTTTTTTGACTGAAGAAAAACATTGTTGCTAGAGTTTCTGATCTTATTTTCCACACTCAAATATTATACGTAACTGCTACACTTAATTTCGTGATTTTAAGTAGCACATATAAGACTTCCCTTTGTTCTTCCACATATTCTTTTTGATTTCTCAGTAAATCTGAAGCATCATCTCAGTACATGCTATTGATTATATACAGATTTTGTTTGCAAGTAGAAGTGGAAGGAAGAAGGTAAAACAAATATAGTCATAGCCTAAAAGTCACTATACTGCCAAAGATGAAGGGTGACCTGACTGTTGTAGTTAATAAAAGATACCAGTGAATCAAACTTTACTGCAGTCTTTGGAGGATAGATATATGTTCATTTTTTCCTGGTATGCTTAATGTATGGTCTTGCTTGAAGTCAGAGAAAAGTACTAATGCCTATATAATGCTGTTCAATAATATATAAAGCATGCTCATTTATAGGACTTTGAGGAATTGACTCATATATTGAAAGCGTGCTACTTGAACAAAACTGTCTCATT
This sequence comes from Symphalangus syndactylus, assembly GCF_028878055.3. Lineage (NCBI taxonomy): Eukaryota > Metazoa > Chordata > Mammalia > Primates > Hylobatidae > Symphalangus > Symphalangus syndactylus. Next base: position 118,322,409 of record NC_072447.2, on the reverse strand, counting down.
AGCGACATTCGTTTGTTTCCTAGCGTGATTATATGATTCCTGTTGTTAATGAAAAGAAATCTTGCTAAATCCAATCTTAAATTATACTTAAATAGGAACAATGACATTAAGGCTCACTGCGACTCATCATTATTATTATAATTGTGCATTTATATAGCATTTCATATTTGCAATGTGCAAGATAAATGACTCCATAATAACTCTCCTACTGAGTTTGGAGGGTCAGGGTGAGCATATAACTCTATTGTTCAATTAACCAAGTGAAAAGCTCACAAAACCTCATAGGAATGATTTGCTCACTGTAGCTACTATTTGCACAGCGTTGGTGGTTCCCAGCTAGTGTTTACTACTGAATGGGAAAATATTTAAATTATTGTTTATAAAATTCTGCTATTAAAAAATTCATAGCTCTTCAAAAGATTTCAGTGAATAAATATCATGGTGCTAGGAATTATATAATACAATATGTTAAAATAATTTTTTGTGTGTTTATTACAATGAACTTGTAAGGGTAAAGGAAGACAATCATGATGACATTGAAGATAAATTTGAAACAGAGCCTTATAACAGAGGGTCGATTATTTAGTAAAAGCAGATATTTAGCTTAAGAAAGCCAAAGAGCATTCTTCCTATTTGTTGTTTCTTGTCTCTACTCATGCACAACCAAACATATTTTAAACCTTCCAATCCTAGTCTTAGCTAAAAAGTCTGAATCTATAGTATCAAAAACAAAACAAGAAAACCCAACGCTATGTTTTTGTTCCCATATCATACAGTCATTGGGATATCTTCTGTTTCGAGGTTCATTTTAGGGTCTCTAACAAAATGAAAGAATCATATCTATTTAAAATTTCTTCATCAAATAATACTAATTGTTGTTAAAAGCATAAATTTCTACAAGCTTTAATAAGTTAGGTAATTGGTTTGTGTGACAAATTTCCCTAAGGGGATAAGTCTGTAGTCACCACATTCTTATTTTTAAAAGGCCAGAAGTTATAATCTTGCTTGTCGTGAGAAAGCCTAAAGGAAGGCAAATTGTCAATAACTCTTGCCCCTTGATTTTAAAGTTTCAATGGTAGACTGTGAAAATAGCTGAAAACATTAAAATAAAAAATAAAGCTTTTCTATTTCTTTGCAACCCTCCAATATCAAAATATAGCAGTGATTTTTAGATTATTGGTTAGAAATACAGAGGACATTGTGCTACTAGTGAGGTTTGAAATAGATTGTTGTGCCCGGGCACGGTGGCTCACGCCTGTAATCCCAGCACTTTGGGAAGCTGAGGTGGGCCAGATCACCTGAGGTCAGGAGCTCGAGACCAGCCTGGCCAACATGACGAAGCCCCATCTCTACTAAAAATACAAAAATTAGCCAGTCATGGTGGCGGGAGCCTGTAATCCCAGCTACTCTACTCGGGAGGCTGAGGCAGGAGAATCGCTTGAACCTGGAGGCGGAGGTTGCAGTAAGCCGAGATTGTACCTCTGCACTCCAGCCCGGGCAAAAAGAATAAGACTCTGTCTAAATATGTATATACATATATATATGTATATTTAATTGAGGAATAGAGTGAACAGAATTTAGAATACATATAATCCATGGTTTCATAAAGCACAAGTAGATGGAATTTATTTTGGGTGTTCGAAATATTAATAGTAATAACAAAATAAAAAAGAAATTCTATGTAAAATACCTGAATTTCACCATGTGAAAATTACTAATAAATGGAAGCCGTGAAAAAAATTATGGAATAAAATTTATTCTTCCTCATGCTTTCAAGAGTGAAGGAAAATAAACAGTTTCATTAATTATCTTATTTTTTTCCTTTAGATGAGCAATATTATTTTCCCAGGGAAAAGCTAAGTGGGACAATTCTAAAATCTGAGGCAGTTCCAAAGATATTAATTGTTTAAACTTTAAAACTGTCAGGAAAAACATAGTAAAGTTTGATAATTACAATCATGTTTGATAGTAAAGGATACTTTTTCTAGAGTTTTGTTTGGCCATGTCATTATTTGTCTATTTTTTCATAGGTAGAGAAACTTCATACATAAGGCATTACAAACTACCCAAAAGAACAATATGTTTCCAATTATGTTTTTTCTCTTCTCATTGTTTATTTTTCTACATATCTCCACATTAGATCATAATCCCTGTTCTTCCCATGACGTTCATTTTGTGGCTATCATTTGTGTTGGGTGACTGTACTTTCTTTTCTAAACTTCTCCTTCACTACAGCTGAAATATTTATGCTCTAGGTCAGTGGTTCTCAACCAGGGGTGATTTTACCCCTGAGGAGATATTTGAAGATGTCTGGAGTCATTAATGCCGTTCATAATTGGAAGACTGTGGCTACTGGCATCTAGTGGGTAAACGTCAGAAATGCTGCAAAACAACCTGCAGTGCACAGGACAACCCTCCACAACAAAGAAACATTTGGCCCAAAATGTCAATAGTGCCAATGATGAGAAACCTGGTCTAGCTATACCTTGTCCATGACTTAATCTCTTTTTATTTATCATAACTCTTTACTGAGGTGTCTATATCCAATTATGTAAGTTTCACATAGATCTTTGTAATCTACTTCCTATTATCTTTTAAAAGACAGGAAGTCCTGAAATGTTCTACACAGAGCTCTTATACTGGTCATCTGAAGCTATTTTATAATCCTTGATATAGAGTAATATGGAGATGCTTCTTTTCTCTCCATACTTCCCTTATCCTTCTTCCATATCTCTTTCCTCTGTCCATTCTTTGCATTTTCCTTTCTCTATCCCTTCCTTTACTGCTCTATCTTACCTAACAAACATAAAAAACTGAAACATGCTGTTTTTGTTTGACATATATATTGAAATATTTATATGCTTGTTATTAAACAGTTACTTGAGGGAATATTGTATTATTTATCTGTAATAACATAAAAAACTGGTTGCTATCTACTATGTGATCCTTGACAGAAAGAAATCATCTCTCCTATCTCTGAACTCCTTTTAACCATTTCACATGGTTTCATTCCCAGGCTTCTTTTCATAGTCTTCCTTGTATTATACTGCTTTTATGCTCCAAAGTCCTAGTACAGTGCTTTGTACATAGTAGGCACTCAAGAAATACTTGTTGAATAAACTTTCTGTGAGCCATTGGCTTTCAAAGAAAAAAAGCAAGCTGTGTATTTTGAGATGGAAATGGGCTAATGTTTGGTATGTTAATTCATTTTTTCAAATTTATCTTCTAGGCAGCATTTCTGCTGATTATCTTCTTTAGTCACAATACTTATTCTTATAATATCTATATTGCTGAGCACTTAAAAAGTTATTTTAACATGAGAGAGAAGTTTCACCAAAAGTTTATAGTATATTCAAACCACCCCATACAGTAATAGATCTCAAAAGTAGAGGCAAAAAAAAATGTAAAGAATATATATATTGAGATACTGACTTGGTTCATGATGCTGAAGTCACATGCTTCTAGTTAATAAATGTATACATAAAAAAGATCTTACAATGAATAGTTAAATCTTCTAATTATATGTTATAAGGTAAAGCTACTTAATCAGATAAAGCTATTTATTTATTTATTTATATTTTGAGATGGAGTCTCGCTCTGTAGCCCAGGCTAGAGTACAGTGGCGCAATCTCGGCTCACTGCAAGCTCTGCCTCCCGGGTTCAGGCCATTCTCCTGCCTCAGCCTCCTGAGTAGCTGGGACTACAGGCGCCCGCCACCATGCCCGGCTCATTTTTTGTACTTTTAGTAGAAACGGGGTTTCACCGTGTTAGCCAGGATGGTCTCGATCTCCTGACCTCATGATCCACCCGCCTCGGCCTCCCAAAGTGCTAGGATTACAGGCGTCAGCCACCGCGCCCGGCCAGCTATTTATTTTTTAAAAAAGAAAAAGTTAAGCATGAATATCCTCTTTGGAAATGTTCACAAGAACTGGCATTGTCCATGTCGTTGACTATAGAACTCACTAATTGTCTTATATTAGGCAATAAATTACTTGAAGTCTTATTATGAAACGAGTGGGCAGGAATAAGTATTTCTGAAATGCTTTACTTTCTTTTTGGCTGGAAAGTGATAGTGTTCAGTAATGATATCTGGTGACTATTAAAATTATATTCTTCTTGAAATGAAACATATAACCTGAAACATCACATTTTAGAGATGAGCAAAATGCTTTTTCTGGGATTGTCTAATAGTCAAACTAAATACTTCTGAAGTATAAAAATTCTTCTGAAGAGAAAAATTGATAATCACTTCTCCTGAGAGGAGTACTTTCTCTATGAAAATGAAGATAATAATTTAGGAGAAATGTAATATTTATCTTTTAGGAAAGATTCAGAATCTTCCCTTAGCAGGAAAATAAAGCCTGAAAATAGTTTGGCTGTGGCATTTTCTCTCCTAAGGTTTCAAAAATTCCAAGCTAGTAGTAATTGTATCAAGAAGATATATAGACGTTATTTTTTTTCTAACAAGCAGTGGCCATCTGGGATGAACACATTTTATGAAGCAACCTATTCATTTGTATAAATATACTTGTAATTTGTATTAAACATTCAAAGACACCAAATATAATTGATCAAGTGAATCCAAACTATGTCTCTATCAGCGTAGATATTTGTCAGTAAATTCCCTAAGACAAGACCTGGCAAAAAGTAGGAGTTCAGTAAATATCTGTTGAATGAAGAAACTATTGAGTAGTTAAGACATTGTAGAGAATATACACAGAATTAAGATAGCATGTATGGTAGAGAATATAATCAAAAAGAAAATTCAAATAATTGTTTAAATCTTGCTTTGTCAAAGATAGAAAGTCAACAAAAAAGCAAGTGTTATATATATGATAAACAGGTAAGCTTTGGTTTCATACAGAAATGCTTTCTAAATTGCATCTCTCATTAGTCTGTAACAGAGCAAAATAAGCTTGACTTCTGTGATAAGTGGGCTTCATCACTAATATTGTTCTGTAACCTCTAACACTTAGCATTGGGCATTTGATAATGTGATTTTCATTTTACCCTAGTCCTGTATATGCCCATTTCTAGCTCACAAACACTTGTTTGCCATTGACTTCTGTATGATTAGTATTTCAATACTAAGAAAAATTCTCAAGGGAACCAAAGAAGGAAGTAATCTAGTATGCATTTTAAAGAAAAGACCTGTCTTTCTCACTGTATGAATTTGTTCTACAAGATACTCAATCATTTTTACCTTCAATTGCTTCTTCTATAAAATGGAATTAGTAATAGTTGAGGATTTTTATAAGGATTGAGAATGATAAAAATTAAGATAATTATTATAATCAATATGATTGTGATGCTAAAGTAAAAATATTGATATCCATGGAAGGAATATCTGTTTAACGACCCAACTCTTTCTCATCCATAAATAGGATGCGATGTAGTGTCAAAAAGGGATCAACCTAGGGTATAAGCCATATGTTTTCCATGACACGATAAATGTATTAAATCATTCTCAAATTTTTTCTAGTATTGTCTTTAAATGAATCAAGTAAAACATTGCATGCTTATTGTTTTTAATCTGTATTGAGTTCTATTTTTATAACATTCATCTCAAGCTGATACTCAACTAATATAAAGGAGAGCACCTGCCCTATTATCCCAGAATCAATGATTTTCTATTTAGTTACTAATTTGCTCGTTATGGTACAAAGAAATCCTTTATGGTTCATCTATTTTTTTGTGAGCTACTTCCTAAAATGCAGGCTTTCAGTTAAAATTTCTTCATTGTATTCTATTTTCTATATACAGTTTTATTGTTAGAGTTGAGTGAAAAATGAGAGAAGAAAATGATACTGAAAAAGAAAAACATCTTGAAGGGTATAGAGGCAGATGAAAAACAGTCAAATATCAAAATAATGTAGTGTTAGTTTTAGTTTCTTTTCAAAAGTATTCTGGAGAAGAAAAGAAACAATAAAAGGAAAACTATCACATATTAAATGACAGGTCCTGTGCTAGGAAGAACTTCTGCGTGTTAGCATATTTAATTCTTGCCCCCTACTTGGAGAGGAGGAAATGGCTGGGTTGCAAGCTGGAAGTTCTTAACCAGATATACATCTGCATCTCCCAAAAGTCAAGAACTGTCACTATCATTGTTATTGCTCTGAGGATAAAGGCTGACTTTCTGGGGTGCTGCTCAGATGTGTTGACCAAAATAATTCCTCACTCAGGAAGCAGATTTTTCAAACTAGTGACAGATGCTTTAGTTGGAGATGCTGCTGAAAGTTTCAGCATTGCTGTTCCTATTATTTGAATTGAAAAAATGAAGTGTGTCTCCAGAGCTGCCAAATTGATACCTTTTATAAATAATAAGTTCAAAAAAATGAGATATGAATTATCTCACAAATGACAATGATCCCAGCAATAATTGCAAACTTAATTTCACTTAAAAAATTACTGCATCACAAACCAAACAATCTACCATATTATAGTTCTACTTTAACTATTAGGTTACTGACTTAGGAACATTAAATGTTGTATTAAAATTATAATAAATATTAGTTTATAGTTTACCATCTTTACATTGATTGGTTATAATGAGTCATTTCATTATTACAAGTCCTATACTCACTTTCCTTTGGAGGAAGTGATATTGTCTTTGAAGTCACACAGAAATGGTTGTCTGGCATATGAAAAAAAATGCTTAACATCACTAATTATCAGGGAAATGCAAATCAAAACCATAATGCGATACCATCTTACTCTTGTAAGAATGGTCAGAGTTAAAACACACAAAAAAATAGATGTTCGTGTGGATGTGGTGAAAAGGGAACACTTTTACACTGCCAGTGGAAATGTAAACTAGTACGACCACTATGGAAAACAGTATGGAGATTCCTTAAAGAACTGAAAGTAGAACTATTTGATCCAGCAATCCCACTACTGGGTATCTATGCAGAGGAAAATAAGTCATTATATGAATAAGACACTTGCACACACATGTTTATAGCAGCACAATTTGCAATTGCAAAAATATGGAAGCAGCCTAAATGCCCATCAAGCAATGAGTGGATAAAGAAAATGTGAGATATATATACACACATACATACCATGGAATACTACTCAGCCATAAAAAGGAATGAAATAATGGCATTCACAGCAACCTAGATGAAGTTGGAGATCATTATTCATTATTCTAAGTGAAGTAACTCAGGAATGGAAAACCAAACATTGTATGTTCTCACTTATAAGTGAGAGCTAAGGTATGAGGATGCAAAAGGCATAAGAATGATATAATGGACTCTGGGGACTCGAGGGGAAGGGTTATAGGGGCACAAGGAATAAAAGACTACACATTGGGTGCAACATACACTGCTCAGGTGATGGGTGCATCAAAATCTCAGAAATCACCAGTAAAGAACTTATCCATGTAACCAAAAACCACCTGTACCCAGAAAATGTTGAAATAATAATAATAAAAGAAATGGTGGTCTGGAACACCACAGCTATGCAAATTTTCTCAGTTTTCTCTTTAATACTAGGCCCTGGCCAGCCAAATTGTACTAACTCTGTTCAGTCTGATTTGTTAAACAAAACACCTATTTATTTACTAGCTTATAGAAAGAAAATGTAAGCAGATGTACAGACTCAATTCACATCTACATTTCTATGACTAGGAATAAAAATCTGTTAAAATTAGTTCACCTTATCAACCATTAAGAAATGAATGATAAAATAGTTTTCTAATCCCAGGTAGCAAAAGTACTACATGTATAATTCAGCTGAACCAAATGAACTACTTATTAAACCTGACTTTTAAATTATAAGACGATTTTTAAATTATGTAATGCCATCCCCATGAAGCTACCAATGACTTCACAGAATTGGAAAAAACTACTTTAAAGTTCATATGGGCTGGGCGCGGTGGCTCACGCTTGTAATCCCAGCACTTTGGGAGGCCGAGGCGGGCGGATCACGAGGTTGGGAGATCGAAACCACGGTGAAACCCCGTCTCTACTAAAAATACAAAAAAAATTAGCCAGGCGTGGTGGCAGGTGCCTGTAGTCCCAGCTACTCGGAGAGGCTGAGGCAGGAGAATGGCGTGAACCTGGGAGGCGGAGCTTGCAGTGAGCCGAGACTGCGCCACTGCACTCCAGCCTGGGCGACAGAGCGAGACTCCGTCTCAAAAAAAATAAATAAATTTAAAAAAATAAAGTTCAGATGGAACCAAAAAAGAGCCCGCATCACCAAGTCAATCCTAAACCAAAAGAACAAAGCTGGAAGCATCACGCTATCTGACTTCAAACTATACTACAAGGCTACAGTAACCAAAACAGCATGGTACTGGTACCAAAACAGAGATATAGATCAATGGAACAGAACAGAGCCCTCAGAAATAATGCCACATATCTACAACTATCTGATCTTTGACAGATCTGACAAAAACAAGCAATGGGATAAGGATTCCCTATTTAATAAATGGTGCTGGGAAAACTGGCTAGCCATATGTAGAAAGCTGAAACTGGATCCCTTCCTTACACCTTATACAAAAATTAATTCAAGGTGGATTAAAGACTTACATGTTAGACCTAAAACCATAAAAATCCTAGAAGAAAACCTAGGCAATACCATTCAGGATATAGGCGTGGGCAAGGACTTCATGTCTAAAACACCAAAAGCAATGGCAACAAAAGCCAAAATTGACAAATGGGATCTCATTAAACTAAAGAGCTTCTGCACAGCAAAAGAAACTACCATCAGAGTGAACAGGCAACTGACAGAATGGGAGAAAATTTTTGCAACCTACTCATCTGACAAAGGGCTAATATCCAGAATCTACAATGAACTCCAACAAATTTACAAGAAAAAAACAAACAACCCCATCAAAAAGTGGGCAAAGGATATGAACAGATACTTCTCAAAAGAAGACATTTATGCAGCCAAAAAACACATGAAAAAATGCTCATCATCACTGGCCATCAGAGAAATGCAAATCAAAACCACAATGAGATACCATCTCACACCAGTTAGAATGGCAATCATTAAAAATTCAGGAAACAACAGGTGCTGGAGAGGATGTGGAGAAATAGGAACACTTTTACACTGCTGGTGGGACTGTAAACTAGTTCAACCATTGTGGAAGTCAGTGTGGCGATTCCTCAGAGATCTAGAACTAGAAATACCATTTGACCCAGCCATCCTATTACTGGGTATATACCCAAAGGACTATAAATCATGGTGCTATAAAGACACGTGCACACGTATGTTTATATAACATTTATAACCATTCTACAGAAAACTTTAATGAAGATCAGGAGCATAGTACAAAAGGAAAACGCTTGAGACATTAAAAGTTGCCCAAGAATGGAGCTGATATTTATAAAAGAAGGCAGATAAAATAAATTGTGTATTAAGAGACCATTGGTTAAGAGTCTCAACTGCACTTTACATCTATGAATTACCTATCTCATTATTTTTTTGATTGAAAAACAGTAATATTTTTAAAACTTACATTATTCAGAAATTATACTTGTAGGCCGGGCGCGGTGGCTCGCGCTTGTAATCCCAGCACTTTGGGAGGCCGAGGCGGGCAGATCACGAGGTCAGGAGATTGAGACCACGGTGAAACCCCATCTCTACTAAAAATACAAAAAAAAATTAGCCGGCATGGTGGCGGGCGCCTGTAGTCCCAGCTACTCGGAGAGGCTGAGGCAGGAGAATGGCGTGAACCCAGGAGGCAGAGCTTGCAGTGAGCCGAGATCACGCCACTGCACTCCAGCCTGGGCGACAGAGCAAGACTCTGTCTCAAAAAAAAAAAAAGAAATTATACTTGTAAACTTTATAGATCATATTAAGCCGGTCTCAAAATATGACAAACGAGTCTTAACTGTTAATTTTTATTGCAATATAATCTTAATTAATCTTAATAACCATACAAAATTCATAATAAAATAAAAAATTTTAGGCATTTATCCATTCTTTGATAAAAGAATTACAAATATTTTTAATGGCTAGATATGACACAAGTGAAATTTTAAGCAATGTACCAGTAAACAATGGAGTATAGGATACCTTGAGATGATGTTGAAAAACTTTCAAATTCTGAAATCAATGAAAGTACATAAAATGTGTAAAACACGAATACATTATTAAGTAATGCATAATGCACATGATGTATTGTGAAAGTGCAAATATAACCAGCACTAGACCAAACTGTTTTCTAAACAGTGTAAACTTGTTTTTCATCTGTATTTCCCACTTTGTATCTTGCTACACATGCTAAGTGACTTTTCTGCATAGTATTTTCCAAAGCAAGTTTTAAAGCCTTATTGGAAGAAAATATAGCTGGGGTAAATGACAGGAATAATCTTTTAAATTTATAAAATCTCTTCTAAACGTCAGTGTAATTAAGTCAGTGTCATGAACTCAACTATTACTGTAATTTTCAAAATGATGTTCCCATCATTGACTTTACACACAAATTTTATTTAACCTAAGAAAAGCACCAGCTAAAGAAGCTACATTGAATATTAAAATAATTTAAAATTTTTCTCACTCTTCTTTCAAAATAAAAACAAATTGAAATTCTGAGTCTTTGTATTATTTATTTTGTTCTTATCTGAAACATTATAAAATTTTGCTATTTTTATTTAAGGTGAGGATATGTAAAATAAAATTGCATAAAAGTTATATAATTTATTTTATAGTTATATCCATTGATATGTGCCATAAGTATTTTGTAACCTGTTTTTAAATGTTATTTAAAATTTTTTTAAATAAAATATATAAATATACTGTGTGGAAGTAATATGGGTAAAATTTCCTTTCCTTTCTAGCCTTGCCTACTTTCTAAATGAAAGATTTAAAATTGTAGACTGTTTAAAGAGTTTACATTTTTAAATGATTCATAACATTTTATTTTGATTAAAAATAACAACCTTGCCCACCTTGATAGACCTAAGGCCCTCTCAGAAATAAGTCTCTAAAACATTCTAACATTGGACCTTCAGCCTCACTAAAGATGAATAATTCTAGCAATAAATTGTCAAAGTTATCACTAAAAGCAAGAGTAATAGTACTATCTGATAGGGGGAATTAGTTCCAAAATGTGTATGCGCTCAGTAACATCAAATTGCATACATTCTTTGTGTCTCTATTTGTCCATGAAGAAGAGCTCTGGGGGATGTTGACCCAGTGGGGAATTATTTCTGGAACATGCTATGAAGTGGGGTAGCTAAAAATTATTCCTTCAGCTCAAGAATTTTCATATTATAATCTGGTAAAAAGTTTTAGATAACAAAGTTATTTTTATAAAAGATTCATTTTAATCATGTGTGGGAACAATAAAATATCGAAAGTGGTGAATGCTAATAGGGAAGAGCTGTCATGAAAGTTACCCAAATGATCTCAATTTATATTGTTGCTTTGAAAAGGATTTGTTCTATATCAACTGCCCTTCAGAGTATGAGGTTGTAATTATGATCATAAGATGATCAGGCCAATTTCCTTAATGATGAAAGCTTCACTAAAAAAGAGGAAATTAAATACAATCATTTTCTATTATAATATCAGGTAGCAAAATCACTACCACTACCTGTGCACATCAGCTAATTTGAGTAATAACATTTTTAACATGGATAAAGTATTGGCTAGGTAGAAATAATTAATCCGATCCTCATTTTTTTGCCTCTGCAAAATAAAACAATTGGATTAGACTCTTTTTTGTTCTAAAGTGCTATGACTCTATGATAATCCACTGCTATAACCTGCTTTAGATAAACGTATGGCACCTGGCAGACATCTGACACTTAGGCAATCCAGAGATTGACAATCCCCCTGGTGGCGGGTTACTGTCTAATTTCAGGTTTATATATGTTAGGCAAAGATTCAACTTTCTGAAAGGTGTATCAACACATGTAAACATACACAGTAATAAAACACACTATGCCAGTTCCAGTTCCAGTAGGAGGTTAGCACTTCACTAATGAATTCAGAAGTCATCTAATCGGTCCAATGAAGTGGTAGCAATGAAAAGAGATAGTTTTACTGACAGAGTCTCCATACCACTGAAGGTGTGAAACAAGAATATTCTATTAATATCTTGCTTATAAGCTGTGTAGTCAAGATAATTAAGCATTGTTCTTGTGGAAAGAGAAGATTTAATTAGTCTGGGATATTTAGAAACTATTAAAAGTCTAAATATTAATCAATCTTACAGCTGCTGTTAACTGGTTCACTAATACATTATAGTGGAATTTATTAATGATATAAATTAATGGTATTTATGGTATAATGTTATAAATTAATAAAATATTTTTAAACATGATAACCTTTAGAAAACAAATATCCATCAAATTTGAAGGTCACTAAAATGTCATGACTGCAGTATACAAATTGTATTACTGCTCTTGTTTCCCTTTCAGTGCATCAAACTACATCTCATTATTAATTGAAAGATTTTAGCCTTTCGATCTATTGATGTATTTATATAAACTTCTTACCTGTCTAGACTTCAAGAAAAAGGCTTTTTATGGCAGAGATTTTTGATAAAAAGAGCTACTATAAACTTTTAAAATAGTAAACCATTTATATCATGGTTATTTTTTAAGTATCTTGTTTTAGTCCTTTTCCTGTAAAGACCTATTTTTAATGTACTATAATGAGGAGAAATACAATCCTCCCACTACGTTTCTCATTTTCTTAGATTTGGTATTTTTGCAAAAAAGCTGCAATACTTTATATGCCAAAAAAGCTTTTGCACTTAGAGTGTTTGTAAAGAGTCTCATAAAAGTAGAAATTATCTGCCTATTTTTCCTTAGAAAAATATCTCCCCCTTTCAAGAAATAGCCAAGAGAACCAGGGTAACTACTAAACAAAAGTAACTTAAAAAAATTTAAGGCTGTGAAATAAGAGAGGTATTTTTTATTATTACATACCTGGCTTCTAAGAAGAAAACAAAGCACATTCCAAAGCATACTTTTACTTCATGAAGAACATTTAATTTCAGGATAGGCAATGCCTCTTTTAAAATAAGTATAAGCTTTAGACTTTTTTCCAGCTATGTTTAACTCTTGACCAAAAGTTCTAAGAGCAATATCTTTACTTGAGATTAGTTAATAATTTCTATTGAGTTATTTAGTCTCAGTCAGCTAACCATTTTACAAAATGTGACAAGCAAACAAACATGATAGAAAACATAATAGGATACTTCAGGAAAGTTCTAAGATAAAACTGATAAAAAAAAATATAAAAATACTAATATATAATAACTGAGTAGTTTGTGAAATCTACTGATACAGTTTATCTCAAAGGGCTCTCAATATAAAGCTGTTCACTTATGTTATTAAACTAGAATTTATATTAATTAAATATATTTTCACTGCTGGCAAGGGTCTTTTTTTTACAGGGAAAGATATGTGCCTTAGCAATTGTATGAACTTGTACGGAGAATATTTTTATTTCAAAAGATGTTTCTCAAAACAAATTTTTAAGTGTAAAATAGATAATTCTCAGAAGTCAAGCATTTTGAACAGAGAGTCATTCTTTAACTAGGTCACGTTGTCTGAAATTCCTAAATGATTCTTCTTTTTTTGTTTTGTTTTTGCTTTTTTGAGATGGAGTCTCACTCTGTCACCCAGCTGGAGTGCAGTGGCACCATCTCGGCTCACAGCAACCTCTGCCTCCAGGGTTCAAGTGATTCTCGTGCCTCAGCCTCCCGAGTAGCTGAGGTCCTGAGTAGCTGGGATCACAGGCCACCACACCCGGCTAATTTTTGTGTTTTTAGTAAAGACAGGGTTTCACCATGTTGACCAGGCTGGTCTCAAACTCCTAAGCTCAAGTGATCCGCCCGCCTTGGCCTCCCAAAATGCTGGGATTACAGGTGTGAGCCACTGTGCCTGGCCGGCTTGTTCTTCTTTACCAATACCTAAGTTTGATGGATGATGAGTCCCTTTATCCCTCTCCCCCGATACCAGGATGAAACTTCAGCTTACATTTACTAGGGATAGAGAATGCAAGGAAAAAAAAAAAAATTTAAAAGTCTAAATATGGCATTCAGGTACATCTGTGTATGAATGTGTTTGTTTTGTATGACTAGATGATATAATGCCATAAATGAATAGCAGTTTCAGGATAAGTTATGTCTATCCCCAATCTATTATATTCATCATTTATTTTTCAGTGAGTGTTGTAAAGAACCTCAAAGAGCAACCATTTATCTTTTGGGCATGTAACAACCACCGACAGATTAAAAATAGTTAAAAACAGTCTACGTTTCCAAAGCTTAAGTGTTTCATTAGGCTTCCAAGAGTGACACAGAGTTGTCATCTCCATCATGGTTGGTCTGATCATATTATGATCATAGTTACAACCTCATATTTTGGTATCTGATCAGTAAGATATGCTTGCCTGGTATTACCAATATGGGTACCTATTTTCCAATTTGGCAGAAAGGGAATCTTCTAGATACAGTTGAATAATGTTAAATTGATAGATATCTTTGAATGAAGTGAACAAAGGCAAATTGCTCCTTTTCAAGTAGTTATATGCATTACACTGTTCCACTTCTTAAAAGAAAAGCCTAAAGAGAAATGTAAGATGAAGCCTATTATACACCAGTATTTTATAGAGTTTCAGAATCACCAAGAAAAGGTATTGGGGATGGAGGGAAGGAAAGGCAGAGGGTGAGCAGGAAACAGACCTTATCTCTAAATGAACTACAGATTTCTTTCTCTTTTCGTGGGTAAACAAAAGAAATAAGATTTATTTCTATGAAGAATGTCAGGAGCCCTTACTGTAAAACTTAAACAGCAGAAAGCTCATGAAATAGACTTTTAAAGAGAAAGAAAAATAAATTGTATTTCCAAGGCAACCTTATTTTTCTGAACTTTGAAATCCTAAAATGAGCAGCATATTAAACAATATAAAAAGCACATTTACATATGGAAATACGTAGAAATTTGAATTTTAATGTGTTGCCGCCCACCAATTATAGATAATAAGTAGTCCAGTTTTAGAAGATTCAGTTTCTACTTAAAGTAATATTACTCATTTTAAAATATATATAAAAAGTTATTGTTGGCAGAAGATGGCAAATTTTAATCACCAATTTAATCTCAATTGTAGCATTTTAAAGATATGCATTTATCTTTCTTCCATTAATGCTTTAAATATGCTTCTTTGTGGTTCTAGGTATTCCTTTCTTGTTCCATTTATTTAAAAAGAAAATTGTTAGCCTGTTAATTTCCTAATGTTTAAATCCTTTTTGCTGAATGCAAGGTAATTATATCTTAATGGCATGTATACATTTTAAATAATTGAATTTTATAGGTGGCAAAACTTATTTAAAAATAAGTCTTCGTTTAAAATTGTTCAGCTACTCAAGGTGAAAAATATCCTCCTGGAAATTAAAATAAGGAATCCATGTGTTCCTTATCTCATTTTTATTGAATGCATTTTGTTTCTTCTTCTGTGATATTGCTGGCCATACAACTGTGTATTTGAAGGCTCATGTTTATGGAAAGGGGAACATAGTTATTGGAAAGCACACAGGCAGAGAGGAACATGTTGACAATAATATATTTCCTAACACATTACAAAAACTCTAAGGTTAGTCTTTTTCAGCATAAGTTCACATCGTAGAAAGAAGAGGACTGACTACCAAGATTTGGTAATCTAGAGATTAGATTACCAAAATACCTGATATTTTGCAAAAGAGTGTTTTTCACATTAATCTGAGAGACAAAAGACAAACCAGAGAAAACATTATTGAAAGAGGAACATTATTTCATCTCTTTGGAGCTAGAGGTTAAAAAACCCGACTGCAAATTGTAACTTGAGTCTTCTTTATCCTTTTGTTTCTTGCAGTGTTACTTATTGCTAAAGCTTGCTCTGCCACTAGTTGGTCTAGGATAAATCGTTCTCTTGAAGCATCAATTTTTTCATCTTTAAAATAGAGGTAACATCTATTTCAAAAGAGTTGTGGGAAACATATGAAATACAGCAAGTAAAAGTACATAATACCTAGTAGGAACTCAAAAGATGTTAATTATAATAATTATTAAGCCTGGCAAAGATCAAGGGAGGTGATTTAATAATGCTATCTAAGTGTAAATAGTAATCTTACCCAGAATAAAATGACCAACTGTCCTCAATTTCCACTAAGGGAATGGAATATGGAAGAGGATAAAATTTTGGTACAATATATTTAACTTTGATATAAGAAAGGAAGATGCTGAAATGTATTAAATATTGAAATAAGATTCCGGATGAAGCATAAGGCTGGTAATCAGACAAAATGAGCTTTCCATGTTGCTGTCAACAATGTTAACAAGTATAATACGTTACATTCCCTTCCCGGATCTAAATTACTTAAATGTCTAATATGTGCACCATGTTCTGCACAGCAGTATTTTATCCCTAGAAGGCAATGACAGGCTTTTTCTGTGGAAAGTGTTAGGTTTGAAGTAGCAAAATTTTGAAACAAATAGGATAAAGGGACATATAATTTAAAAAAAATTAACATTACATGTTGCTTTAAATAAAGTCTCTACACAAGCCTTTTTGTATTGAAGGAGTTAAGAATATGCCACCCTAAAATATGCCATTCTGGCATATTGACTATTTTGAGTTAAAGACACTTGAAGAAAAGCAGATACAAGAAGATCATCCAAACTTCATTCTGTTTCTTAGAAACAAGAGACGAAATTCCCATGTGAAAGATATCTTCCTCATACCAGAAGGAAAGTTTCATTCTTACCATCAAGGATGAGAAGGTGAGACCAAGAAAAATCTGTACAAACACACTATGTCAGACTAACCCTTATTTCCTGCCCACATCTCCACCCAAACAAGTCCCATAGCCCTAGAACTTTTGCCTTGTCACATATTCACAATTTATTACTTTTTGTCCAATTCAGCATATAGGTGTTCAGCTCTAACGATGTCTTTGGGTCTTCATTTTCTTAAGTCTCCTGTGTTATGTAGTTTGTATTAAATACACTTGTATGCTCTTCTCCTGTTGTTCTGTCTTATGTCAATTTAATTACCAGGCTCTGCCGGAAAAACACCCTAAAAGTGTAGAGACTAAATTTTTCCTTCTCTATGGTATACATTACTCACTTAATAAATTGCTTTTAATTGCCACAGAATTTAACCTACCAACTAATGTTTTGCATAATTTCATTTATTTTTCATTCTTGGCAAGATAACTAAGAAACTTCATGGGTATTAGAAGTGGCTTTAGGACCTGGTAATTAACTACTGTCTATTCAAAGATGAAACAATTTCCTTTCTGTTATTTTGGTCATCTAATTCTGTTTATTTTCTCCACAGTTCCAAATTTAAGTAAACAAATTGTAACAAAAAACGCCCAATAGTAAAATCAAGTGAAGTAGGTATAGTTTGTAATATGCAGATATAAATCAGTATAATCCAATTCAAAAGTTAGGAATTTAGTATGAGTTACACATTAGTAACCAAGAAAACATTATTCTAGAACTTAAATTATACTGATTCGGAGATGACATCATATCCTTCAGGAGGCTCAGTGTGGCATGATGGGAAAAGCACTGAGCTAGAAGTGAAGACCTAGATTCTATTTTTGTGAACCTGGGCAAGACTCTTTTTAGCATGTAATTTCCTCTTCTGTTTACATCTCTTATGTATTATTGCAAGCTATTAGGTTTAGTAATAGAGTTGTGAGTATGAAATGGCTTATTTCATGGAGTTTACATTCTAGTTGAGTGTGATTTTCTCACTGGATTATCTCCAAGGTCATCTTCACTTTTAAAAATCTGTGACACTGGGCAAGGTGCAGTGGCTCACGTTTGTAATTCCAGCACTTTGGGAGGCTGAGATGGGCAGATCACTTGAGTCCAGGAATTCAAGACCAGCCTGGCCAACATGGTGAAACCCCGTTCCTATTAAAAATACAAAAATTAGCCAGGCATGGTGGAGCGTGCCTGTGATCCCAGCTACTTAGGAGGCTGAGGCGAGAGAATCACTTGAACTTGGGAGGTGGAGGTTGCAGTGAGCCGAAATCACACCACTGCATTCAGGACTGGGCAGCAGAGCAAGACTCTGTCTCTGATAATAATAATAAATAAATTTAAAAAATAAAAATCTGTGATATTAAGGTTCTTTAAGACTGCCAAGGATAAGCCAGCATTGCGTGTAGAAAAAGCAAAGTACATAACAACTGCCTATTAAGTATGGAATAAGAAAAATAGGAAAATAATCAGGCCTCTGCCCACAGGAGGGGCTTAATTCATAATTGTTCACATAATCATCTCTTAGACTCTTAAATTCTTAGAAACTAAAAATCTAGCTGTGTTTCCATGGTGTGGCTTAGTAAGTTTGTGTTTCCAACATTTTACTTTTCTGCTTTGTATTTTTACTTTATTTTTAACTTTTTTCTTTAGGAAACTCTTGAGGAAGCCCAGGAGGATGTCTTGTTTGTGGGGGAACATGAACCCTGTTAACTGTCTGATTACTGGGCAGCAAGAATATTTTATTAGTGAAATTCTTACCTTTTCTAACTATGTAGTTACATAATAAAAATGGAACATCTTAAGGCTAACAGTTTCAAAGCGATCCGTGAGAAACTGAATGAGGGGGTGGGAGATGAAAATTCCCATATCTTCTGAAATGTTGTTACCTAGACCTAAATGTATAATGTCCTTAAAATCTATGATACTTTACAAAGCACTTTCACATTCATCATCTCATTTGAGCCTCACAAGATTATGATTACCAGAATGTGAAACAGGCAGGGAAGAGCAATGCAAACACTATCTTTCATGTTAAATAATTATTCATGAGGCTCTATTCATTCCCCAGAATGGTCTGCCTACTAATCTCCAATCTTCCACTGCATCACTAGAGCTTAGTTTTCTCTCTCTTATCTCGACCCTCACTGCCAAATCAACACCAGCATTGTGTAGTTTCGCCTATTACTTTTTTTCCAATTTCAATTAGGAACATGGAAGTAAGAATATAGGTGGGAAGGTTGACAGGATTTGAAGAGGGTTAGTTTGACCTTTCTAATTTAGGTCTGTTTCACATCAATCTTTCTAAACGTGTGTGTGTGTGTGTGTGTGTGTGTGTGTGTGTGTGTGTGTCAGAGAGACAGGGAAAGAGAAACACCAAATACACAGTCTCATGATATTTTCTCATGCACATAACTGTCTGATCAATGTTTAATATTTACTACATGTGCAGAGAAAGAATCATTCGGCCCGTACTTTATTCACACAGGATCTATTTACCTTGATTTATGCTGGGGTCCAAAAATAATTCAAAGCACAGGAAAGAGGAGAGAAGAATGGCCAGATCTTCTGATTCAAAAGTAATTTTGTATTATAAAATGTCATTGTTTCAAAGCAGTACTGAATGATCCTATCTATCATAAAAGCTCAAGAAAATAGAAAAAAAAAAGAGTGCTTTAGGACATCCATTCTTTTAGCCATGGCATTAGAGGATCATTTTGACGATATGGTAAGCCATAGAAGGGAAAAGTGGTGACATCAAAAATGGACATAGTAATATTTCCTTTTTTCCTAACCTTGGGTACACGGGACTGAGCTCTCTCACGTTCTATTTGAGTAGGCAGAAAACAATTGCGAGAAGCTTAGTCTGTTTGTAATTTTTGTAATTATCATCCTTTCCTCCTTTATTGACAATACTCAAGATTGTTTACATACCTTAAAGGCCAGTGTGATCTATTGTTAATGAGGAACTACCTTCTGAGCTTTTTAATTTTGAAAATTATCAAGTCTTATGTTGTTTCAAAATATAAGGCCTTATTTTGTCATTAAGAAACTGGTGACAAAAAAATGGCATTTTTATTTTTGTTTAGTATACTGTTTCATTGTACCATGGTTAAAATTCTAGTAAGTGCTTCATCATTTTATAGGGTTGAACATTTTCTTGTAGTTAACTGAGGTTTGTCCTCTAAAAAAGAAGAAAAAAAAACAACTAATATTTCATTGAGACATAGTTTTTCCAGATAATTTAAGAGTTGAATCATCAAACTGTCTCTGAATCTGTCTCTTCGTTTTATCTAGGCCCTCATCAACTTTCATCTAGATTATTCCAATAGTCTCGCCATATTTTTCCTTGCTTCCAGACTCTTACCCATTTCAGTTCTTCTCAAAATTGCCACCATAGTTTATTTCCCGTATGACATAAAATCATGTTGTCCATCAGCTCAGGAAATCTATATTGACCACACAGTAAAACTCAAACTCTTTAGAACTTAAACAAAATTTCCACAACCTACTTCTCATTTCCCCCTTCAACACGGGCCCTGCAAGTACACACCAAGCACATATGCCAACACATCTAACACAAATCATATTATGTTTCTTGAACATGTTAAACACTTTTATGCCTCTATGCCTTTATTAATACAGAGAGGAAATCAAATACAATTGCTCAGGATGTGAATTCAATTAAGGAGTCCCATCACTGAACTGAAGGAGGATTTCAAGTAAGCAAATCTTGCTTTCCTTCTATCCCTTGAATTTCACACACACCCACTCAGGCCACCTGTTATCTGAAGTTTTTGGCTCAATGCAAATAATTCCAGAGTGGTCTTTTGATGGTTTTCTAAAGGTTTAACAAATTGTGCAGAGCATATTCATTCTGATCTAAAGGCAAAAAGCACAAAAATAAAAGTGTCATAGAGCAATAATAACAAATTATGTGAGCCTTTTTTTGACACATGATATCCCACATTCCAACTTAAAAACGCTCATGAGTACTTCTGTCAATGATTAACAAATTCGTATGAAATAAAAAATGTATATTACAATTCAAAATGTGATACTCTTGCAGATTACAATGAATTCTTCCTTTCCAAATGGATTTTTTAATGTGCATAAAAATGGAAACACTTTGCAGCCCAAATGATTGTTTTGTTTTCCTCTTCAAAAGTTAGTCCTTTTCTTTACCTCAGAAAGCTGAAGTGGAACACATTTCTGTTTTCAGCATGGAATAATGGCTATGGATAATTTAGGTAATTATATCACAAGATTAAGGATAATTCTGAATGTTGGAGAGGGAGCCTATTTGCTTAGGCATTTTGCTAGATTAGTCAATTTTATTTATTGTGGTTTTTTTTCTACATGCATTAGGAAGCTACAGACAAAACTTATGATTGCGGACAGATGATTTTCAGGGTTCTTATTTACCTACACAATATGAGATATGGTTATCAAAAAGTCTTAAAGGCCGAGCGCGGTGGCTCACACCTGTAATCCCAGCACTTTGGGAGGCCAAGGCGGGTGGATCACCTGAGGTCAGGAGTTCGAGACCAGCCTGGCCAACATGGTGAAACCTCGTCTCTACTAAAAATACAAAAATTAGCTGGGTGTGGTGGCAGGCGCCTGTAATCCCAGCTACTCAGGGGGCTGAGGCAGGAGAATCGCTTGAACCCAGGAGGCAGAGGTTGCAGTGAGCTGACATCATGCCATCACACTCCAGCCTGGAGGACAAGAGGGAGACTTCGTCTCAAAAAAAAAAAAAAAAAAAAAAAAAAAAAAAAAAAAAACAGAAAGAAAAAAGAAAAAGGAAAAGTCTTAAAAACTTAAAAAATCTTTCAACATAACAATATTTTATGTTCTTTGGCAACTGCCATTACTTTGAATTTTTGTTTAATGAAACAATCCAGATGTCAGGGCTTCAGCTATTTCTGTCTGGCACATTGGGAAGCTACAGCAACTATTTTAGGTCATCACATATTGTATGATGAGTCATTATTTCAGTGTACTACAACAAAGCTCCGGGAAATAAAAGGAGTAATGTAAATGCCAAAGGTGCCTAATTTGGAAATGTCAAGGCGAGAACATAAAATAACCTTTCAACAAGCTCATGTTAGATTAAGTACAACACATTAAGAAAAAATTAGACTCCACCATTCCAAAGGTCCCTTTCTACCCTATGGATATAGATTAGTAACTTTAGTATCCCCTGGAATTCTTCCATAGATGAAAATGACAGATTAGATCATTGACTAAAAACCTGAACAGAAGACTTCTGCATTTTAGAAGGATGTACTACTATAAGACTTGAAATTAAAAATAAAAACGGCTTAATCAAATCTCTTTTTGCCATGCTGTTCCAATAACCAAGTTGGATTGTGTAGGGCTTTCTTGTCTATTTTTATAAGAAGGAATATTTTTGCACTTCTACCGTATGCATACAACCCTCTGACGTGGCTCATTGAAGATGTATTAAATAATGTAGAACATTTGCTGCTGAGTATGACAGTTGTCTTATAATTATGCCATTAGATTTTTAATAATACAGCTATGTTGAAGAAAATGTTAATGTAATATTTACAGATATTTTAGTTTGCTTGTTGTGTAGACACAATGTAGAAGCAAAAGGTAGCAACTGGCCCAGTGCCTGAGAAATTTAGCTCTAATCATATTAACTATACTTCTGTATTTCTTTGAAGTTTAGATAAATATGATTTTGGAATTGTGAACATATGATGTGAAACTGTGAATTGAATTTAAGATTCATCAACTTCCTAGACCATAATAATGAATACAGTATCAAGAAAACTATCTGGAGACAGTATAGAGTTTAGAGGCAGAAAACATGGATTCTAAAACTGCCTCTGCTTTTAATACATCTTAGGGAAGACACTCAACCATAACTTATATACCCATCTATTGAGTGACTATAACACCTGTCTTATATACTTAGAGGGATTATTGGGAGGCTTAAATGAAATAATACGTGTTATAATTTTTTAAGACACTATGCAATATAAAGTATCTCATCATGCTATGCATTTTGACTTAAGGATATTGATTGGCCCTGATTACGTATCATAATTATATTGTTTCAAAGTTTTATATTTACAGTTTGGGAGGATATGAGCAGAAATACAATAATAAACATCTGAAGTAGAGAAGCAGATAAGGAAAAGGGGTGCCAGAAGACACATTTCTCCTTTATATCCTGACTATTGCAGATTTAGAAAAAAAATAAATTCTTGAAAACAGTTCACTCCTTCAAAGTCACTAATATAAGGTCAGAAGTTTCCCTAAAGTTTGTTGTTAACATAAGCAATGGTAGCTATGGAATGTTTCAAATCCTAACATTTAGCCTGTTATTGTTGCTATAGAAACAGACCTTCAGACACTACATAGAATGAACCATATGTCATTCACTTTTTTTCCTAAAGATTTTCTCAGGAGAATATCCTAGAAAACTAGACTATGAAATAGGTGGAAAGATATGTCATGAAGCTCTTTGCTGGGCTGTGATTACAGAGTCTGGACGTTGTTTAATCAACAAACACATTTGTTCATGAGTTAAAAGGTGCCCCTGCATTGCCTTGAGGCACGGTCTTTGGAAAAACACAACTGCTGAGAACACAGCCATTCTCTTCTCTAGTCTCTGTAACAAGCTATGAGTTCAAAGGCTCATCAAGCACAGCCTTGAAACAGACAGCGTCTGATGTGCTTTCTTATTAGAATATATTATGATATTATATATTATTAATGTATTTTCAGAAATTTACAGACTGAAGATTTTAGTTATAGAAGTAGAATTTTGAGTTTCAGTCTATAGCAAAAAAAGTTTCCACAATGTTTTAAAATATCCCTTCATTGCATTGCTCATAAATAATATACATGTTCATTGTACAAAGCTTGAAAAACGAAAAAAATAGTTTTAAAAAGTTCCAGGTGATGCTAACCCCCATATATAACTACTGTCAATCTCATACATATTTTCACATACCTGAAATCAAATACGTAATTTTGTGTCCATGTTTTTCTACTTAGTCTTGAGGTTTTTCATTTAAAATAAAACCTCATTACCATATGATGCCAGATCTACTGTAATAAGAACAGTAGGATTTAAGAATATCAAATGCCAAATAATATATGCCTTTTTTCATTTCTGATTTTATTGGAATCCCCTCCCTTGGAGACGAAGATCCCGAGAAGAGAGAGTAGCAAAGAGGGTTTTCTGAAAGTTTATAGGAAGGAAAGGTTGAATCATAATGACCTTAGATTTCTTAATCTCTTACTGAATATCTAGGTTAGTTTAGCTTAATATCATATACATCTAATTTATTAATTCATATTCTTACCATCAAATCCATTGAAGATAATCATAAAAAATAAATGTAATAACTTGGTGAAATAATTTACTTCTTACTGGTTTTTGTTTCTTGGAATTAATTAAAGTTCATTCCAAACTAAAGTTAACTTTTAGATAATTCAGGTCACTAAAGTGAGAAAGAGGGTATTACTGCTTTCGGCCAATTATAGTTCTTTGACAATCTTAAGAGTTATCATATAGCCTTCAAGTTTGTCTACTCGACAACTGAGAAGCAGCCTTTGCCCTGAAAAAATTTGGCTGATTAATGGAGAATCATAGAATGTTACAAGGTCCGGCTACACATGGGGGAGATGAGATTTAACTAAATCCTGTTGATCTTAAGGATGCAATTAGATGAGCCTCCAGATCCATATTAATCTTAGTTATAGCTAAATTAAGATAACTGCACTTCATAGCTATGCTGTTTTAACAATAAAAACTTAAAGTAGGAAACATTGACTAAACAACTCAGTTATGAACAGCATATTGTAACATAGCCTAATAATCTCAATATCTGCATATTTACATATAAGTAAATATGGCTGCTGCATTTTCCAAAGTTACATTTGAAACTCCACAGAATGTATACATGCCTTAATTTGACGTCTTAGTTGGTTGTCTGCATGTGTACAAGTGAATATTTTTAATGGAGAATTAGCTATAGCTATTTTACAGCTAGGTATATAATTACACTATTCCATTTAACTCTCATATCAAAGGTAAGGAATACCCATTTTATAGGTAAAGAATATCCCATTTTACAGGGAAACTAAGTAAATTGCCCAAGTCTTATAGATAGCATACCCCTTTAAAAAATAATTTAGCTTAAGTAAATGTTTACATATGATTTTATTTAATCCAGGAGTGATATTGAAATATTTATATGATTTTATCGAAGTGGTGTGAAATATGATTTTTTTTTTTTTTTTGAGACTGCCAGGCTGGAGTGCAGTGGTGCGATCATAGCTCACTGCCACTTTTAATTCCTGGGCTCAAGCGACTCTCCTACCTCAGCCTCCAGAATCGCTGGGACTACAGGTATGTTTCACCATACCCATGTAATTTTTAATTTACCTTTTTAGCAGAGATGAGGTTAAAATATGATTATACACATTTCAGATAAACTTTAATTTTATAGTCCAAGTTACTCTACTTTTCAGATTTAGCACTTCTCTCTTATAAAGGCAAATGCTCAGGATGTGCTATTCTTCTTGTTTATATTTATTTGCTTGTATCTAGCAGGAGCCCAACAGTTTCTGATACATATTAATATAAATAGTAGTGACTTTTTTTTTATTTTTTGAGACAGAGTCTTGCTCTGTCCCCCAGGCTGGAGTGCAGTGGCGCAGTCTCGGCTCACTGCAAGCTCCGCCTCCCGGGTTCACACCATTCTCCTGCCTGAGCCTCTCCAAGTAGG
Source organism: Symphalangus syndactylus (assembly GCF_028878055.3). Lineage (NCBI taxonomy): Eukaryota > Metazoa > Chordata > Mammalia > Primates > Hylobatidae > Symphalangus > Symphalangus syndactylus. The sequence goes on along the minus strand of NC_072447.2, from coordinate 118,296,917 downwards.
TGGGACTACAGGCGCCCGCCACCACGCCCGGCTAATTTTTTTGTATTTTTAGTAGAGACGGGGTTTCACCATGGTCTTGATCTCCTGACCTCCTGATCCGCCCGCCTCGGCCTCCCAAAGTGCTGGGATTACAAGCATGAGCCACCGCGCCTGGCGTAGTGACCTTTTTTATTTCCATGATTGAGAAAGAAGAAGACAAATGTTTGGGTACTGTTATTATTCATTTTTCTATGAACAGGCTCTATGACAAGCGCATATTAGACTCATGCTCAAGTATGTTGCGAGTGAATACAACTGTTTCTATTTTTAAAGAAAAGATCATAATGTATTTGAATATTTAATTTTACTTTCCAATGAACTTCCGACTATGAATAATGCTAATGCCTCAGCCTATTACTGTGAATGCCAATTTCTTAAAAATAATAGTCCACATCAATAATGTGAATGATTACAGTATAATAATGCTAATGGTAAAAGAAATATTCTGCAAGTTTTATAGTACTTTGAAAGATTTATACATTAAGGAATATTACATATTTTCGAAGCCATCACAGATCAACTTAACAATTTAAATAAACACCATGTTGTTATACAAGTCAATCTTAGTGGAAATGTAAAAATAATTGAATTAAACGTTAAAGCAAATGTCAAACCCAAATCTTGTAGCAACATGTTACAAATCCAAATCTTGTGAGTTTTTCAATCTATTGATTAAAAACTGCAACCTATCAGTAACATAGCAAAATGCTCATTTCAATATTTGTCATTGAGATTAACAATAATTTTCACATAATTTGGAGATCAGCCATCTGGGATCTGAAAACAAGGCATATAACTATATTTCTATTTAATTGCTTTTGCCATTTTAATTCAATATTCATTTAAATTTATCTAAAATTGCTGAAATTTATTTGTAAAGAGTGATCCATAATTTTGGTGGAAAAAACATTTTGGGATATTTTCCTTCTGTTCTGTGTTTACCAATGGACATACATGAAAATTTGAATGTTAATCTCTGATTTCTCCCTCAATGTGTTAAGAACTGTGAAGAAATTGTTTTACAAAATGGAAACACATTAGATATATATTAATTAAAATTATTGACCCAAAATGTTTCACAAATCAAATGAATGACATAAGTGTGATGATGAGTCCAGTTCATGATTTACATGCCTATTCATAAAACCAAGAATAGATAATTCAGTGACAATAGCCAGTAACTTAAATATGAATGAACTTTAAGTCTATTCTTTATTCAGGTCTTTTCTTCAGCTAAACGCATACATTAATTATAAAACACTACTATAGCTAAAATAAACAAACTTTTTTGCTTTTGAATATTTTTTATTCAGGCAAACCGCCTAAAGGCAAACACATGGCTAAGTCATGATAATAGTCTATCGGTTTGCATATAGAGGATATTGATAATCTATCTGCCATAAATGTATACATTTAATGATAAATGTAATATATTGCATAAATTTGAGTTTTGGTAAATACATCTTCATTATAAACATTGAACTTACACTATCAGATTAGCAAAACCATAAAAAGTGTGTTACAGGCCGGGCGCGGTGGCTCACGCTTGTAATCCCAGCACTCTGGGAGGCCAAGGCGGGTGGATCACGAGGTCAGGAGATCGAGACCACGGTGAAACCCCGTCTCTACTAAAAATACAAAAAAAAAAAAAAATTAGCCGGGCGTGGTGGCGGGCGCCTGTAGTCCCAGCTACTCGGAGAGGCTGAGGCAGGAGAATGGCGTGAACCCAGGAGGCAGAGCTTGCAGTGAGCCGAGATTGAGCCACTGCACTCCAGCCTGGGTGAAAAAGCAAGACTCCATCTCGAAAAAAAAAAAAAAAAGTGTGTTGCTACATGCTAGGCTTGCCTAAAAATATCAATTCATTTTTAATTGCTTATTTCAGGATAAGAATGCATTTTGCATTTGGCCAAATGTCAATATAATGGTTACATAGTTAATAAAGACCAAATACAAAAAAGATGATTTTCTGAAGACAAAAATAGAAAACTTATGCAGTAAATTGCTAAAGGAGTTGCCTCAGAATTGCTACTTTTTTTTTTTTTTTTTTTTGAGACAGAGTCTCACTCTGTTGCTCAAGCTGGAGTGCAGTGGCACGATCTAGGTTCATTGCAACCTCTGCCTCCCACATTCAAGTAATTCTCCTGCCTAAGCCTCCCAAATAGCTGGGATTACAGGCACCTGCCACCACACCCAGCTAATTTTTTTGTATTTTTAGTACAGACGAGGTTTCACCATGTTGGCCAGGCTGACTTTGAACTCCTGATCTTGGATGATCCACCTGCCTCAGCCTCCCAAAGTGCTGGGATTACAGGCGTGAGCCACTGAGCCCGGCCAAGTAAGCCCTTGTCCAGCTAATTTCTGTATTTTTGTAGAGACAGGGTTTCACCATGTTGGCCAGGCTGGTCTCAAACTCCTCACTTCAAGTGAACCTCCCGCCTTGGCCTCCCAAAGTGCTAGGATTATAGAGGTGTGAACCACCACGTCTGGCAGCATTGCTACTTTTAAGCTGTGTGATCTGAGGCCAATTATTTAACTTCTCTGTGATTGTTTCCTCATCTTTTAAATGAGGGTATGAACAAAACTTATTGTAAATAGTTGTTGTATGGAGACAGTGAAAAATGCATACAGTACTTTCAGAATAATGCTGGATACATAATGTCTAATGAATGTTAGCTGTTATAAGTATAAAACACCCCTAGTATATTGTGTAAAAGTACTCTTTTAACTTAGTGCTTAAAAGATAGAAATGAGAGACGGAGTCTCGCTGTGTTGCCAGGCTGGAGTGCAGTGGGCAATCTCGGCTCACTGCAACCTCCGACTCCCTGGTTCAAGCAATTTTCCTGCCTCAGCCTCCTGAGTAGCTGGGATTACAGGCACGCCCCACCACTCTTAATGGTAATAAGCTTAATTTGTTCAACATCCTGGTTCGCTGGCTTGCCTGATGATTATTATGCTCAGTTAAATGATTCACAATTCATATGATCATCACAATTCTAATAGACGAAGGGGGCTCAGTAAGAGTTTGGGTACTGTTATGTAAATCAAAAGGGAATTAGGCTTTATGAAGTTTTTCTTCTCCAATGAAAAAGCTCTAATGTACCAATCTGCTCATCGAATTAAAGTAATACTTCACATTCTGAGAAAACTTTATTACCAGCAAATTATTGTGTGTATATGGTTCTTAGATTAATTGGTAAGATAAAAGCCAGCCTATGATTGCTATCCTTTTTTCAGTTTCTATGACATATTACTTATTACATGAACTTTAGAAAAGAAGCTGTTGATAGAAAATGCAATGAAAAAGACTAATTAGTCCCATTCTCCCCTGTATAAAAAAAACTGACACAAGTATAGAACATATATCATAGACAGTATTGTATAACACATGTATCTTTACTTTTGACCTCCGTAAATCATTTGAAAGAAAGTATCTATTCCTGCCTTGGTATGTCAACAGTGCCACCACCCTACGAAAATCACTTATTTCCAAAATGATCTGAACTATATACATATGTTATATATATTACATTGTATATATTATATTATTTACATACGCACACATTTTAGTTGAAGTAGAAGTTAATTTTTGGCCCTAAGTATCTAACACTTACTTGAAATATCTAATAATCCCAAGGAAAAACTGTGGCTATATAATCTCTCTTCCATTTTGTGCTTTAGATCCTCCAAAGCAGGAGGGTTATGTAAGAGCATGTTTATGAAATATTACAGGTAAAGAAAATAATTCTTGGTTCCCATTTTGGTAACACCAGATTTAAAGAATATGCAAGAAGATAATATATGGAATAGAATTTACTTATTGGGGCACATACTGTAATACCTATTTTTATTTCCCTGTCTATGCTTTTTCAGGTTCTACACCCACTTATCTTGAATTTATATCTAGCCATAAATACAATTTTTAAAATAATTATAGAATTTTGGAGCTTTGGAGGATGGCTTCCCTCACAGCATCTCTAAGAGCTAAATAAAAATTTTAAAACAAAAATATGTGGGTGATGCACAAATGTAGATCAGAATATTTATCCTATTGAATTGGGATGATTAGTCATTAATTTCAAATATTCTTAAGACATGTTCTTAAAGTGCCCTCAAGCCTATTGTGTAAAGCTCTTACTGAAATAGTTTCAAGCTAAAAGGAGAACAGATCAGGCATCTATGCTAGGAGGATAAACTCATAAATAGTCTCACTTTAGAAACAATATAGTCTACAAAGGAAGACATGCTAAGAAAGAAAAAGTGGCAGGACTTGTCATTGAGAGTCTATTATATCCAAACACTTCCATTTTTTACTTGACTTAGTAAATCAAAGGTATATTTGTGTTGTGGGTATATACATCTATTTTTCTTCAATATCAATGAAACAGATGTTTTTGTATGTACTTTCTCTTCCAAGACATGGGCAGATACAGGTGATAATTTTTACCATGTTTAGAAGAAAGTAATTTTTACCATACATAAGAAGAAAGTATGGGCCGGGCACGGTGGCTCACACTTGTAATCCCAGCACTTTGGGAGGCCGAGGCGGGTGGATCACGAGGTCAGGAGATCCAGACCACAGTGAAACCCCGTCTCTACTAAAAATACAAAAAATTAGCCGGGCGTGGTGGCGGGCGCCTGTAGTCCCAGCTACTCGGAGAGGCTGAGGCAGGAGAATGGCGTGAACCCGGGAGGCGGAGCTTGCAGTGAGCCGAGATTGCGCCACTGCACTCCAGCCTGGGCGACAGAGCGAGACTCCGTCTCAAAAAAAAAAAAAAAAAAAAAAAAGAAGAAAGTATGTAAGTGGATTTTGTTAAAATAACTTTAATGCAAGCATTAAATGAGTCTGTAGATTTCTAGAAATGTTTAAATAGTTAATAAATATATCCTTGCCTTTCAGTAAAGGTCATGTTTCTGGCTCGTAATCAGGACACACATTCTGACTTCTATAACTGACTTGGATTTGTGAAACACATTTGGAAGAGGGTCTGTGCACAATCTGGGCTCACAGGAAAAACTAATTGAGTACAATTTAGTTCCTTAGCTTCCTAGAAATCATTGTTACATGTGACTTCAATGCCACCCAGTTCCACAGCTTCAATTCTACCCTCCATAGCCTCAACATGTCATAAATCACTTAAACATTCTCATACACTTTCAAAGTTCAGCAAATTAGTACTTTTGTCATTTATTTTAGGCTTCTCAAAATATAGTCAGTATATATTTTGTAAGACACTGGTAGCAAAGAGTAAGCGTTGAGTGTTGAGATGATCAATAGCAAAGATACAATAAGCTAATGATAATTCAATTGTTTATGTCAGATTACAAGTACCTAATGTATCTAGTACCCAATACTAAAAAACAAACAAAAACACGTAACTATGGAAACCTCTTTTCGAAAATTTATTTAAGTCCTGTTTTTGATGTCTCAGGGAAACAATAAGACAGAAACCAAGCATCCTCTAACAGAGAACAAAATTAGAGCTCTGCATAAATAATTTTTATTGTTTTTCTCTAAGGTATTTTTTGTTAAAAAACAACTGATACTATAAAAAATAGTTTTTAAGATTAGCCTATAATCTAGTACTTAAATTTGTTGCTTATAGGTTTGAATATAATAAGGTCCTTAGAATGTGATACTATGTTTCCCTCATTTTGATAGTGCCCAGAGTTCCCTTAAAATTCAAGAAGCAAACAAATGATTACGAGGTCAATGATTCTGATAATTCATAGACTACAGGATGTTACAAAATATAGTAGAAAATGAATATAATGCAAGGTTGTTTGTAAGGCAGTTCTGTTATCTATGTCACTGCTACAGTTGCTAAGTAATATTTTAACTAAAAAAAATTAAAAGATTATTCAAGACAAGCATAGGGAAGTAACTTAGAGTACATTTCCTGAGATTTCCCTATTGAATTTAAAGATCCAATATTGCTATTTATTGAATTTAAAATATTTTTAAATTATTTTCAAAACATTTTAAAAGTGACTATACAATGGATTATACTTAAAAGAAAAAAGTCATGTGTATGAATTAGGGAAGATCTGATATAAATGGCCTTAAAAATCAAGTCAAGAAAGAAAAAAAAGTGAGTGTTCAACTACTTATGTAAATAACCAAACACAAAGCTCATTATCTTGAATCTTCTCAATGTTATTACAAAATCTAAAATGTAACTTTTGCTCAGAACTCAAGTTCTCTATTCATTGTACATAATATGGCACTTTGGCAACATTAATATGACAAAATTAGACAATCATAAAGAAAAATAAGATAATTTTTAGAAAGAAAGGTTGTTCTCATAGTTTTTTAAAACTATATCTTAAATACTCAGGTTGATTTTCAATTCAGTTTCTCTAGAAAATTATTTTTGTGATGATTGCACCTTATTATTTTTCGCAACATTCCTCAAAACTATCCCTGAAGGTTGGTTACCTATATTTATTCCATTTCATACAGAGACAGTTGAAGCAAAGAAAGCAAGCTCAGAACATAGTTGACTTCAAAATGTACAATTGTAGTTTGTGTTTGCAATCTTTTTAGCAGCTAATATGTTGCTTTCTCTACTATCACTGTGGATCTTTTTTCAGCAGCATGACACGAGAAAGCACATCTTTTCATAAACAGGTTCTGGTTCTAGATATAATTTGGTTGCAAATGATAAAGATGGAAGAGAGGCAGTATCATACCAGAGAGATAAAAAATAAATTTTAAGAAGAAAAACCTCTCTTAAAGAGATAATAATGGAGAAAGTGGGCTTTAATTTCCTACAAGGGTATACCTGCGAAAAAGAAGACATATCAACAACTAACCAAATACAGTTGATCCCTGAATAACATGGGTTTGAACTGCTCAAGTCCACTTATGCACAGATTTTTTTTCAAAAAACTTTACACCAAGTATTCCTGCCTCCCCTTCCACTTCCTCCACTATTTCTACCTCTGCCACCCCTGAGACAGAGAGGCCAACTCCTTCTCTTCCTCCTCCTCCTCAGCCCACTCAATGAAAAGATGATGAGAATGAAGAGCTTTATGATGATCCACTTCCACTTAATGAATAGCAAATATATTTTTTCTTATGATTTTCTTAACAACATTTTCTTTTCCCTAGCTTACTTTATTGTAAGAATCCAGTACATAATCCATATAACACAGAAAACATTTGTTAATCAACTGTTTATAATATCAGTAACTCTTCCAGTCACAATAGGCTATTAGTAGTTAAGGTTTTGTGGTGTCAAAAGTTATATGCAGATTTTCAACTGCACAGGGTTCATTACGCTGAACGCCCTCGTTGTTCAAGGGCCAACTGTATTTAAATTGTAACTCTGTTAAACAAAAATTATGCGAGTCCATTGTTTTGGATTTAGCTACTGCAGTTGGCCCTAAAGAGCAGATGGAACAAAAATGGAGTCAATCGTGTCAAAGGCCAAATAATCAAACTGAAACTCTAAGGAAGCAGACAGATCCTGAAACAGATCAGTTTTTCTTGAAAACAGGATACTTCCAATCCTACCTGAGTCAGTGTAATAAGGAGGTCTCCTCTGCTTAAACCCTTAACAAAAAAAAGTAACCTGAAGCAAGCTGACATTAACCAATCAGTCTTTTTTCTATTGTTCTGTTACCCTGTACCCCCTTACAAAACTCACTGTTCTGCCATTGCACAGTGGGAGTGCTTGTTCTATTTGCGATACATGAATGAGAAGGAGAGTCAACTAGATCTAGAACTAAATTTGTTATAATTCTGTCTTTTGATATCTCAAACAAGCTGTTACAAAATTAACCAAAAATTTACATGAACATCAACAGTATGAAACTGAGAAATTTTGACATTTTCGAAAATTCCACCTTAAGTTACAGAACAGCTTGAAGCACTTGGATAAAGTGATTCTGTTGGTGGGAATGTTAATTAGTTCAGCCACTGTGGAAGACAGTGTGGCAATTCCTCAAAGGCCTAAGGACAGAAATCCCCTTTGGCCCAGCAATCCCATTACTGGGTATATACCCAAATGAATACAGATTGTTCTATTATAAAGACACATGCACACATATGTCCGCTGTAGCAATATCCATAATAGCAAAGACATGGAATCAACCTAAATGCCTGTCAGTGATAGACTGGATAAAGTAAATGTGGTACATAGACACCATGGAATACTATGAAGCCATAAAAAGGAATGAGATCATATCCTTTGCAGGGACATGGATGGAGCTTGAAGCCATTTTCCTCAGCAAACTAATGCAGATACAGAAAACCAAAACACTGCATGTTCTCACTTATAAGTGGCAGCTGAAAGATGAGAACACATGGACACATGGGTGGAAACAACACACACTGGAGTCTGGAGGTGGGGAAGGATGAGAGAAAGCATCCGGAAGAATAGCTAGTATATGCTGGGCTTAATACCTAGGTGATGGGTTGATCTATGCGGCAAACCACCATAGCACATATTTGCATATGTGTCAGGCCTCTGAGCCCAAGCCAAGCCATCGCATCCCCTGTGACTTGCACATATACACCCAGATGGCCTGAAGTAACCGAAGAATCACAAAAGAAGTGAATATGCCCTGCCCCACCTTAACTGATGACACTCCACCACAAAAGAAGTGTAAATGGCCGGTCCTTGCCTTAAGTGATGACATTACCTTGTGAAAGTCCTTTTCCTGGCTCATCCTGGCTCAAAAAGCACCCCCACTGAGCACCTTGTGACCCCCACTCCTGCCCGCCAGAGAACAAACACCCTTTGACTGGAATTTTCCTTTACCTACCCAAATCCTATAAAACAGCCCCACTCTTATCTCCCTTCGCTGACTCTCTTTTTGGACTCAGCCCACCTGCACCCAGATGAAATAAACAGCTTTATTGCTCACACAAAGCCTGTTTGGTGGTCTCTTCACACGGACGTGCATGAAATTTGGTGCCATGACTCGGATCGGGGGACCTCCCTTGGAAGATCAATCCCCTTTCCTCCTGTTCTTTGCTCCGTGAAAAAGATCCACCTACGACCTCAGGTCCTCAGACCCACCAACCCAAGGAACATTTCACCAATTTTAAATCAGGTAAGCGGCCCCTTCTTACTCTCTTCTCCAACCTCTCTCACTATCCCTCAACCACTTTCTCCTTTCCACTCTTTAAACTCTCCCTTCTCTTAATTTCCATTCCTTTCATTTTCTGGTAGAGACAAAGGAAACACATTTTATCCGTGGACCCAAAACTCCAGTGCCGGTCACGGACTGGGAAGGCAGCCTTCCCTTGGTGTTTAATCATTGCAGGGATGCCTCTCTGATTATTCACTCATGTTTCAGAGGTGTCAGACCATGCAGGGATGCCTGCCTTGGTCCTTCACCCTTAGCGGCAAGTCCCGCTTTCCTGGGGCAGGGGCAAGTACCCCTCAACCCCTTCTCCTTCACCCTTAGCAGCAAGTCCCGCTTTTCCATTCCTCCTTCTTCTCCCTTAGACTGTGTTCTTAAGAACTTAAAACCTCTTCAACTCTCACCTGACCTAAAATCTAAGCATCTTATTTTCTTCTGCAATGCCGCTTGACCCCAATACAAACTCGACAGTAGTTCCAAATAGCAGGAAAACAGCACTTTCAATTTTTCCATCCTACAAGATCTAAATAATTCTTGTCGTAAAATAGGCAAATGGTCTGAGGTGCCTGACATCCAGGCATTCTTTTACACATCAGTCCCTTTCTAGTCTCTGTTCCCAATGCAACTCATCCCAAATCTTCCTCCTTTCCCTCCCACCTGTCCCCTCAGTCCCAACCCCAAGCGTTGCTGAGTCTTTCTAATCTTCCTTTTCTACAGACTCATCTGACATCTCCCCTCCTCGCCAGGCCGAGCTAGGTCCCAATTCTTCCTCAGCCTCTGCTCCTCCACCCTATAATCCTTTTATCACCTCCCCTCCTCACACCTGGCCCAGCTTACAGTTTCGTTCCATGACTAGCCCTCCCCCACCTGCCCAGCAATTTATTCTTAAAAAGGTGGCTAGAGCTAAAAGCATAGTCAAGGTTAATGCTCCTTTTTCTTTATCCCAAATCAGATAGTGTTTAGGCTCTTTTTCATCAAATATAAAAATGCAGCCCAGTCCATGGCTCGTTTGGCAGCAACCCTGAGATGCTTTACAGCCCTAGACCCTAAAAAGTCAAAAGGCCGTCTTATTCTCAATATACATTTTATTACCTAATCCACTCCCGACATTAACCTCCAAAAATTGGAATCTGGCCCTCAAACCCCACAACAGGACTTAATTAACCTCACCTTCAAGGTGTACAATAATAAAACAAAAAGTTGCAATTCCTTGCCTCCACTGTGAGACAAACCCCAGCCACATCTCCAGCACACAAGAACTTCCAAACGCCTGAACCGCAGCAGCTAGGCGTTCCTCCAGAACCTCCTCCCCCAGGAGCTTGCTACACGTGCCGGAAATCTGGCCACTAGGCCAAGGAATGCCCACAGCCTGGGATTCCTCCTAAGACATGTCCCATCTATGCAGGACCCCACTGGAAATCGGACTGTTCAACTCACCTGGTAACCACTTCCAGAGCCCCTGGAACTCTGGCCCAAGGCTGACTCCTTCCCAGATCTTCTCGGCTTAGCGGCTGAAGACTGACGCTGCCCCATCACCTCAGAAGCCTCCTAGACAATCATGGATGCCGAGCTTCAGGTAACTCTCACAATGGAAGGTAAGCCCGTCCCCTTCTTAATCAATATGGAGACTACCCACTCCACATTACCTTCTTTTCAAGGGCCTGTTTCCCTTGCCTCCGTAACTGTTGTAGGCATTCACGGCCAGGCTTCTAAACCTCATAAAACTCCCCAACTCTGGTGCCAACTTAGATAATACTCTTTTAAGCACTCCTTTTTAGTTATCCCCACCTGCCCAGTTCCCTTATTAGGCTGAGACACTTTAACTAAATTATCTGCTTCCCTGACTATTCCTGGACTACAGCCACATTTCATTGCCGCCCTTCTCCCCAACCCAAAGCCTCCTTCACATCCTCCTCTTGTATCCCCCCACCTTAACCCACAAGTATAAGATACCTCTACTCCCTCCTTGGCGACCGATCATGCACCCCTTACCATCTCATTAAAACCTAATCACCCTTACCCCACTCAATGCCAATATCCCATCACGCAGCACGCTTTAAAAAGATTAAAGCCTGTTATCACTCACCTGCTACAGCATGGCCTTTTAAAGCCTATAAACTCTCCTTACAATTCCCCCATTTCACCTGTCCTAAAACCAGACAAGCCTTACAAGTTAGTTCAGGATCTGCGCCTAATCAACCAAATTGTTTTGCCTATCCACCCCGTAGTGCCAAACCCATATACTCTCTTATCCTCAATACCTCCCTCCACAATCTATTATTCTGTTCTAGATCTCAAACATGCTTTCTTTACTATCCCTTTGCACCCGTCATCCCAGCCTTTCTTCGCTTTCACTTGGACTGACCCTGACACCCATCAGGCTCAGCAAATTACCTGGGCTATACTGCCGCAAGCCTTCACAGACAGACCCCATTACTTCAGTCAAGCCCAAATTTCATCCTCATCTGTTACTTATCTCAGCATAATTCTCACAAAAACACACGTGCTCTCCCTGCTGATCGTGTCCAATTAATCTCCCAAACCTCAATCCCTTACAAAACAACAACTCCTTTCCTTCCTAGGCATGGTTAGTGCGGTCAGAATTCTTACACAAGAGCCAGGACTGCACCCTGTAGCCTTTCTGTCCAAACAACTTGACCTCAGTGTTTTAGCCTAGCCCTCATGTCTGCGTGCAGCAGCTGCCGCTGCTTTAATACTTTTAGAGGCCCTCAAAATCACAAACTATGCTCAACTCACTCTCTACATTTCTCATAACTTCCAAAATCTATTTTCTTCCTCATACCTGATGCATATACTTTCTGCTCCCTGGCTCCTTCAGCTGTACTCACTCTTAATGTTAAGTCCCACCATTACCATTGTTCCTGGCCCGGACTTCAATCCAACCTCCCACATTATTCCAGATACCACACCTGACCCTCATGACTGCATCTCTCTGATCCACCTGACGTTCATCCCATTTCCCTACATTTCCTTCTTCCCTGTTTCTCACCCTGATCACGCTTGATTTATTGATGGCAGTTCCACCAGGCCTAATCACCACAAACCAGCAAAGGCAGGCTATGCTATAGTACAAGCCACTAGCCTGCCTCTTAGAACCTCTCATTTTCTTTCCATCGTGGGAATCTATCCTCAAGGAAATAACTTCTCAGTGTTCCATCTGCTATTCTACTACTCCTCAGGGATTATTCAGGCCCCCTCCCTTCCCTACACATCAAGCTTGAAGATTTGCCCCCACCCAGGACTGGCAAATTAGCGTTACTCAACATGCCCCGAGTCAGATAACTAAAATACCTCTTAGTCTAAGTAGACACTTTCACTGGATAAGTAGAGGCCTTTCCTACAGGGTCTGAGAAGGCCACCGCAGTCATTTCTTCCCTTCTGTCAGACATAATTCCTCAGTTTAGCCTTCCCACCTCTATACAGTCTGATAACAGACTAGCCTTTGTTAGTCAAATCAGCCAAGCAGTTTTTCAGGCTCTTAGTATTCAGCAAAACCTTTATATCCCTCTGTCTTCAGGAAAAGTAAAATGGACTAAAGATCTTTTAAAAACACACCTCACCAAGCTCAGCCACCAACTTAAAAAGGACTAGACAATACTTTTATCACCTTCGCTTCTCAGAATTCAGGCCTGTCCTCAGAATGCTACAAGGTACAGCCCATTTAAGCTCCTGTATAGACGCTCCTTTTTATTACGCCCCAGTCTGATTTCAGACACCAGACCAACTTAGACTGTGCCCCAAAAAACTTGTCATCCCTACTGTCTTCTGTCTAGTCATACTCCTATTCACGGTTCTCAACTACTCATACATGCCCTGCTCTTGTTTACACAGCCGGTTTACACTGTTTCTCCAAGCCATCACAGCTGATACCTCCTCGTGCTATCCCCAAACTGACACTCTTAGCTCTTGAAGTAAATAATCTTTGCCGGCAGGACTATGCTGAATCTCCTTAGGCTAATCAGATGTCCTAGGTCCTCCCAATTCTTAGGCCTTTAATACCTGTTTTTCTCCTTCTCTTATTCCATTTAGTTTTTCAATTCATACAAAACCGTATCCAGGCCATCACCAATAATTCTACACAAGTGTTTCTTCTAACAACCCCACAATATCACCCCTTACCACAAAATCTTCCTTCAGCTTAATCTTTCCCACTCGAGGTTCCCACACCACCCCTAATCCCGCTTGAAGCAGCCCTGAGAAACATCGTCCATTCTCTCTCCATACCACCCCCCAAAAATTTTCGCCGCCCCAACACTTCAACGCTATTTTGTTTTATTTTTCTTATTAATATAAGAAGGCAGGAATGTCAGGCCTCTGAGCCCAAGCCAAGCCATAGCATCCCCTGTGACTTGTACATATACGCCCAGATGGCCTGAAGTAACTGAAGAATCACAAAAGAAGTGAAAATGCCCTGCCCCGCCTTAACTGATGACATTCCACCACAAAAGAAGTGTAAATGGCCGGTCCTTGCCTTAAGTGATGACATTACCTTGTGAAAGTCCTTTTCCTGGCTCATCCTGGCTCAAAAAGCTCCCCCACTGAGCACCTTGCAACCCCCACTCCTGCCTGCCAGAGAAAAATGCCCCTTTTTCCTTTACCTACCTAAATCCTATAAAACGGCCCCACCCCTATCTCCCTTCGCTGACTCTCTTTTTGGACTCAGCCCACCTGCACCCAGGTGAAATAAACAGCTTTATTGCTCACACAAAGCCTGTTTGGTGGTCTCTTCACACGGACGCGCATGAAAATGTGTAAGAAACTTGCAAATCCTGCACATGTACCCTAGAGCTTAAAAATAAAAGTTGATGGCCGGGCGCAGTGGCTCACGCCTGTAATCCCAGCACTTTGGGAGGCCGAGGCGGGCGGATCACGAGGTCAGGAGATTGAGACCATCTTGGCTAACGTGGTGAAACCCTGTCTTTACTAAAAATACAAAAAATAAGCCAGGCGTGATGGTGGGCGCCTGTAGTCCCAGCTGCTCGGGAGGCTGAGGCAGGAGAATGGCGTGAACTCAGAATGTGGAGCTTGCAGTGAGCCCAGATTGCGCCACTGCACTCCAGCCTGGGCGACAGAGGAGACTCTGCCTTAAAAAAATAAAAAATTTAAAAATTTAAAAAAGTAAAAGTTGAGGAAAAAACAATAAAGTCAGGTGATTTTCACAACCAATGGCAGCCATAGTGATTGTGGTAGGAGAATAAAATCTTTACTGCTGAATGTTAAAACTTTGCACGGGTATATGTCAGATGGAAAAAGAGACACCTAGTATAGTCCTCACTGATACTATGATTTGCTGGGACTTTTACCAGATGCAAAGTACTGGTCTTTTGCAAATAATCTTCTGAGCCTTCACTCCTGTCAGCCTTCTTCACAAGCTAAACTATTTAGTGGAAATGATCTCGTCAGAATTATTCCTGCTGGTTACTATTAACACATTATGAGATTGCCTGCACTGCCCTCACCCCCGCAGTCTAGTCTATTTCCTCTTCCTGCTGAGACAAAGATCCTACCTATTCTTTCAGTTCAAGAGACAAAAATGCATAAAAGGTAAGTGGATTTATTACCTCTGGAGAAAGGGCAACCTGGTAAATAAATAATTAAAAGCAAACATAGAGTTGGAAACGCATTTCCCTCGCTCAGCGGTGGCTAAATTTGGAAAACAGCCCTGCTGTTTCAGAGCTCTTAGCATCATATAAAATCAATCCACCAAAAACAAAAGCAAAACAAAAAACCTTTACAGGGAGATAAAAATAATTTTTATCAAGTGTGTGTTTGGTTTTTGTTTGATCGTTTGAAAGCTTTTTAATTTTTTATTTTGCAAGAATAAATGCCAGTTAGTTATGATTTCCTTCTTGGCATATTTTTGCTCAAAGCTTCATAAGTCATGTGACTATAATCCTATATAGAGATTTTTAACATTTAAATTTTAATATTTTAATTTCTTTCATTTTTTATTTAAAAATCCAGGTCAATGCACATTTCCTATCATACCATCCTGCTTATTATCCCCTCTCCACAATGAAACAGTGCTGAACATGTTGCTGGAACGAATACACTAAGTATTTCATTAGGTTCTATAGGCAATTGTTGACTACTGATTAGGAATCCGTACAGTTCTAGTTACTATGGGAGATACAAACAAACAAACAAAAAGAGGTAATAGTTGATGAAAGAGAGCTTACAGTCTAATTGGGAAGGTGAGACCTATGGTACTTCAAGAACTAAGTTGGGTTCTTTGGAATAGATTCCATCAAGCAAATCCATGATTAGCACATGGTACTTATAATAATACACCTATTTATAATAATACACCTAAATACACCTATTTCTTTCTCTGTTATACAGCACTGAGTACTCTGTCAATGGATTTAGCCACTGTTTTAAAACTTGGGGCATTTACATTAGACATAATTTTCTCTTACTTACACAAGTACTTTAAAATCAAGGGCAATACTATTGTATACATTTTTTTTTAAGGATTATTTTTCCCCTTACTCTATGTTTCCTCATTTATTTACAACATAAAATAGATATATTGTCTGATTCACTGATAATTTCAAAATGAATAAGAAGCCATCTCCTGGCAAGATTAGTAGTGTTTATTACACTACATGAATTATTATCAGTGAAAGGAGAAGTTATCGGTCCCTTTAATGCATAATGGATTCTGCATGTGTCTGCACAGTCATTTAGAAAAAAAAAAGTGTATTTCATTGTATTGTAAAACCCTTGGGATATATTATATGTGCAAATACCTAGAGGATATTTTCAAATAATTTATTCATCTTAAGGCTTGATTATATTTCAAGTCCTAAATCAAGGGAACAATTTCTTTTTCTGTGTTTGTGATCTACATCTTGGTGTGTGTGTGTGTTGGTAGGTAAACAGAGAAACACCACATACTGTATTACTTCAAATAGATTTAAAGTTGTGAATGTATTTGCATATGAAAGAAATTAACTGAAGTTTAGAGGAGTTTACTGGATTTTATAGTTTCTTCCAGTAAAAGAAACATCATGTAATTTTATAATAATAATATCATTATAAACAAAATTAAGTGAAATATTCAGTAACCCTATACCTGTATAAACATTCTCTCTTATTAGTATAAGTGTGAAATTAAGAAGTATTATATGAAGTACTTAAGCAATTGGTTATTTAAAAAAGGCAGCCTTTTCATCTTGTATTCCTACCAAATATTGAAAAACTCTGCCATTATTTTACTTCAGCATTTGTTTTAGCCCCAAATAAAAAGACAATTGCCAATAGAGAGCAATCAATGTAGAATGAAATAACATATTGACTGTGTAATACATACAAATGTATTGCACATGTTTAAAGACTTTGAAATGGCTAACCAGTTGGCAGCAAGATTCTATTTGAAAGGGCTAACAAGTAGAATAATATAGCTTTGGAAGTTAATTTGCAAATTAAACCTTAAAAGAGCGGGACCTAGGAAACATAAGACTTGCTTGTTATGTGTGTTTTCATGGCAGATTTAAATGAAAGTCAAGAACAAAACCACAGTTGGGTATTACACAGTAGTGGCCCCTGAAATGCTCAAGGATTTGAGATCTCTGGATGCCAAAAGGAGGTCAGAATGCAGATGGATAGGTGCCAAAATAGTTATTTATAGATTTCCAGGCCAGGCACAGTGGGTCACGCTTGTAATCCCAGCACTTTGGGAGGCTGACGCAAGTGGATTACTTGAGGTCAGGAGTTTGAGACCAGCCTGGCCAACATAGTGAAACCCCATCTCTACTAAAAATATGAAAATTAGCCAGGTGTCATTACTAGCTGACATTCTGGAGTAAAAATAAATTTTACCTCATAACATATATACCATCATTTCCCTTAAAACGTGTTCCTTTTTGGAATGGTTTATTGGATATTATAGTTTTTTTTTTTTTTTACAAGTTCACTCATAGTGTTCAAATTAATTAGCAAAACAATTATTGTGTATTTACGTGGCCTCAGCCTCCCGAGTAGCTGGGACTGCAGGCGCCCACCACCACGGTGGTATTTTTAGTAGAGATGGGGTTTCACTGTGTTAGCCAGGATGGTTTCGATCTCCTGACCTTGTGATCCACCCTTCTCGGCCTCCCAAAGTGCTGGGATTACAGGCGTGAGCCACCGCACCCAGCCAACTTTTCTATTCAAACCAGATAATGCATCACTCTACTTCCGAAGGCAAGAAACATACTTCCAGGGTCACTTTAAAAATAGATGCTTGCTTGGGCCTGTGGCCAAAGTTAGGGAGGCATGAGTTAGCCTGAAAGCTTAGGGGAGGGGAATACTTATTTGACTATTAACTTCTAACAACTAACAAGATCCACCCTAAATGAACCATATTTGCAGAGATATCCCAATCAGTATATGAGTGTATAAATAATCTTAAATAGAATACACAACTTTGGGGTTTACAGAATTATCTAAAAGAGACTTGCTACCGGTTTAGAGGCCACAAACATTCAAAATATAATATAGCACCATTCACTATAATTTGGTAACATTAATGACTTCTTAAGCTATTAAATATTTGACAGTATACCTTATTCACTGATACATGTAATTTCAAACACATAGAAATCCTAAAAAGGGCATTTTATTTCAAATCTATTATAAAGATTCTCAGTGTGCAATATTGAAGGTTAAGTTTAAAATAAAGTAAAATATAGTAATAGTAATTAAAAATCATGTGCAATTTTATGCACCAGATGAATTAGTAAAATATGGATTGGAAAGTCACAAAGAAATACAACTCAATGGAAATAATACCATTTAGAGATAATCATGTAAATGCAAAGTTTCTATGGCTGCAAATGGTTGTGTTGTGTTCTAATTAGCAATTTTGGAGGAGTAAAAATGAAAACAGATAATGGACTTGTAATAAAGTCAATAAACAGTCCATGGTGGAGTAGAATACATTTATTGCTGAATGCATAGGAAAGACTTTTTCAAGATTCTTGTTTCTCCTAATAATGAATTGACAGGGAAATAAAAATGTTTTATGTTTGGAAAACAAGAATGAGTAAGAGAATCTGTAAGTTAAAAATTCCGGAGTTACAAACTCAGCCTTGATTTGCTTTAAACAAGTCATGAATAATGATTTGAATCTTAGAAGGTAAAACTACATGTTCCTATTCTTCAAGCTGGCATACTGGTTATTATGATCTCACTGTGTATCTGTGGCATTAAAGATACCGACATGTGGTTAAAAAGTCCATTAAATAGATACACCGATTTTACTACATATGTAAATTCACTTCTTATCTATATAACATCTCAAATTCATTATATCATTTGATAAAGCCTGTGTTATGGAAGGTGCAGACGGTATTTCTGCCTTTTTGTTTGTTTGCTTATTTACTTCTTATTTTAAAATAATTTTGGACTTAGAGAAAAATTGTAAAAACAGTGGAGAGTACCTGTACACTCTTCACTCAGTTCCCCCAGTATTTTATATAATCATAAACAAATGATCAAAACCAGGAAATTATCATTGGCAGATAACTATTAACTAAACTATAAACCTCACTTGAATTTCATCAGTTTTTTTTCTAGTCCGGTATTCATTCCAGGATCCTATATTTCTAGTCAATATATTACAATGTATTGACTATATTGTATTTAGTTGTTGTTTCTCCTGAATGTTGACTATATTGTATATAGTTGTCCTATATTGTATTTAGTTGTTGTTTCTCCTTAATCTCTTCCAACATTTGACAGTTTGGCAGCCTCCCCTTGTATTTCATAACCTTGATTTTTTAATGAGTACTGGCCAATTATTTTGTATAATGTTTCAGTTTGGGTTTGTCTGATGATTAGACTGAAGTTATTCTTTTTTGCAGGGGCAAGAATACTACAGAAGTGATGCTGTATTCTTCTCAATGCATTATATGATGGTGAGGAGATGGGGGGAGCATAAAAACTGTCACTATGTTATAACCTTGATTACTTGGTTAAAGTGAAGTCTGCTGATTATTCTTCTATGATGCTACATTAGCCTCTTTGTAATTGATATGGTTTGGCTGTATCCTTACCCAAATCTCATCTTGAATTGTAGTTCCCATAATCCCTGTGTTGTGGGAGGGATCCGGTGGGAAGTAACTGAATCATAGGGGTAGTTACCCCCATGTTGCTGTTCTTGTGATAGTGAGTGAGTTCTCACAAGATCTGATGGTTTTTTAAGGGGCTTCTCCCCTTTTTGCTCTGCACTTCTCTCTCCTGCCAGCACGTGAAGAAGGACGTGTTTGCTTCACTTTCCACCATGATTGTAAGTTTCCTGAGGCCTCCCCAGCCATGTGGAACTGAGTCAATTAAACCTCTTTCCTTCATAAATTACCCAGTCTGGGGTTTGTCTTTATTAGTAGCATGAGAACAAACTAATACAGTAATCAAATAGATAACTTGAGGGAGATATTTTGAAACTATGTTAATACCCTGTTTATCCTAAAACTTTTGCCCCCCTTATTTTAGCACATATTAGTGGACTTGGCCTGAAACAACAATGGTTACTGTGTGTTTGCCTGATGGTGATTTTGTATTTCCCTATTTGTGTCTACATTTATTAACTGGAATTTTTCTGTACGGCAGAGTTATCCCTCCTCTCCCCCTTTATATGCTTATTCAATTATTTATATTTCTGTAGAGTTGTGGATATTTCCACTTCAAGATTTCATAGCTTATCATATTTACGATGGGAGAGTACAAGGTAGACATTTTCGTACCTTAATGCTTCACCATTTATGCCATACCACAAGAGATAAAATAGAAACCCTCCAATATTCCTGATAATCTTCATCCATCCAACCATCATTCCATGAGCACATACTAAAATTCTACTTTGGCTATCTGGTGATAGAGACAGAACTCAGCAATTTCCTGTATATTTCCAAACTAAAAGATAAAAAAAAATTTTAGTTTGGATTTCATACTTCTATATATTCTCTTGACTTGTTCCTTTAGCATTTTATATTTCATAGGTTAATTAATTGTATCAGTCATTTAGGATTAGAAACTGTCATTGCTATCCTTGTTAGAAGGGAATATGATAATTCATAAATATTCAAGATGAAAGATTATCTTTTGCAATAATAAAAACTTGATCAATTCTGGAATTTTATTTGTTGTACTTATTTAAAAGTATTTATTAACAAGAGCAAACGTAGATAAAAACTAAAATAAGTTAAATTAGATGTAAAATCTAATGCAAGGATCATGGAGAAACCAAAACAAGCAAACAAAAAACAAATTGTTTTGCTCTTCCTCTAAAAATAAAATTACTATTTACAGAAATGCTATTATATTATAACAAGGAAATTTTAAGCCTGAGCATCTTGTTTTTTTATTCTAAATAGATTAGGTCTTCATGACATGACTGACTGCCTCCCAAACCATAAATTAATTGACCGAGGTTAATAGTTTTACAGAAGACACAGAAAAAAAACAACAACAAAATATTGCCTTGTTCTTTAGGAGTTTAAATTATAGTTACTAATAATCTATTTCCATCATGGAAGTTGTGAACCTTAAAAAAATGAGAACAATACATATGTAACTAACCTGCACATTGTACACAAGTACCCTAAAACTTAAAGTGTAGTACAAAATATATATAAAAAAATGAGAATAAAAAAATAATTACCTCTCTTGAAGAATTTGATTAGGTGGGCCATGAAGTATAGGAACAAATTCACGGCTGCCCTAGACAAACTGTATCTTAAGGGAGGTAGACTTACCACATCAAAACAGATTTCTTCTATTCATTGCAATCGGTTACTTCTTAATAACACTAAATGTTTTCCATATTACACGCAGGTGATAAATATTTACTTTTCAGGGTGTATTGTTGAATTTGCATGAATTATTATAAAGAGGAAAATTTTCATACATATTATTATTGTGGGTTCCATGTATGCAACCAAATAGAAAAGTAGTCACCTTCTGAAGGTAATTCAAGCAATTAAAAATATTAAGTAGTTAGGGTAAATACCCTAAAAAATATCAATGACCTTTAAAAACATAAAATGTCACATGTCTAAATATTTGCTGGGAGACAATTTTTTCTTGTTCCATTTCATCATTATTTTGGAAAGAAAGAGCAATCGGGTTATGGAAAGTGTATGAAAATATTTATATTTTAAACTAATATCATGAAAATCAAGAAATGTGTCAAGATAAAGCAACTAGCTAAATTATGTTGAAGTGGCATGCCTTTACATTTCATTGAGCTGCACTTCTTTATTTGCAAGATTGTTTTATAATCACAACTAGAAGTTGTTTTTGAAGATAAGACTACTTCCCACTGTAAACATTATTTATTACTCTATTATTATATAATATTTCTTAAGATAAATTATACATTTGCTTTGCCAAGTTAGACATAATGCAAACATACTTAATTTTTTTAGGTTTTTTTCACAGATGTCCTTTTCTAGGTCAATATGTCTTTTGGCTAAAATTGAAGTGAAATAAAATCTTCAGTGTTAACATTCATGTTATAGGATCTGATACAAATTGGCTACATTTATAAGTGATTTCAGAAAAATTCATTCATCTTCCATGAGAAGGTTTCTGTGTAAAGTCTGTGATAATTGATGGCAAATTCAGACATAAACTATTTTTATATTTGACAATTTTTGCACAAAATAAAACCTATTCCAGGAAAAAAAATTACCTGAGACTTGAGTTTACCTTAGTAAGCTCTTTCTAAGCAATACTGCATTTAAAAAGACTCTCTCTGTCTCTCTGGATTAAAAACTCTCTATTTCTGTTTCTTACTCCATTTCCCCTTCCTTTTTAGACTATAGAGAGTTATAGGTAAAGCAAAAGCAGAACCTGACTCCTTGAAAGCAGGACTTTTATTGCATTAAGAAACAAATTGATATATTCATTCATTTGTAACCAACTGTGTGTGCAGTATTGTACTAATGACAGTTAAAAAATAAATTAAAAATTGGATGAATGGGTGATTAAATGAGCATTTTTTTCTTCATGTTGAAGCAATACTCTAAGAAAAATATAAGTGCAGACAGCACAAAAAGAAGTTGGAAGATTACATTAATCTTTCCATCTCTAATTTCCCTAGTTATATAATTAGTAGTGAGACAATAAATCATCTAAGCCAACAAAGTGAACACAATAAAATGATAGGTGATTCTGTGATACAAGAAGTTCAGAAAAGGTAATAGAGAAGGTCAGAAAGAAATCTGTGAGCCATCAATTAATTGACAATGGTCCGCAGTTTTACAGAAGGCACCAAAAGAAAAGAACAAACTATTGGCTTGTATACTGTATATATAAAAGTATATACAGTAGCAGAAATGAATCCAGTGGATGAAACAATGAGATAATTAATTTTCTCGTACAAACTGACCTAAATGAAGGTAAGTTGGCTGAAATTACCATGCAAGCAAAAATTAAATGCATATTTGAAATGATAATGGAAATATGAAGAAAGCCAGGATGGGAATAATCAAAATAAATGTGCCGTGATTCAGCAAGTCATTCTTGTAAACTTAATTAACAGGTAAAATCAGAAGGGTAGAGTTTTACACAAAACTCAAGAAGGTATAATATGTTCCGAAAGAATCCAATCAAGCCAATGGAATTTAAGAGGTAGAAAAGAATTCTACAGTGTGTAGCCCCATCAGCCCCTAAAATGCAGCTATAGATATATCTCATCCAGAGTTGTAGGAAGATAAGTCATTTACTAACATTTTGGGCTGATACATGAGGTAGCTGTAAAATTATTTTCATAAAATATAGTAAAAAAATACACTTAAATGGCATGTGCCAAAAATACATAAGAACTTGAGGAACAACAAAAAGTAATTGACAACTTTAAAATGAACATATCTAGCAAAAGAATATTAATATAGTGCATTAGCCATACTCCAATATGGGCTGAAAACACATTGTAGGAGTAAAATTAGGAATAGATAATAAGGTAATCACTATAACATATCAGCACATTTTGACTAATAGATTAGACAGGTGGTTTACCAGACCATTTAAAACAGAAATAGTGCAATGGTAACTTGGTCTGATCCCAGTTTCTCAGTTCTATGAACAACCTAAAGCACACAACTCAAATTAACTGTCATGTTTGTTACTTAACCTAAATACATCACCCTCTTAGAAAAATCTTTAGCATTGTCACCTAAATTCCATTCAGCCTTCTGATTCTTAGTCTCCAGGAAGTCTACTAGTAAGCATCTCATTCCTAATCATACCTTATTCTTTACTTAGCAGGTTTGTGAAAACTGCCTCTTCATTCTTGATATGTTTTTTTTTTTCTTTTCAACCCCACCTCTAGTCCTGGTAATGTGTTTTGTAGTTTCATTTAGTACTAAACATTAAGTAGACAGTATAACCAAACGATAAATTTTTACTGTATATCTCACTTAGATACTAAATGTTTAAATAATTTGCATTTCAACCTCCCTGGGAAGGACATGTATAGGCAGGAGAAATACAATACTGATACCACCTCCTCTAGGAAGCTTTCCCTGACTGACTCCTCTACCCTCTAGCTGGGTTCGGAGAACTTTCATGTGTTCACAATGTATCCTGAGCTCATTCTTGCTATAGCGCTTCAACACAGTATATTAATTGTGTGCTCTATTGCCTACTTCTCCCAATAAAATGTTATCTCTTTGAAGGGAGAGATTGTGTCTTACTCATTGCTGTATCTGCAGCTCCTAGTACAGAACCAAGTATTAGGGTACAACTTTAGTTAATGAATAAAAGAACAATGTGGGGTAAAGTTTCAGTGCCAGCTAAAAAAAAAAAAAAAAAAAAAAAAAACAGCCAACCAATAAAAAATTATTCTACAATTATGGCAATTGAAAGGACACTAGTGATGGTTACTTAACCTTTAACTCTTCAAAATATATCATTAAATATGCGTACCAAAGCTTTTGATTTGAATTTGTTTTTAGAAATTTCATGAGTTACACACTTCTAACTGATGATAATAATCACCATTACTAGGTAGGTACCATGAATTTTTAGCGAAAAAATTATATATATAATATATATGTGAGTGTATATACATATATACGCATACACACACATACATCTATTATTTTATTGTTTTTTAAGTTAAGGAGTTTTGGAATCTCATGAGGAATTAGTTACAGTAACTAATAAGCAAAGAGCAGAAAAAATATAATTTTTATAAATTGATTTTTTAAAATTTTATTCACATCTTCATTTATCATAAGTTGGATCAATAGACTTTCTAATCCATTTTACTGTCTTCAGATAGACAAGATATTATTAGTCTCATATTATACCTAAAGGCTCAGGAAGGTTAATTCACTGGCTCAAGGTTACACACCTAATAAGTGTTGAAGGAGTATGAGACAGACAAGGTTCTGCAGAGTGGTAGCAGAAATATTGCAAAACAGTGAATAAAATAAAAGCTGACCGCATTTTATTTTAGTATGCACTATGTACATTCAGAAGTCAGATTAATCTTCCTATACTGATTTTCTTAGCTTAGTATATTTAAATGGGCTGACTTTTCCAAAGTGGGTGGTTATTACTTTATTCAGCAAACATTTGTATGGGCTCCAATTCAAGCCTACAGAAAGTGTTTGTAGCTATAGAATGGTGAACAAAGCTTGCATAATCCTTGTACACTTAATAAAGAAGAAAGATGAACAAGGAGAAACAGGAGGGAGAGGAAGGAAAATAGGAGGAGAATGCACATAACAAGGATCTATCTGATAAATGGCAAAGTCAGTAAGAAGCAAGTTGCATGAAAAGGGGATGAGAAAACTAGCTTAGAGTCAAAGTGATCTGCATATCACTTACAAGACAGGCATAAATATTTTGGGTGGGGCAATCAGTTTGCTTTTCTCCTAACACTCTCCCTAACCTGATGAAATTAACTTTTCCTGATACCAACTACTCCTCACAAAGATGTCCTAAGAGGAAATAGAAAGAAATATGCTAAGATCTTTGATCTTCTCAGGAAGAAAAAGGTTAAAAATAAATAAACTATTATTTGACATATTTAATAGGAATTTTTAAATTAGACATAACTAAAGTTATTTTCATTATTTAAATTAATTTTTAATAACTTAGGCTAGAAATTTAACCTGAAGAATAAAATGATGGGCAGAGTAATTACTGAAACATTTTCGTTATGCTGCCTATAAATTATATAACATAGTAAAGAAAAAAAAGCTAAGTGAAAAAGAGGCTCGCAGGAACCTAGACTATTTCATATTATAGCAATGTAATGTGCAAATGAAATTAAGAATGGATGATTGTAACAAGATTTATTGATGATATAATTCTTGTTTTTAGTTTATTGACTGTCTTATAATAATATCGATTTAATAATCTTTATATATTTGCTCAAATTTCTACAATAAATACTTTTGCGCACTTGATTCTTACCAAGTCCTAAGCTCAAGTCCCCTTTTCTCCCCAAAAGTTTCCCAGATGAGAAATAATCTGGCCTTCCTCTAACCTTTACCAATTCTTTAATTCTTATCACACACTTTCAGATATGGCGGTCACTTGTGCATTCTCCTTATATTTCTTCTCTCCCATACTAGATCATAAGGTCTGTCTGGGTCGTAGGATTTTATCCTCCACATAACAGGTGCTCAAATAAGACTTGTTGGTTTATTTATTCTTTCAACAAATACTTATTGAGGACCTGCTATATGCCAGGCATGGAGAAACACAATGTGTTGAATATGTTATGATATTTTCTTTAAAACTATTAGACCATAATTTTCAGTTTGATAATATTTCAGAAAAGGCCGCAATATTTCTAATCAGCATGTATTAAAATTTTTCTTTTTATATAAATCCATTTCTCACCTCTATTCCATTTATATTCTCACTTAAGTGTACTTCTACTATTTTTCTTCCACTTATAACATTTCTTATTCATGTTTTGGACTAGGCCTCTTAACAAGTACTTCTAAATATTTGGCTATTAGGTGTCTAAGTTTAGTTTTGGTTCCTGATATAAGCAAGGAGATGCAAAAAATAAAAATAAACAATTTTCTAATTATAAGGAATATAGTCAGGACTGTAGCAAGTACGTTTTATATTTGGAATTATATGCACAGATCACGCAGCTTTCCAACCAAACAAAATCATTCTAATAGTCTAGGAAATTTTTTTTCCTATTTCAAATCAAGGACATATGATCTACTTAGAATTGTTGAAGTAACAGATTCTCATTATTTAAAAAACACCTGGAAATTATGTGAAATTTTAAATAAATGGGTTAAAGAAACATCCAGTTAGCTGATCACAAGATGATATGTTCACTGATATCATCGTGAGGTAAAATTATACTATGGAGATTTCAATTATCATCTGTAAATAGCATCTGATGTGTCATCAACAGAAATTTCAACATGATGAAAGATCATAATAATGTTCTTCCAAATGTATTTTTATAGTTCTATTAAAAGAATGCTTCTAACTGCTTCTGAAAGCTAACTTTGATTATTCATGTGAAATTTCAGCAATTTTTTTTTTTTTTTTTTTTTTTTTTTGAGATGGAGTCTTGCTCTGTCGCCCAGGCTGGAGTGCAGTGGCGCAATCTCGGCTCACTGCAAGCTCCGCCTCCCGGGTTCACGCCATTCTCCTGCCTCAGCCTCTCCGAGTAGCTGGGACTACAGGCGCCCACCACCACACCCGGCTAATTTTTTGTATTTTTAGTAGAGACGGGGTTTCACCCTGGTCTTGATCTCCTGAACTCGTGATCCGCCCGCCTCGGCCTCCCAAAGTGCTGGGATTACAAGCGTGAGCCACCGCGCCCGGCCATCAGCAAATTTTTAATGTAAATAAAAGAGGAATAAAAAATGTATTATAATAGAAGCAACATACAAATTTAAGTTGTGAGTTTAAAATTTCAGTTGTGGAATAGAATTTGGAAGCATAGTTAGTAAACAGCTGAAAATGGAGAGTTAAAAAAATCTACATGAAGTACAAAATTACTCTTTAAGAATTCATGTTTTACCCTTCTGGCTGTCTTTCAATCTCTATTATGTTCACACTGCACGCTCTGGGTATTGAATAATACTATACACAGCCCATGCAATGAGCACATCCTAGAGCCAAGTCCAGTTGTGATATAAGGCTCAAAGAGTGGTATCATTTGATCAAATTTTAAATGTTAAGTAAATTTGAAATGATTAATTTTGAAAGTCAAAATCTTAGCCAAAAGATTATAGGATTTTAAAGCTTGAAGAGACAATATCTAAGTAGTCTCTTACCCTCTAGCCATACCCTCTGCCCTCTTCCAAACCACACCAGACAGATGAATATCTATTCAAAAGGAATTCCAAATTTATCTGGGAGCAACTGGGATAACTTACCAGAATTTATGATCCCTAATATTAAACATCTTTGTTCATCATATCCAAATTAAATTATTTGCTTTGAAGACTAAGCCAAAAGTAGTGTCATGGAAAAAATATTGGCCATAGAACCGAGAAAACATAAATAACACCTTATAACTATCTGTCTTTGAACAAGTCAGTTGAATTCCCTTAGCCTCCATTTCTATGCCTGTAAAACAGGGATAATAATAAATGTAGATGTTATGTAAAATACTAACAGAGTTTGTACATGCAAAAGTGTTCTGTAAACTGCAAGAAGTGAGCAAATACAATAGATTCTTATTTGGGGGTAGTTAATACTGCAACCCATATCACCATTTTCTCCTCTTCATAGGTTTTATTTTCTAATCTTTTCATCGTCTTACTATGTCTTTGAAATCTTTCCAAGAGCCTCTACATCACTGTTCAATTCGACAGCCCTGACTAGATTTAAGACTCAATAGAGCAACTGGATGGTAGCTATTTTGATTACTTATTATTCTTACTTCAATAGAAAGCAAACTGAACCAGACAGATAAGGAACTGTCTACAAGGGAGTTTACAATATAGGAGCAGAAAGAGGGAGATAATAAAGAAGAGAACAAATAAACAAGAAAATTGTATACAGTAATAATGCTGTGAAAGATAAAACAGATCAACACAAGAAATGGGAGTGAGTAGTTTGGATGGCATGGTCAGGATGGAACTCTTCCAAGCACTCACATATGACATGAGACTTGAAGAATGAGGATGATCTAGTCATTTGAAGAAATGGAAAACTAGTGTTCCAGAGAGAACACCAAGTACAAATGACTTTAAGGTGGGTGTGAACCACTGTGACAAAATGATTTCTAAAGACTGAGATTAGAGAGAAAACCCTAGGACCATATTATTAACATGTTGTATGTAATGATAAGGAGTTTAGATAGAAAGGCATTGAACAGTCTTAAGCATGGAATGATGTGTTAAAATCAACTAAACAACTAATATTCAGAATGATTTCTGAATCCTCTTAATACATTAAACTGAGTACCACCTGGGGCCTCTTTTACCGTCTAAATGATCTGCAAATTGGACTTGGGGATTTTCCTTTCATCTGTTTAGTAAACATTAATTTTCATTCATATGGTACTTTGCAATAAAGTAATGACTTAGACATTAAATGTAGTTAAATTAGAGATTTATGCTATCCACTTTGTGTTCATTCTCCGGATCTGTCAAAATAGACTGAAACGTCAAGCTCATGCTATTTCTATTTCATAGGAAGTCATGCAAAATTCTGTATATGGATGAAACTATGTTTCCTACTCCTCACCTGTTGTTCAATTAGAAATGACTGAATGGTGATGCTACACAAATCTTCAAAACCAGAGAAAAGGCCGGGCACAGTGGCTCACACCTGTAATTCCAGCACTTTGAGAGGCCAAGGCAGGCGGATCACTTGAGGTCAGGAGTTCATTACCAGCCTGGCCAACATGGTGAAACCCCATCTCTACTAAAAATACAAAATTAGCCAGTCGTGGTGATGCGTGCCTGTAATCCCAGCTACTCAGGAGTCTGAGCCAGGAGAATTGCTTGAACCTGGGAGGCAGAGGTTGCAGTGAGCCGAGATCGTGCCACTTCACTCCAGCCTGGCGACAGAGCGAGACTCCATCAAAAAATTAAAAAACAAACCAACAACAAAAAAATAAATAAAAACAAAAACAACACAGAAAAGACGAAAGATTACCTTTGCTCTGTGGCCACAAGAATTTCTTATGTTCCTATGGCTAAAAGCCTTGCTGGTGTCCCCCAATTCAGAAAAAACAAAGCATTCTTCAGAGAAAACTGCATTAACAGTGTTTACAGTAGGCTAAACACTGTGTTTCTTTGTACTGAAAGAAAGCCTGCTGTACTATATTGTATTGGGAATTATCAAAATAATTAATCATCAAGAAAAAAGCACAAAAATAAAAACTACTGTTTGTATTAACAGCCAATAGGCAAATGTAACAAAATCTGCTCCCAACTGTTAATATCTTCTGAATAACATTTAAATAGTACTGAAAAAAGCTGAATTTGACAAATAAAAATATAATATCCTCCCAAGTGCTTGAAAAGTGTATTAGACGCTATAGATTTAGTACTATAATTGTCATGATCATATGTGGAAAATACTTAAAAAATGAAATAATTGGCAGCAAAAGGGAGAAAATAAAGCCTGAATCTAAATTTATGTACTGCTGTTCTCTTGGAGCCAAGATCTGTTGACGTTAAAGTATCCGTATGTAGCGTACAGTAGGCAATCAATAAATTATCACCAAACTAAACTTTTGGTACATGTTAGTTCCCATACTCCAATACAGAAAAGGGGGATTTTGAAATATTTGTTAAGGGACAGACTTCTAAAATTTTACTGAGCTAATATAGCATTCATGTCTCTGAACATTTGCCTAAAGTTAAAAATGACATATATTGAGATATATGGGAGAAAACTATTTAAAGTATTAGAGCCTAACACAGACTAAGCAATAATGATAATGAAACCAACAATCTGTCAATTTGCATAACTTTCTTTTTTGAGACAAGGTCTCACTCTGTTGCCAGGTTGGAGTGCAGTGGCACAATCATGGCTCACTGCGGCCTCAACCTGTTGGGCTCAAGCAGTCCTCCTACCTCAGCTTCCTGAATAGCTGGGATTACAGGTATATGCCACCATGCCTGGCTAATTTTTGTATTTTTCGTGGAGATGGGGTTTCATTATGTTGCCTAGGCTGGTCTTAAACACCTGGGCTCAAGCAATCTTCCCTCCTCAACCTCCCAAAGTGCTGGGATTACAGAAGTGAGTCACGGTGACTGGGCTTGTATAACTTTTTATGGAAAAGGGAAGTTTCTAGAAGACCGTAGTAGTACAATAATGGTGGAGACCAGGACGTGTTATTCCAAAACATGGCACCTTGACATTTAAGAAAACAGCAGAAGCAGGAAGGTCATTCTCACTTTCCCCTCACCCTTCTCCTCTGAAGCAAGTCATAAGATCTTCATTTGAGAACTGCACTGCCTACACCCAAAAGAAAGGAACATTCTTATCTCTGAAAATAGAGTCACAGAGGGGAATCTGAACAAATAGGCCTTGTTAAGTTCCCTCAAGTTTTATTACATTAGATCATACTTTTTTATCCAATCATACTTCTCCACTACTATCCACTTTTGCACCAAACCTAGCACTGAAAATAAAAAGGTTTACTTATTTATTTGGGTCTTCATTTCTTTATGACGTTTCCCATGTTATTTTAAACTTATCTTAAATAAATTTGTATGGTTTTGTCTTATTAATCTGTCTTTTCTTACAGGGAGTACAGCCATTAACATAGGATGGGTGATGATAAGGTATTTCTGCTCCCCTATAATAGCAATACCAAAATACAGACTACACTGTTTCCACACATCTCTGTTTTGGCACATGCTATTTCCTCTGTCTGCAATGTCTTTGACCTCTTTTTTTTTTTTTTTTTTTTGAGACGGAGTCTCGCTCTGTCACCCAGGCTGGAGTGCAGTGGCGCGATCTTGGCTCACTGCAAGCTCCGCCTCCCGGGTTCACGCCATTCTCCTGCCTCAGCCTCTCCGAGTAGCTGGGACTACAGGCGCCCACCACCACGCCCGGCTAATTTTTTATATTTTTTAATAGAGACGGGGTTTCACCGTGGTCTCGATCTCCTGACCTCGTGATCCGACCGCCTCGGCCTCCCAAAGTGCTGGGATTACAAGCGTGAGCCACCGCGCCCGGCCTGTTTTTGACCTCTTTTTATGCTTGGGCATCTCATAGTCATTACACAGAGTCCTGCTAGATATCATGCTTTCTGTGAAGCCTGTACTGATAGTGCCAACCATTTCTTCCTCTAGCTTACTTGTATACCTCATGCTTATTTCTAACATTACATTCATACGATTTTGTTTTAATTATTTGTCTGCACATCTCTCTCCTCTACAAGGCTAGGAGCAATTAATTAACAAATATTACAACATTCTTTTTTGGGTTCCTAACGCCTGCCACAGTGTCTGGCCCACAGTAGGCATATAGTAAACAGAGAATTGAACAGTGCTAAGCAAACTACTTATACATATTTGAAGTTGAGGAAAATTAAAAGGTTGATTTTAAAATTGGATGTAAGGGCCATTTTTCATGCTAGAAAATGTAAATCAAAGCATGTTGTCAAATTATTATTATTATTATTATTAATTTTTTTTTTTTTTTTTTTTTTTTTGAGACGGAGTCTTGCTCTGTCGCCCAGGCTGGAGTGCAGTGGCGCGATCTCGGCTCACTGCAAGCTCTGCCTCCCGGGTTCACGCCATTCTCCTGCCTCAGCCTCTCCGAGTAGCTGGGACTACAGGCGCCCGCCACCACGCCCGGCTAGTTTTTTGTATTTTTAGTAGAGACGGGGTTTCACCGTGGTCTCGATCTCCTGACCTCGTGATCTGCCCGCCTAGGCCTCCCAAAGTGCTGGGATAACAAACGTGAGCCACCGCGCCCAGCCTTCAAATTATTTTTTAAGTTTTATTTTTAATTGACAAATAATAATTGTATGCACTTATGGGATACAATGTGATGTTTTGATACTTGTATACATTGTGGAATGATCATATCAGGCTAATCAGTATAGCTATAACCTCAAATACTTATCTTTTTTTTGTAGGGAGAACATTTAAAATCCATTCTTTTAGCTATTTTGAAATATACATTACATTATTATTAACTATAGTCCTCATGCTGTGCAATAAGATTCTCAGAACCCATTCCTCCTAAGTGAAACTTTTTACTCTTCGACCAACAACTGTTCTTTCCCCGTTCACCCTCCTCCCCCTCAGGCCTCTGGGAACCACCATTATGCTCTCTACTTCTATGAGTTTGACTTGTTCAGGTTCCACATATAAGTGAGATCATGCAGTAATGAAATGGGCAAATGACCTGTATAGATATTTCTCAAAGGAAGACATATGAATGGCCAACAGTTATATGAAAAAAAAAGTTCAACATCTCTAATCACGAGAAATGCAAATTAATGTGTAATGAAATTATACCCTTATCTTTCACACCAAATACAAAAATCAACTTAAAGGCGATCAAAGACTTGCATGTAAGACTTGAAACTGTAAAACTACTGAAAGAAAACATATGGGAAAAGTCTCAGCAATGATTTTTTAGATATGACCTCAAAAGCACAGGCAACAAAAGCAAAAATAGACAAATGAGATTGCATCCAACTAAAAAGTTTCTGCACATTAACAGAGTGAAGAGACACCCCATAGAGTGGGAGAAAATATTTGCATAGACATTTCTCAAAAGAAGAAATACAAATGGCCAAAAGGGTTATGAAAATATGTTCCTCACGAATCATCAAGGAAATGCAATTGAAAGCAGAGTGAAATATTACCTCACAACTGTTAGAATGGTTTTTATCAAAAAGAAAAAGATAGCAAGTGTTGGTGAGGATGCAGAGAAAAGGGAACCCTGTACACTGTTGGTGGGAATGTAAATTGGTATAGTCATTTTGGAAAATAGTATGGAGGTTTCTACTTCTACTTCTGGGTATATATCCAAAGGAATTAGATTCAGTATGTCAAAGAGGTATCTGCACCCCTACGTTCATTGCCGAATTAATCATAATAGTCAAGATATGGAAATAACTGTGGTGTCCATAAACAGATGAATGGATTTTTGAAAATGTGGTATACATACACAATGGAATAATTCAGCATTAAAAGAACAGGAAATTCTGTAATTTGTGACAACACGGATGAACCTTGGCATACAGGACATTATGCCAATTTTTTTAATATAAAGAAGAAATTCTAAAGTTATATGGACTCTTCTTGGAGCAACGTATATATCTTAGATAATTTGTACTTCTGGATAAAAAGACAGAGGTATTTTCCTTTTAAGGAAAAATAATGTGATTTTTAACAATTTAAAATTTATTCTATGGATTAGGAAAAAATTGTAAAGTTAATTTATATTTATCATAGCTCTGAACCTAAAATTAAAGACAATTTAGTCTTTATTAACAGATCTGTGGTATGCACTAAAAATAAAATAATCAGCCATATGGTCAAATCACAGATGTCTCTAAGAATATCACAAAAATCTAAATATGCTTTAAATAATTTTAGTAACCTAGATGATTTTACCTACTAATTTCAAATGATATTTGTCAATAAATTAAACCTTTAAAGTATTTATCTGAATCAATATAAAAATTTAATTAATCTACTCAATATTTACTTCCATAATGGTTTTAAGATATACTGTAGCTAATCTGAAAACATAAATAATGTGCATAAATTCTTTTAAGTTCAAGTACAAAAATCCTTAGACCTTTTGATTGTACATAGAAAAGAGGCAATCTCATCTCTTGTGGTGCATAATATTCACAAATCTAATTTTCTCTTTTCCGGTTTTCCATTTTATTCACAATCATCCATCAACCTTCCTAGATTTCTTATATTTTAACAACTTTTTAGTGCTTGTTTTAGAATAATGATCCTATCTAATGATTGATAAAGATCATTCAGAAAAGGTCCATATCTTATCTTTTTTCATAAAAATGTCTTTTTCTTATTTATTGCCCTAAACTTGCATAAATCACCACAATCTTTTGCATTTTCATCAACTTGCCTTTTGCATTCTTACACTAAACACACAGTGCATGTACCTACTTTCAGTTATGTTGCTCATAGTTGCCTGATTTTAATTAATTATTCATGATTCCCCTCAAACTCTAAATTCTTAAATTCTCCCCTTAGCTTTATCCTTTATGCTTCTGGAAATCAGTTTTCAACTGGGGCAGTTTGCTTCCCTAATTCTTTGTCATTTACTCATTTTTTTTATTATTATGTTCTCTCTCTCTCTCCTTCTTCCACTTCCCCCATCAACCACTCCCTCCTCTACCCAGGGAAACTGATGTCTACGTTTCAGGCATGTCCACTACATTTTCTTATATTCCTTAATTCCTCCTGCATAGATCTATCTTTTCATGCTGTTTTCTTGAGGCACATTTTTTTCCTTATGTGAGACTTAATATAGCAATTTTCTTCTATATTTTACATTCTTGTCACAACTTGATACTTATGCATCTTTTTCTATGTTACGTATTTTTTTAGCTTCCTTATACTTCATTCTCTCTCTTTTGTAGCTAAGTGGCTTTATAGCACTCAGTAGAACAGGGATTATTGTCATCAGCTCAGAAACTCTGTCTGCCCCCTGCCCTCAAACAATAGAGGTGTGAAATGCTTCCTTTTCTTGTGTTTTGGATTGTTTTCATGTGTCTTTTCCTTCCAGTTGCCCACAATCCCTTCCTGAAAAATGTTATATTCCTTTCTCTCCACCTGCTTTTCATAGAGAATGCACTTTGGTGATTTTTTGAGCCCTCATTCTCTGTTGACTCATCTTTTCATTGTATGTCTGGGCAATACCCTGACATCCTCAGCCACTTACATCATGACCATGGACTAAGCATAATTAAGAAACTCAGCATTAACAACTAAGAACTTAATTACTAGGCTCTCACTTTTTGTTTATTTTCCACAGTATGATGCCACCAATCATTAATACTTTCAATTTTGAGAAAACAATTACCTCAAAATAATTGCCTGTAGCAGTACTTAGTTCATTAGCAAAGACATGTAATACTCAACAGAGGCTCAAGCACCAAAACGTTCAGGTCCCTTAAGTAGGTGATATGCCAACTCAATAAACCATAAAGAGGTAAGACCAATCTAATTTTTAAGAATAAGATTCTAATTTTATTTAAGTATGAGGAGAAACAATTAAAAGGGAACAATGCAATGGTTCTACTAATCCCACGATGTGAATCTCCGAGGCTCATAAAGCTCATTAAATAATTTCCCATGCACTTAAAATATGACTTAAAAAAGTATAGTTACATAGAACTTCTCAGAAATATATATATATATTTAGATGGAGCCTCACTTACTCTGCCACCCAGGCTGCAGTGGAGCAATCTCTGCTCACTGCAACCTCCACCTCCCCAGCTCAAGCGATTCTCCTGCCTCAGCCTCCTGAGTAGCTGGGATTACAGGTGTGCACCACCATGCCAGACTATTTTTGTTTGTATTTTTAGTAGAGATGGGGTTTCACCATGTTGGCCAGGCTGGTCTCGAACTCCTGACCTCAAGTGATCCACCCACCTCGGCCTCCCAAAGTGCTGGGATTACAAGCATGAGCCACCGTGCGTGGCCCTTCTCAGAAATGTATCTAATCCTAAAACAAGGCAAACTCACATTTATCTACCAGTAGCTACATCAATTTTTGAACACTCTATTTACTTAGGCAAACACACAAGTTCCCAAATTGTTCCACTAACTGCAGTTAGAATTCGCATTTATAGTGAAGGGAATAAAATGACCTAAAACACTGGCTGAGGAACTTAAATCTAAAATATGTCTTCTTTATACCTTATACAGCAGTTACTTCGCAGTTGGTAGTTTGAGGGATTGTTTTTTCTCGACAAGACTAAAAACTAAGAGAAACTTTTTGTTTTAGCAGTCAATTGCCTGAAATTGAGCCAGCCCAAGAACATGTAATTAATAACTGTCAGCCCATGCAAGGAGCTCTGTGTTCTAATTAACTTGTGCTTTGATAATTTCCTAGCAAAGTACTTTCACACTGAGAGCTTAATCCTGTTAAAATGGATTAATTTGGATTTTCCAGACACGACACAAAGTCAAAGCTCAAAGACTCTTTCCCACCCTGTTACTATCCCCATACTGCCCAGGTTAAATCATCCAATTTAACTGTGGTTCATATTTTCAATTGAAAAAAAGCCAACATATTCAAAAATAATATGTGAAGGCTGATAAAGCTTTATGGCAATAAGAAGTTTGCATTAAAACACTAACATATATATTAAAGAAGACAAAATAAAGATTACAAAGTAATCAATATTCCTACTCCCATGTCCCCTAAGACACAAATCAATAACCTAGATTTCATGGCTCTTGCAACCAATAAGACATATATTATGTTGGTGCAAAAAAAAAAAAAAAAAAAAACAAAGTAATGGCAAAGACAGCAATTACTTTTGCACCAACCTAATATATTTTTAATGCTCTGTAATCTGCAAAGACTCATTTATCTAGGAACTTCACTTACATAGAATGAAAGTGTGAACCCCCAAAAAAGCAAAAATAATCTGATATCACAAAGTTCACATTCAATTCACTAATAATAACATTGTTTCTCCTTTTTAAAAATCATGTCTCCTATTTTCAAGTTATTTTTGTAGAAAATTGATTCTATTGTGCAAAATTCATTGCTGAATTTTTTTCTTGATTTACTCATCAATAACACCAATATGCAAAATGTTGGAAGGTAATTATAAAATCATTGTTTGGGGGCTAAAGCTTATTTTTAACAAGAAAACAATTATGTGCGTCAGTTGTAAACTGAAAATTCATAATCAGTCCAAGAAATCTTTCTATAAAAAATTAATTTGTTAAAAACTAATTTCTATAAAAAATTACAATCCACTGCCCTAAATTACATCACACATTTTTCTAAACAAACTCAGAAGCTAGAAAAATGTTATCATTCAGGTACAGCAGCCCTACAAACAAAACAAAATCCAAGCAACAACACCTAAAGCCTAAGTAAATACATCAAAAAATGAATAAAAACATAAATAAGTGTCTCACTTATTAATCTGACTGGCATCTACCCGTGTTACATATAAGATACTAACTTGTATATTCCTAAGCTTCAAAATAAAATATTTGTTTAAGTTTTTTAAACTTTCAATATGATGGTATCACATAGTATTAATTAAACACTCAAAGTTTTAATTTATAGCAATTCCCTCCTCTTGGATTGCATATTTTTTCATATAAGGCACAGTAATAGGAATTAAGCTATGAAGATGTAGCCTTGATATTTCCAAAAATGTATAAAAAATAATGTACCTTATTTTCTTATTGCCTGAAAGAAGACCACATCTTGATAAAATGGCATAACAAAACACCATTTGATCTAGCAATCCCATTATTCGGTATATACCCAAAGGAATATAAATCATTCTGTTATCAAGATAAATGCTTGCATATCTTCACTGTAGCATTATTTACAATAGCAAAGACATGGAATCAACCCAAATGCCCATCAATGATAGACTGGATAAAGAAAATGTGGTACATATACACCATGGAATACTATGCAGCCATAAAAAGGAACAAGGTCACGTTCTTTGCAAAGGCATGGATGGAGCTGGAAGCCATTATCTTCAGCAAACTGACGTGGCAACAGAAAATGAAACACCACATGTTCTCGCTTGTAAGTGGGAGCTGAACAGTGAGAGCATGTGGACACAGGGAGGGGAACCACACACACTGGGGCCTTTTGCTGGGGAGTGGGGGCAAGGGGAGGGAGAGCACCAGGATTAAAGGCTACTGCATGCTGGGCTTAATACCTAGGTGATGGGTTGATAGGTGCAGCAAAACACCATGGCACACATGTACCTATGTAACAAACCTGCACATCCTGCACATGTACCCCAGAACTTAAAATAAAATAAAATGGCATAACATCCTTTCTCGATGATATTTTTCATTATCATCTGTTGGGAAATGTAGTCATAATTCTCTGCTCTTGAGAGCAATTTGAATTTTAATGAGGAAAAAAGTAAAATGTTGAAAGTAAGTGTTGAAAGAAAATTAACTTATCCCTTGTTGATCTTATATGGATGACCACTTGAATCTAACAAGTTTGGAAAGACATAGATTTTTTTTTTTGACTTTGAAAACTAATCAAATCATAAAAGAAAACCCTCATTATGAGAGCTAGTCAGAAAACCACGTTCAGTATTTCACAGAACTGTTTCTCCACTTTTAAATGAGAATATACTAATCAATGTCACCATACCAGAAGAGCTTCTAACAGAGTACAGGGGTAACTGATTTCATGTTCTGAAATGTAAGGACTATGCAAAAGCAGAAAACAGTTTTATCTTAAGAGAACATATATGCATCTATTCGTGAATTTTATATGTCAACAGAGTCCAATGGCATCTGCTAAAGCACAAAATGTACTACCAATAAACAATTATTCAAGTTTAAGAAACAAGGAGAAGCAGGAGGATGGCTTGAGACCAGGAGTTCGAGGTTATACTGAGCTGCGATTGTGCTACTACACTTCAGCCTGGGTGACAGAGCAAGACACTGACGAAAGAAAGAAAGAGAAAGAAAGAAAGAAAGAAAGAGAAAGGAGGGAGGGAGGGAGGGAGAGAGAGAGAAAGAGAGAGAGGGAGGGAGGGAGAGAGGGAAAGAAAAAGAAAGAAAGAAAGAAGAAAGAGAAAGAAAGAAAGAAAAAAAGAAAGAAAGAAAGAAAGAAAGAAAGAAAGAAAGAAAGAAAGAAAGAAAGAAAGAAAGAAGAAAGAAAAGAAAGAAAGAGGGAGGGAGGGGGAGGGAAAGAATGAAGGAAGGAAGGAAGGAAAAGAAAGAGAGAGAGAGAAAGAAAGAGAACGAAACAAGGAGAAACAGCACAATAAAATAGATGTTGTATCACAAATCCATAAGATAGAAAGGTCCTACTTTTGAAATAAAGTCAAGAAGTCTCTATTCCCCAGACTGTAAGCTACTTGAATGCACAGAATCTGCTTTTGTCTTCATTACACTTAGCACAGTGCCCTGTATTTAGTAAGTCTTCAAAAGATGTTTGTGCCGTTGCATTGAATGAGAAATTCAAAATGAATGTCAATAATTTTAAAAATATGCCCAATTTGTTACCAAAAGAGCCAACCATTAAACATTTACTGTCAAGCTTAGCTTCATTGTGGCATGTCATAGCTTGAAAACACTCTGTAACACACACCTTCTGTGTACTATGAGCTTTGAGTCTTATAAGATCAAAATGTGGATAAATCTCTACCTGCAGTGTGGCAAACAATAAGATGTTATTGGCAGTCTTTCATGTTCGACTTCCCAATGGCCCATCCGTGTACTTTAACTAGCATTCTGTGTCATATAAGAAGCCTCCCTTGATTATTTCTAATCAATAATCACTCTTAATGATATCTGTGTTTCATTGTTTTCATTTAAAGTGAGTGTAAAATACATTTAAGCAGAGATATAGAGAGTGACAAAATCCAATTCTACTTTTCATGGTTCGAGGATTTGTTATCATCAGTCAATTGAAGAAAATACTATCTCCAGTACTAGACTGCTAAAATGATCATCATTAAAGATAAATAGATTATGAATGGAAAATACCTTTCATATATCAGGTATTATATAAATATTTGTTGAACAAAAAATGTATGAAAATTTATATTTCAATAATGATTATATTTACTTTGTAATGACTATTATTTCACTATTATAGTATAGGACAATTTCTTCAAATGTCAATTTTGAAAGTCATAAAGTTCTATAAAGCAATCTTATTTCCTGGCTTAACCTTAACCTGTAATATACTTCAAACTCAAGGACAGAAGGATTGTAAAATACAGTGATAATATATTAATCTTCTTACATCTATTCATACTTCCACAAAAATTTTCCAGGCTGCATTATACAAGGTTAAATACAAAGTTAAAAATCAAGAATCTCAGTCCCTTTGCCGCTATTTATTTTTGCCAATGGAGTATACATTTTATCACTGCAACATTATAATCTGTGAACAAC
Source organism: Symphalangus syndactylus (assembly GCF_028878055.3). Classification (NCBI taxonomy): domain Eukaryota; kingdom Metazoa; phylum Chordata; class Mammalia; order Primates; family Hylobatidae; genus Symphalangus; species Symphalangus syndactylus. The sequence continues at coordinate 118,256,733 of NC_072447.2, read as the reverse complement.
ACATGGCTTAAACATTATGTTGTGTTGTTTAGAAGAAACGGCCTGAGAAAAGTAGCTTGCATTTCAAAATCTTTAAATTTCAAAACATTACCACTGTGTTCTACCTTGAGGAGTTTAAAATTTCACAGTCCCGCTGATCTGAGAGAGTCCTCAATGCATTGATTACAACCAGCTGGTCCATCTTGTATCTCAACGAAATTAATCATGGTAACAGTTGCCACTATGGCCTCCTCCCTGTATTTTCCAAGCATGGAGGAGGACAAGTGAGCACCTGCCTCCTAGATTTTAGATTGAAAATATCACCCAAACACACCAGGATTCTTTATACTATGGCAGAGTACAATCTTCTGAAAAAAGCCAAGAGTCTCCTAATGAGCACGTTCATACACTGATCATGATGTTTTCCTTTAAAAACCAAGTTCCTCCAAGAATTTGTAAATGGAATTTAGCAATATTTACAATTTACTCATCAATAAATGGCATTTGAAATATTTATTTCATATTGTTTTGTCACATAGTTTAAAAATTTGATCAAAATATTTATATAACTACTTTTTGTAATAGGAGAAGCCCTTTATTTTTCTTTTAATAATAAAAATAATGTGCCAAGTAAAATATTCATTTATGAAACTGCTCAAGCAAAAGCAAAACCAGAAATATTCGAGATCATTAAGGCTATTCATTCTTCTTGTAGAATATTACTGAAACAGTTGACTAAGAAAGTATTACATAATGGTCAAAAACATATTACAAATTATCACTTTAAGAAGGTTTAAAGTTGTACAAGAATTCCATTTACAACATATTTGATCTATATGCTTGCTAAACTAAAGATCTTGGTTATATAACATCTCATGCCTCTGCATTGCAAAGATGGACAGTGACAGACATTGTTAAATTCCTGTTTGAAGGTATTAAAAATGGCAGACTTTGTTTCTAAATTATGAATTTCTACATTATATTGAACTCTCAGGCTATTTTGTTGCTTGCTCTCAATTTGTGTATACTACATTGTTTGAGGCATGAGTAGGTTTTCACCAGCTTGTCTGAGAGGAAACTCCCTGTTTCTCAAATTCTTTAAGTAGGTTTGTTTGGAAAAATCGGTGAAGCATTCTGTTGTTTAATGTGAGTCATTTCTTTCTACATTAAGCAAATTTACCTATAGCTCTGTTACAGAGCCCAGTCAGTTACCCTGAACCACAATGGATGGAGATCTATTTTCTTACTAGTTCTGTCCCAGAAAAGTTTCATAGCTCACCAGGGAAAAAAGACATACCCACCATCCTGTAGGTCTCAGTTTAGCTTCCTTTCTTTTAGTGTTTACACTCACTCTCCCTTAGCGAATTTTGCTTTTTTTTCCATTGCAAAAAACGAAGCCTTCCCACTGCCTGTTTAAAACCCAGTTTGCCTTGCTCAATGTCATGGCTTTTCAGGTTTTTTAAGACTGGTTACTCACTCTGCATGTCAGTGTGAGTTTGCATTTTAATTTTCCTTCCTGCACCTGATCCTTTACAATGACTCTGTAAGGTGTCAACAATCTCTGAAAGCTCTGGGATGAGGCATAGAATTTGGATCATGCTCTTATTTTGCCACAGTGGTGATTAAGCACTAACACATTACCGACACACATACACGATGAGTAGAGGTTTAAGTTGTATTTGCTTCTAGACCCTGAAATAATTGAGCTCATTTTCAAAATAAATAATCTACTTTCAAATTTGGTCTTTATTTTACACATACACTTAGTCAGAGATGTCTGCAGCTTAGTATTTCAGCACATTGTCAAGCAATTCCATATGCTTTTTGCTTTTCCTCTTCCTACTTCTCCCGGTTTAGTCAGAAGTTTTCAAAGTTTTGAGTGCTTTATAGATTAAGGGTGTAGAATACTCTAATATGACTGGCAGAATAAAACAAAGACTGATTTATATTTCTCATGCAGTATATTTGAAAAGACAGATTCCCAACCATTTGCTTACAACTCTATTTCCAGCTCCTATCGGTTAGTATTCAGTTGTTCATATCTCTGATTTAACACTTTTAATAGTGCCTCTGTATATTTACAGATTTAAACCTACAGGATTATTTATTTCTGAAAAAAATACACTTAAAAAATGTCAACAGGTCTATGTGGAAAGCTAGTAGAAATTTCTTAACACTTAAAATTCACTTATTTTTTAAAAAATTAGTAAAAGGTACTGACTGTGAATATTTTCCTGAAAGGACTTCAGTTTCCCTGCCAATGCCTAACCACACCAAAAGTGAGAGAAAACCCCTGGTAACAACGTTTATAAGGCGTTCTGTGTGTAAAAGTGCAATCTGGAGAAAATAAATACCCTCACAATTATTTGCTTTCCTTGTAGCACTCATTTATGATCAAACATTTATTATAACTCCTGTTTTTTCTTACTTTTAGTTTTCATTCAACTTGTCTTGATAAAGTCTTGAGTTCTCTCCATTTAATTCCCTACTGCTAGCTTCATGACCATCAATATCAATGTGAAAAGCATACATTAGTCAGAGGTAGACTCCACCTGGATTTAACTATATCCTGTACATGCACACACAATATCTGTCTCTGATTTCTGACAAGTGACAAAGATAAAAGAATGAGCTATCAACTTAAACATGGTCTGCATTTGATCTTGTATTTTGCATCTACTATATATTAAGAAGGCTCCAGATTTAATTATGGATAAACATATAGCTACATTTATCATGCCACAATTTTCAAGTACAGAATGAATATTTGACAAGTAAAAATAATTTTCTCTTGCTCATCAGATTCCTTTTAGGCTAGATCTATCCTCAACTTATCCAGTTAGTGGAACGGAACATCAGTGTGTATTATCAAAAGTGATGTATAATCCATACTGGTGTTTTAGGGTTACTTTTCCAACTCCCTTCAAAATAGGAAAACCTGCACTGGGAAGTGGGCCTGTAGCCTTGAATCAGCTGGATTCACAGAAGACACCTCAGCCTCTTTGAGTTGCTGGAGTTCCTTGCTGTTCAGTGCCATAACTCCACTCCCGGGAGCATGATCTTTCCTGTTAGGTGATTAGCACTGGGAATAAGAGCAAGATTCTTTAGATCGTGGAGGTAGGGCAAATAGGAAACTGGCTTCATTTGCAAGAAGGGACAAAAAAAAAAAAAAAAAAACCATTGCACAGAATTCATGCTTCCCAGCTGAGTTGGCTGCACCCTCAGTTACCTGTTGACATAACAGCTATATTCACAGTCTGAAAAGCCAGCTTTTCCTGGCAGAGTCCCTTATCACTCTAGGGTTGCATTACCATCACAGGGAATGAAAACATGGTTCTAATCCAATTAGGAAACAAAGGGTACTTGCAAGAAAAAAGTTTCAATTCAATTTAATGCAACAAATATTTGTTGGTTTGGGAACATTTACCTGCAAGAAATGTTCTTCTTTGACAGAGAAGCACGTGATTCTAAACTGGCTACAACTATATCATTGGAGGTATTGGTGACAAAAGTGATTACCATAAAAATTAAAGCAGGAAAGGAACTTGAAAGATCATTTACATAGTCCTTAGTGGAGTGCCTTGCACAAAGTAATCTCATCATAAAAAAACTGATGAATGGATGAATCCAGTTCAATCCCTCATTTTACAAATCAAGAAACTAGAGTCAAAAGGAAGAAGTAATTTACTCAATGATACAAAGTTAGCCAGTGGAAGAGCAGGACAAGAGACCAGAATTTCTGAGTCCTTACCTATTATTCTTATTAACATACTCTTCTTTATATTCAGTCATTTCCACTGTTGATTGATCAGCTGTAGACCATATTCGTCTTCATCCCCATAACTATGTGACTTCATGCCCACAATGTCTTTTAGTACAGCAACTCCATTAAACTAGACTTAACCATTCTAATCCATATCCTTATATCTCTTCTCTGAATTTTCACAGTGCTTACTGGCTATATCAAAAATTGAAGCTTTTAATAAAAAACACATTTGGCAAGAATTTTATGTATATCTTGCATCATTAATAAGTTTTGTATGCTTCTTCAGGTAAGGGACATTTGTTTATAGTTCTTTATATATATCAGCATGTAACACGCAGGTTTACCTGGGTGCATCAGAATGAGTATATAATTTAGCATCCAAATTGGACACTTTTGAGAGTTAAAAATTATATTTAATACATGTGCAATAAGCATAAACTGTCCTAGGAAAAGTAGAATATATAGTCACCCTAATAGTTGTTGATTTGTTCAACATTTGTTAAATTAGAATCGATCATTGCTGATTGTACAATTGTCCAACTATGGGATATTGTTTCAATTTACAGATTACACTGAATGAAATTATTTCTAAAGTCGTAATCACTGAAAAATAATGATAAGTTGCAGAATTCTATTTAGTTACTGATTCTTTTTTTTAAGATGGGGTCTCACTCTATCACTCAGGCTGGAATGCAGTGATGTGATCTCGGCTCACTGCAACCTCTACCTCATCGGGCTCAAGGGATCCTCCCACCTCAGCCTCCCTAGTAGTTGGGACAACAGGCATATGCCACCGTGCCCTTCTAATTTTTTGTAGTTTTGGTAGAGACAAGGTTTTGCCATATTGCCCAGGCTGGTCTCAAACTCCTGAGCTCAAGTGATCCACCCACCTCAGCCTTCTGAAGTGCTGGGATTACAGGTGTGAGCCACCATGCCTGGCCACGATTTACAGACTACACTGAATGAAATAATTTCTAAAGTAATAATCACTGAAAAATCATGATAAGTTGCAGAATTCTATTTACTGAATTCTTATATGTGAGTATAATTTGTTTAAAAGTTATTAATATTTCTGCAAATTTTCACTTATTGCCTTGTTTTTTAATGCTGTAAGGATAAAGTTAAATGAAAAATGTTTGTTGGTCCAGTTTTAATCATTTTAATATGAAAATATGATGGAGAGTAAGAAAATTAGCCTTGTTTCTAATTCCTTCCTGATGGTAAAATATGAAGTATGATGGCTTTCTACATGGGGTGAGTGGGCATGCTGTTAGAACATATAGATAAAAAGGCCCACATTTGTAATTTAAAAATTGATTTAAATTTAAACACTCTATTTAAGTGTATGAAGGCACACATCAAGATTTTTTAAATTTCAATTGAGATAAGTAATGGAGGAAGTAGTAAGGGAAACAAGTACCTTCTATTATAGATTCATACACAGCTAATAAATTTATAGAACTAATGACTAATAGCTAAAATTTTATAGCATTTACCTACCATCATACTCTCTCTCTCTGTCTCTCTCTCTCTATATATATATACACATGCATATATATTTAACGTACTTTTTTACTACCTCTCCAAAATGTAAGATCACTAGGTGTTTAAAACAATAGTTTTATCTGCTTAGAATACATACATGCACACACACACATATATGTGCATATATATGTGTACATTCACAAATATATGTATATATAGAGAGAGAATGACGCCTTTGAACATATTAATAAAATACATCTTTACATTGATTTCTGTTAAGAAATAATCAAATAAATTTTGATACAATTTTCATGATATCAAAACAATATATATTTTTATGTTCAGTTATTTAACAAATGTTTAGACATCCCAGACAGAATAGTCCATAGATTCAACTTATTAATATTGCTAAATTAGATAATGATAAAAAATATCCTGCAGCAGAATGAATTTGAAGCATTTGAACAATGGCAGTTACACCATCTGCTCTAGATAGAAATTTGCTATCTTGACAGTAACAAAGAACAAATAGGCAGTGCAGATACATCAAGCTGGCAAGAGGGTAAATGCAACAAGGAAAGAAGCATTTTTTAGACAAATTGCTTTTCCTGTTGAATACTACATTCTATCCTAAATAATACTTCATTCAACTACAGGCAGATGTTTGTGCCAAAGAGAATTCATAGTCTTTATCACAAAAAGTGTTTTATATTATTAGAAAATCTAAATAATCATACTTTTCCATCATCAAATTTCCAAATAAAATTAAAGTACACTAGCAGGAAAAAAAAGCAAAAATAATTATAAGGGAAACGAAATAGCATGCTTCCCTAAGGAAAAATGCTGAGAAAAAGACATTATGTTGACAGATTCTAACCTACCCACATGGACCTCTAAGATGAGCCCCAAGACTATATTATTTGAAGAAATTAAGTTTTAAAAATCAATATAAAAGACTTCCTTCTCACATCTTATTATCAGTGGGATATTTGTGTTTATGGGTAAGGGATGAAGATATATTGAAATAGCATTCATTCTGTGTTAAAATAATAAAGAGAAAATAATAAAACTATCATTATAAACATTCATCTGCAAGGTTATTAGGTCACGTGAGCACCCTACCTTGACATGTTTCTAAGGAAGAAGGTATTTATTTTTATTTCAAAAGGAGGCCAGTCTCTGGAACATCAAGACAAGGAGGTTTATATAAAGGCACGGGCCAATCTTCTACTCCCATTCCATATCACCCACATACTTGATGTTCACATTCCTTTTATTCTTGGTTCAACAGCATTGATAAAGATTATAGTTGAAAGAATTATAATGTTTAAAATATATACCAAACTATGGTATAGAGAAGTCATTATATTAATCCTTGCCAATTGTCAGGAAAGATGTGTCATCTTTTTTACTGGGTTTTACATATCAATCAATAAGTATTTATTGAGATATATATTTTTAACTGAAACATTTTGTTTCAATTGTCTGAAAATAGTAAGATTGTAAATGAAATGCAGATTGTGTACATTCTTTTGCTATCTGATCTGATCTGATTTATGATCAGAACATAAATAGGACCTTGGGTTAATGGGGGCCATGTCCTTTGTGTGGAAGTCCCCCCCAAATACATTTCCTAGGAAGGCAAGTTGACCATCCATAATTTTAACACAAGAATAGTATGAGGTGAGGTCTTCCTTCAAAAAAATTATTTTTTACCTACCTTATCCTGGGTTCATCTGTCACAAACTAATCTTTTCTAAATTTTAAATGAGTTTTCATCCTGTATTTTATCACGTAAAACAGCACCTTGTTTTATACGGTGCTAAAACTATGACATTCAATCTTCTAAAGCTTGCCTCCAGTTTTGGTTACAAAAATTGATGGCTGACTTCATAGATAACTTACATTAATTTATCCAGCAATAGTTATTTATTTAGCTTCTACTTTATGAAAGGCACTGGGATAGGTGCTGCAGTAAGTACTAAGATTTATGAGAAGATAGACCTTTCGAAGTGTTTACCAATTAGCTAATAAGCTAACAAGGTGAATGAACGGAATAAATGAGAAATTGATCATAGTCAAATTATGTGGTAGAGAGAGAGAGATTAGTGGGGACTTGAGTATTTGAAGGTGTCATGATGGAAAAAAAGGGGGCCAGGAATAAGCCTTGAATGTAGTTCTAACTTACAAGAAAGAACTGGAAAGGGAATTCTATTAGCACTAGGTCTAAGCTGACTGTTTATATACAGAGAATGAAAAGGCTGGGGAAGCCTAGCTTGTCAGGAAGCTAGTAGAAATGTGGGGCAAATACATGGGTGCCATCATCTGCAAGATAATTATAATCTCATTTTCACCACATCAAAAGCAGAAAACCACTTATCCGTCTGTCTTACTAACACTTAATGAGCAAATTGCCCAGAAATTTAAATGGATTTTTCTTGTCATGTAATCACCATGACAATCATAGATCATTCCAGTAGTGTCAACCTTATTTTATGGACTAGGACACTGAGTCTAAGAGGGATTAATGTAAACTGCTAAAAGCTTCACAGCTAGTAATGATTATGATAATGTAATAGCAAGGATAATATGTACTGAGTATCTTCTATTAACCTGGTACAGACCATAGTCACTTTTTTTTTTTTTTTTGGAGACAGAGTCTCGCTCTGTAGCCAGGCTGGAGCAGTGGCACAATCTTGGCTCACTGCAACCTCTGCCTCCCAGGTTCAAGGGATTCTCTGGCCTCAGCCTCCCGAGTAGCTGGGACTACAGGTGTGCGCCACCATGCCCAGATAATTTTTTTTTTGTATTTTTAGTAGAGATGGGTTTCACCATGTTGGCCAGGATGGTCTTGATCTCTTGACCTTGTGATCTGCCTGCCTTGGCCTCCCAAAGTGCTGGGATTACAGGAGTGAGCCACCGCGCCCAGCCAGACATAGTCACGTTTTTCTAGTAATAGCAGTTACTGAGCTGCCTGGATCTGTCTCTCCACTCTCCCACTTTTTTTAGGCAGGTCATAGGACCCAGGATATATGTACCCAGCTGCATGCAGGAGTAGCCCACGGTGTGACTCTCCCAGCTTTGAGAGGGATTTGCTTTTGCACCGCTCGATGCCCAGTTGGTCAAGGTGGAGCCCAATGGGTCACTTGGCAGTGCTGTAGACAGCAGAGCTGGGGTTGGGGCCCCATGCTCTATATAGAAGAACAAGCTTAAAGGAGGGAGTGGGTAGGTGACCAGAACCATCTCAGAACCCATTGCTTCATTCACTCAACACAGTGACTGCAAACATAGGTCAACTTCCAGTGAAGAAAATGTGAGTTTAGAATCAGGCAGATCTGGGCTCAGAGTCCCAGCACTGTCATTGACTAGCTGTGGGACTTTGGTAAATTCACTCAAGTTCTTGTAGCCTCTGTTTTCACATATGTTAAATGGAATCAGTAATTACTTCATTGACTGCTGTGAGAATTGGAAGAAATAACTTGCAAAGAGTCTAGTCCACTACCTGACATTAGTTGTTAAACATTTAATAATTAATAGCTATTGTCATAACTAAACATCTCCCCACTCACCAATACCAACTCTCTCTTTTTTTTCAAATTACCATTTGTGCTGGATCTGGTAAAAAAATTTTGGAATTTTTTTTAGTTAATAATTCTACAATTTTCTATTCTTCTTATAATTTCCCCTTACAAAAGAAATTTGCTTTAGATCCAACTATTTTACATTGGCATATACGTTGAATGACTATTTTAAATTGCCTAATATTTCCTGACAACAAATTTGTAGATCACTATCCTTGAATTGTTTGAAGGACAATGACACATCTTTCCTGTGCCTCTGGAGGGAACTCACATTCTCTCAAATGTACAAAACAGAAAACTATCCATTTGATGTACCTCTTTTTTTTTTCTCTTGGTTATGACTGAAAATCTGCCACCTCAAACAGCCATTGGCAAATAATCATTACCTTTTTCTTCATTTTTTGCATCATTAAGTCAGCAAATATTCATAGATAAAATTTTATGAACCAAGCACTACTCTAGTTAATAGTGTTCCCACCAAAACAAGTGCCTTTCTCTATACCCCCTTGACTTTTGTCCTAGCCTGGTATGCTGCCTCCTTACCAAATGATGCTGCTTAGGGGCTCGCCATCCTTGAATTCTACGAATAATCTGGCCTCTAGTGCACAGAACTGGATTAATTATAACCCTTGGTGTATGAATCACCATTGTCATATCTCCACATATGGCTCTATAGATATAATTAATTAATTAAATATTAAAACAAAACATCATATACAGATTGTGAATGTTCGATTTTAAGAGACAATGCCAACTTTTTCCAAGTAATTTTACAAATTCATATTTCTGCTAGCAATGTGTAAGAGATCCAGTTGGTTCACGTTCGCATAAATGCTTGGTTCTTACAATAGGTATAAAATGTTCCATTACTTTCTTGCCTGTCCTCCCTGTATGGGGAAGTTTCATGCCCAAAGTTGAGGTTTGGAACTTTTCTCAGACATTTGAAGTAGAATGGAATCAAATACCAGAAACTTCTCAGCAAAATGAGAACTACAAGTGATATCCTAGTCCCTTCTTGGCTAACGGCTTTTAAAAAATGAAGAGGAGGAAAACAATTTAAAAGTAAGCATTACCCACTTTAGGAGTCGGGGAAGAAAGCGTACTCCAGATATTAAAGGGCACAGCCTTTTCTGTGACTCATAAACGGGCATATTTTCTCACCTAAAATTCTAGAATAATAGCAAATTGAAGGGAAAGATACAAATTAACCCATGTTTCTGTTTTTCCAATGGAGACCCGTTTCCAAACTGTTGGGTAACCAGAGTATAGATACTCTCTTAAATGCACAGATCATTTCACAGATATAAATATAAAAAGATGGAAAAATAACGTGACTAGTTGTTTATTAATTGTGGGTTTTAATAGTTTACATTGGGCCATTCACTTATGAAGGTGTGGTTCCATCTAATTCATCATTCCGAAAAATACATGTTCATTATTCGACAGTTTTGAAAAGCAGTTGTGGTACCCAAAATAATTGTTTTATATGTAAGTATGATATCAATACCCTTAATCCTAAATTCTTATATTGCTCTCAACGTGCATACACGTCAAAATGCATCTTCGTAGTACAGATAATTCACCTGCAGAAATTCCGCCAAAATTTTTATTTCATTGGTGGCTGTTATTCTATCACTACCTTTGGTAATGTGCCACTGTTCTAATTATGCCTAACCATGTTCCAATAAAATTATGTACTTGCCAACTACTAGTTGCAACAAATACTGGTCAATGTGTTTTGTTTATTTGGAGGACTGAAATTTAAGAGGAGCATTTCTAAACAAATAAGAGTTCCTTAATATAAGGATATTGGCCAGGCGCGGTGGCTCACGCCTGTAATCCCAGCACTTTGGGAGGCCGAGGTGGGCGGATCACCTGAGGTCAGGAGTTCGAGACCAGCCTGGCCAACATGGCGAAACCCTGTCTCTACTAAAAATTCAAAAAAAAAAAAAAAATACGCCTGGCATGGTGGTGCACACCTGTAGTCCCAGCTACTCGGGAGCCTGAGGCACAAGAATCGCTTGAACCCGGGCGGCAGAAGTTGCAGTGAGCCAAGATCGTGCCACTACACTCCAGCCTGGGCGACAGAGTGAGACTCCATCTTAATTAAAAGATAGATAGATAGATGATAGATAGATGGATAGATAGATAGATACAGATATCAATATAAAAACTCTTGCCTTTGTTAGACATAAAATATATACTATTTAAATACTGCTTTAAAAAAAAAAGAGCAAATTCACATTATTTAAATATTTCCATCAAATTTTACATATACCAAGTATTAGAGAAACATTTCTGCTGAAAAGTTAACTACTAGCCACATGCAGTCTTGATATTATAGGTCATGTCTAATTGATTCAGACTAGTGAACTAAAATTGTTTTCAGGATCCACTAGGCCTTCCAGTTTTGGTTTTCATTCTTCAAGGCTGTGAGGATGAGCTACTGGGCACCGTACTCTTTAGAAAGCAGATTTATAAGCTATACTTTCCAATCCTATGATCTAATGATAAGGTACTCTATCATGGTCAATGTAGATTTTTTTTCTCAAGATAACTATTCAACAGAAAAACAAAATGTCTCTCTTTTGCTTGCTTTTACTATATCCTTGTCAAAAAATTATTTGATCAAGCAGCAAATATTTATGGAGCACCTACCATGTGCAAGGGCCTGCATGGGGCATAAGAAGGAGACTGTGCAATGATATGAAAGAGATAATGACAGAAAATGGTTATACAATTCATCCCAGTTGATAAGAGCACTTCCTTAAGGATCTTCTGAAATGCAGTCTTCATTAATTCCTCAACTCTTCGTACATGTATAAACCTTATTGCTTAGAGCACACTATTCTTTTTCTTTATTTTATGTTAATTAATCTTATCTCACCAATAAGATTTTAAGTGAAGGTCAGATATCTTGGCCAATACTTTTCTGCAACCCCAGTAATTCCTGGCATAGTGCTGATCACATAATAGTTCTCCATCGTTACCTTAGTTCATTAATCTAATATTTAAGAATATATTTTCCAGATACCTTAGTCCACTCATTCTTTATTATAACCCTCATAGGCACAAGTAGAAGAAGGGGAAAAAGATGAAATTCATTGTATCAACATCAACTACTAGTTCTGGACTCTTCTATCAGTCTATAGTTTACAGCAAATTATGTGAAAACTTATGAATAATTTAGGGCAATGAACAACATCCTTTCCTTGTGACAGGAGTATTTTGATATGTTAATTGCAGTGTTTTGCCTTTTAAAAACTAGGTTACATCTTTTTTGGTTCTAATGCCCACTTAATGCATTACCTATTAATATGAAGAGTCAAAAAAAAATCTTGGATTTATATAACTTTCCCAAAAAATAAACTTAGAACGTTATGTTCTGTAGGCCATGGTATCATAATGTTTAATGAAGTCAGAGACACTGAATCTGTATTCTGCCAACTACTACTACTCAAATTGCCTCTGACCTTCCACTTAAGGCTTTAAAGAGCCTTGCTATCCTTCTCTTGCTCTAATTCAATGAACATCTCTTCTCACAGCTATAACTCTGCCATAAGGAATCTCAATCAGTGAATTATGGAACACGAATAAAAATTATTTTTAAATGACAGAATTCAATGAATTCAGTAGAAACTGGAAACAAATCATATGAATTCCTTCTATTTCATTTGCTTTAGTGCCCCCTTTGGGAATATAAATCAATTCTCTAAACCTATGAATATTGAGAAGGGATGAACTCAAGTCAACTTCTCCTAAAAGGTGTCTAGATAGTAGATAGAACATTAAATAGATTATCAGTTTTTAAAAGTTGTGAGTTGGAAAAGCTTTCACCACATTGGAGTCTTAAGCTCCTGAAAACATGGCATAACTCTGTAGCCACCTGGTGGCAAGGGATGTTTGTTACACGTGTAATAATTAGCACAAAGCATCAAAACTATGAGACAAAGATGAGAGTTCCATTTCCATATTTCTTCCTTTTTTTTTTTTTTTTTGTGACAGGGTCTCGCTCTGTTTCCCAGGCTAGAGTACAGTGGCCCAATCACAACCCACTGCAGCCTCAACCTCCTGGGCTCAAGCAATCCTCCCACCTCAGCCACCTGAGTAGCTGGGACTACAGACATGTGCCACCATGCCTGGCTAATTTTTTATTATTTTTAGTTTTAGTTTTTTGCAGAGATGGGGTTTTGTCATGTTGCCTAGGCTGGCCAGTCCCATATTTCTAAGCACTTAACAGGAGTTTCTCTTTAGAAGAGCTACCGTAAATATCAAAACCACCAAATCAGCAACTGCCTCTTACCATCTCCTTGGTTATCCATTTTTGGTTCTAATGCACACTTAATGCGTTGCCTATTAATATGAAGAATCAAAAATAATGATCTTGGATTTACATAACACTCCCCCAAAATAAACTTAGAACTTTATGTTCTCTGGTTCATGATATCATAACATTTAATGAAGATAGAGCTGCTGGAAGTTGCTGTCACCTTACCTATTCCAGCTGATCTCCTATTACTGAGTATAACCCAGTAAGGCCACAGACCATCAGCCCTGCCTCATTCAACACTCATTGGTTCCCAAGTTTTTCATGAAGCTCCCCTACTCCAACACACACTTTGAGATACTCTTTCTCTTTCCCCCTCCAAATTCTAAATTCTATTCTGTCTTCAATGTTGAGCTCAAAAGCCACTTCTCACTTTCTGTCTTAATCCATTTGTGTTGTTATAAAGGAATATCTGAGGCTGGGTGATTTATTTTAAAAAGAGGTTCATTTGGCTTACAGTTCTGCAGGCTGTATAAGAAGCATGGTGCCAGCATCTGTATCTGGTGAAGGCCTCGGGCTGCTTCCACTCATGGTGGAAGGTGAAGGGGAGCTGGCATGTGCAAAGATCACATTGTGAGAGAGGAAGCAAAAGAGAGACGGAGAAAGATGCCAGGATCTTTTTTATAACCAGCTCTCGTGGTGTCTAACAGAGCAAGAGCTCACTCCTTACCATGAGGACAGCACCAAGCCATTCACGAGGGATTTTACCTCATGACCCGAACTCCTCCCATTAGGCTCCATTCTCAACATTGGGGATTAAATTTCAACATGAGATTTGGAGGGTCAAACATCCAAACTGTAAGTACAGAATATTTTTAGAAAAGCCCAGGCTGTACAAGAAGCATAGTGCCAGCATCTGCTTCTGGTGAGGGCCTCAGGGTGCTTCCAATCATGGCAGAATCCTAAGGGGAGCTGGTGTGTGCAAAAGAGAAAGCGCGGGGAGGGAGGTGACAGGATCTTTTGAACAACCAGCTATCATGGAAATTAACAGAGCAGGAACTCATTTATTATGGTGAAGGTGGCACAAACTATTGAAATTTGGAGGTTTCATGTAAACTATATCCAAATATCTTTTTAAATATCCAGGGGCATGCCACTAAATAGCTGAAATTATCAATATGCACTGTTTTATAGAGCCTTATTTAGCACCCGCCATTACAATGCATGCTAATCTTGCCCTATCTTCATTTTTTTTTTTTCCCCTAATTTGACATCAGGGCTTTCTTTCCCTGAGCTAGCTTTTCAATCATAAGCTCTCAAACATTTTCCCAAATAATTACTCTTTTTAATAATATACATTCTAGCTGTGCTTTTATTTGACAAATTTGGAGAAGACTCTAAACTATCAGGAGTTTTTCTTAACATGCTAGGGATACTTGGTCATTTCTTTTTTCCTTTTGGAATCAAAGGTTGCTGTTAGTTGATAACATAAAGATCAGGTTGTAAACTGAAATTTTATCTTACACTTTAAAGGCACAAGGAGTGCCAGAATTCACCAAAATGAATTTTAAATGAAGAGAAGCATTATGAAGGAAACAATATAAGGAAGCTGAGCTGCATTTAAATGTTAGCACATCAAGTAGCAAAATCAATTTCAAATATAATTTTAACTTGTAAAGTGTAATAAAAATTAATTCATTTGTGCTTTTATATCTAGGAGAACATGATGTGTTTTGTCAAAACGAATTTGCAGAGATAAGTACATATCCAATTTTAGGGAAGCATTCTTTGTGGAAATCTAAAGACATAAAAATAATAAGTAATAATGGAAAGAGTTGTTCATTTACTCTTTCAACTGATATTTATTTAACACATTTATTGAGCGCCTATGCACTACCAGTAAACATTGCTTCAACTATTAAAGGACAACTTTTGGGGCTGGGCGGGGTAGGTCATGCCCATAATCCTAGCACTTTGGGAGGCTGAGGCAGGCGGATCACATGAGTCCAGGAGTTCAAGACCAGCCTACCCTGTCTCTACTAAAAATACAAAAAACTTAGCCAGGTGTGGTGGTGCATACTTGTCATCCCAGCTACTCAGGAGGCTGAGGCACGAGAATCGCTCGAACCTGGGAGGCAGAGGTTGCGGTGACCTGAGATCACGCCACTGTACTCCAGCCTGGGCGACAGAGCAAGACTCTGTCTCAAAAAAAAAAAAAAAAAAGAGACAACTTGTAGACTAAGACACCAATGGTTTAGACTATTTTAATTGCATTATAAATACCATTTTGTTAAATACACAGACAGTAGAAAATATCTATTTAAGTTCTTAGGGAGACAAATTATAGGAAGAGAGGAAAAGGAAATAGCATATGAAATAGAAAAAACTAAGAAACTTTGAAGTGTATGCTGAATATTTCAGCCATAAACTCTCTTAACCTCCTGATCACAGGCACTTGAAAAAAAAAGTCATTTTCTAGTCAAACATTGTTTTCTGAAGATAAACATCAAGTTCATTATCCAGGGGCATGCCACTAAATAGCTGAAAGCATCAATATCCACTGTCTTATATAGCCTCATCTAAAAATAAAAAACATCCTTCAAGAGAAAATTTATAGGGTTTTGACATTGACTAAGTGGCTTCTGTATGCTAGAAACTTTAAGTGGGCTGTTTCATTTAATCATTCTGACAAACTTATTTTGTGTTGACTTTCATGTTATGGTTAAGGTAAGTAAGGCTTGGAAGAGTTAAGTAAATGTCAGTTATAATAATGACAATACTAGCAAGGAAACAATAGTTAACATTTGTTTAGCATCTGGTATGTGTTAGGTACTTAATATTACCAGATTGACACAATAGAAACTTATAGGACTCAGGGGACTGTGGATAACTCGCCTAAGCCCCTAGGCCTCACATGTTAAATATGGGTAATAATAACCACTCTCATTAGAATGTTGTGAAAATTAAAGGACATAGTTTGTACACTATCCAACAGTGCCTGGCATGGAGCAGATGCTCAATACATGATAGTTTATAACCAAATTTAACATCTCTCTTGTTTGGTGGGAAACCTGATCACAGGTCCTTTGAATTTTTTTTAAACCCTATTAAGTTTACTATGTCTATATTTGCTACCCTTTCTAACTTCTATTAATAAAACCTTACTTCTTTTCCTCTCATGGTTAGCCAGTATTTAAAAATTACCTAAAATGCTGTGACCAAAACTTGTAGGTAATTGTTTCTGATTTGAACAAAGCCAGAGACAAATCTTTCCTGTACATCTGAAAGTTTAACTAGCATTCCCTTATTGTGGAAAAGCGGAAATTCTCCCTTTGCTCTGCTTCCCAATTTTTACCAGGGGTTATAGGTAAGCCACATCTAATGGCATATGTATTGCCTATTTTAGAGGAGATCTGGATAATAAAGTAGGCTTCCAAGCCTCTCTTTCCTCATCTATTAAATGGTAGTAAAATTCAGCATTTATTGGATGATGAGATTTTTTATTAGTCATGCTTTTTGTATAGTAGTTTCTCAGCAAATCTTAACTCCACTATTCCAATGAAACATACCTCCAAAACAACTGTACAGCATCCTGCGGGGAAATGGGTGAGAACGAGATGGGAAATAGAAAAATAATTGGTAGAAGAGAGTTTCCAAAAGCACTGGATTTTGTTAATTTTGTACTGGATATCCCATTTTTCATAATTTCCAGCTCTGGTGTTTTTTTGTAGTATTTCATTATCTCACTTCACTGCCACCTCCAGAGAACTAATAGAAACATCTTTTATAAAACCCATATGCTCATTTTACCTCTCAGCGTGTATTCCTACTCTGTAGCTTATCAGCAAAGTCAGTCAGACACTGAGGCATCTGGGGAGACCATTTTTCAAATCTTCAATCCTCAGTTCTTAGCTTCCCTTTTTAATCTGCTGTGTGCTCTGTAGCAATGGAAAAATGGCTTGACAGCCTTGCTCTGTCCGGCTATGTGATACATATTTCCCATTTCATCAATAAATTTGCAAGCCCTGATCATTTATATAAAGCATCCACAAAGCTTTCATTTGAGAACATTTTGTAGGCACTTTCAAAGAGTCTTGGCCTTTCAAGTGCAGTTTTTCCTGGTTTCCTCACTTATTTCTATTCTTTCTCCCTCCCAGTAGTCCAGTCCTCTCTTGACTTGAAGTTCTAAAATGTAGAACTTAATAGCATCCGCCACTGCTCATTCTGGATGCTCACCTGACATCACTACTCATTAAGGTTTAAAACTATTTAGACATGTATTTAAGGGACCCCCCTTTCATTGAGCCTTCTCAACCTAGAACCTTGTTCTTCTCTGGCCACAATCCAACGCTTTCAGTTCAGAGAACACACTAATGCTGTTGCTGGCTTACATCTTTGTCTTTCACTTTCTCCTACTTGTCTGTCCAGGAAAAGCCTTCCTTCTTCAAGTCCTAGCTCAGCTGTAATCCTTTCTACAAAGCCTATCCTATCACAC
This sequence comes from Symphalangus syndactylus, assembly GCF_028878055.3. Taxonomy (NCBI): domain Eukaryota; kingdom Metazoa; phylum Chordata; class Mammalia; order Primates; family Hylobatidae; genus Symphalangus; species Symphalangus syndactylus. The sequence continues at coordinate 118,239,160 of NC_072447.2, read as the reverse complement.
TCTACCTCCCCTCCAGCCTCTACAACAGTTATCAATTGGCATCTTATACCATAGCAGGGTGGTTGGCAACAACAGACTGTTTTTGTATGGCCTACAAGCTAAGAATGATGTATATGTTTTTATCCAGTTGAAAAAATATAAAAAGATAAATACTATATCATGATATGGGAAAATTGTAGGAAATTCAAATTTCGGTGTTCATAAAATTTCATTGGAACCCAGCCCCACTCACTCATTCATATGTTGTCTGTGGCTGACTGCAAGCTACAATGGCAGAGCTGAGCAGTTGCAACAGAGCCTACACGGTTCCCATATCCAAAATATTTATCATCTAGCTCTTTCCAAAAGTTTCTCATCCCCTGATTCATTACCTTGTGACTCCAAGTGTGGTCCATGGAAATCTGGGAGCTGGTTAGAAATGCAGATTCTCAGGCTGGGCGCCATGGCTCATGCCTGTAATTCCAACACTTTGGGAGGCCAAGACAGGTGAATCACTTGAGGTCAGGAGTTTGAGACCATCCTTGCCAACATGGTGAAACCTCGTCTCTACTAAAAATACAAAAATTAGCCAGGCATGGTGGCGCATGCCTGTAGTCCCAGCTACATGGGAAGTTGAGGCAGGAGAATCACCTGAACCCGGGAGACAGAGTTTGCAGTGAGGCCAAGATCGTGCCACTGCACTCCAACCTGGGCTACAGAGCAAGACTCCTCTGCCAAAAAAAAGAAAAAAAAATGCAGAACTCAGATTCCTCCCCAGACTGACTGCACTAGTCTAGCACTCATCATGCTGTCTTAAAATCGTCAATCTTTTAGCAGATGAAAAAACGGAAACATGACCAGGAAAATAAAATGTATGAATTATGGTAGATATATGGAATTTAAGACAAATTTGGGTCATTGCAAAATAGCCGAGTGCAATTCCGTGTAATACATATAAAGTGTAATGTATTATTACAGCAGAACTAAGAAAGCTTAGCCAGGAGAGTATATGAACTAAGAATTATATCACTTAGCAAGGTATTCATTTACTAACACCATATTTCAATTATGTTCATATATATTCAATATATATATTCCATATAGTCATATATTCAGGTAATATATTTATACTGTATTACATGTATGCATATATATATACTGTGAAATGTAAGCCATATTGGCAATAATCTTAAAACTTTATAAATTATACTATAACTCAGTTGACATACATTTGAGTTTGCTTATTTAATAAAGCATAGCAGTGATATGATTTGATTATCTGCTATCTTAAAATGTGAATGTGAACCTCGTGCTGCATGAAACAGGGCAAGTGAAACTTATTCAAAATTTTTGCTAGACTGTTCAATAATGCAAATGTGGCGTTAGGCATTTATAAGTTTCGCCTGCTTGTATAGATAACATTACATTTAAAATCATAGAAGTACTTTTACTGCTGTCAGTTATGAGTTGATAGCTCATATATACAACCCTTTGTTGAGGTCTTAGTTACTGAGACTTCTCATTTTTCACCAGGCTGCAATATTTACAGCTGCCACTGGGGGGAAGGTAGAAAAATATCGTCTGCAATCGAACAGTCACAGACCAACCATCACCAAAAATTATACAGATGACTTTTTCATAAATAATACCTATTTGTTTATTCAGTTATCCAGTCAACAAATATTTATTATATCATTGGTATATCCTTAGCAGTGTGTTAGATGCTAAGAATACAATATTGAGCGAAAGCAAATACTGTTCCTGATCACATGGAGTTAATTAACATCTAGTGGAGGAGACAGGAATCCTCAAGGAATCACAAAAATAAATGTATAATTATGAACTGTAATAATTGCTATGATGAAGGTACATGATGTTATCTATTAGGGTATATAACAGAATGCTCACCTTGTGTTAGGGGGTGTGGTGAGCAGGAAGTCTTCCCTGATCCCAGAAAAAAAAAAAAAAAAAACGCCTTTAAGCTCGTGTTTTGATGGCTTATATAGGAGTTAACTGGTGTACTGGTGATTTAAGTATTAGGAGAGATGGGGAATGCAAGGTAGTATTCACAACAGAAGGCACAATTTCTGGCAAGGCCCTATGATCAGAGAGAGCATGTGCTTAAGGAACTGAAAGTAGATCAGTGGGGCCCAACTATTCATGAGGAGGGTGAGGGAATATATGATGCTGAAGAGGAACCAGATCAGGTTGTCTTTTATAAACCATGATAAAGATTTTGTTATTTTCCTAGGAGCAACAAGAATTGGGAGAATGGATTTGGGAGTGCAAATGCATAATTGGGAGAGCTAGTTAGGTTATTCTAGTACTAAAGAGATGATGGAAATCCAAACTGGTATGATGTTTGTAGAAATGGAGTGAAGATATTTAGGAATTAAAACTGACTGGAGTTGACTGGAATTAGTAATAAATTTATTACGGGGGATAAAGGAGAGGAAGCCGTTCAAGGATGACTCAGTTTCTTGTTAATCCAGCTATCTGAATAACAGTGCAATTCCCCATGATGCTAAGAAACTTGCAACACATTAAGAGTATTTTCTTACACAATTAAAACCCTAGGAAGTCACTGAGAATACTTTATGGAAGCACAAATAATTATATAGAGATTAATTTATGTATACATTTAATGGATATGCCACACATATATGATTTGGTTTTCATATTTTAATAGTATCTTCATTATTACTTTAGTATTAGTTTATTAGCATCTCTAAAGACTTGTTATGAGAGAACTAATTGGACAACTGTACTTAGATCTACACAGTGGCAATCTCTGAAAGGAATTGTTATGAATTTTATGTGCACAATGTACTACTTGTCTGGGCCATATGTTTAATTTGCTGGAGGAAAAAGTCATTTTTAAATAAGAGCAAAATGCAATTGAAACATGATGTAATATGCAAATAGTCACTTCACACAGCATATAAAAGCTTCCACACAATTAAAATGTCTGTATTTTATTTGAAAGAGCTATGCTACGTTTAAATTAGAGTCATATGTACTAAAGCTAAGACTAATATACATTTTCAAATAGCGAAATAAAAATCAATATTCTTGTGTCATAAACTCTTTAAGCATAATATCCTCTTATAGGACATGTATTAATTTACTTGGTACAGTTACTTAAGTTATACCTATATTTTTTATTTAAGAAGATATTAATGTTTTGAAAATGTATAATTTAAAAAGTCAATCCGATTTTTGAAAGACATATGTTGAAAACCAGAAAACATACATATAAAATTATTTTACTGTTATTATCTAATATGGATGAACATGTAACTTTGAAACTACCTTGATAACTGTTTGGCTACTTTCCTTTCCAAAACAAGGTAACTTTCACTTATTTCACAAAAGTTGCAGTATCTTAGAAAGGAAGCATGCTAAACTATCTTGTTAGTCTTGTTGAATTTTGCCACAGACTATTGAGTGAAAAATATGTGTGGCAGATAGTCTTAACAGTTATCAGTTGGCTAAGTTATATTATTAATTATGATAAACAGTTCTTTAAGTACTTAGTTAATTCCATGTGTTTTGACTTCAACTGATAATTATAAAGGATCATTTAAATTTTTGATTAACAAAAGCAAAAACTGCGCAGAATGTGGAAATATAAAGTTCAGGTTTTCCTGTGCTTTAAATGTGTATGTTCATTTGCTAAAATGCATTCCTGATTGAGTACCCCTCTTCTAGAAATGCTGTTATTTTGTCATAATATTGATAGTTATTATTAAACTAATTATTGAATATATTATTGAATGTATATTATGTGCAAGACATCATGTTAGTTCCTGCAAGTGATATAAAATACATGTGCTATATATAGAACAAATTATTGTTACTTAACACACTCAATTCTCTGCTCCTTTCCTAAGTTATTTTTTAATTTTTAGTTTTTGTGGGTACCTAGCAGGTGTATATATTTACAGAATATGTTTGACTTGTTGATACAGGCATTTGATTATATATTATTTACATCAACCAAATGAAGAGCTGGTGAGTAGTAAAATATATTTCATTTTTAAATCAAAGATGTGAAATTAAAATATTTGTGAATAAAACAGATAACTACAACAAACTGCAAAGTGAAATGATGGGATTGTCTATCAATGTAAGCAACATTTGCTATTTGTTATGGTCTATTTCTGTATTTCTGTTTTTCTTTCTTTCTTCTTTTTTTTTTTTTTTTTGAGACAGGATCTTGCTTTGTCACCCAGGGTGGAATGTAGTGGCGTGATCACAGCTCACTGCAGCCTTGACTTCCTGGGCTCAAGCAATTCTCCCACTTCAGCCTCCTGAATAGCTAGAACTACAGGTTTGCACCATCATGCCTGGCTAATTTTTAAATTTTTTGTAGAGATGGGAGTCTCACTATATTGCCCAGACTGGTCACAAACTCCTGGGCTCAAGCGATCCTCTCACCTTGACTTTTCAAACTGCTGGGATTACAGGCATAAGCCACCATGCCCAGCCTATTTATGTTTTTCTTAAAGTAATTTGGTAACCTAAAGAACTTTGCAATAGATACTGAGTTCTGTATCAGAGAACTCACATTGAAAACAGATTCTGTTAATTAACTTGCATTTATTTGTAGTAACACAAGACCACATTATTGAAAGATAAAAATTCCTAAATTGTTAATATAAGTGTCAAGAGAGTGACAATTATAAATCATGTTTTGACAATGTAGAACCAATGTATGCATACTATTTCTTCATTACATTAACCTTTTCTGTGAATAACTTGAAATGTTGACATGGTTTTACAGAAAAAAATAATGTTTACCTTTGATACTTACTGCTATTACAAACCTTATGCAACTCAGGAGGAGCACAGTTGTCCAACTGATTATTTTCATAGGAGACATTGAATACATTACCTAAATTGTTACTTTGACTGTGATATAAATATATACGTACATCTATAGCACAGTAGAATAGATAGCATAAGTAAGGCTTTACAGAAGGTATTACTAAGTTCAAATGATAGTGGTGACAAATTTCTTTTTAAAATTTATTGAATTATATAGCTTAAAATAGCCACAGATGGCTGGGCGCGGTGGCTTATGCCTGTAATTCCAACAATTTGGGAGGCCGAGGCTGTTGGATCACTTGAGGTCAGGAGATCGAGACCAGCCTGACCAACATGGTGAAACCCCATCTCTACTAAAAATACAAAAATTAGCCGGACGTGGTGGTGGGTGCCTGTAATCCCAGCTACCCAAGAGACTGAGGCAGGATAATTGCTTGAACCCAGCAGGCAGAGGTTGCAGTGAGTCAAGATCATGCCACTGCACTCCAGCCTGGATGACAGAGCGAGACTCCATCTCAAAAATGAATAAATAAATACAAATAAAAATAAAATAGCCGTAGAAATCACCAAGGACCCAGAGATAAAAAAAAAAAATCCCAAAGAATATCAGGCTGCAGATGTATACACATTATAATAAAATTCTTGGTACTCTTCTATTTACAGTAAGAATTAATGTATTTAACAACACCAACATTATTTACCATAAATAATCAAGCTCCAACCTTCTATAATAAATATATTGTACATATCTTTTTCATGTCACTGATATACCCTGACAAAGGCAGCCTTACGGAGAAGTGAAGTAGGCAAAGGCCTTACATACCTACATGATGAGATTTGAGGTATATTTTCCCCTTCAGCTCATCAAGGGATTCAGTTATAGGAACCACATGTTAAACCATGCCTCCCTCTAGATGGGGTAGGACTTGTAAGGTATTGCCACATTATGATGAATTTGTGTATCAAATCTTCTCTAATTAATAGCTGCATAACAGCAAAGTGTCAACAGGTATGTGTACAAAGAGGGGTGCACAGGCCTGGGAGAGAAGCAAGGAGTACTCACTATGGAGTTGTGAATATTTGGCACATAGAGGTCGAAAAATAACATGGTAAGGACAGAATAGCATTGAAAGGAAGACAGTGAAGATGAAATTGGCGAACTTCACATTCTAGTAAGGCTGACCTTGGTCTGCCAATGATATATGTGAGATAGTCTTGTGTGAACATTGTTTGAAGCCTGAGAGTAGAAACTTACCTGCATGTCCAGATTAACCTATTTCACCAACACAGTGAAAACATCTGCAAGCAAACTTGGATCTTCACAAACACTTAGAATGAGTGACTTCCTGTGTGCTTTCAGGACTGCTGTGGGGGTTCTTTAAAATTTTACATTTTATACTTTTTGAATGTCCCTTATGAAGTTTTTTTTTTTTTATTTTTTCCCCTCTGGAAAGCTGTTGATAGCATCAAGAACTCTTTTCAATACATATTAAAGAAAGTTACCTTTGCCATCATCTTAAATGGTGAGTAGTTGAATGAAGCAGAACAATTGGCTATTCTGAAAAAGGGTACATTTTAATGCAGCCATTTTGATGCAACTGTCTTGATGTAAAATCACTGTTTTCTTATTTCTTTTATTTTTGATCATTAATAATATGTGCAGCAGACATTCCCAACCTTATTCCATCCCTATCCTCTTTCAAATTTTGATAGACTTCAACTTTTCATTTCTTTAATCTAATGCGTATATATTAATGTTATACTAAAAATTTCTGTTAAAATTTTACCGTCAAAAATGATTTAGCCTATACCATTGTATCAGTTCTTCCTCCAAAACTATCACTCTAAAAACATTTTGTGGTATTAAATATTTGTATATGATTATGAGAACAATCAGAAATTTAATTGAGAGTTCCCTATGCAGTCTGGAGTCAAAAATAAGGAATCCAATTTAAATTCACCTTGTTTAACTTGTAATATATTTACCCAATCAAATAATCATGCTCTAGACATCTATAGAATGTAGAGTGTTCCATTATCTGGATCTGCGTTTTTCAGCATTTATAACTGATACTCCCTTTTGAGAAACAAAATTCTCTGCTCCTTGCCTCTCCTGCTGAGATTTTTAAGTGCATCCATTGAGAGTATTTTGAAGAGCTAGCTATGTTTTCTAAAATTTATCATAGGAAACAACAGCTAGATTTCCTACACCCCAATCATGGATATAAGAGTTTGTCACTGAAAGTAGGCTGGGCTAGGTGGTTCATGCCTGTAATCCCAGCACTTTGGGAGGTCGAGGTGGGCGGATCACCTGAGGTCAGGAGTTTGAGACCAGCTTGCCCAACATGGTGAAACCCTGTCTCTACTAAAAATACAAAAATTAGCCTGGTGTGGTGGCATGCACCTGTAATCTCAGCAACCCAGGAGGCTAAGGCAGGAGAATCACTTGAACCCAGGAGGCGGAGGTTGCAGTGAGCCAAGATTGCTCCACTGCACTCCAGCCTGGGCAACAGAGTGAGACTCCATCTCAAAAAAAAAGGAAAAAAAAAAAACAAGAGTTTGTCATTGAAGAAGAAAATTGAACTTCACTAACCTAATTGTCCCAATTTATACTATCATACTTTATACTTATTTACTATAAATCTGGGGTGGTGGTTAACAGTTTGGTAAGGGGTCTGCATCATACATTACTTAGTAATAAAATAAGCCGAGTTTTTTTTTTTCAGGTTGCATTAAAATGCCGTTTACCAATTACATAATATTCTTTTTCAAACATGTTAGGCCCTTAATGGCATATGTTTTACTAGTTCAGGGGTAGGTCTACACTAGCAAAATAATTGGAGTCACCTTCATATAATAGTTGAATATTATTTCAAAATAAGAGTCTTGAGGCACACTTATGTGTATACTTACAGTTGTTTTTGAAGGATGGCGTCAGTTGGCCTATGTTATAGATGCTCGCGGGTGTTAGCTGATAACCCTACAAGCAAACGTTGAGAAAAATGCAGTAAGAACTCCATAAGTAAGGTGCTACTCAGAGTACGTATACCATTCACATATAATGAATGACTGAAAAGCAGTAAGACTGATACCTACAAGCTTCAGAAGAAAGAAGTTTCATTTATATAAAATGAATTTAAAACAACAAAATATTAGTACAGCAAGTATGTAAGAGGCGTTTGAACCAGAGCAACCCCATCGTGAATAGAGGCTGGGTAAAATGAGGCTGAGACCTACTGGGCTGCATTCCCAGACAGTTGAGGCATTCTAAGTCACAGGATGAGATAGGAGGTCAGCACAAGATACAGATCATAAAGACCTTGTTAATAAAACAGGTTGCAGTACAGAACCCAGCTAAAACCCACCAAAACCAAGATGGCCATGAGAGTGACCTCTGGTCATCCTCACTGCTGCACTCCCACCAGCGCCATGACAGTTTACAAATGCCATGGCAACATCAGGAAGTAACCTTACATGGTCTAAAAAGGGGAGGCATGAATAATCCACCCCTTGTTTAGCATATCATCAATAAATAACTACAAAAATGGGCAACCAGGGCAGGGCGCAGTGGCTCATGCCTGTAATCCCAGCACTTTGGGAGGCCGAGGTGGGCGGATCACTTGAGGTGAGGGGTTCAAGACGAGCCTGGCCAACATGATCAAACCCTGTCTCTACTAAAAAATACAAAAATTAGCCAGGCATGGTGGCAGGCACCTGTAATCCCAGCTACTTGGGAGGCTGAGGCAGGGAGAATTGCTTGAAACCGCGAGGCGGAAGTTGCAGTGAGCCGAGATTGGCCGCTGCATTCCAGCCTGGGTGACAGAGCAAGACTCTGTCTCAAAAATAAATAAATAAATAAAATAAATAAATAAAAAGCAATCAGCAGCCCTCGGGGCTGCTCTATGAAGTAGCCATTCTTTTATTCCTTTACTTTCCTAATAACCTTGCTTTCACTTTACAGACTCGCCCTGAATTATTTCTTGTGCAAGATCCAAGAACCCTCTCTTGGGGACTGGATCCGGACCCCATTCCTATAGCAGGTAAGCCAGTGTTCGTCCTTCTGCTAAAGAGGAAATTAAATATTAGTTAAGAATTCTAAATGAATCAGCAAAATTCTAAGTCAAATGTCAAGTTGAAACATTTCACATAGAACAATTACAGAGCAAGAGTAAACAGTATTTCATCCACAGATACTAAAACAATATTAGACTCTGGAAGAGGAAACAACATTTGAAAATCACCATTTCTGTATCAATTATTGTAAGAGCATCAGTTGCCAATATTTATTCTGGAATGCAAAAACAAGACTGAAATAAATATTAGCCAGCTATATTTTTGCAGTAGGACCAATAAATTCGGCGCAAGGACGTTAATATTTGACATGTTTTAAACATCACAAATTTCCCCAAACACATAAAGCATGACCAAAAAAAGTTTTAAATGCAGGGATTATTTTTAAAAATATAAAGCTAACTCTTGCACTCAGCCTAGTAAGTAAAATGGAGTGATGTAAAGATCATTAAAGTTATGAGAAATACATAGGAAATGTTAATTATTATATTGAGGATAAGATCTTTTGTTAGCTCATAAATTTATCAACATAAGTTAACATATTTGAAGTATAATATAAAATATTCAATAAATGTTATAGCTGCATTTAAATAATTTAATGTGACTACCCCTTACATCATGCAAGATACAATGTATTACACCAACAAATCATATTTTTCATTCCTTATGAAAGTAAAAAATAGTTCTAACTTCAAATGAGTGAAAAATAACTTGGATTAAAACTTTGGGCCCGGCGCAGTGGCTCACGCCTGTAACCCCAGCACTTTGGGAGGCCAAGGCGGGAGGATCATGAGGTCAGGAGATCGAGACCATCCTGGCTAACACGGTGAAACCCCGTCTCTACTAAAAATACAAAAAAATAGCCGGGCGTGGTGGCGGGCGCCTATAGTCTCAGCTATTCGGGAGGCTGAGGCAGGAGAATGGCGTGAACCCGGGAGGCGGAGTTTGCAGCGAGCCGAGATGGCACCACTGCACTCCAGCCTGGGCGACAGAGCGAGACTCCGTCTCAAAAAAAAAAAAACAAAAAAAAACACAAATTTGCTGTTTTAATCTACATTTCAGAAAATACATTTAGTATTTATAAATTTGAACCAACATTTTTTGCCTCTTTCACAGCACAGATTTATTGAAATAACTATGCAAGAACACATAATCACACTAACCTTAAATTTTCATGAAACAGTAGGAGACTTATAGTAAATAAAAATAATTACCTGGGAAAAAGGAAGATAAAATGATTCTATGTAATACGTACAAAATTAATAGCAATCTTGGAGCAATGATGAGACTCCATGCTTGGTGAAGAAGCTGGTGGCCAAGTTATTATTCTATACAATAAGAATTATACATCGCATCGCAGAAACGCCTGAGATCATCTCAGTACACATTAATGACCTGTTACACCCGCCGAAGCTCCCACTTAACTTCACCTAACTGTTCAAGTTCCCTGGGAGGGAATGAAAAGGTTGTGGACCGAGAACTGCTAAGAACAGAATTACGCCCCCTAGTGGCGAATTGTGACTATTGCAGTCAGAAAAATGTGTGCTGTGTTATAATTATGCCATTTATTCACGAAGAATTTATTTTTTGCGGTTTTTTTCCCCCTTAGGGGAAGATTGAGATATTTTGCAATAAAACATTACCGCTCCGTCATTAAAAATTATCCAATCAGATATTCTTTAAAAAAAGTTTCTCCAAGACCTATCAACTGAAAATGTTTTCTGAGGTTTCTAACGTTTTAGTGTCGAATTCTAAAATTTTAATTAGTTTTGCAAAAATATGAAGTACTTTGAGTGAAGTCAAATTTTTTTCTCTTTAGGCTCACTTGCTTCTTCCCTTCCTCCTGATCACGACATTCTTTATATTAACATTTTGCATCTATCATACACGCTCCAATTTGTTTCCTCTCAGCTAATTATACGTAAATTTGAGATACATTTTATTATTAACGCTCTATCATTTCAAGTTTCTCTCTATCCTACCAAAGTATTATTTTTTAAATTTCCACAGTGACTGATTTTTTTCCCTTTGTAGGCGAGTGACTCTAGATAGAAAACATAGATGTGCCTGACCATAACCTTGCTGTACATATTAATCCAAACACCATGCCATTCCATTCTACAAAAATTGTGCATAGAATATTTTTAAATTGCACATGTGCAATTCTATTACGTCTGACACTATTTATAACTGGTTTATGAGGTGACATTAAGTGTGATTTTGTGATTATTCAAGACAGACTTTATCCTACTTTTCCTACAAAAATTATTGCTATTTTGTTTTCAGCCCACCCTGAGAAAAGATAATATAAAATAGTAGTTTCAATTCAAAATTATGCTTTAAAAGTCATAAAAACCCTGTGAAGATTTAATAGATAAGTCTGCTGCCTTATTTCTCCTTCAGTTGAAATAATACGGAAAAAGTAGGCATTTAAAGTGGAATGTCTATCAAAGAAATGCCCACATTACCGTGCATTAAAATGCCAGTAGTCAATCCTGAGCAGGATGAGGAAATGCAGTCATTACAAAGAGCTTAATGCACTCTTTTCAATATTCATGGATATTCATGCTCATTTAAAAAGAAGGGGGTTGTCTTCCATTCAGTATTAAAGCAGGGCCACAGAGGGACTGAATGGTACCCTTTACTGCCTACTTTGACTTTTTAAGGAATCTACCTTAATGAGTATAATTTACATATACTAAAATGTGCATATTTTAAATGTAGAGTTTGACCAGTTTTGATGAATGTTTACACCCGTGTAATTGCCACTCTGATGAAAACATAAAACAATTCCATCCTCCTGCTTCTTTGTAGTCACCACCTTCCAAGCTCCAGGCAACTACTTTTTGACTTCTATCACTGTAGGTTATTTTTGCCAGTTCTGGAAGTTTATGTAAATGGAACCATACAGTATGCTCTGCTCGTTTTCTATATCTTCCACCCTTTCTTTGTTCAAAATGATATTTTCTTCTTTCACTGAGTCTTATTTATAGACTAAAGCATACATACATATCCCCTTGCCTCATCCTCTTTATTTATTAATTTAAATTTTCTTAACTTTCCCTTCAAGTTATCGTGTATTATTTAAAACTTCAATCTTTGTCTAACACGATACTGTCCTTTAAACTCACTGTGTCATGTCAAATAGAGCAATGGAGTGGATGCTTGGAACAATGGTCAGAAGTCCAACCGAACGTGGTCAACCAAAAGAGCAATTACAACAGAAAAAAACCATAGGGGAAATCTTTTAAATACAAAATGGTGTATCGCCCATCACTTCACATTTAGCACAACGCAGATTACCAAAACAATTATATTCTAGTGTGTAAAGAGCATATATATTTCAGAAAAATATTAAAATATGTATTTGATGATGTAATTAATAGGATCTATTTTCATATTTTATTAGGTGTTATGAAATGTATTGTTTAATGGAAAGTATATTAAATAATACATATCAGATTTATTGTTTTAATGGGAAGCATATTAAATACTAATAAAAAAATCAGATTTTATGTAGAAAGCCCCAGTTTCTGTATTCCGATTTTATGTACTGTTTTTTTATTAGTGATGTTAGTGGCCAAAATACATACCAACTGAAAGTTCCTGCTAATGTGTTATGCCACACCACTATTGCAAGAGAAGTATTCAGAGCTAATTAGAATGACAGGCAATTTTATTTCATAAAAATCCTCTGAATAAGTGTAATTTTAAAGAAGTGTCTTGCATATTAGAGATTTAGAAAAGAAACAAATGGCACACTTCAATCAACTGCTTCTTATGACATTCAACTGCAAATACCATGTACACAAAAGTTTTTTTGAGGTAAATACCTCTTCTCTGGAAAGGATAGTTTTGTTTGGCAAATCTTGATTGGACAGAATGGAAAAAAAATGAAAGAAATGGACTAGAAATTTAACTTTCCTGAGTTTGAAACTTAGTTTTTCTGAATCAATTTATTGTTAAGAGGAGTACTTGGGGAATGACTTCCTTTTTATTTATTTTGCAATACTAAAATAAAATTGAATAGCAAAAGTAAGGATGACAGAAGCTCAGAGACAAAATTTTATTACTTTCATTTCAGAAGTGTGAAAAAATTGAGAACTTAGCCAAATAAATCAAGACCCTATTGCCTAAATCTAACAACAAATTTTATTTTGTTTGCCAACCCTTCTTAATCTCAAACAACTTCTCTGACATTCCCAGCAAGTACATCCGTTAAAAGTTTGCAGGTTCTCAGAATAAGCAAATCTACAGAAATAAAAAGAGGATTTCTGGTTGCCTAGTGCTGGGGGTTGAAGAAGTATGAGGAGTGATTGTAAATGGGTATAGGATTACTTTGGGGGGTGATGGAAATATTCTAAATTGTGATGATGATTATACAACTCTGAGTATACTAAAAACCACTGAATTCTACACATTAAAATGGGCAAATTGGATAGTATATGAATTACAGGTCAATAAAACTGTTAAAAGTGATTCGGAGTTAAAGACATTACTTCAAATGAAAAAGCAGATCTTAAAAAGATAGATTTTTAAATGTGAGAACACAGAATCAAATTAAACCTCAATTTTAATGAAACAGTAGGGGAGTTATGAAAAAGTCCCCTTTGCAAGAGCGACTGACTGTATTGTTATAAAATCCATTGAGGGAATACATTACTTTTACATAATAAAAGTGTAAACATTTTATACATGTAAGATTCATGAAAGGCCAGATTTTTTTTTTTTTTTTTTGAGGTGGAGTCTCTTTCTGTTTCCCAGGTTGGAGTGCAGTGGCATCATCTTGGCTCGTTGCAGCCTCCGCCTCCCGGTTCCAGTGATTCTCCTGCCTCAGCCTCCTGAGTAGCTGGGATTACAGGCACGCGCCACCATGCCCAGCTAATTTTTTTATTTTTAGTAGAGATGGGGTTTCACCAAGTTGGCCAGGCTGGTCTTGAACTCCTGATCTCAGGTGATCCACCCGCCTTGGCCTCCCAAAGGGCTGGGATTACAGGTGTGAGCCACCGCGCCTGGCCTCAGACTTTAATTTAAAAATAATAATCCCAAAACCTGATGCTCTGCATGTGTATGAAAAATGCATTAACATTTTATAGTGATATGGAAAGGTGGAGCAGGACATTAAAAAAATTAAAGATATGACAAACGTGCCAAACAACTGAAGCACTATGAAATATTAAAAAATTGAATAAGATACATTCAAAGATCAATTTTTATCTTGACCCTCACATCAGCAAATAATCAATGCTTGTGTATAATCAGAATGATGCATACTCTCCCGTTGGGGATGACTCTTTTTCATCATTGATCTTAATGTTGTACCATAGGTCCTAGTGACTTCTTTGGTGAGGAAAATGTCAAGTCTTTAAGTATCCAATAAATGGCCAAGAAGAAGAAACTCCATACCTTCTTTATCATGGGCAAATATTGTGTTTGATATTTCATTTTAACTTCTCTACTCACAGTTGGTATTAATTAAAAGTTATCTGGGGCAATTCTGTACCTTGATTTGCAAACCTATCTCTTCCTCTCAACTGTCTTCTTGCTTAAATTGTACCAGCATATAGATTACTAGTGATTTTCTGAAAAAATAAATAAATAAAGAGTTTAAAAGCTAATGAATTCAGAAATGAGTAAAAAACTAGTGACAGTTTCTGGATATTCTATAGGTTTTGCTCTGAATAGTATTTGGAAACTGATTCTTAAAATACTCTTAGATAGCAGGTAGATGTGTTTGGTATGCTTTATTTTTATTTAAAAATCTAGTCATAATATTTACTAAACTTGAAATGACAAGCTTCATTGTAAAAATTAAAGTAAACAATTCAATACAAAATACACTGTCAATCTGAAGTTATATGACAGAAGAAAACATTTTAAAGTTAAAGAATACATAAAATGGATCTTTAAAATTGGATCTTACATATACTTTGCATTTAAAATGCAAGTGCCATGTTTAGATTTGAACTTGTTAAATTATGAAAATACATTACTATTATATATGAAATTAGATTAAAATAGAATCACTTGTTATGCTACAAAAGTATAAAGACAGTAGTAATTTCATGGAACATGCAGTCAAAATGTTTCCTGTGTTATTATAACTGCCTTTTATTTCCCAGTAAATGTGATTCTTAAGGTGATATTTTAAAATATTTTTAATATTTTTTAAACATTGTGATTCACCTTTTATTTTCCTATTTCATTGCCAATTATTATTATTACATAGCATTTTGCATACTTTTTCCATCTTTATTTCTATTAGTAAATAGCTATCCTTCACCTCTAAAAACAACTGAGATATTTGAAAATACTTTCCTGATTTATAGAAGGGGATATATGATTGATGTCTCCTGACCTGTCTTCCATTTAGTTCCTTGAAAACATTGTAAATGAAAAATGATTAAGTAAATGTTATACTGAGAGCATGTTGTTGTGCATGAGTATTTGGCATATTTTTAAACCTTAAGGCTGTTAATCAAGGTACTATGGAAAAAGAGCACATAACCTTTGTAATTAGACAGATGTGGGTTTGAATCTCGGCTCAACGCCTTATTAGCTGTGTGTTTGGGCACATGACTTAACCTGTCTCTCTTTCCGTTTCCTTTTTCTTACAGTTGTTGTGAGAATTACATGAGATAATATACGTACTTTGCAAAATGCACTGAGTAGGATATGGTCAGGGCTCAATATTTGTTGATTCCTTTCCCTTTCTTTTTCCTTTTCATTAGAAGTGTCCATGATTTCTTTCTTGAACTTCCTCCTATCTCCGAGATTCTGCTCTATATTTACTAGATGGAATGGTATATATAAATAACAACTTCAGTAATACTATAGTTTAAACATTACTGACATAAGTTTGAGTAAATAGTAAATTCAAACTACCTATCAAAACTTACATTCAGGATTGCTGTGGGCTATGTACTTTCTTCTCATCACCATTCCTTTGTGCACACCTCAATGAAAGTTAACTATTTAAAATGTGATTGTAGCATATGTGAATGTTTCAATTTAATTTCAAATCAATACAATATATGCAAGGCACACATGCAAATGAATCATGGATAAATAATCACAGAGGTAAGCAGATTTCAATCTACAAAATGCACTTTATTTTTTACCTTTTAGATCATGCCATTGAGCTTGTTTGATTGTTCATGTTATGATTTCATCTTTCACATAGTCTGTAGTTCACAGAGACATTGTCCTTAAAAACCACATGAAGGTCACTGGTTTCCTTATAAAAATGACAGAATGGATTAAAGCTGGAATTCTGTAGCTAGTGACTCATGCTTGCATTTGTACATTTTAAGAGATGTAATTTATAGAAAGGAAGCATCCAGCCTTGAGCTCTTTCAGACTCCGGTTGCTCAAATAAATTAAGAAATAAAGGCTAACATAAATAAGAGCACATGGCCTGTCAACCGGTCAGTCGTCTAACTTAAACTTCAAAAAATACTCTTATTTGTCTTTACATGTTTCTCTCTCACTGTGAAACATACGGATATTATATAACACACACACATATATATCTTCTACCTATATGTTAGTAAGAATAAAAGTCATAATTTTGAAAGTATTCACATACTTGTATTAACTTTCTAATTTTTGAAGCCAAAAATGCAAATGTACTTACTGTTCATTTTGAATTTATTAAGCATGACATGATTCTCAAGGACAGTATGATGTAGTCAAATTTTTAAAGGCTTTCATTTAATATGCTACATAGGCCTTCAAGAGGCAGTGAACCATGGCGGAAAAGAACCTGATTTCAGAGTTAGGAAATTTAAGTTCTCTCTGCAGTTTTGCCAATAATGAGCTGTATGGCTTGAAGCAAATCAAGAACCCTCTCTAAGTCTTAATTTGTTCATCTTTAATAATATACAATAATTTAATAATAATAGGCAATATTAAGTCACTTACAAATGTGATCAATATGCTTTAGTTCTACTTGCTTTATTAGAGTGCTTAGTATTTAATGTGTTATTGCTTTCACAAGGTCATCCATGCGTTTAGGAATTATAAAGTACTTTGCTGGTATTCCTAAAAATAATCTCATAAAATGGATGACTTTTTGGCATTGAGAACTAACAGTCATGTGGTATTCGGACTATTAATTTTAACTGAAAGTCTATCTACAGCTCATTACTTACTTGTAACTTAAACCAAGGTATAATTCAGGTTTCTAAGGGCTTGCTGATAACAAGTAATTCATATGACTCCTAACTATATAAGGGACCTTACATATTTCTATTGGCATCATTCAAATAATCTAATCCATTGCTAAACACACAAAAGGCACTCAACTCCTGTTTGCTGATTTACTTATTTTTATTAAGTTAAGGGAATAAAAGCAACAGGACTGAATATGAACGACTCCAGACTCATGGAGGCTTTTTTTGTTGTTAAACAAAAGTCTTATCCATCCGAAAATCTCTGTGAGTCAGTCAAAAAGAGGTTTGGCCACTGTATGTTTAGGTGATAGTGAAAATGGCACCCAAAAGAGTTGATCCAAATTTATATTTCTTCTTTGGGCTTTGGGGTAAAGAGGTTTTTGTATCACTATTTTCATCCCATGCAATCTCTTTTCTGTCTACTGTGCTCCTACAATCTTCTCTGAATTTGACAGTAACCTTTGCTGCCAAATCCTTCGTGTAGAGCTCATATATTTGATCTCCAGCTACTGACTAGACTTCAAACTAGTAAAGATCAGAATTAAGTATTGTTTCCTCTTCTGGGAAGCCCTGAAGTACTCAGTCAAATGTCTTGCCCAGAGCAGAATCTTAACAATTATTGAATGTAACAATGTCTAAAGTTGGGGAAAAACCTGAGAAAAGTTTCATTATTAATATTCCCAGGTAAATATCAATCTTAAATATTACCCAAAACTTTAAATAATGAATGCTTCATTTTCGGACTTCCATTCTTCTCTTTTCTCTCTACAACCTTCTCTTTTTTGTACAATTTTGAAATTTAGCTAAACTAATGTAGCATGGATTGTTAGAAATTCTTTGATCTCCAGGGCTGACCTATCTCCAGAGATCCAGTATCACATTTTCAGTTCTCCAGAGAACATCTGATGGTGCATGTCTCACCATTGTTTTAAACATATTCAGATTAGAGGTGACCCTCACCCCCACTAACTAGTTCCTAATTTACCTCTTCTCATACCGTGAAACATGAATATCCTATGGCCCTTTGGAATATTGTCCTTCTGTGTCAATTCAAACCCTACTTGTCCTCAAGCTCCAATTCATTTCCTAACTACGCCAATAAAATTCCCTTAGTTATTTCTTTTCCTTCATTTTTATGTGGTACATAATTTAGTCCTTCACTATATAATGTCTTGATTTTTGTTGCATGCCAATACAGTTTATCTTCCCAAATAAAAGATAAATTTCTCAGTGGTAGGAACCATAAAATGTTTGCTAAATCCTCCCTTGACAGTTTTGTGACTCTAAGAACAAGTGTTATGTTCTCTAACATGTGTTTTTTACAATGTCGGGTATAATTTAGCTTCAAAAAATATTGCTTTGCTTTTTTTTCTTTTTCTTTTCTTTCTTTCTTTTTTTTTTTTTTTTTTTTGGAGATGAAATCTTGCTCTGTCACCCAGGCTGGAGTGCAATGGCACGATCTCGGCTCACTGCAACCTCTGCCTCCTGGGTTCAAGCGATTCTCCTGCCTCAGCCTCCCAAGTAGCTGGGATAACAGGCACACACAACCACACCTGGATAATTTTTGTATTTTTAGTAAAGATGGGGTTTCGCCATGTAGGCCAGGCTGGTCTCGAACTCCTGGCCTCATGTGATCTGCCCACCTTGGCCTCCCAAAGTGCTGGAATTACAGGAGTGAGCCACCACACATGACACAAAAAATATTTCTTAAATGATGATGATGATGTGATAGAAATCTACAAGATTACTCAGACAGATCAAGAGCAAGCTGGAGTACCACAAGTTAAGATCTGACTGAGGACAAAAGTTTGAATAATTCTTTTGAAATTATTTTATAGCAACACAAATGGTACAGCTTTAGATTCATTAAAGATAGTGATAAGGTATCTAGACATATTTTCCAGGGGAAAGTAATTGGAAATCAAAATGGAACACTGATAAAAGTCATGAACAAGCTATAAATAACTTTTCTTTTTCTTCTTCCTGCCATTTGGGATCACTCCCAAAGACTCAAAGGAGTTCTGAATATAAATAGAGGAAACTGAATACTCCTCAAAAAATAAATGTTCTAGTGCAGGGGCAAAATGATCATATGAAATATAATTAAAGGCATCTAGATGAATGTTTGTCCAGAATTTGTTTTCTTTGGAACCCTTTATAAGGTAATAGCCTATATCCAATTCAGTCTAAAAATATAATAAAGGAATAAGACAATTTCTAATCATGAAGCTAAACCATAAACTCAGCATTTACATTACTGATATTCAGCAAGATATTAATGAACTCCCATTTAAAATTCTCCACTGGAAGCTAACTTTGGGATAATATTATTCGATTATTTCATCAATCTTTATACTAATTAAAATTTTCTCTTAAAAATTGTTTTTCCAATACTTGTATTTAAAGCAAACATTGCTACCTTATCCACTTGCACAGTATATTTTAAATGTTTAAATCCAAGGTATACAATGTTTAATTGTTTATCAGTGCTTCTGTATTTTAAAAATATGCCATGTGTGTGGGTAAGGTAGAAATGTTTTCCTTAAATACAAGTATTGGAAAATGATTATTTTTAAATGCAGAAGTTACCCTCTGTTATCTGGGCTCTGGCTATTACAGGAAATGTGAAAGGGATAGGGCTAATAGTCATAAAAGTAAGAGTGAAGTCATAATAAGTTGAAGCACTCTTTTGAAAAATTTGAAGCAGAACTCAATCAAGGCTTGATTTACTTTAAGGAAACTTTGTTTGGCTAAAGTGCAACCATATAGATAGCTAGACTTCCAATATATTCTGCAGAAAATGATTTGGGATTTTTTTTATGTTTTAATCTGTCATATTGCTCATTAGTCAGTCTATGTTTATTTAAATCTTGACCACATGCAAATGAGTGTCTGATTCTTTGTAGAAAACCAAGTATTTATCATGCTTTTTAAACATCTCGGAGTAATATGACTCTCTCTATATATATATATACAAATATACATACACATATCTATATCTAGATCTAACTTCCTAATTGTATCATTTATTTCTGAGCATCTAAAGTTCTCCAGAACTAAATATCCACGACATGAAGAGAGGGGAAAGTACTGGAAATAGAATGAAATTTTAGGGCCGAGCATGGTGGTTCGCACTTGCAATCCCAGCACTTTGGGAGGCAGAGGCGGGATGATTGAGACCAGGAGTGCGAGACCAGCCTGGGCAACATAACAAGACCCTCATTTCTACAAAACAACAACAACAACAACAACAACAACCTGGGCATGGTGGCACACACCTACAGTTCCAGCTATTCGAGAGGCTGAGGTGAGAGAATCGCTTGAGCCCAGGAGTTCAGGGTTGCAGTGAGCTATGATCGCATGACTGCACTCCAGCCTGAGTGACAGAGTGAGACCCTGTCTCAAAAAAATAAAAAGAATGGAATTTTGAATGAGAACTCATGGGTTTGTTTGAATCTGGCTGTAGAATTAATTGTGTGACTTTACATAAGTAATTTAATCTTTCTTACCCTTCGTTTTCTCATTTGTGTAATCAATGTAGTAATACTGGCCCTAAATAATTCGAAGTTATGTTGAAAATCAAATGAAGGGATATATGAGAAAAATATATACAATCTCTAAAATATCTACAAAGGAAATTTGTATTATGGTGTAAAAAGTAGATATATTAATAATAAGGATATTCTGTGACTGTATTATTAAACCCTTTCAGCTATATGTTGCCTTTGTTAGAAAATAAGATAAAAAATTAGGCAGGAGAAAACAGGAAAGAGAATATAAGAATTGCTCTTAGGCTGAAAAAGTCTACAATAGGAAATGAAGAAAATTTTAAAAATACATGATAGAAAATATAAAAAGAGTTAAAAGAGAATGGAAAGTAGATATTGGGATGAATCTCAAAAAAACATATCTGCATTAGTGAATCTGTAGTAAGATCAAGAAATTTGGAGTTCTCTACATGTTATTTGTAATCTCTCTTTCTGAAGCCCTTAGAGCTATAGGAATTAAAAGAAAGAAAACTTTCGAACTAGAAAACACAAGTATGTCCAATGTTCTTTACTATGGGTAAAAGAATTATCTATGTTCAAAGGTTGACAATATGAATAACTGGAATTGTTTACATTTATGAATTGCTTACATGTCAAAATGCCTTTTGCCAAAGCATTTTGATCCATTTAACCTTTACTTCTTTTTCAATTTCTATATATTTATTAAACATTTTAATACTGAAAACTGTTTTACACCCATCTCTCTTCTCCCCAAAAGTGAAATATCTATTATGGTTTGATTCACCATTCAAGATGTCTAGAAATCTTCTAGAAATCCTATTGAGAAAAAAAAATGATAATTATTTTCAGTAACATTTCTATATCCTAAGGAAGTTCTTTTTTTATATGTTAGATTAACTATAAGATATGGCTTAATCGTTTCTGAAAATGCAGGAGAGTGTTATCTGTCCTATCACATAGTTAAGTTACTTCTTTTGTGTAGTTTGTAGCTGCACAGTTTAATTTATTATAAATCACCTAAAATGAATGTTTACTTTATTATTAATAGCCAAAGATAAATTTACTTTAAATAACAAAAGACAAAAAGAAGAGATGTTTTCAGTCACTCAGAAATCTTTAAGACATGAATCATTTCAAATGTAGGGCACTGGAGTGAATGGAAAATGACAAGTTAGAGACCCGAAGTGAATACTGACTTGAGATTTTATAAGAATTACTTAAGTAGCTGAAGAGTCAAAACCATTAATCTTCTAGGGCATAAAATCAACTACCTGAGTATTATTATTTGAAGTAGATTTTCAGAACTAGAAACTGTTGATATTTTCTTAAAATTGTAGCATTTGAAATGATCTCAGTAACCAACCAGTCTGATTTTCTCTTTTCACGGAGGAGGATATAGAGGCTTATAAAAGACTAGAACTTAGGTCATTTAACTCCAAATTTGCACTATAAATACCTTTCCCACAGTGCTTGTGTCTTTTTGTATATTAATTATTCAGCAAATACATATTGAGAGAAGCCACAATATATAATGATATATGCAAACGGTAGCTGGGGAGTATAAACATGAATAAATTATAATCTTTGTTCCATGTGAATTTATAATCCAGTAGGAAAGATAAGACTCAAATTTAAAAGTGACGTGATGCATGTAAAACCTTTAACACCAGGCCTGCCTCTAAAGTATAAGTTAAAAACCAAATAACAAAAATAAAATGCAATAGAAGCCGGGTGCGGTGGCATGCACCTGTAGTCCCAGCTACTCAGGAGGCTGAGGCAGTAGGTTCGCTTGAGCCCAGGAGTTCAAGGTCAGCTTTGGCAACATAGCAAGACTCCGTATCTAAGGAAAAAACAATGTAATACAATGTGCTGAGTGCCATGTAAGAGGTGCAAACAATTATGTCTATTTTCTTAAAATTTAAAATGGAAATTCTGGTGTTCTTACGTATGTGAGTGTAACCTAAATGACTTTTTAAAATATGGCCAGTAGTCTTTTTACAGTGCACACACAAAATTGTAACCCATTTGCATTCTAAGCATTGCTTCTTGGCTTTATAGTCTGCATGACATTCTTCCTCACCCCCTCCAATCAAACCGTACATCTTTCTCTGAATTAAGCATGAGGATTTGTCTGCAGTCATTTCCTAATGTTCCCTGTTAGCTGAAGCTCATCACTTCATAACCCACTTTTGAGTCCCTGGGTTTCATTCTGATATTCAGCAGCTACTTTGGTAGCTGACAACTTTTAGCCTTATCTATGCTCTGCCCAGGAGTTGGGCAGCATTATTTGGTGCCATTGTAAAGAGAGTGGGAGATGTGCAGAGTTCAAACATGAGATAGGGAGTTGTCTGAGGTGAGCTTTCAAGTACTAACCCTAAGAGTCTATAATCACAATGGAATTTAAAAGGTGGCACATTTGAACAACATTTTTCAGAAATAATTCTGAAGCTGTATTAATGGACTGAAATGGGGAATAATTAAGAAAAGTTATCCACGAATGAATCCAAGGTAGGTAGGAAAAGCATTATTTCAATTATCATGAGAAATTAAAGAAATCTGGTTGAAGGGATAGAGTGTTTTTTTAATAATTTCTCACTCTATAAGTGTTGTGATAAATGTATTCTGTATTATACTAGAGAAATAAATGAACATTTATTTGATCTTGTTGCTTCATTCTCAATAAAGAGACTCAGAATATCCACTATGTTTGTACAAATTTGGCTGCCCTTCTGAAAATGGCACTTACCCAAAGTAAAGTACAAATCTATGGTAAAAATTCAAATTACTTTATAACAATGTATTATCTTCTCAGCATTCAAATGTTTTTCACTTTTAAATTCTGAATTAGTTTGGTGCAAAAGTAATTGTGGTGAAAACCACAATGGTGAAAACTACAATTACTTTTGAACCAACCTAATAAAATTTGTGGGAGTTTTCTCCATGTTCTCTTCCCCATTCTATATGTTATACAATTTGTGACTCTATATTTGTAACCTTAGGGAAGTAAGTCATATAACCTCAGTGGTTTCTGTATTCTGTATCTGTTTATAACAAAGAGGTTAGTTTGAAGGATCCTTACAGAAAGATTACCTAGTATAAGGCTCTAATTTTGGAGTTGTGGAAACTGAGGCCTAAGTTAAGCAAATGACTGGACCATTTTTTCTTCATTCATCTTGAGTGAGAGAGTAGGAAAGAGAGAAATCAATGTCGCCTATACCATAACTTGCAAAACTACATTATTACATTGAATTGCCTTTACTGTCTAACAGTACTTATTTGTTTCTTTAGGGAAGTATTGTAGAATATGTTTTTCACCTCACTAGCACCCAACAAAGTGTTAAATGTACATTAAGCCCTCAACTGAAATTCCCTTGCTGAATTTCAACTAAGCCATTGCTGAAATTCCATAATTCTTACAGGCTTTTCTTTATTCATCTTCATCTTACAGTTCACTAATTTGGCAGATAAATATGGACAGTGAATTTTATAGATTTACTTACACGAAATTTAGGAAATTGGCTGAGGTTTGGTAGTAGAAGCAGGAAAATTTGACACAGACAGTTACCCAATGAGAGGTGGGTAATAATCCTCCAAACTAAAGAATCTGCCCTTACTAACTTAAATAACACTTTGGAGAGCAAGTCATTGTTATCAATGAATAGTCATTTGGGCGCATAATTCTACCATACAAGTTCTTTTCCATTTACATAGTGATTTTAAAAATAGATATAGAGGTATGATGAAATAACTAAATAAATAAATCTATTGAGAAACTAGCTCATTTCTGCTTTTTCAAAATGAAGTTTCAAAAAATATTTGTTGGAGAGACACCAGATCTTTCTTGTTTTACTTCCTTCAAGAATGAAGTAATCAACTGCTTTCTGAATCTATTTTAGACTAACATTACATTTAAAAATAAAAGATATGGGCCTGTTAGACCTCTGGGAGTCATTGACCAACCAAAATGCTAGAACAATCTACCTACAAGCCACAAAGCATTAAATTAACTGTTTAATCTAAGATTAAAAAAAAACTAATAGATTCATGATGTGATCACTCAGGGCAATTCATTAATACTAATGTCTGATTTCCTTTAACATTATAAAAAGTAAGGAAATAAAGCTTTTATTTACAAGTTTATTTGCTGCAAAGGCATTTAGGAATAGTTATTTTAAAAAGAAAACTTGCTCTTCTTTCTGAGCCATCAACCCATACTGCAAAATGCGTGCAGAACTCAGTTCGCTAATAAAAAGAGAATTCTATAGCCATGCATGTGGTCAATGAAATGGTCTCTCTCTCATATATGTATGTATAATGGTGTCTTTCACTGTGAAATGGAAAATAAAACAGTGTAGTAGGGCTAAGCTTTAGCTAAACTAATTTAAGAAGATTTATAATATTTTTATTGCACTAAAATATGTTCAGAGAAATTATCTGAATTCATTTCAGGGGAAATTGTTATTCTGTTAGATGTCTTGAATTCTTGAATATTATTGTGCAGATGTGCTAAAAATTCTATTTTAGCTCTTCCTTCATCTTCTTTCCCTTTACTTTAACCATTGGAATACAATACAATCAATCAAGATATGTTAATTGATTACCTACTATGGGCAAGGCACTTATCATATATGTGGGCTAGTCAACAAAAGCTTCCTGCAAGAGGTGGGGCTTGAAATGGACCTTGAAGAACAGACAGAATATAGATAGGTTTGGGAGAGAAAGCTACATACCACAGTACTGGACTTCTCCAATCTTTCTAGCAATAAATTCTTTTTTAATCACGGATCAGGTTTTTTGTCAATTTAAAATGGAAGTAATAAATGGAAGTAATTGGTTTGGTTTTTGAATTTTTAAAAACCTACTTTTAAAAAGACTTTAATCATACTTAGAATTTTTCCAAGTATGGTCTTTCTACCCTGAAATAACTTTAGCCTAAGTATTGTACTCAGATATGGTTTTTCTACCTGGGCTCAGATCAGTAAACTAAAAAACTGGCAGTTACTTTTTATAGCACCTATTTTCCAAGTCATAGCTATCAAATTACCTTTCCTGACTCTAGTATGAAAAGGAAATACATGGCAAATGGGATCAGACAAGACTTGAAACCTTCCTGATATATGATAAATAATTTTTAACACAAACTCAAGATTTTATTGTCTTCATAATAAAACAAAAGATGACACTTAGAACTGGATCACTTGGACCTTTCTCTTCTTATCTCTTCCCAGTTCAAAATGCTTGCATCTTTTAATAGCAGCATTCTCTTAGATCTGCAGTTGGGCTCAGTGCACTCAAGCCTTAGCACAATCTTCTTTGTAGTTTTAGCTTTTTTCTGAAAAATCGGCTTAGTCTGCCCACCATATTCACTGTGCTGCCTGTCATAATGCTGCTTTCCCTGGGCATACAAAGAATCTTTGCCCTTCTTGTACTGTGTCATTTTGTGGAGTTGGTGCTAGCCACACATCTTAAAGAAAGTCTTGTGACTTTTAGGAACGTTCACCATGTTTGCGGGAGCGCTATCAGCACAGAAAGAGATAAATGATTTTTACTGATCCTGCTGTCACTCGGTCTTAGGCCTTCAGAGCTTCTATTTTACTGCTTGAATTTCAAGTAGGCAACATTATATAAATGACCAAATATGAATGGCCTTTGTTGTGGTGTTGCATGTAGTAGAAACCTGTGGTTCCAACTCACAGTAGTAACATCTGCCTGTCCAGTCATCTCTATATACAATAGCATCATTTCCCTGACTTCATTTCTGTCTTTGTATTATCTCTGTAACTCCCCTGAGCTTCACTCAGCTTCTTGTCCCTCAGTCTCTCAGCATTAACAGTACATTCTCATTTGCTCTACTTCTTTATTGGTAGGTGAATCTCTAGATGAAATGTTGCATGTCTATCTCATTGCCTTGCCAAGCAGCATATCGAGGATTAATGGACATTGTCCATTAATATCCTCACATTTACATGCAAATTTGTTCTGTTAAAAGACTGGTTGTTACAGTATGAAAGAAAAATTAGCCAATTTCTAAACAGAGGCAATAGTTTGTTGTTTAACAGCATGGCCTCTGGAATAAAACTGCCTGGTTTCAAGTTTGGTTTTGTTAATTCAGTTTGAACACATTAACCTCTTTGTATGCCTCAGTTTCCCTAACTGCAAACTGGATAATAGTAGTACCTTCTCATGGGGTAGTCATCAGGCTTATATGATTGTATACCTGTGAACCTTTTAGAACTGTGTAGTGCATGGTAAATGTCAATAAATAGTGGCCACTCTTATCATCTTTTATACCTCTCCTCTGAAGAATAATTACTTGCTAACTTGGGCAAGTCTTACTACTTTGATTACAGGAAGCTATAATTGAAGAGTATTCAGTGAGTCTTGATTACTGAGATAAAATGGGAGATACGTAAGTTTAAAATACACTTGCAAAAGATTTGAACACTGACATTTATTCATAAGTGTTTACTGATTAGTTTAAAGAAGACATCATGTTTTATGAAAAAGTAAAAGAAACCCTAGCCAATTCATTCATTGCTATCCTTGTCTAGATATTAGTTGACATTATCTTTGGTTTCAGTGGTGTTCAGTTTTCACTTTTTATTTTTACATTGAGCTCAACCCCACACCTTGCCATTAATGCTAATTCAACTCTGAATTTAAATACCCACATATGACTGGTGGCTGTTGCACTGGACAATGCAGTTCTAAAGGCTAATAGCTTTCAATAAATGTATGCATAGTTCTTAATAGGTAATAATAACAACAGTATGTTACCCAAAGGTGTACTTGTATTTAAAGGAGACAATGACTAAGATGAAAGAGGGAAATTCCTGAATGTAGAATTTCAAGTTATATGGAAAACCACGAAGGCTACTAGTTTAGGGACCAGAAGGCCTTTCTAGTGCATCTCAAATTAGGCCATGTAAGTGGTCATCTATGCATAAAGTTAACCATAATTAAGAAGAATGACTGTATCAAATGCCATCTATATGTACAATGCTGTAATAAGCAAGTATTTTAGGAAACTGTAGATGACACTGTCTTAGCCACAGTTCAGAGGAGGAATGAATAGCGAGGTTGAAGTAGAGATGCCGGGTAGAAGGAGACAAAAACAAATTAAAATTCCATCTTATGTAGATCTTATTTGAAATCCTGATTTCACTATGTTGTTTGTGCATTAAAATGTCAGAAGTGATTGGCAAAGAGTTGTTGCAGGTGAGCATCAGTATTAAATCTGCTAATGACTTGCCAAATTATGATGCAACTTAACCACTTGGTTGTTTTCAATGTTATTTGTCTGGAATGGAGATGACTAGACTGTTTTGCAGCAATGTTCTCAGTATATGAAAAAGCCTTCTTAAAAGGTCTTGAAGAATGGCAGTGTTGGAGAGATCCATAACTTGAGCACACATTAGACTGGAGATTGGTGATTTCTTTTTGAGGTTCAACAGTACAATATGTAGATGAAATGACATAGGTAGCCTAGAATGCTAACAAATAAATAACAAATGTTGCTTAGTGCAATAATTTAAAATTTTCAAAGTGCTTAATACCCATCTGTTTCACAACAATCAGGTGGGGTTATATATGATACCGACATAAAATATCACAATAATATATTATTAACTTCAATTTATGATGAAATTTTCCTAGTTTGTTCATGGCTACCAGGCAGCTAGAGGAACATAATTTAGCAGTTCTTCCACTAGACAACACTAAGCTGTATCAGATGCTTTACTAAAATAAACTCAGTACACGTACATCATCCTTTTGTTAGGTATTCCATTGCTATGAAAGTGAGGTGGTAAGATGCTCCTTAATAATACTGGACAAATAGTCTGGAGCTTCAGGAGCCATTAAAACCTGGGAATTAATTATCTTTCAGCAGGCTCAGCAAACTGCAACCTCCTTCAATCTCAGGCCTTGAACAATTTAATAAGAATAGCTGAGGATATTTAATGTTGGCTACTACAATCTGTCCCCCAAATTTTGTTTTAATTTTTGTGTTTCCCTTAGCTGGAAAGGGATGACGTTTCCTTGAAGGAAATACATGGAACAGTAAAATTATTGAGGCTTGACTCAATTATAATGTTGGACGAATCCATTAGAATGTTAGGCTTTTTAGATTTTACTTTTATTGCTCTTCCCAAGTAGACTTGGAAGCACAAATAAATATTTCCTATTCTCTTGCCTTAAATTAACTTTCAAGAATACCTTGAGAAATTGAGGGGAAAAATCTAATGGCACCAATAAAGTGGAGGATAATAATATCTTCGTCATTCATAGACTTGCTATGAAGACTATATGAAATAATATAATATATATGTGTATATATATGTAATGGTCCTGGATCCATGTCTGGCATCCAGGACGTTCCCAGAAATATCAGTTCTCACCTCTCTTCCGGTGAATTCATATTGCACAAAAGCCTGTTACGTTATCTGAAAAAGTCATCACTGTCATCCATGACACCTCTAGATGGAGATAAACCCCTCAAGAAAGCATAGAAAGGGTTAATAACCCTCTCTAGATAATGCAGATAGAAAAACACTGTCATTTTTGCTAAAGCACCCCAAATCCTACCTTGACATTGCAATCAACAAGCCTTATCCACTTTCCGAATTTCAGGACTTGCGTTGGGCTTGTTGCTGTAGATGATAGACGCTATTAGGAAAGAAATCATGTTGATGAAACAAATATTTTCTTCCCTCCCCAGGAGGATCAGGAGAATTTATTTAAGGAATGAAAAATATAATTAAATATTCTATAACCTACCTCCCCAAAATATGGACAAAATTATTTATTTCCCCCCACCTGTGGGTTGGAATGGGGGGCTTTGTAGATGATTCCCGAACAGCCAGGTGCTAAGGAGATTACACTCTTCAGAAAAGATAATATTCAGTATGATTTCAGTACTGCAAAAGAGATGCAATGATCACGGTAGATATCATTTTCTGTGGGGCATGTCAGTTGGCCTTTGTCATCGTCTCTACACATATGTAGCCAGCTACACAGTAACACCTTGTTTCTATTGCACTCATATTTTGATTGGCAGAATGGCTGATATGTACGTAAACTTCTTCATGAAAAATTTAAACTCTGGAGCCAGATATCTTTTTTCATTACTGTGTATGTGAGGTCTCAATTGTCTGCAAACTGGGGAGCTCAGAGGTTACTCAGTGCGCCGCATTTCCTCACCCCCCGCCCCCCAAATCATCTTAGCTCAACCATATATGAGCTTCCCTCGGTTAGCCTGCCTAAAAGGTATGTGGTAAGGGGAGTATGCGCTTAGTGGCTCAGCAATCAGAGGGTTCCTTGGATGGGACTTATACTGGTAAATATTAATGAAGAAGCTGCGCGGTACTGGCAGTGATTCCAGACCAAATCTTTTAACTGCCGAATGTCACTCGCTGAATTTTGAGTTGGGGAGCTCTGTCGCTTAAAATACAGGGTTCTCAAACACAATGCAAGTGTTTGTCACCTCAAGTCGCATACTACCCAACAGGAAGCAAAAGGCAAAGGGCATGGCGCAGAAAAGAAACAGACACACAGACACGTTTTGCAATGACGAACTTTATGTGACATCAGGAACGGCAACCTGTTCTCATGTTTAGCAATTCCGAGGAACGCTGTAAAGACTGCTTGTCGGGTAAAACTGAGTACAGGAATAAGAGGCAGCGCTGGAGACTTTTTCGCAATCCTTTTCAAAATATAAAACTGTAACCAAATGACTTAGATAAGCTAATTAATTATTTAAAAAAAAGGTTCACTGGATGCCTTTATCCTCTCCTCTTAAGCTTACGTGACCATCAGCAGCGCTGTTCAAATTCAGCTAACAGCTGTTAGACCAAACACAGATCCGCAGTGTGTATCTCCCCAGAGTTACGGATGTTCGCTGAGACCCGCCGGAAAAATTAGGGTCCGTTTTCAATGAGAACATAATAAAGCATCCTTGATTCCCCCTCTGCACACACTGTCCCAAATCTTGCGCCCCCTCCCACTTGCCTGCTGTCGGATTTCTTAAAATTGTAGTCGGTCCTGCAACTCAGTTGCATCTTCCGCAGCCCGACCCTCAGCGACATTGCGTTCAGTTTCCCTCCTTTCTCTCCTCCCACTCCTCACTTCTTGAGACCCCACCCCCGCCTTCCGTTTCTGTCTCGGCTTCCCTCGCGCCAGGTTCTCTAGACCCCCGCCTCCGCCCAGCGCCTTCATCTCGAGCCCCCACTCCCAATCCCCTTAGAGACTTCTATGCTCCTTCCGTGGAACCTAAGCTCCTCTCTTCTTCCAGAGACTCAGTCTCCACGCGATTTGAGCGTTCAGAGTCCCTCCCCCCAACCTCCGCCAGGGCCAGTGCGGTCCTGCAGGCTGCAGCCATCCGGGACCTGTCCCCGCTCCCCACCCCATCCCCCGCCTAAATCGTTGGGGTCTCGGCTAGCAATGCCGCCCGGGGCTCCAACTTACCACTAGCGTCCGGGAGGAAGACCAGGCAGCGGTCGCCGCGGCGGCAGCTAGACGAGAAACGGACTCGGCTGCAATCGCCCAGCGGAGCCCGCGGCAGTCGGTGCGCTGCGCTGCGCTGCGCGCCGCAACCTCGCGCCTCGGCGGAGGGAGAGGAACGGAGGGAGCTCGGCGCGATAGGAAGCGCCGGCGAGTCGACCTCCTTTGGGCGACCGTGCGCCCCCCAGCTGGGTTTGGCTCTTTTCGCTCCGCTATCTTACTCTAGCTTAGTAACTGACCACCTCCAGCATCTCTGCACTAATCGCGTCTTCTTTCTTCTTCGTTGGCCCCTAACTAACTACACTACTCTAAACGGACGAAGGCCATCACACGAGCGCCACGACGATCTCGACGACTCCGACGACAAGGATGTACAGACAGAGAGAAGAAGAGTTCATATGCAATCGGCAGGTAAGGGGCAAGGCAGGCCAATGGAGCAGCCAAGGCTAGCAATCTAGCCGCTCCAAAGGCAGTATCGGGAAGATCGGTGCATCTGAGGAAGGAAGCGTCCTCGGCAAGCACCAGAGCGCCTACCTCGCGCCGGTGAATCTGCACCACGCTCTTGGGCCAAAAGCGGGATGAGGGGAGGAGCCAAGAGCAGCCAATCAGCACTCAGCATTACGTGGCCCCCGGGCCTGTTTGGACCGGTCTCTTAGTGCATCTGGAGCCTGCTGGCAGGGGGCGCGAGACCCCATGGTGGAGATGGGGGTGGGGGTGATGATTAATCTGATTCACAAGGCCTAGAGAGTAGGGGGAACCAGGATCAGCCATGGCACCAGATAGAGGGAGAGGGAAGGCTTTCTCAAGAATGTACCCTCAAAGATTCACAGCATACCCCTCCCCAAACACACACACGCACACACACACACACACATACACACACACACACCTGTACATTTCATTTCAACAAACAGCATTCTCAAGTCTTGCAAATTTCGTCAAGCTTTGAAACTCCCTTCAAGGATCTCTGTTCTGACTCTTGCCCATTCCTCCAACAGTAGCAACTGAGGCACTCACAGGGTCAAACATTTGGTGAAGTGCGCAAAGGCCACAACCCTGTAATAAGGCCCACTTTCCCATCCTCTCCCCATCCTTTCCCTAACCCCAAAGGAGAAAGGAAAGCTCTTGGCCTTTGAGCCCCGGGAAGGCACAGTTTAGTTCCTTTCTTGACCCCACAGGCCTCATTAGAAAGACACCTTGAGGGCAGCTCCTACGGGTTTCCAAGGGGGTGAACCTATCTCTCTGGCACAGGGCCTTGGGCCCACAGCCAGTCGGTTGCGCAGTCATTGGGGGGGAGGGAGGGGGGCTGTCAATGCAAGGTCAAGGCAGCAAGAGGTGAACCACAAAGGCTCTCTTTTGGCAACTGCTGGGATGCCGAGCTGCAACCGGTCAGGCAGAGCTCTTTTTCACAGGTTCCCAGGCGCCACCGGGCAGGTGCCTGCGGTGTCCTGGCAGCAGCGCAGAGAAGGGTGAACGGGGCCGCCTTAGCCAAGACGCCTCAGAGGCACCAAAACCAAGCTGAGTAATGGAGATGATCCCACCGAGAATGGGGACAGAAGCAGATCTCTCCTAAGAGGGAACAAAGGGGCGAGCGGGGGTGGTGGTCTCGGGTCGCGGCCGAGGTTTCGCGGCCCTGTACCGAGGACTGGGGTGGGAAAAGTGGAGATTGGCTCCCCGCCAGTCGGAGGTAGCTGTACCGAAGCAAAAGATCGAGACTCCGGTTTGGCTACTTACGACCGGACGGCAGCACAGCGATTGTATAGAAGAGGCTACAGAGAGGCCGTACAGAGAGAGGCTTGGAGGACCGAACCCGGCAGAACGCAAAAGGGGTGGGAGCTGCCGGCTATTCTGAAGGCCGAAGTTTGCCTCAGTAGCCCCAAAAGTTAGGGATGGAGAAGGAAGTGGAAGCAATGATAAGGGTCAGGCCCCTTCCTTATTCTGGATGCCCTAGGCACAGTCATTTCTCTCTGTGCCTCTGTTTCCAGATTTGTGAAAGGAGCTGTCCAGTCTATTCCAAAAGGGGCATTTTGGGAATCCTCTGATTCCCTCCATCGCCACTGAATTCAGGATTTGAAATTTAATTTGGCAGTGAACATACTGTCCGCACCCAAGTTCTGTTTCGAAAAGCAAAAACCCATCGCAGTTTTCTTGAAGCATCTGTTGAATGCTGCTGTATGATGCCGCACAGGTGGCTGCGACAGCGCTGCCAAGTCCACCGACTGCACAACCCTCGCATCTTTAGAAATGCTTTGGTAGCGAACAGTAATTTATAAATATGGAAGAGAAAACGTATGTCTTCTCTTTAAATAATTAAGCACTCATCTTTAAAAACTCCGCAAGTGTCCCCTTACGCTATGAATGTGGAATGCTTAGTCTTGCCTTTTCTGGCGGGACTTGTATTTATTTTGTCGGAGGCTGAGACATTTATACTACTTCAAAAAATGTAAATATAAATCCCTGTGATATTTTTGCTAAGCCAAAATGGATCTGCCGAGCAGAGAGTGGAAGTTAGCATCCGCCAAAACCTGTTCTCGCTCCCCGGCTCCCGGGGGAACCGGCTTGGAGAAATTGACCATGATAATAGCAATTATGAGGATGAGGATGATGATAATAATAGTTTTTATTATCATATATTTCGCTCCAAAGGCTGTTCTCTCCTTCTCCTTGTGAAAGGCAAAAATGCCGAGAGGGACCGGGGTGAAACCCACTTGGTGGTTGGGAAGGTTCCCGGAGCAGCAGAGAGAAAGTTTGCTAGCCACGCGGCTTGCTGAAGCAAGTCTGGGCTTCGGAGTTCGGGTAGAAACAGGCAGGCACGTTCGCCTTTGAGCGGCGCTCGCCCAGCGGCCCGGAGCCTGTAAGACTGAGCCGAAGCGGTCCGCGGCGAGGCTCGGGACACCGGGTTCCGCCGGGACCAAAGGCTCTGCTTTCTTGGCATTTGCAGCGCGTACTGCCTCTTCAGGTTCTCTAGGCTGCGGCTCGGCCGAGCGCTGCAAGGTCCGACGGACTTTGGAGATTTTGGCAACACCAGACCAGAGAATTTAGTGTAAGGAGAAATTTAGGGCGCACTTTAGGACTGGGGAAGCAAACTCAAAACAAGCACATGCTGGCTTTCTGTCGCTCTGTCATTGCCAGAGAGGTTTTCTGGAACCCCTGCCTAACGAGGCCTGGGGAGTCAGCCCAGAGTTTTCACTGCTTTCCCTTCTCTTCCTCAGGTGTATGGAAATTGTCCCTGGAAAGAGGAGTTATTTACAGTGAATTCCTCAGGTTTGATTAAAATCCCCAGTGCCCCCCGGAACACGGTTTCCAAATATTTCCCGGTTTCTAAGGCTGTGGACTTGTTTTTACAACTTTGGAACCAGGGGGATTTCCTCCTGCTACAAATACATATGTTTCCAAAACTACTGATTTAGAAAGTCGGCAAAGAATTAAAGAAGATTGTTACTACGTAAGAAAAAGTTCCTCATCATTTGAAACTTTGGGAACTTTTTTTAAAAATAAATAATTGTCACTGACTAGAAAGTTTACTTCTCTACTCATTATTATTTCCCCTCTTGACCAGAGAGCCCTATTTTAACACACCTAAAGGACTAAAGGATGATAGACAGGTTTAAAAAATGAGTGACAGGATTCTAGCAAAATTCTCGAAGGCAGGTATTTTCACAGATCAAAAGAAGCTACACAAGAATTCTACCGGGAGATTTTTTTTTCTTATTTACCACAGGACATAAATGCAAGGAATTTTGATAATCCTTCTACCCTTATTTTTTCAGTTTTAAAGCAAATTATAATAGCCAGATATGTTTTTGGTAGTAATACAATTGTATCAAATTATATTTTCAGCATTCACTATTACTACTTAATCGTAAAAACCCAGCATCAGATCCATAATGTCCATCGTTGAGGCATGCCACACCTAGAAATAAACTTTTATGGCATCGAACACAATAGACTTTTCCCTTACTGTTCCTCAAACATGGTCGTAGACTGAGAAAAAAATCTTAGACATAGATAGCTTATTATACACAGTCTTTTTAAAGTTGGTAGGATTATTTTTAATAAAAAAACGCAGTAGAACTCTGTGTGCTGTGTAGGAAGGCAGGGGGCAGTCTCTGATCATGTCAGTCTTTCTGTAAGTGAAACTTCTGTTTGGAAAGATCTTCTGTTTTAGAGAAAAACAATAATCAACACTGGTTCTCTGACGCTCTCATTGAAGGGAAGAGAAAAATACTGGAAGCCTTTTGGGAGGGGGAGTTGGAAGGTCCCATCACATATTTCTGCCATGTCTAAGGGAAAAAAAAGGTATATCACAATTAAAAATCTGTGCTTATTTCTTTTATGCAAAAAACCGTATTTAATTAATTTTATCTAACATCCTTCTAGTAATACAATATGTATTTTGTGTAGTTTCTAGTAGCTAAGTATATGTTTGAAAAAATAGCAACATGCATGCAAGTTTGAATAGGGATTGGAAATGGAATCTCGTAGCCTCAAAAAGGAGAAAGAGCTAGGAGCTACTTTGACATCAGTTCTGCAGAGAAATATATGTTGTCTTGGAGCGCATTCGTGTTATGACGAATGCATTTTGTATTATAGGCATGCATTTCACTCTTCCAGTTTAGGATAACAAAGATGGCAATTAGGACCTTTTATTTAAATTAAACTGAGATTGAAAGTCCAGGACTACAGTGATTTCTTGTTCATTCTTAGCTCAAGACTACTGGTCGCTGAAGCCCAGTAGTCTTGCTACCCATAGATCTTACTCTGACTCTTTCAGACCGTTATGATTTCTACTTCCCATTTCTGTAATAATTAGAGCTATAACCATGCAACCAAACATTTCCTTGTTTCAGAGTTATGTATAAAGTAATGGGCTTGGTTTCTCTGGTCTGTAAATCAGCGTCATTACATTATTTCAAATGAGGCGCAACATCACTCATTGCTACCGAATTCCTTCTTTTCTTTTTGTAAGAACTATTTCCTCAACCAAATTATAAGGATCTCAGGAGGAAGCATTTAACCATAAGCTTCTCTTCTCCTTTTTTCTACAACTATCCTAATACTTCGCTATTGTAACTATCGTACAATATTGTAACTATTCCTAATATACAAAGAATATAAGCAACAATGATAGCTACCATTGTTGTTATGCAAGAGGTTAAGATGAATGGTCAAGAAGGGCTGGACTTCTAAAACTCGAATTTTTCAATGACCTGAATACAAATATAAAAGGTGTTTTACCAAATTGGCCCTTCATGCAAAAAGATCATGACAGTTTGAACCGACCAAGATGAAACTTAATAGTAATAAATGTGAGATGCTCAATTTGAGTATCAAACTTCTCTGCACAAATTTAGGTCACCGAAGCTGGGAACATTTGGTGAAAAAATACTTACTGATTTTAGTTGACATCAAGATCAACAAGCCTTCAGTGTGATCTGGTTGCTGGGAAACACAATTTTATATTGAGCTTTTGCAACTTTCATAAAAAGAGTCAAAATGCACTTGGGCTCTATACGGTATTTTCAGGCACATACTTTGAGAATGAAGATTGGAATTCATTTATCAGAATGATAGAATTCATTCACAAGGATGTTCAGATCAGTAGAGTGCTGGAATCATGTTAGATAGGTTTGTGTCCTCTGGAAGACATGACTCTTGGGTTACATGCTAGCTGACTTCAAATATTCAAGGGATTTTCTTAAGGAAAGTGGATTTAATTTATTTCCCAAGTTTGTTATCCGTATCTTATTTGTATCTGTTACCTCAGTGTCTTGCACAATGTCTGACACAAACTAAGCATTCAATAAATATTTGTGAACTGAATGAAACTATAAACATTAAACTCTGAAGAGAATAAAACTGAATTTAATGAATCCACAGTTTCTGGCTCTAGGAGAGGATTTTATAGCATTCAGAACTATCCAAAGATGGCATAAGCTGTTTCAGGAGGTAGTGAGTTCTCCACTCTTGGGATATTCAACATTATAGAGGTTAATCTCTTGGTGGGGATGTTACAAAGGAGAACTATGTGTGAGGAAAAGGGAAAGACATGTGGCTAATGAATGACATTTAAAGCTCTTTCCAATCTGAAATCTTGCAGAAAGAATAAATGCTATCAATCTAATTTTATGACATAAATAGATATTGAACTTTCTTAAAAACAAAGACAAAAAAAACTTATGTACCGCAGACTGGCCATAGATTCAGCTTTGTCATAAGAAAGAAGCAGCCTCCTACCAAGTCACAAGACAGTTTTGTTGAGCCTGTTGCACTTCATAGCTACTGACTTCAGTGGAAAATAATCTCTGGGAAGCTTATTATCATGTTAGGATACTATCACTCTTTACAAGCCTAGAATGCTACAGATGGTCCCCGACTTACGAGGATTAGACTTACAATTTTCTGACATTAAGATGATGTGAAAGTGATACGTATTCAGTATGCTTCTTGACTTAACAATTTTCCTTTTTCCTCACCAACAAATTTGAAGGGCCAAGTCTCTACACATTTCAAAGGCTGAAACAACAAAAATTCATTTAAGATGATGCTTTAAAAACAAGCGATAGCAAATTCCCTGTCATCGAAAACTAAAGAAAAATAATATGGTAAATAAACATTTTCTTACCATATATACACATTTTATTTATAGACAAGTATAGAAATCTTTCATTTTCTCCAAGTGGAGCTTAATTTGAAGCAAAAGCCAATATAGTAATGACTAGATGCCTATTGTCATCTAATGGCAGCCCTGCAGTAGAACTACCTGAGTAAAAGTTTATTTTCTGGCCTTTTGATTTTTTAATCGAAATTATTTTTACTGTTTATGCATCTTCTAGTCATTAGTAGGAAAATGATAGTAAACTTTTAATAGGTGATCTTGTAAGGGAGAGTAATGAATTCTTACTTGGTGATAGAGCAAAGCTGTGGGGCAAGATTTGCCAGAGAACACAACTTTGTTGGTCTTCCAATTTGACCAGCATTCTTCATCTACCAAGATAAGATTCAAAAATAAGCCTTTATCCTCTAGAGTGTCATACTCAATAATCAAGAAAAGCACTGATAAATCAGGGACTAGATAGTTTAATCTATCATTGTTAATTTTGTCTATGCATTTTTTATTTCATTACGACCTCAACAAAACCTTATTGTCAATATAACTTGGCTGAAGTTCCAAAGATACAAGGACAGAGGTGAAAAAATGTAGAGAAGTACCTCTCATTATATTCTTTCAAGCCAAGCCACACAATGGGAGCAGTATTACCATCGTCTGGTTTGATTACAAAGTATAATGGTTGAGTTATATCAGTAGTCCTGGTATTTTGAGAGTTTTTAATTTTTTTAAAGTTTATGACATCAAGTAATGTGGTATTCAGAACATTACAGTAAAACATACATCTAAAAATGGTTTGCCGTTCAAAGACTAGACATTTATTTCAGTGGCACTATGATTCGTCAAAATACTTCTTAACATCTCTTTTGAAATTGCCTTCAGAATATGCCACATTGTTTTGAATTTTTGGCAAAAGTCTATGTCATTGAGAATTGTGTCTGGTGATTAACATTTTATGATCCTAACATTTTGTTGAATCAAGTGAAAGCACATGACCTTAAAACCCTCTGGAGGAACAATCACAACAAAAACCAGTGTCTTGCTTATGTCATTCTTGACAGTGACGATTTACCCTGGAGTAGGTGAGAGTTTTCTTCCATTTGTTCTATTCTCTTATATGTCTGCTCTAGTAGAAACTCAAAATGTAAGTTTGCCTGGAAGCTTGTGCACAACAAAGATAATATTTAAGGCAATATTTCAAAAATTGAAACGAGAAAAATAATATTTCTATGGAAGTACGTGTCACCAATCTGGCTATTAACTGTATTAATATAGTAAAAGTAGAATGAGTATAGTCTCCCTCACTCTCTTCCAGAAGAATGGAAGGATTAAGGATTTAAGTTAGAACTTCCGAACTCAGCGTTCAGTTACATGCTGTGTAACCTGTAATACTTATAACTTCACAGTGTAACCATGGCTAGAAATCTTTTAAATTTGAAGGTTCAAAAAATTATATTGGTGCATATGGTTTGGAAATTTGTAGAAGAACCAATAATATGTATATAATCTTTCACAAAGCTAATCAATAAATTTATTTAAGAAAGCTTTGCTCTAGGAAGAAATGAACACCAGGTGATTTAGCGACCAAATTCCAAATTAGTACACAAATTAACCTATGGTTTTGATCTTGAATATGTCGGTTCATCTGTTGGCTGCATTTAGAACAGAAAAGAGGCTTAACGTACAATATTGGATTTATTAAAGAGGCATTTTGTCTGAAAAAGTGACCTTTATGTTATTGCAGATAGTGTGCCGCAATTCAATCATCTGTATCCTTAAGATATTTTAAGTGCTTGACTTCTTACTTTGCTGCAATCTAAACTCTGACTGCTTATCTAAGAAAGCTAAAATATACACCATGTGGTACAAAAAATGATGACTACAGAGACAGTTTGATCAGATACCAGATTAAAATGCAAATCAAAATAGACCAACCCCTGTTGTAGATGAAATGCAACCCATTACTTTTTTAAAGAACCATGAATTTTAAAAGTTATTAAAATGAAGAATACTACATTATTGAATAACTTTTCCTTATGTTTTCTGACAACTGTACTGATGACTACTAGTGTAGACCTTAGCTTTCCTGGCTTCGTAATGTTTCTTGCTAAACTAGGAATTGAATTGTGAAATATTTCATAAATGCAATAATTCTTGGTAATAAAAAATATTTACTAGAGTCCTCTCATCATTCAATAAAAGAAAGTTTTATGACATTTTATTTTTTTAAAAAGAGCTTTATTGAGTTATGATAGATATACATTAACCTGCATATATTTAATGTATACAAGCTGATCAATATGGACATCTGCATACACCTGTGAAATCATCACTACAATCAAGGTAATAGACATCTCTATCACCTCCAACAGTTTCCTTGTTTCCCTTTGTTTGTTTTTCTTTTGTGTGTGTGTGGGGCGGGGGTGGGGGGGTAAGAACACTTAACATGAGATCTACCTTCTTAACAAATTTTAAGTGCATATGCAGTACTGTTGACTGTACACACTATGCTGTACAGCAGATCTCTAGGACTAATTCATTTTGCGTAAGAGAAACTTCATACCAATTAAACAACTCCCCACTTGTTCTAATCTCTGTTTCTATGAGTTTGACTATTTTAGATAGGTCATGTAAGTGAAATCATGCAGTCTTTGTTCTTCTATAACTTAATTATTTCACTTAATATAACATCCTTCAGGTTCATCCTTGTTGCTGCAAATGGCAGGATTTCCTTCTTTTTTTAAGGCAGAGTCATACTTCATTGTATGAATACTTTATCTATTCATCTGTCTATGGACATTTGGGTTGTTTCCATAACTTGGCTATCGTGAATAGTACTACAGTGAACATGGTAATGCAGATATCTCTTTGACATACCTATTTCAATTCCTTTGGATACGTTTACTGAAGTAAAATTGCTGGATTACACGGCAGTTCTAGTTTTATGTTTTTGAGGAACTTACATACTGTTTTCTATAGTAGTTGCACCATTTTTACATTCTCAACAACAATGTAGAAGGGTTGCAATTTCTCCACATCCTCAATAACACTTATCTTTTTTATTATAGTAGCCATTCTAACCAGTGTGAGATGATACCTCATTGTTATTTTGATTTGCATTTCCCTGATGATTAGCAATGTTGAATATATTTTCATAGATTTTTTGGCTACTTGTGTGTCTTCTTTGGAAAAATGCCCATTCAAGTTTTTTTGCCTGTTTTTAAATTGAGTTGGTTTCTTTTTGCTATTGACTTATAGGAGTTCCTATACATTTTGGATGTTAATAAAGATATCTTTCCATTTATGTGGAAAAATATTTGTAAACTGTATATCTCATCAGATATATAGGTTGTCTTTATGTAGGTTGCCTTTTCATTCTACTGATTGTTTCCTTTGCTGTGCATGAGCTGTTTAGTTTGATGTAATCCCACTTATCTATTTTGGCTTTTGCCGTTTGTGCCTTTGGTGTTGTATCCAAGAAATCAATGCCAAGACAGGTGTCAAGAACGTTTTCCCCTATGTTTTCTTCTAGCAGTTCTAGTTTCTGGACTGATATTTAAGTCTTTATTCCATTTTGAGTTTATTTTTGTATATGGTATAAGGGTCCAATTTCTTTCTTCTTCATGCGGATATGCAATTTTACCAACACCATTTGCTGAAGAGGCTATCTTTTCCCTGTTGTGTATTTTTCGAAACTTTGTCAAAGGTCAGTTGACCATATGTGTGTGAGTTTCATTCTGGGCTTTGTATTCTATTCCATCAGTCTATATGTGTCTTTATGCCTGTGCCATACTGTTTTAATTACCATGACTTTGTAATCTATTTTGAAACCAGAAAATGTGATACCTCCAACTATGTTTTGCCTTCTTGAGATTGCTTTGGCTATTGCTCTTTTGTCATTGCATCTGAATTTCAGGATTGTGTTTTCTGTTTCTGTAAAACATACTTTGGGGATTTGGATTGGAATAACAATCTGTAGCTTGTTTGGGGTAGTATAGCTATTTTAATAATGTTAAGCCTTCTAATCCATGAACACAAGATATCTTTCCATTTATGTTTATCTTCTTTAATTTCTTTCAGCAAAGTTTTGTAATTTTCAGTGTATGTCTTTCATCACTTTAGTTATGTTAATTTATAAGAATTTTATTCCTTTTTATGCTACTATAAATGAAATTGTCTTCTTAATCTCCTTTTCAGATAGATAGTTTATTGCTAGTGTGTGGAAACACAACTGATTTTTCTACGTTGATTTTGTATACTGTGATGTTACTGAATTTGTTTTTTTAAAGTTTTTCTGTGGAGTCTTTGGAATTTTCTACATATAATGTTATTTGCAAACAGATAATTTTACTTCTGCCTTTCTGATTTAAATATGCTTTTAAACTTTTCCTTGGCTAATTGCTCTGAGATTTCCAGTACTATGTTGAATAGAAGTGGTGAGAGTGAGCATCCTTATCTAGTTTCTATCATAGAGGAAAAGCTTTCAGTTTTTCACAGTTGAGTATGATACTAGCTATGGGCTTTTCATATATGGCCTTTATTAAATTCCTTCTATACCTACTTTTTTTGAGAGTTTTTATCAGTAAAGGGTGTTCAGTTTTGTCAAATGCCTTTTCTTAATCTATTGAGATGATCATGTGATTTTTATCCTTCATTTTGTTAGTGGGATATAACACATGGATAACTTCATGTATATTGAATTATCCTTGCATCCAAGGAATAAATCCCACTTGGTCGTGATGTATCATCCTTTTAATGTGCTGTTTAATTTGGGTTGCTAGTATTTTGTTCATAATTTTTGCATCTGTTTTCATCAGGGTCTTTGGCCTGCAGTTTTCTTTTTTTGTTAGTGTCTTTACCTGACGTTTGCATCAGGGTAGTCCTGGCCTCATAAAATTGGTTTGAAATTGTTTCTCATTCTTCAATATTTTAAAAGAGTTTAAGAAAGATTGGTGTTAATTCTTCCTTAAATATTTGGTAGAATTCACCAGTGAAAGCATCAGTTCCTGGGCATTTCTTTGTTGGGAGGGTTTTTGATTTCTGATTCAGTCTCCTAATTTTTTTTTTTTTTTTTTGAGACGGAGTTTCACTCTTGTTGCCCAGGCTGGAGTGCAATGGTGTGACCTCAGCTCACCACAACCTCCACTCCCCAGGTTCAAGCGATTCTCCTGCCTCAGCCTCCCAAGTAGCTGGGATTACAGG
Organism: Symphalangus syndactylus; assembly: GCF_028878055.3. Lineage (NCBI taxonomy): Eukaryota > Metazoa > Chordata > Mammalia > Primates > Hylobatidae > Symphalangus > Symphalangus syndactylus. The sequence continues at coordinate 118,196,285 of NC_072447.2, read as the reverse complement.
CATGCAGCACCACACCCAGCTAATTTTGTATTTTTAGTAGAGGCAGGGTTTCTCCATGTTGGTCAGGCTGGTCTCGAACTCCCGACCTCAGGTGATCCACCCGCCCTGGCCTCCCAAAGTGTTGGGATTACAGGTGTGATTGTTTTGTTTTTGAGTCATGGTTTCACGCCAGTTGCCCAGGCTAGAATGCAATGACATGATCTCAGCTCACTGCAACCTCTGCCTCCTAGGCTCAAACGATTCTCCCACTTCAGCTTCGTAAGTAGCTGAGACTCCAGGTGCATGCCACCATGGCCGGCTAATTTTTGTACTTTTTGTAGAGACCAAGTTTCACCATATTGCCCAGGCTGGGCTAGAACTCCTGAGCTCAAGTCATCCGCCAGCCTCCACCTCCTAAAGTGTTGGGATTACAGGTGTGAGCCACTGTGCCTGGCCCCAGACTCCTAATTTGTTATTATCTGTTCAAGTTTTCTGTTTGTTCATGATTCAGTTTTAGTAGATTGGGTGTTTATAGGAGTTTATCAGTTTCTTCTAGGTTTTCAAATTTGTTGGTGTGTAATTGTTCATAATTGTCTCTTATGATCCTTTTTATTTCTGTATCATCAGTTGTAGTTTTTCCTCTTTAATATCTGATTTTGTTGATTTGGATTCTCTCTCTATCTCTGTAAGTCTAGTTAAAAGTTTGCCAATTTTTTCTTTTTTTTTTTTTTAAAAAACCTAGTTTAGTTGACTTTGTCCTACTCTCTATTTTGTTTATCTTCTCTAATTTTTGTTATTTCTTCCTTTTTCTAACTTTGGTTTAAAAACTTTGTTTTTCTAGTTACTTGAGGTATAAAGTTAAGTTGTTTATTTGAAATTTTTTTATTATAGTCATTAGTTACTATAAACTTCCATCTTACTACTGACTTTGCTGCATCTCATAGGTTTTGATAGTTTATATTTGTTTTTGTTTGTTTGAAGTATTTTCTTTCCTTTTTTCTTTTTCTTTTCTTTTCTTTTTTCTTTTTTTTTTTTTTTTTAATGTAGAGACAAGTCAGGCTGTCTTGACATTGGCCTGGCTGGCCTTGAACTCCTGGCCTCAAGTGATCTGCCTGCCTTGGCCTCCCAAAGTCCTGGGATTACAGGTGTGAGCCACTGTGCCCAGCCCTAGTTTCAAAGCATTTTCTAATTTTCCTTTTGATTCCTTCTTTGACACAATGGTGGTTCAAGAGCGTTTTAATTTCCACCTATTTTTAAATTTTCCAAGTTTTGTTTTTTGTTTTTGAAGATGATTTAACTTTCAAGTTAGGGCTATTAGGCTTGATAACTTTCTCTTGAGCAGAGTCCATTAATTGATGTGTCTTGTTTACTCTTCATCTACAGCTATTTATAGAGTTACAGGTCCCTCTATCTTTTGAAATCAACATTACATGAGTAACAGCAGCAATTTCTCATTTGTGTTCCAACCACTAGTGCATAAAATGTACAATTACTTTTCCAAAATGTAATATTGGACATTATTGGAAAAAAGTATTTTTAATACATTGCAATCAACCCAGATGACAACTTAAGCTTCCATTATGTTTTTCTTCAAAGAGGCTAATAAATTCTGGCACATTGGGAGGACTGAATTTACTTAGGGCCTTTCTTAGATGAATTTGAAATTCATTAAGTTTCTTGTTTTCCTTAATGTGGATAACACCTATAAGACTTAGTGAGAGTTCTCAGCTACAGATTATTTACCAGAAAATAATTATAGAACATGTATACGGAAGTTTTCCCAACAAAGACTCTAAAAACTTGGTATTCTTGATATCTCCCATAATAAATCCTCTATCTAGTAACCAGGCCAGAGGTCAAAAGCTAATCAAATTTGAAGGTAAATCAACCACATGTTAAGCATAAGAAACTTCAGATGATTCACTCTAGTAATTTAAGAGAAGAAAAGGCTGAATTTCCATATCTACATAATGCTAAATGCATTTAAACACTTCTAAGAAGGTGTAGAAAACTTCAATACTTTTGCCATATTTTCAAGTTAGAAAATGTAGGACTGTTAATAAATCCTTAATTTTAGATTGATTCCAGGAAGTGTAAATTGCAATTTAAATTTGAAATGGCTTCTCTTGATGTGGTCTTCAATTTATCATTCCCTACTTTCTTTTTTAGACTTTATGGCCTTTACTCTTAAACTTTATGGCCCCTACTTCTACATTGTCCTTTGAAAGTGATTTATGCATATTGTGTTTGTTTGTTTGTTTTTTCTAGCTTCAGATTTGAACTTAGAAGAAGATAAGCAATTTTCTTCTGTAGACCATCTTGGGCAATGTTAATTGATTCTTTGTTAATAAAACTTTGACTCATTATAGTTGGTCATTTCCTCCTATTTCTCCTCTCCTCTGCAATCCCCATGCCTTCCAAATGATGACAGAAAAGTAAGGCCAGGTGAAACAGCTGGTGTTTTTGTTTTATATAATTTGTTAGATACTAACAATTAGACCTAGATCATTTGTAATTCAGCTAGATTTTACTTAAGACGAATGTCAGTGTGGAAAATATATTTAATATGCTTGAAAGGTTTGTTGAAATTATCCTGTGTCTTTAAATTTACAAAACACAGGTGACAAATTTTTTCTCTCAGGGTACTCAAATGAGATTTTTTTCTATTACTCTCAAACCTGATTTCTATTTTTTTTTTTTTTTTGAAACAGGGTCTCACTGTGACACCCAGACTGGAGTGCAGTGGCACAATCACAGTGCACTACAGCCTGGACCTCCATGGCTCAAGTGATCCTCCTGCCTCAACCCCCCAAATAGCTGGGACCACAGGCATGTGCCACCATGCCCAGCTATTTTTAAAATGTTTTATAGAGATAGGGTCTCAGTATGTTACCCAGGCTGATCTTGAACTCCTGAGCTCAAGCAATCCACCTGCCTTGGCCTCCCACAGTGCTGGGATTACAGGCATGAGTCACTGTGCCACAGGCCTTTTATTTTATTTTTTATTTTTTTGAGAAGGAGTCTCTCTCTGTCACCCAGGCTGGAGTGCAGTGGCGCAATCTCGGCTCACTGCAACCTCCATCTCCTGGGTTCAAGAGATTCACCTGCGTCAGCCTCCTGAATAACTGGGACTACAGGCACGCGCCACCACGCCCAACTAATTTTTGTATTTTTAGTATAGACAGGGTTTCACCATGTTGGCCAGGCTGGTCTCGAACTCCTGACCTCCCGTGATCCACCCTCCTCAGCTTCCCAAAGTGTTGAGTTTACAGGCATGAGCCACTGTGACCAGCCAGGCCTTTAGTTTTCAGTATCAGCTTGATTGAAATATTATTCACAAATCATAAAATCCACCCCCTTTAAAGTGTATAATTCTGGTTTTTAACATATTTGCAGAGTCGTACAACTATCACCACCATCCAATTTTGGTTTCTTTTTTTTTTTTTTTTTTTTTGAGACAGACTCTTACTCTGTCACCCAGGCTGTAGTGCAGTGGCATGATCTCGGCTCACTGCAGCCACCGCCTCCCAGGTTCCAGTGATTCTCCTGCCTCTGCCTCCTGAGTAGCTGGGATTATAGGCACGTGCCACCACGCCTGACTAATTTTTCTATTTTTAGTAGAGACCGGGTTTCACTATGTTGGCTAGGCTGGTTTTGAACTCCTGACCTCAGGTGATCTGCCCGCTTTGGCCTCCCAAAGTACTAGGATTACAAGTGTGAACCACTGCGCCCGGCCTCCAATTTTGGTTTCTAAATTTTAAAATGCAACTTATATTAATTACTTTGTGGCAATCATTTCACAATGTATGCATATATCAAAGTATCATGTTGTACCCCTTGAATATATACGGTTTTTATTTGCTAATTATACCTCAATAAAGCTGAAAAATTTAATTTAAATTTGAACTAAATTAAAAATTCAAGATAAATAACTAAAATGTAATACGTCTTATAGGAGACATGAATTTTAGAATCTTTCATAAAGATAACAGCTTATTTTAGTAACAGTTACCTCTTTGTTTTACTCATGGTCATCTTAAAATATTGAGCAATAATTAACAACATCATATTTCTTAAATTATTAACTATCAAACCTAGAGAGACAGATTAAGGTTCTAGATTAAAATTTAGTTCAACCTTTAAGAATATTTAATTATTGCAGAACTTATCCTTTGGTGCATAGAAATATAATGTGTATTGGATAATTAATAGGAATTTGGCATATTCAGTAGCTTTAATGCTCTATCAAATATAGTTTTTGATGATCTGTTGCTTTAATCAATAGTTGTATATAGTCCTACTCTATCTGTTGTCGTCTCTGTTTCCTCTGGAATAACACTGAGCTAATTTCATCATAACAGCTTGGTAGGTAGAGCAGAAGCAGTAGACTTAAGATGCCAATCTTTAATGTGTCACAGATTTTAAGGGCAGTTTGAAAAGGGGTTCAAAGATGCTGTTAGTCATTATTCCTTTCATAAAAGTACATGTTGTGAGCTATGGTAGTTTGCTCTCTCCTTTTTGTTTTCTTTTTGTGAGACAGGGTCTCGCTCTGTCACCCAGGCTGCCAGGCTGGATTACAGTGAAACGATTTAAGCTCACCCCCATCCTAGTCTCAAACGATCCTCCCACCTCAGCTTCCTGAGTAGCTGAGACTTCGGGTACACCCCACCATCTCCAGCTAATTTTTAAATTTTTTATGAAGACGGGGTTTCACCATGTTGCCCAGGCTGGCCTCGAACTCCTATCCTCAAGCGATCCACCTGCCTTGGCTTCCCAAAGTGCTGGGATTACAGGAGTGAGCCACTGCACCTCGCCTTGGTCACTTCCAAGAGTGATTTAGAATTCGAAAGTCTTTTTCTTAGTTGACATGCAGAAGATTCTCTGAAGGAAAGAATATTGGCAGATGCATATGGATGTGCTACTAAAACATTGCATTAGTAGTGAGATATTTGTATATGGGTTGGTGTGGGAGTACTTCAGATGTGTGATCATGTACTCAAGAATACTGCAGTCATAAAGGAACAGTGGAAAATGTAGTACCAAATAAGCAACAAAACTAAGCCACTTAGGAGACTGTAGGCTTTATGAAATACAATGAAGCTATAATAATTATTATAATAATTTAGTATTATGTGCTAGGCATTTTGCATGCATTATAACCTTTAGATATCACATGAACCTACAAGGAAGACATTGGTATTCTCCTTTTATGCATGAGGAAACCAAAGATTAGAGTTTGTGACCCAACTAAGATCACCAAGGCAGTACGTTGGATTGTAAACCCAGGTCTATCATACTCAAGTATCATACTCCAGTACTGGCATTCTTAGATACATTTAAGCAATTTACTTGATAGAGGTCATTCAGTAAAGTCATGTAATGATCTAGAGATATTTGCCATGGTCATGTGTTTCTTTGTTGTTCATGTTGTTGTTGTTGTTTTGGCTTTGTTTATGTGCCCCCTCTATTCCCCATATCCCACATACTTAGGAGATAATAAGTTTATATAGCAAATAAGTTCATCCATGTAATATTTTTTATATTTGTAGTATATGTACTTGTCTTCCATGTGGCCTTTTGTTTCATGGGGCATTTTCAAAAGAAACATTTTTCCTTCATTCACTATCTGCACTACTGTTTGGCCTATTTGCAACATGATAAACATCACTAAAATTTAAAAATAAACAATACTACAACGTTTGAAATGGCTCAGCCATAAGATTTACGTTCCTTGTATATTCCCTTTGGACTCTCTAAGTAGGTAAGAGGTTGGAAGTGGCCAACTTTAGTGAACAATGACCATAGTGCTGTATTTTCTTAGGAAAAAACACTGCTGGATAGGTTTAGAAGATGGGAAATATTTTTACTCAAACTCAATTAGTCAGGGTCAGCAAGAGGGAATAAATGACATTAAAGTCAAGAAATTATTTTTCTTCCTCATTGCTATCTTCCTTTATTACCCATCCTTGAAATTAGTGGATGTTAGGATAAGTAAGCACAAGTAGAGATGGCTTTCAGGACTGCAAAAATCTATCATATTTACCCTTTGGAATTGTGTAAAATGATTATAACTTACTAATATTTTATTTAGAATGCACATAAACTAGCATAAATACATTTTACAGATGAATACAATACTGTAGATTCTAAAGACTGTGGTTGGCTAATAGAGCAGTGAGGAATGTAAATAGTGACTTATTTTCATTTTTTATGGCAACACATTATATATAAGATCTGTATGTGTACAAATTACTTTCAGATAGTTTGTCCAAAAATATTATACTTAACCACTTTGTGATTCGTAGAATATAAATTTTATGACAGTGCTTTGAGACATAAATTGTTGAAAATTATTTTTTGTTGTTGTTGAGATGGAGTCTCTGTCTGTCGCCCAGGCTGGAGTGCAGTGGCACGATCTCAGCTCACTGCAGCCTCTGCCTCCCGAGTTTCAGCGATTCTCCTGCCTCAGCCTCTGGAGTAGCTGGGATTTCAGGTACCCACCAACGTGTCTGGCTAATTTTTTGTATTTTTAGTAAAGAACAGGTTTCACCATGTTGGCCAGGCTGGTCTCGAACTCCTAACCTCAAGTGATCCAGCCTCTTTGGCCTTCAAAAGTGCTGGGATCACAGGCATTAACTACCCTACCTGACCAAAAATTCTTAAAACTCTTTTATCACACTTCCATGCAATTGCAGAAATATAATGATGAATCTAGTTTATATTTTCCTGCCTTAAATTCATAAATATTTCCAAGCTCGTAATTCAGTTAAAATCTAAACTCTACATTCAACAACTTTAAATTTGCTAATTTTGCCATTAGCATTAGACAGCTGTTCTCAATTTCCACTAAGATAAGATCAGAAAGAAGGAACTACACTTACAGCATGAAAGCTATAGGCTGAGGTTAGCCAAATCTTCCTATCAGTTTAGGGAGATGCTAGGACATGTTCTCAAGGAAGTTGTTAGTCATCTATCCCAGAGATTATAATGAAAGCAATTGTGTTTCTGGGAATGCATTAGGTGAAATTTTCAATTCAAAACAAAAAGAAGATTATGATAATTTCTAAAGTTTTTTTAAGCACTTTAATTCTACGCACATTTTATTATAATAAATATCTTGCTTAATTGTAGTATGTCATCATCAGAAGTAGGAAATGTATTTCAGGACAGCAAATGCATTAAACTGTATAGCTATTTGAAGATACCAATGCCGGGTAATTAAAAAGCCACTTTGAGGAAGGAATGTTAAACTCTAGGTCTATAATTCCAGCTTCCTACTGAACACTTCTACTAAAATATATGCACGTTTTACAGGTACCTCAAAACCTCAAAAAGTATTTCAAAAGCAAAATTATGTATAATATTCTCAGATTGGTTGTTCATCTTTAGTTGATGCTTTTTCCACCTACTCAGTTGCCTAAGAGAGAAAGATGAGTCATACATGGCATCATCGTATCATGCATTTCCACATTCTCATCCGAAATTTCAATTGTTTTATAATTTCTTTTTTGAGACAGAGTCTTTCTCTGTTGCCTAGATTGGAGTGCAGTGGTGCGATCTTGGCTCACTGCTACCTTCACCTCCCGGGTTCAAGCAATTCTCCTGCCTTAGCCTCCCGAGTAGCTGGGATTACAGGCACCCGCCACCACACCCAGCTAATTTTTGTATTTTTAGTAGAGACAGGGTTTCACCATGTTGGCCAGGCTGGTCTTGAACTCTTGACCTCAAGTGATCCACCTGCCTTGGCCTCCCAAAGTGCTGGGATTACAGGCATGAGCTACCGCACCTTTATCTCAGAACCTGATCAAATAAATCCCTTTCTCTTCATCTCCAATGCTGTTGCTCTACTTCAGCTATATGTTCTCCTTCACCTGGCATATTACATCTTTAGTGTCCAAGCACTTCTTCTTGCTTCCAGTCCCACCTCTTCAAGTTACTTCTCCACATTGCTTCTAAAGTGACCTTTCAAATGGTTACTGCTTAAAATCTGACTGTGGGTCGGTTATGGTTTGAATGTGTTTCCCAAAGTACATGTGCTGGAAACTTAATCTCCAATGCAACAGTATTGAGACATGAGACCTTTATGAGGTGATTAGATCATGAGTACTTGGCCTTCATAAATGGATGAATGCCATTACTGTTGAAGTGAGTTTGTTTTGGAGAGATTGGATTTGACATAAAAGTGAGTTTGGCCCTCTCTTGCCTATATGATATTTTCTACCATATTATGACCAGCAAGAAGGCTGTCATCAGAGGCAGCCCCTCAGTCTTGGACTTCCTAGCCTCTAGAATTGTAAGCCAAATAAGTTTTTGTTCATTAGAAATTACCCAGTGTCAGATATTCTGTTATAGCAGCACAAAACAGATTAAGTCAAGGTCCCACTTACATGTGTAGGGTAAAGTTTAAAATCCTAATTACGAGTTTTTTAAAAAATCTTTTTTTTTGAAGTCTTTTATTTATTTAATTTAACATTTAAATAAGTTCAGGGGTAAATGTGCAGGTTTGTTAAATACGTAAACTTGTGTTATGGGGTTTGTTGTACATATTATTTCATCACCCAGGTATTAATCCTATTACTCATTAGTTATTTTTCCTGATCCTCTCCCTCATCCCACCCTCCACTCTGTGATAGGCCCCAGTGTGTGTTGTTTCCCTCTATGTGCCCACGTGTTCTCATCATTTAGCTGCCACTTAAAAGTGAGAACATGCTGGTATTTGATTTTCTGTTGTAAATTTGTTGTAACTTGTTGTAATGAGGCTGTTTGTTTTGCTGTTTGTTTTTCTCTTGTAAATTTAAGTTCCTCGTAGATGCTGGATATAAGACCTATGTCAGATGCATAGTTTGCAAATATTTTCTCCCATTCTGTAGGTTGTCTGTTGACTCTGTTGATAGTTTCCTTTGCTGTGCAGAAGCTCTTTAGTTTAGTTAGACCTCATTCGCCCATTTTTGCTCTTGTTGCAATTGCTTTTGGCATCTTTGTCATGAAATCTGTGCCCATTCCTATGTCCAGAATGGTATTGCCTAGGTTGTCTTCCAGGGTTTTTATAGTTTTAGGTTCTACATTTAAGTCTTTAATCCATCTTGAGTTGATTTTTGTGTATGGTATAAGCTAAGGCTCCAGTTTCAATCTTCTGCATATGGCTAGCCAGTTATCCCAGCACTGTTTATTTAATCGGGAATCCTTTCCCTTTTGCTTGAAAAAGATCTCTTATTGATCTGGCCTTTGACTATATCTCTTGCCTCATCTACTGCTTCTCCATATGTACTCTCCAAATTCACTTACACTGTAAAAACAACTCATGTTCTTTCACGCGTTGTGATTGTTTGTATTCTGTTTCTTCTGTCTGAAACTGTCTTCTCTTTCTGTGTACCTAATTATCTTCAAGTATAACCTCTGTTGTAACACCTTTCTTTCTTTCTTTCTTTCTTTTTTTTTTTTTGGAGACAGAGTCTCCCTCTGTCGCCCAGGCTGGAGTGCAGTGGCGCGATCTCGGCTCACTGCAAGCTCCACCTCCCGGGTTCACGCTATTCTCCTGCCTCAGACTCCGGAGTAGCTGGGACTACAGGCGCCGCCACCACGCCCGGCTAATTTTTTGTATTTTCAATAGAGACAGAGTTTCACCGTGTTAGCCAGGATGGTCTTGATCTCCTGACCTCGTGATCTGCCCGCCTCAGCCTCTCAAAGTGCTGGGATTATAGGCTTGAGCCACCGCGCCCGGCCTGTAACACCTTTCTTCACTCTTGTTTTCTATGCTCATACAGTCCCTTGGTAACTGCCTCTGTTGTAGAACATACCGCATAACATTGCTATCATTACTTGTCTTTCTCACTACACTGAGCTGCATAGGTGCATAGTGATGTCAATGGTTATTTTTGTATCTTCAGGGTCTGCAAAGATCTAGAACATAGTTGGGGTTAAATATGTTCATTAACATTACTATTGATCAAGTAGAATTTGTCTAAGAGTTGGAGGGGGCTGAGCTTCATGTCCTCTGGGATTCATATGATTCCTTGGCTTTCTTTCAGTTTCATGTTAATATTTACCTCTGTTTAAAATGGTCACCTTAAAGAATAAATTGACTGAATTGTAGCAATAATGATAGACATAAAGCTGTAAATCAGGCTAAATTCTCCCAGGCAGTACTTGGCTCTGGTTTTATCCATGAATAACTGAAGACTACTCCGTCTCCAGCAAACTGAGCATTGGATTTTCCTGAAAGAACTTGTCAAAATTACTAAATTAAAAACATTTTTGGGATATTTGAAGACAGAAATTAAAGTTTCTTAAGTCTATGCAGATGAGTACATTCTTCACTTCAGAAGTCAATTTTTAAATCTAAGCTTAATGTAATTAAATGTCATTCATCTGTTGACCAATGGCTCAAAAAGAAATTAATCTGTAAAAGTCAAATTTTACCAAGTAAGAATAATGATCAAATTGCCAAAAGAAGTGATTCATGTCATGAAGTAATTTTGCAAGCTACTTATGCTCACTTTCATGAAATACATTTGTTTTCCATTTTTATGTGGTAAAATACACATAAAGGAAAATTTATCATCTTACCCATTTTTAAGTGTACAGTCCAATGGTATTAAATATTAATACATTCATAATGTTATGCAACCATCCCCAATATTCATCTCCATAACTTTTTTCATCTTATAAAACTGAAACCCTTACCCATTAAACAGTAACTTCCTATTCCCGCCTCCTCCTAGCCTCTGGCAACCACCATTCTGCTTTCCGTCTTAATGATTTTGGCTACCCCAAGTACATCATATATGTGGAATTATATAATATTTATCTTTTTGTGATTGGCTTGTTTCATGTAGCGTAATGTCCTCAAGATTCATCCATGTTGTGGTATATGTTAGAATTTCCTTCCCTTTTCAGGCTATGCAATATTTCATTTTATATATACCCAACATTTGCTTATCCATTTATCTGATGATGGATGCTTAGGTCGCTTTCATGTTTTAGCTTTTGTGAACAGGCCTGCTATAAACCTGAGGGTACAAATATCACTTTCAGACTCTGCTTTCAATACTTTTGGGTATATACCCAAAAGTGGAATTGCTAGATCATATGGTAATTTTTTTTAATCATTGGGGAACTGTCATACTGTTTTCCACAGCAGTTGTCTGCAGTTGGGTAGAGCGTTCTGTAAATGTTTACGAGATCTAGTTGAGTTATTGTGCTTTTTAAGTCCTCTATTTCCTTACTCAACTTATTTTTAATTGATTTATTCATTATTGAGAGAAGTTATTCAAATTTCCAACTATTACTGTAGAACTATTTATTTTTTCAATTCTGTCATTTTATTAGTTTATATATTTTGATGGTCTTTTATTAGGTGTGTAAATGTTTATAATTGCTATACCTTCTTGCTGTATTGAACCTTTTATTAATACGTAATATTCTTCTTTGTCTGTTGTAAGCTTTTTAAATTTAAAACCTACTTGGTATGATATTAATATAGTAACCCTGCTTTCTCTTGATTATTGTTTTTATGGACTACATTTTTTCATTCTTTCACAATTGAAATTGTGAAATTTTCACGATTTCAGTCTATTTGTGTCTTTGGATCTAAAGTGAATCTCTTATAGATCGTATATAGTTGGATTATGATTTTTGATTTTTTGTCCATTCTGCCATCTCTGTCTTTTGATTAGAGAGTTTAATTCATTTACACTTAAAGTAACTACTGATAAGAATGTAGTTGCTTTTGACCTTTTCTTATTTTTTTCTACATGCTTTCTAGCTTTACTGTTCCTGATTTTTTGCATTACTGTCCTCTTTTGTGTTTAGTTGAGTTTTTGTAGTATTTAAATATCTTTCTCATTTCCTTTTGTGTACATTATATAGGTGTTTTTATTTGTGATTACCATGGGGCTTTCACTTAACATCCTAGAGTTGTAACAGACTAATTTTAATTTATGCTACCTTAATTTCAACAACATACAAAAACTCTGCTTCTTTACAGTTCTGTCCCCACCTCTTTCAGTAGTTGAAGTTAAGAATTATATATCTATACATGTGTGCCCCCCAAACATGAACTAATAATTAATTTAAATGCATTGATTCATTAAATTATATAGAAAACAAATTGTGAAGTTACAAACCGAAGTTACAAACCAAAGTTACAATGATTTTAACTTTTTAACTAATTGTTTTTAATGTATAATCTCTTGATTCATGTAGAAAACAAAAGGTGAACTGACAAACCACTGTTATAACAACACTAGCTTTTATAGTTGCTCATGTATTTTACTTTATTGAGATCTTTGTTTATACATCTTTGAGCTACTCTTTCATGTTTTTTTTTTTTTTTTTTCGTTTCACCCTGTAGGACTCCCTCTCAAGCATTACTTTCAGGGCAGGTTTAGTGGTAGCAAACTTGCTCATTTTTTATCTGGGAATGCCTTAATTTTTCCCTCGCTCTTCAAAGACAGTTTTGCCTCGTGTAAGATTCTTTGCTGACAATTTTTTGTTTTGTTTTGCTTTGCTTTTAGTAATTTGATTATATCAACTAATTGCCTTCTGGACTCCAAAGTTTCTGATGAAAATCTGCTAATAATTTTATTAAGGATCCCTTGTATATGATGAATTACTTTTTTCATGGGCTGCTTTCAAATTTCTCTCTCTTTGTCTTTCAAAAGTTTGATTTATAATATGGCTCAGTGTGAGTCTCTTTGAGACATTTTACTTGGAGTTGTTTTTTTTGTTTTTTTTTTTTTTTTTTGAGTTGGAGTCTCGCTCTTTCACCCAGGCTGGACTGCAGTGGCGCTGTCTTGGCTCAGTGCAAGCTGGGCCCCCTGGGTTCACACCATTCTCCTGCCTCAGCCTCCCAAGTAGCTGGGACTACAAGCGCCCTCCACCGTGCCCAGCTAATTTTTTGTATTTTTAGTAGAGACGGGGTTTCACCATGTTAGCCAGGATGGTCTGGATCTCCTGACCTCGTGATCTGCCCGCCTCGGCCTCCCAAAGTGCTGGGATTACAGATGTGAGCCACCACGCCCGGCCTTACTTGGAGATTTTTGAGCTTCTTGGATGTTTATCTATATGTCTTTCATCATATTTGGGAAGTTTTCCACCATTATATCTTCAAATATTATCTTTTCCCATTTCTCTCTCTCTTCTTCTGAGATTCCTATGATAAGTTGCTCTGCTTGATGGGATCCCACTGGTTCCTTAGACTCTGTTCACTTTTCTTCAATCCTTTTTCTTTCAGTTCCTCAGTCTTTATAATTTTTATTGTCCTATCATCAAGTGTGCTGAATCTTTTTTTCTGCCTGCTGAATACCATCTTTGAATTCATCTAGCGAATTTTTCATTTCAGTAACGCATTTTTCAGCTCCAGAATTCCTTTTTGACTTCTTTTTAGGTTTTCTATCTCTTTATTGACATTTCCGTTTTGTTCATACATAATTTCCTTGAATTTCTTCACACCTTATTTTAGTTCTCTGAACATCTTTAAGATAGTTGTTTTAAAGTGTTTGTCTAGTAAATCTGTCATCAGGTCTTTTTCAGGGACAGTTTTTGTTGATTGATTGATTTTTTCATCTGAAAGTGCCATACTTTTCTGCTTCTTTGTATGCCTTGTGATTGTTTGCTGAAAACTGGACATTTGAATATAATAATGTAGTAACTCTGGAAATCATATTGTCTCCCTCCCTTGAGTTTTCTGTTTTTGTTATTGTTTTTATTGTCTTTTTAATCTTTGTAGGCTGTGTTGGTGTCAAGGATCAGCTTGATGTGTAAATTTAAGGTCTTCTTAGGTCTATTCTGAGTCTCACCCTTTCCCTGAACATGCACAGTCACTTTCTAATTTTCCCTGCATATGCAGTGTTTTATTGTCTGCCTCCCAAAAAGGAAAAAAGATTAAAATGAAGGGGGTAAAAAAAGGTTACTGGCCCTTTAAATACTGTGGAAGTCACTTCAGCCAGAGAGGGAAGGGCTTGCAACAATGGGGAAAGGGCAACAATGGCTCCTCTCCTCTTTGTACCTATTTGATCAAAAGCAGCAATCAGCAATCAGAGCCCAGATCCCTGATATTTGGAGGACAGGGTCCTTTTTGCACATCCAGGTTACTACAAGACAGGTTGTTTCAAGAACATGTGCACAGCCGCCTCCCATGGGGTTGGAGGCAGGTGATATGTAGCTAAACCACTCTGTAAAGAGCTGAAATTGACCAAAATTACCCACAGTTTAGCATCCAAGCCTTCCTTTCAAGTTGCAATCCTATGATAGACTTTACAGTTTCAAAATAGTTACATTAGATTCTGCCAGTGCAATTGTGTAGGTGGAGACAGATTTCTGCTGCTTCCTGCACCATCATCTTCCCAGAATCACCCTCCTCATAAAGTGCATTTTTATTTTGACACTGGGAAGGGACTGCAAAATTTCTATAATTTAATAAACCATATGAGATTATTTGGGCCTTTTCACAGCAATCCTGTAGATAGTCCTATAAACTTTCCTTTTTCAAAACAGCAATCAAGTGATATTACCCTTAATGAATCACTGCATCTCTGATGCATTGTCTTTCAGTCTCTGCTAGGTCACGGCCACTGTTGAATTACTGGTTATTTCAGAGAGCAGTCTATTCCTTGGTTTATACTTTTGATGTTTAAAGGATGTTTCTCACACTGAGCTGACATTTATTTCGGATTCATCCTCCAGAGCTTCACAGAGTCAGTACATTCCTTTTCCTATATGGTAATTGAGTTACTAGAAAATGGATATCAAGTGTACCCTAAGTTTCTTTTCCTCAGCTTAAACATTGTGGGGTGTCCAGCTACCTCACAGTGTTTTTTGCCTGCCTCTGGAAATACCCGTTTTGAAAATATGGTGCCGAGAATTGCATGTCATACTGCAGATGTGGTCTATCTTGTGGTGGGACTATTGCGACTCATAATCATATTTTATGTATGTGACCAAAGCCTAATTCTAGATTAATAGTTGGTAATTATGTGAATTTTTCAGAAGCAATATCTGAATGCAACTGATTTATATATGGAAATGTAGGTCACTTTCACTCAGTTCCTATTTCAAGTTCTTTTATACTTTCTTATAGAAGTTTTCCTTAAATCTGAAACTAATTAATTTCCACTGTTGCAAGTTCTGACTGCTTTAATCTGCTTCATTTTAGATGAACCTTCCCTCCCCACTTTACCAGTGTTTAACATATTTTAAAATAGTTTTTGAAGTTTTCCTGCTGAGTTAGCACCTTGTAGAAACTTTACCATTATGGTATCAACAACCTGTAAAGCAGTAAAGAAGTAAAGAAGCTTAAGAAGAGAAGGATTTAAATGCCCAATAACAGCTAGCAAATAGCTGCCACATAAAAAGCATTATCAGGAGAAGAGAATTTTGCTTTCTTAATTAAGAATAGAGCAAAAGGAGCCTCTTAGTTAGAAAAAAATTGTATTGAAGCAGTTTGTTAGGTAGAAACATATTCTTAACTGAATAATTAATTTTTGAAAATGTAATGCCTATGTTTGCATCCAGTACAGGAAGTATGCTATGAATCTCTGTACTCCCTATATTATTTCAATTTTAACAATAAAGTTTCTGGCAAAATTCTATCCATGAAACATGTCCTACTGGTTAACAGGGATATTGTTTGATATGAAAATCTGGACAGATTAGAAAAAAAGTAGCCCAATGTTTGATTATATGCTTTACACACAAAAAAAAACTTATTACATACTTTATCTTCCTTTTTTTAAAGTGCAAAATAAAAAAGACAAGCTACTACACTTTTAGTTGCAAATTCATTACCCAAAGCAAGGAAAACCAGCATGAGATTTCTATTCATTCAAGAAAAATCTGTTTATATTGACTTTTTAAAAGCTCCATTTAGACTCTGGATAAATTTTTCTAAATCCCAAGGATATGGAAGACAGAAAAGGCAGATTTGCTGTTGATTGAACATATCTTTGTAAAAATTTCAGTAATGCAAATATTTAAAAAGTAATGTCTACTTTTTATTGAAGTATGTTATTAAAAATGTCTTGCCCTATGTGTAACTTGCCTTGTGCCTTTTATATTGTACTTTGAATTTTTCAAGTTCATTAACACATCAGTGAGAAACTTAATTTAAAGACTACATTTTTCACGCAGCACTTTTCATTATTTTCCTGGCAGTTTTGAAGTGAAACATGAACTTTAGTAATGCTAAAATAAAAAACATGGTACTTTTTTTCCAGAGCATTATTGGAGGAGTTTTACCCTTGTTTTTCTTTAATTGACATGTGACAAATCTGTTTATCACAAGCATTTTATACTACATTGGAAAATTGAAACTGTGGGAGTGACAGTTCATTTTGAGAATGTGTAACTTTAATTGTTACTTCTTTTGTCTCTAGATGTGAAGACCTCATTAGATAACGGTGGTGCTTTTTGTGACATTTCAATCTTCTGTCAATGTTTCTATGATAATCTCGCATTAAATAATTCAGGTTTATTAACTGCAGACATTTAGTGTAAGTTAAATCTTCTCATAAAAGAAAGCTCTTGCAATTACATTTCAACTCATTGAAAATGGGGTTCCATTGTGTTGATCTTGCCCCAAAATGTTTATAAGGTTTACTTCACCTATTCACAAGAACAAAACATTTTCTGTTAAATTCCTCTGTAATAATAAATGTGGTCCTGATTTTCTTATTGTTTTATAAGATTGTGGGTACCTTGCTTATCATTAAATGAAGACTAGTAAATTAAGACTACATATACAAGCCAAAAAAAAAAAAAAACCCTTTAGGCACACAGATTGGAAATGGATGCTGTTTATTTTTTTTTTCAGTCACTCCATTTTCTTTTTACCACTTCTCTGAATTCTCTATCCCTCCATAAAACACACACATTAAAATATCTGTGTTTATGGCGATTCTCAAATCCGGAAAATCTGGAAGTGTTTTCATTTCTAGATTCTACTTTCTCTAGGTAATGAGCATTTTTCATAGAACAGATGAACATACTGCTAATAATTTTTAAATGTTTAAATGGTCCAGCTCAACTTTTAAAGGGGACTGTTAAACACAAACAATTATTAGTACTAAATAATTTTCATACAGTAAAATATAATAATTTTAGAGAAGTAGATTCTGGGTAGCTAAGAGTAATTTTTGTTTTAACAAAACTTAACATAAATTAATATTAAATTAAACTGAATTTTCTGTTCTCTTTCAGAAGAAGCAATTTAAATAAAGGAAAAGATCTACTGAATATTTTGGGGTTAATTAATATTCAATTGAACATTAACATCAATTCCAAATTCAGCTTTTACCTACAAAGTCAAAGCAGAGAGCTAGATCTTACACTGAATGATTTCTGAATGTTTGGTGTAATGAGATAGTAGGTGTGGGCTGAGATTCTTTATAGAGATCAGAGAAGCCTAAAGATGCAACCTGAAAAATGGGTATTAGTTTCCAGCAGATAGAGAAGGGAGGCATTCCAATGTGGTGTAGTGGTATGAACAGGGGCTAACTGACAAAGACACAAAGATACAAGTAGAATATGGGTTTGGCTGGAGCAAAGGAATAGAGCAAGGAACAGCTAGCTATTTAGGCACTAAAATCAGATTGTGCTCCAGAAAAATTAATCTCGTAGCACTGTATATGATGACCTAGGGGTGAAGAGTGAATAGAGATGAATCAGCCCAATTTGAATACTCTCTATTTCTTCTGGCAACACACAACAATGTCCAGGAATTCAGTGATAAGAAGCAATGGCAATTTAGGGCCGGGCATAGTGGCTCATGCCTATAATCCTAGCACTTTGAGAGGCCGAGGCGGGAGGATCACTTGTGGTCAGTAGTTTGAAACCAGCCTGGCCAACATGGTGAAACCCCATCTCTACTAAAAATACAAAAATTAGCTGGGCGTGGTGGCAGGTGCCTGTAATCCCAGCTACTTGGGAGGCTGAGGCAGGAGAATTGCTTGAACCCGGGAGGCAGGGTTGCGGTGAGCCGAGATCATGCCACTGCACTGCGGCCTGGGCGACAAAGCAAGATTCCATCAAAAAAGAAAAAAAAAAAAACAAACTTGAAGCAATGGAAATTTAAAGGATGGCATGGTATTATGACTTGAATACTGGTTCTAGAAACCAAGGGAGAAAAACAAAGACAGGCAGTATTTGAAATCTGAGTTACTGTGTACAATGCTTTTGAGAGGTTGCATGATATAGTTTAGCTGTCTGAGTTCAACCTCTTCCTGCTTCAGCGTCCTCAACTGTAAAGTGCAGTTTATGGTACAGTCCGCCTTATAAAGTCCTTGTGAAGATTAATTGAGTTAATATGTATTATGTTTCTGGAAGGCAATCCTGGTGTAGAAGGTGTGAACGGCAAAATTAATGAATCACTGACAGAAATCAAAAAGTCCTTCAAGACCCGCTACTCTGTGCCTGATAAGTGGGAATGTAAACCAGCATATTTCAGAAAGCCTCATAGCTATAAGAACCACATGAAAAATGTTTTATTCAGTTGCCTATTAATCACAAATTAATTCAGAAGGCCCTATTTTCTTAGCATTCCAATAAAATTAAGTTACTTGACTTGATCCATAAATCATATTTCTGTTACATCATCAGACTGAGGAGTAGCTGTATGTGTACCCGCAGCTAACCTTTATGAGTGAAGGACACCTAGAAAAAAACAATTCCAAGGCAATGTGCCATGTTCTGAATCAGGCTTGGCATATATGACTCTAGGAAGGCAATTTTCTTAGTTTATGTGAGGCCTGTTGATATTATTGCAGTTTATTTGCCTGTAGAGTAAATTTACATTGCCAAAAGATAAGTTTGACACTTTCATTTGTACCAACACAGCCAGTGAATATACAATTTTTTTGTCCTGCATCGCCTAGTCTCCTTGATGCAAAGTCGCTCAGAAAAAGGAGATTTTTTTTCTCAATCAGTTTTATATATCTGAAAACAAATATCCACTGTGCCAGTGGGAGTTTTCCTCACTCACAACAGATTTATACCCGCTAGGTTTTCACAATGTGGCATGTTTTGCAAGGAAGTTGGTATAAATTAAGAAAAAATTCGGGGCTGCCCAAATAGCCATGTCTTCCAGTCTGGATACCTGAATGACTGTTGCTGAAGATTTTGATCCTTCCACACATCAACAATTCATTGCACATATAAAGACAAAAAAGTACATAGAATAACTTTTTATGAAAAATTTGGATTGAGACCAGTTTTCTATAGTAGTGTTACAACTTGAAATTTTTGCTTTCTCCTCTCCTGCTTCCATATGTTAAAAGGAGATTTGGAAAATACTGGGTCCAAGATGGGCTTTCAAAACCGGAATCATTTAGAAAAACACTGAGCTACGTATGAATGTAAAATATGGTGAAGGCAATAAGAGGAACCAACAGTGTCTCCTGAATTATATAATCCTGAGTACTCCAGCTATTTCATGTAAATCTTTGTCCCATATACATTTTACTCTCATCACATCAGGGAGTCTTTTTCAGTATTTTATGATGGATAAATGTCAATCAAAAGTGGATTAGAAAGCTCAACATATCCATCCAAAAGCATACATATATTGCTTGCCAAGCTCTGAGTAATAAGTAGTGACAGCCGTCGTGGTGAATTAAATGTATACTAGGAGACTGCTACTTGGGATAGGACACTCCCTGAAAGGCCAAGGCAGTGCCTGGACATTTTTCCATTTCATACTACCTCCTTCCTCGACTTTGCTTTATTTATGAAAGCAATTATGCAGGCTACTGCATTAAATAAAAACCCAATGTATTCCTATAGATATAGGGGTTTTGTGGTGGTGTTAATTACTGCCATCGTAAAGAAACATTTTACTTACAATTTTAATTTATTCAATTTTTATAGGAAAGCTATTTAATTAATGGGAATGCTTTAGAAATGCTCTATTATATATTACCGGTTTTCTAAAATGACTTAAAAGGAACTTCTTTTAAGGCACTCCGACAACTTCCATTACAGCATCCATGCCATTCTATCTCTACCATCCATACAGCAGTCATGGTAGAGACAGAATGACTGACTATGGGACATCACCATGTAACTGTGCACACGGAGCTTCCCATCATTAAAAAATGATAGCTGATCCACCAAGACATGAAATTAGTTATGTGCTCCAGTCCTCCATCATCAAATAAAAGTGAAATATGTGGGATCACTCTCAAATTAGCCCTTTAGTCACAAATAATTTGCAAGAACATGTTGCTTACATCCCAATAGCACGTACTCCTCCTAGCTGCCACTTCTTCTTCAGCGTACTTCCATAGCTTCATGAGGAGATCACCATGATCATTTGTCTTAGGAGAAGAAAATCCAAGTTTGATTTATGCAAGGTTCTACACAATATGCTATCACAAGGAAGATGTGAATAATTTTCACATGACAACTTTACTCAGGGAGAATGGGAATGGAAGTCCTTCAAGAGGGCAGAACTCTAAGCATGTATCTGAAGGTTTAGTTTGCCTGGAGGGCAAAATGGCCTGAAGAATGTAACTACACTAATTCGTGGACAACAGGTATTGTCCATGCTCAGGGACTTGACAGGAACAAGTTTCAAGGACTAAAGACAAGACATTTGAGGAAGAGAAATTTGAATGGAACTCTTAGATTGGTATTAAATATGCAGATATTTGTGTTCTTGTGTGAATTCTCACCAAAAGGCATTTACTGCAGAGGAGGCTTTCAATAATCAGGTAAACAATATGACCCACGCAGTGGATGTTGGTCAGTTTCTAACCCCAGTCACTCTATGGGTTATTTAAAATGGCTCATCAGAAAAATGATCTTGGTAGCAGAGATGGAGTTTATGGATGTGCTCAGTTATGTAGACTTTCACTTTCCAATACAATTTTTCTTATCATCACTGTTGAGTCCCAAGGCAACTAAGAGCAGTGACTAATCCTGAGCCCCTCCATATCTTGGAGACTCTGTCAGCTATATTTCATCATGGTGGGGAGGGGTTGTGGACAGAGAGTTGTCTTCATTGGAATAGAAACATAATTCAGATGTGGATTTTCCTTCATTGCTTGCTATGCATCTGCCAGCATCACTTTCTCTGAATTTATGCATAACTTAGTCACTACCATGATTTACCATATAGCATTGCTTCTGAATGAGGAATGAATTTATGGTAAAGACATGTATACCAATGGGCTGACATTCCCAGGATCCCTTCTTTATATTCTGTCCCTCAGGAGATTATTCTCAAATCTCTATTTTTGGTCTCTACTAAGAATTTTCACACCCACTTTGCAATTTCTTATCTTCATGTTTTGGCTCATACAGTTCCATCTGCATTTATTGTCTTTATTTCTTGTCAAAGTTCCTGTTGCTAACCCCAAGCAACAAACTTGCTCTTTTGAGCCTCTTTGGAACTTTGTCCCTATCTCTCTATTGGTACTTAATTTAATCAACATTTTGTTGTAGTCATTTGCATACTTGTCTTATTACATTACTATTAAGGTTGGTGCAAAAGTCATTGCGGTTTTTGCCATTTCTCTGTTTCTTCCTTTTTTTTTTTTTTTTTTTTTTGACACAGAGTCTCGCTCTGTCTCCCAGGCTGGTACAGTGGCGTGATCTCGTCTCACTGCAAGTTCCGTCTCCCGGGTTCACGCCATTCTCCCGCCTCAGCCTCCTGAGTAGCTGGGACTACAGGTGCCCACCACCACACCCGGCTAATTTTGTTTTTGTATTTTTAGTAGAGACGGGGTTTCACTGTGTTAGCCAGAATGATCTCGATCTCCTGACCTCGTGATCCGCCCTCCTCGGCCTCCCAAAGTGCTGGGATTACAGGCATGAGCCACCGCGCCCAGCTGCCATTACTTTCAATGGCTAAAACCGCAATGACTTTTGCACTAGCCTAATAGATTGAGAGTATCACATAGGCAGGAGCTACATCTTACTTTTTCTTAGAGCTGCGGTAAATCCTTGTACACAGTAGTTCTCAATGAATGCTTATTAAACTGAATTATGTTTAACAACATATAGCTTTGTGGCTGGGCACGGTGGCTCATGTCTGTTATCCCAACACTTTTGTAGGCCGAGGCAGGCGGATCGCTTGAGGTTAGGAGTTTGAAATCAGCCTGGCCAACATGGCGAAACCCTGTCTTTACTAAAAATACAAAAATTAACCAGGCATGGTGGTGGGCGCCTGTAATCCCAGCTACTAGGGAAACTTAAACATGAGAATCGCTTGAACTCAGGAGGGGGAGATTGCAGTGAGCCAAGATGGAGCCACTGCACTCCAGCCTGGGTGACAGAGCGAAGACTCTTGCTCAAACAAAACAAAATACAAATAGCTTTATAGTAATTCATAGATAAGTAAGAAGTAACAAAGACAACAAGATATTACCTTAGTGTAAAATTCATCTCGACCATGTTTATTATATATATATATAAAATAATATGGAAAAGAAGTAGTCATCCTTTCTTGATTTTGTCAACCGAAAGTTATGGAAAGGCCTGAAAAAGTGGTAAAAGAAGCCTTTCTCTGCTAAAGTGACTAAGATTCCCTATATGAAGGAGAAAATACGTGCAGAAGTCATTTGAGAACAAATGGTTTCAAACTACAGAGAATGCTATGGAGTTGAAAGGACAAATTTTATTTTAAAATTTGGGTCAAAATTTCTAACGTGTGGATATCCAGAAAACATATTTCTATTCCGTTGTTCATGTGAGAGGTTTGTTACTGTAGTTGAATAGGCTCTGTACAGGGTCTATTTTTCAGCAATATTAGAGAAAGGAGTATTTTTGTTTGTGTTCTTATTCTCTATGGGCAGAAAATGAGGATGTGATAGAGAATAAATGAACTCTCTTACTGTCCTGGCCATTGATTTCTGCTATCTTAATCACTTATTTTTGTGAACCACCATGGTTTAAGTGAAAATAAATAACAATTTTAAATGTTTTATTCTTGAATAGAATGAAAGCATGCTTTGAATATCAGAACTTGGTCAACAAAACCACTTAAGCTGGTACATATACACCATGGAGTACTATGCAGCTATAAAAAGGAATGAGACCATGTGCTTTGCAGTGACATGGATGGAGTTGGAAGCCATTATCCTCAGCAGACTAACACAGAAACAGAAAACCAAACACCACATGTTCTCACTTATAAGTGGGAGCTGAATGATGAGAACACATAAACATGGGGAAGGGAACAACACACACTGGGGCCTGTCAGGGGGAGGGAGAGAAAGAGCATCAGGATAAACAGCTAATGCATGTGGAGCTTAATAGCTAGGTGATGGGCTTATAGGTGCAGCAAACCACCATGGCACATGTTTACCTATGTAACAAACCTGCTTGCCCTGCACATGTATCCAGGAACTTAAAATTAAATTTAAAAAAACACTTAAGCTGTCTATACAGTATACTCATGAGTAGTATGCATTACAGTAGTGGCTTTCTTCAAATATATCAAAACTCACTAGTGATACTTTGCTTTCTAGAATAACTGTAAGCAAATTGATTCAGTCACATTGAACTTCCCCCAAGCAAGATACAGCTTTAGCTTAGTAGAAGGTGGATCCTCTCTAAAAATATAAGCAAGAATATTGGATATTGTTTTTTGAATGGGACAAAATGAATGGTATTCAATTTTATCATAAACTCATTTTAGCTGAATGGCCTGTGGAAGAACATGCATAAAGTTAAGAAGTTCAAGGAGTTGGTGAGGCATTAGATTTGCTTAATGAAGTCTACTGTTTCCAAGAGAATTATAAAACAGAAAACCAAGATTTAAGATTCATATTATTTTCTCAGTCGAGAATTTTATTTGGGCAGGAGGTCAGAAAAGTAATTTTTCAATGTAAATTTGCTACCCAGCTGCAAAGAGAGGCACAGTTTTAAGGCAGGAATTCAACTTTTTTGGCCCCTCAGCCAGGTTGGTTAGTGGATGATTTGCACTGCTCCTACTATTCATAGATTTACTGGCACAAATGCACTTTTCGTTAGCTGGGATTATCCATTAATATCTATTGAATTAACTGGTAAATAATTGCTGCTATTTATTGGTTAAGGTAAAGGTATTCCTCTGGAAATTTTTTTTTTTTTTTTTTTTCCTTTGAGACGGAGTCTCGCTCTGTCACCCAGGCTGGAGCGCAGTGGCGCAATCTCGGCTCACTGCAAGCTCCGCCTCCCGGGTTCACGCCATTCTCCTGCCTCAGCCTCTCCGAGTAGCTGGGACTACAGGCGCCCGCCACCACGCCTGGCTAATTTTTTTATATTTTTAGTAGAGACGGGGTTTCACCCTGGTCTCGATCTCCTGACCTCGTGATCCACCCGCCTGGGCCTCCCAAAGTGCTGGGATTACAAGCGTGAGCCACCGCGCCCGGCCTCCTCTGGAAAATTTTTATGTGTCTTTTTGGATATCAAATTAGGACATATAACTTTGAACCAGATACTCATTTGAGAGATACTGTAGAGCAAGCTGAGATTTAAATCACTACCCTAAAAGTTATCTTGGAATTTACCATTAATTTTTTATAAGACTTATTTCTTTTGGCCATAATGCTTCATCTTTATCATGAATGCCTAGGGTGAACTTTTCTCATGCATATGGTGCAATGAATGGAATGAAGATTTAAAGCAATTGTTTGGATGATGCACGACTACAAAATATGTTTTAAGGAAAAATAGGGTATGCAGAAATATCTGTATTTATTATCCATATTATTGACCTAGACAACCTGCATATCCTGAGATAGTGGCTTGGGTTTCCACATTGACAGGTCATAAAATTATCTGTAGCTATTCAACTTACTGTTTATACCATAGGACTAATAAAATGTCATCAAGGTTTTGATTTCTACATAGTCTCTATCATTATTCCTCATCACCATCATCAAATGTTGATTAAAGCCTTATAACTAGGTTTGAAGATACTAGGTAAAATACATAGTCTCCATCCTTTAGCAACATAGTTATGGAGAGAAGATATATGCATAAAACTGTAACAACCACTAGCAGTATAAAAAATTGCCAATCAAGTGATGTAAATAAGAGCGATTGTAGTCCTAGACTCCAGGTTCACTTGAAACTCTGGCCACCTCCCTTAAAAGGAAGTAAAAAAAATATTTTGCTGCTTTTAGAAAAGAGTTGAAAGGGTGTGCACAGTGAGCCACTAGTGTTTTCTTTGTATCTTAGTATCTGAAAGAAATATTATTAGGTGGCATCGTGGAATGTGCAACATCTCTTTATTAAATTCCTCAACTTTAAAAATAAACTGCAGTTTGTCATTTATTCTTTATTCTAATCTTTTAAAAAGTATATTTTCTTCCTTTCATCTGTTTTCATTCTGATTGATTTTTATGCTTCTGGTGCTACATATAGTTTCTTTGATAAGTTTGATACAAAGCTTCATGATTTGTTTTCACAGTTTGTCCTCATTTTCTTGCAATTGCTTGACATTTAAAACGCTGTTGGACTGCTTCACTGTAAATTTTGTCACCTTATGCTTTAAACTTTTCTTGATGTTTTAGAAATTACAATCCACATTTTCTGGAGAAGACATGCAACCTCATCTTCGGAGCTTCTGGGGAAAGCAGAACCTGAGTCCCTTGTCACAGGTTCTTCTGTAAAGGACCTAGATGAACCCAAGTCCCTTGAGCTTTTCACTGCCTTTCCCCACTTTGTAGCTTAGAATGTAAATTGGCTTTTCTTGTCCACATCTCCAAACTCCCCTCAGTCTCTGCCCGTCCCTCTCTCTGTCAAAGATGCCCAGATACATATTTGATTTTTACTGACACTTTGTGATTGATTCCATGAAAATTTAATGACTTTTCATGCCCAAACTGCTTGTTAGATTATTTCTCCCTTAGGATATGATGTCTCTGACATAGAAACATGTCACTAGAACACAGAGCGAATTTAGACAAAATGTTACAGTAGTAAAATAAAAGATAAGTTAAAATTTTGAAGTGACTTCTCACCACCCAAATTAGTTGTTAGTTTGACACCAAAATGGCATATTTACTCCTAATAAGAGATCTAGTTCACATTTTGGGTTGTTATAGTTCAACAAATGTTTGTCTGTGTGTCAAAAAAGCATTGATTCCAAAAAAAAAAAACATATGCACTATCAACTCACTAGGTATACGGAGCCAATTAAAATGACTTATACAAGTAGTTGTAATATGCATGTCTATTATTTTTACACTTGAGTAGAAGAATGAGAATACGAAATTTTAGCTAAGTTGAAACAGGACTTGTGGATGGAAAAATAGTGGTGGTTTGAGAATGAGTTGGGAAAGGAGTTAAGTAGCATATGGTTATTGGGTAATCAGAATTAAACTTTTTAAAGCTATTTAATCAGAATTAAAACTTATGATTAAATACTTCTTAGATATTTTTGAAGTGTTCCACCATTGCCTCAGATAAAAAGAATGAGGAGTCGAGTAGTGTATTCAAAATTTTATCAGAATTTAGTAAATAATAATATGAAGCTAGCAGCATCAGTGGCAGGAGTAGCAGCAAATATTTTGTTACCTGACATCCATGCTGTGTGCTGAGACTTTCATTCTTAACATTAGCTACAATTTTTGCCTGGGATACACTTGATGACACTAATGACAACGTAATTGTTTAAAAAGTAACATGGCTCAAGTACTTCTGAAATCATAAATTTAAACTAATTCTTCTAAATAATATTATAATTATCGCTGCTAAATTGTCATGTTCTAACTATGAAGGTATAAAGGCAATAGTGGTGACGTGATGGGGGAGATGCATAGAACCAAGCAAAAATGAGGATGAATAAGCAAAATAAATTTTATAGAAACGGGAGGAAAAATGCATTATTAGTCCTATAGCTGTATATCTTAGAAATTTTATATAAATTTTTAGAACATGTAAATATATTTAAACTCTTTAGTAGTCTGTATATGATACAGATCAGAAAGATTTTAATGATTTTAAGGTACTCTACATGCTTCTCAGCATTTATTCTTTCTTGATTCTGTCCATTTTGTCTGTTCCATTCTGTCCTTGGATAGTGTTTTTATTTCTCCCTTAAAAAATAGTTTTACTAAGATATAATTCTCATACCACATAATTCACCTTTTTAAATTATACAATTCAATGTGTGTGTGTGTTTTTTTTTTTTTTCAATGAAACGGAAGATATTACCTCTGATGCCACAGAAACACAAAAGATCATTCAGGGCTACTATGAATACCTTTAAACTCACAAACTAGAAAACCCAGAGGAGATGGATAAATTCCTGGAAATATGCAACCCTCCTAGATTAAACCAAAAAGAAATAAAAACTCAGAGCAGACCAATAACAAGCAGCAACATTGAAATGGTAATTTTAAAAATTGCCTACAGGAAAAAGTCCAGGACCAGACTGATTCACAGCTGAATGCTAGCAGACGTTCAAAGAAGAATTGGTACCAATCCTACGGAAACTATGCCAAAAGATAGAGAAGAAGGAAATCCTCCCTAAATCATTCTGTGAAGCCAGTGTCACCCTAATACCAAAACCAGGAAAAGACATAACAAAAAAAGAAAACTATAGACTAATATCTCTGATGAACATAGCTGCCGAAATCCTCAACAAAATACTAGCTAACCGATTTCAACAGCATATCAAAAACATAATCCACCATGATCAATTGCATTTCATACCAGGGATGCAGGGTTGGTTTAACATGTGCAAGTCAATAAATGTGATATGTCACATAAATAGAATTAAAAACAAAAATCATATGATCATCTCAATGGACACAGAAAAAGCATTTGACAAAATCCAGCATCCCTTTATGATTAAAACCCTCTGCAAAATCAGCAAAGAAGAGATATACCTTAAGGTAATAAAAGCCATCTATGACAAAACCATAGCCAACATTATATTGAACGGGGAAAAATTGAAAGCATTCCCCCTAATACCTGGAACAAGAAAAGGATGCCCACTTTCACCACTTCTATTCAACATACTACTGGAAGTTCAAGCCTGAGTAGTCAGACAAGAGAAAGAAAGGGCATCCAAACTGGCAAAGATGAAGTCAAACTGTTGCTGTTTGCCGATGATATGATCATATACCTTGAAAATCCTAAAGGCTCATCCAAAAAGCTCCTAGCTTTGATAAATGAATTCAGTAAAATTTCACGATGCAAAATCAATGTATACAAATCAATAGCTATACACCCACAGCGACCAAGCTGAGAATCAAATAAAAATCTAAATCCCTTTTACAATAGCTGCAAAACAAATGTAAAATACATAGGAATATATCTAACCAAGGAGGCAAAAGCCCTCTGCAAGGGAAACTACAAAACACTGCAGAAAGAAATCACAGACAACACAAACAAATGGAAACACATCCCATGCTCATGCATGGGTAGAATCAATATTGTGAAAATCGCTATACTGCCAAAAGCAATCTACAGATTCAATGCAATTCCCATCAAAATACCATCATCATTCTGCACAGAACTAGAAAAAGCAATCCTAAAATTCATATGGAACCAAAAAAGAGTCCACATAGCCAAAGGAAGACTAAGCAAAAAGAACAAGTCTGGAGGCATCACATTACCCAACTTCAAACTATACTACAAGGGTATAGTCACCAAAACAGCAGGGCACTAGTATAAAAGTAGACACATAGACCAATGGAACAGAATAGAGAACCCAGAAATAAAGCCAAATACTTCCAGCCAACAGTTCTTCGACAAAGCAAACAAAAAATATAAAGTGAGGAAATGACACCCTATTCAAAAAACGGTGCTGGGATAATTGGCAAGCCACATGTAGAAAAATGAAACTGGATCCTTATCTTTCACCTTATACAAAAATCAACTCAAGATGGATCAAAGACTTAAATCTAAGACCTTAAACTGTATAAACTCTAGAAGATGACATTGGAAAAACTCTTCTAGGCATTGGCTTAGGCAAAGAGTTCATGACCAAGAACCCAAAAACAAATGCAACAAAAACAAAGACAGATAGATAGGACTTAATTAAACTAAAAATCTTCTGCACAACAAAAGAAATAATCAGCCGAATTAACAGACCACCCACAGAGTGGGAGAAAATTTTCACAAACTATGCATCCGACAAAGGACTAATATCCAGAATCTACAAAGAACTCAAACAAATCAGCAAGAAAAAACAAACAGTTCCATCAAGAAGTGAGCTAAGGATATGAACAGACAATTCTCAAAAGAAGATATACAAATGGCCAAGAAATATATGGAAAAATGCTCAACATCACTAATTATCAGGGAAATGAAAATCAAAACCACAATGCAATATAACATCTTACTCCTGCAAGAATGGCCATAATAAAAAATTAAAAATGGCAACAAAAGCCAAAATTGACAAATGGGATCTAATTAAACTAAAGAGCTTCTGCACAGCAAAAGAAACTACCATCAGAGTGAACAGGCAACCTACAAAATGGGAGAAAATTTTCGAAACCTACTCATCTGACAAAGGGCTAATATCCAGAATCTACAAAGAACTCAAACAAATTTACAAGAAAAAAACAACCCCATCAAAAGTGGGTGAAGGATATGAACAGACACTTCTCAAAAGAAGACATTTATGCAGCCAAAAAACACATGAAAAAATGCTCATCATCACTGGCCATCAGAGAAATGCAAATCAAAACCACAGTGAGATACCATCTCACACCAGTTAGAATGGTGATCATTAAAAAGTCAGGAAACAACAGGTGCTGGAGAGGAGATGGAGAAATAGGAATACTTTTACACTGCTGGTGGGACTGTAAACTAGTTCTACCATTGTGGAAGTCGGTGTGGCGATTCCTCAGGGATCTAGAACTCGAAATACCATTTGACCCAGCCATCCCATTACTGGGTATATACCCAAAGGATTATAAATCATGCTGCTATAAAGACACATACACACGTATGTTTATTGCGGCACTATTCACAATAGCAAAGACTTGGAACCAACCCAAATGTCCAACAACGATAGACTGGACTAAGAAAATGTGGCACATATACACCGTGGAATACTACGTAGCCACAAAAAATGATGAGTTCATGTCCTTTGTAGGGACATGGATGAAGCTGGAAACCATCATTCTCAGCAAACTATCACAAGGACAAAAAACCAAACACCGCATGTTCTCACTCATAGGTGGGAATTGAACAATGAGAACACATGGACATAGGAAGGGGAACATTACATACCGGGGACTGTTGTGGGGTGGGAGGAGGGGGGAGGGATACCATTAGGAGATATACCTAATGCTAAATGACGAGTTAATGGGTGCAGGAAATCAACATGGCACATGGATACGTATGTAACAAACCTGCACGTTGTGCACATGTACCCTAAAACTTAAAGTAAAATAATAATAAAATAAAAAAATTAAAAAATAATAGATGTTGGCATGGATGTGGTGAAAAGGAAACACTTTTTCACTGCTGGTAGTAATGTCAACTAGTACAACAACTATGGAAAACAGTGTGGAGATTCCTTAAAGAACTAAAAGTAGATCTACCATTTGATCCAGCAATCCCACTACTGGGTATCAACTCAAAGAAAAAGAATTCATTATATGAAAAAGACACTTGCACACGAATGTTTATAGCAGCACAATTTGCAATTGCAAAAATATAGAACCAGTCCAAATGCTCATCGATTAACAAGTGGATAAAGAAAATGTTATATATATATATAATGTATATATTATGTTATATATATATATATTACAGTAACCTGGAAGGAGTTAGAGACCATTACTCTAAGTGAAGTAACTTGGGAATGGAAAACTAAACATTGTATTGACTCACTTATAAGTGGGAGCTAAGCTATGAGGAGGCAAAGACATAAGAGTGATACAATGGACTTTAGGGACACAAGGGAGAAGGGTGGGAGGGGGATGAGGGATAAAAGACTACACACTGGGTACAGTGTACACTGTTTGGGTGCTGGGTGCACCAAAATATCAAAAATCACCACTATAGAACTTATCCATTTAACCAACCACCATCTGTTCCCCAAAAACCTATTGAAATAAAAAATTAAAAATAAATGTTATCAGATTAAAAAGAAACAATGTTGCTTTTTAAAACATATTCAGAGTCATGCAATCATCGGTACAATTGGTTTCAGTATCTTTTCATTACTGCAAATAGGATCCCCCATATCTTTCAGTCATCACCCCCCATTTCCCTCATTCCCCTTCCCAGACAACAATTAATATAGTTTCTGTCTATATTTGACTATTCTGGACATTTCCTGTAAATGGAAATGTATAATATGTTGTCATTTGTGATGTTTTCTTTTACTTAATATACTGTTTTTCAAGTTTATCCATGTTGTAGCATGTATCAGGACACCATTCCTTCTTCTGACCAAATAAAATTGATTGTGTGATTATACTATATTTTGTTTATTCATTCAACATTTGATGGACTTGTTGGGGGGTACTTTTTGGCTATTATGAATAATGTTGCTACAAGCATTTGTATACAAGTTTATGTATGAAAATATGCTTTCATTTCTCTTGGGTATAAACTTAGGAGTGGAATTGTTGGGATATGTCATAACTTTGTTTAATCTTTTGAAGAATGGCCAGACTGTTTTCTAAAGTGGAAGCATCTTCCACTTCTCATTAGTGGCATATTAACTTTCTAATTTTCCCACGTTCTCTCCAATACTTGTTATTTTTTGTTTTTAAAAATTATCGCTATCTTGGTATGTGGGAAGGGTATTTCATTGTGGTTTTGGTTTGCATTACCCTAATTAATAATAATGAGCATTTTTTCATGTGCTTATTAGCCTTTGGATGACCTTATATGACCTTATATGACCTTTGGATAAATGTCTATTAAGGTTCTTGGCCCGTTTTAAGTTTGATTACTCGTCTTTTAATTGTTGAATTGAAATAATTATCCATATATTCTGGATACTAGACACTTATGAGACAAATGATTTTTATTCCTTATTCCATTCAGTGGGTGATGTTTCACTTTCTTGATGGTATTCTTTGAAGCACAGATGTTTTTAATTTGGATAATGTTCAATTCTTCTATTTTTTATTGTGTTGCTTGTGCTTTTAATGTCATAACTAAGAAAACACTTCCTAATTTAAGGTGATTTACACCTAGTATGTAAATTACAGGTAAAACTAAATCATTGGTAAAATTGGTAAAATCAATTTTACCAATTTTGAT
This sequence comes from Symphalangus syndactylus, assembly GCF_028878055.3. NCBI lineage: Eukaryota > Metazoa > Chordata > Mammalia > Primates > Hylobatidae > Symphalangus > Symphalangus syndactylus. The sequence goes on along the minus strand of NC_072447.2, from coordinate 118,164,140 downwards.
TTTACCAATTTTACCATAGGTGTAAATCATTGATAAAACACCTATGGTAAAATAATTACATAGTATTTGGCCAGGTGCAGTGGCTCACGCCTGTAATCTCAGCACTTTGGGAGGCCGAGGCGGGTGGATAACCTGAGGTCAGGAGCTCGATAACAGCCTGGCCAGCATGGTGAAACCCTGTCTCTACTAAATATACAAAAAAATTAGCCAGGCGTAGTGGCGCATGTCTGTAATCCAAGCTACTGGGGAGGCCAAGGCAGGAGAATTGCTTGAACAGGGGAGCAGAGGTTGCAGTGAGCCGAGATCATGCCACTGCACTTGAGCCTGGGCGACAGTATGAGATGCTATCTCAAAAAACAAAATTTCATAGTATTTATGTAACTACACCTGACTTACACCAGTAAGTAAGGATTTCAATCATTGGTAAAATCATTACCAATGATCTTCACCTATGATTTCTTCTAAGATATTTATGATTTTAGCCCTTACACTTTGGTCTTTGATTTATTTTGAGTTTACCTTTTTTTGAGAGAGAGAGAGGGAGGATCTGGCTCTGTGGCTCAGGCTGGCACGCAGTGGTGCAATCTCTGCTCACTGCAACCTCCACCTCCTGGGCTCAGGCCACCCGCCCGCCTCAGTCTCCTGGGTAGCTGGAATTACAGGCACGCCCCACCATATCCGGCTAATTTTCGTATTTTTTTTTTTTGGTAGAGACAGGGTTTTGCCATGTTGCCCAGGCCAGTATCTTTATCCTTAGTAACATTTTAAATTTTATTTTGACTGACTATTAATATCATTTACTGCAGCTTCCTTATGCTTAATATTTGAATGATTTATCTTTTTTCTCTCCTCATTTTCAAACTATTTATGTTTTTGAAAATAAAGTATATCTTCTGTAGACAGAATATTTTTGCATTTCCTTTTAATCCAGTCTGGCAGTCTCTGCCTTTTAATTGAATTGTTTAGTATATTCACATGAAATGTTATTAATGATGTAATTGGATTTTTTTAGCTTTTATTTTACATTTTTTGTTTTTTATATGCCTTATAATTTTTCTCTCTTCTTCTTTTATTTACATTAAGTGAATATATTCTAATGTAATATTTTAATTATTTTAATGATGTTAAATATGTATTTTTGAGATAGTTGCTTAGTGGTTGCCCTAGGGCTTATGATGCAATCTTAAAATAATCTACTTCAGAATCATACAAACTTAATTACAGTGAGATAAAGAGACTTCACTGTATCTAGCTGTCTTTTTTTGTATTATTATTAATACACATATGTAACTATGTTATAAACTGAATATCATCTTGTCATTATCACTTTATATGATGATTTTACATCCTTTAAGAAAGCCGAGAAGTAACAAATCTATATTTATGGATTATTATATAACTTTTTTGTTTAGAGATGGGTTCTTGCTATGTTGCCTAGGTTTAACTCAAAATCCTGGGCTCAAGCAATGCTTTTACTTCAGCCTCCCAAGCAGCTGGGAATACAGCTGCATACCACTGCACCCAACTTAATATTTTATTGTAAATATATCACATCTTTAATATTATATGGCCAAAAGTATACTTATATGCATATTTAACGCAATTGCTTTTATATTAATTAAGAAAAGAAAGGACAAATGAATATACAATTATAAAGTCATTTGTACTTCTCTGTTTTTTTTGTAAGGATTTAAACTACTTTCTGAGATCTCTTGCTTTCAGCTTGAATAATGTACTTTAGTATTTCTTGTAGGACAGGTCAAATAGTAACAAATTCAGTTTTTGTTTTTCTGGTAATAGCTTTATGTCCTCTTCATATTTGAAAGATACTTTTTATTGAAAGCCTTTGTCTGTTAAATCCTAAATTCAAGCCCTGATATAGGATGTTTCCTGCTTTTTTTTTTCCTTTGTATGGGTCTTACATTCTTGTCTCTTTGCATGTCTTGTAATTTTTTTGTTGACAACTGGCTATTTGAGGTAATGTAGTGTACCAAATACGGATTCTGATTCTCCTCCCTCCTTTCAGGGAATTATTTTTGCTGTTGTTTGCTTGTTTTTTTTATTTAATTACTTGAATAGATTATTTTAATGGTGCCTATTTCCTTTTTATATGAAGTCTTTGTTATCACTCCTCAGAGGGCAAACTCTTTGGCATGCACATAGTCATCATGGTATGACAGTGGTTTTAGCCCTGTTTCTTTCACTGATTTTTATTTTCCACAGTCTGCCTTGTTTGGTGTCGCACACAGCTGTTAACTTGCACTAATTCCCAGCAAATTTCTCTATTGTTGTTCACATTGTCCTGTGGTATAAATTTTTCTACAGTCTGATCAATCACATTAAAGTTAGGCAGAGGTAGTTTTGGCAGTTTGTTCTGACATCAGAGGGGCTCTTTCTAGTTGTCTCTTTCCATATCTTTCTCTGGTGAACTAGCTGGCCTATAGTTTAGCTTGTTGCTTTTAACTAAGAGGAGCTATTATATGTTTTTAGAATGCCCTAAGGCCTCAACTTCCCCACACTCTTCAAATAGTCAGCTCTTTGCCGGAGAGTTTTGGAGTTCTCCTCTTATTGATTGCTTCTTCTTCTGCACAAAATCTCTAAGCCACTTACCCAGTTACTGTCTAGAGTGGTAGTCTCTTGTTTTCTTGACTTTCTTCAGTCACTGTGAAACCTCTGTCCTTCTAGCAAGCTGGGGAGACGGCAATTGGGAAACCAAAATTTCTTAGTCTTGTTTCTGGAAGCTGGGGAGAAAGGGAGACCCTGATCTCTTGGCTTCATTCTGTAGGAATTTAGCCTCTGCAACATAGATTTGGAGAGGGTGAGAAATGTTAGTAACCAGCCCCTCCTGATGAGGTATCCTATTCTTTTTTTTTTTTTTTTTTTTTTTTTTTTTGAGACGGAGTCTCGCTCTTTCACCCAGGCTGGAGTGCAGTGGCGCGATCTCGGCTCACTGCAGGCTCCGCCCCCCGGGGTTCACGCCATTTTCCTGCCTCAGCCTCCCGCGTCGCTGGGACTACAGGCGCCCTATTCTTTAATTGGAACTGAAAAGAGAAACAAGACCATCTTCTTTGTCACACAAGCCCTGATTTGAACTTCTGTTAAGCTGAGGTAATGATGGGAGAGGGAGCAGTTCACAATTCAAATGCAACACACTCTTACTGTTATTACCAAGTTTTAGCGGATTTTTCTGAATAACCGTTTCTTTATTTGCTGTACGCCCTTGGGACAATTTCCAGAGACTTTAAATGGTTGTGTGTGTGTTTAATAGATTTTACCAGTTACGCTTGTTTCACTGAGGAATGGATCTGTAGAACTCCTTACACTGTCGTATCAGAAATTTATAATCTCATTTGATTATAAATTTATCTTAAAGAATCTGTCATCTGGTTGTCATATATCTAAAACTGCACACTTATATGTCTAATATTTATCACTATAGAAAAGATAGATGGATATAGAAAGTCTATTATAACTGCTTTTTAGATCATGAGCATTTTACATTTGACATTAGCAACATGGTCTTATTTTTCACAGAATTTTTGTTGCCTAGCATTATTCTTTTTCCTTTAACTTTTGGATTATTATTGTGTCATATTTTGATTTGTCAATCACACTCATCAGTTAGGAAAAAATTTGTATAGAAGCACAAGAAATTAATAATATGCCAAAGTCAGTTTTACCAATGATCTCAGTGGAAGAGATTAAAATAATATGTATAGTCCTAAGGCATGGCAAATATAATGTTTTAAATTATTAATATAATTAAATGCATTATTTAGCTAATGAAACAGAAAAAAGATCCCCTACATTCTGTAAAACAAGTAAAATAGCAATTGGGCTGAGGGCATTTGCACAAAACTTTTTTTAAAAAAGTATTTAAACTTCTATAATCTACAATCCAGACTTTTTGTGATACAGGCTGAACTTCCAGGGAGTGCATACTTAAATTCCAGCTCTTACACTTACTTATCGAATACTCTTGGGTTTTCTCACCTCTCTGTGCCATGGTTTCCTCAGCTGCTAATGAGAATAAATAATAACTGTCCTTCCTTATAAGGTTGTTGCAGGGGCGTGATGAAAAATGCAAATGAAACCTCTTATAAAGTGATATACAAATATTAGGGACCATTGCAATATTTCTCTGTGGAATATCATAGTGACTTAGACTATGTCCCTATACAAAAAGTACTTCATTATATAAACTCTGCACAGAACAAAATACATTGTATTATGTTTCAATACAGAATAGCTCTTATAAGAGAAATCTAATTTTGTTTTAAAAATTTACAAAAACTTAAGTCAGTAGCGTGAAGGCACACAAAAATGGCAGATTACTTTAATTATAGCAGCTACTCGTTACAGACTGCCCGAGAGAGAGACAGAGAGAGGGAGAGAAGCAAATTAAAATGTTTAATATTTCTGGTCCACCATAGGCATTTTTCTCTTTACCCTCTGCTTAAAAAAATTCTAAGGAAAGTAAGAGTATTGTTTTCACTCTTTTTCTTTTATATTTCTAGTTTTGGACTTCTAAGTTTTCTGACTAGCCATAGGATATGATATTTCAATATTTGTAATTTACGTTTAAGCAATGTTATATTTATTACCCATAAACTAGTTTCTGATTCTTATTAACACAAATATTTTAAAAAAGGAAAAGAGCCTATTTAAAAACTTCATTTGTCCCTTAAACTGAAAAACGAACATTTATTCTTTGCCTTTAAGACTCTTGTATATTTTATACGTTTTTCGTATACAATAGGAAATAAGCTTATAAGAAACTACACATAAATTAAAATATACCAACGTACATTAGAAATAAAAATTAAGTTAGTATTTATTTATGTGAAATTAAACTTACTTTTATCCAAGGCTTAGAAATGAATGTCTTAAACTTGAAATTCGGCAAGATGCCCATGTTGACAGGATTTTACTGACACATTAAAAACAGTGTTAAAATTATAATCCAGAATAGTCTGATTTTACCAATAAGCTATAATACCACTCTCTGTTTCTCTTCATTATTTCCTTTTATAAACTAAACTGAACTGCCACAAGTTTTTATGTAGACTCCAGCATTTGTTATAAGTTATCCCAGAGATTTCTCAGAAGATTACCATATAAACAAATAATACACATACATACACGTATATATTGATAGCTGTTGTGGTGGTGATAGTGGGGTGTTTAATATCCTATTTTCCATCTCACCTAGGTTTGAAAATGACACAATATTAATTCCTTCCTTACAATATGCGTTTATTTAGAAATAAAAATATATGTTGTATGGAATTTAATAGGATGAGAAACTGTTATTTAATCAAAGTTTTCAACAAGGAAGCCAAGAAAAGGGATGTAAACCATTTGATGAAGAGAAAAAAACCTGATAAAAAGGCAGAAATTATTTTTACAGTAAAACAATTGAACTGGATCCTCAGAATAAGGTAAATCAAACAAAGAGGTCCTTAGAAGTCTGTTGGTTTCAGAATATAAAGATGCAATTGCCTACATGAAGCTTAAATGTAAGTCATATGACTAAAATATCTTGTGATATTTGAGATACTTGATACGTTTTCCTGAAACAGTTTATATTGGTATAAAAAGGAACTTAGGTTTGAATTTATCTTTTAAAAATCGCTAACAATGTGGCCTTGTGCAAAAGGTTTAACCACTCTGATGTACAATTTCATTATCTTTAAAATGGGAATAATAAAACCTACATCAAAGATTGTTGAGAAGAATCAAAGGAATGATAAAACTGTTTTGTAAACTGTTGGCTGCTATTCAAATGTTATTTTATGTAATAATTTTGAAACTATGGGGAGATTATAATAATGGCAACACTTTGTGACATATTCTAGGACAGTATATATTGTGGCAAAGTCCTTTTAATAATAGTATGCCTATTTTGTGTTTGCTATTAGACAGGCAACGTCAAAAATGAAGATTAAACAATATGTGTGTTAGCTAAAATCAAGCAAAATAGCATAATTGAGTCAATATGCAGACAAGACACGAGTTACTTATTGAAGATGAGCTGTGTATGTCAGGAAGGATTTTATACGGGATTTACCTGTATTCTTTGGCCACTTTTTTAGGAGTACTTTGTAATATCAGTGAAATTATAACGTAAGTAATGTACAGAAAGGACTCTAATAGAGATTTACTGCTTTGGACATTATAAATGGGCATCAGAAATAAACTATTTGCAGAGATAAAAAAGAATAAGGTCCAGTTAAATAATGCATGTATTAATAGAGTTAATGCCTGGCAAAAATGATAAGGCTCTCTGCATGGTAAGTCTACTTGGAACTTGGAATATTAAAGTTATTACTCCAGAGGTCAACAGAAACAAAACTGAGAAATTTTTTTTAATATTAAGTAGTGGGTTTTTTTTTGTTTGTTGAAATGAAAAAAAAGGCAGTGTATATTAGTATTGTGTAAAAGAAAACTAATCTATATGTAATTAGTTTAAGTCCTGTAAAATTTGCTCATCAAAGGATCTTTATATAGTTAGCAAAGTAGGAAGGGAAAAGTAAAGCCTGGGAAGGTGAGGTACTTGCTCAAGATCATACAGCTACCTTGTGCCAGGTCTGGAAGTAGGACTCAGGCACTTTCCTTCTGGTCCACTGTCCTTTTCATTATTGTATAGTATCTTAATTATCTAGATAAAATAAAAGAAAAACACATAATGTATCAGTTATTTTAAGTGTCTGTAATAAATGCATGCCCTTTCAAATATTTTATTAGGAAATGAAGAGTTGCTTTATTCATTTGTTTCTGAAATAATGAATCTCGTGATCCTTAGATCCTCATCCAATTTGATAGCCACTAAGTACATGTAACTATTAAAATGAAAATTGAAATTAGCTAAAAATTATAAATGTCTCAGTGGCACTGGCTATATTTCAAGTGCTTAATAGCAACATGTGGCTCATGGCTGTTGTACTGGGCAACACAGACATAGAACATTCCAATCAGTTCAGAAAGTTCTATTGGACAGTGCGGCTCTAGATGCTCTGTTGGGGGGATAGAGAAGGGGCCAGCAAGGCTGGCTTGATCCAAGTGATCACTGCTACTGCTACCACTACCATTATTGTATTATAGTTCTTAAAAACCACTATATATCATTATTTCCAATTCTTTAAAACACTTGTAATGCTTATCTATTGATAACATATAAATATATTTTAAAGTTGAGAACAGTTAAACAACCGTTTAGTGTAAAACAGCTACCATAAAGCTAAAATTCAAATGCAGGTGTCTATCTGGTCAGATGTTTCAAAGTCTTGGTTTCCTTATGTTTAAATGGCAATAATAATATTACTATCTCATGCAAATGTGGTGAGGATTAAATAGATTTAATGTAATAATGTAAGTCTTGTGCTTGGTATCAAAATGAGTAGTTAATAATGGCAGCAATGGCTAATGACTTGTAATAGTAAGATGTAACCCCTTTTCTAGGATTTTAAACTATGAGTTAAACTGCCTTAACCCAAAATAATAATTATAACATAGCCAAATTTTTGTTGCGTTTTACACTTTGCATGAAAATAATTACATAAGATATTGTCTTTTAATTCTAACAACAGATAAGGAAATTTAGTGTTTAGAGAGATTACATAACTTGCATGTGACTCAGGAGTTGTAAATATGGACCTAAATCCAGTTCTTGTGAAGTCTAGTTATACTTTCATAATACTGAGCTAATGGTAGGATTTTAGGCAGTATTTAAAGCAACTAAAGAAATAAAGGTTGGTGCAAACTTAATGGCGGTCCTTGCCATTAAAAGTAATGGCAAAATGTGTCATTAAATTAGTTTTAATGGCAAAGACTGTCATTACGTTTGCATCAACCTAATAGTTTTGTTCGGAATGTGTACGGCTAAACTTTGAACCAGCCACTGTTTGCTTATTTCATGTGGTTTGGATATGCATAGAAAAATGGAGTCTGTCAAGTTCAGGACTCCTGATGCTCAATTGTGATAAGAAAACCAGATTCAAATTCTTATATAATAAATGTTTAATTTTTACTTTTTCTCCAACAAAATAAATCCTTTCCAGAAATACCTTCTATGTAAAGGAGAAGCATAATTTATTCACTATTATTATTTGAAAGGTCATTTTATACATGCAAAATCCCAAGTTGTTCTTTGCCACCTGACACATTTTGATTCTCCATAGATTTATCCCTGTCTTCATTTACTAAATTAAAAAAGACAAACCCACGGTTTATGTAACATTTCAAATATGATCAGAGGAAATTGTCAGGCTTGTTTGTAGCAACCAATGCAGTCATATCAACTTAACTAAGAAGGAGGATTTCTGATTAGGGGCCTAAAAGAGAATATTTAATGTCATAGCTCAAACTAGCTTTAAAAAAAAAGGATATACTGCTTTGTTAAAAGCCATAACAGGCCTTTGAGAACTACAAATGAAACTCCTTTTATAAATCACCCACTGCAGTTGGTGCCAGCACTTAGCTCAGGATTTGACTTCCTCTTCTTGTGAGTCACAAGCCTGTATTATCAACTTCTAAACATATACAAGGGAACACTGATGAGAGTTACTCCCAGGATTACCATCACATACAAGGGGATTCTGATAACTTTAATTAAAAGATATTGAACTTCTTTCAAACTTTTATATCAGTGACTAGCATGAAGTAATTGCAGACTGATACTTGAAAACTATGTGAAGGTATTGGAAGGTTCTGTAATACTAAGCTTGGAACATAAGTTAAGGCTGACTGTAAACACAATTTAGTTGGCAGCATTTCATTGAAAGATAATTTGGATCTGTGGCTGCCAACCCACACTGAGGGATTCCGTAGACAAAACAATTCATACACACACACACACACACACTCTCCCTCTCTCTCTTTCAACACACACACACACAAACACACACATACACCTTCTCTCTGTCTCTCCCCCCACACACACAGACAACACACACACACACACACACGCACACACACATCACAGACACCTTGTCAGAAACAGTGCCAAAGGTGTTTCAAACAAATGGAAATACAGAGCTTGGGAAAAATGGAAAAATGAAAACTGCGGTTAGAAAACTAGAGTTGCTTTTAAAAATATATCTACATATTATACTTCTACCAGCTAATTTTTAGTAAAAACAACAGCAATCCCTGAATCTATATTGATTTCCAGCTGTCTATATTAATTATTCATAAGGCTAGTTTTCCATTTCTCCTCCCTGCCTATAGCTCTGGTTTGAGTTGCTATGACTTCTTTGGGTGACTGTTTTTTCCTGCATACCAATGTTTTGCTATCTGCATCAAGCTATATATTTTGAAACATTAGTGACAAGTTCAGAGGGAACACTCCAGGACATTTCTGTTTTCAATATATCTCTTCTCATTTTCACCTATGTTGGCCATTAGTATAATAATCCCAAATACGATTTAAAAAATCAGGATTCTCTTAGTTCAGTTGATAATATTTGCAACAAGGGTTAATCCACAGATTACTAGAATCTGAATTTATATGATTTTTTTTCCAACATAAAGTCAACATTTCCTAACAAAATTGTTTTATCTGGGCAATCTAATTTTCTCATTATTGTTTCTTCACATGGGGAAAAAACAAAATATTTCAGAACATAAGCATGACTTGGCCTACTGACAATCATACTGTGTCTGGAATTGGTGGGTTCTTGGTCTCACTGACTTCAAGAATAAAGCCGCAGACCCTCGTGGTGAGTGTTACAGCTCTTAAGGTGGAGCGTCTGGAGTTTGTTCCTTCTGATGTTCGGATGTGTTTGGAGTTTCTTCCTTCTGGTGGGTTCGTGGTCTCGCTGGCTCAGGAGTGAAGCTGCAGACCTTCGCGGTGAGTGTTACAGCTCTTAAGGAGGCGCGTCTGGAGTTGTTTGTTCCTCCTGGTGGGCTTGTGGTCTTGCTGGCTTCAGGAGTGAAGCTGCAGACCTTCACAGTGAGTGCTACAGCTCATAAAAGCAGTGTGGACCCAAAGAGTGAGCAGTAGCAAGATTTATTGCAAAGAGCTAAAGAACAAAGCTTCCACAGTGTGGAAGGGGACCCGAGCAGGTTGCCACTGCTGGCTCGGGCAGCCTGCTTTTATTCGCTTATCTGGCCCCACCCACATCCTGCTGATTGGTAGAGCCGAGTGGTCTGTTTTGACAGGGCGATGATTGGTGCATTTACAATCCCTGAGCTAGACATAAAGGTTCTCCACGACCCCATCAGATCAGTTAGATACAGAGTATGGACACAAAGGTTCTCCAAGGCCCCACCAGAGCAGCTAGATACAGTGTCGATTGGTGCACTCACAAACCCTGAGCTAGACACAGGATGCTGATTGGTGTGTTTACAAACCTTGAGCTAGATACAGAGTGCTGATTGGTGTATTTACAATCCCTGAGCTAGACATAAAGGTTTTCCAAGGCCCCACCAGAGCAGCTAGATACAGAGTGTTGATTGGTGCATTCACAGACCCTGAGCTAGACACAGGGTGCTGATTGGTGTATTTACAATCCCTGAGCTAGACGTAAAGGTTCTCCACATCTCCACCAGACTCAGGAGCCCAGCTGGCTTCACCCAGTGGATCCCACACCAGGGCTGCAGGTGGAGCTGCCTGCCAGTCCCGTGCTGTGTGCCCGCACTCCTCAGCCCTTGGGTGGTTGATGGGACTGGGTGCTGTGGAGCAAGGGGTGGCGCTCGTCGGGGAGGCTTGGCCGCACAGGAGCCCATGGAGTGGGTGGGAGGCTCAGGCATGGCAGGCTGCAGGTCCCGAGCCCTGCCCGCGGGAAGGCAGCTAAGGTCCGGTGAGAAATCGAGCGCAGTGTGGGTGGGCTGGCACTGCTGGGTGACCCAGTACACCCTCCGCAGCCGCTGGCCCAGGTGCTAAGTCCCTCATTGCCTGGGCCGGCAGGGCCAGCCAGCTGCTCCCAGTGCAGGGCCCGCCAAGCCCACGCCCACCCGGAACTCCAGCTGGCCCGCAAGCGCCGCATGCAGCCCTGGTTCCCACTCGCACCTCTCCCTCCACACCTCCCTGCAAGCTGAGGGAGCCGGCTCCCACCTTGGCCAGCCCGGAAAGGGGCTCCCACAGTGCAGCAGTGGGCTGGAGGGCTCCTCAAGTGCGGCCAAAGTGGGAGCCCAGGCAGAGGAGGCACCGAGAGCAAGCAAGGGCTGTGAGGACTGCCAGCATGCTGTCACCTCTCAATACCAGGTAAAATTTTTGAGACATTTCTCTTAAAATAGCATACATTTTATGAAATAATATCCACATTTACAGGTTGATTATCAAAATCTCTTTAAAACTGTAAATATTTCCTCCAAAATAATTCTTTGCCGTCATACACGTCTGATGCTTTTGAAATTACAGTCAGGGCAAGGTCTAAAATAATTATGACACACTTAACAATTTAGAAACAGTACAGTTTAGATTTTTCTTGCAGTGGTATTGGATTCAGATAATATACTATCTCTAGGTAAAGTAAAGCCTTAAACAATCTGATTTACGAGCAGTAGTTATTTTTGTTCACTAGAAGGGAAATTGTTATCTACCATAAGCATTCATTCATGTGAGCCACCAAAAGTAAGCAATCTCATAGTTTGGAATAATATACTTGGAAAGTGTAACATGTAAAATACCAGCATCCTATGGGATCAAACTTACATATACCTGAAATATTAATGAAAAATATGATTACCTTGTATTTCATGGTAATGTATACTATATAATATGAACTAATTTTCTAAACTGATTTTTAAAAAACCCAAGAACTTCGGTTTAGTTTTCCATTACCAAAGAAAAATAGTAAATGACTTGAAACAGAATTAAAAATTCATAAATATTCCATATATATATTGGAATTATAAAATTCATTCTTATAAGTTATTGGTCCATGAGTGTGATCAAGAGTAATGAGAGTCTGTGTGTGTTCATGTGCATGTGTGTGTGTGTGACAGAGAGAGAGGTAAAAAGAGAGACAGAGATTGAGATGGAGATGGAGAAAAGAGAGAAAAGAGAGAGCCTGCTGCTGTTCTTTTTCTTTAACAGTAAAACATTTGTGTACTCTGGCTATTTTATGTAGCCAGCTTTTCCACATATATAAGAAAATGAAAACACAATCTGTTCAGTTCCTAGGATCAATTTTCCCCAGACCTTTGACTTTTTTTCTCTGACTTTTGGTAATTACTGTAACCGTTCAGTTCATAACCATGTGTAAAATGGAAACAGCAATGAGGTGTACGACACTGAAATTAAAAACAAACAGACAAACAGAAAACCTTTAAAAGTATCCCTTAAATGCAAATAAGTAACGGCTTAAAAATAATTATGATTTTGGCAGTATCCATGGCACTGTTTTCTTTTGCATATTTCAAAATGAGGTCACAGGTAGCTCAAATTCATTATTCTACAAAGTGTACTTTAGACCACACAATATATGCAAGCAAAAGAAAAGTTTTTCTCCTTTAAATTAATTTTGTTTGTAGCATATGTTTTTATTTTGTGCCAGGCTAGAAATGAATAGAGACACAATTTGTTCTGCTACCACAAAATCTTGGACATGGTTATGTCAAAATCAATCTAATTGTGGGATCCACTAAATTTTGATGTTATTTTATCTAGCATATTAAGTGAAAGAGTTAGATAAATGCCATGCCAATGAGTTCCTAAAATCAACAATCTGATTTCAAAGCACTATTTTACAGGAAATCTCTCTTTGATATTAAATTCTAGTTTATTAGAAATGAATGAACATGTCCATAATTATCCAACTGACATTTCCAATTGCAAGGTTGTATTTATTCAGCTACACTAAGACTCTTCTGAGAACTTCTGGCCCCTAGAGCAGTCACGTGTATGCATCTGTTAGGCTTTCTTCCTTCTCCAATTATAGTACTCTATCAGTGAAATTACCATCAATACTATGCACAACACGGGTGTTTGTGGGAACACATCCTCCAGCCCCGCCCCAGTAAGAAGGTCCAGGAGAAAGTGTACTGAAGGTCAACTACTAGTCATAGGCTGCCATTATCAATGGAACAAAAAAAAAAGCCCAATTTTAAAAGGCTGCAATTGGGAACACCTGGGAATATTGAATTTTCTGTACTGTTTGCCTAGCGGGGCATGGTAGTGCTCTCTGCCAATTTATATAATTATTTAAAAAATTGGCATTACCTTTTCCTTCCTTAGCCAAAAATGCTGTTAAATGCATTCCATTTGAATAATTTTGGCCCTCTCACAGCTAGTCAACCTTGCTGCCTGCTTTTCCTGTGAGTGGTACTGTTAATTGACTTTCTTAACCTTCTATTATCCAAAATGAAGTGTAGGACTGACCCGTTAGCATTTCCAAAATCAGCGTGGGTGGTACACAGCCTTTCCTATAGGAAGAATTTGTGGTTTGCCAGTTAATCAACAAAAACTCACAATTCAATCTGCAAAAATGTTCAAAGCACAGACAAAATGGAGTTCTTTGGGTTTGTACAAACTCTCCCCCACTAATTTCTATAGATTAATTTTTAATACTTTCTGATTAATCATATTTCAAGCTTATACAATTCAATCAATATGCCTTGAATTTTTGTAGTAAATGACATATGCATCTTTTTGAAAGAAGTAATTATACTTTCAGAAAATAGTTTCCATTATTCTTCCATTGCCAGGCAATATACTGCTATCATTAATAACAATTACTCAAGCAAATGGGTTATACTTGTAACTTTTTGACAGCAATACAAGTATCAAAAATCTGTAGGAATCTAGGAATCAACAGACTTAACTCACTGGCTACATACTTTGGTCACATAAATTGGTGGCTGCATGCTTTGGGCACATAAATCGATGTCACTGGGCTTCAGCTTCCCCTATTGTCTAACTCCGACTGTTATCAATAAAAGCTGCTGTATGTTAACTTTTTAAAAACTTCACCATGGATCGACAAAATGTTAATTCATACACTAGCATTTGAGAACAATTATAATTTCAAAGGTCTTGCTATAGGGACAGTTATATCTTATTATATTATATTACAATCAATTAGATCAAGTTAGATATAAAAATATGCATAAGCTAAAAAGTCAGCATCTACTTGCATATTCATTAGTTGAGTGTAGAATTGTCTTATGATCTAATCTTGTTTCTTTTCTATTTTTCTTGTCTAATCTCTTCTTGTACTTTAACTTTCCTCATTGGAAAGTTAAAGTACATAGTCACAAAAAATTTTAACCATATATATGAGTTACTATTATAACCCATTCAAAGATAAGAAATGTATTTAGCTCTATAAGAGATACAAATCCAGAAATTCAGAGAATCATCCAAAGGTGAATTATTCCTAATGGACATGAAGTAGTTATCTCAATCAATACTCAACTCTATTTTTTTACTTACTTCTTTGATACAGGCTCACCTTGTTTAGAGCATTTCCAAAAAAATCATTTCCAACTGAACAGGACAATGTGATATAATGTCAGAAGTTAAGGATCTTAGAGATTGGAATAAATTAACAGCAAAGTCAATGAAATGCCTATTATTTTCAAACCATTACAGCCAAAACCAAATAAATTGAGATTTAAGTGGAAAAGAGGGAGAAAATTCTTTAATCTTATATTCTCAGGAAATGAAGTTACCAGGACTAACCATGTTTGGGATTTAGCATTTAAAACCATTCTAATAAACTGGAGTTTTCAATTAAGAGCAATGGAGATTCCAGATTCCAAAGATATAAATTCCACTTAGTGAAGCCAAAAATGTTTTAAGCATCTCTTGGGAAGTAATAATCCTCTTTCACATGTGGCAATAACAAGATGCTTTTGCAGATTATCTCCTAAAATCTTGAAGGCATAAATTCAGATTGACGGGTGAATTAGACTCTAAAATATGCTATAGTTAGAAAAATGATTACTTTTATCACAGTTTAGGGGTTACAATTTTTTTAAATTAAAAAATTAATTACAACCAACCCAGAGATATTCAAACACTCTTTTAAATGAGTAGAAAAACTCTGCAAATCTCTTTGATGGGTTTTAATATACTGTAGGTGTTCAATAAAAATTTTTGGCAATAGCTCTTTAGGCCTTAGGATGGTTTAATAAGTGACATCTGCTTTTTTTTCTATTGTGGTAAAAAAAAAAACACACACAGCATGAGTTCTACCCTCAACAAATGTTTAAGTGTGCAGTACAGTATTGTTAACTGTCAGCACAATATTGTACAGCAGACCACTAAAACTTTTTTGTTTTCTATGACTAAAATTCTACACCATTAAACAGCAGTTTTCCATTTCTCCCTTCCCCTAGTCCCTGGAAGGCCATTCTACTTTCTGTTTTTGATGTTTTATGGTGTTTTTTCTTTTTTTGCTTCTATGAGTTTGATTAAATTAGATGCCTCATAAAAGTGGAATCATGTGGTATTTGTCCCTCTATGACTGGCTTATTGCATGTAGGATGATGTCTTCAAGGTCCATCCATGTTGCAGCATGTAACAGAGCTTCCTTCTTTTTAAAGGCTGAATACTATTTCATTGTATGTATATACCACATTGACTTTTTTTTTTTCTTTTTGAGATGGAGTTTCACTCGTTGCTCAGGCTGGAGTGCAATGGTGTGATCTCAGCTCACCGCAACCTCTGCCTCCCAGGTTCAAGCGATACTCCTGCCTCAGCCTCCCAAGTAGCTGGGATTACAGGCATGTGCCACCACACCAGGCTAATTTTGTATTTTTAGTAGAGACGGGGTTCTCCATGTTGGTCAGGCTGGTCTCGAACTCCCGAGGTCAGGTGATCCATCCGCCTCAGCCTCCGAAAGTGCTGGGATTACAGTCGTGAGCCACTGTGCCCAGCCCACATTGGCTTTATACATTCACTGATGAACACAAGTTGTTTCCATATCTTAGCTATTGTAAATAGCGCTGCAAAGAACATGAGAGTGCAAAGATTTCTTCAAGATACTAATTTTAATTCTTTTGGATCTATATGCAAAAGTGCAATCACTGGAATATATAGAAGTTCTATTTTCAGTATTTTGAAGAACTTTTATGCTGTTTGCCATATAAGCTGCACAATTTTACATTCTCATCACTAGGGTTTCAATTTTCTCCACACTCTCACTAGCACTTGTTATTTTCTGTTGTTTTGATAGTGGTCATCCTAGCAAGTGCGAGGTGTTACGTCATTGTGGTTTTGATTTGTGTATCTCTGATGATAAATGATGTTCAGCATCTTTTCATATATCTGTTGGCCACTACATATGTCTTCTTTTGAGAAATGTCTGTTAAAGTCTTTTGCCCATTTTAAAACCAGGCTGTTGTATTGCTATTAAGTTGTAGGAGTTCCTTATATAATTTGAATATTAACCCCTTACTAGATACACAGTTTGCAAATGTTTTCTTCCATTTCATGGCTTGTGTTTTCACTCTTTTAATTATACCCTTGGCTATCAAGAAGCTTTTTAGTTTGATGTAGTCCCAACTTACCTATTTTTGCTTTTGTTGCTTGCTCTCCCCTCCTCCACTCTCCCCCAACAGGCCCCAGTAAGTATTGTTCCCCTCCCTGTGTGCATATGTTCTCATTGTTCAGCTCCCACTTAAAAGTGAGAACAAGGCCAGGCGAGGTGGCTCACGCTTGTAATCCCAGCACTTTGGGAGGCCGAGGCGGGTGGATCACAAGGTCAGGAGATCGAGACCATGGTGAAACCCCATCTCTACTAAAAATACAAAAAAAAATTAGCCAGGCGTGGTGGCGGGCGCCTGTAGTCCCAGCTACTCGGAGAGGCTGAGGCAGGAGAATGGTGTGAACCCGGGAGGCGGAGCTTGCAGTGAGCCGAGATTGCGCCACTACACTCCAGCCTGTGTGACAGAGCGAGACTCCGTCTCAAAAAAAAAAAAAAAAGTGAGAACAAGGGGTCTTTGGTTTTCTGTTCCTGTGTTAGTTTGCTAAGGATAATGGCTTCCAGCTTCATCTATGTCCCTGCAAAGGACGTGATCTCATTCCTTTTTATGATTGCATAGTATTCCATGGTGTCTATGTACCACATTTTCTTTATCTAGTCTATCATTGATGGGCATTTGGGTTGATTACATGTCTTTGCTATTGTGAATAGTGCTGCAATGAACATATGCATGCATGTATCTTTATAATAGAATGATTTAGATTCCTTTGGGTATATACCCAGTAGTGGGATTGCTGGGTCAAATGGTATTTCCGGTTCTAAATCTTTGAGGAATTGCCACATTGTCTTCCACAGTGGTTGAACTAATTTACATTCCCACCAACAGTGTACAAGCATTCCCATTTCCCTGCAACCTCATCAGCATCTGTTTTTTCTGGACTTTTTAATAATCGCCATTCTGACTGGTATGAGATGGTATCTCATCGTGGTTTTGATTTGCATTTCTCTAATGATCAGTGATGTTGGAAGTAAAACACTCCTCAGCAAATGTAAAAGAACTGAAATCATAACAAACTGTCTCTCAGATCACAGTACAATCAAATTAGAACTCAAGATTAAGAAGCCATTTAAAACCACGCAACTATATGGAAATTGAACAACCTGCTCCCGAATGTCTCCTGGGTAAATAATGAAATTAAGGCAGATATCAGGAAGTTCTTTGAAACCAATGAGAACAAAGAGATAACATATCAGAATCTCTGGGATGCAGCTAAAGCAGTGTTAAGAGGTAAATCTATAACACTAAATGCCCCCACCCCAAACCTAGAAATATCTCAGATCAACACCCTAACATCACAACTAAAAGAACTAGAGAATCAAGAGCAATCAAATCCCAGAGCTAGCAGAAGACAAGAAATAACTAAGCTCAGAGCAGAACTGAAGGAGATAGAGATATGAAAAGCCCTTCAAAAAATCAATTTTCTCCTGTATTTGGAGCTGTTTTGTTGAAAACAAAAATCAATAAAATAAATAGACCACTAGCGAGACTAATAAAAAAGAAAAGAGAGAAGATTCAAATAAACACCATCAGAAATGATAAGGGGGATACCACCACTGACCCCTCAGAAATATAGACAACCATCAGAGAATACTATAAACACCTCTATGCAAATAATCTGGAAAATCTAGAAATGGATAAATTCCTGGACACATATACCCTCCCAACACTGAACCAGGAAGAAGTTAATTCTTCAGTAAATTTTAAGTTGATGTTTGTGTATATTCTGAGATAAGGATCCAATTTCATTCCCTATATGTGGATATCCAGTTTTCCCAATATCATTTATCTAAGAGAATATGCTTTTCCCATTGTGTATTTTTTTTACTATTTTTTAAAAACCTGACATAAAATTTTATGTATTCATCATATACAATATAATGTTTTGAAGTACATATACATTGTGGAATGGTTAAATCTAGCTAACTAACAAATGCATTACCTCACACAGATATTATTTTTGTGTCAAGAACCCTTAACACTCATTCTTTTTGCATTTTTTAAGAATACAATATATTGTCATTCACTATAGTCACCCTGCTGTATAATAGAGCTCTTGTACTTATTCTTCTTATCTAACCGTAATTATGCATCCTTTGACCAACATCTCCCCAAACTCCACTTGCCTGTAACTACTACAGCCTCTGGTAACCACCATTATAATCTCTACTTCTGTAAGATTAACTTTTTTAGATTCTACACATGAGTGAAATTATGCAGTTTTTGTCTTTCTGTGCCTGTCTCTCCCTTTAGATCTTTCATTATTTGCTTTATATATTTAGAAGTTCTGATATTGGGTACATAATAGATTTACAATTGTTATATCCCCTTGATGAATTGACCTCTTTATCATTATGTAATTACTTTCTTTGTCTCTGTTTGCATTTTTTCACTTAAAGTCTATTTTGTCTGGTATAAGTATAGCTACCTCTGCTCTCTCTAGGTTTCTATTTGTATGGAATATCTTTCCCTTCATATTTAGTATATATGTGTCATTGAAGGTGAAATGAATCTTTTGTAGGCAGTATAGAGTTGGGTGTTAGTTTTTTAAAATCTTTTCAGCTACTTCATGTCTTTTGACTGAAGAATATAATCCATTTACATTCAAGTTAATTATTGATAGGTAAGGACTTACTTCTGGCAGTTAATTCTTTTCTGGCTATTTTGTAGATTCTTGTTTCTCTCTTCCTTTCTTGCTGTCTTCCTTTGTGGTTTGATGATTTTCTGTAGTAGTATATTTTTATTCCCTTTTTTCCATCTTTTGTGTATCTACAATAGGTTCTTGCTTTGTGATTACCATGAAACTTACATAAAACTTTTTTTTTTACTCAAAGCAGGCTATTTTAAGCTTATAACAACTAACTTTGATTGCATAAAAACTACATTGTTACTCCCCTTTCACCATTTTATGTTTTTGATGCCACACTTTAAGTCATTGTATAAAGTGTATTCCTTAATAAGTTATTGTAGTTATAGTTGCTTTTAATAGATTTGTCTTTTCACCTCCATACTGGAGATATAATTGATTGGTAGATCATAATTACAATACTAGAATATTCTAAGTTTTGCTATGTGCTTACTTTTGGCAGTGATTTTTACACTCTTATGTTACTAATTAGCATCCTTCTCTTTCAACTTAAAAAGCTATCTATAGCATTTTCTCTAAGACAGATCTAGTGGTGATGAACTCCCTCAGCTTTTGTTTGTCTTGGAAAGTCTTTATTTCACTTTTATTTTTGAATGGCAGCTTTTCCAGGTAAAGTACACTTCGTTGTCAGTTTTTTTTCTTTTTCTTTGAGCACTTTAAATAAATCATCCCAATCTCTCCTGGCCTGCCATGTTTCTGCTGAGAAATCTGCTGACAGCCATTTTGAGTCTCCATTGTATGTAATATGCTTCTTTTCTCTTACTTGTTTGAATTATTTGTCTTTAATATTTGTTAATTTCATAATAATTTGTATTGGTAAACTCTTCTTTGTGTTGAATTTGATTGGAGACCTCCAAACTTTGTGTACCTGAATGTATCTTTTCTTAGATTTAAGGTTTCAACCATTGTTTCTTTAAATAAATTTTCTATTCTTTTCTTTTTGTCTTCTGCTTCTATAATTCCTAGTATGCGAAAATTGGCTCTCTTTATGTTGTTTCATAGATCTCATAGGCTTTCTTCATTCTTTTTAACTTTTTTTCTCTGAATGATTTCAAATGAAGTTCACTAATCCTTTTTCTACTTGATCTAGTCTCCTGTTGAAGCTTGCTGTTGCGTTTTTTTTAAGTTTAGTCATTGTATTCTTCAGCCTCAAAACTTTTATTTTGTAATTTTTTCAATCTCTGTTTAGCTTTTTATTTTTTTCTTGTATTGTTTTTCTGACATTACTTTTTAAATCTGTATTCTCATAATTTTCTAAGCTTCTTTAGAATAATTATTTTGAATTCTTTGTCAGGCAATTTGTGTATTCCCAGATCTTTAGAATCAGTTACTAAAAGTTTATTGTGCTTTTTGGTGGTGTCATGTTTTCGTGATCCTTCATGATCCTTGTATTTTTATGCAAATGTCTGTGAATATGAAGAAGCAGTTGCCTCTTCCAGACTTTATGGACTGACTCTGGTTAGGAAAGACCTTCACCTGAGAAGTAGTGGAGGAGAGGCATACTGGGGAATGCTGTGGTACTGTTTCTACTTGTGTGAGGCACCAAGTATGAGTGTGCACAGTGGCTCCAGTTCTGGGGGTGGGGCACTGAGTTTTGTCAGCTTCAGCACCCGGGGTCTCTGATGTTGGTACCTGCATGGACCTTGGTCGTAAGAGCTGTGGGAGGGCTGCAGAGGTTGGGAGGTCTGTTAGGGGGGTTATCTGCTGTGTTTCTTTGCCTAGTGATAGGGGCCAGGTCTAGTTGCAGTGGAGGCCAGAGCCAGTTGTGTGCACATGCTTCACTCCAGAAGTCATCTGTAGGCACATCCATGGCAGCAGAAGCCAGCTATAGGCTGGCACATGGTGATGAAGACTGAGGTCAAAGGCAGGGGTTGGGCCTGACTATGGGTGCAAATATGACATTGGGGGCTGTCAGCTTGCAGGTACACCATTAAAGAGGCCATCTGGGCTGGTGACAGGGGTTAGGCTGTTTGCATGTGTATGGGCAGCTTCAGAGTTAAACTAAAAGTGTGTGTGCATGTGCAGTGTGGGAGCCAGGGCTGGAAGCATTCAGTAGCCTTTTTGGAGATTCTCTTAGGTTCTGGAATATATGTTTATGTCTTTTGTTAAATTTGGGAGGTTCTCAGCTTTTACTGATTTTTTTTCAGTGCTCACCCTTTATCTTCTTCTTACTTGATACTATTGACACAATCTCAAATATCAGTGATAATGACACATAATCTAGCATCTTTTTAAGCCTCCGTATATACCACACAGTTAACTGGAAAATGCCTGAGGGAAACATTTACTAAGAATGCGTGGATCGCCTTAATGTGTTTGTATTCTCTCTAGTATGCTACCCCTCAAGTTTTAGCTTTTTATGTTTCTCTAAGGCCTGAACATAGCTGTTTATATTTCTATGCCTCCTTCATAGTGCCTCTTGGTTAGTCTGACATTAGCTACTCTAACAAGAAGAAGCCACTTCAAATGGATTAAGAAAAATAATGTTCTGGGAACTTCTACAAATCCTTTGTTTAGGTGTTTGGCTTCTTCTTGTTAGAGTAGCTTAAAAAGCTGGTGGCAAAAGATTGAGTGAAGCAACCATTTTATTTACCATGAAAGAAATATAGGACAGGGGGATATGCTTTACTCATTCCTGTATCACAAACATAATTTTTGTCTCATAGATTGTGGCTTAATGAATATTTGTGGCATCAATGCATGAATAAATGAGAAAACTGGCAAGTATTTTCATTTACTAAGTAGCCTGAGGGAAGTCAGGCTGAGAGTTGTTAATGGAATAATATGTATCCTGAAATTTTCATGAATTCTAAATTAGTTAACTGCTAAATATTTTGTAATGGAAAATGACGTAATTAAATGAGCCCTAGACTGGGAAGCCAAATATCTCGGATTTTTTCTCTGTAACCTTAGAAAGATTACTTGACCTTTTTTGAAGGAAGCTATTGGACAGCAAAACCTCAAAACTCTAACTTTCTATTATATTTCGGGTTTCATTACAGTAATGAGAAGGGAATTACCATTACTGAAAAGCCGTGGTGACAATAGGTAATAAATACAAGGGTAAGGACTTTTTATTCTTTTTGTTCATTCTCAAGGATGATATAAGATGAGGTGAGTAGTGATTATAAGGCATACCTGTCATACAGAGATAGACATTGTATATATGCAATTTTAACCCAGTAACTACTCTGAATATCCACAGTGTGCTCTAGTTTGCAGGAAATATATAGTATTTATGCTTAAGGATTGAAGTACTCAGTTTTAAGGAAAAAAGTGAAGAAAAGGGAATATTGCATTTTAACAATATTTTATTTACCTTTGGGCTATTTGCTTTACCTGGGGACTGAAAGAAAGATACATACCTAGGATTGGAGGTAGAACGGGCTCAGCTGGGCACCAGCTGGGAATGATATTTAACCTTGGTAGGGAGCAAGAGTCAAAGTTATGCTTTACTAGTTTCTAAATTTTAGCAATAAGTGGGTCCATTAGTGGAGCATATATTTGGTGATGAATGAGCTAAACTTTTTTTCTTAATAATTACAACAGCAGTTCTGGATGCACTAAAATATAAACCACTCTTTCTCCAGTCTGAAGCATAAATAGGGCCAAGGTACCTCTAAACTAGTGGGACATGTTCTTTCAACATGGAGGAGCCTTTCTTAACTCTTCAATATTCCTAGTGATGTGTTGCTTCTGAGACAATCAAGATATGGTTCTATCGCTTTGGCCCAAAGTATATCATCAATTTGAAATGTAATTGAATTTCTGTCATGCTGTTCTATCTGTGAGGATTAGATAGTTTAAAACATAAAAATCAATGTGCTGTAACTGAAGTTAGGAAAACGTGACACCATCAGCAGTAAGACACAAAGACAGGATTTAGTAAATACCTGCCTGTCCTTGACTTCTCCCAGGAATGGCAGAGCCTAAACTTTGGCAAATATACCGGGAATTTTAATGGAATCACCTTTGTTGAAGTTATGTTTTATCAAGCAGATATAATCTGCATCTTGGGCTTTGGTGCTGGGCGTGTACTAGAGAATTCTTGACTGCCTAAGAAATTTTACTCAACAGGTTAAGTCAGCTTAGTACAAAAGCCTTCTTTTTTATTTTATTCTTGTCCTGGGCCTGGTTAATTCCTTTAAGCAGCAGCACTGAAGAAGAAAATGTCAAGCATTTCATTTTTCTGTTCAACTGTGAGTGCTAGCAAAAAATAATCAATATGAAACAAAATACGGTTTACTATTTTTTTAGATAAAGAGAAGAAAATTAAGTTTTTCTTTAATGAACACAAATAAACAGAGCTGCATTAAAAGTAGTAAAACTTTTCTGTGCCTTCCAATCATCCTGTACCCAGGGCCCCAGTATTTGCAAATTTGATTTTATTCCTTTTCTAGGTGCTCACAAAATTGGTATTTACTTATTCAAATTTGCAAACTTTGAACTGCTTAAGTTGACAATTTATTTTCTTATGTTAGTCCTTAGGACAAAGAAAATTATCTCTGCTTTGTGTTATTCTCTTACATGGACTTACCCACTTTAAAAAAAAAAAGAAAAGAAAAAAATAAGAAAAAGCAAAAGAAAACAAAAAACTGATATTCTCACTGTGCCAAGACTAGTTACAGAGATTCGTTTTATTTTTTCTTAAACTTCTGAACCTTGGTTTAAACTATTTACAAGCCAATCCTATATTTTTTGTCGATTCCTGTGTAATAAATTATCCCAAAGCTTTGAACTTAAAACAATGAATGTTCATTAGCTCACTTTCTGTGGGCCAGGAATCTGAGTGTAGCTTAGCTGGGCACCTTTGGCTCAGTGTCTCTTGGAAGGCTGTAATCCAGGTGTTGGCCAGGCTGCAGTCATCTCATGGCTCAACTGAGAGCAGATCTGCTTCAAGTTCACTTCTGTAGCTGTTAGCAGGCTTTAGGGACTCACTGAGTAAGGTCTGCAGGTATAAGTTTCTTGCTGTGTGGGCCTTCTCACAATAAAAAGGTAACTTTTCCTAGAGCAAGGTTTTTGAAAGAGAGAGACAGAGAAGCAAGAGTGGGCATCTCCAGGGTGGAAACCACAGTGGTTCTGCAGCCTAATCTTGGAAGTGATATACCATCACATCTGCCATATTCTATTAAATAGAAGCAAGCCAATAAGTCTTGCCCACACTTAAGGGGAAGGTATAACATGAGAGTATGAGTACCAGAAGGTGGGGATTGGTGACGGCCATGTTAGAGACTGCTTGTCACAACTACCCTCCATCAAAATCACTCACCTTTCTATCCATGGCTTTTACAAATGCTACAATGCTCATCTTGGACTTCTCTTTCTCTTTGAAGCCTTCTTCAGTTTTAAGGAGTATTATTTTTATCTCCTCAGAGTGCTAATAGAACACATGCTTAGTATTTATCTAGATCTTAAGCATGTATTAATGGAATTACAGATATTCTCTCAGATATCACTGCCTTGTCATCTTACTCAGAGTATACATTCCTGGCGAGGAGACCACATCTCAAGTTTATCATGGATCACTCTACCTCAATGTTGGGATCAATGCTTTTCACTTAGCTGACATTCAGTGAGTACCTGTTTCTGTGGCTAAGTCCTTTAAAAAATGCCACAGGTACCTGAGAAGAACGCTGAACTGGAATCGAACCATTTCTAAAGTGTTACTAATGTAGCACTCCGGAACTCTTCCAATAAATCCATAGAGCAGTGAGTACTCATCTCAGTACAATGAACACCACCTATGCTAGAGGAGCCAGCAATTTTAAAGAATATATCTGAGCTTCTCAGAAACCGCTCTGTAATATCTGTCACTTAAAATTCTGGGCACTTTAACAGTTCTAAGTTCTGGCAAAACAGCACAAAGGAGATGTAAAAGATGTATTCTCTCTCAAAAAGAGGCTCTGACCTAAATTCAGACCATCCTGACTGTAAGCTTGTGAGCTTCCAAACACTTAGAGACATTCAAGGTTTAGAGCATTCACTCTTGAAAGTGTGAGTGTTCACACAAGTCAAAAATGAAAACCACTACAGTGGCTTCTTCTGGAAGATTCTGATCTTTCAATGTCTGTGCTTTGTAGCATCAAATGGCTTTGGGGTCCTGACATTAATATCCATTCTCTATAGATAATCACCTCTCTCTAGATCCTTTTGTTTCCTTTTGTGCTGAATGTACTGCTTTTTCATCCAAATAAACTTGTTCAGAATTTTGAAGTTGGATGGTTTGAAAAACAGACGTAAGGTTATGGAGTTAACTGGAAGGAAAGAAGTGATCCAAGAAGGCCTCTACCTCACCTATACACACTTATACACATACACTTATAGCAAACATTGTTGGCATCTGAGAAAATGACACTTGTCATATTCTCCTACAAAAATCTTTGACTTAGCAACCAGAGTAAAGAAAGCAATATTAATTCACTTTTAGACTATAGAATAATAGACATTGGAAACCCAGAGGGGTGAGAGGGTGGGGAGGAAGTAGGGGATGAGAAATTACTTAATAGGTACAATGTACACTATTCAGGTAATGGTTTCACTAAAAACCCAGGCTTCACCACTACGCAGTATATCCATGTAACAAAACTGCATGTCTACCCCTTAAATTTACATTAAAAAACAGAAAAAAATCAAACTATCACATGTAGTGTTAAATAAATACAATTATTATGGATCAATATAAAATAATTAAATAAAAAGAGTAAGGTAAAAGCGAACATGCCTTAGGATAGGCTCATTCCTAGTGAGTAGTATAGAATGATATTTCTCCAAAAGGTCTGTAGGAATAGGAATAATGGGAAGAGAGAAGATCTCCTTGACATCTAGGTCTGACAGACTCCAAGACAAAGTGTAATTAATCATGTGTAGAATATTGTTTAAACTTCAGTCAAGTGGTTGCTTTCCTCTAATATCTTGGGTGGCCTGCTTCACTTCAGGTGAAGAAGACTTTTTTTTCTATGCTAGGAGGCAGAAGGACCAGGAATCCTAGGTTACAAAGTTCTTCAAAAAAATCTCCGCAACTAGGTATTGATTAAACTAAGAGGGCTAACAAATTTAAAAATATGAACAACGGTAAATCATTTTCAACTACATACTTGACTAAGTAACACTCCACGTGACAATGTAGAAAGACAATTTTTGTCATAGAAAATAGATCATTATACTTTGTATTTATCTCATTTTACCCATGACATTTTTGTTGTTGAAAGAATAAATGGAAAAAATTCAGGTTTATTTATATAATAATGAATGTATGTATCTCAAGCAGAGTTCATTTTAAGTAATATGGAGAAATATATACAAATAAAGAAAAGACTAACATGGGAGTACCAAGAATAATCTAGTATGCTCTGTAGGGAAGATGAGTTAAAATCTACAGAGCAAAACCTGCTGTTTTTTTATTAAAAAGTAACTAATCTCCCTGCCTCCAGTTTCTTACCATTGTAATAATTTCAGTACACTAAACTGCACCTGCAGGGTAGGCCTCAGTTTCCCACCACTCATCTTCTATTTACCCAGTTCCCTCTACCTTCTCCATTTTTTGCCAGATATAAAAACTTTTAAGATCCAGCTCAAATACCTTTTTCATAAAGTTCTTAACCACCTTACTAGTTGAAAGCAATGACTTCCTTGTATTTCCAAAGCATTTTATTTCTACTTGTCTCATAATATTTATCATTTATTCTGTACTAGAAATGCATTATATATGTATATATGCATATGTATATCTGTATTATATATGTGCATACATATATATTCCTCTACTATATTCTGCTAAGTAATCTTCTCTGAAGGGTCTTCTTTTTCCTCTATAATGTATGCAATCATGCAGTAGACTTTTAAGAAGGATTTTCAGGTTAGAATGTTCAAGCATACAGATGATACAAATGATAGTGCCTTATATATTTTTAAAAGTTGTATTTTCTTAGAATTACCAGATCACATACTGTCAAAACATAATATTCTCAAATTTATAGAGTGTTAGGGTTTGGAGATCAAGCTCTATTATTTCCCAAATGTAGAACCTCGAGTCTTGAAAGGAGAGGTCATTGGCTTAGGGTCACAAAGCTAGTTGGTAAAAACCCCAGGGTAGAACTCTGGGATGCTGACGCTGAAGTCAGTGCTATCACATCAGCCTGCACTGCCTCTCTCAGAAGTTGAGATGGATCTCAGGTGACTCTTCCAACGGACTCTGTTAAATTATATTCATGTATTACTTACCTTTTTCATTTTTATTCAGTTCTTTGACAGAGTCACAGTTGATGCCAGAAGAGGCTTCGTAGCAAAATTGTAGTATTGATATTCACTGCTACTAAAAGCTACAGACTGTAATATCTGTTACTGTAGAAATTAATCAAATGGGAATGGATGATGTGCTGAAGAAATCTGTACCTTAATCCATGGATTAACTTTTGTCATGTTTATGTGGATGATTTGAAACAAGTCTAAAATCTATGAAATCTTTTTTTAACTATTGCACACTAGAGTAAAAGGGGTTACACAGGATCTGAAGTACAACAAACGGATATATTGATTGATCAGGTTTTTTTGCTTTGATAATGTTGCACGGGATGAATTGGATGTCACAAAATTTATTGCCCTATGCAGAGGAGGACTTAACCAAATTATGCAATTTTGACTACAGTAATTGGGTTATAAGAACCCACAGATACCTAAATCCATTGCAGAATTGCCCAGTGTGCCCAAGTACTGAAACCTCATTAAATGGATGTACATCTGCTCAAAACCAAAACACATTGTTGCTATGTATCGTTCAAACTTTTATTTTTATAATTTAGTAAGTCTTTTACACTACATTACACAATTGGGGAATGGCAGGAGAACATTGAACAGAGATGGCGAAAACACATTGAAAGAATATGAATAATTAAAATAAGCGAATTATCAAGATTGCCTTCTTGAGAGCCTTCAAAGTGTGACATACGTATAAGCCAACATTATCTTTTGAGAGAAAGAGATATACATACTTTACTCCATATCTTCTTTACTGATCTTTTGTGATTTCATTTCACAAACTCAGTGACTTTTTTTTTTTTATCTTTTCTACAAGGAATCAGCTAAGTTCTGCAATTGGCCATGATTCTTTAGCTAACTCTCTCCAGATTTCATTAACAATATGGATTTCTTTACCTTAGTGGAGATCACTAACTATTCCCGGGTCCACCTTTTACTTGGGAAACACCAAGACCTTTTACCCTTTGTATTCTCTGTTTACCCTTTTTGGGCTTTTCTTCATAGAATCTGTGTCCAGGTTTTTGACATTCTTTGGCACTTATTCCTAAATCTCTGGCTAAGTTGGTGTTTTTCAGAATATATAATATTTGGAATACTTCATTCATCATTGTACCACAATGCAGAGAATTTCTAGAAATTAAATTATCTATGGAAATATGACTAGAGTGTCTCAAAATTTTCAGAAGTTCCAACCATTCTGGAGGAATCACTAACCCCAAATGCAAAGATCATGTTGTCTTATTAAAGCAATAGAGGATTCGGGCTGGGTGTGGTGGCTCATGCCTGTAATCCCTGCACTTTGGGAGGCCGAGGAGGGCAGATAACTTGAGCTCAGGATTTCGAGATCAGCCTGGGCAACATGGCGAAATCCTGTCTCTACCAAAAATCTCGATAAATGTTCTTAGCCAAGTGTACAAACTTCATTAAGATAAAATTATGCCTTTCTCTACTTTAGTATTTGAAATAGGATTCAGTTGAATTTGGCTCTGGAATGAAAATGTCACAATGGCATTTTCACTATGAGTAAAAAATTAGCCGCGTGTGGTGGCTCACGCCTGTGGTCACAGCTACTCGAGAGGCTGAGGTTGGAGAGTTGCTTTAGTCCCAAGAAGCAGAGGTTACAGTGAGCCAAGATTGCACCACTGCACTCCAGCCTGGGTGACAGAGTGAGACTCCTTCTGGAACAAAAAAAAAAGAGAGAGAGAGAGAGAGAGGATTCACATCTCGATAAATGTTCTTAGCCAAGTGTACAAACTTCATTAAGATAAAATTATGCCTTTCTCTACTTTAGTATTTGAAATAGGATTCAGTTGAATTTGGCTCTGGAATGAAAATGTCACAATGGCATTTTCACTATGAGTAACCTTTTATTGCCTTATTCCCCCTATATTGTTCGTAGGTTTACCTCCTTAGAACAGCTAATTTAGCTAACCCTCTCAGTGTGATAGGGTAGCAGATTTCCTGAGCCTCTGAAAAAGAGTAAGATCTGAGTGATTCAGAGTGGCTTAAACCTGGGACCCTACATAATCTTAGCAACATAGAGACTGTGCTTTCAAGGCAGTGTGCTCTTTAAGGAATAAGTTCCAGTATAGCTTATTTTGTTGTGAATTTAATATTAAACTAATTATGAAGTTTATGAATAGACATAATCATTTGTTCTTTATTATGATGAATGCAGAAAGATGGCTAGAATTTTGCTAATTGGAGACTTGGTAAGAAGGTTGATACAAGAGGTTGGGAAAACAAGTTATGCAGAGTTGGAACTGATATGGTATATACAAGAAACAGGGAGGAGATTGCACTTTACAAGCAACATTCTTCTAAAAATTTTTTTTGTCTAGTTTGTTCTTGATTTTGCACAAGACTCATTGGCTGTACAATAAAGCCTAATAAATGATTAATTTTAAAACCCTCTGGATTTTAGAAATCAAATGTTTTGCTTAGTTCATTAAAACTGTGTCTTTTTATTATGGAAAAGTTTCAACAAACACAAAAATAGAATAATTTATTAATCCCTCAGGTACTCATTGTACTGACTGAGCAATCATTAGCTCATGGTAAACCTTGTTTCTTCTCTCACCCATTCCCTCCCATCTCATATTAGGAAGCAAATCATAGATATTATATCTTTATATCAATAAATGTTTCAGTATGAATCTCTAAAGATAAAAGCTTTTTTAATCATCAAAAGAAGGCAATTATCACAATTAAACATTTTAAATAACCCCTTAATATAATCAAATGTCTAATCAGTGTTCGAATTGTCACATGCCACTGACATAAATTTATTTTTGTTTTAGAGTTTGTTTGAATCTATGTGCAAATAAAGCTCACAAAATGGTATTGAAAGAATGTCTCTTAAGACTTAAAAAAATTATGTATCTT
This sequence comes from Symphalangus syndactylus, assembly GCF_028878055.3. NCBI lineage: Eukaryota > Metazoa > Chordata > Mammalia > Primates > Hylobatidae > Symphalangus > Symphalangus syndactylus. The sequence continues at coordinate 118,133,923 of NC_072447.2, read as the reverse complement.
ATTTTGAGGTAATTGGTAGATACATGCGGTTTCTACAATTCAGAGAGATCCTGTGTATCCTTTATCCAGTTTCTTCCACTAGTAATATCTTACAAAGCGCTAGTATAATATCACAGCCAGAATATTGACATTAATACAATTAAGATACAGAACGTTTCCATCACCACAGGATCCCACTTGTTGTACTTTTATAGCCACACCCACTTACTCTCTCACCTCCAACTCCTAATTAACCCTGACAACTACAAATCTGTCCTACATTTATATAGTTTTGTCATTTCAAGAATGCATGCTATAAAAATTGAATCACACAATGAGTAAGCTTTTGGGATTGGCTCTTTTGTTTACTCAGCGAAATTTTTTTTAGATTTCATCCAAGATGCTGACTGTATCAATAGTTCATTCATTTCTATTATTTTGTAGTATGTATTCCAAAATGTGGATGTAAAAGAGTTTGTTTATTCATTCACCAATTGAAGGACATCTGAGTTATTTCCAGTTTTTGGCTATTGTGAATAAAACTACTATAAATATTTATAAATACAGATTTCTGTGTGAACATAAGTTTTCATTTCTCTGGGATAAATGCCCAGGAGTGTATTTTCTGGGTCATATAGTAGTTGCATGTTTTGTTTTTTGAGAAACTGTCAAACTGTTTTCCAGAGTAGCTGTACCATTTTACATTCCTACCAACAGATGGGTCCAATTTTTTCACATCCTCACCAGCATTTGGTATTTTCAATATTTTCATTTTAGCCATTCTGATAGCCATGTAGTGCTATCTCATGGTGATCTCAATTTGCACTTTCCTAATGGCTATACTGATGTTCATGTGCTTATGTACCATCTGTATATACTTTCTGGAAAAATGTATGTACATCTTTTATCCTTTTCCTTATTGTATATTTTTTAAACTATTGAATTTTGAGACATTTTATATGTTTGAAATACTAGTCTTTTGTTGGCTATGTCATTTACAAATGTTTTTTATCCAACTTTTTAGTTTTTTTTGTCTTTACATCTTTTTAAAAACAAACATTTTGAATCTTCATGAAATGTAATTTATCAAGCTTCCCTTTGATGGATCATACATTTGGTGTCAAGTCTAAGAAATTTATGCATGGTCCTCAGTCCTCAGTATACATATATATATAATTTTATAGTTTCTATTTTACCTTTTCGTCTGTGATCAATTTTTAGTTAATTTTTGTATAAGGAGTGAATGGTAGGCCAAAGTTAACATTATTTGTTCTGTTTATTATGACTTTATTGTTTTGTCTAAGATATATTTATTTTTTGAATCTTTCATGTTCTAAAATAATTTTATTGAAGTGTCTTCTTTCGTGGTGTATTTATTGAGATATAATTCACACACTATAAAATTCACCCTTTTAAAGTGAACAATACAGTAGCTTTTAGTAAACTGACAAAAATGTTCTACCATGACCACTATTAATTCCAGAAAATTTTCATCATTCCAAACAAAAAAAACCCACCCTGTCCCTTTTAGCAGTCATTTCTATTCATCCTTCCTCCCAGCCTCTGGAAATAACTAACCTTCTTTAAGTCTCTACTTACTTGCCTATTTTAGATACTTCATATTAATAGATACTTACAATGTATGACCTTTTGTGTATGACTCCTTACAATTAGCATAATGTTTTCAAGGTTTAACCAAATTGTATAAGTATAAGCACTTCTTCATTCCTTTGTATGATGGAATAATATTCGGTTTTGTGGCTATAGTACATTTTGTTTATACTTTCATCAGTTGATGGACATTTGAGTCGTTTTAACTTGTTGACTATTATGAATAATGCTGCTATGAATATTTATGTACAAGTTTTGTATAGACATACATTTTTAATTCTTTTGTGTTTATAACAGAGTGAAACTCCATGTTTAACTTACTGAGGAAGTGTCAAACTATTTTCTGAAGCATCTGCATCATTCTACGTCCCCACTACCACTACAGGAAGGGTCTATTTTCTCCATATTCTCTCTAATGCTTTCTGATTTCTTTATTTTGGGGGGATATGAAGTAGTATTTCATTGTGGTTTTGATTTGTATTTCCCTAGGGAATCAAGTCCTTATTAACCACTTGTATATGTTTTTTGAAGAGATGTTTATTCACATCCTTTGTCCTTTTTTTTTTTTTTTTTTTTTCCTGAGATGGAGTCTCTCTGTCGCCCAGGTTGGAGTGCAGTGGCAGAATCCCAGCTCACTGCAAGCTCCGCCTTCCGGGTCATGCCATTCTCCAGCCTCAGCCTCCTGAGTAGCTGGGACTACAGGCACCAGCCACCAAGCCCGGCTAATGTTTTGTATTTTTAGTAGAGACGGGGTTTCACTGTGTTAGCCAGGATGGTCTCGATCTCCTGACCTCGTGATCTGCCCGCCTCAGCCTCCCAAAGTGCTGGGATTACAGGTGTGAGCCACCACGCCTGACCCATCCTTTGTCCATTTTTAAGTTGCATTAGTTATATATTAATTTTGGGGTTATAAGTTATTTGTATATTCTGCATATGAATTATTTATAATAAATATGATTTGCAAATATTCTTTCCCATTCTGTTGGTAGTCTTTTCCATTTATTGATAATGTCCTTTGAAGAACAGAAATTTTTAATTTTGATGAAACCTTATGTATGTTTTATTTTGTTGCTTGTATTTTTGATGTCATTTCTAAGATATCATTTACTAATTGAAGATTACAAAGGTTTATGCCTATATTTTTTATGAGAGTTTGATGGTTTTAGCCTTACATTAAGGTCTTTGATTTTATAGTTTCCAGTTTTGTTAACATTTTGTAATAATTTTTGTATATGGTGTGAAGTTGGGGACCAATTTAATTTATTGGCCTGTTGATATGCAGTTATTCCAGCAACACTTGTTGAAAACACCATTTTTCCATGTTGAATAGTTTTGACATCTTTGTCAATAATCAATTGACCACAAATGTCAGATTTTATTTCTTAACTTTCAACTCTAATCCATTGATATATATGCCTATTTTAATGCCAGCACCACAGAGTCTTGATTGCTGTAGCTTTGTAGAAAGTTCTGAAATCCAAAAGCATGTAAAAGAACATTGTTCTTTTACAAGATTATTTTGACTATTTGGGGTCACTTACATTTCCATACAAATTTTAAGATAACCTTATCAATTTCTGCAATTAAGACAGCTAGAATTTTGACAAGGATTGCACTGAATCTGTAGTTCAATTTGAGTAATATTGCTATCTTAACAATATTAAGATTTCCAAGCTATGGACAAAACTATGGACAGCAGATATCTACTTTTTAACAGCTTTATTGAGGTGAATTGTTATACAAAGTTGTACATATTTAACGTATACAATTTGACAAGTTTGAACATATCTATACACCCATGAAACCATCCCCACAATCACAGTAATAAATGTATCCATCATCTACAAAAGTTTACTTTTGCTCCCATCCCCTTTTTGGTAGTAAGAACACAACTTGAAATCTACCCTCTTAGTAAATTTTAAGTGTGCAATAAATACAGGCACTATGTTGTACAGCAGATCTCTAGAACTCATTCATCTTGAATAATTGAAACTTTATACCCTTTGAACTACAACTCCCCATTTCCCCTTCCCCTGACCGTGGTAACCATCATTATTCTCATGCATCTATGAATTTGACTATTTCTGATACCTCTTATGAGTGGGATCATGCAGTATTTGTCCTTCTGTGTGATTGGCTTATTTCACCTAGTATAATGTTCTTCAGGTTCATCCATATTGTTGCATAAGGTAGGATTTCCTTTTGTAAGACTGACAAATACTCCATTGTGTGTGTGTATGTATATATATTATATATACATATATATCATTTATTGTTTATCTGTTTATCCATCAGTATACATTTAGTTCATATGCATATTTTGGCTAATGTGAATAATATTTCACAGTGGTTTCAATTTTTCATTTCCTGATCACCAGTGATGTTGAGCGTCTTTTCATGTACCAGTTGGCCATTTGTATGTCTTCTTTGGAAAAACGTCTTTTCAAATTTTTTGCCCATTTTAAAGAGGGTTATTTGTTGTTGTTTTTTTGTCTTTTTTTGCTATTGAGTTGTAAAAGTTCCTTTTTTTATATATTAGCCCCTTATCAGATATATGCTTTGCAGATATTTTCTCCCATTGCATAGGTTGTCTTTTCAACTCTGATGATTTTTTTTTTTTTTTGCTATATAGAAACTTTATAGTTTGATGTAGTCCCAAGTGTCTATTTTTGCTACTATTGCCTATACTTTTGGTGTCATATCCAAGAAATCATTGCCAAGACCAATGTCAAGATATCATTCTCCTACCTTTTCATTTCAGATTTTTATAATTTCAGGTCTTAAGTTTTTAATATATTTTAACCACATTTTGTGTATATTGTAAGATAAAGGTTCAATTTCATTCTTTTGCAATTATATATCTAGTTTTTCCAGCATGATTTATTGAAGTCATTATCCTTTTCACATTGTGTATTCATGGAATTCTTGTTGACTATCAGTTGACTGTATATGCATGGGCTTATTTCTGGGCTCTTTATTCTCTTCCATTGGTGTAACTGTCTGTGTTTACGCTACTCCCACAATTTTTCAACTACTGTGGCTTTGTAATATATTTTCAAATCAGGAAGTGTGATGACTCCAGCTTTGCTATTCTTTCTCAAGATTGTTATGGCTATTCAGGGTCCTTTGTTGTTCTTTATGTATTTTAGGATTGTTTTTACCATTTTTGTAAAATATCCAGTTGGAGTTTTGATGGGAATGGCATTGAATCTGTAGATCACTTTGGGTAGTGTGGACCTTTTAACAATATTAGCTCTTCCAGTTTATAAATACAGGATGTTTTTCCAGTTATTTGTGTCTTTAAGTTTTTTCAGAAATGATTTGTAATTTTCAGTGTACAAGTCTTTCCCTTTTTGGTTAAGTTCATTCTTAAGTATTTTATTCTTTTTGACATTATGGTTAATAAGATTGTCTTTTTAATTTCCTTTTCTGAGAATTCTTTGTTGGTTTATAAAAATGGACCTGATTTTTATATGTTTATTTTATACCCTGCAACTTTACCGAATATGTTTATTAGTTCAACAGTTTTATTGCAGAGGTTTTAGAGTTTTCTATACATAAGAACATATAATCTGTAAAACAGAGATAACTTTACTTCTTCTTTCCTGATTTGAGTGCTTTTTATTTCTTTTTCTTGGCCAATTACTTTGGCTAGGAATGTCACTATTGTGTTGTATGGAAGTGGCCATTCTTGTCTAGTTTCTGATCTTAGAGAAAAACCATTCAGTTTTTCACCATTGAATACAATGTTAGTTGTGGGCTTTTCATATATTATTTCATATATTATTTCCATATTAGCTGTGGGCCTTTGATAGGTTGAGATAAATTCTTTCCATGCATAGGTTGTTGGGAGTTTTTATTATAAAGTGGTGCTGAATTTTGTCAAATGCCTTTCCTGAATCTATCAAGATGATCATGTGGCTTTTACGCTTCATTCTGTTAATGTAATGTGTTATGTTGATTGATTTGCCTGTGTTAAGCCATCCTTGCATCCCAGGGGTAAGTCACATTGGATTACAGTGTATGATTCTTTACAGGTATTGTTGAATTTGGTTTTCTAGTATTTTGTTGAGGATTTTTGTACCAATGCTCATCAGGGATTTGGGCCTATGATTTTCTCTTCTTGTGTCCTTATCCAATTTTGGTATTGAGGTAATGCTGGCCTCTTAAAATGAGTTTGAAAGTGTTTTCTCCTCTTCAGTTTTTTGGAGGAGTTCAAAAAGGACTGACATTAATTATTTAAATGTTTGGTAGAATTCACTAGTGAGGCCGTCCTATCCAGGGCTTTTCTTTTAGAGAGGTTTCTGATTACTGATTCAGTTTCTTTACTTATTATTGATCTGTTCAGATTTTTCATTTCTTTAAAATTCAATCTTGGTAGGTTGTATGTTTCTAGGAAGTATCCACTTATTCTAAGTTTTCTAATTTGTGTATAGTTCACGGTAATTTCTTATTATCCTTTTTATTTCTGTGATATCAATTGTAATGCCTCCTCTTTTATTTTCAATTTTATTTATTTGAATCATATCACTTTTTTAGTCTTATTAAAGGTTTGTTATTTTTTTATCTGTTCAAAAAGCCGACTTTTAGTTTAACCAATTTTTTTCCTACCTTTTCTGTTCTCTATTTTGTTTATTTCTGCTCTAATCTCTTTTTCCCTCTTACTCTGCTAATTTTAGGTTTAGTTTTCTTTCCTCTAGTTTCTTGAGGTATAAAGTTAGATTGTTAATTTGAGGTCTATTCTTTTTTCAATTTAGGCATTAGTCACTATAAACTTCCCTCTTAGCTCTGCTTTTGCTGCATCCTGTAAGTGTTGATATGTTGTGTTTTCATTTTCATATGTCTCAAGATATTTTCTGATTTCCCTTTTATTTGTTCTTCAACCCACTGGTTTCTCAAGAGTGTGTTGTTTAGTTTCCATATATTTGTGAATTTTCCCTTTTTGCTAGGGGAGATTCAGCTGGTTTTTCTTTTCTTTTTTTTATATATAGTTTTTGAATTTTAAACTATCACAACACCTTCTGATCTTATGAAGGACACTTTGCCTTTATAATGTATGTGAATAAGAGTGCACAAAAATCCCTCCCAATTTTAATGCCTGTTTTCAAATTTTCCCATCATACTTTCCAGTGAGAACCTATAGAGATTGGGAGTTCTCCTGCTTTCAGGTCTGTCATATGCTCTTTTGCTTGCCTCTACATTTTTCTGCAGTGATACCATGTGGGCCTTGCAGCTGTTGGTAGTCTGTTTCTAGCAACTCATTTTTAGGTATTTGCTGAAAAGTTTTTCACCTAATTTTGTGGTGGACAGTATTCATGGGTTTTAAGTTTTTTCATCCTATTTGCTTTGGCACCGACACTATTTTCATATATTTCCAGAGATTAAAGTTTAATGTTTTACCTCTACTTGGCTATAGCTCTACTGGATTACATTGTTTCTTCTTCTCTTGCAGAGTGTTTTTTTCTTGATTGACTCTTGCAAAGAAATTGTTATGACAGTAGAAAAATGGATTCCTTGTTTACGTGTTTTTTAAAGTTTATATTCTAGAATATTGGGTTTCAAAATGTTTTGACTTTTATTGAATATCACATATACGTATGTGGAGTATGTGTGTACGTGTGTGTGAAACAAAAAAAATTCATGCTGATGATGAGACAAAAACACATAATTGATCAAGATTTATAATTTGGAAACTTTTTTAGACAGTATGCTAAAGGAAAACGTGGAAAAGAATGTAAATCTTGCTAAACTTCTTGTGGAGAGATGACTTTTCTATGTGGATTAGATAATTAAGCAGTAAAAACCTAGTAGTGACATCTTATTGGAAGAGAAAGAACCAAATCCCCTCTAATAAGATCCCTTATTAGAAAAAACAATAATCGTCATATGGAAAGTGAACCACAGCTATCTCACCACTGGATTTTGGTAAGCTATAAGAAGCAAAAGACAGTTTCTACATTGGGTAAATAAACAAAGGATAATTACTTTTTCCCCCCAACTTTATTGAAGTATCATTGACAAAAAAAATTTATATATTCAAAGTGTACAGCATGATTTGTTGTATGCATACATTGTTTAATGATTACTACACTGAATTAACACATCCATCACCACACAGTTACTGTGTGTGTGTGTGTGGAGGACATTTAAGATTATACCCGCTTAGTAGATTTCAAGAAAACTATACAGTACTATTAACTATAGTCACCATGCTGTACATAAGAGGACGGTTACTTAATTATAAGATAAGAGTTAAGCTCCAGTTAGCAGAAGAGAAAGCCTATGGTAGACAAAGACTTCTGTAAAGAGCAGAAGAAATATATGCTTTCAATAATTCAAAAAGATGCAATAAGGTATACAGAAGTAGAGTTTTGTCATAGAAAAGTCAGTGTGAAATCAAGATGTCTTCTTTGCTAGTTTAGAAATAGAACTAGTGTTACATTTAAGCAGTAAATGCTGGCAATTAAAATATTTTGGAAATGTGACTAACTTCTGCATATATGTTTGCTTTTCTTTTAAAATACTCGAAATCCTTATCTATCAAATTGGACAAATTAAGAAACATGTAAGTAACCAACAAAAGAACAATTAAATTGCTTATGATTGGTGAGCAAGAATTTGTTACTTTTTATTATGAGCCCTTTATTTGTGAGCAAATTTATTAAGTACTTTGAGAAAATATTTTTAAAATAAAAATACAATTAATTATTAAAACTGCATACCATTTTCTAGCATAAAATTATTAGTTTAATTTATTATTAGGCTTCAGTTAATATAGCCCTATTTCAATAAAAAATGAGACTCTGAAAAAATATAATTTCTTTGATTTGTTACGTACTACTTGAAATTTTCTATGTAAGCCATATGATTACTGCCACCCACATGCCATCTGGTGGCACTTATCCAGATGGCACAGAGGAAGTAATAAGCCTCTAAAATTTAGCCCTATAAATCCAAAGCAAGAATGTGCTAATAAACAGCTTCACGTTGTTGCATAACGATGCTGTCTTTTAAAAGCATTTTAATTATAGATAATTAAACAATAACAAAAACCTTCACTTCTACTTAGTATTGTTAGATTAAAATTTTGGGTCTTATAGCAAAACGACTAGATTACATGCAGACAAGATTCACTCTGTCAACGTCAATTCCTATTTTCGGTGGGTCTCCAAAACATAAGGCAATATTGTTATGTCATATCTTGTTAGGCATAAAGTTGCTGCAGAAACTTGACTCTGTTTTATGTAAACTCTTAGAACAGTAGTTCTGAGCTTTGGTTGTATAATAGAACACCTGAGGTGCTATGAAAAATCCTGATGACAGACTACACTTTAAATGAATTATATAAAACTCTCTAGGGGTGTGACTAAGGCATCTGAATTTTTAAGGCTTTCCAGATGTTGACAATGTTCAGCTAAGTTTGAAAAACACTGTCCAAGAAGATTGTGTTTATTTAACCTAAAAATGTATACCTGTGGTGATAAAGTACTTTGAAGAATTTTAAGTATATGAAAGACATATTGGAAATAACTAAGTCGTAATTTTGAGAATTGAAACAAAGAAAGATGATAAGACTTATATACTTTGGTGCTGTATTGAGATATAAAGCAAGGTTAAAACCAAACATTTTATGTGGGTTAGATCTAATCATATTTTTAAAACAATATTAGCTATCCAGTCCTAAAATCCAATATATAGCCAAAAGGATATAAATGATATCAGCTATTTAATACAAATGGGAGAAATGAACCTCTCTTATAGAAAGAATGACTTTCCTAAGGACATAATAGAAGTTCTTAAATTGAGGCTGGGCAGGGTGGCTCACGCCTGTAATCCCAGCACTTTGGGAGGCCGAGGTGGGTAGATCACCTGAGGTCAGGGGTTCGAGACCAGACTGGCCAACATGGTGAAACCCCGTCTCTACTAAAAATACAAAAATTGGCCGGGCGTGGTGGTGGGCGCCTGTAATCACAGCTGCTCGGGAGGCTGAGACAGGAGAATCGCTTGAACCCGGGAGGCAGGGGTTGCAGTGAGCAGAGATCGTGCTATTGCACTGTGGCCTGGGCAGTAAGAGCGAAATTCTGTGTCAAAAAATAAATAAATAAATAAAAATAAAAAAGCTCTTAAATTGAGTGCAACAAGACTTTTTTTGACACATAGGAAAATAAACATCATAGGGGAAAAAACAGATTATACATGCATTGTGTTTTCTCCAAGCACCTACTATAGTGTTAATCCATCCAGTTATCTTTTTCACAATGTTTTGCCCATATATCTCTTTGTGTGTAACTTTTGGTTTGAAATTTACATAATTTCAAATAATTTTATTTAATGTTGTTTTTGTTATTTTATATTTACATGTACTTTTCTAATACAGGCACACCTCAGTTTATTGCACTTCGCTTTATTGTGCTTTGCAGATCCTGAGTTTTTACAAATTGAAGGTTTGTGCCAACCCTGTGTCAAGCAAGTCTATTCGTGCTATTTTTCCAGCAGCATGTGCTCTCTTCATGTCTCTGTGTTACATTTTGGTAATTCCAACAATATTTCAAACTTTTTCATGATGATTATATCTGTTTTCGTGATCTGTGATCATTGATCTTTGATGTTACTATTCTAATTCTTTTGGGGTGCTACAAACCAACAGACTTAATAAATGTTGTGTGTGTTCTGACCACCCCACTGACTGGCTGTCCCCTTTCTCTCCCTGTCCTCGGGCCTTCCTATTTCCTGAGCCACAACAATATTGAAATTAGGCTGATTAATAACCCCACAATAGCCTCTACGTTTTCAAGTGAAAGGAGGAGTGCATATCTCTCATTTTAAATCAGAAGCTAGAAACTACTAAGCTTAGTGAGGAAGGCCCAAAGCTAGGCCCCTTGCACCAGTCACTCAGGTTGTAAATGCAAACAAAAACTTCCTGAAGGAAATTAAAAGTGCCATTCCTGTGAACACATGAATGATGAGAAAGTGAAACAGCTTTATTGCTGATCTGGAGAAAGTGTGAGTGGTCTGGATAGAAGATCAAATCAGCCACAACATTCCATTAAGGCAAAGCCTAATGCAGAGCAAGACCCAAACTCCCTTCAATTCTACAAAGGCTGAGAGAGGTAAGGAAGCTGCAGAAGAAAAATGTGAAGCTAGCAGAGTTTGGTTCATGCGGTTTAGAAAAGAAGCTGTCTCCATAACATAAAAATCCAAGGTGAAGTAGCGAGTGCTGATGTAGAAGCTGTAGCAAGCTATCCAGAAGATTTAGCTATGATACTTGATGAAAGTGGCTACACTAAACAACCTATTTTCAGTGTAGACAAAACAACCTTCTATTGGAAGGAGATGCCATCTAGGACTTCCACAGCTATAGAGGAGAAGTCAGTGCTCAGCATCAAAGCTTCAAAGGACAGGCTGACTCTCATTAGGGGTTAATGTAGCCAGTGACTCTAAGTCGAAGCCAATGCTCATTTATCATTCTGAAAATCTTAGGGTACCTACGAAGGATGCAAAATCTACTCTGCTTGTGGTCTCTAAATGGAAAAAGAAAGTCTAGATGACAGCTGATCTTTTCACAACGTTGTTTACTGAATAATTTAAGCTCACTGTTGAGATCTTCTGCTCAGAAAACGATTCTTTTCAAAATATTACTGCTCATTCACAATCCACCTGGTCATCTAAGAGCTGTGATGGAGATGCGCTTTTTTAATGCTATTTTCATGCTTGTGAACACAGCATCCATTCTGAAGCCCATAAATCAAGGAGTCATTTTGAATTTTAAGTCTTATTATTTAAGAAATACATTTTGTAAGGTTATTGCTGCCATAGTAGTGATTTCTCTGATACACCTGGACAAAGTAAATTGAAAATCTTCTGGAAAGGAATCACTATTCTAGATGTCATTAAGAGCAGGATGACAGGATTTAATTGCTTTATTGCTGAACAATATTCCATGTGTATATGTACCACATTTTTTTAGCCATTCATTCCTTGATGAAAACTTGGGTTGATTCTATATCTTGTCTAATGTGAATAATGCTGCAATAAACATAGGAGTGCAGGGCCGGGTGCTGTGGCTCACACCTGTAATTCCAGCACTCTGGGAGGCTGAGGCAGGTGGATCGCTTCAGCCCAGGAGTTTGAGACCAGCCTGAGCAACATGGCGAAACCCCATCTCTACTCAAAGCACAAAAATTAGCCAGGCGTGAAGGTGCACACCTGTGGTCCCAGCTACTTGAGAGGTGGAGGCAGCAGAATCACCTGAGTCCAGGAAGTTGAGGCTGCAGCGAGCTGTGATTGTGCCACTGCATTCTAGCCTGGGTGACTGAGTGAGACCCTGTCTCAAAAACAGAACAAACAAACAAACAAAACCATGGGAGTGCAGGTATCTCTTCCATGTACTGATTTTTTTCTTTTGGATATACATCCAGCAGGGGATTACTGGATGATAAGGTAGCTCTGTTTTTATCTTTTTGAGAAACCTCCAAACTGTTCTCCATAGTGGTTATACTAATTTACATTCCCACCAACATTGTATGAGAGTTCTCCTTTCTCCACATCCCTGCCAGCATTGATTATTGCTTATCTTTTGGATAAAAGCCATTTTAACTGGGGTCAGATAACATGTCTGTTATCTGTTAACTGGGGTCAGATAACATGTCTGCTATTTTTAATTTGCATCTCTGATGATTAGTGATGTTGAGTATTTTTTTCATACATATGGCTTACTGGCCATTCATATGTCTTCAATAAAGTATTTTTAAATTAAGGTATGCACATTGCTTTTTTAGGCATAATGCTATTGCACACTTAATAGACTACAGTATAATGTAAACATAACTTTTATATGCATTAGGAAACCAAAAAAATTGTGTGACTCACTTTTTTGCGGTTATCTGGAACCAAACCTGCAATATCTTCAAGGTATGCCTGTATATCATTTTCCAGTCTAATATGAAGTTTGGTATAAAAAGAACATTGTGTTGATTACAACAACAATTTTTGAAAAAACCCACAAACTTTAAAAAATATTTTTTAAACTTACCTCTGTGTCTTCTCATGATCTCTTTTTAGGATCCTACGGTCTAAGCAGAAAATAACACTACTTATGTTTCAATTTATGCTGCAAGCTTCGCACCTGTTATATATTTATATCATTTATATGTAATTTCATTTGAAATTAAAATGTTATTCACTCAATAAAGATTATAAGATGCTTTCTATGATACTATCACCTAGGAAAACCTTTCTTTAGCACCAAGTTTAATAGCAGTTCGAAAATCAAAACTTAATTTTAAGTATCAAGCTAAGAGTCATATTCATGTAAAACATTCCAATGAATTTACATATTTATATAGTGATTTATATACTGCTCTCTTAAAATCATTATATGTATGTGTGTGTGTGTATGTGTAATGGGATTGGTATTACCAAATATATAAATAGAAATATCAAATATATATACATGAAATACATGTATTTGGCAATACCGATATAATACTATACATATGTATGTGTGTGTGTGTGTGTGTATGTATACATTTAGTAATATCAATCCCCATGCTATCTAGAAAGGAGGTTAATTAAAAGTTTTAACTTTTTTAGTCCCACATAATCTTCCAATTGTATTCTTTGTTACACCTTGAAAAGTACCACAACTATAAACTAACATCACCATTCCTGAGTTGGACTTGCATTTTTTCTATTTAATTGTCTTGAAGCCATCCACCTTTCACTTGAAGTTTAAAAGACACACAGACCAATTTGGAAAAAAAGTGTGTGAATGTAAATGCAACCAAAATGTGGCGCTATCTCGGCTCACTGCAACCTCCGCCTCCCAGGTTCAAGCGATTCTCCTGCCTCAGCCTCCCGAGTAGCTGGGACTACAGGTGCCCACCACCACACCCAGCTAATTTTTATACTTTTTTAATAGAGACAGGGTTTCACCATGTTGGCCAGGATGGTCTCGATCTCTTGACCTTGTGATCTGCCCGCCTTGGCCTCCCAAAGTGCTGGGATTACAGGCGTGAGCCACTTGCCCCGCCCACAGATAGAAATTTTAAATCATACAGGTAAATTTTTTATTTGGAGCAGCAGTAGTCTGGAACTTTGCAACATTATTTTAACAAGTACTCCAAATTCTATGCTGCATTTATATGGGAATTGTTTAAAGATTTGGTTTGGATATTTTGACACCTCCAAATCACATGTTGAAATGTGATCTCCAGTGCTGGAGGTGGGCCTAGTGGGAAGTTTTGGGTCATGAAGGTGGATACTTCATGAATGGCTTGGTGCTGTCCTTGTGATAATGAGTGAGTTCTCACTCTATGAGTTTACATGGGATCTGGTTGTTTAAAAGAGCACCTCCTCCTTCTCTCTCTTGCTCCCTCTCTCACCGTGTGACATACTGACTCTCTTTCACCTTTCACCATGTTTGTAAGCTTCCTGAGGCCCTCACTGGAAGCAGATGCCCGCACTGTGCTTCATGTACAGCCTGTAGAACTGTGAGCCAAATAGACTTCTTTTCTTTATAAATTACCCAATCTCAAGTATTCCATTATAGCAATGCAGAGTAACATATGAAGCCATCTCTAGTTATGCTAAGAAATAGAACTTAATGGACCACATTGTTGTAGAGGATGAAAATAAATTGCAAGATTAATCAAAAGTAAAGTAACTTTGTCTTATAGGCGGCCACAGTTTGATTTAATTCAAAGGCTCAATATATTCCCCACAAGTCATGAAATTTTGAAGATATTTTCCTAGTACTTTCAATGGACTACTTGCCTACTCTGGGCTTTTGTGAGCACAAAGCTTTGCAGATGCATTAATCATAGTACTGAAAAAGAAATTAAAAGGTCATTTAGTTTTTACTTGCCATCTGTCAATATTGAATATTCATATGAGTATGAAATATTCGGAATATTAAATATCATAAATAGTCCATCAATAGCTAATAGCTTATATGAAAAGTCATTCTGTGAGATATTTTAATGTTGAGAGCTCCTTCATCTTCTTTCAGCAACCTTTCCGGTATTTACTTGCCTCGGCCAAAGTTATTTTCTTTTTTTTTGTTTTATTATTATTATTATTTGTTTGTTTGTTTTCAGACAGAGTCTTGCTCTGTCGCCCAGGCTGGAGTGCAATGGTGCGATCTTGGATCACTGCAACCTCTGCCTCCTGGGTTCAAGTGATTCTCTTGTCTCAGCCTCCCAAGTAATGGGGATTACAGGCACCTGCCACCATGCCCAGCTAATTTGTTGTATGTTTAGTAGAGACGGGGTTTCATCATGTTGGCCAGATTGGTCTCGAACTCTTGACGTCAGGTGATCCACCGCCTTGGTCTCCCAAAGTGCTGGGATTACAGGCATGAGCCACCGCACCTGGCGTGGCCAGTTATTTTCTACCTGTCAGCATTTATGTAAGTAATTTGTATGCCCTGTGAGCCAGGGTGAATTTTGTAATTCTTAACTTTTGTTCCAAGTCTGATATCTGCCTCCTAAGATTGTTAAGGGAGTTTTTCAGGACAACCATGACACTCTTCTGACCCTTCCACACACCACCACCCCCTCAACTTTTTTCTTTTCTAAAGGTCTACCTATTCCAATGTGACTCAAAACCAAAACCAAAAAGCCTTTTTATGACTTAAAACCAATAAGCCTTTTATGGCTTAACCATGGATGCAAAAGAAGTCCTCAAAAAGTGTGTAAAAGATGTACTCCCATGACTCAAAGTCACTCCAAAAAGAAAGAAAGCTAAGATTCCCATTGCCACAGGTAATATGAATGGTGTTTGTGATCCAGTCTTCCATGAAAGTCAGATGCCTCTTATCATGGACCAGCTAATCTGTGATACTGGGCAGGCAACACTGAAATGGGACTTTGCCAGCACTAATAAGACAATGAGGAAAGAGATCACAAGTGCCCCTTATGCACCAATATTCTTTATTTAGACAAACTCCCCCTGAGAGCTGGCACAATGAGTAGGCACATGTCTTGGGCCCCTAGCCTGATGTCTGGCCACCTGTACATGCAGGCCTGACAACCTATACCCCCAGCAGGCAGAAAATCAGAGCAAGAGAGATAAAGATTTTACTGGATCTAAGTCTAGCTCTAACGACATAAAACCAGACAGAAGGAGAATCTCATTTATTTATTAATTTGAGACCCACAGTGTCCAAATGGACACTGGTCCAGTAAGAACCATAAACTCACCAGTCTTATGAGGCCAGTTTGAACAACAGGCTTTTAGGGCCCATGCCTATGTTCCACCATGTAATTCTCCTTCTTATGACAAATGGCACAAAATATATAGACAAAGGAAAATTATGGCTACTCCTGGGAGGGAATGGGTCAATAACCAATGAGTACTGAAAACAAAATTCGCAAGAGTCACCATACCCAAAGAACTTTTACAAATGTTTTCTCCTGTTAGTATACATTTGGAAAGGAAATATGCTCTGCTACTAGGGCCTATAAATTAAACTGACAAAAGACAGATTAACAGAAGAAAAGGCATACAAATTTTATTTAATGTTAATATTTTAATTTTTACATGCATAGAGGCTTTCATGGAAAAGAAATGAAGACCCAAAGAAGCGGTTAGACCCATGAGCTTATATATCATTTTAACAAGGGGTGATAAATTGTGGAGAAGTGACAAAATAAAGGAAAAGAGATTTGAATGTCTAGGGGTGGAAAATTGTGGGAAGGTAAATATATGGGGGAAACTAATGGAAAATAAGGATTATTTTAATAAGGTTTATTCATGTGGACTCGTCTCAGTGCTGGATTTCTGCCTCCCATGATAAAGGTCGTTCCCCTAGTTGCATTGGAGAAGGAAGGAAGAACATCTTCACAAAGGGAAATTTATCTTCTGCTTTTGGGCAGATGAGGGAGGTCAAGGGGCTCTGTGTTTGTTGCTTCTTAATTGCTTTCAGTTCAAAATAATCCTTATGTCAAAGCGACATATTTTGGGGTGGCATATTATGATTCTCTTCATAGATTTGGCTACTTAATAATTGGATACTAAAGTCAGAGCAATATTTATTGTAACAGGGATAAACAGCTCATAATCTGATGAAAGTCCCCTGATGGAAAGTGGTTGTTATCAGAGACCTTTTTGAAGTCCTTATTTCTCAGCATCACCATCTAGCAGCAAAAATCTCAAAAAGAACACAGAGCCTTCCCGGGACCTTAAATTTAACAGGATGTGTGCAAAGTACCACAAACACCGCGGCATTATTTAAACCCTAATATACATTTTTGTCTGAATAAAGTTATGTAAGAGAAATAATTTTTATGCTTGTATTAAGAAAAAGGATTTATACTCTCATTATGGATTGTACTATATGAGAAGTTTTATCATTTTAAGAAACAAGTAGACCCATAAATATAGCCTGTGTGTTTACATTTGCATGTATACAAGTCATATTTTGACTGTTTGATAAATGTTATTAATTTACTCCTTTGAAGGTTGGCCCCATCATCCCCAGAAGTTTTTTTTTTTAATACATGATGTTCAACAACCGTAATTGGTATCTGTGTCTGTATCTTTATTCTCTCCTCTCTATTAGAGGTTCAGAGTAGAAACTCTACTCTTTCTCAAGGTGAAACTGCCACCGTATTGAATGGATCCACTATCTGGGCCCATCAAATATCACTCTTAGGATCTGGACTTTTTCCTATTCAGAGATTTGTTTGTTTTTTCGTTTGTTTTCCTCAGCTTACATCTACAATCTCCTGCTTTAAAAATCCATGCCTTGACTTTCCTACCCTCTAATTGTATAGATACTTTTGGAGCAAACTTCTAGAAACACTCAAATGCACTCAATGCTTTTACTTCCTTGCCTTGAAAACATTTCTTTGACCTTTACAATCTGGCCTCTGGCTCTATCATTCTATGGAAATCACTTTCTGAAAGATCACCAATGACCTGGCCAAATTCAACAGCTTATTCTTAATCCTATCCCTTATATCAAAATCTCACAATTTGCACTTCATTTCACAAATATGAATGTGTTACATATTATGTATGCTTTGTATATACAAAAAGGCATAAAGAATAACGTAATGAGCATCTGAGTTCCAACGAAGTGACTTAAAATATAATGCAGTGTACTTCCATGTTTGTTGCCACTCTGGTCACAAGAGGCAAGATTGGAAGTGTCCATCAACAGATGAATGGGTAAAGAAAATGTGGTACATATACACAGTGGAGTACGACTGAACCATAAAAATGAATGAGATCCAGTCATTTGCAACAGCATGGATGAAATGGGAGATCATTACATTAAGTGAAATAAGCCAGGCACAGAAAGACAGACATCACATGTTCTCACTTATATGTTGGATCTAAAAATCAAAACAATTGAACCCATAGACATAGAGAGAATAAGGAAGGTTACCAGAGGCTGGGATGGGCGGTTGGGGTGTTAAGACAAGGTGGTGATGGTTAATGGGTACAAAAAAATAGTTAGAATCATTAAGACTTAGTATTTGATAGCACAACAGGGTGATATAGTCAATAATTAATTTAATTGTACACTTTAAAATAACTAAAATTAAAGTATAGTTGGATTGCTTGTAGCACAAAGGATAAATACTTGAGCAGATGAATACCCCATTGTACACATTGCATGCCTGTATCAACCCATCTCATGTACTTCATAAATATATACACCTACATGAACCCATAAAAATTGAAAATTAAAAAAATTACAAAATATATAATACAGTACAAATACTGTTGAACCACTTGTGTACCCTCCACTCTCTAGTCACATTCCCCTTTATCCCCTGCAATTGCCCCTCTGTCCTCCAGAAAACTATCATGAATTTTGTATTTATTTTTATACTTTTACTACATATATATGTGTCTCTAAATAATGTTACTCCAAATGTTTAAAAACTTGGTTTAAATGGATTTACTCCATATGGGCTTTTATGCAATTTGCTTTTTTCTATTTTTGACATTTGTATTTATGGGTGTAATTGTGTAATATTTATATTGCTACATAGTATTCCATTGCATGAATAAAATCATAACTTATGTCTTCTCCTATTGATGGACATTTAAGTGTTTTTTTCTTAGTTTCTAAAATTTAAAGCAATTTTTTATGAACACTCTTGCACATGTCTTTATTCCAAAATTGACAATACTGAATTGTGAAGTCCATTCATAATGGTATAAGAAAACTTGTCTCTCTACCATGAAGAACCTGACTGTATCTGCAGTAATTTTGCATTTCCTAAATTACCTGTTTGTTTTTAAGAGCCAGTTCTTCTGAAATCTGTGTTATTTTGTAAAATTCTATAGTAAACTAATTTTTTAAAAAATTTCAGTATCATAAAAATGGCCATACTTCCCAAAGCAACTTATAGATTCAACGCTAACCTCATTAAACTACCATTGACATTCCTCACAGAATTAGAAAAAAGTATTTAAAAAATTATATGGAACCAAAAAAGAGTCCAAATAGCCAAGACAATCTTAAGCAAAAAGAACAAAGCTGGAGGCATCATGCTACCTGACTTCAAACTATTATATACTACAAGGCTACCATAACCAAAACAACATGGTACTGGTACAAGAAGAGACACATAGACCAATAGAATATACAACCCAGAAATAAGATTGCACACCTACAACCATCTGATCTTCCACAAACCTGACAAAAACAAGCCATGGGAAAGGATTTCTTATTTAATAAATGGTCCTGGGAGAACTGGCTAGCCATATGCAGAAAGTGAAACTGGACTCCTTCCTTACACCATATACAAAAATCAACTCAGGTTGGATTGAAGACTTAAATGTAAAACCCCAAACTATAAAAACCCTAAAAGATGGTATTTCTAGTTCAAGATCCCTGAGGAATCACCACACTGACTTCCAAATGGTTGAACTAGTTTACAGTCCCACCAACAGTGTAAAAGTGTTCCTATTTCTCCACATCCTCTCCAGCACCTGTTGTTTCCTGACTTTTTAATGATCGCCATTCTAACTGGTGTGAGATGGTATCTCATTGTGGTTTTGATTTGCATTTCTCTGATGGCCAGTGATGATGAGCATTTTTTCATGTGTCTTTTGGCTGTATAAATGTCTTCTTTTGAGAAGTGTCTGTTCATATCCTTGGCCCACTTTTTGATGGGGCTGTTTGTTTTCTTCTTGTACAATAGCAAAGACTTGGAACCAACCCAAATGTCCAACAATGATAGACTGGATTAAGAAAATGTGGCACATATACACCATGGAATACTATGCAGCCATAAAAAATGATGAGGTCATGTCCTTTGTAGGGACATGGATGAATCTGGAAACCATCATTCTCAGCAAACTATCGCAAGGACAAAAAACCAAACACCGCATGTTCTCACTCATAGGTGGGAATTGAACTATGAGAACACATGGACACAAGAAGGGGAACATCACACACCAGGGCCGGTTGTGGGGTGGGAGGAGGGGGAAGGGATAACATTAGGAGATATAGCTAATGTTAAATGACGAGTTGACGGGTGCAGCACACCAACATGGCACATGTATACATATGTAACTAACCTGCACGTTGTGCACATGTACCCTAAAACTTAAAGTATAAAAAAAAAAACCCAAAAGAAAATCTGGGCAATACCATTCAGGACATAAGTATGGGCAAGATTTCATAATGAAGACACCAAAAACAATTGCAACAAAAGCAAAAATTGACAAATGGGATCTAATTAAACTAAAGAGCTTCTGCACAGCAAAATAAACTATCATCAGAGTGAACAGACAACCTACAGAATGGGAGAAAAATTTTGCAATCTATGCGTCTGGCAAAGGTCTAATAATCCAGTATCTACAAAGAGCTTAAACAAATTTACAAGAAAAAACAACCCCATTAAAAAGTGGGCACATGACATGAACAGACATTTCTCAGAAAAATACATGCGGCCAACAAACATGAAAAAAAGCTCAACATCACTGATCATTAGAGAAATGCAAATCAAAACCACAATGAGATACTATCTCACACTAATCAGAATGGCTATTATTAAAAAATCAAAAAACTACAGATGCTGGCAAGGTTGTGGAGGAAAAGGAATGCTATTACAATGTTGGTGGGAGTGTAAATTAGTTTGACCATTATGTAAGACAGTATGGCGATTCCTCAAAGACCTAGAGGCAGAAATACCATTTGATCAGCAATTTCATTACTGGGCATAGACACAAAGGCATATATAAATCATTCTATTATAAAGATACATTCACATATATGTTTGTTTCAACACTATTCACAGTAGCAAAAACATGGAATCAACAACTTAAATGCCCATGGATAATAAGACCAGATAAAGAAAATGTGTTACATATACACCATGGAATATTATGCAGCCATAAAAAGGAATGAGATCATGTCCTTTACAGGGACATGGATGGAGCTGGAAGCCATTATCCTCAGCAAACTAACACAGGAATAGAAAACCAAATACCACATGTTCTCATTCATAAATGGGAGCTGAATGATGAGAACACATGGATACCTGGGTGGTGGGGGGGGAACAACACACAATGGGGCCTGTCAGAGGGTGGGTGGGGAGAGGAGGGAGAGCATCAGAGCTAATGAATGCTGGGCTTAATACATAGGCGATGGGATGACCTGTGCAGCAAACCACCATGGCACACATTTACCTTTGTAACCTGCACATCCTGCACATGTGCAACTGAACTTAAAATAAAAGTTGGAAATAAAATAAAAAGAAATATTTAACTAACAAATAAAAATGTATATATCCAAGGTACACAATGTGATGATTTATATGTGTATACATTGTGTACTGATTATCATAGTCAAATTAATTGGCACATCCATTATTGTTGATAGGTGTGTGTGTGTATGTGTATATGTGCTGTGTGCATGGCCACTAAAACTGCCTTATTAGTAAATTTCAAGTAAACAATACAGTATTATTAACTATAGTCATCATGGTGTATATTTGCTTTTTAGAGCTTACTCATTTTATAACTGAGAGCTTGTTTTATTTGACTAACATCTTCCCATTTTTCCCACCCCCTAAAATCTTTTCATTTGCAGTGTACCTTTCACATTTCCTTTGATTTCTGCTTTGCCAAGATCTATCGTATTCCTGTTAAATGAATTGTATCAAATGGGTTTTCTTCTAATCATAAAGATACTTTTCTTTAATGTGGTCATGTGGTGGGTGTATTATTGTCTAATGTCATTTATTATTATTCCTAGAATTAAGTTGACACATAATATGTAGACACACAAATATACATATAAAAATAAAGCTGTATTCAGCTTATTAATATTTTATTTAGAATAGTTCTTTCTTTATTTGGTGTGATTAACCTGTAATTTCCCTTTTCTATGCAGTCCCTGTATTTTGGTTTCAGTATGAAGTTATATTAACCTTGTAAAATGAGTTGAGAAGGTTTTTTTTCTCTTATCTGGAATAATGTGTGTAAATTTTAATCTTCTGTCTTGGTGTTAAAGGTAGAGCTCTATGTAAAGCTATCTAGACCTAGTGTATGTATTTCGTGTGTATATTTATGGGGAAAATGATTTTAAACTGCTGATTTAGCTTATTTAATGGATATAGATATCCATTAAACTTTCTTTTTTTTTTTCTTTTTTTTTTTTTTTTTGAGACGGAGTCTTGCTCTGTCACCGAAGCTGGAGTGCAGTGGTGCAATTTCAGCTCACTACAACCTCTGTTTCTCAGGTTCAAGCAATCCTCCTGCCTCAGCCTCCTGAGTAGCTGGGACTACAGGAGCACACCATCATGCCCGGCTAATTTTTGTATTTTTAGGAGAGACATGGTTTCACTATGTTGGCCAAATTGGTCTGGAACTCCTGACCTCAAATGATCAGCCTGCATCGGCCTCCCAAAGTGCTGGGATTACAGTCATGAGCCACCGCACCCGGCCAGATCTGTTAAACTTCCTATTTTAAGTCTATTTTTAAGTGTTGTAGTTTCTAATAATCATTCATACTTTCCTTCCAGTTAAGTAACAGAACTCCAATATACAAATGCACACAATACCACCTTGAACAAAGGATATTTTCTCATTCTTCCTTGTAGCCAAGTGACTAGATTTTGGCCAATTAATTGCAAATCAGAGTGCAGTATGGGACTTTCAGGATGACTCCTTTAAGAAAGCTAGTTTAGGAGACAGAAGACCTTTCTTTGGCGTCTTCTGCTTTTTCTCCATCTGCTTGCCTGAAACTCAGACCAGATGACTTGAACTCCATTTTCAACGATGAGCTAACCCTGAAGACGTCAGCCATATACTAGGATGTTAGAATAAATGATACAGCCCTGCATCTCTGATAATGCCTCTGAGCTGCCTCTCTAGTTCTGACCTGATTATTTCTGCACTTATTGTAAAAGAAAAAAACTATATTTAAATAAACATTAGCTTTTTATTTTACATTGCATGTCATTTAACTAAAATGTTAATATTTTTAAAATGCATTTATTTAGAAACTTGCCCATTTTATCTAAATTTTCAAATTAATTGACGTATTTTCTATAGCATTATATTCATATTTTAAATCTCTACTTTACATGTAGAAGGATCCCTTTTATTTCACTAGACTGATCTTGTTGGAGGTTCATCTACTTCATTATGCTTTTTCATGAACAATTTTTTGGTTGTGTTAATTCTTTCGATTGTGTCCTTTTTGTTTTCTGTTTCTCTCATGTCTGCTCTTATCTTCATTATCTTCTACTAGTACTTTTGTGCTTATTCAATTTTCTTGTCCCAACTTCTAACTGTCTAGTTCATTAATTTTAGCCTTTCTCTTTTCCTCATGAAAGTATTTGAAGTTGCGCATTTCTGTATATATAATCTTTGTTGCGTCCAGTGAGTTTTATCTTTCATTATTTTTCATGTTTGAGCTTTGCATGTTTTAAAAATTCTCATGATAATTTCTTCTCTTATTCATGAATTAGTTAGAAATATGCTATTGTTGCTGTCATTAAATATCCCCAAAATATGGGACTTTTTAGCAGTGGTATTTAAATTGCATTGTAGTTAATGAGATGGTTTATGATACGGATTATGATATGGATGACTAATTTTTGAATGTGTTCAATGTGTGTGACAGAATAATGATAGCTAAATTTGATCAAGCATTCACGATATTACACACTATACTGTAAGTGCTTATATATTAATTCAATGAAACCTTTCAAAAGAACCTTATAAGATCCAATTTTTTATTATTTGTGCTTCCAATATGAGAATATTTAGGCACAGAGAGATTAACCTGACTACATTGAGTTTCCTTCAGAAGGATTTATCTGGTATATCTTTTCCCATTCGTTAAATTTGGTTTTTCTATGTCCTTATGTTTTAAGCATGTTTGTTGCAAATAACATATAGCTACACTTTTACAAAGTCCAACCTAAGAATGTATGCTTTTTAAAAGTTGGTTTGTTCATTTCAATTCTATTTGTTGTGATTACTGTCATCATAGGATTTTATAGGTAGTGAAAACTGGTCTTTTCTATTTAGCATACATTTCTATGCTTATTTTGGTCTCCTTCCGTGCCTTGTTCAAGCTGTTTTGTTTGTTTGCTCAGTTAATTTTTCCTCTTTATTGTTTTAGCAGTTGTATATTCTGTTTCTTTATAATAGTTTTTAATTAAAATTTTAACATGAAACACATATCAAAATCTAATGTCTCTCTTCTCCAGAATTACACAAAAATTCTAGAAAATTTTAAGGAATTTCACTCCTCAAATCTTTGGTATTATTATTGTGAGCTTGTTTTTTAGTTGTATCTTGTTTTGTTATCCACCCAAGTAGGCATAATTATCAATATTTGTCTACATTTTCTCATATGGCTACCAATTTCTTTGCAAATCATTGCTTTTGTATCTCAGAACTAAATTTGGGGAGGATTAACATTCTCTACAAGTTCCTCTAGTAAACATTTCTTGGTAATAACTGGTGTTGTGCATGAGCTGGTGTGTATCAGTTAACCAGAGCCAACTACTAGATTTTCAGCAATTTTGCAAGCTGGTTGTAAAACACAGCCATTCGAGTTAGATACTCTTGCAACTAAATCAGTTGTATTTAAAAGAAAGGTAATAAATATTTAAAACTTAATCTTCTGAATTATTTTACTACATTTTTCTATGATCTATGGTCTTGAGATTTTTATATCTATTTTATCTGTATGTTGGAAATATTATAAAATGGTGTATTAATGCAAATCTCTTCCCAAATCTGTGTTCATGACCTTTATATTGGTAACACCTCCCTTCTCCACAGGCAGTGGTTAAAATTTTACCAGCACATTACTATGAATAATATATATCACTTTTTCTTTGTTTGAAAATCTATTTGATGGTCATTTTTAAGAGTAGTTTATCAGAGTATAAATCCTTGGTTGATAATTAAGTCCAAGATTAAGGTACCAGCAGGCTTGGTTCCCTCTGAGGGCTGTGAGAAAGAATCTGTTCCAAGCCTTTTGCCTAGCTTCTTATGGTTTTCTGGAAATCTTGAGTATTTTTTGGCTTGTAGAGGCATCACCCCAATCTGAGCCTTCACCTTCACATGGTGTTCTCCCTGTGTGTCTCTCCAAATTTCCAAACTTTCCCTCTTTATAAGGACACCAGTCATATTGGATTAGGGATTCATGCTACTCCACTATGACCTCATCTAAATAATTACATCTGCAACAACCTTAATTCCAAATAAGAGCTCATTCTGATAGATACTGGGCGCAAAGACTTCGAGATATGAATTTTGAGGGAATACAACTCAACCTGTAACACCAACATAAAGTTTGCAATCAACATTTCAACAAAAGAGTATAGCAGCCATTTATGGTTATTGCCCATATCCATTATTTCATTAGGTATTGCAAAATAGTGATTTTTTAATTCTATTATTTCTTCCGAATTCATTAGCTGGAATTCATGTGTAAAGAAAAACTTTCCCTCCTCAGTGATTTCACTCTTTTGAAATTGTTAGCATGTGAAAGGCAGGTTAAATGCTTCTTTCCTTTTTGCCAGTTTTCAAAATAATGAGTTGGTGACTCAACAATCTCCTGAAGTGATCAATGATCATTTTTAAAAGTATAAGTATGAACGCATGGACTTTTATTTATTTGCTGTATTTTAACTAATTGTCATTATCCCTTGTGATAAACTAATTGTCTCATCTCAGCGTAGTGTCTTTTTGAAACAACACCAGTAATCTTTCAAAATTTCCTGACTTTCAAGGCCAAGCACAGTGGCTCATGCCTGTAATCTCAGCACTTTCGGAGGCCAAGGCGGCTGGATCAACTGAGGTCAGGAGTTCGAGATCAGCCTGGCCAACATGGTGAAACCCTGTCTCTCCTAAAAATACAAAAATTAGCCGGGCGTGGTGGTACACACCTGTAGTCCCAGCTACTGGGGAGGCTGAGGTGGGAGAATTGCTTGAACCTGGGAGGCAGAGGTTGCAGTGAGCTGAGATTCTAGCCTGGGCAACAGAGCAAAACTCTCTCAAATAAATAAATAAATAAATAAATAAAATAAAAATTCCTAACTTTCTAACTGGAGAAGTCGTTTGGTCTTTTTTGCATATTTTATTCCTCAGATCTGGAAACACAATTTCTTCAAGGAACTCTTTTAATAAAAGATGGCCTTCGAATACCACAATCTGGGATCTAGGGGTGTTCATTGCTACAGCACTGCCATTTCTTCTGGTCCCTTTCATTGAAAAGAGCTCGACAGTATATATGTATGCATGTGTGTGTGTGTATATATGTGTGTGTGTGTGTGTGTGTGTGTGTGTATTTATTTTTCTGAGACAGAGTCTCACTCTATCACCCAAGTTGGAGTGCAGTGGCATGATCTCGGCTCACTGCAACCTCCATCTTCTGGGTTCAAGCAATTCTCATGCCTTGGCCTCCTGAGTAGCTGGGATTGCAGGCGTTTCACCACGCTCTTCTAATTTTCATATTTCTAGTAGAGACGGGGTTTTGCCATGTTACTCAGGCTGGTCTCAGACTCCAGGCCTCAAGTGATCTGCCCTACTTGGCCTCCAAAAGTGCTGGGATTACAGGTGTGAACCACCGCACCTGGCCCAGAAAGTATATATTTTTAAAATAAGAAAGAGAAAAACAAATCATGAGCTCATATTGATATTTTCTATTCAAATGTAATATTGCAAGGCTTCTGCTTAACTGGTCTGATTTCTATCTCTTCTCTTACGATGAAAAATCAGTATTCACAGCATTAGCAGTATTGTTTATTTGCTTTATCCTACAATATACAAGAGATTCAAAACAGCAATACTAACATAATCATCAACAAGACAGCTAAAAACAGTTGAAGATTTTTTATTATTTTCCCTTCATATATCTTCATATATAGGGATCTACATTCAAAATATTGTTTTGTAAGGTTGCTTGAAATTATTTTTCCCTGTGTAGGTGAAGACATCCATTTGGTATATTATTAGGTTCATTATTTTAGTTTGTTTTTGACTTATAAGAATTTCTTTTTTTAACTTTTTAGTTTTTTCTTCAATTATGAAAAAGAATTAAATGATTTCAAAGTCAAAACTCTAAATAATGGTACATTCTGAGATATTTAACTTTCATATCTGATCCCTTCCTATTGTCTTCTCCAGTCCCTCTACGTAATCTTTTTCAAAAATAAATTTAATTTTTTAGTATCTCTATATCATTGAACTTCCATTAATCTAATCTTAATGCATTGATTACCTATATCCACTGTCCCCTTTCTCAAATGTAGCATATCATATCAGTGTCTCCTCCCCTTCCTTTCTCCCTTCCTTTCTTTCCTCCTTCCTCTTTTCCTTCTTCCTTCCTCTCTCCCTCCATCTATTTATTCTTTTCCTCTTTTTCTTTCTGTGTTTCTCTCAATATTATATCATTGGGATCACTCCTTAGTAGAAAAGAAATCTTCATTTCAATTTCAAACTCTGCATAGCACTCCATTGTGTGTATGTATCACACTTTATTCAGTTGATTACTTATTAATGGAATTTGAGTTGCAACCAGTTCATTGATATTACAAATAATGTTGAAATGAATAGCCTTGCGCATGACTTTTCATATATTTGGCAGTGTATTTTGGGGCTATCTCTTAGGAGTGGCATTCTTGGTTCAATAGGAAAATGCATATATGAAATTTTGCTAGATATTGTCAAACTCTTCTTCACCTAGTTTATAGTATTACGACTCAATATCAGTAATATGTGAGTGATTATAGCACCAACAGACTTTGTTTTAAAACTTTTGGTGTTTTACCAATCAGTAAAATGAAAAATGATATGTAAGGATAGTTCACTTTGCATTTCTTTTAATATAGGCAAAGTTGATCATCTTTTCATGTTTTAGGGCTTTCTATATTTATATTTCTGTGTAACTACTATTCCTATCTTTGCTATTAATTAAAATTTTTTCTCAATTTCCAAAAGCTTTTAACATAATAGGGATATTAACTCATTGTTAGGTACGTTGAGAATACATTTCCCTATCTGTCATGTATTTTGAAAAATTCTGCTTATTTTTTTGTACACATTTTTATTTTAATATTTTTCAGTATTTTATTGCTTTTGGATTTTTATTAATAGTAAAGAGTTTCTGACTCTCAGGTTATACTGAAATTTGCCAATGTTTCCTTCTCATACTCAAATGTTTTCATTTTTCAATTTTTAATGTTTACTTTTTTTTTAGAGACAGGGTCTAGCTTGGTTACCATGCTGGAGTGCAGTGGCGTGAAATAGCTCACTGCATCCTCAAATTCCTGGGCTCAAGTGACCCACCCGCCTTGGCCTTCCAAGTAGCTGGGACTACAGGTACATGGCACCATGCCTGGATAATTTTTAAAATTTTTTGTAGAAAGAGGCTCTTGCTATGGTGACCGGTCTGTTCTTGAACTCCTGGCCTCAAACTATCCTCTCCCATCGGTCTCCCAAAGTACTGGAATTTCAGCATGTAATTCCAATGAAATTTTGTCATTTGCAACAAAATATCATTTGGTTGCAACAAAATGTCATTTGCAAGGAAATGGTTGCAAATGACAGGATTTTGTTCTTTTTATGGCTGAATAATTTTCCACTGTGTACATGTGCCACATTTTCTTTATCAATTCACCCATTGATGGACACGTAGTTTGATTTTATATCTTGGCCTTTGTGAATAGGACTGCAATAAACATGAAAGTGAAGATATCTCTTTGATATACTGATTTTCTTTCTTTTGGATACACCTAGCAGAACATACATTGGGGAAAGGACGTGTATGAGCCACTGAGCCTAATTTTTAATAAATACATATCAGATCTATTTGGAATTTATCCTGGTCTAATGTGTGAAGAAAATGGATCCAGTTCCATCATTTTTTATATTACCAGGTGGCCCAAACATCACTTATTAAAAATTCTTCTCTTTCTCACTGATTTGAGATACTAGCCTCAGCATATACTATATTGGATAGTAGGTATTTGGGTCTCCTTCGGGATGTTCTCTATTGCATAGTCTCTCTGTTTTTGGTAGAAAGGTATTACACCATATTTTATATTTTGGTATGGCTGGCCACTTTCTGCCCCACTCCATCCAGTTCTTCCTTTTAGCAAATTTTCTGGACATTTGTGCTTATTTATTTTTCCACATGAACTGTACGAATAACTTGTCTAGCACACAAAACACCTGATAGTAATTTTATAAGTTAACTTGGGAATAATTTACATGTTTATAACGTAAAGTCATCAGTTTCTTCAAGTTCACTTGTTTTCAGGCGTGTTTTATACACTTCCTCATAAATTAAGAAACCCTATGCTTTATGTACAGCCTATCAAGTTCATATGAATATTTTATGAGTGTTGTAAATATGGTCTGTTTTTCCTATACATCTTCTAACTGACTGGTTTTATATATGAGGCCTGTTGTGGTCAATGTGCTAACTTTACTATACATTGCAACTTTACTATACATTGCTACTTTACTAATTTCTTTTAATATTTATAATATTTTGCATTGTTTCTTTTTGGGTTTTCAGCTATAGGATCATATCATCTGAAAGTAGAGATACCCATAATTTTATCTCTTCTAGACTTATGTTTTCAATTGCCCTTTTTATTTTTAAAATTTATTTAAAATTTTAATTTCTAATTATTATGGGCACATGATAGCTGTATATATTTATGGGGTATATATGATGTTTTGATACAGGCATACAATGTGTAATCATCAGGGTATTTGGGGTATCCATTATGTTAAGCAGTTATTATTTCTTCGTGTTAGGAATATTCTAATTCTACTCTTTTAGTTATTTCTAAATATGCGATAAATTATTAACTATAGCATCCTTATTTTGCTACTGAATACAAGATCTTATTTATTCTATCTAACTGTGTTTTTATACTCATTGACCATCTCCACTCTATTTTTCCCTCCCCATTACCCTTCCCAGTCTCTGGTAATCATCATTCTAGTTTCTGTCTCCATAAGTTCAGTTTTCTTTTTCTTTCTTTTCTTTTTTAGATCCCACATATTAGTGAGAACATGCGATATTTGTCTCTCTGTGCCTGGCTTATTTCACTTAACATAATGTCCTCTAGCTCCATCTATATTGGTGCAAATGACAGGTTTCATTCTTTTTATGGCTGAATAATTTTCCATTATGTATATGTACCACATTTTCTTTATCCATTCATCCATTGATGGGTACATAGGTTGATTTTACATCTTGGCCTTTGTGAATAGCACTGCAATAAACATGGGAATGCAGATATCTCTTTAATATAATGATTTTCTTTCTTTTGGCTATACACCTAACAGAACGTACACTGGGGAAAGGACAACCTCTTCAATAAATAGTGCTGGGAAAACTAGATATCCAGATGCAGAAGGGTGAAACCTTAACCCATCTTTTGCCGCACACAAAAATTAAATTAAAATGGATTAAACACTTAAATCTAAGACCTCAAACTATGAAATCACTAGAAGAAAACATTGGGTAAACACTTCTGGACATTGGTCTGGGCAAAGATTTCTTGAATAAGACCTCAAAAGAATAGGCAACCAAATCAAAAATGGATAAATAGGATTGCATCAAGCTAAAAAGTTTCTGCACAGCAAAGGAAACTATCAACAATATGAAGCGACAACTAACAGATGGAAGAAAATATTTGCAAACTACCCATCTGACAGGGGATTAATAACCAAAATATATAAGGAGCTCAAACAACTCAACAGGAAAAAACCAATCTGATTAAAATCTGGGCAAAATATCTGAATAGACATTTTTCAAAAGAAGACATACAAACAGCCAAGTATGTGGGGAAAAATGCTCAACATCACTGCTCACCAGAGAAATTCACATCAAAACTACAATGAGATATCATCTCACCCCAGTTAAGAGGGCTTTTATCCAAAAGATTAGCAGTAACAAATGTTGGTGAGGATGTGAAGAAAGAGTTATCCTAATATACTGTTGACAGAAATTTAAATTAGTGCAACCGCTATGGAGAACAGTACGAAGGTTCCTCAAAAAACTAAAAAACTAAAAAAAAAAAACAAAACAAAAAGCTACTATAAGATTCAGATATCCCAATTGCTTTCTCTTTTACAACTACACTGGCTAATGCATCTAATGCAAATTGAGTAGTGCTGCAGATAGTGAATGTACTTTAAGGGGGGAAGTCTCTGATGTTTACCAATTGAGAAATATACTGGTTTGGGGGCTGATGCCATGTGTATTAAAGTATCCATTGATTTCTACTTAATTTAATATTTTAAAAAATTGGCTGGGCACAGTGGCTCATGCCTGTAATCCCAGCATTTTAGAAGGCCAAGGCAGGTGGATCATTTCAGGTCATGAGTTCGAGACCAGCCTGGCCAACATAGCAAAACCCCGTCTCTACTAAAAATACGACAACTAGCCAGGTGTGGTGGCACGCACCTGTAATCCCAGCTACTCTGGAGGCTGAAGCACGAGAATTGCTTGAACCTGGGAGGCAGAGGTTGCAGTGAGCTGAGATTGTGCCACTGCACTCCAGCCTTGGTGATGGAGTGAGAATGTGTCTCAAAAAAAAAAAAAATTAAATTAATGGTTGCTGAATTTAGTGATATAGCTTTTAGATTTCTTACAAAGATGATAATGCTTTTTTCTTTCTAGTTCTATTAATATGATAATTGTGTAAATTTTCTCCTAATGTTGAACCACCACTACATTCTTAAATAAACCCCAGTTAGTTACGTAATCCCAAATAATGTGTTACTTTTCAATGTATTTCTGGATTCTGTTTGCTAATGTTTTATTTAAGAATTTTGCATCAAATATTTATAAGTGATACCAGACTATAGTTTTCATTTGAATATTATATTTGCTACACAAAGTGAATTTGGATTTTTTTTCTTTTTACATGCTCTTTAATAGTTTTGGAAGCGTTAAGATGGGCCGATCTTTAAAAGGTCTTGTAGAACTCCCCTGGGAAGCCATATAGGTCTAGTGCTTTTTTGCAGGTGAATTCTTTACAACTGTCTCTATTTGTCTATGAAAAATGGTCTGTATCGTATTTTTATTTTGACTTAAATTTGGTAAACTATATTTTTAAGGAATTATTTATTGTTCTAGATTTTAAAATGGAATTGCATAGATATGTGCAAAATAGTCTCACATAAAATAATTGATAGTTATTTTCCACTTGTCACTTCTACTTATCTGCACTTGTGGCTCCTTTCTCTGCTTTATTAGGTTACTTAATGATTTATCAATCTTTTGGACTTTTTCCCAATGAACTAGCTTGCTTGCTTGCCTTTTTATGTATGATTTCTACAGTTTTCTATCTTCTAACTCATTAACATCTGATTTTATTATTATTTTCTTAATTATTTTTTCTTTTGGTTTGTTTTTCATTTTTTCTCTGGTCTTCTAACATGAGTAATTTATTTATTTTTATTTTTCAATTCTGTTTATATAGGTATTGAATTGCATATTTTTCTTCTGATAATTGCTTTTGCTGTATTTCATTATTGATATTTACAAGAAATTCTCCAATTATTGTTTTATATTTCTACTTTGACCTAAGAGTTGTTTGCTAGCACGTTTTTAAATATTTTTATATAAAAAATTTTTTTAAATATGTATTTTTTTGTTATATGACAATAGAGAATTACAACTATAACATTTCGATTTTTTAGAAT
Organism: Symphalangus syndactylus; assembly: GCF_028878055.3. Classification (NCBI taxonomy): domain Eukaryota; kingdom Metazoa; phylum Chordata; class Mammalia; order Primates; family Hylobatidae; genus Symphalangus; species Symphalangus syndactylus. The sequence continues at coordinate 118,101,166 of NC_072447.2, read as the reverse complement.
TATTGACATTTTTACAGCACCCTTATATGTAGTCAGTTTTCAGAAATGTTTTATAAGCACTCCAAAAATTTCTCTATAATTCAGGGCACAAGGGATAATATTTATCCATATGATATTGATTATGCTGTTTGTACCTTCTTTATAATTTCTAAATTTGTGTCCATTTCATGTGAATTGGATATTGGCATACTAATATATCCCATTATTAGTGTGTCTATGTTTATTTATCTTCATACCAACTATAGTTCCTATTTATAGAAAATTTTGTTTTTATATTATATGCAGAAATATTAATGCCTCATCATTCTGAATCGTAAACTTACTGATTTAAAGTGTTTATTTGTCTCTTATTTTTCAGTCTGAATTCTACCTTGTTAGCTATCAAGTTCTTGACTGTTACTCTCTTTTTATTTACTTTTGTTTGGTATGAAAACTGGCATCTTTTATTTTTAACCTTTTGAATTTCTTTATGTTAGATGTATCTTTGTATAAAGTGTAGGTTTGATTTTACTTTTTTAATCAATCTAAAACATATTGTTCCTTTAATTTGTGAGTCATGATTTTTTGTATTTATTAATAACTGTGATATATTTAGTCTCGATCCTGTTCTTTATCAAGCTCTAAAATTTTTCTCTAGATGGTTTTTTGTACCCTCCACCCTCCTTTCTCTCCCTCTCTCTCCCTGTCTTAGGTATTTCTCTCTCCCCCTCTTAGGTATTAATATTGGTATTTAGGAAGATTTTACTTTTTGTTTTAACAATTGCCATTATGTTATTCCCTTATATAGTATCTCTTCTTTCAAGATACATTCTTCTATTTGTTTCTTACAATAAGCACTATTAAAAATAGCTAAAACTCTTTTCTTTTCTTCTCCTTTCTTTCCCCAAATTCCAACTATATCCCTAAACTCTCAACATTGAATCTATTTCTTCTCCCCACCATTTTAAATAGTTGTAATATATCATAGTTGGAAGAGCCAACATCATTTACATATATCCATTTGTCCTTATCACCATTATTTAACCTTCGTCATAGAACTGAATATATTTAATGCTCACAGCCATTTTAATATTGTTTTTGGTAGTGTGAAGCTTATTCTTCAGTAGATTATCGAGGAAAAACTTGTAGATGTAGTATTTCCTGAATTCTTGCATATTCACAACAATTTGTATTGTGTTTCACAAATTCTTTGAATTTCTTAAATTGCTTTAGGAATTTCTGGTTTAAAGCATTGTAGTCAACCAGTCTAATGCTAATCTAATTTTTAAAACCCTTTTGTTTGGTATTTTTACCTGTATTCCCAAAAGATGTTTTATTTTCAGTAGATGAGACTTTTGCTAGAATATAGCTTTACATTGGTCATTCAGTGTTGATTGTCTCAGGTAGCTTGTAACTTCAAATCTTCGTTACTTTCAGGAAAGTACTCTTGGTTATGGTTTTTAATATTTGTAGTTTTCTCTTTGGTCTTATGCTTCTAACACTCTTTTTGCAGATATATTGCATTTTCTTCGTCTATTGTAAGTATCATTTTCAAAAATAAAGAAAAAATCTTCATATATTTTTAATTTATCTTTGCTTTTGCTTCTACTCTCTAGTTCACTTACTGTACTTTCAGTCCATCCATCCTCTTTTGTGTCCCTTGTGGTCTTTCTTAATTTTTATTTCTTTGTAAAATTCTTACCTGAGCTTTGTCAGCTACAGCAGCCTAGCCACCTCCTTTATTAAATTTTCTAATTATGATGTGTATTGTTCTGCTCTAACATTTTTTCATAATTACATTTAGCTTGAAGTAATAGGTTCATCAGCTTTGTCCCAAGTTTATATATTTTTTCTCATGTGTCATCATTTTCTTACTGTGATTTGTGGATCATTATCCTTTTCTTACCATATCTTGATATGAGGTTCAATCATCCTCCTTTTTTTGTTGCCCATGCTTAAGTGACATGGGGTTTCTTAACACTTTCACACTGCAGCCTCTTAGGATGGGCCAGAATAGCTTCCCTAGCTTCATTGCCTTAGGACTTCCTCTTCTGTTATATTGTAAAGTAATAAAAATATGCCCTCTCACTGCATGTATATCTTCAGTAGTATGCATCGCCAGTTCTTCTACTCCTTTTTTTTTTTTCACTATTATCTGAATGTTCTGTGTCCATGTCTAACTCCTCTCACGCAATACTTCTGTCTTCTACTCCCAGCAGTTTCTTTTTTGTATAGGGTTACAGTCTTCTGGGAGAGTTCTTTCATTGGGCATTTCCAAAGCCTTAAGAGCTCATGACACCCTAGCACCTTTCAGTTTTCTTGTATTCATTACATTGGAACCTGCAAGTCCCCTCTCAGTTTCAACTGCTGTTGCCACAGCTGCCTTCGGAGTGCTCCAGTTTGAATACAGGGACATTCTTCTGAGATTGAGCATTTTTTGGTGATTTCTGTGTTTTCCAGATCTTGAGCTTGCCAAATGTTGCCTTTAATGTCTCTCACACAACTGCTACTCCTTCATGGGTTTTACTGCTAAATGATTTGGCCCCACTCATTCATATTCTAGATTTTGAGGTGATACCTTATCACCTGGATTTATTGTCTGTGGATTACTGTTGTTATGAGCCTCGTTGCTGTGTGCATGTGTGTGTGTGTGTGTGTGTGTATGAGGAAATTTATTCAGAAGCAAAAATCATGCTGCGGTTACTGCCTCAACCACTGCCACTGTCTTTGAGGTGTATAATATGTATGATAATTTTGGATTACGAATGTATGATCAATTGTGACTTTGTGGAATCCTGGAAATCCTGGTATGAGGGTCCATACCTCCATAAATGTGTGCTTGATTCTGACAGATACCCCAGTGTACTACCAACCAATGATTAAGCTAAATTAATTTCTCAGTTTATGTTTTCCTGGATCATGCAGCTATTATAAATGAAAACCCTAAAACTAGATATAGTTAGTCCTATTGATAAGATACTCCTCTCAGGGAGCCTTATCTACTCAGAGCTAAGCTTATTTTCCTTGTTTATTTGCCATCGGGTGGATTTTTTCCCAATCTACTCATTCACTGAGTTGTTTCAGGTTTTGAGATATGAGGAGATTCTGTTCCAGCTCCATACCTTGTATGAGCCCAAGAATGTGTCACCTCTTCCTAGGTAGTGGATTATTTAAAAACAAGCCTTTTAGTTAACAAGATTGGCAGACACTCCCAGGGCTCTAGTAGGTTTAGCTTCGGTGTACCATTTTTTTTTTTCCAGCTGTCACTTCAGTTTTAATCCCTTGGGCATTTTCCTTACTTTGCTATGAGCTCAGCTATGTGTTGATTTGAAAAATATATTTATTAGATTTTATCCATCACCTCTGTATTTTGGGGATTGCTGAGGTGTGTGTCAAAGCATCTAGTTAATCATATTGCTACAGATGAAAAGTCTTGATTCATAATTCAGCCAGATTAATTTACACCCATTGCTCTTTCCTAGGCAATTATGAGATCCTTATTTCTTCTTATTCTGTCTTCCTGTCTTTCACACACTGCATTTCAATCCTACAAATTGATGCATGATGTTTCATAAATCACTGCAGTAATCGTGTCTTTCTAAAAATTTAATCGTATGCTTAATGCCTACAGACATTTTAGTTTGATATTCAAAATTACCTACTGTCTCGCTTTCACCCATCATTGTTAGTTTGTCTCTTTACTTTGTGTCCCTTACAATTCAGCCAAACTAAATTGTTTGCAGTCTCTAATGAATAACAACTTTTATTCCAATGTAATTTTGTTCATACTGCTTTCTTTACCTGAAATACCCATTCCTATATTCCTATGTTTCTAAATTCCTGTGGTAGTGCCAGTGTGATACCATCCATCAGTAGGATTGCCATGAAACAGATGAGTTCATTTTTCATCTCTGCTGCTTCCCAGATGCGTGGTCTGAACCTCAATTTCCTTATCTATGGAACAGGGAAAACATTTTGCTAGTTATATGAGGTAATTGCTGTGAAACCGGAATGAGAAAATATATGTAAATATATTCTGTAAACTGAAGAAATGCTACAAAATTACAAGTATTAATTTGATTTTTCTTTGCCTTACACATTTGTTAAGGCCAAGTTCAAATGCCACATCCTTCCTGAAACTTCCTGAGTCTTCACTAATGCAGTTAACATTTCATCAATACATGCACATTTTACTTTGTATTGTTAATTGTTCCTAGCTCTTATATTAGCTGTTAGAATGTAAATTTCCAGGAACCATGTCTAACTACTCTCACACAATTCCTTGAATAATGTAGGCATTCAATAAATATTATTAGAATATTGAGTTCTTATGAACAGCAATTAAGGGTATGTCTAAAATGTGCCAGCACTTTAATGGTGATTTATTAAATAACTCATTTGTATGCTTAAATTATTTATAAGTATTAAACCCCTTCTTAAAGTAACCTCCGTTTCTCAATGATTTTAAAACTAGAACTTGTGGCAAGTTTTTTTTCCAGTCTTCTGGTATAGCAGATGTGGTAGACTGATTTATTCAATAACTGTTTCAACTCTTAAAGTATCTTCTTGAATGGCAGACGCTGGAAAATTATAAGTTACATTTCCAGTCTCCCTCGTAGTTAAGGTTCCAGGTTTTAATGATGTCACATATGCAAAAATATCCAAGCATCTTAATTTCAGTATATTATTAAGATTTGAGTTTTTCTTCTACTTCGAGTTGCATGTACAAAAACAACAAAGAAGTATCAGTTAGCTAGGATGGCCTCAAGTAGGTAGTGTGAAACTCACATATGTAAATCTCTATTTTACTTAAGCTCTGTTGCCTTGCTTTACTCTCCTGATATTATTAATATAATAAAAGTAACCTGGAAAGGATCAGGAAACACAGAAAATGAGTTATAGAAATATTTAAAAATAATCAGTATACAATGAAGAAGATAGACGTAGATAGTCAAAACAAAAATACAAATTTGGATGATAATCACCATTTGATTATGGTTAGCCTATCAAGTGACCTTCCACTGTTTTTTATACAGCAACTCTTTTAAATGTTAAAGAAGAATTTGATGCAACAGGAAGTATACCTAAAGCTATATGCCTACCTTTTGGGTCATTTATGCCAACGATAAAATGGGTGATGATCAGAATGTTTGTGCACAAAATCTTTTTTGAACATCTGATGCTTTGCACATGCAATCTTCAAGCTCAATTAGACATGCAACTGTGTATACAAAATCCTGTTGCAAATTGCATTCAACCACTTAAATAGCTCTTTGGAAAACAACTTCTATTTATTTTCATGTAAGACTTCACCTTATATCATGCCAAGAGGTATTCTTAGAAATTTTCTCTCAGCACAGTTGCCAGTAGTTTTGCAGGACAAGGGGAATATACATCAATTTTCTCTAAGGGGAGGACAGAACAATGCAAGTGTGTACATCAGGCAGAACAGAATTTAATGAGTTAAATCCTTTTTCAAGAGAGCTTACTTTTTATGCCTCTACAAGAGCCTTAATAACCACAGGCAAATAATCTCACTCAAAATCCTTGACAAAAAGAATGCCACAATAGCTCAGAATGGATTGATGAATGTTTGAAAGCCTTTTATTAGAATTCTGCAAATTGGGAACACTTCTGTGAACAAACCTCCCAAAGCAAGAATTTTTCATTTGACTGCCAGAGTAAGCATAACAGCACTAGCCTCATTCTGTGTGTAATGACAAAGAGATATCTTTTCGTAATGTGGAAGCCTTATAGTAGCTTTGCTTATTTTATCTTTGATCATTGCCTTTAGCCCTGGTTTGGCCTTGCTCTGATCTTGTTGAGCTAGCTAGCTAAATAGAAAGCCATCACTATATTTTTTAGTTTTTCTGTCTACCAGACACATCCATTACAATTATTCTACCCTCAAGTAACTCCCTACACAGTATCTGAGAGGCTTGCATGAAAAATCCAGTTCTATACCTACACATAAACATGGGAACAATAGACACTGTGGACTATTAGATGGGGGAAGGTAAGGAGAGGGGTGTGAGTTGAAAAACAATCTATTTGATACTGTGCTCACTACCTGGGTGCAACATACCCATGTAGCGAACCTATACATATATCCCTTGCATCTAAGTTAAAATAAAAAAAAATTCAGCTCTGCCACTTAGCATGGTTTTGGGCAGATTACTTATGCACACTGAACTTCAGTTACCTCCACTGTGAAATGGGAATTATAAAAGTGCCTATTCCAAAGGGTTGTTTTGTGGATTAAATGAAGCTAAAGATCTGTAAAACAGCTAGCATGTTGATTGGTATTATAATAAAAGCTTATTAACGATAGTTTCATTCCATTTTCTTTTCTTTTTTCCACAGGCATGACCTTCAGTCTGTAATACGGGATCCACTACAAGTCTTTGGGAGGTGTTATTGCAGGTATTGGTTATATGATGTAAATGTGTATGCTGAATTATCTTTAATCATAATCAAGTGGTTGTTTAGAACTCTTGAAGAAAGGAAGCTACTTACCAGAAGATACATGTCACGTACAAATCTCAGTGCATGAGGTGGAATTTTCTAAGGATGTCATTGCTTTCACCTATTTTCAAATTAAGACAAGAAATCTCTATGAATGTAAATCTATTAACTGTTGTGGCACCAAATAATTCCAAGCCTAAATTCATTTAATGACCATAAAATTTTAATAAGATAGGCACAGAAGTGTGTGCAAAGAGCACTTGCTCTTAAATCACTTTTTTTCACTTTCTCTCCCAATATTTCTAGCTCAGGTGCCAAGAAATATTTATTAAAGACAATCCACAGTTTAAAATCACCTCAATAGACATTGCAAATTATACTTTCTACTGTAATAAAGGAGAGATTTGGTCACAAATCACTTCTCTGAAACACATCTTTATGGATTCTAAACTAATTAAATCAGAAAGTCTGATTATCTCCAGAAATCCATAGAGGAGGAAAATATTTCTTCTTAGACAAAGGAGTTCTTAAAATTTAAAAACAAGTTTTAAAACCTAAAACTTACCATATCAGAGTGGCTTGGCCAGATAAAGTAGTCAAGAGGAAAAGATCTGAAACTGGGAAATTAGGATACCTGGGTTCCAAGTCTATGGTAGTAAATTTATGTGCCCACAGGGGCCAGAGAAATCATGTAAATGAGTAACCTGGGCCAAATGCAGGGTCACAAGAAATGGTGAAGCTGAGAGTACATCTAATGGAATGGCAGTTACTTGGCTCTAACCAATTGTTGTATTGTGAGAATATGAGTCCAATATTTTTATATGTTCCAATCTTTAACAAAACTTGACAGCCAGATATTTATGTGAATTCTCCCAATTTTCACATATTGCCAAATAGTTCAAATCTTTTTATAACTTTGTGTGGACCAAGCACATTACATCTGCTGGGTTGGCTACTGTATGACCGTAGCTGTTGATCCTGTTTAATCATCGATTAGCTGTCTGATACTGGGCAAGTCGTCTAAGTTCTTTGTGCCCCAATTTTCTTATCTCCATATGGGGTAGACTAGGAACAGGCAAACTATGGCCTGTTTTGTGAATAAGGCTTTATTAGAACACAGCCACACCCACTTGTTTACATATGTTCTATGGCTCCCTCAATGTTACAACAGATTTGGATAGTTATAATAGGGGTCATATGGTCCACAAAACCTAAAATATTTAATATTTGGCCCTTGATAAAAATGTTTGTCAACTACTAGGGGAGATCATTGCTTCCTTATGTACCCAAAGTTTGCTGAAAGTAGGAGAAAGTACCAAGTTCCAAATATGCACTCACATGCGAATATTCCTAAAAAAAGATTATGAAAATTTGTTGTGGTAGATTGCATTATTGGCCCCAATCATTTGACCCTTCTGTGTCCATTTCTTGATTCTGGGCTCAGGCTTGTGATTGTCTTTGGCCAGTTGGGCATTAAGCAGATAGGACACAAACAGGCTCAAAAAAGGATGCATGGATTGGTGCTTAGTTTTTTCCTTCTTTATCATCAGCAGGAGGACATACCTGGACCTAGCCTTTTAGAGCAGTGATTGGCAAACGTTTTCGGTAAAGGTCCAGGTAATAAATATTTTAGGTTTTACGGGTTATATGATCTTTGTTGCCACGACTTCACTCTGCTGTTGTGGTGCAAAAACAACCATACACAATACATAAAAAAATGGGGAGGTCTGTGTTCCAGTGAAATGTTAGTTACAAAAACAGATAGTGGGCTGAATTTGGTTCACTAATCCGTATACTGGAGGAAAAGGGTCAGGGAGCAAAGCTTACTCATCCTACCCACCCCAACTGTGATAGCGACCAGCCATCTAATCCACAGACAGATGAGCAAATCCAGACAAATAGAACTGCTCAGCCCAGTCTCAGATGCATGAACAATTAGTGCTTATTATTGTTTGCAACTGGGATCTTGATGTTGTTTTTTACACAGCAAAAGCTAACTGATTCTCTATTATATTATTAAATAGTAATATAAAGCAGAAAAAACTCCTGTGTATAGTTAGACAAAACATACAGACACATGTACAATGGAATTAACTAGTGTTTGTAAACACTTTGTGTCTACTAATAAGACTAACTACCATTTATATATTGCTTACTATGGTTAAAGCAATGTGCTAAGCTCCATTTTATGATCACTAATCCTCAAAACTGTTCAGTAATGTAGGTTCTTTTACTATCCACATTTATCAGACAGGGAAACTGAGGCTCAGTGAGTAAAACAAGCTTGGCCAAAGTTGTACAGATATATCAGAGCTGGATCAATCTCTAAATATATATATATTTTGAGACAGAGTCTCGCTGTGTCGCTCAGGCTGGAGTGCAGTGGCGCGATCTCGGCTCACTGCAAGCTCCGCCTCCCGGGTTCACGCCATTCTCCTGCCTCAGCCTCCCAATCCACTGCATCCGGCTAATTTTTTGTATTTTTAGTAGAGACGGTGTTTCACCGTGTTAGCCAGGATGGTCTCGGTCTCCTGACCTCGTGATCCGCCTGCCTCGGCCTCCCAAAGTGCTGGGATTACAGGCATGAGCCACTGCGCCCGGCTCCTTCTAAATATATTTCTTTTAAAAATTTTTTTTAAAAAAACTGACATACAAAATTGTATGTATTTATTGTGTACAACATGATGTCTTGAAATGTATATACATTGTAGAATGGTTAAATTTAGCTAGTTAACAAATGGATTACCTGACGTAGTTCTCCTTTGTTGTGAGAACCCTTAACATCCACTCTCTTTGCATTTTCTAAGAGTATAATACACTGTTGTTCACTATAGTCACCATGCAGTAAAATAGAGCAGGGGTCCCCAACCCCTGGGCTGCAGACTGGTCCATGTTGGTAGCCTATTAGGAACCAGGCCACACAGCAGGAGGTGAGTGGTGGGCAAGCAAGCATTACCACCTGAGCTCTGCCTCCTTTCAGATCAATGGCGACATGAGATTCTCATAGGAGCATGAACCCTATAGTGAACTTCACATGCGAGGGATCTAGGTTGCATGCTCCTTATGAAAATCTAATACCTGATGATCCGAGGTGGGACAGTTTCATCCTGAAACCATCTCCCTCATCTCCATCTGTGGAAAAAAATTGTCTTCCATGAAACCGGTCCCTAGTGCCAAAAAGGTTGGGGACTGATACAATAGAGCTCTTGAACTTATTCCTCTTATCTAACTGAAATTATGTATCCTTTGACTAACACCTCTCCAACCTACGCTCCCCTCTAACCACCTCAGCCTCTGGTAACCACCATTCTATCCCACTTCTATGAAATCAACTCTTTTAGATTCTACATATGAGTGAGATCACTGAGTATTTGCATTTCCGTGCCTGGCTTATTTTACTTAACATTATATCTTCCAGATTCATCCATGTTTTTGCAAATGACAGGATTTCCTTCTTTTTTTATGGCCCAATAGTATTACATTGTATATATATATACCACATTTTCTTTATCCATTCATCCGTTGATGGATATTTAGGTTGATTTCATATCTTGGCTATTGTGAGTAGTGTTGTGATGAACACAAGAGTGCAGACATATTCTTTGACTTACTTATTTTCTTTTCTTTGGATATAGGCCCAGTAGTATCTAAAAGTCTAAAAGACCAGATACACTGTAGATATCCGAAAACTCAAATAACACTTCTCCGTTCAATATAATCATTTTATTTCCTTCCAGTATAATTTTTAAAGTATCTCTTAAATTAACAAAGTGTTTGTAAACATCTTGATGGAAGTAAAACTCTCATTAAAACATAATCGCTTAAAACATTTCTTACCTTTCAGGAGAAAATTCAGGCATAAATGAAAACAATACACTTTCACTGAGAGTCATCAATAGAAGAGCTTTTTAGTGTCTGTGCCAAAATTTGATCTTGTCTTGTACTCTAAGTAAAATGATAGGTTAATTTGAATTTGTACATGATAGCTTAATATAATTTCTTTGTTCTACTTTACATGAGATTTGTACATTTAGAACTTGTATATTAGTTTATTTTACCTTTCAGCTAAATATATAAAAATATCAGACCCTATCTCCCAGTTAGTCTGGTCACCGTGCCCTTAGGGAACAAAACAAAACAAGCAAACAATGCTACAATTAGGAAGAACAAATATATTAAGGAGTAATTAACTTGCAAGCCCTTGATTAGAGCAAAATTTAAATAGTAAAAATAACTGAGTCTAAAAATTCGGCAAATAACATTAAGATATCAAAGCCAGCTTTATATACATATTTTTCTTTATCTGGCCTCTGAACCTGAGCTCAGATTCTGATCTGAGTAGTGGCTATAGTTTTTAAAAAAACAAGTTCATGTAGCCAAATAATTTTACTAAATTCTACTTTGATTCTACAATTTAGTTGTTTGATCTTAAACAAGTCACTTAACCTCTCTTGAGTCTGAAACTCCTAATCTTTAAAATAGAGATGATAATAATAGTACCTGCTTTTTTAGAGTTGCTATGAAAATTAAAAAGCTGAGGGATGTAAAGTGCCAAGTAGAGTCAGTGTCTGACACACACATAACAATCACTCATTAGTTGTTTGTTGAATATTATTTTGTTGCTGAAACCAATGGTAGCCAGTGTGGCTTCTTAACCTTTATTTACACAGCATTAATGGGTACTTCAAGTGAAGCAATAATTAAATATATGATCCAGTAAATAATATATGTGGATTGGTTGTGCATTTGATTACTTTCCCTTATGTAGAGGGTATGAGGATGTAAATAGCTATGCTTCTACAGGACCATTGACTCCAATAATAAATTCATAAATTCATTTTGGTGACAATAAAAGTTTTTTTGAGACACATGAAAGCTTATAATGTGATTCATTTGACTAGTCTCCTGAATGATAAATTATAATCTATTATATTCTCTCTGGTTATAATGTCTAAGGAATAATTATAATGAAGTGATAATAGTGACAGGCAAAGCAGATTTGATTATTTTAAGATATACAAACATACTTTAAATGAAATATTTTATAAATTAAGACAATATACCAATTTGTCATTATTTTTATCTGATGAACACATAATAGGAAGGCAGCATAGTGAAGCATTTTGGAAAAAATCTAGAATATTTTGAGCATCAAACATGACTATAGCCCACCACTTACTAGCTGTGTGATCTTGGGCAAGTTATTACATCCATATGTTCCTGATTTCTATGAGAACCAATCACTCTTCATTCTTTCATTTAACAAATACGATTGAATAACACTATATTATATACTCTGTGGAAAAAAGTGGATAAAATGAACAACGTTTATATACATATATCATGCCTTCCTTAAAAAATGTTTAGCAGTATCTGGTACTTATTTTGTTTAAAAAACAGTTTTATTCTCATTAAACTATCTGCTACTAATTGCAAATTGTTGCAAACCTTCAGGGTCAGTTTTGTGTAAAGAGATTAAAATGGTCTGACCGTATTAAGTACTTAATAATAAAGTATCTTCCAACTCAGTGGTAGGGACCTCTGAATCATTTATTTTCAGCACATAAAAATATCTATCGAGAAAGAAGTTGCATTGCATATCTTCTGCTGCTGCCTATTCTAAGATGACAACGTTCAAGCCATTTGAGTCAGCCACATCATCACCATGTACTTTGTATAGGAGCTTCAGTATGAGACTATACCTGCTCTCCAACAAACTTTCTGTAGTATTTTGTATGGAATAATGAGAATACTCAATGACAATATTGAATGACAAACTCCAAAGAGAACACAATAATATTGTCATTCTGTTTAAAATATAACTTCTTCCCAGCTGTACTGTTGTGTCATTCTGTCAGATAGTAAGATTAAGTAAGAAATTGTTTCTTCAGTCCAGCTATAGTGCTTCATACCTGTAATCCTAGCACTTTGAGAGGCCGAGGCAGGAGGATCATTTGAGCTCGGGAGTTCAAGACCAGCATGGACAACATAGCGAGACCCTGTCTCTATTAAAAATAAAAATTAAAATTAAAACATTAAAATTAAAAGAGAAATTGTTTCTTCAAAACTGTTTTCTGTTCGATATGTTGGCATGTTTGTACAATAATTGTATGCCCGATTAATTAAATATACTGTACAACTGATACCTCTATTATCTAGCTATCTATCTCCCTTTCTATCCTAATGGTGTAATAGGAAGCAAATCTATTTCAGCATGTTGTTTACGGATATCCAAAGGATAAATAAATTTTAACCGGCTTTGAGTTGGAAAAGGGAGAGGAGCAAAATAAGATAGCAACTTGTACAAAGGTATTGGAGGTGGAGTGTTGAGTGGGAGGATAAAGACCAGCAAGACATGAAATTTAGAGAGGTAGATAAGGACCAAATCATGCACAGCCCTATATGGTGAGCCACTAAAGGGTTTTAGGTGGGACATGTCACGATGCAACTTTCCTGCCCTATCTTGCTTCTCTATTCAGAACAGTTTCACTTTTAAATGTGTTAAGACTTTTTGCTGAACCATTTTTTCACAGTAATCAGTATTATTTCTGTCAACCACAAAATGGTCTTTTTCTCCTTTGTCTTCTAGTGTTCCCCTGTATGTTTGGTTCTGAAACGTACCAGACATAAATTACTTCTAATAAACACTAGTAATTATTAAATCCTTTACTTACTGGTAAACAGTATTTTTTTTTAGCTATAAAAACTGATTGATCTTTTCATTTCTTCCCTTGCCATGTACCAGGGCATTAAAGAAGCATCCAAGATGCAAACGACTTTTTAAGGAAAGCATGCTCATGCAGAATTAAGTGAGAGTTAGAAAATGAGCACAATGAACATTTTAATATACACTTTGTAATGCTGCATGTTCCTTTTTAATCTATTGCTTTTTATACAAAATTGACCATTTTTATGTGTTTCTTTTTATTCCAGCAAAAATTTGATATGATAATTTCTACACATTCTGCTCCTCCCTCCTTCTTCTAGTTCTTATTCCTTCTTGACTCAGTGAGGGATCCTGTCTTGTTCTCTGTGACCTCCTTATTACTTGCTTTCTTTGCTTCTCTTCTCTGTGTAAATCAAGCAACATCCTTCCTCTGTACCCCTCTAAAGCCATTTCCTCTGTCCTTCCACTGGCAGGAATCCTTCTCACTAGAATCAGCTCACATTTCTACACATTCTTCGCTGACGGTAAAAAATCGTATCCGAAACTTCAAGTTGATTCAATGGGAGACTAGATATGTATACCATACTTGCTATATATTTATCCTAATAAGATTTTCTTGTCATACATTGTCTCCATTGTTAAGATAATCTGTTTTAGGTAAATTTGTTTTGCTCAATTTCAATTTGGTGGTGTTTTGTTTTCCCTACTGTATACAGTTTGTTAATTTATAGTAAATGAAGGTATGTGGGTTTGATGGGGGATAAAAAATAGACAAAGAGGTAGTCACTGACAGTACATATTCAGTGTTTTAACAGTTGTAATGAGAAGAAGAATACTCACCTTAATTCTGAAGTAATAAGATTAGATGACTGGAGAAAGGAATTTTTATAACCTCCCCTTTTTGCAATATCCTACTGGAGCTTTCCCTGTAACAAGATTCACACTCCTTCCCTTTATTCTATCCTCTTAAATCTCTCCTGGGTTGCTGAAAGAAGATACTCTTGGAACTGAGGTGATAATGAGTAATTGTATGATCAAGTCCCTGATAACATGCTTATTTCAATAAACTCAATGTCTTAGCTTACAAAGGATGAAAAAATGAAAACATTTAGACTCAGTGGCAAATGTGGGTAAGTGATATTTAGGGTCAAAAGAGCCTTTCAGGTGCCTTACAATTTCTAGCATTTGTACTGACATGCACAAATAGAAAGTTGAATTTTGTACATTCTTTGTTCATAGGGAAAAAAGAATAGTTGGACTTACTTGCATAAATCAAACAAAATGGAAAAGATAAAAATCATCTCTGAAGGAAGAACATAAACCCCTTCAAAACAGATAAGAAGTAGAAAACTAAGTGCAGTTAGTAACCAGGGCAGTAGCTAAATCTCCATCTAGCCACAGCCGTCTTCTAGGCTTTAGCAAAGAGGTAGAACATAGAATGGAAAATCACTGGAAAATCGTTTATCCTTTTCAGTGAAAAACTGAGCTCTACTTTTTCATTCCACACACTAATCATTTTCCTGTGAATGCTTAAATTTTAATCAACCTTTCCAACACTGACATTTAATGCACATTTAAAATGTACACAGTTAATGCATATTTTAGTTCATTTTATCTGGTGAATGTAGAGCTTTAGCTCTAGAAAAAGGAAATGAAAAGAGATCAGCATCACAAAAAGAAGTCATTTTCAAATTATGTTCTGGAAGTTTGTGTAAATGGGGTAACAGTATTTTGTACTCAAAAGTTACATTAAGCAAAATGTATGAAAATGCATGAAATGAATACATACAAGAAACTCTCATTTGTGACCCCCATCTTACCCAAATTAATTCCCAAATTTAGTACAAAATTATGTGTTATAATCTGGCAAGGGAACCTCAGGTTAGCTTGGCAAACTTGTACTGTGGATAAATCAAGACTGAAATTTCAAGAGTAAGATCCTAAGATTCTGTTTTAAAGGCAGTGAGGCATTGTGTGTCAAATGTGATCTCTTTCTGTCTTATTGCTTCTCCATAAAGGTCTGATAAACTGAATGTTCCTGGGAAAGCTAAGCAAAAGTACTGCAGATAGGTGCTGGTGTTCTTTTAACTGAAAGCTATTGCCAAGTTGTAGGAAAAGATAAGGGAGGGCATCAAATAGAAAGCAAGGTGAGGGCAGCGAGAAGAATAGAAAGAGAAAGGGAATGGTAGAGTGGGAGGTAGAGGTGTGGAAAAAAGAGATACTGTCACCTTTAAGCACGCTTTCCAGGTTTTCAGCACTTAAACTTGTTGGGGACTCTGTCCTTTCTCCTGCTGGAAACAGACAGCTCCTTTACCTCTAGATTTTTTTCTGAAGGCTACCTGCCTAGACTTCTGGTTGTCCCAATTTCTACCTTCATCTTCTGCTAACCTGACTGTATAGCCTTGCAACTGCCCTTTGGAACCTCTAATGTTATCTTATTCCTGCTGCTTTTAAAGGCCCGGCATTTTATTTGTAAAAGGGACTCAGTGAGCACTCCAGTCTTGCAAAGAGCAAACAGTAAAAAAAAAAAAAGTTGACAACATTCAGCCCCTTTTAGGGAGATCAACATATACACTAAAAGTCTCTGTTCTCTCATTGGTTTTACACTCTTGCCAAGTTTTCAAAATTTTAAGCGAAAAAAATCAATAACTCTGAAGTTGAGAAATGAAAGAGGAGCTGCTTCTGAGTGAATGCTGAATGAGAATGAATAACTTCAAGTATCTTAAAATTAATATTGGCAAAGTTCGGCAATATTTTTAAAAAACGAGTCTCCTACAGTGTAGATCTATAGAAATATGTAACAGGATTTGAAGCAGCTTAGGAGGGACTAATATATTAATATTAAACTCTTTAAGTAGGCTTTCTTTTTTGTTTTGCAAATCAGCTTAATTGCCATAGGAAAGAAGAAAAAAAGCCACAACTTGAATGTCAAAGTATTTAATTCACGTGGTCACCCAAGGACACCATTTGTGTAATTGCTCTGCTCTCTAAGAAACTAGAATATTTTCTCCTAAATCTACCATGTATTCAACAAGCCAATGTGGCCAATTGTTCCTGCATAAATTATCCATTTTCTGAAAATGGCAGAAAGAAGAAAAACAACAAAATCTTTGGGGAAATCTTGTGATGAATAAATGCAGTCTCCTATAACTCTCCCATAAATGAGTTCTCATTGATAGAATCTGTTATAATTGGGAAGATTGTCAGCACTACTTTTATTACAGGAAAATATTTTAGCAAGTACAAATCAGGATATAGTTATTCGGCTATTTATACACTTGGGGTAGATTTAGGGTTGTTGGATTTTTCAAATAGAAATGCTGGATGACCAGTTAAATTTCAATTTCAGAATAAAAAATGAATAATTTTTTTTAGTATATGTCCCAAACGTGTCATGAAACATGCTTATACTATTATATTCATCTTTTTATTTCAAATTAAAATTTGACTGAACATCCTATATTTTATCTGACCACCCCAGGTAGTTCCTTCCAAAAGCAAACATATTATATTTATCTTCAGTTGCATTTCTTCAAACAATAAATCTATCTGTTTAATTTATAAGTTCCTTTGTTTTCTATTCTTCTGCATCTGATTTCTTTCCCTCTGGATAAGGCTGGGATTTATTTCTTTGAAATAAAAATCTTCAGGACCCAGTGATAGTAACTGGGACTATGCATGGTTTAGGGTTACCTTCCCTATACATAGATTTTAAAGCATTCATCAACTGAGAAAAGGATAAAAATACTGATTACTTTTATTTGAACCAGTGATTCTAAAATGTAATTATTTTTTACTATATAAAAGTATGTGTATTTATATTTTAATAATATATATGTTTAAAATTGCTAAAGGCAAATTCTAGTCAATTTTCTGTGTGTGAGTGTGTGTGTCTGTGTATTTTATATACATATATAGTGGTGGTTTCTGCTATAATATTTGCTAAGAACTAAGATGATCCCATGTGATCCCTTTGTTTTACTCTGTTTTGTAAGAGTAGATGCTTTTCTAATTCTTTACTTCATGATTACTTTTCTCTGGAATTACTCCATGATGGAGTTTTAAATATTTACATTAATTTTAGAAGGATTGCTAAAATAGTTTTAAAGTTAGACATCAAATAAGTTTGCACACTGATTTTTAAAATAATACGAATGAGTTGAAATATTTGGGAAAAAATGGCAACTAAATTCTCTCCATTTTACAATTCAGTTATGACATTGATTCCTTCCTGAACTAATGAAGCATAGGAGGGAAAGAGAGATGGTAACAATAAAGAGATACGTTATGCAGTGCCAAAATTGGCTAAATGAATTTCTATTCCTGTAACAAAAAGTTATTTGATATATTGCAGGAATTTAGTAGAATTGCAAATATCTGCCTATAAGACTTGTCTAATAGCTCGATATTAATTTAGGCAAAATATATCAAACATCCTTTAGTTTGTGTATGCTATGTTACAAAGTTTTAATAGCATTCCTTCCACTTGAGATAAAATTGTATGTAAAGAATTAAGCAAAGTAGGAATTTTAATTCACAGAAACTATTTTGATAATTCAACATTTTTACTATGTATATTTTTGTTAGTGAATTAGATAGCCGGGTTTACAGATTGACAACAACAGATATCATGTGACATTAGTGATACATACAGACAGCAATTGTCTTTCTCTTTGCAAGGTCATGAGTACTGTAATTCTTTCTGTTAGAAAGAGTCATTGGTTATAGAATCATGCTGCTAAAGATTGTATAGTCTAGTGCGAACACTATTTTTGAGGAAGTAAATGGGGACCTGATAATGAGAACTTTCCACAATAACAAACTTAAATCATATTACTGCCCAGCTCACTCTTCTTACTGAGATTAAGTTGTTTTTATTGAGCAAATGCTCCCAGATTGCTGCAAAGATTTAGTTAATTTCCAGAATTCTAAAAAAGTTGCTTCTGACAACTTTTGCCATTTTTTTGGGAAGAAAAATATTGTCAGAGGTTTTTACTCTGCCGTTTTCACTGATGTCACTCCTAACTCTTTGTTTAATTACAAAGGAAGCTTCAAGCTAATAGGGAAACGGCAGGAAAACTTTTGTGTTGTGGCTAGTGAATGTGTAGAATTAATAAAAAAATGATTTCTTAGAGCATGAAACAATTCTGGGCACACGATCCTATACCAATACCATTAGATGCCTCCTGCCACTGGGTGAGGGGCAGGAGAGTTTCTCCTGCATAGAAACCTAACTCAAATACAAAGCAGAGTTTGGCTTTCTAGAATGAGAATGAAGGGCAGGAATGCTGAGATATCTCCACCTTTCAGACCTAGGCACACTGCATCTACTTAAGTATAAGGCCAGATCAGGAAAACAGACTCCACTTCCTGGAACCCTTTATCATAAACCTAGCACCTACCAATAAATTATAGCCACCTATTGTTAGGGAGGAGCAAGAGCTAAAGAGAGAGCCCTTCTGTGCACCAAGTGTGTGGACATAGTTGTAAACTTAGAATTGGGCACCAACAGAGAAAAATGCCCAGTGCCAAATCTGCCTTCAGCCTAGGCATAAATCTACAGCAGTCCATTACCAGAGGAATTTTATGCTGTGTGCATTGCAGAAAACAACAGCAGCAGAAAAACCCAAACACAGATATATTCCTGACTACATTTTTCAACCCCCTACACTAACAGCCTAATAAAAGAAAAAACATGCCCATTCCTGGGCATGAATAACATTTACCTCAGTCTCTACTGTTCTACACATGATGTTGGGCATTATATTAAAAAATTTGAAACAAATCAATCAACAGAACCAGCCGCAGAGGAGATATAAATGCTAGAACTTTGAGATGGGAACATTAAAATAACAGTAATATATTAAAGGATCTAGTGGGAAAGGTGAATAATTGCATGCACAAATGGAGAAATTCAGCAGAGATGGAAACTATAAAAAACATGTCAAATGTAAATGTTAGAAATATGAAAGGCAACATCAGAGATGAAGAATGTCTTCAATAAGCTCATCAGTAGGCTCAACACAGTCAAGAGAAAGTATATGAACCTGAAGATAGTTCCATGCAGATTACCCAAACTGAAACAGAGGAAAAAGAAAGAAAAAACATAATAGGGTATCTAAAAAACGCGGAACAATAGCAACGGTTTTAACAAAGAAGGAAGAGAGAAGGAACATGGCAGAAACTATTTAAAGAAATAATGAGAAACAATTGCCCCCAAATTATGAATGGTATCAAAGCACAAATCCAAGAATCTCAGAAAACAATGTATCAGACAAATAAGAATGAGAACAAAATACCACATCTAAACATATAGTATTTAAAATGCTGAAAAAATGAAAATTAAAAAAAAATCTTGAAGGCGATTGGAGAAAAGGAACTATTTTCAATACAAAGAGATAAAGGCTATAGTAGACTTCTTGTCAGAAAATATGCATGTCAAGAGAAAAATGACTGACATTTCCGATGAGCTGAAAGAAAAAAAACACCGTCAACTCAGAATTTAATACCCAGTTAAAATGTTTTTCGAAATTATGAAACAAATCAGTTTTTTAAAAAACAAAATCTAAGACTATTCACTACCTGTAGACCTGTGCTACAAAAGAAAATGCTAAGGACAGTTTTCAGACAGAGGAATACCAGACAGAAACTTTGAATGAAACAGTGAATTGAAGAGCTGCGAAAATGGTAAAAATGGTAAATATAAAAGACATTGCTTTCTTATTTTTAATCATTTGAGAGGATAATAAATATTCTAATGCAAAATAGTAACAAATGTACTGTGGGGGTAATTACATATAAAAGTAAAATGTATGCCAACGAAAAACAAGAGAAGAGAGGGTAAAAATGGATCTCATCTTAGGTTTCTTATACTATATATGAAGTGACATATTATTTGAAGGCAGACTATGACATATTAAAGAAGTACATTGTAATCTATAGGCAACTATAGAAAATTAGAAAAGTTGTATAAATATAATAAACTAATAATGCAGATGAAAGAAAAGTCATAAAAAGCTACTAAATTTTCCCAGACAAGGGCAAAAAAGAGAAAAAAAGGAAAAAAGAAAACAACACAAATAGAAAACAGCTGAAAAAATAGTAGATATAAATCCAAGCATATTAATAATTACCTTAAAACAAATGGCTTAAGTGCTTTAAAAGTTAGAGATTGCGAGAGTAGATAAACTGCAAGACCTAAGTTCATACTATCTACATGAAACTCCCTTGGAAATTAAAATCATAAATAGGCTAAAAGTAAAAGCATAGAAGATGACATAAGATGCTACTGCTAATCAAAAGAAAACTATACTAGATATATTAGTATCAGACAAAGTGGTAATCAGTACAGTGAGACTAATAGGGAGAATGAAGCATATTATATAATAACAAATGGATTAATTTCCTAAGAAGAAATTAAAATTCTAAAAATTTAAGTATCTAATATGACAGCTTCTAAATACATAAAACCCAAACTGATAGATCCAAAAGGACAAATTGATAAATCCACAATTATAATTGAAAAATTGAATATTCTCTCTCAAAAACTGATAGAAAAAGAATGTTGAAAATCCAAAGAATACTATCAACCAATTTAATCTAATTGACATTAATGGAACACTCTACCCAACAATATTGGAGTACAGAATCTTTTAAAGTAGATTTGTAACGTTAATGAAAATAAACCATATTCTGTGTCATAAAACATATCTCACTATATTTAAAAGTATTGAGATCATACAAAATGTGTTTCCTGACTACAACAGAAACAAACTAGAAAGCAATAATAGAAACTTACCTGGAAAGCCTGAAATGTTTGGAAATTAAACGACTCATTTCTAAATAGCCTGTGAGTCAAACAGGGAGTCACAAGGATAAATAGAAAATATTTTGAATTAAAAAAATAAAAATGCAACATATCAAAATTGTGGGATACAGCTAAAGCAGTACTTACAGGAAAATTACAAGAATTACATGCTTATGTTGGAAAGAAACGGGGTTCTCAAATCAATACTCTAAGCTTCAACCTTAAGAAACTAGAAAAGGAAGAGAAAAATAAGCTAAATCATTCAGAAAGAAGAAAATAATAAAGATGACAGCAGAGATCAATGATGTTGAAAACTGAAACAATTGCAAATATCAATTTAATTAAAAACTGATTCCTTGAAAAGGTCAATACGATTGATAATTTTTCATGCAGACTGACAAGGAAAAAATGGAGGAGACACAACTGGTAAATATCAGGAATGAAAAAGCAGACATCTTTGCTGATCTTACAGATCCTATGTAATTAAAATGATAATATGGGGATATTATTAGCAATTATATGCCAATAAATTTGGCAACTTATATTAACTGGTCCAGTTCCTTAGAACACACCGATTCCCAAAAGTCATTCAAAAATAAATAGATCTCATAAATCATTTTAAATTTATTGAGTAAGTTGAAATGAACTTGTAGTTAAAACCTTTACAAGAATGAAAACTCCAAAGGAAGATGGTATTCCTGTTTAATACTACCAATATTAATAGAAGGAATAATGTCACGTATACACAAAGTTCTTCAAATATATGAGAGAATTGAATACTTCTGACCTCATTATATAAGGCTACTGAAGGATGAAACAAAAACTGATGGAGGAAAAGTATTCCTCTGAAACATAGATACAAAACTGCTTCACAAAAATAGTAGCTAATTGGATACAGAGACTGTATGTTTTGTGTTTTTGTAAAGGAGTAGCATTTCCTATTCAACGGAAGTTAAGTTGTATTAGTTTAAAATAGATTATTGCAAACTTAAGAGGTTAGATGTAATCCCTGTGGTAGCCACAAAGAAAATATCTATAGAATATAAACAAAGAGAAATGAGAGGGAAACAAAATATGTCGCAAAAAGTCAACTAAACACAAAAGAAGACAATAAAGGAGGACCTGAGGGGGAAAAATGCTATAAGACATACAGAAAACAATGAAATGGCTACAGTAAGTTCTTCCCTATTAGTAAGTACTTTAAAAGTAAATGAATTAAATTCCCCAATCAAAACACATAGATTGGCAGAAGTGACGAAAAGAAAACACACAGGATCCAACTATTCCTTGTTTATTAAAAGATCACTTAGAAAAAAGGACTCATATAATTTGAAAGTTAAAGGATGAAAAAGTATATTCCATGCCATTAGTAACCAAAGACAACAGAGTGGTTATACTAGTATCAAACAGAATTGACTTTATGTCATAAAAACTGTTACAAGAAACAAGAAAGACACTATATATTGATAAAAGTATAAATTAATTCATCAAGAAGTTATAAAATTATAAACATTTGTGCAGAAAACATCAGAGCTCCTATATATGAAGCAAACATTGATGTAATTGAAGGGAAAAATACATGGTTCTAAAATAATAGTAGGAGATTTAAATATCCCACCTTCAATGAACAATCATGTGTCAGAGAAATGTATGACATAGATATATGTATAACATAGATGAATAACCAATTGGTGGAAATATACACAATTTATCAAGACTGAATCATAAATACATATAAAACCTGAACAAACCTACACTTGTAAGGAGAGTGAATAAATAATTAAAAATATCCTAACAATGAAAACCTTAGGATCAGATGGTGTCGCTGGTGAATCTTCCAACATTTAAAGAAACATTAACATCAATGCCTTACAAACTCTTTTAAAAAACTGAAGACAAAGAAACACCTACAGACTCATTCTGTGAGGCCAGTAATACCCTGATACCATGGCAGAAGAAACACTACAAGGAAAGAAAGCTAGAGATCAATATCCCTTATGAATATCGATCTAAAAATATGCAAGAAAATATTAGCAAACAGAATTGTAGCATATCAAAATAATTGAACACCATGACCAAGAGGGATTTTTTCCTAGAATGTGAGATTGAATCACCATAGAAAAATCAAATAATGATATACTACATTAACAGAATGAAGGGGAAAAACTCACCTAATCATCTGTATTGATGCAGAGAAAAAAGCATTTGCCAAAATTCAACAGACTTTCACGATGAAAAATAATCAGCAAACTAGGAATATAAGGAAACTAACTCAATATAATAAAGGTGATATATGAAAAACCTATAGCTAACATCATTCTCAAAAGTGAAAGGATGCAAAGTTTTCAGACAAAATGCCAGCTTCTGCCACTTCTTTTTATTTTTTTTAAATTTTCCTTATTTTATAATTTTTGTGAGTACCTAGTAGGTGTATATATTTCTGAGGTTCTGCCACTTCTATTCACAATAGTATTGGGTCAATACTGCTAGAGCAATTAGGGAAGAGAAATAAATAAAATTCCATCCAATTTTAGAATGGAAGTAGTAAAATGATCTCTGTTTGCAGGTGACATAATCTTATGTATAAAAACTTAAAAGATTCCACATGAAAAACTATAACTAATAAATGCATTCAGTAAAGTTTCAGGATACAAAATGAACACTCAATAATCCATTGCATTTCTATACACTAACAATGAGTAATCCAAAAAGTAAATTCAGAAAACAATTCCATTTACAATAGTATCGAAAAGAATGAAATACTTTGTTAATTACACATTGTATTGTATACATGTATCAAAATATCAAATGTACTCCCAAAATATGTGCAATTAGTATCTATCAATTAAAAGGAATAAACTACTTAGCAATAAATTTCAGGATGAAAAGGTTTGTACGCTAAAAACTACAAAATGTTTCTGAGAAGACGAAGGAAGACACAAATAAACAGAAAGACACTCCTGTATATGAATTGGAGGAATTAATATTGTTAAGATGTTGATACTATCCAAGTGAATCTAGAAATTCAGTGCAATCCATATAAAAAGTCCAGTGATGATTTTTGCAGAAAGGGAAAAATTCTTTCCAAAATTAATATGGAATCTCAAGGCACCCTGAATAACCAAAATAATCTTGAAAAACAGGAATGTAGTGAA
This sequence comes from Symphalangus syndactylus, assembly GCF_028878055.3. Lineage (NCBI taxonomy): Eukaryota > Metazoa > Chordata > Mammalia > Primates > Hylobatidae > Symphalangus > Symphalangus syndactylus. The sequence continues at coordinate 118,077,093 of NC_072447.2, read as the reverse complement.
ACCCTCACAATTTCTGATTTCAAAATTTACTACAAATCTATAGTAATCAGAATGTTGTGGTACTCATATGAAGACAGACATATAGACTGATGGAATAGGGACTTCAGGAATAAACCCTCATGGTCTGATGATTTTCTATAAGGATGCCAAGACCATTCAATGGAGAAGAACAATCTTTTCAATAAATTGTGTTGGAAAAATGGGATACTCACACACAAAATAATGTAGACAGAAACTTACCTTAGAGCATATACAAAAATTAACCCCAAATGGATCAAAGACCTGAACATATGAGCTAATACTATAACATTCTTTAAAATACGCATAGGGAAAACCTTCATGACATTGGATTTGGCAATTATTTCTTCAATATGAAGTCAAAAGTACAAGGCACAAAAGAAAAAATAGATAAATTTGACAACACCAAAATTAAAAATTTTGTGGATTAAAGAATACTCAACAGAGAGAAAAGGCAGCTCACATGATGTGAGGAAATATTTGCAAATCATATATCAAATAAGGGATTAATTTCCAGAATCTATATAAAAACTCTTACAATTTAACAACATAAAACAAGCAATCAAAAAAGTGGGCAAAGAAATTGAATACCATTTCTCCAAAGAAGATATGCAAATGGCCAATAAGCTCATGAAAAGATGCACAACATAATTAATCATTAGTAAAGTGCAAATCAAAATCATAGCGAGATAGCACCCCATACACCCATTAGATGGCTATTATAAATAAATGAACAAACAAAACCCACAGAAAATGACACACTTCGTTGATGATGTGGAGAAATTTGAACTCTGTGCCCTGCTGGTGGGAATATAAAATGATGCAGGCACTGTGAAAACTGTAAGGTAGCACCTCAAAAAATTAATAATTGAATTACCTTTTGATATAGCAATTCAGTTTCCAGATGTACACCCAAAAGAATTGAAATCAGGCACTCAAACATTTATAACTTATGTTTATAGCAGTATTATTCATAATAGCCAAATGGTGGAAGTAACCGAAATGTCCATCAACAGATAAATGTATAAATAGAAGATGTGAACAACACTATAAACTAAGATCTAAATGACATTTATAAAACATTTCATTTAACAAAAGCAGGATATACAGTCTTCTCAAGTGCACATGGAACATTTTTCAGAATCGTCTATATTCAAGGCCATAAAATAAACCTTAATGAATTTTTTTTTTTTTTGAGATGGCTGGAGTGCGGTGCTCTGTCACCCAGGCTGCAGTGCAGTGGCGCCTAAAAGGTTGGAATAACACCAGGTATACTTTCTAACATCAGTGAAATAAAATAAGATATCAATAATAAAAATTTGGTAAACTCACAAATAAATGGAAAGCCACAAACTCTTAACTAACCAATGGATTAAAGAAGAAATCACGAGAGTTTAGAAAATACTTTGAGATGGAAAAAATGTGAAATTAGAAAATACTTTGAGATGGAAAAAAATGAAGACATAAAATACCAAAAGTTACATAATGCAGCTAAAAAGTGCTTAAACAAAATGCTTGTCAACTTACAGTGAGGTTACATCCCAATAAATCCACCATAAATTGAACATATTGTAAGTTAAAAATGCATTTAATACCCCCAACCTACTGAACATTATAGCTTAGCCTAGCCTACCTTAAATGTGCTTAGAATACTTACATTACAGTTGGGCAAATCATCTAACACAAAGCCTTTTTTATAATAGAGTTGAAGATCTCATAATTTATTGAATACTGAAAGTGAAAAACAGAATGGTTGTATGAGTACTTGAAGCACAGTTTCCACTGAATATGTATCACTTTTGTACCATCAAAAAGTCAAAAAATCATAAGTTGAACCATCATAAGTCGGGGACTCTGTATTAAAAAAGAAGGAAGATCCTAAGTCAATAATCTAACCTTCTACTTTAAGGCACTGGAAAAAAATAGCAAGTAAAATCTAAAGCAAAAAGAAGAAAATCAATAATCAACAATAAAGTTAAAATTAATGAAACAGAGGACAGAAAAACAACAAAGATTGGCAAAACTTAAAAAAATGAAACCTATTATCCAGCTTAATGATAATACAACCCAATTGCCCCAGGAATGCAAAGTTGGCTCCATGTATGAAAATTTGTCAATATAATATACTGTATTAAGAGAATAATGTCCAAAAACCACATAATGTGATGGTTTGAATGTGAGTCCCTTCCCAAACTCATGCTGAAATTTAATGTACATTGTAACAGTATTAAAAGGTGGGACCATTAAGAGGTGATTAGGCCAGGAAAACTCTGTCCTCATGAATAGATTAATGATGTTATTGTAAGAGTGGATTTTTTATTACAGGAATGAGTGGGTTCCTTATAAAAGGATGAATTTAGCCCCCTATTTCTCTCTATTGCCCTCTCTTTGCCCTTCTGCCATGGAATGATGCAGCAAGAAGACCCTCACAAGATTGGGATTTCAATCTTGGACTTCTCAGCCTCCAGAATTATGATCCAACAGATTTCTGTTTATTATAAATTTCCTAGTCTGTAGTATTCTGTTATGGCAGAAAAAAAAAACAGGCAAAGACACATGATCATCTCAACAGATGCAGAAAAATTATGTAACAAAATTCAACACCCCCTCATGATGAAATCACTCAGTAAATTATCAAAAGAGGGGTATTTCTTCAACCTGACATAGGACATCTATGAAAAACCCAAAGCTGACATCATACTTAATGGTGAAAATCTGGATGCTGTCCCCCTAAGGTCAGGACTAAGACAAGGATGTGCGCTCTCACCTTTACCATTGAACATTGTACTGGAAGTACTAGGTAGAACAATTAGAGAAAAAATGCAATAAAGGGCATCCAGATGGAAAAAGAAGAAGTAAAAATGTTTCTATTCACAGACGAGATGATATCGTATATAAAAAATCCTGAGAGTTCCATTATAAAAGTATTAGATCTAATATACAACTTCACAAATGTTGCAAGATACAAGATCAATATTCCCAAATCAGATTTATTTCTATACAATAGCAATGATCTGAAAATGAAACTTAAAAAACAATTCCATTTACTGTAGCATCAAAAATAATAAAATACTGAGTGAATTTACTAAAAGATAAAAAACACATATTTTGAAACTACAAAAGTAAGAAACATAAAAAATGGAAAAAAATCATGCAGTCATGGATGAGAAGACTTAATACTTTTAAGATGTTAGTACTCCCTGAATTGATCCACAGATTAATGTAATTTTCTTTCTTAATTTCAGCTGCATTTTTTTGTGTACATTGAGATTTCACTCCTAAAATTTATATAGAAACTGAAGGGATCCAGAATAGCCAAAAAATCTTGAACTAGAAGAACAAAGTTGAAAGACTTACATTTCTTGATTTCACAACTTACTGCAAAGCAACAGTAATCAAAACAGTGTGATGATAATATAAAGATAGACATAGATGAGTGTGATAGAAATGAGACTATAGAAATAAACCTATGTATAAGGGAAAGTGTTAACTCAGAATGCCCGGGTTACTCAAACTTCAGATAGCCCCCAAATTTGCCTGTCTTCATTACTGTCACTTTACTGGCTCCTGGGAGATGTATGTTACCAGTTTGAACAGATAGTTTATGCTAACAATGTGATATATGGTGAATGTTGGGTTTTGCTCTTGTGTCTGGAGTCTGCGTAGTTGAAGTCAGTCATAAAAGTGTTGCATGCTTACATGACCGATCCCCAATACAGACTCTGGACACCAATGTTCAGGTGACTTTTCCTGGTTGACAACACTTTACATGGGTTGTCACATATTATTGCTGAGATAATTAAGCCCTCTCTGTGATTCTACAGGGAGAGGACATAAGCGAGCCTGATCCTAGTTTCTCCTGGACTTCACCCCATGAGTGTTTTATCTCTGCCAATTTTAATCTGTATCCTTTCACTGTAATAAACTGTAAACATAACAGGGCTCTGAGTCCTATAATCCCTTCTAGAAAATCATAAAGACTGAAGATGGTTTGGGGGACACCTGGCACACAATGTATCTGTGGTTAATCAGTTTTTGTTGAGGATGCTAAGACCATTCAATGGGGAAATAATGATCATTTTAACAAATGGTGCTAAGACATCTGAATATCCACAAGCAAAATAATATATTTGGAACTTTATCTCACATCATAAACAAAAATTAGCTCAAAATTTATCGAAGATCTAAATGTAAGAGGCAAAACTATAAAACTTTTACAAAAAAGTAGGGGTAAATATTTATGACCTCGGATTTGGCAATGATTTCTTAGATATGACACCAAAAGCACAAACGACAAAAGAAAAAATAGATAAATTGGATTTCATCAAAATTAACTTTGAAAAAATTTAAATTTAAAGACTTTTTTGCTTCAGAGGATACTTTCAAGAAATTAAAAACAACCCACAGAATGGAAGAAAATGCTTATGAAATTTTGCAAAGGATCTGTATCTACAATAACTAAGGAACTCTTCAACTCAGTAATATAAAAGCATATCACTTTATTAATGAAAAAATGACTTAAATAGGCATTTCTCCAACTAAAATATGCAAATGACCAATAGATACATTAAAATGTACTCAACATTATTAGTCATCAGGGAAATGCAAATAAAAACCACAGAGATACTGCTTCACATCTACTTGGATGACCATAATTCAAAAGTAAGGAAATTAACAAGTGCTGGAGAAAATGCATGAGAAATCCAACAATCTTTCATTTCTATTGGGGATGTAAAATGGTGCAGCTGCTTCGGAAATCAGTTTGGTAGTTCCTCAACAAGTTAAACGTAGAGTTACCACTCCTAACTATGTACACAAGAGAATTAAAAACATTATGTCTATACAAAAATGTGTACATGAATGATTATAGCAGCATTATTTATAACAGCCCCAAAGTTAAAACAACCTGAATGTCCATCAACTGATGAACAGATAAACAAAATATGGTATATTCATACAAAAGAAAATTATTTAGCCATGAAAGGGAATGAAGTAGCTATGCATGCTACAATGTGGATGAACCTAGAAGACACTAGATTAAGTGAAAGTAGCTAGTTACAAAAGACCATACCTATTATATGATTCCAATTATATTAAATGTCCAGAATAGGTAAATAAATGAAGACAGGAAGTAGGTAGTGGTTGCTTAGGGTGACGGTTGTGGAGGTATTGCAGAGTGATAGCTAAAGGGCACAAGATTTCTTTCTGAGGTGAAGAAAATATTCCAAAATTGTTTATGGTGATGGCTGCACAACCCTGAATAGACTAAAAATCATTGAATTGCACACTATAGATTAATAAATTATATGATATTTGAATATTTATTTATTTTCTTAGACACAGAGTCTCACTTTGTCACCCACGTTGAAGTACAATAACGTGATCATAGTTCACTGCAGTGTCTAACTCCTGGGCTCAAGTGATCCTTCCACTTCAGTCTCCTAGGTATCTGGGAGTACAAGCGTGTGCCACCATGCCTGGCTTATATGTAAGAGATAGAGTCTCCCTGTGTTGCCCAGGCTGGTCTCGAATTCCACCTTGGCCTTCCAAACAGCCGGAATTATAGGCATGAGACACCATGCCTGACTTGATATGTGTATTATATGTCAATAAAGCTGTTATCAAAAAATGGGCAAATGCTTGAATGAACATTTTACCAAGGTAGAGATAATTATAGCAAAAAGCACATGAATAGACGTTCAGCATCATTAGCAATGGATAAATGGAAATTAATGGTACTGAGAGATACAACTATATACACCTATTAGGATAGCTAACAACAACAACAACAATAAGCAAAAATATTTAACAAACTGACAATACTAAGTTCTGGTGAGGTTGTGGAATAAATAGAATTTTCAGGCATTACTCTTTATGAAAATAGTAAATTCTCTTTGGAAAACAGTTTGGCAGTTTTGAATAAAATTAAACATATGCTAATTGTATGATAAAGGAATCCTACTCCTAGATATTTACTCAAGAGAAATGAAAACATATGGTAATGCAAAGATATCTACTTAAATGTTTATATAAAGCAGCTTTAATTATAATTACAAAAAAAACCTAAAAATAACTCAGCGTGCATCAACTGGTGAATGGATAAACACATTGACATGTATCTATACAATGGAATATGCCTCAGCAATGAAAAGAAACAAATTATTATTATGATTATTATTTTATTATTATACTTTAAGTTCTGGGGTATACGTGCAGAAAGTGCAGTTTTGTTACATAGGTACACACGTGCCATTGTGGTTTGCTGCACCCATCAACCCATCACCTACATTAAGTATTTCTCCTAATGTTATCCCCTAGTGCCCCCTCACTGACGGGCCACGGTGTATGATGTTCCCCTCCCTATGTCCATGTCTTATAATTGAGGAACAAATTATTGGCACATGAAACAATGTGGTTGAATTTAAGAATATTATGCTATGTGGAAAGAAGCCAGATCCAAAAGGCTGCATACCGTATGCTGACATTTATGTTATATTCACGAAAAGGCAAAACTATAGGGACAGTAAAGGGGTCAGGTACTGCCAGGGGCTAGAGGCGGATGGAGGGAACTGATAACAAAAAGGCATGAGGAGACTTTTTGGGTGATGAACGTATTCTAAACCTTAATTGTGGGGGTGGTTATATGAGTGTGTACATTTGCCAAATTTCATAGAATTATATCACCAAAAAGGATGAGTTTTTCTGTAAATTATATCTGAAATAGCCTAACTTAATTTTTTTTTTTTAAATAATTATCCCTGGTCACATGAGTTATTTTGGTACTGGGATATCATTACCTAGCTCAGTCAGTGGTACATACGAAAATTTTTATGAATATTTGTTTTAATTGAATTGAAAATAGTTGTGTAATTTCATTTATAATGTTGATTTGGAATTATTCTTGCTAGGAAGGGAGATGGTGCCATTATTCTACTCTTCTAAACAGATGTTATAACCTCCCCAAAGTTACTCAGCAATGGAACTTGAAGCAAAATCAAGACTCACACTGCTAGGCATTCCTCAAAGGCAGTTTTGCTTAGTATTACTCAAGAAAATCCCTCTTTGAGGGAGTACCTTGTTTTTCTGAGTAGGCCAGAAGTTTGTGCTAGGAAATGTGACTTGGTTTTGTAGCTAGATTTACTGTCTGCTGCACTGCAAGTTTTGAGAACAGTTTGAACCAAACCGCACAGTGGCCCCAAAGGCACAAAAATGATAATGAAGGAAGTGATGGCTCAACTAATATCATGAAGTCTCTATGTGAAACTGCCTACTTTTATTTGCAGTATTTGATGCTTTAAAACTTCAGTCCTGGCCAATGTGTCTATCCCAGAGAGTTTTGGACTCCCAATAGTGAGCCAAGCTGGGGGAGAGCTAGCTCTACCAGCACATACCACATGTGGACAATTGGGCTATTTTATAAAAGCACAAAGTCAACATTTTTATATCTTCATCTAGGATTTTGACTGGAAAGCGATTCTTGTTCCAAATAGACTCTCCATGGTGGTGAACAAGCAGAAGTTTGTAAGGGGCTGTGAAGATAATACTTCTTGGGTGTGAAGAGCTATCATGTTCATAACGGATTCAACTGCAGGAACCTAATACATGGACATGCATTTTAACTGCTGGTTTTATTATCTCCTTTAAAAAATTAGTTCTGTGAAATTCCCTTGCCAGTTTTGCTTGAAAACTTTTCTTTTAGTTTTCTATGTAATATAGTCTTGTAGCCCACATCTCAGAAACCCAGAGATCCCAACTATGTCTTGTGCATTTTGTTCTCATTTTCTTTTGATTACTTGAGGCCAGCTGAGATCTACATAGATATCATATTCCTTGCTATTTCTTGGTAGCCTGTGCCATTAACAATTAAATTTAGTGATCAATGGCTTCAAAGTAAAGCACACTGTTTGTGATTATGACACATTACAATTATGATTTTGAAATATCTAGTTCTATTATCAGAAATGACTGAAAATATTCCCTTCTTCCTAAATTAACTGAAGACTTTATGTTCCTGTGACTCTCATAAGATTTGAGCGTATATATTATATAATTATCTATTATTTGCTAATTAGACTCTTTCATTCTATTCTAAAGAAGAAGAATGTCCTCCAAACAACCCATTATAACTTTCTGACGGTGCCAGATGAGACTAAAAATATAGTTTAATAGAGAATATTATTTTATTCACTTTATATGTTATGAAATACTTCTTCAATAACTTTTGTTGGTTTCTCAAAGGCAGTATTCCATGTGTATTAACAGGTAATCGAAGTGTTACAATTCCTTTGTAACAAAAAAGTTGAATTTTTGTAAAAAGTGGGAAACATTTCCTTCCAGTCCTCTCAGGTATCAGAATCACAGACTTCAGTCAAAGAGAGAGAATAGGGTAGGACTCGTCTTGTTTCCACAAATTTTCAGAGTAATGCTTGAAGCATGTGGCTTTGGGCTTCTGCTGCTTTAAATGGCCCAGCGGCTTTCCAACCAAACCCTTAGATTCAATCTATTGGTGTGTTTGTCTAATAAGTTCTTTTTGTAACTAAACAAAAAAAAAGAAAATCTCTGGTGGAAGACACTAACATGTTTACCATACTTTCACATTAATAAAAGGGTATGTTAGATCCTTCTAACCAGACAGCTGGACAAATCTGCCTTCACGTCTCTATTTTTATCATGTTCTCTACATTAGGTTGGGCTAAGTTATGCTGTGGGAACAATTTACTTCAGAATCTCAGCAGCTTATTGAATTTTATTTTCATTTACATAAAGTCCACTGTTGGTCTGGAAAATTCTGCAGGGCAGCTTTCCTGAAGGTGAGGGGCTTATTATTCCATACTGCTTCACTCTTACAGCATCTGTATTTGCATATGTTTCTATGATTCTGTGGTAAAGGAAAGTAAACTTCAAAGTCATGCACCAGCTCTTAAATGCTCCTGACCAACAATGACATGTTACTTTCATTCATATTTCATTGGTTAAAACTATCTGCATAATCACACTTCACTTTAAGGGAGTATATAGTCCTCTGTGTACCCAGAAGTACAAGATGTCAGAGAGTTAGCAATGTCTACTACTCTACTAATTTTTAAAAAACCTCGGCCGGGTGCAGTGGCTAACACCTGTAATCCCAGCACGTTGGGAAGCTGAGGCTGGTGGATCACTTGAGGTCAGGAGTTGGAGACCAGCCTGGCCAACATGGTGAAACCCCACCTCTACTAAAAATACAAAAATTAGCCAGGAGTGTGGCACGTGCCTGTACTCCCAGCTACTCGGGAGGCTGAGACAGGACAATCACTTGAACCCGGGAAACGGAGGTTGCAGTGAGCTGAGCTCATGCCACTGCACTCCAGCCTGGGCAACAGAGTGAGACTCCATCTCAAACAAACAAACAAACAACCCAAAAAACCTCATACTTGAGTTCATTATCCAAGGTAGATGAGGTTTTTTTGTTTGTTTGTTTGTTTGCTTGTTTTTTATCCTACACCTGGCACAAATCTTTTTCTTTGGTTCTTTTATTTTCTATATCTGCTGTCTCAAGCATTAGGATTCTGTAGAAGGGGTTAAAAATTGAGTGTGTTTGAAGTTTCTCAAATAAAATACGTTACTATGTACTCTGGATACTATGCACCACCAATAATAATTTGAAATAGTTGTCCTTGTAAAATCAGCTTGACATAGAGAGTCAAAGTCAATCTTTGGCAAATTGTATATAGGTGGCTTCTCATCAGAGCTCCACACCTGCATTTCCTATGTAGTCCTCAACATGACTAGAAGAGTGTTTCCTCTGCCTGCATTTTAGAATGCTAGTATCTCCATTCTTTGTTCTGTCTTCTCCTTTCCTTCCCATTAAAACCTTAGAACTTAAAGTCTGTGTTATGAATTATTATTTGGGGTCAGATTGATTATTTCTTGGGGATGAAGGCCTAGCATTGCAAAGAAAGAAAGAAAAAGGAAGGAAGGAAGGAAGGAAGGAAGGAAGGAAGGAAGGAAAAAGGAAGGAAGGAAGGAAGGAAGGAAGGAAGGAAGGAAGGAAGGAAGGAAGGAGGGAAGGAAGGAAGGAAGGAAGACGGGAGGGAGGGAAGGAAGGAAGGCAGGCAGGCAGGCAGGCAGGCTAGGAAGGAAAGACAGGCAGCCATGAATGTGTAGAGATTAGGCAACATACTCTCTAATAGCTATATATGGCAAAAAAGAAGATGGGACTCTCACTGCTATGAACTCAGAGAAGGAAAGGCTGACTTCAGCATGGGAAAGAACTATCAATGTCTATGATTCCTATTTTCATCCACCCTCCCATCAATATACACTTGCTATACATTTGCTGAGTACCTATTATGGATCAAGCTTTGGTCATAGGTCCTGGGAGCACATAAATAAAGATAAAATTCTTGCCTATGTGAGTTTCTATGTTTTTTTTTATTGGTAACTGTGAGGAAGAAGAGAGATATTTTAGGGGCTAGGGAAGCATGGGATTGAAATATTTCAGGCTATGGGTATGCTTTCTGAAAATCTGTGAGGAAAGATTCAACTTTGTAGTGACTTTCTGGTAAAAGGTCATACTATTCATTTCTATCTGAACCTTGCCAAAGTTTATTTTCTATTGAAAGAATATCTGAGCTCTGTCTTTATAGGTTAACTTTTCTGCAGTCAACAACACATGTTACACCACAAAGAAAACAACAAATTATATTGAATTTAAAGGAGGGGACACAACCTTATTAACCTGACCTTTTTGTTCACATTCAGCGCCCATTTCCTTGATGTTTCTTTCGAGGAAACTGTCTCTACTTCACTTATTGGACCAAATGGATTGTGTAGAAAGCCAGGGTTAGAATGACAGATTTGTGAACATTTGGAAAATCAAATGTACTTTAAATGTGAGGACTTTGTCTTCTGATATCTTTGTTAAAGCTTTGCATATAAAGAGAATTGTTAAGCAACTTTATTCAATACTAGGAAATAAGGCAAAGGGAAAGGGACAGAATGTCTTTTCAATATCATATAGGCAATGTTTTCCAGGCCCACTACAGGATTATTTAGGGTATGTACATGACTCACTGCTTGCTATAGCTTAAAGTTCCCAGATTTTTCTCTTTCTAGTTGCAGTTCATAAAAAAAAAAAAAAGAAAAGAAAAGAAAAATAAAGTTCCCAGATGTAGTAAAGCTACATGTTCAAGTAAACTTGGTATATCTGGCAGATATAAAAATTATTTCTCTTCAATAAGAAATAACCCCCCAAAGTTTATTTTTATGAACCTTGAAGAGCATTGACTAGTTTTGTTTCTAATTTAATGATCATATCCTAGCTTTCTGTTATTAATTTGCTTATGAAAACCCACCTCTCCAGATTCTCTTAGAATCAGTTTGCTACCTTACTGGTTCCCACAATAGTGAATGATTTTAGTAAAATATTTGACATGTGTTAATTTTATATGTGTACAAATTATTATTTGAACTGTTTGAAAGTTCTACTTTGTCAGAAAAATAAGGAGGAAGAATACACCTTGTTTCAAAGAATTGGCTGTAAAGCTATTATGTTAAAGAGGTCTACTTGCTCTGAAATGTGGCCACTATCAAATCTGCATATTCATGTCTGAAGAAGGAATGAAATTTAATTTATCTCCTGGCCTGCATGACGAGCAGCAAATAAACAGACATATTACATAGAAATATATCAGAAACAAAATGATTGCTCTTTGCCATGCTGATGTCAGGAAAAGTCAATTACATTTGAAAGAGAGGTGAATATTATTATACTGAACTTTTCTGTTTTGTAGGTGATAAGTTTAGAGAGACAGCGACATAATCATGTCTAATTTCCAACCAGTGATATTATGAAATAGCTCTGTAAGAATTGAAGGTTTCAATTTTAATGAAAACACCGGCAATCAAATGCAAAGGTCAACACATTTTAAATTTTCATAAAATGAAACCCACAATGTGCATAAGAAAAGTCTTAAAATACTGGTTCCTTGTCAATGTTCTTAGATTTTTCTTCCTGCCAGCATCGATAGCAGTGGGGCACCAACTTTGTTTCTATGATTGCAAAAGAAAAGAAAAAATGCTTCTGCCAAAAAAAGTGTATAACAAATTGGTCTTAGAAAATACAAGTTATCTGGGTGTTATAACTGCCATGTTTTTCTTTGAGATAATGCTACTTATTATGCACCTTGAGCTATTCTATTTTTTGAGATAAAACTGCTTATTTTTTAAATTAAAAAGGGTTACTTACATGACAGAGGGAAAAAAATTCTGACATCAATACAAATAACTATGAACTGTTAAATTTTTACCTATTTGGCAAAAGAAGTAGACTACATTCATAAAACAGGAAAGAAACCTAAACAGGAAAATCACTGCCATTTACTCAGTATTTGCATACTTGAAGGGAGAATAATGTATCACAATAGGTAAATATGATACCATGTTTTTTCCAACTGCATTATGCAAAAGTGTAACCATTACAATTTGCATAATCAGAATTAAGTATGCCATCAAAGCAAGAAGTCCTACAACAGATCATGATATCTACTTACATAGCCTATAGTATCTGTCATTAGAATGAGACTTATAATAATATCCTTTTTAGGACTGTAGCATTTAATTAAAAGTACCAGTAAAAAGACAGGAGACAGGAGAAGCATTTTTTTAAGCAACTGAAATAGCTGCAGTTGTTTGTTTTTATTCCACTCTCTCATTTAAAAAAAAACCCGAAGTAGTTTAAGGAAATAGCCCTTTGCCTAAAAAGATGACAACACTGATGTTATTTCTTAAAGTAAGTACTGTTAGATAATACTCCCTTTTTTTCAAAACATTTCGATTTTGCCGACAGTGTACATTTGTACCCATATATTCCGTGGTCATAGTGAGGGAATTTTTCCATATCTTCTGGTTGATTGAATTCTATCATTTCATTTTGACTTTATTGTTTTTTAGCCTTGTGGGGAACCTACACGGATTTAGTAGCAAAATAATATTGAATTATCTTCCTTTCTACTTAGATTCACATATTTTGAGTACGACACTTTAAATTTACCTTTAAAGTTAAATTCTAAAAAAAATTAACTGTATATATATTTTCAAGTGTAAAATATGATGCTTTGATATACATAGTAAAATAATTACAAGAGTCAAGTAAATTAAGTTATCCTTTACCTTACGTTGTTACCTTTTATTTTTCTGATAAGAACTCCTAAAATCAACTCAGCAAATTGCATGGATACAATATTCTTAACTACAGTCTTCATCCTGCACATTAGATCTCTAGATTTTCTCATCCTACATAACTGCAACTTTGATCTCTTTGACCAACATCTGTCTATTTCCCCCACCCCTGGTAAACACTATATATTCCCTGTTTCTATGTAGTCAGCTTTTTTAGATTTCATATATTACTGAAATGCAGTATTTGTTTTGTTTGTTTCTGGCTCATTTCGCTTAGCATAATGTCCTCTAGGTTCATCTATGTTTTCACAAATGCAGGAGTTTCTTCTTTATTAAGGCTGAATAATTTCCAGACATAAAAATGGTCTCATGTAAATGAAAAGGTGCTCAGCATCACTAATCATCAGAGAAATGCAAGTCAAAACCACAATGAGATACCACCTCACACCTGTTAGGATGGCTATTATCAAAAGGACAAGAGGCCGGGCACAGTGGCTCACGTCAGTAATTCTAGCACTTTGGGAGGTCGAGGCAGGTGGATCATGAGGTCAGGAGTTCAAGACCAGCCTGACCAATATGGTGAAACCCCATCTCTACTAAAAAATACAAAAATTAGCCGGGCATGGTGGTGCGTGCCTGTAGTAGCAGCTACGCAGGAGGCTGAGGCTGGAGGTGGCAGTGAGCTGAGATGGTACCACTGCACTCCAGCCTGGGTGATAGAGTGAGACTCTGTCAAAAAAAAAAAAAAAAAAGGGCAAGCAATAATAAGTGTTGGAGAGGATGTGGAAAAAACTGAACCCTCGTTGGTGGGAATGTAAATGGTGCAGCCAGTATGGAAAAACAGCATGGAGGTTCCTCCAAATATTAAAAATAAAAATAAAAATGGGACCTAGCAATCCCATTTCTGGATATATACCCAGAGGAAATGAAACCAGTACCTCGTAGAGTTATCTGTGCTTCCATTCTTTTTGCAGGAGCCAAGATATGGAAACAACATAAGTGTCCCTTTGGATGAATGGGTAAAGAAATTGTGGGGGGTGTGTGTGTGTGTGTGTGTATATATATAATATGTTTAATATATACACCCAAATATAATTATGTAATTATATATGTGTGATACATATGTATTAAATTTAACATACATACATATATATATATATATATATTTTTTTTTTTTTTTTAATAAGATCTTTCTCTGTCACCCAGGCTGGAGTGCAATGACATGATCTGGGCTCACTGCAGCCTCCACTTCCTGGGCTCAAGTGATCCTCCCACCTCAGCCTACTTAGGAGCTGGGACTACAGGCACACGCCACCACTTCCAGCTAATTTTTTGTTTTTATTTTATGTAGAGTCAAGGGTCTCACCATGTTGCCCAGGCTGGTCTCAAACTCCTGGCCTCAAGTGATCCTCCTGCCTCGTCCTCATAAGGTGCTGGGATTACAGGTGTTAGCCACTGCATCCAGCCTAATTTTAATATTAAAAACTTCACTTTTTCCCACCCCTTTCTTCCTAAGCCATGTGATAGCTCAAGTTTGTTTTTATAACCAGTAAGGAAAAATGCATTTTGCACACTTCAATAATGATTGGAATTTCCCAGCAAGGTGTCTTATCCTATAGTGTCACCTTTCATACCTAGCACAACACTGGAGGAATTCCAGGTATTATTTGTTTCTCAGACCCCATATCAAAATGTTCTGCCTGCTTGAATAAAACTATTCCGTGATTATTAACCCACCTGTTGTAGTCATTGTAGATATAGTGCCTATGAATAGAAAGACATTATTCATTTGTTTTACTTTATTATAATCTTATACATACACCATCAGACTGCATAGACTTTTTATTTTTTATTTTTATTTATTTTTTAATTTTATTATTACTATAAGTTTTAGGGTACATGTGCACAATGTGCAGGTTTGTTACATATGCATCCATGTGCCATGTTGGTGTGCTGCACCCATTAACTCGTCATTTAGCATTAGGTATATCTCCTAATGCTGTCCCTTCCCCCCTCCCCCCACCCCACAACAGTCCCCGGAGTGTGATGTTCCCCTTCCTGTGTCCATGTGTTCTCATTGTTCAATTCTCACCTATGAGTGAGAACATGCGGTGTTTGGTTTCTTGTTCTTGCGATAATTTACTGAGAATGATGGTTTCCAGTTTCATCCATGTCCCTGCAAAGGACATGAACTCATCATTTTTTATGGCTGCATAGTATTCCATGGTGAATTTTTAAAGACATTCAAAATGCTAATGATAGTTTTTCTAACAGAATTTTGAGTATATTAAATAGCTTGTAGTTTGCATACCACCAAAAAGCAAAGGAAAAAAAGTATCATACTGGGAAAAGTGTTTTCATTTCTTTATTAATAGTATCAGATGGGAAAATTGTAGCTAAACATTTCATTGTCCCCAGTCTGCAAAAGAAGCACAATTCTATTGCTTTGTCTTGCTTACAGTCATTAAATCATTACTTTTACATATATTGCTGTTACTTCTGCTTTCTTTAAAGATATGGTAAAGGATGTTTTATGAAGTCACAAAATACGTATATTTTTATTTTGACCTAAATTTGTACAGTCCCATTGTAAGTGTTGTTTCTAATTATAGATGTAAAATGAAATTTCATTTGTAATTGGAAAAAATCCAATAAAAAGGATATTCATCTAGAAAATAGCTAAGATCTTCAATAAAAATTTGATATGAAAAGCACAATGTGCAGAAGTTTTGGAAACCCTATAGAGGATTACAACAGGTAAACGTTAAAGAGAATACATTGCTCTCTTATAGTGATGTTGCTAAGAAGTATGTGCTTTGTTGTAAAATTGCTTGAAAGCCCATTGAAAGACGTATCAGTTTATTTACAATCTTTGAAGTAAAAGTTACCAAAGTTTGCAAAAAATAAAAAAATAAAAAATAAATAATATCGGTTAGTTCTAAGGTATATAAATGTCACCAAAGCCAGGAAAAGACAGCTTTTAGGCCCAGAAAAAAAAACATCCATAATAAAACTTTCACACTCTAAAAGTAAAGTTTAAAAGATTTACTATGATATACCACAGCAAATTCACTTTCTTGAATCTCCCAGTTCCAAATAATAAAATTTGTTCTAAATTAATCTTAAAGCATCAGAATACATCTGATATTTCTTGATATATAAATGCATAAAGTTTCAACATAGCTTTTTCTACCTGGAATTCAAAAGCCTTATTCTGAATAAGTTTTTCTGCATTTCTTTGCACCCCCCCCCTAAAAAAATCCATTAGATATAAAAAAGGCATAACAGTAATTATCTTTAGGGATAATTTTTTGTTACCGTATGCATCAGAATCTGATATCTGTGACTGTAGACTCAAGAACACTTGCCTTTTCTTTGAGGTGGGTGTGGATTTGAAAATTTAGCATTAGCATTTTGTTTCCACGTCAACTCCTTAAGGAAAATTATTTAAGACAATACAAAATTTTTTGCTGGTAGAGATTATAATCACAAATGCACTTTTCACAACCTCATATGATATAAAAATTAAATGAAGAAAAAATGTTTTAATGTTGTCCTACATATCTATTTACCTTCCCCTCCTTTAGATGCTTCTCTCCTTTAAACTAGTTGTTCAAAATTTGTTTTTGTTATTGATAGACATTTTTCTTTAAGCATCACAAGTTGTTATTTAATGTCTTATAACACATTTTAAACTCTTGGGTAATGTAGAAAGCCTTTATCAAGTTTCTTTTCTAAATAAGTTAAAAAATTAAGGAAAAATTTTTGCACACTAGCTTCTGTTGTGCCTCTACTATCTAGGTACTTCTGGTGCTGGGGAAAATAATCTCTGGCCCTGCACCTTCATGCCATGGTAGTTGAGTGGCACAGTGGACAAGTGCATTCATGGGCACCTTCTTACACTGGATCAGCTAGCAATAATTTATTCACCAGAGTGATTGAGAAACAAACGTATTCCACTAAAGCCAAACTAAATCACTTTATGTGTTACCTCCCCTTAGCTGAAACTTAAAATTACCTGGAGCCATTTTAATTTGAGGGGAAGGGTGAAAAATGGGAATTCAAAGTAACAATGGTCTTAAACAATTGGGGTTACATTATTGTCTTTTTTATTATTTCATTTTCTAGGTACTATATCATAGGCATTATATCTACAATGACAACTACAGGTGGCAAAATGGTAACAGAATAGTTTTATTCAAGCAGGCAAAACATCTTGATGTGGGGTTTAAGAAACAAATTATAATCATTTTAAAAAGCTAAAAGTTGCCAACACCTTCTGTTAACTCCAAGTTTTGCTCTATATAATAGACTTTTATATAGGCTTGCACTGCTCCAGATTTGGAAAATTCTTTGGTTGTATTGAAGATTTGCCCCAGCCTCGTTTTCAGTTTGTGCTCTTCTGCTCATCCTCATCTTACATTTTCAATACTGATGGGCGAGTACTAGAACAATATCCTCTACCTAGGCTCTACTTGGTTGTTGTTAGAATTATACGTTTGTTATTACATATCAAGCTGTTTTACCTTACTTTGTAGGTAACTACCTTTTAACTTTGGAATAAACTGCCCAATAAATGGGGCCCGTGGAGGCAGCCTTTTCTAGGTAGAGGGAAGCAAAGTACTACCAATAGTGAAAATATGTGAGCTTCAAACAATTGCATGATTGGATAACTAAGATATCATAGGTCTTGAAAAACTTATAATTTAGTTTAAACTTTTATTTTGCATTAACATTGTGTCCACAATTTTTTTTTTTTGAGGCGGAGTCTTGCTCTGTCGCCCAGGCAGTAGTGCAGTGGTGCGATCTTGACCTCACGGGTTCAAGCGATTCTCCTGCCTCAGCCTCCCGAGTAGCTGGGATTACAGGCACGTGCCACCACGCCTGGCTAATTTTTGTATTTTTAGTAGAGACTGGGGTTTTGCCATGTTGGCCAGGCTAGTCTTGAACTCCTGACCTCAAGTGATCCACCCACCTCAGCCTCCCAAAGTACCGGGATTACAGGCATGAGCCACCATGCCCGGCCCACAATTTTTTTTTTCCTAAATCAACCATAAAGTGTAAATATATGTTCTTGTTTTCCCCATACAAGCTCCATAGCTCCCAATCAAATTTAATAATGAGTGCAACTACATTGTAAGAGCAATAAGATTTGGGGTGCATTTGATTAAAAAAATAAAAACAGATACATTACAAGGGATCCAAAACATTTTCCCTTCAAAGGAAAGTACTACATTCCTAAGGCTTCATAATAAAATATTCATTCTCTATTCTATCCACCTTCCCCAAATCACCACTTTCTTTAATGGCGTTGGAGGCCAGGTTTTAACTCATAAATTTCTAGCCAGATTTGAAATAACTTGAATCAAACATTCATTCATGGGCTTAATGTAAAGGTGTTCAATCAGAGTTTCAGAACTGAAATCCAGATTCAACATTTTAGAACTAGAAATGTTTGATTTTCATTTTCTAGCATATATGTTCTAGGGTATATTTTAAGCATGGATGTTCTCCTGATTGTGACGTTTAAGGATAAATTATGGAATAACCACACTGCCGTAAGAAATACATCCCATAAAATCTTTATGGCATCTATTTTTGTGTATTTCAAAGACTACAGTTGTTTCAAAGTGTACCATTAAGGATTCCTAGGCCTAAAATTTTCTAAGATGGTCTGATTAGATTAGCATAAAAACACATGAAACATTCAATGAATCAGAATGCTTATATTGAATTATAGCAATTATGTTACTTCTGATCTAGTAACTTTCAGTGCATTATTTTACATTTGGCTATAACAAAATGAAAGAATATTTTCTGAGAAATTTTAGAGAAGACATTACAATTTAAAACATTTTAAATGACCTTTGGGTGTCTGCTTTTTCTGATTACAAAAGCGATACACAGTGATTCTGAAAATTTAACTTAAAACACAGGAGTAATATATAAGGCAAAAAAAAAAATAGAGAGAGAAAGTTCTCTGTCATTTCCACCCTAAATAATCACTCAAAACAGTATTTCAAACTCAGGCTACCAGAAGTTAGTTGCAAGAAGCTTAGGCAGGGAAGTGTTTTAATTAAGGCTTTCTTGATGAGACTATCTTTAAAACAACCGTGGCATGGGGACACAAATGCTTCTTGAACAAAAAATTATTTGTTATTCAGCTAACACATTAAAATATATTCTATTATTTGAGGACTTATTACCTATGACAATGCTCTTCATATTGAATATATCAATATTGAGAATTTACTTAGCATAACATTCTCTTTAAGCCTTAAAATTTTGCATAAAACACCTAGAATACACTTTTGATTCAGTATGATTTTTAACATGATGTAGGGATTTTGCAAAGAAAATTTCCATCATAAATAACGGTAGAATTTAGCAAAATGTCTAGATCTTGGGAATCATGGGGATCTATTAGTAGTTGAATTGAAGCTGCCTTCACCTTTTTCTGGCTCCATTTCTTTATTTTCTAAATGATAATATTGTTATCTGTCATGACAGTTTATAAGAGTGTTGTAAGTAGCAAATAAGTAATAGATAGGGGAGTGTTCTGAAATTATTTTAAGAAAAAAATCATGAAAAACTATAGCCCTCCTTTTCATTTTAATTGCAATCTTGGTTGATAATGTTAGTTTAGTTACCTGGTGCAAGCGTTCTAATTGCCAATTTCATTATGCAAATCTAAAAACTTAAAGCAAATGTCTTTGGAGTATAATTACCCAGGAGACAAGAACTGGTATTTTTTCTCAACATGCAAACCAATATAAGATATAAAATAAACACAAGATCACAGGCAGCCAGCAGGCTTTGGGTTGAGTTTATGCCTTGCCACTTAGTAAATACGATCTTGGGCAACTAGGTGTCTTGATTGCTTCATATTAAAAATAGGGATAATAACACTCTTCCAAACTATCTCAAAGAAGTGCTAGAAGGTGTAAATGAAGTAATGTATGTGAAAGCTCACTGTAATCTCTAAAGCACAATCCCAATATAAGGTATTATAAATTAGATGCTGTAACCTGACTAGAATGTGAAGCAGCCCTGGAAGTTAGAGAAGAGGAGATGGAGCATTCTGAATAAAAGCAGTAAACAAATTTACTCAGTGTACAAACGCTCCCTTTTATCCACAAAAACAATCAAACTTGAAGAAACAGAGTAGAACCGTGGCTAGCAGAGGCTAGGGGAGTGGGGAGATGATGGAGAAATACGTTTTTTTCCCTTACATTGAGATATATTGCACAGCATGGTGAATATAGTAAATGTTAACATATTGTATATATCAAAATTGCTGAAAATAAATTTCAAATGATCTCACCACAAAAAAATAACTATTTGAGGTGATGGACATATTAATTCGCTTGATGTAATTATTCCACATGTATTCAGAAATCATAACACCAGTCTCTACACAGCAAGAATGAAGTACTGGTGCATGTAACAATATGGATGTTGGGCAGAAGAAAAGAAGAAGCCAGGCAAAAAAAGACTATATACTGTATCATCCCATTTTTGTAAGATCCAATAGAAAGCAAAACTAAGAGATAGAGAAAGGTAGCAGAATAGCAGTTACCCTAGGAATGAGGGTTGGTTGGAGGGGATTAAGTGGCAGGTTGAAGTTGAGCAAGAACCATGAGAGGAAACCTTGTAACAGAAATTTCCAAGGTCTTCATGGAAGTTGTGATTGAATAGTGTATACATATGATTATTACATTGTACCTTTAAAGATTAATACACTCTACTGTTTTTATACCTGAATAAAAAGGTAAAAGCAATAATAAATTTAAATAAATAAAAAATAAAAATTTTAAAAAGCTAAGCATAACTTATAATAAAAAATTATAACACCATTTTGTACTCCATAAGTATATACAAGTATAATTTGTCAATTTAAAATTTAAAAATAAAAGTTAAAAAATAAAAAATAAAAATGAATTCATTCAAGAGAGAAAATCTCAAATGGAAGTATCCCTTGATTTGGCAGTTTACTGGAACAAAAAAAATAGAGACAATCCTAAAAGAAATAATTGCTGCTGGCAATTCCCAGACTCACCCATAATCATTGGAGAGGTATGGACATTAAGAAATAACAGGATTTCTTTTTTTTTTTTCAGATTTGTAGTGGGAAATGAACTCCAGAGTTATTTTCTGGCTCAATAATGTTGTGGTTCCTATGGTTCTGTTTGTGTAAAAAATACCACATAGCAACTGCCTAGTGATATTTCTACTAGGATGTCTCATCAACTTCTCAAAATTTAAGGTCTGAAACAGAACTCTTCATTTCTCTTCTAAACACATTCCTTGTACTGTATCTCCCATATCTGCAACAGCTCTACCTCCATGCATTTTCTCAGGCAAATTCTTCTTTCTTTTCTTCTTTCCTTCAACACCAACTTCTACCTTCTACTTCTAAGATACAGCCTAAATGTGACTACTTCTCTTTGTACCTACTCACTACCCAAACCTTAGCCCAGACCACAGCATCTTCCTTAAACGGCTGACCAGTTCTACTATGCATCCCCTTAATTCTGTTCTTCACAAAGCAGGCAGAATTATGCACACTTAAAAATTGCTTTTAGTAAACTGAACAGACAAAAGAAAAAGAAATCCATGAAAATTATAATCATTCTATGATTATATTATACACTGAATGATTGTGTTCTCCCCAAATTCATATATTAAAATCCTAACCTGCAGAGTTATGGTATTAGAAGGTAGGACCTTTGAGAGAAAATTAGGCAATGATGGTGGAACCCTCATGAATGGGATTAGTGCCCTTGTAAAAGGCACCCCATAGAGCTTGCTCACTTTTTCTGCCATGTAAGTATGCAAGGAGAAGCCCACTTTCAGCAACCTGGAAGAGCGCTCTCACCAGAACTGACCATGTTGGTATCCAGATCTCAGACTTCCCAGACTCTTGAACTTTGAGATATAAATGTTTGTTTTTTAAGATATTCAGTTTATGATATTTTGTTATCAAAGCCCAAGTTGACAAAGACAAATAATTATCTATATACCTACCACCCAGGTTAAGAAAAAGAACATTGCCTCTTATGTTTTTACTCTGATCCCACGATTTTCCTCCTGACTCTGAGGTAACTCACTAACTTGATATTTGTGCTTATTGTTTCCTTTCATTCATTATAGTTTCACTATATGTTTGTTGCTTAGGTTGCCTATTTTCTACTTTTTTCACGTTGAATCATATACTATACATTCTTCTGTAACTTCCATTTTTTGCTCTCCTGAAATTCATCCATGTTGTTGTGTATAATTATAAATCATTCATTTTCACTGCAGCAAAATATCCATATACAGTGTGAATACATCACAAAGCATCTGTACATTGATGGATGTTTGGATTACAGATTTTTTTTTTCTATTTTTTTTTTTTTTTTTTGAGACGGAGTCTCGCTCTGTTGCCCAGGCTGGAGTGCAGTGGCGCAGATCTCGGCTCACTGCAAGCTCTGCCTCCCGGGTTCACGCCGTTCTCCTGCCTCAGCCTCTCCAAGTAGCTGGGACTACAGGTGCCCGCCACCATGCCCAGCTAATTTTTTGTATTTTTAGTAGAGACGGGGTTTCACCGTGGTCTCGATCTCCTGACCTCGTGATCCGCCCGCCTCGGCCTCCCAAAGTGCTGGGATTACAAGTGTGAGCCACCGCGCCCGGCCTTTTTTTCTATTTTAAGCAGCCCTGCTTTGTGCATTTTGTGCAAGAGGTTTTATAGAACGAGTTTTTTAACTGCACCATGGACTTTTTTGGAAATCTGGTAAAGCTTATTGGCTTCCTTTTCAGATTAAGTTTTTAAATGCACAAAATAAAATAATAGGATTATAAATGACACCAATTATACTGAAATGTGGTTATAAAAATGTTAATAAATTTTTACATAGTATTAAATATCTTTCTTTATTAATCCATTAAATAACGAGATCTAGGGGTAGGTCGAATAACTTCCCTGGTTGTGAACTAGTGATTAACGTAAAGGATATTTACACTCAGTTATCTTCAATAGTTGTAATGTGATACAAAAATACTTTTGTTTCTTTGGTGACAAAGTCATTGGTACTGCTAAGACTGCTGTGGTTTGTTGCCTACATTCACAAACAAAGGAAGTAAATAAAGGAAATGCTAGATTTCATTTAAGGACTACTAGAAATAAAGAAGTAATTGTTTTCCATTCAACTTTACATGGCCTTTACATTCTAACCATGGATTTTAAGATCAGAAACCTTTATTCTATGTTATATTCCTACTTGGCTTAGACAATGGAAGTGAAAAAAAAGGGAAAAAAATGGGGTATATTCCTAGGACAGGAATTGTGCTATAGTAGTAAGGGCATCTTATATAGATTTTCAATGCTCTTGTGCCTACTTATACATCTTTCTCAGCCCATTCATTCTTTTATAAGAAAACACCTTAGATTGGGTAATTTACAAAAGGCATAAATTTATTGTTCACAGTTCTGGATGCTGGGCAGTCCAAGATCAAGGCACCAACAGATTAAGTGTTGGCACCTCGATCTTGTTGCCAAGATCAAGCCCTTGGTGAGGGTTCACTCTGTGCTTCGAAGATGGTGCTTTCTAGCTGTGTCCTCACATGGTAGAAGGGCAAAGGGGCTAATAAGCTCCCTCAGGTTTCTTTTCTAAAGGCACTAATTCCATTCATGAGGATGGAGCCCTCCTGATTTAATCGCCTTCTTAAGGTCCCATTTTGTAATACCACATTGGAGATTAGGTTTCAACATAATGAATTTTGGCAGGAAACAAACATTCAGACCATAGCAACACCACCAGCAGTATTTGAGTTCCCACTGACCCATATCTTAGTCAGCATTTGGTATTAACAGATTTCTTAATTTTGCCAATCTGGATAGTATGAGATGTTATTTCATTACATTTTTATTTAGCAATATTCTCTAATTAATGCTGAGACTAAGCATATTTTCATACGTTTATTGGCTATTTGGATTTCCTCTTCCATAAGGTGCTTGTTAAGGTCTTTTGTTCATAATTTTTTTCTCCCACGTTTGTCTTTTGCTTAATTCAAAGGAGTTCTATATATATGTGTATGTGTGTGTATATATATATATATATGACATTAATTCCTTCAGATATATTGTAAATCCTTTACTCTCTTTTTTGTCTTGTCTTTTTTTCTTTCTTTATGTTGCATTTTGAATGGATGTTCCTAATTTTAATGTGGTTGAATTTATTAGATTTTTAATTTATGATTTACAAATCTTGTGTCACATTTAAGAAATCATTACTTCCCACATGGTAATAAAGATATTCTTCTATATTGTGTTAAAATGCTTTCTAGTTTAGAATTATGAATATTTTGTAGTTTAGAACTAATTTTAATATATCACGTGAAGTAGAGGTCCAATTCATTTTTCCCCACATGCTTAACCAATAGTCTCAACTACATTTTGTGAAATCTTTTTATTTCCTACTGACAGGATTTTCATAAAATATATTCAGTCATAGATACATCTGTTTCTAAAATCTCTGCTCGATTATTTTAGTTAACTTATCTATTCCTGCACTAAGACTAAAAGCCTTATTTTACCTTTATGATGATTATAGATTGTTCCTCTTTGGCACTACCTTGGCTATTGATTAAACAACTAAGGCTCTTTCCATGGCTTGCCTCTGGGATCCTCAAAACATGGCTAGAAAATGAGAAGAAAGTACAGAGGGTGCAGAAAAGACATATCGACTCCTAACTAATATGGAATAAAAGTGACATATCATTTAATCTTGCATTCCATTGTTGAGAATAGTCACATGGGCCCACCTAGGTCCATCTGGTTGGAAAAGGTAGCTTCTTATTGCTCAAAGAAAAAGAAATTATTTCAGTGACTATCTGGGCTATTGCCTAGGAAAATTTTACATCTGACTAATTAAATATTCTGTAAATGTTTGTTAGAGCTTTCTGGTCAAAACTTTTAGGATTGAAAACTTTTAATAGAAACATTATAAATTATTGGTCCAATATTTTAATAATATTATTTCAGTTACTTCTTCATTCAGGATTGGCAAATTATGCACTCTAGGAACTTTTATATTTCCTCTGAGTTTTTATTTGCATGAAGTTTATAATAGTTCCATTTAATCCTTATAATATCTGTAACATCTATACTTATGTCTTCATTCTCATTCCTAATCTTATTTATTAGTATCTTGTCTCTTTTTTTTTTCCATATTGCTCTGCTAGGATCTTTGTCAGTTTTATTTACTTTTTTCAGGGAACCGAATTTAGAAAGTTAGAATTGTTACATTTTTGTCTTGAAGTTAACATTTTATCATCATGTGATGATCCTTTTTAACTAATACATTTTTGCATTACAATTTATTTTATCTGATATTAATATGGTCATCCCAGCTTTCTTTCATTTGCCTGGTAAATGCTTTACATATTTTTTTTACTTTCAAACTTTTTGTATCCTTATGTTTTTAGTATATCTCTTCTAGACAATATATAGCTGGATTTTGTTTTACTACATGCTTTTCCAATTTTTTCTCTTTAACTGGAAAATTTAGTCTCTTTTTACTTATTGTGATTAGTAATATGGTATTTCTAGCACCCTGTTGGTGCTTACCATTTATTCCCTCTTTGTATGTTTTTTTTTTCACTTTATTTTGACTTATTTTGGATCAATTTTTTTTAAAAAAATCCAACTTTCTCCTGCTAAATTTTGTGATGTTTTCACTGTTTCTTTTCCTTTAGTGGTTATGCTATAATTTTAACATGTATACATAACGTATCAAGCTCTAAGTTTAAATGATGTTTTTATCTTCGAAATTACATCCTAAATAATATCCTAAATATTTTAGGATATTTTAATGCTAAGCACCCTTTCACCTGACCTACATGCCTTCATTATAATATGTTGTAGTTCTATTTTGTTTTTTGATCACACAAGACATTATTTTTATGGTTCATTGCAGATTGTGATCTTGCTACTCCACCCTTAAGAGCTGGAGTTTATTTAGCCTCCATTTGATTAGGGGCTAGTATTAGTGGCTTCCTTAACCAATATGTGGTAGGAGTAACATTTAGTGACAAATCAGCTTACTTTTGAAAAAGCCTTGAGGTTTTCTTTTGGCATCTTGACACACTTATTCTGCTCTTCCCTGTTGGTCACTCCCTCTCATAATCCAGTTGCTGTGTTGTAAAAAGTACACAGCACGTGAAGCTACAGGCATGCTCTCTGAAATACAGTTCCACATGAGTCCAACCTTTGAGTCATACCAGTTCTGGCAAGAGACATGTGAATAAAGAGGCCTCCAGATGATTTTTGACCCTGATTGTTCAACTAACCCTGGCCATTCAGGTCTTTCTAGTTGAGGCTACAGACACCTTAGAAGAAAGAAAAGCCATCCTTGCAGTACCCTGTCTGAATTCTTGTTCCACAGAATGCAAGAGCATAATAAAAGGGTCACTTTTTTCTGTCACCATGTTTGGGGTGATTTTATGCAAAACTGATAACCAGAACATCTTTTCAGATTTATTTACATATTCAACAATTTCTGTTACTCTGTCATTTTAATTCTCTCACCTGTCATCCATAATCCCTTTCCTTTTACCTGAAGTATATTTGGCAGAATTTCCTTTACTTAGGTTCAGTCAGTAACAAATGTTCTCAATTTTAATTTTCCGGAAGTAACTTTATTTCATTTTTTTCAAAATACATTTTTGTGAGTTATAGAATCTTAGGTTACCGGTGTCTTTTAGTACACTGGATTACTATTTCACTGTACTCTGGCTTCCTTTTTTGCTCTTGAGAAGTAAAAAATTTTTACACATATAATCTCACTCTCTTCCTCCATGTTGCATATTCTCTATTGTCTTTTTGTGCTGCAAATCTGAATAATCTCTTGGGATCCATTTTCCAGTTTTCCACTTCTTTCCTCAGCTGAATCAAATCTGACATTTATCCTACCTATTGAGTTATTATTTTATATTACTATATTTAATTATAGTGATTCTATTTAAATTTTATTCCAATCTACTGGGTTAATTTTTGTAGTCTTTTCCTCCATTATCACATTTAATTTTTAAAAAAGTCTTTGAAATTATCACATATACAACTTTTATATTTTGAACCTAAGGTTTCCAGTATCTGTTACCATAAGTCTGATTTGCTGATTGCTATTTCTGCTAACTCTTTCTCATGGTTGTATTAGTCTGTTTTCACGCTGCTGATAAAGAAATACCCGAGACTGGGCAATTTACAAAAGAAAGAGCTGTAATTGGACTTACAGTTCTACGTGGCTGGAGAAGCCTCACAATCATGGCAGAAGGCAAGGAGGAATAAGTCATGTCTTACACAGATGGCAGCAGGTAAAGAGAGAGGGGTGCTTGTGCAGGGAAACTCCCCTTTTTATAACCATCAGATCTCATGAGACTTATTCACTATCATGAGAACAGCACAGGAAAGACCTGCACACATTATTCAGTTACCTCCCACCAGGTCCTTCCCACAACACATGGGAATTCTATATGAGATGTGGGTGAGGACATAGCCAAAGCATATCAATGGTAAAGAGTTGTTGTTTTATATTTTTGTTTTGTTTTGCATGCTTTGTGGTATTAGTGATTTTTCCTTAGAAAAGTATCCATTGTTATTTCTTGGGGCATGAATGAACATGAATTCTTCTGAAGAAAATTTTTATGGTTGCTTCTGATGGAGTTATCTGTGGGTACTATGAGTTCTAGAGAACTAGGTCATTGTTATGAATTCTAAGATAAATTGTTTCCTTCTTCACTCAATACACTTCTCCCTGAAGACCAATGAGTAAACGGGTTTATTTATTTATTTTCAGTCTTTCCTCTTACTCCCTCTCTTCTCTAGATTAGATTATGTGTAGTGATCTATCAAGCTTCCTAACACTTTTAAAACTTATCTTCAACCCGCTGTTAAGCCTCTCTAGTGACATTTTATTTCAGGTATTGTATTTTTAGGCTCTAGATATTTCACATAATTCTTTTTAATAGTTTCTATTCTTTATTGAGATTTCCTATATTTCATACACCATGAGCATATTTTCCTTTATGACTTCAAGTACAATTACAAAACCTGTTTTTAAAATCTTTGTCTGATATTTACATTTCTGGTTATCTTGGTGTTGGCCTTTGTATTACCTTTTCTCCTGAAAATGGGCCCATGTTTTCCTGTTTCTTCATATTTCCATTAATTTTTTTATTGTATGCTGTACTTTCTGGGTGATGGAAGATTCTGGATTCTGCTATTTTCTTCCTCTGAAGTGTATTAATTTTTTTTTTAGGTAAACAGTTGATTTTTTCTTAACAAAAACCACAGACTCAGAAATATTAGATCAGTTTTTCTAGCCTTTAGCTTGGTCGCTTGAACCATATCCTATGCAGGCATGGTTCAAAAATCAACCAGAGATTTGAGTAGAGCTTGTATGCAGAATTGGGACTCCCTGTCTATGGCTTTGTCCCTTGGAGATTTCTCCCCTCACTTTTTAGCTACTATGATTGCCTCAGACTTTGTTCTCTGGTTATTCAATCCAATAAAACTGTCTGGTTTCTATCTGCATGTAGCCCCCCAGTAATACAGCTGGGCTTTGTCTCAGGATAAGAGCCAAGCAAAATTAAGAACTCATTTATTACCATTTCTTCTATGCAGTTACTAGATACCTCTGTTGTCTTCCTTCTTTGTTCCCTTGCCAATGGCTACAAGTGTTTTTTTTAATATATTTTGCAGAGTATATAGCTTTTATCTGCAAAACAGTTGATCTAACGTAATCTATGAAGCCATTCAGAAGTACGACCTACAGCCTAAATTTGCAAATGTTCGTATGGTTTATTTCTAGGTCATGCTGTCAGGGTGTCTTCATTCCTCTGGGGTTCAAGCTTTATGTGGGTATCTTACATTAGTCTCTTGGATGGGCCATAAGACTTATGGCCTGTCTCTTAGTTCCTGTGAGGTTATGAAAACTGAAGTTAAAATTCACCATATTTGAAAGGTCCCCTCAGGTATAAGCTTTAGTCAGTGCTTCACTCCCCTTTTTTTTTTTTTTTTTTTTTTAAAAAAAAAAAGAGTCCCACTCTGTCGACCAGGCTGAAGGGCAGAGACACGATCTCAGCTCACTGCAACCTCTGCCTCCCAGGCTCAAGCAATTCACTGCCTCAGCCTCCCAAGTAGCTGGGATTACAGGTGCCCACCACCACGCCCAGCTAATTTTTGTATTTTTAGTAGAGACGGGGTTTCACCATCTTGGCCAAGCTGGTCTTGCACTCCTGACCTCATGATCCACCCACCTCGGCCTCCCAAAGTGCTGGGATTACAGGCGTGAGCCACTGTGCCTGGTCACTTCACTCACTTTTTTAGTTTCCTACTTTCCTTAACTTTTGAGTTTTTTAAACTGTGTATTCCATGTTTCTTACCAACACACACAGGAAAAAAATAATCCAGCATTTTTAGTTAGTATGAATTTAAGGGCCAGTCAGTTCATCTAGTCTATCAATCTGTTGGAAGAGGAAATCTCACAAGGTTTTTTTCGTAAAAAAAAAAAAAAAAAGTTAATCAAATCATATGAACTGATCACTGAACTGCTTAAAACCCTTCAATAACTTCTGATAACATTTAGGATAAAAATAAATTATTTTCAATGTCTTGTAAGAACTTGTGTAATGTAGCTTTAGTCTTCCTCTGTAACATCATCCTGTGTCACTTTCCTTCTCTACTCCAGCCATATAGAACTGCTTTCAGATCTTTGAATATGATATGATCTCTCCTATCTCAAGTCCTTTCTATGTGTTATTTTTTCTGCTTGGAGTTCCTCCTTTTTCACCATTGTCTAACCAAATTCTAGTCATTCTTTGGTTCTCTGCTTCTTTGTAACCTCTTCCAGGCATTTTCCCTTGGCATCTTAAACCAGTAATGGACCCCTATATCTTTTATATTGACCTCTTCTTCCACTTTTATGACACATATCACTTTATGCAGATTACGCTTAACCTACTATACTCCATGGTGATAGCAACCATGTCTTTCCTTCATCACCATTTCCCAAAGACTGATACAATGCCTGTTATAGAGAAGGTGCTCAAAATATAGTTGCTGATTATTTTGTTTGAATTAGTCACATAAGAATATTATAAGCTTTGGGGCACATAGATTTTTATAAAGCTTTTGGTATAAGAACTAGACCTTGAACATTGGTGACATTACCAGGATAATGCTCTGCTGAAAACCCCAACTAGGTGGCAGTTTTCCCCAGTCTTTTTGATTATGCACATCCCCTTATATTACCCCTACCAAAAGGGATTCTATCATGTCATTCACTTATTCAAGAACACACTATGTTCTTACCCCTTCTCGTGTACTGTAGCTTAAACTTTATATTTTGACATTATATCCTGTCTACAACCTACTTACTAACCTATCCAAGTCTGTCTTCCACTACCTCCCAATACAAACATTCCAAACAATATCAGACTATTCTCCCAATTGTCTTTTATTTTTGCATATCATGTGCTATTCTTCAGCTTAAATCATGCTGCTCATCTGTAGCACTTTTCTCCCTTGATTCCCTCATTCCCAATCCATTCCATCCTTGATGGACCAGCATAAGACCTAAGTACAAAGACAATGTGGTGTTGTACTTAATAGCATTTTCTTTGTCACTTGCCAGCTGTGTATAACTTTGGACAAATTACTTAGATTTCAGTGCCTCCATTTCTTTATTTGCAAAATTGAGATAATAAGAGTAACTTATTCTATAATGCCTTTGAGATGACTTCATGATTTAATATATAAGTACACAGAATGGATCCTGGTGTATAGTAAGACATCAATATTTTTTAGCTATGTGCAACTCCTCCATAAAGCCTTCCAATTCCATTCATTCATTCCATCTCCCAATATTTATGGTGAGCTTATTTTGTGTCAAACCCTTCACTAAGCATTGCTTGCAAAGCAGTGAACAAGGAAGCTCAAGGAATTCACATAATTTATTAAGAAATATGTAGAGTATGCTTTGGAATATAGAGCAGGGGCACCAAAATCAACCCCGTGTAAGGATTGGAGAGTGAATTGTCAAGAAAATATTTGCTCAGGTTGGTGATCAGAAAGAGACTTAATATATAAGTTGGAGATACCCAGATGAAGAAGGTAGTAGGGACATGGCCAGCAGGAAGAGGTGAGAAAGAAGAGTGTATTCTGAAAGTATATGCAAAAGCCTCGGAGATTAGAGAAAACAAAGAACATTTAAGAGAACCACAAATAGTTCTTTGTGACTGTGGAATATGGTGAGAAGAAAAGAGAGGTAAGAGGTAAACCTGAAGAGATTGTAATGTACATAAGTAATCATAAATTATTTCATAAATTTGTCATGGCAGGATCTTAGACCCATTAGTCCTACTTATCAGTTGGAGAATGTCAAGAGAAATTTGTTGGCAACTTTTTGTTATTAAGTTGTAATAATAGAAAAAATGCTCTTGGCACTGATACAGAATTCATTTTTCCCTTTTATTCCTCAAATGTTAATTAACTTCCTAATATATACTAAGCCATGCACTAGATGACAGAGCAATAAATAAAAACTGGTGCTTACTCTCATGGAATTCACATTTTATTGAGGGGCACAGACAAGCAAATAGGCCGTTATAATACAGACTGAGAGGAACTGAGTCACAGGCAAGTGCAAGATGCTGAAGGAGTACAGAATGGGCACCTAAGCCAGTTGTATTTGTGCATTGTTGTGGGGACAGGAGAGGGCATAGTTGCTCGAAGAAGGCTTTCCAGAGGTTCTGTCAATGCAGAGGCCTGCTATTAACAGCGTGAAGGGAGCAGAGAGTAAGGGAAATCCAAGCTTTGGGAAAAATACATATGGCTTGGACTACCTTCATTGCTCTCTTCTCTAGATACTGATCTCATTTATTGTCTGCACTACTCATTTTAGCACTGGATCGTAAATGCATCTTATGCAGCCTTACTTTGTTTCGATGACTATGTTATTTTTGTCTTCCTAGTAAAAGTACAAACTCTTTGTTAGCAGATATAGGGCCTTGGAATTTTTTTCTATCACAATAACAAGCAGTATTAGATAGGAAATGAATATTTACTGAATTAATTGGTTAAAATTTTCCCTATTTTATTTAGTCTGCCCTAAGCTATTTTTATAAAGCAAGTAGACACTTTCCTCTCTCCCTCTCTCTTCCACTCAAAGAAAAATTGTGCTTTAAATTTCTTTTCAGCCTCTTAGGTATATTTAATCCTTTTTAGTTGTAGTCCTCTGAAACAACAACTATGTAACACCTGTATTCTTTTTCAACCACAGAATCCTAGACTAAATGTAGTTCAATAGTAAAGATTTAGTCAAGCCAAGCAGAGACAGATTTCATACTGGATTTTGCTTACTTCTGTCATTAGGTTCAATCATTATATCCTTAAATCCTGTAGACTGCACATTCTTTACACTTAAGTAATTTTCTTTGTCTTTTTAATGTTAATATGTAAAAACTCTAATTAATGCCTGACACTAATTACATCCATGTTAGCATGGATGTAATGTCATCCCCATTATCTTCATCAAAATTTTTACTTCCATTTATTTGTGTTTGTGTCACACTATTTGTATAACTTTATACTTTCCTTTACTAAGCCTCTCATATTTAATGAATCAACTTGAAATGTTATCTTGAATATAATACTTATTTTCAGTAATAGGTCCAGAGAGCTAAAACAGAACTTCAGCTTTAAAGATATGGAAACAAACTCAGAGAAGTTTAGTGACTTTTTCAAAGTCACGGAGCTTGTTGGTAGTGTCAAAAAGTCTTAAGTTAAAGGAATAAAGAACCAAATATTAATTGTTTTGGAGAGCAGCAAAATTGCCCCAAAGTTTCTAAAATAACAGCATAACTAACTAAAGACTAGCCTTAGAGAAAAAAGAGTGGGAAAATTAAGACTTGGTTAGATGGAAAAACGTAAATGGTGTTTGCAGGCACGTAATGATTTTTCCTCCGTCTCTATAAATGATATTACTTTGGTAGAGAGAGAAATGAAATGTGCTGATGTTATTTGTTCTTTGTGAAACCATTTTGCTCATTATTCAGCATTTTGTGCCCCTGTAGGTATTTTCAAGTTGATAGTATAATGACTTTTTCCACTATCATCCTAGGTACTGAAGTTATGCTAACAGGTCTACAATTTTCCGAGATCATTCTTTTAGTAAAATTGGACATTGAGCTCTATTTCAGACTTATGGCACTTCTGTTCTGAGCAACTTTCTCAAAATAGCAGCAAACAGATTTGCAATAACATGCACCATTGCCTTTAGAATCCTTAGTCACCAATCATTAGGGCCTGCTGATTTAAATGCTATCCAGAGTTTTCAAGTTATCTCCAAGTGTTTCTATCCTCAACTTACTTTGTATCAGTGCTTTTACATCCATAGGTAGTTATCTAAGCCTAAGTGCGTTTCTAGTCAATTGACTGGAAATTAAGTTTTTGCAACCCATTGTAATTTCACATTTCTTCTTTTCTTGTCATTTCTTTTAAACATTCTTCATTCCTATAAGGGGTTGTTTTTTATTAACTGTTGTGATTCCTGCTTCAAATCCCAAAGAGCAAGGGATGGGTATTCTCTTAAGTCAGTGGCTTTCAGACAGAATATTAGTTCTGTCTCTGTTCTTTTGAGTGGCATAAATTGCTATATGACTCATCTCATGGGAAGAAGGTGGATTTGGATAACGAAATATTGGTTAAAACAAAAACAAAACAAAAATATTGCTTTCCAACTATGCAGAAAATCACTTTAGCTACAAGGATACAAAATGTTTTCTTATCAATTGGGGAACCATCCTGATGTTATATTAACAATAGGTGGGCTTTCCTAGTGTTCTCTGAATCCAATTATATCTTGAATGATCAATTTTAATTACATTTTTTTCCAGTTTTCAAAATGTTTTCATCATGCTCATAAAGGAAATAAAAGCATTTTCCATTTCATAATCAGATCAGACTATGAAACTTCAAGGCATCTAAACAACACTTATTATTCTCCCCACAAGAAAAGAAAATTTCAATTGTAATTCCAACCAGAAAATATTTAGATGAGATAGTTAAATGTTGCAAAGCTAGTAGTGAAATTGACAGTGAGGAATAAAATGTATTTTAAGAATCACTAGCAAAAGGATTCAGTAAATACCACATCACAAGCTGGTACATAACCCTATAGTATTACTTAAAATTCATTTCTAACTATTCAAAAACCTTGACAATAGAAAGATCATTTAAAAGGAAAAAAAAATCTACCTGAAGATTCACAAACACTGCCAAATAGAAATATTTGGACTAACTATTTGCTGAGTAATCAATGTTATGGTAATGAAGTTTCTGTTAAAGATGGCATACTGACTTAAATCAGGGAAAATTCATAAGAAAACAAGTCCTATCTTAATATTCGGATGTCTGAATCCTAAGTTGATAGATGACTGCAGAGGAAGACTGCAAATTTAGGTTGTCAGAGCAAAATCTAACTTGGAGTGACCAGTGGAATGAAGAAGTGATATAGCAATTTGAGATGGTGCAACTTTGCCTTTTAAAATGGTGAGTGATGGTCCACATTTTAGACTTTAATTTTATGACCACAAAGCCCGTTTTAATTATTTTTGGTTATTTTGGTCTTGGAAA
Source organism: Symphalangus syndactylus (assembly GCF_028878055.3). NCBI lineage: Eukaryota > Metazoa > Chordata > Mammalia > Primates > Hylobatidae > Symphalangus > Symphalangus syndactylus. Next base: position 118,042,241 of record NC_072447.2, on the reverse strand, counting down.
TTTGCATGAATGACCCAGATGTAAAAGTAGCTCTTACTTGTCTTTATGTGTAAAACACAACCCTCCTTTTCTTCTATCATTTGAAATAAAATTCATTTTTATTAATAATCTTTATCTGAGTGTGAGCTATTAAAAGATAAATGAATAGTATTTCAATCAACTTTATTTTTAATATAACTAGCTTCAAGCTTCAATGCATATTTTAATATTTCATTCTACAGCTAAAATATGCTATTACATCTATGATATTTTAATTGAAATTAATATTTTCCCTATTACTCTTTATTTCTTGATAGAGAGGACTGTACCACTCCCTCAATCAACTACTAGCCAATAATACACTTAAAAATGTACTCTGTTTAAATTTTCATGAACTTCCTGAAAGTGTAAATCATAACATTATTGCATTATATTTCTAGAACTATGAATAATTTCCTCTAGGAAAACAAACTAAGGGAATTATCTCACTTCGGTATTTCTATAAGATTTCCCTTGGGATACATAGAGTAATAGTCCTAATAATAGTTTCCGAAGTAGTGAAGAAGTAAAACTCAAAATATTTCATGATCAGTCGGAAACACAAGGTGTAAATGGCATATAAATCAAAATAATGTTTTTACTTGTAAACGTGTCATATGTTTGTGGGTTGCTGGTTATGTAGTTGGCGACTTGAAAAGTTTTCAAATCAGTTAGAACCAATACCCTGCCAACCTGGAAAACTAAAATGGTATGTTTGCATTGTTTTTCGTGTGTGTGTGTGTGTGTGTGTGTGTGTATCTGTGAATATATGGAAGAGCTATAAACTGATTTGCAAAAGATAACGTATATACTAGTGATCACCTCACAAAAAAACAATTAATAAGAAATAGCTTAACGACTGGGCATGGTGGCTCACATCTATAATCCCAGTACTTTGGGAGGCCTAGGCGTGCAGATCCTTTGAGGCCAGGAGTTCGAGGCCAACATGGCAAAACCCCGTCTCTACTAAAAATACAAAAATTAGCAGGGAGTGCCTGTGATCCCAGCTACTTGGGAGATGAGGCAGGAGGCAAGAGAATGACATGAAGAGGCGGAGGTTGCAGTGAGTTGAGATCATGCCACAGCACTCCAGCCTGGGCGACAGAGTGAGACTCTGTCTCTAAATAAATAAATAAATAGCTTAACTTCCAGATACGTTTTCTGTGGCTCAAACTTTAGTACTTTTCGCCAAGAACTTTTTCTTGAGAAGTGTTTTTCATGAAATGCCAATAGTTACATAGTCAAATTAGAGAGATTGTGCATACTCTATCATCCCTCTTGATAATTCAGTGAATTTGAGCATGTTATAGGCTTCTAGAAATGTCCCAATAAAGACATTTGTTTCACTTTGACAAGTGAAACAAGTTTCTCAACATTTCTCAAGATAATCTGACCATGATACATCTTTTTTTTTTTAATCATTTTTAACAGCCAACAAATGGGAGCCCTACGTAAGTCAACTTATTTAGGGAATGCTGCTGTGAAGGAAATGGTAAACTTGATATTAAAATTAAAAGAGATCTCTGGAATCATTTAGTTCAACACTTACATTTTAGTATTTTACAGATAAGAAGACTGAGTTCCATGAGATACACACACACACACACACATATGTATATCCCTGGCATATAGACACATAGTGGCTAGTTAAATATTGTCAGATAAATAAATGAGTGAGTAAGGCTAGTGTTAGGACCCAAGACTCATGTTTTTCAGTCCATTGAGCTTTTCAAGGGACTTATTTTCTCCTAAAGACCATGTAATCAGATCACTAGGGTCTTTCATAAAACAAGTTATTAGCTGAATGGCCTTGAGCACATATTCTGTTTGAAAATCAGGATAATACCTCTCTCATGAGGTTATTTGTCAGTATTAATTGAGATGTTACACATGAGAAGAGCTTATTACACAATGCATATTAGGTATTCAGTAAATGTTAGTTTGTATTCATTTCTCTGATAATATTATCTGTAAAAGTGATAATATCTATGATAGTGTGTTAGTCTGTTCTTAGGCTGCTAATAAAGACATATCCGAGACTGGATAATTTATAAAGAAAAAGAGGTTTAAGGGACTGACAGTTTCACATGGCTAGGGAGGCCTCACAAACATGGCAGAAGGCGAAGAAGCAGCAAAGGCAAGTCTTACATGGCAGCAGGCAAGAGAGCATGTGCAGGGGAACTACCCTTTTATAAAACCATCAGATCTTGTGAGACTTATTTGCTATCACAAGAACATCATGGGAAAGACCCAACCCCATGATTCAACTACCTCCCACTGGATCCCTCTCACAACATGTTAGGATTATGGGAGCTATAATTCAAGATGAGATTTGGGTGGGGACACAGCCAAACCATAACAGATAGTATTGTCCTATTTGCTAAAAACATGTTGTGTATTTTAAGGATTATAACATAGCATAAAGAACACAAATTCTAAGTATACAGCTTGCTGAACATTAACAGTGGAACAAACCTGGGTAATCAGTACCTAAGCTAATAAACAGGGCATTACTAGAGCATTACTAGAACCCCAGAAGACATTCCCATATCTGCTTCCATTCATTATTCATCAGGGGTGTTTCATGTAAATAAAAACATGCAGTACATATTCTTCTGTGTTGAACTCTTTTTGCTCAAATTATGTTTGTGAGATCTATCAATATTATTGTATGAAGTAATATTGTACGACATGTTGTAGTATTACAATAATTGTAATTATTGTAATTATTGTATGGAGTAATATTGTATGCGAGCATTCATTGTCATTGCTATAGTATAGTATAGCATAGTATAGTATAGTATAGTATAGTATAGTATAGTATAGTATAGTATAGTATTATGCTATGTGACTATACAATGGTTTATTTGTCCATTCTACTATTGGTGAGCATTTGGATAGCTTCTGGTTTGGGGCCATAATGAAGAGTCCTGCAATGATCATTCATGAACATATCCTCTGGTGAACATATATATTCATTTATATTGGGTTATACTTACAAGTGGAATTTCTGAGTATATGTATGTTTAATTTTAGTAAATATCACCAAAGTTTTCCAAAATGTTTGTAAAAACGTATACTCCCACCAGCAGTACATGAGACTTCCAATACATTCTGGAAGATTGAAATTAAAATTACAGCCATGAATTTAATATAGAACAAAATACAAAGTGCATGAATTGGAGGCAGCAGGTATTAATGATAGAGCATTGGAGTTTGACTGGTTTCTTGGTTCTAATATAGGCTCTTCCAGTAACTTGCTATGTGATCTTGGAAAACAACTATGATTTCTCTTATTTAAACAATGCATAATTCATACACATATACAATTTTGTATATAATTGAGGGTGTTGAAGAGCACATAATGGGGGGTTATGATTGGGACTCATCATGAATTTTACTTAAGAATATCTGAAGTAGGTGAAATTTAAAGTCCCTTCTAATGGTAACAACAGTAACAGAAATTCATTTAAAAGCCAACATTTCAACTATTTTTTAGTGTCATATTTCAAACATATATCTGGTAAAATAAAATATTTCCTGGGTAAATTTAACTGCTGGTGCCAGCAAAGATAAGTATTTCCAAATTAGTTATCATTTAAAGAAATTATTTTGAATCATACTCAATAAATATGACGTCTTAGTCGAATTTGTGCTGCTATAACAGAACACCTAAGAAAGAGTAATTATTTATAAAGAACAGAGATTTATTTCTTATGGTTCCAGAGGCTGGGAAGTCAATGGTCAAGGGGCCTGCATTTGGCAAGGGCCTTCTTGCTGTGTCATTTCACATTGAAAGGCAGAAAGGCAAGAGAGCACGTGCACATGAGAGAACAAGAGATTGAACTCACAGCCTCAAGCCCTTTTATAATCAACATTAATCCATTTATAAAGATGGAACCCTCATGAATGAAACACCCCTCATTAAGCCCCACCTCCGAACACTGTTGTTTGGGGATTAAGTTTCCAGTACATGCCATTTGGAGGTCATGAAGTCATCAAAAACAAATTAATAAAACCCTGAAACATAGATGATACTCTACTATTATTCATCCACACAAATTCATGCAGTCTTTTCAATAAAATTAGAGGATATGGAAATAACGAGATTTTAAAGAACTATTCTTGATATTATCCATTAAAAAATAGATTTGAAACTGTTTTAAAATCAAGGAAAAGTTAACATTCTTTAAGTGAATGTAATTGAATAAGTATTTCTAGGAAAGGCCATCATGATATATTCAACTGAACAGTTTCCTTGAAAATGGTATTGTTTTTGTTAATTATACAGTTTAATATGGAAATATTATCTTTCTGAAATCACCTCTAAGTTTCTCAACCTAAAGTAGGTGGAATGATTTGAAAAGCAGAGGCCTTATTACCTAAAATTTTACACTACGTTTTAAAAATATTATTGTCAGCATTAGTCACTCTTTAGAAACTTTAATTGCACATTAAGAGGATAAAAACATTAAAGGCAATAAGTTAGGTAGCCATCACATGAGCCAGGATTTGTTTGTTTGGTCACCTGGTTCAATCACTCATCTTAATGTTAGTAACCAATATATCTCTAAAAGAACTGGATGCTGAATGAGAATATCCTAAAGGGGGAAGAGTTTGGGAGCATAAGGCACAGAATTGGGCTAGAAGATTTCCGTTGTAAGGGGTTGGTTAGCCTCAGAGAAAGTAAGTAGAATAGCATATATGGAAGTAACCTGAAAAGAGATGCAAATTGCTGACTAGAATAATCTCATTTAAAACAAATAAGTAAAAAGAGAACCCTATCTGCCTTTTCTAGAAACAATCAAAATAATCTGCTACATTATTTATAGAGGTCAAAAGCAGCACCAGTATTCCCTTCTCCTGTAGTATTTAATAGTAGAATAGATAACTCTAGTTAGATTCTGTCTCACCTGGGAGAAGATGGCTGAACTATCTGAACTCTCCAAGTGCTTTTTAGCAGTAAGATTCTTTAATATATTTTGCTCCTGGGATACAGAGTAAATATAGTGCATCTGGAAATGTCAGCAAAAACACTTGCAATATCTTTCTACTTTATTTTAATGAAAGATAATGTTCCTCTATACAAAACTGCTAAGGCTGCCCCCATGCTTACCTGCACAATAGAAATCCCTGAAGGATCATTCAGACTCTCATCAACTTCCAAGACTCAACCCTGGAAATCAACAGCAACCAGAAAATCATTTCATATAGATCTGCTATGAAAAAACTCACAGTCCATTTATAACTAAGGGAATTTACAAAACATGAAGTTGTCGTTTTTTCTCTCTTACTCATGTATGATGATGAAAACATTATATTATGAAATTTTCAGAAGTGAACTACTCACTACAGATATTTAGAAATTTAAATAAAAACAGTTAAATGTAGAAATGGGAAAGTAAAATTGATATTAGCCGTAATGATGAAAAAAGTCTGTGACTGAACATTTAGTACACAAAGGATTAGCAACCATTCTATTTTGTCATGATTTGTAGTATATCATGTTATATGTGTCCATAGATGATACATAGTTCATACGATACATATACGTACTATACATGTAGGAACAATTCCTTCAAAACTGGCCTTGATCTGGCTTTCAGCTCCCCGATCTTGTACATTACTATACTTGCTTTTACTATACCCTTTGATCTAGCCAGACTGGTCAACTACTGTCTATTTTACAATATGTTCTATCTTTCTCCCTCTATGCTTTCATTCACATTTGGTTTTTGATGTAAGATGTTTTCCCTCCAGGATTTACCCATCCTGTGGTCATCTGTCTTATTTCAAAATGCAACATATTCCCCTATATCAGATTCCCCATTTATGTATCCTTAGCTTGTTCTTTACACACTCAATATGTATATAATTAAATTAAAATGCTTATGATTTTGAAAGCACTACTAGATTTGGGCATAACTACAAATGATGAAAATTTTCTTTGGTATCTTTCCATTTCCCTTTTGAATTTTTTGCTTCTGTTTGTCTTCCTTTAGGAAACTAGCAGTAACTAACTTATTTGCGTTACTAGACTACGCCAGTTCACTATCCCACCCAGAATTTGGAAGATAGTTAAAAACAATTCACATTTTAAACTGCTGATTTCTAATTCTTCCCATCCTGTGCCCATTCCCCTGCTGATATCCAGTAAAAAAGCAATAAAAGGTAGTTTCTTAAAATATGTAAATTATGTATGTTAACATAGTGATTCACTCATTGAGATGTACTTGCAGCATAATGTCGAGTCCTTACATTTGTGTGTTGATTGCATTTTAAAAGTACTTTCATAACTATCACTTATTATATGTATAGTAGGCAGGAAGGGTATGTTATTATTTCCCTATTGCTGATTAGGAACATGAGACCAGGAAAGCTTAAATAACTTGAATAAGATCAAACAGTAAGTATTTATGCCAAGTCTAGAAGTAAAATTATCTGACTCCAAACAATGGAACTCTATTTGTGGATTTTTAGTTTATTTTGAAAAAATAAAAGTGTTTGGGGGAAGATAGGCCTTTCTAGTCTCTTTCAATTATATATACGCACCTGTCTCCATAAAATATCAACTCTGAAAGCATGATGGAATGTTATAAAATATTTCAGTTTTGCTGCTAGGAAGAAGCAAGAAGTCAAATTCATCTAAGAACTACAGTTAACAAATTTAAACGAAACTATATGTTTCTTTCATAAAGATTTAATTCTTAAAGTATAATATAGTAGCATAATTGACACATCATTAATTTTTTTAGAAAGTACAAACATCAAAAGTTGATAGGAAAGATAATTATGGTATATTTCCTATTTTTATTTAAAACAAAGTATATCTTCTATTTCAAGTTAAAGGTGGGGGTTATATCTCATAATTGGAAGAGTTCGGAAAGGCCCAGGGCATTAGCTGTAAGTAGTATTTATCTCGGCATTCTTTTGTAAATACTGAGAATAAAAGTTGTACAAATATATACCAAATTGTCATGAAGCAAAACTCAATTTTCTCATATTTTCAATCTAAACAGAGTTACTAACTCTAGTTCCAGCGAATACATTCAACTTGCTATAATGTTATATTTCTGGCATGTCTCCCCCCCACAAAAAATTACTGGAACTGTGATTTTAAAACTTATTGGGAACTAAAGAAGCTCTGATCTTCATATGTTTTCCCTCTGTCATGCTCACCCTCGCTCTTTCTCTCATTCATTCACCAATTCCTTTACAGAGGTGGTGTTATATTTTACCCAACAGCCATTTCCCTCATCTTGCCTGCTAACAGGACTTCAACTTTATTCAAATGGCAAAATGTGTTCAGTTCCAGTGGATGAATCATGATAGATTTAAGTTAAAAGTTGGCAAACTCTTTATGTAAAGGTCCAGGTAATAAATATTTTAGGCTTTATGGCTCATATGGTCTCTGTTGAAACTATATTCAACTCACCTGCTGTGTCATTAAAAACAGCCATAGACAATATATAAATAAATGTGCATAGTAGTGCTCCAATAAATCGTTATTTTCAAAAATAGGTGTGCACCATACTTTTCCAGAGAAACTATGGTCTAAGTCAATCATGGCCCTCTCATTCCTCTTAGACAGTGGTAGAACTGGAAATGCACATTATACTATATTCTGACCAAGAACAGATATGGAGAAACTTGCTGTGGGCTTCTGAGAATGATTTTCACCCTTGATAAGAGAGGGAAATGGGAGATTTCAGTTTATTTCTCCTCCTTTCTCCTTCCCTTCCTTGGGTACTATTATATATATATGAAGCTTGGAGGTGCAGCAAACATCTTCCAAATATGAGACAACAGGCCTAAGGATGTAAACTATTTATGAGAATGATGGAGTTAGAAGATAAAATAGGCCTGCATTTTTTATGACATTGCAGAGTCAATGATCAACCTTAGAAACTAACCTCTGGATTTATAGTCGAGTATCAGAGAAATGTATTTATTATGTAAGACATTGTTGATTGGTTATAATAGCACTTAAATTCTTTCTAAAAGGTGATATTTGGTAATTGGCTTCATTTTGCTCACTTCATTGACCAGTTGTATTGCATAATTTACAGAATCACAAAATTTCTATTTCTCATATCTTTGTCGTGCACATAGATGCATCTTGCCATGTTTTAGATCGCTTAGTCCCTTATGCTCCTTCATGGCATTCTCTCAGCTTCAACCCACGCTAGTAATTGCTTCAACTTCACGATGGCCCAGTTCAAAATTTTTAAGAAAGAAATCTAATTGTATTTGTTCCTCTTTTACTGTCTGACCACATGGACCACTGGCAAACCTACAAATGGGCCACATTTGGGTCAAGTTCAAAGTCTTAGCCCAATCAACTGCAAGGAGAAATGGTTATGGATAAAACATGGTCACCATCCCTGTACAGTTCTCTGAGTAAGGCAGTTTACCTTCAACAGGGGTATGGGTGGGGAGGTACTGTAAAATATATCTAGTATAATAATGTATAATTTGATGTCAGTGCACAACAGTTTTCATTACCAGCAGGTTGATAACAATTTTCAAGTTATAGTCTAAGAACATTTACTTATTTCATCTGTAAAAAGGGGGGATGCATTTATGTAGTCCTTTTGTCTTTGATATTTTCCAACACCTATCCTCATGAGAGGCATTGTCAGTGGTTTAATTTCTCATACCACATTCTTTGGCAGAACACTTTTCTGCCTTGACTTGTGGCAATAAGTTGATAGCCTACTCCTCTTTCTCCCTATATCCTTAGGAAGGTAACATGTGTTTTCTCTTTTAAATAGGATCTTATGGCCTGGATATAACAAGAGCTGAATAATATAATGATATCCAATATCTTTTAAGAATGAAATTTTCCGCATGAAGTACATTTTCAAGGCAACTTATCATTAAAACACCAACACTATTTTAAAAATGTAACTTTTTATGGTTAATCTATCTAAAATCTTTTATATACCTAAAATCTGTATGCTTCCCTGCCTTCCCAGATAAATGACATTGAACATAAATTGCCTTAACGTGGGTTAATAATTATAAATATCCAACATTCAAGAGTGTCATAATCCAGTTTGAAGACGGGTTTTTGTTTTGTCTTTTCTCCCATTATTTATTTATTTATTTAGATGGAGTCTTCTCCTGTCACACAGGCTGAAGTGCAGTGGTGCAACCATAGCTCACTGTAGCCTCAACCTCCTTGGGCTCGATGATCTTCCCTTCTCAGTCTCCTGAGAAGCTGTGACTACAGGCACAAGCCACCGAGCCTGGCTAATTTTTATTTTTTGTAAAGATGGTATCTCCCTATGTTGCCCAGGCTGGTTCTGAACTCTTGGACTCAAGCAATCCTCCAACCTTGGTCTCCCAATGTGTTGGAATTTCAAGTATGAGCCACCACACCAGACCTTCTTACCTTCTTCCACTTTTAGAATGTTACTGTTACTGATGAGAATTTGTCTTCAAGTCTCCAGATTTCTGATTTTTTTTCCTCTTCTATGACAAGGGAGACTAGATAAATAAACAAGAATTTTCTGCTGGTTAAAAATAAATAAAATATTGAAGAAACGCTACTATAATTGGAATTGTAAATATTGGAATTGTAATTACAGGCCTCAAAGTCCAGGGCTTTGTAATTACCTTTTAGGAACTTGAAAGTATTTTTCACATAATTAAGGGCTATGTTCTGGCTGGTTGAGTTCATCCAGAGACAAACCTTCCAATAGTCTCCTCAACAGCTCACAATACTACATATATTTGATTATTAATGTTCTAACTGCTGTAATTCATTATTTTATGCAATAAATATTTATTATGCTCCTCCAATGGGCTGGCTCTTGTCTAGGTATGAGACATAGCCCTGGCCTTTCAGGAGCTCAAAGCCAAGCAAGAAAGTACATGAGGATATAACCAACTAGAATACACTGCCAAAAGTGAAGAAATCATGCAAAATCAAAGTCCTATGACATCCCAGAGAGAGGGTGATCTTTAGGTTGTAGTTTTCAAGGAAGCCATCACAGAAGTGACATTAGAACTAGATCTTGAGAAGGGGACAGTTTGTCAAGTTTAACAAAAATTAGACAGGGGGAAAGGCACCTTAGGCAGAAATATAAATATAAATCATTTTTCAATTAAGAAACTTGAAACTTTGCTGAAGTTGCTTATCTGCTTAAGGAGATTTTGGGCTGAGACAATGGGTTTTCTAAATATACAATCATGTCATCTGCAAACAGGGACAATTTGACTTCCTCTTTTCCTAATTGAATATCCTTTATTTCTTTCTCCTGCCTGATTGCCCTAGCCAGAACTTCCAACACTATGTTGAATAGGAGTGGTGAGAGAGGGCATCCCTGTCTTGTGCCAGTTTTCAAAGGGAATGCTTCCAGTTTTTTGCCCATTCAGTATGATATTGGCTGTGGGTTTGTCATAAATAGCTCTTATTATTTTGAGATACGTCCCATCAATACCTAATTTATTGAGAGTTTTTAGCATGAAGGGCTGCTGAATTTTCTCAAAGGCCTTTTCTGCATCTATTGAGATAATAATGTGTTTTTTGTCCTTGGTTCTGTTTATATGCTGGGTTACGTTTATTGATTTGTGTATGTTGAACCAGCCTTGCATCCCAGGGATGAAGCCCACTTGATCATGGTAGATAAGCTTTTTGATGTGCTGCTGGATTCAGTTTGCCAGCATTTTATTGAGGATTTTTGCATCGATGTTCATCAGGGATATTGGTCTAAAATTCTCTTTTTTTTGTTATGTCTCTGCCAGGCTTTGGTATCAGGATGATGCTGGCCTCATAAAATGAGTTAGGGAGGATTCCCTCTGTTTCTATTGATTGGAACAGTTTCAGAAGGAATGGTACCACCTCCTCCTTGTACCTCTTGTAGAATTTGGCTGTGAATTCATCTGGTCCTGGACTTTTTTTGGTTGGTAGGCTATTAATTATTGCCTCAATTTCAGAGCCTGTTTTGGGTCTATTCAGGGATTCAAGTTCTTCCTGGTTTAGTCTTTGGAGGGTGTATGTGTCCAGGAATTTATCCATTTCTTCTAGATTTTCAAGTTTATTTGCATAGAGGTGTTTATAGTATTCTCTGATGGTAGTTTGAATTTCTGTGGGATTGGTGGTGATACCCCTTTATCATTTTTTATTGCGTCTATTTGATTCTTCTCTCTTTTCTTCTTTATTAGTCTTGCTAGTGGTCTATCAGTTTTGTTGATCTTTTCAAAAAACCAGCTCCTGGATTCACTGATTTTTTGAAGGATTTTTTCTGTCTCTATCTCCTTCGTTTCCTCTCTGATCTTAGTTATTTCTTGCCTTTTGCGAGCTTTTGAATGTGTTTGCTCTTGTTTCTCTAGTTCTTTTAATTGTGATGTTACGGTGTCAATTTTAGATCTTTCCTGCTTTCTCTTGTGGGCATTTAGTGCTATAAATTTCCCTCTACACACTGCTTTGAATGTGTCCCAGAGATTCTGGTATATTGTGTCTTTGTTCTCATTGGTTTCAAAGAACATCTTTATTTCTGCCTTCATTTCATTATGTACCCAGTAGTCATTCAGGAGCAGGTTGTTCAGTTTCCATGTAGTTGTGTGGTTTAGAGTGAGTTTCTTAATCCTGAGTTCTAGTTTGATTGCACTGTGGTCTGAGAGACAGTTTGTTATAATTTCTGTTCTTTCACATTTGCTGAGGAGTGGATACAAAATCAATGTGCAAAAATCACAGGCATTCTTATACACCAATAACAAACAGAGAGCCAAATCATGAGTGAACTCCCATTCACAATTGCTTCAAAGAGAATAAAATACCTAGGAATCCAACTTACAAGTGATGTGAAGGACCTCTTCAAGGAGAACCACAAACCACTGCTCAACGAAATAAAAGAACACAAACAAATGGAAGAACATTCCATGCTCATGGATAGGAAGGCCATACTGCCCAAGGTAATTTATAGATTCAATGCCATCCCCATCAAGCTACCAATGACTTTCTTCACAGAATTGGAAAAAAATACTTTAAAGTTCATATGGAACCAAAAAAGAGCCTGCATTTCCAAGACAATCCTAAGCCAAAAGTACAAAGCTGGAGGCATCATGATACTTGACTTCAAACTATACTACCAGGCTACACTACAGTAACCAAAACAGCATGGTACTGGTACCAAAACAGAGATATAGACCAATGGAACAGAACAGAGCCCTCAGAAATAATACCACACATCTGATCTTTGACAAAAACAAGAAATGGGGAAAGAATTCCCTATTTAATAAATGGTGCTGGGAAAACTGGCTAGCCATATGTAGAAAGCTGAAACTGGATCCCTTCCTTACACCTTATACAAAAATTAATTCAAGATGGATTAAAGACTTACATGTTAGACCTAAAACCATAAAAACCCTACAAAAAAACCTAGGCAATACCGTTCAGGACACAGGCATGGGCAAGGACTTCATGTCTAAAATACCAAAAGCAATGACAACAAAAGCCAAAATTGACAAATGGGACCTAATTAAACTAAGGAGCTTCTGCACAGCAAAAGAAACTACCATCAGAGTGAACAGGCAACCTACAGAATGGGAGAAAATTTTTGCTATCTACTCATCTGACAAAGGACTAATATCCAGAATCTACAAAGAACTCAAACAAATTTACAACAAAAAAATACCCCGTCACAAAGTGGGCAAATGATATGAACAGACACTTCTCAAAAGAAGACATTCATGCAGCCAAATGACACATGAAAAAATGCTCATCACTGGCCATCAGAGAAATGCAAATCAAAACCACAATGAGATACCATCTCACACCAGTTAGAATGGCCATGATTAAAAAGTCAGGAAACGACAGGTGCTGGAGAGGATGTGGAGAAATAGGAACACTTTTACACTGTTGGTGGGACTGTAAACTAGTTCAACCATTGTGGAAGACAGTATGGCAACTCCTCAAGGATCTAGAACTAGAAATACCATTTGACCCAGCCATCCCATTACTGGGTATATACCCAAAGAATTATAAATCATGCTGCTATAAAGGCACATGCACACGTATGTTTATTGCCACACTATTCACAATAGCAAAGACTTGGAACCAACCCAAATGTCCATCAATGATAGACTGGATTAAGAAAATGTGGCACATATACACCATGGAATACTATGCAGCCATAAAAAATGATGAGTTCATGTCCTTTGTAGGGGCATGGATGAAGCTGAAAACCATCATTCTCAGCAAACTATTGCAAGGACAAAAAACCAAACACCACATGTTCTCACTCATAGGTGGGAATTGAACAATGAGAACACTTGGACACAGGAAGGGGAACATCACACACCGGGGCCTGTTGTGGGGTGGGGGAAGGGGGGAGGCATAGCATTAGGAGATATATCTAATGTAAATGACGAGTTAATGGGTGCAGCACACCAACATGGCACATGTATACATATGTAACAAACCTGCACTTTGTGCACATGTATCCTAGAACTTAAAGTATAATAAAAAAGGTTAATCAAAGCAACAAAAAAAAGAAATTTGAGAGATTTATAAGACAAAAATGTAGCATCAATGTAGACTACTAAAGTAGCAATTGATCTGTAGTCAGTTTATATCTGGCTTATCCCTTATTTTCAGATATAAAGGGCTGCCAGAAAGAGACACACAAATGGTATTTTTAAAGTTGGTTTGGGAATTCTAGTAGAACACAGTTTATACCTAGGGTAGAGTACTGTCCCTGTCTAATCAAATAATTTTTTTTCAAACATGCCTAATACATATTGGAATGAGAAAGAATATTAGTCCAGTCTTCCAAATAGCAACATAGATTCTGAAAATCTGTTATGTAACATGTATCAATTCAGGCAATCAATGCAGTGACATTTGCCAAAGACACTTTAGTCTCTGTATTAGGGTTCTCTAGAGGAACAGAAAGAATGGAATATGTATATATGTGGGAGCTTATTAAGTATTAACTCACATGATCACGAGGTCTCAAAATAGGACGTCTGCAGGCTGAGGAGCAAGGAGAGCCAATCCGAGTTCCAAAACTGAAGAGCTTGGAGCCCAATGTTGGAGGACAGGAAGCATCCAGCATGGGAGAGAGATGTAGGCTGGGGGGCTAGGCCAGTTTCTCTTTTCACATTTTTCTGTCTGCTAATATTCTAGCCATGCTGGCAGCTGATGAGATTGTGCCCACTCAGATTAAGAGTGGGTCTGCCTTTCCCCGCTCACTGACTCAAATGTTAATCTCCTTTGGCAACACACTCACAAACACACCCAGGATGAATATTTTGTAACCTTGAATCCAATCAAGTTGACTCTCAGTATTAACCATCACAGCCACAGTCACACCCAAAAGATTATTTTTTCCTACTAAGCCAACGGTGTCAACAAATTTTAGTTTGGATAAAAGTGAAAGCAATAAAACTAAGATGTATTTAATAACTTTGCTTCTTTGACATAATTCCAACAATTGTTTTATAGCTACCTTATATGCTTATTTCATATTCTGTGTCTCTATATAAGTGTTATGAATATGCTGGACCTATATATATCTTGGAATAGGACAGATAATTTTAAAGTTTTTACTGATAATTGGTTCTAAAATATTTGATCACCTTGTAAAACTATATGTCTATTGTGCTATAAACAGGTGCATGTATATGTCATTATAGACCTACAAATATATTTGTAGTTATATGATTTTACCCATATGTCATGCCTTTATATATAATTGAATTTCAAAGTAATGTACTCCATAAGGCAACAACTCACATACACTCTCAATTCAATCTCCAGAATAAGTACCAAAGCATTTTCTTTAGAAAATAAAAGAAAGTATAAATCACATACAAAAATACAAAGGTTATTAAGAATGGTATTCTAGTTAACATATAAGAACGTCTAGATGACCTTGGTTTGGCAGTGGCTTTTAGATACAACACCAAAAGCAAGACACAAGTGAAACAATTGGAAATTTTGACTGTATTAAAATTAAAAACTTCTTCTCTGCTATAGACTTTATCAAGGAAATGAAAATATAAGTGACAGCCTGGTTGAAAATATTTGCAGAACACATATCTGATAAAGGACTGTTATCCAAAATATATAAAGACCTCTTAAAACACAACTATAAGAAAGCAGACCAGGCATGATGGCTCACGCCTGTAATCCCACCACTTTGGGAGGCTGAGGTGGAAGGATCACTTGAGGCCAAGAGTTCAGGACATATCTCTATCCCAAAAGTGCAACAAATTAGCTTAGCATGGTGGTGTGCACCTGTAGTCCCAGCTACTTTGGAGGTTGAGATGGGAAGATCCCTGGAGGCCCAGAGGTCGAGGCCGCAGTGGCTGAGTTTTTGACACTGCACTCCAGCCTGGGTGACAAAGTGAGATTGTGTCTCCAAAAAAAAAAAAAAGACAGCAAACAACTCAAAAATTGGGTGAGGAGGCCTGTGCGTGAAGGTCTGGCAGCTCTTCTCAAACTCCTTGGTTAAAGGAAAGCAACAACAACAACAATTTATCATTAATATGCTACTCATAATTAAATGTGGGATAAAAGAAACTTGGAATTTATGTATCTCCTCTCATTTTCCAAGTACAATTCCTTTGGGTAAAGAATCATCAACCAAATACCTAAAATTATTAACAAATATTAGGAAGTAAAAGTGTTACCAAAAGTAAGTTCAACACGATGGCTTCTGGAGGGCTGCAGTGGCAAGGGAGGCAGCCGCGACAGCAGCAGTGGCGAAGCTGGCCATGGTGGTAGTGGCAGCAGCAGCAAGCGGCAGTGACAGCAGTGGGCTCCAGGCCAGGACCATTAGTAGAAGCAGACCGTGTGCAGGAAGGCCTGGTCGCTCTTCTTCTCCAACTTCTGCAGCAGCTGATCAATCTCATTCTCCATATCCTCTGAGCGCTGGATACACTGGCAGAGCTCGCAGATGAGAAACGCCCCTATGATGGCATCTTCCTGGTTGTCCTGGATGTCCATGTTCACCACATGCACTGGTTGGCAGGTATCCTGTTCTCTGGAATTTAGATCTTCCACCACCTGGTCATAAATTCTCTCTTCACAAGTGATGATCAGATCAAACACATCTTTGCAATCCTGGAACCTTTCTGGCCGGAGCTTGATTCTCTTATTTCTGTCTAACATACACAGAACGCCATTCTGTGTATAGAATTCTTTGTCTTTCGTGATAAGATCATTGTACATTTCATCATATGTGGTTTCGAAATCATAAATATTTGGCTTCTTAGGTACTGGTCCTGGAAGCTTCACATGACGTGCTATTCCAAAGGACTGGACACTGAATCCTCGTTTGCTGAGGATGCTGTGTGTCTCCATGCTCTGGTTCTGGTTACTCCAGCACACCACCGCCACCCGCAGCGGTAACAATGACATGGCTGCGACCGCACTACCCGCGATGCTCTCACTTAAGCTTCTACCGACCACAGCACCTTAGTGCCAACAGAATGGCGACCAAAAAGGGAGACCAAAATGGCGACCAAAAATGGCGACCGTGTTGCGGGGGATATAGTATGTGGCGTCTGTGCTTGCGAGTCTCCTCGAAAGCCCCGAGTGCCGCGCCGCAGGTACCCTGGCATCCAGGCTTAGGCAACGAACACATTCTGAGACGGTTGGCGGCTGGCACCTGCGCAGCCACTCCCGTGCCCCACAAAGTGCAGCCCAGCCACATTTAACATATATTTTTTTTTTCGGCTGGGCGCGGTGGCTTACGCCTGTAACCTAGTACTTTGGGAGACTAAGGCGGGTGGATCACCTGAGGTCAGGAGTTCGATACCAGCCTGATCAACATGGAGAAACCCCCTCTCTACTAAAAATAGAAAATTAGCCGGGCGTGGTGGTGCATGCCTATAGTCCCAGCTACTCGGGAGGTTGAGGCAGGAGAATCACTTGAACCTGGGAGGTGGAGGTTGCGGTGAGCCAAGATCATGCCATTGCACTCCAGCCTGGGCAACAGAGCAAAACTCCATCTTAAAAAAACAAAAACCAAACAAACAAAAAATATATATATAATTGTATATATATAATATAATATATATAATGTATATATATTATATATTATATATTATATATAGTATTATATATTATATATTATATATATTATATATAGTATTATATATTATATATTATATATACAATATATAATACATATATAAAAACATATATATTATATATTATATATAATATATAATACATATATATTATATATATTATATTTATACAATATATAATACATATATATTGTATATATATTATATATATACAATATATAATACATATATATGTATTATATATAATATATATGTTTTTTTTTCCTGTATAGCGAAAGCCTTATTGTTGTCAGTTCAATTGAATGCTTTTTAAAAAGCCTTTTAAGGAATTCTATAACCATCACCAAAACGTCAGTCTGTCCACCTGCATGATCTCCCAGAACACTTCGGCCCCATGTGAGTATGGGGTGGGGAGACAAAAGCAGCATGTGTGAGGCAGCCGGCTGACAAACTGCTATCCAAGCTGGTTAATCTCCTCTCCATTGGTTCTTTCCGTAAATCAAAGTCTTCATGATCATTGGCTACCCCTGCAACAATGAGCTCTTATAGGAGCCTCATGACGTTACACTTGGCATCCCAGTGGTCCACATTAGTAGAAGCAATGGCCCACTGTAAGATAGGGATGACTACTTGACTTCTCAGCAAGGTGACAGGGCTACACTGAATAAACCTGGTGGATAGCCTGAACAGGTCTACAGTGTCAGAGTGATTCTGGAGACCATTCTGCTGTTCTAGGAGCTGAAAGGTGGGGATGCACAGCGCCTGGACATGTCTAGTGGTCCCTGCCCACAGCCTTCTTCCATGCCATACTCATCTACGAGGATAATGCCAAGGTATAGGAAACAAGAATGCTGATGTACATGGCACACATTCACACAGATGGTGAATCTGTGTGAATGTGTGCCACGTACATCATTCTAGTGGTTACAGCAGCACGGCAGATCCTTTGCCTACACAGCGGACAGCAAAGCGCAGGCACCTGCAACAATGCTTTGCAATCTGATTATGAGCTCGGTGCTTATTTAGTGTCTCGCATAAAATTGGTCATATTTCCCGTATGACTTTTTGGCACCTATGAGTCTGTCTGTTTTCCACAGTGGAATTGGTATGGCTAAATATCATTGCAAGGCGATCTAAGAACAGTGTCAGTGGTTAGAGAATTCCATAAAAGGTTTGCCTAAGGAGACAACCATGGGAGCTGTCACCGTGACATACAAACAACTTACAGACTTCCACAAGCAAGTCACTAGTGCTGAGGAATGTAACCAAGTTTGCTGGGCCTTGTGAGACCTCACCAGGTTCTTTTGATAGCTCACGCTTCTGCACTGTGCCTGTCACCCAAGAATGTCTTTTTAAATTAGAAGACTGGAAGAAAACAAAAACCAGAATGTGTCCCACAATCAGAAACCTCTTTCGTGGCAGAGGGAACTTCACAGCCACCAGGGTGTCTTGCCAGACAGAAAGAAACTCCAGGCTTCTGAAGGCCACCCTGGGGAGTTCCTGTTTGGGGGTGTGAGGGAAAATCAGGGAGATTTTTAAAAAGATGGCTGTGGCCTGCCTGGCGTGGTGGGAGGGGAGGTGGTTTCCTGGCAAACTTATTTCTGAAAGGAAAAATAATTTCAAGAAAATAAAAAAGGAAAACTAAATGGAAAAAAAGCCTTGTAAAATCAAATTACAAATTAATGCCAAAACTCTCTCTTCTGCTTTCGAAAACTCCAATTGTTAGAACTTTTCCTTCAGGTTACCACCTATCAAACTACATACCATTTGTGTTTGCTCATGGCTCTCTTCGTTTTCAAAGTTAGGTTGTTTGGAAATAAATCTCAGTTGCAGAGCTGTAACTTAGGCAGGGTTATCAAAAAGTTGCTTAAGTCTGTCATCCCAGCAGTTTGGGAGGCCAAGGCAGACGCATCGCCTGAGCCTAGGGTTTCTAGTCCAGCCTGGGCAACATGCCGAAACCCTGTCTCCTTTAAAAATACAAAAAATTAGCCAGGCTTGGGGTGTGGTGTCGGGCACCTATGGTCCCAGCTACTCGAAGGCTGAGGTGGGAGGATCACTTGAACTTGGGAGGTTGAGGCTACAGTGAGCCGTGATTGCACCAACACACTTCAGCCTGGGCAACAGAATGATACCTTGTGTCAAAACAAAAACAAACACAAAAACGAAACATGTTGCTTAAGGGCATTAAAGTACATAGGGCTAGAAATGTTTTCTAAAATATGTATAATTACACAAAAGAATGAAATTGGACTCTTACCTTACATCATATAAAAAATTAACTCAGAATGAATCAAAGACCTAAACATAGGAGCTAAAATGATAAAATTCTTAAAGAAAACATAGGTGAAAAACTTCATGACATTGGATTTGACAGTGATTTCCTGGACATGACACCAAAAGCACAGGCAGCAGAAGAAAAAAAAAGAGAAATTGAATTATATCAAATTAAAACTTTTGTGCATGAATGACACTATCAAAAGAGCAAAAAGTCAACCAACACACTTGGGGAAAGTATTTGTAAATCATATATCTGATAAGAGGTTCATATCCAGAATAAATATTAAGAACTCCTGTATCTCAAAAACAGAAATGCTAACAACCAGATTTTAAAATGAGCAAAGGACTTGAATAGACATTTCTCCAAAGCAAATATACAAATAGCCAATAAACACATGAAAAGATTTTCAACATCACTAATCACTAAGCAAATGCAAATCAAAACCATAGTGAGATACCACTTCACACCCACTAGGATGGCATATATATATAATATATCTCATATATATATGTTTTTAAAAACAGAAAATAATAAGTGAGGATTGCAAGGATGTGGAGAAATTTAAACCCTTGTGCGCTGCTCTTAGAAATGTAAAATGATGCAGCCACTATGGAAAACGGTATGACTATTCCTCAAAAAATTAAAAATAGAAATAGCATATGATCCAGCAATTCCACTTCTGGGTATATACCCAAAATAATTGAAAGCAAGGACTCAAACAGATATTTGTACACGCATGTGTTCACAGCAGCATTATTCACAACAGCCAAGACGTGGAAGCAAACCACATGTCCATTAGTGAATGAATGTATAAACAAATGTGGTATTTACATACAATGGAGTATTATTCAGCTATATAAACAAAGGAAATTCTGATACATGTTACAGCATAGATGAACCTTGAAGACATTATCCTAAGTGAAATAAGACAATCACAAAAGACAAGCATTGTATGAATCTACATATTTGAGGAACCTAAAGTAGTCAAATTCATAGACACAGAAGTAGAACGGTGTTTGCAAGGAAAAGGGAGTTATTATTTAATGAGTGCAGAGTTTCAGTTTTGTAAGATGAAAAAATTCTGGAGATGGTTGGTAGTAGTGGCTGCACAATTATGTGAATGTACTTCATGTCACTGAACTGTACACTTAAAACTGGTTAAAATTATAAATTTTATCTATATTTTACCACAATTTAAAATATAAACATTGATACACACACTGGAACTATGTACAATCAATATTGGCCCACCAATTGTAACAAATGGACCATACCAGTGCAAAATGTAAATAATAGGGAAAACTGACAAGAGAGTAAGGAAGTATAGGAACTGTGTACTTTCTGTTTTTTTTTTCCTACTGTAAACTTAAAACTGCTTTAAAAATCACCTCTTTTTTAAAAAAGTAAATGTACATACTAAGTTTATTGCCTCAAGAAACATCACCTTTCCCTCAATCAGGATTCTCTAGTTGCACTAGCACAGTGGTGAGCTTGTCTCTGGCCCTAAGCCAGACTTCGTGGCAGCCAGTAATGATGAAAAAGCCAGACATCCTATGTCAAGGGCAGAAAGGCTAATGTTCTAGGGCTTCTTTGATTTCTTTTTTTGTCCTCTACTTTTTTTTTTCTCATAGTACATTTTTCTGTAGAGTTAGGTTGAATTTGTTGCTGCCTGCCTCAGATGCCACAGTTGTTTGTTATGGCTCTGATATTTAATTAGGATCTGACCAATTCTGATAACAAAAGAGTTAACTTGTACATTTTAGATTATTTTTCTGGAGTATACCCCCTCTCTGGCTTGTATAAACGGTAGTATATTTATTTCTTTTAAGTATGTCTTTCTATTTCAGCCAACATTATTGAGAAAGTGCCTTGTATCGGATAATTTTCAAAGTTCTAAGAATACAATTAAAAACATGTTTTGTTTTATTTTGTTTTTTACCTCAGTTGATACTACAGTCTAGTAAAGGAGACAGACATTAAACACATAAGCTTGCAAATAAAAATGTAAATATATTCAAGGAGGAAATGAAATAGGTGCAATGACCCACTTTAGATTAGATGGTCAGAAAAAGCCTATTTGTGGGAAGTAACTTTCAAGATGAAGCCAGTAAGATGACTAGGAGCCAGGCAGGTGAAGTGTGGGGAGTGATTATTTAGGCAGAAAGAAGAGTATGAGCAAATTTTCTGAGATGAGAATGTGCTATGTGAATTTGGGCAAAAAGAACAAAAAGGCCAGTGTGACTGCAGTGCAGTGAGGGGAAGAGGGGCACAGATGAGTTCTGAGAGGTGGACAACTGTCAAGTCATATAAGATCTTATATCACTGGTAGGTGTTTTCATGTTTAGAGTAATAAGATTATAAGAGTGTCAGAAATTGTTCTAAGTGCTTTACTTGGTTTTTAATTTTTTTTTTTTTTAGTACAGATGGGGTCTCACTATGTTGCCTAGGATGGCCCTGGACTCCTGGGCTCGAGGGATTATCCCACTTCAGCCTCTCGAAGTGCTGAGATTACAAGCATGAGCCACCAAACCTGGCCTCTAAGTGCTTTACTTGTATCGTCACATTCAATCCTCACAAAAACCCTGGAAGTTGGGTATTATTCTCATTTTCAAGATAAGAAAAGTGAGGAGCAGAGAGGTTAAGTGACTTGCCCCCAGTCACTAGTAAAATAGCACAGATGGAATTCAAACTCAAGTGGTCTGGCCGTAGAGCCAAAATTCTTCATTCCTCATTAAACATGATAGGAAACAATAGAAGGGTTTTAAACGAGATGCTTATATGTTGAGATTTACACATTTTAAAGATAATTCTGACTGAATTGGAAAGAACTGCTTGGAGGTGAGCAAAAGAGAAAGCGGGGAAAATAATTATGAGGCTATTACCACAGTCCAAGAAAGAGATGACTGTGGCTTGTTTCCTGGTGGAATGAGAAAAATAGATGGATTAAAAATATGTCTTAAAAATACTTTATTCAATATATAGGAAGAATGGATAAGATTTGGTAATGTACTAGGTGAGGACAGGGGAAAGAGTGCAAACAAGGTGATATATCTGGTACATGGTCCTTTTGCAGATCATCATGATATTCTTAAATTGCTTGTAGTTTTAATTGAATTAAACTAATCATTCCTTTTGTGATAACTGAGGTTGGTGTTTTTTATTCTCCAACAATAAGCCTTTTATTAGTTTGTTTTCCACAATTTCTACTGTGTACAACTTAATTTGGCAGATTTAATTTCTTTCAACAAGATTTAATTTGTTATGCCAAGAAGATAAAACATAAAGAGAAAAGAATACTTTCTGTTTTCAGTCTATCAGGGCTGCTATAACAAAAATATCATAAACTGGGTGGCTTATAAACAACAAACATTTATTTCTCACCATTCTGGAGGTTAGGAAGTCCAAGATCACGGTGCTAGCAGATTTGGTGTCTGGTGAGGGCCTACTTCCTGTTTCATGGATGCCCCTGTTTTCATGGTAACTTCACAGGATAGAAGGATAAGGGAGCTCTCTCAGAGCTTTCTCAGGCTTCTTTTATTAGGGCACTAATCCCATTTATGAGAATGGAGCCCTAATCACCTCCCAAAGTTTCCTCCTCCTAATACACTTAGTTTGGGGGCTAGAACTTTAACATATTAATTTAGGCGGCGACACAAACATTCAGACCATAGTACTTCCTCATCCCCAAAAGTCAGCCACAATCTTAAATCATGTTGATAGACCATGCTTAATACCTGAAGCACATCAATTACCTTATCCTGACTTCTAAAGAGTTTTATATTGAATCCTTGGTAATTATTATGCATTATGAACTTTTCTATCAACTATCCTTCGGTTCAGTAACAGTATCTAATGGAATTTTATATTTTGCGGCAAAAAAATTACTACATTTACCATGTAATTTTCAGAGCAAGTGTTAGTGATCAATTGGGTGGGTTAGAGTAAGACTTGATTCTTTCTATCCTGATTTTAGAAATGTTAAAAGTCACCGTGTGTATTTGAAGATGTCACATATTCTCTGCATTCTCAAGTCTCTCTCTATAAAATCATGTGTTATCAGTGTTTGTCAATTAATATACAAGAGTCCTCAGGCATATTGTTTCTCAGAATCTTCTTATAAAACACAATTATGAGCAGTGATCATGGAATTATCATTTTTTGGTAATACTTAAGTACCAGGGATTTCTTTAGTTTCTCCCTTGATCCTTTGCTCATTCAAAATCTGGCTCCTAGTGTCATTCTATGCTCCCTAATTTTCCAAAAGTATAAATACATATATGTGTATACACACACACACACACACACAGAGGCATGAATGCTGAGAAATGCTTTAGTTTATTTGAAAAATAACTATTGTTTTAAAAATCTTGAGTATTATTTTTCCCAAAGATGAGAATCCGTGATCACTACAGTCAATATCCATCACTGGCTTTGGCTAGGGTTGGGCTATACACAATGTAAGACAGATGGAAGCTTCTCTACCAAACTGTTGCTGTTTTCAGGAACTAAAATTCTCCCTGAATGTGTCCCTTATTTATATAATGTTATTAAAGACCAGTGGCACAAATGGAGAAGCAGAATGTGTGAAATTTCACTGATTTATTCATTTTCCTATTGGATTCACATATGAGGAAGTTCTTACACATCAGTTATTTTACTTAAAAGAAAATTATTATATTTTGACTTCACTAATCGGGCCTCCCCAGTGTCTATCACATAAAAGTCAACCTTTCCAATGAGGTATTCAATGTGTCTACACAATCCAGGTCCTTAACTGTCTAGCATTACCTTCTACTTTTGCTGTTCATGAGACTTCTTTAATCTAGCCGGGCTCCTAAGCCCTCCAGAAATTTTTTTTTTTTTTTTTTTTTTAAGATGGAGTCTTGCTCTGTCGCCCAGGCTGGAGTGCAGTGGCGTGATGTTGGCTCACTGCAAGCTGCGCCTCCCGGGTTCATGCCATTCTCCTGCCTCAGCCTCCGGAATAGCTGGGACTATTTTTAGTAGAGATGGGGTTTCACCGTGGTATCGATCTCCTGACCTCAGGATCCACCCGCCTCGGCCTCCCAAAATGCTGGGATTACAGGCATGAGCCACTGCGCCCGGCCCAGAAATTTTTTTAAAAAATATTTTTTTCATCAGACTGCCTAGTCTTATAAAGTCAATTGAAATATGTTCAATTGGCTGGACACAAAGCCTCCTGAGTGTTATTCTAGCACTTTGGGAGGCTAAGGTAGGCAGATAGCTTGAGCCCAGGAGTTTGAGCCAGCCTGGGTAACATGGAGAAACCACATTTCTACAAAAATACAAAAATTAGCTAGTTGTGGAGGTGTGCTCCTGTAGTCCAAGCTACTTGGAAAGCTGAAGTCGGGGGATTGCTTGAGCCTGGAAGGTCAAGGATGCAGTTAGCAGTGATGGCACTACTGTACTCCAGCCTGGTCTACAGAGCAAGACACTGTCTCAAAAAAAGAAAAAAGAAATATATTCAATTATTTATTCATTCAGTAACAGAAACTCACCTTTTATGTGTGTGGTTATGAATGAGATACCAAGATAAGTCTTAAGATATTTTGAAATATAATTCTTGTTTATTTTTTCCAATATAGTAAAAACAGATTCAGAGACCAAAAATAAATACTGTGTGTTGTTTTCTTCTTTGTTTAGATAATTTCCAATTATGTCTTTTAGCAGATATATACATATTTTAGGTCAAAATAATGCCCTTGCCATTTTTGATCTCAATACACATGATTTTACATTTTTAAAACTTTTGAAAAAAATGGACTCCCAATGTGAGGACTGTGGACCCATAAGAATTCTTTTGGGGGGAATGGACTGTGTGGGTTGCATGGATCCAAAAGTCACTGTACTAGGAATCAGCTAAATGATCTCCAATCATCTATTTTATTTTGGGAAATATCCTACAATCTAAAAGAACAATGATTGTCAGATAGGTCAAGAACGGAAATCCTTGATCACCTCTATTAATTTCAAAAATATTTGAGTAATGTCTTAGCAAAAACATGGAATCTAGTTATCAGTGGTGGTATCATCAACTATGGGTAATGAATACAAATACATGAGTATAATTATTCCCTTGAAAATAGTATTTTGCTAGTATGATAATTACTATTAAAAGCAATGACTTCATATAATGTGGCCCATTTTTATTCCTAAACATTTTCTTTTGAAATAATCATAGATTCATGTGAAATTGTAAAAAGGAATATAGATATCCCACATACCTTTATACAGTTCCCTTCAATGGTAAGATCTTGCAAAACTATTGTACAAAATCACAACCAATATATTGACATTGATACAATCCACCTATCTTATTCAGATTTCCTCAGTTTTACTTGTACTCATTTGTGTGTGTGTGTGTTTAGTTCTGTGCAATTTATCACATGTATTACTTCCTTAATTAATATAGCAATTGTGAGATTTTTCCATGTTGTTGCAAGTTCATCTTTTTCATTGCTATATAATATTCAAATATAAGAATAACCACAATTTATCTATCTTACTATTGATGGGATATTGTGCTTATTTCAAGTTTTAGTCTATTACCAAGGATATTGCTATGAATATTCTTATCAGTTTTTTGGTGCATGTGTATAAATGTTTCTATTAGGTATACACCTAGAAGTCAATATTCTAGTCATAGGACGTATGTTCAGCTTTAGCAAGTACTGTCAAGAGTAGTACCAATTTTCTAACTCACCAGAAGTGTATAGGATTTGTATTGCTTTGTATACTACAACACTTGGTAATGTCACTATTGAAAATTACAGAATTACAGTCTAAATGCTGTGTACCGTTACCTCACTGTGATTTTAATTGGAATTTGCCTAATGACTAATTAGATTAACTATCTTTTCCTACATTTATTGGACATTTGGATATTCACTTTTGTGAATGTTGTCTTCTAGTTTAATTGATTATATAAATTCTTTTTGTATTCTGGATATGATCCAGAATACTGTAAGACTGTACCATTTTATATTCCCACCAGCAATATATGACTTATCTGCTTTCTCCGCATCTTTGCCAGCTTTTGGCATTGTCGCTCTTTTGTGTTTTAGTTATGCTGATATTATTTGGTGATATCTCAGACTGTTTTAATTTGTATTTGCTTGAAGGATGATGTTGAGTATATTTTTGTGCATGTATTTGTGGCTTTCTTTGTAATTACATGCTTGATGTGCATAGTAATTTTTGAATCTATACCTTCGTGGTTTCCAGTTTTGGAAAATTCTTATCTGTTATTTATTAAAATAGTGATTTTTGCCTCATTCTTTATCTCCTTTCCTTCTGGGATCCCAATTACATATGTGTTGCCATTTTTAGCTATAGTCTCTGTGTCCCTTATTATATATTTTCCATCCATTTGCCTCTACATACTTGTGAATATTCTCTTAGGATTTATCTTCCAGTTTGCTAAATTCTCTTTTTACTGTGCAGCCCTGTATTAAACCAATTATTGGGTTATTAATGTGTATTTTAGATTTATCGTTCTACATTTTTCACTTAATCATTTGTTGAAGTTTTCAGCTTGTGACAAAAATTTCTATTTTATTTTATGTCCTTGAGCATATTCAGTATAGCTAATATGTTCTGTTAACTCTTATATTCTGCTGCTACATATCGATTTCTATTATCCATTGTTTCTCTGATTTCACTAATGTTTTCTAGTCTTTTAATTTCCTTAGTTATGTTTGATTGAATACTGTGATGGTTAATACTGAGTGTCAACTTGATTGGATTGAAGGATGCAATATTGATCCTGGTAGTGTCTGTGAGGGTGTTGTCAAAGAAGATTAACATTTGAGTCAGTGGGCTAGTGAAGGCAGACCCACCCTTAATTGGGTGGGCACCATCTAATCAGCCACCAGCAAATATAAAGCAGGCAGAAAAACGTGCAAAGGAGAGATGGGCTTAGCCTCTCAGCCTACATCTTTCTCCCCTGCTGGATGTTTCCTGCCCTCAAACATCAGACTCCAAGTTCTTCAGTTTTGGGACTCGGAATGGCTCTCCTTGCTCCTCAACTTGCAGACAGCCTATTGTGGGACCTTGTGATCACGTAAGTTAATATTTAATTATATATATATATACACACACACACACACATACACACACACACACACACATATATATATATATATATATATATATATATATATATATATATATCTTATTAGTTCTGTCCCTCCAAGAGAACCCTAATACAAATACTTCTAATCGTATATGAAAAACTATGGAAATTATTTCTGGCATATGATGATATCTTCCTTCAGAGAAGAGTTACATTTGCTTCTGGCAAGTGGCTAGGGACACTGACATTCTTGCATCACATCTGACCATTTTCAGATATTGAGATTATTTCAAGTTTGACCTCATCCCTTGTGGGAGCACATCTACTTCTTGTTTTCCTCTTACTCCTAGTGTTTAGCTTTTTGTGTTTCCAAACCAAACTGTAGGCATTTATTACACTCCCCTTAGTAGGCCTTGAACTCAAGTTTTTGTCTCCACATCCCACAAGCTTATTGAAATATTCTTCAGCCTCCCTCTTCTGAAATAGATGGACATTTCCAGCTGGGCTTACTGCTCTGGATCTTCTAAGTTTTCTACTCTCCCATATCTTGTCTTGGATCCTTAATTCTTCATTATCGTAAAAGCTCTCCAATGTCTCTAATTATATAAATATATACACTCTTAGATACATCTATTTAAGTATGGGAAATATATTTAAATATTTTGTTTAGCTTTTATATTTTTTCTCAGTTGGATTATTGGTCTGAGTCTTCTGTTTTGTCATTATTGGACATAGAAGTTATGTCCATTCAAAAAATGTGATTGATAGTGTTAAATTGTGCTTCATACAATTTCTGCAAATT
Organism: Symphalangus syndactylus; assembly: GCF_028878055.3. Lineage (NCBI taxonomy): Eukaryota > Metazoa > Chordata > Mammalia > Primates > Hylobatidae > Symphalangus > Symphalangus syndactylus. The sequence goes on along the minus strand of NC_072447.2, from coordinate 118,014,002 downwards.
TAATGCCTGTTGCTCCACATTTTTACCAACTAAGAACATGTTATCAAGCCCTTCAAATTTTGGTAATATGGTGAAGTAAATTGTATCTCTGGTTAATAATTTGCCACTTTATTGTCATGAATACAAACTGAGTTACATTATATATATATATATATGTACATATATATATAATAGCCTATTCTATATTTTTCTATGAACTCACTTTATATTCACTTTTCATTTTCCTTTTATGTTTATGTTCTTCTTTACAGAAGCTCTTCTATATTTAGCCCTTTTGGTTCCCAATCCAAAGTGTGGGGTCACGTCACACCCCACCTTGGAGAGCCTTGGACTCAGGTTTTTCTTCCCCTGCACCCAAAAGTCTGTCAAAAATATTTGTTAACCTCTTTCTTCTAGAAACGACTATTAAGAAAATTAGACTTTGTGACATGCAGTTGCAACAATGTTTTCATGTTTGCGATTTGCCTATTGACTTTATGGATTTTCTGTTGCCATGAAGTTTTTTTTAATTTTTTATTATTATTATTTTTTGAGATGGAGTCTCACTGTGTCGCCCAGGCTGGAGTGCAGTGGCACAATCTCGGCTCACTGCAAGCTCCGCCTCCCGGGTTCACGCCATTCTCCTGCCTCAGCCTCTCCGAGTAGCTGGGACTACAGGCGCCTGCCACCACGCCCGGCTAATTTTTTTGTATTTTTAGTAGAGACGGGGTTTCACCATGGTCTCGATCTCCTGACCTCGTGATCCGCCCTCCTCGGCCTCCCAAAGTGCTGGGATTACAAGCGTGAGCCACCGTGCCTGGCCCATGAAGTTATTTTTTAATTAAAAAATGAAATGTGAAAATTACAGAATTTTTCTTCCCATCATAGATTGGAGAAAACTTGTTTTAAGTCTGATATAAAACACAGGAATCTAGAAAAGATAGTCGATCATTTATATTGTATGGATCTGTTTCTGGACCTTTTATTCTATTCATAGGCACATCTATTAATGTGTGAGAACCAAACTTTTAATTACTTCACATACATTTTATTTTTGAAACCTTGTAGGAAATGTCACAATGAAATTATTCATCTTTTCCAGAATTTTTCCAGCTATCTTTGCACACTTATTTTCCATGTGGATTTTAGAAGCAGCTTATTTAGATCCAAAAAATATTGCACTACTTACAATTGTATTATATTATACATACAGAATGATTTAGGAATTATTGCATCTTTATAATATTGAGGCATATTATCCATATCTTTTCAGATCACCAAGTATTCTTGTGTATCTTTCAAAGCTTTATAATGTTTTATCCATATAGATCTTGTATATTTTGTATTTGGTTCATTCTTGCCTATTTCATTTTTATTATTTCAAATAAGCTGTTTATTGTCATTATATTCCTTAAAGGTTTTTAACACATACTTAAATAATATTGTTCTCTCTATATTAATTTGATACTCATTCATATTTCCGATTTCCCTTAACAATTTTAAATAGTTTATCATTTGATTTTTTTTTTAGTTTCCAGATTTAAAAAAAAGTATCTTCGATATAATGGTAGTTTACCAAATTTTATCAACTTCTAAAATTTAACAACTTCATTTTATGCCAATTATTTTTTCCATCTCTAATTGTGTTATCTAGTACATTCATAACAATGTTAAATACTCATGATGATAGGGAACATCATTTCATTTTTGTTTATATTAAGCGGCTTCAGTATTTTCTCATTAAGCATGATATTGGCATTTGGGTTGAGATATTTATATTTTTATCAATCTAAGGAAATACCAACATATCAATGGTAGCATTCTGATTTACATTATTGTACTGTGATTTAGTAGGAACGTGCTCTTGTATTTTAGAAAAACACACTGGTGTAATTAGATGCAATTGGGCAACAGGTCTGTAACTTATTCTCAATTGGTTGAGAAAACTACACGAACATAGAAACTATGATAGAGAGACAGCTATAACAGATAGATAGCTCTGATAGATACGTAGACAATGGAAAAAGAAAAATCAGTATAATGTTAACAACTGGAAAATTTGGTTAAAAGTTGTATGGGAGTTCTTTGCACTATTCTTGAAATTTTCCTGTAAATTTGGAATTATTTCAAAATAAAAAGCTACTAGTAAACATGATTAATGAAATGAAAAAGTATGCTACAGCCTCGAGGAAAATATTTGCAATAGCTGTATCTTACAAAAACTTATGTCCAGAATATATAAAGAAGTACTAAAATTTAATAAAAAAGTACAAAGAACCCAATTAAAAATAGTTGAACATACACTTCACAAAGGATGATATGACAATGTCCAATAGGCAGACAAAATGGTGATTAACATTATTAGTTATCAGATAAACGCAAGATAAAGCCACAATAAAATATGACTATACACCTACCAGACTGACTAAAATTTTTAAAAACTGTTGTCCACATCAAGTGTTGGTGAGGATTTGGAACAACTGATCTCTATCACTTTGCTGGTGAGACTGTAAAATTGTGCACATATTGTGGAAAACAGTATGGCAGTTCTTTATGTGTTAAATATGCATTTACCCCATGATCCAGCAATTTCATCCACAGGAGTTTACCAAAAAGAAATGAAGATGTAAGCCCAAAAATAGAATTGTAAATAATTTTCATATATCCACATGTACATAATAGCCAAGGATCGAAAGCGACCAAAGTGACCTCCTATAGGAGAATGGATAAACAATTTTTAGTACTTTTATATGTTAAAATATTACTCAGAAATAAAATTAATTATTGGCATGTACACAAACATGGATATATCTCATAAACGTTATGATTTTGAACAATTTTTGCTGAGATATAGTTCACATACAACAAAAGTCACCAATGTAATATGTGTAATTCAGTGGTTTTTGGTATATCACAAAGTTGTGACATGACTGTCACTGTATAATTCTTTATAATTCTAGAAGATTTCCATCACCACAAAAAGAAACCTAATGCCAATTATCAATCATTCTTTGCTTCTCTTAACTCGACCCTCAGGTGATAATGACTCTTTATGTATTTCCCTGTTATGGAAATTTTATATAGATGGAATCATACAGTAAGTGCCTTTTGTGTCTGGCTTCTTTCACTAAGCATAATATTTTCAAGGTTCATCCATGTTGTAGTCTGTATCAGTATTTCACTCTCTTTTACTGCTCAATAATATTACACTGTATATGGATATACCACATTCATCAACTGATGGACATTGGAGTTGTTTCAACTTTCGTTTATTATGAATAATGCTGCTTCTTGGTAATCTCTATATATTCTTTGGATAAATATCCATTCAGTCTTTTGCTCATTTTAAATTCAGTTATTCCCTTTTATTATTGAATGATGAGCTCTTTATATATTCAAGGTACTAGACACTTAAGAGATAAATGATTTAAAAATATTTTTTCATCCTCTGGGTTTCTTTCAATGCCGTCATTTCTTCACCAGCACTCATTTCTGTCTGTCTTGTTTACTTTATTTATGGTTTTTAAAGTACAGGGTCTCATTTTGTCACCAAGGCTGGAGTGTAATTATGTGATCATAGCTCACTGTAACCTCTAACTCATGGGCTCAAATGACCCTCCCACCTCAGTAGCTAAGACTACAGGTGTGAGTCACCATGCCCAGTTATGTCTTGTTTACTTTAGCCTTCCTAGTAGAAGGGAAGTGATATCTCATTTTTTATTTGCATTTCTCTAATGACTAATGACATTGAGCATCCTTGAATATGCTTATTGGCATTTGTATATCTTTTTCGGAGAAATATGTATTGAGATCCATTGCAAAGTTTTGATTGCATTATTGTCTTTTTAATTTTGAGTTGTAAGAGTTCTTACTATATTTGGAACACAAGCTTCGTTACAGATACATGATTTGCAAATATCATCTGCCATTTTGTAGGTTGTTCTTCACTTTCTTGGTGGTATCATTTGCAGCTCAAACGTTTTATTGTTCATGAAGTCCAATCTGTTTTTTTTTTCAGTCACTTGTGCTTTTGATGTCATAACTAAGAAACTACTACATAATCCAAGGTCATGAATATTTACTTTTATGTTTTATTTCTAAGCATTTTATACTTTTACCTCATATTTATGTCTATGATATATTTGGGTTTAATTTTATAGCGGTATGAGGTAGCCATCTAAATTCATCCTCTTGTATGTGAATATCCAGTTGTGCCAGCACCATGTTTTGAATTTCAGTCTTTTGCCATTGAGTTTTCTTGGCATCCTGGTGAAAAATACATCGACCATAACATAAAGGTTTATTTCCAGACTCTGAATTATGTTCTTTTAATCCATATTTCTATTTCTATGGCAGTACCACATCAACTTAATCATTGTAGCTTTGCAGGAGGTTTTGAAATCAGGAATTATGTCTTCCAACTGAGTTCGTTTTCAACATTGTTTTAGCTACTATAGGTCCTTTGAGTTTCCGTATCAATTTTAGGATTATCTTGACAACTTCTGAAAAGAAGTCAACTGCGGATCTGATAGGAATTTCTTTGAATCTGTAGATCAATTTAGGGATTATTGCCATCTTAACCAAATTAAATCTTATAATCCATGAGCACAGGATATTGCTCCATTTATTTATATATTTTAACTGCTTTTGACAATGTTTTGTAGTTTTAGTGTACAAGCCTTGCACTTCTTTTGTTAAACTCACCTCTAAGTATTTTGTATCCTATTGTAAATGAATTGCTTACTTAATTTCATCTTTTGCTATTTCATGGTTAGTGTGAAGAAATATAATTAATTTTTGTATATTGGTAATGCATTATTCAACGTTGCTGAAATTGCTTTTAGCTTTGGTTAGAAATTCCAATCCAGTGTTGAACGGAAGTGGCAAAAGAATACATCCTTATCTTGTTCGTGAGTTGGAAAGCTTAGAGTCTCTCATAATTGAATATGATGTTTTCTATAGATTTTCTGTAGATGCTCTTTATCAGGATGAGGACATTTTCTCTCATTCCTATTTTTTACAGTGTTTTTGTATAATGAAAAAACATTGAATTTCTTTTTTTTTTCAGACGGAGTCTCACTCTGTCGCCCGGGCTGGAGTGTAGTGGCACGATCTCGGCTCACTGCAAGCTCCGCCTCCCGGGACTACAGGCGCCCGCCACCACGCCCGGCTAATTTTTTGTATTTTTAGTAGAGACGGGGTTTCACCGTGGTCTGGATCTCCTGACCTCGTGATCTGCCCGCCTCGGCCTCCCAAAGTGCTGGGATTACAAGCGTGAGCCACCGCGCCCAGCCAAAACATTGAATTTCTAATTAAAAATCAGCTGTTGGCTGGGCGCGGTGGCTCACGCTTGTAATCCCAGCACTTTGGGAGGCCGAGGCGGGCGGATCACGAGGTCAGGAGATCGAGACCATGGTGAAACCCCGTCTCTACTAAAAATACAAAAAATTAGCCGGGCGTGGTGGCGGGCGCCTGTAGTCCCAGCTACTCGGGGAGGCTGAGGCAGGAGAATGGCGTGAACCCGGGAGGTGGAGCTTGCAGTGAGCTGAGATCGCACCACTGCACTCCAGCCTGGGTGACAGAGCGAGACTCTGTCTCAAAAAAAAAAAAAAAAAAAAAAAAATCAGCTGTTAATCTTACTGAGGGGGTCTTCTATGTGATGAATCTTTTGCTTTTGTTGCTTTCAAAATTTTCTCTTTCGATAGTTTGATTATAATTTGTCTAGTTTTGTGTCATTTTGATTTTATCCTACTTGGAATTTGCTGAACTTCCTGGATGTACAGACAAATATTATTGATGAAAAGAAGTTTCTGGCCATTATTTCTTGAAAGAAATTTTTGGCCTCTTTCTCTCCTCTCCTTGAAACCCAATTATGTGTGCTCGATGGTTCACCATAGGTTTCTGAGGCACTGTTTATTTTTCTATATTATCTTTTCTCTTTGTTCCTCAGGCTAGGTAATCTCTATTGACTCATCTTTAAATATGCTGCTTATTTATTTTCCCACCTGAAATTTGAAGTTGAAATCCTCTAGTGAATTCTTTTGTTTCTGTTATGGTACTTAAAACGCTTAAATTTCTATTTTAAAAATAATTTTTAATCTTACATTCTCTATTTGGTAATACATTGTTCCCATAATATCCATTCGTTTTTTTAGGCACGCTTTCCTAGAGTTCTTGGAATATATTTCAGATAGCTTGTTTTAAATCTTTGCCTAATACATCCAACAGCTGGGCTTCCTCAACAACACTTTATATCTATTTCTTTTTTACCACTGTTTGAGCCATGCTTTGTTGTTTCTTTGCATGTCTTCTAAGTTGTTGTCAAAAGTTGGCCATTTAAAATGAACAAATTCTGTAAAATATGTATAAATCTTCATGTGTGACCACTGAAGTCTCTGTTCAGTTAGTTTAGTGGTCAGTTCATTATTGTACAGAAATTTCCTTAAACACCTTGGGCCTATATCTCTCCAGTTTTTGCTGAGCTTCTGTGTGCATGTTGGGGCCCACCTTCAATGCTCTCGCTGACAGTTTACGTCTCTGTCTTAGACTAGAACCTTAAGGTCAGCCAGAGGTGACACAACCTTCTCAGTTCTTTCATGGGCATGTGTATTGCTTTGCACATATGTATGTCCTTCTTTATCTGCAGGATTACATCCAATCGTTTCAGAGCCCCCTGTGGACATCTGATACCCTAATTTTCTCTTCAGATTTTTTAGCCAGCTTTTTGTTTTCCCTGTTATTGCTGTCATAGGCAGCTGAGATATAATTGGCATATTAGAATGAAACAATGTTACCAAAACCAGGCAGAGTTATAAGATAAATATCACAACAAAACCAATATCAACTCTCCAAATAGATACCAGCCCCAAGATCCAGCTCTGGCTGAGGGAGTGAAGGATGTCTCTGGTGTCTAAAAGCTTCTAGCAAAATACTTTATCTCCTGGCTCATGATAAATTCCTTTCTGTTCCATGGCAAATTCCTTTCTGTCGCATGGCACTTTCTCCTTTCTCCTCACCAACAATCAAAGTCCCCAAAGGGGATCCAGACATCCAGTTTATCTATACTCCTGCCAAGGACAATGGCTATGGTTACAGCCAGAGGGCTTCTTACTATAGAAATTTAGTCATCATGGTTGAGTTTGTCCATTCCTTGGCGTTTGCTGTTGCTGGACCCTCCTTTCATCACTGCCAGGACCACTCTTCCCAGAGGATTTCCGCACCAACCAAGGAATTCAGGTTTCCTGATTTTCAAGGCTCTACTGTCATCAAATCCCCATCTCAAAACTGGGCTACCAGAATTGGGTTGGTGTCTTAGTCCATTTGGGCTGCTATAATAAAAACCCATAAACGGAGTAGCTTATAAACAATAGAAGAAATTTATTCCTCAGTCTGGAACAAGGAGGAAGAGTCAGTGTCAGAGTAATGTGATACAAGAAAGACAACTGGCCATTGCTGGCTTCAAAGATAAAAGTAGACCAGGAGCCAGGAAATGAAGAAAGCCTCTTGAAGCTGGAAAAAGTAAGGAAATGAATGCTCCCCTAGAGCTTCTAGAAGGAATGTAGCCTTGTGAAACTCATTTTATCCCAGTGAGACCTGTTTAAGACTTTTGGTATTCAGAACTATAAGATAATAAGTTTATATCGTTAAAAGCCACTAAGTTTGTGATAAATTGTGACAAGTGGTCCTGGCAGTGATGAAAGGAGGGTCCAGCAACAGCAAATGCCAAGGAATGGACAAACTCAACCATGATGACTAAATTTCTATAGTAAGAAGCCCTCTGGCTGTAACCATAGCCATTGTCCTTGGCAGGAGTATAGATAAACTGGATGTCTGGATCCCCTTTGGGGACTTTGATTGTTGGTGAGGAGAAAGGAGAAAGTGCCATGCGACAGAAAGGAATTTGCCATGGAACAGAAAGGAATTTATCATGAACCAGGAGATAAAGTATTTTACTAGAAGCTTTTAGACACCAGAGACATCCTCCACTCCCTCAGCCAGAGCTGGATCTTGGGGTTGGTATCTTGGCAGGAAGATGTATTTGGAGAGTTGATATTGGTTTTGTTGTGATATTTATCTTATAACTCTGCCTGGTTTTGGTAACATTTTTTCATTCTAATATACCAATTAGGGATTTAATGCAATCCCAGTCAAAATCTTGGCAGTCTTTTTGGTAAAAATTAGCAAAATGATTCTAATATTTATGTGAAATGTAAAGAAAATAGAATAGCCAAAAAAATAAAAAGAACAAAGCTAGAGTAGTTATACTACCTGATTCAAAATTTACTCTACAGCTACAGTAATCAGGAGAGTAAGGTATTAGTGTAAGGACAGACAGTGGAACATCTAGGAAGTTTAGAAAAATACCAGTTATATATGGTCAACTAATTTGTTAAAATCATCAAAATGTTCACTTAAAATGGGTGAATTTTATTTTAAGTAATTTTTACTTCCTTAAAGTTGGTTTAAAAACAAAACGATAGGTTGAAGAGTTATTTCTCTCTCTGTCTCTGTCTCTCTCTCTCTCTCTCTTTCTCTGTGTGTGTGTGTGTGTAAATAATTTTAACAGCTACATCGGATTTATGTTGTATTTTTTACTTGATTGGAACTACATTGATGTAGGATGTTTAGATATTTTCTACTAAAAGCAATACTATATTTGAATATCCTTGCACATGAATCTTTGTACATTGGTAAAGTTGTCTTTTTAATGGAATTATCTATATATGGTAAATTTCTAGTTATAGAATTGTTCAGTCAATGACCATATATAATTTTTATGCATATGGCCAAACTTATCCACAGCAAGTTCATACCAATTTATACTGGAATCAGCAGCATATCAGTTCACTTACTTCCTCATCCTTCCACCAATAAAATGGTGAAAGGCAATTATTCAGTCTGTTTTAATTTGTATTTGGTTAACAATGAAATCAAACAAGTTTATACCATTTTTTGGTCATCGGTATTTTTTTCTTTTTCTGTTTTTGCAAATTGTCCATACATGCCTTTTGGACATTTTTCCATTGACTTAATTTTTATCTCTTGGATTTATAATAATAGTTTTTTGCATGTACAATATTGGTATAACATTGGTCATTTGCATTTGAGTCTTGCTGATTTTCTTTTTTGGACACACATCACAAAGCTGCTTAGCATGTTCATATACTGTAATCCATCAGTCATTTTCTTTCATTGTTTTTGCGTTTAAAGCCATGCTTAGAAGGTCTATTGCCCTCTTCTTTATATAAAAATATTCACCAATATTTTCTGGTTCTTTACAATTTTCATCTTTAAATTTTTGTCTTTTTATTCCACCTGGAACTTGTCTGGATATATCATGTTAGGAAGGGTTTTACTTTTTGTCAAATATTTATTTAGTTTTTACAGTACCACATACTAAATGATCCTCCCTTTCCCCACTGATTTTAAGCTATTTTTAGCATATATTTCAAACTTGCATGTATTGGAGTCTGTTTGGGGCCTTCCAAGTCCATTCCAGAATTTTGTTCTTGCAACAACATGATTTTAAGTGTTTTCTTCCCTTTTATGGTATGTTTTGAAGGCCTGTCACTAATTTGTATTATTCTTAAAAATATTTCCTGACACTTGTCATTTATAGTTTCAAATATACTTAATTATTTCAAATTTGTGCATCCATTAGTAATATTGTTGGGTCTTTGTTATGAGTCTAGCACATTATAGGTTAATATCTCAGAACTGTCCTCTGTGTGTGTATGTGTGTGTATTTAAAGTGAAGGAGATTATTTTTGTTATATTTTATAACTTTTATTTCTGATATATGAGAAAGCTGTTGACCTTTCATATTTAATTTATACACAGTACTTCAACAAATTAAATGTAATGGCTCTTTTATTTCTATGTGTGTTTTCCTGGTATGCAGTCACATTATCTGCAACTAATGATAATTGATAGTTATACTTCTTATTTATTTATTTAATCTTAGTATGTTGACAAGAATGTCCAGCATATTACATATTAATATCTAATAACCAAAATGCCACCATATCCCATTATCTTTTCTCTTCTCTTACTTAATGGGAGTGGTTGTAGTCCTTCTTATATAAGTTATTTTTTATTTTATGTTTAGAATATATATTTTATTGTGTCAAGAATGATTCCGTCTAATCTGTGTAAAATTTAACTGCTTTTAACTAAGAATTGATTTGGAATTTTATCAAATAGGTTTTTAGTGTCACTCAACATTATTACTTGTTTCTTCTCTCTGTGATAATGTTTAAATTAAACATAGTAAATCAGACTTCCCTATATTTTACCATTTATGCTATTCTTCTAAAAAATGTCTTGAATTTTTTAGTCTGTTAAATTGGTAATACATTTTAAGGACTACAAAGGGATAACCTTGACTTTGAAACATATTGTGAAACAACAGATTATAAATATAATTGCCATTATCTTTTATGGAAATGCATAATCTGAAAGGTTGCTGGGTGAGGTTTTGACCTGTAAAAGGCAAGAGGAAATCTTTGCTATATTGCCCTTCTTATCTGTCCTTGTGTATTTTTTTAATCTATCAGGAAGTGCTCTATTAAAGTATTTTCACTCATGTATATGCTGTTTTACAAGTCCTCTTGGGGGTGCAATGCATATTTTTATGCCTATCAATGCTCACATATGTGCATGCTATGTAAACTATTTTTTGTCACTTAGAACATAAACATTTCTCTTCTCCTTTAGCTTATCAGTGTTGCTGTCCAACTGATTCCGGGCCCCACTAGAACATTTTGGGGTTTCCTAGGTTACACATTTCTATTTATCCTGTTGAATGGCTGTTTGTACTTCTTCTTCCAAGTCCTGGAAAACAAGAGAATCAAAAACCAACAGAAGTTACTATAATGAACACAAATGTTACTATAATGAACACAATGAAGGTTACTGTGGGAACATAGGACTCTGTCCCTTACCATCAACTCAATTCCTTTTCAACTCTGTTCCATTCTCATCTGTCAATCAGATTCCCACTCCTTAGTTTATTTATTCTTTTGTAATAAAACTGAAATAAAATGATTAAATCATTCAGTTAGTTTTCTAAGCTTCCGTCAAGTACCATGATTATTTAGGCTTTTAGTTTGTTCAAACAGCAAGTTTCTTTTTAAGTGTTCTTAAGAAAGTTTGCATTTAAAAGTGGTTAACTTTATAAGGAAAATGACTAAACATCCTGACATGTAGCATATTGCTTCAACACACACTTGTTGTTTTTCTCCCTCTAGATTTTATTCCAAGTATTCACCTTAGTGATATTGGATGAGTCCCACTTGAGCAGTAAATGATTATATTCTTAGTGTGGCAAATTATTAAAAAGAAATTTCAACGTGGTATCTTTCTTTGTAATCATCTATGCATTTTCTTAATCCAAAATAGTGTTTTCTGTTAAGATCTTTGTAAGAGCTTCCATTATAAAGTATTAGTCACAAAATATGACTTAGAGATAAATACAAGAAGTATTAATATACATCAATTTCACATTCATAAAGCAAAATAAACTGTTTCTAATGACAAATTTTAAAATGAGGCAAAATAATGCAGTAAATATATATCTTTTGTGAGCTTCTAAGTCTGCCTACAACAAATGCTATAATATATAATCCAACGAGGTAATTAATCAGATTTAAAATAAATATTAGGCTTATTTTTACCAGTTGCCATATTTCTATGTTGTACATTTAGAACTTCAAGTACAACAGAAATAATAAGTCACTGTGTATGAGCAGCAATTAATGTTCCTTGTTTCTCATGTTTTCCAAGATTGTCAAGTGGTGCTGGAGTAAATTGAATCAGTAATATTTTTTGATACCTTCTTATCATATACTTGATTTTGTCAATAAAGTAGGGATAATATAACATTTGTTTGGTTAATGACAATGTACATCAAAGTTAAAAAACAAATTCTTGTAAGGTGGTTTTGTTGAAATTTGACTTCAGTTTGAAAAAATTCAGAAACACCTGGAAGTAGATCTATAAAGTACTTTTATCAGTAGACAGAAAGATGGTTTTGTTGGTGCTGTAATGGTGCAATGTAAGAAAACTGCAATTTAAATTCAAACAGACTTTTCTACAGCTTATTTGCCCTAACAATGATTATTTCTGAATTTAATTACTTAGTATCAAAGAATGATCACAGGAATTAATTCTGCAACATCAATACGAATTACTTTTTCTTTTGAAGGGTTAGCTGGAATCCTAAATGTAAGTCATTTATAATAACACTTCCATGGGTTTTCCAAAGAATGGACATAGAACAGTATGACTATAAATAAGCAAACTATCTCTCATTTAGTATACTTAATGATTCTTTATTCCTTTACACATTAAGCTTTTTATTTAGTGTTCCTCGAATTGTATTTTGCAATTCACTTGCATTAGAATCATTTAAGATATCAGTTAAAGTGAAGATTCCTGGGTCCTACATCAGATGGACTAAATCAGGATCTCAAGTTGTGGGAATCTCCTTTTTTTTTCTGATCTCAGGATGATTCTGAGACTCAGTTAAGTTTGTGAACCACTGTCTTAAGGGTAAGTGTTTTGACAATATCCTGTATGCATTCTTCTTGAGGAAACTCAACCACACTCATTCATATGCTGATGGCACCAAAAGCTGTATCTGTAGCAAAAATCTCTTCTGCAATCCACACCTGCATATAGACCTGATTATCTCATGTAACTGAGACCTAATGTTACAAAGTGATTGCTTTATTTTTCCACCTTACCCACAACACACACAGACACACACACATACACATGCCCCCTCCCTCTTTACCTGTTCTCCTTTTGAAGCCTAATGCCAACCAACCACTACAGCATTATGTCAACCATATCCACTTAATTAAGCCCCGTGAATTTTACCTTTTATATGTTTTTTATTCATCTACCTTCCTCTTCGTTCTTATTGCCCCTGTCTTATTAATGGCCACTATTATCTCTTGTTAGACAACATTAACATCTTCCTTACTACTTTTCCTACTTCCCCTTGGTCCCCCTCCAAACTTTTCTCCATGCAACAGCAGTGAGAGTAATCATTCTAAAATACAAATATGATCATGTAACTTCCCTGCTTAAACTCCTCCTCATTGGTCCCCTATAATCAATAAGATAATGTCCACATTTATTAAACTCTCATGCTACTCTTTATGATAATGGTTATCTCTCTAATCATTTTTCCTACCACTCTTCCTTCTCCACGTAGGCACATTTTATCCCAGTTTTAGAGAACTAATAAGTTTCAGTTTAAGAAACAAGCTGTCCCATCCCTTTCCTCCAAAGACTGTATCAAGCCATCATGAAAATTTTCGTTGATTTATTTGTCTCCTCCTCTAGATTTAGTTTGTTCATCTCTATATCCCTAGTACCAAGCACAGTTCCCAGTACATAGTATAAGTTCAAAATTTTTTGTCGAGTGAATATATAAGTAATGGGTAACATAATATTGATTTGTATATATTAGTAATATGCAACATAATATAGTGCTGCAACATACCCATTCTGGGAACAGAACTTTTAGGTTACATTCTGGCTTTGCAGCTTGCTATGTGACCTCAAACAATTTACTTAAGCATGTCTGTGCTTTAGGTCCTTAATCTTTAAAGTAGTTATAATAATAGAATCTACCTCCTAAGATTCTTGTGAAGATTAAATAAGAAAATAAATTGTTAGAAAACTATCTGGCACACAGCAAGTAGTCCATAAGTGCTAGCTATTATTTTTACTTCTTTCATGCTTCAAGAATTATTCCTCACTTCTGAGAGAGCTCATCATTTTATTCATTTCAAAAATTTATGTTTCTCCTCTCAGCCATCAGCTTGGAAGAGTCACATTTGTTTTAGTCTAACTGTAATGGATGTCTCTCCAGACCCTCTGTCATTTTAAAGGTTCTTTCCTGGATCTTCTCTAACTCTGACATTGGTAGATATGTTGACCAGAATTTTAAACTATATTCTTGATGAGTTTATAGACTCAAAAGGAAAATACATTTTGTTTCTACAAAATTTCCTCAAAATAGTCAACATTTTTCTTGCCTTGGTAACTACATCAACACTTTTAGGCAATATCTTCAGGAAACAGTTTACCAGAACTTCAAGATCATAGTAATTTCCTGGAAGTATTATTGACAGCTCTAACCCCACAGCTCAAATCCTGTCTTTGAATAAGAGTTCTGCTGACAACAGAAGGAATTTTTGTTATTTATTGTAAAGAAAATTAATAAATGGTTCGGCCTTGGGGCAGACTTATACCAATATAATATTATTTCTCACTTCGTTGATTCTTAAAAAGATTTGTTAAGGGCAGCAAATAAGCTTTACAAGATGAGGGAAATGGGACTTTTATATACATTTGTATGTATCAGATTTTATATGATTTATAGGTTTTGAATTCTTATTTTGTTTTGGCTATTTTAGACTGTAGATTATCATCTCAAAGAGTTCAAAAACAATAATTTTTTTAGTAAATACTGTACCTTGTTTATAGTTAAGCAATAACACTTTGAATAAAACGTTTGAAGGGATAGTTCAACTTTTTCCAAAACAAATTAAAGAATGAGAATTTTATAGATAGAAAAGATGTCAAAAGTCATCTATCCCAATATACAAACATATAAAAACAGGACACCAGAAAAGATCCGTGACTTAACTGATTTCACACAGCTGGGCAAATGTCAAGATAGAACTGCTAAATTTTTTTTTCTCTTTTTTTTTTATTATTATACTTCAGGTTTTAGGGTACACGTGCACAATGTGGAGGTTTGTTACATATGTATCCATGTGCCATGTTGTTTTGCTGCACCCATTAACTTGTCATTTAGCATTAGGTATATCTCCTAATGCTGTCCCTCCCCATCCCCCCACCCCACAACATTCCCCGGAGTGTGATGTTCCCCTTCCTGTGTCCATGAGTTCTCATTGTTCAATTCCCACCTATGAGTGAGAACATGCGGTGTTTGGTTTTTTGTCCTTGTGATAGTTTACTGAGAATGATGTTTTCCAGTTTCATCCATGTTCCTACAAAGAATATGAACTCATCATTTTTTATGGCTTCATAGTATTCCATGGTGTATATGTGCCACATTTTCTTAATCCAGTCTATCGTTGTTGGACATTTGGGTTGGTTCCAAGTCTTTGCTATTGTGAATAGTGCCACAATAAACATACGTGTGCATGTGTCTTTATAGCAGCATGATTTATAGTCCTTTGGGTATATACCCAGTAATGGGATGGCTGGGTCAAATGGTATTTCTAGTTCTAGATCCCTGAGGAATCGCCACACTGACTTCTACAATGGTTGAACTAGTTTACAGTCCCACCAACAGTGTAAAAGTAGAACTGCTAAATTTTATGGGAGGTCATTGTTTCTGACTGGGCTCTTGCACTAGGCCCAAGCAGACCAGACTAAATCAGAATTAAGTCACTTGTGCTGAGTGCCATGTAATCAAACTAAACTTTGAAATGGGCTAGTTTTTTTTTTTTTTTTTAAGCCAGGAGATTCCAGTTAACCTGAGTCAGCATAAAAAGGAAGACCCCTATTTTTAACTCCAGAAGGAAAGTAACTTAGAAACGATCAATCCACTTTTTTTTTCTGTTTTTGCTTTTTTCAGCTACTTTCTTCCTATAAAACCAACCTCCTCTACTCAGTCCCTCAGAATACACATTTCATTTTATAGACTGAGGTGTTGCCTTATTCTAGAATCACAAGTAAAAGCCAATTAGATCTTTAAACTAAATTTGTTGAAATTTTGTCCGTTGACAGAACTTATTTGTGCTCACGCTCAGTTTATTGTTTTAACTTTTGTGGGTACATAGTAGGTGTATATATTTATGGGGTACATGAAATGTTTTTATACAGGCATGCAATGCATAATAATCACATCATGGAGAATGAGGTATCCATCCCCTCAAGCATTTATCCTTTGTGTTAGTAACAATCCAATTATACTTTTTGTTATTTTTAAATGTACAACTGTTATTATTGATTATAGCCACCCTGTTGTGCTATCAAATACTAGGTCTCATTTATTCTTTCTAACTACTTTCTGTACCCACTAACCATCCCCATCTCCCCTCCACTTTCCCACTACCCTTCCCAGCCTTTGAATTTATTGTATTTTGTTAAACAGCAATAATTAATTAAATTAATTTATTATAATAGAAAATTTTTATAATTATAAAACAACAAAGAATAATTGGCATGAAGGCTAGAATGCTAAACTACAGGTTAAAATGATGAAGGTGGGGTAATTATATCAATAGGGTTTTATAATTAAGAATGGAGGTTTATATTTTGTTAAGGGCTCCAAAGTCACAAGTAAACTCAATGGATACAAAATAATATTCATACAACCTCAAAAGCTGTACTGAATTGGACTTGCTTTTGGGAAGACAAACATGTATATGTAGGGGCAATACATATAATTAATTAATATAATTAATACATATAATTAATTTTGAAATTGCAAAAGAAAGTTTGTTCTTTAAAGGAATCTAATAAAAATATGCTACAAGTAACAATCGTCTTACAAAATGAGCAACTACCCTCTAAATGTGTGTTTCTAAAATTGTGGTCTGCTAGCCATCTACATAAGAATCATAGAGGAATCGTTTAAAATGATCAGTTTCCTAGACCCTCGTCACAGACCCCATCTCAGAACTGCAAAATAAGAATTAATGGGGACAGGGCCTGAGATCTGCATTTTATGGCCACTACACCCCCCGTGTCACCTTGATTCTCTAGCAATATAATGTTTGAATGTCACTATATTCATATTTTTTTTTTTTTGAGACGGAGTCTTGCTCTGTCGCCCAGGCTGGAGTGCAGTGGCGCAATCTCTGCTCACTGCAAGCTCCACCTCCCGGGTTCACACCATTCTCCTGCCTCAGCCTCCTGAGTAGCTGGGACTACAGGCGCCTGCCACCGCGCCCGGCTAATTTTTTGTATTTTTAGTAGAGACGGGGTTTCACCGTGTTAGCCAGGATGGTCTCGATCTCCTGACCTCATGATCCGCCCGCCTCGGCCTCTCAAAGTGCTGGGATTACAGGCGTGAGCCACCGCGCCCGGCCTACTATATTCATATTATCAGAGTGAAAACTCCACTAAAAATGCTGAAGAAGGTAACTTCTATTTAACTCAATTTATGTCAGTGAAAATTATCTTTCTTTTCTCATTCCTTGTTGATAATTTTTTATTTTATTATTATACTTTAAGTTTTAGGGTACATGTGCACAATGAGCAGGTTTGTTACATATGTATCCATGTGCCGTGTTGTTTTGCTGCACTCATTAACTCATCATTTAGCATTAGGTATATCTCAAAATGCTATCCCTCCCCCCTCCCCCTACCCCACAACAGTCCCCGGAGTGTGATGTTCCCCTTCCTGTGTCCATGTGTTCTCATTGTTCAATTCCTACCTATGAATGAGAACATGCGGTGTTTGGTTTTTTGTCCTCGTGATAGTTTGCTGAGAATGATGGTTTCCAGCTTCATCCATGTCCCTACAAAAGACATGAACTCATTGTTTTTTATGGCTGCATAGTATTCCATGGTGTATATGTGCCACATTTTCTTAATCCAGTCTATCGTTGTTGGACATTTGGGTTGATTCCAAGTCTTTGCTATTGTGAATAGTGCCACAATAAACATACGTGTGCATGTGTCTTTATAGCAGCATGATTTATAATCCTTTGGGTATATACCCAGTAATGGGATGGCTGGGTCAAATGGTATTTCTAGTTCTAGATCCCTGAGGATTTGCCACACTGACTTCCACAATGGTTGAACTAGTTTACAGTCCCACCAACAGTGTAAAAGTGTTCCTATTTCTCCACATCCTCTCCAGCACCTGTTGTTTCCTGACTTTTTAATGATGGCCATTCTAACTGGTGTGAGATGGTATCTCACTGTGGTTTTGATTTGCATTTCTCTGATGGCCAGTGATGATGAGCATTTTTTCATGTGTTTTTTGGCTGCATAAATGTCTTCTTTTGAGAAGTGTCTGTTCATATCCTTCGCCCACTTTTTGATGGGGTTGTTTGTTTTTTTCTTGTAAATTTGTTGGAGTTCATTGTAGATTCTGGATATTCGCCTTTTGTCAGATGAGTAGTTTGTTAACTACCTCGGAAAATACAGCATGCTGAGCAAATCTTTGTTATTGCCATGGACTTGGTAACACCTTGGGGCTGATGATATTTTACTACTGTTCAGAATGAGAGATAATGGAGCTGAATCTGTTTACCAAAGGCATGTCCTAGAATCCATGTAGAAAGTCTCATACCTATACTTAGTTTTATTTGAAAATTTCAAATATATAATAAAACAAAGATAATTTAGAACTTGCTTTGCGTTTTCAAAGTGAACATGTCCCCAACCCCAAGATTCTGATATGTCTCCCTCATCTCTCTCTTCCTCTTACGGCCCTTCTGTCTTGAGAATCACTTCTCTAGAATTAGAAAGTCTTCTCCCCACTTTAAAACATCTCCAGCCACTTCTTCTGCAGCTGCTCTGTGTTTTTCACTAATTTAGTTTAAAAAATTATTTCCTTAACTTAAAATCATATTAGTTGGCTTTGTACTTGTGATACTTTTCTATATCACGCTTGTTTAAAGTGGGCATGACTGCTTATGAAAACCCTATTATCAGATGTCAGTGGGAATGTCTTCAGTTTCAACTTTACTGCATAAGAACAAGAAAACAGAAAGCAACGATACAATCTGAAATAATCCTCTTGGGATCATGTACAATTATAGAAAAATATTGTTTGCATGTTTAATGTATGATATTTCAGGGTACTGGAAACATTAGTTTTATTGGAACAATCCATTGTGTTATCAATTAGTATAATTCAGATTTATAGAATTTTCCCCTCCAATGTGCTTAATACACCAGTTAAAATTTAGAATTATTGCTTAAAACATTAAAAATTATAATATACTATAGAACAACTTTTGTTGTATAGTTCTGAATTTAATACGAGAATGTATGTTGTAATCGTCATAACAATTGGTATCCGAGATAGTTCCACCACCTCAAAAACTTCCCTTATGCTGCCCCTTTGTAACTAAAGCCTTTTCCCACCCTTAAACCCCAGAAACCATTGATCTGCTTTCTGTTACTATAGTTTTGCCTTTTCTAAAATGTCATATAAATGGATTCATACAAAATATATAACCCTTTGAAACTGGGTTCTCTCAGCATAATAGCTTTGAGATTTATTCATGTTGTTTTATAGATCAATAGTTCAGACCTTTTAATTGCCATACTGCTGCTTGTTTCTCCATTCTGTTTACTTTTTAAAGGACATTAGTGTTGTTCCTAGTTTGTTGATTATGTATCAAGCTACTATGGACATTTGTGTACAAGTTTTTATATGGACATATTTTCATTTATCTTGGTTTTATACTTAGGAGTGGATTGTTGGACAAAGTGATAATTCTTTAAAATTTTGGGAAACTGTCATACTATTTTCCAAAGTGGCTGCCCCCATTACATTCCTACCATAGGTGTATGAAAGGTCCAAATTCTTCCCACTCTCATCAACACCTATACGTGATTTATGTAAACACAAGTTTTCGTTTCTCTAATGTAAATACTTAGAGTACCATTTCTGTATCACTCGGTAATTGTGCATTTCAGTTTACAAGAAGTCCCTTTCCAGAGTGGCTATACCATTTTGCATTCCTACCAGCAATGTAGGAGTCTTCTAGTTGCTCTGCATCTTCACAAGCATTAAGTATTTTCAGTTTTTTTTCCATTCTGATAAGTGTGTAGTGATATCACATTTTGGATTTAATTTGCATTTCCCTGAGGACTAATTACGTTGAACTTCTTTTCTTGTGCTTCCTTGTCATCCATATAGCTTATTAGTGAAATATCTGTTTAAATCATCTTCACATTGTTTTATTGGTTTATTTGTTTTCTGAACATTGACTGTTGAGAGTTCTTTATATATTCCAGATAGAAGTCCTTTGTTTGATATGAGGTTCACAGATATTTTCTTTCAGGCACTGGCTTGTCATTTCAACCTCTTAAAAGTGTCTTTTTGCAGGAAAAAAAGGTTAATTTTTGACAAAGTCTAATTTATCATTTTATAATGGATCATGCTTTTGCGGCCATATTTAAGAACTCTACCTAACCCAAAGTCATAAATATTTTCTTGTACAGTTTCTTTTAACAGTGTTTGGAGTTTTTTGTTTTACATTTATATCTATGATCCATTTCTAGCTAATTTTTGTGTAAGATGTGAGGTATAGCTTGAGGTTCACTTTATTTGCATATGGATGTTCAATTTTTCCAACACCATTTGTGGATAAAGTCTTTCCCTTCTCCATTGAATTGAAATCAATTGAGGCAAAATGGTGCATAAGGAGCCCTACAGTCTTTCCTCCCAGCAAGACATTCATAACTTTAAAAATTATTTTTTAAAAACAATAACCATTTAAAGTCTATGGAAATTGTCTTAAGGTAATACAGGAAGTAGAAAAAAAGTCAATTTAAAAAATCTACTAAATCTTGCTAAGAACAGTGCGAGTCCATGATCAGGTGGAATTTGTCTTAGAAATGCAGACTTATCGAGTATAGACACCCTGCACTCAAATTCTAGGTCTTATTCATTCTATTTCTTTTTGTAACCATTAACCATCCCCACTTTTCCTACCAGCCACTGACTACCCTTCCCAGCCTCTGGTAACCATGCTTCTACTCTTTATGTTCATGAGTTCAATTGTTTTGATTTTTAGATCCCACAAATAAATGAGAACACGTAATGTTTGTCTTTCTGTGTCTGGCTTATTTCACTTAACATAATGATCTCCAGTTCCATCCATGTTATTGCAAATGATTGGATAGCATTATATTTTGTGGCTGAGTAGTACTGCATTGTGTATGCGTACCACATTGACTTTATCCATTCTATGTACCCACAAAAATTAAAAATTAAAAAATTAAAATAGAAATGTATGTACATTTGATTTAACGCGTAAAATGTGAATCATCTTAACGCATCACATTTAAAAAATACAAAAATCACATGATTATCTCAATAGATGTAGAAAAAGCATTTGACAAAGTTCAACACAAGTTCATGATGAAAACACTCAAATATGTACTTTAAGTTCACTGAGGTTGGTTGTGCAGATTAATGATTTCCATCAAATTTGGGAAAATTTGGGGCCTTGAATTTTTCTTCCCCTCCTTTCTTTCCTCTCTTCCAATTATGTGGGTGATGATATGCTTAATGGTGTCCCACAGTTCTTTAGGGCTCTATTCATTTTTCTTCATCCTTTTTCCCTCCTTTTCTTCTGAGTGGGTATTCTCAATCGATGTCTTTGAGTTCACTGATTCTTTCTTCTGTAAACTCAGATCTACTCTTGAGCCCCTCTGGTGCATTTTTCATTTCAGTTATTGTAATTTTTGACTCCATAATTTCCATTTGGCTCATTTTTTATAATTTGTGTGTCTTTGTTGATATGCTCTCTTTGGTCAGTTACCCTTCTCACGCACCTATTTAGTTCTTTACAAGTACTGCCCTTTAGTTCTTTGAATATATTTAAAGCTAATTTAAAGTTTGCCTAGTCAGTAAAACTTCTGGGTGTCCTCAGAGACAGTTAATATATATTATGCTTTTCCCCTTGTGTCTGAGTCTTATTTTCCTGTCCTTTACATGTCTTGTGAATTTTTTGTTGTTGAAATTGCATATATTAAATAATATAATATAGCAGTTCTGTAATTCACATTCCTCCCTTCCAGGGTTTGTTGTTTTTGATGTTTGTTATTAGCTTTGTTTTTTGTTTGTGGGGTTTTTTTGTGTGTGTGTGACTTTCCTAGACTAACTCCGTAAAGTTTATGTTTTTGTCTCGAGTAGCTACTGGAATCTTTGCTTAGTTATTTTCATAGCTATCTAGTGATTGGACAGATATTTCCTTAAATGGTTAGAACCAGTGTATCTATCTCCACTAATTGCTAAATGGCTCTGTGTATGTGTGTTGGAGCATCTTTCTAATTCCAAGGCAGGAATCTTGCCTCCTTCCCTTAACTTTTACTTCCTGCTTGCAAAGAGCCTCCAGGTCAGTCAGAGGTGAGAGATTTGGGCCTTTTCAGGTCTTCCTTGAACATATGCACAGCCCAACATATGTGCATGGTCTTCTAGGGTCCTAAGAATATTTTGGAATTTTTTGAAGCCCCCTACATCTCATTCCCCATGTTTTAAAGTTTTTGTTTGTTTGTTTTTTGAGAGAGAGAGTCTCACTCTGTTGCCCAGGCTGGAGTACAGTGACGTGATCTTGGCTCACTGTAACCTCTGCCTCCTAGGTTCAAGTGATTCTCCTGCCTCAGCCTCCCAAGTAGCTGGGACTACAGGCGTGCACCACCATGCCTGGCTAATTTTTTGTATGTTTAGTAGAGACAGGGCTTCACCATGTTGGCCAGGCTGGTCTCGAACTCTTGACCTCAAGTGATCAGCCTGCCTTGGCCTCCCAGAGTGTTGGGATTACAGGCATGAGCCACCACCCCGGTCTTTAAAGTTTTTAAAATCTGTTCTTGTTTGCCATATTATCACCATGTCATGCAGTTGTGATGTTAGACAATTGTCTCTGATTGCTTTTCGACATATGCTTTCAGGGAAAGGGCTGTTTGCACTGAGAAATCTTTGAGTTAGGTAACATAAATACAACTCCTGTGAGTGAGAGCATGAGGGTACTACCTCACAGGTCAAATAATAACAGTTCTCTAGGAATGGGGCCTGTTAGGGAGCACCAAACTCAATATTCCCTTCTCCAGTGGTTTCTAGGCCACTGATTGTCATAGCTACCATAATTGCAAGGCTGTTGGTTTTCAAGGCTACCATAGAACTGGGGAGAAGCAGGTTGAAAAGGGGCATGTTAAAATGGCACAAAATTATTCTTACCAAGATACACTCATTTTTCTTCTATAAATACACCTTAGATGGATACAAATCTTTCTCTAATTTTCAGATTTCTGAAATAGTTAATTTTGATAATCTTTGCCTGTGCCTTCATTGCCTTTATAGAGGAGAAGTTTTTCAGATCCCACCATTTATGTTTTTTTTGTTTGCTTGTTTGTTTTTTGTTTTTTGTTTTGCTATTGATCATGTTTTGTAATATTTTTATTTTTCTTGCTGTATTTTTCAGTTCTAAAAGATACATTTGATTTTTTTGTCTTTTGTTTCTCTTCTGAGACTTTCTGTCTTTCCATCCCTCTTAAGAGTAGTTGCACTTACTTTATGGAGTATGGTTATAATAGCTGCTATAGTGTTGAATAATTGCAACATTTGATTCATCTCAGAGCTGATGTCTGTTTATTGTGTTTTTCCTGGAGAATTTGTCAGAATTTCATAATCTTTGTATATTTAGTAATTTTAGATTGTATTTTGGGCATTGTTGGTATTTTAAGTTTTGAGGTATGTAAATAAATCCTATGAAGCTTTTTTTAAACAATTGAGCCAGTTATATATAGTCCTCATGTTTCAACTTGCCTTCACTTCGCTGGGGTTCCAATATATATTCAGTTTTGAAAGCTTTAGCAGCACTATTTAGATCTTTCCACTGTGTGCACCACCCAGGGGTCAGTCTGAGACCTTTGGTATACTATGTATTATTATATCAATGTTTACAGAATTTGGATATGAGTCTAGAATTGATTGGCAACTTTATGGGATCCCATTCTTGTGCTTCTCCTTCTCCCTTGACTCTCCCATGTTCTCCATCTGACAAAACTGTGTTTTTTGGTTATCTCACTAGAAAGCCAGGATTTTCTTTTCTTCTGCTTTCTCACAAACTCCCTGCATCTGTCTCTGTCTCTGGGGCCAAGTGATAGGAAAGTAAAAAGAGAAAGTAAGCAACCGACTTTCCCCCCATACTCTTTGGGCCACCATTCTTCTGGCAAGAAGATTTTCCTTCCACAGAATTTTAGGTGTCTGCCTGCCTGCTGCTGCACCACTACCATAGTGTTGCAGCACCAGGAATGAAGCATGCTTACAGGCCAGGCCTGGAGGGAAAAGTACAAATAATACAGTCCACTGTTTCTGTACCTTCGGCATTCTCCTTCCCAACTCAGACTAGAAAGAGATGGCTTCCCTTGGACTTCTTTCTGTCTGCATTTGGTGCAGTTCCAGGACACAGACTGCATGAGTTCAAATCAGGACATATAGAAATGAAAAAAAAATTGGTAACTCAGTGCCAGATTGTTTATTATTCCTGTTCCTACTTCTTACCCCAATATTTTTGCTGCCATTTACTTTTCAGATCTGGAGCCCCAGATAGCTGCACCACTCAATCTGCCCAGGGATTTTAGCTGCATTCAGTTGGGGGAGTCAGAGTGAGGTGTGCTTACTCCATATTAACAGAAACTGGAACTCTCTTCAAAATCTGAAGACTGGAAATTGTATTATATTCCTGCTTTCTACTATTAAATATAAATATTAAGCTTTAAATGTATTTAAGCTTATTATAAAATATTGCTTGCAGTGAACTTACAATGAAGGTAAAAATAGCAATTTTAGTAACAAACAGATTCACCTGAGCCCAGGGAGGTCGAGGATGTAATGAGCCAAGATTGTGCCACTGCACTCCAGCCTGTGCAACAGAGTGAGACCCTGTCTCAAAGAATAATGATAATAATAATAATAACAGATTAAAGAATAAAAACTTCCCAAAAAAGAAAGTCTCTTCAATAAAGGAAGATGGAAATCACCTGTTTTCAGAGATGCATTTTTATTCATAGGTTAAAATACGGAATAAAGCAAGCTCTTCTACTCTTTTCTAAGTTATGCTAAGCCCTGTCTAAACACACCTCTTTGAAGACTAATTACTAAATTACAATACTGAGTTTTTCTTTAATTTGAGGAACCAGTCATATAAGTTTTCCTTAAATTTTCTTCCAAGTAGTCTCAGAAATTCAAGACACATAGGAAGAAATCCCCAGGTTAGCTATACTACTAATAATGTGACTTGTATACAAAAAAATCATTATTTCTTACTTGTGTAATATTATAGATAGATATTACATTCTGGGGGAAAGTCCAAGTGAGTTCTCACACCCCAAAGCAAAGACAAAATAATCCAAGTCCAAACAATGCTCAACTTTAGGCACATTTATAAACACTAACTAGATCAGTTCATATTTGTTTGGAGGCCAGAAATTATAAAAAAATCTGATGAAATCTAGATCCATCTCCCCAGAAAAATGCATACACACACATTTTTATCGGATTTTCATGATTTTTTATCAGATTATGTAACTACAAAGTGAGATAGATCATATATATATACACACACACGTATGCACACAATTTTGCATACATTTGCAGAGGTTTTTTATATACTCTCAATATTAGATTAAGAACACTTGGCCTAGAAATGAATGACTAATAAATTTGTTTATTTTCAGCCCCTCTTTCCTGAGTTCCAGATCTTTATTTTCAACTTTCTATGGGAAAACTTTACTTATATGTACTGGAGTCACTTCAAATTAAGCTGTCATACCGAACTTGCCACTTCACCCTATTTTCTTTTTTTCACAGTTAAGGGATTCACCATCCACCTGATTAGTCAACTAAAATCCTAGGAGTCATCTCAAAATCTCCTTCTCACTCACACCACACTACAATCAAAACTAGTCCTATCCATTCTACCTTCTAAATATACTCTAAATCTATCCTCCCATCCTCTCCTCCACTGCTAAGATGTGACCTGAAGACCTCATTATGTTCTACCTAATCTATTATAGAGGGCTCTTAAGATGGCTCTTTGTCTCTATTTTTCCATATCCAATATATCCTTCACACTGTTGCCAAATATATTTCTGAAACATGAATTTGTATGTTGCATTCCTCTTCTGTCTAAAGCACTGATTTCAGAAGCAAAATTAAAATATAATAATATAAAAATCAGAGGACTCATGTTTGTTTCTCAAGTCAGATATCTTGTGGAAGCCCAGTATATCAGGCAGAAAAAGATAGGATAAAATTCCCAAACTTGCCCTGTTATGAGTCTCCACATGTGTGGGGAGCCAGTTAAAAGTAGCACTTGCCAAAGTCTCATTCCAGACTTCTTAGGCATAATTTTTTTGGGCAGGTCACAGGAATCTGCATTTTCTAGAATTACCAGGTGATTTTTATAAACAGGCAAGTTTCAAAATATTTCTTTGAGGAAGGCATCAAATGATTTAAGATGACACAAAAAGGGACATCACAATTTGACCGCAATTTTTTTTTCTAACCTGCTTTTTTCATGCAGTGTATCTTCCAACCACATCAAACTATTCACCGTTCTTTGAATTTGCCACACCCTTTATTTTTGTCAATGTGCCTTTGTGCATCAAATTTCCTTTTCCTGGTATGCTTTCCTCACCTTATCCACCTGTTGCCTGTCTTCCTATCCTTGAAGAACCAATGCAAAGCTCATCTTTTCTGTGAAACAGTCCCTGACTCTTTCTAGGGCTTAGCACATTATACATCTGTATTAGTCCATTCTCACACTGTTAATAAACACATACCCAAGACTGGGTAATTCATAAAGGAAAAGATGTTTAATTGACTCACAGTTCCATACGACTGGGGAGGCCGCACAATCATGGTGGAAGGCAAAGTCATGTCTTACATGGCAGCAGGCAAAAAAAGCCTGTGCAGGGGAACTCCCCTTTATAAAACCATCAGATCTTGTGAGATTTGTTCACTATCATGAGAACAGCATGGGAAAAACCCACCCCCATAATTCAGTTACCTCCCACCAGGACCCTCCCATGACATGTGGGAATTATGGGAGCTACAATTCAAGATGAGATTTGGGTAGAGATACAGCCAAACCATATCAACATCTTAGTCTCTGCCATTAGTTTGATGGCAAGCACTATGTCTGATCTCCATCTGTATCCTCTTTAAAACATAGCACAATATTTAGTACATAATAACCACTGAATAAATGTCTTAAATAATGACTGAGTGAATCCATGAATTCATGAATAAATAAATGAATAAATTAATGAATAAATGAACAACCAAGGTCAGCAAATATCATACTTAAAAATACAATTATTTGCAGAAAGACAGACATTGAGCCTACATTAATTGGTCTGTAATTTCTTTTAAAATATTTTGGTATACATTAATACAATGTGATAAAGACATAGGCATGGTCAATATTAATTTATAACCAAGGTACAGTTAGTTAACATTTGAAGTATAATAAACTACCACATACCCTTCACCTAGATTCAGGGATCCACATTCCTATGGTGAGTAGTTATCATTCCAAGAACATGTTCCAAGTTCTTCAATATTTCTATGTAAATATACAAAATAGAGTTTTTTAATTAGTATACAAAATAATTTTTCATTGGCGAAATTAAAATAGTTCAAATTTTGTGGTCGTTGTACTGGAACCTCCACTTTTGTGTTCGAGGATCTGGTGAGCTCAGCCAACTAACAACTTCAAACTACTTAGATCTAAGACCCTGGCTTTATTTACTTTTTTATATAGATTTAAGGGGCACAAGTGCAGTTTTGTTAAATGGATATACTGCATACTGGTGACGTCCAGGCTATTAGTATAACCATCACCTGAATACTGTACATTGTACACATTAGATAATTTCTCATGCCTCTTTCCTTTTCTACCTTCCATCCTCTACCATATCCAAGATAATATTTGAACTGACGCCAATCCTTCACCCACAGCACCCTACCTAATACTTATTGTCTGATGTGATTAGAAGACTTACTGTTTGTGCCATCAGTATGTTTGTGCACCCATTTCCAAGTAAATCTTTCATGCAAAGTGCCAGTGTCTAAGGAAACAGTTGATAAAGACTTCAAAGAACGTAGAAGAACAAGTTGTATGACATTTTTTTTGTGTGCCATTGTTAATGTTTTTAAGTGTGGCAGAATGCAGCCCGAGCTTTGCTTTAATTGTAATATACCATTTAGTAGTGAGGCTAATCAGCAAAATATATATATCTCCTACCTATATTTTCCTGCCACTTTTTATTTTGAAAAATTTTGAGCCTACATAAAGGTTGCAAAGATAATATAATAAACTACCACATACTCTTCACCTAGATTTATCAATTATTAATGTAAAATGATTCCACATTTATGTTTCCTGTCTTTCTTGCATTCCCATTCCCTCTATATATGTCTTTTTCTCCCCCTGAATATGTATTTAGTGCTTACTTTGCAAGTTGAATACTGTATTTCATGAAAATTCACTCCCAAATTCTTCACCATGTATCTTCTAAGAACAAAGGCATTCTCCTACATAATCACAATGCAATTTTCACATTCAGAAATTTTAACATTGATATGATACTATCATCTAATATACAATCCATACCTATACTTTCTCAATTGTCCCAGCAATGTCTTTTATAGGTCTTTATTTCTTAATCCAGTATCCAATCATAGATCATGAAGTGCAGTTGTTTATCATACTTACTTAACCTTTTTAATCTAGAATAACTTTCCAGACATTCTCTTTCTCTCTCTCTCTTTTTCCTTTTTGAGACAGGGTCTCCCTCTGTCACCCAGGCTGGAGTGCAGTCATGCGATCACGGCTCACTGCAGCTTCAACTTCCTGTGCTCAAGCAATCTTCCTGCCTCGGCCTCCCTAGTAGCTGGGACCACAGGCACAAGCCACCATGCCTGACTAATTTTTTCACTTTTTGTAGAAACATGGTCTCACTATGTTGCTCAGGCTACTCTTGAACTCCTGGGCTCAACAGAGCCTCTTGTCTCAGCCTCCCAAAATCCTGGGATTATAAGTGTGAGCCACCGTGCCCAGCCACTTTCTCTTTTTTTTCATGAACCCAATGTTTTTGAGGAGTCCAGGTCAGCTGTTTGGCATAACATCTATCAATTTGGACTAGTCTCATTGTTTTTTCATGATTGGGTTTAGGTTCAACGTGACAGAAATACCACATAGTTGATGGTTTGTCCTCTTTAGTGCATCACAAAACGAAGTAATTTTATTCCCTTATTGGTAGTTACAATTTAGGTCACTTGGTTAATGCAGCGTCCGGTAGATTTTTCTTGTCGAGTTACCTCTCTTCTTTGTAATTAGTAACTAATTTTTCACATGATACTTTTAGACTATGTGAATGTCTTGCTCTTCAAGCCTTTGCTCATTGATGTTTCTAATGTTGTCGATTGAAGCAATTATTATGATGGTGTTTGTAAAATGTTTGTTTTCAATTTTTTTTTCAGACCAGGTCTTGCTCTGTCACCCAGGGTCAGTGCAGCGTCTTTACAGTTCTTTATGTCTTTAGAATATAACCCAGTGAGGATAGTCAGAGTACTATGTTCAAATGTTGCTTGGATTAATTCTCTGTGTGTGTGGTTTTGTTATCAATATGATTAATAATTAAATCAATTTGCTTATCTTAGTATTTAATTTTAGCTTTTATTACTCTTGCTAATTAAGTTTTATTTTTTGAATATGCAAAACATTAACATGGTTTGAAATCCAAAACTATATACAAAAGGGATACTCTGAGAAATCTCACTCTCTTCTTTTACTTTTACATCATCACCACCCATCTGCTGTAGATGCCAATTTAATTAGTTTCTGGTTTAATTTTCCTGTGTCTGTTTTTGCAAAAATAAGAAGATACACACACACACACACACACACACACACTCATATTATCCCTTCATCCTTAGACAAATGTAATATATACTATGAAGCCTTTGCTTTTTTCACTTAATCACATGATCTGGAAGTTAGTGTTAGTTAATTGTTATTTTCCTATTTTTTCATAGCTTCGATTTACCATATTTCATTCAGGTAATCTTTCAAGTGTGGGCATTTAGGTTGTTTTGGGTATGTTGTGATACACCTAATGCCACCATGAATAAATTTGTGCATGCCTTTCTCCCAAAATTAGTTGAGAAATGCCCAGAAGATTGGCAATTTAAAGGGTAAATGCATATTCAATTTTGATAGATATTACTGAATTCTCCACCATAGGGTTTGTACCATTTTGCATTCCCATTGGCAACGTACGACAGTAAATGTTTTCCCATAACCTTCCAAACAACTTACCATCAAGCTTTTGAATTTTTGCCAAACTGAGAGGTAAAAAATGGTATTTGAAAGCTTTAATTTGCATTTCCCTTATTATGTGTGGAGTTTAGCAATTTTTGTATGTTTAAAGCTAACTGATACATCTTTTTTATGAACTTATTTAAGCCTTTTGTGCCCTTTATCTATTGAATTTTTGGTGGCTTCTTCCACTCTATATTGTGAAGCCAGCTTTTCATCTGCTATCTCACCTTCCCGTTATTATCCAAGGCAATAAACACCAAGAGTGTTATGAATTGCTTAGGCCAATACACAGCAACTTATTTGCTAATGCTAGTATACTGTGTGACTCATCTTATGACTTGAATAAGAGGAGGAGAGTGCAAAGGGATTTATGAAGATAACATTAAGTCTTTAAGTGGTTATCTGAAACTCTTAGGGACAGGTGTTTCCAGAGTTTAGGCTTTTGTGAATTTTAGAAAGGTAATGGGTGTATATGCTGTATATTATGTAATATCATCCATCAGCTCTGGGATAGTACCACATAATCAAAGAAATATTTCTGGAGCAAAATGTATGAAGATACTAAATGGGATAAATAAAACTATAAGCACCCTCACATCAACCCAGATCAGGTTTTGTGGTCAGATTAATTTAGGTAACGTCTGCTTTTGCCACCAAATGCTTAATAAATAAAACTCAGTTTCCAGAGTATTTTTGGATATGGGAATCATGGATAACAAATTGTAGACCTGTAGTTTAATAAACAAGCTACTTTGAGGTATTGTTTATTCAAGAAAGCTGTGTATCATTAAATAAATTCTTAAGAGAATCATAAAGATAATTCCAGGAAAATGCCTATTTAAAAAATCATAACAGCAAATTGTTTATACTAAGTTGACTATATTGAATAAACTCCCTTAAATATCAAACATCATAAACTCTATTTAATCAATATGAATAGGGAATTAAGTTGTGTGATTGATTAGAATTCTGAAATTGCATAAAACAGTTCTTTTTTTCTTAACTAGGACACATTTAATGTGAATTTTTAAAAAACATACAAAAATAACTTTCTTTTCTTCCAAATTATAGATGTGTTTGGTTATTTGTTTATTATCATTGTCCCTCAAGAATTATTTCATTCACTACTGTGTCCCAGTACCTAGCACAATGTCTGACTGGCTGTAGGTGCTTGATAATTATTTTAAATGAATTAATAAATGAAAGGAGATTACAAGAAGAAGACATAATAAGGGAAATATAATTGTTCACTCATCTGCAATGAAAGTACAGGTTTTGAACAATAATTTAAAGGGCGGTGACACTCTACCTCTTATTCCATACCAATTTAGATGTATCTAGAAATAGGCTGGGCGTGGTGGCTCATGCCCATAATCCAGCGCTTTGGGAGGCTGAGGTGGAAGGATCACTTGAGGCCAGGAGTTCAAGAACAGACTGGGGAACATAAGGAGACTCTATCTTAAAAAAAAAAAAAAAATTAGCCTGGCATGGTAGTGTGTGCCCGTGGTCCCAGCTACTCAAGGAGGCTGAGGTAGGAGGATTGCTTGAGCCCGGGAGGTCAAGGCTGCAGCCATAATTGTGCCACTGCTCTCCAACCTGGGCAACAGAGCAAGACTGTCTCTTAAAAAAAATGGAAGAAATGATTTATCTAGCAATAAACTCACATATATCTGGAGAGAACGACAACTTCTCTTGCAAAGAGGAAGAAGTCAACTTTGCTTGAACAGGTGGAAGTTAGTTACCTCAAGATGCCACTTCTTTATGTCCCTTCTTTCCCAAATTATCACCCCTAAAAATAGATCATTAGAGAAAAATTAAAATATGCAACTTCTGTCATATTTTGCTTCTGTCTTCAACTTGCTGAACTGCCTTTCAAATACATTTCCCCTTTTTGCATATTTGCATTATTTTTCAGGCTAAAAATAATACATGTTCATGATAGAACATTTAGAAAAATTATAGACCATTTGGGAAATAAGGACAAATAGGAAGAAGGAAAAATAATTCACAGGCTCACCCCTCAGAGATGACTCATAATGTTTTAGTATATTTTCCTCTAGTCATTCTTCTAAGTATATTATTTTTAAATATACCATGTAGACAGTTTAAATCTTGTTTTCTAATCTTTTACACTATAAAGATGTTCCGTATTGCTACAAAATTTAACGGACATTATTTTAAATAGAGGCATTAAATCCCATTACATGGAAACAACAACATTTTTCTTAACCTTTCCCCTAGTATTAGACAATTCAATTGTTTCTGATGTTTAGATATAATAACACTTTAAAGATCAGATTGTAAATATCTTTTCTGTAATTGGCATTTTTTTTCTCAGAATAGTCTCCCAGGTGTGGAATTACTGGGTCAAATGAAATGAAGATATATAAACAAGTTAGACGTTCTTAAGCAATCTTTAAGAATTAGAACAAATCTAGGTATCTAGGGATATCTAGCCTGATGAGACCATTTTGGTCCGCACAAGTAGCTCATAACATGAACCTGGAAACATAACCCAGAGGACCTCCATTACCCACTTGCAGTATATGGCTTTTGTTCTGAACCACTAATTATACTCTGAAATTGAGGCAGTTTTGTCAAGCAATGAGGCAATCTGGATGCTTGTCAATAAAAATGTGTTAACAAATTGCCAAGGAGATGTCTTCATTATGTTTGCATTGGGTTGTGTTCAATTTACCCCTTATTTCACTGAAATAGTCATTGCCTTGTGTTTTAAAACACCAATATTTCACTTTTCACTGCCTTAATCCTAGACCTATTAGAATTCCCTTGGGGGATTTTGAAAACCCAGCAGCATTATGGCTTGCTGTTGCACATTTGCCATCTAGTGGCTAAAGTGAAAAATTGCAGACTTACACCCTCTCTCTAGTTGGGGGAAGATGACACTTAGAGCCTGTTTTTCTCAAGAAACCCATAGTGGTGGAAAGCACAAACTGTCAATAATACTCAATAAGGATGGGTAAGATTGCTATACAGGATGTACCTATGTTCAGTTAGGAGAAGAGCCTGTGCCAAAGGGAGATAGAACTCAGAGGATATCATGGAGCTTTTTCCCAACAAATGTTACCTCATTAATCCTATGCCCCCAAAACTCACTGTTCTCAGTGAAATCAGACTCAAAGGAAAATTAAGGTTAGCCTTGAAATTAAAAACAAATCATCAAGGGCACCATGATGTTACGCATGGAAAAAGGGAAGGTGTCTTTGTACTGTTATAACAGAATAGCTGAGACTGGTAATTTACAAAGAACAGAAACTTATTTCTCACAGTTCTGGAGGCTGGGAAGTTCTAGACCAAAGCACCAGCAGGTTCAGTTGTTTGGTAAGAACTGCTCTCTGCTTCTAAGATGGCTCCTTATTGCTTCATCCTCTAGAGGGGAAGAAATGCTGTTTTCTCACATGGCAGAAGGTTGAAGGTCAAGGAGGCTGAACCTCGTGTGAAGTCACTTTTATAAGAGCCTTAATCCCATTAAAGACAGAGAGGAGCCCTCCGGGCCTAATCACCTCTTCAAGGCCTTATCTCTTGATGCCATCACATTGGCAACACCTGAATTTTGGAGGCTACACATTCAAACCGTAGCAGAAAGTGACCTCATTTGCTTTGCTCTAGAGACTGGGTGTTCATTAGTAGATTGTTTTAATATGAGACTCAGATCTTTTAGTTACCATCTTGTAATGTTTCTTTCTTTCTCTCTCCTGGCAGTCTGTTTGAGTTAACTTCCAGTCAAATAGAATGTGCTACAAAAACACAGTTGCCCAGATTTACTGTTTCTTTGAATAGATAGGATTGGTAACTTTCTATCTGCTTTCTAATATTTTCAAATTATTTCAACCTCGTCAAATGACATATAATTGTGAGAATGTAGACCATGCAAATTGTACAAGAAATTCTCTCTTAAGACATTCAATGAAGATGCTCAGATTTTGGGAGAGTCAGTAAATATAGAGATGAAGTGTGTGGGGTGGTGAAGCATTCTTTCAAAAATAAGCTGTGAAAATTGTTAAGAACTGAGCCGATGTTCAAATTTACACAGAATTTTCTTTTTCCTTCAGTCATGCAGGCCTCGGGAAGGGTAAAGAAAATATTAAAAAGTGGGTGAAGTTAGAGGTAGTGAAACATTCTCAATAGAAGCAGATTAATCAAGCAGTATTGAGCTTGAACTATTTATGGGTAGCCAGTTACACATACCATTTATGTAAATTTATAAATTGTAAAAAGAAAACTTACCCTAAAATGAGTCAAAGGCAGAAGTCCTCCCACCTCCACCTCAAAATATTTTGATACCTGTATTCCATAATCACTCTATATCAAAGCACCAGCAGGTTCAATTGTTTGGTAAGAACTGCTCTCTGCTTGAGTGAATGTCACCGGCCATTCATTCAACAAGCAGCTACTAAGTGCACTTGAAAATTTAAAGATATATGTATGTATACCTTTGACCCAGCAAACCTATTGCTTAGAATCTACTGTTTGATTATACTCACAAAAGTATGGCAAGATATGGTTACCAGTATGTTCATTGCGACATTGTTTGAAATAGCAAAACACTGTTAATAATCCATTGACAGTGATAAGGTTATACTAATTTAAGTTAAAATTCCTCATTACAATGGAATAATATGTATATATTAAAAAGAATGAAGCAAAATTCTGTGTGCTCATATAGAAAGCTCTCCAAATTACAATAAGTGAAAAGCAAGGCATAATACAATAATATCTGTATATGTAATCTAATATATACACACATATACAACCATATGGTGTCAGACATTCATTAAGACAATTTCCCACTGCTAGAGGTTACTTAAAAACACAAGAAGTATGACCAAAATGAAGCCCTATTGAGTAAGATCATGAAATTCTTCAAGGTCTTCAAAGCCTAGTTTAAAAAAGTCTGACCCTTGGTCTGAGTTGTTCCCATGTGTACCGTCCTGAAAATGGGGGAGTAAAGAGAAATGTCAAATATTTATCCTGACTTTTCTTGAATGAGCCATATCTGAAGATAATCAAGTCTGGAAGAACAGTAGCATTTTGAGGAGATGACTTCAGGTCCCAGGATTTGCTTTTACTATTCAAAGTGAGCCCCAAATTCAGATGGTGGAGTTTTATCCAGCATCCTCTTACCATACTTTGGAGTTTCCTTTTTACTTATCTTGAGTGTCTGATTCCATTATGTTGCTCAACTCACTCCAATTAATATTCCGTGAAGAGAATTGAGTGCATAACACTTACTGATTGCTTATTTAGTTAGATGCATTATGCGAAGTACTCATTAATCTCCACAGCTACCCTTTGAGATAGGTACTAGTATGTTTCTCATCTTACAAATGAGAAAATACACTTTGATGCTCTACTTAGTGGGGGCCTCTTTAAGTACTACATATATGACCTGGACGCTCTTGTCCCCATTCTTACTTTTATGAAAATGTTTTTGTCCTATGAGCCAGGTACGGTGGCTCATGCCTGTAATCTCAGCACTTTGGGAAGCTGAGTTAGGTGGATCACCTGAGGTCAGGAGTTTGAGACCAGCCTGGCCAACATGGCCAAACCCCATCTCTACTAAAAATACAAAAATTAGCCAGGTGTGGTGGTGTGTGCCTGTAATCCCAGCTACTTGGGAGGTTGAGGTGGGAGAATCGCTTGAATCTGGGAGGCAGACGCTGCAGTGAGCTGAGATCATGCCATTGTACTACAGCCTGGGTGATAGAATGAGACTCCATCTCAAAAAAAAAAAAAATGTTTTTGTCCTGTGCATTTATTCCCTTAGAAGCATGTACATTTTTCAAAGGTTATGTGTTAACCTGTAGAAAGGTATTTATGCTTGATTGGAGGTTAGCATGTCACCCTTATTTGATAATATTTATTTATTAAACAGAAAATTTCTGCAGACACAGCTTGTATTTAATTTCTCATTAATTAATCAATTTACATGATGGGGACTACAGATCTCTTAGAACTTTGTTTTGTGGAGTATATAGACATTAGTCAAATAATTCATAGACACATATAACTTTAAACTCTGATAAATGTTATGAAGGCAAAACAGGGTGGTCAGTGAAAATCTGGTGGATTAGATAGAGAGGGCTTCCCTGTGGAAGTGAAGTTTGTCTCCACAAATGAAGGATAAGAAGGAGTAAACTAGGAAAATTGGGAGTGGGGGTATTCCAGCCATAAGAATAGCATGGGCAAATACTCAGGCGTGTCTGGGAGTCTACTGATCCAGGAAATGAAAGAAGGTCTGAGTGGCTAGGACATAGAGCACTATGCTGAGAATGGTGGGCCAAGAGACTGGAGAGGTAGGCACAGACCAGAAACCATGTGAAATCTGAGAGAAGTAAACACAAAATTTTACAATTGGATAGATAATTAAAAATTGTGGTGTTAAGTGCTATAAATGGCATGAGTGCTAAGAGAAATCTCTGAAGCATACTTTGAAATTCAGGAAAGACTTCCCAGAAAATGGGAGCCATGAAGAATGACAAGGCATTAGCTAGGATATCAGGAAGGAATGGTGGTGGTTAATAGTGTTCCAGGTAGAGGGAACAACAAAGGCCTGGATATGAGAGATAGCGCAGCAAGTTTAAGGAACTGAGGAATAAGGAGCCTTATTAAAATGCTATTTTAAAATGCTGACCTTGGGTCAAGTGCAGTGGCTCACGCCTGTAATCCCAACATTTTAGGAGGCCTAGGCAGGTGTATTGCTTGACCTCAGGAGTTTGAGACCAATCTGGGCAATATAGCGAAACCCTGTCTCTACCAAAAAAATGTTT
The DNA here is from genome assembly GCF_028878055.3 of Symphalangus syndactylus. NCBI lineage: Eukaryota > Metazoa > Chordata > Mammalia > Primates > Hylobatidae > Symphalangus > Symphalangus syndactylus. The sequence continues at coordinate 117,977,158 of NC_072447.2, read as the reverse complement.
TAAAAATTAGCTGGGTGTGGTGGCACACGCCTGTGGTCCCAGCTACTCGGGAGGCTGAGGTGGGAGGATCATTTGAGCCCAGGAGGAGGAGGTTGCAGTGAGCCGAGATTGCACTCCAGTCTGAGTGACAGAGTGAGATCCTGTCTCAATTAAAAAAAAAAAAAATGCTGACCTTCGCTGACCGGGGAGAAAGTTGGGGGCAACAGCGGATGTAGAGGAAAAGACTGTTGGCATAATTCAGGCTGAAACAAGTAAACTAAGGCAGTGGCAGCAATGGAAGAAAGTAAGAGACTGATTATATAGATATTAAACAGGACAAATGGCTGCTTGGTGAACTATTATGGAGGAAGGGTGAGGAAGCCAAAGAAGCCAGGTTTCTCATGGGGGTTACTGGGTGGCTTAAGATCTTGCTCCTTTTGTTACAATGAAGGAGGATCCTAATGGGAAGCCCGAGTTGAAGGAATTTACTATGAGTCATGTTAAGTGTTACGCATCTGTGGACCACTGAAGTGAACATGTCCATTTGAGAGATGTACATTTTTGCCTCTATAACTGAGGACAGATATGTAGGCTGCAGTTATAGATGTAGGCATCATCAGTATATTGAAAGTATAGAAATGGATGATATAGCTCAGAGAGAATGTGCAGAATCAAAAGAGGGCATAGAAAATTTTTTTGAAAACAATACTATTTAAGAGGCAGAGAGGAAATAAGGAGCCTCTGAAGGAAAGTGACTAAGCAGCTAGAGAAGAAAAACTAGGAGAAAGTGATGTCATAGAATCTAAAGAAGGCAATGTAAGAAGAAGGGAACGATCAGCATTGACAGATGAAATGGAGAAGTCAAATAAGGTAAATACAGGGAAGTATTCATTAGGTACACAACGAAAAATTTCTAGGTGACCTTTGCACAAGCAATTTCGTAGAAGTGGCTGGAGCCAGAGGGTAGCAGGATTAGGAATAAGGAACAGGTAAAATAATGAAGATCATAAGACCAGATTACTCATTCATGAGGTTTGGTTGTTACAAGTACGAGATACGTGGAAAATGTGGAGGGTTTTTGTTTGTTTGTCTAATTGATTTTTTTGTTGTTGTTTTTTACATGGAAAGAGATTTAAGAAGATATAAGTGGTGATGAGAAGGTGTCAATATAGAAAAGACTGAAGATCAAGGACGGAGGATAATAAAGACAGGATGCTGAAATGAGGGGGGGAATAGGAGGCAAATTATAGGTGGAAAGATTATTGTTACTATTGTTACAAAGGATGCCGGATATTGCTTTTATTCTAAAAAGTGAGGAGGGGAAGAATATACAGATAATATTCCAGAACTGATGGCAATACCGTAACGCAGTACCTTTCTCATATTTTCTTAATGAAGAATAATTCACGTTTATCTGATCAAAGGGAGGGAAATAGATGGCAAAGCAGAAATTTGAGCAGAATGGAGAATAGCCACTGTGGAGAATGGGAGACATAGTTGATGAAGGTAAAAAGTTTATTTATTGTTATTGTGGCTCTCTTTAGGTTGGAGACTGTAAATCTGTATTGGTGGCAGTTGGTATGCTGGTGTGAGTTTTGTCTCATGTTCAGTAATCAGAAGATAGTACAGAGAATCCAAAGTTAGACCCGAGTACAGCTACATCAAATAATTATGCAAGTTGTCCATTAAACTACCCTAGAGAGTAACACTTACATTTTAAGCTTGTTTGTTTCCTTTTCAATTATTTTCTTCAGAGGCTACACCTTTAAAATGGCATTTTCATCAGATGTTGTAAGCTTACTTAGCATCTGGTGAATTTCCTACTGGAGACCTCAAACAACTTGATACCATACCATATATTTTGTGCTGTGGTTCCACAAAATGAATATGGTTTAGGGACTGTGTTAGGGCCTTTAGTGGTCTGAACCACACAACCTCTGAACAACCCGCATAAGTATATTTGGTAGTCCTGACAAAATTGGCTTCTTGCCAGGTGAATATAGTGAAAGGATAAAGAAGAAAGGAACTTGAAAATATTGTAAAGATAACAAAGTGATAGTCTATGGAAACTAACTTGGATCGGAAATAAGTTAATGGCAAAAGGGATAACGTAAGGGGCTAACAATATTGGAAGTGCCTGTAGGCTGAAGAACAAGTATAATGAACATTCCTATTGTATGTCTCATGCATCTCAAGAGGGCAATTCCAATATGCCACCCAAAGGCCCTAACACTATTTCTAAACCGTATTTATTTTGTGGAACTACAGCACGAAATATATGGCATGGCATCAGTTGTTTGAGATCTCCAGTAGGAAATTCACTAGATACCAAATGAGCTTGCAACATCTGGTGAAAATGGCATATTAAAGGTGTAGCCTCAGAAGAAAAGAATTAAAAAGTAAACAAACAAGCCTAAAGTGCTTCTTAGCCTCAGAATTTTGTAATAAAGTACCTACATAAATAAGAAAAAAGAACTTGACTCTTTTCCTTCAGTTCTCTTATTTCCAAATGCTTAAATCGTGTAGTTTCAGAGGTATAGTAATTTCATTATGCTTTGTGAATGCTTGATTTATCAAAGATATTTCCCAGATAAAATTTGAACTCTAAGTGATATATGTTGACTTTAATAATAAAAATAATAAAAACGCCGCTGGGGGTGGTGGCTCACATCTGTAATCCCAGCACTTTTTGAGGCCGAGGCGAGTGGATTACTTGAGGCCAGGAGTTGGAGACGAGCCTGGCCAACGATGAAACCCTGTCTCTACTAAAAATACAAAACTTAGCTGGGTGTGGTGGTGCATGCCTGTAATCTCAGCTACTCAGGAAGCTGAAGCAGATGAACCACCTGAACCTGGGAGGCGGAGGTTGAAATGAGCCAAGATTACACCACTGCACTCCAGCCTGGGAGACAGAGTGAGACTCTGTCTCAAAAATAAATAAATAAATTAATTTAATTAAATTAAAATAAATTTTAAAACCCTCTGAGTTGATATAGAAAAGTCAGGAAGACAAATATAGACTAAAGTTATTAATCAAAATATATTATTAAATCATTATTTGCCAATGCAATGCTTGGATTAATTATATTATTGCTCTATTGTGATTGTTGAGTTAATTTATAATTTATAACTTAAATTTTCAGTATGATGGTGAAAAGCAAAATATAGAATTTAACATTTTTTTTTAAATGTGTGGTCTAAAATGTTTTGAATATATGCCTAACCATCATTTTGCTGTTTCATTTCTTCTGTTCGTGCTGTATGCAAATAGGCTGTCAATCAAGAATTTCACAATCTGTTCCTCAGGTTGAATGGTTCTGGAGAGCCTAAGATCAGATTCTGACCCTCATATCTTTATATAAACCATATAAATGATATCTGTGAATCTTCTTCCCTATTAATCCTAACTTAAAGCCATAACAAAATAATAAATTGAAAAGTAAACAGTGTGGCATAAAGCATTTATTTGAAGTCACACAGACCAGAAAAGACAAATTGAAACTTCTCTAAAGGAGAAATTAATTAAATTGAGTTTTTGTGTGTGTGCAGTTCAAAGATAAAAATTATTTTACTACCAGGCCGGGCGCGGTGGCTCACGCTTGTAATCCCAGCACTTTGGGAGGCCGAGGCAGGCGGATCACGAGGTCGGGAGATCGAGACCACGATGAAACCCTGTCTCTACTAAAAATACAAAAAATTAGCCGGGCGTGGTGGCGGGCGCCTGTAGTCTCAGCTACTCAGAGAGGCTGAGGCAGGAGAATGGCGTGAACCCAGGAGGCGGAGCTTGCAGTGAGCCGAGATTGCATCACTGCACTCCAGCCTGGGAGACAGAGCGAGACTCCATCTCAAAAAAAAAAAAAAATTATTTTACTACCCTCAGTCTCCTTGGGACTTTTGACAAGCGCACACAGAGAACATGGGAAATTCTTTCTAAAATGGTAAAAATATTATTACTGGATTTGCTACTGAAGGGCCAATAAGAAACCCCAAATAAACATTTTTTAAATGATTGAAATCAATCTTATTTGACAATATTCTTCAAAGTGCATTAAAATAATTCGAGTGTGTGAGCAATGAAATTTCCTGAAACATAATATAATTACTCCCACCTGTAGCAATGAATCAAAATATCTGGTCAGTGGGGATAGGAAACAAGTGTTTTAACAACATCAGAAAATGAGTTTTATATGTATTCTTCACCAATTTTTTATGTGTGTGTGGTATTATTTTAGAAGAGATTGGAAAGCAGGAAACCATAATCTTGAGTTTCTCATTTTTGCAGGTGTCTACAACAAGTTTTGTGACCCTTTTATTGCATATAATTAATTTGCAAGCTGAACAGTTTTCTTAAAGCCTATTTTCCTTTGCAGCTTGGGACTGAGTGAGTGGAAGAATTTTACCTAAATGTGCCACTTAAATTGAGGTTTCAAAGAAGCATATGAATGGATAAGGCTTTAACTACATACTAAAGTTGAAGAAAAAATGTTCACCATGTAAAGCAAAGATCTTTTTTCCCTGTGAACTTGACTTTTTCATTCTTTTCATTATCTAATTTAAATTGACACTCACATAGAAATGTATTTGTATGATATCTCTCTCTCTCTCTCTGTCTACTAACTTTAGGAGCCTCAGAGTTTAAACTTGAATTCTGAAGCTGTAAAACTACCATTCCTTTGATTTGGAAACATAAACTAGTAGAAGACAATTGTATTGGAAATTCTGGCAGAAATCCAGCCTTATTGAACAAAGTACCAATTACACATCTCTGGCTTATCTACAGTTTTGCCCATATGTTTGTATGGCATTGTGCCCATTCATTATAAAATATGCCAGTTTTACAGGGCACTAACTACTAAGAAACGATGGATCCAGATGGGTTATCTGAATAAATGGCATGAGTGCTGTTACCTTGGAAAAATGCCACCTCTCTGTGATAACTCTCATTGATAGGCTATGTTTTCTTAATTATCCCTGTGTTGTGTCATTGGCTACATATATAATCTTTCATCATGAGAAGAAAATACCACCTTGGATTTCATGATCTCTTCAGCGTGCTTCTCTCTGAAATACTAGAAAGTGCATGACCAAACTGTGAAAATAGAGTTGATATGTAAGAAATATTATTCATTTGAAGGAAAGCTAAATAGCATCTATAACAAAGGCAGAAGACAGTAATAAACAGCACGTAGTCCCCATACCCATACTACATTCTTCAGTGGCTTTTCATTTGGAAGAGCAAGAGAGGTATTAGCTTATATTTATACTATATACGGACCTTATATTTATATTATTTGCATGAGTCTGGAATAAACTATAGCAGGAACACAAAAGGGAAGATGAAACTACTTCATTATAAGGATATGAATACAATGGCCAGCTAACATGAAAGTAATTTAGCATGAAAACATTACCCCCCCCCTTTTTTCCTGTATGGAGTAAATATCATAACTTTGCCTCTGTATGGCAAAATTGGCAGATAGACTTGTCACCGGCATTGATATAAATACAGTCTTAGTCATTGATGCTCAACTACCTACTCAGAAGATAGTGTAGCGAGGCTACTAAACACACAATTTTAGGTTTGCAATTTAACCAGATGTTCCCTAAAATGTTGTAAACGCATTATTGGTGTGGTTTTTATGAATAGACAACCTCAGAAGTGACATCAGCAAGATGGTGGAATAGGATTCAGTTTGAACAATTGTCCACACATGAAAACACCTTCATAGGAGCTAAGGAATCCAGATGAGAGATTACAACACCTAGAGGAAGCACATAAATAGGAAAAACATGCATTGAAAAGGGTAAGAAGAACAGTTTCAGATTACCCACATCACCTCTCCCCCAAGTCTAGGCAGCACAGCATGGAGAGAGATACTCTCCTGTATTAGTCTGTGTTCACGTGGCTGATAAAGACATACCTGAGGTTGGGTAATTTATAAAGAAAAAGAGGTTTAATGGACTCACAGTTCCACATGGCTGGGGAGGCTTCACAAGCATGGTGAAAGGCAAGGAGGAGCAAAGTCAAGTCTTACGTGTTTGGCAGCAGGCAAAGAGAGAATAAGAACCAAGTAAAAGGGGCTTCCCCTTATAAAACCATCAGATCTTGTGACACGTATTAACTACCATGAGAACAGTATGGGGGAAACCGCCCTCATGATTCAATTATCTCCCACCGAGTCTCTCCCACAATACATGGGAATTATGGGAGCTACAATTCAAGATGAGATTTGGGTGGGGACACAGCCAAACCATATCATCTACCCATGGGGAAAGGAGAGTGAAGTAAGCATCCAATGTTACTGCAAACCTCAGCGCTAGGCCTGTCCTAATGATATCCAGTAACAAGCCAGTCCCCACAGCCCCAGGCTCCAGGCTGGCTCCTGTGGCTCAAGGTTCTAGGCCTGCCGTAGCCCAGGATGGTCTCCAAGCTCCAGGTTCCAAGCTTACCTCACGAGACCCAGGTTCCAGGCCTGCCTCAAGAGTAGGCCAGCCCCTGCATACTCCAGCTCCAGGCTCACCCCTGTGGTGCCAGGCTCCAGGCCGACCTCAGTGCTACGTTGGTCCTCTTGGCCTTAGGCTCCAGGCTGGCCACCACAGCTCCAGGGTCCAGGGCAGCACCTATGGACCCAGCTTACAGGCCTACCTCAGTGCGAGATGGCTTCCACGGGTCTAGATTATAGGCCAAACCCCATGGAAAAAGGCTGCAGGCACCCCTCCATGAACGCAGGCTCCACACCTGTCCCCATAAACTGTATAAACAGGCCCAACCTAGTGGATACATTAACAGAATGAAAGATACAAATCATATGATTAACTCAATAGAGGCAGAAAAGGCATTTGATAAAATTCAATATCTGTTCATGAAAATACTCTCAATTAATTAGGTAGAGAAGAAATGTACTTCAATATAATAAAGGCCCTATATAACAAGCCCACAGCCAACATCTTTCTCAATAGTGAAAACATGAAAGTTTTTCCTGTAATATCAGGAATGATTCAAAAAAACCTACTCTCACCACTCCTATTAACATGGTACTAGAAGTTCTAACCAGAGCAATTAGGCAAGAAAAAGAAATAAAAGACATCCAAATCAGAAAGGAAGATGTGAAACTGTCTCTGCTTGCAGATGACATGGTGTTATATACAGAAAACCATAAAGACTCCACCAAAAAAAACTGGTAGAACTAAGTCAGTAAAGTTTCAGGATATAAAGTCAACATACAAAATCTGTTGCATTTCTACACACAAACAATGAAGTATCCAAAAACAGTTAAGAAAAGAATTCTATTTACCATAACATCAGAAAAGTAAAATACTTAGGAATAAGTTTAATTCAAAAGGTAAAAGGTCTATGCATTGAAAACTATTCAATTTTGATGAAATAAATAGAAGCAGACACAAATAAATGGAAAGATATCCTGTGTTCATGGATTGGAAGAATTCATATTATTAAAATATCTATACTATCCAAAGCTTTCCACAGATTCAATGCAATTCCTATAAAAATTCTAATGGCATCTTTCACAGCAATAGAAAAAACAATCCTAGAATGTATATGGAACTGCAAAAGATCCAAAAGAGCCACATATCCAAATAGCCAAAACAAATCTGAACAAATAGAACAAAGCTGGAGGCATCATACTTCCTGATTCAAAATATATTACAAAGCTATATTAATCAAAACAGTATGATAATGGCATTAAAAACAAATGTAAAGATCACTGAAACCGAATAGAGAGCCCAGAAATAAATCCACACATTTAAAGTCAATTGATCTTTGACAAAGGTGTCAGGAACACACAATGGGGAAAGGATAGTCTCTTCAATAAAGGGTGTTAGGACAACTAGGGATCCACTTTCAGAAGAATGAAATTAGACCCTTGCAACATATACAAAAATAAACTCAAAATGGATTAAAGACTTAAATGTAAGGCCCCAAACTACAAAATTACTAGAAGAAAACATAGTGAAAAAGATTCTTGGCATTGGTCTAGGCCCTGATTTTTTGGATGTGACCTCAAAATCACAAGCAACAAAAGCAAAAACAGAGAAATGGTATTGTGTCGAGCTAAAAAGCTTCTGCACAAAAGAAACAATTAGCAGAGTGAGGAGACAACCTATGGATTGGGAGAAAATATTTGCAAACCATACATCCAATAAGGAGTTAATACCTGAAATATACAAGGAACTCAAACAACTCAACAAAAACAAAATCCCAATAACCTGATTTTAAAATGAGCAAGAGACATCAATAGACATTTCTCAAAAGAACACACATAAATGGCAAATAGTTATATGAAAAATGCTTAACATTGCCAATCATCAGGGAAATGCAAAGCAGAACCACAGTGGGCTATTACTTCACATCTGTTAGAATGTCTATTATCAAAAAGACAAGAGAGATATTTTGTATATATGATATATATTTATATATCATATATATTTTATACATTACATATATTTTACATATATTATATATTTATATATCATGTATATTTTATATATATTACGTATATTTTACATATATTAAGTATATTATATATAATGTATATTTTATATATATTATGTATATTATGTATAATGTATATTTTATATATATTATGTATATTATGTATAATGTATATTTTATATCTATTAAGTATATTATATATAATGTATATTTTATATATATTATGGATATTATATATAATGTATATTTTATATATATTATGGATATTATATATAATGTATATTTTATATATATTATGGATATTATATATAATGTATATTTTATATATATAATGTATATTATATATAATGTATATTTTATATATATAATGTATGTTATATATAATGTATATTTTATATATATAATGTATGTTATATATAATGTATATTTTATATATATAATGTATGTTATATATAATGTATATTTTATATATTATGTATATTATATATAATGTATATTTTATATATATTATGTATATTATATATAATGTATATTTTATATATATTATGTATATTATATATAATGTATATTTTATATATATTATGTATATTATATATAATGTATATTTTATATATATTATGTATATTATATATAATGTATATTTTATATATATTATGTATATTATATATAATGTATATTTTATATATATTCTGTATATTATATATAATGTATATTTTATATATTCTGTATATTATATATAATGTATATTTTATATATTCTGTATATTATATATAATGTATATTTTATATATTCTGTATATTATATATAATGTATATTTTATATATTCTGTATATTATATATAATGTATATTTTATATATATTATGTATATTATATATAATGTATATTTTATATATTATGTATATTACATATAATGTATATTTTATATATATTATGTATATTACATATAATGTATATTTTATGTATACTATGTATATTATATATAATGTATATTTTATGTATATTATGTATATTATATATGATATATATTTTATTTATATTATATATAATATATATTTTATGTATATTATATATAATGTATATTTTATATATATTATGTATATTATATATAATATATTTTTATATATTATATATATTTATATATAATGTATATTTTATATATATTGTATATTTTATATAATGTATATTTTATATATATTGTATATTTTATATAATGTATATTTTATATATAATGTATATTTTATACATATTATATATTTTATATATAATGTATATTTTATACATATTATATATTTTATATATAATGTATATTTTATACATATTATATATTTTATACATAATGTATATCTTATACATATTATATATTTTTTATAAATAATGTATATCTTATACATATTATATATTTTTTATAAATAATGTATATCTTATACATATTATATATATTTTATATATAATGTATATTTTATATATATGATATATATTTTATATATAATGTATATTTTATATATGTTATATATTTATTTATATATATTTATATATATTTATATATTTATTTATATATTTATATATATTTATATATATTATATATTTATACATATTTATATATATTTATATATATTATATATTTATACATATTTATATATATTTATATATATTATATATTTATATATTTATATGTATTTATATATATTTATATATTTATATATATTTATATATTTATATATATTTATATATTTATATATATTTATATATATTTATTTATATATATTTATATATATTTATATATTTATATATGTTTATATATATTTATATATTTATATATTTATATATGTTTATATATGTTTAGATATATTTATATATGTTTATATATATTTATATATGTTTATTTATATATATTATATAAATTATATATTATATATTATATCATATATAAAATACATTTTATACATATTCTATATATTTTGTATTTTATATATATTATTATATATATAAAAATCAGTATCTCAAAGAGACGTTTGCACTACCATGTTTATTGTAGCATTATTCACAGTAGTCAATATATGGAATCAATCGACAGATGCATAAATAAAGAAAATATAGCGTGAGTCACACACACACACACACACACACAGAGTGGAATATTATTCAGCCTTAAAAATTAAAGAAATCTTGCAATTTGCGACAATATGGATGAACCTGGAAGATATCCCAAGTGAAGTAAGCCAGGTACAGAAAGAGACATACTCTATGATCTGACTTATAGGATGAATCTAAAAAAGTTGAGCTTAGAAAAGCAGGCAGTAGAATGGTGGCTTGTAGGGACTGCATGGTGGGGGAAAGGTGGAAATGTTGATTAAAAAGAACAAAGTCACAGTTAGGCAAGATGAATAAATTCTGGAGAGCTAATGTACAGAATGGTGACTATAGTTAATAATACTGTATTGTATACTTGAAGTTTACTAAGAAGGTAGATCTTAAATGTTCTTACCACAAAAAATGGTAAATATTTGACGTGATGATATGTCAACTTGATTGACTTTGATAATCATTTCACAATGTATACATATATCAAAACATCTCATTGTATACTATAAATATATACAATTTTTATCTATCAGTTTTACCTCAATAGAGGTGAGAAAAATAGACAACTTTAGTGGTGAAATTTTTTCCTTAGTATATGTTAGTTCTCTTGGCTCTTCTCTCACAATAGTTCGTGGAATGAATGGAGATGATTGGCTGTGGCATGACTCCATTCTATCTCAAGTATGCTTCACTTGCTTGACAGTAGTGGCAAGCAAATGGTAATTCTCATTACCTAGTATTTGGACACTTTTCAGTTAAGCTGATCTACTTGACAATATTTCTAATATTCATTTAATTTTTCCACCACTGTTCCTTGACTGTCTTCTATGAAGAAGACAGAATTGAGATTATAAATCATGGCTGAGTCTGAAACACATGGGGGTTTTAAAATAAGAGAGATCTTTGTTAAATTACCAGTTCATATACTTACTTGCTGTTTTTCTTGAGCAATTTGCCTAAATTATTTGACTCTGTTCTCTCGTCTATAAAACTAGAGATTAAAAATAACGACCCCACTGGATTTCTGAAAATATTTATATGGAAAATGTATAAGATAGCACATAGCAGAGTTTCTTTTTTTAAAAATTTATTTATTTTTTATTATACTTTAAGTTTTAGGGTACATGTGCACAACATGCAGGTTAGTTACATATGTATACATGCGCCATGTTGGTGTGCTGCCCCCATTAACTCGGCATTTAACATTAGGTATATCTCCTAATGATATCCCTCCCCCCTCCCCCCATCCCACAACAGCACATAGCAGAGTTTCTAACACAAAACAGACATTCAAAGAATATACAGTTCATTTCCTTCTTATGAAATTATCCACAATTTCATGCTAGACAAATTTTATTTAATGATTCTGATGAATTTGTTTAAACAAAATTATTTAAACTAATTTTTAAAAGTTTTAAATAGCATTATTTACCAGTAATTGTGTAAAATATTATGCCCCATTCTAAAAAGAACGTAAAAGAACTACATCTAGTATTACACAGAACTCTTTAAAAATCAGTGAGAAAAAGAAAACACACTAGACCAAAAAAGCCAATGGACAAGAACAGTCAATTCAAATGAAAAAATCAAGTAGGTTTCATAAACATATAAAGATTACTCAGCCGGCTGGCCGGGGTGGGTGGATCACTTGAGGCCAGGAGTTCGAGACCAGCCTGGCCAACCCTGTCTCTACTAAAAATTTAAAAAACTAGCCAGGCATCGTAACACGCGCCTGTAATCTCAGCCATTTGGGAGTCTGAGGTATGAGAATTTCTTGAACCCGGGAAGCAGAGGTTGCAGTGAGCTGAGATTGTGCCTCTGCACTCCAGCCTGGACAACAGAGTGAGGCTCTGTCAAAAAAAAAAAAAAAATTACCCAGCCTATCAAAGAATTAAAGAACGATAAATGGTTAATACAATAACAGTAAGATATTATATTTTGCCTGTAGAGTAGGCAAAGTCTGGTAGAACTTATTGTTGGTAAATATGTCAGGGAAAATGATCCTTACACATTTTGGGCAGGAGTATAAACTAGTATAGCTTCTTTGGAGCACATTGTAAAATACGTACACCTCTTTACTCAGAAAATTTATTTCTGCAAGAGCAAACATTAGAGGCAACTACATGCATAGCAAAAGAGGATTAATTAGATAAGATAAAAAGACATATAAAAGCTAGAGATAAATCGAAATCATGTTCTATTAATTTTTTAAATGATTATTAAACTTGTCTCTTTGGAATATAAATTCTGGTTAAGAGGTAACATTTTAAATGATCATATATTTCTATAAAAATTAATAAAAAATTGAAACCTACATAAATAAATTAGGAGTAAGCTTAAGAAAATTTGTTTTCTAGTATGGAAAAAATTGTGTTTTATGAAATATCCTCTGCCATGATTTTAATACTCTAATTTCCTTGCAACCTAATAACACAATGTAGCATCTGTAATTCTTACAGAGTGCCATTTCTGTTTCTGAAATTTAGAGGCACCTTCACCAAAATGCTTATATTCTTATAATCTACATTATTTATTCAAGGCCAAGTTATGTCATCAAAATTAAATGAAACAAGATTACACTGGGGACATTAGAACACTGAAATTTCAGTCCATCCAAAATCAAAGAGTTAAAAAGATTACAAATGCAGTACAATTAAATACTTAGTTTCTTGTGATTCATTTCACAGTATGTGTTCATCTCTGTCAAATTTAGGTAGTAGGGTAACATACTTTCATCTTCTAAAACATAATACTGACTTAAAAGTAATTATATAAATGTCAAAAGATAAAAATGTGATTATACAAAATTAATTGTTTCTCATGGACACAGTTCTAAAAAGAAAATAGTTGTAGGATAGCTTTCAATTTTGTTTCCTGTAAGTATTTTTCCAGTTTACCTGATATCTGAAAAAATTTAGGTGATATGGTAAAAAATAAACGATAAACAAGCCTAGCTTTTAGCCCAACTCTGTTCTGAATAGTGCTGATGAGTGGCATTCTAGGAAGAGTAATATCTAAAAAGGCATTCTTAGGAAGTTTTGCTGTTTTTGGTCAAAATATCCCATCCCCTAATATGAGGGAATAGACTTTAATAAAATTTTAGAGTAGGCAATATTTATTTTAAATGCTTTTCATAGTGTTCTTATGCCTTCCTATACATCTCTATCTCACATTCAGTGTTTTGAGTTCTCTGCTGTAATGTTCAATCAATCATTCTTTCCTACCTTATGTGTCATTGAGAAGAAATATTAAAAATAAATAAATAAATATCCTTCATAATAACTAACATGCTGAGAACCTGATGTAGTCTGCTTCCCAAGATAAAAGGGAGATACAAAAGAGAAGGCAAAGTGTAACTAAAAAGCTATAATTACTTATAAATTATCATTATAATTGTGTATATTGTGCAAATTTATTTACCTCTGTAGTTGATTTGGTGAGGACAGAAAATTCTTGTAAACTAGAACTTGTGGTATTTGACTTCTTCAAATGGTTTTTCTTAATCCATTGAAATTATCATGTTTTTTCACTCGTAAATCTGTAATATGGTGATTTGCATTCATTGATTTTCAAATAGTTAATCAATATTGGATTCTTTAATAAAACATACACAGCCACAAATTTTGCACCCACCAAATTAACCACTGAGGTATTTAAAGGCCTTTATACATAAAGGTTGTCCTTGTATGTAAATAACAAGTAGAGTTGTATTTTCTTTTTCAAAATTTGTTTTTATGTAGAATTCAGAATAAGCTAATCAATTTCTACAAAAATTTATTCTAGAATTAGGGTTTAGAACTGCTTAGAATCTATAGATGATAGGGGAAGAATTGTCTTACCAATATTGAGACTTTTGATCCATGAACAAGATGAACAAGGTATACAGTCACATTTATTAATATCTGTAGTTTCTGTTATTCAATATTTTATCACTTGCAGCATAAAGGACTTGCATATAATTTTTTCAGTTGATTCTCAGGTGTCCTTTGTGAATGTGATTTTTGAATGGCATAACTTTTCATATTTAATTTTACATTTGTTTATTGACCTTGTATTCTTCTACTTGGCTAAATTCATTTATTAGTTCTTGTCGTGGTGGTAGGTTCATTAGGATTATCTAATATGAAGAATCATGTAATATGTCTTTAGAGACAGTTTTACTTTCTCCTTTCTAGTGATTTTTAAATTTATTTCTTTTAGTTGCCAAAGGCCTTGCGAATGGCCAAGATCTCCAGGATGATGCTGGATAGAGCATTCTTGCCTTGTTCTCCATCTTCAAGGGAAAATATGCACAATGTCATCATTAAGTAAGATACCAGGTTTTCTGCAGATGTTCTTTATCAAATTAAGGGTAATTTTCTGAAATGTTTTATTTCTTGTAGGGGTGGATATTGGAATTTTTCAAATGCTTTTTAAAAATTATTTGTATAGATTTATAGGGTACAAGGGCAGTTTTGTTACATGGATATATTATTGCATAGTGGTAAAGTCTGGGCTTTTAGTGTAACCATCACCTGAATAGTGTACATTGTACCCAATAGGCAATTTGTCACCCTCACCCCCTCCCACCCTCTCATTTTCCAAGTCTCCAATGTCTATTATTCTGCTCTCTGTGTCTATGTGTACACACTATTTAGCTCCCACTTATAAGTGAGAACTTGTGGTATTTGACTTTCTTCAAATAACTTTTTCTTAGTCCATTGAAATTATCATTTTTTTCACCTTTAAAGCTGTAATATGGTGATTTGCATTGATTGATTTTCAAGTATTTAGCCAATCTTGGATAAAATATACTCAGCCATAATGTGTTGTTCTTTTTCTATATTGCTAGATTAAATTTGCTAATATTTTGTTAAAGCTCTTTGCATAAATATTTAGGAGGAATATTCGCCTGTAGTTTTATTCTGGTAAAGCCTTTGATGAGTTTTGATGTTATGGTGGGCTCTTAAAATGAATTAAGGAATTTCCTTACCTATATTTTTTAAAAGTATTTGTATAAGATTAATGTTACTTCATCTTTTAAAGATTGATCAAATAAACCAGTTAAATTGTCTAGACCTGGAGTTTGGGGGTGGGGGGAGTTCAGTTTCTTTGATACAAAGGTGTGTTCTACAATTGTTGGCTGTAGTGATCTATAAATGTCGATGAAGTCAAGGTGGTAGATAATATAATTCATATCATCTATGCCTTTACTGAGTTTTTGACTAGTTATTCTACCTATTTCTGAGCGAAGGTGTTAATATCTACAAATAATAACAACAACAATAATAAACCCCTATAGCATTCTAAGAAGAGCTTTTCTTATGAAACAGTCTCAATATGCTTGCAAAGAAAGAAACCAAGATGGAAACAAAAGCCATTAGATCTAAGGTTGTGGGTTGACTGAAGGGTGAACAGAGCCCAGAGACAGAAGTAAATCTCAGATTTAACAGTCTAGATAATCTTTGACTCTGATTACCAACCCATTAATCCCTGAGGAAACCTCTATTTCCCCATTCCTCAAATATAGACTATTAAGGCAACAGGATGTACTTTATAGTCTGCCTTCCCCCACCTCCCCCTACCCTGCATTCAAATGTGAATTCTTGTCTAAGAGCATTGCAGATATTCCTATGAAGGGCAATGGACAAAGGAGATTCTCCTACAGAGTGAAAACAGGGAACATGAAGGACAATAGACAAATGGAAAGACTCCATCTCAAAAAAAAAAAAAGTTCTCTCATGAGATGATTTTCTTGTGTATCTATAACCCCCAACAGGCCAGCCACGGTGGCCCATAACTGTAATCCCAGGACTTCGGGAGGCTGAGGTGGGAAGACTACTTGAGCCCAGGAGTTTAAGACCAGCCTAGGCAACACAGTGGATCCCCAACTCTACAAAACCTTAAAAAGTTAGCTGGGCGTGGTGATCCATGCCTGTGGTCCCAGCTACTCAGGAGGCTGAGGTGGAAGTATCACTTGAACCCAGGAGGTCAAGGCTGCAGCAAGCCACATTTATGCCACTGTTCTCTAGCCTGGGTGACAGAGTGAGACCTGGTCTCAAAAATAAATAAATAAGTAAATAAAACATACCCCCCTCCAACCTGCCGAATAGAGTACAACTATTTGACAGAAAAGGATAGGAATTATTTACTTGCCTATTGTAAGTGTCTTTCTTCCTGGATTACAGTAGATAAGCCATTTTTCTACATGAATGAATTAATTGAAAGCTTAGACAGCTTGAGGATGATGGGAGAAGAAAAAACCAGAAAAAAGACAAGAATGGAGGTAAGGTTTGAAGTGATGCAAAAATATTGATATAGTTTAGCTGTGTGTCCCCACCCAAATCTCATGTTGAATCCCCAGTGTTGGTGGAGAGGCATGGTGGGAGGTGACTGAATCATGGAGGTGAATATTCCCCTTGCTGTTCTCATGATAGTGAATGAGTTCTCCCAAGATCTGGTTGTTTGAAAATGTATATCACTTCCCCCTTTGCTCTCTCTCTCTCCTACCCGGCTGTGGTAAGACATGCCTGCTTCCCCTTCACCTTCTGCCATGATTTTAAGTTTTCCGAGGCCTCTCCAGCCATGCTTCCTGTACAGCCTGCAGAACTGTGAGTCAATTAAACTTTTTTTTTTTTTTTTTTGAGATGGAGTCTATCTTTGTCACGAGGCTGGAGTGCAGTGGCATGACCCTGGCTCACTGCAACCTCCACCTCCCGGGTTCTGTCAATTCTCCTGCCTCAGCCTAGCTGGGCTTACAGGCACGCACCACCATGCCCAGCTAATTTTTGTATTTTTAGTAGAGACGGGATTTCACCATGTTGGCCAGGATGGTTTCGATCTCCTGACCTCGTGATCTGCCCACCTCAGCCTCCCAAAGTGCTGGGATCACAGGCGTGAGCCACCGCACCCAGCTGAACTTCTTTTCTTCATAAATTACCCATTCTTAGGTATGTCTTTGTAGCAAAGTGAGGATGGAATAATACAACCATCAATTTTGCTTACTTGATATTTGGCCAAAGATTGACTTTGGGAGTGAGAAGAAGAAAACTAGCTTGAAAAGGTGTGTAGCTTTTGCTCAATGGAGCCAACAACCATGGCTCTGGTCCTATGTCATTCTGGCATCTACCATCCCTTTAGGTTTTTGAAGTTATCTTTTAGTATCTGATAATTTCCATTTAAACATTTTGCTTTCATCTTGGTTGTCTGTCTTCCAACAAAAGTTGGAGTTGTGAGTTTAGCTGCATATATATGCTCAAATGTTAGTTTATTCCCCCAAAAAACAAATAAAATACTTAGAAATATAGTTCATATTTAGTCAGTTGCCTTACTTTTTAAAAAATATTCCTTTTTTTTTTTTTTGACAGAGTCTCACTCTGTCACCCAGGCTGCAGTGCACTGGCACGATCTCGGCTCACCACAACCTCTGCCTCCCGGGTTCAAACAATTCTCCTGCCTCAGCCTCCTGAGTAGCTGGGATTACAGGCACGTGCCACTGTGCCAGGCTAATTTTGTATTTTTAGTAGAGACGGGGTTTCACTCCTGACCTGAAGTGATCTGCCTGCCTTGGCCTCCCAAAGTTCTGGGATTACAGGCGTGAGCCACCGTGCCTGGCCTAAAAAATATTCCTTTAAAAGAAGCAGCATAGTTACCAACTCATTACATGAAAATGATATTTATGGTAAAACAAGATTTACATGAAGCGTATTTACAGTCACTGCTTAAACAAATCTCAGCTTTCCTTTCCCCTTTTAAATTTGTATTCATTCTTACATACATATATAATCCTTTAAATCATTTGAGGATAAACACTCAAACATTACACATAAGGCTGAAGTCCTCTCTGACGACTTGGATTTTGTTTCTATTGTAAGGATAACCAGTTTCTATTACTTAGGCTGTGACTTGTTACTAGGGCTTCACTGCTTATTCTGCTTCCTCTGAGTGAAAGTCCCTGACAACCAGGCCCCTCTCTCTTGATAATCCCACCACTTCCTCTCCCTGCAATCTGCCTTTGGCCACTTGTGTGAAAGACTTGTGTGGCTCAAACTAGCCTGATCCTGCATGTACTATTCCCTTTACGAGTCATTCTTTTCCTCCTCTTCACTACCTGGTGTACTACAGTTCTTCTTTCCCTGCTGTGACCAAATGTTACATCAGATCTAAATTCTTTCCTGTGCCTGAAAACTGTTTTGTGTAATAAAGAACCCTGGAGAAATTAAACCCATGAGATCTGGAGCTACATTTCTTGGTTAGGATTCTGGATTTTGTCTCTTACTAGCTACCTTAGACCAGTTACTTAATCTCGTTGAGTCTCAGTTCCCTTGTTTGTGAAATGAGTCTATAAGCAGGTATTAATACCTACTTCAAAATGCTGTTAGTGGGATTAAATGAATTAACAGATGGGAAACACTGAGATCATGCTGCCTAGAAGATAGTGAGGGTTTGGTAACTGTTGTGACTATGGATATTTTAGCATCCTTGATTAGAATACTCTTCATATTTTATGATAACCTTTTCCTGTCTGCCTATCTTCTCCAATCCTCAAGGGCTGCACCATGTCATCATTTACTTTGTTTCATCCCCACTTCACCTTGCATCTGACCCAAACTCCAAAGTCTACACAGTAAGTGCAATGCCAGCCACTTAGCAGGTGCTGCACCTAGAAGAAAGTATAGCATAGTGTCAAGCACCTTAGTAACAGAAAGCTTCAATCTGGAATATTACACAGAGTACTTTTAGGGGACTCTCCATTGTAGCTCTCAGCCTCCAGGCTATCTTGCTTTCTCTTTCCCTTGGAACCAAATTTAAAAAGAGACTTTGACTTTCTATCTGGCCTCCTGATGCAGCAAGTGGTGTTGAGTCTACAGCATACCTCAGGAGGAGGTTTCTTTGCCCCATACCTCTCCACTTCTCTTCATTCCTTGCATCTCACTCTCTCATTCCCTACAATTCCACCTTATTGATCACTTTTTACCATAGAAAGGCTTCCTATAGAAGCAGCCTTCTAAGCAATGTCGACAAAGTGCCTCAGACCTCTGGCCCCAATTGATTCCGGTTTAAAGGTCTATGTTTTCATTCTTTCTTTCCCTCACTAAAATTTTGAAAACAATTGAGGAAAAAAAAAACAGCTTTTCTGACAGTTTCTAACAGTTTGCAGCATGCTTGCCTCACAGCCTTGTATCGAGCCTTGTAGCTTTTAAGCCAAAGGAATGACATTTTAAAAGTTTCTCTTATTGGTAAATTCCAATCAAGTTAATTGTGTTCTATAAGAATTTTAAAAAGTAAAAATGTACCTGCAAGAGTCACAATTAAGGTAAAGAGATGTATTTCATTAAACGCTACTATTAAGTGATATCAGTGAACATCCATAGCCTACATTACTTTGTCACTCATTATCAACATGAATACATCTTCCTAGCTTTGGGTGAAACCACTGGAAAAGTTCTTCTGGCAGTGTACAGGGATATTTATGAGAAATGTTCAGAAAAATGAACCTAGTTAATATTTAATGAAGTACATGTTACTGTAATGTTATCATAAAATTAGCTTAGCTTGCAAGAAAATGTTATAAAATGAATCTTCTTTTATGCTGGCCAATAATTTAAATAATATACTTTATTAAAAGAGCCAAGCAATGTTTTTAACTATATTATATACCAACTCCCAATCCAGAAAACTGCTATTGCTCCTTTATTTTCTGCTTTAGTATTTCTATTCACTGTAAAATATTTTTTGAAAAGAATTTTGGAAGAATTAATAAAGCACTTAGCAGAATAAGAAGCAGAAGTATTATTTAGTTTCAGAGCAAACCCCTGGCAGTTTTGAGTGTTAATAGTGGTTCTCATTTAAGCTTTTACAGGAACATACATTTTGACCTTTTTCAACTCTCCTGACTTCTAGAAGAATGAAGTGTTTATCTCAGAAACTACTGAGACTATCTTAGGATCTCAGTCTGTTCAGGAAACTAGCTGTGCAAAACTTGTTAACAGATAAAAACAAAAGAGCACTGCATTGGGCTGGAAGTAGGATCTGAATTTTATCTGCTAAATAATGAGGGTCATGTCACTTAATCTCACCAAAAATGAGGATAACAAAGCATTATATTCTTCACACAGGATTGTTGTCTCAAATGAAAAAAAAAACCAGATGTATAAATATTGTGAAAAAGAAAGTAGTTTAAGAAATACTACTTTTATTATTTATATTATTTCAAATCACACCATCATTACTGCTTTTTATTTTTTATTTTTTTAAGATGGAATCTCGTTCTGTCGCCCAGGCTGGAGTGCAGTGGCACAATCTTGGCTCACTGCAACCTCTGCACTACAACCTCTGCCTCCTGGGCTCAAGCAATTTTCCTGCCTCAGCATCCTGAGTAACTGGTATTACAGGCACGCACCACCAAGCCCGGCTAATTTTTGTACTTTTAGTAGAGACGGGGTTTTACCATGTTGGCCAGGCTGGTCTCAAACTCCTGATCTCAAGTGATGCACTCACCTTGGCATCCCAAAGTGCTGGGATTACAGGTGTGAGCCACCACGCCAGGCCTAGTACTGATTTTTAAAGATGACAGGGTTGGCATGTGTCCAATTCTATGAATAGGTTCCTACAAATTTTTTTTTTTTTTTTGAGACAGAGTCTCGCTCTGTCGCCCAGGCTGGAGTGCAGTGGCGCCATCTCGGCTCACTGCAAGCTCCACCTCCCGGGTTCACGCCATTCTCCTACTTCAGCCTCCCTAGTAGCTGGGACTAAAGGCGCCCACCACCACGCCAGGCTAATTTTTTGCATTTTTAGTAGAGATGGGGTTTCACCGTGTTAGCCAGAATGGTCTCGATCTCCTGACCTCGTGATCCGCCCGCCTCGGCCTCCCAAAGTGCTGGGATTACAGGCTTGAGCCACCTCGCCCGGCCAAAAAATTTTTATAAGCAGAAATTTATTTTAAGAGTTGATGGGTACTGATCTAAGACAATGTTGGCATTCTTCAAATGAAAGATTGTTTTTGCAAATATTGGTAGTGTCTTGTAGTTACAGGCGAGTTGGGGTTTTATATCCCCTCCCCTACAAATTTGTCAGGAGTACTCCTCTCCGTCCTAGGCCTTTCAACTGGTACCTTATGTGAAAGAGCCACTGAAAGGCAGACACAATGGTATTCTGATGAAGGATTAGAAAACAATGGGGCTGTAGACCTTGAGCACTGCACAAATGGTCCTACAGTGCCTTGTTAGATTCTAATACCTTGTTCACGCAAGGACAATGGGACTTGTACAAATTTGCATAATCAGTTACCTATTTTGAACATGGTGCATTTTACCAGTGGAAAAATATTTCCAGTATCTCTTATGCTTAATTAATAAATTCTTTAATGTAGATTTCAATGATGATATTTGAGGTGCCAAGTAATCCATCACTTCTCAGTGTTGTCTCCTAATTAGAGTACCTCTAAGATATAGAGTTTTTGCATATTCTCATATTACATGATTTATATTAATATTCTTAATGTAAATTCCAATGCAAACTAAACAGCAAGATTGTCATTTGTCATTATATGAAAATGTACAATACTCCAAGTACTATTATCAAGGTCTCATATGTGTTTTTATTTTTTAAAAAAGTTCTTTAAAGAATACTTAGGACAATTTAAGACACAAACATCATTCATTTTAATAAACATTTCTTGAGCATTTACTATGTACCAAGCACTATGCTAGGTACTGAGGTGTTAAAAACTAGGCATGATTTAAGTTCTCACAGCCTATAAGGAAACAGATATTAAACAAATAAATGCCAAAAGTACTTTTCACCATAGAAAGTGTAATTGGTTACATACTTTGGCTATTGTGACTAATGCTGTAATAAACAGGGGTGCAGATATCTTTTTGGTATACTGATTCCATTTCCTTTGGATATATGCCCAGTAGTGGGATTGCTAGATCACATGGTAGTTTTATTTTTAATTCTTTGAGGAACCTCCAAATTGTTTTTCATAATGGCTGTATTAATTTACAGTCCCACCAGCAGTGTGTAAGGATTACCTTTCCTCCACATCTCGTGAATACTTGTTATTTTTTTCATTTTTTGATAGTAACCATTCTGATAATGAGGTTATATCTGATTATAATTTTGATTTGTATTTCCCTGATCATTAGGAATGTTGAGCATTTTTCATATATCTGTTATCCATTTGTATGTCTTCTTCTGAGAAATGTTTATTCAGATCTTTTGTTCATTTTTAATCAGTTTTTTAAAAAATATTGAGTTATTTTTGTTCCTTATATATTTTGGTTATTAACCCCTTATCAGGTGTATAGTTTGCAAATATATTCTCCCATTCTGTGGGTTGTCTTTTTAAGCTCTGTTGATTGTTTTCTTAGTTGTGCAGAAGCTGTTTAACCTGATGTGATCCTATTTGTCCATTTTTGCTTTGATTGCCTTTGCTTTTGAGGTTTTATCTAAAAAATCTTTGTCTAGACCACTGTCATGAAGCTTTTTCCCTATATTTTCTTCTAGTAGTTTCGGGTGTTACATTTAAATCTTTAGTCTGTTTTGAGATAATATTTGCTTATGGTGAGAGATAAAGCTCTAATTTCATTCTTTCTCATGTGGATATCCAGTTTTCTCAGCACTGTTATTGAAGAGGCTGTCCTTTCCTTAATGTGTGTTCTTGGCACCTTGTCAAAAATCGGTTAGCTATAGATGTGTGAATTTATTTCTTGGCTCCCTATTCTATTTCATTGGTCTATGTGTCTATTTTTATGCCAATACAATGCTGTTTTGCTTACTCTAGGTTTGTAGTATGTTTTGAACTCAGGTAGTGTGATGCCACCAGCTTTATTCTTTTTGCTCAAGTTTGCTTTGGCTATCCAGGGTCTTCTGTGGTTTCGTACAAATTTTAGGATTGCATTTGCTCTTCCTGTAAAGAATGTCATTGGTATTTTGATAAGGATTGCACTGAATCTGTATCTCACTTTAGATGCCCTGGTCATTTTAACGATATTAGTTATTTCAATTCCTGAACATGTGATAATCTATTTTCTGTGTGTGTTTTCTTCAATTTCTTTCATCAATGTTTTATATCTTTCATTGTTAAGTGTATTCCTAGGTATTTTGTTTTCGTATTTTTGTAAATGGGATTACTTTCTTGATTTTTTTCCAGATAATTTGCTAGTGGTATATAGAAGTGCTACTTACTTTTGTGTGTTGATTTTGTATCCTGCAACCTTACTTTTATTCTAATGTTTTTTGGTAGAATCTTTGGGTTTTATATATATATGTCTATTATAAGCACATATATATATTTATATTATAGGCACATATACGTATATTTGTTTATAGATATATATATTCTAAATAATGTCACAATATTATAGATGTGTGTATATGTGTGTCTGTAATATATAATATGTATATCTATATACATATACACACATATATGCGTAATATTGTAAGACACTATTTAGAAAAAGCCTATGGGAGGAGATAGAAATAATTCATCTTATAAATTAGAATTGCAAATAGTGAATTATAGTAGTTAATTTCTTTCCCTTTTGTATGTGTGTGTATATATGTTTCTATATACACATACGCATGTATAGATGTTTATATATACATATACGCGTGTATAGATGTTTATATATACACATATGCATGTACAGATGTTTATATATACACATACGTGTATATATGTATGTATATGATGTCATTAACAAACAGGGACAATTTGACTTTCTTTTTTCCAGTTTGGATGCGCTTTATTTCTCTCTCTTGCCTGATTACTCTGGCTAGGACTTCCTGTACTATATTCAATAAAAGCAGTGAAAGAGGACATTCTTGTCTGGTTTCAGATTTTAAAAGAAACCTTTCAGCTTTTCCCAGTTCATTGTGATGTTAGCTGTGCGTTTGTAATTCATGGCCTTTATTATGTTGAAGTACAGTCCTTCTATACCTAATTTCCTAGGAGCTTTTATCATAAAAAAATGTTGAATTTTATCAAATACTTTTTCTACCAAATATCCATCAATGGATTAAGACATTAACAAGAATGAAATACTGTCATTTGTGGCAATATGGACGGACCTGGAAGACATCAGGTTAAGGGAAATAAGCTAGACACAAATAAAGGTAAATACTGCATGAACTCACTCATATGTGGGTATAAAAAGTCATTTTCATGAAAGTAGAAAGTAGAATAGTGGTACCAGAAGATGGAGAGAGTGGAGGGGCTGAGGGATTGAAAGACATTGATCAATAAGTATAAAGCTACAATTAGATAAGAGGAATAAGTTCTGATGTTCTATTGCATGGTAGAATGACTGGAGTTAATATATATTTCAAAATAAGTAGAAGAGAGGTTTCTAAATGTTCTCATTAAAAATAAATAATAAATGTTTAAAGTGATGGATATGCTGATTACCCTGATTTGATCATTACACAATGTATACATGTACAGGTTGAGTATCCCTTATCCAAAATGCTTAGGACCAGAAGTATTTCAGATTTCAGAGTTTTTCAGATTTTGGAATATTTGCATTATACTGGTTGAGCATTCCAAATCCCCAAATCCAAAATCTGAAATGTTCCGGTGAGTATTTCCTTTGAGCATCATACTGGTGCTCAAAAAGATTCAGATTTTGGAACATTTTGAATTTTTGATTTTTAGATTTAGTATCCTCAACCTATATCAAAACATAACATTGTAGCCTATAAACATGTACAATTATTATGTGTCAAGCATAAATTTCTAAAAATACAATGTGCGTTTGCTACAAAAAGTAAAATAGAATGTTATGAGAACCTTTAAAATATCATGACATTATTTAGCAAAAGCCTATGGGAGGAGATAGAAATTATTCGTCTTATGAACTAGAATTGCAAATATTGAATTATAGTAGTTAATTTCTTTCCCTTTTAATGTTTTTACATTACAAGATGAAGATAAAGAGCAGAAACACTTTTAACTGGGAAAATAACTTTTTATGCCATTGAATGGCTTGGCTGACTGAAACTATAAAGTGGTTAACAACTGAGTGTCACAGAAATTAAAGGCACTTCTATTGAGTCAGTAAGTCAATACATGACTTCTGTTCCCTTGAGGAAACTAGCTTGCTACACGCACAATTCAAGATGCGATAACATTTTTCAGCAGCTAGTAAGGAAAATAACCCTGGCAAAAATAAAAGTTTAGGGTTTTAAATTATTTTTTTCCTGATTTTTTTCAGTATAGTCTATTATAAATTTAAGCAGAAAACATCAATAGACTTCAATTATACTATGAAGAATAATCTTAAAGGCAATTTTTGGTTAGATGGAGTAAATTCTGGTTTTGCTGACACTGATTCCTTCACCCATTTAATGGTTTTTATTAATTGATTTGAATTTCCTATTGCCATTACTGAGTACATTTTAAGTTTGATGCTTCATTGCAGTCTTAGAGCTCTGTTAATTTTTATATGCATTTTACTGAGTTTATATATTACGTACTCTTAATTATAAATATTTTGAGTGCTTTTTTACATTTAGTTGTTGAAATACAATATAAGAAATATGAAGTTTACCAATTAACAGAAAGATGTTACATAGTTATCTATTCATTTTACTTTTCCATAAGATGCTGAATAAATAAATAATGCAATTCTCAAGAAAGAAGCAATATTCAAGTTATTCTTAAGGTCTTCAATTTAAGTACTAAAATGTCTTTTCATACACTTTATTTAACCTTCCAAGATTCTAGCAAACAATATTAAAATCCGAAAAATGCATAGAAAGAAAAAAACTAGCAATTATATTGTGATTAATTTTGAACCTCTTTTTATCATTTTTCTATCAACTAACGTTGCAAACTCTCATCGTAACAAAAATACATTGAAAATTATGATGGAAATGAAAATAAGATATCAGTCCAGACATCCAGACATAAATGGACACAGATACATAAACAGGACACACACACACACACACATACACACACACACATTCAAGGACATCATTGGTATCTTTCCTTGATATCTAAGATGACACCACTGCAGTAGAGACATCAAAATTCTCATTGTCACTATGTTTTGACAGATATGATCATTCAGCAAACTTGGTAGCTCAAAGAACCTGCACAAGCCCTTTGTCTTTTTGGTTCCTTGATTTATTTAACATTTCTTGAGTGCTAACCAGGTCCCAGGCACTGTTCCATGTGTTGGGGCTAGAACAGCTTCTTCTCTCATGGTGTTTATATTCTAGTGGAATTTTTGGTCTCACAGACACACACACACACACACACACGGAATACATACATAGATAAATTATGTATACAGTTAATTTTCAGCAGTTTGACAATGATGTGGTAGACAGACAGATGATGATGATAGATAGATAGATAGATGATAGATAGATAGATAGATAGATAGATAGATAGATAGATAGATAGAGATAGGTTCACACACACACACACACACACACACACACACACACATACACAAAGATGTTGATTGTTCTATTGCCTGATTTTTTTCCCCTGTAACCACCAGAATTGGTGGTAAAATTATTGATCTGGAAATGAAAGCTGCTAACTACTCTCATATTCTAAAGAAAATCATCTTTCTGGCCTCAAATTTGGGACCAGATTCCTTCTTGTAGGGTTTTCTAAGAGGGTATTAAACCATCTCTATCCCTCTCCTCAATCTACATGAGAGGATTAGACACAGAAAAAATTTGAGGCATTGGTTGTGCAGAATTTTAGCAAGAGAATGGTCTTTTCTAGTCCTTGATCTTTTCTCTCTGTGCCAAGGAAAGGAGGAATTCCAAAGAGATCAGTTAAAGACTGGATATGGCTTTCAAGAAGGAAACACTAGCATCACTCTCCTCAGCTTAAGTGCCTGCTGAGATGAGAGCAGCAGGCCTATCTGATGTTCTCATGAGAAAGAAGCAAGAAGGCAGATTTCTTGACATTGCTTTGTAGTTGTTTCTCGAAGTTTCGCAGCCTACAGGAACATAAAGATGGTATCTGTTTCTGGTCCAGAGATTTCTGAAGGCAAGAGATCTGCTAAGGTAGCCCATGCCAGCAGTGTGTACAGAGATAATGTAATGAGCTGGGGGCAGAAGAGAGAGTGGCATCCTGTATTCCACTTTGCTCTGGCTTTTTGGACCAGGCAAGGAAGTTAGGATCTCAGTAGCTTCTCACAAAAGCATATGGAAATTAGATGTGATTCAGGTCACTTCCAGGGCAAAACAACTCAAGGTCCAATTTTAATAAGGAGTCAGGGGATTGGTGATAAGACTGAAGTGAGAGTTGGCTGCTTTTCTCTGAAGCTGGTCTTCAGATACAGAGGATACCACATGAAGTGGAAAAACTGCTTACATTATATGCTTGCAGGTACACTTAGAGGAATCACTCATCTCTTAAAAAAATTCTATTCTACTCAAGCATTATTTTCCAGATTTAAGATCCCCTTTACATTCTTTCAACAGATATTTATTGAATGCTGACAACGTTCCAGGTCCTATTCTTGGTGCTGGGGATGTAACAATGAACAGACACATATATAGAGAGAGGAAGACTATAAACCGAGTCCACTATCAGTGTCAAAGCTGCCAGCACAAAGATTGCGAGTTGTACTGACAGCAGTGTCAAGCACAAAGCAGGAGCCCTGATATACATTATATTGAATGAATAAATGAGGTTAAATTAGATGACTTCTAGGATCATTTCCAGTTTTGATAATTTGTGTTTTCCTTATTGTCTCCAACTCTGTTAGTTATGCATCTCTTATTTGGACATAATTTTAATATTAATCAAGTACCAATTATATTCTGGATAATGCTAAAGTGTATCATATATTTGTGTGTTCTCATTTGATTTTCATAGCAGCACCATGAGGTAGATTTGATTATCCCATTTTACAGATGAATGTACTAAGGCTCATGAGGTTAAATGTTTTACCCAATTGGCACAGCTGGAATTTGAAAGCTATGGGTTTTTTGTTTGTTTGGTTGGTTGTTTTTTTTCTTTTGCTCCAAATCCTGTACTTTTTCTGTTAGATCACACTATCTCCCTAATATTATGGTACTGTATACTACAAAGTGCTAGAGCATCATATAATTAGCATTCATAGTGAAAACTAGTTTTCAAACTGTCTTTACATTGTATATATATATATTATATATATGCATTTATATCACTTTTTTGCACAGGAATAGACACGCATACACATATATATTCTTAGTTATACTCTGTGCAGAAAGAGAAGATACTCTTCATTGTTTTATGGATCAAAAAACTGATATTTATAAAAGTTAATTATATAATTAAGCAGAGTTATTACTGAGATTGGAGCTCATGTCTTCCAATGCCAATTACTATATTTTCAACATAACACAATGTCTCAGTGACCCTCAGAAGATGCTCTTTTCTTCCAAAGCTCCTTAAAACTCTAGTTTAAAACATAACTGCTCTAGGAAGTATCTCCTGGTAATACCATTTGACCTCAAATCATGTGTGTTCTTCATTTATCTTCTGTACTTCTAAGTTTCATGTGATAATAATAGCTAATATTTGTTGAGTCTTCTATGCACCAGATCTTGTTCTAGGCACTATGCATGTACTGATTCACTTAGAGCTCATAACATCCTCTTGAGGTAGATTTCATTGCAATTCCCGTTTTATAGATGAGGATACTCAGACACAAATTGGTTATGTGACTTGTCCAGTCTTAGAGAAGTGGTAAGAAGCTGAATTAGCTACTTGGGAGGCTAACGTTGGAGGAATGTTCCAGTGTTTGAATTCAGGGCAGCAGTGAGCTGTGATTGCACTACTGCACTCCAGGCTAAGCGACAGAGCAAGACGCTGTGGAAACAAAGAAAGAGAGAGAGAGAGAGAAAAGAAAGAAAGAAGAAAGAAAGAAAAAGAAAGAAAAGAAAGAAAGAGAGAAAGATAAAGAAAGAAAGAAAAGAAAGAAAGAGAGAGAAAGAAGAAAGAAAAGAAAGAAAAAGAAGAAAGAAAGAAAGAGAGAGAGAAAGAGAGAGGTAGGGAGAGAGGGAAGGAAGGAAGGAAGGAAGGGAGGGAGGGAGGGAGGGGCTGGATGATTAATGTATGGATGCAGACAATCTGGCTCCAGAGGACTTGCATTTCTATCCATTTCATTCTATACTCATGTGAATTATTTTACTTTGCTTTTAATTAAATATTGTTTTATAAGTGTTGTTCAATCTTTTTTTCATGTCTCACTCAATAGACAGGCTGTAACTCAAGTTCTTCTGTACTACAAATAGGGTTTAGAACAGCATTCTACATAGAGAGGGTGTCAAGCAAATAATTTGAAAGAGAATGATAGCTCCTTGAGCACACAGGCAACAATTTAGCAATTTTTTCCAGAACAGAAAAAAGGTCTAAAGAAGTTCCCTTATTCTTTTTATTTTTTCTTTGAACCCCTTATGGCAGTGAATATTTGACATTAATGTGAAAAATATCATTATTTCTTATATATTA
Source organism: Symphalangus syndactylus (assembly GCF_028878055.3). Classification (NCBI taxonomy): domain Eukaryota; kingdom Metazoa; phylum Chordata; class Mammalia; order Primates; family Hylobatidae; genus Symphalangus; species Symphalangus syndactylus. The sequence goes on along the minus strand of NC_072447.2, from coordinate 117,947,191 downwards.
AATTGTTTTTTTTTTCTAACCCATGTTGAAACTGTTTTCCAGGAATGGAAATGATTTTGAGCTGATGAGCCATAACCATCCATTGCCCGTGGTCATCAAAAATTAGCAACTTAGTTCCAGAGGTGAGGGTGACATTCTGTGACGACAGACTAGAAGAAAACAAATGAGCTCACAGAAGAGTTAAGCCAAATAGTCTTTCCTCTTCCAGTCACTCCCCATGTTACACATACATATTCCTCCACTGTATTAGTCCATTTTCACACAGCTATAAGAACTACACAGACTGGGTAATTTATAAAGAAATGGATTTAATTTAATCAATCACAGTTCCACATGGCTTGGAGGCCTCAGGAAACTTGCAATCATGGCAGAAGGTGAAGGGAAGCAAGGCACGTCTTCACAAGGTGGCAGGAGACAGAGCACAGGGGAAACTGCCACTTATAAAACCATCAGATCTTGTGAGAACTTCCTCACTATGATGAGAACAGCATGGGGGAAACTGTCCCCATGATCCAGTCACCTCCCACCAGATCCCTCCTTTGACATGTGGAGATTACAATTCGAGATGAGATTTGGATGGGGACACAGAGCCAAACCATATCACCCATGTTACACATTCATGCTTGTTGGAGCTATGTCTCAGGAGCAAATAGCTGATTCTGCCATTTGCCTTCTTTTAAACATTCAATGGCTCCCCTGTGCCTCTGACGACATTTTCAAATGTGGCATAAATCAAAATAATCCAGGAAACTTGAAGGAAGTGTAATTTTCAAATCGAGGTAACTTGTTTATTTAACAAGCTCCCTGAGGGATGTTGATACCCATTTAAAGTTGAAAAACATTGGCCTTTGGGGGTTAAATACAGACTCTTCAGCTTGGCATTCAAGGCCCACCTTTCATTGTCCTGTTCTGGCATTTCCAGCCTTATCTTCTGGTAAGTCTACATTTCAATCACATTCCCAAACCTCCTAGTACTGGCCCTGCACAGAACAGGCATTCAGTATGGTTTATAAATTGACCTTGCTATTTCAGTGTTCTAGTCCACTAAGCTAAGTAGCCGCCAAGGTGTTGTAGGAAATTATATTGGTCTGTGTCCTTTGCTTACTCTACTACTTCTCCTTTCTTTTCCATCAAACATGGTGCTGCCTGAGAATTTAATTTTTCAAAGTGACATTTAGTTCTTACTTAGCCATTGAGCTTCAAAGTATGGTCACAATAGAGTGGTAATGCAAAAGGCAGAAATATTTCTCATGTTGAACATAGCAACCCCAAAAACATAATGAAAATCATAATTCAGTCACTTTCCCATCATTCTGCATTAATGATTACAGTTTCAGGGTTCCAAATACTGATTCTCTGCTGTTTCAAGAAGCTTTCAATTTATTCACATTCCCAATTCCATCCTAGATTCAAACAAAAAGATGTGCCAGTGTTTACTTTGTCTCTTTTCAGTCCTGAAGAATGCCAATGTTCCTAACCCACACCAAGTGTTTCCATTACTCTTATTCACTTGTCAGTCTGTTGAGGTCTTATTGCCCCTTGCTCCCTTGAAAATAATGTCATCATCTAAAAGATCACTTAGCTGTATTTTATTCTCTGTGTGCTGTAAAAATTTACTCTGATGGAAATGGAAATTTTGCCCATATGAAAAAAATAGCCCACTATTTAATCATTTGATGGGTCAGGTTGACATTGTGAGAAGATTAATTAGCTAAACCAAACAATGTGCCTGTGTGTGTGTGTGTGTATTTATGTGTGTGTTTGTATATTCATTGCACGTGTATGTGCATGTCTGTGTATTCACTGTATCTGTGTGTGTGTGTTTGTGTGTGTGTGCCTATGCAGGGGGCAAAGGATGCTGAAATCTAGCCTGTCCTTGACATGTACTTTGGTGCAGTGGTGAATAATGCCAAGAGGAAGGGGGTACTTGTTTCCCTTTCTGAGAGGTTACCTTTGTTCACCAACTATGTGCCTGAGGGACCACCTTTTATTTTGATTCAACCATTCATAGAGATAGGCTTTTTTCTAATTTTCACAGAAACTCATATAGACTAGCAGTGTCTGTATGTAAGTACATGTCTGTGCATATGTTCATGTGTATGCATATTTGTGTGTGTGTGTGAGAGAGAGAGAGAAGAGGGGGATAAGAGAGACTGTAGACCATGCATTTGTAGACTGAGAGAGTTAGCATTTTGGATAGACAAAGCAAGCTTCTATCTATTGTGGTAGGAACAAAAGTTAAAATTATTCTCCTTCACAGTATTAACTATTATGCAAATATCCCTTCCATACACCAATGTCATAGAAATTTTCCCTCAAAATGGTACAATAAGGATGAAGAAGCACTGAGATAAGGTTGGGAGAATTGAGTTTTTTCCTATCCTAGTTCTAACACATAGCTGTGTGACCTTAAGTAAATTCTATAACCTCATAATATCAATATTCTCATCTATACACACGGATTCCTCAGGGCCCACTTTGCTACCCCTATACAACTCCACGTGTGCACATACATGTGCTTATTTATTTACCTGTTTTTTCTCAAAGAAGGAAGTGTAGCTGGTTGACACTTTAACACTTCTCACTTTTCTTGCTCAAGCTCCTCTGGCACCCCTCTACAAAACTTGCAACATTTTCTCTCCAGGCTGTCCTTTAAAAAAAGGCTACATATCTTTATTTTTTAAAACAGCTCTTTATTGCTTTTCACTCCAGGGAAATGGATGTGAGATGATTAAAGATAACCAGTACTGGAGAGGCTAAAAAGCTTCTGGAAGCCTCAGAAAATGCGAGTTGAGGCTCGGAAGATTCAAGGAACTTTATCTGTCTTCTTTTCTTCCTTCAGTTCAACGAATATTTATTGAAGGACTATAAGGTGGCATACCTGCCCAAAGCACCAAGACCATGGCAATAAACAAATTAAACAAAAATCATTGCCATCATGGAGCTTACATTCCACTGGGTGGAGGCAAACGAAAAATCAGTAGCTATATATGAATCAGTAGAAAAAAATATGTATATATTCTATCAAATAGTGGTAAGTATTATGGAGAAAAATCAGGCAAGGAATGGTAATAGAAGGCATGTGTGTGTGTGTAAACGGAAGAAGTTGTGGTTTTAAAAAGGGTTATCAGGAAATGCCTCGCTGAAAAGTTAACATTTGAGATAAAACATGAAAGAAGTGAAGGAGTGAGCTATGTGAATATCTGAAGAAAAGCAATCTAGCACAATAGACCTGAGCCAGAAGCATTCCTGGAATGTTCTAGTAACGGCAACGAAGCCAGTGTTGCTGAAGCTGAGTGAGTTAGTGTAAAAATAGATGTCAGAGAGTTAACGCAGGGCTATATTGTGTGGGATCTTGTAGATTACTGCAAGGACTTCGGATTTTACTCTGAGTGAGAAGAGAAATACTGAAAGACTTTGATTACATGAGTGATATGATCACAGCTGAATTTTTATAAGATCACAATAGATGCTGTGTTGACAACAGACTGTTGGGGCGAGGGTATAAATACAAAAATTATTTAGGAAACTATTGCTATAATTAGATGAGAGAATACTGACAGCGTGGATCAGGGCAATAGCAGTAGAAAGTAAGAGAAGGGATTGATTTTTATACACATTTTTGAGGTACAACCTAAGGATTTGCTTATACTGTGGAAGTGGGGTATAAGAGGAAAAATAGCATCCAGAATGACCCTAGAGTTTTAGGTTCAATAACCAAAAGTATGTAGTTTCTTTTTACTGATATGCCCTACACTGATACAGGAAAGACAGTAGGAGGAGTCCAGATCTTGATGGGATAACTGGTGATTCAATTTTGGACATGTTAGGCTTGAGAAGATTATTGGACATCTCAGTAAAAATGTGAAGTCAACAGTTTGACATATGACTCTTCATTTCAGGAGAGATATTTGGCCTGGAGATAAAAATTTAAGAATCATTAGAAAATAAGTAGTAATTAAAGACATTAAGCTAATTAGATCACTAAGGGGGTGACTGGAGGTAAAGAATAAGTCCAAGCAAGAACTGAGTCCTGAGACTGCAATTTTAACAAGTAGGAAAGAGGAATAATAAGAAAGTAAAAGTATGTGAAGTTCTGAAGGCCAAGTCAAATAAGTGCTTTACAGAGAAGAGAGCGTTCACTTGTTTCAAATGTTGAGGATAGGTAAATAAGATGCACATGGATAAGTAGATTCAGCAATGTGGAGATACTGGCAATCTAGACAAGAGTAGTTTCAGGGCAGTGGTGACTAGGAAAGCCTGGTTAGAATGAGTTCAAGAGAACAGGGAAAGAGGTTTCCAATGCACCTTTAGAGGAGTTTTGCTGTAAAGGCAAGGAAAAAACAAACAGTAGCTTGAGGAAGTGTGTGAGATCAAAGGAGGTTTTTTTTCTTTTTTAATTTGTGACAGATGATACCTATGCAAAACTGTATCAAGCATGAATGTAGTTTAATAAATAATTATTCAAGGAACAGCCGAGTAACTACCACCTAAGTCAAGAAGTAGAACACTGCAGCATCCTAGAAGTCCAGTGTAGGCCCTTCTTGATCAAAAACTTGTCCTTTCCCCTTAAAGCACCATCTTGACTTTCTCAATGATTCCTTTCATATCTTTATATTTTCATCATACAAATTTGTATCTCTAAGCACCAATTGTTTGGTTTAGCCAGATTTTGGCATTTGGATAAATTCAATCGCATTGTATGAATTTTTGTTTTGCTTCTTTCACTATTGTATTAGTGTGTTTTCTGTTGCTTATAACAGCATACCTGAAACTGGGTAATTTATAAATAAAAATAATTTATTTCCTCCAGTTCTGAAGGCTAAGTCCAAGGTCAAGGGACCACATCTCATGAGGACCTACCTGCTGATGAAGACTCTGCAGAGTCCTGAGGTGGTGCAGGGCATCACATGGTGAAGGAGCTCGGCATGCTAACATGCTAGCTCAGTCTCTCTTCCTCTTCTTATAAAGCCACCAGTTTTACTCCCATGATAATCCATTAATCCATGAATGGATTAATGCATTCCTGAGGGCAAAGCGCTCATCACTCAGTCACCTCTAAAAGGCCCCACCTCTCAATACTGCCACATTGATGATTAAGTTTGAACATGAGTTTTGGAGAGGACAAATATTCAATCCGTAGCAACTGTTTTTCAGATTAATTCATATTGCAGTTTTTAGCTGTACTTGGTTTAATGTTACAGCTGTGTGATAGCCCGTTCTATGAATGTTCCAGGATTTATACATCCATTCTTTGCTAATACATTTGGACGTTTCTGGTTTATGCCCTGCACCACCTTCCCATGACCACCATCAGATTTCAGTCGCAGCTGTGGTCAGCAGTACTCCTGCATAATAGAACAGAAGTGCCCCAGCTGAATCAATGCTCACAGACATTCTGGATGTGTTTGTTTGTTTGTTTGTTTTCCTTTTTCTTTTACTTCAGGTTGTTTATTTAGGCCTCACTTGATTGACTGACTGGCTTGCTAGCAGGGCAGCCCAGAAAAGCACACAGAAGCTAATTCTTCGAGGATCAGTTTTCAACCAATGAGGGACAGCAGCCTTTTGGAGGGACAATTTTTAGCTGAATACTATGTAGTTCTTCATAACACAAATGAGCCCCAGTTGCCTTGAGTGCTATTCAGCTTAAAAATGCACACTTTATTGGTTTTCCCTCTTTCCCCATCTCATTCTTCCCACGTCCTCAATGGTACTTCCTAAGATCACCTCTCAAATGAACCACCTGAACTCAAATCCTTGTCTCAGAGTCTGCTTGAAGGGAAACCAAAACAAAGAGAAGACTTTTATGAATAATGCAACAGTGAATATTCTTAAACATACCTCTTGGGATGCCTGTGCACAAATTGCTCTAGGGCAGGGCCCAGCAAACATTTTCTGCAGCGGGCTAGATAATAAATATTTTAGGCTTTTCTGGACACATATTGTCTCTGTCGCATGTTCTTTGTTTTATTGTTTTTATTTTCACAAGCATTTAAAATGCAAAGTATAGTTTGTCAATGACCGCATTAGAGTATATTCTTGTGAGTGAAATCACTAGATCAAAGGGCATATATAGGTTTTGCTTTCTTATATACTGCCAATTTTTCTAAAGTGCTTGTTCACTCCCAGTAGCAGGGCATGAGAGATCCAGTTATTCCATAACTTTGCCCACATTTTGTATTTGACAGAATTTTTATTTTTAGCCATTCTCTTGGGAGTGTAGCAGTATTATAATGTGGCTTTATCTTGCATTTCCTTAATGACCAATTAGGTTGAGAAATTCTACATATGTATAATGGCTAATTGGTTTTCTATGTTCAGCTAGTACCTGTTTAAGTCTTTTTTCTGATTTTCTTTTGGTTTACCTGCCGGTTTTTTTCATTGACTTGCAGAATATCTTTGTAAATTCTGGATATGAATCCTTTGTTTTATTTGACTGTGCTTCAAATATCTTCTCTCACTTCATGACTTACACTTTCACTCTATTAACTGTATGTTTCAATGAACAAAATTTCTTAATTTTATTGAGGTAAGATTTATCAATCATTTCTTTCATGATTGTGAATTTTTTATTCTGTTCAAGAAAGTTTTCTCTGTCTGAAGTTTATAAAGATATTTTTCTATGTTATCTTCTATAACTTTATTGTATTTTTTTCCTATCACATTTAAGTTTAACCATGCCAGGCATGGTGGCACACACCTGTAATCCCAGCACTTTGGGAGGCCAAGGCAGGAGGATCACTTGAGGCCAGAAGTTTGAGACCAGCCTGGGCAACATAGCAAGACCTCACCTCTCTCTACATATATTTTTTAATTAGCCAGGTGTGGTGATGTGTGCCTATAGTCCTAGCTGCTTGGGAGGCTGAGGTGGGGGGATCGCTTGAGTCTAGGAGTTTGAGGCTGCAGTGAGCTATGATCATGCCACTGCACTCAAGCCTGAGTGACAGAGCAAAACTCTGTCTCAAAAAAAAAAAATCTAACGGGAGCTATTTTTGTGTATATTATGAGGTGGGGTTTCAATTTCATTTTATTTCCATTTAGCTATCAATTATTCCAGCAGCATTTGTTTAAAAGATTATCCTTGCTCTACTAGTAAACTACAGTTGCTTTCTTGTAACCTTTCTATCCATATATATTTGAGTTTTAATCTGAGCTCTATTCTGTTTCATTGGTCTGTTTGATGACCTTGCACAAATACAAACTGTGTATAGCAATTTTAAAATTAGGCACTGTGGCCAGACGTGGTGGCTAATGCCTGTAATCCCAGCACTTTAGAAGGCTGAGGCAGGTGGATTGCTTGAGCTCAGGAGTTCAAGACCAGTCTGGGCAACAGGAAGAAACCTCATCTCTACAAAAAATACAAAGATTAGCCAGGTGTGGTGACTGCTCCTGTAGTCCCAGCTGCTTGGGAGGCTGAGGTGGGAGAATGGCTTGAGTCCAGGAGGTCCAGGCTGCAGTGAGTCAAGATCTCGCCAATGCATTCCAGCCTGGGTGACAGACTGAGAGCCTATCTCAAAAACAAAACAAACAGGACGGGCACGGTGTCTCATGCCTGTAATCCCAGCATTTTGGGAGACCAAGGCGGGTGGATCACCTGAGGTCAGGAGATCGAGAGCAGCCTGGCCAATATGGCGAAAACCCGTCTCTACTAAAAATACAAAAATTAGCCAGGTGTGGTGGTGGGCGCCTGGGAGGCTGAGGCAGGAGAATCGCTTGAACCCGGGAGGCAGAGGTTGCAGTGAGCCGAGATAGCGCCACTGCACTCCAGCCTGGGCAACAGAGCAAGACTCTGTCTCAAAAAAAAAAAAAAATCAGACATTGTTCCCCCAAACACGAAGAAAACTAAGATTTTGATGATGATTGCGTTGGATCTATGGATTAAGTTTGGAGAAATGATACCTTTATAATGTTGAACCTTCAAATATATGGATATGGTATATTTTTCTATTTATTTAGGCCTGCCCTAATGTCTTTCAATAATGTTTGCCGATTGCCATGTAGATTTTACTGCTTGATTTTGAGATTGTTAATGTTATTGTAGGTTTTATCAACTTCTTTTTTGATTCGTCTATTTTTTCTAACTTTTTTGAGATATGATTGACAAAAATTATATATATTTATGGTGTACAACATGACATTTTGATATATGTGTACATTGTGAAGTGATTACCACAGTCAAGCCAGCTAACATATCCATTACCTCACCTAATTACCATTCTTTTTTGTAGTGAGAACACTTGAGATATACTCTCTAGGCAAATTTCAAAGAACATAATACATTATTATTAACTATAGTCATCATGCTGTACATTGGGTCTTCAGAACTTATATAACTGGAAGTTTTTACCCTTTGACCAACATCTCATTTCCACCACAGCCACCAGGTCCTAGTAACCGCCATTCCATTCTCTATTACCATCAGTTCGACTTTTTTATTTTTTTTTAAGATTCCACATATAAGTGAGATCATATAGTATTTGTCTTTCTATGTCTGGGTTATTTCAGTAAGTATAATCCAAGTTCATACATGTTGTCACATATGACAGGATTTTCTTCTTTTTTAAGGCAGAATAACATTTACACACACTTTTTCTGTATCTACTCATTTGTCTACAGACACTTAGGTTGTTTTCATATTTCAGCTGTTGTAAATAGTGCTGCAATGACCAGATTTCTCTTTGAGATAGTGATTTTATCTCCTTTGGATTTATACTCAGAAGTGGAATTGCTGGGTCATATGGTAGTTCTATTTTTTAACTTTTTGAGAAATCTCCATACTGTTTTCTATAATGCTGTGTTTTTTTACATTAATTTTTGATTCTTTTAATAATATATAGAGATATAGAACTAAAACTGATATGTATATATTGACATTCAGTTCAGAGACTTCAATAAATTCATGTTCTTTTGGTTATTGTGACAAAATACACATAATAGAAAATTGAAATTTTGACCATTTCAAAGTGTACAATTTGGTGGGGTTTTGTGTATTCATAAAGTTGTGCAACCATCAACACTAAATCCACAACATTTTTATCACCCCAGAGAAACCCTATACTTATTACATTTCCCCTTCGCTCATCCCTTTCAGCCACGAATCTGATCTCTGTCTCAATTGATTTGCTGATTCTGAACATTCATAAATAGAATTAGACACTTTGTCAATAATTCTGCTATGAACATTCATATACAAGTTTTTCATGGACATATGTTTTTATATTTTGTGAGTATGTACCTAAAACTGTAATTATTGGGTCATATAATAACTCTTTTAGTTTGAGGAACTAAAAACTGTTTTCTAAAGTGTCTGCACCATTTCCACCAGCAATGTATGAGAGCTCCAGTTTCCCCACATCCTTGTCAAGATTAGCTACTGTTTGACTTTTTGAATATAGCCATTCTGGTGGATGCAAAGTGGTATCTCATGTGGGTTTGCTTTGCATTGTATTAATGACAAATTTCATATTCTCTGATGGCCATTTGCAGATTTTTCTTTTAAAAATTAGCTATTCAAGTCATTTGTCCTTTATTAATTGAGTCGTTTGACTTTTTGTTGTTGAGTTGTTACATATCTTGGATACTAGACCTTTATCTTAAATATGACTGACAATTATTTTCTTCCATTCTGTGGTTCCTGTTTTTCTTGTCCTGATAATGTACTTTGAAGCACAGGGGTTTCTCATTTTGATGAAGTCTCATTTATCTATTTTTATTTTTATTTATTTATTTTACTTATGCTTTTGGTGTCATATATAAGGAAACCATTGTGAAGTCAAAGACAGAAAGGTGTACTCCTATACTTACTTTCAAGGGTTTTATAATTTTATTTCTTACACTTGTGTCTTTAATCTATTTTGAGTTAATTTTTCTGTATGATATGGGGAGGGGTTCACCTTCATTCATTTACATGTGTACCTCCAGTTGTCCCAGCAGTGTTTTTGAAGAGATTATTCTGTCTCCACTGAATTGCCTTAGCACTCTTGTCAAAAATCAATTGCCATAGAGGTATGGGTTTATTTCTGGACTCTCATCTTATTCCATTGAACTGTAAGTCTCTCCTTATGTCAGTACTATGCAGTCTTGATTAGTGTAGCTTTGTAATAAGTTTGAAAATCAGGGAGGGTAAGTTCTCCCCTTTGTTGTTCTTTTTTAAAGATAGTTTGAGTTATTTGGAGTCCCTTGGATTTTCATATGAATTTTAAGAGCATCTTATCAATTTCTCCAAAAGTGCCATCTGGGATTTTGATAATGATTGCGTTGAATCTGCAGATTAATTTGAGGAGTAATTGCATCTTAATATTAAGTCTTCTAACCCATGCACATAAAATATCTTTCCATTTATTTAGGTCTTTTACATTTCTTTCAATGACATTTAATAGATTTCAGTATTCAATTTCGTTACTTCTTTTGTTAAATTTATTTCTAAGTATTTTATTCATTTTGATGCTATTGTAAATGTAGCTGTTTCTTAATTTTATTCTTGCACTGTACATTGCTAGTGTATAGAAATACAATTGAATTTTATATATTGATTTTGTATCCTCTAGACTTGCTGTATTTTCATTAGCTAGAGTAATTTTCTTAGGATTCTTGGAAATTTCTGTATATAAATTCATGTCATCTGCACATATAATTGTACTTCTTCCCTTCTAATCTGGATGTCACAATTTAGTTTTCTTGCCTAATTGACTTTTCTAGAATCTCCAGTATAATATTGAATAGTAGAGGTGAGGATGGACATCTCTGTCTTATACATGGTCTTCGGGAGAAAGCATTTTGTTTTTCATTGTTAAGTATATTGTTAGCCTTACATTATTCATACATGTCCTTTATTAGGTTAAGAATATTCCCATTTATTGAGTGTCTTTATCATAAAAGTGGATGTTGTCAAATGCATTTTTCTGAGTCTATCGAAATAATCATTTGTATTATGATGCGCTAGAGTGATTGAGTTTTTTTTTAAAGGAGTTTTGCTCTTGTTGCCCAGACTGGAGTGCAATGGCGTGATCTTGGCTCACTGCAACCTTCGCCTCCTGGGTTCAAGTGATTCTCCTGCCTCAGCCTCCTAAGTAGCTGGGATTACAGGCATGTGCCACCACAGCCGGCTTATTTTTTGTATTTTTAGTAGAAAAGAGGTTTCACCATGTTAGCCAGGCTGATCTCGAACTCCCGACCTCAGGTGAACTGCCCACCTCGGCCTCCCAAAGTGCTGGGATTACAGGTGTGAGCCACTGCGCCCTGCCTAGTGATTGATTTTTTTATGTCAACGTTCTGATATCTACATTCTATGTCTACATACTGGGAATGTCTAATCCTACATTCCTGTGATAATTCCCATATGGTCCTATTGTATAATACTTTTTACATGATGCTGAATTTGACAGCATTTTGGTGAGGATTTTTGTTTCTGTTTATAGTTCATATGGATCTGTAGTTTTATTTTCTTGTGATGTCTTTGTCAGGTTTCGTTATCAGGGTAATACTGGCTTCATATAATGAACTGGGAAGTATTTCATTTTTAAAATTTTTTTGGAAGAATTTCAGTATTAGCTTTTGTTTAATTTCTTAAAGGCTTCCTGGAGATTACAATTAGCATCCTATTTCTAATAAGCACTTTTTGATTGATTTAAAAATTTTTATCTGGTAAGTCTAATGTCTGGGTTTTCTCAAGGATGGTTTGTATTGACTGTTTTTGTTCCTGTGTGTGGTCCATACTTTTCTGTTTCTTTGCATGCCTCATAATTTTTTTTTGAAAATTGGATATTTTATATAATTTATTGTGGCAATACTGAAAATCAGATTTTCTCCCCTCCCCAGGGTTTGTTGTTGATGCTGGTTGTTGTAGTTTGTTGTTTAATGACTTTTCGGAACTAAGTCTGTACATTCTGTATCTTTGTCATGTGTGGACACTGAAATCTCTTTTCAATTAGTTTAGCAGTCAGCTAATAATCAGCAGAATCTTCCTTAAATGCCTAAAACCAATCAGCCTGTCAGTCTTTTCTTAGGGGTTCTGTGTTCATGTTGGGCATGCCTTCAACACTCAGCCAGGTAGTTTACAATTTTGCCTACCTTATCCTTCACTACATGCTTTTGTGGAGCCATTTACAATTGTTGTCACCCTTTCCTTTCTTTGTAACTATTATTATTTGAGGACTTGGCATGTACCTTTCACTTTGCACATATGATGTTATATTTCCCTCACAATATCTTTACAAAGTAAGTAATATTGCCCTCAAAATGATAAAGCTAAGTCTTTGCTACGTCTTTTAAGTGACTGAGCCAAATAATGAGCTCATAGATGACTTCAGAGTTTATACACTTAACCCTATATTAACTCTTCCTAAAATAAAAAATCAACTATACTATTCTTTTATTTTGTATCAGGTGAAGCATTTTAATCCCCCTCTCATAATGAGAAGCCACTCATCTAAATATTGTTTCTATGGATCCCTGTGGCGTAGGAAATTATTTTTGCAAAGTACTGAGACATTCAATTTCTCTCAAGTGCCATAGTATTCAGTCCCTTACATTTTCTTATATTCATAATGTCTGGTAATAAGTATTCTCTCCTCAGCGGCTATAGCTCTGACTTTCTTTCATTATATCTTGGAGCATATTTTTTTGTCCTCTCAGCTCACCAATTCCTCTCCTCTTGCGTTCTCCTTCCTAGAGGGGGATTGGCCCCTGTGAATATGTGTGAAAATGTGCCCTACAGTCTCCCTCCTGGAGACAAATCTTATCTTAATCTTGAGTGGGTGTTCAAATAATAGCTGTGAGCCATTACCCCATTAAAGATATCTATGTAACATTCAAGATTTATATTCATTTTATGATTTAGAGGAAGATATTTAACTTTATTGTGTCAGTTTAGTTCTTCCAAGAAGCATATATCAAGATGCAATTAGATATGAAAGAAAATAACTGGATCCCTTGAAGGATAAATGGAGAGGAAATAGGATAGGCAGAGAGAGCCTTCCAGCTGTGAAACAGTTATGACACCTATGAAAAAGAATGGAAAGGAAGAAGGGTTTGGTAGGAAAAGTTTCAGAGAACAGTGCAGTTGTAAGATGATTTTGGCCAGGCTGATGAGGAGTCCACGAGTCAAAATTTCCCATTAATGGAATCACACGTCAGACAGGAACGGGGTTGCAATGGCACCACAGCCATGTTCAGTTATTGGCCATGAACAGTGCAGGGAAAGTATGGCCTTGGCACTAACATGACGGTGGATCCGGACAAGTTGCAGCTGGGGGTATCACTCAACTGTGCTCCACACAGAAGGATAGCTATCTGGTGCATTTTCATGGTTGCCACAATCTAGCACACCTAGAATCACATCCCACAGGGTCATTTGTTTTTGTAAAGCATTAGAACTTATTAAACAGATTAAACATAGACAAGAGCAACAAATAATTTCTAGCTGTAAATATGGATTACTGAATAAAATAAAACTGGGCCGGCAATCATTAATAGGTGAGTAGGGTTTACATAATTATAAGGAGAAGTTTAATCTAGTAAAAAAAAAAAAGTCGCTTAAACCCCACCATGCATATAATAAAATAAAATTACTACTGACTCAAAAATTTATTCTTAAGTAAAAGAAAAGTTGTTCCTTAAAAAAGAATGATTATAAATGTATAGATTCTACTATTTAAGGATGGGAAAAGTAAATAATAAAATCGTGTTTTTATCCACGGGGGGGAAAAAAACAATTTCACTGTTTAAACACCTCTTTAAAAGACAGAAGAAATAGCAACCAAAATAAATAAATAAGTTATATTTTATTCAAATGTAAGAACTTTTTTCTTCAAAAGATGCCATCAAAAAAGTGAAAACACATCCCACAGAATAGAAGAAAATATTTGTGAATCATAGATCTTATATAAGGGACTTGTACAAGAACTCTTACACCTCAGTAATAAAGATACATATAACCCAATTTAAAAGTAGGCAAAGAATCTGAACAGACATTTTTCTAAAGGAGGTATACCTGACTAGTAAGCACATGAAAAATGCTCATTACTCATCAGGGAAATGTAAATTAAAACCAAAATGAAACACTTCACATTCACTATGATGGCTATAATCAAGGTTTATAATAACAAGTGTTGGTGAAAGGTGAAGTAGTTGGAACTCTTATACACTGCAGGTCACTTGGGAAATTCCTCAAATGATTAAACATGGAGTTATCCTACGAAGCAACCACTACACTCCTTGGTATTTACTCAAAAGAAATGAAAACATATGTTAAAAAATTGTATATGAAATAATCATAGCAGCCTATTTGTAATAGCCAAAATTTGGTAAAAATAAGTCAAATTTCCATCAACTAATGAAAAGATAAATAAAATGTGGTAAAATCCATACCGTGGAATATTATTCAGTCTTAACAAAAAAATGAAGTATTGATACATGTTATACGTGGCTGAACCTTGAAAACATTATGCTAAGTGAAAGAAACCAATCACAAAAGTCCAAAAATGTCCAGAATAGGCGAATCTATAGAGATAGAAAGTAGATTTAGCTGTTGCCTAGAGATGGGGGATGTGGAAATGAGGGGTGATGGCTAAAGGGTACAGTGTTTCTTTTTGGAGTAATGAAAATATTCTAAAATTGATTGTGGTGATAATTGCACAGGTCTGTGAATATAGTAAAAAATATTGAATTGTACATGTTAAATGGGTAAATTTTATGCATGAGTTATATCTCAACAAAGCTTTTATAAAAAAGACAGTGGCAACCACAAACTGGTTTGCAATTACAGAGAATCCTAAGTATAACCCATTACAAATACGATACCAAGATGTTGGTAACACACTTATTAATTCTGCATAATAGGATATGTTTTATTTAGCTGCTGTGAGGTGAGTTCAAATGATTACTGAGTGTAACGTGTTCATATGGACATTTCACCTCAGAAATGCAATTACATTTAGAAAAGCCATTAGCAACACTAAACAAGTTTCAATGAGCTCAATGTTCAGTAATTATGCTAGAAAAGCAACACGTTATCAAAGCAAAAAGAATCCTTGGTTCTGTGCAAAAAGTAGAAATCTTTCCATAAAATGAGACATAAAAAAGGCATAATAGTAATTAAAGCTTCTACACTCAGGGCACCTAAAAGTACAACAATGTTTAAGTGAGCCTGATACACTTTATTGTTGTGCTATGATAGATATACACCATTCAGAGTGTATAAAGATATATAAACAAAACCCTTTAAATGAAAAATTGTTTAGGAAATATTGTATTAAATTAACACATAGATATGTTAGCTCTTCTTAATTTTAAAAGGTTAATTTGGTTAATTTTTAAAGGTTATATTTTTGTCTAAATAAAAATGTTTTCACTGTAAAATCTGTTCTCTACTTATATTTTTTGTTTGGGGTATATCATTGGCTAGTTATAGAAAACAAAATTTCAACCACTATTATATTGCATATCTCTAACATCACTGATATAGAATCATAAAATGAAATTGTCAGTGATTAATACATTTATAAAATTATATGTGATACAAGTTAATTTTAACTCATATTCAAATATTAGTTGCGGGTGAAAACTAAAGTATCCAGGTCCCAAGTTACAGCATTATATGAGAAACTGAATCAGCTGAGACAAAACCATATAGTAGCAACATTGGAATAGGATTCAGGAGATTGTTACTAGTTCAAGATCTAACTTGTATAATTTCTATGAAAAAGCAATGCCTCTTCTCTTGCTTTCTCATGTTTTATGTGTCAAATGACAAAATTTTTCTAGAAGATTTCAAAAGACCTTTCCTCTGTGGCAGATACTAACAATGCTCACTAATATGTCTGCTTTTTTGGCCTTCAGGACCCACAAAGCTAAGTGTGTGTTTGCTTTGGCCAATGAAATGTGTGTAGAAATGATATGTGCCACTTCTGGAGAGATGCATTTAAAAGCTTGTGGCCAATATTCTGTGCTCTCCCTTTTCCTGGTGCAGCTACCAGCAATGTTACAGATGGTAAAGTTTCCATTACCCTGGACCCCTGAGTGAAAATGATGTGGAGCGGAGACCCCTGTGAACACATAATGGGCATGTAGTAAAAGCAAGAAGCATGTACCTTGTTCTCTGTAAGCCACAGAGAGCTGGAGGTTGTTTGCCCCTTATAGCATAACCTAGCCTTTCTTGACTTATACAAATGTTAGTTCCAGAAGTAGAGTGCTGCCACAACAACAACAACAACAACAAATCCCTAAGATAAACAGCATTAGCTTTAAAGCTCATAATATTTGGCAGAGAAAACTGCTATCTGAGGCTGGAAAGATGGGGATGCCTTGACAAAACATTTGTCAAATTGGTCTTCTGTTATAGATTCAAAGGCAGTTCATGTACTTAGTGAACTTGCAGCTTCACAAGCAAGAGATTGGAAAGAAGAATATTAGTAGCAGTAGTTATCTGCTTTAGGCAGTATTTGACAAGAAAAAAAGAGCCTAGAAAAAGAAAAAATAAGAAAATAAGAGAACTAGAAATTGGAGGTATTACAAAGCTGGCAAAAGTAACTATTTCTTGGAAGAGAAACAATAGGAGTTGAAATTAAGAGAGGCTTTAAAATATTAAGTCCAAGTAAAACTGATCCTTGAGGCAAATATCAAAGTAAAGATAAACCTCCACACTTATAGTTAAATTCTGCAGATGGATTTAGGTGCCTCAAAACAAAGGTCAAATTAAGAGTGTTGTGACCAATAAAACTTTTTCATTGAATAAAATCGCTCAAGGAGAAAAATTTAAGAGAATATGTCTCGTGCTGAAACCCTGCAGGTTTAAGAAACTGGCCATTGATTCAATAGATACAAATAGAAGTTTTAAAGCCAATAAATATAGTACTTCCAGAAATTATGTTTTGAACAGAACTGTTGTTAAGTATTTGGCAAGTGAAACTGACTAAACTAAAATAGATAGGAAGCCTACTGAGTTTTAGAGAGTTGTATTGCCAGTTGAAGCATGCCACTACGACTATTAAGATTTAAAAGGAAAAGGGTCCCCAACTATGTATACAGATTAAATTGGTTAAGAAATCTGTTCAAGACACTTCTCAAAAGAAGACATTTATGCAGCCAACAGACACATGAAAAAATGCTCATCATCACTGGTCACCAGAGAAATGCAAATCAAAACCACAATGAGATACCATCTCACACCAGTTAGAATGGCCATCATTAAAAAGTTAGGAAACAACAGATGCTGGAGAGGATGTGGAGAAATAGGAATGCTTTTACACTGTTGATGGGAGTGTAAACTAGTTCAATCATTGTGGAAGACAGTGTGGCGATTCCTCAAGGATCTAGAACTAGAAATACCATTTGACCCACTGATCCCATTACTGGGTATATACCCAAAGGATTATAAATCATGCTACTATAAAGACACATGCACACGTATGTTTATTGCCTCACTATTCACAATAGCAAAGACTTGGAACCAACCCAAATGTCCATCAATGATAGACTGGATTAAGAAAATGTGGCACATATACACCATGGAATACTATGCAGCTATAAAAAAGGATGAGTTCATGTCCTTTGCAGGGACATGGATGAAGCTGGAAGCCATCATTCTCAGCAAACTATCACAAGGACAGAAAACCAAACACCACATGTTTTCACTCATAGATGGGAATTGAACAATAAGAACATTTGGACACAGGAAGGGGAACATCATACATAGGGGCCTGCTGTGGGGTAAGGGGCAGGAGAAGGCATAGCATTAGGAGAAATACCTAATGTAAATGATGAGTCAATGGGTGCAGCACATCAACATGGCACATGTATACCTATGTAACAGACCTGTACGCTGTGCACATGTACCCTAGAACTTAAAGTATAATAATAAAACTAAAAATTAAAAAAAGAAATCTATTCATCTCTTCAATAGTACATAAACATGTCATCCAATTCACATATGGCAAATTCTATAGAGTATAACCAGTGACAATAGAGAAGAATAGACTGAGAGGCCTTTCCTAGAGAGCAGGATTATCCCTGTTCAAGTGTTGCTTTGGAATATGAAGTGTGAATAATCCAAGTTTGTAGGTTTTTGGATAATCAAGTGGAAAACACATAAGAGCGCTCAATAAATATTTAAGATTTCATGAACATGGACATAGGAGACAATTTCCAGGCTTTTGATGATTACCCTGAGGCAAAAAATATATCCTTAGAGATTTCAATTAAAATATGCTTCTTCTGACAATGTACAAATAGTTAATTCAATTCTAACCAGTAGAAATTCTAAGTTTTATTCTAATTAATGGCTTTTCCTTGCATGGAGTTTTTTGACCCCAATTCGAAAAAAGGGTGCTTGAATTTGAGGTAATAGTCAGTTAGGTAATTTGGATTAATATTCCCACTGAAGACAACCAAAGAATAGCTGATTAAAGCATAGAAATCATCTGCTTGGAAGTACTTACAAACTACCAAAATAGAAGAGAATTATTAGCTTTGGGATTTGAGATAGTATGGAAGATTTGAAGGTGGGTGGACATATAGAACCATTTTTTTTTCCTATAGCAGAATTGACAGACTATGAGGTGCATGTCTTATCCATCTCGCCTCGTTTCCTTCAATAATGTTTTACTGTAACTTAGCCACATTCATTTGTTTATGTATTGTCAATGGCTGCTATCATGCTTCAACAGCAGAGGTAAGTAGGTATGGCAAAGACCTTATGGCCTGCAAAGCTTAAAATATTTACTCATTGACTATCAAAGTATTGGAGGATTCCAGAAGAGGCTGTCTGAGATGCCAGGCAGCACATTTGAATGATTTTCAGGTTTCAGAAGATAAGGTTTAGAGTCCAGCACCCACCAGTGTGGAGACAGGCCATCTCATTTCCTAAAATTAGATTGAGACAATCTCAAATTGCAAGTGCTGACCAGCATTCAGCAGAAGCAAATATATATACTTTTTGGTGAGAGATTATTTCTGCAAAACATCATGTGAATACAATGCCTAGAAAAACTTAAAAATATCACATGCAAAAGCAAAGTTATATAAATAAAAATTAGCAGAAACAACAAACAATAGATACAACCAAAATGGGCTCCAGAGACATACCTAAAAATCCATCCAAGGGACTTGATATTAGTGGACATTTTTCATATCATCAGTTCATCAAATTTCTTTAAAAGACTTTTAAATCAACTAGTGGGATAATTGGCTAGTAAGAGACAATTGTGCTTTCTTCATAATATTTTAATATATTGAATCATTGTCTATATCATACCTATTCATCTCTTTCCTATTTCTATATTTTTATAGTCATACAATGTATGTACTTCCCCAAATTAATGTAAACCAGGGATGCTGTTCCCTCTAATTCACTCACTGAAGAACCATCAAGAATACTGTCTCTAAAAGTGAATGACTGAAGCTTCCAGTGCCTGACCTAATAGCTGAAGTTTCAGATGGGCCAAAAAGATCAATCACTGTCTTTAAGTAGGCAATCAGAAACAAATTTTCATTCACATAAAATAAGTGTAGCTAAGTAAAGATACCTAATGGAAGCATGAGCATAAAGACAATTGCCTAAAGGAAACACCATATCTGCTTGACAAGAGAGAAATGGGATTATCTAAAATCACGCAGTGTAAAAACTCAATTGTTTTAAAGTGTTCCAAACTACCTCTAAATTTATCAGAGGGAAGTGAGGAGAGCCAAAAATAGCTCTGAAAAGATGCTGATAGTGGGAACTTGCCATAGAGAGGTGTGAGGCAAATGTCAGCCCAAGCCCTGAGTACTCATCAGGGTGAGTCCAAGTTTCAGGGCATCAGCCTTAAGTTCAAGAAATGCTGACCCAGACTAAAGGAGACATTCTGCAAGCATGAGACATTTCATCATAATTTTTCTGCATTTTATGTGCTCTGTCTCTCAGTTGGCACATCAATAGCTCTGACCTTTTAAAGTCATCCTTTATTGAGCCACAGAAATGAAAGGCCAGTGAAATCTTTGAGGAGTAATGGAGAAGAAAGCAAATGCTTTACAGATGTAGTACCCTTCCTTCTCTAACAACAGGCATTCTCTTTTAGCCCTGGCAAATAACTTAGGCAAATGTTTAAATCCATGAAAATAGTCAGTTGCCATCTACTGTCTCTCTTTCTCTGATTGCTTTCTTGATCTCCCCAGTATTCTTTATAAGTTGAAGACTTTAGCTACTTAAGAAGAATAAGTAATATAAAAATTGAATTAATTGTTATACACTTGAAGGTCTTGATAATTTGGTCTTGAGCTACACGTTTAAATATACCCTGCAATGTTTCTGCATCTTTTTCTCAAAATGCATGTTGTCTTACTATCTCCCTGAGGAGACATCTAAGTTCTCCTCATTATTGACCTCGATGGTCATCTTCTTATGTTTTAACTGATCCTTTTGCTTCATACTTGGAATAGTAAGTAGCATTATCATTCTGGTATTGCCTTGCTGATCATGTCACTTCAGTGTGCTTTGATCTTTGGGTTTCAGTGTATCTTCTGGTAAACATTTAGCCTTGCACCTCTCCCTCTACCTTATAACGGAGAGAATATTTTACCCTTAATACAGATATTACTATAAGATATGAAAGACAGTTGAGGGTAGTGTTTAAGTGTTTGGATTCTAGAAAGAGACTTCTGGGGTTCAAATCCTGCTACCAATATTTATTAGCTGTGTGACGTCAGGCAATTTATTTTAGTCAGTTACTGGGCAGTTGGATTATTTTCAGTTTTTGGCTATCATGAAAATATATTTTAAACATTTGCATAAAATCTTGGTTTTCATTTATATTTGTAACAGAAAAGTAAAAATTGCATATACTTATAGTATACAATATGATGTTTTAATGTATATATAAATTGTGGAATGGCTAAATTTAGCTATTTAACACATGATTATGTCATGCCATTTTTGTGGTGAGAACATTTAAAATCTACTCTCTTAGCAATTTTCAGATATACAATATATCGTTATTAACTATAGTCATCACGTTTTACAATAAATCTCTTGAAATTTCTCCTTCATTCTATCTGAAACTTTGTGTCTTTTGACCAATATCTCCCCAATCCGACTAATCTGGTAACCAACATTTTACTCTCTGTTTCTATTAATCTTTTTGTTTAGATTCCATATATAAGTAAGATCATGTGGTATTTGTCTTTGCCTGCCTGGCTTATTTGACTTAACCTAAAATCCTCCTGGTTCATTCATGTTGTTGCAAATGATAGGATTTTCTTCTTTTTCAAGGCTGAATAGTATTCCATCAAGTGTATATACCATATTTTCATTATGTTAAGTGAAATAAGCTAGGCATGGAAAGACAAATACCGGATGATATCACTTATATGTTCAATCGAAAAGAGTTGACCTCATAGAAATGGAGAGTAAAATGGTGATTATCAGGGCTGGGGTAAGGAGGGGAGAGATACTGGTCAAAGAATATAAGATTTCCGTTATATAGGAGGAATAAGTCTAAGAGATATATTGTATAACAACATAGTGACTTTAGTTAATAATAATGTACTATATTCTTGACAACTGCTAAGAGAGTAGACTTTAAGTGTTCTCACCACAAAAAATAAGTATGTGAAGCAATGCATATGTTAATTAGCTCAATTTAGCCATTCTACAATGTACACTTGATCCTTGAATAACATGAGTTTGAACTGTGAAGGTCCACTTACATGTGACTTTTTTCAACAAAATGCAGATCAAAAATACATTATTTGTGGGATGGTAAACCCATATATATGGAGCGCTGACTTTACCTGTACACAGGTTCTGCAGGGCTGATTATAGGACGTGAGTTGTGCAGATTTTGGTGTGGGGCAGGTGATGTTTCTGGAACCAACTCCCTGAAGAAACTTAGAGAGGACTGTATACATATTTCAAAACAACATATTGTATATGATAAATATATACCATTCTTATTTGACAATTAAAACATTTTTAAAGTTAAAAAAAGGCATTATTTGAAAAATTCACACCTAACATCATACTCAATGGTGAAAGACTGAAATTTTTTCCCCTAAGATTAGGAACAAGACAAAGATGCTCATTTTTACTGCTTCTATTCATTGTACTGGAAGTTCTAGTCAGCACTATTAGGCAAGAAAATAATTTAAATTCAAATTGAAAAAGAAGAAGTGAAATTACCTCTGTTCATAGATGACATGATCTTATATATAGAAAATTCTAAAGAATCCACAAAAAACTGTTAGTGCTAATAAATGAATACAGCAAAATTGAAGGTACAAGATAAACATGCAAAAACTCTGCTGTGTTTTCATACATCAAAGATGAATAATTTGAAAAGAAAATTAAGAAAATTCCATTTATAATAGCATCCAAAAGATTAAAATACTCAAAAATAAATTTAATCAAGGAGGTGAAAGACATAGACACTGAAAACCACACAACACTGC
Source organism: Symphalangus syndactylus (assembly GCF_028878055.3). Taxonomy (NCBI): domain Eukaryota; kingdom Metazoa; phylum Chordata; class Mammalia; order Primates; family Hylobatidae; genus Symphalangus; species Symphalangus syndactylus. The sequence goes on along the minus strand of NC_072447.2, from coordinate 117,924,772 downwards.
TGAAATTAATTAAAGACCTACATAAATGGGAAGATATTCCGGGTTAATGGGCTGGAAAACTAAATGTTGCTATGATGGAAATACTTTTTAAAGTGACCTACAGATTCAATGTAATTAATCTCTATGAAAAAGCAAATGAGCTCTTTGGAGAAATGAATAAATTGATCCTAAAATTTATACAGTACCCTGAGCAGCCAAATTAATCTTGAAAAAGAACAAAGTCGGAGAACTCACACTTTCCGATTTCAAAACATTGTACTAAGGTATGGTAATTAAGCTAGTCAGTATTGACATAAAGATAGATCTATAGAAAAATGGAATAGAATTGAGAGCCCATAAATCCATAAATAAAGCCATACATCAATGAGCAATTGATTTTTTGACATGAGTGCCAAGACCATGAGTGCCAAGACCATTTGATAGGGAAATAATAGTTTCTTTGACAAATAGTAATGAGACAACTAGCCACATGCAAAATAATGAATTTTAACCCGTATCTCATACCATGTCCAAAAATTAACTCGAAATGGATCAGCCACCTAAATTTAAGAATTAAAACTATATAATTCTTGGAAGAATACATAGGGATAAATCTTGACCTTAGATTTGGCAGTGGTTTCTTAGATATGAAACTAAACTCGCAAGCAATGAAAGAAAAAAAATGGATCCATTGAACTTCTTCAAAATTAAACCTTTTGTGCATCAAATGACACTATCAAGAAAATGTAAAGACAACCCACAGAATGGGAAAAATACTCACAAATTACATATCTCATCAAAGTCTTATCCCATGATATATATGCCAGAGAAGATATACAAATGTCTACCAAGCATCTGAAAGAATATTCAGTGTTATTAGTCATTAGGGAAATGCAAGTTTGTATCAAAACATCATATGTATCCCATAAATATGTAAAACTACTATGTATCCATAATAATTAAAAAGAAAATACAAAGAGAAAACACACAAAAAAATGTTGGTGAGGATCTAGAGAAACTTACACTCTCATACATGACTGGTGGGAATGTAAAATCATGTACCTGCTGTGAGAAACAGCTTGGTGGTTCCTCAAAAAGTTGTACAAAATTATCATATGACCTAGCAATTTTACTCCTAGGCATATACCCAAAAAAATTGAAAGAAGATGTTCAAATTAATATTTGTAAATGTTATATACCTGCACTATTCATAATAGCCAAAAGGTGGAAACAACCCAAATGTGAAACAACTGATGAATGGATAACAGTATGTGACATATTCACGTAATGGTATATCATTCAGCTGTAAAAAGAAATGAAGTACTGATACATGTTACAACAAGGAAGTACTGTGAAAACATCGTGCTGAGTAAAAGTAGCTAGATAAAAAAGGCCACATATAGTATGAATCCATTTATGTGAAATATCCAGCAGACTAGTAGTACCCAGGAGCTGGAGAAGGGAAAAAATAGAGAATAACTATTTAATAGATATGAGATTTTCTTTCTGGGTAGTGGAAATGCTCCTGAACTACGTAGTGGTAATGGTTAAACAACATTATGAGTTTACTAAATACTGCTGAATTGTACACTTTAAAATGGTTTAAATGGCAAATTTTATGTTATGTGTATTTTGCCACAATCATAAAACAAAGCCAAAAAAAGTAGCTGTCATCTGATATGCTCATATTCTTCAAATATTCATACTCCAGAGCTTATATTTGTTACTGGTAGTAAGGTTGGTCTTATACAAGGTAACACTGCCATTACTGGGAACAGAACATGATCTGTGACATTGTAATCTTCGTCTAGTGCTTTTAATCTGTGTCTGTTACTGTGACTCCCTGTACCTAGATTTCAAGAGCTAATTCTTTCTCTTGTTGGAACACATTTGTTTGTTCATGGAAGATTCCACCACTGAGAAGCTCTTATGACAGTTCTGAGTTGTGGGCAATACTTTTCCTCCCTGACTCTTTATGACTACTTTTAATTCAATCCCTAGATTCTGGCTCAGTATTTATTGTTTGGGGTCACCCACAGTGCTGTCAATGTTCTTGAGCAGAGTCAGTTTCAAGACAATTCAGTTGTATTTGCTTCCAGATGATACATAACTGTTCTATGATACTTACTTACTTTTGCCCTTATTTATTTAAGTGAAGCTCACTCTGAACACTTTCCCCTTGTCTCCCTCTGCTCTTTAACCATAGGCTTATCAGGCCAAACTTTCATTCCTTTAGTCTTTTTTCAAAACTGAATTTTTTTTTGGCAATGGGTGCTTTTTATTGGCTGATTCACATAAAAAATATCTCTTATGACCATTTTACAATATCTTAGTATTGTTTGATGTACCATCTTACTTTAGCTTATTAGGCTACTTCACCTTTATTTTGTTGTTCTTTTAAGTCTTTGCTGAACCTCTGAACCCACAGAAAAAGTCATATTTAACAGCCTGCTTTGTTAATAAAAATATTCCCTTGGTATTTCTTTTATCCCCAAATTTTGTTTTCTTTTTGTTTAACTGTTGCTCTGCTTCTCTTATCTTGAATTTTTACAATCAGCACTCTGTATATCAAACCAAGAAACTTCCTTAAAAATCACCCTTCTCAACAGATTACAAAGTATTGTAAAATAAATAATTTCTCTCTAACAATTCTATCTCTATGGTTCTTTAAATTAGAAAATGATAACATCTGGGCAAAGTATCCCAAAGAAGGCTGTTCCTTTAGAAATAATATGTCCTATTTTCTCTGCCTGTTTTCAGTTTATAAATACCCTATCTGACAAATAAAAAACAACTGACAAATTTATCATGCATACTATAAAATACCTGTAGCCTTTTTATAAACCGTTGACATTCCAGGAACAAAGTTAACTTTCGTTATTCTAATGTCTTTATCGGTCTCTGTGCTAATATCCCCTTATGCCAAATCAATGTAAAAAGCTCGTTACACACTGCTGTTAGCATTTTGCTTTGGAGAAAGAATCAGGATAAGAAGTGACAATGTGATTTACTTCATGCTGCATAGAAAACTCACTAACGGAGCCAACATGGAGTGCTCTGTTATTCCCAGTAAATACCATCATCCAAGCTAAATTATGTTACCTGTGAAACTTGAATAAAAACCAAACACTATCTGATAATTCTTTGGAACTATTTTCTAATTATAAAAAAGAAGAGCATTTCTTTACTTCCACTTTTCTTATTTCTTTTGCACTGAGTTATCACAGTCAATCTTATGATCTATTTTGCCCTTCAGAAATGTGATTTCTATATTCTTTTTGCCTCCTGAAGAAACTGCTTAATGTGGCTCAAAAAATGTTTAAAATGATTAAGGCAATAATCTATAATTATGTACATCATTACAATTCATTTAATGAAAGAAATACACAAAGCTATAACATTAGATATACTATTGCAACACATTCTCACATTTAATGGAAATGGTAAAATTTATGAAGGCTGACAGCAAATCTGTCTTCCACCGTACACACACTCAGGCCAAGTAAAAAAAAGGGGGAAAAGCAGCAGCAATTTCAGTTTCAAGTGACTGAGAGTGCCTTAGGCATTTTGCTGATCTTTAAGTATACTGTCGGTCAAATAAATCTCTAAGCAGCATTACTAGACTGTACAATAAGCTTTATTCGAAGATTTTCCCAGATTTATCCCATCATCCATTAATGGCTGTATAACACATCTACAACATGAAAGACAAAACAGCATATTTCAGAGCATCATGATGAATTCAATGTTATTTAACCTGGAGGGTTTGAGATAATCTTACCTAATGGTTTCTATGCTCCACTGCACATCAATATTAGCTGAGGGATCTTTTAAAAATCTAGATGCCTATGCCCATTCCTGGTGATTTTGACTCATTCTGGCCAAGGAGGAGGGAGGAGGTTAGGTTAGGACACCACTGCTTTAGTATGAACTCTGTTTTAGATTGTGATGAAACGGACCTAGAAAGAGGATTCTACATACCAAAGGTCACAGTAGCAATGCTAACACTCCTAACTATGATCATGGGCCTGTGTGTCTCAATCTTTTTGGTACCACGTCTTTTTCTGAAAATTATTAGGAAGTAAAACTATAATCAATAATAACTAACATTTCGAAGTAAATTAAATACCATGAAGACAAATTAATCAATGTGAGTATAATTTTAGAGGAAACATTATTTTGATATTAAAAATATTTTTCCTTTGAAAATACAATGTGAATTGGTCTATATAGGCTTTCTTACCACAAGTGCTCCTATAATAGATATTGGGGAAGATTACTTTCAAGATATAGCCTGCTGCTGTACATTTCTTTCTCTTTCTCTTTCTCCTAACAAAAATACAGTAGGTGAATTAATTCTACTTCTCAGTTTATTGTACATACTTATCATTGGTTGATTGGAATGCTTTATCATGTTATTTGTTTATTCTGTTTTATATTCACCCCAAATTCCCATTATCCCCATAGGCAGCCACTGGTTAAATTATATCTTTTGTAAGAATGTTCTCGACAATCTTTTAACTTTGTATGTAGTGTCCAGAAATCACTAATTTTGAATTGACTTTATATCAATTTGCTGCCTTATAGTTTATGATTTTGAGATTGTATGTCAGACAACCTTCCCTGCTCCTAGGTAACAAGGAGGTTTTTAAAGATATTTTTATGGTAAATACATAGTTAACTTTGATTTTATAATCCTCAATAGGTACAACTTTATATCAAGTGTTAAGCAGAGATCTAATTTCATTTATTTCAATTTGGTGAGCCAGTTTCCCCAATGTCATGTATTAAAAAATCATCCTTTCTTCACTGGTCTATAGTGTTCCCATTATCTTATAAATTTATACACACACATATCACATTGCATCATATCACGCCGGTCTGCCCCTGAGTGCTCAACTCTTCTCTGTTGGTAGTTTTTCCCCTTTGATGGATACCAAAGAACTTTTTTTAAATTACTAAAGTTTTAAAATATGTATTGACATCAAGTATGGCATATCTTCCTTCATTAATTTTTAAAATTCAGATAAAGGTCTTTATTCCTCCATATAAATTTTGTCTTAAGTTTATCATGTTGCTCAAAAAAATCCAACTAAAAATTTAAAGTGGATTTCTTTAAATTTATAGATCAATTTGTAGACATTATGGTTATTATACTATCAAATCATCCCATTGAAGAACATGGGATACCTCTCTTATTTTTATTTTTTAATTTAATTTATTTTTAACTTTTATTAAGTTCAGGGGCACAGGTGCAGGTTTGTTACATAGCTAAACTTGTGTCACGTGTCATGGAGGTTTGTTGTCTGGATTATTTTATTACCCAGGTATTAAGCCTAGTAGCCATTAATTGTTTTTCCTGATCCTTTTCCTCCTCCCACCCTCCACCATCCAAAAGACCCCAGTGTGTGTCGTTCCCCTCTATGTGTCTATGTTTTCTCATCATTTAGCTTCTCACTTATAAGTGGGAGCTAATGTGGCTCTTTTATTAATTTAAATTAATAAAAAACATGCGGCTCTTTTATTAATTTAAATCGTTTGCTATGTCCTTTATTATTGTTCTGAAGTTTTCATCAGAGAGGTCTTTTATATTCTTTTTTAATTCCTAGATACTTAACTATTTTTGTTGCTATTGCAAATTCATTTTACTTTAGTTATATATTCTAGTTGCTTATTTCTATTATAAAAATACTATTGATTTTGTAGGTTGCTCTTAAAATTGGCAACCCTTTTTTCCATACTCTTATTAGTTCTAACAGTACTTTATTACTTCTGTATTATTTCCCTATTTATTTCTACAATACACAAACATTCCTTTTCTTAAAGGAAATAGTATGCTCATCAGACATCGATGTTTCTCCTTCGTAGGGCAAAATATTAGATCTGTAGAGATTTTATTCATTAATTCTTCAGATACATTTGTTGAGCAGTTATACTCCAGAAACTATGAAGAGAATACAATGGTGAGCATGACCAACACTGTTGCTCTCCTAATGGAGCATACAACTCAGTGGGGAAAATAATCAGGTAAGCAATTACAATAAATTAGGTTTTACTAACATAAGGGAAGTAAGGGTTCTATAATGGCATATCACAAGGACAAGTAACTTAGCTTAAGAAATCTGGGACGGATACTTGAAGGAAATGTTTCAGTTAATATATGATGGTTAAATAATGATTATCTAGCCAAAGATGCAGGAAAAGAGCATTATATGCAATATAAATTTCCAGGAGATCATGGCATTTGTAGCAACTGAGTGAATTTTCTTATGACAGCAGTGCAGGCTGTGAAAGGATGTTTGCACAGGATAAAACTGTTGAGCACATGTACCCTAGAACTTAAAGTATAATAATAAAAAAAGAAGGGGCCAGATCATTGCCTAGACAGTGTCTAGTAAGGATTTTTGTCTTGAGGACAATGGAGAGCTGTTGAAATACTTTTGGCAAAGAATTGACATGATTACATTTATAATTTGATATTTGAATTATTCTCATTTAGAGGTAAAGTACATAATGTGACCTGTAGCAACTCTCCTTTCTGCAACAATTTTTAAATTAAGAATATAAGGATTATGGTGTTTGCCTCAGCCTATATAACAGAATAATTAAACAAAAAAGAAATGTTATTACATCATAAAACAAGATGAACGGATACAGAATGTCTTCAGGATTAGTAAATTCAGTAGCTAAACAACTTCAAGGTCTATGTTAGCTTCTTTGCAAATTTTTTTTTAATTTTTGTAGGTACATAGTAGGTATATATATTTATGGGGCACAGGAGATATTTTGATACAGGCATGCAATGCATAATAATCACATCAAGGTAAATGGGGTATTTGACATCTTAAGCATTTATCCTTTATGTTACAAACAATCTGATTATATTCTCCTAGTTATTTTTAAATGTCCAATTAATTTATTGACTATAGTCACCTTGTTGTGCTATCAAATACTAGGTATTATTCATTCTTTCCATCTACTTTTTTTCAACCCATTAATCATCCCTACTTCCTTTCCCCACCTGCTCACTACCTTTCCCAACCTCTGGTAACCATCCTTCTACTCTCTATCTCCATGAGTCCAACTGTTTTGGATTTTCGATCCCACAAGTAAATGACAACATACAGTGTTTTTCTTTCTATTCTTGGCTTATTTTACTTAACATAATGACCTCCAGTTTCATCCATGTTATGTAAATGACAGGATCTCATTTTTTTTAATGTCTGAATAGTACACCGTTGTGTATAAGTACCACATTTTCTTTATGCATTCATCTGCTGATGGACACAGGTTGCTTCCAAATCTTGGCTATTGTAAACGGTGCTGCAACAAACATGGGAGTGCAGATATCTCTTGAATATATTGATTTCCTTTCTTTTGAGTATAAACCTAGCAATGGGATTGCTGGATCATACAGTAGCTGTATTTTTAGTTTTTTTGAAGAACCTCCAAACTGTCCTTCATAGTGATTGTATGAATTTACATTCTCAGTAACAGTGTATGAGCGTTCCCTTTTCCCCACATTCTGACCACCATTTGTTATTGCTTATCTTTTATATAAAAGCTTTTTTAACTGGAGCTAGATAATATCTCATTATAGTTGTGATTTGCATTTCTCTGATGACTAGTGATTTTGATAACCTTTTCATATGGCTGTTTGCCATTTGTATGTCTTCTTTTGAGAAATGTCAAGTCAAATCTTTTGCCCATTTTTTAACTGAATTAGTAGATTCTTTTCTACAGAGTTGTTTGAGCTCTTTATATATTCTGATTATTAATCTCTTGTCAGATAGATAGTATGCAAATATTTTCTCCCATTCTGTGGGTTGTCTCCTCACTTTGTTGATTGTTTACTTTGCTGTACAGATGGTTTTTAACTTGATGGTATTCCATTTGTCCATTTTTGCTTTGGTTGCCTGTGTTTGTGGGTTATTACTCAAGAATTTTTTGCCCAGACCAATGTCCTGGAGAGTTTCCCCAGTGTTTTCTTATAGTGGTTTCACAGTTTAGGTCTTAGATGTAAGACTTTAATCCACGTTGATTTATTTTTGTATAGGGTGAGAGATAAGGGTCTAGTTTCACTCATCTACATAAGGCCATGCAGTTTTCCCAGCACCATCTATGAAGAGACTGTCTTTTCCCCAGTGTATGTTCTTGGCACCTTCATCGAAAATGAGTTCACTATAGATGTATGGATTTCTCTCTGGGTTCTCTATTTTGTTCCACTGATCCATGTGTCTGTTTTTATGCCAGCACCATGCTGTTTTGGTTACCATAGCTCTGTAGCATAAAATGAAGTCAGATAATGTGATTCTCCTCAGTTTCGTTCTTTTTGCTCAGGATAGCTTTGGCTACTACGAGTTTTTTGTGGTTCCGTGCAAATGTTTGGATTGTTTTTTCTTATTTTTATGAAGAATGTCGTTGTTGTTTTGATAGGGATTGCGTTGAATCTGCAGATAGCTTTGGGTAGTATAAACATTTTAACAATATTTATTCTTCTAATTCATGGACATGGATTATCTTTCTATTTTTGATGTTCTCTTTAATTTCTTTCATCAGTTTTTTATAGTTTTCTTTATAGAGATATTTTACTATGTTGGTTGATTCTTTGGTATTTAATTTTATGTGTGGCTATTGTAAATGAGATTAATTTTAAATTTCTTTTTCATATTGTCCACTGTTGGCATATAGAAATGTACTGAATTTTTATGATGATTTTGTATCCTGCAACTTTACTATATTTGTTTATAGGTGCTGATAGTTTTTTGGTGGAGTCTTTATGACTTTCCAAATATAAGATCATATCATCTGCAAACAAGGTGATTTGACTTCTTCCTTTCCGATTTGAATGCCTTTGATATTTTTCTCTTGTCTGATTGCTCTAGCATGGACTTCCAGTACTATGTTGAATAACAGTGGTGAAAGTGGGCATCCTTGTTGTTTTTCAGATCTTAGAGGAAAGGCTTTCAGTTTTTCCCCATTCAATATGATACTTGCTATAGGTCTGTTGTATATGTGTTTTATTATATTGAGATATGTTCCTTCTACATCCAGTTTTTTTAGGGTTTTTATCATGAATGAATGTTGAATTTCATCAAAGGCTTTTTCAGCACCAATTTAAATGATCCTATGGTTTTTGTCCTCTATTCTGTTGATATGATGTATCACATTGATTGATTTGCATGTGTTGAATTATCATTGCATCCCTGGGATAAATCTCATTTGGTCATGATGGATGATCTTTTTAATGTATTGTTGAATCCAGTTTGCTAGTATTTTGTTGAGGATATTTGCAACCATATTCATCAGAGACATTGGCCTGTAGTTTTGTTGTTGTTGTTGTTTTTCAAGTGTCTTTGTCTGGTTTTGCTATCAGTGTAATAATGGCCTTGTAGAATGAGTTTGAAAGTATTCCCTTCTCCTCTAGTTTTTGGAATAGTCTGAAATTTTGTTGTTTCTAAATTTACAGGATGGGTGAAGCTCGCACAGTAATGTTCAAAGGCAGAGTTTCTCCTCATGGGTGTATTTTTTATCAGGGAAGAAAATGATTTGAGACACTCCTTTAGAGACATCACCTAGTGACATCATCTCAGTGCCTAGTGCTGGATCATGTACCCATTCAATGAGTGACCAACCACAGAATGACCATCATCATCTTAGATCAATCAAACTTCAACCTCTGGGACCATAGAGGGAGATATGTAGGCCATCTTATCTGAGCGCAAAACCCAGAACTCTCTCAGCAATAAAGAAAGGAAGTAGGGGTGGATTTGGGGTAGGCAAACAATAGTGTCTGCTGTACTGTACAGTGGCCAGAAAGACTTTATGTAGTCTAGTCCATGCTATTCTTCTGTCCTCATATTCTGCCCTTACTCATTGTAGCAAGTATGTTATCATCCAAACAAATTACCTTTTGTTTGGTAATTACCTTTTGAGTCAGAAATGGGAAACTCAAGGTGGCGGCTGTTTTATCATGCCCTTTCTAAAACTCCTCGCTGTATTAATCTCATTCACATTCTCTTTCAATCTAACTTAATATCTTATATTGGTAGAGTGTGTTGTGTGTGTATTTCAATGCCTTCTCATATAGTACCTCATCTGATTCTTCACAAGTGCTATAAAGTTGGCAGAGGAGCCCAGAGTGGTCATCTCTATTTAGAATTATCCAAATGCCTTCTGGATCAAAAATTACTTCACACAACTGTGAGTCCTCAGATACTGGTTTATGAATTCTTTCAAGTTATCATCTGCTATTAACTGTGATCATACTCTCATTTCTTTCATTTGAGAAACACTGTACAAAGTAATAACAGGGTATGATTTGGACAAAAGAGCTAAAGGAAACTGTTGAAAAAGAATAAATTAAGTTGGGAGGGAAATATAAGCCAAATCATGCCTGAATCTCAGTGCTCTGGCTGTAGGAAATCTGAGCCCACAGTCCAGTTAAGCCAGCTATTTGCATAAACCTCAGCAGGAAACTCCAGAATGGCTTTGCACCTGCTCCAAAATATTGACAAATGGAATTCTTTTGAAACAGGCAAACCAGGGTGCATTGGAATTAGGCTTCAGAGGATCACTCATGCCTAGCTAGTTTGCAGGATAATGACAATAAGCCCAGATGGTCTGCATACTGTGTTGTCTATATTGTACCGGATGGCTGTGGACACTGATATTAAAATATCCATCGTAACGTCAATTTTCATTAAGTAATTCCTCCACTAAAAAACAAAAACAGAAACTCAAAAATCCCCCTCCTAACTAAAAGCTAACTAAAATCAGATATTAAAATTACCATTATCTTTTATCATGAGTTATATATTTTTTGTTTACCTCTTACTAATTGAAGCATCACAATATGCTTACAGGATCAGACCTGAAAAGATATTTTAATTCAAACATACCATCTGAAAGAAAATAATTTTCTTTATTTAAATGTCTGTGCTTAAATGTTTAGGTCTAAACATTTGTGCAGGACTTTTGTGTTTTAATATTTGCATGGAGGAAATTATTTTTGCTTTTTATTTTTTTTCTGGATGACAGCATGGCTAATAGGGCATTCATATGGCTATAATTGACCTCAATCAGAAAGATGCAGTTAATACAGTTACTCTTACGTCCTGCTTCTTACCAGAGGCTTCTCTGTGCCTCCCTTGAGTCTCACCTGCAAATCCCACTTCCATCTCTACACATACTGTCTACATTATATTTTAGTAAAAAGCTAACATACATTTTCCCTTTACCGCTGGAGCAAATGTTTTGAATTCTTTGTTTGATTTCAGAAAATTCATTTTTTTCCTAAAATTCAGTTATTTGAAGACCTATATTTTAAGGAGTGGAGTATATAAAAGGAAAATATTCAATGGAACAGAATACTCTTTATAGACTGGGCCCATGGTTGGGTTCTACTACTTACTATGTGTTTGATCTTGGGCGAGCTACTAAATTGACCTACATTTTAGTTTACTCAGCAGTAAAATGAAGATACGCATATTTCTCTAAAAGGTTCAGTAATTGCATACTTACAAAGCATGTATCATGGTGCTGGACACATAGTGAATCAGAATCATTGTACACCCAGCTTATTATAAAAGGAAAACAAAACACTCAAAAGCCATAAAAGGTAAAAATTATGCATATGCTGGGGAAAGGCTCACACCAAATTAAAAAGAGGTTCAAAATAATTTGTACAACATGATTCCATTTATTGTTAACTAAAATGAACTCTGAAGTAAAAAATAGAAAGGTAAGTATACTTGAACTCATAATCATGAAAATCTCCCATGGCAAAGAACCCCAACCCACTCACCTACCCCCAAGAGATGCATTATAGATTGGTAGAAACATTTTTAAACATATTTTCCAAATATTACAATGCATAAACACTTTATAAAACTTAGTAATAAATTTAAAAACAGACTAACATCTCAGGAGAATGAAAGGCAGAAGCCATGAAGAGGTAATTTGTATAAAAGGAAGTAGAAATGCAGACATACAAGTTACTCAAACTTTGTTAGCAATTAGGGGATCTGTTGAATCCTGAATTCTCCTCCCTCTACCACTGCCTTTCATGTGATGTCCACAGGGGAGGAAGTGTGATATTCATGTCCTAATCCCCAGAACCTGTGATTATGACACTATATGGCCGAAGAAAGACTATTACCTTATATGGCAAAATATGTGATTAAGTTAAGGATCTTGAGAAGAGTGTATCCTGGATTACCCAGGTGGGCCCTAAATGCCATCACATGTATTTTTATGAGAGAGGCAGAGGGAACTGTGACACACAGAGGAAAAGGCAATGTGAACAAGGAACCAGAGATTGGAATGATGCAGCCACAAGTACCAAAATACCAAGGAATGCTGACAGTCACCAGATGCTAGAGGAGGCATGGAAATTGTTCTTTCCTAGAGCCAGATGGAATGAGGCCCTGCCAACATCATGGTTTCAGAGTTCAGGCATCTAGAACTGTGAGAAAATAAATTTCTGTTACTTTGAGCCGCTAAGTTTGTGGAAATTTGTTATGGCATCCCAGGAAACTAATACACTAATATTTGGTTTTTCTAATCTGGTCAAGGCAATAGAAAGGACCAGCAGTTGCTATCACGTTCCTTAAATGCAACAAAATTGCTTTCTCTTTTCCTCAATACTATCCACATAAAAACAATAATTTTCCCTCTTACTTGAAAAAATTTAAAGATGGATAGTATTTTGTGTCAGTAAAATGTGAAGCAAGGATACATCTCATACACTCCTGATGGTGTCTAAGTTAATACACTCCTTTAAGAGAATAATTGTCAATGCCTATTAAATTTTAAAGTATGCACAGCAACTCCATTGGTACATATTCACAATTAGGCACTTATAAGAATATTCATTGTAGCATTATTCAACAAAGGGGAGATAAAACTTATTTACTTAAATGTCCAGCAATAGGAAAATAGATAAATTAAATATGGCTTGGAAGACTATGTGCCTATTAAAAAAGAAAGCAATAGATCTATATAACTGAATGTAAGAGTCTCTAAAGTATATACATTGTATATTTTGAAAAGGAAGTCAGAGAATAATATGTATAATTTACTAAATATATTTGTGAAAGGAAAGACCATGAGTCTATCTGCAGGACACTGTTTCCACCTTAGTCCAACATATCATCTTCTCTCCCCTGAAATACTGCATAGCCTCCTAACTCTTCTCCTTGTCTTCTCTCTAGCCCGTTCAATACATCGTGTGCATAGGAGCTTAAGAAATGCTTGCACAATGTAAGTTACATCAGTCACCTCTGCTTAAAACCTTTCTATAGATTATCTCTCCTCTTCGTGAAAAAAAAGAAGAAAAAACAAATCCTCTTTATCGTGGCCTTAAAAACCTTACACGATCCGGCTCTTGCCTCTCGCTGAAACTTCTTCTGACACTACAATTTCTTGCAGTCTAGGAGCTCCCATTCTAATCCTGGGTCAAATCATGTGTTTCCTAACTCAAGTCCTTTGTAAGTGCTTGTCACTTTGACTAAGATACACTTTCACTAATGCTTAAAACCACTGGCTCATTCTCATCATTAAAGTTTCAACTCAAGTTTCACCTCTTCAGAGAGTCTCTTTTGGACACCATATGAAGCAGTGATGAATTCGTTCCTTGCAGATTCACAACTGCAGAGTATAGAATTGACCAGGTAGACTACCACTCTGAAATCATCACTGCTTTGAAACCAAGGCCTCACTTAGCATGGGCTGCTCCCAGCCAAAGTCTAGGTCTAACAAGAATGCTAAATCAAGTTATTTCCTGGGTGATACAGAACTCCTTCGATAAGGAACTTTAGCTTGGTGATTCCCCATTAACTGAAAGGTCTATAGAACGTTTATAGAATTTTAGTTCTATAATTTTATTTCCTTCCTTCTCTTCTTCACAGAAGTTACAATATCATCATCAAGGGTCTCAGCTTCCTCTGGCCCCCACTATGTTTTCTCTCACAGGCATTTTCCCCAGTAAACCTCTTGCATTTTTAATCCTATCTTGGTGGCTGTTTCTCAGAGGCATCAGACTAACACACCATATCTAAAGGGGCCTCTACCTATCAGTAGCTCATTCTCGTTTATTTTCTTCAGAGTATTACTCCATCCAGAAGTTATTGACTACTTGTGTACTCATTCATTGTTTGTCTTTTCTACTCCACTGTCAACTCCATGAAGATCATATTGTTTTTATTTATCCTTGTGTCCCAACATACTATGTGGCACTAATTACATATTCAATAGATAACTACTGAAACAATGTATTCATGAATTACCAAGTGAACAAAGAACAGGACATAGACTGAGGCTTCAATAATATTGTATAATTACCTATAGTGAGGGAAATAGGGAACAGTATTGAAAGAAGACTTACAAATTTTACTCTATGCCCTCTAAATTTTAACAAATATACACTCTTATTACTTAATTTGTAATTTTCAAGAAATTAAAATATATACAAATGAAAATATTAATAACTAATATCAATGTAAGAAAAAGCATTTCAACCTGAAATCCAAGTTATAAGTCAAAATGATTCACTTTTTTCATTCAGCTCTCAGATAGCTAATCCTGGTTTAATGAGATTTTAAAATCTATTATAAAGACCTGTAAAATTCTTTTATTTCATGCATATAAAATAATCTGCTTATTTGCTTTATAAGCCTATGATCTAAAAAGAGAATGGGTAATGAATAGAATATGTGAGAAGAAAACAAGAAATGTTTGCAGGTCATTGTGTAATAAGACACAAAGCAGTGACTTACCTTCTCTAATCTTTATCTGTGCTCCTATAATGATTAAATAAAAGCTCCACAAAAGAATTTATAATAAATTTTTAAAAAGGCATATTGTCAAGTGAGCACACGGATGTTATTCTAAACATATAAGGCCACAGAGAACTGAGATTATACAACTTCAGCCAAAGAACAGGGTAGGCAGGAAAAGGGTATGTGTCTAACCAACTCAAATCTATAGAATGCCTACTGTGTGTCAGGTGCTGTGTTAGAAAATTTGGAGAGTAAGAGAAGATCAGAGCCCCTAAACTCATAAAACTTAATTTAATGGAAAAGTCTGGTGTGAATAAGAATGTATAATAATCTTATGATAAGTGCAATAAATAGTGGTATATACCAAGGTAGTGATGATAGAAAGGAAAAGTCTTACTTATATTCTTTGTAGAGGAATGTTGAAGAGCAACGTGATGTTTCTTGAAATTGGAAAAACAGGAGAAGGCAGAATATAGAGAGGCCTCACACACAATGCTAAGTAATTTGGACTTCTTAGGAGTCAATGGTCTCCTAATTTTTGTAGCAACCCAATCAGCTACAAAAAATTAACTGAACATGGACTTTCAAAATGTCACTTATTTATTTATTTATGAATTACTTAATGAATATAAGATATACATTATAAAGCATATAAAATGAAATTTTAAAGGATGATGTAAAATGAATATTTTTAAAAAGTTACAACTTTTTCCCACAATAGAGTGAATAGTATGGATCAGCAATTTGGGAATAATAGGTCTTAAGATGAATAAAATGATCAGATTTTAATTAATCAGATGAATAAAAAGATCACTGATGGCACCGTGGAGTACAGATTGTAAAAACTAATATACGAGCTTAAGGACTACTTTTGAGCCTATTGGAATTGTGATTATGAATGACTGGAATAACAGAGTGGTTATAAAAATAAAACATTGGGGGTAGATTTCAGAGATATTTACTAATATTATGGTAGCATATGAATCTTTGACCTATTGAATATGGATTAAGATAGTCAGTACAAAGATGAATTGAGACGCAATCTAGAAGTTTAGGATGTCTCCCTGATTCCTTAATTTAATATTCGCTGTCATTAACCAAAAAAAGGAATAGAAAAAGTGAGCATAGGTGAAAGAGAGGTGGGGATACATTTAATTTTGGATTTCTAGATTAGGTGCAAGTGTCATATCCATGCAGAAATGTATGATAGTAGTTGGATATGCACAAGTGAAGTTCAAAGCAAAGATGTGGACAAAAGATCTACTCTGGGTTGTGATCGTTGAAATCATGGGAAGAAAATATCACAGGCTTTTTAACACAATCTCCAATACAGGTCCTGTCACCATTCATGATTAAGTTCAAAATTCATATAATACCAATTATTCTCAATTCTATTCTCACATTTTAATCAGCTGGGGAGTCTTTTTAAAAGCATTACTATAGACCAATTAATTTAGAATATATATGGGTGGGACTTGGGCATTTGGGGGTTTTAATTTATCTAGGTGACTCTGATGTGAAGTCAGTATGGAGACATTTTTTGTAGAAATCTTTATCTCAGTTGCTTTATATCCTCTCTTCCAATAGACTGGTCCTGCAACCTACCTCAATCACACACTCCACAAATTGTACCCTAGACCTTTCCATTACAAAAACAGCTCCATCTTCTTAATTTTAAACACTCCATTACTCTTCAACTACATGCACTTCTTTCTAGCTAGTTTCTTCTAGAACCTTGATTCCAATAATGGATTATATCAGGAAAAATTAATTCCACTAATTATTTAACTACATCCATTGTTGCTATTATCTTTTTGGCTGTCCCCCAAACATCTGCTATATTCACTTGCCTCTTTATACCATTTAAATTCCATGGACAATCATGATACTGCATCCTTTGTTTGTACCCTTACTTCGCTTGCCTTTTTCTTTCTTTCTCATTTTTGCCTCCCAAATCATTAATTCTATTTAAATTTAACTCTATCTTTTCTCCACTTTCATACACGCAGCTGAATATGGATGGAGAAAAATCCACTATCATGATGACTGGGCTCATTATTTAAATTCACAAATATTAACTTTAGGTGGGCCCTCAATGTTTCTTGAAGTTCTATTGTATTAAACTAGTCCATTCATTTTGAACCATTATTGAAAACTATATCATAGGTTCTTCTTACTGCTCAAATTCCCAATCCCTTCTGTTTCATCTTTCCTCTTAGTTGCTTCTCCTTAACTGTGGAAAATAAAGCAATCATGAAATAATTTCCACAAATTCCCAGTCAGTACATCTACAGTCAGCACGCACATACTCGGCCTTCCCTTCCATTACTATGTGTGGACTGTTTGTGAGTCAGTCAAAGTGAGACCATTCTGAATGATAGTGTAGAATGCACATTATACAACATAAGGGGCAGTATTATTAAACCAGTCTCATTACTCATGCACTGGATCTCATCCCTTAGCACCTACTTGGAGACATCAATACAGCAATTTGCTCCCCTTTCTATTGAGTCATAATTTATTTTTCTTAACTTGATCTTTACCATCAGTAAACAAAACATGCTGTTAATTTTATACTCCTTTCGTCCCACATATTCCTCTATCTACTAAAAGACAAGCCATTTTACCTGCTCCCCTTTCTGTCAAAATTCCTTGAAACAATTCTCTGTAATATCTCTTACTAGTTTGTCTCCTCTATTTCTGTCTTAAAATCCCCCCAAATAAAGCTTTAAACCCCAAACCCCACTGAGACAGCTCTTGTAAGTCACCAATGACCTCCACTATGCCAAATACAAAGATCATTGCCTGCTGTACTTGACTTTGACAAGTTTGTCCACAAAACATATTCTCTGATCAAGTTGCAGAATACCATTTTCTCAAATCTATTATTTCACTGGATGCAACTTTCTAGTCTTGTTTGTCCCACTTATTTATTCAGTTTAACATAAGTCAGTCCCAGGAATCAATACTAAGGCATCTTTTTGTATCTACACTTATATGATCATCTAACAGTCTAATCTCATGGTATAAAATAACATCTATACAATAAGGACCTCCAAATTTATTTCTACACAGAGGGCTGTCTACTCCACTAAAACAAAGCCTCTAAACAGGGACCTTTTTTGCCCACTGCTGCATCACCAATGCTTAGACCAGCACCTTGGAAATAATAGATGCTCAATAAATATGAGACCAATAAATTAATTAATTAATTCCACTCTTCGATTATATCCTAGGGTGATTACGACATATATATAGAGAGATGTGCTTTGCAACATACTTTGTAATTTTAAAATATTTAAAAATGCCTATCAATCTGTGAATATATGAATAAACTATGGTATATTCATACAATGAAATATAATTCAGTAACCTTAGTGATTGAAATGTGTTTCTTAATTACCTAAATCAGGTAAAACAAAACATTACATGAATAAAGCAAGTTGGAAACTGTTACATGCAACACGATACCATCTATATAATGCACAAGAATTCTTCATATTTTATATTTTATTCCTACTTTTACATATATTGTAAAAGTTTTAAAAATGTCATGAAAATTTTAACCTCCAAATTATCGAAGAGTGGTGAGGACATGGAATAGGATTAAGGGCGAACTTCAAATATATCAGTTACTCTTTGTTTGAAATAAAATATCTGAGGTAAATATAGGAAAATGTTAAATTTTCTTCAGGCAAGTGTATAGGAACATGGAAGCCTGATGTTTATAAGCATAAAAGAAAAAAATTACGACAGATTCATATATTGAAACATGTTATAAGGATGCTCATAACCTATTTCCCTCTTTGAGACCCTATATATACATCCCATTCACAAAACAAATGTAGGGATCTTAAATAGGCTCTCATAGTCCTCACTTGGGAAGAAAGTGATGGGATCTTGCATACATCGAATGAAAGAACAAGAGGAGTTTCTAGTATGTCAACAGTAAACATGAAAGTACTACACATTCTTAGAGTGTTTTTTTTTTTTTAATCTTCCTCCCTCTCTCTCCCTTCCTTCTTTCTAGGCATGGCTTATAAATTTTATCAAATGTCTTTTGGTAGTATTTTGGTATAATTATATGTTTCTCCTGTTACAATCTTTTAATATGAGGGATTGTTAATAATTTGCCTAATGTTGAGCTATCCTGATGTGGTTTGGATATCTGTCCCCTCCAAATCTCATGTCGAAATGTGAGTCCCAATATTGGAGGTGTGGCCTGGTGGGAGGTGATTGGATCATGGGGGTAGATTCCTCATGAATTGTTTAGCACCATCCCTTTGGTGATAAGTGAGTTCTTGCTCAGTTAGTTCACAAGATATCTGGTTGTTTAGAAGAGTCTGGGACCAGACCAGGCGTGGTGGCTCACACCTGTAATCCTAGCACTTTGGGAGGCCACGGTGGGTGGATCACTTGAGGTCAGGAGTTTGAGACTAGCCTGGCCAACATGGCAAAACCCTGTCTCTACTAAAAATACAAAGCTGGGTGTGGTGGTACACACCTATAATCCCAGCTACTGGGAGGCTGAGGTGGAAGAATCACTTGAACCTGAGAGGCAGAGCTTGTAGTGAGCCGAGATTGCGACACTGCACTCCAGCCTGGGCGGCAGAGCGAGACTCCGTCTCAAAAAAAAAAAAAAAAAAAAGAATTGTCTCCTGACCCATAGCCTCCTCCAATGCTCACAGCCCAAATTTCTGATGATGTTTATAAGCCACTCAAGTCTATGGTATTTTGTTATAGCAGGCTGAACATACTAAGATAGCAAATTTATACCAAGAATTGGAGGTGCTACTGTTAACAGATGCCTAAAAATGTGGGAGCAGTTTTAAAAACAGGTAATGGGCAGAGGCTGGAACAGTTTTGAGGTGCACACTTGGAAAAGCCTGCATTGTGATTAACAGACTGTTAAGGGTGATTCTGGTTAGGACTCAAAGAAAAGGGGACAGGTGTAGAGAAAGCCTGAATCTTCTTAGAGAATACCTAAGTAATCTGGAACAGAATGTTGGTAGACATATGGATGACAAAGGCCATTCTGATGAGGCCTCAGAAATGAGGAATATGTTATTGGACTATGCAGGAGAGACCATTCTTGTTATAAACTGGCAAATAAGTTGTTACAGAACCTAACTGGGGTCCACTCATCTAGCAGAGTAAAACAAAACATCCACATCAAGGTTTTGCAATGAGAGAAAGGAGGGCATTTATTTTCAGGGTGCCAAGCAAGGAGAATTGGGAAGCTCATGCTTAAGACAGGGCCTCCCTGACAAGTTACACGTAAGGGTTATTAAAGGTGGGGAGACAGAGGTTCCAGGCAAAATCATAAACAATACACGGAGGCTATACATTGGTTTGACCTAAAAAGGCAGGACATATCCAACAGCAGGGGAGGAAGGTTGTGCTCACAGATCATAGGTAGATTCACAGATTTTCTGATGTGATTGGTTAAAGAAGGGAAGCTTTGTCTAAAGACTTGGGGTCAGGAGAAGAATGGTAAGTCTTGCCCATTGGCATGACTTCTTCCAGGACCCTCAGGAAGAAACTTAGAACAAAAAGCAGTGGTCAAAGTTCAGTCCTTATTTGCCCCTTATCTGAGGTCTACATGCCAGAGGATCCATTTGGTGGGGGTCCAGGTTTCTGAAAAATAACTTGGTGATATGTTAAGATGTTATCTTTGGTTTCTGTAGGGAACCAAACATCTCATGTCTCTAACTTCTGTGGTCATTGTTTTAAGCTACTTGCTTATCACGTTGCTCATTTACTTCTCAAACCTTGCTAGGTGCCAGAATTTCCCTTGAAGGAACTCAAGACTTTTTTTTTTTGAAATGGAGTCTCGCTCTGTCACCCAGGCTGGAGTGCAGTGGCGCGATCTCGGCTCACTGCAAGCTCCACCTCCCGGGTTCACGCCATTCTCCTGCCTCAGCCTCCCAAGTAGCTGAGACTACAGGCGCCCGCCACCACGCCTGGCTAATTTTTTGTATTTTTAGTAGAGATGGGGTTTCACCGTGTTAGCTAGGATGGTCTCGATCTCCTGACCTCATAATCCGCTCGACTCGGCCTCCCAAAGTGCTGAGATTACAGGCCTGAGCTACTGCGCCGGGCCAACTCAAGACTTTTCATTATTTTTATGCTTGGGGGGGCCCCCAGCAGGCCCATAATAATGTTACCTGCTCCATTTCAAACTTAGCTGAATTATGTTAAGGTCCCAGTGTTTCACAGGAAGTAGAACTTGTGAGCGGTGAAATTGGATACATGGCTGAGGAAATATCTAAGCATAGTATCAAAGAGGTGGCCTCTTCCTCTCAATGACTTACAGTAAAATGTGAGAAGAGAGACATAATTTAAAGACAAATCAAAAGGGAAGCAGAGCTTCTTAATGATGTGGACAATTCTTAGCCTATCTCTATTGTGAACAATGAGAAAGCTTGTTAGCAATAGAATGCCAAGGTGTGGTGATGGTGTGGCCAAACGACAATCTGATAAGATTAGTCTGACATCTAAAGAGAATCAGGACCTGTTGTCCAAGACAATGGATGAAAGACCTTGAAAGTAGTTCAGAAATCATCAGGGCTGCCTCTCCCATCACAGGCTGAGAGTGCAAAAGCCTCAGCAAGTGAGAGGCCACCTCAGAAAACTACTGTGGGGGCAGGGCCCAGGCACAAGAGCTGCCACCACTTGGGGGCATAGTGCCCAAAGTTGTCGGGGGAGGGCCACAATACCAGCGGGTTGTGAAGGCAAGACCTCCATCCCAGTGGGTCTAGAAGGTGGAATCCTCACTTCTCCAAAGAGGATTATTTTTGAGCCTTAAGGTTTAATGTTATTTCCCCAGTGCATTTCAGATTCACTTGATACCTGTTACTCCTTTCTTTTTTTCTATTTCTCATTTTGGGACTGAGAATGTCTATTCTATGCCTGCCCCACCATTGTGTTTTGGAAGCACATAACATGTTTAATTTCACAGGTTCACAAATGGAGAGCAATTCACCTCAGAATGAATTGTACCTCAGGTTTTACCCATATCCGACTTAAATGATAGTAGATGACACTTTGGACTTTAGACGTTGAGTTGATGCTAGAATGGGTTAGGATTTTTTTGGGTGATTGGGATGGAATGGATGTATTTTGCACGTAAGAAGGACACGAATTTTGGGAGCCAGAAGTGGAATACTATGTTTGCTTCCCCCTCAAAATTCGTATGTTGAAACCTAATCCCAAGTGTGAGAGTGTCTTTGTTTTGTGATGCTACAATGAACACCACAGACTGGCGGACACATTCAGATCACAGTAGATGTTGTTAAGAGGCGGAGCTTTGGGGGGTGATGAGGTCATGAAGGTGGAGCCCTCATGAATGGGATTAGTACCCTTATAAGGGGCTGAAGAGACCAGAAGCCTGCTCCTCTATCCATGTGAGGGCACAGCTAGAAGGTGCCATTGATGAGCCAGAAAGTGTGCCCTCCATTGATGAGCCAGAAAGTGTGCCCTCACCAGACATCAAATCTGCAATTGTCTTAATCTTGGAATTGCAGCCTTCAGAACTGTAAGAAATAAATTTCTATTGGTTTGTAAACACTCAGTCTATGCTATTTTGTTATAGCAACCTGAATGGACTGTGACAATTCCCACAACTAACTCCACCTTTATTTGCATATCCTGTTACTTTTCTCTTTTAATAACACTTATTATGAGTTTATCTACATTATTGACTTTTCAAAGGATCCAGGTTTAGTTGTATTTATTCTTCCTATAATTTTATAACATCGTTTCCCATTTCATTAATTTCAGCTTGCCTTTTCTGTTGCTTCTCTTCTCTTACTTTCCTTACATTACTTCATTGTACTTTTTCTAATCTTTTAGAATTAGACTATTAGTATAACTTTTCAGTCTTTGTCTTTTTAAATAATATATGTCTGTCGATCTAGACATTTCCCAGTGAGTATAGTTTTAGTCTTGACATACAGGATTAAGCATGAAGGTTTTTAAAATTGCATATTCAATAAAATATTTAATTTCAATTTTGATTTCTTCTTTAATCTCAAATGTAATTCAGAAAAGTGCTTCTTAATTTCGAGGTAGATTTATAATAAGTATTGAAATCAGTAGTGTAAGTCGTGCAACTTTGTCTTTTTGAAGGTTATCTTGGCTATTCTGTCCTTTGCATTTCCATGTATAATTTTTTTGGCCATACTTTAAATACATTAATTTTTATTTTTATTTATTTTTTCAACTTTTATTTTAGATTCTAGAAGTACATGTGCAGGTTTCTTACAAAGGTATATTGTGTGATGCTGAGGTTTGGAGTATGATTGAACCTGTTACCCAGGAAGTGAGTATAAAATCCATAGGTAGTCCATACAAATTTCAGTATCAACTTGCTGATTTCTACAAAAACTCCATGTGGGTTTTGGTTGGGATTATATTTTCTTTACATATCAATTTATAGCAAATGGCTATTTTAACCATATTTAATCTTCAAAATTATTAACAGATTATGTTTCTTCATTTGTATAGGCCTTATATAATTTCTCTCAGAAAAATTTTGCAGTTTTCAGTGTAAAGGTCTTGTACAACTTTCATTAGTTTTATTACAATATATGTACATTTTTGATACTATTATATATCTACATATTTGATACTATTGTACATTTGTTTTACATTTTATTTTATATATTGCTGTATTTGATTTGTTAATATTTTATTAATACTTTTGCAACTTTGTACATGAGGAATATTGGCCTATAATTTTATTTACTGATGGGCTTATCATATTTTACAATCCAGGTTAATAAATTACAAATTTTATAAAATTTGTAAAATTAATATTGAAAATAAATCACAAAGTTTTCCCTCTTCTATTATTTGCTGAGTGATTTTTTTGTTTCCTGTAATGTGATCAACCTGTTTCTAAGCAGCAGTGACTACTGTGGCTCCTATGTTATTGGCCACATTTTCATAGATTCAGCCTACAAGGAAACAATAAGCCCAAATGAATTTTAAAAGTTCATTACTCATGGCATAGCAGGCAGCATAAACTACCTGTTCTCATCAGTTCCCATTGTCCCACAAGTCCCATGGGGGTGATGTGGAGTGAGCCCAGGCAGATACTGCCTATCAGACTGCAGTATTTTAAAAAGTTTTTTAAATTTTTTAAATTTAAAAAAATTTTAAATTACTATTACTTTTAATGGCAAAAGCTGCAATTACTATTGCACCAACCTAATACATCTATGAGTCTGATTTTTTTGGGAATTAAAATTAGTACACCTCCTTGGCTTTTTAAGGTAGAAGTTTTCACCACTATTTTAAAAAGGTTCTATGTTCCAGTATAAGAATTGTTTAAAATTCCTTACCAATTTAGCTGCATTCGACAAATTCTGATATGTTGTTTTCCTTACCGTTTCATTATCATACAGTTTTAGATATTTTCTCATTTCCCTTGGAATTTCATATTTGACCCTTTAATTATTTAGAAATATATTGCTTAATTTAGAAATATGAGTAATTTTCTAGATAATTTATATTCAGTTATTTCTGGTTTAATTATGTTGTGGCCAGAGAATACATCCTCTCAGATATAAATCACTTGAAATATATTGAGATGTGTTTTATTGCCTACATAAAGTCTATGTTGATGATGAACATTCCATGTGTAATAATAAGGAATATATGTATTCTGCAGCTCCTAGGCGCATTGAAGTGTTGTATAACTGTTTATATCATGTTTATATCATGTTTATTGATAGTATTTTTCAAATAATCTATATTGCTACTGAGTTTTTGGCTAATTGTTCTGACAATTACTAAGGCAGGGGTGTGGAATTTTCCAAGTATGTCTGTGACTTTTTCTTCTCACTTTATTCCAGACTGTTTTTCTTTATTGCATTTGAAGCTCTATTATTAGGTGCCTCCACATTTTTGGTTGTTAGTCCTCCTTGATTATTTGACACTTTTACATTTATCATTAGTGAAGGGGCCAAGGGAAACCCTTGGTCCTCTGCAGGTTCAATGAAAAATCGACTCACAAAGGCAGACTGATAGAAGAAAAGGCATAGAGATTTATTTAATGTGTATACACAGGAGCCTTCAGAACGAAGATCCAATCTCCCATTGGGGTACAGAAGCCTATATGTCATCTTGAGTTTGTAGAAATAATACGGGCTCAGAGCATGGATAAAAATAGGCTTTGGTGGCAAGACAGGTTATGGGAGGGAGAAAGGAAGAGGATTAGTAAACAAAGGTGGTCTCCTTATGCTGTTGAAATCTCACAGATGGCAAAATCGATGGTAAATATGTCTTTACAGACCTTGAAAGGTGTCAAACTCTCAATTAATCTTTCCTAGATCTGGACAAGAGAAGGGCTGGCTGCATTAATGCGGATTCTCTACAGATCCACAGATGCAAATTTCTCCCACAAAAGACAGCTTTGCAGGACCACTTCAAAATATGTCAAAAAGATAGATATTTTGAGGTAAAATATTTCAATTTCTTTCACGAGTAATACTCCTTGCCTTGAATTCTATTTTATCCTATATTAGTATAGCCATAGTGATGCTGACAAACCTCCAAATTAGGGCTCAGCCGGGGATGGTTCTTGGCTTCCCTCAGGAAAGAATTCAAGAGTGAGCCAACAGGCCAGGCACGGTGGCTCAGGCCCATAATCCCAGAACTTTGGGAGGCTGAGGCGGGTGGATTGCCTCAACTCAGGAGTTTGATCGAGACCATCCTGAGCAACGTGGCAAAACCCCATCTCTACAAAAAATACAAAAATTAGCCAGTCTTATAACCCAGTCTCAAAATAAATAAATAAATAAATAGATTAAAAATAAATAAAATAAATTTAGAAAAAAAAAGAGTGATCTGACAATGAGAAGAAAGCAAGTTTATTAGAGCAACAGCATATAGCAAAATGGCTCCTCCATAGACAGAGCAGGGCTATTTCATAGGCAGTGTAGCACGGAGTAGCACTATGGATTGCTGGCTAGCTATATTTATACACACTCTTAATTTTATGCAAAATAAGGGTTATTTATGAATTTTCTGGAAAAGGGGTGAGGAGTTCCCAGAACCATATAAGGCAATTTCTGGGCCATTGCCATGGCATTTATTAACTGTCATGGCACTGGTTGGATTGCCCTATGCAAGTGTATTACAATTCTAAGTCCCAGCTGGTTTGGGCTGGTTTCTTTGCTACATCCTGTTTAGATCAGCAGGATCATGACCAGTGCTGAGAAAACAAGTCCTGCTGATCTCCTACCTCAATAGGTTTTCTTATGCTTTGTGCCTTATCATTAACCCTTTCCCCTTTCGGTCTTTCTGTAGCTTTTTCATGATTTTTTTTTTTTTAAATAAACAGCAGAGTTGCATCTTGATTTTTTTATCCAGTCTGACAATCACTGCCTGCTAAGTGGATCATTTCTCTTTTCGTATTTACTGTAATTCTTAATATGTTTTGTTAAAAACCTACCACTGGGTATTTGTCTCATTTGTCCTTTTTTCCTCTGTTCCTCCTTTTCCTCCTTTTTATGTTTAAATTGAATACTTTTAGTATTTTTAAATGAGTACTCTAGGAAATGGAATACAAATCTTTAATTTATCATCATCTATCTTCAAGTAACATCATATTACCTCACAGACAACGTACGAACCTTCAAACATTATAATTTCAATTATCCATTTCCAATTATTGGGTTATTTTTTCAATATATTTTTCTATATGTGTTATATACTCCACAAATACACTATTATTATTGATTTTCAGTGTCAATAGTCTTATAAACAATGCACACACATGTATACATATATTGTTGCATATATAGTTTGGTTTTCTGGGGAACCAGACTCTTAGATGAAGATTCCTGTACAGGAATTTTATTGAGGATATTCTTAGGATTAATAACTGCAGAAAAAAAGGAAGCAAGATTTGGTAGAGAAGCTAGGATGTAAAGCAGTCTCAACAAAGGCCTTAGCCTAGTCTAGGGAGTCATGAAACTGGAATAAACTTTCAAACTTGTTTGACAATACATTGAGGGAACCAAGGGTTTATATTCTCATATTGACACTAGTAATTGGAAATAGACTGTTCCCAGAAAGAAGCTGTGACCTTGAAGTTATCTCTGTCCAATAAGGACAATTTCTGGAAAGGGCTGAAAGTTGAAGGCCCAGTCAAGATTACTTCTAATAACTTGAAAATTAAATCCTTTGGCTCCGAACCTGAGGAGGATCTTGGCAACAAATCACATGGCTCACTACCTATAAATAGATAATAGACACATAAATACATAGATACATGGATGCATAGATAAATTATATATGTGTTTTGTTTTTAGTAGTTTGACAATGATGTGCCTAGATGTGATTTCCTTTTATTTTAACCTGTGTCATAAATTTAATATAGTTCCTGCCTCAGCATCCATTTTTAGGCCTGAGATAAGTTGCTGGAAACTCAGTCATACTCCATCACATTTAGCCTAGTTAAAATCTCCCCTCCCTGTGTAGTTGTTTGCCATATGGCTCACTTGTTCCTCATCTCACTGACCCCAAACTCAACACATTCCACAGCTGCTGACCACCATAAAACCTAATGGTTGGTCAATGCCAGAGTCATGTCAGTAAGTTCCCTGCTTTGTTCATGTTGTCTTAAACTAGCCAATCCACAGCCCCCCGTTGGAAAGCCTAAGGGATAACGCCCATGGACCTTAATAAATGCATAGTCCCATAAGTTCTCTCTCTCTCTCTCACTCTCTTGCTCTCGCTCTCTGTCTCTAACTCTCCACCCACTAGTTGAGCTCCCTATGGCCTCCTGACATCCCACTGACCTCCTGCTGGCACCCCTAACCTCTCTGGGATCTATAAGCAATAAATTACTTGTTCTGTGTTGGAGCTCAGAAAACAATACCCTCAAGTGAAGGCCTCAGAAGCAGCCTCAAAAGCAAAAGTTTTTATCTGACCTTCTCCTGCCCTCCTGTCTCTCAGTCCCATTCTCCCCCAAGGCTAGCCAAGGAAACTAGAATCGCTCTTCCCCAAAACAGGTTATGGACACCAGAACCCCTTTTCCTGAAAGCCAGCCATAAAACCTAAAAATATTACCCTAACTTTCCCTCCACCTTTCTGTGCAAAAATTGACTATAAAGAAATTATCTTGCCTACCTTGTTTGACTGTAAGTCATAAGACCCATGTTCCAGACAGGGCCCTGCCCGACAGCCAGAACGAAGGAATGCGTGCTCAGAGAGGCCTAGAAGAATCTAGACAGGCCCTGTTGGGTTTCCCTACTCATTCTATCAGCATTTGATCATAGCCTTTTTGTCCTATCATATGCCTACATGACTGTCTACTCTGTTGAACCTAAGCATAAAAATGCACAATTTCCCCCGTATCTTTGGGTCTTCACTCTGAAGGGTTCTGTATATACACGTTAAATAAATTTCTATACTTTTTCTCCTATTAATTCATCTGCCTCATGTCAGTGATTTTTCAGTGAACCTTTAGGGGGCGGAAGGCCTTGGCCCCCGCATATGCATTTTGGTTTTGCCTCCTCACGGTATATCACCTGACACACATACCAAGCTTAACTCCCTCCCTTCAGCCCCAGGGCTCTCCTAGAGAGTGCCTATCTTGGCTTATGGCCACTCACAACAGAGACCTCAAGACCAAATTAGAAAGAAAGCAGAACAAACTGCTTCAGATTCACTGACATTCTTGGATCTGTGGGGTCTTTTATCAATCATGGAAAATTCTTAGTTGTTATCTCTATAAATATTTTTTTCTGCTCTATTCTTACTCTATTTTGTTTGTTGGACTTTCATTACAAAGATAACCTATCAGATTTTTTCCCCTTTGTTTCAGTTAGGACAAATTTCCATTTACTTTCTTCAAGTTCACTGCCATGTTTATTCTGCTGTGTTTGTTCTGTTATTCAGGCTGCTGAATGAATTTTTAATTCTGATATTGTAGTGTTTAATTTTAGAATTTCCATTTATTTTATATTTTATATAGCTGGTGTTTCTACATCTATCTTTCACATCTCTTCATGCATGTTGGTCAGTTTTTCCTCTAGACTATTTTACACATTTATCATGGTTATTTAAAAATTTTTCTCTGCTAATCCCAGGATCTGAGTGGCCACGTGTCTTCTTTGGATGGATTTTTCCTCTTAATCATGGGTCATATGTTGCTACTTTGCATCTTTTATCTTATTTTTATTGTATGCCAGATATCATATGTAAAAAATGGTAGAGACTGAACTATATTAATCCTGAGAAAAGGGTACACTTCTTCCTGTGTCAGGCAATAGGGTGGTAGTCTGAGTTCACATCTAAGCTGTGATTGAGTTGGGTCTGTGATTTGTTACACATTCAATTAATGCAGTTCTCCACAGATTCTAAGTACTTTGAGGACTTCCTTGACATTATCTTCAGCATTGCTTGAGCATTTTTTCTGTGCTTTAAGCTCTTCTTTCTGAAATTTGAGGTATGTATACTGTTTTTAATATCCTTTACCAGTTTTTCATGTCAATCAGGACTTCTGTTTAATTTTCATATCTAGCCTGACTTTTGGTGCCTTAGGGGAGCTCTACACTCTGCTCCTCTGACACCATATTTCAGAAGGCCACACTCTGGGGAAACTTGGCAGGTAATTGGTAACTGGTTCTGAGTTACCACTCTCATTGTAAACCACATTCAGATGGCCATTAAATATTTCTGAAGTTTGCCTGGCATTATCTTACCCCATCTTTAGTGAGTTTGGTCTTCTACAGTGCCTCCAAGGTTATAGAGTCACACAGCTCTCTTCTCTCTTAATAAGCGTTTTCCCTATTCTGGAGGTTAGCTCTCAATAGCTTTGTCATCACTTGGAATTTTGATATAATTGCAGACTTTGTAACCCTATCCCAGACCTACTGAATCAGAATTTACTTTTTAATAGAACCCTAGGCCATTTCTACCTACATTCAAATTTAAGAAGCATTGTTCTAGCTTTCCCCTTTTGGAATGAAAAGTCTGATACTAGTCTGATTCTTTTGCTTTGTGAGCAGATAGATCTTGCTAACTGAAAGCTTTTTATATTTTTTTCTTTGAAATTAGGGAATTTTACCAGGAATTTGGGTTTTCATCAATCCTGCCTAGTAGCCTTTTCAATCTGCAAACTGGAGTATTTTTATATCAAAAAGTTATATCTTATTATTTATTTTAATATCAATTATCTTCCATCTATTCATTTTTCTCTTGCACAAAAAAGTATAGTACACTGGTTAAGTGCACAAACCACTTTGGTTCAAACCTCAACTTTCCCACTTAAGAACTCTTTGACTCTGGAAATGTTGCTTAACTTCTCTGTGCTCCTGTATTTCTTACCTATAAAATAGAGTTAATGATCATAACAGTACCTATCTCATATGGTATTTTGCTTTGTTTTGTTGAAGTTTAAATTAGTTAATACATATAAATCCCTTAGGAAGATTGTCTGGCAAATTTCAAGTGCTCAGTAAATGTTAGCTAATTCTCTGGACCTGCAGTTGTTGGCAAGTCAGGACTTCTGGAATTTTCTTCTAAATCTCTTATCTTTTCCCTCTATATTCCCATCTCTTCATGTTTTTGGTCTATGTAAAATATTTTTACACTTAATCTTCCAGATCACTAAGTAATGTTTCAGCAATGATTGTTTGTTGAATTTCAAAAATCAAAAATCTTTTCTTTAATAGAACCATAAAATATATTGTATGTTCTAACAGTTCTCCTCCTCCCCCTCCTTCTTTTTCTTTTTCCTCTATCCTTTATCATTGCCATCAGCTCGATTTCACTGGGATACAATTGTTCTAGATATTTAGCCTGATTTTTGTCCTCCATGTTACTCATTTTTTAACTGAGTTTTTCTTTTTCTCTATTTCCTCATGATTATGGTCTTCCACAGAATTATACATGTCACACCATTATAGTTCCTTGACATACAGTCAACTAGCAAGTAATGACTGGCTCTCAGATGTCTGCTAATTTTTCCTCTCTGCTAAAGTGCATGGAGAATGCCTCTTTGCTCTCGGGTCTCCCAATTTCTCTCTCATCTGCAAGGTCTAGAAGCAGTTCAGGTCACCAGTACATCAACCTTTTTAGGACCACTGAAGTCATAATAATCTGGCAAGCATCATGGAACCATATAAACAAAGCAGCAAGTGTACCTCATTCTGATACGTTTGTGCCAGATGGGTTCCCTCAGATGACTATGAAATCTAATCACTTAAAAAAAATAAACCACTGATTCTGTTGCTGGTCCCTTGGCTCTTGCACATTATCAGGGAGAATCAAATTCAATACCTTCTCTCTTCTCCAAGTGGTTGGAAAGCCTCAGAAGGATTCTCTAGGTTACATCAACATATCTGCCCCAATGCTTGTTCCCAGAATCCACCTTTGAAGACACACACACACAGGCACACACAGTATACATACTTCTATATGTTAGAATTACATTTTTCCAAAGGAATATGTATTATTCAAAACTGTAAATAATTCATTTTTTTAATGAGTGAAAAGTTGTGTGAGAAAATGTGGGTGACCACTACAGAGTGCCCTTTTAGAACCATGACTAATCAGAAAAGGGCTGGGCACGGTGGGTCATGCCTGTAATCTCAGCACTTTGGGAGGCCAAGGTGGGCAGATCACCTGAGGTCAGGAGTTTGAGACCAGCCCAGCCAACATGGTGAAACCCCATCTCTACTACAATTACAAAAATTAGCCCGGTGTGGTGGTGCATGCCTGTAATCCCAGCTACTTGGGAGGCTGAGGCAGGAGAATCACTTGAACCCAGGAAGCAGAGGTTGCAATGAGCCAAGATCATGCCACTGCACTCCAGCCTGGGCAACAGAGAGACCCTGT
Organism: Symphalangus syndactylus; assembly: GCF_028878055.3. Lineage (NCBI taxonomy): Eukaryota > Metazoa > Chordata > Mammalia > Primates > Hylobatidae > Symphalangus > Symphalangus syndactylus. The sequence goes on along the minus strand of NC_072447.2, from coordinate 117,893,156 downwards.
CTCAAAAAAGAAAGAAAGAAAAGGAAAGAAACATGTTAAAAGAGAAAAGCCAGATTCAATAGCTATTTTGTCTGATTGATTTTTAATTTGTTTTTAAATATGCAATGGGCTTGTGCATATTTACAAGTTGAGGTGCGGGCATTGTGAACAGAAAGAGGCTGAAGATACAGGAGAGGCATCTGATGATAATATAGTTTTTTTATCAAAACCCAGGATGTTTGAGTTATAGTCATATTCTAACAATTGGGTATTAGATGGTCTTTTTTTTTTTTTTATCATTTTTTTGTTGAAAATCCTCTTTAAAATCCCAAATCCACCTTTATGCTCTTAGTAAATTTATTCTAATGAAGATTTTCCTAACATATCTGGATCATAATAGGTATTTGGAAAATAGGATTTGTGTAGAAATAAATGTTTTCTAATAAACTTTTTTTAAAGAGTGGTTTAGATTCACAACAAAATTGAGAAAAAGGTATAGAGATTTTGCCTATACTCCCTGCCCCCTGACATGCATAGCTTTCTCCACTGTTAATATCCCCCAACCAGAGTGGTACATTTCTTACTATTGATGGACCTACACTGATACATCATTACACCCAAAGTCCATAGTTGACATTTGGATCCCCTCTTGGTGTTGTACATTCTATGGGTTTGGCCAAATATATAATGACATGTAACCACCATTATAGTATCAGAGAGAGTAGTTTCACTGCTTTAAAAATCCTCTCTGCTCCACCTGTTCATCCCTCCTTCCTCCATAACCCTGGGAACCACTCATCTTTGTATCATCTCTGATATGGTTTGGCTGTGTCCCCACCCAAATCTCAGCTTGAATTGTAGTAATACCCACATGTCAAGGGTGGGGCAGATGGAGATAATTGAATCATGGGGGTGGTTTCCCCCATACTGTTCTTGTGATAGTGAATAAGTCTCATGATAGCTGATGGGTTTATAAATGGGAGTTCCCCTGTACAAGCTCTCTCTTGCCTGTTGCCATGTAAGACATGACTTTGTTCCTCATTCATGATTGTGAGGTCTCCCTGGCCATGTGGAACTGTGAGTCAATAAAACCTTTTTCCCTTGTAAATTACCCAGTCATGTGAAAACAGACTAATATAGTAAATTGGTACTGGTAGAGTACAGTGCTATTGTAAAGATACCTGAAAATGTGGAAGCGACTTTGGAACTAGGTAACAGGCAGAGGCTGGAAGAGTTTGGAGGGTTCAGAAGAAGACAGGAAAATGTGGGAAAGTTTGGAACTTCCTAGAGACTTGTTGAATGGCTTTGAGCAAAATGCTGATAGTGATATGGACAATAAGGTCCAGGCTGAGGTGGTCTCAGATGGAGATGAGGAACTTTTTGGGAACTGGAGTAAAGGTCACTCTTGCTATGAAAAGAGACTAGCAGCATTTTGCCCCTGCCCTAGAAATCTGTGGAACTTTGAACTTGAGAGAGATGATTTAAGGTATCTGGGGGAAGAAATTTCTAAGTGGCAAAGTGTTCAAGATGAAGCAGAGCATAAAAGTTTGGACAATTTGCAACATGATGATGCAAGAGAAAAGAAAACCCCATTTTCTATGGAGAAATTCAAGCCAGCTGCAGAAATTTGCATACGTAATGAGGAGCCGAATGTTAATCCCTGATACAATGGGGAAAATGTCTCCAGGGCATGTCAGAGACCTTCACACCAGCCCCTTCCATCACAGACCTGGAGGCCTAGAAGGAAAAAATGGTCTGGGCCGGTCCCAGGGCCTCTCTGCTGTTTGCAGCCTTGGGACATGGTGCCCTGCCCTGTTTCCCAGCTACTTCAGCTCCAGCCCTAGCTAAAAGGGGCCAAGGTACAGCTCAGGCTACTGCTTCAGAGGGTGCAAGCCCCAAGCCTTTGTGGCTTACATGTGGTGTTGGGCCTGCAGGTGCACTGAAGTCAGGAATTGAGGTTTGGGAACCTCTGCCTAGATTTCAGAGGGTGTATGGAAATGCCTGGATGTCCAGACAGAGATGTGCTGCAGGGGCAGAGCCCTCATGAAGAACCTCTGCTAGGGTAGTGCAGAAGGGAAATGTGAGGTGGTAGCCCCTACACAGAGTCCCCATTGGGGCACTCCCTAGTGGAGCTGTGAGAAGAGGGCCACTGCCTCCAGAACCCAGAACGGTAGATCCACCGACAGCTTGCACCATGCTCCTGCAAAAGCCACAGACACTCAATGCCAGCCCATGAAAGCAGCCAGGAGAGGGAATTTACCCTGCAAAGCCACAGGTGTGGAGCTGCACAAGACCATGGGAATCTACCTCTTGCATCAGTGTGACCTGGATGTGAGACATGGAGTCAAAGGAGAGCATTTTGGAGCTTTAAGATTTGACTGCCTGGCTGGATTTCAGACTTGCATGGGGCCTATAGCCCCTTCATTTTGGCCAATTACTTCCATTTGAAATGGGTGTATTTACTCAATGCCTGTACCTTCATTGTATCTAGGAAGTAACTAACTTGCTTTTGATCTTTCAGGCTCATAGGTGGAAGAGACTTGCCTTTTCTCAGATGAGACTTTGGACTATGGACTTTCAAGTTAATGCTGAAATGAGTTAAGACTTTGGGGGACTGTTTGGATGGGATGATTGGTTTTGAAAGGTGAGGACATGAGATTTGGGAGGGATCAGGGTGGAGTGATATGGTTTGGGTGTGTCCCCACCCAAATCTCAGTTTGAATTGTAATAATCCCCACATGTCAAAGGCAGGGCCAGGTGGAGATAAATGAGTCATGGGGGCAGTTTCCCCTATACTGTACTCATAGTTGTGAATAAGTCTCACAAGAACTCATGGTTTTATACATGGGAGTTCCCCTGTACAAGCTCTCTCTTGCCTGCTGCTATGCAAGACGTGACTTTGTTCCTCATTCATTTTGTGCCATGATTGTGATGCCTCCTTAGCCATGTGGAACTGTGAGAATTAAACCTCTTTCCTTTATAAATTACCCAGTCTTTTGTATGTCTTTATTAGCAGCATGAGAACAGACTAATACAATCTTCATAGTTTTGCCTTTTCCAGAATGTCACATAGTTGGAATCATGCATTATGTTGACTTTTCAGTTTGCCTTCTTTTGCTTAGTAATATGCATTTTAGGTTCTGTCATTTCTTTTTATGTCTTGATAGCTCATTTTTAGAAGTGTGGAATGATATTCCATGGTCTAGCTTACCATAATTTATTTACCCATTCACCTACTAAAGAATGTCTTGGCTGTTTCTACGTTTTGGCTGTTATGAATAAAGCCACTATAAACATCTGCATGCAGATTTTTGTGTGCACGTAAGTTTTCAAATTTTTGAGTAAATACCAAGGAGCATGACTGCTTAGAACAAATGGTAAGAGTGTCTTTCATTTTATAAGAAACTGCCAAATTGTCTTCTTAAGTGACTGTACCATTTTGCATTCCCACCAGCAATGAATGAGAATTTCTGTTGCTCCACATCCCCACCAGCATTTCGTGTTATCAGTGTTCTGAATTTTGACCATTCTAGTAGTTGTGTAGCAGTATCTTGTTTTAATTTGCATTTTTTGACTACACATGATATGGAGCATCTTTTAATATGCTTGTTTGATATATATATATATATCATCTTTTGGTGTGGTGTCTGTTAAGGTCTTTGCTCATTTTTTGATGTGGTTATTTGTTTTCTTATTGTTCAGTTTTAAGAGTTCTTTGCACATTTTAAATAACAGTCCTTTATCAGATAAATGTATTTTGCAAATGTTTTTTCCCAATCTGTGGCTTTTCTTTCTATTCTCTTGATTGTGTCTTCACAGACTCAGACATTTTTAATTTTAATAAAAGCCAGTTATCAATTCTTTCTTCTATTGATAGTGCCTATGATGTTGTTTCTAAAAAGCCATTACCAAACACAAGGTCTTCGAGATTTTCTCCTATATTATCTTGTAGGAATTTTTATAGTTTTGCATTTCACATTTAGGTCTGTGGTCCATTTTGAGTTATTGTTTTGAGAAAGATGTAAGGTCTGTATCTAGACTCCTCCCATCTTTTTTGGTGTATGGATGTCCAGTTGTTCCAGCACCATTTGTTGAAACACTATCTTTGCCTCATTACACTGACTTTGCTCCTTTGTCAAAATTCAGTTGACAATATTCATTTGGGTCTCTTTCTCAGCTCCCTATTCTGTTTTGAATGGATCTATTTGTTTATTCTTTTGCTGAAACTACACTATCTTGTTTACTTTAGCTTTATAGTAAGTCTTAAAGTAGAACAATGTCAGTCCTCCAACTTTGTTATTCTTCTTCAATACTGTGGTGGCTAATCATTGTCTTTCGAGTCTTCATATAAATTTTAGAATGTTTGTTGATACACACAAAATTACCTTCTGGGATTTTGTTTGGGATTATGTTAGATCTATAGACCAAGTAGCAATGAACCAAAATCTTGATAATATTGTGTCTTCCTATCCATAAACACGGCCATTCATTAGCCTTTGATTTCTTTCATTGGGATTTTAAAAAATAATTTTAGGTTCAGGGGGTACGTATACAGGTTTGTCACATGGATATATTGAGCAATGGTACGGTTTGGGCTTCTAATGTACCTATCACCAAAATGGTGAATACCATACCTCATAGGTAATTTTTTAAACCCTCCCCCCAAATCCTCTCCCCTTTTGGAGACTCCCGTGTCTACTATTTCCATTTTTATGTCTATGTATACTCATTTTTTATCTCCCACTTAGAACATTTTGAATGAGAATACTGCATGAGAACATGCAATAATTTGATTTTCTGTTTCTGATTTCAGTCACTTAGGATAATGGCCTACAGCTCTATCCATGTTGCTGCAAGGGACATAATTTCATTCTTTTTTATGGCTGCATCGTATGACATGGTGTATGTGTACTACACTTTCTTTTTCCAATCATCTGTTGATAGACACTTAGGTTGATTCAAAATCTTGGGTATTATGAACAATGCTGCAATGAACATAAGGTATAGGAAATCTTCATATAAAAATAGTTTTGTAATTTTCTCAAGTAGATCTTGTACATATTTTGTTGAAATTAAGCCTAAGTATTTAATTTGAGGTGTTGGTAATATAAAGGATATTGTGTTTTAATTTCAAATTTCAGTCGTTCATTGCTGGTATATAGAAAAGCAATTGACTTTTGTATATTGACTTTGTATCCTGTAACCTTGCTATAATTGCTTATTAGTTCCAAGGATTTCTTTTTCTACATATACAATCATGTCATCTGCAAAAATTACAGTTTCATTTCTTCCTTCCCTATCAGTATACCTTTTATTTTCTTTTCTTGTCTTACTGCATTAGCTAGGACTTCCAATGTGATGTTGTAAAGTAGTGAGAGGGGACATCCTTACCTTGTTCTCTATCTTAGTGGAAAAGCTTTTAGTTTCTCACCTTTAAGTATGATATTAACTATTAAGTATTTTAAAGGTACTCTTTATCAAGTTGAAAAAATTACCCTTCTATACTCAGTTTACTGAGAGTTTTTGTCATAAATGGGTATTAGATTTTTCAAATGCTTTTTCTGAATCTATTGATATTAACAGGCATTTTTTTTTCTTTAGCCTGTTAATGTGATTGATCACCTTAATTGATTTTCAAATGTGAAACCAGCCTTGCATTCCTGGGGAAAAACCACTTAGTCATGGTATATAATTCTTTTAACACAATATTGGACTAAATTTGCTAATATTTTGCTGAGGATTTTTGTGTCTGTGTTCATGAGAGATATTGATCTGTAGTTTTATTGTAATGTCTCTATCTGGTTTTAATATTACTATGATATAGGACACAGAATGAATTGGATGTATTCCCTTTGCTTCTATCTTCTGAAAAAGATTGTAAAAAATGGGTATGAATTTTCCTTAAATGTTTGGTAGAATTTATCAGTGAACCTATCTGGGCCTGGTGCTTTCTGTCTGAGAAAGTTATAATTTACTGATTAAATTTATTTATTAGATATAGGCCTACTTAGGTTGTGAGTTTTGGCAGATGGTGTCTTTCAAGGAACTGGTCCATTTCATCTAGTTTATTAAATTTGTGGGCATAAAGTTGTTCATAATTCTTTAATTATTCAAGGTCCAGGTCATCTGTACTGATAGCCTATGTTATATTTCTGATATTAGTAATTTGTGTCCTCTTTTTAAATGTTAGTTATCCTGGTTAGAAGCTTATTGGTTTTATTGTCCATTTCAAAGAACTAACTTTTGGTTTCATTGGTTTTCTCTATTGATTTACTGTTTTTAATTTCATTGCTTTCTGCTCTAATTTTTATTATTTATTTTCTTCTTCTTACTTGGGATTGGATTTGCACTTACTTTTCTAGTTTCCTAATGTGCAAGCTTAGATTGCTTTTTGATCTTTCTTATTTACTAATGTATGTATTCAATGCTATAAATGTCTCTTTATACACTGCTTTGCTGCATCCCAGTGATTTTGACTAGCCATCCTTTGTTTCAAAATGTTTTTATATTTCTCTTGAGATTTCTCTTCTAATGCATATCTTATTTAGAAGCATATTGTTTAATCTCCGAGTGATTTGGGATTTTCTACCTGTCATTCTCTTATTGATTTCTGTGACCTGAGAGCAAGTGAGCAGGCACTGTATAATTTCTATTATTTTAAAATTGTTAAGAGTTGTTTTATTGTCAAGAACGTCATCTATCTTAGTGAAAGTTACACGTGCACTTCGGAAGAATGTGTATTCTTCTGTTGTTAAATGAAGTAGTCTGTAGATGTCAATTATATGCAGTTGATTGATGATGTTGTTGACTTTACCTGTGGTATAACTGGTTTTGCTTGCTTAATCTGATCATTTCTGATGGAAGGGTATTGATTTCTCCAACTATAATAGTGGATTCATTCATTTCTTGCAATGCTATCAATTTCTGCCTCATGTATCTTGATGCTCTTTTCTTAGGCAAATAGAGTTGAGGATTGTCATGTCTTCTTGGAGAATGTACTGCTTTATTTTTATATAATGCTCCTCTCTATTTTCTTTCTCTGAACTCTACCTTGTCTGAAATTAATAAAGCTACTTCTGCTTTCTTTTCTTTAGTTTTAGCATGGAATATATTTCTATATCTATTTACTTTTAATATGTATTTTTCTTTATATTTAAGGTGGGTTTCTTGTAGACAACATAGAACTGGGTCTTCTTTCTTGATCTACTGTGACAACTTCTGTTTTTTAGTTGGTGCCTTTAGACCATTGACATTGAAAGTGATTATTGATACAGTTAGATTAATATCTACCATAGTTGTTACTATTTGTTGCCCTTGTTCTTTGCTCCTATTTTTGTCTTCCACCTTTTTTCTGCCTTTTGTGGTTTTAATTGGACATTTTATAAGATTCCATTTTCTCCCTTTTTTTAGCATATAAGTTACATTTCCATTTTTAAATTTTTTTTAGTTGTTGCCCTAGAGTATGCAATACACATATTTTTTCTTTTTTACTTTTATTTTAGACTGAGTCTTGCTCTTGTTGCCCAGGCTGGAGTGCAGTGGTGCAATCTCAGCTCACTGCAACCTCCAACTCCTGGGTTCAAGTGATTCTCCTGCCTCAGAAACCACCCTCCCACCATCCCACCCCACCCAGGTAACTAGGATTATAGGCGAGTGCCACCATGCGTGGCTAATTTTTGTATTTTTATTAGAGACAGGGTTTTGTTATGTTGGCCAGGCTGGTCTCAAACTCCTGACCTCAGGTGATCCACACACCTCAGCCTTCCAAAGTGCTGGGATGACAGGCATGAGCCACTGCGCCCAGCCTGCAATATGCATTTATAACTAATCCATGTCCACTATTAAATAATACTATATTGCTTTATGGGTAGTATGAACGCCTTAGAGTAACAAAATAATCCTAATTGTTGCTGCTATTATTTTGAACAAATTGATATTTATTAGCTCAATTAAGAATTTTAAAAATCAAGTTTTTATTTTACCCTCATTTATTGCTTCTTTGATATGCTCTTCTATTCTTTACATAGCTCTGAGTTTCTGACCTATATCATTTTCTTTCTCTCTAAGGAACTTCTTTTACCATTTCTTGCAAGACATATCTACTGGGAACAAATTCCCTCAATTTTATTTGCTGAGAAAGTCTTTATTCGAAGGATAATTTTAGAGAGTACAGAATTCTGGGTAAACAATATTTACTCCTTTACCCTTTAAATATTTCATTCCATTCTTCTCTTGCTTTGCACACTTTCTGAGAAGAAGTTTGATATAATTATTATCTTTGCTTCTAAGTAAGCTATTTTTATCCTCTGGCTTCTTTCAGGATTATTTCTTTATCAGTGATTTTCTGCTATTTAAATATAATAGCAGAAAATATCTAGGAATACTTTTGTCAACATTTATCCTACTTGTTTTTCTCTAAGCTTCCTGGATTTGTAGTTTGGTTTCTGCTATTATTCGGGAAAAATTCTCGGTCATTATTTCTTCAAGTATTTCTTTTTTAATTAATTAATTAATTTATTTATTTTATTATACTTTAATTTCTGGGATACATGTGCAGAATGTGTAGGTTTGTTACATAGGTATGCATGTGCCATGGTGGTTTGCTGCACCCATCAACCCATCATCTACATTATGTATTTCTCCTAATGTTATCCCTCCTTTAGCCTCCCACCCCCTGACAGGCCCTGATGTGTGATGTTCTTTTCCCTGTGTTCATGTGTTCTCATTGTTCAATTTCTACTTATGAGTGAGAACATGTGGTGTTTGGTTTTCTGTTCCGAAGTTAGTTGCTGAGAATGATGGTTTCCAGCTTCATCCATGTCCCTGCAAAGGACGTGAACTCATCCTTTTTTTTATGGCTGTGTAGTATTCCATGATGTATATGTGCCACATTTTCTTTATCCAATCTATCATTGATGGGCATCTGGGTTGGTTCCAAGTCTTTGCTATTGTGAATAGTGCTGCAATAAATATACATGTGCGTGTGTCTTTATAGTAGAATGATGTATAATCCTTTGGGTATATACCAGTTAATGGGATTGTTAGGTCAAATGGTATTTCTGGTTCTAGATCCTTGAGGAATCACCACAATGTCTTCCACAATGGTTGAAGTAATCTGCACTCCCACCAACAGTGTAAAAGCATTCCTGTTGTTTACGGAGTTGATTCCTGCTGGTGGGTTTGAGGTCTTGCTGACTTCAAGAATGGAGCCACAGACCTTCGTGGTGTTACAACTCTTAAAAATGGCACAGACCTGGCCGGGCGCAGTGGCTCATGCTTGTAATCCCAGCACTTTGGGAGGCCGAGGCGGGCGGATCACGAGGTCAGGAGATCGAGACCACGGTGAAACCCCGTCTCTACTAAAAATACAAAAAATTAGCCAGGCGTGATGGCGGGCGCCTGTAGTCCCAGCTACTCGGAGAGGCTGAGGCAGGAGAATGGCGTGAACCTGGGAGGCGGAGCTTGCAGTGAGCCGAGATTGCGCCACTGCACTCCAGCCTGGGTGACAGAGCAAGACTCCGTCTCAAAAAAAAAAAAAAAAAAAATGGCACAGACCCAAAGAGGAGTGAGTGGTAGCAAGGTTTATTGTGAAGAGCGAAAGGACAAAGCTTCTACAGCTTGGAAGGGGACCCAAGTGGGTTGCCACTGCTGGCTGGGGTGGTCAGCTTTTATTCCTTTATTGTCCCCTCCAATGTTCCATTTCTGTCCTATCAGAGTGCCTTTTATTCAATCATCCCCGCGATTGGCTACTTTTAGAATCCTGCTGATTGGTGCGTTTTATAGAGCACTGATTGGTGCGTTTTACAAAGCTCTTGTAAGACAGGAAAGTTCCCCAAGTCCCCACTGGACCCAGGAAGTCCAGCTGGCCTCACCTCTCACTATTTCTCCCCACCTTCTTGGGCATCTGTTGTTTCTTGACTTTTTAATGATCACCATTGTAACTGGTGTGAGATGGTAGGTATCTCATTGTGGTTTTGATTTGCATTTCTCTAATGACCAGTGATGATGAGCTTTTTGTCATGTTTGTTGGCTGCATAAGTGTCTTCTTTTGAGAAGTGTCTGTTCATATCCTTTGCCCACTTTTTGACCGGGTTGTTTGTTTTTTTCTTGCAAATTTGTTTAAGTTCTTTGTAGATTCTGGATATTAGTCCTTTGTCAGATGGATAGATTGCAAAAATTTTCTCCCATTCTGTAGGTTGCCTGTTCACTCTGATGATACTTTCTTTTGCTGTGCAGAAGCTCTTTAGTTTGATTAGATCCCATTTGTCAATTTTGGATTTTGTTGCCATTGCTTTTGATGTTTTACTCATGAAGTCTTTGCCCATGCCTATGTCCTGAATCGTATTGCCTAGGTTTTCTTCTAGGGTTTTTATGGTTGTGGGTCTTACATTTAAGTCTTTAATCCATCTTGAGTTAATTTTTGTATAAGGTGTAAAGAAGGGGTCCATTTCAGTTTTCTGCATACGGCTAGCCAGTTTTCCCAGCATCATTTATTAAATAGGGAATCTTTTCCCCATTGCTTGTTTTTGTGAGGTTTGTCAAAGATCAGATTGTTGTAGATGTGTGGTGGTATTTCTGAGGTCTCTGTTCTGTTCCATTGGTCTACATATCTGTTTTGGTACCAGTACCATGCTGTTTTGGTTACTGTAGCCTTGTAGTATAGTTTGAAGTCAGGTAGCGTGATGCCTCCAGCTTTGTTCTTCTTGCCCAGAATCGTCTTGGCTATGTGGGCTCTTTTTTGGTTCCATATGAAGTTTAAAGTACATTTTTCCAATTCTGTGAAGAAAGCCATTGGTAGCTTGATGGGGATAGCATTTAATCTATAAATTACTTTGGGCAGTATGGCCATTTTCACGATATTGTTTCTTCCTATCCATGAGCACGGACTGTTTTCCCATTTGTTTGTGTCCTCTCTTATTTCCTTGAGCAGTGGTTTGTAGTTCTCCTTGAAGAGGTCCTTCACATCCATTGTAAGTTGTATTCCTAGGTATTTTATTCCCTTTGTAGCAATTGAGAATGGGAGTTCACTCAGGATTTGGCTCTCTGTCTGCCTGTTATTGGTGTATAAGAATGCTTGTGGGTTTTGCACACATTGATTTTGTATCTTGAGACTTTGCTGAAGTTGCTTATCAGCTTAAGGAGATTTTGGGCTGAGAAAATGCAGTTTTCTAAATATACGATCATGTCATCTGCAAAGAGAGACAATTTGACTTCCTCTCTTCCTATTTGAATACCCTTTATTTCTTTCTCTTGCCTGATTGCCCTGGCCAGAACTCCCAATACTATGTTGAATAGGAGTGGTAAGAGAGGGCATTCTTGTATTGTGCCAGGTTTCAAAAAGAATGCTTCCAGTTTTTGCCCATTCAGTATGATATTGGCTGTTGGTTTACCATAAATAGCTCTTATTATTTTGAGATATATTCTATTGATACATAGTTTACTGAGAGTTTTTAATATGAAGGGGTGATGAATTTTGTTGAAGGTCTTTTCTGCATCTATTGAGATAATCATGTGGTTTTTGTCTTTGGTTCTGTTTATGTCATGGATTATGTTTATTGATTTGTGTATATTGAACCAGCCTTGCTTCCCAGGTATGAAGCCGACTTGATCATAGTGGATAAGCTTTTTGATGTGCTGCTGGTTTCGGTTTGCCAGTATTTTATTGAGGATTTTCACGTCGATCTTCATCAGGGATATTGGCCTGAAATTTTCTTTTTTTGTTGTGTCTCTGCCAGATTTTGGTAACAGGATGATGCTGGCCTCATAAAATGAGTTAGGGAGGATTCCCTCTTTTTCTATTGTTTGGAATAGTTTCAGAGGAAATGGTACCAGCTCCTCTTTGTACCTCTGGTAGAATTTGGCTGTGAATCCACCTGGTCCGGGACTTTTTTTGGTTGGTAGGCTAATTACTGCCTCAATTTCAGAACTTGTTATTGGTCTATTCAGGGACTTGACATCTTCCTGGTTTAGTCTTGCGAGGGTGTATATGTCCAGGAATTTATCCATTTCTTTTAGATTTGCTAGTTTATTTGAACAGAGGTGTTTCTAGTATTCTCTGATGGTAGTTTGTATTTCTGTGGGATCAGTGGTGATATCCCCTGTATTATTTTTTATTGTGTCTATTTGATTCTTCTCTCTTTTCTTTTTTATTAGTCTGGCTGGCAGTCTATCTATTTTGTTAATCTTTTCAATAAACCATCTCCTGGATTCACTGATTTTTTTAAGGGTTTTTTGTGTCTCTATCTCCTTCATTTCTGCTCTAATCTTAGTTATTTCTTGTCTTCTGCTACTTTTGAATTTGTTTGCTCTTGCTTCTCTAGTTCTTTTAATTGTGATGTTACGGTGTCAATTATAGATCTTTTCCATTTTCTCCAGGGGCATTTAGTGCTATAAATTCCCCTCTAAATGATGCTTTAGCTGTGTCCCAGAGATTCTGGTACATTCTGTCTTTTCTCTCATTGGTTTCAAATAACTTATTTCTGCCTTAACTTTGTTTTTTACCAGGTTGTTCAGTTTCCACATAGTTGTGCAGTTTTGAGTGAGTTTCTTAATCCTGAGTTCTAATTTGATTGCACTGTGGTCTGAGAGACTGTTTGTTATTATTTCCATTCTTTTGCATTTTCTGAGGAGTGTTTTACTTCCAATTATGTGGCCGATTTTAGAATAAGTGCGATGTGGTGCTGAGAAGAATGTATATTCTGTTGATCTGTGGTGGAGGGTTCTGTAGATGTCTATTAGGTCCACTTAGTCCAGAGCTGAGTTCAAGTCCTGAATATCTTTGTTAATTTTCTGTCTCATTGATCTAATATTAACAGTGGAGTGTTAAATTCTCCCACTATTATTGTGTGGGAGTCTAAGTCTCTTTGTAGGCCTCTAAGAACTTGCTTTATGAATCTGGGTGCTCCTGTATTGGGTGCATATATATTTAGGATAGTTAGCTCTTCTTGTTGCATTGATCCCTTTACCATTATGTAATGTCCTACTTTGTCTTTTTTGATCTTTGCTTGTTTAAAGTCTGTTTTATGAGAGACTAGGATTGCAACCCCTGCTTTTTGCTTTCCATTTGCTTGGTGAACGTTCCTCCCCCCCTTTATTTTGAGAGTATATGTGTCTTTGCATGTGAGATGAGTCTCCTGAATACAGCACACTGATGGGTCTTGACTCTTTATCCAATTTGCCAGTCTGTGTCTTTTATTTGAGGCATTTAGCCCGTTTACATTTAAGGTTAATATTGCTATGTGTGAATTTGATCCTGTCATGATGCTATCTGATTATTTGGCCTGTTAGTTGATGCAGTTTCTTCATAGTGTTGGTGGTCTTCACAATCTGGTATATTTTGCAGTGGCTGGTACCAGTTTTTCCTTTCCATATTTACTGCTTCCTTCAGGAGCTCTTGTAAGGCAGGCCTGGTGGCGACAGAATCTCTCAGCATTTGCTTGTCTGTAAAGGATTTTATTTCTCCTTCACTAATGAAACTTAGTTTGGCTGGATATGAAATTCTGGGTTGAAAATTATTTTCTTTAAGAATTTGAATATTGGCCCCCACTCTCTTCCGGCTTGTAGGGTTTCTACCAAGAGATCCGCTGTTAGTCTGATGGGCTTCCCTTTGTGAGTAACCCAACCTTTCTCTCCAGCTGCCTTTAACATTTTTTCCTTCATTTCAACCTTGGTGAATCTGACAATTATGTATCTTGGGGTTGCTCTTCTCATGGAGTATCTTTGTGGTGTTCTCTGTATTTCCTGAATTTGAATGTTGGCCTGTCTTGCTAGGTTGGGGAAGTTCTCCTGGATAATATCCTGAAGAGTGTTTTCCAAAACTTGGTTCCATTCTCCCTGTCACTTTCAAATACACCAATCAAATATAGGTTTGGTCTTTTCACATAGTCCCATATTTCTTGGAGGCTTTGTTCGTTCCTTTTCATTATTTTTTCTCTAATCTTGTTTTCACACTTTATTTCATTAAGTTGATCTTCAATCACTGATATCCTTTCTTCCACTTGACCAGTTCAGCTATTGATACTTGTGTATGCTTCACAAAGTTCTCATGCTGTGTTTTACAGCTCCATCAGTTCATTTAAGTTCTTCTCTAAACTGGTTATTCTAGTTAGCAATTCCTCTAACCTTTTTTTAAGGTTCTTGGCCTCCTAGCATTGTGTTAGAGCATGCTCCTTTAACTTGGAGGAGTTTGTTATTACCTACCTTCTGAAGCCTACTTCTGTCAATTCATTAAACTCAAACTCCATCCAATTTTCTTCCCTTGCTGGCAAGGAGGTGTGATTCTTTGGAAGAGAAGAGGCATTCTGGTTTTTGGAATTTTCAGACTTTTTGCACTGGTTTTTCCTCATCTTCATGGATTTATCTACCTTTTATCTTTCATGTTGGTGACCTTCGGATGAAGTTTTTGTGTAGACGTCCTTTTTGTTGATGTTGATGCTATTCCTTTCTGTTTGTTAGTTTTCCTTGTAACGGGAAGGCCCCTCTACTGCAGGTCTGCTGGAGTTTGCTGGAGGTCCACTCCAGACCCTATTTTCCTGGGCATCACCAGCAGAGGCTGCAGAACAGCAAAGATTGCTGCCTGTTCCTTCCTCTGGAAGCTTTGTCCCAGAGTGGCACCCGCCAGATGCCAGCCAGAGCTCTTCTCTATGAGGTAACTGTCGACCCCTGCTGGGAGGTGTCTCCCAGTCAGGAGGCATGGGGGTCAGGGACCCACTTGAGGAGGCTGTCTGTCCCTTAGCAGTGCTCAAGCCCTGTGTTGAGAGATCTGCTACTCTCTTCAGAACCAGCAAGCAGGAACTTTTAAGTTGCTGAAGCTGCACCCACAGCCATCCTTTCTCCCAGGTGCTCTGTCCCAGGGAGATGGAGTTTGATCTATAAGCCCCTGACTGGGGTTGCTGCCTTTCTTTCAGAGATGCCCTGCCCAGAGGGGAGGATTCTAGCGAGGCAGTCTGGCTACAGTGGCTTTGTGGCACTGCAGTGGGCTCTGCCCTGTTCAAGCTTCCTGGCAGCTTTGTTTACACTGTGAGGGGAAAATGGCCTATTCAAGCCTCAGTAATGGTGGACGCCTCTCCCCCCACCAATCTTGAGCGTCTCAGGTTGACTTCAGACTGCGGTCCTGGCAGGAGAATTTCAAGCTAGTGGATCTTAGCTTGCTGGGCTTTGTGGTGGTGGAATCCGCTGAGCTAGACCATTTGGCTCCCTGGCTTCAGCCCCCTTTCCAGGGGAGTGAATGGTTCTGTCTCACTGGCATTCCTGGCACGACTGGGGTATGAAAAAAAACTCTTGTAGCTGGCTTGGTGTCTGCCCAAATGGCCTCCCGGTGTTTTGCTTGAAACCTAGGGCCCTGGTGATGTAGGCACCAGAGGGAATCTCCTGGTCTGCAAGTTGCTAAGGCCATGAGAAAAGCGTAGTATCTCGGCTGGAATACACTGTTCCTCATGGCACAGTCCCTCATGGCTTCCCTTGGCTAGGGGAGGGAGTTTCCTGACCACTTGCACTTCCCAGGTGAGGTGATGCCCCACCCTGCTTCAGCTTGCCCTCTGTGCGCTGCACCCACTGTCTAACCAGTCCCAATGAGATGAGCCATGTACCTCAGTTGGAAATGCAGAAATCACCTGCCTTCTGCATTGAGCTCAGTGGAAGCTGCAGACCAGAGCTGTTCCTATATGGCCATCTTGCCAGCCCAGTCCCTACTTCAAGTATTTCTTATATTCCTTTCTGTCTCTCTTCTCCTTCTTGTATCCCATTACCTGTATTTTACACCTTGTGTAGTTGTCCCAAACTTACTGGATACTCTGTTCTGGTCTTTACTGTAGTGATTTTTGTTTCTCTTTGCTTTTCAGTTTTGAAGGTTTCTACTGAGATATCCTCAAGCTCAGAGATTCTTTCTTAATCTATGCCAGTCTATTCATAAGCCCATCAAAGGCATTCATTATGTCTGTTACAGTGTTTTTAATCTCTAGTTTTTTTATTCTTAGAATTCCCATCTCTCTGTCATACTTGCATAATGACTGTTTACTAAAGACCTTAGTGTATTCATTATAGCTATTTTAAATCCCCAGTCTGAAAATTCCAACATCCCTGCCATAGCTGAGTCTGGTCCTGATGCTTGTTTTGTCTTTTCAAACTATGCTTTTTACCATTTAGTATGTCTTGTAGCTTTTAGCTGATACCCAGACTTGATGTACTGGGTAAAAGAAACTATTGTAAATAGGCTTTTAGTAATGTGGTGGTAAATTACTAAAGTAATTGGGGGGGATGGAAGTGTTCTATAATTCTATAATTAGTTCCCATCTTTAATTGAGTTTATGCTCCTGGACTGTGTACTTCATAAATGTTTCTCATTTTTAAAAAATTTTTCTCCCTTATATGGGACAAGATGGTTGGAAGGGACTGGAATTGGGTATTTCCCTTCTCACGGGTCTTTTAGGCTCTGAAAGTGCTCTAGTAGTACAGGTTCTAGTTAAACACTTTTTCCTGAAGGTAGGACTCATTTAAAAGAACAGAATGCTCTGGCATATTTCAAAGTGTCCACTTTTTCTCTACCATTGCCAGAAGCACAGAGGTATTTTTCTCCAATATTCTCTGTCAGAACCTGGTCTAGCTCTTGGAAGTAAAACTTGCAAAAACGTGCAGACCCCCAACTCCCACTGAGTTCCCCTGGAGTTTTCCACCTTCAAATTTGTCCAACTTGAGCCTCCAGCAATTTATTAATTACAGTTCCGGTTTTCCTACTCTGGTAGTAGTACCCACAAAGGCTTCGACTTATGGGTTTCTGCTCCAGTAAGCTGTGTCTCTGTATTCACCTGTCTCCAATTCGGGGGAAAGCAGTTTGCCCTACAGACTCACTTCTCTTACAGATCTAAGAAAAGTTGCTGATTTTTCAGTTTGTTCAGCTTTTTACTTGTTGTTAGGAGAGAGAGATGACTTCCAATCTCCTTATCTGCGGGACTAAAGTTCTTTGAATTTTTACCCTTTTTTTCACTATTAATGTGGTTCAATGATTTTCCTTTTGTCAACAATGTTCTGTGTTTTGAGGCTTATTTCAGGCTAATTTTCAGTTCTTTTCTTTTTAGGCTGCTCCAAATAGATTTTAAAAAAAAACTTATAACACTTTTTTTCAGTAGAACTTTGGAATAATATGTTATATGAAAAATTAATCATTCTTTCCTGAAGTTCTTTGATCATGGGGTTTTCTACCTGTACCAAACTTGAGAGCATCTTAGGAGGCTACTATCATGTAACACACATTGGGAAACAGTGTTCAAATCACTAGATTTTTGTGAGTTTTATATCAATCAGCTATTGTTGTAGAACAAGAAAATCTCAGTGGTATATAATAATATACGTTTATTTCACCTTTTCATATTAGATTACTAGGCTGGCTCAGTGGTGGTAACAAGGAATATTCATTTCCATGTGTTTCTCATCTTTCTCTGAGGCAAGTGGCTTAATTAAAGTACAGTTTTCCAGTGGTGATGAGATAAGCAAAATAGATCACATCCAATTTTGTGAGCACAGTTCAAGTACCTGCTTTGTATTAGGTCTACTCACATCCCATTAGCCAAAGGAAGTCACATGATCAAGTCCAAATGTAAAAGGCTGGGAAGCATGTGACTGCTTTTGTGTAGGAACTACAGTGATACATGGAAGCTACAGGGTATATTGAAAAATTGAGGCTTGTAATTCAATTTACCAGAGTTCTCAAAATTATCATTTTGAATGATGCTGCAGGTAGGAGTCATCATACCTGAGCTTGCAGTTTCTCAATGGGGGTTCTATTTTCATTTCAGATGGGGCAAACCTTCCTGGATATTGTTCAATTTTAGCATTGCTGGCTCTTACCCACTTAACTCCAGTAAGCATCCTGACAGACTTTTCCAAAGTACTCCCTATCTAATCAATAACACTCCTAATTTGAAAGGCACTGGTGAATTCTACTGTTAATTAATTGCGTGAACTTGGGCAAATAATTCAGCATTTTACTTTTTCGGCCATAAAGAATAAGTTAAAATTAACAAGCTATAAGTTCTATCTCAGTGTAAACATTTGATACATTGAAATATAGCAGATGGAGGCGACTAGAATAAAGTGTTAGAAAAACAGCATATATGCTTCAGGCCATCTCTTCTACTTTCAAGTCATCCTGGGAGTATATAGTTTCATTCTCATACTTTAAGATAGTAGTAACAAGTTAAAAATGTCAGAGGAAAGCAATTTCAAATGTTGTTGAGGATTGAATAATATGTCACATTAGTGATGTTTGATCCAATTGGGGTTGTTTAGTCAAGAAATCAGTAATGAACTTGTTTAGAAAAGAGAATTGGAGCTTGAGGATGAGAGCTCAATTCGAGTTTTATTTGCTCATTAGACAAATCATTACTGAGTACCTGATACGGACCAAATGCAATGTTGAGCCTTTTAAAATTTATAATATAAGATAGACTTATTAAGTGTTGCCCAGAGAACAAAGCTAGAGGGATTGTGCGAAATGGCAGGTAAATGACTTTAGGCTTAACACAAGAAAAAGAAATATAATTACCAGGGAGACTGAAAATGAAATGGATGACTTTAGGAGGAGTCACTGAAGTCCCCATAGTTTGAAATATTCAGCTTTTCAGAGAGTTAGAAATGAATCCTATCTCTGAATCTCTAGCACCTTGGCACATGGCTGGGCACAGCATAGGTGTTGAATAGGAATTTGTTGAATAAACAAATACATCAAATGTGAGATTAAAAAATTGTTAATTTCTGGTTATCCAACTCTAAGATTCCGTGTTTTTCAGAGAACATGAGACCCCACAAAGTCAGTCTCTGTCTTTTCTTCTCCTCATTTCCCTCATAAAGTATGTCAAAAGGAAGCATCTCTTCAAAAGTAGTTCAAAGGCAATATAGAACAGAAAACAATTTATTCAAGGGTAGCCAGAGGAGTGTATGTGGAAGGGGATATAAGCTGTGCAGGGCTTTGCATGATGTTAGGATGGGAGCTGAGAGTATGCATGTGATTCACCATTCTCTTTTTACTACCATTTGTAGTACTTTGTAAAGCAGTAAGTTAAGTATTCTAGAGAAACTATCATAATTCTCAATTTTCCCTCATTACTTTTGAATGAATACAGCAAATTCTTTCTTGCTGTTAGTTTCCTTTGAACAAATAAAACAGAAAGACAGGACCATAGAAAAATACATCAGTTTGAGGCTTAGTTAGGTTGTGGTTAATCAAGATTTTATCTTACTAAAATGTAGGAAAGGAAATTTTATTGATGAGAAGTAAACAATTGTGAGATAAAAGCAAGTGAGTGGGAACACACATTTGAGTAACCCATGTCTCCCCAAGGAAAATCTCAGAGTTAAAATGGCCTTTCTTGATACTACTTGATCATTCAGATATAATTTGCACTTTCACAATACATAAATTTTAATGCCAAGACAGGAAATTCAATTTAAAAAATGATCACTTGCCAAATTAATGATCCGTTTACATCTGAGGTTAGAGCTGAGTCATAATTATATTGAAATTAAAAGATAAGTCCTGGATGTCTTCAATGATCTCAATATTTGCACATTTATTTAGCACTCACCACAACACTAGAAATGTGCTGTGGGCAATCGAAAAGTAAATAACATGTATTTTTTTATTTTTGGATATGATGAAATATCAGAGATGGGATTTATCTTCCCACTGAAACTAACTAGAAAATTGGACCAAATATATGAAATAACTGTTTTCACACACTGGACAACAAGCAACACAAGGAAAATAAGTGAGGTGAGCCCTGTGATTACTACTGGCTTTCTGTGTGTAGGCACATTTCACAACAGAAAGTAGTAGGGGCAGCCCATCCAGAACAGGGTGGTTTCCCAGAATTGAGATGGAAATTAGGGAAGCTGAGGGGGCTGGAACATATTGGGCCAAGTTCTGCGAAAAGAGAGCTACCCAGAAAAGAACTCTCACTATTGTTTGAAAGTCTTACTGATTACATAAACAGTTGATTAACACATATTTTGTATGTTACATGTATTGTGTACTGGATTCTTACAGTAAAGTAAGCTAGAGAAAAAAATGTTTTTAGTGAAGTCATAAGAAAGAAAAAATATGTTTACTATTCATTAAGTGAAAGTGGATCATCATAAAGATATTCGTGCTCATTGTCTTTATGTTGAGTAGGCAGAGGAGAAGGAAGAAGAAGGGTTGGTTTTGCTGTCTCCGGGTGGCAGAGGCAGAAGGAAATTCACATATAAGTTCAAACTTGTGTTGTTCAAGGGTCAACTGTAATCAGTCAAGTAAGTGCTAAAATCTAAAATACATCAATGAAAATGGCAGAGTGAGAACATCTGAAAATCAACAATAACAATGGCAAAAATTGTCTAAATCAACATTCAGGAAGCTGGAAATTAACTAAAAGCTTGCAGCAACCCAGGGAGCACTTATTTTAGAAAGTAAGTACAAAGAGTGAGCTTTGTGGCTTTTTAACTGGCTCAATTCCTACACTTCTCCATTGAGGTCTGCAAGAGCTTTGAAAAACAACAACCCACAATCGTGGTGAAAACCAGCAGTCTGGCAGCCATTAAGAGGGGACAGAACAAAAGTTGGAGCTCTTTTCAAAGCCTTAGTCCCAGAAAACTGTCTTGTGATTATTTACTTGTCTTGTGATTCACTGGAAGACACCGTTTGCTAGGCTGTCTTTATTTGACTGCACTTGAAGCTGGCCCAGCAAAAGAGCCTTTTTCCTGGGGTGATTGTCAAAAACATTTAGAGGAAAATATTTAAATTCACAGATGCTTAAGGTGCATATCAGGTGGGGTCAAAGAGAGTAGCCAAAATCCTTAAAAGGAAATCCTGGGGAATGAGATGTCCATAGGGGCTTTGAAAAGATCACATTTATTGGGAATCTAGAAGGAAATGTGAATGTCATATCTATGTAGGACATTCTACCGCACAAAAACAAAATACACATTCTTCTCAAATGCACATAAAACGATCTCCCAGAGATGTCGGAACACAGAATAATTTTCATTAAATTTTAAAAGCTTGAAATCATATGAAATATCTTATTTGACCAAAATGGAATAAAACTAGAAAATAGTAGTAATAGAAAATTTGGAAAATTCACAAATATGTGTAATTTAAGACTGCACTCTTAACTAACGGGTCAATGAAGAAACCATGAAAGAAATTAGAAAATACTTTGAGATGATTTAAAATGAAAACATATTAAAATTTGTGGAATGCAGTAAAAACAGTACTGAGAGATACATTTAAAGCTATAAATTCTTACGTTAAAAAAGAGGATGAATCTATTTGAATATGACACCAAAAGGACAGGCAACAACAGAATAAACAGATAAATTAGTTTATACCAAAATTTAAAATTTCTGTGCACGAAAAGACACAATCAACAGAGTAAAAAAGGCAACCCACAGAAGGGAGAAAATATTTGCAAATCATATGTCTGATAAATGTTTAGTGTCCGAAATATATAAAGAACACCTACAAGCTAAACAATGACAATAAATAAACAATCTGGTTAAAAGAAAATCAAAGGGCTTCAATAAACATTTCTCCAAAGAAAAAATACAGATAGTTAATAAGTACATGAAAAAGAGTTCAGCTGGGCATGGTGGCTCACGCCTGT
Source organism: Symphalangus syndactylus (assembly GCF_028878055.3). Lineage (NCBI taxonomy): Eukaryota > Metazoa > Chordata > Mammalia > Primates > Hylobatidae > Symphalangus > Symphalangus syndactylus. The sequence goes on along the minus strand of NC_072447.2, from coordinate 117,871,545 downwards.
AATCTCAACAATTTGAGAGGCCAAGGCGGGCAAATGTCTTCAGCCCAGGAGTTCAAGACCAGCCTGGGCAACATGACAAAACTCCATCTCTACAAAAAATACAAAATAAATTAGTCAGTTGTAGTAGCATGCTCCTGAAGTCGCAGCTACTCGGGAGGCTGAACTGGGAGGATAATTTGAGCCTGGGAGGTCAAGGCTGCAGTGAGCTGTGATCATGCCACTGCACTCTAGCCTGTGTGACCGAGTGAGACCCTGTCAAAAAAAAAAAAAAAAAAAAGCAAAAAAAGTCCAGTATCACTAATTGTTAGGGAAATGCAAATTAAAACACAATATGATACTCATTAGAATGGGTACTATGAAACAGAGAAAATTACAAGTGGTGGTAAGGATGTGGAGAAACTGGAACCCTCATACAATGTTGCATGGTTAAAGTCATGCAGCCACTGCAGAAAACAGTGTAGCAATTTCCCCAAATTTTAAACATAATTCCATGTAAGTTAGCAATCCCATTCCTCGGTATATGCCTAAAAGAATTTAAAACTAGTATTTGAATAACTTGTATGTAAATGTTTATAGCAGCATTATTCACATATAACCAAAAAGTGGAAACAATACAAATGTCTATCAATGGCTTCATAAATATTAATCCATTAATGTGATATATCCATACAATGGAATTTATTATTTTACCATTCAGAGAAGTACTGATTCATGCTACAACATGGAGGGACCTAGAAAACAACTCGCTAAATAGAATAAGCCAGGCACTAAAAGCTGTATATTGTATGATTCCGTTTATATAAATGTCCAGAATAGGCCACTCCATAGAGATGGAAATCAGATTGGTTGCTTCTAGGGAATAGGGGCAGAGAGAAATGGAGAGTGATTGCTTAATGGGTATAGGATATTGTTTTACAGTGATAAAAATGTCCAGGAATTATATATGGCTATTAGTTGCCCCATATTGTGAATGCACTAGAAGCTGATTAATTGTATACTTTAAAGTTATTGAAATGACGAATTTTATTTAATTGAATTTAACCTCAATAAAAAACAAAAAAGTTAAATATAAAGTTACCATATGACCCAGCACTTCCATTCTTAGGTATATATCTAAGAGAAATGAAAGTGAATGCCCCCCAAAATCTTGTCCACAATGTTCATTATCACTAAAGCAGCAAATTAGTAATGTTGTAATCCTTCATTTTTAAATAGAAATAATAGGATATGAGCCTGATGAAAAGACAATTGTCTTTCTACTTAGCTAGAACACATTTCCGTTTTTAAGATGAATTTATCTTTCAAATCATTTTTCTTGTAGAAAGCTTTCATTCAGCATTTCACATTCTTCACTTAGCAGAAGGCTTACATGATATCATTGAGCCATTCAGGAATTATATTGCCACATTAAATTCCAGCAATGAAAACTGCTGAAGAAAATAGTAAGTCTCCTAGTTTTACCACAAACAATAATTTGAACTGATAGTTTAGTAGTGAATGTCATCTTAAAAATAAATTGTGAAGGAGATTCACGTTACATTGCTTCTTCTTAGGGTATGAGAAATAGATTATTACTGCAAAACCACACAAAGACTATCTGAAGTCTAAAAATCGGAGCTACCACTTTGACTTATACTTAAGGAAATGGATATTGCAGGCTCAGCCTGAGCTTGGAGTCTCAGTATTCACTTGTGATGTTTCCTTGTTTTCAGCATCAAGGGTTATAAGGCAAAGCCTTGGTTTTACAGTGGAATCCCTTTACTGTACTCAGACCAAGAAACCAACTAGCCCATTTCCTGTGATCTGGACTATTATATCCCACTTTGCCCATGTAAATGTATGTGATTTGCCCCTAACCTATCAAAACCCAAGTGAGAGCGGGGTCCTTCCATTAAATGGGACTTTACTGTGTCTTATTAAACTACTTACCAGGAATTCTTTTACTACACAGGCAACTAATTAATATTGTTTTCTTTATATTTCTCTGCTTGTATCTAAACACATAAATCAGTAGTAGAAAAACAAAGCATTTGGCTGTTTCCTGATCAAAATCTTTTAGAACCCTTTGAGATACAGAATATATATTATTCATCTTTGCACCCTCTGTGTTTAGAATAGTCCCTGAAAAATGAGTATTGAAGAAATTTATATTTAATAAGTGAGTGTATGAATGAAGTGAAGCATCTCCACTTTAAAAATATTCAGTGTTGTTGGGTGCAGTGGCTCACGCCTGTTATCCCAGAACTTTGGGAGGCGGAGGCAGGTGTATTGCTTGAGCCCAAGAGTTCGAAACCAGCCTGGGCAACGTGGTGAAACTCCATCTCTAGAAAAGTACAAAAATTAGCCATGTGTGGTGGAATGAGTCTGTAGTCCCAGCTACTCAGGAAGCCAAGTATCTGTGAGCCCAGAATCCACTCCACTGCACTCCAGCCTAGGCAAGAGCAAGACCCTGTCTCAAAAAAAAAAAAAAAAATCAGTGTTACCATAACTGGTTTCACGATTTTCTTCTCAGTTTCAAACCTATCTAATTACTACAATTCTTCTAATCAAAGGCAAAAGAGTGAAAATTAAACTGATTTTTTCTGTGTCTTATGTCTTTTTCTCTGGGACAGCCAAAGTCATTTCTTCTGAAATCAAGCATACCACGTCAGGATCATTTTCTACTCCTTTCTACACATTCAAAGCATAACTCAGTCTATTGCCACTGCTCTATCATTTCCCAAACCCTTCTTCCTGTCACTAGGCTTGTAGACTCTGTTCATGTTCTGGTTACCAAATTACTTGGTTAAAACTTTCTTTCTGACCCTCTTTGCCCTTATGCCTGGTACTACAGCATAACGAAATGACCAACACTAAAATTAGTTTCTTTTTATCCCATTGCACCTCTCTTCATGTTCTTGTGAGGGTTTCCTACTGTGCCATAGGTTATTCAAACATCTACTTTGTACACTCACTGTTAGCAAAATATAGTACACAGCAGGAGATGATGTGTGTGTACACATATGTGTTTGTGTAGATACAAAAGAAAAGGGTTCACAACTTTAGAATATTATGATCTACAGGGGAAAGCACATATAAATACTTAAAGGCATATTTGCAAATCAGTCATCTAAAACTCCTTTGTAGGTTAATGAAAATGGAATCCAAATTTAATACACACATCAGAACTAATTGGAAATATTGAACGATTTTGAGAGCAAACTAATTTCATGTCCCCTGCAAATGACACTTTCCTAATATTAAGCCCACACTCTTTCTTGATGCTTTTTTGAAAATGCAAAATAAATAGTCTACCATGTAGTAATTTGTGAATTTGGCTTGTCCTTCATTAGATTGTAAGCATTGGAGGACTTATACTGCTTTATTCCCCTTTATAGCTCCCTGAAGCCTCAAACGCAGAACCTGGCTCAGTAAATATTTGATTCAAAGCAGATCAACAAGTGCTAATGAATACATGTGGCCTATGTCCTGAGAGATCACAAAGTGAAAATGTGATCAGCATTCATATCAGTTAGGGAAGTTGTTTGGTGGAGGTAAATTTGATCCAGTTTAAAGACTGTAATTTGTGAAGCTTTTAGCCTAAGTTCTCATTTCTTCCCAGTACATAGGCCCTCACAGCCTCTTAAGCTGATATTTATCAAGGACAATTTCCTTACATTAAGCCTGGGCTATTTCTCCATTGTCCACATAACTTGCTATTTTTTATCATTAAATGAAAATATTTTATATTATCTTTAATTGTTCTCTAACAAAAAGATCTACTAGAAATTCCAGATTGTTCTTTCCAAAAAGTTAAAAACAAAAACAAAAACTCAGCCACCTGAATCAAGTTTCAACAACGTAGTATGTACAATAAAAAACAAAATTATTTATGAGCCAAGGGAACACATTTGTCAAATTAATCTTAGCATATATGAGACAGGAAACATTCATTTTAACAAGAACAACACAGTAACGTTCAATTTTGATCTTGCTTATCTGGTAAATTGATACGTGTGATGGTAGCATGTAGGAATATAAAAAAGCATGATTTGTAACCATAACATCTGAATTAGAGTATTGGTTCTGCTACTTTCTGATCATGTGAATTCATAAAAAATTATATACTTTGTATGGCCCTCAGTATCTTCATATAAAAAATAGATTTATAATTATTACAACTTCAGAACATTTTTCTGAGGAAAAAATAAGATAAATATTTTTTTGTAACTGTTTAGGGTCATAGATAAGCAATGAATTATTCTTTTCTTGGAAAATCCTCTTACATAATGTTTGCATTCATTGGAGAAAAAGTATCCTTCAGAAGTTTCTCTGGACTCATTGATGCTCTTCTAATGAGATGCTTGATCAAGGGTGGCAACATTCTGCAGGAAAAGCAGCTGCTAACATCTGAGTAATGCTCTGTCCCCTCTTGATACATCTTCCTTCATCTCTGTGCTGAAGCCCACAGTCTGTATCTCAGAAGTCAAGGTTAAGTATGTGCTTTGCTTCACACTGAGGTTCTTGGTTGGGCTTTATTTGACAAAAGAAATGAGACTTCTAGGTCTTACCTGTTTTGGGTAAAGGAATATTTATTCACAGTCACATCTTTGCTAAGCATCATCTGTAATCAAGTTAAGCTAATTAGTGATCACTTTATAAGAAATAAAATACCATTTTGCAGCTTAAAGAGGATTTTACGGTCCAATATTTGAGAACAGAGGATGATAATACTGAAAAGTTTAATATTTTATCTGTCACTTTCCTGAGCTCCTATACTATATAGTCGTACCAAACAATCTAATATTTTGTTATACAGTTTGCAAGATTTTCTAGTTGTTTCATAAGTTTATGGTAGTCATGACTGTTGGAAAGGGGCCTCAAGTGATCAGCTGTGCTAATTAAGCAAGACATATTCTGTTCTCAATTTCATCATATATAGAATAAGGGAGTTAGTATATAATCAGAGGCTGCAAACAGTATTCTGTTTGTCCAGATTAGTTTATCCATATTAGTGTTAGATGTTTTTAAATGCTCTTAGGTGGGTCAAACCGTTTCCAGATGTACAACAAGGTCCCACCACTTCTTACTGTCTTGCATCCAGACATTTTACACATTTTTGTGTCTTTTCTGACTCTAGAAACTTACAATTTGGAATTTCTGGAATAAATTATTAACTAATTTCTTTCCAGTTTAAACATTCTATGAGAGTGATAAAGTAAATCCTAATCTACCCTGTGAAAACTGGATAACTTCAACAGGGATTTCTGATATTGTCAATGTGGTCATCTAAATTAATCTGGATACCATACTCTACAAACATTTTTTAAATGCTAAAGTATTGTTTAAAAAACTTACAGTAGACTTTGTTAAAGGATACAGAATTACAGCCAGATAGGAGGAATAAGTTATAGTGTCCTATACCACTATAGGGTGACTATAGTGAACAACAATATAAGTTTCAATAGCTAGAATGAAGATATTCAATTGTTTTGAACACAAAGAAATAATAAGTGTTTGAGATAATGAATATGCTAATTACCTTGATCTGATCACTATACATTATATGTATTGAAACATTGCTATGTACCTAATGAATATGTACAATTATTTGTCAATTAAAAAATAAAATAAAATAGAATTTATAAAATATATTATTTAAAAAACTTATAGCAGACTTTACAAGAAAGAAAAATAAAATGCTACATGCAAGGAGTATGAAGAAGAAGAACAAGAAAAGGGAGTGGAGAAGGAAGAGGAGGAGGAGAATGGGAAGTCAGAGCAGTAAGCAATGAGTTTACTCATGGTCTGTTCAAAAAAAAACAGAAGGGAGGGAAATATTTGGAGGTTATTGGATGATGAAGCTACTTGGTCATAAAAAAAAAACATGTAAAGGAAGAATTCAAGGCCTTGGGACTATGCAAATGGGAACTGGAAATGGCATTCCTACATAAAGATGGGACCCTCAAAGTTTATACTTTAGGCAAAATGGGAAACTCAATAAAATCCATCCATTGGCCACAAGAAATAGCAAGGGAGCTTATTGCTCTACATTAAAGGAAAGCTTTCCATTCGAATTCAGGGCCTTGGCCCATTCCTTACTTGCAGTTAGAGCAAAAATAGCAGTAGTTCTTATGTGGCCCAGCCATGCAAGAAATTGACTTAAATTTAATTCTGAGCCAGTGGTAGTCTAGGGTACATGATATAAGTGAAATGCAAAACCACTTTGGAGGGATATTCCCATGACCAAGGTGACAAGGGGTTCTCATAGGACCACATTTAAGATGAGTTAACTTTTTCAAATCACACAGCATGAAATAACCCAAACACCACAAACGCTTGATAATGTTTCTCTTCTTTCTTGTGTTTGCTCAGAATCTGAGGCAATAAAAGAACCATCTGAGAGTGACTATAAAAAATAAATATTTTAAATGGCAAACTACATAAAAGAAAGAATTAAAAGTGTAAGAAAAAAATAGATACTTAATTAAATATAGGCCAATTTGACCAAAACAAGAGTAAACATTTATAAGTGAAAATGCAGTCTTTGATATAGAAAACCTCAATTGATGGGTTAAATAGCAGATTAGCCAAGGGTAAAGATAGAATTGAGCATAGAATGCAACACAGCCTAATAAAGGTATCAACTATAAGAAAGCAAGGTTTAGGAGTCAAGAAGAACACAGTGAGAAAGTCAAATATACCATACCTCTTGTAAGAAATCTTGAAGAAGAGAATAGAATGATTGAAATAGAGGCGTTTTCAAAGAGATGAGAAAAATTTTCCATAATGATGGAATGCATGCAACCTCAAATTCAAAAAGCACAGAGAGCCCCAGAAAAAAACTACATACGTAGGTGCATCATAGTGGAATTATAATAGAGCAAAGAAAAACAAATGATTCTAAAATTAGCCATGAATAAAAGACACATTTCTTACAAAGCACTGAAAAGTCACCTGACAGTAGACTTAGTCCAATCTGTATTCCAAAATAAGTATGATACTCCCCTAATTTTGTGGGGAAATGAATGACCCCTACGATTCATAGTAGCAACTATTCATAATACACCAGTTACTAAGCTCTGATTTTTTAAGTAGGAGGGAAAACTATAGTTTTACATGGTAGTTAGCAACTGATAATATCCAGCAGTCTTTTAAAAATATATACAGAGTTCATGTTAAGCTATAGAATGTAGCTGGTTATAGTGAATTCTCAAACCATAATGTATAACTTTCATTTTCCTTCCCATTCAAAACATATCAGAATACTCATGAATGTGAATGCCACCATCCTAGAGATTATGTGAAACTGGTCTAAGTTATAAATAGAGAAATAAACCATTACTGTACTAATTACATAACAGTAACAAATTACATATCAATGTGATTTGACATCACTTTTGAGAAGTATTTGCACAAAGGCATATCCTATTTTGGCAGACATCCCTAATGGATCAGATACCTCTATTGTAGGATGGGCCTACTGTTGTTCTTAAAATGTATTTGTTTCACTACATTACAGGCACTAGTGGAGAATAGGAACTGAGAGAATAAATAGCATTTTTTAAAGTTGAGAAACCTAACAAAGTTAGAACTTTTTTGATTGATTTATTTTTCCCTTGTCTTTACAACTACAAAGGCTTCTAGTTCTGAATTAGACGATATTGATCACTGAGGTAGTTCTATTCAGCAGCTTTATTTACAGGAGTTAAATGCCAAACACTATTTTCATTCATGTCTGCATGAAGCTCAGATGTCTATGTTACAGATGTACTCTTAGTTCTTGAGGTTTTCACATCATTGATCAAAAAGGGGAAAAGGGTGTGTTTTTTGTTTGTTTGTTATTTCAATCCACATCACACATAATTCTAGATATTAAAAAATCTTTTTGAACATATTTAACTTAAATATCCTTTTAACGTTTGGTGCCTTTTTCCCGTAGAAATTCAATTGGTTCTAAAAGTTTAACAACAATGTATATACATATGGATGACAAAGAAGAGGTAGAGAAAATAAAAACATATATGCAGTCATTCATCATACAGATTTTATTTCAGAAAGTAAATAACTGAAGTCAATATGTATAATATCTCATGAACTCAATCTTATTAATAGCATAAACTTTTTATATCTTCATAATATTTAGTGTGATGTATTTATCAGTTACAGGAAGTTTACTAATATAAGTGTGATTTTCTCAATTCCTCATTGTAGTTCTATCCATTTTTGTTTTAAGTATTTTGAAGCTCTGGTAAGCACATCAATATTCTAAATAATATTTTCATCCTTTGGTAGTAGATGGCTTTATGCATAATAATATTTATTTAATATTTATTCTGTTTGTTATTACTTTAATTGTACTATTCTTAGTTGATTATATTTGTCTGGTATAAATGTTTACTTCTTTCCTTTTGGTCTTTATGATTCATTATGCTTTGAGAGAAGTACTGTTTCTCTCAAAGAAGGAATGGGAGCTTAATTACCTGATCTCCCAGCATGTAACAGCTATGCATTCTATAAACAGTACATTAAAAAAACTACCTGAGTGTTTTTCAGCCTGAACAAATGTAGGTAGATATTCCTGGGGAGTAGAAACTTGTACCAAGTGTTCCAATGGAATTGCATATTTTTGCAACTTCACACTGAGAGCAGCCAGAATCATTCTGGTTGGTGCTTTGGGACAAAAACCATATTTGGGGGGCTAAAATATTCAGGTGAAGAAACTTGTGGCAATAAGGATTGACAGAGAATGACGGGGTAATCTAGGAAAGAAAAGAAAACCAATATTCTGTGTCTAAACTCAGCCTGAGTCTCTGGTTTACATCTGAATCCTACATGCCTGGGGAAAGCTGAAATCAGCTTGTAGCTAAGGCCTAAGAAACTGAACTTAGTTCTGGGCTAATGCTTACAACTGGTATGACAGTTTTCAGCCTGAATCTAACCACATTTTGCCTGCTAAAACAAAAACATTAACAGTCGTAGGAATAATATAACAAAATCCAGAATCTTCAAAACATAATATTCAAAATAAAAGCTAGGACGATGCAACCCCATCGCAAAGAAAACACAACCAGCAGATGCCAATCCTGAGATAACCTGGGTATTGGAATTATCAGGTTAGGACTTGTTGTGGGAAGTCAGGGACCCCGAATGGAGGGACCGGCTGAAACCACGGCAGAAGAACATAAATTGTGAAGATTTCATGGACATTTATTAGTTCCCCAAATTAATACTTTTATAATTTGTTACGCCTGTCTTTACTGCAGTCTTTGAATATAAATTGTGAAGATGTCATGGACATTTATCACTTCCCCAATCAATACTCTTATAATTTCCTATGCCTGTCTTTACTTTAATGTCTTAATCCCATCATCTCCGTAAGCTGAGGATGGATGTTGACTCAGGACTCTGTGATGATTGCATTATCTGTATAAATTGTTTGTAAAACATGTGTGTTTGAACAATATGAAATCTGAGCATCCTAAAAGAACAGGATAACAGCCATTTCCAGGGAACAAGGGAGATAACCATAAAGTCTCACTGCTTGCAAGGCTGGGCAGAACGGAGTCATAGTTCTCTTCTTTCAGAAAGCGAATAGGAGAAATATTGCTGAATTCTTTTTCTCAGGAAGGAACATCCCTGGGAAAAGAATGCATTCCCAGAGGGAAGTCTCTAAAGTGCCTGCTCTGGGAGTGTCTGTCTTATGCAGTTGTAGATAAGGGATAACATACGCCCTGGTCTTCTGCAGTGCCCCCAGGCTTGCTAGGATTAGAAAATTCCAGCCTGGCGAATTCTAATCAGACCGGTTCTCTGCTCTTGAACCCTGTTTCCTGTTAAGATGTATATCAATGACAATGCATGCACAGCGGGACATGGAACCTCATTAGTAATTCTAATTTCACCCTGGCCTTGTGATGCTGCTCTGCCCCCATTTGCCTTGTGATATTTTATTGCCTTTGAAGCATGTGATCTCTGTGACCCACACCCTATTCATACACTCCCTCCCCTTTAAAAATTGCTAATAAAAACTTGCTGATTTTGCAGCTTGGGGGCATCCTGGAACCTGCCAACATGTGATGTCATCCCTGGAGACCCTGCTGTAAAATTTCTTTCTTTTGGACTCTTTCTCTTTATTTCTCAGACCGGCTGACACTTAGGGAAAATAGAAAAGAAACTATGTTGAAATATTGGGGGCTGGTTCCCCCAATAATGACTTTAAACCATTTGTATATAACTATGCTTAGTGTGGTTTAAAAAAATATATTGCAGATGAATGAAAAAACTGAAAATTATAGAAGAGATATACTTACAATATAAATGAAGCAAATGCAACTTTTAAAACTAAAAAATGCAATACCTAAAATTAAAATTTTACTGAATGGGCTTAATTTTACAGTGGAGATAAAAAGGAAAGAATCAGTGAACTTTCACATAGATTAATAAAAATCATCCTATCCAAAGAAGTGTAGCTTAAAAGCCAATTGACAAATGAAAATGAAATTCTAAAAATTATTAACTAATTCAAAAAATAGCAGGAAAGGGGGAACATATGAATTAAAAAAACATAAGAAACCAACCTAAAACAAATAATAAAATATTAGGCCTGAATCAAACCATTTAAATGATGTTACTATCTGTAAATGGCCTAAATACTTCAATTAAGAGTCAAATGTTATCAGAACAAATAAAAGAGCAAGAATTAACTGTGTGTTGTCCATAAATATTGTGTTTTAAGTATAAAGACAGAGATAAGTTGGAAGTAAACAGATAGAAAAAGATATACCATACAAACACTAAGCATAAGAAGGCTGAGTAATTATATTGATGTCAGATAAAATAGGCTTAAATACCAAAATCATTACTAGAGACACAGGGGGACATTTCAAAACAAAAAAGATTCAGTTCTTCAGAAAGTCACAACAAATTTTAGTGTGCATATGCTAACAAGAGAGCTTTAATGCACACACATATATATTATTGACAGAACTAAAGGGAGAAATAGACATTTCCACAGTTATAGTAAGAGTTTTTTAACACAGTTTTCTCAATTGACAGAACAATTTAAATAAAAATTCAGTAAAGACATAAAGAATCCGAATAACTATGCTAACTATCCTGATCTAAATGATGTTGTTAGAATACGACACTAACTGCAGAATACACCTTCCATAAAATGAATATGGTATGTTCACCAACATAGGCCATTTGCAACATCATTACACAAGTCCCAATAAATATAAAATGATCAAAATACTATAGAACAATTTACCTGATAACAGTAAAATTAAATTATAAATCAAAAACTAGGAAAATGCCACTATGTTTTCTTTTAAAATCGAGCATGGATGCAAAAAGAAACCGAAAGGAGAAACATATGATGGCAAATCTCACAAACAGCCAGAAAATCTCAATTTCATAATGTAAGGTGAGCATGTTGATGTGTGAAATGACAGCTTCTCAGTTTCAACAGCAGGAAAAGTATGCATGCACTGACAGTGTGAGTTTCTGCAGCTCTGGTTTTCTTCTTAGAAACAAAAGAGGTAATAGTGAACATGGAATCCCACAGATGATTCGTATTTCCAGGAAGCAACTTGTATTTATGGCATTGTGATTGGTATTGTGAACCATCTACAGCTGTCTATTTCCTTCAACTAGGAAAAAATAAAAGTTAAAAGAACAATCACAAAAGGAAATCCTCAGGCACAAATAAAGGTACCTGTACCTTAGAATAGAGTCCAGTCCTCTCTAAGACAATAACTTTCTACAAATAGCATGCCCCAAAAAAAATTCATCTGATTCAAAGATAAGAACAAAAAAAATCACAGAAACAGAATCTATACAGTTATACTTCCAGAAATATGGGAAATAGGGACAGAAAAACGACATGGCAAATTTTTTTAAATTTACCAGAACAATGTTGCAATAGTAGAGATGAAAACTATGGCAAAATATTTTACCATAATTTTTTTAATCATCAAAGTAATATCCTCTCTAGAAGAGCATAGAGATGCAAGAGCTATCATAACATCTTAAGAGACAACAGATGGAGATATGACAAGCTTGAACATTTCAGAAAAAAATCAAAGAAAAGAAAACACAACACAGAAATGAAGGCAAAATTACAACTAGCACAAGGAAAAATAGATACTATGATAAACTTAGTTACAAAAACAGTAAGAAAAAATATGCAGTTTTTTTGGTTTGTTTGTTTTTGTTTGCTTTTGTTTTGTTTTATTGTTGTTGTTGTTGTTTTTATTCTGAGACAGGGTCTCTCTCTGTTGCCCAGGCTGGAGTGCAGTGGCACGATTATAACTCACTGCAGCTATGAACTCCTGGGCTCAAGTGATTCTCCCACTTCAGCCTGCCAAATAACTGGGACTGCAGGCACACACCACCACACCTAGCTAATTCTTCTTATATTTTTTGTAGAGACAGGGTCTCACTATGTTGCTAAGGCTGGTCTTGAACTCCTGGGCTCAAGCAATCCTCCTGCCTTGGCCAACCAAAATGCTGGGATTACAGGCATGAGCCACCATGGCTGACCAAATAAGCAGAATTTAACTGAAAACAGTGCTATGAGAATCAAAGAGTAAATGACATAGAAGAAAGAAAAATTCCAATGTACACCCAATTGAAATTTCTCAATAGGATTTTTTTAAGTAAGAAAAGAGAAGGAACAAGTTATGGTATAAACAAAAAAAAAATCTTTCCAGAAATAAAGCTAAAACTAGAATCCACATATTGAAAGTATATACTACATCTCCTGGAAAATTGACCCTCAATGGTGAACACTGAGGTATATCGTAGTAAATACTTGAATCTCAAAGATGAAGAGCCCTTTGGATATTCAGTCAGAAATATCAAGTAATTAGTATGGAGAAAATAATTAGACTGGCTTCATATTACTCCACAACCACAGCCAATTCTAGAAGAAAATCTTCATAAAAACTTCAAGGAAATAAAGACAGTTCCAATAATTTAATCAATGAAGAAATAACTGGAGAAAATTTATCAAAATGACTCTTCAGTATTGACCCCATGGGACTAAAATTAAAACAACTGTGGGGGTTATGGTACCAGAATGGGATGTAAATGTAATAATCTTTGGGAATGAAACTTGATAGGAGGAAGTGAAGAGATGGGAATTCATCTTTGTGTACTTTTTCCTTTATTTTTAATATTCAGGGCAAAAATAACATTAAAGTTAATATATAAAGTAATAGAGGCATACTATTATTTAGCAGTATGAAGTCAAACACTAAGGACGATGACATAATTAGTTGTAATTAGATGATGGATAAAAGGCAAGGTGAAGGAAGGAAAGGGAGATACAATAGATACAAAAGTACAGTGTTTAAGATTAAAGATTCTGGAGTCAGACTACCTGTGTTTAAATCCTGACTCCACTAGTTTCTAGCTGCAAAACCTTGAGCAATTTGCTTAACCTTTTCTGCCTTGGGTCTCCAGCATAAAAATTTAGTGTAATATTTCCACTCACTTTTATAGAGTTGTTATGAGGATTAAATATCAATATATGCAAAGCACCTAAGCTGACTTATCAGTTTATTATATTGCTTATGATGCTAATTTAATAATAATAATATTATCTCCCTATCATAAGTATATCCATCAGGGCTGGTCAGTGAAAAATAAAACCACTGTGATGCTCCAACAAAGAAGGATTTTAATATAATTTTGTAGTTTTATTTTTATTGTTCTGTCTGCTTATTATTACTGCCATCCTCTCCTACAGTTTCCTCCTCATTGAATAGAAGAAATCTGAAACTACATTTCCCAGAAACCCTTTCCTTATGTGATTCTAAAGTCTTTCAAAAAACAGGCATTTGTGTGAGATCATGAAGATAAAACAAAAGAGCCAGTTGGCAACTCTGAACAATGGATGACAATTGTTGAGCAGCTGCATGAACAGATAATAGATAAAAGTTTTGCAGTGGCTTGAGGTAACTTTCACTCTTTTAAAACTATTAGCAGCTGAGATTAGTGATGGTGGCTTTCTTTGAGATTCACGTTTATTTTAGGTTCTGGATAAATTCCTATGAATCACTTTTTTCAGTGCTTCAGGCAAGTGAGATGGTCATATGGACTTTCCTATAATCCTGCCACTTCTTGATTTTATAAACTGCAGCAGAAGCTTCCCTGAACTTCATTTCCGCAGCTCTGACAAAGGCTTGTGAACCTCTAAATCCTTGTATTAAATTCTTTCCTACCAAATTCCTCAAAAAGGACTTCTGGGAGAAGAGGGGCTTCAAAATGGCTGACTAGAGGCATCAGGTACTTGCCTCCTCCACAAAGAGGAACCAAAATAGTGAGTAGATAATCACACTTTGAATAGATCATGAAGACAGAACATTGGAATTCAACAGATAAATGACAGGAAACATCTAAGACAAGGAAGGAGAGGGAAGCGAAGCAACTTGCACAGCCAGAATCAGCTAAGAGCCTGGAGAGGCTTCCCAATGCAGGGGAAAGGGTAAGTGAGAGACCCTCAGTGGTTTACATTCCCATGGTAGACTCCTGCAATCTTAGGCATAGGCGAGACGCTTGACCCTCTCAGGCCCTGAGACTAACACAGGAAGCTGCCTGGAGACTATGAGATGGCATTGTTCCAGAGAGGGGAGCTCATGCTGGATCTCATACACCCCCTGAGTCCTCAGCAGTTGAAGCACAGCACCATTTTAAGAGTTCAGCCTCACCAGGCTGCATCCAGCCTTGGGGTTCAACAACCCCTGTGTCTCCACATCCCTGGAGCCCCAGTGACATCCCTCAGCCACAGCCACGGCCGCTGCCAACTGCTGCTGCCTAGGCTGAAGTGCAAGCCATTGGCAGTTATCCCTTTGCCCCCAGCAGTGGGGCTGCTGTGCACTTACAGGTGCCCTGAGGTCAGGCTACTCACCCACAGCGCCACCTAGAGCCAAAGTACACGCTTTCCAGCCACATGCCTGTGGCTGCTGCCACTGAAAGCAACACCACACTCCCAAGGGGCAGGGCCATAGTGCAGCTGCTGCTGCCTCCACCTGAGCATTTCACTGGGGACCTGGTGATCACCCCACCCCTGCCTACCACAGCCAACATTTGCACACATCAACAGAGGGTCTGAGGACAAGCTCCACCAGCTCAAGTTTGCCTCACCCCTGCAGTGCCCAAGCACATCATCTTGGGGGCCTGGGGATCACCAACTCTTTTTTGATAAAAGTGCCAAAAACATACACTGGGGAAAGTACACCCTCTTCAGTAAATGGTGCTGGGAAAACTAGATATCTGTATGCAGAAGAATGAAATTGGACCCCTGTCTCTCACCATACAAAAAAATAAACTCAAGATGGATTAAGGTCTTAAATCTAAGACCTAAAGCTCTACAGTTGCTAGAAGAAAACATAAGCAAAACATTCAGGGCATTGATTTGGGCAAAGAATTTATGGCTAAGACCTCAAAAGCACAGGCAAATAAAACAAAAAATAGAGAAATGGGGCAAAAGCTAAAAAGCTTCTGCATAGCAAAGGAAACAATCAACAGAGTGAAGAAATAACCTCTTGAATGGGAGAAAATATTTGCAAACTATTCATCCATAAAAGGACTAATATCCAGACTATACAAGAAACTCAATTCAGTAATAAATAATCCAGTTTCAAAGTGGGCAAAAGACATGAATAGACATTTTTCAAAAGAAGACATATAAATGGCCAACAGGCATTTTTTTTAATGTTCAACATCACTAATGGTTAGAGAAATGCAAATCAAAACTATAATGATTTATCATCTTACCCCAGTTAGAACGGCTATTATTAAAAAGAAAAAAATAACAGATACTGCCGAAGATGCAGAGAAAAGGCAACTCTGGTACACTGTTGGTGGGAATGTAAATAAGTACAGCCACTGTGGAAAACAGTATGGAGATTTTCTCTAAAAAAAATTAAACATAGAATTATGATACAATCCAGTAATCCCACTACTAGGTATTTACCCAAAGCAAAGGAAATCAGTATATCAAAGGGATACCTATACACCCATGTTTATTGTGGCGCTATTCACAATAACTAAGATATAAAATCAACCTAAGTGTCCATCAATGGATGAATGGATAAAGAACATCTGGTATATGCACATGATGGAATACTATTCAGCCATAAAAAATGAAATAATGTCATTTGCAGCAACATGGATGGAACTGAAGGTCATTATATGAAGTGAAGTAAGCCAGGCACAGAAAGACAAACATCACATCTCCTCACTCATATATAGAAGCTATAGAAGCGAATCTCATGGAGATGAGAGTAGAATGATACATATCAGAGGCTGGGAAGTATGTGTGAGTGAGGGTGCCAGGAGAATGAAGAGAGGTTGGTTAATGGGTAAAAGCATACAGTTAGATAGAAAAAATAAGTTCTAGAGTTAAATAGCACAGTAAGGTGACTATAATTAGCAACAATGTAGTGTATATTTCAAAATGGCTAGAAGACAGGACTTCATATGCTCCCAACATATAGAAATAAGTAGTTGAGGAGATGGATATACAAAATAACCTGATTTGATTATTCTACATCCTATGCATTTAAAAATATTTAACATACCCAATAAATATGTACAAATATTATGTCAATAAAAAATAAAATGAAAATTAAAATAAATTTTAAAAAATTCCTAGAATGGCTTCTGCTTTACTGACCAACCCTAATTAATATGTTCATAAAAATAAATATTAAAATGGAGAATTATAATTATTAAGTAAAATATTCATGGTAAGTGAATAAAATATTATTACATATTAATCTATAAAAGCAAACTTTTCTATATATCTGAAGAAACACAGAAAACAAAGCAAAGAAATCATTCAATTAATAAATAATTTTTTTAAAGGCATACAAAGAGAAAACATAACATAAAATTTTGACGAAAGTAACTGAACTCAACATTCACTAAAATAAAAGGTTAAATGGATCACAAAATAATTGCTGTGGAAAAAAGATACCTACAACAAAGTGATTTAGAAAGACTGAATACGAAAACAAAAGAATGTGCACAGAATAGCAGATATCATAACCTTAATATCAGACAAGGATGAATATGATGTAAAAGCTCTAAATGAAAGAACAAAAAAGTACTATTGTATAATGCTAAACATTAAAATTCACAATGAAGTTGTAACAATTATAAATGTTACAACTAACATTTTACAGTTTTAAATGTTGCACCAAATAACATGGCTCAACATTATTATAGAGTCAAAACAATAACGTATAAATTTTTTAAGTAGACAGAGATGATTATTGGCAGTAGTTTTATTCATGCACTCATTTTGTGTTAGGCCAAGTGGACGAATAACACAATTAGGAAGGTGAAGTTATTGGATATGTATCATATTCTATACCTTGAATACAGAATTCATTTTCTATTAAGAAACACTTGAAACATTCTCCCAAAACGTGACTGTATATTTTGCTAGAAGAAAAACTGTTTTTCAAAATGTAAAAGTAAAACAATGTGAATAATATTCATTAATCATAACTCAATTAAAGTAAAAGTTAATGACAAAACCATAAACAAACAAAAAATGTGTTTTAGATGCTTTCTGTCAAACAAATCAGAGAGAAAATAAAACCTTAAATTGTAGAATACCTAACAAATAATGATAGCTAAAACACTACTTATTAGAACCCTGTGATGCTTCTACAGCAGACTTACATACTTATATTTCACAGACTTACATACTTATACTAGCAAGCAAATTTAAATATATGATCATCAAGCTTAAAAAGTTAGGGGGAAAAAAGACAAACAGAAAATAAGCCAAAGGAAATCAGAAGTCTGAAATTAAAATGATAAATATTAATGAATTTTATTAAAATAGTTGATCCTTTGAATAAAACCACAAAAGCCATAAATGCTTAAGCTACTCTAATCAAAATAAAACAAGAGGGTGTTTCTTAAAGGGAAGAATATTAAAATAACCATAGATGGAGACATCTAAAAGAATAATAAGACTCCGTTATTCAAGTTTATCCAAACAAATTTATTATAATGAAATCCATAATATTTTAGAAAAATGTAATGTACCAAAATTTACTCAAGAAGGCATAAAAAAATCTATCATTAGTATTGGAGGGTCAACAATTTCACAGCATTTCTATCCTTGGACTTTATCTTGCAGATACATTTGCATATAGGAAAAATGATATATACACAAATTGTTTACTGAAAATCGTTTGTAATGACAAGAAATTTGAACAACCTAAATGCTGTCTATAGGGAATGGGTTAAAATGAATTATGATACAGTCATAAAGTGGAATGCCATGTAGCTCAAACGATCAAAGAAACAAAAGCAATACATTATTAATATATAAATAAATATATACATGGGACAATCTTCAAGATATATTGTAAAGTAACAAAAAGTGAGGTGAATAAATGAATGTATAGTACTCCAGCAGTGCTTTAAAAGTGAAAACAAAAGATAATTATATTTACTTGTAACTTGTATGTGTGTTTGTGTATGCATACACATATATATACATACAATTTTTCTAGAAGTATAACGGGAACCTTATAATAGGTTCTATGAAATGGAGCTAACTGCTTAGGGGACAGAAGTAAGACCTTTTTTTATTTTTTACCCTTTTGTACATTTTGATTTTTTTTTTTTTGCACTGCAACTTCTGCCTCCGAGGATCAAACAATCCCTCCCCCCTCAGCCTCTTGTGTAGCTGGTACTGCAGACACAAACCACCACGTTGTTAATTTTTTTTTTTTTTTTTTTGCCTTTTGTAGAGGCAGGGGTCTCACTTTGTTGTCCAGGATGGTCTTGAACTCCTGGCCTCAGGCAATCCTCCCTCCTTGGCCCCGCAAAGGGCTATGATTACAGGCATGAGCCACCAACCACACCTGGCCCACTTTGAATTTTGAATCACGAGAATGTTAACTTTAAAATACATTTAATTTAAAGAACAATAAAAGAATAGCAGCAGAATCAAAAACCTCTTTATCAAGAGGGCAGCTGAAAATTAATGGTTGATTTAGGTATTTGGTCTCCAAATCATAGCCCTTACCTCCCACAATATGCCCAAAGCAAAACTGGGAAAATCTAGTATTTTTCTATTTTACTCAATCACCTCGTCCTTCTGTTTCCAAGTGAAATGGGAAAGTTAATACATGTGGAGACAAAATGGAATATAGTTTTAAAATTCAAATTAAATATTTTAAAATAATTGAAAGTTATTAGGAATAAAACCAATTTCAAAATTTAACTCACAAAATATACATAGTTGTTTGGCTACAAAGAAAAAAAGGCTTTGCTATGGAGACCCTTGCTTGTAGTACATACCAAGGAGCAATTGAATCTTAATTCAGGTTTAATAACTCCTTTCTGGTTTGGAAATTTTCTGCTAAAGCTCTTCTATAGTATGGAAATGAAAGAGTTCTAACAGACTTTTCCACCTCAATTATAGTTGGCTTTCAGAAAGCAGGAGAGAACTTATACAAGTAGAACAAGGTTTGGTACATCCTAACCTTCCTCGATATTTCATTAAAATGTCATTAAGAAAATTCAGTTCTCAGAGTCTATTTTTTATTTCAGAAATGTAATGCAATTCACAATCTAAGTTGCTCTAGTTGGTAGAATGTAACATGGGTCTCATTCAACCATTGAAAAAATAATTCTAATCTTTAAAAGGTCTGTTTTTTATTTCCAGATTTGCAAACAGCTTGCGGTGTAACATTGGATGACTCATAATATTTTGATTTCCAAGTCTAAACCTTTCCAAATTGGGCTGATAATATCAACAGCTTGAAGCCATTTCTTTGTAATGTTCTTAATGAAATAATGTTTCAGTAATAGTCAGTCTTGGGGTCTGAAACAGTCCCTTAGGTTTGAACAATACAAGCCTAAAAGATTTAACCTGCTGAGGGCAGAGTAAAGCAAGAACAGTTTTAGCGTATCAGGAATCATTTAAGCTACATCTAAGCATAGCTGCCTGCTAGTTTAACTATTTTGTATAAACTAATTGGCATGTTAGAATGGTGTAGTCAGCCATGTGATCCATTAATAATTTAGTGCTAACAGCCTAAAGAGTAATTAAGGACCAATTATTTTAGATTGGTCGAATTGGTTTGCTATATAGATATATAACTTTAGTGAGCTTTTCTTCTAATTTCCTTAATGTTTACTAATTTTTTTGTTTATTAAGCAAACTGCAAAATTCTTAATCCAGAGCAAGCACTTTCTAAAAAATATCCTTTAGGGGCTGGATGTGTTGGCTTATGCCTGTAATCCCAGCACTTTGGGAAGCAAGGGCAGGAGGATAGCTTGACCCCAGGAGTTCAAGATCAGCTTGGGCAACATGGTGAGATCCCATCTCTCCAAAAGAATGAAACAATTAGCTGGGCCTAATGGTGAGCACCTGTAGATCCAGTTACTCGGGAGGCTGAGGCAAGAGGGTTGTTGGAACCTAGGAGTTAGAGGCTGCAATGAGCTATGATCACGCCACTGCACTCCAGCCTGGGCAACAGAGACCCGGTCTCTAAAAAAATAAAATAAAATAAAATAAAATAAATGTTAAAAAAAATCATGTACACTGCAGTGTCTTTCATGAATAGTAGCAAATGTCTTACCTACTAGGTCTTACCTACTAGTCTTTGGTAAAACTCTTCATCTTTAATCTGCAAGTTTAAATCCTGCTATCCTGGGTTTTTATTAAGCTTTTTTTTTTTTTTTGAGACAGGGTCTTACTCTGTAGTGCAGGCTGGAATGCAGTGGCACGATCATGGCTCGCTGCAACTTCCACCTTCCGAGCTCAAGCGATCCTCCTTCCACCTCAGCCTCCGGAGTAATTGGGACTACAGGCACGCACCACCATGCTTGGCTAATTTTTAAATTTTTTTGTAGACAAGAGGTCTCACTATATTGGCCCAGCTGGTCTTGAACTCCTGGACTCAAGCAATCCTCCTGACTTGGCCTTTCAAAGTGCTGGGATTACAGGAATGAGCCACCCTGCCTGGCCTAAACAAATGTTTCATTGTAGTAAAATATACATAAAATTTACCATCTTAACCATTTTTAGGCATACATTTCAGTAGTGTTAAGTACATTGTTGTGCAACCATCACCATCATTCATGTCCAGAACTCTTTTTACCTTTCCAAACTGAAACTTCCTTCCCATTAAACAACTTCCCATTTGCCTCTCCCCAGCTCCTGGCAACCACCAATCTACTATCTATTTCTGAATTTGACTACTCCAGGTATCATATATAAGTGGAATCATATAATATTTTTCCTTTTGTTACTGGCTTATTTCACTTAGCCTAGTGTCCTCAAGAATCATCCACATTTTCACCTGTGTTAGAATTCACCTCCTTTTTAAGGATAAAAATATTCCTTTGTCTGTATATACAAGTTTTTATTGTATTAATTTATTGATAGACACTTGGATTGCTTCTGCCTTTTGGATATTATGAATAATGCTGCTACGAACATAGTCGAACAAATACCTGGTTTAGTCCCTGTTTTTACTTCTTTTGGGTAAATACCCAGAAATGAAATTGCTGGATCGGATGGTATTTCTATGTTTAATTTTCTGAGGAATTGTCATACCATTCTCCATAAAGGCAGCACCATTTTACATTCCCACCAACAATGCACAGGTTTTCCTATTTCTCTACATCTCCACCAAAATTTATTTCATTTATTTTTTACAATAGCCATCCTAATGGGTGTGAATGTATAACCTTAGTGAATCTTGACTAAATGAAATGAATGAAAACAATTAAATAATGTTCAGTGTTGTTTAAAAGCTTTTAAGCCATGAAATCCATTGTTTAGACTATGCAAACGCTTACTCTCTAAAAGGCATAGCAACATGGCCATTCTGTTTGAAATGAGGTTGGGGCAGCAGAGCTCTGCCAAGTTTCCAGGCTTCCAGCCCTCTTTCTTTCCTGTGATACCGTTAAGGAAACACCCCAAATCAGTAAACAGTAACAAATAGCTCAAAATATCACCACTTCAGACCCATAAGTGTTCAGACTTGTAACCTACGCTTTGGTGCCTAGTATAGCCGCCATTTCAGTCTATAAAGTTAGTTTCAAAAGTGAAAGCAAAGAATTTAAAACTCAGAGCTACACTTAAATCTGTTAAATATACTGTGTAATCCTACAAGTGCCCTCACAGTTCCTTGGCATTTGAAAGTATTTTGCAAATCCATATTATCCCTTAATCCCCTCAAATTGACTCAAAATGCATTGACATCATTTAAAAAGTAATTTCAAGCTGATGAACCTTTTACTGTCCTTGTATTTTAAATCCGAATAGTGTGGAATTTAAATTGCTTGAACATCCAATCATGTCTATATGTGTGATTATCCAACAAATATACTCTACAGGAGACACTACTTAGTGGGTTCCCAATACCCCATTACCCTCTTAGTGAAATCCACATTCATGAGTGCTTTTTCTAATATGTGTATGCATATCATAGTTTCTAAATCAATCGGACAACGAAAAGGCAGCATAGTATAATGGTCAAGTGTACAGACTCTGGAATCAGGCTGCTTGAGTTAGAGCCTAGTTCCACTACTTACAAGCTGTGCCACCTTAGGCAAATCAAGTCCCTTCTCTGAGCCTCAACTGTCTGATTTGTTACACAGGGATAATGTTGGAACCTATTTCAGAGAATTGCTATGAGGATTAAATGAACCAATATTTATGAAGTAATTAGAACAATGCTTGACATGAACACCATAAATCAAATTTGATGAAATCTTTTTCTCTTCTGATAAAAGTTATGTTATAGCTATATTCCCCTAAAGATCTGTTTCATCCTAATATATGTTGTCTATGTGCTACCTCACTTAGTAAAGCCGAGAAACTGCATATGGATTTAATCAGTGTCCTTCCAGAAAGTGTTTTAAATGCCACTGGGATGGGAGCTGGTTACTGCAAGCACTTTATAATCTGGTGACTGCTACATTTCTTGTCATCTCCCGTCAGTTTCTTACATGCCTCTCTGATTCAAGTCATAATGAAATATTTATAATTATCCAAAAGAATGATGCTTTTTCAAACCTCTACACCTTCCCACATCTTGTTCCTTCTTCCTGAATTATCCTTGTAACACTTTTTCTTCTAGCTAAATAACATGAATTTTCAGTACTGATTGAGAAATCGTGATTAGCTGGTGAATATTATTTCAGTTCTGGGCATGATGACAGACTATCAAAACAATCCCCAAATCAAGAAACTCCATGGGGAAGCAAACACTAGATATTCCATATTAGCCTTCTCAGCATGTTACAGCATAAAATTCATTCAACCTAATATACAACTTAAGCCTCTACTATATAGAAAAAGAAACCAGGTCATCATGGCCACCATACTGCATGTAACCAGAGCACTGGTTCCTCCTCTGCCTTTACTCCATTCTCTCTCTCTTTTCTCTGGAGTCTGTCTCTTGAGAGTGCTCCTTAGTACTCCTGGTTCAACTATACACCATTTTTAAGCACTTGTTACCCCTCAGAAATTCTGGGAAGTTTCCTCGTAAGTTGTCATTCCTTTTCCGTGCATGCTAGTGGATACCCCTGACCTCATTGGTGTAACTACTACCCAGAGGTAGAACATATTCAAAACCCTCATACTACTTCCCAATCAATAGCCCCCTGATGTAACCACTATTTTGACTTCTGTCATTGTATATCAGTGTTGGTTGTTTATAAACTTCATATAAATAAAATAAATATAGTATGCCCTTTTTCACTCAACATTATTGTAAATGAGATACATTCATGTTGTTCTATGTTGTATTAGTTTGTTCTTTTCATTGTTCTCTTGTATGAATTTATAGCAATTAACCTAAATATTATATTGTTGACATTTGTGTTATTTCCAGTTTTGACCATTATAAATAATATTTCATAAAACTTTTCATATCTTTTAGTACAAATATGGACTTATTTTGGGGGGAGTATACCCTAAACTGGAATTCCTGGGTCACAGAAATACATGTGCATTTGTGTGCACAGACACACACACACACATGCACACACACACACATACCTCCCTTTCAAGATCAAATATTAATTATCAGAAAAATGACTATGACTCTAAACCCATAATGAAAAAGAGAATCAACAATCATTTATGAGGTACCTTCTGTCTTTTATGACCTATACTAGGCATGACTGCCCCATAATTTGTAAGACAGATTGTTTTCTAGTGAAAAGCATATTTAACATGATAAGATAGCCTTGGTTCCTTTCTTTTATTACTCACCATTCTCCTATGCCTGTCAGACTTTGCCCCTTCAGACATGCTTTATGTAAGAAAGAGCCATAATATTGCCATAAATGCCTCTTAACATCCACTCTTTTAGCTAGGAAAATTCAACTAGGAAAACTTCAGATGCCAGTAATTCCTAACCAGGGGTCTTTCTAGTCCATAAACTCTGAATAGGAGAGGAAGTATGTGGTATGAAAGAGGTGGTTTAATTCTTCTGGTTGCATAGGGTTAGATAAGAATAAAAAGCATAAGGCATTTTCCCAGTCATGTTACAAAAAGTATAAGGTGTTGGTAAGTATTAGAAGGAAAAAAAGTGTTCTAGAGTTGTGGAAAATGATAGTTTAAAAAAATTGAGCAGGTTTCTTTACTACAAGAATTATTGATACTTTTAATATTTTGTGAAGCTCTAAGTTAGTGATGCAGACTTTATTATTTCCCAAACTTATTGAATATGAAACTATTTTCTTGGACTACTTAGTAACATTTTTTTGGAATCAATGATTATTAGAACCCATCTTAAGAAATACAGCTATAGGCAAATAAGGAATGCCATGCAGCCAAACAAACTGAGTCACTTCCAAACTGAGTCACTCCATAGGGACTGGAGAAGAATCTTGCAGAGTTTTGCTCTGTCAACAGTTACTTCCAGCATGACTAATATGCTCTAGGCCCTATATTAGATTCAGGGAAGTTAAAAATGATAAGATTCAGGCCCTTCTGTAGAGTTACTGACAAGCATGAGTAGTGCCTTCTTATGCAAAAACCATCTTATTCGGGGCTAGAATCCTAGAGCAGCTTTTTAAAAATTAAACTTTGTTTTTAAATTGATAACAAAAATTGTACACATTTAGGGTGTATAACGTGATGTTTTCATGTATGTATACATTTATCAAAATGTATAAAAGGAATGGCTAAATTAAGCTAATTAGCATATCCATTACCTCACATATTTGTCATTTTTTGTGGTGAGAATATTTAAAATCTCTCAGCAATTTTCAAGTATACAGTACTGTATTAGTCCGTTTTCACACTGCTATAAAGGTACCACTCAAGACTGGGTAATTTATAAAGGAAAGAGGTTTAATTGACTCACAGTTCTGCCTGGCTAGGGAGACCTCAGGAAACTTAAAATCATGGCAGAAGGGGAAGCGGGCATGTCTTACATAGTGGCAGGAGAGGAAGAACCTTATAAAACCATCAGATGTCATGAGAACTCACTCACTATCACAAGAACAGCATGGGGGAAACCACCCCCATGATCCAATCACCTCCTTCCCTCAACACATAGGGGTTACAGGCCTCTCCTTCAACATGTGGTGATTACAATTCAAGATGAGATTTGGGTGGGGACACAGAACCAAACCATATCAAGTACATTGTTATTAACTACAGTCGCCATGTTGTACAAGAAATCTCCTGAACGTTTTCCTCCTAAGTGAAATTTTTCATCTTTTGACCAATATCTTCTTAAATAACTCCCATGCCCCCTAACTCTGTAACCACCATTCTATTATCTACTTCTATGAGTTTGAATTTTTAGATACCACACCTAAGTCAAAGCATGAAGTGTTTGTCTTTCTGTGCCTGGCTTATTTCATTTAGGATAATGTCCTCCACGTTCATCCATGTCTCAAATTACAGGATTTCCTTCTTTTTATGGCTGAATAGTACTCTATTGTGTCCATATAAGACACTTTCTGAATCCATTCACCCGTTGATGGACAGTTAGGTTGCTTCCATATCTTGGCTATTGTGAATAGTGCTCTGGAGCAACTTTCTTACCTAACAGTATATACAGGAGCATTGTCTTTTGGGGGTTGCCTTGTTTTTCCTGTTTCTTTATGAATAAAAGTATATATCTCCCACAATTCTGACTAGCATTTGTAGTAGTCCTGGCTTTTAGAATTACAAGATACTGTATTTGGATAATACAGTCATAAGCCACATAATGACATTTGGTCAAAACAAACTGCAAATACCATGGTCTTCCCATAGTTTTATAATACCATATTTTTACTGTACATTTTCTATGTTTATATAGTTTTAGATAAACAAATAATTATCATTGTGTTACAACTGCCTACAATGTTGACTACAGTAACATGCTATACAGGTTTGTAGCCTAGGAGTGATAGGTTTTACTATATAGCCTACGTATGTTACATAATTTAGGTTTGTGTAGGTACCCTTGTATTAGTTCATTGTCACACTGCTATAAAGAACTACCCGATAGTGGGTAATTTATGAACAAAAGAGGTTTAACAGACTCATAGTTCCACAGGCTTAACAGGAAGCATGACTGGGAAGCCTCAGGCAACTTACAATCATGGTGGAAGGTGAAGGAGAAGCAAGCAACTTCTTCTCATGGCAGCAAGAGAGACAGGGCACAAACGGGAAAGTGCCATATGCTTTTAAACCATCAGATCTTGTGAGAACTCACTCACTATCATGAGAACAGCAAAGGGGAGTTCTGCCCCCATGATCCAATCACCTCCCACCAGGCCCCTTCTCCAACACGTGGGGATGACAATTCGACATGAGATTTGGGTGGAGGCACAGAGACAAACCATATCAGCCCTCTATGGTGTTTACACAATGATATGATTGCCTAAGGATGCATTTCCCAGGATATATTCCTGTCGTTAAGAGATACATGACTATACTTCATATTTTTTTAACATTTTGCATGTCCTTTATCTCATTAGAACCACTCGGTTTCTGTGATTATTAGGCAAAAGAGAGATTATTTTCATTAGACCTATGGAGAAATTGAGAGAGAGTTAGCATGGAAGTCCGCAGGATGGAGTGGGAGAAAAGAACTGAAGAAGACGCCAAAGACACATACCCTGGTTCCCTAGCAGCCACTAACTAGATACATGACTTTTTACAGTTGTTTATAGCCCTTTTCAAATAATGATAAAACCTTTTCTATGTACCTGTTAGAGTTGTTGGGAAGCAAAATAAAACTTAGATAAAATACTTTGCAAAAATATAAGCACTAGGCAAATATGAGGTATTCTTATTGACTTGCTCACAGCTATATGCTTCATCAGAGATAAAGTCAGTATGAGAAACCAATGCTCTTGAGTGAATCTAGTGCTTTTCCAAAATATTAAGATGTGGGAAAATAAAACAAATACAGATTATTGAATATCTTCCTAAACCCTTTTCATAATTCCACACTTGACCTGCAGTAGCCTGAGCAAGCTTTTTAAAACATTAAAAACTTTGATCATGTAATTCCTTTACCTAAAGCTGTTTGATGGCTTTCCATTGCAATAAAAATAGGATCTGCACTCCTTTTTGTGATCTACAAGACCAGGCCTGATCTGGCTGATGCCTATCTTACCAATCTCTATTTAGTGTTTTCGTTATTTACTACCCTCCAGACGCAAGTAAAGTAAAATATTCATTTTACTTCCTTGAATTCTCCAAGTTCTTTCCTATATTAAAGCTTCTTTAGGTGCTAGTTCCTTTGCTTGAAATGACCCCTCTGCCTTCATCTTCATATTTTGGATCTCAGATTAAATGTTATTTCTTTAGAGAGGGCATCATACATATTATATATCTCATGGTACTTACCCTCATAGCAACCTGCCTTTCTTTATGGCAAAGTCTTTATAGCTTTTGTAATCTTTATTAAAAAAAAAAACAAAAAAACAAAAAAAACAGGCTGGGTGCAGTGGTTCACACCTGTAATCCCAGCACTTTGGGAGGCCAAGGTGGGCAGATCATGAAGTTAGTAGTTTGAGACCAGCCTGGCCAAGATGGTGAAACCCAGTCTCTACTAAAAATACAAAAATTAGCCAGGTGTGGTGGCAGGCGCCTGTAATCCCAGCTACTCAGGAGGCTGAGGCAGGAGAATCACTTTCACCTGGGAGGCGGAGGTTGCAGTAAGCCAAGACTGCACCATTGTACTCCAGCCTGGGCGACAGAGCGAGACTCCATCTCAAAATAAAAAATAAAATTAAATAAATAAAAAAAAGAAAAAACAAATGAAATTTTTTGTGTTATTATTTTTAAGTGTTTCCTTTCCCTGATGTACTATAAACTTCATGAAAGCAGAGACATTGTAGGTTTTTTTTAATTAGGTTGTATACAATGATTATCACAATAACTGAAACATAGTAGCCATTCAATAAATGTTTTTTTAATTAATTAACTTGGCTGCACACTACTTTTTATCAAAAGCATCAATGCTGTGTTTAAGAAAAGAAAGAACACTGCTTTATGAATGTAAACAGTGTGTGACTAAGCCTTTAGTTTGAAAGAATAATCATTAATAGTATTGAATATTTTTAATTATATTGCTATGTTTTCAACCTGTGATTCCCATCTGAAGCATGTTGGTATTCCTTCATCCCTCACAGCCCACTGCCAGCCACCATCTCCTTTTGCCTTTACTGTCAACACCTATTTCTCTGGTTTCATACAAACTTTGAAAGAATACAGAACCTCCTGACAAATGTAAATCTGCTGGGCAAGAAAACAGAGTCACCACTAATGGGAAAGATATGTTAACTGTAATAGCTATACACTATGCTATTTTTTAAGGAATTTTTAGCATTAAATAAATATTTCCCTTAATCACATATTACTTTGATCATTATTTAAAAGAAGTAGAAAAAATAAATTTTAATTTTATTACATTTATTTTATAATAAATAGCAACAGAAGACAAATATCAAATTC
The DNA here is from genome assembly GCF_028878055.3 of Symphalangus syndactylus. Classification (NCBI taxonomy): domain Eukaryota; kingdom Metazoa; phylum Chordata; class Mammalia; order Primates; family Hylobatidae; genus Symphalangus; species Symphalangus syndactylus. The sequence continues at coordinate 117,842,594 of NC_072447.2, read as the reverse complement.
TGAGGCATCAGGTAAAATTTCAGTGTTCCTTTCTCTTCATGTCCCAAGAGACCACTCCCGCTTTCCAAATGTTGCAGTTTGTATTAAACAAATAGCTCATAGACCATGCCGCTGCTGGGTGTCTTGCAAAGACCTGTGTGTTTTGTTAAATTCTGAGCCCATCTGTGGCATTCCTGTGCCAACATTAGAAATGATCTGTAAAATATTTAACATCTTCAGTGCTTCAGGATTCCTAATGATTCCAGAATAGTAAGCATTGACTATAAAATATCTTGTATGAAAAGGGAAAAAAAGAAGCATGTTTTCTATTGTTATTCTTTTTTCTTTTCTTTAAACACATTGTCACCAGTCAATTCAGTAGTGTTGCAGGCCGCTGTTTATTCCTTCTTTTACTCATGCATTCTTTTACTCATTCACTCCTTCATTTTTTGTATATTGAAGTAATTATAAATTAACTTAGCAATTCCAAGAATAGCAGAGACTTCCCATGTATGTTTCACTTGACTTTCTCCAATGACATCTAACAAAACCACAGTACAATTAAGAAATCAAGAAATTGACATAGTAGTAAAACAGTTAATCTACCCATTTTATTCAGATTGTAACAATATTTATATGCATTCATTTTTGGTGTATAATTATGTAAAATATTATCACATGCATAAATCTGTGTAATCAGCACCACAATCAAGATGCACAACTGTTTTATCACCCTAAAGAAACTACCTCATACTATCCCTTTATAGTCACACACTTTAGGCAGCCCTAATGCCTGGTAAACACAACTGTTATCTATCACTGTAATTTTATTATTTTAAGAATGTTATGGAAATAGAATCATAACAAGGTAATCTTTGGAAATAGCTTTTTAAAATTCAGCATAATGCCCTTGAGAGCCATACATGTTATCTGTATCAATAATTTATTCCATGTTATTGTTGAGTAGTATTCCATTGTAATCCATTCATCAGTTGTAAGACATTTGGGTTATGTACAGTTTTTGACTATTACAAATGATGCTACTACAAACATTTCTACACAGGATGTCATGTGAACATATGTCTCCATTTCTCTTGGGTAAATAGCTAGGAGTGAGATTGCTGGGTCACATGGTAAATATATGTGGTCCTTTATCAGAACTGCCAAAATGGTTTCCAGAGTGACTATGCCACCTTAAATTCCCACCAGCAATCTGTGAGTGATCTGCTTTTTCCAAATCCTCGCCAGATTTTGATGTTGCCATTAATTTTATTTTAGCCATCTTTTAGGTATATGGTATGATTCACTTCATGGCTTTAATTTGAATTTCTTTAATGGCTAATCAAGTTGAACACCCCTGCATGTGCGTATTTACCATCTGTATATCCTCTTTGGTAAATGTCTTGTCCTGTCTTTTGCCCATTTTTGAACTGGATTTTATTTTCTGTTGATTTTAAAGTATTCTTTAAATGTTTGGTATGTAAGTCCTTTGTTGGAAATGTGATGTACAAATATTTCCTCCCAGTCTGTGGCTTATGTTTTAATTCTCTTAACATGGTTGTTCAAGTACAAAGGTTTCTAATTTTGACAAAAGCTAATTTTCAATTTTTCCTTTTATAGATCACATCTTTGGTGTCAAGTCTAGGAACTTAATGCCTAATTCTAAATCATGAGTATTTTCTCCTGTTCTTTTTTCTAAAACTTTTATAGTTTTACACTTTACGTTTAGAGCTATAATCCAGTTAAGTTTCATGTAACTTGTGATAGTTAAGTTGAAACTTTCTTTTTTCCTTTTCTTTTTTAACCTGTCAATATCTAATTGTTAAAAGACTATCTATCCTTCTTCCTTTGAATTGCTTTTGCACCTTTGTCAAAAATTAATTCACCATACTTACTTGGGTGTATACTGGACTCTGTATTCTGTTCCATTGATACAGATCTATTCGTTTGCCACACTCTCTTAATTACTGAGTCTTAAAATAAGGTAATGTGATTCTTCCCACTTTATTCTTCTTTTTCAAAATTGTTTTAGGTATTCCACATTCTTTGTTTTTCCATATACATTTTAAAATCAGCATTTTAAAGATATCTACACAAAATCCTGCTGGGGTTTTGCTAGGGATCGTATTAAATAATAAATTTGGGGAAAATTAACATCTTTGCTACTTTGAATTTTCCAATCTATAAACATAGTAGGCCTCTCCGTTTATTAGTCTTCATTTATTACTTTCTTCATTATTTTGTCGTTTTCAGCACATAGATCATGTACATGATTTGTTAGATGTATACCTAAATATTTGGGTTTGAGCTATTATAAATGATATTATAATTTTAATTTTTATTTCCATTGCAAAATTTGATTTGTTCATTACTGGTATATAAAAATATGATTTATTTTTATGTTATAACTTTGTGACAATGCTAAATTCACTTGTCAATTCTAGGAGTTTTTAATTTTTTTTAATTTTTGTAAATTTCTTTCACAACGAACACAGTATCTAAGAGATTTTTTAGATAGGTTCCTTGAGATTTTGTACACAGATAATCATGTAGAATGACTTTATTTTGGTATTAAGTTTTCACCACAACTTTGTGAACAAGGGACTTGTCATAATGTTTTTCTCTGTCATACAGACTGTTCAAAGTTTTTAAATTATTTTTTCCTTCTTTAATTCTAAGGCCTCAAATCAAGTAATACCATTATATAAGGCTTTGCATCTCTAACACTCTATTCCAAAATTGGAAATTCTTTCTCTTTCTCCTCCTTCATTTTGACCTGATTTAGATATCAAAGGTTATCCTGATGCCATCTGCACATCTTTGTAGAAAAGGATTTTTGAAACATTAAAGTTTGGAGATGAGAACCTCATCCAAAAATAGTCATGGAGGCAAATCTTCTTCTCCTATAAAAAATATAACAAATGACTACAAGTTTCTTTCCAAATATAAAAATATGCTTTTTATTTAACCATTAGATACTATTATAACCATGAATGTATGACTTCCTTCAGGTTTGCCCTTCTCCAAGATTTCCTATATCCAGAAGCAGAAATATTTCCTCTTGGATGTTCTCATTAGATGTCTTCTCTGCAGAAAAAATTATGCTAATAGTTATCTCCTCCATCCATCTAAAATTGCCACCATTCACCCACCCAAACTTCCTTACCACAGCCCAGCTTGTATTTGCTGGACAAGTATGTATTACTGGTGGGAAATGTGGTTCAAATGTATTGCATTTGTTTATTTTTGAGCTCTTTATTGAGAAATAGTCTCCCTTTGAAGGGCATCAGAATCCTAGAATGTAAATGTGGGTATGTTGATCCAAAAAGCTGCCCATTGATCATCACCATTCTCCACCTAAGAGTTACTGGATAACATTTTATGTGTTTGAAGTTAGCAAGAGTATTTTTAACCTAATAAACATGGTTATGGAAGGCCTTTCTTTCCCAGATGGATTAATGCCATATTAAAAAATTTCACAATGGACATCTGCTATTCATTGTCTTTTCTGAGCCTTCGTTGAACTATGCTCATGAACTTTCTGGTGCCAAGATGGGATAAGCGTTGGTATTAAAGGGCAATCCCTGTACAGAAAGAAAGTTGGCACTCTTTTTCCATCTCTGAGACCTGCCTAAGTCGCAGATGAACTGAAAAGTACTTCACAACCCTGTTTATTAATTTAAAAATAACTATATTGTATAATTTTAAGAGACTTTTACAGACAAAAATCTTATTGTTTAAATGCAATTAGTTCCATTAACTCAGTTACCTCTCATAAAGTCAATGTCAATAACAAACTAAAGTGGATAGAATTGATGTTAATAACAAGATACTGAAAGAAAAATTGGCCTGTAGACAAGTAAGAATTGACATACATTTGTATGATGTCAAAGTAGGATTTTTTTTTTGTGGGGGAAGGCAAATATTGTATTCAGAAGGTAAACCTCACTAAAGAAAATGCAGCAAAATTGACTTAATTGAATTTAAATTAAAATTCATAATACAGTTCACAGAAGTATGTTACCAGTCCACTTTCTGGCAGATTTCTATTTACACTATTCGCTAAGCTTTTGAGAATGAGCATTATTAACTTTTGCCTCTTTTCAATTTTAATGTCCTGAAACTAAGTCCCAATCATCCTGCCTTCGTTTCAGCTTTGTCTATAAATCAAAATATACATTTACTAACCAGAACTCAACTAACCAGCATCTTCAAGTTACTGAGTAGTTTATCTGCACTCTATCAGAAAAGAAGAAATCAGAGTTTAAACTTTAAAAGGCCAAAAAAGAAAAATTAATCCATAGTAGTCAACCTGGGGTCAGCCTACATTCACCTCAATTTCCTAAATCTACCACTTCTACACATAATGTTCTGAATAATGAGAATGGATCTTCAATCAAGATGATAGCCTTAAAACCTTCCTTAACTACAAAGGCAAGCAATTTGCCTGGCACATTCTATGGGATATGGGAAAGAAGGGAAGAGTGTGTTATTCAAGTATAAAAATAAAATGGGTGGGGAAGCTATGCATATGTGCAGGCAGGATATATATGAGAAATCTCTATACCTTCCGTTAAATTTTGCTGTGTACCTAAAACTGGTTTATAAAGTTTATTTAAAAAATAAGTAAAATGACATTTTCTGCTAATCTTCAGCTATCTAGAAATTTCAAGTAACCAGAATCAAAACCCCATAATTGTGTGTCAGTTAAATATGGCTTTTCTTTATTCATTTCAAGTCAAAATGACAAATTATCAGCCCTCTGTGTCCTAGGTATGAGCCCTACATCAACTGAGGCTGATGAAGAATTTTCCTGAAGGCTGATGAAGCTGTACAGCATTTGGCAGTGATAAATACGTTTGGCTGACAGTAATAGATACTCATCAACAGTTAAATATTGAGTTTCATTCAGCTGACACTCATAGGAGGAATAGCTTCTAAAACACTCTTTTGTGCACTTACGTTGCTCTACCAGTAAAGGAAAAGCATTCTGAGTACTTTTGGTTACCTCATCAATGGGTACAGGAAACCCTCCTGTTTCCCAAATTTAGGACTCCATTTTAGAAGTCACAGTTCTGATGTTCCCTTCTTTCTCTGATAGCTAAATATGCCTTCTGTTTCTTAGTGTTGCTTCTGCTGTGACCTGAGAAGACCCTCCCTCTTAGAAAGGTTATTAGTTAATATTCGTGCCAGCTTGCAGACTTGTAACATATGAATAATCAAAAGACATGAAAAAGAGGCAAGCCTTGGTAAAAGGAGAATAAGAAACCAAATATTGGTTTGGGTAAACCTATAACCTACTCTGTAGGAATAAACAGAATAGCCCATATTTCTTTAGTTGAAAAGCCTAATATATAAAATAATATCTGATTTCTTCCTTTAAAAACATTCTAAAGAACAAAACATTTGCCATATACTTAAAGGATGACAGGAGGCTGATTTTTGTCAAAATGTTCCAATCCTAGAGCTGAGCTAATTTCCATGGCAGCAATATCATAAAGACAGTTAAAACTGTTTCAAAGCAATATGCTAAATTAAAAGAACATTCTGACTAAAAGAGCCCCACGGATAACTGTAAAGAAAATTGGAAATAATTTTCAAGTCCCCTTTCATCCAGAAGGCTTATAAATGTGTAGTGAAAGAAAAAGAAAGGCATCTGTATCTTTTTTCAGTTAAGTTTAAAGGAATATAGCCAAACAGAGGTTACTGGCAGATATTTTGTTTCTACTCATTAATCTGGGCAGAAACAGATTTTAGCAATTGAATTCTATTTAATATGTGTGCTTCTCATAATCCTGCAAACACATTTCAAAGTACTGTACTTGTATTGCACTTCCCGGGTTGTTGAGGAGAAAATATGCCTGGCATGTTTTAGAATCAGTGTAGCCAATGTTTTGCAAAAGACACTAAATCCTTGGCATCTTTCCTAAGCTTATTAAAATGTTGTATTTGCCTTTCAAGTGTCACTTTTTAACCAGAGCACTCATAATTTTACCCTAACTCCATGACAGCTCCCATGTTTTAAGACAGCTAGAATTTTAATGTTCTGTACATATAACAAGGGAATACATGGCCCCTCCATGAATAATTTTCAGTTTTGCATGATGAAATGATTAGTCAGAAAGCTATGTTAGACCTGCTATCATTGTTTTAGAGATGAGAAAAAGAAATAATATTCAAGGTGATATGCCTAACTGCCACAGAGCCACCACGATAACACTCATTAACTTGAGGTGAGCAGCCATAGCCTTTAAAATATATTTCAAAAAATTACAAAAAAGTCTATTTTAGATGAATTGTTTTTAAAGCAGCTTAATCATGTTACAAACATAAGATAAAAATACAAAATGAACTGATAAAATGGTTCTCAGTCAAATAAATGAGATATGGAGTGAAGCCTGTTACAATGCCTGTGTCTAGAGAAAAAGATGGCACTTAGGTGAAAGCTATTCCATATGGGGGTAGAGGGGAGACAGAGAGACAAGGAGAGAGAGGGAGGGAGAGAACTCATAACTAGGTGTGCAGTTGTGACTGCATTTGATGTGGAGGGTAGTGAGGTATGAAATATTGAGGTTCTTTACAATGGAGGTGTACTATACTCCTATATTAATAATAAGCTAAGAGGTTGAATCTTTTTCATGTTGTAGAACAAGATAACATCATGTGCTTCCAGAATTGTCCCCACACTCCTTCTCAAGAGATGCTGATGTTCCCCTGGTTGCCAAAGAAAATATCATTGTAGGGGAAAAAAATACATCCACTGAACTAAGAAGAAAAATCACATTCTTTCACCTCTAGTTATAACTGAGAAATAAAAATAGTCTTAGAGTGAGACTGAGGGTGGTGCCTTCTGTTACTCTTTCTCTTACCACTTTTTACTATCCTCATGCTGTCAAATAAATAGTTTTAAGATATTATGTCTTATGTAGCCTAAAATATTGCTTCTCTCAAAGCTATCCATCCTTTAACTTGGGATCAAATGGAAGCAAAAAAAAAAAAAAAAAAGAATTAAACTGTAACCTGGGCATCAGTGTTAATTTTGGGGTCAGAGTATATCTTTGGACAAGAGATTTCCCGGCACCCATAAAGTTACAAAATCATATTACTGACTCCATCTCTCAACACAACCAACTCTTCACACATTGACTAGTTTCATTCTTATTTTGGCTACAAATGTGGTAGCTCTGATAATGTATATGAGGAAAGTTCTACCCCAAGTACAGGTACTAATACATTCTCTGCACATACAAAAGACAAGAATAAAGCATCTTATTTTACGGACAGAACTACAGAATCTTGGGATGCCAAAACTGTAAGAAACCTTGGGGTTCAGCTAGTTTAAGAAGGAGAAATTGATGGGTAGGCATCAGGAGAGATTGTACAAGATTACTCTGATAGTGGTAGAACCAGGACTGAATCCCCTCTCTCCTGATTGCTAATCTGGTAAGATATGTCACTTAATCAGACAGTTTTCCGGTTTCCCTTCCAATGTTGGGGGCGATTCCCTAAACATGATCTGCAATATGAACTTCCGCTTATGGAATATGTAATCTATCTCTTGAAGATGAAAGAGTGCACATTTCAAGACCAAAGAGAACCACACTTTTCCCTATTGGTTTTCTCTGACCACAGTATTTTCATATTTTAAAGATATTGGATTGAATAAACCTTGATACTTAGTATGAAAGTGTTTCCCATTATTCACCTGTTGAAGTAAGGTTTCCTAATGGTATAATTCATTTTTATGTCAAAGCGCTTTGACCACAAACTCCCAGGAACAACAATATTAAATTCTAAAAATAAAAATACATAAAATGCATAATTTGTCAAACTTTTATCCCAGAAAAATATTGATTTTTGAGTACTCAAAAAATACTATGAGGGTTTAAGTTGCACATCTTTTTAAGTGCTATTTGCATTTTAATAAAACCCAAATTCAGTCTTCTAACATTTGTTAGGCTAAAGCATATGTTCTCATATTATTTGTTATTGTGTATGTTTCCCCTCTCCTCAGCTAGATCATAAACTTCTCTAAGTGTAGGAATCACTTCATGAAACCTTTCTTTTCCTGCACCCAACACAGAGCTTCCAATGTGGTCAGTGCTCCATATGTATTTCTAGAATTAACAGATTCACTACTTATCTACAAGATAATGCATATAGTTTTTTTTTTTTAAGAACATAGGTTTCAGAGGCAGGCAATCTTGAGTAGGAGGATACAAATTCATCAGCTGTGTGATCTTGCAGAAATTACTTGATGAGGCTGACAGTTTCTTACCTACAATACTGAGAAAAATATCAGTGATGGTAATTACCTCACAAGCTTATTGTGAAATGAGGTAACATTTGTGAAATGCTTAGCGCATTGCCTACTTAATGCAATGGACGTAAGCAATAAATATGCATTTTCTTTTTTCCCTTTTGTGCTTTTAAATTAGAATCAAATTATTATACAAATGACCTGGAAAGACCCTACCACAGGAAAAATTTGGGCCATGCAATTACATGCAACAGGACACATTACTTCAATTTATTATTTATAAAATGAAAAAGATAATATAATCTTCACAAAGCTAATGGGAGTATTAAATAAGAATAATCTAAACAAAGGAATTACTACAGTGCCTACTTCAGAGTAGATGCTCAACACGTGATATTTATTGCTAGAATATTTTATTCAACCAAAGTTCTTCATTAGTATGAAATCAATTAATTTTTAAAAATTCATCACCTAAAAGTATATCTAAGAGGTAATATTGCCTAAATATATTTCTGATTTCTCCATGGCAGTATGTGTAAACCCTTGTATGTAATGTATCTATGGATAACTTTCAGATTTTTTCCCAGCCTATATTAGCATGTCCTCCTCTAAATATACTACTGAGGAAGAAGGAGGGATGAGGTGCTGGGGCCACAAGGAAGAGTAAAGGGAAACAATGAGGATGAAAAAACTAAGTCTCTGTCTTTCCAAACTTGCACAAAAGCAGAGAATAGTGTGATAAACTGTTCTGTCCACATTACCTGGTTTCAATGATTATCAACATTTTACCAATTTTGTTTCATCTCTTAAGTCTGAACTCTGTATGTATGGATGCAGGATTATTTTTAAAATAATACCAGATATCATCTCATCTCACTCACAAAAACTCTGGTATGCATTATCTAATTGATAAAGACTTTATACTAACATATATACCATGCCATTTCCACACCCCCCCAAAATAAACACTAATTCTATATTATTCTCTAATACCCAGTCCATATTTAAATTTATCTTATTTTCTCAAAACATTTTTACATTTAATTTAGTTCCAATTAAGAGTCCAACACTGTCTATACATTCCATTTTGTTGCTATTTCTCTAAAGAGTCTTTAATTCTGAGAGTCATTTCATTTTCCTTTTCCAAGTGAGCTATAATGTGAGTAAATTTGCAACTCTAATTTGGAGGCTTTGCTAGAAACTGGAAAGGCAGAGAACAAGTTAGAATGGCTAATTGTAGATGCTCAGATACAGTGACCATTATTAGTTACCTCTATTCAGTGAACACTAATAAACACTAAAAAATAATTTGGTTGTACTGGCTGAACTTCAATATAAGTTACTGTCTAAAACAAAACAAAAGAACAGAAAAAAAAACTAAAAGCCATCTTATTTTTGTTGCTTTATCTAATTCCTCGGTATTATCTGTTGCTTCACCTTTCAGAAGGTAAATGATATTCTCTAGAGTCATCCAGCGTGTACCATAGAAATGGTTAATGTACTAGGGATAAAAATTTTTTGTTGGTGTATTTCTTTTCCCCAGAATTACTCGTCAGTTAAACTTAGCTCCAAGCTTTTATTCTGCAGCATTATCCAGAGTTCACTCTTCCATAAAATTTTAGTTTCAAGGTGAATTTAGCTGACAAACTCTAAAATGAACTGTATTTTTTTACCATTTAGCATTTTAGAACATTTTCCTTAACCATTCTTTATTACTCCTTAGCTTCTATAGGCTTGGCGATGTCCCACATGATACTATTAATCTGTATCAGTCAGTTTGCTGCAAAATAAGGTAGTAATCATTCTATTCACAGGTACCTAAATATTGGAACACAGTATCTGAATATGATAATGGGCATCTAATTATCATGAAGGATTAAATAAATGTAAATATGCCTTTAACAAAGATTTTATGAACCATTTTATGGTTTCTCTATACTTCTCATTTACAGGAGCAGACTGTAGAGAAACACAAAGTTCATCCCTAGAAGAACAATTGCTCTCGAGCCACTAGCATATCACTTAGCACAGAAATTTATCCTGGAATTTACATCCTATAAATTCACATTAGCACACTCTATATTCTTTTTTTTTTTTTTTTTTTTTGAGAGGGAGTCTTGCTGTGTCGCCCAGGCTGGAGTGCAGTGGCGCCATCTCTCCTCACTGCAAGCTCCACCTCCCGGGTTCACACCATTCTCCTGCCTCAGCCTCCCGAGTAGCTGGGACTACAGGCGCCCGCCACCACGCCCGGCTAATTTTTTTGTATTTTTAGTAGAGACGGGGTTTCACCGTGTTAGCCAGGATGGTCTCGATCTCCTGACCTTGTGATCCACCCACCTCGGCCTCCCAAAGTGCTGGGATTACAGGCATGAGCCACCGTGCCCGGCCAGCACTCTATATTCTTTACTTTACATCCTTTATCCAATATATCTTACTTCTTCATCCAATACATCTCTTAGATTCACTCTCCTCATCCTGGCATGCAAAGTACTCAAAAATCTTATTCAGAGGTAGAATTTCTGAGAAGCTAATAAAACTTAATCTCTGTGCCCCTCACTTGCACAGGCCCCTTTCAAGGCCTGGCAGGGCCTCAGCAACATGTTCACATGGTCATATATTTCTGAAAAATTTGCACAAGTAGCATACTTTAACTACTTTCAGTTAAGACCACTGTCTTAATCCACTCTGATTTTGTCTCATGTCAGATGGCATTGGAGTTGGAAATAGAGTCATGGGACTTTTTGCAGTCTGAATAAAAGGAAGTTGACAAGCTATCTGACACTGGCAAAGATAAACTCAGAATTTGCCATGACAATGAGGATGTTGATGACAATTTGTTATGAGTGCCACCAGTTAAAACAGTGTCTAAGATTAGTCATTGTACAAGAAAATTTGAAATGCCAAGAAAACTTTCAGCTCACATATAAAGGAAATTTGAAAGTTTTACCAAATTTGGCAATTCTACAAATTTACATGACTTATTTTTTTTCTCTGAATGGCAAATCTGTCATACATTATTGATAATTAGTTGTGAAACTAAAAGAACCTTTTTTAAACCAACAATGATAAAAATGATTTGTTGTCATACTCCAGGGGAAAGGAATCATCTCTTAATTCTTTCCATAGACATTTAAATTACACAACTATTGTCCTATAGAGAAGCAATCAATAAATATCAGGCAAAACTTCTATGAAGAAAAGTATTATAGAGGTATTCAAGCCATGATGTAATAAAATATTTGTTATTTTACTAGAATACTAAAATATTTGTTATTTTAAAATGTTTGTTGGCCTTCTAAAATTTGAAATTCAGCCGGTGGCTCATGCCTGTAATCCCAGCACTTTGGGAGGCTGAGGCGGGTGGGTCGCCTGAGGTCAGGAGTTCGAGACCAGCCTGACCAACATGGAAAAACCCCATCTCTACTAAAAACACAAAAATTAGCCAAGCTTGGTGGTGGGCGCCTGTAATCCCAGCTACTCGGGAGGCTGAGACAGGAGAATCACTTGAATCTAGAAGGCGGAGGTTGCAGTGAGCCGAGATCATGCCATCGCACTCCAGCCTGGGCAACAGAGCAAGACTCCATCTCAAAAAAAATAATAAAATAAAATTTGAAATTTGCTGAGATTTGTTTGCCCATTTTAAATAACTTGTTCATACCTAATATTGCATTAATAATTTTATGATATTTCTCTTAAAGAGGGCCCCATCAAATGTAGATGTGCCCGATTTGTCCACATAAATCAAGCCAGTTTCCATTTGAGCCTATCAAGCCAGCTTCCCTTTCATCTCTCTAACACACCATGTTGACTCCTGTCTCCACTTTTGTTCAGCATAGTTTGTCATCTATCCTTACTTCACCCAACTATGCAAATATTGTTATTCAACCTTAAAGACTTACCTCAAAAGCTATCACCTGTAGGAAGTTATTCTTGATTTGATCATCCTTCCACAGGTGCAATTGGTCATTCTTTTTTCTGAATCAGTTTACTTTATATGAACTTACATAGGAGATAAGCACTATAAGTCAATTCTCCACTCTATTGTGATTGTCTTCAGAGCAAGAGGAAGCTCTTTTAGATTACTTTGCGCAAGAATGCCTGGTACATTATTTTCCTAACTGTAGATTTTCAATTGATATTGGTTAAATCAGTAGGTGGGTGTGTAGTAAAATTCTGTTTTTAGAACACAACTGAATTCCACAACTACAAAGCTATTTTTTCCTGTCTACTCAAGCCCAAATTGATTTTGCTCTTTTTAAAAATTTTCTTCTGCATTATATAGGATTCTTGATCATTTAGAATAACATCACTCAATACATGTTACCTTCCCATTTGAACTGAGAGTAGAAATCATGACATAGAACTCTTTTGGAGCTCCTCTAGAGATTTGATATTCAACTGAATTACTGAAGTACATTTTAAAACACATTTTATTTCTCTACTACAAAATATTCTATTTTCATTGATGATGACATGTAACATTCACAATCATTGCCATAAATTCCCAATGCCTGTACACTTATTTACTTAATTTTTTTCTTTTAACACACTCATATTTTGTAATTACATAACTTTATTTTCAAAGGAAGCAGCTTGAATAGAAATTCAGCATTGATAGTCATAAAGAACAGGTATAATTTCTAACTAAGTACTTCTCTTTTTTTTTGAGAAAGGGTCCCACTTTGTCCCCCAGGCTGGAGTGCAGTGGCATGATCTCAGCTCACTGCAGCCTTGACCTCCTGGGCTCAAGAGATCCTCCCACCTCACCCCCCATCAAGTAGCTGGGACTAAAGGCACAGGCCATCACACTTGGCTACTTTTATTTTGTATTTTTTGTAGAGATGGGGTTTTACAGTGCTGTCCAGGCTGGTCTAGAACTCCTGAGCTCATGCAATCCACCCGCCTTGACCTCCCAAAGTGCTAGGATTACAGGTGTAAGCCACTGCGACCAGCCTCTATCTACATACTTCTGTCAAATGTTCTCACCCCAAGCCTGTTTGCTCTCTATTAAAAGGAAAAATTAGCAAATAATAAGAAGATGTTAATGATTCATTAGCACCAAACTGGAACTTTCTTTTTGACACAATACATTCATCTATTCATAAAATTGATATTTGTTGAGCTCTTACTATGTACATGGATACTCAAGATACTAGTCTCCTTGGGATCCTACTGAGTGAAGATTTTTAAAAACAATTAATTCAAATAAACATGCAGGTTAATTTGAGCTAAAACAAATTCCTTAAAGAAGATAAAATAGAGTAATATGAAAGAGAGTCACTTGAATGCGAGTCATTTTTTTTTCTTTTTTGAGACAGAGGCTCACTATGTTGCCCAGGCTGGTTTTGAACTCCTGGGCTCAAACAGTCTGCCCACCTCGGCCTCCCAAAGTGCTGGGATTGCAGGCATGAGTCACCACACTTGGCCTAATGTGACTCATTTTTAATTGGGCAATCAGAAAAGTAAAAGATTATAAAAAGAAATTACATTTTTACTGAATTATTATTTTTAAAGGTTATGTCTGTGTATCACCTGAAACAATTATTGTATACCACCAAGCTACACATCTTACATTTTGGCAAACACAAGCCCATGTTTACATTTTGGAGCAGATAGATCTGAATAAGAATTTCAGCTCTAATACCAGCTTGGAAATCTTGGCCAAGTTACTTAATCTCTCTAAGCCTCAGTTTCCTCATCAGAAAAATGAGGAAGAGTCTACAGCCATACCACCCTGAACACACCCGATCTTGTCTGATTTCAGAAAAGATGATAAAAATAAAATTTGTAAAAACTCTACAAATTATAGATTTGATTTAAAGACGAAATAAGAGAAAATAGGCAATATACTTACAGAGTGTCTGGCACATCATAAGCAGTCTTTTTAAAAAGTCCTACAGTAATTTTGTGATTTAGCAATTATCAGGTCTTTTTGGTATTAAAGGAAGCTTTTGGTAGTCAACGTTTGCTGGGGGCTGTAGATTTCCTATGGCAAGACCTCACCATCATGTGGTATGCTACACTGAAAACAAGCTTTGCAAATTTTGTCACGTACACAAAATATTTATAATTACAAAAACATAACTGCATGCAGCCCAGGTTAATTCCCACTCTCTGCCCTGAGACACAAAGACTAACACTTTGCAGAAAAGATTTACTTTTGGACAGGCGCAATGATATTCCTAGAGCAGGGACAGCCAGTGTAGTACTCACAACAAGAGGCAGAGTCCTCTGTGAGGTGGAGGGATATGGAATCAATGGACTTTTGGATATTGAGTTTTGCACAGAGAATCACAGCTGCCAGGCTCACAATATTCTTATACCTGGTTCTGGTAAGGTCATAGGACCTTATTATCTTTCTAACCAGCCATCTCTCCTGAATATCAATGAAATATATTTCTAATGTCTCTTATTCTAAATACAAATTCTCCAGTATGGATTTTGATCATAATATTTGAAATGCTAAGTAGCCATTTCTAATTTGTGGATTCCAATTTAAAGTACTTTACTTATTTATTTATTTTTATGCTTATATATTTATTTATTTTTTAATTTATTTTTTCCTTAAGTTATTGGGTTATTGGGTTGCAGGTGGTATTTTGTTACATGAGTACATGAGTAAGTTCTTTAGCGGTGATTTGTGAGATTTTGGTACACCCATCACCCAAGCAGTATACACTGCACCTATTTGTAGCCTTTTGTCCCTCACCCCCCTCCTACTCTTCCCCACCAGTCCCCAAAGTCCATTGTATCACTCTTATGCCTTTGTGTCCTCATAGCTTAGCTCCCACATATCAGTGAGAGCATACGATGTTTGGTTTTCCATTCCTGAGTTACTTCACTTAGAATAATAGTCTCCAATCTCATCCAGGTCACTGCAAATGCTGTTAATTAATTCCATTTTATGGCTGCATAGTATTCCTTTATATATATATATATATATATATATATATATATATATATATATACATACGTACATACATATATCGGTTTCTTTTTCCACTAGTTGATTGATGGGCATTTGGGTCGGTTCCACAATTTTGCAGTTGTGAATTGTGGTGCTATAAACATGTGTGTGCAATTATCTTTTTCAAATGACTTCTTTTCCTCTGGATAGATACCCCTTAGTGGGACTGCTGGATCAAATGGTAGTTCTACTTTCAGTTATTTAAGGAACCACTACACTGTTTTCCATATTGGCTATACTAGTTCACATTCCCACCAGCAGTGTAGAACTGTTCCCTGTTCACTGCATCCACGCCAATATCTACTGTTTTATCATTTTTTGATTATGGCCATTCTTGCAGGAGTAAGGTGATATCGCATTGTGGTTTTGATTTGCATTTCCCTGACCATTAGTGATGTTGAGCATTTTTTCATATGTTTGTTGGCCATTTGTATATCTTCTTTTGAGAATTGTCTATTCATGTCCTTAGCCCACTTTTTGATGGGATTGTTTTTTTTTTTTTTCTTACTGATTTGTTTGCATTCGTTGTAGATTCTGGATGTTAGTCCTTTGTCAGATGTATAGAGAGTGAAGATTTTCTCCTACTCTGTGGGTTTTGTGTATACTCTGTTGACTGTTCTTTTGCAGTGCAAAAGCTCTTTAGTTTGATTAGGTACCAGCTATTTATCTTTGTTTTTATTGCATTCGCTTTTGGGTTCTTAGTCATGAAATCCTTGCCTAAGCCAATGTCTAGAAGGGTTTTTCCAATGTTATCTTCTAGAATTGTTGTAGTTTCAGCCAATTTAAAGTACTTTAAATGCTAATTAACTATCCCTACAGTGAAATTGTCTTAATTGTGCACATGTTTATACTACACTGTATATACTGAAGTATTTTTAAAGTAAAATACTCCACTATATAACAACTTAATAATATTAGTGTTATTTATTATAAAATAAATAAAGGTGGAACCTTGGTTGTAACAATTAGAACCAGTTTATAGGAAAATGCAATTGTCTTAGTATTGAGTAATTATCCTATTCTTCTCATTCCTAATCACTCTGTGAAAGTAAATAAGGATAATAGGAAGAGCTTCTGAACTCTCTCTGGTCACCAGTTGGTGACAGCATTAGCCTTCATGAATCTCTAAGCCATGTTGGACAAACAGTAGGTGTTTAATATATTCCTACTTTTGGATAGATGAGAACAGCCCAAAAGTACTGATTATTGATATTATTATGATGAGTGCTCTGACTTTAAATGGAAAAAGAAAATAAAAATCAACAGTTTGCTCTCATTTTCCCGCTGGTTTTACTTGTTTGCGGTAGATGCAGTGTGGTATACAACAGTAATATTTAAAAACGCTCATTCCAGTTCTGCCTCTAATTAGCTATGCACTCACGCGCAAGTCACAGCTTCTGTGCTTCAATTTTCTCATCAATAAAGTATGGATTATACTCATGCTCCCTAACTAGCAGAAGTGTTTCGAAAAGAGAATAAAGTTATAGATGAGGATAGGTACTGAAAATTGTAAAAGCTCTACACTAACATAGAATGTTATTACTATTTTTCTTTTGGCATAATTCCCAATCAGAGAACATAATACCACATTGGCCTATAATAATAGCGTTAGTGAAAGGAGCTCAATTAGACTCAGTGGATGGCAGAAGATAAACTACAAAAATATACTGACATATGTAGAAGTCATTCATTTTACATAAATGCCAAAGAGGAAGAAAGTTCTGTTTTCTTCCATTGAGAAGATGATGCTATTATTTATAGAACCGTAATAAGATATTCACAAGTTTTTCATCTCCAACTGCCTATAGTTATATCCAAACTACAAGTCTATTAGATACATTGTCTTGATGTTTTGGAGTTTTATTCAAGTACATCCATCAGGAATAATGCTATTACATAGCATTATTTCAAAGCACAAGCTGCGCTTTGAAAAGCTCAAAAGGTTCCTTTTTCTCCAGTCTTAACTTCCATGATCCTGGAAAGTCCAAGACCATTTTCATCAACCTGAATGAGTTTACCTAAGGAAATTTTGACTGTAAAAGAAGACATACAAATAGCAAACAGGTATATGAAAAGATGCTCAACATCACTGATCATGAGAGAAATACAAATAAAAACTACATTTAGATATCATCTCGCCCCAGCTAAAATGGCTTACACCCAAAAGGCAAGCAATAACAAATGTTGGTAAGGATGTGGAGAAAGGGGAACCCTTGTACACTGTCTGTGGGAATGTCAGCTAGTACAACTACTATGGAGAACAGTTTGGAGTTTCATCAAAAAACTATAAATATAGCTACCATACAATCCAGCAATCCCACTCCTAAGTATATATGTAAAAGTAAGGAAATCAGTAGATCAAAGAGATATCTGCACTCCTGTTTGCTGCAGCACTGTTCACAGTGGTTAAGATTTGGAAGCAAACTAAGTGTCCATTAACAGATGAGCAGATAAAGAAAATGTGGTATATATACACAATGAAGTACTATTCAGCCATAAAAAAGAATGAGATCCTGTCATTTGCAACAACATGGATAAAACTGGAGATCATTATGTGAAGCGAAATAAGCCAGGCACAGAAAGACAAACATGATATGTTCTCACTTACTTGTGGGGTCTAAGAATCAAAACAATGGAACTCATGGACATACAGAGTAGAAGGATGGTTACCAGTGGCTGAGAAGGGTAGTGGGAGGATTGAGGGGGCAAGGTGAGGATGGGTAATGGGTACAAAATAAATAGAAAGAGTGAATGAGATCTAGTATTTAGACTATAGTCAATAATAATTTAATTGTACATTTTAAAGAGCATAATAAGATTGTTTGTAACTCAAAGGATAAATGCTTGAGGGGATGGATACCCCCATTCTCCATGATGTGCTTATTTCACATTGCATGCCTATATCAAAACATCTTATGTACTCCATAAAAATGTATACCTACTATGTACCCAGATAAATTAAAAATAAAAAGTCTTTGTACTCCATAAAAATGTACACCTACTGTGTACCCAGATAAATTAAAAATAAAAAGTCTTTTAAAATAAAATGAACGAAAACAATGTTTTTATTGGATTAGGTTTTTTTCTTACATGAGAGGAGAAATATATTAGCAACCATAGCAGTAGGAATTTATTTTCTTGTAAATTTAATGTCACTGTCAGGGAACAACTGTCCTGAAATATTAGCAATAGGATTGCTGGAAAAATGTAGAAAAAGCTCTAAAACTGATGTGCTGCCTTGATCCAGTAAGATGCAAGAGACATAGAGAAAGAGAGGAGGGACAAGAGGGGACTGTTTGAGAGCACCAACAGAAGCGATGGGGAGGTGAAGGTGAACAGAGGATCCACTCCATATACTTCACCATTTTGCCTGAGATAGACTTTGAAAACAGAATTAAGTAATCAACTGACTTGGAAAAAAACCTTGATTTGCCTCCATTCTCTAAGTGGGGTGCTGTCTTGAGAAGCCCCAAGCATCCAGATACAGAGAGGACATCCCAGAAGAGGAAGATGGAAAAGCCCCAAAGGCAAGAAAGAAAGATGAATTAAGCACAGTGAAAAACACGGTATTTTGGCTTGTTGGCTTGGATCTCCAAATATGTTTCAAGTGAAGCATAAAGATCTATAACTTGTGACACTAATATGAAAATTTCTCCCTTGATGCAAACTCTCTTTGGTATTTGTCAGTTGAAACAAAAAACACACTGCTCTCTAACCGTTCAATGAACACATTTATTACTCTATATAAGACACCATTAATGCAGAAATAACATAATTGTTAAAATTAAAAATTTATATTTGTCTTTTACATTAAATTCCACAGCATGTTACATACCATTTTGTGCTCTTATTATTAAAGCACTTATCTTAAAATCACTGCTTTATATGGCAGAGGAGGAAAGGCTAACAGGAGTAGGAACCCAAAGCATGAAGGTGTAAATTACCTTCAGAAGTCAAGTCAAAAAAAAAAAAAAAAGTTTAGAAAACAAATTTTGTATTACTTGTCCAAATAAGGTCCAAATTGAGGTGTAATTAACAAGATGATGAAAGTTATTTTTTTGCATGATACATCAGCTGGCTCTGATGACAGCTCCGAAAATTGAAATCCACTCAGATTTGCAGCAATGTCAACATTGCTAGAGTATGTGTATGGTCTTGCAAGGTGACTATATGAAATGAGCAATATATTTGTTTGGTTATGAGTTCCAATTATATTGGTTTGTTAAAAATCACCCCAAAAACCATTAAATGGTGTAAATAAAGACAGAGAAAGGACACATGGGCAAGAATACAAGCGTTTACTCTCATGTGAAATTGTGAAAGTATCAATTCAAAGTCATGTGAAAAAAGAGAAGTTTCACAAGAAATATATCAAAAGACTAACTCAAATTCTTTTATATTTTACAACTTTCATTATTCTACTACTTAGAGCTACTTGGTATAAGCTAAAGTAAGGATTGTATGCCAAAGGAACATCTAAATATTGGAGGGACTATTCAAAAGCGGTAGCCAAGAAAATTTTACTTTCTCTACAGACAAAAGAAACACCAATTATTACCATAAAATTACCAAACTTGAGAGTAAGGTACAGTCCAAAAAAGAAAGTGTTATAAATTCAGGTTCATAATAACACTTCCTTCCATAAGAAAACATAAAAAGGGTTAAAAAAAAAAAAGTGGGGTGAGCTAAAGTATGACTGAGATTTAAAAAGTAGCCCAACCTCATAACACACTCTGAGGTATATCATTCAAATATAAAATCCATTGAATGAAATTAAAACAATACACTAAGAATCGGCAATAGAGAGACCAATGTAATTTGGTGGAATATAAGCAGAAGAAAATATGAAAAACTGATTGCTGGCAAGATGACTGAATAGGAACAGCTCCGGTCTGCATCTCCCAGTGAGATTGAAGCAGAAGGCAGGTGATTTCTGCATTTCGAACTGAGGCACCCAGTTAATCTCATTGGGACTGGTTGGACAGTGGGTGCAGCCCACGGAAAGCAAGCCAAAGCAGGGTGGGCCATCGCCTCACCCAGGAAGCTCAAGGGGTTGGGGAATTTTCTCCCCTACCCAAAGGAAGCTGCGAGGGACTGAGCCTGAGGAACTTCAGCACAGATACTGCGCTTGTCCCATGGTCTTCACAACCTGCAAACCAGGAGATTCCATCCTACCCCAGCAGGGCCCTGGGTTTCAAGCATAAAATTAGGTGGCCATTTGGCCAGACACTGAACTAGCTACAGGAGTTCTTTCTTTTCATACCCCAGTGGCACCTGGAATGCCAGTGAGACAGAACCGTTCACTCCCCTGGAAAGGGGTGCTGAAGCCAGGGAGCCAAGTAATGTGGCTCGGAGGGTCCCACCCCCATGGAGCCCAGGAAACTAACATCCACTGGCTTGAAATTCTTGCTGCCAGCACAGCAGCAGTCTGAGATGGACTTGGGATGCTCCAGCTCGATCGGGGGAGGGGCATCCGCCATTCCTGATGCTTAAGTAGGTGGCTTTATGCTCACAGTGTAAACAAACCCTCTGGGAAGTTCAAACTGGGCAGAGCCCACTTCAGCTCAGCAAGGCTGCTGTGGCCAGACTGCCAGATTTCTCAGCTCTGGGGAGGGCATCTCTGAAAAAAAGGCAGTAGCCCCAGTCAGAGACTTATAGATAAAACCCCATCTCCCTGGAAAAAAGCACCTAGGGAAAGGGGTGGCTGTGGGTGCAGCTTCAGCAGATTTAAACATCCCTGCCTGACAGCACTGAAGAGAGCAGCGGACCTCCCAGCACAGCATTCAAGCTCTGCTAAGGGTTAGACTGCCTCCTCAAGTGTGTCCTTGACCCCTGTGTACCTGACTGGCAGACACCTCCCAATAGGGACCGACAGACACCTCATACAGGAGAGCTCTGGCTGGCATCTGGCAGGTGCCCCCTCTGGGACGAAGCTTTCAGAAGAAAGATCAGACAGTAATCTTTGCTGTTCTGCAGCCTCTGCAGGTGACACCCAGGCAAACAGGGTCAGAAGTGGACCTCCAGCAAACTTCAGCAGACCGGCAGCAGAGGGGCCTGACTGTCAGAAGGAAAACTAACAAACAGAAGGGAATAGCATGTTCACTCAACGACCCCATCCGAGGTCACCAACATCAAAGACCAAAGGTAGATAAATCCACAAAGATGGGGAGAAACCAGCGCTAAAAGTCTGAAAATTCCAAAAACCAGAACACCTCTTCTCCTCCAAAGGATCACAGCTCCTCGCCAGCAAGGGAACAAAACTGGACGGAGAATGAGTTTGACAAACTGACAGAAGTAGGCTTCAGAAGGTGGGTAATAACAAACTCCTCCGAGCTAAAGAAGCATGTTCTAACCCAATGCAAGGATGCTAAGAACCTTGAAAGAAGCTTAGAGGAATTGCTAACTAGAATACCCAGTGTAGAGAAAAACATAAATGACCTCATGGAGCTGAAAAACACAGCACGAGAACTTCGTGAAGCATACACAAGTTTCAATAGCCGAATTGATCAAGCAGAAGAAAGGATATCAGTGATTGAAGATCAATTTAATAAAATAAACAGAGAAGACAAGATTAGAGAAAAAAGAATAAAAAGGAATGAACAAAGCCTCCAAAAAATATGGGACTATGTGAAAAGACCAAATCTACATTTAATTGGTGTACCTGAAAGTGACAAGGAAAATGGAACCAAGTTGGAAAACACTCTTCAGGATATTATCCAGGAGAACTTCCCCAACCTAGCAAGATAGGCCAACATTCAAATTCAGGAAATAGAGAGAACACCACAAAGATACTCCTTGAGAAGAGCAACCCCAAGACACATAATAATCAGATTCACCAAGGTTGAAATGAAGGGAAAAACGTTAATGGCAGCCAGAAAGAAAGGTCGAGTTATCCAAAAAGGGAAGCCCATCAGACTAACAGTGGATCTCTCTGCAGAAACCCTACAAGCCAGAAGAGAGTTGGGGCCAAAATTCAAATTCTTAAAGGAAAGAATTTTCAACCCAGAATTTCATATCCAGCCAAACTAAGCTTCATAAGCAAAGGAGACATAAAATCCTTTACAGACAAGCCAATGCTGAGACATTTTGTTACCACCAGGCCTGCCTTACAAGAGCTCCTGAAGGAAGCACTAAACATGGAAAGAAACAACCAGTACCAGCCACCACAAAACATACCAAATTGTAAAGACCACTGACACTATGAAGAAACTGCGTCAACTAATGGGCAAAACAACCAGCTAGCATCATAATGACAGGATCAAATTCACATATAACAATATTATCCTTAAATATAAATAGGCTAAATGTCTCAATTAAAAGACACAGGCTAGCAAATTGGGTAAAGAGTCAAGACTCATCAGTGTGCTGTATTCAGGAGACCCATCTCATGTTCAAAGACACACATAGGCTCAAAATAAAGGGATGGAGGAATATTTACTAAGCAAATGGAAAGCAAAAATAAAAAGCAGGAGTTGCAATCCTAGTCTCTAATAAAACAGTCTCTAATAAAAATCCTAGTCTCTAATAAAACAAAGATCAAAAGAGACAAAGAAGGGCATTAGATAATGGTAAAGGGATCGATGCAGGAAGAAGAGCTAAGTATCCTAAATATATAGCACCCAATACAGGAGCACCCAGATTCATAAAGTAAGTTCTTAGAGACTTACAAAGAGACTTTGACTCCCACACTATAACAGCAGGAGACTTTAACACTCCACTCTCAATATTAGATCAACACGACAGAAAATTAACAAGGATATTTGGGACTTGAACTCATCTCTGGACCAAGCAGACCTAATAGACATCTACAGAACTCTCCACCCCAAATCAACAAAATATACATTCTTCCCAGCACTTCATAGCACTTATTCTAAAATTGACCACATCATTGGAAGTAAAACACTCCTCAGCAAATGCAAAAGAATGGAAATCATAACAAAGAGTCTCTCAGACCACAGTGCAATCAAATTAGAACTCAAGATTAAGAAACTCACTCAAAACCGCACAACTACATGGAAACTGAACAACCTGCTCCTGAATGACTACTGGGTACATAACGAAATGAAGGCAGAAATAAAGATGTTCTTTGAAACCAATGAGAACAAAGACACAACATACCATAATCTCTAGGACACATTTAAAGTAGTGTGTAGAGGGAAATTTATAGCACTAAATGCCCACAAGAGAAAGCAAAAAAGATCTAAAATTGACACTCTAATATCAAAATTAAAAGAACCAGAGAATCAAGAGCAAACAAACTCAAAATCTAGCAGAAGACAAGTAAGAACTAAGGTCAGAGCAGAACTGAAGGAGGTAGAGACACGAAAAACCCTTCAAAAAAATCAATGAATCTAGGAGCTCGTGTTTTGAAAAGATCAACAAAATAGACCACTAGCCAGACTAATAAAAAGAAAAGAGAGAAGAATCAAATAGATGCAATAAAAAATGATATAGGGGATATCACCACTGATCCCACAGAAATAGAAACTACCATCAGAGAATACTATAAACACCTCTAGGCAAATAAACTAGAAAAACTAGAAGAAATTGATAAATTCCTGGACACATACATCCTCCCAAGTCTAAACCGGGAAGAAGTCAAATCCCTAAATTGACCAATAACAAGTTCTGAAATTGAGGCAGTAATTAATAGCCTACCAACCAAAAAAAAAGTCCAGGACCAGACGGATTCACAGCCAAATTCTACTAGAGGTACAAAGAGGAGCTGGTACCATTCCTTCTGAAATGATTCCAAACAATAGAAAAAGAGGGAATCCTCCCTAACTTATTTTATGAGGCCAGCATCATCCTGATACCAAAACCTGGCAGAGATACAACAAAAAAAAGAAAATTTCAGCTCAAAATCCCTGATGAACATCAATGCAAAAATCGTCAATAAAATATTGGCAAACCAAATCCAGCACCACATCAAAAAGCTTATCCACCACGATCAAGTTGACTTCATCCCTGGGATGCAAGACTGGGTCAACATACACAAATCAATAAACGTAATCCATCACGTAAACAGAACCAGTGATGAAAACCACATGATTATCTCAATAGATGCAGAAAAGGCCTTTGACAAAATTCAACACCTCTTCATGCTAAAAACTCTCAATAAAATAGGTATTCATAGAACGTATCTCAAAATAATAAGAGCTATGTATGACCAACCCACAGCCAATATCATACTCAATGGCCAAAAACTGGAAACATTCCCTTTGAAAACTGGCACAAGACAGGGATGCCCTCTCTCACCACTCCTACTCAACGTAGTATTGGAAGTTCTGGTCAGGGCAATCAGGCAAGAGAAAGAAATAAAGGGTATTCAAATAGGAAGAGAGGAAGTCAAATTGTCTCTCTTTGCAGATGACATGATCGTATATTTAGAAAACCCCATCGTCTCAGCCCAAAATCTCCTTAAGCTGATAAGCAACTTCAGCAAAGTCTCAGGATACAAAATTAGTGTGCAAAAACCACAAGAATTCCTATATACCAATAACAGACAAACAGAGAGCCAAATCCTGAGTGAACTCCCATTCACAATTGCTACAAAGAGAATAAAATAACTAAGAATACAACTTACAAGAGATGTGAAGGACCTCTTTTAGGAGAACTACAAACCACTACTCAAGGAAATAAGAGAGGACACAAACAAATGGAAAAACAGTCCATGCTCATGGATAAAAAGAATCAATATCATGAAAATGGCCATACTGCCCAAAGTAGTTTATAGATTGAATGCTATCCCCATCAAGCTACCAATGACTTTCTTCACAGAATTGGAAAAAACTACTTTAAACTTCATATGGAACCAAAACAGAGCCTGCATAGCCAAGACAATCCTGGGCAAGAAGAATGAAGCTGAAGGCATCACGCTACTTGACTTCAAACTATACTACAAGACTACAGTAACCAAAACAACATGGCACTGGTACTGAAACAGATATATAGACCAATGGAACAGAGCAGAGACCTCAGAAATAACACCACACATCTACAACCATCTGATCTTTGACAAACCTGACACAAGCAAGCAATGGGGAAAAGATTCCCTATTTAATAAATAGTATTGGGAAAACCGGCTAGCCATATGCAGAAAACTGAAACTCGACCCCTTCCTTACACCTTATACAAAAATCAACTCAAGATGGATCAAAGACTTAAAACATAAGACCTACGACCATAAAAATCCTAGAAGAAAACCTGGGCAATACGATTCAGGACATAGGCATGAGCGAAGACTTCATGTCTAAAACACTAAAAGCAATGGCAACAAAAGCCAAAATTGACAAATGGGATCTAGTTAAACTAAAGAGCTTCTGCACAGCAAAAGAAACTATCATCAGAGTGAACAGGCAACCTATAGAATGGGAGAAAGTTTTTGCAATCTATCCATCTGACAAAGGGCTAATATCCAGAATCTATAAGGAACTTAAACAAATTTACAAGAAAAAAACAACCCCATCAAAAAGTGGGCCAAGGATATGAACAGACACTTCTCAAAAGAAGACATTTATGCAGCCAACAGACATGAAAAAAAGCTCATCATCACTGGTCATTAGAGAAATGCAAATCAAAACCACAATGAGATACCATCTCATGCCAGTTAGAATGGCGATCATTAAAAAGTCAGAAAACAGATGCTGGAGAGGATGTGGAGAAATAGGAACACTTTTACACTGGTTGATGGGAGTATAAATTAGTTCAACCATTGTGGAAGACAGTGTGGCGATTCCTCAAGGATCTAGAACTAGAAATGCCATTTGACCCAGCAATCCCATTACTGGGCATATACCCAAAGGATTATAAATCATTCTACTATAAAGATACATGCACACGTATGTTTATTGCGGCACTATTCACAATAGCAAAGACTTGGAACCAACCCAAATGTCCATCAATGATAGACTGAATAAAGAAAATGTGGCACATATACACCATGGAATGCTATGCAGCCATAAAAAAGGATGAGTTCATGTCCTTTGCTGGGACATGGATGAAGCTGGAAACCATCATTCTCAGAAAACTATCGCAAGAACAGAAAACCAAACACTGCATGTTCTCACTCATCAGTGGGAGTTGAACAATGAGAACACATGGACACAGGGAGGGGAACATCACACAGTGGGGCCTGTTGGGGGGTGGGGGTCTAGGGGAGGGATAACATTAGGAGAAATACCTAATGTAGGTGGCAGATAGAGGAAGAGATAGTCTTAATTTTAATGAATTCCAGTTTACCAATTTTTTTTTTTTGAGATGGAGTCTTGCTTTGTCACCAGGCTGGACTGCAGTGGTGCAATCTCGGCTCACTGCAACCTCCGCCTCCCAGGTTCTAGCAATTCTCCTGCCTCTGCCTCCCAAGTAGCTGGGATTACAGGCATGTGCCATCACGTCTGGCTAATTTTTGTATTTTTTGGTAGCGACGGGGTTTCACTATGTTGGGCAGGCTGGTCTCAAACTCCTGGCCTCCAGTGATCCACCTGCCTCGGCCTCCCAAAGTCCTGGGATTACAGGCATGAACCACCGTGCCTGGCCTCTATCACTTATTTTCTTTAATGTTAATATGTTTTGTGTCCTTTTTAGTAATTCTTTGCCTCTCCTACCATCATGAAGTAATTCTATTATGTCATCTACTAGAAACCTCATTGTTTTACCTTCCATATTCAAGGCTGCGATACATTTGGAATGTATTTTGTGTTGTGTAGTAGAGATCAACATTCATTTCATTTCCAAGGTAGAAATCTAAATTTCCTAGCACTATCTTATTTAAAAGAGAGCCCTTTGCAGACTGGGGTTCAGTGATACCTTTAAATATATAAATATGCACAGGTCTGTTTCTAGGTTGTTACATTTTATGCCATTGTATATTTTTGCACTAATGCCTCAGTGGTTTAATTAATGTAGTTTTGTAATAAACCTTAATGTTCCACAGAGTATAATCTCAGACCTGTGTTTAAGATTGTTTTAGCTGTTATTATTCTTTCTTATTTCCATGTAATTTTTTCATTAGTTTCTCAATATCCACACATGAAAATAACTTTTGACACTTTAATTGGGATTGCATTGAAACTATGGATTTTTTTAAAAAATTATATTTTTAGAATATTAAGTGTTTCAATCCAAGAACAAGATTTATCATTTAATCTGGTCATGCCTTGTTTAATTTGTATAATGTTTCATAGTTCTCCGTGTTGATGCTGTGCACAATTTTTGTTAAATCTATTTCTAGCATTTGATTTTTGGACTATATTAATGATTTTTTAAAACTTTTAGTTTTCGTGTTGGTGTGTGTGTGAGAGAGAGTTTTTTATATTGGTTTTTGATCCAGGGACCTTTGTGGATCATTTGTTAATTCTAATATTTTACCTGTTGCTCTATCTAGTGTCATATTGCTCTGCCTAAAGAATTTTCTTTAAAATGTTTTATAGTATAATTGTGCTGGCAATGGATTTTTTTAGTTTTTGTCTGTCTGAAAAAAAAATCTTTATTTTTCCTTTCTTTGTTAAAGTTATTTTATTTGGCATAGAATCCTTGATCGTCATTTTCTTTTTTATCACTTTACAAATGTCTTTACAATGGCTTCAGCCTTGGATTGTTTGTGACTAGAAATCTGATATGTTATTCTTTTCCTGTATGTATCATTTTTCTCTAGCTGCCATGATTTTCTCTTTATCTTTGGTTTTCAGGTTTGACTGTGGTGTGTTCTTTGTTGGTATTTATTTTTCTTTATGTTCTCTGAGTTTCTTGGACGTGCGGATTGGTGATTTTACGTTTGGAAAACATTTGGCCATTATCTCTTCAAATATTTTTCTGCCACATTCTCTCTCCAGTTTCTTTCCAAGATTCCAATTGCACCCATAAATATATACAGCTACTATGTAACCACAAAAATTAAAAATTAAAAAAAGATATAATTTTATAAGCTGCCAAAAAAAAAAAAAAAAAACCACAAAGCACAAAAAAAGATTCCAGTTGCAAAAATGTTATACCATTTGATATTGTCCCACTATCCCAAAGCTCTTAGATGCTCTGCAGGTTTTTTGTTTGGTTGGTTGGTTAACTGATCATTGTAAATCTTTTTTCTGTTTGGTGAATTTTTATTGACCGATCTTCAAGTTCACTGAACTTGTTCTTTAACTGTGACTAGTCTAGTGATGAGCTTATTGAAAATATTTTTATATCTCTGATTGTATTTTTCATTTCTAGCATTTTCACTTGATCCTTTTTTGTAGTTTCCATCTCTCTACCAAAACCCTCTATTTATTCATCTACCTTGTCTACTAGAATAAGAATTGGCAAACTGAAGACCACCACCTGTTTTTGCAAATAAAATTGTATTGGGACATAGCCATGTCTTTTTATTTATGTATTGCCTGTGGCTGCTTCTGTGCTACAATGGCTGAATTGAGTAGTTGTGACAGAGACCATAGGGGCCAAAAGGCCTATATGGCCATTTAGAGAAAAAGCATGCTCACCCCTGAAATAGAGCATTTAATATGTTAATCATAAGTATTTTAAATTCTTTGTTTGTTCCAACACCTGAGTCACATTTCCATCTAGTTCTATTGGTTGTTTTATGTTTGACATTATGTTTTCCTTAACCTGTTTGTATCTCGTGTGTATTTCTGTTGAAAACCAGACATTTTATGTCAGGCGATAGAAACTAGAATAAATAGTTTATGACTTGAAGTGAGCATGCCTATTCTTTTTCCAGGCTTTTAGTTGAGCTAGATTTGGGTTTTGTCATCATGCACCCTCAGTGCTCCAATCTCCAAATCTTCTGGTGCTATATTCTGCTTAGGTTGGGGTTGGTGTACTGATTTTTTTTCTTTCAATGTTTGTTCCATCCTCAGGTTTATATCTTCTGTTTGCACCTTTGCCTCAGAGAGTCTGTCTTGCTCTTGCCTCTGTACTAACATTAGATTAGTATTATTAGATTGGTAACACCTAGCAACACCAGATGATTGATTGGTGGCATTAAGTTGGTGTTTAACAATGGGAAGCCTGTTGGTGTGGGGCAGGGAGATATTCTCTGATCTTCTGGTCCATCCTCAGTCTTAGTTTGGTACTGTGCTCCTGCATTTGGGAGATGGGTTATTTCAGTGATCCTGTTCCTTCTGCCGGCAACAGGTTACCTGTAATAATTTGGACCCAGGATATGTTCTTATTCCTACTTCAAAGATAGTCTTGTTGTTGTTGCTGTATTTTGGTTTTTTGTTTTTGCTTTTTTCCATTCCATTCCCTGAGACCCAATCAGTCTTCAACTGTGGCCTGCATATAACAGAATTTGGTCCCGTTCCTTTGGTAGCTTAAGGCTTTTGTTCCATAAGGAAGAGAGAGGATAAAGATCCAGAAAGGCTTCATATCTTCCCTCAATAGGTGCTATTCCACTTCCTCAGGCCTGCACCCAGACATTGAAATGAATTTCAACTTATCCCAATATGAGATTCTCTTTATGAGGATAAATCAGATTCAAACCCTTAAGGGTAGCTTTGCTATAATTTTTTTTAATTAAAAAACTCCCAAACCCAAAAAACTAGTCACTTTCATGTGCAGGGAAGAGGGACATAATTAACATTTAGGGATATTTTGGTATTAATATTATAAAAATAACACACAAAATAGTTACCTTTTCAAACAGTTTGACAGCGTATACAATAAGAATGAGTTTACCTCCTACTCCTGTTTTCCAGTAACCGCCATTAATACACACACACACACACACACACCGTTTTTGTGCTCCTAATAGACAATTACCATTTAATACTATATGATGGAAATATGCATTTAATTCAAGACCTGGGCATTCCTGCGTCTCTGGAAGTTTTGATTATATTATTTTTTATATTTTATAAATACATTTTTGTACTCTCCTTCAGGTACAAAAATTATGTGTATGGTGTAATTCAATTGTCCTAATTAGCTATCATGTCCACAGAAACTTTACATTTTTAAAATTCTTTTTCATTTCATTTGTTCATTCTCCTTGTTCTAGTCTTCCACATCCTTAACTATGTTTTCAGCTATAGTTGTTTTTTTCTTTTTTGCTGCTTCTAATCTAGCGTTTATTTTAAGCTAGATAAGAAACTTAAAATAAAAGCTAGGTAAGAAGCAGCAAAAAAAAAAAAAAAAATCATTTTTATTTGTTTCTTTCTTTTTTTCCTGTTCTCTACCAGCTTGTAACTTAAGTCCTCCTGTTTTCTTATCTTGTCCTTTTAGAACCCTTAAATATTTTCTTTGAAATAGTATTTCAAATAAACTGCTTCTTTTAAAACTCATATAATAGAAGGTTTTTGTTTTATATGTTCTAGATGTGACACAAATTCTCTGCTATAAATAGGTTTTTTGTCTTTCTTTTTTGTGTATGTAATTAATTTCAAGGAGGAGAATAAGGTAGAAATACCTGTACTCCACTATCTTTGATACCTTTGAAGGCCTAAAAACGAACCTACATGATTCCTTAGGGTGGATCTTCAAAGGGGAAAGCAGTTCTAGGTCCATGAAAGAACAGGGACTGGAAACAGTCCAGACATATTTTTCCCGGAACATGCTGATGCTCTGAATGGTGTCTGGGCTTATGAAATCTAAGAGCTGGGCACTAAGATCTGTAAACTTAAAACCCTATATGCCTGGCCTTTTTGGTTGAGCTTAGAATTCAAATAGTAATATGGTGTTTTTATACAGTGGCTGTTCAGATATTGGATTCATTTGATGTAAAGTGTGTATTACAGTTTTCATCAGTTATAGTAAGCACTCAATTAATGTTAAATATTTCAATAATAATTACTTTTCTTAAGCCACTGTACAAACATCTACTTATAATTAGAGGAACAACCCTATGCATTATAATTTTGTGGCAATAAAAGGCAATGGAAATAATGGCCCAATCAGTAATCCTTTCATTTTCCTAATTTGATTTTTGGGGCTGAACTAAGTAAGGTCCTTGGAGCTTTTATACATTTAAGGAATGGAGGTACCATCAATTAATAGTAGGTCTGCTGCTGATCAAATGTGTGGGATTCCAGTAACTAAATGAATAAATGAAAGATATTTAGCTTCATCTACACACTACATTTGTGGAGCTCATATTGGTTCCACACACAAATTTTAAAATTCTAACAATAAAGAGATAAAAAATAAGTACTGGTGTTTAAAAGAAAATAGAAAAGAGAAAAAATATGTAATAGTGTTTAGTGGCTTTAACACATATATTTCACTGTTATTAATCAATCAAGCCAACAAAAAATGAAAAGAATCTTAGGCACAGTAGCACATGCCTGTAATCCCAGTAATTTGGGGGACCAAGATGGGAGGATTGCTTGATGCCAGAAGCCTGAGACTAGCTTGGACAACAAAGTGAAACCCCATCTCTACAAAAACTTTTAAAAATCAGCCATGTGTTGTGGCATGCACCTGTAGTCTCAGCAACTCAGGAGGCTGAGGCATGAGGATCACTCGAGCCCAGGAGTTTGAGGTTGCAGTAAGCTAGAATAGCACCACTGCACTCCAGCCTGGGCAACAAGAGTCAGACCCTGTCTCTGAAAACAAACAAACAAACAAAAACTCAACACCTTAAATACTAAGATTTGAGATATACAATTTTCCATATATTTGATATGTATAAGTAAATATAAATGAGATCACTTCAAGTTAGCATCTGCACAGCAAAGGATACAATCAACAGTGAGGAAAAAAAAACCCCACAGAACAGGAGAAAATATTTTCAAACTACCTATCTGTCAGGATCTAATAACACCCAAATATATAAGGAGCTCACACAACTCTATAGGAAAAAATCTGACAATACAATCAAAAGATGGGCAAAGTTCAGCTCACTCTTTTCCCCACTGCAATAGTACTACTGAAAAAAATCTGTCCTTACCATTTCAGTGATGTCTGGCTTTATCTTTGACAGTGCTTAAGAGCATGGAGTGTTTCCACATCATTTTGTTTCAAGTCCAGCAGAGTCGCTATAAAACCTTGAACAAGTCACCTACCTTCCTTGCACTTCAATTTCCTCGTCTGAAAATAAAAATAATCATAGTAGGTTTGTAGACAGGATTATGAGTGAATCCATGTAATTAACTTAGAACAGTGCCTATAATGGCTATATAAAGGTTATAATGTTGATTTGTACTTATTATGACAGTCACTATTCTTCAAGCAACATGCTTCCCATAAATTGATGGAAAATTGACAAAAGGAAATATATTTGCATAAATAGTTGTAATATATATATATCAAACAGTGGATTTAATAAAAGGCATCCTTATAAATAAACAAGGAAAAGATGAATGTTCTAATAGAAATGTTTGCAGAGAGCAGGGACAGACAATTCATAATTAAAACCAAAAAAATTTTTGCTGAAATAATGGGAAAAGATATTTGACCAAATAATTGAAGAAATGCAAAAAACAAACCAAAACAAACAAAAAAATCCAAACAAAAAACCAGCAATGAGATATCATTTGTCTTTTATAAGCCTTGCAAAGATAAACTCATAAAAGGGAAAATTACAATATCCAGTATTGGTGAGAATATAGAAAAGTATACAGTCATTCTTGCCCTCTTGGAGTTACAAAATATATTTTCCAGGAAGCAATGTTTCAGCAAGTATAAAAATTTAACCTATGTATAAATACTCGTGAAGCAATTCCTTTTCTAGAAATATAGCTCCAGAAAATTATCAGGAAAAAAATTATATATAAAAATAGTAGCCCTTACATTGCTTAAAAATGCAAAGAAATGGCCCAACTCGCTCCTCCCCCAACAGACTGGCGGCACGCGGAAAACGCATCAGGTGACGACTGGCCCCGCCTCTTACTCTCGGTCCCATATTGAACTCGAGTTGGAAGAGGCGAGACCGGTCTCAAAATGGAGGTAAAACCGCCGCCCGGTAGTCCCCAGCCCGACTCCGGCCGTCGCCGTCGCCGCCGGGGGGAGGAGGGCCATGATCCAAAGGAACCAGAGCAGTTGAGAAAACTGTTTATTGGTGGTCTGAGCTTTGAAACTACAGATGATCGTTTAAGAGAACATTTTGAGAAATGGGGCACACTCGCAGATTGTGTGGTAATGAGAGACCCCCAAACAAAACGTTCTAGGGGCTTTGGTTTTGTGACTTATTCTTGTGTTGAAGAGGTGGATGCAGCGATGTGTGCTCGACCACACAAGGTTGATGGGCGTGTAGTGGAACCAAAGAGAGCTGTTTCTAGAGAGGATTCTGTAAAGCCTGGTGCCCATCTAACAGTGAAGAAAATTTTTGTTGGTGGTATTAAAGAAGATACAGAAGAATATAATTTGAGAGACTACTTTGAAAAGTACGGCAAGATTGAAACCATAGAAGTTACGGAAGACAGGCAGAGTGGAAAAAAGAGAGGATTTGCTTTTGTAATTTTTGATGATCATGATACAGATGAGAAATTGTTGTTCAGAAATACCACACTATTAATGGGCATAATTGTGAAGTGAAAAAGGCCCTTTCTAAACAAGAGATGCAGTCTGCTGGATCAAAGAGAGGTCGTGGAGGTGGATCTGGCAATTTTATAGGTCGCGGAGGAAACTTTGGAGGTGGTGGAGGTAATTTTGGCCGTGGTGGAAACTTTGGTGGAAGAGGAGGCTATGGTGGTGGAGGTGGTGGCAGCAGAGGGAGTTATGGAGGAGGTGATGGTGGATGTAATGGATTTGGAGGTGATGGTGGCAACTATGGCAGTGGTCCTGGTTATAGTAGTAGAGGGTCTATGGTGGTGGTGGACCAGGATATGGAAACCGAGGTGGTGGATACGGTGGAGGTGGTGGAGGATATGATGGTTACAATGAATGAGGAAATTTTGGCGGTGGTAACTCTGGTGGTGGTGGGAACTATAATGATTTTGGAAATTATAGTGGACAACAGCAATCAAATTATGGACCCATGAAAGGGGGCAGTTTTGGTGGAAGAAGCTCGGGCAGTCCCTATGGTGGTGGTTATGAATCTGGTGGTGGAAGTGGTGGATATGGTAGCAGAAGGTTCTAAAAACAGCAGAAAAGGGCTACAGTTCTTAGCAGGAGAGAGAGCGAGGAGTTGTCAGGAAAGCTGCAGGTTACTTTGAGACAGTCGTCCCAAATGCATTAGAGGAACTGTAAAAATCTGCCACAGAAGGAACGATGATCCATAGTCAGAAAAGTTACTGCAGCTTAAACAGGAAACCCTTCTTGTTCAGGACTGTCATAGCCACAGTTTGCAAAAAGTGCAGCTATTGATTAATGCAATGTAGTGCCAATTAGATGTACATTCCTGAGGTCTTTTATCTGTTGTAGCTTTTTCTTTTTCTTTTCATTACATCAGGTATATTGCCCTGTAAATTGTGGTAGTGGTACCAGGAATAAAAAATTAAGGAATTTTTAACTTTTTAAAAAAAAAAAGGCAAAGAAATGGGACCACCTAGATGTTTATTTATAGATGTTTGGTTAAATAAATCATGATATAAGAGAATGTTAGAAACCTATTTACATATTATGCTGTTTTTATTTATTGTATGAAATTCACTGACTAGAAAAATGTCTACAACACAATAATGTGTGATAGAAGCAGATTGTTTATACAGCAAGTAAAATGCAGTAGTTATATGTGGTTGAGTGGATTTGACTGGTGTTATTTGAATTCATGTAAGCATTTATTTTTGTAGGCTGCTAATTAAGACCAAGCCACTTGTGTTTTTCAAAAACCTGAAAACCACAAAAGTGGCTTGGTTTTAAGTAGTGGCTGAAGAACAAATATTGAATTTTTAGGACTAAAGCAGTGAGATTAAAGCAGTGCCTGCAAAAAGCTCTTTTTCATAGCATTATATAATAGGAACACTAGCAAGAAACCCTCTGCTGGAATTCAGTTAGAAATTTATCTGTGGCCTTAGGAAGATTTGGAGAGACATAGTACTAGTCAAAACCATAACTTAGTTCTTGACCAGCACTGGGGAGTAAAGGAAAGCATTAAAAAGAAAAAGGCATAAAGACTGTTTCCATTTGCATCTAGTTACTGTTGGTTAGCCATGTAACTATTGCTTAGAGATTAACTAGAGGTAAATTCAGACTTTGAGTGATTGTAGAAGACGGACGAGAGGTGAATGAAGAGAATAATGCACTAATATATTTAATCCTTACAACAATCCTATAAGGAAAGCACAATGATTTTTCCAATTTTCCAGATGAGGGAATTTAGGTACAGAGAGGATAGGTTATACAATCACTTATTAAATCCTTAGCCTGGGGTGATTAGGATGTATGTATACCAGTGCTTTTCAAATTTAATTTGTAGCATGTGGAAGTATTGGGACTGCTGGCAGAAGTTGCAAACAGGTGGTCCAGAGGCAGATCCAGCTTGTAGATTATTTCCTTTGGCCAGTACAATGTTTTCTGTTTGCTCATTTATTTCATTTTGTTTTTAAAACATGGTAGATATTTTAAAATCAGAAAATTCCACATAAAAATTCAGATCATCGGTTTGTTTCTTTGCTTTTGAAGAAAATCAGAAGATCTGGCAACACTCAGTTCCACACGGAAGCCATCTGCCTGGTCTGAGTTGAGGCAGTCCCGTTTGGATGAAGCATACCCCCTCCACTCAGCCTACCTCACTCCTTCATATCACTGGTTTGGCCATTGTGCATATTAGAATTTATGGGGGTTTTCTGCTAGAGGACATAGAAAGGCATTTAAAATACTCTTAATTTTCTTGAAAGGTTAAAAGATGGCAGTCTACTCATTTGCAACTCAGATGTGACTGGTATGGAAAGAAGATAGAAATTATTCCAACTAACTCTGCAGTATATCTTGGCATTTTCTTCAGCCTGACAAAGAAAATCTACTCTCCTACCATTATTAAGAAATTAATATTTTGCTAATGATTTGTTAGGAGAGTGAAGTTTAGGGTTACATCACACCCAAAAAACAAAATTATTTAAAAAATTCAAAATGATAAATGCATGAGGTGATGAATACACTAAATACCCTGAATTGATCATTATAAAACATAGATAGGTATGGAAACATCAAATTTTACCGCATATACATGTACAATTACAATGCATAAATTAAAAAAAAAACATAAACAATTTGTTTTTTAAAAAAAGAAGAAAAACATATCAATGAGGCATCTCTCCTTTTCCTCCAAAGTTTTCCTTCAACTACCAGCACCCACATCTGGCCTACCCTACTGGCTTTGGCCTCCTAAATCAAGCACATTCTACTTCTAAGAGTTTACCCTTTTCTTATGCTGAGCAATTTAGTTTTTTCTTATTCTTTTAGCTTCACAAATAATACTGTAAATATTTCCAAAGGACCCTCCTTAGGATCAATGCTTCTTTGAAAAATACAAAATGATTATAAATAACTGATTTATCTTCCATTATAATTGTTTTTTTCCTTTCTCCCTTGTATTTTCATTCCTCTGAACTCATGAGTCTTCTGTACCATTGAGACAGCACTTGACTGGGAGCAAAAACACCCACATTTTAGTCCTGTCTCCCACTTGCTAACTGGATTACTTTGGGAAAGTTGCATACATTTTGGGCTCTCAGTTTTGTCACTTGTAAATGAGAATATAATAAGTACATTTCCTATATAACAGGGTTATTTTTCATATCAAATACAGTCGTATAACCTGAGCACCCTTAGAAAATAAAAATTGTATTTGTTTTAAATAAGTGCATATTAAAATTTTCTAGAGCCTCGGTTTTCAGATAACAAGCACCTTTTCTTGAACACTCAGTATGTTCCAAGCACAGTGCTAGATATTTTGTAAACACTTTCTGTATTAATCTTCTATGTGGCCCTTCGAAGCAGCAATGACATGTGTTTTCCATCTAAAGAAACTGCATCACAGACAACGTTAAATAACTTGCCACAGGCCATCCGAGTCAAAAGTCCGTGTTCTCTTAATGACACCACACTGCTTCTACAGCTCAGCTGTCTCCTTCAACTGACACATTGTGCCACCCACCTATTAACCAGTTACTCTCTGGATCCACCTAGGGAGGACTACAAAATTATTTGACTTTGCAAACATTTTTGGATACTCATGCACACAACCTCAGGGTTCAAAACACTATGCAGCCTAAGAACATTTTATATCAAGGATTCAGTGTTTGAGTGCAGTATTTAGTAGAAGTATGGTATATATACAGCAATTTTATTGACAAATAGTGTTTTTCTATTCAGTCTTACCCCTATCAGTCAGTTCTAGCTTCTTGCAAATTTGGAAGCAAGGAAATTAGGGTCCAGAAAAGAATGCAAACTATCCATTAAGTTTGATTGTTTAAATATACTGGAAAAACATATTTTGAAAAAAAAAAATGAATGAAGCTGGTGGATTTGATGAAGGTTGAAGTGGAGCATTTGAAGTGATTCAGGCTCAGAAAACAATACCCCAAAATGAAGGCCTCAGCAGCATCCTCAGAATCAGAAGTTTTTCTCTGACTTTGTCCTGCTCTCCTGTCTCTCTGTCCCCTTCTCCCTCCAGGCTAGCCATAGAAACTAGAATCCCTCTTCCCCAAGAAGGGTCAGAAAAACCAGAACCTCTTTTCCTGAAAGCCAGTCATAAAACCTAAAAATGCTACTCTAATTTTCCCTCCGCCTTTCTGTGTAAAAGCTGGCCATAAAGAAATCATCTGACCTACCTTGTTTGACTAGAGGTCCTAAGATCCCCATTCCAGAGAGGGCCCTGCCCGACACCCAGAAGGTAGGAATGCTTGCTCAGAGAAGCCAAGAAGAAGCTAGACAGACAGGCCTTGCTGGGTTTCCCCACTCAGTCTATTAGCATTAGATCATGCCCTTTTTATCCAATCATACATCTACATGGCTATCCACAGTTTGTTGAACCTAAGCATAAAAATGGACAATTTGCCCTGTATCTTTGGGTCTTCATTCTGAAGGCTCTCATACATGTATATTAAATAAATTTGTATGCCTTTTCTCATATTCATCTGCCTCTTGTCAGTGATTTTCAGGAAACCCTCATAGGGCAAAGGAGAACTTCCCCCTTTGGCCCCTACAAAGCCTCAACATGACCACCAACACGCAAACCCTATCCTGGTTTGTTTGTTTGGTTTTCATTTTCAAATTATCTTGAGTTGATATGGCAACACAGTCTCAGAGTACACCCTCTCCTTTTTTCTGAAGAGGCCCCTTGTAATGCTCTTTGAGAGGTGGCTTTAGAATAGGATAGAGAGATGCAGCCAAAAGAACTGAAAAGAGTACCTCCTGAATTTTTCCGAACATTACAGAAGAGAGATTCACAACAAAAGAAATAATGTTCCTTTCTACGGACTAGGTGAGAACTGAGTTTCCAATTTGATTGGCAGTGTTGTAATATCAGCATAATACTAAGTTTGTATGACAATAAGATATGTTGCCTAATTTATGCTTCTAGTAGTATTTCCAAGGCTGTCAATTCTATTTTGGCTAAAAGTAATCACAAAGAACTAAATAATAATTAGATTTTTTCCCACTCTTCTATGCATAGCCATCTATTTTGGAAGGCACTCATCATTTGGATACAAACTGAATCTCTTTAATCTTAAAAGGACTAGAGAGAATAATGTCTTTGATCAGCCTGCTAGTACTGTGTATTTGTGGAAAGTGGCCCGTCATTCAAATTAAATCTGGGAAAACTCCCAAACATTGGCCAATTCGGTAGTTATGGGGCCTACCTCTGAGGGGCCTGAGAATTTGGCAAGCACCAAGGTGGTGGAAGCAGGCCCAGATAGGTTCTTCTGGCTTGTGAATTGCCGCTCATCCAT
The DNA here is from genome assembly GCF_028878055.3 of Symphalangus syndactylus. Classification (NCBI taxonomy): domain Eukaryota; kingdom Metazoa; phylum Chordata; class Mammalia; order Primates; family Hylobatidae; genus Symphalangus; species Symphalangus syndactylus. The sequence continues at coordinate 117,803,617 of NC_072447.2, read as the reverse complement.
GCTCCACCTTCCTCAAGCTTGAGGCTCCTTCATAGTGAGAGAAAAGAATTGGCATGTCCAGCAGCAGTGATTTCAACTCACTGAAAACAAGAAACCTAGTATAGTACACATGGAGACCACAAGGGGATATGGAGAAGCTGAAACTCCTTAGAGGCAAAAATATCTAATATGCTGACTATAACAAAAAGAAAAGCTGAATTCCGACCTCCAAAATAAGAAACTTAAAAGGGCTAGGAGATGCATTTATTATTTTTAAGAAATTGGCAGTTAAAAAAGAAGTATTATCCCAGGGATAATGGTCTCCCATAGCTATGTAAATATCAAGGGAAAATCAAGATATCTATTTCCTAAAAACAAATTAGATATATCATTTGATATATCTAAAGTTCAGTGACAAAGATCACTATTATGCCAAATGAGAGATGTACACTGAGCCATTTTGTCCGATTATATAGGTGTGGTTAAATAACAACTGTACTATTGTCTATTAGTAACTACCTTTTTCTAATACAGAGGAACGTGGAATTATTACCTATTGCAGCAATCTATTAACTCAGGGGAAGAAACCAATAGATTCATTTGGTGATTATTCTCTTTTTAGGGCATCTTATATACTTTAATACAAGGTATGACTGTAAGAGAGTAAGACTAGTGTTTAAATAAATATGCAAGCCTAATTGCATTTAAAAGAATTTTGTCCTCTTCAAGATAATCATTTTGGCTGTACACATGGTAATTATCAGTTCCAAATTGTCCAGGACAGACAATCCAGATGTTCTATAATTTTATTATTCTCAATAAAGGTGATTAAAGGTAGAATGAGATATTACTTAATCTTAATAATTTTGTAAGACTTTTCACAGATATTTATAAATCAGGAAAAATCCTTGGTCAAACTATGTGTTGTGATTTGCGGTCCAGTAAATACGGTTACAGAAGCTATGCAGTTATTCTAGCAATATGTAGAACTCTTTCTTGCAACTGCCTCCAGGATCAGTTTATGAGTCACACAAGGAAATTACTGTTATTACTTTATCTCACTATGAGATATGTTTCTAAAGCAGAGCATAAAAGCATCTCAGCATCCGACTTTCTTTGCACAGGTCTCCTAAACTGACTCCTAAGTATGGTGCTTCCATATTAGACTGAAATGCTAAAGTGTTGAAAAGAACATGACTCTCATTCTTAGAGGTTTCATTACTAAAATGCTAAAAATATAAGATTCTGAGGACAGTACTCTGGTGAGGTATAGTACATTACATTAAATGCAGTGGAAGCTTTTATCCTAGGAATTTAAAATGCCCTCATCATTTCCACATGTAACTTCCCCATGGATCACTCCATTAACCTACAGGTATTAATGAGTGATGTATTTGTGCCTAGTGCTGTAGCAAGTACAGTTAACTAGTTTGCAGAAAGGCATAGTCAGTTCTGATTTTAACAAGAGAAATAAATGAACTAAGAAATTAAATCATTAGCCTGAGTTCACATAATAACACACTGGTAGTCTCTGTAGGGAAAGCCTGCTTTCTTAATCCTGGCTCAGTGATCTTTCATGAATAACTCTCTCCTATTCACTCACCCTACACACACACACACACACACACACACACACACACACACACCTAACTTTTCTAAAATACTTAATATCATGACAGTTGATGGTTTTTGTTCTGACCATGTTGTATGTACTTAAGGATGTTCAGAGCAGTGTATGGGGATGTGGGATGTGGGGAGTGCAAGGTACCAGAATATGCCACCCAAAATTGTGCTGCTTTGGCATAAGGATAATTTTGAGCTAAAGGCAATTGAGAATCAATACAGGCAAGAAAAGCTCTTTATCTTCTCCTAACTACCTAAAAATAAAATATAGATTTACATTTTTATAAAAGAAATGTATATTTGTAATGGAAATTTCCATTTGTAAAGATGTATCTTACCAGGAAGGGAGCTACTCTTCAGGAGACAACCCTTGTCACCTGAAAGCCTCTTATCTGCAAAACAAGACAACCCTTATTTATCATCCATTGCCTCCTCTCATCTTCCCATAACTTGTCTGTCTTGCCCAAAAGCCCCAAACCCCTTTTCTTTGTTTTTGTTTTGTTTTGTTTTGTTTTAGACAGAGTCTTGCTCTGTCACCCAGGCTGGAGTGCAGTGGTGCGATCTCAACTCACTGCAACCTCTGCCTCCCAGGTTCAAGAGATCCTCGTGTCTCTACCTCTCAAGTAGCTGGGATTACAGGCATGCACAACCATGCCTAGCTAATTTTTGTATTTTTAGTAGAGATGAGGTTTTTCCATGTTGATGAGGCTGGTTTCAAGCTCCTGGCCTCAAGTGATCCACCCGCCTCTGCCTCCCAAAGTGCTAGGATTACAGGCATGAGCCACCACGCCTGTCCTCAAAACCCCTTTTCTTTCATTTAGCCTATGTATTAGTCCATTTTCATACTGCTATAAAGACATAGCTGAGACTGGGTAATTTATAAAGGAAAGAGATTTAATTTACTCACAGTGCAGCATGGCTGGGGAGGCCTCAGGACACTTACAATCATGGCGGAAGGCAAAGGGGAAGCAAGGCACCTTCTTCACAAGGAGGCAGGAAGGAGAAGTGGGAGTGAAGGGGAAAGAGCCCCTTATAAAACCATCAGATCTTGTGAGAACTCATTCACTATCATGAGAACGGCATGGGGGAATCCACCCCCATGATTCAGTTACCTCCACCTGGTCTCTCCCTTGACACATGGGGATTATGGGGATTATAATTCAAGTTGAGATTTGGGTGGGGACACAAAGCTTAACCATATCAGCCTAAAATGGTACATAAGCTTCAATCATCTGCTGCTTCCATGAGCCACAATTTTGTGTGTGAACCTCTATAGTTTAACTCTCTTGTTCATCTGTCTTTTATCAGTTTGATCCAGGGGCCCCAGCCATTGCACCTAGGAGGGTAGAGGGGAAAAGACTTGTTTTCTCCTCTAAGAGGGATTGTAAAAATCATAGCATAATTTATTCTAGGTCTGGTGAAGGAAGTTTTAAAAGACTATAAATCCACAAATAACCCTACTGGGCTCACCTACTTGAAAGCAAAAGGAGAAGAGATATCTCCTACCTGAGTTAAGACAAAAGGACAGAAAGTTATTCTCAGAGAGTAGCTACCCACTGGTCAGGAGAGAAAATTAAAAAGGCCAGATTCTATAAATGTAAGTTTGCAGTTTGCTTACTTGTGGCTGACAGGTACCCTGACATGTCTCACACTGATGAATTCCTGGCTGAGTGAGGTACTGCTTATAGATCACTGAAGAAAGGTAGGAAAAATGATTGGAATAAGAACTTCGGTCCCATGGTGTCAGCGTAATGGAAAAGTCCAGATAAACCTGGGAATAGGGTGGTAGAATCACAAAATTTCCTGCTAAGGTGCCACAGGCAATTCTTCATACCTCTTCCAATCTACAGCTGTTCTTATCATTGTGGTCCTTGAGTTACAATGAATATGTTTATTTATTTGAGGCAAACAATTAAACTATTAGCAGCTGAATTTATTACTCCCTATGTGCCTGGCACCACATTGCTTATTTTAAATGCGATCTTTCAATTTATCCTCACAAGAATCTTGAGGTAGGTTCTATTATTACCCCTATTCGATAGATGAGGAAACTGAAGCTTAGAGGGTTTAAGCAACATATCCTTAATCCTATTACAAAATAGCAATAGAACTAAAGCTCCCCAGTAAATTGGTCTGACTCCGTTTGGTCTTCATAATGGCCCTGTGAGAAAAGTAAGGGGGAAAATAGAGACTCCGTCCAGATTTTTAATTTATTCCCTCATTGAACAATTATTTGACTTATACACTGAACTGGTCACGGTGTATGCACAGAGAATATGGTGGTAAACAAAACAGACGTGGTTAGTATTCTCATGGAGCTTAGCATTATTGGGGGAATATCATTGAAGCAAAATCTCCTCCAGGCCCAGAAAGTGTCTCCACAAAGATAACAGAGGTCGAAAACAAGTTTATTATTGGATAAGCAACATTAGAGGGATGATATGCTGAGAAAAAAATAAAAATAAAAAAAGAATAAGTAACAAATCAAAAAGTGATGCAGAGCACAGGCAATTCACTGAAGAAATTAAAAGGTGGAAAGAAATCGCACTCTTTTATACAAGTAAGTGGATACAACATATTACATTCATATTCTCAGATAAAATGGCTAATTTTCTTTTATCTTTATGATTAAAGATAGGTTTTGCCTTTTGGAGTCAGGTGCCAGCTGAAGTTAGGCCTGTGTCCTCCCAGGAAACTGGGAAATAAGATGTTATCTTTTTTGATTATTACATTTCAAAGACATGGCTGTCAGGTCACTGGGGAAATATTCCTGTGTTGTGAGACTGGCAAGAAGGTTATTTAGTGATAAGAAACATTTATGTACACTTAAAAAGGGCAGAGAAAGAAATTCTGAAAGAAAAAGAAGGGGGGCCTCTTCCCTTATTTTCAATGCGGAGACTTTAAACCTCTTCTTTTGACTGGTATATTTGCCCTTACATCACTAAGTGGGGAAAGCTAAACAATAAGCAAACACTTGCATAAATATATAATTATACATCTTGATAAATTTTATGAAACCAGTGTGCTGTGAGAGAAAATAACAAAGGGAGTTTTCTAGTCTAGGAATTGGTCCCCAAAGAAGTTTTCTACATGCCTAAGCAATGGGCATTAATTAGCTTCTTGCTGGATACGAAGAGCTTTGCAAGACAAGGCAACACCATGTGTGAAATCTCTGAGGTGAGAGCTTGTGATCTTCAAGGAACTAAAAGGAGAGTATTGCAAGAACAAATTGAACTAGAAAGCAAGTGACATGAGCATTTCATACACGGCTAGAGTTATAGTGAGGTGTCTCCCAATCAAGGAACATATGACAATAAGGGAAACTTGAATGCCCTCTGAGCTTGAGGCTTTAAAAATTAACACCTAAGTCAGTGAGAGGAGAAAGTTGTTCAGGCAACAGAAAGAAAGAAAATGACTCCCAGACTTGATAGAAGGTTCAATGAAATCATTAGCACATCCAAAGAAAGGAATTAGGAGATTTGGCCAGCTAGGAAAATAGAAACAAAATGTCACTGAGACAAGCAAAGATTATCCCAAACAAGCAGTATGTGGAATGCCCTAGCCGAAAGATAAAATATTTTGTTCCTCCAATTAAAATTTTGTTAATATTTAGTTATCTCATGTAGCATGCCTATGGGGAGAGAATACACTGGGGAGAGAAGCAGAATCCAATTCCACTTGGCAGTTTTATTTCTTAATGTCAAATTATTGTAAAATAGTAAGTTGAGCTTAATTAATGTGAATCTGTTCTGCTGAGAATTCTGATTTTCATGTCTGTAAAAGCTGAAAGCCCCTACGTAAGGGCCTATCTGGGCACTTATCTGGCCTTCCTCTTCATTGTTATCTGTACCATCATTTAATTTCCAATAAAAACTTCGTAGCCCACTTACTCATCCTGGGTCTGTTCACCTATTTTTCTTCACTCATGAGGTTTTGATCTATCTTCTTTCTCTACCTTGGATGCCATTTATTGTGCTGTCCAGATCCTTTTCCCCCAGGATGCTTATAAAACATTATGAATGTATTGCCATCTTTCCCCCTTATTCAGCCATTTACTCAAAACTGATATGATGCAAAAGAATTGTTGTTACTAGATTTAGAGAGTGAGATAAGTTCTTACCAGGTTTGCCCCCTGTCTTCTTCCTATCACCTAGCCCACAATGTTTACTGAAGTGCAGAGGGATAAGATCTGTTCTTCTAGTAATCTTATAAACTCTCACTTGCTTATGATCCCAGTAGGTGACATCTTCCTTGACTCCCCAACTCCCTTTTTAAATATAATTTTTGCCTCAATCATGTTATTATAGCTAAGTATTTTCATATATATGTAGTTGAGTGTAGTGGGCAAGTATGTATGTACTGTAGGGAGGCTTCCTAGGTTCAAACCCAGATTCTAATCTTAGGTGTTAGGCAAATTACTTGGCCTTTTGTGCCTCAGTTTCCTCATCTATGAAACAGGGCTAGTAAAACTATCTGGTTCATAAAGGATTATTACGATAAAACACAAAAAGCACTTGAAGAATCTGACACCTGTAAAGTGCTCAAATGATAGCAAATGCCATAATTTTCTATATATACTTTTGTGCCAACTTTTCTCATATTAGACTAAAAACCTTCATGTGTGTGATACACCCCCAAGAGGTAATCAGATTTGTATAATGTCTTTCCTTTTCCAAATGGCAATGAAGTAAAGTACTCCTAACATTTGTAATTCTTCAGTGATTTATTTTTATTTTTATTTTTTTTACTGAGACAGAGTTTCACTCTTGTTGCCCAGGCTAGAGTGCAATGGCGTGATCTCGGCTCACTGCAACCTCTGCCTCCTGGGTTCAAGTGATTCTCCTACCTCAACCTCCCGAGTAGCTAAAATTACAGGCACATGCCACCACACATGGCTAATTTTTGTGTTTTTAGTAGAGATGGGGTTTCACCATTTTGGCCAGGCTGGTCTCGAACTCCTGACCTCAGGTGATCCACACACCTCGGCCTCCCAAAGTGTTGAGATTACAGGTCTGAGCCACCGCACCTGGCCTATTCTTAAGTGATTAAATTAGTAATGGTAGTTCATAGAGACTGTGGCAAAGAGAAAGATAGCCTTTGGGTTCGGGGTAATTGTCTATTGAACTACAGGGGAGAAAAACTTTTCCTCTATTCTCAGGTTCTGTAGCTGCCACCTGTGATTTAAACTGACAAAAGACAAGAGTAACTGAAGAAAAGACATACACATTGTATTATACGTGCTTGGGGGGCTTCACAGAAAAGAAGTTAAAAAAACAAAAAACCAAAGAAGTGGTTAGACACAGGGGTTTATATACCATTTTAACAAAGGGTGACAAACTGTGGAGAAATGACTAGACAAAGGAAAGGAGGTTTGGGCTTCTAGGGACAGTAAGTTATGGGAAGGTAAATATATAAGGAAACTAAATGGTAGATAAATGTTATTTAGTAAGATTTGTTTCTGTAGACTCATCGTAGTACCTTCTTTGTCTCTGGTGATAAGGATTGTTCTCTTTCTGGTACAAGAAAGGGGAGACACTTTCATAAGGAAAATGTATACCCTGCATTTAGGCAGATGGGGGAGGGCAGAGAACTCTTCTCATAACCTGCCTTTTCTAAATTGCCCTCAGTTCAAAATAATCCTTATGCCAAAGTGGCATATTTTAGGGTGACATTTTTTAATCTCTTTCCCAATGGACAATCTTTTTTTAATGCTAGCTATATGCCAGATATTTCTCCAGGCACTAGAGTTCATAGAGCTTACATTTTTGGTTAGAGAGAAGAATATAATAAACAGAAAATGTATGTAATATTGGAAAGATAACATAGGGTAAAAGATTGAGAGTGGATGGAATGGGAATACCCTTAGATATATGTAGTTTCCAGTGAGTTAACTAATTCCACACTATTTTCTAATTCACAAAACACATCAGAGTGCAAGTTTGAGTGACATTACCATTGGGATAATCCTCTGTCTGTTTTACCTTATGTCTAAATATAAATCCTTTGGAAACTTTAGTGTAAGCATAGCTAATAACATATGTGAACATAAAACATAACTGATTGCAACACTCTATGTCCCAGGTATCTGATATGACCTCACTGGAGACCATCAGTGCTTCATAGCCACACTGAAGATCTCCACCTCATCCACACCCAAAGTATCATCCATTAGACCTCCCATTGCATTTTAGTGGGCTTTTTACTTTGGCCCATTACTTGAATACTACATTTCAGTTTTTAAGAGGATCTCCTTGTTTTTGGTGCAATTATAAAGCAGAAATGATTAACACAAGCCCAAGGAATGATTGATTTATTTCTGGCTCAGGATACAAGCTATTTATACTTCCTCTGGTTCTCATAGAGGAGCTATTCCTTATGTGCTCAGGGTAATGATGTTCTGAAAATTATCATTTATATTTCACCCTCAAAAAAAACAAAACATCATCATCAATTATCATTATCATCATCATTTTCAATAGCAATGGCAAAATATTAACCTGAAGTAACAACACAGTTTCAATCTGGTAGGTTAATTGACTTACTCAAAGTCACATAACTTAGTTACAAAGATAGAAATTGAACCTATAGTTCCTCTTTTTAAAAGATTGTGCTGCACTTTAAAACAGAACTCTTGGTACTCATTAAGGGATGAGAAAGGAAAACAAAAGAAAGTTTTCTCTGAAAAGTCCAAGCACTTAATAGATTCCTCTCAGTATGTGAAAACAGAACAATCAGTATGGGACAATGGAATTAGATAAGGCTGAAAAATTCTGCTAGTCCAGGTATCACTTCACAAGCAGAAAAGAGTGTTATTTTCAGCTTGACACAGGATGCATCAAATCCTCAAATCCTTAGTCACATCTGATCCAGCCAAAAACCCAGGCAAGGTCATTGTTTTACCAAGAAAAGGGTGTCACCATGGAAGCTTCCCATAAATTCTGTAAACTTTAAATGGCCAGTTTCTTTATGAAAGGGGAAAAGAGCATCACTGACACAGGAAAATGAAATTAATTGGATCTACATTTCATTTCAGAACTCTAAGTCATTGCTGATAAAGAAATCTTTAATCTCTAATATAAAACAACTCTGAATTGCAAACACAATTGAAATCTATTCACCAAAACCAGCTCTTTTAAAAATGTAGCTTTCATAACCTTACCAGTATTCAGGGCAATAATTTCTTACCTCCTGCACTATCAGCTCTATCCCTTTTATTAGAGGATCTGTCAAAAATACAGTCCAGTGAGATGACTATGATTTTAATGTCTTTGGTGATTGGAAAAGGAGCACAAATGGTTTTGATTGCAGTTGCAAATGTCTGCTGAAAGTCATTCAGCTTTTGTCTGTCATCCTCTTAAACTAATTAATAAAATTTGATTCAAAAAAACCTAAGATCTCAATATTATTTATGTAATACCAAAGTAGTCTTTCAAATAATAAACATGCACTGAAATAATTACTTTTATCTAATTACAAGGAATGTGAATAAATGAAAGATATTTCTTTCCTCTAAAAGACATACTAATTCCCAGGTAAACATCATATTTAGGTGTACACATGTAAAATGTATACTGTACATACCACAGGATATGTGTATATGTGCACCAAATGGGAATAGTTGAGCACATTTCTGATTTACCACCAATAACAGCAAACAGGAGAAGAAAGCATCTGAGATGCTTAAGGGCATCACAACAGATATGAAAACTATAGCAGTACAAAGCACACAATACTACAAGAAAAAGTGCTATGCTTGCATGAGCTGAATAGTACCCACAGAGAGACAGATTTTCTCTTACAAATTGTATTTTCTTATTGCTTTGAGAAAGGAAAAATGTATGATGATTAGAGAATGAGGGTACCCCACAAACGTTGTGGGCCTTACGTGTGTACAGGTAAACACATACACACATGAGGCTCGGTGATAGTGTGAAGACTGCAGAACGGGGCAAGTATTGTTTTCTGACTTCCGTCCTCCTCACTGTCTGTGCTTTTCTGTAGTAGTTTCATTCAGTCCAGAGGAAAACCTCTCTCAGAAGCCCTCTGCTAGTCCCTTACTGGGACTAGTTTAATGTGTAAAAGAGAAAAGGAAAAGATGTGGGTAACGGGGAAGTCAAAAAAGAATGTGGAGGTTGAGTGGGGAAGGAAATGCTATTTGGAGGCAGTCAGAACCCGTGGTTCTTAGTCACACCAGTAACAGCAACACTTTCTCCAGGTATATTAGGCCTTCCTTGATGTTTGGATACTGAATATATTTAACTACATTCATTAACATGCTCAAGATTCATTTTTGGAGCCAGAAGTATGTTCTTCATCAATACTGGAATTTTATGCTTGCATGGCCTTAATGGCAATAATAACATCTAGGTTACATCTCTCTCCAGATTTTATACATAGTTTTTAAAATTTACTTTGTTTTAATTTGCTATAGGTTTTATTGGTTATCAAATGACATCTTCTTTTTGGATCAATTAAAATCTGGTTGACAGAGAAAAAAAAAAAAAAAAAAAAAAAAAAAAAACCACCTTCTTCCATACAAATGTATTGTATTCCACTTGTTTGGTTAATTCACGATTTTTCTCTCATTCAAGTTTGGTTTTGGTTGGTTTTCAATCTGAAATTCTACTTTTTCTGAACTCTTCTCCCTAATATTTATCTGTCTCCTGAAGGGTTGATGTACTTTATACTGGCTCTTTCTGTCTTGGAGTTTTAAGGAAAGGAGTAAGTCTGATGTGCTCATTTGAATACCACCACCCTCTGTGTTATCCGCAGAAGTTTTCTTACTATCTCTCATGCTATTTTTGAGGGCTAAAATTGCAATCCTAGAGCTCCTTGTGGCCTCCCAGTGAACCATATAAATATGAAAAATAGGAAACAGATAAGCCTCTGGGGTTCTATTTACTCTAAATAAAGCTGTTTTATTGCCGAGTTTAAGAATCAGATGCGATAAGTGCCCTTCATGCCATTCTTTCTAATGACTATATCCATCTTATCTAGCTTACTGAATTATGTTTATTAATTGCAGAACATAAATCTGGCAAACCAGCTTCACTCATTCCAAATAACTTAAGAAGTGATGTTCAAGGAAGCAGTTGTGACTGAGCAACTGCATCAGAGTGCTTTCAATACTTGACCATCAGTAGCTGTCTTCTGGTCCCTAACCAGAACATATTGTACCTTAATTAAGCCACTATGATATGGCCTTTACCTAATCTGCAATCTTTGAAACTGCCACTCCTAAGCCCTACTCCAACTATATTTGCTGAATCAAATAATCTTTTTTACTCATATCTACAGCTACATAGCACAGGAAGCATTCTGGAAATGTTCAATTGACTTCAAATTGCCTGTTTGTTTTTATTTTGAAAGGTGAGGTAAGGAGCCAGAGGGTCAGGAGGCTTATGCTAGGTGAAGGAGTAGAACCTTTTAAAACAAGCTTTGTATAAGAAAGAAAATGAAGAAGAGGAAAGAATATAGACTGAGGAGATAAGGCTAAAGCTGTGAGAGATATAAGATGAAAAAGGCATGCAAAGGAGGAAAAAATGAAAGAGAGCAAAGGAGTGGAGCATCAGGAAGTTGAATAATTAGAGGAGGGCTCCAGAAAGAGGAAGTAGGCATAGTGATTACATTTTCAATCAATACTATTTTCTTTATTACTTGGATTATGTGCAATAATTATCTGTAATTTACTGTGCATACTTGCCATGATACTCAGAAATATAGCAATAGAGCTCTGATCTCCAGCATTTTGAACGCCAACAATATAAAACCGAACACAACATAATGTACTATGATGAAAGCAGTTTTGCTAGGCAATTCAATCACAATTTTGGCAAGAAAGAAGGTAGTTTGAAAGGGATGACTAAAAGTTGAATTTGGGGACAGAGTTCATTTGAAGAGGTGGCAGCATTTCTGAAGCTAGATCATAGCAAGCCAGACATTGGAGTGCTGGTGGGAATATGGCAAGTAAATTTGAGTCATCAGCAGAGACTAGACCGTCAAAATCCAGGGAATTCGTGTAGACACAAGATGTATTCTGAGGAAAAGCTGAGAATTATAGCCCTGGAGTAGAAAGTGGAACCATCAGGGAGAGAGAGCGCGCAAGCGTGAGAGCAATCAGATGATATTTTGAATACAATTGGTACCTGGTACTGTGCTAAATGCTGGGAATACAAAGATTACTAAAATATGGTTTCTGCTCTCAAGCTCATAGTACAGTCCAGGGAAACAGACATTCTGGCAACTACTTGCAAGAAAGATTGTAACAGACATTTATCAGAAGTACAGAGTGGATACACAGAAGGAATCAGTGAACTGTGAGGAGAGGAGAATAAAATCACACACTTGTAGAGCACTTGATGCGTGCTTAGTAATATTTAAAGACTTTACATAATTATTTATAAAATATACACAAGTACATTATGAAGCAGATACTAATATCCTGCTTATTTTACAGATGAGGAGACTGAGGCATAGAGCAATTAGGTGACTTGCCCAATAACTCACAGCTTTGAAGTGGCAAAGCTGGTAGACAGTCTGGTCCCAGAATGCATTACACACACAGCACACTTTAAAAGTGTCAAAATTTCGAGCATGAGGTGTTTGGCTTGATGCTCAGATATGGAGGAATGTGTTGGAAATTTGTCAGGTATTCAAGCTTGGAGAAAGGCATTCTAGACAGACAGAAAGCATGTTGCAGAAGCACAGAACATACTCTAGATGAGATTCTAGACAGACAGAAAGCATGTTGCAGAAGCACAGAACATACTCTAGATGAGATTCTAGTCAGACAGAAAGCATGTTGCAGAAGCACAGAACATACTCTAGATGAGATTCTAGTCAGACAGAAAGCATGTTGCAGAAGCACAGCCTATTCTCCAAGGAAGTTGGTACAACCTGGCTATTAGTACAGCATCCTGACTTGGAACCTAGCTTTGATGGTTCCTAAGAAAATGCTGCTTTCAGCCAATATATTGTCTATAGACTTATTAAATTATCAAAATTATTTTCTATTCAGTTGGAGGCTCCATTGGCCTCACTCTTAACTAGATGCTCTATGAAACTATCTTCTCAATCCCAAATATTTTTGTAAAGTTTTATCAAAGTAAAATAAAAGTAGAAAAGGAGAGCAAAGTCTAGAATAAAAATCTGAACAACCCAAAGTAACTCTATTTATTTTGATTTATAAATCAATTAATATTACATATCTAAGCCCAAAGCCCTTGTAGGCTCTGTCAAACATAGGCAGGAAATTGTTGTTCTAATTCAGCATGTAGCTGGTGTTTCTGCCTTCCCTCATAACCTTTATATACCAATTATTACTTCCAACTTTCCTTCTTGAACCAACATTTTTCGTCCTCTCCAGCTGCCATCTCACTTGTTTTCCTCTTCACAATTGCTCAATGTCCTTTTGTAAAGTAGTTCTTCCAAATTCCTCCGCCCTTTCTCAATAACAACCAACAGTGGCATCATGATAAGGCAGAGAACACAAAACTGAGATGTTGCTTTATACCCTGATGTGTGACAGAGCAATTATTACATTCCACTTAGCTGATTAGTACAGAGATTAGTTTGGAGATTGCCTGTCATACCAAAGTTTAGGTTCTGAAATATTTTCTATTGTAGGAGTATTTTCCCCAAATTCCTCTTTGATCTTTCTTTTTCTTTCCCTTTTTTTTTCATAGAGAAGGTAGTAGAATGAAGCTGTCCTGCTCCATCTTTAAGATTTTTCCTCTTTTTCTGCTTCACCAGTCTTGTTTCAACAAGTTGAATTAGAGATGAATTTGTTGTGTTTGCCTATGTAAAAACACTCTTTTAAAGCAGTGACAATTATCAACAGAGGAGAGAGAAAGGACTTCCCGAATATTTATTATATTTCAAAATGACTCATATGCTAATATAGCCAATGCCTTAGAGCCAGTTGAGAACTTATGCATAGATTAGAAAAGGATTAGGAGCAGAAATTAATTTAGTAACAAGGATAAGTGAAATGGGAGTTTTTCTTGAGGGAATTGCTTTTAGAAAGTGTATTCAATTAATTCCCAGTTTCTGGTTTCCTTTTGTTACTTTTACCTGTTGGCTTTTTAAAATTCAGAATAAAACAGATTGCCCTCTTACATTCAATTGACCTTATCCCTATCCCTATGCTACACGTGTTAAGAAGAGACATTATTCCTATTCTCAAGAAGGTTAAAGTTCCCCAGGAGGAATATCTCATCATATTGTAACTGCCTGTTTACTTAGTGTTAAAGGGTAACAAGATAGGAAGGCCACCTAAATTTCCTTGTGTAAGTCAAGCTTCTTCTAGGTATCCTGGAGGAAGAGATTTTACGAGAAAACAATGAAGAATGACTCTGAATTAGCCTATAAATGTAAGTTTCAGGCAGTAGTTAAAAGTGAGTGCTGTAGGGAAAGGCAGAGAAGACCTTAATACATATATTCCTTTATAAAAGCAACAAAAATACTAGAAATTGGTCAAAATCAACCTTTTCAAAACTGAGGAAATTAACGAAATGCTTGCAACAATTCAAGGAGCATTTATTTAAGAAAAACTGCTGAATCTTGGCAAGAACAGCAGGGTTTGTGATATCGTAATTTAATCTACCCCCATCTCCCTTTTTCAGTTCTATGATAGCCTTCAAAACTAGTAGCCTCGCAAACATAAGAGCTATGAGAACCAGCAGGCTTGCCTTCACCAAAGGAGCCAGACTGGATTTGGAGCTCCTCAAAACGTCTCATCTCGAGGCCATTTTCACTATTTGACCTGAAAGGCAGCTCCCTGGAGAAAGCCCAGTCACAGGGTATTATTTGACCTGACATCCTAGCTTCAGCTGACTCCATAAGAAAAGCTTTATCGCAAAGCAATTGTTTAACTTTTCTGTTGCATAAATCTTCAACATAAATTGGGGCAAACAAGAGGCTAACCATATAAGACTCTAGAGAGTGAGATGTTCATAGGAGGCTTTAAAATGCTCCAAGGCCAGGTATGGTGGCTTATGTCTGTAATCTCAGCACCTTGGGAGGCTTAGATGGGAGGGCTGCTTGAGGCCAGAAGTTTAAGACCAGCCTGGGCAACAAAGTGAGACCCCACCTCTACAAAAAAATAAAAAAATACACCTGTAGTCCCAGCTACTTGGGAGGCTGAGACAGGAGGTTCACTTGATCCCAGAAGGTTGAGTCCATAGTGAGTCATGTTCATGCTACTGCACTACAGCCTGGGTGACAGAACAGAACCCTGTTTCAAAAAAATATTAACATTAAAATTAAAAAAATAAAAATAAAATGCTCTGACACATTACTGGAGATTTAGAAGTCTGTGTGCATGTGCAGGGCAATGGGCATGCCAATGAAAGACTTGAAGGGGTCTCAATTCTTTGACTTGGGCTGAACTTGAGGCCCTATTCAAGCAGGAAGTGAAGGTTAAGCCAAAACTATGTGAACATCGAAGGTGTGCTCCAATATACAAACACAGAGACCCTCAGAAAAGAGGAAAATAAGCCGGGCGCAGTGGCTCACGCTTGTAATCCCAGCACTTTGGGAGGCCGAGGCGGGCGGATCACGAGGTCAGGAGATCAAGACCACGGTGAAACCCCCTCTCTACTAAAAATACAAAAAATTAGCCGGGTGTGGTGGCAGGCACCTGTAGTCCCAGTACTTGGAGAGGCTGAGGCAGGAGAATGGCGTGAACCCGGGAGGCAGAGCTTGCAGTGAGCCAAGATTGCACCACTGCACTCCAGCCTGGGCGACAGAGCGAGACTCCGTCTCAAAAAAAAAAAAAAAGAGGAAAATAATTATTGGGTCAAAGCATTTAAAGATATCTGTTAAATCATTAGCTGATCATTTAAGCTGATCAAGCAGAATTTTGTAGCTAGAAAACACATGGAATACAGACATTAGCAAATTAGTCCAGAAAATTCAACAAACAAACAAACAGCAGCAAGAACTACAACAAATAGCAACATCAATAAACCGGACCAGGTGCAGTGGCTCATACCTTTAGTCCCAGCAACTCAGGAAGCTGAGGCAGGAGCATTGCTTGAACTTGGGAGGTCAAGGCTGCAGTGAGACATGATTGCACCATTGCACTCCAGCCTGGGCAACAGAGCGAGACCCTGTCTCCAAATACACAAACAGACAAACAAACAAACAAAAAACAATAAACCCTGGGGAAGGGGATATCTGATTTTCAGAGTTACTGCATTATATTATTTAAAATGCCCAGTTTCAACAACAAAAGCAATTGCAAGTGATACAATGAAACGTAAAAGTGTGGTCCTTACATGGGGAATGGGAGGGAGGAGGGAAACAGTCAATAGAAACTGTTCCAGAAGCAGTCAAGACATTTGATTTACCAGAAAAAAAGACTTTAAGTCAGCTCTTATCTTGAAAGAGCTAAAGAAAATCATGTGTAAAGAACTAAAGTACGACCACAGTGCCTCAATAACTACAAATAAAGATTGGATAAATTATAACAAAGAGCCAAATAGAAATTTTGGAGTTGGAATTGCAAAGACCAAAATGAAAAATCCAGTAGAGGGGCTTAACATCAGACTTGAGCAGGCAGGAGAAAGAATCAGCCCATCTGAGGGCAGGGTCATTAAAATTATCCAATCCAAGGAACAAAAGGAAAAATTACTAATGAACCAGGCCGGGTGCAGTGGCTCATGCCTATAATCCCACACATTGGGAGGCCAAGACTGGTGAATCACCTGAGGTCAGGAGTTTAAGACCAGTCTGGCCAAAATGGTGAAACCTTATCTCTACTAAAAATACAAAAATTGGCCAGGCCTGGTGGTGCGTGCCTATAATCCCAGCTACTCAGGAGACTGAGGCTGAAGAATCGTTTGAACCTGGGAGGTGAAGGTTGCAGTGAGCTGAGATTGCACCACTGCACTCCAGCCTGGGTGATAAGAGCAAAACTCTGTCTCAAAAAAAAGAAAAAGAAAATAATGAACTAGAGCCTCGGGGACCTGTGGGATGCCATTGAGCATATTCACATATGCATTATAAAAGTCCCAGAGAGAGAAAAGAAGCAAAAGGGAGCAGAAATAATGTTTAAAGAAATAATGGCTGAAATTTCCCCAAATTTGATAGAAAACAATCTACATATCCAAGAAGCTCCACAAACTCCAAGTAGGATGAACTCAAAGAGAGCCACACATAGACACATCATAGTCAGACTGTAGAAAGCCAAAGAAAAAATGAAAACTGTTAGTGAATAGCAATTCATCATCATTTATAAGGGATCTTCAATAGAATAAAGAGCTGACGTATCAGAATCTATGAAGCCAGGAAGCAGTGGGAGAATATATTTAAAGTGCTGAGAGAAAAAAGAGTCTACATCCAAAGAAGCTATTCTTCAAAAACAAAAGAGAATTAAGATATTCCCAGATAAACAGAACTGAGGAGATGCATTGCTAGTAGACTTGTTCTACAAGAAATACTAAAGGGAATCATTCAGGCTGCAATCAAAAGACACTATGCAATAAACTGAATCCACATGAAGAAGTAAAGAGTACTGCTCAAGGTACTTACATAAGAAAATAAAAGCTAGTATAAATGCATTGTTGTTTGTAACTCTTCTGCTATCCAATTTAAAATACAACCACAAAAAAAAACAATAATTATAAAAGACTTTTCTTTTTTTTTTTTTTTTTATTATACTTTAGGGTTTTAGGGTACATGTGCACAATGTGCAGGTTTGTTACATATGTATCCATGTGCCATGTTGATTTCCTGCACCCATTAACTCGTCATTTAGCATTAGGTATATCTCCTAATGCTGTCCCTCCCCCCTCCCCCCACCCCACAACAGTCCCCGGAGCGTGATGTTCCCCTTCCTGTGTCCATGAGTTCTCATTGTTCAATTCCCACCTATGAGTGAGAACATGCGGTGTTTGGTTTTTTGTCCTTGCGATAGTTTACTGAGAATGATGTTTTCCAGTTTCATCCATGTCCCTACAAAGGACACGAACTCATCATTTTTTATGGCTGCATAGTATTCCATGGTGTATATGTGCCACATTTTCTTAATCCAGTCTATCGTTGTTGGACATTTGGGTTGGTTCCAACTCTTTGCTATTGTGAATAGTGCCGCAATAAACATACGTGTGCATGTGTCTTTATAGCAGCATGATTTATAGTCCTTTGGGTATATACCCAGTAATGGGATGGCTGGGTCAAATGGTATTTCTAGTTCTAGATCCCTGAGGAATCGCCACACTGACTTCCACAATGGTTGAACTAGTTTACAGTCCCACCAACAGTGTAAAAGTGTTCCTGTTTCTCCACATCCTCTCCAGCACCTGTTGTTTCCTGATTTTTTAATGATGGCCATTCTAACTGGTGTAAGATGGTATCTCACTTAGACTTATAATGTATAAAGATGTAATTTGTATGACAATAATAAGGGAGGAGATGGAACTATGTTGGAGCAAAATTTCTATATTCGACTGAAATTAAGCTGATGTTAATCAGAACTATAGTGTATTAAGACACTAATTGTAATTCAGCACAACCACTTAATCACCAAAACATTCAAAAATAGAGAAAAATAGAGAAAATTTGAATGGTACACTTAAAAATCGATTTTTAAAAAAATATTTTAAGGCCGGGCGCGGTGGCCCAAGCCTGTAATCCCAGCACTTTGGGAGGCCGAGGCGGGCGGATCACGAGGTCAGGAGATCGAGACCATCCTGGCTAACACAGTGAAACCTCGTCTCTACTAAAAATACAAAAAATTAGCCGGGCGTGTTGGCGGGTGCCTGTAGTCCCAGCTACTTGGGAGGCTGAGGCAGGAGAATGGCGTGAACCCGGGAGGCGGAGCTTGCAGTGAGCCGAGATCGCGCCACTGCACTCCAGCCTAGGGAACAGAGAAAGACTCCGTCTCAAAAAAAAAAAAAAAAAAAAAAAAAAAATATATATATATATTTTAAATTTTTGTGGGCACTTGGTAGGTATATATACTTATGGGATACATGAGAAAATTTGATACAGCCATGCAATACATAATAATCACACCAAGGTCAATGGGGTATCCATCATCTTAAGTATTTATCCTTTGGGTTATAAACTATCCAATTATACTCTTTTAGTTGTTTGAAAGTGTACAATTAAATTGTTATTGACTATAGTCACCCTGTCCTGCTATCAAATACTAAGTCTTTTTTCTTATTTCCAACTATTTTTTTTTTGTACCCATAAACCATTCCCTTCTTCTTCCCCTCCACCCCCACGACTACCATTCCCAGCCTCTGGTAACCATCTTTCTACTCTCTATCTACATGATTTCAATTGTTTTGGTTTTTAAATCCCACAAATAAGTGAGAACATGCAAAGTTAATCTTTCTGAGCTGAACTTATTTCACTTAACATAATGATCTCCAGTTTCATCCATGTTGTTGCAAATGACAGGATTTCATTCTTTTTTATGGCTGAATCGTACTTCATTATGTATACGTATCACATTTTCTTCATCCATTCGTCCATTGATGGACACTTAGGTTGCTTCCAAATCTTGGCTACTGTGAATAGTGCTGCAATAAGCAGGGAAATGTGGGTATCTCTTTGATATACTGATTTCCATTATTTTGGGTATATACCTAGCAATGGGATTGCTGGATCATGTGGTAGCTCTGTTTTTAGTTTTTTGAGGAAGCTCCAAAAACTAAATAGTGATTGTACTAATTTACATTCACAAAAACAGTGTATGAGGGTTCCCTTTACTCCACGTACTCATCAGCATTTGTTATTGCCTGTCTTTTGGATAAAAGCCATTGTAACTTGGGTGAGATGTTATCTCATCATAGTTTTCATTCGCATTTCTCTGACCAGCAATGATATTGAGCATTTTTTCATATAGCTGTTTGCCATTTATGTATCGCCTTTTGGGAAATGTCTATTCAAATCTTTTGTCCATTTTAAAATCAGATTATTAGATTTTTTACTATAGAGTTGTTTGAGCTCCTTATATATTCTGATTATTAGTCTCTTGTCAGATGGTAGTTTGCAAATATTTTCTCCCATTCTGTTGGGTTGTCTCTTTACTTTGCTGATTCTATCCTTTGCTCTGCAGAAGCTTTTTAATTTGATGTGATCCCATTTGTCCATTTATGCTTTGGTTGCCTGTGCTTATGGGATATTACTCAAGAAATCTTTGCCCAATTGAATGTCCTGAAGAGTCTCCCCAAAGTTTTCTTGTAGTGGTTTCATAGTTTGAGGTCTTAGATTTAAGTCTTCTTTCCATTTTGATTTGATTTTCATATATGGCGACAGATAAGAATTGTAGTTTCATTTTTCGGCATATGGATATCCAGTTTTTCCAGCACAATTTATAGAAGAGACTGTCTTTTTCCCAGTGTATGTTCTTGGCAACATTGTCAAAAATGAGTTTACTGTAGGTGTGTGGATTTGTTTCTGGGTTCTCTATTCTGTTCTACTGGTCCATGTGGGTTTTCTTTTTTTATGCCAGTACCATGCTGTTTTGGTTACTATAGCTCTGTAGTATAATTTAGTTAGGTAACAAGATTCCTCCAGCTTTGTTCTCTTTGCTCAGGATAGCTTTGGCTATTCTGGGTCTTTTGTGGTTGTATATAAATTTTAGGATTTTTTTTTCCTATTTCTATGAAGAATGTCACTGGTATTTTGATAAGGATTGCATTGCATCTGCAGATTGCTTTGGGTAGTAAGAACATTTTAGCAATATTGATTCTTCATATCCACGAACATGAAATATCTTTCCATTTTTGGTATGCTCTTCAAATTCTTACATTAATGTTTTATAGTTCTCATCATAGAGATATTTTAGTATTTGATTAATTCCTAGGAATTTAATTTTATTTGTAGTTATTATAAATGGGATTACTTTCTTAGTTTCTTTTTCAGATTGTTCACTGTTGGCATATTGAAGTGCTAGTGGTTTTCAAATGTTGATTTTGTATCCTGCAACTTTACTGAATTTGTTTATGAGTTTTAATAGTTCTTTTGGTGAAATCTTTAGGTTTTTGCCAAATATAACATCATGTCATCTGTAAATGAGGATATAATTTCTTTCTTTCCAATTTGGATGCCTTTTATTTCTTTTTCTTGTCTGGCAACTCTAGCTAGGGCTTCCAGTCTATGTTGAATAATAGTGGTATAAGTGGGTGCCCTTGTATTGTTCCAGATCTTAGAGGAAAGATTTTCAGTTTTTCCCCATTCAGTATGATACCAACTGTGGGTCTGTCATATAGGGCTTCTATTATGTTGAGATGTGTTCCTTCTATATTCACTTTTTTGAGGGATTTTATTATGCAGGGATGTTGAATCTTATCAACTGCTTTTTCAGGATCAATTGAAATGATCGTATGTTTTTTTCTCCATTCTGTTAATGTGCTGTATCACACTGATTGATTTGCATGTTGAACCATCATTGCATCCCTGGATAAGTCCCACTTCATCACGATGAATGACTTTTTAAATGTGTTTTTCAATTTTGTTTGCTAGTATTTTTGAGGATTTTTGCATCAATATTCATAAGGAATACAGCCTATAGTTTTCTTTTTGTGATGTGTGTTTGTCTAGTTTTGGTATCAGCGTAATACTAGTCTTATAGAATGAGCTTGACAATATTCCTTCCACTATTTTTTGGAATAGTTTGTGTATAATTAGTATTAGCTCTTCTTTAAATGTTTGGTAGAATTCAGCAGTGAAGCCATCAGGTCCTGGGCTTTTCTTTACTGAGAGACTTTTTATTACAGCTTCAATCTCCTTATATGTTATTGATCTGTTCACGTTTTGGATTTCTTCATGGTTCAATCTTGGTAGGTTGTATGTGTCTGGGAATTTGTCCATCTCCAATTTATTGGCATACAGTTGCTTATAGTAGCCAATAATGATCCTTTAAATTTCAATGGTATCAGTTGTAATGTCTTCTTTTTTTATCTCTGAATTTATTCATTTTGTTCTTCTTTTTTTTCTTTTTTTTTAAGTTATTCTAGCTAAAGGTTTGTAAATTTTCTTTATATTTTCCAAAAACAATTTTTTTATTTCATTGATCTTTCGTATTGTTGCTTCATTTCAATTTCTCACTTTATTGCCCAGGCTGGAATGCAGTGGCATGATCTTGGCTCACTGCAACCTCTGCCTCTTGGGCTCAAGCAATCCTCCCACCACAGTCTTTTAAGTAGCTGGGACTACAGGCACTTGCCACCATGCTTGGCTGATTTTTTTTGCAGAGATGGTGTTTCACCATGTTGTCCAGGCTAGCTTCAAACTCCTCGACTCAAGTGATCCACCTGCCTCAGCCTCCCAAATTGCTCAGATTACAGGTGTGAGCCACCACACCTGGACTTCATTTCAACTTCATCTATATGTGCTCTGATCTTTATTATTTCTTTTATTCTACTAATGTTGGATTTGGTTTTCCCTTCCTTTTCTAGTTCTTTAAGATTTATTATTAAGTTATTTATTTGAAGTTTTTCTTCCTTTTTGATATAGGCACTTAGAGCTACAAACTCCCCTCTTAGTCTTGCTTTTGCTGTATCCCATAGGTTTTGGTATGTTGTGTTTCCATTATCATTTATTTCAAGAAATTTTTTCAATTTTTTTCTTAATTTTTTAAATTGACCCACTGGTCATTCAGAAGCATATTTTAAAATTTCCATGTGTTTGTGTAGTTTCCAAAGTTCCTCTTGTTATCAATTTCTAGTTTTATTTCATTGTGGTTAGAAAAGATGCCTAAAATTATTTCAATTTATTTGAATGTTTTAAGACCTATTCTGTGAGCTAACATATGGTCTATCCTTGAAAATGATCCATCTGCTGAGGAAAAGAATATGTATTCTCCAGCAATTGGATGAAATGTTCTGTAATTATTAGATCCATTTGTTCTGTAGTGAAGATTAAGTTCAATGTTTCTTTGATGATTTTTCATCTGGATGATCCAATGCTCAAAGTGGAGTGTTGCAGTCTCCAGCTATTATGATATTGGGGCCTATCTCCCTCTTTAATAATATTAGCTTCATATATCTGGGTGCTCCAGTGTTGGGTGCATATATTATATGTATTTAAAATTGTTATGTTATCTTGCTGAATTGACCCCTTTATCATTATATAGTGACCTTCTTTGTCTCTTCTTATAGTTTTTTGTCATGAAATCTATTTTGCCTGATAAAAGTATAACTACTCTTGCTCTTTTTTAGTTTCCATTGGCATATAATATCTTTTTTCATCCCTTTATTTTCAGTCTATGTGTATCTTCACAGGTGAAGCATGTTTCTTGAAGGCATCGCATCACTGGGTCTTTTTTTTTTTTAATCCATTCAGCCACTTGATATCTTTTGATTGGAGAGTTTAGCCCATCAATATTTAATGTTATTATTGATAAGTAAAGACTTACTCCTGCAATTTTGTTGCCTGCTTTCTGGTTGTGTTATGATCTTCTCTTCCTTCTTCCTTATTTCTGTCTTCCTTTTAGTGAAGGTGATTTTCTCTGGTGACATGATTTAGTTTCTTGCTTTTGATTTTTTGTGTGTCCATTGTATGCTTTTTTGGTTTGAGGTTACCATGAGGTTTCCAAATACTATCTTATAACCCATTATTTTAACCTGATAACAAGTTAATGCTGATTGCATAAACAAGCAAATTGACTAACAAATGAGCAGAAAGAATGCTAAAAAAATTTCTACACTTTATCTCCCACTGTTTTAATTTTTTGTTGTTTCTAAATGGGATTATATTTTATTGTACTGTCTGTGTCTTGAAAAGTTGTTCTAGCTATTATCTTTGATCAGTTCTTTTTGTCTTTCTACTTAAGATATGAGTAATTTACATACCACAATTACACTATATTAACATTACGTGAGTCTTGGTGTACTTACTATTACCTGTGAGTTTTGTACCCTCAGATGATTTTTTATTGCTCATTTGCCTTTTCTTTCAGATTGAAAAACTCTCTTTAGCATTTCTTATAAGATATGCCTAGTGTTGATGAAATTCATCAGCTTTTGTTTGTCTGGAAAAGTTGGTATTTCTCCTTCATGATTTAAGGATAATTTTAGTAGATGTACTATTCTAGGGGAAATTTTTTTTTCTTCAGCACTTTAAATATGTCATGCCACTCTCTCCTGGCCTGTAAGATTTCCACTAAAAAGTCTGCTGCCAGACACGTTGGACCTCCAGTTTAAGTTATTTGTTTCTTTTCTCTTTCTGCTTTTAGGAACTTTTCTTTATCCTTGACCTTTGATATTTCAATTATTATATGCCTTGAATTAGTCTTCTTTGGGTTAAATCTGCTTGATGTTCTATAACCTTCTTGTACA
The DNA here is from genome assembly GCF_028878055.3 of Symphalangus syndactylus. Classification (NCBI taxonomy): domain Eukaryota; kingdom Metazoa; phylum Chordata; class Mammalia; order Primates; family Hylobatidae; genus Symphalangus; species Symphalangus syndactylus. Next base: position 117,779,717 of record NC_072447.2, on the reverse strand, counting down.
TGAATATTAATATATTTAGGTTTGGGAAGTTCTCTGTTATTATCCCTTTAAATAAACTTTTTATCTGTATTTCTTTCTCTTCCTCTTGTTTAGGGCTAATATATCTTAGATTTGCCCTTTTGAGGCTATTTTCTAGGTCTCTTAGGCATGCCTCTTTCTTTTTTATTTTTTCTTTTGTTTCCTCTGACTGTGCATTTTCAAGTAGCCTGTCTTCAAGCTCACTAATTCCTTCTTCTGCTATTAAGAAACTCTGATTAATTCTTCAGTATGTCAGTTACATTTTCCAACTCCAGAACTTCTTCTTGATTCTTTTTTATTATTTCAATCTCTTTCTTAAATTTATGGGAGAATTCTGAATTCCTTCTCTGTGTCCTCTTGAATTTCTTTGAGTTTCCTCAACACAGCTATATTAAGTTGTCTGTCTGAAAGGTCACACGTATTTGTTTCTCCAGGGTTGGTCCCTGATGGCCCATTTAGTTCATTTGGTGAGGTCATGTTTCCTGGGTGGTGGTGATGCTTATGGATGCTCATCAGTGTCTGGGCATTGAAGAGTTAGGTATATTGTAGTCTTTGCAGTCTGGGCTTGTTTGTTCCTGTCTTTCTTGGGAAGGCTTTTCAGGTATTCAAAGTGACTTGCGTGTTGTGATTTAAGCTTCATCTGGTTTAGGGGGCACCCCAAGCCCAGTATCCCTGTGGTTCCTGCTTATAGATTTTTTTTTTTTTTTTTTTTGAGATGGAGTCTCACTCTGTCACCCAGGCTGGAGTGCAGTGGCGCGATCTCAGCTCACTGCAAGCTCCACCTCCCGGGTTCACGCCATTCTCCTGCCTCAGCCTCTCCGAGTAGCTGAGACTACAGGTGCCCGCCACCACGCCCGGCTAATTTTTTGCATTTTTAGTAGAGAGGGGGTTTCACCGTGGTCTCGATCTCCTGACCTCGTCATCCGCCCGCCTCGGCCTCCCAAAGTGCCTGGATTACAAGCGTGAGCCACCGCGCCCAGCCCTGCTTATAGACTTATAAAAGTACCACCTTGGTGGTCTCTGATAAGATTTGGAAGCTTTCTCTGGGTTACCAAGGAGACATTTTTGTTCCCTTCCCTTATTTTCCCCCAAACAAATGGAGTCTTTCTTTCTGTGCTTAATCACCTGGAGCTAGGGGTGAGGTGACACAAGCCCCACTGTGGTCACCACTACAGGGACTGTGTTAGGTCAGACCTGAAGCCAGCACAACACTGGGTCTCACTCAAGTAATCACTACTTGGATACTGCCTATGTTTGCTCAAGGCCCTAGGGCTCTACAATCAGCAGTTGGTGCCATCAGCCAGGCTAATGTCTTCCCTTTCAGGGCTGTGAGTTTCTTTAGGTCTCAGGCAGTCCAGAGATGCCATCTTGGATCTAGGAATTGAAGTAAAAAACCTTAGATATCCACCTGGTACTCTATATACTATTGTGGCTAAGCTGGCATTTAATCCACTCTTCCCTCCACCTTCCACATGCAGAGGAGCCTCTCTCCATGGTCACCACCCTCACAGGTCCACAGGGACTACTTTCAGGCTACCACCGATGTTCACTTGAGGCCCAAGAGCTCTTCAGTCAGCTTCTGGTAAATGCTGCCAGGCCTGGGACTAACTTTTTAGGGCAGTGGGCTTCCCTCTGGCCCAGAAAAGGTCCTGAAATACAATCCAAGAGCCAAGGCCTGGAATCGGGAACCCCAAGGACCCACTTCATACTCTACCCAACTGTGGATGTGCTGGTACCTAAGGTGCAAGAATAAGTCCTCTTTACTTTTCTCTGCTTTTCTCAAGCAAAGGAGCCTTTCACCATATCCACCACAGCTGGAAACATGCTGGGTCTCACCTGAAGCCAGCAAGTCTCAGAGGCTTACCCCAGGCTTATGGCATATTATCTGGGTATTGCTGCTGGTTATTCAGGACCCAGTGGCTCTTTAGTAAACAGGTGATAGATCTTGCCAGGACTGGGTCCTTCCCTTCAAAGAAGCAGGTTCCCTTCTGGCCCAGGGTATGACTATAAATGTCACCCTGAAGCTAGGGCTTATAATGGGGGCCTCACGACTCTGGCTGGTGCCCTATCTTACCATGGCTGAGCTGGTATCCAAGATGCAAGACAAAGTCCTGTTTACTCTTCCTTCCCCATCCCATCCACCAGTGGGATGGTGGCCAGGTGGCATTAGAGATTCAAGACTGTCTTTCTGGCTGGGAGTAGTGGCTCATGGCTGTAATCCTAGCAATTTGGGAGGCTGATGGCTGGGAGTGGTGGCTCACACCTGTAATCCTAGCAATTTGGGAGGCTGAGGCAGGAAATTTGCTTGAGCCCAGAAGTTCAAGACCAGCCTGGGCAACATAGATAGACCCTGTCTCTACAAAAAAATAAAATAATTAACCAGAGGCATGGTGTCACACGTCTGTGGCCCAGCTACTCGGGTGGCTGAAGTGGGAGGATCACTTGACCCTAGGAGTTTAATGCTACAGTGAGCCACAATTGTGCCACTGTACTCCAGCCTGGGCGACAGAGTGAGACATTGTCAAAAAAAAAAAAAAAAAAAAAACCTGTCTTTTCTACCCTTTTCAACGCTTCTTTTAGCAACGTTAAGTTAAAACCAGGGACTGTGATTGCTCACCTGATGTTTTGTTCTTATCAAGTTGCTTTTTGTGTAGATAGTTGTCAAATTCAGTGTCCCAGTGGGGAGGACAATCAGTTAAGGCTTCTACCTGACCATCTTGCTCTGCTCCTAAAAAATAACTATGTAACTATTTAACACACACACAAAAAAACACCGTAATGAAGTACTGGAGGAACAAAAAAGGTGAAAGGCATGTAGAAAGCAAATATGTCAGAGCTACATTTTATCATTAACTATTAAACACCGATGGATTAAACACTCTGACCTAAGGGTAGAAATTAGCATAATAAACGTAAAAAACAAACACACATGATCTAACTATATGTAGTCCACAGGAGACATATTCAAGATTCAAAGACACAAATAGGCTGAAAATAAAAGGATGGAAAAACATACTTAATGCAAATAGTAGTCAAAATGGGCAAAAATGAAATTGAGAACTGCTAGTTCCTTTTAATATCACACATAAAAGCTCACAGGAAAATCATCTCTTTTTAGCTTTCTTTTTGGTATTGATTTCTACATTAATTGAACTGGGATCAGAAAACATGGTTGTACATTAAAATCCTAAAAGAAAACCTAGGCAATACCATTCAGGACATAGGCGTGGGCAAGGACTTCATGTCTAAAACACCAAAAGCAATGGCAACAAAAGCCAAAATTGACAAATGGGATCTCATTAAACTAAAGAGCTTCTGCACAGCAAAAGAAACTACCATCAGAGTGAACAGGCAACCTACAGAATGGGAGAAAATTTTTGCAACCTACTCATCTAACAAAGGGCTAATATCCAGAATCTACAATGAACTCAAACAAATTTACAAGAAAAAAACAAACAACCCCATCAAAAAGTGGGCAAAGGACATGAACAGACACTTCTCAAAAGAAGACATTTATGCAGCCAAAAAACACATGAGAAAATGCTCATCATCACTGGCCATCAGAGAAATGCAAATCAAAACCACAGTGAGATACCATCTCACACCAGTTAGAATGGCCATCATTAAAAAGTCAGGAAACAACAGGTGCTGGAGAGGATGTGGAGAAATAGGAACACTTTTACACTGTTGGTGGAACTGTCAACTAGTTCAACCATTGTGGAACTCAGTGTGGCAATTCCTCAGGGATCTAGAACTAGAAATACCATTTGACCCAGCCATCCCATTACTGGGTATATACCCAAAGGACTATAAATCATGCTGCTATAAAGACACATGCACACGTATGTTTATTGCGGCACTATTCACCATAGCAAAGACTTGGAACCAACCCAAATGCCCAACAATGATAGACTGGATTAAGAAAATGTGGCACATATACACCATGGAATACTATGCAGCCATAAAAAAGGATGAGTTCATATCCTTTGTAGGGACATGGATGAAACTGGAAAACATCATTCTCAGTACACTATCGCAAGGACAGAAAACCAAACACCGCATGTTCTCACTCATAGGTGGGAATTGAACAATGAGAACTCATGGACACAAGAAGGGGAACATCACACTCCGGGGACTGTTGTGGGGTGGGGGGAGGGGGGAGGGACAGCATTAGGAGATATACCTAATGCTAAATGACGAGATAATGGGTGCAGCAAACCAACATGGCACATGGATACGTATGTAACAAACCTGCACATGGTACACATGTACCCTAAAACCTAAAGTATAATAAAAAAAAAAATTAACATAAAAAAAAGAAAACATGGTTGTAATTAAAAATTCCTTGAAATTTGGCCAAGATTGATTTTGTTGATTAATATGTGGTCAGTAATTTTTAAATTGTCTATGTATACTTGAAAAGAATACATATAACCTAAAGCAGGAAGAATGGGGTGTGGGAAAGGCTCTTCTCATGTCTTCTTTTGTCAGAGAGAAAAATGTGAATTTGTGGTACCTGTGGAATGCTCAGATGGAAATATCCAGAAGACAGAAATTCATATGAATCTGGAGTTGTCTGAATAGAGATAGGAATTTGGAAGTTGTCAGCAAAAGAGCATGAGAAATAAGAGACAGAGATGATGCTAACTTTTGCAAGTCAGAAACTTGAATTGATTAGTTACCCAAGGGGCATTGACTTTGGAAGTGCATTGTAATATCCAGACTTACCTGTCAAAGGGAACAGAGAACTGTGTTAACTAACCAATACTTTTTCTGTCTGATAGGAAAACCTACTTGGAGAACTAAAATAACATAAGAGACTGGAAATGGGATGATTTTACATATCCTACCATAAAATTAGGATATTTAGACCTCTGAGATCATTTTAAATGCCTTCAGCCTGTGTTCAAGATCAGGCCAGTTTCATGTGTTTAGATGTGTTGTAATTACAAATAAGGATTCATTGTATGCTCCTGGGCAAGGCAACGGCATTCAGTGTGAACCCCGCTGGCATTAGTTATTGACTGTTTTGTGCAGGCATCATGCTAAAATTGCAGGGGAGGCGTATAGCCTCTTCAATGGGCTTTTGGTGTAAAAGGGAAAATCAACAATTACCAATAGTTTTACCTTTCCACTTACCTACTTAACTTGCAACCTAGCTAATTAACAATCCTAGGCCAGGCACAGTGGCTCACGCCTGTAATCCCAGCACTTTGGGAGACCAAGGCGGGCAGATCACCTGAGGTCAGGAGTTCGAGACCAGACTGGCCAACATGGTGAAACCCCATCTCTACTAAAAATACAAAAATTAGCGGGCATGGTGGCAGGCACCTGTAGTCCCAGCTACTTGGGAGGCTGAGGCAGGAGAATTGCTTGAACCCAGGAGATGGAGGTTGCAGTGAGCCGAGATTGCGCCATTGTACTCCAGCCTGGGTGACAAGAGTGAGACAAAATTCTGTCAAATGCTCTCTGTTCAAATATGTGGATTTTATTATTTAATAAAAAGATTTTTAATAAGAAGCAACTCAATATTTAATATGATATTAAATATATATACATATATATTTTAAATACTCACTGCACAGTACATTAGAAAACTGGACCTGGCTAGGCATTTTATATTATATAGCTCATACACTCTGCTATTTTTGTGTAGTTGTTTTGTTTTGTTTTGTTTTTGCTCTTCTGTAATGGCATTGCTGAGTTCTCAGTTAAACTCTACAAATTATTCCATTATGATATGAATCATTAACTAATAGGTCATATGCATTTATCTTTAATAATCCACAAAGTAAATATCACATGGTCATAAAATAGAGATTACTACTTAATGATCCATAATTATAGCAAATGTGTATTTATTGTTATGAGAATTTTCTCAGCACAAAAACTAGTGTTCAAATTTAGCAGAATTAGAGACAGAGAGAGACAGAAAGAAAGAGAGAGAGAAAGAGTCTCACTCTGTCACTGAGGCTTCAGTCTCAGTGCAGTGGTGCGATCATGGCTCACTGCAGCCTTGAACTCCCTGGGCTCAGGTGATCCTCTTGCCTCAGCCTACCTAGTAGCTGGGACCACAGGCATGTGCCACCACACTCTGCTAATTTTTTAACTTTTTGTAGAGACAGAGTCTCACTATGTTACCCAGGATGGCCTCAAACTCCTGGGTTCAAACAATCTACCCACTTCGGCCTCCCTAAGCACTGGGATTACATGAATGAGCCACCATGCCTGGCCTATTTTTTAAAATATTATAAAATATGACATATAATTATAAACTAATATATAATTTATTTCAGATGTTTAAAAACAATCAATGATATTATCAACATCAGAAAATACAAAATATAAAACCATTAAAGAAGAAAATGAAAAAATTTTTTGAAAATAATAGATGAAGAAATGAAAAAAAAAAAGCTTTTAGAAACTTCTAGCCTCAGAATATAGCACAGATAAATAACAAATGAAGATGGTTGGGGATGTACTTCATCTTCCATGTCAATGATAACAGAATAATTTTTTTAAGTATAAATTTAAGAAAAATTCTAAAGAGTTATTAAACCAAATGTACTTTACGCCAATTCACGTAGCTAGGCATAAATTTTAATATTAAGCAACAGTCTTATTGAAAATGGTTCCAAAAGCAATGGCAACAAAAGCCAAAATTGTCGAATGGGATCTAATTAAACTAAAGAGCTTCTGCACAGCAAAAGAAACTACCATCAGCGTGAACAGGCAACCTACAGAATGGGAGAAAATTTGTGCAATCTACTTATCTGACAAAGAGCTAATAGCCAGAATCTACAAAGAACTCAAACAAATTCACAAGAAAAAAATCAAACAACCCCATCAAAAAGTGGGCAAAGGACATGAACAGACACTTCTGAAAAGAAGACATTTATGCAGCCAACAGACACATGAAAAAATGCTCATCATAACTCACCATCAGAGAAATGCAAATTAAAACCACCATGAGATATCGTCTCACACCAGTTAGAATGGCGATCATTAAAAAGTCAGGAAATAACAGATGCTGGAGAGGATGTGGAGAATTAGGAACACTTTTACACTGTTGTTGGGACTGTAAACTAGTTCAACTATTGTGGAAGACAGTGTGGCGATTCCTCAAGGATCCAGAACTAGAAATAACATTTGACCCAGCCATCGCATTACTGGGTATATACCCAAAGGATTATAAATCATGCTGCTATAAAGACACATGCACGGCCGGGCACGGTGGCTCACACTTGTAATCCCAGCACGTTGGGAGGCCGAGGCAGGTGGATCACGAGGTCAGGAGATCGAGACCACGGTGAAACCCCATCTCTACTAAAAAATACAAAAAATTAGCCGGGCGTGGTGGCGGGTGCCTGTAGTCCCAGCTACTCGGAGAGGCTGAAGCAGGAGAATGGCGTGAACCTGGGAGGCGGAGCTTGCAGTGAGCCGAGATTGCGCCACTGCACTCCAGCCTGGGCAACAGAGCGAGACTGTCTCAAAAAAAAAAAAAAAAGACCCATGCACACATATGTTTATTGCAGCACTATTCACAATAGCAAAGACTTAGAACCAACCCAAATGCCCATCAATGATAGACTGGATTAAGAAAATGTGGCACATATACACCATGGAATACTATGCGGCCATAAAAAAGGATGAGTTCATGTCCTTTGTAGGGACATGGATGAAGCTGGAAACCATCATTCTCAGCAAACTATCGCAAGAACAGAAAATCAAACACCGCGTGTTCTCAGTCATAGGTGGGTACTGAACAATGAGAACACTTGGACACAGGGTGGGGAACATCACACACTGGGGCCTATCGTGGGGTGGGGGGAGGGAGGAGGGATAGCATTAGGAGATATACATAATGTAAATGATGAGTTAATGGGTGCAGCACACCAACATGGCACATGTATATATATGTAACAAATTTGCACGTTTTGCACATGTACCCTATAACTTAAAGTATAATAGGTAAATTAATTAATAATTAATAATAGGATTAATATTTAAAAAGAAAATAATTAAAAATAATTAATAATATTATTAATAATAAATAATTAAAATTAATAAATAATTAAAATAGGATTATATTTAAAAAGAAAATGGTATGGTTTGAACTTTTATATAAGTTATTATACGTGAATTTTTTCTAAAGGCAAAAATCACTAGATCCTGGTTGCTTTACTTTACCTCAAATAATTCTATATTTTTTTCAATGTTCCAAAGTTTTTGGAGATAGAAAACTATCAATTAAAAGTAGGAGCACAAAGATTAGCAACATGAACCAAATGTTTATGAAACTTGAAGAAAGTTAAAAGTGTATTACCAATAGCCCTAGGTACTCAAAATTTAAATCCAGTTTGAAAAATAGCGGTAGTGTAATAGAACATTAAGAAAAATGAAAGTGAAAAAAAATTGTGTTGTTGTTAAATTAATAATATATGTTTCTACTTTTGGTAAAACAATATATAGCACTCAGATTAAGATATCCAGGAAACTTTATGAGCATGATAATGGCAATTTTATTCATTTGGCAGAAACAATCCCGATATTTCATAACATTACAAATGCTAAACATTTATGCAGAATACAATGACACCAAATACTATTAAAAATTTTAAGGATTGAAAAAAATTTTAAGGGATGAAATCCAAAACCAAATAATTAAAATTATAACACGTGATAAATGAAATAACTGTGAATAAGATAAGAAATTCTAAATATTATTTGATTATTTTAGTACAACAAAAGGGCAATGGATAAGAAGATGAATCAAAGTGACATACAAATAGAAGTAAATGAGCCTAACTGTATTTCAAATAAATATTAGCATCACATTGTAGTGATGCTAACTCAAGGTAGTTTGGAACACAGTATTTGTTCACATGCCCTCAGAATAAAGATAATTAGAACTATAACCAGTGCACATTCTAGTTGGTAAATTCATTTTCTCTGTGCGTTGCTAGCAATTTTGAAACTATATATATTGTAGGACTGATCAAACAAGTAAATATATTGTGGACAATTATAAGCAAGTTTTTTACTTCTGGAGAAGGAAATTAAAAATATGGAAAGGAGAAATCAAGAATTGACCCTGTGTTGTTATTGTGTAGTAGACTGGAAAGCATCAGTATTAAATTCAGGTAATATCTATATCTGTCCATGGCTCTTTACACAAGCATACGTAGAAACAATAGTACGTCAGTAGCAATCAATGAGCATATCTAGCACACAGATCTTAGTTTCTAAATACAATTTTCCACTACTAGGAGCCAGGTTCCATGGGAAGTTTTGGAGTAAGGAAAGTACAAGATGAGCCTGAAAGAATTTATGCCAGAAAATAAGGAAATGTTCAAACAATGATGAAGACATGTAAAAAATGACACAGAGTCAGTTTGAAAGGGCTAACACTGGCCAAATCTGGGACAATTTGAGAATCAGAATAAATGATGCAGTAACAGATAATAACCCATAGAATAAAATAAGAAACCATGAGCTTTTATTAATATATATAACTAAAAGGAGGGATGGTCAAATTAGAACGTTGCCATTTGGCAACTACTATAGCAATAATTGCTTCAGGGAAAGATCGTCAATGGACGCCAAAGTTAGCGAATGATGGGAAATAAGATATTTAATTAATCTCAAAGTATCTCTCCGCAAGGTACTTATTAATTACAAAGGGAAAACTAGTAACTTTATAGTAGAGACACCAAGCAGACAACTTTTTAACCGATAATGAAAGTTAACATCACCAGGTAATGGGACAAATTGCTGTCATGTACCTCATTATACGATATGAGAAGAACCAATACTGATTCTGTGATATTCATGTCAAAAATGTATAAGTTGAATCTAATCAAAAGGAAACATCAGGCAGACCTAAACTGAGAGACGTTTGACAAAATAACTGGCCCGCACTGTTCAAAAATGTGAAGATTATGAAAAAAAAAAAGACTGAAAAAATATCTCAAAGGAGACCAAAGTGCTATGGATATGAAAAGCAACGTGTGATCCCAGGAATGGATCCTGGACCAGATTTTTCGTTTCTGTTCATATGAAGGATGTTAGTGTGATAATAGTGAAATTGAATAGAACTGAAAATTAGCTAATATTATTTTATCATTTTTAAGTTCCCGATTTTGGTTAATATACTGTGTTTAGGAAATGGAATACCCATGTTTTAAGGGAATACCTACTGGGGTATTTAGAGATGGAAATTTTATTTTCAACCTTCTATCAAATGATTCTAGAAAAGTCATGCGTGTGCGTGGAGAGAGAGGGAGAGAGTGAAAGGAAAAGAAACATACAGAGACAGAGATAGTGATAGCAAATGGGGTAAGGTAAACTTTGAACATTTGGGGGAATCTCAGTAAATGAGTATAATATAAATTATTTGTGCAATTTTGGTAATATTTCTGTAAGTCTGAAATTGTTTCAAAACAAAAGGTTAAAGAAAATTTTTTTAAAGATAATTTTAACCACCATTCAATTTTTAAGATAAATTCTGGGTGTGAAACAGTTAAAGCAGATAAAAATCATTAGATCTTCTTCTGCACGGCAAAAGAAACTACCGTCAGAGTGAACAGGCAACCTACAGAATGGGAGAAAATTTGTGCAATCTACCCATCTGACAAAGGGCTAATAGCCAGAATCTACAAAGAACTTAAACAAATTTACAAGAAAAAAATCAAACAACCCCATCAAAAAGTGGGCAAAGGATATGAACAGACACTTCTCAAAAGAAGACATTTATGCAGCCAACAGACACATGAAAAAATGCTCATCATCACTGGCCATCAGAGAAATGCAAATCAAAACCACAATGAGATACCACCTCATACCAGTTAGAATGGCAATCATTAAAAAGTCAGGAAACAACAGGTGATGGAGAGGATGTGGAGAATTAGGAACGCTTTTACACTGTTGGGACTGTAAACTAGTTCAACCATTGTGGAAGACAGTGTGGCGATTCCTCAAGGATCTAGAACTAGAAATACCATTTGACCCAGTGATCCCATTACTGGGTATATACCAAAGGATTAAAAATCATGCTACTATAAAGATACGTGCACACATATGTTTATTGTGGCACTATTCACAATAGCAAAGACTTGGAAGCAACCCAAATGTCCGTCAGTGATAGACTGGATTAAGAAAATGTGGCACATATATGCCATGGAATACTATGCAGCCATAAAAAAGGATGAGTTCATGTCCTTTGTAGCGACATGGATGAAGCTGGAAACCATCATTCTGAGCAAACTATTGCAAGGACAGAAAACCAAACACTGCATGCTCTCACTCATAGGTGTGAATTGAATAACCAGAACACTTGGACACAGGGCGGGGAACATCACACACCGGAGCATGTCGTGGGGTGGGGGGATGGGGGAGGGATAGCATTAGGAGAAATATCTAATGTAAATGATGAGTTAATGGGTGCAGCAAACCAACCCGGCACATATATACATATGTAACAAACCTGCACATTGTGCACATGTACCCTAGAACTTAAAGTATAATAAAAAAAATTGTTAGCTCTTTGGATTTTTGAAATACAAATATTTTTATATGGGTACATTTGTGTGTATATTCCCCAATAGATGTCACAAATGGAGAATTATACATGTTTTTAGTAGTCTGCTTTCAAAAACTGAATCTTAACAAAAATAACTTGAGAAGTTTTATATCCATATAGAGATACCATATTGCTATATTAATTGAAAGCATACAAATTTCAATAGGTCTTTAAAAAATCTCGGGTATCCTATTACCTTTTTCTGTGCATTCTTTAATCTTGATAGTGAATTATACAGCAAACATCTCTTTTGTCAGCCCTAGGAATTATTTTTTATGATTGGCCTGGTTTTAAATTGGAGGTTGACTTTTACAGCAACAGAGAAATACATTGAAGAGAATCCTTTTACAGGCTACAAATAAATTATCTACCCATTGAAAATACCATTTTTTTGGAGAAACATGGACTCACATTTTGTTGCCTATGCCATATTGTATACTCAGAAAACTTTGCAAGGAAGGTTCTGACTAGAAATTATACCTCTTGGCATGGAAGTTTATGCAAACTTTCACTATATTTTCTTACCAATCACTCTTTTTTTTTTTTTTTTTTTTTTTTTTTTTTGAGACGGAGTCTTGCTTTTTCACCCAGGCTGGAGTGCAGTGGCGCGATCGCGGCTCACTGCAAGCTCCGCCTCCTGGGTTCACGCCATTCTCCTGCCTCAGCCTCTCCCAGTAGCTGGGACTACAGGCGCCCGCCACCACGCCCGGCTAATTTTTTGTGTTTTTAGTAGAGACGGGGTTTCACCGTGGTCTCGATCTCCTGACCTCGTGATCCGCCCGCCTCGGCCTCCCAAAGTGCTGGGATTACAAGCGTGAGCCACCACGCCCGGCCACCAATCACTCTTAAGCAAATAGTTCTAGTGAAAAAAATAATGCAAACAAATAAGAATGCCCTACATCAGATTGTTTTAGAAGAGATTGGACACTGTGAAGAGATGACTAGCTATCCACCCAAGATTCTTGCTCCTGATCCATATTGTAAACTTATAATTGAATAGCGGCTGCCTAGTTAAAGTCTGCATTTCTGGCTGTCTTGGAATTAGATGGGGGTGATGTGGTTGAGTTCTAGCTAATGGAAACAGAAGTAACACTATTTTTGTTATTTCCAGACATGGTCCATGACCCATAAAAACTTCTGATGTAATAATAGACTCTCTCTTCCCCCATCTACCAGCTGGTTGTTGAATTCCTGTGTGACATTTGAAGATTCACGCTGAAGTTTAGAGAGCTTCTGACAGCCTGAGTCCCAGATTAACTACATGGGCATTACCTTTCCACAACTACCAAGCAGACTTTGTATCAGTGAGAAATAAACTTCCATTGTAATCCACTGAGAATTTTTTTACTTTAACCTTCTGTCAACAAACTAGCATTTACCTTTGCTAATGCAGACACAAATGTGTCTGATTTTTTATTGTTCAAGGTACCATATCTTGTTTGGCAAAATAAGAATCATAACAATAATAATAATAAAGTACTGGATTTACTTTGAACAGTTTGCCTTAAAAATTACCTCCCGAATTTACTAAGGCCTTTTTCTTTTTTTGATTTATTTTTTTTGCTTTTAATAAACAGTAATCTCTCTACAAATTATGGAGTGAGATCAATGGAACTATTGACATTATAATCAAATTCCAAGGCCTGTGTTAGCTATTTCCAGGTTGTCGTATGTTGAGAAGGGAAAGAGGAGTGTGAAGAGATAGGACATGAATACAAGAAGCTGGGCGCGGTGGCTCACACCTGTAATCCCAGCACTTAGGGAGGCAGGTGGATCGTTTGAGCCCAGGAGTTGGAGATCAGCCTGGGAAACATGGCAAAACCTGGTCTCCACTAAAAATACAAAAATTAGCCCGGCATGGTGGTGCATATCTGTAATCCCAGCTACTTGGGAGGCTGAGGCAGGAGAATCACTTGAACCTGGGAGGCTGCAGTTGTAGTGAGTTGAGATCACACCATAGCACTCCAGCCTGGGCGACAGAGCAAGAGACTCCATCTCAAAAATAATAATAATAATAATAAAATTAAATAAAAGACATGAATACTTGTTTCTTCAAGAACAGGTTTAATGTCTTACTCAATATGGTAGGTTTAGCGTCTAGTACATGATAGATATTCAATAGGGTTGTTGACTGAGCAATCCCTCAAGAGGATTTACAAAATCAAAGTGCCAAAACCAGGCAATTCCAGACATTTTCTTTGGACATAGAGAAATGACCATAAAATAATTTTAGTGAAGAAAGCTAGGGGTTGCTATGATTCAATGTTCATGTTTTGGTTCTTTTGTTCTCTGCTGAACTGAGCTTAGTTTAGAACAACTTTATAGCAAAAATATTCTTTTGAAGTACGAATCGCTTTTGCTTGAATTTTACTGTTATCAATATGTCATTACCCTAAATTGACCAAAATGGCATCCTGCAAAACATGCAATGTACCTTTCCATTTCCATGATTTTTTCACACTGTTTTTCCTGCCTGGATATGTTCCCTTCTATTATTCCTGTATCTAATGCCTGCCCTTGCTTTAGAGAATAGCTCAAATCCCATCTATTGCCTCATACCACTGCAGACTCAAATGACCTTTTTGTTCTCTAAGTTCCTCTGACTCTAAAGTTGCAGTATCATCCATAAATTAGAAATCATATATTACTTTGCTTCTTTATCTTTATGAGGATTTTGTTTATCCAATTCCATTAAAAATGACATGAGTGTAGAGCCGCTGTCTTAGACTATTTTGCATTCCCAACACCTAGCGGAGCACCTTTGCCTTCTACATAGTAAGTATTAAATGTTTAAAAAGAGGCAGACTCCTGTAACTCTGTCAAAAAAATAAAAAATAATAAAAATAAAAGAGATACAAAGAGGTAGACATAATGTAGTAAAAAAAATACTGTCATGTATAAGCAAAGAAATATGTACAAGGATGCTGTTTGTGTACTTTTTTGTACTAACCGAAGATTAGAAACTAGGTAAATGTCTATCAGTAGAGGACTAAATAAATCGTGGTACATCCATGCATTAGAGTAACTTGCAAGAATTCAAAAAGAAGACACCTGCTCTTTATAAACATGAAGGGAAGTATCTTCAAATATATATTAAGTGTATAAAAAGTAGCAAGATAGTATGTGTGATACACTTTGTATAATAAAAATGATGGTTGTCATAAACCCTTCAAAGAGGATATACAAGAGACTGTTAAAGTTGGTTGTTTCCGGGGATGAGAAAAGAAGGCAGAAATAACTATAGTTCTTAAATTAACAGCAAGATTCTGGTTAGATAATTTGCCTGATTTATTATAGGAACTAGGCGCAGGCATATTCCTATATACATAGATATTTCACATCCACCACTCAACATGATAGTCAACAGGCACAGAAGAAGCACTAACAGATCAGAAGAGATATTAGCTGTGAAGCCTCAGCAGTTGAAGTGCATACCTGCTGAATATTACAACCCTGTCCTCAATTGATTTACTATGACACTCGGATTGGTAGTAATGCAATTTTAAACCTACACTCAAAAATGATTCTTTAAAAAACTGTTAAAGCCAAGCACCTTTGCTAATCAAGTTGCTTAAATACTGAACTGATTAAGCAAATCTCTCTTGACATTTAAGGCTTTTGTCATTATTCATGTTTCCCCCACCTCCCAGCTTCCACCACCGGTTAACAAATTTTAAAGGATGACATCCAAACAGTTCAATGGAGAAAACACCTACTAAGGGATTCTTATCATCATGGAAATCATGTTTGTCTCTCCTTGTTTTGACAGCAGAAGAGATAGAATACAATTCTGGAAAACTAATAATTAATTTCAGGCCGGGCGTGGTGGCTCAAGCCTGTAATCCCAGCACTTTGGGAGGCCGAGGCAGGCGGATCACGAGGTCAGGAGATCGAGACCATCCTGGGTAACACGGTGAAACCCCGTCTCTACTAAAAATACAAAAAGAATTAGCCGGGCGTGGTGGCGGGTGCCCGCAGTCCCAGCTATTCTGGAAGCTGAGGCAGGAGAATGGCGTGAACCCGGGAGGCGGAGCTTGCAGTGAGCAGAGATCGCGCCACTGCACTCCAGCCTGGGGGACAGAGAAAGACTCCGTCTCAAAAAAAAAAAAAAAAAAAGTATTGCATTGGCCACTAGATGGCCCCCATATATATTTTTCCACTATTACAAGGAAAACATGGAAGAAACAAGTGAGAGAAAAATATGTATTAAAATAATGTATGGGCCGGGCGCGGTGGCTCACGCTTGTAATCCCAGCACTTTGGGAGGCCGAGGCGGGCGGATCACGAGGTCAGGAGATCGAGACCACGGTGAAACCCCGTCTCTACTAAAAATACAAAAAATTAGCCGGGCGTGGTGGCGGGCGCCTGTAGTCCCAGCTACTCGGAGAGGCTGAGGCAGGAGAATGGCATGAACCCGGGAGGCGGAGCTTGCAGTGAGCCGAGATTGCGCCACTGCACTCCAGCCTGGGCGACAGAGCGAGACTCCGTCTCAAAAAAAAAAAAAAAAGTATGATTCTTTACCTTTACGTGAATAATCACATATAGATATTATGAATCTTCATTTACCACTTATTTAGCGTATCTTCATATTACGAAACTTATTTAGCATATCTTCACATTGTGGAACTATAAAACACTCTTACCTTTACTAGTAACATTTCCAATAGTACCTATAAAAATATTTTAAGAATTAAAAGTTTTAATGTTTGACTTCTGGGCAACAGCAAAATTCTTCATCTAATTTTGTTACTTGATGTGTAGCAATAGTAAATTTTTTTCTTTCTTAGTTTTGAGTCACTGCTATGATTGCCACAGAGTCTACTCTTTTATATACTTTAATTCTCCCTCCTTTTAAAACTTTAAAAAATTTTTGTTTTAATTCAGTATCTGGTTTGTGTCCAAATATAAGAAAAAAAAAATCCTCCAGACTTTATGAGTTTAAATTTTGAACAAAAACAAGTTATTTACTTACAGATATACATAGCTTTCTCTCATTTAACAGATTATATATATTAAAAGCCAAAGCATTTTTTATGTAATAATGACAGTAAATTTAAAATGTTAGCTGATTTGTATTTCATTTAGCTTATAACCCATTTAACGATCAGCTGCTTCTAAAGAGGCACTTTCATCATTGTGTATTTATAATGGAAATATCTCAGATTCCTAAAAATAGTAAAGCATATGTGATTGCCTTAATGATTAATCACCTGTAGTTCGGCTGGTTACAGAATATCAATGTGTATCACATTTCACTAATGATCATTACCCTGATTTTCTCATTTTCTGCTTTCCATAAAGAAAGGACTAATCAGTTCCAGGTCCTGTAAAATTTTAAATAGAAAACAAATTTAACTTCTGCTTGCAAATTATATTTTCCCCATATGCTATCCAATTCAGGGTCTCAAGTCTGATTCTGCACAGCCTAATAGCATGCCAGAGAAATCACCTGTTTGGAAAATCTGCAATTCTGACTTCATGTTTTAATTGGCAATTTCCGGTTATATTCTGTTTCCCGAGGGGCACTGGGCACTATTGAAAACACCTGAAATGCTGCAGGCTGCTATTACCGCCTCTTTTCCCCTTGGTGGTCAGACTTGCTTCCTTTGTTCATTGTTTCTCAGCCCTTGAAATCTGCTTAACTTGGAGGAGGTTTTAGAGTTTTAGAAGTAAAAAACACTGTACAACATAAACACAGCTTATCCTAACATTTGGCCTTTGGAAAAGGAGAGGCTGAAAAAGTGACAGAAGCTGTTCTTTGAATCTATAAAATATTTTCCCCTGCTATCCTACTTAAATTGGCAATGAGATTTCAAGACTGCATTGCAGCAACCGAATCAGCAGATTTTCAATACACTTGCATCTTTTTCTTTTCGCAGGAGAGAAATATCATGTGAAGACTAAAATAATCCCAATTTTGTTCGTCTCCTTGTTTGTTTTACAGTTAAAAAGCCATTTCATGTGCCGGGTACAGTGGCTCATGCCTGTAATCCCATCACTTTGGGAGGCTGAGGCGGGTGGATTACTTGAGGCCAGGAGTTCAAGACCAGCCTGGGCAACCCTGCCTCTGCTAAAAATACAAAAATTAGCTGGGCGTGGTGGTGTGCGCCTGTAGTCCCAGCTACTCAGGAGGCTGAGGCAGGAGAATCGCCTGAACCTGGGAACCGGAGGTTGCAGTGAGCCAAGATGGCTCCCTGTACTCTAGTCTGAACAACAGAGTGAGAGTCTGTCTCAAAACAAAAGAAAAAAGAAAAAACAGCCATTTCATGCAATAAAACATGACTATGAAAAGTATTGCCTATGTATAGATAAATGTTGCACTTCGTTCACATTCTCCATCTAGTTGATTTAAAAACCTCCTTGATTCTCCTGGGGCACTGGGACATATCAACTTCCTGTTGGTTCCTAGGGCAATTTTCAGACCCTTTGCATATAATAATCTCTTTTTCTGTTCTTTTTATTATTTTGTGCTTCTTATTTTTCTTCATTCCTGAGTCTTTCATTGAAAAGTTAAGAATAATGTCTGCAAACAGGTGTTTCATCGGGGGAAAGTTTGTATACAGAGTCATTTCTCTTTTCTTTGAATGGCTTATCAAAAACGATTCAGAAAACACATTCCCTCAGACAATTTCAATCTATTCAAATCCCAGAGACCTTTAAAGGTGTTAGTTCCTAAACTGTGTGTTTTACTGTGTAAGGCTTCCTGGATGGCCTTGGAGGAAAGGGATGTTGAAGAGAAGAAAGGAGAAGAGATCTCGACCCTCCCCCTCCAACTTACAAAGACACCATCTGAGAAATGAACTTTCATCTGCATGGGTTGTACTTAGCTGTGAATTTCTCCTTTTAGTTTTTTTCCCCCATTTTTCATTATTATAAACAGTCCCACTCTTTCCATGCCTCCTTTTTGCAAGTTGAAGTGTTTCTTGAAATCTCTATAAAGATTGGATTTTTGTCAGGAAATAGGAAAGATAATGTTGGGGCTCAGAAACTAATATCCCCAAATAGGTGTTGACATGCTGAACTAAAGAAATCTCAAGGTCTCTCTGACCTTCCCCACTGCCCCCATAGTCTCTCCCAAAGAAGTTGAAGTTCCTTTATCTGCCTAATATCCAGACCCACCAAGGAGAAAAATTGTTTTCTTCCCCTCCCTGTAAGACCAAGAATGTAACCACACCTGAACAGACCCTTGCACTGTCAAAGAGAACTATTTACAAGTTAATCTCTATTCCTGGATCCATTCATTCTCCCTAGTAATTCCCTCAACAGAATTCCTCTTCTCCACCCTTCCATAACCTATTTTATCGGGATGGTATTGTAAAAGTGAACTAAATATGGCCTGAGAAGGACTCCGTATTTCTATATTTGAGTCCTTGTGGATGAACTGTAACCTAACTTAATAGGTAGACAAGATTGAAAACCTAATTTAGGAATATGCGCCTGTAGCAATAGCTGAGTCTTGGCCGATCCCAGCAGTCACACTTCAACCATTCATACACTGCTGAGTATTCAAACTCAAGTCATTCATTGCTCAATTAAACTCCTTTAAATTTAATTCAACTGAAGTTTTTCTTTTAACAGTATATAAGCTCCTGAACCTCCTTGGGGGATTAGGTCTTCATTCTGAAGGCTCCCGTGTATATATGTTAAATAAATTTGCCTTTCCTCCAATTAATCTGCCTTTTGTGAGTTTATTTTTTACAGTCTCGCCCATGCACCACAATGTAGCAGTCTCTTGTTGTTAGGTATTACCTGGAGATCCTTGTCTAACGGTGAGAAAATCCAGGACATGGACACACCAAGAGTGAGGTTAGAGCAGAAGTTAAAAAAGTGAAAGAAAGAGAAAGCATTCTGCCACAGAGAGGAGTCCTGGAGGAGGGTTGCCATTTTTACAATTGAATGCAAAGGCTTTTATAAGAAACTGATGAGGGCTGGGCATCTTGTTTGCATAAGGCACGAATTTGTGGTAGCTCCACTCAATCCTCCTAATGTGTATGCAGGCCCTCAGCTTGAGTTACTCCATATTGCTTTGTTCTCCTTACTGTGCGCACATGCCAGGGGACAGAATTTTCCGTTGTGGGAATGTCTGGGAAAGTCAGCTGTGTAGCCTTTCTTATCTGTGTGGCTGTGGCCACGGCTTAGGCAAGCCCCCTTTTGCAAGTTCCCTTATCTGTGCCAACAGGCTGTTCCTTTGTTTGAAAGAATTCAACCAAGGACCCACACTAACTGCCTGCCTGACTGGGTTTTTTCCTTTCTCCTCTCTCAATTTTTTGGTGAACCTTCAGAGGGCCAAGGTGGAAGCTCTCCCTGACACCTACGGTAACTAACACTGTAGCATTTTCTTTTAGCAAACCCATTCAAGAAATATTTATTGAGTGTCTACTAGGTTCCAGGCACTGTTCTAGAATAAGACAGACAATGATCCTCTTAAAATATTCTTATTTAATATTTAGAATTATTTTCAACATTTGCCCAGTTTATAGGTGAGAAAAATCAAAGCTCAAAAAGGAAAGAATTGAGATTTAAACATATCTATCTGAATCAAGAGTACAGATTATCTACCCTCACCAGCACAAGTGGAAAACTCTTACTATTGAAAAGTTCTTTGTCTGTTGAGATGCAACTCCTTATACATTTCTGCTATTTTCCTAGAACACTGTTTTTGGAGGTCAAGTCTAATCCCACTTTCACATTACAGTCCTTAAAAAACATGCAGCCATAAAAAATAATGAGATCTGGCTGGGCATAGTGGCTCATGCCTGTAATTGCAGCATTTTGGGAGGCCAAGGCAAGCAGATCACTTGAGGTCAAGAGTTCGAGACCATCCTGACCAACATGGTGAAAACCCATCTCTACTAAAAATATGAAAATTAGCTGGGCGTGATAGCACACACCTGTAATCTCAGCTCCTTGAGAGGCTGAGGCAGGAGAATCACTTGAACCTTGGAGGTGGAGGTTGCAGTGAGCCAAGATCACGCCACTGCACTCCAGCCTGGGTGATAGAGTGAGACTCCATCTCAAAAAAAAAAAAAAAAAAAAAAAAAAGAACAAGATCATGCCTTTTGCAGGGACATGGATGGAGCTGGAGGCCATTATCCTTAGCAAACTAACACAGGAACAGAAAACCAAATACTGCATGTTCTCACTTACGAGTGGGAGCTAAATGATGAGAACACATGGCCATAAAGGAGGAAATAACAGACACTGGGTTCTACTTGATGGGGGAGGGTGGGGGGAGGGAGAGAAGCAGAAAAGATAAGTATTGGCTACTGGGCTTAGTATCTAAGTGATGACATACTCTGTACAACAAACTCCCATGACACATGTTGATCTAAGTAACAAACCTTCACATGTACTCCCTAACCTAAAATAAAAGTTAAGAAAATATAGCAGCTATACTTCTTGTATTCATTATCCAGCAGGCCCTGTTCTAAGTACTTTATATGCATTAAGTTCTTTAATCCTGACAACACCTCTTTGTGCTTTGTTTTACAAATACTTATGTCACAGCTGATACCTATCAGGCATTGTTTTGAGTACTTTACAAATAATAATTTAGCACATCATCATAATAGTTATAAAGAGAAGTAAACTCTTTTTATTTTATATTATTCTTCTTGGTCTTTTTCTATGCTTATCATAATATATGTAGTCAAAACATACATTACATTCTTTTTTTTGCTATATTTATTAAATATTAAATAATATGGCTTAAAAAACTTTTGATGTCATATAGACATGCTTCATGCTGTTCATGTACAAATTTTACAGAAGAGGAAAATGAGACTTTAAGAGAGGTTAAGTAATTTGCTGATGGTCACTGCCAGAATTCAGAACACAATACCCAAAAGTACGAGGTTTTCACATGCTGAATATTTTTAACTAAAGAAGATTGGGAGGGCTACAGAAGCAGGAAGGTCACTCCAGTGTTCTCTCACCCTCCTTTCTCCCCTGAAGTGGGTCAGGGAAGCTAGAATTCCTCTCCCTTTAAGCAAATGAGAAAACCTAGGAAGGGGCTGGGTGTGGTGGCTGACGCCTGTAATCCCAGCACTTTGGGAGGCCAAGGCAGGCAGATGGCTTGAGCCCAGGAGTTTGAGACCAGCCTGGGCAACATGGTGAGATCCTGACACTACAAAAACTACAAAAAATTAGCTGGGCGTAGTGATGAGCACCTGTAGTCTCAACTACTCAAGAGGCTGAAGTGGGAGAATTGATTGAGCCAGGAACTGGAAGTTGCAGTGAGCCAAGATTATGCCATTGTATTCCAGCCTAAGCAACAGAGTGAGACCCTGTTTTAAAAAAGAAAAGAGAAAGAGAAACAGAAAGATGGGGAGGGGAAGGGAGGGAAGGGAGGGGAGGGGAGGGGAAGGGAGGGGAGGGGAGGGGAAGGGAGGGGAGGGGAGGGGAAGGGAGGGGGAGGGGAGGGGAAGGGAGGGGGAGGGGAGGGGAAGGGAGGGGGAGGGGATGGGAGGGGGGAGGGGACAGGAAGGGGGGAGGGGGGAGAGGAGGGGAGGGAGAGGGGAGGGGGGAGGGGAGGGGGGAGGGGGGAGGGGGGAGGGGGAGGGGGGAGGGGGAGGGGAGGGGAGGGGAAGGGAGGGGAGGGGAGGGGAAGGGAGGGGAGGGGAGGGGAAGGGAGGGGGAGGGGAGGGGAAGGGAGGGGGAGGGGAGGGGAAGGGAGGGGGAGGGGATGGGAGGGGGGAGGGGACAGGAAGGGAGGGGGAGGGAAACCTAGGGAGCTCACTTGCTGACCTCCTCCCTTCTGACATGGAGACTCTCATATAACAAGTGTCCTGCCGTATGGAATAAAGAAGGGGGAGATGGTGGGGGGGATGGAAAGATTGTTACACAGAAACACAGGAAAGAATCTGAGGACACAGGCCTTACTGAGTTCCCCCCAATTTATTACCATTAGATAATACCCCTTTTTTGTCCAATCACATTTCTCTACAACTATCCACCACTTACATCACACTTAGTATAAAAATACATAGTTTTCCCTGGGTCTTGGGTCTTCATTTTTTAAAGCTCCGTGTCACATAAAACTTTGGCTAAGTAAGTTTGGTATGCTTACATCACAAATTTGGGAAGTGGCAGAGTTGGAATTTAAACTTAGGCTGTGTTTCTCTAGAATCCACCTTCCCACTGTATTATTACTACCTTTCTTTAAAATATTTGCATATGAGTGTCATGCAAACTTCTGCTTCTGCCTTTCTTATAACATCAACAATATCTTCACTCTGTTCTCACCATCTGATATTAGAAATCAGCTCCATCATTCTATTTGCCTTCCTTTAAATGCAATGCAATTTGTTTATTTTCTTTTAGAATGTGATTCCCAGAACAGATATTCTAGGTGGTTATGAAAACATGCAGAGTTTAGATACTATATCACTATTATGGCCTAAGAGTCATTACATTTTAGGTAGCCACATCTACATTTTGCTTCACATTGAATTTATTGTTGTCAACCCTCCCCCAACTTGTCCTTATTATATATCACCATGATAGACTCAGTGCATTATTCAAGCTGGCAAGACATTTGAGGATCCAGACTCTGCTATTCATCATAGAGGCTCTTACTCTCAGTTATGTATTATCTGCATATTCTATGAGCATGTTCTCATATCTGCATCCAAATAAGTCACAGATAAAAATACTTAAATGCAAGTATTGGTTGGCCTGGTGGCTCATACCTGGAATCCCAAGCCTTTGGGAGGCCAAGGCAGGAGGATCACTTGAGGCCAAGAGTTTGAGACATGCCTGGGCAACACAGTGAGACCCTATCTCTCCATTTTTTTTTTTTTTTAATTAGCCGGGCATGGTAGCACATGCCTGTAGTCCTACCTACTCTGGAGGATGAGGTAGGAAGATTGGTTGAACCTAACGGTTTGAAGTTACAGTGAGGTATGTTGATGCCTCTGCACTCCAGTCTGGGTGACAGAGTGAGACCCTGTCTCTAAAAATACAAAATTTTAAAAATGTATAAATAATTGCAAGCATCAAGGATAGAGCCTTGCAGGTCACAAGGGACTTTAGACTGATGCTCATTAAATAATGAGGCAGCTTTCAATATGGTTATTTAATCAGAAATTAATCTACGTGAATATTCTTGCATTTAGCTCACATTTGATTTGTTTTGTTTTTTAACCTCCACATATTCAGCTAAAGTCCATATTTGTTTACAGGAAAATAGTAATCACACATGTCAAAGACCTTGCTTTGTTTCAGTATACTATGTCTTCTGAAATTCCCTTATCTACAAATTAGTAAATACATTAAAGAAGAGATTGGCTGATGGTGGCTTGTTTTTATAGAGGAGCTGGCCAGAAGATACTTGAATTACCTTCTGTAAAATCTATGGCGTCTCTAGTGTTCAGTAGCCAATGTTCACTTATTTATTCCAGAAATGGTTATTGAGTAGCTACTATATGCCAGAAACTCCTTCAGGTTCTGGAGATACAACAGTGAATGAAACATAAAAATGTTTAACATACATGTCACATTCTATTCTAAACAACCTGTGCCCTATGAAAGGTAACACAGACTGTAGAGTTTATTTATATTGGAAAGCCAGGTGCTAACCACAATTCACTCCTTGTTCCTCGAAGTTATAATCATCCTTTCTGCAACTTCTAAAGCTGCAGACTGAGGGATACTATGGGGCTAGACAGCTACTGCTGATCAGAAATAAAATAAGCCTTAGGTATCACCACTTTCAACCTCCTAGGAAAATGTGAATTCCTTCTACAGCATCCTCCAGCATACCTGCTCAAAGACTTTATAGATCTTCAGGCTTGATGTTATAAAAATGCTAGCTAGTTTGTAAGATAGAATTCAGACATTCTTGGTTTTGCCTGGCCAAACTAGGTGGTGCACTGTCAGATCTTTTGCGTGGTGGACTAGGGTACCTATGCTATATAATCTTCACAATGAACCAGTTTCTTTCCTTTTTGAGCTCTAGAGCCCAGCCCACGTAACATGGCTCATGGGCCCTTCCTCCCTCTTCAATGCCAGCAACAATAGGTCAAGGCCTTTTCACATCGTATCACTCTGACCACTTCTGTCCCCCTTGTCCACTATTAAGGCCCTTGGTAATTCCATTGAGCCTACCTTGATCATCCAGAATAATTTCCCTATTTCAAAGTCCTTAACTTTATCACATCTGCAAACGTAAGCTGACATATTCACAGGTTCCAGGGATTAGGATGTGGACATTTTTGAGGGGTCATTATTTTGCCTACCATACCCTCCTTCTGGTCTGAGTTGTATTTTCTTTCTTTTTGAGTTATTTAACATCTAAATACCATTGCTATTGATGTGGTGAAAATAGTTGCTTGCTCTTCTTTTCTGTTATTCTAGTTACATTGAGAACTCAGCACTACTCACTGAGGTCAGATCAGCTGGCTTCCCACTCTCCTTGTTTTCACCTTTACACTAGTTCCTCTGAAGCTTTGCAGGATTTTTCTTGAGTCAAAAGGACTGTATCACTAACAGACAGGTAACAAACACAATGAACTGCTTTACTTCACTCTCTTGATAATTTTTTTTTCTCCAAATTGCTCTTCACCATCATCATTCTTGCCCAGCTTGGCAAATATGAGCAGGTCAGAAGATACTTGAATTACCTTCTGTAAGGAACACGAGAATGCAGGTCAACAATGGGATTTTTGACCTCACATATCTAATCAGAAGATAATCTGACTCTGTCAGTATTCATGGCACTCAGAAGATACTCAGGATTTTTTTCAAAGGTGATGGTGGTGGTGATGTGTGTGTGTGCACATGAGCGTGGCTGGGTGCGTGTGTGTAAAGACAGACAGAGACTCGGATAGCAAAATTTGCTTCTCACTTTACCACCATGGCATATCCAGTGTTTATCTCTGGCAATAGTCATGTATTTTCCTCCCTTTTATGCGCCTTTTTGTTGCCCTGTCACACTACCCACTTCCTTCACACCATCTACTGGGTCCTGAGACATGGACTGCCTGTCTTCTTAAACTTGCCCAGACCTGTCCAGATGTGTCTATGATAGACTTTATTGTGGCAATTTCTGTTATAATTTTTATATACTATTCCAATATAAGCTACATAGTGGCTCTATTGTAGACATGTCATTTGTTCCTTGAATCATTCTGTTTTGTTCCTTCCTTTTATTGCTTTCTTGTAACTTGACTCAGCAGAGCACTATACTGACTGGCACTGGGGAAGGTAGCCACATTCCTTCCCTGCCCCTTGCTGATCCTGCTGCCATGCTTGATATCATTGTGCTCAAAGCTGAATTTGTTTAGCCCCCATATTCCTCTGGTACACATCCCGGCTTTTGAAAAACTGACTTCTGCTATCAAGATTGTATGATTTTAAAACAAAACAAGTATCAAAGCTCAACTTCCATTTTATATTTGTATATAATTTTAATAAATTCTGTAATTAGAGGGATTTTTATGTGCAAATTTCTGTGTACACGGGGAGGGAATTTATTTACGATTTCCTAAGCTTCTCTCTTTTTATTTTTTGAGACGGAGTCTTGCTCTGTTGCCTAGGTTAAAGTGCATTGGTGAGAGTTCACCTCACCGCAAACTCTGCCTCCTGGGTTCAAGCAATTCTCCTGCCTCAGCCTCCTGAGTAGCTCTGACTACAGTCGCACACCATCATGCCCAGCTTATTTTTGTATTTTTAGTAGAGACAGGGTTTCACCGTGTTGGCCAGGCTGGTCTCAAAATCCTGGCTTCATGATCTGCCTGCCTTGGCCTCCCAAAGTGCTGGGATTACAAGCGTAAGCCACCACACCCAGCCATGATTTCTTATATATTAGACACTGAGACAGATACTTTAAATCTATCATTACTAGGTTTTTGGTTTTTTGTTTTGTTTTGAGAGGGAGTTTTGCTTTTGTCACCCAGGCTGGAGTGCAATGGCGCAATCTCGACTCACTGCAACCTCCGCCTCCTGGGTTCAAGCGTTCTCCTGCCTCCACCTCCCAAGTAGCTGGGGTCACAGGCATCCACCAACACACCCAGCTAATTTTTTGTATTTTTAGTAGAGATGGGGTTTCACCATGTTGGTGAGGCTGGTCTCAAACTCCTGACATCAGGTGATCCACCCATGCCTCCCAAAGGGCTGGGATTACAGGCGTGAGCCACCGTGCCAAGCCTTATCATTACTACGTTCTTAATCTATTACTTTGCTCCAGACAAATTTGCATAGCCTTGGTGTATTAGTTTGTTTTCATACTGCTGATAAAGACATACCTAAAACTGGGAACAAAAAGAGGTTTAATTGGACTTACAGTTCCACATGGCTGGAGAGGCCTCAGAATTAAGGCAGGAGGCAAAAGGCACTTCTTACATGGTGGTGGCAAGAAAAAAATAAGGATGAAGCAAAAGTGTAAACCCCTGATAAACACATCAGATTTCGTGCGACTTTTTCACTATCATGAGAATAGCACAGAAAAGACCAGCCCCCATGATTTAATTACCTTCCCCTGGGTCCCTCCTACAACACGTGAGAATTCTGGGAGATATAATTCAAGTTGAGATTTGGGTGGGGACACAGCTAAACCATGTCACTTGGTGAGGAACTGCTATGAGTTTTACAAAAGTGTGAGAATGCATTTTTTTTTTTTTTTAGATGGCGTCTCCCTGCTGCCCAGGCTGGAGTGCAGTGGCACGATTTCCACTCACTGCAACCTCTGCTTCCTGGGTTGAAGCTATTCTCCTGCCTCAGCCTCCCAGGTAGCTGGGAATACAGGCACCTGCCACCATGCCCAGCTAATTTTTTGTATTTTTAGTAGAGACGAGGTTTCACCGTGTTAGCCAGGATGGTCTTGATCTCCTGACCTTGTAATCCACCTGCCTCAGCCTCCCAAAGTGTTGGGATTATAGTGAGCCACTGTGCCCGGCTGAGAATGCATTTTTATTAATTTATTTTTATTTTTTATTTTTTGAGACGGAGTCTCGCTCTGTCACCCAGGCTGAAGTGCAGTGGCGCGATCTCGGCTCACTGCAAGCTCCGCCTCCCGGGTTCACGCCATTCTCCTGCCTCAGCTTCTCTGAGTAGCTGGGACTACAGGCACCCGCCACCACGCCCGGCTAATTTTTTTGTATTTTTAGTAGAGACGGGGTTTCACCGTGGTCTCGATCTCCTGACCTCGTGATCCGCCCGCCTCGGCCTCCCAAAGTGCTGGGATTACAACGTGAGCCACCGTGCCCGGCCGAGAATGCATTTTTAAAGTTTCTCCAAAACTGAAGAAGTGCTTTTCCAAAAATATTCTTCTATACATGGGAATAAGTTAACAGTAACATTGGATGCTTAGTATGTACTAAGAACTTCTTTGAATATTTCAAATACAGTATCCCATTTCTCTAAATTTTAAGCCCTGGGTTAGTATACAGAACTGTGAAAAGTAGTGAATTTTAAATTCCACCAGTTATTTCAAATTATCTAGTCAGTCTAGCTGTCCCAAGGGGAGAGAATAACATCCAGAATCTGCTCCCTTTATACAGTCTTAAAAGGAAAGAATTGAGAGTCTAATATATGTTAAGCACTCTGCTAGTAAATTTACGTGTATAATTTTATTTTATTTATTATATATTTATTATTATTATTATTATTATTATTATTGACACTGGGTCTCTCTCTGTCACCCAGGCTGGAGTGCAATGGCACAATCTTGGCTCACTGCAGCCTCCACCTCCCGGGTTCAAGCAATTCTCCCACCTCAGCCTCCCAAGTTGCTGAGACTATAGGCGTGCACCACCACGCCCAGCTAATTTTCTGTATTTTTAGTAGAGACGGGGTTTCACCACGTTGGCCAAGCTGGCCTCGAATTCCTGACCTCAAGTGATCGTCCCGCCTCGGCTTCCCAAAGTGTTGGGATTACAGGTGTGAGTCACCATGCCCAGCCTTATTTATTATTTTTGAGACAGTCTGGCTCTGTTGCCCAGACTGGAGTGCAGTGTCACGATCTCGGCTCACTGCAACCTCTGCATCCCAGGCTCAAGCATTGTCATGCCTCAGGCTTCCGAGTAGTTGGGACTACAGGCATGTGCCACCAAGCCCAGCTAATTTTTGTATTTTTAGTAGAAATGGGGTTTCTGCATGTTGACCAGACTGGTCTCAAACTCCTGACCTCAAGCAATCCACCTGCCTTGGCATTCCAAAGTACTGGGATTACAGGTGTGAGTCACTGCACCAGGCCCTTACATATACAATTTTATTGTTACCTGTGCCCAAATAAGCTAGGATGGGGGTGGGAAAGCAGTGTCATTCCAGGCAAGAGCAAACAGCAAGTATGCAGACAAAGCATGAATGAGGTTGACTTTCTGATAAAGGTGTGTAATGTTTGTAGGGGTGATGGTGTGGTTGCTATTCTTCTTTCCCCACAATTGCCTTCTAAATTCTTCGTTGCTTCTCAGAAGCACATAATATCACACAGTCCTTTACTGCTTCCCTACCTTCTGGGAACATTTATAGCAATGTAAAAGGCAAATGCCTATTTACCATGATAAAAAGTGAAAATGTCGGCCGGGCATGGTGGCTCATGCCTATAATCCCAGCACTTTGGGAGGCCGAGGTGGGTCAGGAGATCAAGATCAACCTGGCCAAGATGGTGAAACCCCCTCTCTACTAAAAATACAAAAAAATTAGCTGGGCATGGTGGCGGTGAGAGGTGACAACGTGCTGGCAGCCCTCACAGCTCTCGCTTGCTCTCGGTGCCTCCTCTGCCTGGGCTCCCACTTTGGTGGCACTTGAGGAGCCCTTCAGCCCACCGCTGCACTGTGGGAGCCCCTTTCTGGGCTGGCCAAGGCTGGAGCTGGCTCCCTTAGCTTGCAGGGAGGTGTGGAGGGAGAGGCGCCAGCAGGAACCAGGGCTGTGCATGGCGCTTGCGGGCCAGCTGGAGTTCTGGGTGGGCATGGTCTTGGTGGGCCCAGCACTCAGAGCCACTGGCCCACCCTGCTGGCCCCGGGCAATGAGGTGCTTAGCACCTGGGCCAGCGGCTGCGGAGGGTGTACTGGGTCCCCCAGCAGTGCCAGCCCACCAGCGCTGTGCTTAATTTCTCACTGGGCCTTAGCTGCCTCCTGGCAGGGCAGGGCTCAGGACTTGCAGCCCGCCATGCCTGAGCCTCTCCCACTCCGTGGGCTCCTGTGCGGCCAGAGCCTCCCCAATGAGCGCCGCCCCCTGCTCCACGGCGCCCAGTCCCATCGACCACCCAAGGGCTGAGGAGTGCGGGCGCACAGCACGGGACTGGCAGGCAGCTCCACCTGCAGCCCTGGTGCGTGATCCACTGGGTGAAGCCAGCTGGGCTCCTGACTCTGGTGGAGACTTGGAGAACCTTTATGTATAGCTAAGGGATTGTAAATACACCAATCGGCACTCTGTATCTAGCTCAAGGTTTGTGAATGCACCAATCGACACTCTGTATCTAGCTACTCTGGTGGGGACATGGAGAACCTTTGTGTCTAGCTCAGGGATTGTAAATGTACCAATCATCGCCCTGTCAAAAGAGACCACTTGGGCTCTCTGTAAAATGGACCAATCAGCAGGATGTGGGTGAGGCCAGATAAGAGAATAAAAGCAGGCTGCCCGAGCCAGCAGCGGCAACCCGTTCGGGTACCCTTCCACACTGTGGAAGTTTGTTCTTTTGCTCTTTGCAATAAATCTTGCTACTGCTCACTCTTTGGATCCACACTGCGCTTATGAGCTGTAACACTCACCACGAAGGTCTGCAGCTTCACTCCTGAAGCCAGTGAGACCACGAGCCCACCGGGAGGAACAAACAACTCCAGACGCACCACCTTAAGAGTTGTAACACTCACCGCGAAGGTCTGCAGCTTCACTCCTGAGCCAGCGAGACCACGAACCCACCAGAAGGAATAAACTCCGAATACATCCGAACATCAGAAGGAACAAACTCCAGACACGCTGCCTTTAAGAACTGTAACACTCACTGCGAGGGTCTGCGGCTTCATTCTTGAAGTCATTGAGACCAAGAACCCACCAATTCTGGACTGGACACAGCGGGCGCCTATAATCTCAGCTACTCAGGAGGCTGAGGCAGAGAATTGCTGGAACCTGGGAGGCGGAGGTTGCAGTGAGCCGAGATCACACCACTGCACTCCAGCCTGGGCCACAAAGTGAGACTCCATCTGAAAAAACAAAAAACAAACAAACAAAAAATGCAAATGTCACGTTAAAGCAGTAATCTCTAATCCCATGACTACTCCCAGACCACACAGGAGCTTTCCTGATCATTGCAAAATCTTTTCCAAGTGGGTCCCAAATCAGGCCTCTTTGTATTCTCTCAAAACTACTTTCTTCATGAAAAAAAAAAACCAAATCTTGTCTTTGTGGCTCCCTGGACCTAAACATAAACATATAAACTTCCCACTGGAATGTAAACTTGATGAGGACAGATATTTAAATTGTTTTATTCATAGTGTCAGTTTTATACACACATAAACACCCATCTTCCTTTACTCTAGTGTAATCTAGTTCCTTTACCTCCCTCCTATCCTGGAAACAACTCTACCTCCCTTATATAACCTTAGCTACATATGTTTCTCACTATTTTCCTCATAAGTTCCAAGGTAGTAAATGAAAGAGACACTGAAGTCAATCTAGCAACTTTTGTATTGTATAAGCCTGCAAGGACAGAGGTTTTCATTCACAGCTTTTAGGTGATGTCTAATCACATCATTAGGACTGTCTTGTACATTGTATTATGTGACAGACAATTGCTAGTGTTTTAAAGATTTTTGGTTCTCTTCTACTTTCAAACACATTTCTTCTCAAATTTAAGTATACGGATGTGATTTGTTTTGGCCAATAAACTGTAATCAGAGGTGTCATTTTTGTTAAGCAGCATTTAAGAGCCTGTGCACAATTCTCCATGCTCTCTCTTCCCAGATCCCATATATAATGAGAACATGTGTTGATAAGGTGTCACAAGATTAAAGCAATTGGGCATACTGTGTCACTATATAAAGCACAGCTTCCCTAGGGACTCACCTAGACCTAAAGCACTTCCAATGAGTGAAGAACATACTGTTGTTGTGTTAAACTGATAACATTTTGATAGTGTTACTTCAGCATAACCTACTTTATCCGACTGAAACAAGAATTAGATACGTAGAAGTAGATGTTGCAAAACCATATTTCTAAATTATCTGGCATTAGCTTAATGATTGGGAGGGGTGCAACTAGCAAGCTGCTATCAGAGGCTGTAAAGACTGTGATATAGTATACTGTTGATGGGAATGTAAATTAGCACAGCCATTATGGAAAAAAGTATGGACGGTCCTTAAAAAATTAAAAATACAACTAGCATATGACCCAACAGTCCTACTACACAGTATGCATCCAATGGAAATAAAGTCTCGCTGGGCGCGGTGGCTCACGCTTGTAATCCCAGCACTTTGGGAGGCCAAGGCGGGCGGATCACGAGGTCAGGAGATCGAGACCACAGTGAAACCTTGTCTCTACTAAAAATACAAAAAAATTAGCCGGGCATAGTGGCGGGCGCCTGTAGTCCCAGCTACTCAGAGAGGCTGAGGCAGGAGAATGGCGTGAACCCGGGAGACGGAGCTTGCAGAGAGCCGAGATTGCACCACTGCACTCCAGCCTGGGCGACAGAGCGAGACTCCTCCGTCTCAAAAAAAAAAAAAGGAAATAAAGTCTCTCCATGAGACAATTGTGTTCCCAGGTTCATTGCAGCACCACTATTCACAATAGCAAAGATATGGAATCAATCTAAATGTCTGTCTGTCAGTGAATGAATGGGTAAAGAAAATGTGGTATATAGACATAATGGAATGGTATTCCGCCATAATAAAGAATGAAATCCTGTCGTTTGTGGCAACATGGATGAAACTGCAGGATGTTACGGTAAGTGAAATAAGCCAGGCACAGAAAGACAAATATCACGTGTTCTCACTTATATGTGGAATCTGAAAAAGTTGTACTCATGGAAACAGAGAGTAGAATGATGGTTGCCAGGGGCTGTGTGTATGTTTGTGGGGAGGATTGAGAAAATGTTGGTCAAAGGATACCAAATTTCTGTTTGACAGGAATAAATTCAAGAGGTCTATATATAATACATTGTTATTAACTGTAGTTACTACAGTTATGTATCGTATACTTCAAAATTGCTCAGAGTACACTTTAAGTGTTCTCACCACAAAAAAAGTATATAATGTAATACGAGTATTGATTATCTTCATTTAGCCATTCTACAATGGATTCATATTTCCAAACATCAGATTGAACATTATAAATATATACAATTATTATTTGTCAATTTAAAATAATAATAATAATAATTGATTCATCCAGTTAAATAGAAACCCAGAAGTCCCTCTTCTGACCTCCCTTTCCTTAATCTCTCATACACAATCCATAACTGAACCTCATCTATTGTGTGCTTCACAAATTATTCTCAAATCCAGATGCTTCGCCCAACCACCAGGACCAACCCTAAATCAGGCAACCATTACCTGTTACCTAAATGATTTCTATAGCCTCCTAACAATCTTATTCATGTCCATTTTTGTTTCACTCTTCCACTTTCCTCACTAAATCCAGAGTAAACTTTTCATAAGAGAAATCTGGTTTTGTCACCTATTTTATTTAGTCAAAGACTATTCAGTCTTCAAATTTCAGCTCAAACATCACTTTTTCAAAAAATGATTCTGGGCCTGGGTGTGGTGGCTCACGCCTGTAATCCCAACACTTTAGGGGGTGCCGAGGCAGGAGGATCACTTGAGGCCAGGAATTCAAGACCAGCTTGGCCAACATGGCGAAACCCCATCTCTACTAAAAATACAAAAATTAGACAGGCATGGTAGCTCACGCCTGTAATCCCAGCTACTTGGGAGGCTGAAGCATGAGAATCACTTCAGCCTGGGAGGCAGCGGTTTCAGTGAGCTGATACCATGCCACTGCACTTCAGCCTGGGCCACAGAGCAAGACTCTGTCTCAAAAAAAAAAAAAAAAACAAACAAACAAACAAAAAAAAACGGATAGAGAGTTAAGAAATTTCTATCTTTTTGGCAATTGAAAAATAAAAGATAACTGCTTCTCAGCTTTAAAAATATAACATTAAGGAAGCCTTTGAAAAATAACAATTCAGTAGACACTCCCTCCCAGTTAAATTGTCTTAAGGTGGCCAGGTGCAGCGGTTCAAGCCTGTAACCCCAACATTTTGAGAGGCTGAGTGCAGAGAATTTCTTGAGACAAAGAGCTTGAGATCTGAGACAAGTCTCAAACAAGTTAGAAAGTTTATTTTGTCAAGGTTAAGGACGTGCATGTGACACAGCCTCAGGAAATTCTGATGACATGGGCCCAAGGTGTTTGGGGTACAGCTTGCCTTTATACATTTTAGGAAGACATAATACTAAGGGAGGAGACCACCCCGCATATTGTCTTATGCCCAATTTCTGCCTCCAAAGAAAAAAGAAGTAAAAACTAAAAGGCAGAAATGAAATCCACAGGCAGACATCCCAGCGCCACACCCTGGGCCTGGTAGTTAAAAATCAATCCCTGACTTAACTGCTTGTGTTATCTAGAGATTCCAGACATTGTATGGAAAAGCATCGTGAAAATCCCTGTCCTATTCTGTTCCATTCTGATTACCAGTGCATGCAGCCCCCAGTCACGTACCTACTTCTTGCTCAATCAATCATGACCCTCTCACGCGGACACTCTGAGAGTTGTAAGCCCTTAAAAGGGACAGGGATTGCTTACTTGGGAGCTCGGTTTTTTGAGACATAACTCTGCCAACGTGCCCGGCCAAATAAAGCCCTCTCCTTCCTCAACTCGGTGTCTGAGGGGTTTTGTCTGTGGCTCATCCTGCTACAATACATCTACCCATACAGGTAAGATTTACATTGGTTTCATCTGGGAGGGGAGGACAATTCGAAGCAGGGTTGTGGGTGCTTCCAGGTAATAGGTAGATTTAAACATACCCCGGGCCTGGTGCGGTGGCTCACACCTGTAATCCCAGCAATTTGGGAGGCTGAGGTGAGTGGATCACCTGAGGTCAAGAGTTTGAGACCAGCCTGATAAACATGGTGAAACCCCATCTCTACTAAAAATACAAAATTAGCCAGGTATGGTGGCACATGCCTGTAGTCCCAGCTACTTGAGAGATTGAGGCAGGAGAATTGCTTGAACCCGGGAGGTGGAGGTTGCTGTGAGCCGAGACTGCTCCATTGCACTCCAGCCTGGGCAACAAGAGTGAAAGTCCGTCTTAAAAAATACATAAATAAATAAATACTCTGATTGACAATTGGTTGAAAGAGTTATTATCTACAGAAAGGAATGTCAGGGTTACGACAGGGGTTGTGGAGTCCTAGGTTTTATCATACAGATGAAGCCTCCAAGTAGCAGGGATTAGAGACAATATACTGTAAATGTTTATTAACAGACTTAAGGTTCGTGTCGATGTTAATATTGGAGGGGTATAATGAGGCATGTCCAACCCCCACTTCCCATCACAGCCTCAACCAGTCTTTCAGGTTAAATTTTAGGGTGCCCTGGCCAAGGAGGGAGTCCATTCAGATGGGTTGCTGGGGGACTTTTAAATTTTATTTTTGGTTTACATTCTGCCATTTCTGGCCAAGATTTTTCAGAGGCAACATCAATGGCCACAAAATTGTACTTTTGTCAGTGAAAAGAGTCAAACTCTGTAAAACATTTGAAGAGATTTATTTTGAGCCAGATATGAGTGACCATGGCCCATGACATTGCCCTCAGGAAGTCCTGAGAACATGTGCCCAAGGTGGTCGGGGTGCAGCTTGGTTTTAGCATGAGAGGCCAATCAGATACATTTAAGAAATACATTGGTTTGGTCCAAAAGGCGGGACAACTCATAGTGGGAACTTCCAGGCTGTAGGTAAATTTAAACATTTTCTGGTTGACAACAGATTGAGTTTGTCTAAAGACCTGGGATCAATAGAAAGAAATGTACAGGTTAAGATAAAAGATTGTGGAGACCAGCTGGGCTCAATGGCTCATGCCTGTAATCTCAGCACTTTGGGAGGCCGAGGCAGGTGGATCACCTGTGGTCAGGAGTTCGAGACCAGCTTGGAAAACATGGTGAAACCCCCGTCTCTACTAAAAATACAATTAGCTGAGCATGGTGGCAGACGCTTGTAATCTTAGCTACTGGGGTGGCTGAGGCAGGAAAATTGCTTGAACCGGGAGGTGGAGATTGCAGTGAGCAGAAATCGTGCCACTGCACTCCAGGCTGGGTAAAAGAGCGACATACCATCTCAAAAAAAAAAAAAAAAAAAAGATTGTGGAGACCAAGGTTCTTTTGAAGTCTTATAGTGGCTTCCCTTAGAGACAATAGATGACAAATGTTTCCTATTCAGATGTTTAAAAGGTGCTAGACCTTTAGTTAATTTCTTTAGGATTGGGAGGGCCTGGAATAAAAAGATCTAGCTATGTTAATAGAGATTCTTTACAGATGCAAATTTTCCCCCACCAAAAAAAAAAAAAAAAAAAAAAAAAAAACAGCTTTACAGGGCCATTTCAAGATATGGCAAAGAAATATGTTTTGGGGTAAAATATTTTTATTTTCTTCCTTGTCTCATAATGTTATGCCAGAGTCAGGTTGGAAAGTATGTCACAATATATAGGGTTAAATAAAAACCATCTGATGAGAATTTATAGTTTGTACGGCATGACTCCCCAGACCCCTTAGTTAGGAATTTAGGCAAGATAAAAACATCATAGCTTAGTCCTCGCTTTTGTCCCATAAGCATTGCCCAGATGGCATGGTTGCCTGCCCTGGGTCCATTCTGTCCCTCCCTTTGGCTAAGTGGCCAAGGGACTTAGGGTCAAGAAGACTTACATCCAACTAATTGTTCTAGGTGAGATAGAAATGGACGTGGACAGGCATTTATTACTCCTTAAAATTGTTATTTTTTTTTAAAGTAGAAAGCCAACAAACAAAAAGCCAAAGGAGAGGTTACAAAATTTACTTTTTTTTTTTTATTTTATTTTGAGACAGGGTCTCACTCTGTTGCCCAGGCTGGAGTGCAGTGGTGCAATCTTGGCTCATTGCAACCTCTGCCTCCTGGGTTCAAGTGATTCTCCTGCCTCAGTCTCCCAGGTATCTTGAATCCAGGAGAAAGAGGTTGCAATGAGCCAAGATCACACCACTGCACTCCAGCCTGGACAACACAGTGAGGCTCTGTCTCAAAAAAAAAAAAAAAAAAGTAAATTATATTAGCCGGCTAGTTTTTGTATTTTAGTACAAACGGGATTTCACCATGTTGTCCAGCCTGGTCTCGGACTCCTGGCCTCAAGTCATTTCACCTACCTCGGCCTCCCAAAGTGTTGGGATTACAGGCATGAGCCACTGTGCCTGGCCCAAAGCTGGCTTATTTTAAACTTCTATTTGTTGAGTTACTGTAATCTTGGTTTCAGTTACAGACTTATAACAATTAGCTCTACAAAACATAAGCATTGTTTGGAAAAAATTTGTTTAAAGAAATATATATCTATCTGTACAGTTCATAGCTGGGAGTCTTATACCCAGGAGGCTTTGTCATGGAGTATGTTTATCCTATCAAAAATTATTTTCTTTTCATTCTACAGGAGAAGGAAATTCTTTTTTTTTTTTTTTTTAATATGAAGTCTCACTTTGTCGCCCAGGCTGGAGTGCAGTGGTGCCATCTCGGCTCACGCAACCTCCACCTCACAGGTTCAAGCAATTCTCCTGCCTCAGCCTCCAGTGTAGCTGGGACTGCAGGTGTGTACCACCACACCCGGCTAATTTTTTGTATGTTTAGTAGAGATGGGGTTTCACTGTGTTAGCCAGGATGGTCTCAATCTCCTGACCTCATGATCCACCTGCCTCAGCCTCCCAAAGTGCTGGGATTACAGGCGTGAGCCACCGCGCCGGGCCCAGGAGAAGGAAATTCTTAATAGCTGGGGTGGATGCAAAGGTGCCCCATAATAGCTCAGGAAGCAAAGGCCCTTGTTTTACCAGCTGTTTAGGCATCTTTGTACCCATCCTTCATTTGGAGGTTGTGACCTTGACTTAATTATAACTCTCAAAAACCAGCCCTTAAAATGTCATACACCCATTTCTTCTGCAATAAATAGTTCCTGGGCCTACAGGGAGTGTGCTTGTATAGTTTTAGCAGCTGGGCATTTGCAGTGAATAACAGATCGGACCCAGTGGGAAGCCAAATGAGGGAGATTATCATCTCTGGTCTTCAGAATACCATGATTTGGTTTCCTTGGAAATAAAACAAGGAGGAATAAATAACATTAATAATTTGATAATCAAAAAGTACTTGTGTGTCAGAACAGAAAAATGAATCTATTCCATGAGGGCATCAGCTAAAACCAAGAAGAAGAATTATAATCTGGCATCCTTTAGAAGATCATTGTAGCCAAGAAATAATTCATAGCTCACTCTGCACTGGAAAACAAAAATCAGGGCTAAAATCTAGTAACAAATGTTACACTTTTCTTTTGAAACAATTTCTCTCTCTCTCCGTAGCCCTCTTTTTCTGCTAAAGAGAAATTTTGTAATACTAGCAGTTTGTATGCAACATAAATATTAGGCTTACTGTAGTTTGCCTTGTCAAAGCAAACTAAATATGGCCTGAGAAGGACTCCATACTTCTATATTTGAGTCCTTGAGAATGAACTGTAACCTAGCTGAATAGTCAGACAAAGGTGAAAACCTAACTTAATAGTATATACCTGTAACAATTGCTGAGTGTTGGCCAATCCCAGTGGCCATACTTCAACCACTCATAGACTGCTGAATGTTCAAACTGCGTTCAAATAAGGCAAACACTGAGCTGCAACCAATCTCACTATTTCTGTACCTCACATCTGATTCCTGTACATCACTTTACCTTTTTTGTCTATAAATTTCTTCTGACCACGAGGCACCCCTGGAGTTTCTGTGAATCTGCTGTGATTCTGGGGTCTGCCTGATTCACGAATTGTTCATTGCTCAGTTAAACTTTTTCTTTGTTTTTTTTTTTTTTGAGATGGAGTCTCGCTGTGTCACCCAGGCTGGAGTGCAGTGGCGCGATCTCGGCTCACTGCTAGCTCCGCCTCCCGGGTTCACGCCATTCTCCTGCCTCAGCCTCCCCGAGTAGCTGGGACTACAGGCGCCTGCCACCACGCCCGGCTAATTTTTTGTATTTTTAGTAGAGACGGGGTTTCACCGTGGTCTCGATCTCCTGACCTCGTGATCCGCCCGCCTCGGCCTCCCAAAGTGCTGGGATTACAAGCGTGAGCCACCGCTCCCGGCCTTAAACTCTTTTAAGTTTAATTTGGCTGAAGTTTTTCTTTTATCAGCCTGATTATTCACATAGTCACACCTTTAGAACTGTAACACTCAGGGTGAGGGTCCATGGCTTCATTCTTGAAGTCAGTGACACAAAGAACCCACCAATTCCGGACACAATGATTCTCCTACCTCAGCCTCCCAAGTAGCTGGGTCTAGAGGTGGGTGTCACCACTCCCAGCTAATATAGTTCCTCAAGACTGCCCATTATTTCACATGCTGATCACAAGTGTAGGCCTCCAGTACCTCTGACTGACTGGCTATAAATTGCAGGTTCCCACCACCCCCTCCTCAGGTTCAATCATTTGCTAGTGCAGCTCACAAAACTCAGGAAAGTGCTTTACTTGCTGTTACTCTTTTATTTTATTTTATTTTATTTGAGATGGAGTTTCACTCTTGTCATCCAGGCTGGAGTGCAATGGCACAATCTCGGCTCATTGCAACCTCTGCCTTCCGGATTCAAGTGATTCTCCTGCCTCAGCCACCCAACTAGCTGGAATTACAGGCAGCCACCACAACGCTTGGCTAATTTTTGTATTTTTACTAGATACGGGGTTTCGCCATGTTGGCCAGTCTGGTCTCGAACCCCTGACCTCAGGTGATCCACTCCCTCGGCCTCCCAAAGTGGTGGGATTACAGGTATGAGCCACCACGCTTGGCCTACTCATTTATTTTAAAAGAATACAACTCGGGCCAGGTGCGGTGGCTCACGCCTGTAATCCCAGCACTTTGGGAAGCCAAGGCAGGTGGATCACCTGAGGTCAGGAGTTGAAGACCAGCCTGGCCAACATAGTGAAACCCCATCTCTACTAAAAATACAAAAATTAGCCCGGCATGGTGGTGCACACCTGTAATCCCAGCTACTCTGGAGGTGGAGACAGGAGAATCCCTTGAACCCGGGAGGCAGCAGTTGCAGTGAGCCCAAATTGCGCCACTGCACTCCAGCCTGGGTGACAGAGTAAGATTTTTGTCTCAAAAAAAAAAAAAAAACACAACTCAAAAGAGTATTCAGACAAAAGAGATACACAGGGCAAGGTAAGGGGGAAGGGGCGCGGAGCTTCCATGCCCTATTTAGGTGTACCACCTTCCTAGTACCTCCAATGTTCAGCAACTCAGAAGCTCTCTGAACCCTGTCATTTGGGATATTTTTGGTATGCTTCATTACGTAGGCATGATTAACTAAATTATTGGCCATTAGTGATTAACTCAACATTCAGATCTTTTCCCCTTTCTGGAGTTCAGGGGATGGGGCTGAAAGTTTCAGTCCTCTCATCATGTGGTTGTTTCCCTGG
This sequence comes from Symphalangus syndactylus, assembly GCF_028878055.3. NCBI lineage: Eukaryota > Metazoa > Chordata > Mammalia > Primates > Hylobatidae > Symphalangus > Symphalangus syndactylus. Next base: position 117,739,510 of record NC_072447.2, on the reverse strand, counting down.
CAATTGGCCTTCATCCTGAGGCAGCTCAAGAGGCCCCAGCCATCAATCATCTTATTAGCATACAGAAAGACACTTATAACTTCAGAGAATGCAAGGGATTTCGGAGCTGTAAGCCAGGAAATGGGGATAAAGACCAAATTTATATTTCTTATAGTAAGTCATAATATCACAAGTATTTTAAAATTTCTTTGAGTTCTTTTAAGTTTTTATTAGTTGCTATTGTCTTCTTATATTAATAAGAAAAAAAATGAAATAGTGGTAAAGTGTTGGGACGGTGAACATTTTTTGGGGGTGGTATGGAGAGATAATGGGCGATGTTTCTCAGGGCTGCTTTGAGCGGGATTAGGGGCGGCTTGGGAACTTAGAGTGGGAGAGATTAAGCTGAAGGGAGAGCTTGTGGTGAGGGGTGATATTGTGGGGTTGTTAGAAGAACCATTTGTTGTGTAGAATTGTTGGTGATGGCCTGGATACGGTTTTGTATGGATTGAAAAACTAAACAGAATGAGAGAAGGAGAAATACAGGTATTGAAGGACTAAGAATTGGGAGAACTTAGGACATCTAATTAGAGAGTGCTTAAAGAGGTTCAGCATAGCCTTGCCAGCAAAGATTATTTATTTACTTTAAGAGTTAAGAGTGGCGGTTTGGGGATAGCACCAGGAGTTATCAGCTGTGATGGCTTGGAGAAACAGTGTAAACCGGCAATGTAAACAAGAGCAGGGCATGTATGAGTAGTTGAGAACGGTGAATAGGAGTATGACTAGACAGAAAATAGTACGGATGGCAAGTTTTTTGGGGCACAGTCTAAGTTGGTCTGGTGTCTGGAATGAGACTGGGGCCTAATAAAAAGGAGCATCTATACAGGAGCTCAAATGGGCTGTACTTTGTAGCATTCTGAGGACAGGCCTGACTTCTGAGAAGGCAAAGTGGTAAAAGTATTGTCTAGTCTTTTTTAAGTTGGTGGCTGAGCTTGGTGAGGTGTATTTTTAAAAGACTTTTAGTCCGTTCTACTTTTCCTGAAGACTGAGGACTGTAAGGGATAATAAAGGTTTCGCTGAATACTAAGAGCCTGAAAAACTGCTTGGCTGATTTGACTAATAAAGGCTCATCTGTTATCAGACTGTATAGAGGTGGGAAGGTTAAACTGAAGAATTGTGTCTGACAAAAGGGAAGAAATGACTGCGGTGGCCTTCTCAGATCTTGTAGGAAAGGTCTCTACTTATCTAGTGAAAGTATCTACTTAGACTAAGAGGTATTTTAGTTATCTGACTCTGGGCATGTTGAGTAAAGCTTATTTGCCAGTCTTGGGGGGGTGGCAAATCTTTGAGCTTGATGTGTAGGGAAGGGAGTGGGCCTGAATAATCCCTGAGGAGTAGTAGAATAGCAGATGGAACACTGAGAAGTTATTTCTTTGAGGATAGATTTCTACGATGGAAAGGAAATGAGAGGTTTTAAGAGGTGGGCTAGTGGCTTGTACTATAGCATAGCCTGCCTTTGCTGGTGTGTGGCGATTAGGCCTGGTGGAACTGCCATCAATAAACTAAGTGTGATCAGGGTGAGGAACAGGAAAGAAGGAAATAGTGGGGAAATGGGGTGAATGTCAGGTGGATCAGAGAGATGCAGTCATGAGGGTCAGGTGTGGTATCTGGAATAATGTGGGAGGCCGGATTGAAGTCTGGGCCAGGAACAGTAGTAATTGTGGGAGACTTAACAAAGAGTGAGTATAGCTGAAGGAGCTGGGGAGCAGAAAGTATATGTGTCAGGTGTGAGGAAGAAAATAGATTTTGCAAGTTATGAGAAATGTAGAGAGTGAGTTTAGTTTGTGATTGTTAAAGTCTCAAAGTATTCAGGCGGCAGCAGCCATTGCACGGAGACATGATGGCCAGCCTAAAACAGTAAGGTCAAGTTGTTTGGTCAAAGGCTACAGGATGCGATCCTGGTCCTTGTGTAAGAATTCCCACTGCACAGCCTTGCACTTCAGCCGTGTGTAATGAAAAGGGTTGGGATGAGTCAGGGAGAGCTAGGCTGGGGGCAGTCTCTAAAGCTGTCTTCAAGGAATGGAAAGAGGAGTGGGGAAAGGATTTAGGATCTATGTGGTCAGCTAGGTTTCTTTTTGTGAGTTTATATAATGGTTTTGTTAGGATGGCAAAACTAGGTATCTAAAGGCGAAAGTATCTAACTGTGCCTAGGATGGAAAGGAGTTGTTTTCTAGAAGGGATTGAGGTTTGGGAGATTAGTCGGACATGATCAGCAGGGAGAGCACACGTGTTTTGACAAGAATTATGCCGATAGGTAACAGATGAGGAAGAAATTTGCGCTTGACTGAAGTAATGGGGGCTGTCTGTGAAGCCTTGTGGCAGTACAGCCTAGGTAATTTGCTGAGCCTGATGGGTGTCAGGGTCAGTCTAAGTGAAAGCGAAGAGAGGCTGGGATGAAGGGTGCAAAGGGATAGTAAAGAAAGCATGTTTGAGATCTAGAACAGAATAATGGATTGTGGAGGGAGGTATTGAGGATATGAGAGTATATGGGTTTGGCACTACGGGGTGGATAGGCAAAACAATTTGGTTGATAAGGTGCAGATCTTGAACTAACCTGTAAGTCTTGTCTGGTTTTAGGACAGGTAAAATGGGGGAATTATAAGGAGAGTTTATAGGCTTTAAAAGGCCATGCTGTAACAGGCAAGTGATAACAGACTTCAATCTTTTTAAAGCATGCTGTGGGATGGGATATTGGCATTGAGCGAGGTAAGAGTGATTAGGTTTTAATGAGATGGTAAGGGGTGCATGATCGGTCACTAAGGAGGGAGTAGAGGTATCATACTTGTGGGTTAAGGTGGGGGGATACAAGAGGATGATGCAAAGGAGGCTTTGGATTGGGAAGAAGGGCAGCAATGAGATGTAGCTGTAGCCTAGGAATAGTCAGGGAAGCAGATAATTTAAAGTGTCTCGGCCTAACAAGGGAACGGGCAGGTGGGGATAACTAAAAAGGAGTGCTGAAAAGAGTATTGTCTAAGTTGGCACCAGAGTTGGAGAATTTTAAGAGGTTTAGAAGCCTGGCTGTCAATACTTAAAACAGTTATGGAGGAAAGGGAAACAGGCCTTTGAAAAGAAGGTAATGTGGAGTGGGTAGCCTCCGTATTGATTAAGAAGGGGACGGACTTAACTTCCACTGTGAGAGTTACTTAAAGCTTGGCGTCTGTGATGGTCTACAGGGCTTCTGAGGCGATCGGGCAGCGTCAGTCTTCAGCCGCTAAGCCGAGAAGATCTGGGAAGGAGTCAGTCAGAGAGCCTTGGGCCAGAGTTCCAGGGGTTCTGGGAGTGGCTGCCAGGTGAGTTGAACAGTCCGATTTCCAGTGGGGTCCCGCACAGATGGACATGGCTTAGGAGGAATCCTGGGCTGCAGGCATTCCTTGGCCTGGTGGCCAGATTTCTGGCACTTGTAGCAAGCTCCTGGGGGAGGCGGTTCTGGAGGAACACCTGGTCACTGCGGTTTAGGTGTTTGGAAGTTCTTGTGTGCTGGAGATGTGGCTGGGGTTTGTCTCACAGTGGAGGCAAGGAATTGCAACTTAGAAATACATTGCTACTTGGCTGCCTCTACTTTATTATTGCACACCTTGAAGGTGAGGTTAATTAAGTCCTGTTGTGGGGTTTGAGGGCTGGAATTTAATTTTTGGAGTTTTATTTAATGTCGGGAGCAGATTGGGTAATAAAATCTATATTGAGAATAATACGGCCTTTTGACCTTTTAGGGTCTAGGGCTGTAAAGCATCTCAGGGTTGCTGCTAAATGAGCCATGAACTGGGCTGGATTTTTATATTTGATGAAAAAGAGCCTAAACGCTATCTGATCTGGGATAAAGGAAAAGGAGCATTAGCCTTGACTATGCCTTTAGCTCCAGCCACCTTTTTAAGAGTAAATTGCTGGGCAGGTGGGGAAGGGCTAGTCACGGAACGAAACTGTAAGCTGGGCCGGGTGTGAGGAGGGGAGGTGATAAAAGGATTATAGGGTGGAGGAGCTGAGGCTGAGGAAGAATTGGGACCTAGCTTGGCCTGGCGAGGAGGGGAGAGGTCAGATAGGTCTGTAGAAAAGGAAGATTAGAAAGACTCAGCGGCGCTTGGGGTTGGGACTGAGGGGACAGGCAGGAGGGAAAGAAGGAAGATTTGGGACAAGTCACATTGGGAACAGAGACTAGGGAGGGCCTAATGTGTAAAAGAATGCCTGGACGTCAGGCACCTCAGACCATCTGCCTGTTTTATGACAAGAATTATTTAGATCTTGTAGGATGGAAAAATTAAAAGTGCCGTTTTCTGGCTATTTGGAACTACTGTCGAGTTTGTATTGGGGTCAAGCGGCATTTCAGAAGGAAATAAGATGCTTAGATTTTAGGTCAGGTGAGAGTTGAAGAGGTTTTAAGTTTTTAAGAACACAGGCTAAGGGAGAAGAAGGAGGAATGGAAGGTGGAAGCTTGCCCATAGTGAAGGAGCAAGCCCAGAGAAAAGGGAGTAGAGACACGGAGAAGGGGTGGGGGGTTCTTGCCTTCCAGAAAAGCAGAGAAGGGGTTGGGGCGCAGAAATAAGGGGTTGGTGTGCAGAGATAAGAGGTCAGGGCGTGGAAATAAGGGATGGGGCACAGAGATAAGAGGTCCGGGCGCGGAAATAAGGGATTGGGGCACAGAGATAAGAGGTCAGGGTTCTTGCCTCTCCTCCAGAAAAGCAGGACTTGCCGTTAAGGGTGAAGAAGGGGTTGAGGGGTTCTTGCCTTTCCTTTAGAAAAGCGGGACTGCCGCTAAGGGTGAAGTACCAAGGCAGGCGTCCTTGCGTGGTCTGACACCTCTGAAACCTGGGTGAATAATCAGACAGGCGTCCCTGCAATGATTAAACATCAAGGGAAGGCTGCCTTCCCTAGTCGGTGACCGGCGCCAGAGTTTTGGGTCCATGGATAAAACGTGTCTCCTTTGTCTCTACTAGAAAATGAAAGGAATTGAAATTAAGAGAAGGGAGAGAGTGAAGTGTGGTGCCGAGATTGAAAGGAGAAAGAGGTTGAAGGATAGTGAGGGAGGTTGGAGAAGAGAGTAAAAATAGGCCGCTTATTGGATTTGAAACTGGTGAGATGTTTCTTGGGCTGGTCGGTCTGAGGACCTGAGGTCGTAGGTGGATCTTTCTCATGGAACAAAGAACAGGAGGACAGGGGATTGATCTCCTAAGGGAGGTCCCCTGATCCGAGTCACCGCAACAAATTTCACTCGCGTCCAAGTGAAGAGACCACCAAACAGGCTTTGTGTGAGCAACAAGGCTGTTTATTTCACCTGGGTGCAGGCGGGCTGAGTCTGAAAAGAGTCAGCAAAAGGAGATAGGGGTGGGGCCGTTTTATAGGATTTGGGTAGGTAAAGGAAAAAGGGGGGTTCTCTGGCGGGCAGGGGTGGGGGTCACAAGGTGCTCAGTAGGGGAGCTTTTGAGCCAGGATGAGCCAGGACAAGGAATTTCACAAGATAATGTCATCAGTTAAGGCAGGAACAGGCCATTTTCACTTCTTTTGTGGTGGAATGTCATCAGTTAAGGCAGGAACTGGCCATCTGGATGTGTACATGCAGGTCACAAGGGATATGATGGCTTAGCTTGGGCTCAGAGGCCTGACAGCTATGTCCTAAATCTTGGAATGTTTTCACGTTGATTTTATTGCACAAACTGATAGTCTTTCCTGATTAGATCTCTGATAATGCATTTTAAATCATTTAATAACATTTTACACCTTTAGGCATTTTAAAACAAAGGGTTTAGACATTTTTAAACTGTTACCATTAACTCAGATTGATACAATTGAGAGTCAGAAGAAAGTAAACCATATATCAAGCAAAACAATCATCACTGAATCAAAAACGACCCAATTACAACAGGTGCATTAGCTCTACAATTGTTCTTGAAATAATAAATAATTTACTGCGTTATTTTCAAATATATCGGCCTAAATGTGGAAAAATGTAATTCCCAGAAAACAGAAAAACAACTCAGCAAAGATCCCATTTCACCTACCAAGGCTTATCCCCCATGCTTACGTGCTTATTTTGTGTATTAAGGAGATTTTCACTAAGCTTACTTGATAGCCAAAGTTCTCCAAACAAAATGAAATGCTAGATTGAATTAACAATAGATTATTTCTTCTTAATTAACAGTATAAATAGAGTATGTATTCTTCTGACTAAAGTTAATAAAGATGACTCATATTAAAGAAAACAATGGTACTAAATATTAAACTCTTATTTTATTTCTCTCAACCTCCAATCACGAGCCCCCAGTTAAATGCATTAAGGAATTTTATTTATTTATTTATTTTGAGACGGAGTCTCGCTCTGTCCCCAGGCTGGAGTGCAGTGGCATGATCTCGGCTCACTGCAAGCTCCACCTCCTGGGTTCTCGCCATTCTCCTGCCTCAGCCTCCTGAGTAGCTGGGACTACAGGCACCCGCCACCACGCCTGGCTAATTTTTTGTATTTTTAGTAGAGACAGGGTTTCAACGTGTTAGCCAGGATGGTCTTGATCTCCTGACCTCGTGCTCCGCCTGCCTTGGCCTCCCAAAGTGCTGGGATTACCGGCGTGAGCCACTGCCTGGCCCGCATTAAGGAATTTTAAAGGCATCAAACTTATTTCAACAGGGTAGATAAATAAGATATATTTATAATCTCAGGTATCAAAGACTATAGCCAAATATTTTTATTATAATAAGCTCAGATAGACTTGGAAATTGAAGTGATAGTCTCAGAAAAAAAAAATTATGGGGCCAAGGAAAAGCTTCTCCTCTGCCTTTTGAAGGGTAGCTGAAAATAAACTGAAAATAAACAGATTAATAGGAAAAAAAAAGTCATACTAAATTAACAAGCATAGCATGGAGAAATTGCAAGAGAATGATTACCGAGTAACCCAATGTGGTACAGTTGCTTGTATACCTTTCATAGAAGAGAGGGTAAATGGGGAAGGTGGGCAATTCTTTTGAGGAGTAGTAAATAATTAAAGAGAATGAATAGAGCCAGGATACAGAAATTTACTTGTAAATGGTTCTGCTTAGAATTTGAATGAGCCAGAGAGGCAGACATTATCTTGCAGAAAAAGTCAGTTCTTGTGGTTGCATTCCTCAGTCTTCCTTCTTAAGATAGATAATGAGATGTGAGCAAGAGGAAGGCAATTGTGGTAGTTTTTTTTTTTTTTTTTTTTTTGAAGGGTCCAGTTTTAAGGCAGATGAGGGGATATCAGAGTAAAGCCTCATTCTGTGCTTTGGGAGAGACAGAAGGCTGAGAAACAGGAGGTTGGGGAGGGAGTGGTCAGAGATACTTTAAGGCTTCCTCAGTTCAGCATATTAAGTGCCATATTTTAGGATATTATTTTCTGAGCCTCAACACAGTTTAGAAATAATTGGAAACTTACAACACTCCCACCATTAAGATTTTGGGCCTAATTTCCCTTTCATTGACTGACATAACTAATAGAAGCTGGCAGAAGTGAAATTCTGGGATTTTTCAGCTTTTATTTTTTAAGGTGTGTTTTCTGGTCCCTTTTCTCTTTTCTTTTCCTTCCACAACTCCTATGATGCAACCGATTGTTCTCTTGGTGGTATCCTGTTTAGGCTTTCTCCATAACATTTTTAGTTCATTCATTTTATCTCTAGGATTTTTGTCTGGTGGTTTTTTATTTCTACTTCTTTGTCAAACTTCATGTACTATTTTCCAAATTTCAATAAATTTTATCCGTATACTTTTGTAGTTCACTGTACTTCTTTATGCGTATCAATCTGAATTTTCTTTTTTTTTTTTTGTTTTTACCATTTTATAGATCTCCATTTTTTTGGAGTCCATGATTAGAGATTTATCAGTATTTTTTGGAGGTGTCATGATTCCTTGATTCTTCATAATCTCAGTGTCCTTGCATCGTTGTTTGTGTATTTGAGGAGTCAGCCCCCTCTTCTGGCCCTTTTAGGTAGTCTTTGGCAGAGATAGGCCTTCACTGTTTAGTCTAGCCTGTGATTCTAGAAGAACAAACTGGCTTTTTCCATGCAGTTGGCTGGGCCACTGCCTTTACTCTGATGTCAAATGGGGCTGCTGGATGGGCTCCACTGTCCGGGAGGACCACTGGCTGGGCTCTGTTATCAGGTGGAGATACTGGCTGGGTATAGCAATGTCTTCTACTAGGGCTGGTCATAACATGTATTTCCTGCCTGGGCAATTCCACTATTTGGGATCTACAGTTGGGTAGGACTGCAGGCTGGGCTCCAGGATTAAGTAGAGATGCTGTTTGAGATGTGTGAGACGAAGGGCTATGCTCCTTAGAACTGCCGCATGATTGAGGATTGCCTCCCTGTCAGTGTGGAGTCATAGGGTGGGCTTTTGGCTGAGGCCAGCGGCTGTTTGACCTCCCAAGTCAAGCTGGTCCAGCCCCCTTGCCTCTTCAGAATGCATGGAGGTGAAAGTCTCCCTTCCGGTACAGGGTTGTTGAGTGAACTTTTTGGCTAAATGAATCTGCTGCTTGACTTCCCAGGTCAAGTTGATCTAACCTTTTTCTTTCCCCAAGATATGCAGAAGTAGGAGTCTTCCTTCCTGGGCAAGGTCATTGGTTGGGCTCATTGGCTGAGTGGAGCTGCTGCTTGACTTTGCAGGTCAAGCCAGCCTAGTCCTTTAAATTCTCCAAAATGAACAGAGGTGGGATTCTTTTTGCCTGGGTGGGGTCATCAGGGTAGGCTCTGAGGCTGGGTATGGAGACTAGTAATCTAGGTACTCAAACTAGGTTAAACTTCCCACTGTGTTTCTGAAGGCAACCAAACTGGCTCAGCTCTGCAGGTGGGCTGTGAGGTTGGCTAGTGTCTACGATCTGGTGCCACAGTTGGCAGGAACATGAAAGTACTACCAAGATTCGTGTGCTGGTCACGATCTCTGGCTCTTTTCTCTGTTTCTACCTGATCTTGGGTGGTTTAAGTGTGCTGTTTACCCTAGTGTTTTCAGTGAGGTGAGACAAGTCAGCTTTCTGGGAAGCATATCAAAGTGCTAGGGATGCCAGATGACTGCCTCCCATTCTGTTTTTCCCCTGTATAAACTGTGGGCCCAGGGAAATCCTCTCCGTCCAACACTGTACTGACTTGAGGTTGTGGAGGGGCGGGGCATCGAGGTCAGAGTAAGATCATTCTTTCTATCTTTTGCATTTGGCTTTTATTCTGTTCTGTGGACCACATGGATTTCTCAGGCTTGCTTTCATGTATTGAGTTTTCAAAAGGATGCTCTAGTCTTTGGATGGTTGATAACTGAACTTTCTGTGAGGAGGAGTGGATCTTGAGACTTCTTACAGGGGTGAGGATTATGGCATGAGAATTTCTCCAGTTTTCCTCCTGGTTTCAATGTGGGTGGTTTTGCACTCACTCACAGTGCAGGAGCCTCTCAACTATCCTCTGCATTTCCCACAAAGAGAATTGATCTGTGTGTTACTGTTGAATCATTGCATCCTTGGGGCAAGAAGAGTCTAGGGCTTTTTTTTCCATTGTCTTGTCGAGGGCACTCCTAGGAACACCTACTGTTGAAGGCCTGCTTTTCTACTTACGTAAGAAATCTGCTTATTTATGATTACACTGCTATAAATATCATGTGAAGATGCATTTGAACCACAGAAGAGAGATTCCTACCAGAGTGCAATCTTCTAGATGTCACTGCCAAGGCATCACGCAAGTGAACGAAGCTGTCTTGGATCCTCCAGACTTGCTCAGCCATCAGCTGAATGCCACTGAATGGCCCCAATTGACACCATGTGTAGTAGATAATTCACTCAGTTAAGCACTTGAGAATTCCTAACTTAAAAAAAAAAACTTAGCTATAAGAAAGGATTATTCTTTAGCCCCCATGTTTTGGGGTAGTTTGTGTCAACAACAGCAGACAGAGGCTGAGACTTTACACTACTTGTAAACTGACAGAATGAGAGAAGACCTGGGTCAGAGAAAAAGGACGTTGTTACTCACAGAAAAAGGAGTCCTCAGAGCTTCATAATTGATTCATACAGGATCTCCATGCCACCCACGTCCCACTGTGGCAACCCAAAGGGCCCATGGTAGATGCCTATATATGCAGTGGATTTTTTTTTTGCAGGAGAGTAATACTGAGCTTTGAAATGTCAACACTTTCATAGAAAGCAAAAGCGAGCCTGCTCTTTGGAAGGAGATGATTCCTCATCTTTAGAGTTTCTTTGTGCAAATGCAGCCCCAAGAAATGGTCCAGGTAGAGAGTGATGAAAGCTTTGCAATTTTATATACCCAGTGAGAATGTGCATAGATGGACATGGTGGATTTTTTTCCCCAACAGATTATTAAAACAGCATGCTTCATTTCCAGTTAAACATTTATCATTGTATAACAAGAGCATCACCTGCTCCCTGGGTAATGTGAAGTAAATTAAGTACAGTTATTTGTGTGGAATCTCATAGGAAAAATAAATATTACATGACAGAGATTTCCTATTTGTTTGCAAAATTTTTGGTCTCATGTTTAAATAAACCAAAACACCCTTCTCATTCATGGCGGGCTTCATTTTTGCTTCCCTTTTCCTCCTGTTAACAATTATACTAAACTAGTGCTCTTTAATACGCTCTTAGTTTCATAATGGGGTTAATGGAGTGTGTGAATGCCCTGAAATTGTGCATAAAATATTATGTATATCCATCTATACATTTCTTTCCTGGGAGAGATAATACATAGTTTTTATCAGATTTTCAAAGAAATATTTGATCTAGAAAGGCTAAAAATAGTAAAGATATAGAAGAATTCACTATTTTGTGATTATCCAACCAAGAGATTTACCTTTAAAGCCATAAAAATGCCTCATTCACTATCTGTAATGCAAACAAACTGAATTTCAAATCTTGAACTTTGGTAAAAGTAGTAGTAGTATTTTTAAGAGAATACAGTCGACGTGTTTTCTCTAGAACATATTAGGTTGGTGCAAATGTAATTGCGGTTTTTGCCATTGAAAGTAATGGCAAAACAATGTGATTACTTTTGCACTAACTTAATAGCAAACCATTCCAAATTTACTGGATATCATATTTTGTCTTTTCAAAATAATTCTTCATAGAATTAAAATATTTTCCTAATCTTATTCTGCTACTCATGTGTCATTTAGTCACCATTATTTTTCTGAAAATGAACAATTGCATAACTTTCACTTTATTAAATATTCGATGTGGCTCTATGTATGTACCTTATATACTTATTTAGATACGTAAAATTTATTTAGCTAACTCAAATAATTACAGTGATTATTCCAGTAATTAAATGCTACAAAAGTTAATATGCTTTATTGTCTCAGACTTTGAAAATTTCCTATCTATTTTAGAATGTCTACAGAACGGTACTGCATGAAATTTAAAAGATGCTTTTCTTTTTTCCTACAATCAGAATGGAGATAATTTTAGGTATATAAGAAAGTTCCATGTCCATCAATTTCCTCAACTAAATCTGCTGCAATGCCTTTTATATGTTGCACATATATATTATCTCCTATATTTTGTTAAAAGGGACTTTTTGTGATTTATGGAAAGTAACTTAAACTCTTCATGCCTCAGTTGCTCCATCTGTCAAATGGAGATAATAATATCAAGCATATAGTGTCATTTTAAGACTTTAATGAGTTGTTGGTTAACTCTCACTTCTTAACTATTCACTATTATCCAAGTACATGTAAGAGCTGGAATTCAAGCAGAGCATAGTAGTCCAGCTGAACAAAAGGACAGAGATACAAATTCAAAGTAACTGAAGTCCCTAGAATCTGTGAAGTAGGTCATCAAAGAAAGCGCTGTGAAAAGTGGACTCTGAGTCTATATGAACATCCCCTGTGCTTCCTTGAGTGAGAGGTAGGCTGAAAATACAAAGGATTAGACTACCTACGGCTTACAGCGTGCCTGCAGTGGGACTGTGAACAAAACACAGTGGTAGTAGAGGTCCTTTGGGGCTGGAGGACTTTGGAGTTCCGGCAGGGTCAGAAAGGAAAGATCTGCTTAACACTATGCTCATACCCCTAATCGCGCTGAGGCATCTAGAAAGGTTGTGCTTTAGGAAAGAGGACCATGCTCTTGCGCAGGGATTGGCAAAGTTCTTTAGTAAAGGGCCGGGTAATAAATACTTTAGGCTTTGTGAGCCACATATCTCTCTCACTTTTCTTTCTCATCCTTTCTTGTTCTCTTCCTGCTACTAGTCCTTCTTTTTAAGAACCATTCAAAAACATAAATTTATTCTTAGCTTAGTAGTATAGAAAAACAGGCTCATGCAGTTTGCTGACCCCTTCTCTGGAGTAAGATTTAACACAGAGTCACATTAAGTAAGCCTACAACCACGGCCTTAGAAAATCCTAGGTGAGAAGAGTTTGGAGGTTGAATTTTTTTATGTTTTGGGGGCTTTGAGAACACTTCAGATTTTTCACAAATCTGTCTTAACACAGTGAAAATACCAAGTCTATCCAAATTCCTGGTAATTAGACAGTAATTGAACTGCTTACAGGATTAAAACAAAATCAACACTCTTCAGAGGAAGATAGAAGAATCCAAAGTCATTACAACATGTGAGTCAAAAGGTCAATATACTATTAAAAATACTAGACAATGGAACAGAAAAATATGACCCATTGTGAAGCAAAAAGCAGTCAGTAATAAACAATTGTAAAGTGGTCCAGATGTTGGATTAAGTAGAGAAAGATTTTAAATAGTCATTAAAAATATGTCCAAAGTATTAAAGAAAAGGTGATTCAAATAATTAAAAGAAAAATTTGAAGCCTGGGTGTGGTGGCTCTCAACTGTAATCCCAGCACTTTGGAGGCCAAAGCGGGCAGATCACCTGAGGTCAGGAGTTCGAGACCAGCCTGACCAAGATGGAGAAACCCCATCTCTACTAAAAATACAAAATTAGCTGGGCTTGGTGGCGCATGCCTGTAATCCCAGCTACTCGGGAGGCTGAGGCAGGAGAATCGCTTGAACCTGGGAGGCGGAGGTTGCGGTGAGCCAAGAACGCACCATTGCACTCTAGCCTGGGCAAGGAGAGCGAAACTCCATCTCAAAAAAAAAAAAAAAAGAAAAATTATTACTAATGAGTAAAATAGATAAAAACAAATTATTATTATTACTGCCACTAGTAATGAGTGGAAAGTGGTACACATTTTGGTTTTGATTTGCATTTCCCTAATTAATAATGTTCATTATCTTATCATGTGCTTGTTGGTCATTTATATATCTTCTTTGGAGAAATGGCTATTCAAGTTCTTTGCACATTTATTAATTAGGTTGTTTGCCTTTTGGGGGAGTTTGTATGTTTTTTTTTTTTTTTTTTCTTTTTTTTTTTTTTGAGACGGAGTCTCGCTCTGTCGCCCAGGCTGGAGTGCAGTGGCGCAATCTCGGCTCACTGCAAGCTCCGCCTCCCGGGTTCATGCCATTCTCCTGCCTCAGCCTCTCCGAGTAGCTGGGACTACAGGCGCCCGCCACCGCGCCCGGCTAATTTTTTGTATTTTTAGTAGAGACGGGGTTTCACCGTGGTCTCGATTTCTTGACCTCGTGATCCGCCCACCTCGGCCTCCCAAAGTGCTGGGATTACAAGCGTGAGCCACCGCGCCTGGCCTGAGTTTATATGTTTATGTTTAGATCCAGGAATCCACCAAGACAAGATTTTTTTTTTTTTTTTTTTTTTTTTTTTTTTCATGGAGAAAGTAGTTTTGAGAGAAAACAAAGAGGTAGATTTGGGACCCATTTGGAAAAGATTTTGCTTATCAGAGATCAGGAAAGCGCCTGTGTGGTCTGGGAGCAGTAGTGAGATTAGAAATGACTGTAATGTGAATTTTTATCATAGTAAAGAGGCATTTGCTTTTTACATTGCTATAAACATACTCCAGAAGGTAGGGCAGCAGTAGGAGACTGAGTGATACTGCATGCTACTGAGCTTAGAGGGAAAAGTGGGGAAAAAACAAATTGTAACAGCACCATCAACCCCTCTCACAATTACTCACTTCTATCAAAAAGGTCAATCTCATTCATGCCTTGTCTGTAAACTTGCTCCTTGCTATGCCTGAAATTATACTCCTTTCCCACCCTGATCCTGGCTTATTTGGGCATACATACTAAGAAAAGTATACATGTAAATTGACTAGCAGAGTGCTTAACATAATTAGGCCCTGACATGGTTTGGATGTTTTATCCCCTCCAAATCTCATGTTGAAATGTGACCTCCAATGTTAGAGGTGGACCTAGTGGGAAGTGTTTGGGTCATGGGGGCGAATCCCTCATGAATGGCTTGGTGCCGTCCTAATGGTATTGAGTGCGTTCTCATTCTATTAGTTCACAAGAGATCTGGTTGTTTAAAAGAGCCTGGCACCTTCTCCCTCTCTCTGTTGCTCTCTCTCTCTTGCCACGTGACGTGCCCGCTTCCCTTCTGCCTTCTGTCATGACTGGAAGCTTCCTGAGGCCCTCAACAGGAGCACAGACCAGCACCACACTTCTCTACAGCCTACAGAACCATGAGCAAAAGTAAACCTCTTTTCTTTATAAATTATCCACTCTCAGGTACTTCTTTATGGCAATGCAAGAACAGACTAACAGGTCCTCAATAAGGATAAATAGGAAATATCATAATGATAAATGGATAATTAATCAGGAAGAGGTACAATTCTAAATATGTATGAACCCGTATCACAGAACTTCAAAATTCATGAAGTAAAAATCAACAGAAATAAAAGGAGAAATAGAGAAATACAAAAAATACAGCTGGAGATTTGTACACATCTCTCTTTAACTGAAAGAACAAGTGGAAACAAATTTCACTAAGGATGTAAGATCTGTGCAATGCTATTAACCAACTTGATGTAATTGATATTCATGGGGCAGTATAACCAAAACTCAGAATACACATTTTTATTTTCAAGTGCACATAGATTTTCCACTAAGGCCAAATTCTGAGCCAAAAGACAACGTATTTCATATACTGCCGAGACCAGCTCGGTCGGGGAGACCCTAACCCAACTGCACCAGAGGAATTAAAGACACACACACAGAAATATAGGGGTGTGAAGTGGGAAATCAGGGGTCTCACAGCCTTCAGAGCTGAGATCCCCGAACAGAGATTTACCCACGTATTTATTAATAGCAAACCAGTCATTAGCATTGTTTCTATAGATGTTAAATTAACTAAAAATATCCCTTATGGGAAACAAAGGGATGGGCCGAATTAACTGCAGCAGGAACACGCTCTTAAGACACAGATCACTCATGCTAATTGTTTGTGGCTTAAGAATGCCTTTAAGCGGTTTTCCGCCCTGGGCGGGCCAGGTGTTCTTTGCCGTCATTCCCGTAAACCCACAACCTTCCAGCTTGGGCGTTAGGGCCATTATGGACGTGTTATATGGTGCTGCAGAGATTTTATTTATGGCCAGTTTTGGGGCCAGTTTATGGCTAGACTTTGGGGGACTTGCTCCCAAAAATATACTGAATTTTTTCAATTTAAAATTATCTTTATCTCATCACTTCTTTTCAACACAGTTTTGGAAGTCCTAGCCAGAGCAATTAGACAAGAGAGAATTAAATGGCATGCTAACAGAAAAGAAAGAATTGAAACTGTTTCTTTTTGCTGATGACATGATGTCATCATCCATCATGTATGGATACATTTTACAAACATTTGTGTGTGCAATATAATTCACAGTTAAAAAAATGTCTAGACCAGTTTCAAACTTCGGTCTCATATCTAATTTCATAGAGCTCCAAGGCCTAGAGTGGAGACAGGGAATACTCTGCTAGTAGCCTATATCCTTTTTCTTCTCAGTTTTTGCTTCTTCTCTCCTACTGACAACAAGAAGGTTTTGGGGAGGGGGCATGAGAGGAGACTGTCTCTTTTATTAACTGACAGCATTTTGCAGACTTCTTGGTGTTATCTTAGTTCATTAAGACTGCAATAACATCATACCACAGACCACAAGAGATGAAGGTGCCAGCATGATCAGGTTCTGATGAGTGCCCTCTTTTAGGTTGCAGACTGTCTTCTTGCTGTGTCCTCACATGGGGGAAGGGGAAAAGGAATTCTCTGAAGTTTCTTTTTTTTTTTTTTTTTTTCTTTTTTTTTTTTGAGACGGAGTCTGTCTCTGTCACCCAGGCTGCAGTGCAGTGGTGGGATCTTGGCTCAGTGCAACCTCCACCTCTCCCAAGTAGCTGAGATTGCAGGTGCCTACCACCAGGCCTGGCTAATTTTTGTATCTTTCTTAGTAGAGACGGGGCTTCACCACATTGGCCAGGCTGGTCTTTAACTCCTGATCTCAAGTGATGCACCCACCTCAGCTTCCCAAAGTATTGGGATTACAGGCGTGAGCCACTGCGCCCAGCCTGAGGTTTCTTTTAGAAGGGCACAAGGTTAAAATGTCAACATATGAATTTTAGCAATTGTTGTTGCTGATTTTCTATCAAACACTGGCTCTCTATGCCTTCTGTGTAATAGACACCCAAATGCTGACTCTTTTATGGAGTGCACATATAAGTATTTTTGAGGACTCTTGGGACTTCTCCACTGCACAGTTCTCAACCACTTGTATCGCCTATTAAATTCGTCACACAGTAGTTCACTGAAGGACCCGTGCCAGCTTCTATCCTTGATCACCACTTAAACTATAGATACTCAGGTGTTATTTCTGTGTTGAGCTGTAGGAAGTACAGGCTGCTCCACTGCCATTTCTTCTTTAAGTTCTTCCTTCTTCTTTAAGTCTCTCTTTATTTTCCTGATGAGATAGGTATAGGGTGGGAAACAAAGTTTATGGGAGGCCATTGTTTTGGACTAGCCTCCTGTACTAGGTCCCAGCCAGACCAGACCAAACCAGAATGGAGTCACTTGTGCTAGGTGCTAATCAAACTGAACTTTGAAAAGGGCTAGTTTTTCTGAAAAATGAGATTCTAGTCAACCAGAGTCAACATAATAAGAAAGTTGCCTCTATTTTAACCTGTAAGGACAGTAGCTTCGAAAGGACCAACTCACTTTTTGTTCTGTTTCTGCTGCTTCAGTCCTTTTCTGTCTATAAAGCCACCTCCTCTGCTCAGCTCATTGGAACACTCATTCTGTTTTATAGAGTGAGATGTTACCAGATTCTCAAATTGCAGGTAAAAGTCAGTTTGATCTTTAAACTAAATCTGTTGTAGTTTTTTCTTTTGACAAGGGGCATAATAGCAAGCCTGTTGCCTAAGCAATTATCTAGCCAGGGAATAAAATGTCTCTCTAGTTTTCTTACATGCATGCATCCTACATTTTATAAATATTTTCTCTTGGAACACCACATTATTTGGTTTCAAGAGGAAAAGAACACCTCTTCCCTCCTATTACAAGGAGGCAGAGGAATCACTTTGATGAGCACTCTACCTTCCCTGGTGCTCTCCTTATATACCAGAGTGAAGTAGTAGGGCACTGGTTGATTATGGTATGGGTGAGTTGGGACACCAATTAGAAAACCTTGCAATGTGATACCTGGATGCAAGTCTGGGTAGCTTGTTGGAAGCTCATTTTAGAATAAGATATGTAGTGCCTTAGTATTTTTTAAATCTTTTTTTAGCTGTGAGTTCTAGTGGACAATCTCAAGACAACAGGGGAAGTCCTTTTCAATGTCTTATTATGTTAGACTCCCATATTTATTACTTTGTGTGTTCCCAAGCAAGTATCCTAAATTCTTCCAAATTTAATTTTCTTATGATTAAATTGGAAAGAATAGTGTATCTGCCCTTTCACAGTTTTTTTTTAAGATTAAATAAGTATGTATATAAAGGGCTTGTTCAGATTAAATGTTCAAGAAAATTTGAGAAAGTACTTTTACATGTTTACAGGAAATGCCTGATTTCAGTAGAAATTAACCCAATACAATGAATGGAATGTTCTATAACTTTTGGGAACTAGATCTTGTAAGATTGTAAATTTTACCACATATTCTTAAAATAAATTACATAATAAGTAGGAATAATATGTGAATCAATATGAATTAATGGATTGGTAGTAGAACTATAATTATCCTTTGGTGAAATAAATTTCCTTAATTTTATCTTTGGTCTTAAATTTGGTTATTCCATGCATTCGATTAAAGAAGACAGATACTACTCTTTGGAATATGTTTACTTTTTAAGCCTAAGAACTTTCATTACTTTGCATGGTTTTCTTCCCCAAACAGCAGGATATTTATATTATACTGGATTACTTACTCGGGAAATCGGTACTGAGATGACTCATTATTATACATATTGATACAAAAGTAGGCCTTATAGGCCATTCAATGACAGTTTGTTTCGTTTCATTTCAATAACTTTCAATTGAAAGTTAGTTTGAGAGTTGGGAAAATTAAAGGCGCTTATTCCTGTAAAGTACTTAGCAAGGTGCCTGGCATATAGTAAAGGCTCTATAAATGCTAGCTATTATGATGATTATAAAGCTTTCTACACAAGCTTTTTACTATTATCATCATGCCAAATTAAATTATAATGATAAAATGCTGATAGGAGAAAAATGGAGTTGGACAATGATAATTGAAAATTATATTTATTCACGACTTCTCCATTTTGAAAAGCACATATTTTATGTTATTAAAATGATATTGAATGGGGGATATGGATAATACAATAGCTCTTCTCCAGAATTCTGTCTGGTAACAATAGCTTTATGGCTAATAACACATCAAAGGGCATTGATAAATCTTTTTTTTTCTCCTATGTCATGGTAGGAGTTTGTTGGTTTCTGTTTTTCTTTTAAGTAAGCAAAATTGAGGAAATATAAAAATGATGGACTGTGCCATAAATGTTAAAATATGAAATATATATTTGGCTTTTGTTTTTAACATAGGGCTTTTCCTTTGAGTATATAAATCAATCATTTGAGTTTCACATTATTCTTACATGAACTATTCAAAAAAATATATAAATCAAATAATTTATTTTTTACAATTTGAGTTTCTTTAAAGTGAATAGGGGACTTAAAGAAAATTGGCAAGCAGTCTGAGTTTAGAACTTTTTAAAATGTTAATAAATAACCTTATATTTGCAATTCTTGTCTACACCAAATTCAAAAGCAATGTTTAAAGATGTACTTTTAGTAATATTTTTCAAAGCATTCAAATTAGTTTTTATAGAAAGAACAACTCTGATTTTGCATTCATATCTTTTCATTTTACGCAATATTGCCTTAAATTACTTAACACATTAACATGTACAACTGGCATAAATAAGTTTTGGAATAAACTCAACAGACTCTTTTTTTTTTTTTTTTTGAGACGGAGTCTCTCTCTGTCACCCAGGCGGGAGTGCAGTGGCGCAATCTCGGCTCACTGCAAGCTCCGCCTACCGGGTTCACGCCATTCTCCTGCCTCAGCCTCTCCGAGTAGCTGGGACTACAGGCGCCCGCCACCACGCCCGGCTAATTTTTTTTGTATTTTTAGTAGAGACGGGGTTTCACCGTGGTCTCGATCTCCTGACCTCGTGATCCGCCCGCCTCGGCCTCCCAAAGTGCTGGGATTACAAGCGTGAGCTACCGCGCCCGGCCAACAGACTCTCGGTAAGCATCAAATTCATATGGTGGAAGAAGCCTGTGAAGGTAATGAGTATAGCCAATTAGCAGTGAGTGTCTAGCCTGTGCTGGGCATCAGTTAGAATGCTTTATAGAGGAAACGGAGAACACTTATTATTTTCCTAAGTCAGCTAATTGATAATCTGGTAAGGGAACTTTTTTGTATTGTATTCTAATAAGATGACATTTTAAACTGCTATAACTGAGAAAGTTGATCTCCTTAGTGACCATCTGGAGGTAGTATAGATCTACATCAATGAGTTTAGAATTTTAAAATTTATTTTATTTCTTCTTTTTTTTTTTTTTTTTTTCTTGAGAGGGTCTTGCTTTATCACCCAGGCTGGAATGCAGTGGCACGATCTCATCTCACTGCAACCTCCACCTCCTGGGTTCAAGAAATTCTCCTGCCTCAGTCTCCAGAGTAGCTTGGACTACAGGTATGCGCCACCATGACCAGCTAATATTTGTATTATTATTATTTTTTAAGTAGAGGTGGGGTTTTGCCATGTTAGCCAGGCTGGTCTTGAACTCCTGGCCTCAAGTGATCCACCCGCCTCGGCCTCCCAAAGTGCTGGGATTACAGGCATGCACCACAGTGCCCGGCCTATTTTCATTTTTATTGGAATGAAAAAAATGAACTAAATCCCTTTGAATTAGAAGTGAGCTCCAAAGAATCACTAATATTATTTTCTTCAACGTTTTCTCAAAATGCACCCTCAAGGTAAGTAATTTAAAATGTACCTAGAACATAATTTCAAACTATGTATTCAAATCACAGGATAGTTTTTGTATAAAAAAAGAAGTGTTAGTTTTGTCCTTGAGAATGTGCCACATATTTGGGAGAACTATGATCTTGTGGGCTTCATCAGAGTTCCATGGGCATGGGGCTGTGTGCGGTGGCTCATGCCTGTAATCCCAGCACTTTGGGAGGCCAAGGCAGGCAGATCACTTGAGGTCAGGAGTTTGAGACCAGCCTGGCAAAAATGGTGAAACCCTGTCTCTACCAAAAATCCAAAAAAAGAAAAAACTATCTGGGTGTAGTGGCCAGCGCCTATAGTCCTAGCTACTCGTGAGACTGAGGCGAGAGAATCACTTAAACCTGGGAGGAGGAGGTTGCAGTGAGCCAATATCGCGCCACTGCACACCAGCCTGGGTGATAGAGCAAAACTCCGTCTAAAAAAAAAAAGTTCCATGGTTATGTGCATCCGCTCTTGCTGTCTTCCTGTGCCACTGTTTATCCTTAAATGTATATGAAGCCGTTCTTTGTCAATTGTGATTAAGGATTCCAGATGTTCATTGATTTCATCAAAAAATGAATTTGCTTTTTTATTTCCTCATTCTCCTTCTATTTGTGGGTGATTTTCAGAAGGTTAAAATAAAAGATTCTATCTTTACATCACCATTTAAAAACCAGATTTCCCAGTCAAATATTTGCAAGAACAGCTAAATTTAAGGAGATTTAAATAAGCATCTAAAATCAAAGTTACTCCTTTGCATACACAAAGCTTTTAAAATGTCTTTTTTTTCTTCCATTTTCTCTTGTCTTTTTATGGAATTCAAATTATACGTGTATTAAATCTCTGCTGATTTTTTTTTCAATCATCTTTTTTCCCGTTTTTCAAATAGGATAATTTCTATTTATCTATCTTCAAATTCCTTGCCTTTTTTTTCCCTTTGATGTTTCCGTTTTGCTGTTAACCCTATTAAACAATTTATTTTATTTAAGATACTTTTCAAAGTAGAAGTTCCTCTTCGTTCATTTTATAGTTTCTATATTTCTGCTAAGATTTCCTTTCATTCATAACAAGCATATTTTCTTTATATCCCTGATCATAGTTATAAAAGCTGTGTTATAAAATCTTAGGGTTTTATAGTTATTACATAGTTATAAAATCTTGAGGTTGGTTTCCATTAATTTTCCTTTTTTTGAAATTGATAATTTTTTCTCTGATTCTTCATATTCTAAATATTTTGAATTGTACCTTGAAGTTGTAAATCTTGTGAAGATTCTGGTTTTTATTTTTATGTTTTCCTAAAGAATGTTCATTTAAAAAAAACTCTTTTAACTTCGCTGAACTCATAATGTGAACAATGTCTCTCCCGTGGTGGGTAGGCAGCTCAGATCTCAATTTAGTTCTTTTATTTTGGCTTAGCTCCTTGTAGTCTACCTCACCCTTGTCTAGTTCAAGGGTCAGCCAGAGATTTAGGCAGAGACTATTCATAATACATGAGCATCTCCCTTCCTGGCCCCCTTTTTCCTGTGAATTTTTTCCCTCACTGTCAGTAGCTGTGATCGCCCAGAACTCCTTTCTCTCATTTTTCAAGCCAGTTAGACTACAGCATTTCTATCAGGGCATTATCCACAAGGCTAGCACAGATTGGGGCCTGCCGTAAGGCTAAAAGCTATTAAAAGAAAAAGAAATCTCACCTCATACCTTAACTTCCTCATGATTGTCAAATCCTTCCAGTTCCTGCTTGCTTTCAATCATAATCCGATGCCTTAATTAAAAAAAAATTATTCAGAATTGGTAGTGTAATTTTACAAGGATTGCTCTGAAAGGAGACACTTGGCCATTACGGGAAGCTGAACCCATTCTCCCTTATGTGTATTCATTTTTCACATGAGAAGACAAATAATCACACGAAAACCCAATAATACCAACTTCAGTTGCTCAGTGGGTTTGGCCTCAGAAGAAAATGTAGGATGTAGTGTTGCTTCTTCTAGTTGTTAGCTATTTCTCTCCAAGTAGAAAATTATGGGAAGAGAGAGAATCCTATGATTTTTCTTCAAAATAAAGCGGACAAAGTAAACTATATTTGTGGAAAAAATGAGATGTGAAAACAGATATGGTAGTTTTCTAGAGTAGTAACAACATATTGCCAAATGTGTTTTGATACACACAGATAATTCCAAAGGCATTAATGTGGTGAACACTATATATATGGAACTCAAATTATATGTGTATTAAATCTCTGCTCATTTTTTTCAGATACATATATGCATATATCTCTATGCGTATGTGTATAAGTGTAGAAAGCCCCCCGCAACAACACACACACAGAGAATGTTAAAGAACATATTCTTCACATTCCTAGTTGATTTCATTTAAAATGCATGGAATACTCTAATCACTAGTTACCTATTTCTTATCTTTGAGTATCCTACTATATCTTGGTTTAGAAAAATGTGTACTTCAACCTTTAAAAAGTTTTATTTTAATGAGGTTTACTTTACATGGATTACTAGGTGATTGAAAGACATAATTTTTTAATTAAAAATAATTGAAAGACATAATTACTATCATTTGCTAAACAATAGTAATTATTTCTTAGCGTGTGATTATGTTTAAGTGTATGTGCTATAACTGAAGAAACAAATGTGAAGTAGTACAGGTTTTCTCCAAAATGCTAGTGATACAATCATAAAGCTATAATTACATTCTACTTACTCGTCAGCTAATAAATTACTAACAGTTGTTGTAAAGGACTAGTTCCAGTTTTCTTCAATATTAAGGTGTGTTTTTCTTGCACATTGATTCCCAAATGCTGGAAGTTATTTCATGTGTTAACTTGGGTAGAAGTACAAGAGAGGGCTCTAATCATATTTCTTTGATTACTGGCAAATTTAGAAAAATTGCAGGAAGAAGGTAATAGCTTTTTTCTCCTACACTATTATATAATCATTTATGAGTATTGTCCCATCAAGCTAGGTAATGGTGTTCCATAATAATCAGCAAATCCATTTAGCCAGTTATCTGGGTTCAAAATCTGAGTCATTTCTGATTCTTCCCTTATTCTCCCAATCAAAACAATTACAATGTCTCATTTTTACGTGCCTCATAATGTCCTCCATATATGTTCTTCCCCTTTGATTATTATTGAAGTTAGCCTGCCTCTGATGCGTAATGCCTCAAGTGTGTACCACTGCCATGGATTTATCATACTTTTCCTCATTACTGATACCTTCACTTACAATCCATCCTGTACACGTCACGACTAATAGTCCTAAATATCGCTAATAGACCTAAAATGTTGCTTTTTATGTTAATTACCTGATCATTAATGCTTGATGGTTCACTGGTCTTTAAAGAGTTTAAAGTTCTCAGCCTGGTAGAAAATATCCTTCCAGTTTTGACCATCTGTTTCACCAGTTTAGTCTACTCAGTAATCCTCTGAAGCATGGCATGGGCTACATGTTGCTGTCAGGAAGGGACAGTGCAATTTTCTTTTAAGTTTTAGTGGTTTAAGACTCTGTCTTGAATGGGAGAAAATTTTTGCAATCTACTCATCTGACAAAGGGCTAATATCCAGAATCTACAGAGAACTTAAACAAATTTACAAGAAAAAATCAAACAACCCCATCAAAAAGTGGGCAAAGGATATGAACAGACACTTCTCAAAAGAAATTTATGCAGCCAAAAGACATATGAAAAAATGGTCATCATCACTGGCCATCAGAGAAATGCAAATCAAAACCACAATGAGATACCATCTCACACCAGTTAGAATGGCGATCATTAAAAAGTCAGGAAACAACAGATGCTGGAGAGGATGTGGAGAAATAGGAACACTTTTACACTGTTGGTGGGACTGTAAACTAGTTCAACCATTGTGGAAGACAGTGTGGTGATTCCTCAAATGGTATTTCTAGAACTATAGACCCAGCCATCCCATTACTGAGTATATACCCAAAGGATTATAAATCATGCTGCTATAAAGACACATGCACACGTATGTTTATTGCGGCACTATTCACAATAGCAAAGATTTGGAACCAACCCAAATGTCCATCAACGATAGACTGGATTAAGAAAATGTGGCACATACACATCATGGAATACTATGCAGCCATAAAAAAGGATGAGTTCAGAGAGATCACTGCTGTACTGTGAAGTCATACAGTATTTCTCTGTAACACTCATTCATTCATTCATTCATTCAGCTTTCAAAGAGGACTACTAACATTTTTGGAATAGCTATTCCATCTCTTCTATCTCCTTAACCTACTTTATTTTCCTCCATAGCATTTATTCTTGTTTGATATTACAGTATATCTACAAATGTGTAAACCAAAAAGGGTCTGAGGCAGATCTCAATCAATTTGGAGGTTTATTTTGCCAAGGTTCTGGACATGCCTGAGTAAAATCTGTAGCCCAGTGCTTTCTCTAAAGAGAGTTTGAGAACTTCAGTATTGAAAGGGGAGGGAGGGCAGGAGTGAAAAGAGGAATAGTCAATTATGCATTTATCTCACTCTCAGTAAATCTGCATTTTACATAAGATAAAGTAAACACAGGGAAGAGAAAGTCAAATGTGCATTTTTCTTAGGGTGCGTGGAGGGATGATTGCCAGTCTTGTCTTTGTGCCACACCTGTGAAGACAAGTTGTTAATTTGTACTGTCAGGGTGATATTCAACATAACTCTGCTTTAGGTAAAGATTTTGGGGCCCACAGGAATTTCCTTGTGAGCAATTTGTAAAGGAGGCCCCCTGGGAGATATGTGGCCTTCTGTTGTTGCAGCTATCTGTTTAGGAACAAAAGAAAGGCAGCTTTTGCGTGACTCATTTCCCAAGCTTAACTTTTCCCTTTGGCATAGTGAGTTTGGGGTTCCCAAATTTTATTTTCTTTTCATAGTTTCTTTTCTTACATGAAAATAAGCTTCATGAAGGTAGAGACATTGTGTTGTTTTCTTTCATTGTATTATCAGAGCTTAGAAAAGCCTAGTAGATAATAAATATTGTTTAACACATGAATTTGACACTTAGCACATAGGCTTTTATTGTTAATTGTCTTTTCATGAATGATGCAAAAATGTAGAATGCTCTTTAGGGTAAGATCTCTTTTACAATTCTCTCTATTATACCTTATAGCACCCAATCCATTGGTTTGCACAATAAGTACACAATGCAGATTTGTTGATATATGTTTTTCTATTGACATGAATCTGAAAATAACATGAATTGATAACTGATTTAAGTTTCATTTTTAAGTAAAAGTGTGGAAAGCAGAATAATGGCCCCTGAAAGATGTATGTGTCCTACTCCTCTGAACCTGTTAATACATTACTTTGCATGGCAAAAGGGATTTTGCATCTGTGATTCAGGTTAAGAAGCTTGTAATGGGAAGATTACTCTGGATTATCCAAGTAAATCCTATCTAATTTCATGAGTCTTTTAAAGCAGAGAACCTTTTCCAGCTGCAGAGAACCAAAGATGGTAGTGTGAGAAGTGAGTTTGATGTTGCTGGCTTTGAAGGTGGAGGAGGAGGGCCATGAACCAAGGAATGTAGATGGCTTCTAGAAGCCAGAGAAGGCAAGAAAATGGATTCTCCCCTATAGCCTTCAGAAAGGAATGCAGCCCTGATGATGATGCCTTGATTTTAGCCCAATGAGTTGTGTTTATGACCTACAGAGGTGTATAATACATTGTGCTATTTTCAGCCACTGGCTTTGTGATATGTTTTGGTACCAATAGAAAACAGGTATAAACAATAATAAGAGCAAAAAAAAACCCTTTCAACCTTATTCTTCTGTCCATATGAGAAATGAAGCAGATTCCTGAAGGGCTGGGGCATTTTCCATATATATTCAATTATAAGATAATTTTGAATGTAAGAAATGTTTCTATTTTCTTAAGGAGAACTTTTTTTTCAAGAGTATGTGGCTAACTTGAATATAGAAAATTGTGTAAATGGCAATTAAATAAGATGATATCTCCCTATTTACTTTGCAAATGTTGATTAAATTAATTACAAATATATATTTAAAAAATTCATGAATGTTTCTGATGATCCAACAATATAGTATGCCCTTTGGGGTAAGTTGTCTTTCACACTTCTATTATCCTTTATAGCACCCAATCCATTGGTTTGCACAATAAACACACAATGCAGATTTAGGTATAATATAATGTTATATCTTTCTCACGTTTTATAAAACAATTTTATTCACATTTTACCGTCGAATTTAAAATTTGTTGCTATCATCACTGAAGATTTTTTTCTGGAGAGATCTGACACTTTTCTAGAACACAGCATAATCACTTCTATCCAAGATATTTTAAAGAAAGCACTTTTTGAATCTGCGTATGAAGCTATCACTCAAAATTTTATCCCAAGTTACAAGTATGTATCTGTTATTCATGATAAAATCCCTAATAAAACCGCTTATCATATATTTGTTTCTAAAGTAGCCTTGAAAAGGCTTGTTTATACTTGGTATCCAAAATCCGTAATTGTGAGGTCATCTCTCTTCACAGATGATAATTTATTTATTTATTTATTTATTTATTTTTTTGAGACAGAGTCTGGCTCTGTCCCCCAGGCTGGAGTGCAGTGGCACCATCTCGGCTCACTGCAAGCTCCCCCTCCCGGGTACACGCCATTCTCCTGCCTCAGCCTCCTGAGTAGCTGGGACTACAGGCGCCCGCCACCACGCCCTGCTAATTTTTTTGTATTTTTAGTACAGACAGGGTTTCACTATGTTGGCCAGGATGGTCTTGAACTCCTGACCTCATGATCTGCCCACCTTGGCCTCCCGAAGTGCTAGGATTACAGGCTTGAGCCACCGTGCCCAGCCCACAGATGATAATTTAAAAATTAGTGTTGATTGGGCTGGGCACGGTGGCTCACGCCTGTAATCCCAGCACTTTGGGAGGCCGAGGCGGGTGGATCACGAAGTCAGGAGTTCGAGACCAGCCCGGCCAACATGACGAAACCCCATCTCTACTAAAAATACAAAAATTAGCTGGGCGTGGAGGTGTGCACCTGTAATCCCAGCTACTCGGGAGGCTGAGGCAGGAGAATTGCTTGAACCCCGAAGGCGGAGGTTGCAGTGAGCTGAGATCGTGCCATTGCACTCCAGCCTGGGCGACAGGACGAGACTCCATCTCAAAATAAATAAATAAATAAATAAAAATTAGTGTTGATTTTTTGCCTTCCTTTTTTTCTTATAAATTCTGGCTGATAATTTCTATTAACATACAAAACTAACATTGGTTAAGGTCATTTTAGATTTATGTATTTTTTCCAAATAGTTGTTCAAAATAAAGTAATTAAAGAAAATGTGGCACATAGACACCATGGAATACTACACAGCCATAAAAAAGGATGAGTTCATGTCCTTTGCAGGGACATGGATGAAGCTGGAAACCATCATTCTCAGCAAACTAACACAGGAACAGAAAACCAAACACTGCATGTTCTCACTCATAAGTGGGAGTTGAACAATGAGAACACGTGGACACAGGGAGGGGAACATCACACACTGGGGCCTGTCGGGGGGTGGGGGGCTGGGGAGAAATAGCTTTAGGAGAAATACCTAATGTAGATGGTGGGTTGATGGGTGAAGCAAACCACCATGGCACGTGTATACCTATGTAACAAACCTGGATGTTCTGCACATGTACCCCAGAACTTAAAGTATAATAATAATAAAAAAAAGTAATTAAGAAGGGTTCTCTACTGTGAGAAAAATTTTGTTTCGTTTTCTTTATGAGACAAAATATTGAGCTAAAATTTCAGCTTATATTCAGAAAGATGAACACTTTTATTCCACTTACTTGGTTTACTTTCTTTTTCATAGACATGAAAATTCACAGGAGACATCCTATTTGTAATCCATTATTGCTCAATACTATCTCATGTATTCCTTTCAATGTACATATATCCCGACAATATCATATTCAATGCTATATGTTATTTTTTTTCCAGTCCCCTATTGATTAACTTTCAAATTGATTCTAATTTTCAACAATGACACATGATGATGCAATAATCATTACTTTGCATAGATTTTTACAGTCATGTATTTATTTTAAAAATTTATTTTAATTTATTTATATTTTTACTTATTTTATATTTTTAAAAATCAGATTTCCATGTTTCAGCAGCAAGTCATTAGCTGAATGAGAATCCATGTAAGTCATCATGTATATATATAGTTGTATATTTCTGAAGGATAAATTCTTAGAGGTAGAACTGCCATGTGAAAGGAAATGAACATTCCAAATGTAAAAACTATTGCTAAAATGACCTACAAATATATAAATAAATATATGTTGCCATTTGATATGGTTTGCCTGTGTCCCCACCCAAAATCTCGTCTTCAATTGTAATCCCCATAACCCGCACATGTCAAGGGTGGGGGCAGGTGGAGGTAATGGGATCATGGGGACTGTTTCCCACATGCTGTTCTCATGATAATGAGAGAGTCTCATGAGATCTGATGGTTTTATAAGCATACAGCATTTCCCCTGCTTGCACTCACTTCGTCCTGCTGCCCTGTGAAGAAGGTGCCTGCTTCTCCTTTGCCTTCCACCATAATTGTAAGTTTCCTGAGACCTCCCCAGCAATGTGGAACTGTGAGTCAATTAAACCTCTTTTCTTTATAAATTACCCAGTTTCAGATATTTCTTCATAGCAGTGTGAGAATGGACTAATACACCATGCATAGTGCCATGAAAATGTGCTTCTTCTATCTCTGATGGAAGAGAGTGTAACTGACCTGCGGCCCAATTGTAGCACTTAGAAATCCATCACAGTACTTGTGCTATGCACAGACCACTCTTCCTAAGGGCTGCTTCTAGCCAGTAAACAATTGAGCACGGCAGAGATTCTAAGACAGGTCCATTCCTAAGACATGCGGGGCTGCTCTGATAGGGGATTTTGGCTCAAGGACTCTCCAACGACCTTTCAGAATTCTCTTAAACCACAATGAAGTCTAGAATGCTTTCTCTCCCAACCTTTATTTAATTCTTCGTTCTTTACCCTTCCCTTTCATCCAGAGCCAGTTCTGCATTGTGGTTTGGCAGTTCTCCCAGATTCCTTCAGCTCCTTCCCCATTTTCTATCACAGGTATTTCTCTCAATAAATTTCTTTCTTTCTTTCTTTCTTTCTTTCTTTCTTTCTTTCTTTCTTTCTTTCTTTCTTTTTCTTTCTTTCTTTTTTTTTTTTTTTTTTTTTTTTTAAGACGGAGTCCCACTCTGTCGCCCAGGCTGGAGTGCAGTGGTGCTATTTCGGCTCACTGCAACCTCCTCCTCCCAGGTTCAAGCGATTCTCCTGCCTCAGCCTCCTGAGTAGCTGGGATCACAGGCACGCATTACCACGCCTGGCTAATTTTTGTATTTTTAGTAGAGATGGGGTTTCACCATGTTCGTCAGGCTGGTCTCGAACTCCTGACCTCGTGATCCGCCCGCCTCAGCCTCCCAAAGTGCTGGGATTACAGGCATGAGCCACCGCGCCCAGCCTTCAATAAATTTCTTATATGAATAATCATATCTTGGTCTCTGATTCTTGGAGGACCTTGGCTAACACAGTGTATAAAAATATCTATATAGTTACATCATCAAATTTTAATATTTTTTTGAAGTTATT
This sequence comes from Symphalangus syndactylus, assembly GCF_028878055.3. NCBI lineage: Eukaryota > Metazoa > Chordata > Mammalia > Primates > Hylobatidae > Symphalangus > Symphalangus syndactylus. The sequence continues at coordinate 117,709,576 of NC_072447.2, read as the reverse complement.
TAAATAATTGTCGTTAATTATGTAGTTTAGCATCTTTGCATACTTATTAGCCATATGTAATTTATTTTCTGAAGATTTTATGTTTATGAAATTTACTGTTTTTTTCTTTAAAATCTTCTTGTTGGTATTTTTGTCTTTTTTGTTTTTTGTTTTATTGAGATAGAATCTTGCTCTGTTGCCCAGGCTGGAGTGCAGTGGCATGATCTTGGCTCACTGCAACCTCCACCTCCCCAGTTCAAGTGATTCTCTTGCCTCCACCTCCCGAGTAGCTGCGATTACAGATGCATGCCACCATGGCCGGCTAACTTTTTATATTTTTAGTAGAGACGGGGTTTCAACATGTTGGCCGGGCTGGTCTCGAACTCCTGACCTCAGGTGATCCGCCTACCCTGGCCTCCCAAAGTGCTGGGATTACAGGTGTGAGTCACTCCGCCCCCTTCCCCCGTCCCCTCCTCCACCCGCTCCCCCCGCCGCCGCAGTCTGCTTGCTGTTTTCTTACTGATTTGCAGAATCATTTATCAACAATGAAAGTAATACTATAGCTAATATTAAGTAAGGATTTACTATGAGCAAATCATTGTAAGAAGTCTTTAATGTAAATTATGAACCTACAAAAATCTTATGAGATAAATACTATTATTTTGCTAATTTTACAAATGTGGCAATAAGGAGAAAGAGGACGCATAATTGCACTAAGGTCATCTATGGTTTATGTGGCAAAGTTAGGATATGTATCTGTCTTTTCTGACTTAATTCAAGACCAATGTTCTACACTATAATTCCACTACACTATACTTCTACTAGACCAAAATCTTTTGTGCTTCCTCTATATTGCAAAATATTTTCTTTCTTTCTTTTTTTTTTTTTTTTGAGACGGAGTCTCGCTCTGTCGCCCAGGCTGGAGTGCAGTGGCACAATCTCGGCTCACTGCAAGCTCCGCCTCCCGGGTTTACGCCATTCTCCTGCCTCAGCCTCTCCGAGTAGCTGGGACTACAGGCGCCTGCCACCACGCCCGGCTAATTTTTTGTATTTTTAGTAGAGACGGGGTTTCACCGTGGTCTCGATCTCCTGACCTCGTGATCCGCCCGCCTCGGCCTCCCAAAGTGCTGGGATTACAAGCGTGAGCCACCGCGCCCGGCCGTTTTAGGTAATTTTGAAATGTTATAAGATAGAAGTAAAATAGTAGAAAATAGTAATAGTTTATAAATTGTGCCTATTGTTCATTATTTTACATATATAAATTCAGTCTGGTTGTTTTTCATTTCTTCTTTTCCAGTTTGACTTGATATTTTGTTGTATCATATTCTAGAAAAGTTCAATGTAACTTATGATTTTTGAAATAGTTGTTAAAATTGCTATCTTTCTCTGCTATCTGTAGCTATTCATATAAAGCTTGAATTAAATAAAAAAGAGCTTATGACAGTTTCTAGATCTGAATTTAAAGAGGGGGCTTTGTTAAATTTTGACACATAAAAATTCAGAATTCAGGGATCTTGTGCTAGTGCCAGGATAGTTACTAGCAGTGTCTCAGGTCATTGCCATCATCTTACTGCTGAATAACAGTCATCGGAGCTTTATTCAAGGTCTATTTGATAGAAAGGTATCATCAGTCAGGAATCAGGAGAGCTATAAAAATTGCAGAGCAGAGAAGGAAAGTGTTGTGCAGGGCAGGAAATGGCTGTTCAGGGCAGGGTAGGGCACATTAGAAAATGTAGGGGTAGGTTCAAGCCCAACAGAGTAAAGAGGGTTTGAAAAAGTCCAGGAGGGATTGAATAGTACCTTTTGGTAAAGGTATGGTTCGGAAAAAGTAAGATAAGGGGACGGGGCATGGTGGCTCATGCCTGTAATCCCAGCACTTTGGGAGGCCAAGGCAGGTGGATCACTTGAGGTCAGGAGTTGGAGACCATCCTGACCAACATGGCGAAACCCCGTCTGTACTAAAAATACAAAATTAGCCGGACGTGGTGGCTCACGCCTGTAATCCCAGCTACATGGAAGACTGAGGCAGGAGAATTGGAGAATTGCTTGAACCCGGGAGGTGGAGGTTGCAGTGAGCCGCGATCACGCCATTGCACTCCAGCCTGGACAACAAGAGCGAAATTCAGTCTCAAAAAAAAAAAAAAAAAAAAAAAAAAAAAGGAAAGAAAAAGAAAATAAAAAGGGGGATATGGCAGGGCATAGCAGAGAAACCCAGAGCAAGGAAAAGCTGAACAAGACAAGGTCAGGCAAAACGGGGCATGGTCTGACATGTTATGTCAGGGTGTGCTAGGACCAGGAAGCTGGGGCATGGCAGAGAACTGGTCACGAAAAAGTTGAAAAGTAAAATCTGTACAGTGCTGGAAGGGGTGGAGAAGAACGAGTCTATTATAAATGTAAGTGTAAAGTGATTTAGGGCAGGGCACTCTTGTAGAGGCTATATAGAACAGAAAAAGCTGAGTAAATGATGGCTAGGGTAACACGAGGTGAGGCAGGAAAGGGCAATGAATATGTTGAGTCTGTAAGGCAACCTTGAGTCTGATGATACTAAGGATGTTTCCATTAATTGATTAATAAGAATTATATGGAATATAGTTGTGATTGACATGAGTTTTCAATATTGGTGGCATATAGTAAGCAGGTCTAAATATCAATTATCTCAAATTCTATGGGTCCTATGTCAAAGTGCTCATCAATACCCATGTTACCAATCATAGAATTTTTTTTTTTTTTTTTTTGAGACAGAGTCTTGCTCTGTCACCCAGGCTGGAGTGCAATGGCATGATCTCGGCTCATTGCGACCTCCACCTGCTGGGTTCAAGAGATTCTCCCGCCTCAGCCTCCTGAGTAGCTGGGATTATATGCATCCACCATCATGCCTGGCTAACTTTTGTATTTTTGTAGAGACAGGGTTTCACCACGTTGGCCAGGCTGGTCTTGAACTCCTGACCTCAGCTGATCCACCTGCCTCGGCTTCCCAAAGTGCTGGGATTTCAGGCGTGAGCCACCATGCCCGACCCCAATCATAGAATTTTGTTCTGTTATTGATCCTTAAGTCTATAAAATGTGTTTTAAGAGTATACTGTAAATAAATATCTATTATCACTACTAATTTTTGTATCTTGATAATTTAATAGTGTTTCTCATTCTGACTGTTCTTAAGAATCATACCTGGAATTTGTGAAAATATTTATCTTAAGGCTCCACCTGTAATACTGTATCTGCTGGGATTGTTGCTATATTATTCTCACTAGCTTTCTGCAGTTAGAAAAAAATGAAAACCCATATCGTTGTACAATAGTTAATGAGGAGCCATTAATATCACATTTGTCGTTAGCTATATCTGTTCCAAAAAGAAGAATGTTCACAGTGTTCTGCCTTGGAATAGAGGGTAGGAGAATGGGACTATATTTAGTAGGTGCCACTCCCTCCTTCCAGTTAGCATATAGCTTTTCCCCTTTTGAATGTGCTGAGCAGTTGAGTGTAAAACTTAGTATAAACCATAAAAGTATGCTACTACCTTAGTTAAGGACTTAGTCATCTCTTCCCTGGAACTATTGCAACAGCATCCTATGTGGTATCTCAGCATCTTATACCCTCCAATCTGTTCTTCAAAGCACTACTCTGTGTAAAACCTTTAAGTAACTCCCAGCACCTGTAGAATACTCAAAACACCTTAGAATGGAATGGAAAAGCACTCCATTCTAAGACCACTATTAATGCCACCAAAACCGATTTTACCGTTCGCACTCAAATGGCTACACACTTAGCTAAAATGTTCATTTCTTAACCTCCCTTGCACATAGGTATAACCACATGACCAAATTTAGACCAGTGGAAAGTGAGTGTAAGTAAGTGTGTAAGATCTGAGCCATTTCTACCAGAAAGACACATTGATTTCTCTGAATTTTGATGTTTATCCTTCCCAAAGGTTAGTTTGAACCTTGTGGACAAAATCAGCACCCTAGAAGAGAATGGAGCAATAAGATGAAAAGATTTTTTTTTAAATTTTATCTGTCCAACCCACCCTGGATTTGACAGAAAAATAAACATATATCTCATATGGTAAATATTATTGTGAAATCCACTGTAATTGTGGATGTCTTTGTTAGAGCAGTGTATCCCCTACAATAACTAATGAACTATCTTCTGCTCCTCTGCTTTATAAATCTGTATCTGGTTCATAATGTGTCTCTTGAATGAATGAATGGTAATGCACTAATATTGACTCAACAGGTTGGAGAAGTCATGTGTTACTGAATATATAAAACCACATATTGTCTGCTATGTCTTGTTACATTAATAGCTTATTTCTAGTTTAAAGTCCAATTAATGTAGATATTTTTATAAGACTGTTATTTTTCACAAGATATCCATTAGGGATGCAGCCTTCCATAAAAATAGATTTGGTAGCTATGACCAACGGTATCAGTCTATCCTCCTTTTCTTGCTACAAGCTGCTTGATGGTACCGTTAGAATTAAATCCTCTGCAGCAGTTACAGGGTCTCTAGGAGGTCCTAGTTCAGATGGAAGTTAACATGTTAAGCCACACTCACCCATTTATATCCTGAAAAGAATGTCATTTTGTTACTTTCAAATATAACAGTTGGGGTTTGTAGACCCCAGATAATAGGAAATATGGTAGGCAGATTTGATTAGCTGGAAAGTCAGAAAAAATAGTCCAGGCCATGGAGTCCTTCTCGAGAGCACAGATCCGGCCAGGTCCCAACTTTGCCTTTGTCACCAAGTGCTAACTCTAAAACTTAATAAATATTCACTAATTCTTGTCACTTGTATGTTCAGATTTAATGTGATTTATTATGAACTGGTTGAAATTTTTTCTTTAAGAATAATATTTAATTTGTGGTGGCTAATTAAAACAACCATCTTCACACAGGCTTTATCCATATAATAAGTTAGCCAGGAGAGAAATTTAAGTTGGAAAAAATATATATATTTGACTTAAAATTTTAAAAATAAGAAAAGATGAACTGGAATAACTTACTGTCGGGAGCATCACAAGCAATTTAGAAAGTTAATTCCACAGTGTGAGAAAGAGGAACACTTTTTTATAAAACAAATGTTTCTGATTTTCATTCTGAAATTGAAGAGTTAAATGGTCATATTTCATTGAGTAAAAATTGCTCTGACCTTGTCTACAAATCAGTGTATTATATAGTAAAAGGCTTGATCTCAAGCCATTTCTTCCACTGGTAAGTTATTAAATAAAAAGAAAATGATTGTCCATAATAAAACTGCTATTCTATTTAAAGGATCTTGACCCTTTCATACTAAAAAGGGTACTCCTGCTGTTGAATTTTTAGAATATATTATTGGTCATTGATTTCATTAATCTAAAGTTAGTATTAAAAACCTCATTATCCTTGCAGCAAGCTGAGATCGCACCACTGCACTCCAGCCTGGGCGACAGAGTGAGACTCTGTCTCATAAATAAATAAATAAATAAAACCTCATTATCAAGTAATAAATGATAGGCAGTTGGCAAGCTCAGTGATGGATAAATTTTACTGTCAACTTTAAGTGCAGTAACAAGCCACAAATATCTTCCTAGAGATGACAGGGCCTGTTGGCCATGAACTTGAGTATCCAAATTCAGTCTTCTCCTGTGGGGCTGCTCTTCACTGAAATCTCTCCTCTGAGCTCTATTTTCTGCCACAAGGACAACTGAGTATTTGTACCAACTGTCTCTTGTGTAGATCTTATCCTCGAGATCTACTAAAGAAAATCAGTAAGTTGGATAAGTATCTCAAATGTAATTAGAATGAGGGAAGAAGATTTAGGTCTTTTTTCTTTTGTATCATCAATTCCCCATAACCTTTCATTTAGAGACATACTGTAACACATCAATAAAAGAAAGAGTAGCAACCAACCAACTTTCTGCACTTCAAACTACTGCCTGGATAACATTATCAAAGTGTGAACTAGGCCTGGCCTAACTATCCAATAGCCTACCTCTCACTAAAAAGAATCTTCAGGCTTAACTAGTGCAATCTGTCCCCTTTGTCACAAACATACCATCTTTTTTTTATTTTTTGAGATGGAGTCTCGCTCTGTTGCCCAGGCTGGAGTACAGTGGCGCCATCTCGGCTCACTGCATCCTCCGCCTCCTGGGTTCACACCATTCTCCTGCCTCAGCCTCCTGAGTAGCTGGGACTACAGGTGCCCGCCACAACGCCTGGCTAATTTTTTTTTATTTTTAGTAGAGACGGGGTTTCACCATTTTAGCCGGAATGGTCTCCATCTTCTGACCTCATGATCTGCCCGCCTTAGCCTCCCAAAGTGCTGGGATTACACGCATGAGTGACCCTGCCCAGCCCAAACATACAATCTTTATTATGCCATCTGTGACTTCATTTCTTTTGCCAGGAATGCCATCCCTTATCTATTCTATTTAGTTGTCCTACATCAATTACTCATATTTTCTCCGTTTGAAATTCTGTCACCTTTAGAATCTTCACCACTAATACATCATAGTTGCATACTTACTTCATATTGATAACTGTTTTCTATTCATTAATTCTGCTTTCCAACTACATTGTCTTTACGTACTTCCAAATTATCTACAGTGTCTAGTACAATGTTCAGCTAATTGGCACTCATGCTCCATGACAGTCCTTTGTCACAGAGTATTCGAAGTAATCTTCTAAAATTATAAATCAAATTATTTTACTCTCTTGTTTTATATCTTCCAATGATTTCTCATTCTAGGTAGAGTAACATGAAAGAATCAACTTTAATTGGTTTTAATCCCATGGTTAGTACCCCTCTACCAACTTTCCTTCCAATCGTGACTTGAATGCCCAGTGTGCCATTCAAATGGAGCCCAACACTCATCTTGCTGCCACATTAGGGAAGGTATGATCAACAAACACATAAAGTGCTATTTCGCTGATTCCTTCATTCAAAATATTTTTTAGACACCATCTATATGTTAGGTTCTGTTCTAGATATGGTGTCTAGTGATAAACAATAAACTGTCCCTTACTTCTTGGTTCATTTTCATTAGAGTGACCAACTGTCCTGGTTTAAATGGAGCATAAGAGGTTTCTTGGAATGTGGGACTTTCAGTGCTAAAACCAAAAAATCTCAGTGCTAACACCTGGGATGAGGTGATTACTGTAATTCTTTTTTTTTTTCTTTTTTTTTTTTTATACTTTAAGTTCTAGGGTACATGTGCACAACGTGCAGATTTGTTACATATGCATACCTGTGCCATGTTGGTGTGCTGCACCTGTTAACTCTTCATTTACATTGGGTATATCTCCTAATGCTATCCCTCCCCCGTCCCCCAACCCCATGACAGGCCCTGGTGTGTGATGTTCCGCATCCTGTGTCCAAGTGACTGTAATTCTAATAGAGGAAACAGGCAATAAATATGTACATACAGAGAAGACATCTGATAAGTATCTGCAAATTGATAAGCCAATATTAATTGATTAAAGAGAAAAAAGCTTTTACATATTCATTAAAACCTCAATTAATGATCTTGAATCTTGCCTTGTGTTTTTCATATGGAATCTGTCACATGTATTGCTGCATAAAAAATTATCCCCAAACTTAGCAGGTTAAAACAACAAACACTTATTTGTCAGAGTTTCTGTGCATCAGGAATCTGAGAGTGACTTAGCTGCATGGTTTTGGTACAGGGTGTCTCATGAGATTGCTGTCTTGATAGTAGCTAGGGCTGCTGTCATCAGAAGTCGTGACTGGGTCCAAAGGGTCTTATACTCAGCTTACTTGCTCACTCATGTGGTTGCTGGCAGGTCTCAATTCTTCACAGGTTGTAGGCTTGAGGCCTCGGTTACCCAACATGTGGGCCTCTCTATAGACTACTATAGTGTTCTCAGATGGCTTTTTTTAGAGCCAACAGTCAGAGAGAGAATCTTCAAGATGTAAGCTTTAGTCTTTTTGTAACCTAATGTAAGAATGACATACCATGTTCATAACTTCTGCCATTTCTTTTTCTTTTTCTTTCTTTTTTTTATTTTGAGAGAGTCTTGCTTTGTCACCCATGTTGGAGTGCAATGGTGCGATGTTGGTTCACTTCAACCTCTGCCTCCTGGGTTCAAGCAATTCTCCTGCCTCAGCCTCCTAAGTAGCTGGGATTACAGGCATGAGCCACCACAGCCAGCTAATTTTTTTGTATTTTTAGTAGAGATGGAGTTTCGCCCTGTTGGCCAGGCTGGTCTTGAACTCCTGACCTCAGGGGATACTCCCGTCTCAGCCTCTCAAAGTGCTAGGATTACAGGCATGAGCCACTGTGCCCGGCCCAGTTCTGCCATATTTTACTGGTGACACAGATCAAACATGGTCAGACATGGAAGAGGGCTGTACAAAGATGTGTATACCAGGAAATGGAGCTTATTAGGGGTCAATTTGGAGGCTGGCTACCATGCCAGGTTTCTGTCCCTATGTTCACATTTATTATGCTAAAGAATCCGTTTTCCAAAATATAGAGTGCCAGGGCCAATTCTCAAAAGTTTTGATGTCAGGAGTGGAACATTTTCATGATGCATTCTAGAGAAGGCAATTAAAATATTTTACCCCAAAATATATTTCTTTGACATACTTCGAAATGGCCACCACTTGGCCAGCAAACAGAAGTGGTCTTGCAAAGCTGTCTTTTGTGGGGAAAAGTTTGTGTCTGTAGAGAATCTCCATTGGTGCAACCATGCCCCCTTCCCTTTCTATGCCTTTCCCTGGATCCAAGAGAAGTTGAGAGTCTGACATCATTAAAAATCTGAAAAGAAAAATTTACCAGTTATTCTCTTTGAGGAAGTCTTCATCTACCTAACAAGGCCACCTTTGCTAGCCAAGTGTCTTCCTTTCTCTCTCTCTTGACCTGTCTTGCCACCAATCCTGATTTACCAACAGTAGCTATTTCTGGCCAAGCTCTAACTTTACATATCTTACTGTGGCCTCAGGATGGCATATAAGTTTCCATAACTCATTGGCAAGTTGGGTCTCCGTTCTGAAGGACTACCATATATACACGTTAAATAAATTTGTATGCCTTTTCTCGTATTAATCAATCTACCTCATGTTGGTGATCTTTAGTGAACCTTTATAGGGTCAAGAGCTTGTGGCCTCCCCACTAGATACTTCTGATGTAGGCTGTGTGAAGAACACATACAAACAATACTCTTAGCATGCCCCAGAAGAATTTCATCTCATCCTATGGGATTAAACTACCCCTTATATGAAGATGATGATGACTTCCAGATAACTATATCTGTATCTACCTATATCTGTATCTATCTGCATTTGTGTCTCTATCTATATCTATGTTGAACTTTAGCACAATCTCACAGAGATGTTTCACAGGTAGTACAAACCATTTCTTCTACTCCCAATTCACACCATGCTGTAGTTGCAAGTCTCCCTGAATTCCTGAACTTGATGAGTAAAAATACCATTTTCTCTATAGCTCAAGTGAGAACTTTGTTTTGCTAAAACTCCTCGTATCAACAGATTTCAAAGTCTGCTGATCCTATTTTGTTATTAGTTTTTGTATTGTCTTCTTTTCCCTTGTCAATGCCTTAGTTCATGTACCTTGTGACCAATAACCTCTTACCCAGAGTACCTGATGCTAATCCCACTCTTTTTAAATGGTATTCTCTACACCACTGCCAGTATTTTTTTTCCTAAAATGCTGATTGATCATTTTATTTCCTGCTCAAAATCCTTTATTTTGTTTCTCCTTATCTTCTGGATAAAATACAAACTTTGTACTATGATATAGAAGGCTTATCATTTCCAAACCTCTGTAAACATCTCCAGTTTCACCTGCTGACATTCCACCAATGTTGCATATACCAAATTCAACCATAAGTCATTACAGTATTTCAAGTCTCCCTGCTCTTGGAAATCTGTAAATTCCTATTCATCCTGAGATTCAGCTCAGGTGTCCCTCTTCCAGAAATCTCTTACTATGGTCTTCACTTACTCTTCTTAAACTAAGTGCCCCTCACTCACTTCTGTCGAAGTACTTGTCACTGTATATTATAATAATCTTCTGAAATTATTTTCTCCCACTAAACCTTGAAAGCAGGGACTGGTCTTTCATCTTTATATTTATAGTGCATGACAAAGTAGCTAGCTCAAGGTAGATGTACAGTATTTGTTGAATGAGCAAATTATTCTACTGTGAAATTTGCCTTTTCTGCTATATGACTGGGCAAAATTGATGGTTAATTTTTTTAACCTATTAGCTCTACACAAGGAAGATACCAATTATTGGGGAGTCTGGCTATTTTAATTAGACCAAACAATCATGTCCATCATTAAAGAATTCATTGATAACTATAATAGAGGGAGAAAGTATTATTGTGGGGAACTTATATTTTATTGTGTGTGTTGGGCGTTTAGAGGAAGGTATTTTGGTTAGCACTAACATTTACTGGTTGCCTACTATATGCCAGGAGCCAATAGCTAAATGTTATTCATTAATTAAAAAGATAAATCCTAGAGAATATGAACTAACAATATTCTCATCTTACAGATAAGCAAACCAAGACTCACAGGGATTAAATGGTCGAATGATTTGCTTCAGGCTATAGAAAGTTAGGATTTGAACCCAGGTTGGTCTTACTCCAAAGTCCATAGTATTTCCAATTCTGCTAGGCAATTAATGACATTACTTTTGATGGTTTTTTTGGACTAAAAATTATAATTTTCACAAAAAGCACCAAATTGATAGCTTTCATAACCAAATAAAATGATAAAAGGAAATATCACTGTAAAATATACTTTTAAATAAATTATTTGTTTAATTTTTTTTTTTTTTTTTGAGACGGGGTCTGGCTCTGTCACCCAGGCTGGAGTGCAGTGGCGCAGTCTCGGCTCACTGCAAGCTCCGCCTCCCGGGTTCACGCCATTCTCCTGCCTCAGCCTCTCCGAGTAGCTGAGACTACAGGCGCCCGCCACCACGCCCGGCTAATTTTTTTGTATTTTTAGTAGAGACTGGGTTTCACCGTGTTAGCCAGGATGGTCTCGATCTCCTGACCTCGTGATCCGCCCGCCTTGGCCTCCCAAAGTGCTGGGATTGCAAGCGTGAGCCACCGCGCCCGGCCTTATTTGTTTAATTTATGTTTTTCTTTTCTATTGTTTTAGGTTAGTAAACTAAAGCACAGGGTTTGTGGAGAAATTTTATATGTTAAACCATTTACCAAACCATTTACCAAAAAGGTCATTTACAGAATATTTTCATTAAGATTTCCCATTTGATTTCAATTTTATTATAAATGTTATTATTTACATCTCAAAAATATCTTTCTGTAATGACATTTGTGTGCTACCTGTTTGAGATATTACCAGTGACCACAGCAAGCTCAAACAGAAGGATTCATTAAAGAAAAATTAAAAGTTATAAATCTTCATTGGTGACAAAAGACCACTGAGGATTTATCATCCAATATATATATCTGAGACATAAAAAACAAATCCCTTTCTTTGAATTTGTAGTTTCTTAGTTGAATATTATCAATTGAATAGTAAATGCACCATAAAATTGATTATCAATTGACCGATCATTATAATATGTGAATTTTTATCAGATAATCTAAGAGGGAATTTAAATTTAGGTTAATGATACATCCTCTTTGATTCTGCCCTTAGAATCATAGCTAAATGGAACAACTGAATGAAACAATGAAACAGCTGAAATGAAAATGGTCATAGACTTAGATAACTTCTAGTTTTGTTCCCATCTTATATTGCACATAAGAAAAATCAGATTTGGACCAATTAGTCTGGCTAAACGTCCATAGCAAGTTAGTAAGTAGATGGACTAGAATATATTGATGTAGATAGCATACATTAATAAGGCATAAAAAATACCTAAACCCTTAGGCATTTATAGTAGATCAGCTTTCTTTTAGCCTGATATTCAGATATATCTGAGCACTCTTGGCAATGAATTGGTGAGCAAGCCTGCGAAGAGATGATTTTCACAAAGTTATTAGAGATTTTGTTTTTGAGTTTGAGTGTATAAGTGTGTGTATACCTGAATAAAAGGAAAGGGAGATGGAAGTGATACAGCATCTGTTGGAAAAATTTGTCCCTCGACCTTGCTATATGCAATGGACTGAATGCTTATGTAACCTATGTAAACCAAAAAGTATCAGAAACAGGTCTCAATCATTTTAGGGTTTTATTTTGCCAAGGTTGAGGATGCACCCAGGGAAAAAGAACACAAAACCACAGGAAGATCTGTGAACTGTGCTTTTTTCCAATGAAGGTCTGGGGACTTCAATACTTAAAGGGGTAAGAGTGGGAAATAAAAGAAAGAAGAAAGAAAAAGAAGTGGGGAAAGGGGAGCAGATAAAAGGGGCAAGTGGTTCTACTCTTTTAAGGTTTTGATCAATGCTCACTGAATCCATATTTACATGTGAAATGAAGGGGTACAGAAATAGTCAATTATGCATTTATTTCATGTTCAGTGAATCTGCATTAATATGCATTTGTGTCAGGTGGAATGTGTGTCATGTGTCAGAGATGACTTCGGGTCCTGTTTTTGTCCTGTACCCCTGAAGATAAGCTGTTAATTACATTGTCAGGATGAAATTCAACAAGACCATTTTAGGGTAAAGATCTTGGGGCCTACAAGGAATTTCCTTGTGAGCAAATTCCTTGTGAGGGAGGGCTCCTGGGGAGCTATGTGAATTTTTACCTTTGTAGGAACAAAAGTAGGAGGCAATTTTGTGTGACTCAGTTCCCAAGCTTGACTTTTCCCTTTGGCTTAGAGAGTTTGGGGTCCCAAGATTTTCTTTTCTTTTCTTTTTTTTTTTTTTTTGAGACGGAGTCTTGCTCTGTCACCCAGGCTGGAGTGCAGTGGCACGATCTCGGCTCACTGCAAGTTCCGCCTCCCGGGTTCACGCCATTCTCCTGCCTCAGCCTCCCGAGTAGCTGGGACTACAGGCGCCCGCCAACACGCCCGGCTAATTTTTTGTATTTTTAGTAGAGACGGGGTTTCACCGTGTTAGCCAGGATGGTCTCGATCTCCTGACCTCGTGATCCGCCCGCCTCGGCCTCCCAAAGTGCTGGGATTACAGGCTTGAGCCACTGTGCCCGGCCCCAATTTTATTTTCCTATCCCATTTACCTCACCAAAAAAAAAAAAAAAGTTCTTTCACAGAAAACATGTTCGAAGAAAAGGAGTCTCTGGTCTCATATTTTGTCTGATCTCTCACTAGGATGATTTATTCCTAGACAAATAGGTCCCACGTTGTTAGGAAAGCTTATTCTTAGTAGGCTTTGAAGTCTCACATCTTGTGGGGAAAAACAGGGAGAGGAAGAAAGAGAAAGAAAAGGGAAAAGAACAAAAAGGAGGGAGGAAATATCATAATAACAAATGGGAAAAGCAATTCTGGAAATCTGATTTATGCCGTATAACCCTGATGTCTATACATCAGCAAGCAAGTACGAAATTTCTTTATATATAATTTCCTGTTATTTTCTCCCAAAGCTTAAGTTGTCTAACTTTAGTTTGCAAGGATTTAAGAAAACCACAGTTTTAATTTCTAGTGATTTCAAGTCAGAAAAATGGGAGAAAAAAAGGCAAATATTAGTTTGGAGACTTGTAACCATGAAAAATTTCAGAATCCATACCAAATTGTAGAAAATAATAAAACCTGAAACACAATGGACAAGGCTACAATCTAATAACAGGTGTACTATAGCTTCTTTTGAAAAATAATTTTTCTCGGCCGGGCGCGGTGGCTCACGCCTGTAATCCCAGCACTTTGGGAGGCCGAGGCGGGCGGGATCCCAAGGTCAGGAGATAGAGACCATCCTGGCTAACACGGTGAAACCCCGTCTCTACTAAAAATACAAAAAATTAGCCGGGCATTGTGGCGGGCACCTGTAGTCCCAGCTACTCGGGGGGCTGAGGCAGGAGAATGGCGTGAACCCGGGAGGCAGAGCCTGCAGTAAGCCGAGATCGCGCTACTGCACTCCAGCCTGGCGGACAGAGCGAGACTCCTTCTCAAAAAAAAAAAAAGAAAAATATTTTTTCTCTTTCCAACTCCCTAATTTAACTAAAGATGAAAGCATAGTAGGATCAATTTATTCGCAAAAGAAGTTTTAATCTTATTATACTCGGCTTGATTATTTGCATAAAGTGCAGCAAGAATAATTATTTGCCATATGGCTCATTTTTAAATTGGCTTTGCTGGAGTATTTTTTTCATGAAGAATCTCAGATTAGACCTTGTAAATAAAAGCCTCAAGCCCCAGCCAAGTATTTATCTGTGCCTGCATATACTTATATTAATTGGGTGGATCCCTCTCTTTTTAATGTCCCCAAATAATTTGGGGCCCCTGGGTCTGTCAGAAAGTGGCATTCTTTACCTACTGCAGATCAGGAACCTACCTGCAAGGAACTGCATAGATAAGGTGTGAGGCCAGTTTTTCCAAAGGGCTGTTATTGGCTCTATAAAGTCAATCTCAATTCTTAGAGTAGTCTTCTCATTTCTGAAAATATGCCATTCCAGTCAAAGCCTTGGTAAAATAACCAGTGCTTCCGCCTGATTACAATTAAATAGATTTGTTTATAAGATTTATTAAATTAGCTTTAGCATTAATAACATGCGAATGCAAAAGTAAAATTTGGTTTTCTCTCTGGAGCAAGATTTCATGTAATTTCCTCTTTGAATAAATTAACAAAATCAGGGGGGAGGGGAGGGGGAGAGAGACAGATTCAGTTGGCTTCACACTGTCTAATATGATTAGGTTTTATTATTTGCGAAACTTAGTCTCCTTTTTATCAGAGTAAAATTTTCTGCTTATTCTAAAAAACATGTTTGAGATATCACTTTGGATAAATGAATGATTTATTTCAAAGTGAGTGTATTAATCAGGGTTCTCTAGAGGGACATAACTAATAGTATATATATATATAATTTTGGAAAACATATTAATAACACATTTATATAAATGTAACCCAAAGAAATCTAAATACTATTTTATATTTGACAGTGCTTCTTGTATAATTTTAACATGCCAAATAAGCCAAGTATGTCTCTCTTGGCCTTCTAAAAAGTTAGTTTTAGGCCAAGAGACTGAATTTAGAATTTGATTTTTAGAAAGTTTGTTAAATATCAAAGGTTCAAAACACTCGATACCACAAAATGGAATTATAGGTCACTCACTGTGATGGTTAATACTGAGTGTCAACTTGATTGGATTGAAGGATACAAAGTAATGATCCTGGGCGTGTCTGTGAGGGTGTGGCCAAAAGAGATTAACATTTGAATCAGTGTGCTAGGGAAGGCAGATCCACCCTTAATCTTGTGAGCACAATCTAATTCGCTGCCAGTGAATAGGAAGCAGGCAGAAAAACATGAAAAGGAGAGACTGGCCTAGGCTCCCAGCCTACATCTTTCTCCCGTGCTGGATCCTTCCTGCCTTCGAACATCGGACTCCAAGTTCTTCAGTTTTGGGACTTGGACTGGCTCTCCTTGCTCCTCAGCTTGTAGACAGCCTACTATGTGACCTTGTGATCATGTAAGTTAGTAAACTCCCCTTTATATGTGTATATATATATATATATATATATATATATATGAACAAATCAACATTGCAAGAAAACCCTGTTATTTTGGCACTGAGGTCTAGATTCTGGCCCTGCATTAGTGTGGATTTTTGTTTTAATGTTTAATTTACAGAAAAAAAAAATCCCCTTTAAAGTTTAGCCAACTTGTTTATAAACAGAATTGTTTTTACAAGATAGATTTTCCTCAAAATTTTTACAACTTGCTTAAACCTTCAGTTGTGTCCTTTCTTTTTTGCTTAAGACAATCTTTAAAAATGTCTAAACTAGACAAATTTCCTTTTAATAAAAACCACATTCCCATTTTTTTAATAACTGTTTACCAAAAGCACATCTTAGTTTTCTTATACACTTTGTGTGTACCTAGTAGTTTTAATTACATTCATTAATTATAATGTTAACTCGTAGTAACTCTTACTCTTAGTGAAAAACCTAGGAGGTAAACAATTTTAATATGTACCAGGTATAGAGCCAAGGGCAAAGGACAATGCCTGGAGTTAGGCTTTGTCAAATCCTAAAGGCTCAAATCAAAGGACATAAATTTTTAGACAGGCAAATGTCAGAAACAAAGATTTTTATCTTAAAACATCTAGCAGAAACGGTGACTAATTCAGATGAAATGTCTAAATTTTAAATGCATTTCTATGTTATTTTACCAATAATTTAAAAACTATATTTACCAGAGATTACTAAAATCATGTGAACTTGAAAGGCATTTGGGCTTATTTATTTAATTTACTAGTAAGTCAATTTGATACCCATGTAGACAGTACACAGAAAGACATATACCCATGTACACATAAAGATACAGAGCATTACAAAGACTTTATAGTTTTGATTGTAAAATTTTAGCCATGAAACAGGTAAACTCACTAGTTTAAAAGGAAAGTTGGGTTAAACTGTGAAAAAGTTAAAGTTTATTTGTTTTACATGGCCATGGTGGACACCCTTACTGAGTTTTGGAGAAAAGAGGGTAGCAAATTTACATTTCAAAGTACAGAGAGAGAGAGAGAGAGAGAGAGAGAGAGAGAGTGTTTGGGTGTGTTAGAGCAAGATTAAGAATAAATGCCAGGGCAACACAAAATCATAGAAATTTACCGTAAGATTTTATAAGGTGACCAATTCATTTAGATAGGTTGTTTTTGTTTGTGTTTTTGTTTTTTTGAGATGAAGTCTTGCTCTGTTGCCCAGGCTGGAGTGCAATGGCATGATTTCGGCACACTGCATCCTCCACCTCCCAGGTTCAAGCAATTCTCCTGTCTCAGCCTCCCAAGTAGCTTGGATTAGAGGCATGTACCACCACGCCTGGCTAATTTTTTTTTTTTTTTTTTTTGAGACGAAGTCTCGCTCTGTCACCCAGGCTGGAGTGCAGTGGCGCAATCTCAGCTCACTGCAGGCTCCGCCTCTCGGGTTCACGCCATTCTCCTGCCTCAGCCTTCCCAGTAGCTGGGACTACAGGTGCCCGCCACCGTGCCCGGCTAATTTTTTGTATTTTTAGTAGAGATGGGGTTTCACCGTGGTCTCGATCTCCTGACCTCGTGATCCTCCCGCCTCAGCCTCCCAAAGTGCTGGGATTACAAGCGTGAGCCACCGCGCCCGGCATGCCTGGGTAATTTTTTGTATTTTTAGTAGAGATGGGGTTTCACCACGTTGGCCCCACTAGTCTCAGACTCCTGATTTCAAGTGATCTACCTGCCTGGGCCTCCCAAAGTGTTGGGATTACAGGCGTGAGCCACTGTGCCTGGCCTAGATAGGCAGTTTTAAATTTAGTCTCTATCTTTTTTGTGGGGAAAAGAAAGGGAGATCAGATTGTTACTGTGTCTGTGTAGAAAGAAGTAGACATAGGAGACTCCATTTTTTTCTGTATTAAGAAAAATTCTTCTGCCTTGAGATGCTGTTAATCTGTAACCCTAACCCCAACCCTGTGCTCCCTGAAACATGTGCTGTGTCAACTCAGGGTGAAATAGATTAAGTGCTATGCAGGGTGTGCTTTGTTAAACAAATGCTTGAAGGCAGCATGCTCGTTAAGAGTCATCACCACTCCCTAATCTCAAGTACCCAGAGACACAAACACTGCGGAAGGCCGCAGGGACCTCTGCCTAGGAAAGCCAGGTATTGTCCAAGGTTTCTCCCCATGTGATAGTCTGAAATATGGCCTCATGGGAAGGGAAAGGCCTGACCGTCCCCCAGCCTGACACCCGTAAAGGGTCTGTGCTGAGGAGGATTAGTAAAAAAGGAAGGCCTCTTTGCAGTTGAGATAAGAGGAAGGCTTCTGTCTCCTGCTCGTCCCTGGGCAATGGAATGCCTCGGTGTAAAGCCAATTGTATATTCCATCTACTGAGATAGGGGAAAACCGCCTTAGGGCTGGAGGTGGGACATGCTGGCAGCAATACTGCTCCTTAAGGCATTGAGATGTTTATGTATATGCACATCAAAAGCACAGCACTTTTTTCTTTACCTTGTTTATGATGCAGAGACATTTGTTCTTGTGTTTACCTTCTGACCTTCTCTCCACTATTATCCTATTATCCTGCCACATCCCCCTCTCCGGGAAATGCCCGATAACGATCTAAATACTAAGGGAACTGAGAGGCCGGTGCTGGCGTGGATCCTCCCTAAGCTGAACGCCGGTCCCCTGGGCCTCTTTTTCTTTCTCTATACTTTGTCTCTGTGTCTCTTTCTTTTCCAAGTCTCTCCTTCCACCTAATGAGAAACACCCACAGGTGTGGAGGGGCAACCCACCCCTTCATCTTTTAACTGGACCACTGAGCTCAGGGTGGAGGCTACACTGAATCCTGGGTACGCAAAAAGGGAGAAATGGCATGGAACCAAGCCACGTAATGCTTTTACAGACATTTTTCTAAGAGTTTAAACTGTATCCTTTCTTATCGTAAACAAGCAAAGAGTAGTTCCTGTGGTAATGACTACTTCCTGTAAGCAACTGCCATTAGCCATCTCTGAAAGTGTATTTCTTACTTAGCTATTACACACACCAAAGTAAAAAATTTTCTCATAATGCAAAATAATTTTTTTGGTACTCTTCCAAAAGCCAAAGTAACAGGTAATACAACACAAAAGAGAGTAGAATTTTTATACCTAAGTGGAATCTGTCTGCCTAAAACTTGTGGGGTTCCTTGAGGAAAACAGATTCCTTTCAGAGGACTTGTTAGTGTCCTTTGATTTCTCAGGGAATCCCAGGCTATCATAAATTCCTTATTTTTTTGTTAGATCTCACATGTGGCACAGACAGTGGCAAGAGGGAGGAGGGACAGTCAGACGTAAATGGAGAAATCGAAGTCAGTTGACTGAGAAGAAAAAACTTTTTCTCAAAACAACAACCACCACCACAAAATCCTAGAAGAGAAAAAGCATTCAGGTCTTTATACGCACACACACACACACAAAGGTCATTATATATATATATACATGCACACATATACACACAGACATATGTAAACATACACACCACACACATACACACAGATGTCATATATATACACACCCACACATATATACACACATATAAACACACATGCACCACACACACACACACACACACAGAGCTTGGAAATAGGCTTTTAATTAAGCTGACTTTTAACCATAGAGTTCTAAAAAAATTCTTTCCAATCTCTCACTATCATATTTTAGCTGGAACAGTTGATATTTCAAAAGTCACACAAATATCAAACCAGAAGGGATTCATTCTCTGAGCCAGGAATTGAACCCACATTGCCACAGTGAAAGGGCAGAGTCTCAGCTACTAAAATACAGTGTGGGGCAGTCACCATTGCTCTTCTAGAGCAGGCAGTTTTGAACTTACATAGGATTTTAACTGCTTGAGAGAATTTTAAAGGCTAGCCATGACACTATTGTGTATCTTTTTAAACATTTAAACTTTTTTTCCAAATGTTTAGGATAAGTCATCTCTAAAATCTTTTTTGTTTTTCTATCTTTTGGCCATTGATGATTAGAATTCTCAATTGTAGGCTTTATTCCAATAGCAACTCAATCCAAAAGCCTCTTTAATGTAGAGGAGGCAGCTCCCTGATCCCCAAAAATTTACTCTCAGAAATAGACTTAACATAGACAAAAGACAACAAAAGCCTCATAGGGTTAAGACTTTTTTAAGACAAAACTCCCCTAAGAGCTTGACACACTTGGTACAAAGAGTGTGTTGCTTAAAATATTATGTGTGTTGGACTCCCAGTCTTTCAGACTGTCCACTTGACCACAAAAATTCATGCCCTCCGGATAGTAGAGACTATGAGAGAATATGCCACTTATTCACAAAATTAAGCTCTCCAGGACATAAAACAAGACAAGAGGGAAACCTTACCCAGTTTTTCTTTCAGGGACCAACAGCAAAGTTTATCTTAACAGACATCTATCTAGCCAGTGTGCAGGGCCGGCTCAAACAGCAGGCTTTACGGACACTAGGCCCATATTCTATCCTATGGTACTCTTCTTTATGACAGAATGACATGGAAAGACAATGACAAAAGAAAATGGCTGCCCCAAAAAAGTTATTTCTGAGAGGAAAAGTGGCCAAACAATATGAATATTCACCAGGCACGGTGGCCCATGCCTGTAATCCCAGCACTTTGGAATGCAGAGGTGGGCGGATCACCTGAGGTCAGGAGTTCGAGACCATCCTGGCCAACATGGTGAAGCCCTGTCTCTACTAAGAATACAAAAATTAGCTGGGCATGGTGGTGCATACCTGTAATCCCAGCTACTCTGGAGGCTGAGGCGGCAGAATCGCTTGAACCAGGGAGTCGGAGGTTGCAGCGAGCCGAGATCGCACTGCACTCCAGCCTGGAGACAGAGCGAGAGTCTGTCTCGAAAAAAAAAAAAAGAATATTCATACCACAAAGTACCAAAAATACACCAGAGTAGCTACAAGGCAAGACTAGTCAAACAGACCCTTTTATCCCATTAATCAAAACCTTGCAGATTAGACAAACAGTGATTTTTATCATCTGCGCCACTGGAACATACAGAAAGAAAGGCCAGAAGCCTAACTGGTTTCTCTTCACTGTAGCCTCCAAAACAGAAGAGCGGCTTTGGTCATTCTGCTTACAGCACCATACTGTGGGGGCCATAGGCTCTTGGCCTTTTAAAGATTCCCTTAAAAATCACTGACATGAGGCAGATTGATTGATAGGAGAAAAGGTATACAGATTTCTTTTTTTTTTTTTTTTTTTTTTTTGAGACGGAGTCTTACTCTGTCTCCCAGGCTGGAGTGCAGTGGCGCCATCTCAGCTCACTGCAAGCTCCGCCTCCCGGGTTCACGCCATTCTCCTGCCTCAGCCTCCCGAGTAGCTGGGACTACAGGCGCCCGCCAACACGTCCGGCTAATTTTTTGTATTTTTAGTAGAGACAGGGTTTCACCGTGTTAGCCAGGATGGTCTCGATCTCCTGACCTCGTGATCCGCCCACCTCAGCCTCCCAAAGTGCTGGGATTACAGGCGTGAGCCACCGCGCCCGGCCTACAGATTTCTTTAACATGCCTACAGGGGAGCCTTCAGAAAGAAGACCTAGTTTCCAAATTCATTCTGAAATTACAGAAAGAATGCTGACTCAGGGTATGTCCAAAGTAATGTAACCATTTGTGGGAAAACAAGAACTAAGGAAGGTGATATGGTTTGGCTGTGTCTCTACCCAAATCTCAACTTGAATTGTATCTCCTAGAATTCCTACATGTTGTGGGAGGGACCCAGGGGATGTAATTGAATCACGGGGGCTGGTATTTCCTGTGCTATTCTTGTGATAGTGAATAAGTCCCACAAGATCTGATGTGTTTATCAGGGGTTTCCACTTTTGCTTCCTCATTTTTTTCTTGCCACCACTATGTAAAAAGTGCCTTTTGCCTCCCGCTATGATTCTGAGGCCTCCCCAGCCATGTGGAACTGTAAGTCCAATTAAACCTGTTTTTGTTCCCAGTTTCAGGTATGTCTTTATCAGCAGCGTGAAAACTGACTAATACAGAGGGGGTAAGGAAGAGGAGTTGGTCAATAAGAAGCATGTGGAAGTTAGGAAAACAGGAATTGGAGTGTGGGGGCTAAGGAAGCAATCATGACAAATGACGGATCTGGCATCTCATTGTCTGGATTCATAATCTGCTGAGTTTCAGTTCTTTGATAGTTTTTGAGAGGCCTGAGGGTTGTTCTCTAAGGAAGGAACTCAAATAAAACAAATGTAAGTTTCAAGCTTTAAGATCAGAATAATCAATTTCTATGTGTATCCAGAAAGCTGTCTTTGGGAGTATTGCATCAGTTTCAGTCTCTTCTTTCCATTTATAAATTCTTCATTCATGGAGAATCTGGTCGTTGATCTTTCTGGCTGCTTTATGCTGAGGAGGGGCATCATGGGATAATGGTGAGGACAACACAGATAACCCAAATTTTAAAATACCAAAGAATATGGAGTGGATCCCCTGGGGAATACAAGAGAAGAATCCTGAAAACCACATGTTCCCTTTATGATTTCCTATCTAGGGCCTTTAACTGACCTTTGAATATTAACTTAAGTTTCTCTGAGGGTTCACAAGACCCTGACTGTTTCCCCTGGAGACATCCCAGACGGACTGGTTTTACTTGAATATGGTGAATCCAAGGCTTAACATCTGCTAACTTGACAGATGAGTGGGGTGGTCAACAGCACCTCAAAAGGGCAGACCCATTGTGCTTGCAGTTGTTTTTCAGCTTGATGGGATTTCTAGGTCTTCATCAAGACTTATCTCCTGGTTTCAGAGTGGAAACGCACATCTGTAGGGAACTGGAGCCTGCTGGAAGCAAACTCAGAGAGACTAGTGAACATATTTCCTAAATGTTTTATATATTATCTAGTTTATTTTTCAAAGGTGAAAAATTTCTCAAGTGTCAGGGAGCCTGGGGGTCAGAGAAATGGTCTCTCAAACATTTCAAAGGAGGTAAGAGCCAGCCTACTTCTAGGGCTACCCATATCTTCAGCAGGGCAAGGGGCATGACCTTTTCCCTGGTAAGACTGAACCCTTAGCAAATTTTAGGAAGACACTTCTTTAATTTCCTATTAATTCTTTCAGTCTTTCCAGAAGATTGGGCTCTTCAAGATGAATGCAGAATCCAATCAGCACTTACTAAACATTGATACTTCCTGGGTTACTTGGGCTATAAAGTGGCTCCATTGTCACTTCGGGGAGTTTATGGGAGTCCATATTGAGGAATTATTTTCTACATTAGAAACTTTACAATTTTAGTAGCTTCCTCAGTCTTAATGGAGTAAACGTCAACCCAGCTTGCAAAAGTATCAACAAAAACCAACAAATATCAAAAATTTCCAGAGGCTTGAGCCATTATAGTGAAATTCAATTGCGAGTCTTCTCCAGGGAAAGTTCCTCTCCACAGAGTTCCTTGCTTAAAGGGGGCTTTTATGCCTTCCGGGGGCTTTGAATTATTTTTCAAGCAAGTAAGACAACTTTGGATTACAGTTTGTATTGTTCATTGCAAGTTAGGCCTAATAAGATGAGAATGTATCCAGCATAGAGTAGTCTACCACCCATAATGAGTGCTTTGATGGATTTTCTCAGGGATTGGTCTAATAAAAGTTTCTGGAAGGAGAATTATTCCTTCATTATTTGTAAGCCATTTATGGTCAACATATTTAGAAAACCCCATTCCTCAGCTCTTTGAAGATCAGCCTCTGAATATCTGTGGTGATAGGTCTCCAGACAGAGTAGGAATGAGAACCAGCTGGGTAGTGGGTCTCTGGGTGCCTTTTTCACCTCTAGGTTAGTGTTAATATTTCCCTGTGGAACATTGGTGCCTGCCTTGTGGTATCCTTGGCAGTGAACAATTGCTATTTCTTTGGGCATTTTTATGGCCTCTAATAATTCAAGAATTGGAGGACCATGCTTTATTTCTTTGTTATTGAAAGTACAGAGCCCCCTTTCTTTCCAAATTACCCCATGAGCATAGGCTGTTAAGAATGTATATTTAGAGTCAGTGTATAAACACTTACTCTCTTTCCCTCACCCAGATGTACAGCTCTAGTCAAAGCAATGAAATCGGCCTTTTGGGCAGATGTCCCTGGGGGTATGGCACATGCCTTGATTACCTGCTGGGTAGTAACTACAGCATACCTGACCTTTCTGACTCCTTGTTCCATGAAACTGCTTCCATCAGTGAAGAATTCTTTGTCACATTCCATCCATGGCAAATCTGTGAGGTCTGGTCTGCTGGAATACACTTGATCTATTATTTGAATGCAGTCATGAACAGGAGGCTAGATATTCCTTGGGAGCAGGATAGCAGGATTCAGAGTAGAAACAGCCATAAGAGTTACATTTGGGTCATCTAGAAGCATGGCTTGGTACTTTCCCAGTTGGCCTGCTGTCAACCAATAGCCCACTTTCTTCTGGAGTACAGTAACACATAATGTATAGTATTCACTGTCATGGGATACCCCAAGGTGAACTTTTCAGCTTCCTGCAATATATCACAGGTGGCAGCCACCACACTGATGCAAGTAGGCCAGCCCTTAGCTACCATGTCAAGCTTTTTTGAAAAAAAGATTACAGGATGCTTCAAGGTCACAAGGTCTTGAGTTAATACTTCAAGTCTAATTCCCTGTCTTTCTTGAACAAAAAATAATCAAAAGGTTTGCATAGGTCTGGAAGACCCAGGGCAGGGACTATCGTCAATTTCTCTTTGATGGTTAAAAAGGCTTTTTAACATTCTCCACTTCTAGAAAGGGGCTCCTTATCTTCTTTTAAAGCCTCAAAGAGAGGTCTGGCTCTTAACTTGAATTTAGGGATTTAAATTTGACAAAATCCGGAAGCCCCATAGTTGTTTGTGGGTAGTGGGAACTGCCACCCTAATCTAATCTGAGAAAAGATTGTGAGCCCCTTGGAATAGCTGGAATCCCAGGTACAGTGGGAAGAAGTATATATGCTTTTTTCCTAGAAGCTTTGGGCGCATTATCTGCCAGGAAATTTAAAAATTTAAAGGCATAGAGAAGGAAGTCACTCTCTGTTTCACTGGCTATAAAGATATCATCTGTATTTGCAAAATAAGGCTGGGTGCATTGCATCACACCTGTAATTCCAGCACTCTGGGAGGCCAAGGCAGGAGAATTACTGGAGCCAAGGAGTTTGAGAACAACTTGGGCAACATAGTGAGACCCTGTCTCAATAATAAAAATAAATAACAAATAATACGTATGGCAAAATAGTTCCTTTATTGCAGGTTGTTTCCCTCGAGTCTTTGGATAAGATTTCTCCAAAAATATTGGGGAATTTTTTAAATCCCTGGGGAAGCACAGTCCAACAATGCTGACACATTTAGCTTGAGACTCCAAATCTTTCCACTCAAAAGCGAACAATTCCTGGGAGTCAGGGGCCAGGAAGATGCAAAAGAAAGCATCTTTAAGTCTATTACTGAGAAGCAGGCAAAATTCCCAGAGAGGGTGATAAGAAGAGTGTAAGCGTTGGTTACTATGGGATGACTATCTTCTACTATTTGATTTATTGCTCTTAGATCTTGGACAAAATGGTATTCTTGGATGCCAGGCTTCTGAACCAGAAAGATAGGGCTATTGTAAGGGGAACAACAGGATCAGAGAAGCCCATAATCTAGGAAAGCTGTGACAAAGATTGGAGCCCCCTTCAAGCCTGGAGTTTTAGACGATACTGTTTAATTGGGGTGGGGGAATGTAATTTCTAGTTTCAACTTAACATGGATTGGTGCCATATGATCCTGTCCAGGACACACAGTGCCCTATACTTCATGGTTTAACTTCTTGAGGACTTCAGAGGGCAGAGCCTGAAGAACAGTCAAAGATGCAATTAAGGCTATTTGCATGCATGTTCTCGACTTGGTCATTCTGGAACGTCATTCTGAAATGTCACCTGGGCCTGCAGCTTGGAAAGATAACAACCTAGTAATGGGAGAGGGTATTCTGGCATATAGAGAAAACTGTGGGCCAAAGAAAACTTTCCTATTATACATTCTAGAGGCTGAATAAAATATTTTTGGGATGATTTCCCAGACACGTCAGTGACTATCAGAGATTCCCTTCCAAGTTTAGCCAATTTAAGATTTAAAACTGAGTAGATTGCTCGAGTGTTGATCAGAAAAATCAATTTATCACCTACTTTAGCAGCTACCTTAGGTTCCTGGTGGGTGATACTAATCACAGAAAGAGCCTTAAGGCCCTGTCATGCCCGGTCAGAGCCACTGAATCTAAATATTTGCAATTCTGGTTCTTGGCTCTCCATTCTATTCAGCTTGGGGCAACATTTTTTCCAGTGTCCCTCTTTTCTGTTGTACGCATGTATTAGTCCGTTCTCACATTGCTATAAAGAACTACTTGAGACTGGGTAATTTATGAAGAAAAGA
Organism: Symphalangus syndactylus; assembly: GCF_028878055.3. Classification (NCBI taxonomy): domain Eukaryota; kingdom Metazoa; phylum Chordata; class Mammalia; order Primates; family Hylobatidae; genus Symphalangus; species Symphalangus syndactylus. The sequence goes on along the minus strand of NC_072447.2, from coordinate 117,683,654 downwards.
GGTTTAATTGACTCACAGTTCTACAGGCTTCACAGGAAGCATGATGGGAGGCCTCAGGAAACTGAAAATCATGGTGGTAACTAGTGGGGAAGCAAGCACGTCTTACCATGGTGAAGCAGGAGAGACAGAAAATGAGAAGAGGTAAGTGCCACACACTTTTAAACCATCAGCTCTAGTGAGAACTCACTCACTATCATTAGAACAGTAAGGGGGAGATCTACCCCCATGATCCAATCACCTCCCATCAGGCCCCTTCTCCAATTCAACATGAAATTTGTGTGGGGACACAAATCCAAACCATATCAGTGCACGTTGTTTTGTTTTGTTTTGTTTTTTCCTAAGGGAGAACTTTCTAAGGATTTTCTCCCTTGTGGCCTTTGCCCTTTCTGAGGAGGACCTTTTGCACTCTTAGCTAAGGCTGCTGCTAGGAACTTAGCCTGCTATTTCATGTCCTGCAGTTTCGTTTCTGCTTTTGTTGTTCCTTAGTCTGCTCTCAACTTAGAAAGACTTTGTATGCCACATCAATCAAATGAGATACTGGCAACATTAGATTGCCTTCCAAATTTTGCAATTCATATTGAATGTTGGGCATCCTCTGCCCTATAAAAGTCATATTAATTAACCTGGAATTCTCTGGACTGTTTGGATATATATCTGTATATTTCTGATAAGCCTCCAAAATCCTTTCTAAAAATGCCAATGGGTTCTCATTCACTCCTTGTCTAATTTCCTGAATCTTGTTTAAGCTTTTGGTTTTGTGGACTCCCTTTCTGAGCCCCACTAGAATAATCACCGAAATGTTGGACCTCACTTTCATCGCAATCATTTGGATTCCATTTGGGGTCATGGAGAGGCATTGCCATATTGGCATCAGTCCTCACTTGGTTATTAGGATCTTCTGCATGCAGCCGGTCAGCCTCCTCCCAAGCCTTTTCTAGTACTCTGATGTTCTTCAGATTTCAACAAGACTCTAAGGAGGCTCTGAGCATCAGCCCATGTAGGGTGATGAGTAGTGAAAATAGACTCAAAAAGGCAAGTTATACTTTTTGGGTCATCCCTATAAGCTGGGTTGTTCTGCTTCCAGTTATATAAGTCAGACATAGTGAATGCACAGCATACCCACATCATTCCAGCAGGCTGTTCTTCTTCAGTTAAACCCCAAATAGGGATCTGCCTTAGAAGAAATTTTCCTGCTAGGAGTAGTGAACCTTGGCTAAATTGTGTTCCTTGACTGGTATGAGAGGGTGAGACCATTCCTCTGGAGTTCTCAGATACCTTCTTGACGAAATGAGAGAACAAAAGACAAAGGGAGGGAGGATCCGGTGGAACTAGGGTAGGGGTCCCAGGTTCATGATGAAGAGGGCTAGCAAAAGTCAGGAAAGGGTTTTTCAGAGGTTCGGAAGTCTCGGGTTGGAGCTGTTGGAGAGGCAGAAGCTGACTCCAGGGCAGCTGTCAGAGGACGGAGATGGTGGGATTGGGGTTTCAGAAGTTATAGCAGCTCAGGCTTCCTCATCTAAGCGAGAGCTCTCTTCTGCTGGTAAATATGATAACCTTAGTGCAAAGTGCAGACTCACCACCTTTCTTAAAAGTCTCTGTCCATTGCATCAAAATTTTACATTTAACTTGATTAGGTTTGCTCTGATAAAGAAACATAAAAGCCTGAACACAAGGAATTTCATCCCTCTTTCCCATTCAACAGCAAAATTAATCTAGTTTTAAGATCGCATTAAAATATAAAGGCCCATTGAGGAGCCATACTTCTCCAGATTACAAAGAATATAGGGGCCAAACTGTACTACCAAAAATATCATTTTATTTTGTTCCACTGGATTATAACTGTATTCAGACCAATTTTGAAGAATGCACCAGAGTGGGCTGCATTCTGGGATTGAATTTTAACTTCCCATGACTATATCAACACGCACACACACACACAAACACACACACACACAGGGACAGAGAGAGAGAGAGACACACACTTATCAAAATACAATCTAGGTACTCAAATATAATCTAACTACTGCAGTAGCAACTAAGAAGCCCCAAGAATGTTCTACCTGAAACAGTCGAGGTACTTTATCCTCTCTCAGCTGGTTGGGCTTTTTCTTTTTCTTTTTCTTTTTTTTTTTGAGACGGAGTCTCGCTGTCACCCAGGCTGGAGTGCAGTGGCGCGATCTCGGCTCACTGCAAGCTCCGCCTCCCGGGTTCACGCCATTCTCCTGCCTCAGCCTCTCCGAGTAGCTGGGACTACAGGCGCCCGTCACCACGCCCGGCTAATTTTTTGTATTTTTAGTAGAGACGGGGTTTCACCGTGGTCTCGATCTCCTGACCTCGTGATCCGCCCGCCTCGGCCTCCCAAAATGCTGGGATTACAAGCGTGAGCCACCGCGCCCGGCCTGGTTGGGCTTTTTCAACCTGGAAATGGAAATTCCTTCAGAAGTCCTCAAATTGAGCGGAGTACTTCCTATGTCTGGTAGGCACAAAAGACACTCACCCATTTAGACACAGATGTCGAATTTCAAATGCTGTTTTTCTTAGCAATCAGGAAAATGGTTGGGATTTAAAGTGCAGGGCCAAAGAGAGAGAGACCAAACCCCACCTCTGGCCAAAAATGGGTAGGCAGCTGCTTAGAAACTCTCCTGGCCTGTGACAGCTGAGCCACAAGCAATGCGTTTTTGATCAGGGAACGAAAATCTGTTACCGAAACACCAGAGGTTCGGTCTAGATCCTGCTGCTCGCTGCACAGAAAGCCATTCACTAAGGCAACGAATGTTTCCAAGGAAGCAGACTTTAATCAGGTGCTGTAGCTGAGGAGATGGGAGATCAGTCTTCAATCAATCTCCCTGACTAAAATTAAGGATTTATATAGCAAGGAGGAAATGTAACTATATGTGTGAACATAAGTACTAGGGAGGGGTAAAGTGAGAGGAGTTGGTCAACAAGAAGCAGGTCTTCTTGGTTTCTTGGTTAGGAAAACAGGAATTAATGAGGAGTAAGGAAGCAGTCATGACAGATGAGGGGTCTGTCATCTCATTGTCTAGATGCAGTGATCTGGTAACTTTCAGTTCTTTGATACTTTTTGAGAGATCTGAGGGTCCTTTCCTGAGGAAGGAACTCAGATGAAACAAATGTAAGTTTCAAGCTTTAAGACCTGAGGGTTTGAGGGATAGCTAATTCAAAGGCCTTGATCTCCTTAATTTGGAACTCTCCTTCAGATTTGACCAAGTCAAGAGGTGTGTCTTGTGGACCTACATTCTCAGGGCCATTATCCCATGAGCCAGTTTGGTCCCACTGTATTATGGCACCATGACACAGCGCATCAGAGGTTCAAAGTGTGTAGGGGGTTGGTACCTTACATGTACCTGCCAGCTGAGATTAGACCGTAAGTGTGTTTTTCAGAGGGGCAACCTAGTCAGACCTGCTGTGCATCACTGGGAGCATTCCTCCCAGATACCCGCATGTGATTCTCAGTAACCTGGGAATCTCCTGAAAGGCTGAGGGGAGCAAGTTCCAGACTCATACACTAGAGGAGTTTAGAGTTTGTCAAATCCAATGGGAGAAGAGACCAAAACAACAGCAAGAACAACAACAAAAAAAAAAAAAAAAAAAAAAAAAAAAAAAAAAAAAAAAGGTAAACAATTGCAAGATTTATACAATGAATGAGCACTCTAATTGTAAGAAGTTAAGACCAGCTGGTTGTCAACCTTATATTTTAATCATTAAAGAGAATTTTTAAGATAAAATCCCAACTCAGCTATTTACCTAGGAGTGGGTCCCAGGCTGCAGATTGCTCTCTACCATTTTAGAAGCAGGAAAAAAGCACTTTCCTTGTTGGAAGTGAGCAGAACTCCAGGAAGTAGTTAGCTGCTCCCCATCATTATGAAAGCAGGAAAAACTTGCCTTTCTTGTGGGAAGAAAGCAGAACTCCATAAATGAGCTGTACAGCAAAATAAGCCTTAAATCTCACCCAAAATTTGGGAGATCAGGTGTTCTCCGGAGCTGGGTAGCTTCCAGACCTCAGCAAATTGCCTTATTGGTTTGAGTGATAAAGATAGCCCAACCAGTACCAGGCACGGATAGGAGATTTGCCACAGGTTAAGGGCCACCTCCATTCAGAATTCCTCCTATAGTTGCCAATTTGTAAACCCAAAAGTCTCTGAAACAGGTTTCAATCAATTTCAAGGTTTATTTTGCTAAGGTTGAGGATGGGCTCAGGGAAAAGAAACACAAAACCCACAGGGACATCTGTGATTTCTGCTTTTTATTTCAAAGGGGGCTTGGGGACTCCAGTATTTCAAAGGGAAAGAGTGGGCAGTAGGAGAACCAAGAAAGAAACAAAATGTTGGGGTAGGGTAGATAAAGAGGCAAGTGGTTCCGTTCTTTTGAGGCTTTCATCAGTGTTCACTGAATCTACATTTTATATATAAAAAGAAGGGATAGAAGAACAGTTAATTATGCATTGGCTTGTGCTCAGTGAATCTGCATTAATACGCATTTGTCTCAGTTGGGTGGAGTATGGCTTCTGGTCTTGTCTTTATTTAATTAATTTATTATTTATTTATTTATTTATTTATTTATTTTGAGATGGAGTCTCCCTCTGTCACCCAGGCTGGAGTGCAGTGGTGCGATCTCAGCTCACTGCAACCTTCGCCTCCCAGGTTCAAGGGATTCTCCTGCCTCAGCCTCCCGAGTAGCTGGGATCACGGGGGCGTACCGCCACACCCAGCTAATTTTTGTATTTTCAGTAGAGACGGGGTTTCACAACGTTGGCCAGGCTGGTCTCAAATGGCAGCACATATACTAAAATCTGTTCTTGTCTTTATCCGTGATGGTGGCAGCACATATAGTAAAATCTGCTCTTGTCTTTATCCGTGATGGTCTTGTCTTTGTCTTGTACCTGTGAAGATAAGCTGTTAATTACCTTGTCAGCGTGAAATTCAACAGAACTGTTTTAGGGTAAATATCTTGGGACCTATGAGGAATTTCCTTGTGAGCAAATTGTGAGGGAGGCTTCCTGGGGAAGTATGTGGCCTTTAATTTTTGCAGGAATAAAAATGGGAGGCAATTTTCTATGACTCAGTTCCCAAGCTTGACTTTTCCCTTTGGCTTAGTGTGTTTGAGGTCCCAAGATTTTATTTTCCTTTCATAATCCCAAATTCATATATTGAACTCCTAACCCCTATACGGGGAAAGGAAAACATTCCCTTCACTCTCTGAAGGTTCACTGAAATATCAACTGACAAAAGGCAGATTAGCCAGGTACAGTGGGCATGCTTATAGTCCCAGCTACTCCAGAGACCAAGGCAGGAGAATCACTTGTGTCCAGTAACAGGCTGTAGTGCACTGTGCTGATAGAGTATCCACACTGTTTGCCATCAATATCTTAATTGCGAGGGAGTAGGGGACCATCAAGTCACCTAGGGAGGGATGAACTGGCCCAGGTTGTAAGTGGAGCAGATGAAAACTCCCTTGCTCATCAGTGGTGAGATGGTACCCGTGAATAGCCACTGTAATTGAGCCTGGGGAACATAGTGAGACCGTGTCTTTATAAATAAAATTTTTAGAAAGGCATATTAATAGGAAGGAAGGCATACAAATTTATTAACATGTACATGGAAGAATCACAAAGTAATTACACCAACTCTGCAATGGGATACAGAAGCTTAAACACCATCTTGAGGTTAGAGAAAAAAATAGGGGCTTAGAACATTTATGTTGGTAAATCAGGTGATAGTGGCAAGACAGGTTATGGGAAGGGGAGAAGAAGAGGTCTGGCTAGCAAAGGTGGTCTTGTTATGCAGATGAAACCTCACTGTTAGCAGCCTTCAGGGAGAATACATTTTACATGTTTTTTTCAGACCTTTAAAAGTGTCAGGATCTCAGTTAATCTATCCTAGATCTGGACAAAGAAAGGTCTGCTTGCATCAATGCAGAAATGCAGCTAGACTTAAATGCTAAATGGTCACACTTGTTTCATCTTAGACCTAACTTCTAATTTAATAATAGTCTTTTCCATAGGCAAGTAGTAAATTTATACAAAGGCCATCCATAGCTTTTAAAATGGAGCTACAAAGTAGATACTTACATGATACAATTGTTTTTTAAGAGTCTAACGTTGATTCAGCTCTGAAATCCTCATGTTTGTTCTTAAGCATGAAGCGAGCCATAATGCAGCACTCATAAAGAATTCTGACATGTTGCAATGGATTTCATCTTGAGGAATGCAACTATGAAAAAAGTGCATCATTATCGTAAGATATTGCCTATTATGACTAGAGTGCAATTCCATTTCTCACTGTCTCTTAAAGGGGACCATATTAAAGTTTTGAGTGTGACAAGTCTTTGTTACATGGGACTTTTTGGTATCTCTGACTAATAGTCACTAGTTGCTAATATGGTACCCCAGTCATTGGACAATGAAAAATAATCACCCAGATGTGCAGGATAATATTCTCCTTTGAAAATTACTGTTGCAGCAATAGCCAAGAGTAATGGTATTTAAATGGCATTGTTTTCATTGGTAACTACTAAAAATCATAGAAAAATATACACAGTTTCAAACAATGTGTACATTTAGTCTGTCAACCCCCTGGCCACATAGTAAAGCCCTTCATAAGTAACTAGGAGCTTGAGATTTTTATATCATTGTACCTTTCATGCAGCTGAGAGAGGCATTATGGGTTTAAGTTTCTGTAACACTTGTGCTTTTTACATTTTACATTTGAATATCCGTCTTAGAGTAATTTAAATGTAATTTGAAGTACAACAATGGCTCTATCAAAGATCATTCTTAGGCCAAGTTTCCTTGGATTAAGCAAGCTTTAATGAATGCTATTTTCTTGTACTCCATTTAACCAGTGGTAATCTTGGAACAGCTCAATAAACTACTGAAAGGGCAAGAGATGCAGAACCTAAGCTGAAAAATCTGTTTGCTACAGGCAAGATAGTGATTCTTTCATGTTGCTCCAAATGCCAAGGTATTCAGACTCTGGAACAGATAGATTTTTAAAATTCCAATTTTTAAATCTGCAGGCATCACTTGAAAAATGTAGTGACCATTCCCACTGCTAATTATTTAGGAAATTAGTATTATAAAATGTAAGATTGGAACACCTCACTCAGAGACCAAACCTGAGAGTTACTCTTGGGTTACATTCAAAGATACTAGATTGAAATTTCCTTGGAAAAGACACAGACTGAAATAAATCTGAGAATGGTGATCTTTCTAACTTTCTGGGATCCTCCATATCAGACCCATCTGGTCTGAAGAATGCTGAATGTGTAATAACTGTATTTGTAATATGTATCATTCAGACTTCAGTAGACTATGATAAACATTCTGTAACTGTCTATATCATTTGAAATAGAAGTACCTAGTATGCCACAGGGCCTTGCAATAAAATTAGCCTTGTTGGCTAATATCCAGAGAGGAAGAATAAATGTGTATGTGTACTGCGGGGAGGGAGCGAAATGAGAACTATCACTACCAAAATTCTCATGGAATTATATTTCCCAAAGACATGCTATCTATGGAGGCAGCTAAACTTTTCTGAAAAATAAAAATTAAATGAGGTTATACTTTTGATATAACAGACAGTTTTGTTTATATCCCCAAATATTCAACTATTGAAATGTTCCCTTCACATTGTGCAAAGATGATTTATTAGAAGAATGTATTAGTATATTGTAGAAGACGTAATGTTCTGCAGATATGAACAAAAAGTCAAAGCTGTCAAAGGTCCTAATAAAAGTAGCTTTACAGAAACCTCTCCTTCTGAAAAGCAATTGGAACATTGGAAAAAATCATCAAAACAAACCTTTCTAAAACTCTGGAAATTAATCAAAGGCTTGCAACATTCCAAGGAGTATTTCTCCAAGAAAAACAGCTAAACTTTTGTAAGAACTGCAATCTCTGTGATGTGTTAGCTCGCTCTATTACTATTCTTCACTCCCTAGATTTGTGAGAGTCTTGAAATCAACAGCCTCACAACTGCAGTAGTCATGAAAACTTGCATTTTAGCAACTGCTAGAGGAAGCAGAAACAGGCATGTTCTTCCACAAAACCCATTCCCTGAGAAATGTGACTATTTGACATGTCTGGAAACTCCCTAAATAGCTCTATTCTCAGGGTTGTCTTTAATGGACCTGAATCAGAGCTCACTCTGTACAAATAAGCCTATACCTAAAAAATTTTCTCACAAAAAGTGGTAGTTGTTTAACACTGCAGCTACCTGAAGCAATTAACAAGAGGCTGACCAAAAACTTAAAAGGAAAAACTGGTGAATGAGACATTCATAACAATCTTTGAAAATGTCAACATATTTCTGAGAATCTAGAAGGCCACTCAGGTGTGCAAGGCTGTAGGCTCAAGAAAGTCCTCAGAATGCCCTATTTGCTCAAGTCTGACTAATCTTTTTCTTTTCTTTTCTTTTTCTTTCTTTCTTTCTTTCTTTCTTTCTTTCTTTCTCTCTCTCTTTCTTTTCTTTCTTTCTTTCTCTCTCTCCCTTTCCTTTCTTTCTTTCTTTCTTTCTTTCTTTCTTTCTTTCTTTCTTTCTTTCTTTCTTTCTTTCTTTTTCTTTCTTTTTTATTTTTTTCTTTGAGATGGAGTCTTGCACTGTTGCCCAGGCTGGAGTGCAGTGGCACAGTCTTGGCTCACTGCAACCTCAGCCTCCTGGGTTCAAGTGATTCTCCTGCCTCAGCCTCCCGAGTAGCTGGGATTACAGGTACCCACCACCACACCCAGCTAATTTAAGTCTGACTAATCTTATGCCTCTGAAGAAGTTGAAAGTAAGGATAACAGAGTTGTTAATTGCAGGAATATTTAAGGCATGTCTAAAAAAATATACCAAATCCTTGGCAATGGCTGGGAGAATTACTGGTTCATGGCATTTAAGGACACCTGTGTCTTGCTAATCACTAACCTAACCAAGGAGACACTTTAGTGGCTACATATGTCAAAGAAAACAGACTTTACAGTATCAGTCCAGGAAAGTCAGCAAACAAATGAGGAACAATAACAATATAAACATCAACAACAAAACAGCTAACAGCAAGACCAACAAACCCTGGGAGAAGAAGTTCTGATTTCAAGATTTACAATGTTATATTAAAATGTCAAGTATTTTAAAGAAAAAGTAGACATACAAAGAAACAGGAATGAATGGCCCATACAAAGAAAAAAAAAAAAAGAAAGTCAATAGAAAATGTCATGGTGGAAGCCAAGATGTCAGATTTATTATATAAAGATTTTAAATAGGTAATTATAAATATGTTCAAATAACTAAAAAACATCTTGTCTAAAAAAATAAAGGAGTATATGGCAATGATTTCTCACTAAAGAGAGTGTCAACAAAGAGATAGACATTATTTTTTAAAAGCACCAAATAGTAACTCAGTAGTTTAAAAATCACAATGACTGAAGTGAGGAATTCACAAGAGGAGTTCTACAGCAGATTTCAACTGTCAAGGAAACAATAAGAAAATTTGAATATAGTTCATTGTGATTATCGTAAAGAACAGAAAGAAGAAATAATAAAGAAAATTAATATAGTCTCAAAGATATGTGAGACACTGAAGTCCCTGAGGGAGAAGAGAAAGGAAGAACAGAAAGAATATTTGAAGACATAATTTCTAAAGGCTAACACAATTTGATGAAAAAACATGAATTTGCACGTTCAAATAGCAAAACAATCTTCCAGTAGGATAATCTTAAAGTAGTCTACACTCAGACACATCATAGACAAAGTGACAAAACACAAAGAGAATCTTGAAAGCAGTAAAAGAAATGTAGCTCTACGTACAAGGTATTTTTTAACAGCAGTAACAGCTAACTTCTTATTGGAAATGTGGAGGGCAGAAGGCAGTAGGATGACATATGTATCATGCTGAAGTGAAAAAAGCAACCCATTAACCAAGAATTCTATCTCTAGCAAACTGTTCCAAAAATAGAGATATTAAGACGTGCCAAGATTTAAAAAATAACAAAACAAAATAACTGACATAATGAGTAGACCTTCCCTATAAGAAATACTAAAAGGAGTCCTTCACTCTAAAAAATATTTTCACTAGACAAAAACTCAAATCCACATGAAGAAATAAAGAACACGAATAAAGGTAACTGCATAGATGAATATAAAATACAGGATCAGTATATTTCTGTTTGTAACTATTTTCTTTTCCTATCTGACTTAAAAGAGAACACATAAGACAATAATTATAAAACTATTAGTAGGCTTCCAAGGTACAATATAGTTTCTATGTCAATAAATAATAATACAAAGAAGGGTGAAAAAAACAAAGTTGGATTAGAGCTACACTTTTGGATACTGATCAAAGTAAGTTGGTATTAATCTAAACAAGTTCTTTTTAAGGTATGATATTAACTGTCATCACAAGGGGGACCATTAAGAAAATAACAAAGAATGGTAAAAGAAATAAAAAGGAAATTAAAATGGTACACTTGAAAATGTCTATTTTATACAAAACAAGGCTATCCCATAAACATAAATATACAATTAATAAATTGTTAATTGATAGTAAAATAAAATTCTTAAAAATGCCAAAAATCCTAAGGCAATAACACAGAAACAGGAAACAAAAAGAGATAAGACATGTGAAAAACAAATAGCAAAATGGATACTTCAAAGGTACATAGTAACAGAATACACAAAATATAAATCAGGATCATACTGTAGGCTATCTACTAGAGACACACTTTAGATTTACAAAGACATGAATTTAAAGTAAAAGGATGGAAAATATATATAATGCAACAGTAACCAAAACAGAGCTGGAGTATCTATATTACTATTGAACAAAATAGACTGTAGCGCAAAGAATATTTCTAGAGAAAAAGAAAGATACTCTATAACGATAAAAAGATAAATCCATTAGAAAACCATAACAATGACAAATATACATGTAGGTAGCAACAAAGCCCAAAATACATGAAGCAAAATCTGTCTGAATTGAAGGGAGATGTTGGCAATTGAACAATAATTATTGGAGACTTCAACAGCTTCTTTCAATAATGAACAACTAGACACAAGATTAACAAGGAAAAAATAAGATTTGGACAACACTAAAGAAACTATACCAAACACACATATAGAGAATACTACACTCAAAACAGCAAAATACATACGATTCTCAAGCCCTTGTATAACTTCATCCTGAATAACACTTATGCTAGGCCATAAAACAAGTCTCAGCAAATTTAAAAGTATTGAAATAATGCAAAGTATGTTCTCTAGCTAAAATAGAATGAAATTTAGAAATCAACAACAGAAGGACATTTGGGAAATTCACAAGTATGTGAAAATTAAACAACACACTCTTAAATAACCAACGGGAAAGCAAGAAATCACAGAGGAAATTAGGAAATAATTTGAGTAGGAGGAAATGAAAACGTAACATACTATCTACACAGCTAAAGCAGTGCTTAGAGTGAAATCTGTAACTATTAAATGCCTATATTAAAAAAAAGAGAGCTCTCATATCAATTAACACTTCACCTTAATAAATTAGGAAAAGAAGAACATGCTAAATACAAAACAAGCAAAAGGAAGTAAGTGAAAAGATCAGAACATAAAAAAACAGTTAAGAGTAGAAAAAGGAGGAATCAGTGAAACTGCAAGTTGAGTCTTTCAAAAGATAAAGGAAATTAAAAACTAGCAGATTGATCATGTAAAAGGCAACTCAAATTACTAAAATGAGGAATGTAAGAGAAGATGTCATTACTAACATGACAGAAAAAAATTATAATAAAAGAATACTAGGAACAATTATACACCAAAAAATTAGATACCCTGGATAAAATGGATACATTTTCATAAAGATGCAAACTTCTGAAACTGATTCAGAAAGAAATAAAAAATCTGAATAGGCTTATAAGAAGTAGAGAGATGGAATTAGTAACAAAAACACTTCTCACAAAGAAAATCCAGGTTGAGCTGGCTTCACTGATGAATTTGAGCAAACATTACAAAAAAGAATGAACAGAAATCCTCACATATTTTTATAAGTAATAGAGGAAAAAGAACCCTTTCTAACTCATTCTATGTGGCCAATATTACTCTGATACCAAAACCAGAAAAAATATCCCAAGAAAAGTACAGGCTAATATACATTAAGGCTGTAAATGCAAATATAGTCAACAAAATACTAGGAACCAAATCAGGCAACATATAAAAAGGATTATATATTATGACTCAGTGAGATTTATTCCAGGAATTTGGGATTGACTAAAATCAAACAGTGTTGTACAACCATATTGATACAATAAAGGACAAAAACTACATACTGTTTTTCAAAAGACACCAAAAAGGCCTGTGAAAAATTTAATGACATTTCATAATAAAAATACTCAACAAATAAGTCGTAAAAGGAAACCTTCTCAACGTTATAAAGGCTATCTACAAATAACCTATCATCAAATCGTGAATGATTAAAAAGAAATAAAGATGTTGTTCTCACTAACAACTACCTAAGTCTTTGCTATTGTGAATAATGCCGCAATAAACATATGTGTACATGTGTCTTTGTAGTACCATGATTTATAATCCTTTGGGTATATACCCAGTAATGGGATCGCTGGGTCAAATGGTTTTTCTAGTTCTAGATCCTTGAGGAATCGCCATACTGTCTTCCACAATGGTTGAACTAATTTACTCTCCCACCAACAGTGTAAAAGCGTTCCTATTTCTCCACATCCTCTCCAGCATCTGTTGTTTCCTGACTTTTTAATGATCACCATTCTAACTGGCATGAGATGGTATCTCATTGTGGTTTTGATTTGCATTTCTCTGATGACCAGTGATGATGAGCATTTTTTCATGTGCCTGTTGGTTGCATACATGTCTTCTTTTGAGAACTGTCTGTTCATATCCTTTGCCCACTTTTTGATGGGGTTGTTTGTTTTTTTCTTGTAAATTTGTTTGAGTTATTTGTAGATTCTGGATATTAGCCCTTTGTCAGATGGGTAGATTGCAAAAATGTTCTCCCATTCTGTAGGTTGTCTCTTCACTCTGATGGTAGTTTCTTTTGCTGTGCAGAAGCCCTTTAGTTTAATTAGATCCCATTTGTCTATTTTGGCTTTTGTTGCCATTGCTTTTGGTGTTGTAGTCATAAAGTCCTTGCCCATGCCTATGTTCTGAATGGTATTGCCTAGGTTTTCTTCTAGGGTTTTTATGGTTTTAGGTCTAACATTTAAGTCTTGAATCCATCTTGAATTAATTTTTGTATAAGGTGTAAGGAAAGGATCCAGTTTCAGCTTTCTACGTATGGATAGCCAGTTTTCCCAGCACCATTTATTAAATAGGGAATCCTTTCCCCATTGCTTGTTTTTGTCAGGCTTGTCAAAGATCATATGGTTGTAGATGTGTGGTGGTATTTCTGAGGCCTCTGTTCTGTTCCATTAATCTATATATCTACTTTGGTACCAGTACCATGCTGTTTTGGTTACTGTAGCCTTGTAGTATAGTTTGAAGTCAGGTAGTGTGATGCCTCCAGCTTTGTTCTTTTTGCTTAGGATTGTCTTGGCAATGCAGGCTCTTTTTTGGTTCCATATGAAGTTTAAAGTAGTTTTTTCCAATTCTGTGAAGAAAGTCATTGATAGCTTGACGGGGATGGCATTGAATCTATAAATTACCTTGGGCAGTATGACCATTTTCATGATATTGATTCTTCCTATCCTTGAGCATGGAATGTTCTTCCATTTGTGTCCTCTTTTATTTCATTGAGCAGTGGTTTATAGTTCTTGAAGAGGTCCTTCACATCCCTTCTAAGTTGGATTCCTAGGTATTTTATTTTCTTTGTAGTAATTGTAAATGGGAGTTCACTCATGATTTGGCTCTCTGTTTGTTATTGGTGTATAGGAATGCTTGTGAGTTTTGTACATTGATTTTGTATCCTGAGACTTTGCTGAAGTTGCTGATCAGCTTAAGAAGATTTTGGGCTGAGATAATGGGGTTTTCTGGATACACAATTATGTCATCTGCAAACAGGGAAAATTTGACTTCCCCTTTTCCTAATTGAATACCCTTTATTTCTTTTTCCTGCCTGATTGCACTGGCCAGAACTTCCAACACTATATTGAACAGGAGTGTGAGAGAGGGTATCCTTGTCTTGTGCCGGTTTTGAAAGAAAATGTAAGTGAAAATCTTCCTGGGATTTGGCAATGGATTCTTAGAAATGACACCAAAAGCATAAGTAACAAAAGAAAAAAAATGATAAGTTAGAGTTTATCAAAATCAAAAACTTTTATGCTTCAAAGGACCCCATCAAAAATGTGAAAAGACCACCCACAGAATGGGAGAAAATGTTTGTCAGTTATATGTTCGATAAGGGATCTGTATCCAGAATATATAGTAAACTCTTACAAATCAAAAACAAAAAGCCAGATGACCTGATTTACAAATGGTCAAAGTTTTTCTAGCTGCAAGTGGAGTGCAGCTCACATGTGTCAGGCCATATTTTCTAAGGTCTCAGTTTCTCAGCTAAGTGTCTATGTTCGAAGACCAAATGGACGATTAAAAGAGATAGTAAAAAAGGAAAACAAAAGCTGCCATGGGAATAGTGCCAAAAATTGGAAAAATGTGGGACGGTAAATTGATGGGAAGAGTAAAGTCGACTTCTAGATCCTTTGTTGCTGCTGTCTCTGAGCTGATAAGCAAGTGTTGTAAAGAAGGCTATTATTAAGTGGGTGATATAGTTTGGATATTTGTTCCTTCCAAATCTCATGTTTGAAGTAGGGTGTAAAAGAAGGGTTTGGGTCATGGGGGCAGATCCCTCATAAATGGCTTGGTGCTGTCCTTGGAGTAATGAAGTAATGAAGTAATGAATTTCTGCTCTAATAGTTCACACAAGAACTGGTTGTTTAAAAATATGGTACCCCTCTCCTCTCCCTCTTGCCTCCTCTTCTTTCACCATGTGACACCTCTGCTCCCTTTCACCTTCTGTCATGATCGGAAGCTTCCTAAAGCCCTCAGCAGAAACAGATGGTTGCGTCATGCTTCTTGTACAGCCTGAAGAAACATGAGCCAAATACATCTCTTTTCTTTGTGAATTATCCAGTCTCAGGTATTCCTTTATAGCAGTGCAGTCGTCTAATGCAGTAGGAAAAGGCAGGCAGGAAAATCTTTGTCTTTGTAAATTGCTGTCCTGCCATCAGACAAGTAGAGGAAAAGCAAAGAGAGTCCCTCTGGATTATACCTGTCTTCAGCTCAACAATCTCCAGTATTTTAGAGAGGGATATTTTGGTTTTCTTCAGTAGAAAGGATTACAAATGTATGCCGTCAAAGGTCAAGAGTCACACAAATAATTTAAAACAAGTAATTCAAATTAATTTTTTATAAATATTTATCTCCAAAGCTAAAGTTACCCACCGAGGAAAGGAATTTTGTGTTTCTCTACAGGACTTTAACTCTGTTTCAAATCTGATCTCAGCTGGAATGTTGCTTAGCTAATTCCCTGGATGTTAACATTTCATGGACATGGTAAGATTTATATCTCCAAGGGACCGAGAGGGCTCTGTATTAATAAACAAACAAACAAACAAAACTTTGAAATCCCTTAACTTTGGGGCAAAAGAACTCTCTTTCATGCACATTTTAGTTTAAAACTAAGAAGCATTGGTCACAAATAAGACAAAAACAAGTCTGAATTACAAACAATACAAAGCAACAGCAATTTGAAAAGAATGCTATGTAATTTAGGCCAAAAAAGTAAAACCAGTGGTGTCATTGGACTGCTAATACCATGACCTAGACCACTAGCTGTGAAGCAGGGGTAGAGCAGGCAGATTTCTTCCCTTCTCTTCCCTTCCCTTCCCTCCCCTTCCCTTCCCTCCCCTCCCCTCCCCTCCCCTCCCCTCCCCTCCCTTCCCTTCCCTTTCCTCCCTTCCTCCCTTCTCTTTTCTTCTCTTTTTCTTTTCCTCTTCTTTTTAAATCTCCCTAAAATGTGAATCTCTTGTCTGGAGGCAAATATGGAACCTCTGTTCTAGAAAGAGAGGGTTGAAATAAGCAGACCGAATAACGTCTAGACCTCAGCCAAGAAGAAAGGAGGGCTAGGAGCAGTAGCTCGTGTCTGTAATCCCAGCACTTTGAGAGGCTGAGGAAGGAGAATCACTTGAGCCCAGGAGTTTGAAACCAGCCTGGAAAACATAGTGAGACCCCATCTCTACAAAAATTTAAAAAAAAAAAAAAAAAAAAAAAAAAAGGCCGGGCATGGTGGCACGTGCCTCTGGTCCCAGCTACTCAGGAGGCTGAGGTGAGAGGTTTGCTTGAGCCCAGGAGGCAGAGGCTGCAGTGAGCTGAGACCGCACCACTGCACTCCAGCCTGGGTGACAGAGTGAGACCCTGTCTCAATTTAAAAAAAAAAAAAAGAAAAAAAAAAGAAAGACACTGTGGCAAATTCATATAGAGATTTTATTTGGCCTCAAGTTGAGGACGGTAGCCCGGGAAACACTGGGAAGTGGTCCAGAGAACAAAGGGAAGGTTCAAGTTTTTACAGATAAAAGGATGAATCAGAAGAGGAGGCAATCGCAAAAGTTGTTTTTCTAGAATTGTCATTGGTTTACAGAAATAACATTTATTTGTGATTGCCTATGCACTGTTGAACTGCAGGGTAGGAATTACGGTGTCCAGCCCGGGGCATTGTTAGGTTATTTTATAAGGTATTTGCAGCAAAACTCACTCTAGAGTCCATATAGCATGTGGCTTTGAAATGATTACTTACCTTAAGTGGTGGGGGAGCTAAGGTAGGGGGCGATGTAAGACATTATTGCTGTGACGTTTCAATGGCTTCTGGGTCTGATAAGTAAAAGTGGCTCGCATTCCTCAGAGAAAAAGTTTCTTTTCTTTCTCATGCTAATCAGATATAGTATTCCAGTTAAATATTGGAACACCTATCTGAGAATCAAAGCTGTCATGGAATTCTAAAGAATTTCAGGAACATGAAAAGGTTGAAATCACAAGAAAACACATGAGTACTAAATATACTTTTGAATGCTAAAAGAATCCATGCCTGTATAAGCCAACTGTCAGGCCTGGTTTCTTTTATTCAAATTTTGATAATAGTCATGTAATAATAACAACAAAAATAATAAGTGACATTTATTGAATGATTACTATATAACATTAGATAAATAAGGAACAAGTATCATCATTTTATAGATGTGGAAACTGAAATTTAAAGTGGCCTCATGCCACTTAGGTAAGGCTAAAGTCAGTTCGATTAGCAAGTGGCAGAATTGAGATTATCTGAAATTTTCCACATCTGACACATTCTAATCCTTTTAAACTTGGTTTTTGCTGACTAGTTTATAAAGCAAGTATTCCTTTAATAAAGTAGAAAAGTAAAGTATAATAAAATAGCATAGTTTTTCTGGCTCTTGAACTGAACAAAGACAGATATTGCATAAAATTTCATATTTATTTATTTTTTTTAAAAAAGAAATTTAACAACTGCAATCATCTTTCAATCTCAATTTTCCAAGGGGATCAGGTTTAACAAGAAAATTATTTAGTATTAGTGAATACAATCATTTCGGTTCTTTTCTCTTTTTTTTTTTTTTTGAGACAGGGTCTCTCCGTGTTGCCCATGCATGAACATGGCTCTCTGCAGCCTTGACCTCCTGGGTTCAGGTGATCCTGCCTTTTCAGTCTCCTGAGTAGCTAGGACCACAGGTGCAGGCAACCATGCCTGACTAATTTTTTATTTTTTAACAATTTTTGCTAGAGACTGGGTCTTGCCGTGTTGTGCAGGCTGGTCTTGAACCCCTGGGCTCAAGCAATCCTTCCTCCTCAGCTTCCCAAAAGTGTTGGGATTATAGGCATGAGCCACCACATCTGTCCTTGGTTATTTCCAAATCCCCCCAAAAAAGGCGTTAAATTTGTATAAATACATCTCTCAAATATGAATAAAATACTGAGTTTGATGAATTGGGTGCATAGACCAATGGTCTACTGCATTCCCAAGTTAAAAGCTAATGTTGTTATGGTGCTAGTTCTGTGACAGTTTCTGATATATAAGTATACATGAATATTTATGAATTCTAGATAAATCAGGTGTGTGTTAATTTTTTGCAATGATATGATCAGACAATATGATGAAAAATGGTGAAATTTACTGACTATAATGATCATTTAGCTTATCAGCAACATTCATAGTCCCATATTTATGAGTTATAAAATTTGGCTGAACAAACAACCTAAAACATCTTACAGTTTTTTAAATAATGTACTTGTTACATTATCCCAATATCTACTATGAAAGTACATTTTTAGTGCAAGACATAAACACTTCAGAGTCAAAAGAGGTGGAAGATATTAAAGTAACCATATTCTGCAATTCCCCAAATAGGTAACATGTATACTTGGTAAACAGACAAAATTTTCTGCTTTCAGATGGTATCTTCGGAATTTCAAATAATACTGAGTTACGGGAATTGGCACAGTAAGTAAAGGTCTACAGTCGGGGAAAAAGGATTTATAAGGCATATGTTTTATAGCTCCTGTATGAGTAGGCTTTTGATGTATCATATACGTGCTTTGAAGGTAGTATTATGCAGGGTACTAAATTGAGTTATACTTACAGTCAGTGAATATCATTTGACCAATGACATTTTAGAAAAAATAGCTATATAATTTTCCAAGGTTATATCTTAGAAATTTTGCTCCGAGTCTTATATCTGAACATCTCAAAAGAATTTTTAGGGAAAACAATTTCACAGATAATGATAATTAGATACGTTCACTTTACAAATATATGAACTGCGTTTTGAATGGCCCTTTTAGTAAAATGAGATTGATTGCGTCCTCTTCATAGCAGAGATTTTACCACAAAACATGAATCTATTATGAAAAGTACATACATGTAACCTGGTATCCTTGCTTGGCAGGGTGATGTTACATTTAGGTACGTGACCTACCCACTGTGATAAGCTCCCTATCTCTTCAAATATTAATTCTCTGGCTCATTCCTGTGTGATGCCTGAAATTCCTTAATATTACAAAAAGCTTAATCAATTTATTAATAATCCTATATTTTCTTGCATTATTGCTGCCCAGTGATCTGCATTGTTTGTGGTTCTTGATTGGAAAACTAAAAAATCTTAGCAAATATCATTCTAATGTTCTTGTATCAAAATGAATTACCCACATTCAAGCACAAAGTAAAGCTGTAAAGCAATTAATTCAGTTCCTCAAATAAACCAAAAAAAGAAGAAAGTGAATGACAACTATCAGTTACTTTCTTTCTTAATTTGATGGATGAATTTATTTTTATTCACTCTCCATTTTTCTCTCCCAGCCTATTTGTGGTTTTGTAGCAAAAAGATTTTTACATGGCTTTTTCTGTAATTATTTTGTGAAAAGCCACAATATAAAAGAAACTGACTTATTTTAAGAATAAAGGAACTTCCTCTTTTCAGAAGGGTCTGAAGCAATTTTTCTCTTTAAGCAAAACCTCTGTTCTATGGTTCACGTTCAGATGTGGGCTTCATTCAAACATGCTTCCCTTCTTCTTAGCTGCTAATGAAAGCATGTGGTAACATTTCTGCCTTGGCAAATTTAAATCATCTCCCTTAAGGTGAGGGTAGGTAAATAACTTAGCAAGTTATCTCTTTGATACAAACAGACTTATTTTGGCACAGTGTATAATTGTATACATACAATTGTATAAATACTATTTTAAAATGCTAGATTTTTTCCCCATGCACACTGAATTGAATTCATTGTAATGTGAAAATGACTGACGTGTAATTCTTTTCTCGGAGCAACATTAGCCATAAAAATGGAGACAGGTCAACAAACTCCTGGGTGACTACGTGTCAGGAAAGGGAAAAACACCGTAGGGGTAGAATTTACAGAAGTCTTATTTTAAATACAATTTTGCCTCCAAAGATGGGCCATAGAAGGGAGGTGTGTATTCCACTCTCCTTATAAAATATGAGTTTTTAAATCTGTAATTAGGAAGAGATGTACAACACATACTAACAAAGAAATCTGTTGCCACATTTTAAGTATTAAAAAAAAGGCATGTCTATATCTGGTGGTATTTTTTTTTTAATGACTTAATTTATTCCTACTGCAATAAATTAGGCTATTCAAGCAATCCAGGGTCCATCCATCTATTAATAGTATCAAGCTTTTAAAATGTAAAGCTTTCAGTTCTGCTGCTTCTAAAATCCTATAGTGCTTTCATTCTAATTTCTGTTGATTCAGTTCAAATAATGGAAATTTTGAATGACATCATGGCTGTTTTGACAGGTATACAGACTATAGTAAAGTGGTTTTGGACGTGTGTTCAGAATTCTATAAGCAGGGGAAAAATAAAAATAATGCATTCCTAATTTACAATGGTTGCTATTTGCAATAAATTATGTTATAAGCAATTATTTTATAAGATGCTTATATAATCAGTAAAATATGCAATAAAATTATAAAGATGCTGAACCTCCTATCAAGTTTAGTGATCATACCAAAATTCTCGCAAAAAGATGCTGCTACATTTCATTTATTTAGAAAAAAAGAACAATGATATTGTCAAGATAGATAATTTTGAATTCTGATTTACAAACATTCAATGAGTGAGTTCCTAAGGCTGTGTATTCCAATAGGGTACAGATATTTGAACTGAAAGTGAATATTTCTCTTGATCCCAAAAAGCTTTGGGTGTCTTAACCACCCTGAGAGTTTTCTACATAGTACTCAAATTGATTGACAGGTTTGTAGATCAACGATGTCTGTCTTTTTTTTTTTTTTTTTTTTTTTTTTTTTTGAGATGGAGTCTCGCTCTGTTGCCCAGGCTGGAGTGGTGCAGTGGTGCGATCTCAGCTCACTGCAAGCTCCACCTCCTGGGTTGACGCCATTCTCCTGCTTCAGCCTCCCCAGTAGCTGGGACTACAGGCGCCTGCCACCACGCCCGGCTAATTCTTTTGTATTTTTTAGTAGAGATGGGGTTTCACTGTGTTAGCCAGGATGGTTTCGATCTCCTGACCTCGTGATCTGCCAGCCTCGGCCTCCCAAAGTGCTGGGATTACAGGTGTGAGCCACTGCGCCCGGCTGATGTTTTTCTTTTAACTTTACATTATTTCTCTTCCAAGGTTATCTCAGCCCCAGGAATTCACTGACACTTGGGGGAATGGTAGTTTTAATTATTGATTTTTGAGCAGTTTAACTTTGTGACCACTACCTCTTGATAAGTGCTCAAGGTAGGGTTGGCCTAAAACTCCAATATAATAGCTAGTTGGGATATGAAGATCAGAGTCTCCTAATCTCTGTCTGCATCCCTTCCTTCCCTGAGACTCCTTGAGGTGCAATGCCCACCAATAAGGATTTCTCCTTTATAAGCAGTGTCTTTCAAAGTTTCTCTCAGGGAGGTAACAGATTAGGATCTGACACATTATTGTGAAATAATTGATCAAATCTCTTTCCTTCATTGCTGGGAGGGAAGATCCCAACCATGAAGAATACACTGGACACCTGAGGCTGAGGCATTATACAGGGGCCAAAGAACTCTCAAAAGGGAGGCAGGGGAGCTCAAAGGATCGACACTGCATCCTTCATAGTTTGGCTAAGGGCTGACTCACCTCTGAACAAAAGTAACCTCCCAAATCAAGAGCTGCATCCATAGGGTGCACATCTGAAGGACAATTGTTTCAGGCTGGAATGTACAACACTAAATAGCTTATTTTGCCTTCCTCTTTTTCCATTGAGGTTATAAAATCCTAAATCCAAATTCCAAGACAAAGGTCCTTAATAAGAGGAAATTCCTCTGGCATTGAATAGGGAAGATTAGTAATGGCTGTTATCCCTTTTTATAATCATGTAGCTACTTATAACAAAATGAAAGAAGACCCCCTGCCTTGCTCACTTTGTAAACACATGGGAAAGAATGGGATCACATGCCCAGGCAGGTCTGCGTGTGCTTGAAGGGTATTGCAAGGTCCTGCACCCCCACCACTGATTTGGCTTGGCATTTGCACCATTCAAATCACTCTAGATCTGTTTTAACAAATGGAGGAAAAGACTGAGGACCTAGGAGCCCCCAGGGTTATTCACTCCCCGGTTCCAAGGTAGCTCTATGACATCAATGAATGCTTTACTAAGAGGAATAACAAAAAGATAGTATTTATTGAATGTTCGTTATATGCCTGGCACTTTACATTTATCTGAGTTAATTTTGGCAACAATTCTGGTAATTATGCTTATTATCTTCATTTTGCAAATGCAGAAATAGGCAAGGAAAAGCTATATAACTCCATTAAGGTAACACAGCCAGTAAGCAGCTGAAAAGGGATTTGGACTCTAGCAGTGTACCCACATTGTCCACACTTTTCACCATTATAGTAAGTTGTCAGTAGATGAACAGAACTCAATGAAGTGGAGGTGGCTATTGATGCAATTGAGCAGTTTATTGAGAAGTAAAACTTCTAACTGGATACAGCACTTGCATCGCCAGTGTCAAAACATTGTAAAAGAAAGATGAAAAATGTCATCAATAGTTCAGCACTTTGGAAGCATTTGTATATTTGGCATCACAGAGACAAAATATCCAGATGGGAGATTGAATATTTTATTTTGCATCTGGGTGTTCTGGCAAAATAGAAAGCAAGAAAAGTGATTTCTATTTGGTTATTTTTGATTTGTGGTGATATCAGAACCCTGTAAACTGAAGGAGAGAAACTCAATGGTAGTGGTCCTACTGTATCTGTTTTATGCTGAAATGCACTTGCGACTGGAATTGTTTGCTTTAATATATTTCAGTGAGGTGTCACCAGGGGTAGCCTCAGTGAAATTGTAAGAGTTAGACTTATCTTTGATGTTCTTTTGCATCTTCAGGGATGCACTACCCTTTTGTCCCTAACAGGTGAAAGCTGACTTCATGCTTTATATATCCCCCATTTGCAGCATGCTCTTATACATAAGCCATTTGTAATAACATATAAAAGGGGTCAAAATTTTAAGTAACTGTGGGACAGAAGTGATGGTAAGATTTTAGGTACCTGTCATAGGTGACAAATTTGTGAGGAGAGAGGACTTCTGAGCCCCTTACATGCCCTCTAAATTACCACCAGATTATATGACTTCCAGACTTGTAAGTCTTAAAACCCCTGTAGAGGAAAATCATAGTGATAAAACAAAATCAAAGACTGATTAATTACTAATTATGTAACTTAAAAGAATGGGGACACAAAGACTACACACGGTAATGGTTTAGATTAGGAGTATTTCTTTGAGAATAATCAAAAGCTAAATACTTTAACTATGCCACTTTCTTCCAAAGGCAGTAATTCAAGACCCTCTGTAAAGGCTACGGCAATGCCAGTTACTATAAAGCATAATCTGTTTCTCTCTCTCGTTCTCTTTCAATTGTCCTAGAAATGCAACTACTCAACCTTTTCATAGCATGGAAACACTTATAGACGATATGCAAACAAATGAGTAGAGTTGTTTTTCAAAAAACCTTTATTTACAAAAACAGGAAGTCAGTCTACTGCCATAGACTGCTGCCTCTTTCTCTTCAAGTGTTATTTTAGATTGTATATTTTAGTCCAGTGACCCGTTTTGAATTAAACTTTATATATGGTGCAAGGTATGGATCACAGTTTATTTTCTTGCATATTGATATCACATTGTGCAGTAACATTTGTTGAAAAGACTATCCTTTTCCCGTTGACTTGCCTCTGTACCTTTGTCAAAAATCAGTTGTCCATGCACTTGTGGATCTCTTTCTGAACTTGCTACTCTGTTCTGTTGATTCACTTGCCTATTTTTAGGCTACAATTACACTGCTCTATAAGTATATAATGAATCTGAAAATAAGATATTGTTAGCTCTCCAAATTTGTTCATTAACTCCTGGCTACTTTTAAGATTTTTCTCTTCATTGCTGGTTTTAAGCAATTTGATTTTGACGTGCTTTGTTATACTTTTCTCATATTGTAGTGCTTGAGGTTCATTGAACTTCTTAGATCTTTGGGTTTACAGTTTTCATCAAATTTGGAATTTTTTTTGGCCATTGTTTCTTGAAATATCTTTTCTGTCCTCTCCTCTAGGGGCATCAATTGCATATATATTAGGTTCCTTGAAGTTACTTTGGAGCTCACTAATGATCTGTTCTTCTCTTTCTCTGGATTCTTTTTTATTGCTTTGCTTCACTTTGGGAAGTTTTTATTGCTGCATCTTCAAGTTCATTAATCTTTTTATCTTCAGTACATAGTCTGCCATTAATTCCCAGCAGGGAATTTTTTTTATCACATAAATTGTGGTTTTCATTCGGAGATATTTTATTTGAATCTGTTTAACTATCATATGTCTCTGCTTACCTTTACGCACGTGTTTAATACAATTATAATAACTCATTTAATGTCCTTATCTGCTATCATCTAGGTTAATTTCAGTTGTTTAATTTTTCTCCTCATTATTAGTTGCACTTTCTTATTTCTTTCCATGTATAGAAAGTTGTGAATTTTACCTTATCGATGCAATAGATAGATAGACAGATACAGATTTATATATATTCCTATAAATATTTTTGAGTTTTGTTCTGGGACACGGTAAATTTGCTTAGAAATGGTGTGATCCTTTCAGGCTTTGCTTTTAAGAAATATTAGGCAGAATCAAAACTGTGATAAGTTTAGCACTGCTTATTCACCACTAATGAGTCAAGACACTTCTGAGTACTCTACCCGATGCCCCATGAACTATGAGGTTTTCCAGTGTAACTTGTGGAAAAAGGCATTATTTCTGGTCCTGTGTGAGTGCTAGGTACTGTTCCCTGTACTCTTCTCTGATGATTCTTTTCTCTGTCTCAGGTCGTTTCCTCACACATATGACCCTGTGTCCGGAATTGGTGGGTTCTTGGTCTTACTGACTTCAAGAATGAAGCTGCGGACCCTCACGGTGAGTGTTACAGCTCTTAAGGTGGCGCGTCTGGAGTTTGTTCCTTCTGATGTTCGGATGTGTTCAGAGTTTCTTCCTTCTGGTGGGTTCGTGGTCTCGCTGGCTCAGGAGTGAAGCTGCAGACCTTCGCGGTGAGTGTTACAGCTCTTAAGGCGGCGCGTCTGGAGTTGTTCGTTCCTTCCAATGTTCGGATGTGTTTGGAGTTTCTTCCTTCTGGTGGGTTCGTGGTCTCGCTGGCTCAGGAGTGAAGCTGTAGACCTTCGCGGTGAGTGTCATAGCTCTTAAGGCAGCGCGTCTGGAGTTGTTCGTTTCTCCCGGTGGGCTCGTGGTCTCGCTGGCTTCAGGAGTGAAGCTGCAGACCTTCGTGGTGAGTGTTACAGCTCATAAAAGCAGCGTGGACCCAAAGAGTGAGCAGTAACAAGATTTATTGCAAAGAGCAAAAGAACAAAGCTTCCACAGTATGGAAGGGGACCCGAGCGGGTTGCTGCTGCTGGCTTGGGCAGCCTGCTTTTATTCTATTATCTGGCCCCACCCAAGTCCTGTTGATTGGTAGAGCCGAGTGGTCTGTTCTGACAGGGCACTGATTGGTGCGTTTACCATCCCTGAGCTAGACATAAAAGTTCTCCACGTCCCCATCAGATCAGTTAGAATCAGAATATCGAAACAAAGGTTCTCCAAGGTTCCCCCAAGCAGCTAGATACAGAGTGTCGATTGGTGCACTCAGAAACCCTGAGCTAGACACAGGGTGCTGATTGGTGTGTCCGCAAACCTTGAGCTAGATACAGAGTGCCGATTGGTGTATTTACAATCCTTGAGCTAGACATAGAGGTTCTCCAAGGCCCCACCAGAGCAGCTAGATACAGAGTGTTGATTGGTGCATTCACAGACCCTGAGCTAGACACAGGGTGCTGATTGGTGTATTTACAATCCCTGAGCTAGACATAAAGGTTCTCCACATCTCCACCAGACTCAGGAGCCCAGCTGCCTTCACCCAGTGGATCCTTCACCGGGGTTGCAGGTGGAGCTGCCTGCCAGTCCCGCGCCGTGTGCTCACACTCCTCAGCCCTTGGGTGGTTGATGGGACTGGGTGCTGTGGAGCAGGGGGTGGCGCTCGTCGGGAAGGCTCGGGCTGTACAAGAGCCCGTGGAGGGGGTGGGAGGCTCAGGCATGGCGAGCTGCAGGTCCCGAGCCCTGCCCCTCGGGAAGGCAGCTAAGGTCCGGTGAGAAATCGAGCGCAGTGCCAGTGGATCGGCACTGCTGGGAGACCCAGTACACCCTCTGCAGCCGCTGGCCAGGGTGCTAAGCCCCTCACTGCCCAGGGCCGGCAGGGCCGGCCGGCTGTTCCGAGTGCAGGGCCCGCCAAGCCCACGCCCACCCAGAACTCCAGCCGGCCCGCAAGCACCGCGTGCAGCCCTGGTTCCCTCTCGCACCTCTCCCTCCACACTCCCTGCAAGCTGAGGGAGCTGGCTTCCGTCTTGGCCAGCCCAGAAAGGGGGTCCCACAGTGCAGCGGTGGGCTGAAGGGCTCCTCAAGTGCCACCAAAGTGGGAGCCCAGGCAGAGGAGGCGCCGAGAGCGAGCGAGGGCTGTGAGGACTGCCAGCACGCTGTCACCTCTCAACCCTGTCATCCAATCAGTACTCTGAATACTCTGGAGTTCTCTCTTCGTGTGAAGAAGGCAGCCTTCAGGGTTGGCTTATATAGGCTCGGCTTCTTTGGGTACTCATGGGTATCTATAGTAGTCATGTGTTTGCGTGTTATTTCAAACTTCTCATGTTCCTCGCATTTATTAGAACTCCATGGACATTGTGTCTTCTCCAGTACTCTGCCCTGTGTATTTTGGTTATCTTGGGTTCTTCAGACTCTCAGCTCCTTGACATAGGGAACTCAAAGCTGGGGTTCCCCCTACCTGCAACACAGCCAACAAACTCTCTCGAGACAGTCACCTGGGTAAATAATATGCTAATTTTGTTTGCTTACTGTCTTTCAAGGATTACTGTCCTTGATTGTCTGATATCCAGCGTCTTGAGACCCTTATTTCACTTTTTTTTCAATTTGTGTATAAGTTTTTTTCAGAGAGGAGAGTAAATCTGGTTCCTATGACTCCACCTTTGCCAGCAGTGGCATTCTCAGCCTATTCAACCTTATATTTAAATATAAGAAAACATCCTTGTCAAGTTGTCTATCAGTGATCCTGACATTATAGTTCTACTTTGTGTGAATTCATTTAGATGGCATCCAAAGGACTAAGAGAATACTTTAGTACTTACTTTAGTAACTATTCTGTAGTTACTAAAATTCTCATTTGGCTTATTTTATAGCTTAAGGTACTGAAAGCTAGTATTTGATAGTACTATTATTATTAATTTTTTGTTTTTTTGAGACGGAGTCTTGCTCTGTCACCAGGCTGGAGTGCAGTGGCGCGATCTTGGCTCACTGCAACCTCCATCTCCTGAGTTCAAGCAATTCTGCCTCAGCCTCCTGAGTAGCTGGGATTACAGGCTTATGCCACCATGCCTGGCTAATTTTTGTATTTTTAGTAGAGACGGGGTTTCACCATGTTGGTTAGGCTGGTCTTGAACTCCTGACCTCGTGATCCACCCACCTCGGCCTCTCAAAGTGCTGGGATTACAGGTGTGAGCCACTGAGCCTGGCATTATTATTAATTTATATTTATATTCTTCGGAGTATTGTTTACAATTGTAGAAATAAAAACCATTGCAAATAACCAAGAATAGAAATATTAAGATAAATACGTAAGTTAGAATATTATGCACCCATTAAACATATTATTTATTTATTTATTTACATTTAATATTTATTTATTTATTTATTAGATGTAGGCTCTTGTTTTGTCACGCAGGCTGGAGTGCAGTGGCGTGATCCTAGTTCACTGCAGCCTTGTACTCCTGGGCTCAACTGATACTCTCCCCTCACCCTCGAGTAGCCAGGACTATAGGCAAGCACCACCATGCCTGGCTAATTTTTTAAATTTTTTTAGTAGAGATGAGGTCTCACTATGTTCCCCAGGCTGGTCTTGAACTCCTGACCGCAAGTGATTGTCCTGCCTCAGCCTCCTAAAGCGCTGGGATTATAGACGTGAGCTACCATGCCTGGAAAAACATGTTTTTTTTGTTTTTTTTTTTTTATATTCAATTACATTGAAAAATATTACTGTGCAACATTAAGTAAAATAAAATTATATATGCAGTCGAATGCCAATTTCATAAATATATAAATAAGCACTTTAAAATTGGGAGAAAATGCATTAGTTTCTCAATACTAATTGTGGCTACCTTTGAGTGTTCAGTGCTATAGTCATTAATTGTTGTTTGTTAAATTTTTTAGTTTTCCCAGCACATGATAGAACTGCATTTCCTGGCCTACCTCTGATTGGGTGGAACCATTGAACTATTTCTGGCCTATGAGTTGTTAGCAGAAATAATATGTTACTTCTGGGATGTAGCATTTAGTTGGTATTGTTAGACCCCTAAAATGCATCTGCCCTTTTACAGGACTAACAATAATGTTCAACTCAGTGGGTGCCCCATTAACCTCAGTATCTGAATGGTATAATGATTAGAGGCTCTCCTTGCCACAGTGGACAGGCAGCATGAGCAAGCCATGTCTTTGTTGCTTCAACAATTGAGATTTGGGGGTTGCTTGTTATAATAACAAAAATTGGACTATCCTGACCGATACTGGGGAATTATGGAAGATTTCGCTTTTCTTATTTATGTATTTCTGTCCAGAATTTACACAATGAACTACTCTTATGATATAAACAGTAATTAATATTAACATATTTCATTGAATGAAAGGTGACATTAATTGTAAGACACACCACTATTTTATGTATCCTTAAGAAAGAACAAATATTTTAAGTTATACTATGACTCAATGCCTTAATGATAGTTCTATGTGTTACTTGAATTGGTCACACCAGTCTCTTGTGCTTTGAGATTTCTTTTATCAGATCCCAGAGACTTGGCAATTTCTTCTGTCTTCTGCCTTTAGTTGCCTACTAGTTGTATGGTAAATAATCATTTTCCACATGTATCTGTAAGAATTTAATGGTATATAATGCAGGTTCATGTACATGTAGGTATCTTACTATTTAGTTTTTATAAAATATTTAGTTTATTCTTTGCAAGAAAATTAGGAATTACAGTCTTTTCTCCACTAATCACTTATATAATTATATTACCGTTCTATTGCTGCTGTAACAAATTACTGCCAAATCAGTGTCCAGAAACAACAGAAACTTTACTGTCTTATAGTTATGGAAGTCAGAAGTCCTAAATGGGTCCCAAAGGGCTAAAATAAAGTTGTCAGCAGAGCCGCATTCCTTCGCGAGGCTCTGTGAGAGAATCCGTTTCCCTGCCTTTTCCGTCTTCTAGAGGCTGTCCACATTCCTTGGCTCATTCAAAACCAGGAATGGAACCAGCTGGTTAGATTCAAAACCAGCAATGTCAGGCCATGTGTTCACACTGCCATCTCTCTGATTTTCTCTTTTGTAGTCACATCTCCCACGACTCTGACTCCTCCCCTGCTTCCCTCTCCCACTTTTAGAGACTCTGGTGATGTGATTACATTGGACCCACCCAAATAATCCAGGAAAATCTCCCTATTTTAAAGCCATCTGATTAGCAATTTTAATTCTCCTTCCCCACGTAAGGTAACATATTCACAGGTTCCCAGGATGGCTATGTGGACATCTTCGGGGGAAGAGGTATATTATGCTGTTTACCACAATCGTTAACATCAAATTCATGTCCCTGCTCTTGTTCTGCACCGTCCTGTATGTATAACAACTTTTGCTTCAATGAGGAATCACATTATAGTTTCTCTGCAGACATTTAAAACTCAATGCATATAATATAGTACCTAGAAAGCATATAACACATTGCTGTGATGATCATACAAACAGCGATGAACAAATCTCACTGTGTAGAAAATGACAAACAAGTCACACTTAATTGATGAAAAGATTACATAGAATTTCAGGATGCAGCCCTATTTCAGAGACATTAGCATGTAGAAAAACAATGTAATCTTAAAATAGATGAAATACAGTATATGCAAAAAACTAATCTATAGATCTGCCAGTTAATCATCTAATAGGTGTCTAAAGAATGGAACACATACATGATTCACTTTGATGGGAAAAGGCTAAGAACAAGGGCATGTTCCATGTCAGGCAATGAAAAACAGGCATGAGGACACTATATGTCTATGTCATGAGGTACTGAAATGAGAGCTGAGATGACCAGCATATGCATTGACTAGAATATAAGTAATCCCAAACTTTTTTTTAAAAAACAAAACAAAACAAAACAGAAGACTCCAACAAATATTCAGGGAAGTTTTCTGTTTTTGTAAATAAGATTTTCTACATGTGTATTTATTTTGACATTTTCAGTTGCACAAGAATGAATGTGCTTTGGAGGGTGGCTGATTTTGTAAAAATCGTGTGCCATTAATCAGATAATTGTTATAACATGATTTCACAATCTAAAAAGTCTTCAAGTACACTTTTCAACAAATCATTTTTCTTTCTTTCTTTTTTTTTTTTGAGATGGAGTTTTGCTCTTGTTGCCCAGGCTGGAGTGCAATGGTGCGATCTCAGCTCACTGCAATCTCCACCTCTCAGGTTCAAGTGATTCTCCTGCCTCAGCCTTCCTGAGTAGCTGGGATTACAGGCATGCTTCACCATGCCTGACTAATTCTGTATTTTTAGTAGAGACAGGGTTTCTCCATGTTGGTCAGGCTGGTCTCCAACTCCTGACCTCAAATAATCCACCTGCCTCAGCCTCCCAAAGTGCTGGGATTACAGGTGTGAGCCACCACACCCGGCTTACAAATAATTTTTCTTAGCTAAATTTCCTTTTTCTTTATATCCATGGTATGGACTTTATTAACTATCTTGGGATGATAAAAATACCAGGATAGCAAATATGAACAAAACTTTACCATTATGTCCTAAATTTCTGCTTTGAGAAATAGCAAAGCTTTAAGATGCAACTACAGCTAATTAGTAACTAAGAATAATTTGGAAGAAGGCAATTCTGATATAGTGAAAAGTCTAAATCATATAATTTTGAAAAGAAATGTAGCTGGGTTGCATTTAAGCAGTGTAGTAAGATGCAGTTTTTAAAAAGAGATAACCAATTGGCAATCGGTGGGGCCTGCTTTAGTAAAAATAAGGTTGTGATTAAGCTATATTATTATTATATATTATTTTGTCTCATCTAGACTTGTTTTTTCTCAATAGTGATAATTGCTAGAAATAGAAATCACAAGGTCAGACTTAATTTTAGGGGAATGGGGTCAGGGTGGGTGAGTTGGGAGGGAAACAAAATAGAAGGAAGGGGTACAGTGAAAATGAGTTGGATAAGGAAGCAAGGAAGGAGTTGTGGAAAAGTTTGTAGTGGCGTAAATGCAGAGTGGGATGTAAGTCACATACACACACACACCAAAAAGAAGGAAGGAAGAGTGGAAATACCCAATGGACTGGTGACATGACACATATGCCCTGCTCCCAGATCTGCCACTAGAAGTGTTTTCAGTGTTCTCATCTATAAAATGAATGGATTAAAATAGATTATATCTGAGATTTCTTGAAGGTCTACTATGCCTTAAGTATTTACGAGTAAATGGAAGTTGCTAAAGTGGTTTTAGAAGAGCTTGAATCAGTGATTTAGGCATTCTTCCTATAATCCTCTTTAAAATACTAATTTATCATTCCTCTTTTCTAGAGAAGTTAAAAAATAAAAAAAGACTCTGGCATGACTTTTGTTTTTGTTCTTTTGCTTTTGAGATTATTTCTGTGGTATTCTCACAGTTTATTGGAATTTGTAATGACAGATAAACATCAATTGAAGCAATTAAAACTAATACTGTATTGGGAAACACGATAAAGAAAGACATGAGAATTTCAACCTGCTTTCATTCTGGCAAAGCATTAAAATTATATAAAAATGATGCAATGCAGTCATTTCGCTGTCAATCAAAATTTGATCTATGCTTTAAACTGAATGACAGCTAGCATTAAAGGGACAGACGTGCTCTGAAATATATGTGTGGTAAGGA
Organism: Symphalangus syndactylus; assembly: GCF_028878055.3. Lineage (NCBI taxonomy): Eukaryota > Metazoa > Chordata > Mammalia > Primates > Hylobatidae > Symphalangus > Symphalangus syndactylus. The sequence continues at coordinate 117,651,661 of NC_072447.2, read as the reverse complement.
CTTGGAATGGTGGTAAGAAGGAGGAGTAAACTCAGAAGAATGAAGTTCAAGTTATTTTTGGTGTGTGTGTGTATGTGACTTACATCCCACTTTTCTAGATTTGTGCAACTATAAACTTTTGCCGAACTCCTTCCTTGCCTTCCTCACCCAACTTATTTTCGTTGTACCCCTTCCTTTTATTTTGTTTCCCTCCCAACCCTGACCCCATTCACCTAAAATTAAGTCTGACCTTATGATTTCTATTTCTAGCAATTATCACTATTGAGAAAAAACAAGTCTAGATGAGACAAAAAAAATGCCTATTTTGCCTAAAACTTGCTAAAATTTCAATGAGAATATAAAAATGAGACTAATCTGCCAGTGGCTTTCTACTAATTTTTTAGGACCACTTTTAATAAAAGCAGCCCACAAACTTTATTTTGTGGTTTTACATTTGGATCTTTATTTGTAATAGAGAATTCATTTAAACTGAAGGAAAAACTAAGTCGTTTGCATGCAAATACAGCAATAAGAGGACATTGCACAAGTAATGAATGTGGTATATTAACCAATCTTTTTGCAATGAGTGACCAGGAATATATTCATTCTGAATGAGTCTCTAATTCATTCTAGTTATTACCATAAAAGTGCACTAAGATGTGTATATCACTTTCGATTAAATGCAACAATTCACAGTATACTTTTCTCACAATATCATGAATTTTAAGGACTAAAAGGACTGTATCTGCACTGGAGATGCTTAAAAACAGTCACATGATGAAATTATAAATTGTTTGAGTGGATCTGGATCTGAAAGCATTCAGAAAATGAAAATTAATGTTCATTAATGATGAGTGGTTGTTTTTCATCATAGAGTTGTCCTTTCTATAATTGAAATATTACTTACTAGCAATGACTAGAAAAGGTTTGTATTTCTTTAACTTTGAGAACAATGAAATAACATCCAGATTATTTTATCAAAAGATGAACGAGCTGCTAACAACAAGATGACAAGTTTGCTGCCAGCCACAATAATCATCTCTTTTTTGGATCAGGCTTTCTGGAACAGAAAGGGTCTTGATATCTACTGTTTCATTTGTATCCCAGCACATCTGGCAAGGAGGGAAAACCTGTGTGTTTATCCCTGTTTTACAGCAGGTGACTAAGACTATATAACTTGCCTAAGTTGACTCAGCACACTTTGTCCTGTTTGCTAAATCATTGTTTCTGAAATGTTGGAAGAATACGTGGAAAGCGTTTGCAGTTCGAAAAAAAAGCCATTTTTTTTCAATATTGATTTGTTTTCAGTCTTTACGTTTAATTTATCTTGAAATTCCAAATAACATTAAAGGCAATTTAAAACGTTTAAATATCTATCAAAGGGGCATGGCTTGTAAAAGGTAGGGAAATAATATGCTAGATATTCTGATAAACACCAATATTTAAAAATGCTCAGAGAAAAGTATTGTTATATGAAATTGGCAAGGAGATCTTAGTTTTACTTTTTTGATGCCATTCATTTGTAAACCCTTGTAGGCACTTTTTTTTAATGAGTGACTGTTTAAAATAAAAACAGCCTCTCATTATTGACGGCAGTCAACTGTATGGCATAGTAAAAATACTAACAATAGAAGATGGCCGAATAGGAACAGCTCCGGTCTACAGCTCCCAGCGTGAGCGACACAGAAGACAGGTGATTTCTGCATTTCTGTTGGAGGTACTGGGTTCATCTCACTAGGGAGTGCGAAACAGTGGGTGCAGGACAGTCGGTGAAGCGCACTGTGCATGAGCCGAAGCAGGGCGAGGCATTGCCTCACTCAGGAAGCACAAGGGGTCAGAGAGTTCCCTTTCCTAGTCAAAGAAAGGGGTAACAGATGGCACCTGGAAAATCGGGTCAGTCCCAACCTAATACTGCACTTTTCCAACGGGCTTGGAAAACGGCACACCAGGAGATTGTGTATCGAACCTGGCTCGGAGGGTCCTATGCCCACAGAATCTCTCTGCTAGCACAGCAGTCTGAGATCAAATTGCAAGGTGGCAGCAAGGCTGGGGGAGGGGCGCCCGCCATTGCCCAGGCCTGCTTAGGTAAACAAAGCAGCCAGGAAGCTCCAACTGGGTGGAGCCCACCACAGCTCAAGGAGGCCTGCCTGCCTCTGTAGGCTCCACCTCTGGGGGCAGGGCACAGACAAACAAAAATTCAGCAGGAACCTCTGCAGATTTAAATGTCCCCTGTCTGACAGCTTTGAAGAGAGTAGTGGTTCTCCCAGCACGCAGCTGGAGATCTGAGAACGGACAGACTGCCTCCTAAAGTGGGTCCCTGACCCCCGAGCAGCCTAACTGGGAGGCACCCCCCAGTAGGGACAGATTGAAACCTCACTCGGCCAAGTACTCCTCTGAGACAAAACTTCCAGAGGAACTATCAGACAGCTGAATTTGTGGTCTCACAAAAATCCGCTGTTGTGCAGCCACCGCTGCTGACACCCAGCCAAACAGGGTCTGGAGTGGACCTCTAGCAAAACTCCAACAGACCTGCAGCTGAGGGTCCTGTCTGTTAGAAGGAAAACTAACAAACAGAAAGGACATCCACACCAAAAATCCATCTGTACATCACCATCATCAAAGACCAAAACTAGATAAAACCACAAAGATGGGGAAAAAACATAGCAGAAAAACTGGAAACTCTAAAAAGCAGAGCACCTCTCCTCCTTCAAAGGAACGCAGCTCCTCACCAGAAACGGAACAAAGCTGGATGGAGAATGACTTTGATGAGTTGAGAGAAGAAGGCTTCAGACGATCAAACTACTCCGAGCTACGGGAGGAAATTCAAAACAATAGCAAAGAAGTTAAAAACTTTGAAAAACAAATAGACGAATGGATAACTAGAATAACCAATGCAGAGAAGGGCTTAAAGGAGCTGATGGAGCTGAAAGCGAAGTTTCGAGAATTACGCGAAGATTGCAGAAGCCTCCGTAGCCGATGCGATCAGCTGGAAGAAAGGGTATCAGTGATGGAAGATGAAATGAATGAAATGAAGTGAGAAGGGAAGTTTATCGAAAAAAGAATAAAAAGAAAGGAACAAAGCCTCCAAGAAATTTGGGAATATGTGAAAAGACGAAATCTACATCTGATTGGTGTACCTGAAAGTGACGGGGAGAATGGAACCAAGTTGGAAAACACTCTGTAAGATATTATCCAGGAGAACTTCCCCAATCTAGCAAGGCAGGCCAACATTCATATTCAGGAAATACAGAGAATGCGACGAAGATACTCCTTGATAGGAGCAACTCCAAGACACATAATTGTCAGATTCACCAAAGTTGAAATGAAGGAAAAAATGTTAACGGAGGCCAGAGAGAAAGGTCGGGTTACCCACAAAGGGAAGCCCATCAGACTAACAGCTGATTTCTCGGCAGAAACTCTACAAACCAGAAGAGAGTGGGAGTGGGGGCCGAAATTCAACATTCTTAAAGAAAAGAATTTTCAACCCAGAATTTCATATCCAGCCAAACTAAGCTTCATAAGTGAAGGAGAGATAAAATACTTTGCAGACAAGCAAATGCTGATTTTGTCACCACCAGGCTTGCCCTAAAAGAGCTCCTGAAGAAAGCACTAAACATGGAAAGAAACAACCGGTACCAGCCACTGCAAAAACATGCCAAATTGTAAAGACCATTTAGGCTAGGAAGAAACTGCATTAACTAACGAGGAAAATAACCAACTAACATCATAATGACGGGATCAAATTCACACGTAACAATATTAACTTTAAATGTAAATGGGTAAATGTTCCAATTAAAAGACACAGACTGGCAAACTGGATAAGGAGTCAAGACCCATCAGTGTGCTGTATTCAGGAAACCCATCTCACGTGCAGAGACACATATAGACTCAAAATAAAGGGATGGAGGACGATCTATCAAGCAAATGGAAAACAAAAAAAGGCAGGGGTTGCAATCCTAGTCTCTGATAAAATAGACTTTAAACCAACAAAGATCAAAAGAGACAAAGTAGGCCATTATATAATGGTAAAGGGATTAATTCAACAAGAAGAGCTAACTATCCTAAATATATATGCACCCAACACAGGAGCACCCAGATTCATAAAGCAAGTCCTGAGTTACCTACAAAGGGACTTAAACTCCCACACAATAATAACGGGAGATTTTAACACCCCACTGTCAACATTAGACAGATCAATGAGACAGAAAGTTAACAAGGATATCCAGGAATTGAACTCAGCTCTGCACAAAGTGGACCTAATAGACATCTACAGAACTGTCGACCCCAAATCAACAGAATATACATTTTTTTCAGCACCACACCACACCTATTGCAAAATTGACCACATAGTTGGAAGTAAAGCTCTCCTCAGCAAATGTAAAAGAACAGAAATTATAACAAACTGTCTCTGAGACCACAGTGCAATCAAACTAGAACTCAGGATTAAGAAACTCACTCAAAACCGCTCAACTACATGGAAACTGAACAACCTGCTCCTGAATGACTACTGGGTACATAATGAAATGAAGGCAGAAATAAAGATGTTCTTTGAAACCAACAAGAACAAAGACACAACCTACCAGAATCTCTGGGACACATTCAAAGCAGTGTGTAGAGGGAAATTTATAGCACTAAATGCCCACAAGAGAAAGCAGGAAAGATCCAAAATTGACACCCTAACATCACAATTAAAAGAACTAGAAAAGCAAGAGCAAACACATTCAAAAGCTAGCAGAAGGCTAGAAATAACTAAAATCAGAGCAGAACTGAAGGAAATAGAGACACAAAAAACCCTTCAAAAAATCAATGAATCCAAGAGCTGGTTTTTTGAAAAGATCAGCAAAATTGATAGACCGCTAGGAAGACTAATAAAGAAGAAAAGAGAAGAATCAAATAGATGCAATAAAAAATGAAAAAGGAGATATCACCACTGATCCCAGAGAAATACAATCTACCATCAGAGAATACTACAAACACCTCTATGCAAATAAACTAGAAAATCTAGAAGAAATGGATAAATTCCTCGACAAATACACCCTCCCAAGACTAAACCAGGAAGAAGTTGAATCTCTGAATAGACCAATAACAGGTTCTGAAATTGTGGCAATAATCAATAGCTTACCAACCAAAAAGAGTCCTGGACCTGATGGATTCACAGCCGAATTCTACCAGAGTTACTAGGAGGAACTGGTACCATTCCTTCTGAAACTATTCCAATCGATAGAGAAAGTGGTAGTCCTCCCTAACATATTTTATGAAGCCAGCATCGTCCTGATATCAAAGCCTGCAGAGACATAACCAAAAAATAGAATTTCAGACCAGTATCCTTGATGAACATTGGTGCAAAAATCCTCAATAAAATACTGGCAAACCGAATCCAGCAGCACATCAAAAAGCTTATCCACCATGATCAAGTGGGCTTCATCCCTGGGATGCAAGGCTGGTTCAACATGCAAATCAATAAATTTAATCCATCATATAAACAGAACCAAAGACAAAAACCACATGATTATCTCAATAGATGCAGAAAAGGCCTTTGACAAAATTCAACAACCCTTCATGCTAAAAACTCTCAATAAATTAGGTATTGATGGGACGTATCTCAAAATAATAAGAGCTATCTATGACAAACCCACAGCCAATATCATACTGAATGGGCAAAAACTGGAAGCATTCCCTTTGAAAACTGGCACAAGACAGGGATGCCCTCTCTCACCACTCCTATTCAACATAGTGCTGGAAGTTCTGTCCAGGGGCAATCAGGCAGGAGAAGGAAATAAAGAGTATTCAATTAGGAAAAGAGGAAGTCAAATTGTCCCTGTTTGCAGATGACATGATTGTATATCTAGAAAACCCCATTGTCTCAGCCCAAAATCTCCTTAAGCTGATTAGCAACTTCAGCAAAGTCTCAGGATACAAAATCAATGTACAAAAATCACAAGCATTCCTGTACACCAATCAGAGAGAGAGAGCCAAATCATGAGTGAACTCCCATTCACAATTGCTTCAAAGAGAATAAAATACCTAGGAATCCAACTTACAAGGGATGTGAAGGACCTCTTCAAGGAGAACTGCAAACCACTGCTCAATGAAATAAAAGAAGATACAAACAAATGGAAGAACATTCCATGCTCATGGGTTGGAAGAATCAATATCATTAAAATGACCATACTGTCCAAGGTAATGTATAGATTCAATGCCATCCCCATCAAGCTACCAACAACTTTCTTCACAGAATTGGAAAAAACTACTTTAAAGTTCATATGGAACCAAAAAAGAGCCTGCATCGCCAAGTCAATCCTAAGCCAAAAGAAGAAAGCTGGAGGCATCACGCTACCTGACTTCAAACTATACTACAAGGCTACAGTAACCAAAACAGCATGGTACTGGTACCACAACAGAGACATAGATCAATAGAACAGAACAGAGCCCTCAGAAATAATGCCGCATATCTACAACTGTCTGATCTTTGACAAACCTGACAAAAACAAGCAATGGGGAAAGGATTCCCTATTTAAGAAATGGTGCTGGGAAAACTGGCTAGCCATATGTAGAAAGCTGAAACTGGATCCCTTCCTTACACCTTATACAAATATTAATTCAAGATGGATTAAGGACTTACATGTTAGACTTAAAACCATAAAAACCCTAGAAGAAAGCCTAGGCAATACCATTCAGGACATAGGCGTGGGCAAGGACTTTATGTCGAAAACACCAAAAGCAATGGCAACAAAAGCCAAAATTGACAAACAGGATCTCATTAAACTAAAGAGCTTCTGCACAGCAAAAGAAACTACCATCAGAGTGAACAGGCAACCTACAGAATGGGAGAAGATTTTTGCAACCTACTCATCTGACAAAGGGCTAATATCCAGAATCTACAATGAACTCAAACAAATTTACAAGAAAAAAACAACCCCATCAAAAAGTGGGCAAAGGACATGAACAGACACTTCTGAAAAGAAGGCATTTATGCAGCCAAAAAACACATGCAAAAATGGTCATCATCCCTGGCCATCAGAGAAATGCAAATCAAAAGCACAATGAGATACCATCTCACACCAGTTAGAATGGCCATCATTAAAAAGTCAGGAAACAACAGGTGCTGTAGAGGATGTGGAGAAATAGGAATACTTTTACACTGTTGGTGGGACTGTCAACTAGTTCAACCATTGTGGAAGTCAGTGTGGCGATTCCTCAGGGATCTAGAACTAGAAATACCATTAGACCCAGCCATCCCATTACTGGGTATATACCCAAAGGACTATAAATCATGCTGCTATAAAGACACATGCACACATATGTTTGTTGCGGCACTATTCACAATAGCAAAGATTTGGAACCAACCCAAATGTCCAACAACGATAGACTGGATTAAGAAAATGTGGCACATATACACCATGGAATACTATGCAGCCATAAAAAATGATGTGTTCATGTCCTTTGTAGGGACATGGATGAAACTGGAAAACATCATTCTCAGTAATCTACCACAAGGACCAAAAACCAAACACTGCATGTTCTCACTCATAGGTGGGAATTGAATAATGAGAACTCATGGACACAGGAAGGGGAACATCACACTCCAGGGACTGTTGTGGGGTGGGGGGAGGGGGGAGGGACAGCATTAGGAGATATACCTAATGCTAAATGACGAGTTAATGGGTGCAGCAAACCAACACAGCACATGGATACATATGTAACAAACCTGCACATTGTGCACATGTACCCTAAAACCTAAATTATAATAATAATAAAAAATACTAACAATAGCTATCATTTATTTAATACTTTCTTTGTGTCAAGGATTATTTTAAACATTTTACATATTTACTCATTTAACTCAATAATTCTTAACAACCCTATGCGGTAAGCATTATTATTATTTCATTTTACAGGTGTTGAAATTGAGGAACAGAGAATTAACACACTTACTTGTGGTCACACAACTAGTAAATGAAACTGTTGACATTAGGGGATTCGAATCCGGGAAGTCTGGCTGTAGAGCTACAGCTCTTAACCATTATGGATGCTGTCTAAAAAAGGGAGGAGTTTCTAGAGTCTTACTATCTGGACTTCAATCTTGGATTCACCCCTTACTAGCAATAATCCAGTTATTTAGGATCTGTAAGCCTCAATTTCCACATCTGTAATATGTCATAACGATGTCAACTTAATAGGATTAATGTAAAGAGGAAATTTTTAAAAAATTAATAAAGCATAGCAAGGTACCTTGAAACTAGTTGTTAATGAATGTTAATTTTCCTTCTTTATTAATGACAATTTGAGTTCCGCCTCATTGTAATTCTTTTCCTGAATTTTAAGGTTTTCATAGGTTTGTATTTTTAACCCTGTTTTACCTATGCCTCTTGTGGCCACAAATGCTGCATTTACACCACACCATCTAAAAGTATCTGTGTAGGTGGCAAGACAAAAAGAAAAAAAAAATCAACCAAATGATTGATTGTCAAAGCGGCTATTTATTTGTCATATTATTGTTTTACCTTGAGTAACTTGAATTTGGAGTAAAATTGAAACTGGCCCATTTGTCCCATATAACTGATGTTTATGGTATCTTTTGAAGTAACATAGAAATTGTCCTCGCATTCTTAAAACTTGAGAAAGCTACATTTGTCTTATCTGAGTTCCTTTCTCAGGAAACCAACCATCAGGTCTCCCAGATAGTATCAAAGAACTGAAATTCACTGAATCACCACATCTGGACAATGAGATGCCAGACCCCTAACCCATCATGATTGCCAGGTGACCACCTGTTTCCTGTTGACCAACTCCTCTTCCTCACCCCTCCCTAATTCCTGCTTTCTTGCATGTAGTTACATTTCTTCACTGCTATATTAATTCATGATTTTAGTCAGTCAGGGAGATGGATTTGAGACTGATTTCCCATCACCTCAGCTGCCCACCCAATTAAGGGCTTCTTCCTTGGCAATACTCATTGTCTCAGTGATTGGTTTTCTTTGCAGCAAGCAACAGGACTGAGAGAGAACTCTTGGCATTTCAGTAACAAAATTCCTCAAGTGGCTGCTGGTTTTGATTTTGCGTATAGACTAAACTAACACTGTTAAAAGGCACTATATGATTAGTGTCCACCTCTGACAAATAAATGTGTGCACCAAAATTAACGTTTGCTTAGCAGATTAAAAACATGTATGCTGAGTAGAAAAACTTTTAAATTCTAAACCTCTATTCCATTGGCCACTTTGGCTGAACATAATTTCTTGGCATTCAACCACTGACCAACAAATACTACGTTTTCAAAAGTAAAAAAGAAATACACAAAATGATTATTAAGCCCCTGTTATAGACAAAAAATTGCAGAGGCTCCCAAAAGATTTCAGGAGTTTTGTGATTGTTGAGTCAGTTTTCTGAAATCTGACCATGGTGTGCACTCCAGTAAGCCTCATTTGGAAGAATGACCTAGCAGGATGTTTCTGATTGATTCTGGAAATCTTATCTAAAATCCAATGCTGAGTTAACTAAAAATCAAAATAAACTCATGTTTAGAGCTCCAGCAAAGTTCAGCTTTGATTAACCTATCCAGATTTGTTATTTAAAAACACCAGAGAGATACCATATTAATTGTAACACATATTCAAGTTTTTACTGTTTTAAAAAATTAATTAAAAAATTATGTAGCAGTGTATAGGTCGCTGTAATCATGCGAGATTTAGGACCTTAATCTAATCTTGCCTCCAATTTTTTTTTTTAATTGGTAACACTACTGTGTGACTAATCACTGAATGATGTGTGATCTGGAAAAGGGTCTTCAAGCAAAGTTACCTTTAATGGGAATGTAGCATTTAAATTTATTTGTTTGTTTTTATGAGATGTGCCAGTAATAAAATGGATGGGTTAGTTCTAAGTGACCTTGCCAAGGCTGACCTTTGAGTTATTATAAAAACTATTCAATTTCTAACTTCCAAATTCCCACTCATTTTAAAACTATTAGATCCTGAAACAGGATAGGAGCCCTAGGAAGGCCAGTTGGTTGATTGCTGATTGATTGTTTCAGGGGGCTGTTCTGCAGAGCCTTTAGAAGAGCTGCCTGCTTCTTGATCCTATGCTGTTACTACAACTCAGGCACCTGACAAGTTCCCTTGCCAAGGCAGAGTGGCCATTGTTCAGGGAAGGAATTCCCTTCAAGTGTCCTTGAAAGGGCTTTTCTTTTCCGAAAGGGCACCTTGTAAACCATCACAGTTTTGTGTCTCCTCGGATGCTAATTGGTGTGTAAGCCTGATAGGTTTACAAAAGTTAGCTAAAATTTCAAGTTGCTTTTGACATGTTCAAGTACCCAAATGGATAGACATCTCTAGCTGATTTTCTCTTTATATGATTTAGGCTTTGTCTGTATAATCCGTTTTATAATGTTGAGCTGAGGTTGAATATAGCGAGTTTTGAAATGGACATTAATCAAATGTTAAAAGAGTTCAGTCACTGGGAAATAAAAGGCCATTTGTTTTGTTTTGTTTTTTGAACTGGAGAAAGCGAACACACTTCACCACCAGCATAAATTATGCAATCAAGTTTCCCACATTTGGTGAAATCTCAGGGGGTCAGCACATCTGGAATGGAATTAGATGAGCCTTGGCGCTGGGAGAACCACCTTCATGATCATGGCACTTCCCCTGACATATAAGAATTCATCATTTTTACTTAAGCGTTTCTCTTTAGGGGACAGAGAACAGTTTAAACTTACAAAAGACAAAAACAGGGTTTTTACCTACTTACTACATTGATTAGCACTCCTGTGTACCTATGTGGGCATAGGCCTTTTGGGGATAATGTAAAGAAATTGTACAATTGCTCAAAATAGTGACACTACCTGTGGTGATCTCAGACTCAACTAGAATTAGAACTCAGGAACCAAAATTAGTTCCCAGAAATCTTCCACCACACATCAAAAAGACACAGCGCATGCACAAACACAAACTCACACTTCAGTTGTGAAAACCCACTCATTTCAAAATATAACTTCCATATCTGTTTGAATTTTGGTTGAAACAACTTATTTTATTGGTACTCTCTACTGCTGAATAGCTTCCCTTCAAGCTTGTCCATCCTTCTCCAAGATGCTGATGGCTTAATGATTTAGGTTGGTATGCTTGGCTAGATATGTACATGCACAGGAAAAGTTTGTAGAATTACCCATATACTTTTTCTTTCATCTAGATCTAGAAATACAAAGATTTCTTTGGAAGGACAATTCCCAGAATTACTCAAGAGTATGGAGAAATGTTAGAGATTGCATTAATTTTATAACCACCAGTTAAAGCAATGTTCATAGGTTTCCATAGATGACAATATTACTAAAAAGCTCAAGTCATAACATACTCTTCTAAAAAGTAACAGTCCAAAAACAGGTTAACATTCATTTCATAAAAATAATGAAAAGTAAAATAAAAAATAGATGTTTTAATAGTAAGAAATAGAAGACTAATAAGTTTTGAACTAAAAAAGCTTCTTGTGAGGTAAATAATTTCCTAATAATGTGACTGTCTACTTAAGTTTGACAAGTCTTATTTATTTATTTATTTATTTTTATTTTTATTATTTTTTGAGACAAAGTCTTGCTCTGTCCCCCATGCTGTATCACAGTGGCATGATCTCGGCTCACTGCATCCTCTGCCTCCCAGGTTCAAGCAATTCTCTGCCTTAGTCTCCCGAGTAGCTGGGATTACAGGCGCCCACCAACACGCCCGGCTAATTTTTTTGTATTTTTTAGTAGATACGGTGTTTCACCATCTTGGCCAGGCTGGTCTTGAACTCCTGACCTCGTGATCCACTTGCCTTGGCCTCCCAAAGTGGTGGGATTACAGGCGTGAGCCACCGCACCCGTCCCAAGTCTTTTTTATTAGTGGTGCTATGTATGTGGTTTAATAGTTATGTTTATTCATTTGGGCAAATTCACTCATAACTAGCAGACAGTAAAAAACGTTGAAGACTTTTGAAGCTGTGAACCTTCTTTACTGTATCTTCTTGATGGTATACTACAAAACACATCGAAATGGTCACGTGAACTTATTAAGTGGAAATGTGAAGATTAGGGTAATAGTCCATTCTCTGTTCATGTTACACTTGATGGGAAAATCTTCAAATGACAAGAACAGCAGCAGTGTCTTGATTCGTTATCAAGAAATCACAATTCAAATCCTTACGAATATATTCACAATGCTGCTTGGAAAAAGAAAAAGAAAAACACCTATAGCCCTCAATATTGAAGACTTGTCACAGAGTTTTGGTCAGGTTTTTAAGGTAGAGAATATTTGGATTTTGGCCCCTCCTGTTATGGTTCAGTTATATATTTTTAAAATATAGCACATACATGATAGGGATTTTGAGTAGTTATTGAGGCTGGAGGAGGTCCTCTATATAATTAATGTAATTAATGAATAGGCCTAACTAAAGACTGGAAAAGGACTGACGAAAATGCAGGAAGATAATAGTTACACATTGGTTAATGAAATCAAGTTGTGAGAGCTCTAAGATGAGCCTTAACAGGATTTACACATTTCAAGTCTTATGGGGAAACGCTCTTGGAATCCGTGTTTGCTAACATCAGTAATTTATGAAAGAATGATTATACATCTTTAAAAAGTCTATTCCTAGAATGTAATTTTCAAATTGTTTGTTTTTCATAAATCAGAATTATTTTCTTTACTTATTTTTGCATAGTAAGCTATGTATCCCCAAATACCTAAAAATAAAGCATCCGACTCCCACTTCAGAAGTAGATTGTGATTTTAAAAATCATGTTTTAGGAAGGAGCTTCCAAGATCAGAAGTTTATTTTCTCCTGAATTCTTTGACTTCAATTAAAGGTAAACTGCCACCAGGTGGACAGTGGTAGTTTCACAACAGCTAGGATAGCCTTATGTCTCAGCTTGCCTACAATAGATCTAAATTATGCTGTTGTTCCACCTTAACTAGTAATAGCACCTACTTTTCACTCTTGAAAGTTTCCAAGTTTGGACAATTAATTTTTTGGTCACTCTATTAACTTTATGGTCAAAGTGCATTGCCAACTCTGGATGAATGAGTTCTTGTTTTTGCTAAAATGGTAACTGAAAGAAAAACCATAACAATTGTCTCAGTCTGTTTGGGTTGCTATAACAAAATACCGTTGATTTGATGGCTTATAAATAACGTAAATTTATTTCTCTCCGTTGTGAAGGCTGGGAAGCCCAAGATCAAGGATCTGAAAGATTGGGTGTATGGAGAAGGCCTGCTTTCTGGCTCCTAGATGACATCTTCTAGCTCTGTCCTTACAGGGATGGAAGACCAGGGCTATGGTCTCTTCAGCCTCTATTTGAGTGCTAATCCCATTTATAAGAGTGCCACACAACACATGAATTTTGGGGGAGACACACATATTCAGACCATAGCAGCACTCCTGGTTACATTTTCTTTCACATATAGCATTTTTTCCCTCTGACTTAATAATTGTTATGTTTTGTCTATTAAAAAAAATCTATGCCTAAGTTTTTCATTGTCTCCACCATTTTTAAACCAGTTTAGTAATCTGCAGGTTACATGTTTTTCTGGAGCCTTTCATCTTGTGGTCTAGTCTGGAATTGTTGCACTTTAGCTCTGCTGAGTAACTGCTGATATAGTTTGGATATTTGTCCCTGCCCAAATCTCATGTTGAATTGTAATTCCCAATGTCGAAGGTAAGGCCTGGTGGGAGGTTTTTGGGTCATTAGGGCAGAGCCTTTATGTATTGGTGCTGCTCTCACCATAGTGAGTGAGTTCTCATGAGAGATGGTTGTTTAAAAGTGTGTAGCACCTCCCCCAAACAACTCTCCCTCTCTCTTGCTTTGGCTCCTGCCATGTGAAACACCTGCTCCCCTTTTGCCTTCTGCCATGATTGGAAGCTTCCTGAGGCCTCCCCAGAAGCAGATGCTGCTATGTTTCCTATATAGTCTGCAGAACCATGAGCCAATTAAACTTCTTTATGAATTACCCAGTCTCAGGTGTTTCTTTATAGCAATGCAAAAATGGACTAACACAGACATCTTGGAACTGCAGTTGGTCATCCTTAATGGAATTCCCTTTTTCTCTTTATCTCTTTCTTTCTCACATTGAATCAATTGCTTTTTATATACTACTTTATTGTTTCTTTCTAGTTTACGTAGAGTATGTTCTCCAGAAGCTTCCTAGGAAAGGCTATATGGGAGATAAAATACTTGAAGTTTTTAGTGTGTAAAAATATATCTCAGTTGATAATTGGATTGCATATGGCATTTTAGATTGACATCATTAGTCTCAGAATCTTGAGCTTTGCCTTCTAGCTTTTAGTGTTATTATTGAGAAGTCAGAAGCTATTCTAATTCTTTATTCTTTGCATGTTCATGTAACCTATCTATTTTTCTCTTTGGAAACTTTTCTTTGTCTCCAGAGTCCTAAATTTTATAATCAATTGCCTGGGTGTGGGTTTTTTTTTTTCTTTAATTTTCTTTTGTTGTTGTACTGGACAATTAATAGGTCCTTTCAATCAATGGATTGACAGCCTTCTATTCTAGGAAATATTTTTAGATTTTTATTTGATGATTTCCTAATATTTATTCTAATCTATTCTCTTTATTAGTTAAATTGAGCCATTACAGTAGTGAAATATACCTCACCCTCGGTGCAAATATCTTTCAGGGCCCTATTACAAATAATTTCAGAGAGTGAACAGTGCCTGACATGTATTTAAAAAGTATATCAAAGTATGTTGAATAAATGACAATTCTGATTACCTAATAGAAAGTATTAAAATGCAATCTTTGCTTATAGTTAATGTTTTCTTCACATGATTCTTCTTTTTACCGTGGAACCATCTGTTTCAAAGGAGATGTGACTGGCATACTCCGATAATGTAATTTTATTCTCCCCTCACAAAGTCCCATTCCAACCTACAGCTATTTACTGGAAATTCTTTCTAACATTTAGATTTTCAGGGGTCACTTTTTCACTTCTTTGACTTTTAGGTATTACTATATTCAATGATGATCTCTCTAGTGGGCCATAACTTTCTGGAAGGCATCTAATTAGTGACTCTGAAAACAGTCTTAAAGGCTGAGTTTGGATAGCACTCTGATTACTCTGTCACCTAGAGCTATCTGCCCAGAAAAGGTGATCCATATCTAAGCAGGGCTTGAAGGTGAGAGCAGCTATAATCCCCAAAAGTTTAGCTTATTTTTCAGGTTTCTTTTGCTTTAACCTAAAAAGCTTAGTACCACCAAATAACATTTAAGAAATTCAGAAACTGGATGAATTGCAGTAGAGCTTGATGAAAGTTTCTGAGAGAATCTAAAAGCTAATTACTACTCAAAACCACCTGCCTGATAAGCTCTCAACATAAGTTGAATTGGCAACTTCCTATCAAGAATTTTGTGAGTGTCAGAACACTCCCCTTACAAACAAGTACCAGAGTCTTCTATATCTGCAGCAGGACAGTTCTTACCACGAGAGTACTTTTGGCTTTAACATGGAAATTGTGAACTGAATAATTCAGAGGTGGCATTAACTGCCTATCCTCTTCTGTGGTAGGCTATTTATTTAGAAGCTCTACTTATTATTAAGCTCTACTTATTATTGGAGAAGCTCTACTCCATAACTTTCTGGGAGAACCAAAGGACCAATTCTTTTTAGCCACTAGTAACCACCCCCGCCCCCACCACCACACACTTTTAGATATACAAGATTCTCAGGTGATTTCTAAGAATCAGGGAAATAAAGAATACCTTTTACATGGCTCTGTACTCTCCAGAAATGACTAAAAAATACGAATCTACAGATTCTTGAATGCAGTGGCACCTAAGTATGGTACACAAATTATATATAAAAATAAATCTACACTAGGACAAATAACAGTGAAACTGCAGAACATCAAAGGCAAAGAGATTTTTATAAACAGTCACAGTTAAAATAATAGTTGACTTCTCAAGAGCTACAGTGGAAGTCAGAAGACCGTAGGATCATAGTTTTCAAAGAACTGAATGGAAATAACTGTCAACCTGGAATTCCATACTCATTGAAATATGCCATTTTTCTGATGATTAGTTTGAAATAGTGACATTTTCAGATAACCAGTAGACCCTCACTAAAGGAAATTCTGAAGGATGGAGTTTTTAGGCTAAAGGAAAGTGATCCAGGTACAATAATAATCATATAAGAAATTGTGAAGACTGTATTTTCAAGGTTCATTTCTATAGTTCACTACTAGAGAAGTTTATCTGAACATGTGGAACACCAGGAAACAGGAAGAAGCACAGCATTCTCTCCTAAATGTGAAGCCAGCCATTGGTGTTGCTTTGCTGTAACTGCTATTTGCCATTGATGGTTATTTTCCTCTTCTTCCCAGAGAGTAAGAGGGAGAGGATGCAGTCTGTGTGGTTCCCATTAAAAAGAAAGAAAAAGAAAGGAAGAAAGGAAGGAAGAAAGAAAAAATTTGTGGATAGAATAACAAAGGGATAACAAAGAAAGAGAAATAAAAAAAAGAATTGCTCTTCTTTGTGAAAATGTGATGCTGAGTTAAAACGTTATCTCCAAAGTCTTTGTAAAATGCAAACATGCTATAAAAAAGGGGTGATATATGACGTCCTTAACATTTTCTGATATAGTGTGTGTTCTAATGTAGAAAGTGAGTTCTTGGCCGGGTGCGGTTCCTCACTCCATTGGGAGGCTGAGGCAGGTGGATCACCTGAGGTCGGGAGTTTGAGACCAACCTGGCCAACTTGGCAAAACCCCATCTCTACTAAAAATACCAAAAATTCTTCCTTCCTTCCTTCCTTCCTTCCTTCCTTCCTTCCTTCCTTCCTTCCTTCCTTCCTTCCTTCCTTCTTTCCTTTCTTCCTTTCTTTTCCCTCTGTGGCCCAGGCTGGAATCTAGTTGGCTCATTGCAGACCCCCTGCCTCCGGCTCCCATGATTCTCCTACCCTGGCCTGCGGGCTGCCTGGGATTGCTGGTGTGCGCCACCACCGCTGCCTGCTTTTTCTCTTTTCACTGGAGGCGCGGTTTCGCCATGTTGGCCAGGCTGGTCTGCAGCTCCTGACCCCGAGTGCTCTGCCCGCCTCGGCCTACCGAGGTGCTGGGACTGCAGACGGAGTCTCGCTCACTCGGTTCCCGGTGTTGCCCGGGCTGGAGTGCGGTGGCGTGGTCTTGGCTCGCTGCAGCCTCCGCCTCCCAGCCGCCTGCCTTGGCCTCCCAGGGTGCTGGGATTGAAACCCCTGCCCGGCCGCCGCCCCGTCTGGGAGGTGGGGAGCGTCTCTGCCCGGCCGCCCCGTCTGGGAAGTGAGGAGCGCCTCTGCCCGGCCACCCATCGTCTGGGAAGTGAGGAGCGCCTCTGCCCGTCCACCCATCATCTGGGAAGTGAGGAGCGCCTCTGCCCGGCCGCCCCATCTGGGAAGTGAGGAGCACCTCTGCCCGGCCGCCCCATCTGGGAAGTGAGGAGCGCCTCTGCCCGGCCGCCCCATCTGGGAAGTGAGGAGCGCCTCTGCCCGGCCGCCCCATCTGGGAAGTGAGGAGCGCCTCTGCCCGGCCGCCCCATCTGGGAAGTGAGGAGCGCCTCTGCCCGGCCGCCCCATCTGGGAAGTGAGGAGCGCCTCTGCCCGGCCACCCATCGTCTGGGAAGTGAGAAGTGCCTCTGCCCGGCCACCCATCGTCTGGGAAGTGAGGAGCGCCTCTGCCCGGCCACCCATCGTCTGGGAAGTGAGGAGCGCCTCTGCCCGGCCACCCATCGTCTGGGAAGTGAGGAGCGCCTCTGCCTGGCCACCCATCGTCTGGGAAGTGAGGAGCGCCTCTGCCCGGCCACCCATTGTCTGGGAAGTGAGGAGCGCCTCTGCCTGGCCGCCCCATCTGGGAAGAAGTGAGGAGCGCCTCTGCCCGGCCGCTCCGTCTGGGAAGAAGTGAGGGGCGCCTCTGCCCGGCCGCTCCATCTGGTAAGTGAGGAGCGCCTCTGCCCGGGTGCCCTGTCTGGGAAGAAGTGAGGAGCGCCTCTGCCCAGCCGCCGCGTCTGGGAAGAAGTGAGGAGCGTCTCTGCCCGGCCGCCCCGTCTGGGAAGTGAGGAGCGCCTCTGCCCGGCCGCCCCATCTGGGAAGTGAGGAGCGCCTCTGCCCGGCCGCCCCATCTGGGAAGTGAGGAGCGCCTCTGCCCGGCCACCCATCGTCTGGGAAGTGAGAAGTGCCTCTGCCCGGCCACCCATCGTCTGGGAAGTGAGGAGCGCCTCTGCCCGGCCACCCATCGTCTGGGAAGTGAGGAGCGCCTCTGCCCGGCCACCCATCGTCTGGGAAGTGAGGAGCGCCTCTGCCTGGCCACCCATCATCTGGGAAGTGAGGAGCGCCTCTGCCCGGCCACCCATTGTCTGGGAAGTGAGGAGCGCCTCTGCCTGGCCGCCCCATCTGGGAAGAAGTGAGGAGCGCCTCTGCCCGGCCGCTCCGTCTGGGAAGAAGTGAGGGGCGCCTCTGCCCGGCCGCTCCATCTGGTAAGTGAGGAGCGCCTCTGCCCGGGTGCCCTGTCTGGGAAGAAGTGAGGAGCGCCTCTGCCCAGCCGCCGCGTCTGGGAAGAAGTGAGGAGCGTCTCTGCCCGGCCGCCCCGTCTGGGAAGTGAGGAGCGCCTCTGTCCAGCCACCCCATCTGGAAGTGAGGAGCGCCTCTGCCCGGCCACCCATCGTCTGAGAAGGGAGGAGCGCCTCTGCCCGGCCACGCCGTCTGGGAAGTGAGGAGCGCCTCTGCCCGGCCACCCATCGTCTGGGAAGTGAGAAGCGCCTCTGCCCAGCCACCCATCGTCTGGGAAGTGAGGAGTTCCTCTACCCGGGCACCCATCGTCTGGGAAGTGAGGAGCGCCTCTGCCCGGCCCATCTGGGAAGAAGTGAGGAGCGCCTCTGCCCGGTCGCCCCGTCTGGGAAGAAGTGAGGAGCGCCTCTGCCCGGCCACCCATCCTCTGGGAAGTGAGGAGCTTCTCTGCCCAGCCACCCATCATCTGGGAAGTGAGGAGCGCCTCTGCCCGGCCGCCCCGTCTGGGAAGAAGTGAGGAGCGCCTCTGCCCGGCCACCCATTGTCTGGGAAGTGAGGAGCGCCTTTGCCCGGCCGCCCCGTCTGGGAAGTGAGGAGCGCCTCTGCCCGGCCACCCATCGTCTGGGAAGTGAGGAGCGCCTCTGCCCGGCCGCGTCGTCTGGGAAGAAGTGAGGAGCACCTCTGCCCAGCCGCCCTGTCTGGGAAGTGAGGAGCGCCTCTGCCCGGCCGCCCCGTCTGGGAGGTGAAGAGTGCCTCTGCCGAGCCACCCCGTCTGGGAAGAAGTGAGGAGGGCCTCTGCCCGGGCGTGACATCTGGGAAGAAGTGAGGAGCGCCTCTGCCCGGCCACCCCATCTGGGAAGTGAGGAGCGCCTCTGCCCGCCTGCCCCATCTGGGAAGTGAGGAGCGCCTCTGCCCGGCTGCTCCGTCTGGGATGTGGGGAGCGCCTCTGCCCCACCGCCCCGTCTGGTAGGTCTACCACGGAGGCCAGAAGCAATTTGGGGGCTGGACGTGGTGGCTCATGCCTGTAGTCCCGGCGCTCTGGGAGGCCGAGGCGGGTTGATCACTTCAGGCTAGGAGTTCGAGACCAGCCTGGCCAACATGGCGAAACATATGAAAAATACAACAGACAAACCAACCAACCAACCCAGTGACAACAAAACAGGTCTACCCTGGAGTCATACTCTAATTTTTTCTCTTTTCCTCCCTTTCTGATCCTTTATCCCACTTTCTTTTTCTTCCTCTTCCTTCTCCTTCTTCTTTGTCAAATAGAGGATTGAGTTATTATCATTGATCCATACAAAGTCCCTCTCTCATTCATTTTCTTTAATTCCCACTCCCCATTTCTATTCCCTGTCTTCCCATGTGCAACCTTCCTAATATGTTTGATACGCATCTTTTTGTTTGTATGTATTTTTAGAAAATGTTTATTGTTTTGTGTGCAAAAAAAAATTAATAAATAAAAAAGAAAAAAGTACCAAAAATTAACTGGGCATGATGGTGGGCACATGTAATCCCAGCTACTTGGGAGGCTGAGACAGGAGAATAGCTTGAACCGGGGAGGCAGAGGTTGCAGTGAGCCAAGATCCCGCCAGTGCACTCCAGCATGGGCAACAAGGGTGAAACTCTGTCTCAAACAAACAAATAGAAAACGTGTTCTCTGTAAGATTAGTGCTCCAAGTGCCTTGAAAATAAGGTTCAAATAAGTGTGGGAAATGTGGTGTTAAACAAAGGGAAACCAGATTCTTAACTGTTGGACTTCATAGCACCTTTAAGTATGCTAATGTACATTTTTAGTTTCCAAGAGAGTGATAAAGTATACATTTCCCAATTTTATTTAACTGCAGATTTTATTATTCTCAGAACAATTTAATAGATTGGCATTCCTATAGATCACATTTAAAGCCCCTCTGTCCCTAGCATGGTCCCTGAGATTCTTCATCAAATTAGATGATATTCCTGGAACATGGAGGCATGGGATGGGTAAATCCTTACAGGAACATGAGAAAACAACAAGATTAAGAGTATGAAGTGGCTCATGGGATGGAAGATCCAGATTGGGGAGCTCCCTTGTGAGAATGAGAATTGCAAAAGCACAAGGGGTAAAATGGCAAATGGAAACATGTGCCCTTGTGCTGATGCTTCTATTGCTCAACTGCATGGGTCATCCATGAGTATTTGCAATCTTTTGGCAGTATAAATGAAAATGGTTTAGATGGGAAATAAACAGAGGCCTCAAAAACATGCAGCTGGGGCTATTTCTGATTTATCTGATTTGGAAGCATTGTCCACTGACCATTTTTAGAATCATATCTGAAATTTCATCTCAATGGTAACTTTTTGCCTTATTACTAGATACAAAATAGTAAAATCAGGCGTGTTTCCATTATACAAGATTGATATGACTTTATATACCATGACCAAATATTTCCTACATAAAATAATCATAAGGCTGGGCACGGTGGCTCATGCCTGTAATCCCAGCACTTTGGAAGGCCGAGGCAGGCGGATCATCTGAGGTCAGGAGTTCGAGACCAGCCTGACCAAGATTGAGAAACCCTGTCTCTACTAAATACAAAAAAGTTAACCGGGCATGGTGGTGCGTGCCTGCAGTCCCAGCTACTTGAGAGGCTGAGGCAGGAGAATCACTTGAACTCGGGAGATGGAGGCTGCAGTGAGCCGAGATTACACCATTGCACTCCAGCCTGGGCAACAAGAGCAAAACTCCATCTCAAAATAAATAAATAATAATAATCTTCATTAGATACCTATAGATTGTTTCTCACTCGTCGGCAACATTCATGTCTATGTTAGCACTGAAAGCAGTGATATATTCCCAAGCAATAAGTATTTGTCCAAGTAAGTTTAAAATTAAAAAATTAATAGATTAGTACCAAAATTATGAAATCTCATTAAAACAAATTTTAAAAAGTATTTTTTATGGAAGGGAATAAGAATTTTACATACAACTCAATGTAAATACATCTAGTATATTTTTAATTTTTTAATTCATATATTTTCTAATGACTCATATACAGAATATACACATCATTTTCACAAAACCGTAAGGAAAAGGCAATCCAATTAATGGTTAGAATGCTCAATAGATATTTCATAAGAGAATATTCAAATAACATAGATGTCTCTAATGAATTAACTTTAAAAGTTTGATCTCTTTGATCATTCTATCCTTTTAATTTTTAATTTTCAAATTTAACTTTTTTTTAAGAACACCTAGCATGAGATTTACCCTTTTATCAGATTTTAAACCGTATAATACAGTATAGTCATCTGTAGTCACAGTGTTTTACAGTGGCTCTCGAGAACTTATTCATTTTGCATAATAAATTTTATACCCATCAGCAACTCCCTTTTTCCCTCTCTTCCTAGCCCCTGGAAACCACAATTCTATTCTTCGTTTCCATTAGTTTGACTATTTTTGATATCTCATGTAAATGAAATCATTCAGTATTTTCCCTTCTGTGACTGGTATATTTTGCTTAGCATAGTGTTTTCCAGGTTCATTCATATTGTTGCATATGGTAGAATTTCTTTCTTTTTTAAGGCAGAATAATATTCCATTATATATACACATACAAAATTCCATTCATTTCTAAATGGGCATTTAGGTTTTCATTTATTTTGGCTTTTGCAAATAGTGCTACAATAAATATTGGAGTGCTAATATCTCTTTAAGATTCTGATTCAAAGTTTTTGGATAAATACCCAGAAGTGGGGTTCCTGGATCATATGGTAATTCTATTTCTAATTTTTTGAGGAATCTCCATATTGATTTTCAGAACGGCTGCACCGTTTTGTATTCCTGCCAACAGTACATAAGGGTTCCAATTTCTCCACAGCCAGCAAACACTTACTGCCCTTAAAAATAAAAAAAAAAAATACAGATTGAGTATCCCTAATCCAAACATCTGAAATCTGAAATGCTCCAAAATCTGAATCTTTCTGAGCACTGACATGATACCACGAATGGAAAATTCCACACCTGACTTTATGTGGTAGGTTGCAGTCAAAACTTAATTTTATGCACAAAACTATTTAAAATATTGTATAAAATTACTTTCAGGCTATGCTATAAAGTGTATAAGGTGTAAATGAAACACAAGTGAATTTTCTGTTTAGACTTACATTGCATATCCAACATATATCATTATGTATATGTAAATATTCCAAAATTTGAAAACACCTGAAATGTGAAACACTTCTGGCCTCAAGCATCTTGGTAAGGGATAGTCAGTAAGTATGGGTGGTATCTCGTTGTCGTTGTGATTGCATTTCTCTGATGATTAGTGACATTGAATATCTCTTCATACATCTGTTGACTCTTCATATGTCTTCTTCAAAGAAATGTCCATTCAAGTCCTTAGCCCCTTTTAAAATCAAATTATTAGGGTTTTGTGGGTTTTTTTTTTGTTGTTGTTGTTGCTATCAAGTCATAGCAGTTTCGTATATATTTTGGAGATTAGCCCCTTATCAGATGTATGGTTTGCAAATATTTCTCTCTTTCCATAGGTTGTCTTCTTACTCTCTTTCCTTTACTGTGCAGAAGCTTTTTTAGTTTGATGTAGCCCACTTGTCCATTTTTACTTTTGTTGCCTGAGCTTTTGATGTCATTTCCATGAAATCACTGGATATACTGATGTCATAAAGCTTTTCCCTTATGTTTTCTTCTGTGGGTTTTGCAACTTTCAGGTCTTATAGTGAAGTCTTCAATAGATTTTTAGTTGATT
Organism: Symphalangus syndactylus; assembly: GCF_028878055.3. Lineage (NCBI taxonomy): Eukaryota > Metazoa > Chordata > Mammalia > Primates > Hylobatidae > Symphalangus > Symphalangus syndactylus. The sequence goes on along the minus strand of NC_072447.2, from coordinate 117,628,423 downwards.
GTCATTACTCTGTGCCCTTTATTATAAAATATTTTGGCTTTAGAGTTCTTATATATTAAATGACAAGCTCTGGACTAAATAATCTCTAAGCACCCTTCCAGCTCTATTCTTCTGTGATTCATAATTTTACAAAAAAAATGTGGAATTCTCACTTCTCTTTACTCCACAATACAGTCACTATACAAGCATTGCTTTTGGCGGCTGTTCAATTGAAAGAACTAAATTACTAGCAGACAGACCACGTCACCTGGGAATTTTTTCTTACTATCTTACCACAGAAACTCAATTAATCTTAGGACTCTTGCTTTTGACTTTTCCCAAGAAACTTTTAAATCTGCCATTCTGTCAACTAACATTTATTGGATTCCTACTATATGTGTGGACGCAGGGTTAGGCATGTGGAATAGAAAGATGAATACAACACATTGATGGTTTTAAAGGCAATGACACTATAGTGGGGGAGATAGAGATGTATGCTACATGGGCAATACCACAAAAGAGATATGTGCAGGATATTATGGGCATAGGAGAAAATAGGATATAACTCAACTTGAAAGGGGTGATAATGGAAGGTTTCCAAGTAGAGATTTTACCTTATATTGTTTCTCAAGCTGAGATGTGTACTTGTGGGAGAATGTTAGGCAGAGCATGCCAAACAATGAGAACAGTATGAGCAGATTAGCAGAAGTGAGAAATAGCATTATGGAAAAGGTAGTTCAATCGTAGTTGTCTATCCTATACCCCTTGTTTCTTTTTTGTTTTCTTTGTCCTTTAAAATGTTTTTTTGAGGCAGGATCTCAGTCTGTCACCCAGGCTGGAGTGTAATCACATGATCCAGGCTCACTCCAGCCTCTGCCTCCTGGGTTTAAGCAATCCTCCTCCCTCAGCCTCTTGAGTAGCTGGAACTATAGGTGCAGGCCACTGCACCCAGCTAATTTTTGTATTTTTTTATAGAGACTCGGTTTTGCCATGTTGCCCAGGCTGTTCTCAAACTCCTGAGCTCAGGTGATCCACCCACTTCGGCCTCCTTAAGTGCTGGGATTACAGGCATGAGCCACTGCCCCAGCCCTCTTTCTTGTTTTAGCAGTATATTTTCCCCTCACTCCAACTATGTGGTAGAACTGTTAAGCATATTACACAGCCCAGTTAAGTATAGGCCTGGGCATATGACCCAGACTAAGCAAATTATTACATAGCATTCTCCTGGCTAGAGCAGTTCATCCAAGGAATGGCATATGACCCAAGCCAGATGAATCAGATTCTTTTCCTAGGGTTTTATTACACTAAAATAGCAATTGAAAAACGGTGTCGGAGGGGTGGAGCCAAGATGGCGGAATAGGAACAGCTCGAGTCTATAGCTCCCAGTGTGAGCAACACAGAAGGTGGGTGATTTCTGCATTTCCGTTTGAGGTACCGGGTTCATTTCACTAGGGAGTGCCAAACAGTGGGTGCAGAACAGTCGGTGCAGCTCACTGTGCACGAGCCGAAGCAGGGCGAGGCATTGCCTCACTTGGGAAGTGCAAGGGGTCAGGGAGTTCCCGTTCCTAGTCAAAGAAAGGGGTAACAGACGGCACCTGGAAACCTGGGTCACTCCCCCTCAATACTGCGCTTTTCCAACGGGCTTGGAAAACAGCACACCAGGAGATTGTGTCCCCGCACCTGGCTCGGAGGGCCCTACGCCCACGGAGTCTTGCTGATTGCTAGCACAGTAGTCTGAGATCAAACTGCAAGGTGGCAGCGAGGCTGGGGGAGGGGCGCCCGCCATTGCCCAGGCTTGCTTAGGTAAACAAAGCAGCCAGGAAGCTGGAACTGGGTGGAGCCCACCACAGCTCAAGGAGGCCTGCCTGCCTCTGTAGGCTCCATCTCTGGGGGCAGGGCACAGACAAACAAAAATTCATCAGGAACCTCTGCAGACTTAAATGTCCTGTCTGACAGCTTTGAAGAGAGTAGTGGTTCTTCCAGCATGCAGACGGAGATCTGAGAACTGACAGACTGCCTCCTAAAGTGGGTCCCTGACCCCCGAGCAGCCTAACTGGGAGGCACCCCCCAGTAGGGATAGACTGACACCTAACTCGGCCGGTTACTCCTCTGAGACAAAACTTCCAGAGGAACTATCAGACAGCTGAATTTGTGGTCTCACGAAAATCCGCCGTTCTGCAGCCACCACTGCTGACACCCAGCCAAACAGGGTCTGGAGTGGGCCTCTAGCAAACTCCAACAGACCTGCAGCTGAGGGTCCTGTCTGGTAGAAGGAAAACTAACAAACAGAAAGGACATACACACAAAAAACCCATCTGTACATCCCATCATCAAAGACCAAAAGTAGATGAAACCACAAAGATGGGGAAAAAACAGAGCAGAAAAACTGGAAACTCTAAAAGGCAGAGCACCTCTCCTCCTCCAAAGGAATGCAGCTCCTCACCAGCAATGGAACAAAGCTGGATGGAGAATGATTTTGACGAGTTGAGAGAAGAAGGCTTCAGACGATCAAACTACTCCGAGCTACAGGAGGAAATTCAAAACAATAGCAAAGAAGTTAAAAACTATGAAAAAAAATTAAATGAATGGATAAGTAGAATAACCAATGCAGAGAAGGGCTTAAAGAAGCTGATGGAGGTGAAAGCCAAGTTTCGAGAACTACGCAAACATCGCAGAAGCCTCAGTAGCCGATGCGATCAACTGGAAGAAAGGGTATCAGTGATGGAAGATGAAATGAATGAAATGAAGCGAAAAGAGAAGTTTAGAGAAAAAAGAATAAAAAGAAACGAACAAAGCCTCCAAGAAATTTGGGACTATGTGAAAAGACCAAACCTACGTCTGATTGGTGTACCTGAAAATGACGGGGTGAATGGAACCAAGTTGGAAAACACTCTGCAAGATATTATCCAGGAGAACTTCCCCAATCCAGCAAGGGAGGCCAACATTCAGATTCAGGAAATACAGAGAATGCCACAAAGATACTCCTCGAGAAGAGCAACTCCGAGACACATAACTGTCAGGTTCACCAAAGTTGAAATGAAGGAAAAAATGTTAAGGGTGGCCAGAGAGAAAGGTCGGGTTACCCACAAAGGGAAGCCCATCAGACTAACAGCTGATCTCTTGGCAGAAACTCTGCAAGCCAGCAGAGAGTGGGAGTGGAGGCCGATATTCAACATTCTTAAAGGAAAGAATTTTGAACCCAGAATTTCATATCCAGCCAAACTAGGCTTCATAAGTGAAGGAGAAATAAAATCCTTTACAGACAAGCAAACGCTGAGTGATTTTGTCACCACCAGGCCTGCCCTAAAAGAGCTCCTGAAGGAAGCACTAAACATGGAAAGTAACAACTGGTACCAGCCACTGCAAAAACATGCCAAATTGTAAAGACCATCTAGGCTAGGAAGAAACTGCATCAACTAACGAGCAAAATAACCAACTAACATCATAATGACAGGATCAAATTCACACATAAAAATATTAACTTTAAATTTAAATGGGCTAAATATACCCATTAGAAGACACAGACTGGCAAACTGGATAAGGAGTCAGGACCCATCAGTGTGCTGTATTCAGGAAAGCCATCTCATGTGCAGAGACACACATAGACTCAAAATAAAGGGATGGACGAAGATCTATCAAGCAAATGGAAAACAAAAAAAGGCAGGGGTTGCAATCCCAGTCTCTGATAAAATTGACTTTAAACCAACAAAGATCAAAAGAGACAAAGAAGGCCATTACATAATGGTAAAGGGATTAATTCAACAAGAAGAGCTAACTATCCTAAATATATATGCACCCAACACAGGATCACACAGATTCATAAAGCAAGTCCTGAGTGACCTACAAAGGGACTTAAACTCCCACACCATAATAATGGGAGATTTTAACACCCCACTGTCAACGTTAGACAGATCAATGAGACAGAAAGTTAACAAGGATATCCAGGAATTGAACTCAGCTCTGCACAAAGTGGACCTAATAGACATCTACAGAACTCTCCACCCCAAATCAACAGAATATACACGTTTTTCAGCACCACACCACACCTATTCCAAAATTGACCACATAGTTGGAAGTAAAGCTCTCCTCAGGAAATATAAAAGAACAGAAATCATAAAAAACTATCTCTCAGACCACAGTGCAATCAAGCTAGAACTCCGGATTAAGAAACTCTCTCAAAACCACTCAACTACATGGAAACTGAACAACCTGCTCCTGAATGACTACTGGGTACATAATGAAATGAAGGCAGAAATAAAGATGTTCTTTGAAACCAACAAGAACAAAGACACAACATACCAGAATCTCTGGGACACATTCAAAGCAGTGTGTAGAGGGAAATTTATAGCACTAAATGCCCACAAGAGAAAGAAGGAAAGATCCAAAATTGACACCCTAACATCACGATTAAAAGAACTAGAAAAGCAAGAGCAAACACATTCAAAAGCTAGCAGAAGGCTAGAAATAACTAAAATCAAAGCAGAACTGAAGGAAATAGAGACACAAAAAACCCTTCAAAAAACTAATAAATCCAGGAGCTGGTTTTTTGAAAAGATCAACAAAATTGATAGACCGCTAGCAAGACTAATAAAGAAGAAAAGAGAGAAGAATCAAATAAATGCAATAAAAAATCAAAAAGGGGATATCACCACCGATCCCACAGAAATACAATCTACCATCAGAGAATACTACAAACACCTCTATGCAAATAAACTAGAAAATCCAGAAGAAATGGATAAATTCCTGGACAAATACACCCTCCCAAGACTAAACCAGGAAGAAGTTGAATCTCTGAATAGACCAATAACAGGCTCTGAAATTGTGGCAATAATCAATAGCTTACCAAGCCAAAAGAGTCCAGGACCTGATGCATTCACAGCCTAATTCTACCAGAGGTATAAGGAGGAACTGGTACCATTCCTTCTGAAACTATTCCAATCAATTGAAAAAGAGGCAATTCTCCCTAAGTCATCTTATGAGTCCAGCATCATCCTGATACCAAAGCCAGGCAGAGACACAACCAAAAAAGAGAATTTGAGACCAATATCCTTGATGAACATTGATACAAAAATCCTCAATAAAATACTGGGAAACCAAATCCAGCAGCACATCAAAAAGCTTATACACCATGATCAAGTGGGCCTCATCCCTGGGATGCAAGGCTGGTTCAACATACGCAAATCAATAAATGTAATCCAGCATATAAACAGAACCAAAGACAAAAAACACATGATTAACTCAATAGATGCAGAAAAGGCCTTTGACAAAATTCAACAACCTTCAGGCTAAAAGCTCTCAATAAATTAGGTATTGATGGGACGTATCTCAAAATAATAAGAGCTATTTATGACAAACCCACAGCCAATATCATACTGAATGGGCAAAAACTCAAAGCATTCCCTTTGAAAACTGGCACAAGACAGGGATGCCCTCTCTCACCACTCCTATTCAACATAATGCTGGAAGTTCTGGCCAGGGCAATCAGGTAGGAGAAGGAAATAAAGGGTATTCAGTTAGGAAAAGAGAAAGTCAAATTGTCCGTGTTTGCAGATGACATGATTGTATATCTAGAAAACTCAATTGTCTCAGCCGAAAATCTCCTTAAGCTGATTAGCAACTTCATCAAAGTCTCAGGATATGGCCGGGTGTGGTGGCTGACACTTGTTATCCCAGCACTTTGGGAGGCCGAGGCGGGCGGATCACGAGGTTGGGAGATCGAGACCATGGTGAAACCCCGTCTCTACTAAAAACACAAAAAGTTAGCTGGGCGTGGTGGCAGGCACCTGTTGTCCCAGCTACTTGGAGAGGCTGAGGCAGGAGAATGGCGTGAACCCGGGAGGTGGAGCTTGCAGTGAGCCGAGATCACGCCACTGCACTCCAGCCTAGGTGACAGAGCGAGACTCCGTCTCAAAAAAAAAAAAAAAAAATCTCATGATACAAAATCAATGTACAAAAATCACAAGCATTCTGGTACACCAATCACAGACAAACAGAGAGCCAAATCATGAGTGAACTCCCATTCATAATTGCTTCAAAGAGAAAAAAATACCTAGGAATCCAACTTACAAGGGACTTGAAGGACCTCTTCAAGGAGAACTACAAACCACTGCTCAATGAAATAAGAGGATATAAACAAATGGAAGAACATTCCATGCTCATGGGTTGGAAGAATCAATATCGTGAAAATGGCCATACTGCCCAAGGTAATTTATAGATTCAATGCCATCCCCATCAAGCTACTAATGACTTTCTTCACAGAATTGGAAAAAACTACTTTAAAGTTCATACGGAAAGAAAAAAGAGGCTGCATCAACAAGTCAATCCTAAGCCAAAGGAACAAAGCTGGAGGCATCACGCTACCTGACTTGAAACTATACTACAAGGCTACAGTAACCAAAACAGCATGGTACTGGTACCGAAACAGAGATATAGATCAATGGAACAGAACAGAGCCCTCAGAAATATTGCCGCATATCTACAACTATCTGATCTTTGAGAAACCTGACAAACACAAGCAATGGGGAAAGGATTCCCTATTTAATAAATGGTGCTGGGAAAACTGGCTACCCATATGTAGAAAGCTGAAACTGGATCCCTTCCTTACACCTTATACAAAAATTAATTCAAGATGGATTAAAGACTTAAATGTTAGACCTAAAACCATTAAAACCCTACAAGAATACCTGGGCAATACCATTCAGGACATAGGTGTGGGCAAGGACTTCATGTCTAAAACACCAAAAGCAATGGTAACAAAAGCCAAAATTGACAAATGGGATCTAATTAAACTAAAGAGCTTCTGCACAGCAAAAGAAACTACCATCAGAGTGAACAGGCAACCTACAGAATGGGAGAAAATTTTTGCAACCTACTCATCTGACAAAGGGCTGATATCCAGAATCCACAATGAACTCAAACAAATTTACAAGAAAAAAACAACCCCATCAAAAAGTGGGCAAAGGACATGAACAGACACTTCTCAAAAGAAGACATTTATGCAGCCAAAATACACATGCAAAAATGCTCACCATCACTGGCCATCAGAGAAATGCAAATCAAAACCACAGTGAGATAGCATCTCACACCAGTTAGAATGGCCATCATTAAAAAGTCAGGAAACATCAGGTGCTGGAGAGGATGTGGAGAAATAGGAACACTTTTACACTGTTGGTGGGACTGTCAACTAGTTCAACCATTGTGGAAGTCAGTGTGGCGATTCCTCAGGGATCTAGAACTACAAATACCATTTGACCCAGCCATCCCATTACTGGGTATATACCCAAAGGACTATAAATCATGCTGCTATAAAGACACATGCACACGTATGTTTATTGCGGCACTATTCACAATAGCAAAGACTTGGAACCAACCCAAATGTCCAACAACGATAGACTGGATTAAGAAAATGTGGCACATATACACCATGGAATACTGTGCAGCCATAAAAAATGATGAGTTCATGTCCTTTGTAGGGACATGGATGAAACTGGAAACCATCATTCTCAGTAAACTATACCAAGGACAAAACACCAAACACCACATGTTCTCACTCAGAGGTGGGAATTCAACAATGAGAACTCATTGACATAGGAAGGGGAACATCACACTCCGGGGACTGTTGTGGGGTTGGGGGGAGGGGGGAGGGAGAGCATTAGGAGATATACCTAATGCTAAATGACGAGTTAATGGGTGCAGCAGACCAACATGGCACATGGATACATATGTAACAAAACTGCACATTGTGCACATGTACCCTAAAACCTAAAGTATAATAATAAAATAAAAAAAAGAAAAACGGTGTCACAAAGTTTAGGACCATATACTCTGGAATGAAACTTCAAGAATTCAAATATAATTTCCAATACTTAATAGCTGTGTAAACTTAGATAAGCTATTAACCTTTTCTTTACCTTTGTTTTCTTATTTGTAAAGCAGGGAGATCACAATAATACCTACATCATAGTACTTTTGTGAGGACGAATGTGTTAATACATGGAAAGCCTTATAATATTTCCTGTCACATAGTCAATACTTATTAAATGTTGTTGGTTTTATTGTTGTGTTATATATGCTACTGTCATATTTGTTATACACTAGTGATTATTATGGGATTCTTAAACTGGAATGATGTAAGATTTGAATCACCCCTAGAGCAAGGTTTCTCAACATTGGAACTCTTAATATTCAGGTAAAGAAAATTCTTTGTTGCAGGCAGTTGTCCCAAACATTGTAGAATATTTAGCAGCATTCCTAGTCTCTATCCATTAGATGCCAGTAGCATCTTCCCAGTTATGACAACTGAAAATGTCTCCAGACATGTTCAAATGTTTTCCGGGGGTCAAAATTGCCTTTGGTTGACAACCACTGTGGCCATTTTACCTTCCAACTGGAAAGAGACCATTTACTATAGGAAAGAATGAAGTCAATGTGTAAAGAACAACTGAAAAAAGAAATGGGGAAGATGTAGGGAGAATGAGTCCTTAGTGCAACTACATCTTTAGTTCCAGTTTCTGAATCTTCTAAACTCTTCTTGTTCTTGCAGCTCACCTTTTGGTTTTCTTTATCTTTCTATTAAAAATATATATATATATATATTTGCTAAATTAATTTGCTTGGGATTCTATTACTTGCAATGAAAAGAAATCTGACTATTGGTGTATACAGGTTATCATCACTAGATATATATATATATTCAGTGTCCCCTTAGGAATGTAAACACCATGAGAACACAGGCTTTGTGTGCCACATTTATTTCTGCATTTGTAGGATGTAGAACAGTGACTGACATATAAGAAGTACCAATTAAACATTTGTGGATGAGTTAATGAAGAAACTATAAGTAGTTGGATGTTTTTATAGCTAAAAATTATGAAAGTGGATATGTTGTACGTTATACGGGCAATTAAATAGTGTTAGAAGTCTTTTGATTGCACTCATCATTCTAGTGATGGTCGAATTAGACATGGAATACCATAATCAGGAATTATCACCTTAAAGATTGATTACTTAACATTGATCATGTGGCTGAGCAAGGTGGCTCATGCCTGTAATCCCAGTGCTTTTGGAAGGCTAAGGCAAGAGAATGGCTTGAGGCTAGGAGTTTGAGACCAGCGTGGGCAACACAGTGAGACTCTGTCTCTGTCAAAAAATTAAAGAAAATCACCTGGGAATCGTGGTGTGTGCCTGTGTCTCAGTTGCTCAGGAGGCTGAGGCAGGAGGTTCACTTGAGCCCAAGAGTTCAAGTCTACAGTGATCTACAACCACATGACTGCACTCTAGCCTGGGTGACAAAGTGAGATACTGTATCTAAAAAATAAATAAGTAAATAAAAATAACTTAAAAATAAATAAAAGCATGTTATTTAATGGATGTATAATATTCTACCTCATGCATTTATCTTAACACTTCCATTATTGGATATTTGCAGTGTTTTTCATTTCTGCAATTAAAAGCAATATTCTGGAGAATATCAATATCAATTAATAATAATAATACTGTTGAATAATTGCTTTCAGTACCTTAAGCTATGAAATAAGCAAAATAAGGATTGTAGTAGCTATGGCATACCAAGTAAGTACTACAAAACTCTCTCAGTCCTTTGGATGCCATCTAAATGAGTTTACACAAAGTAGAGCTAGAAAGTCTGGGTCACCGATTGACACCATGGTAAGAAGTATGTCTTCTTAGATTTAAATGTAAGGTTGAATAGGTTGAAAATGCCACTTCCAGCAAAGGTGGGAAGATCACTTGCGCCCAGGAGTTTGAGTTTATAGTGAGCTATGATCTCGCCACTGCATTCTAGCCTTGGTTGAGAGAGTAAGACCTTGTCTCAAAAAAATAAACAAAAAAAACTGCCGGTCACAGTGGCTCACGCCTGTAATCCCAGCACTTTGGGAGGCCGAAGTGGGTGGATCACGAGGTCAGGAGATCAAGACCATCCTGGGTTACTCGGTGAAACCCCGTCTCTACTAAAAATACAAAAAAATTGTCCGGGCGTGTTGGCGGGCGTCTGTAGTCCCAGCTACTCAGGAGGCTGAGGCAGGAGAATGGCGTGAACTCGGGAGGCGGAGCTTGCAGTGAGGAGAGATGGCACCACTGCACTCCAGCCTGGGCGACAGAGTGAGACTCCATCTCATAAAAAAAAAAAAGAAAAGAAAGAAAAAAAAACATTGATCATCTTTACCAAAAGCTACACCACAGGGTCTACTTGTCTTCAGGAACATAAGAAATAAATTGTTGTTGTTGAAATGAATGGTGTTTAAGGTAGGTAATTGTTAGAAGTGATGTATAAGATCCACTTGCTCCTGCATGAAGGAGGTTTTAGAGTTCAGCAAAAGCTAGGGGTCTAGAGCCGCGTTGGTCTTATGTACCTAAATTTCTCAGTCTGCTGCTGCCCAGTCTGACTGTAGAGCACCCTAGTCCTACCAATACTGCTACATTGCATCTTGTTGAAAATGTGCTTTTCATGACAAGTACTGGTCTTTGGGTTTATGTCAGAGAGTGGGATCTCCCAGAGCGATAGAACAGATTATATAGGTTTTTTTTTTTTTTGCCTCCTTTCTAATGAACATTTGTGCATTGTATGTAATTTAACTTGATACTTTATTTTGTTGTAACTACTATCTAATAGCCAAGATTTGGGAGAGAGAACATATAGTTTTCACGTATCTTTTACCACCAGATGCTACAATATTTACAAAAACAAAACAAAACAACTTGGCATTTGCTGTGTTATCCAAATTGTTTTCACTCATCTGCAACACATAGAAATGGCTTAAAAAGAAAGGTAGAGTAGCTTTAGCTTTATTCTGAGTTGGTGAAGAGCCACTAAAGAGTTTAAAAGACGTAAGTGAGTGACATCATAAGTTTTCAATTTTAGATGTCATTCTTGTATCTGTGTGGACAAAGGACCTAAGGAGGAGAAGAGACCGAAGGCCGGGAGATTTGTTAGAAAGGTTTTAATTTGGGTAAGAAACAAAACAGGCAGTGATTGCAGGAGAGAAAAGGAGGGGACAGATTATAAAAGTATACACAGTATTTAGAATAGGTAAGTGATTAAATAGGATAAAGAAGGTAAAGAAAAAGGAGGAATCATAGATGCCTCCCAGGTTTCTATCTTGTATAATGGGGCATGATGGTGGCCTCAAATGCAATGGGGAATAGAAGAGGAGGTGCAGGCGTTTGTATTTATTTCTTGAGTTTTTGTTTGTTTTGTTTTCTCTTATTTGCTTCCTTGTTCTGTCAGCTTCCTTTATTTGCCGAATTCCATTTTAACATCCTGACTTCCTTACTGACTTCTCTGTAGCTATGGTAAATGTTTATTTTTCAGTCCCCTTTGAGCTATATCTACTCATACATCATTTTGACAATAAACAAAATAAAACAATAGTTAAAATCAACTAGAAGTGGCTATTGAAAAGAATAATATTGAAATAAAACAACACTGAATTGCAACAATTTGTTGGTGACTTGTTAGCACCATCAACATTAAAGTCAACAAATATTTGAATGCCAACTCAGTACCAAGCACTGTCCTGGCCTCTTTAGAAACAAAGACCCATAGCAGTTCTATAAAGTGGAGAGAGTGGTGATTTTGGAGTTATAACTGGATTGGATTTCTCCTTCCATTACCTACTGGATTTGTGACCTTGAGCTAGTGGTTAGCTCCTCAGGGTCTCATGTATTTCCATTTGTAAAATGAGGAAGAATGCATAATAGAGATATCATTCAGCTGTCATCTTTTTTTTTTTTTTTTGAGAAGGAGTCTTGCTCTGTCGCCCAGGCTGGAGTGCAGTGACGCGATCTCGGCTCAGTGCAAGCTCCGTCTCCCGGGTTCACGCCATTCTCCTGCCTGAGCCTCTCCGAGTAGCTGGGACTACAGGCTCCCGCCACCACGCCCGGCTAATTTTTTTTGTATTTTTAGTAGAGAGGGGGTTTCACCGTGGTCTCAATCTCCTGACCTCGTGATCCGCCCACCTCGGCCTCCCAAAGTGCTGGGATTACAAGCGTGAGCCACCGCGCCCGGCCCGTTCAGCTGTCATCTTAAGTGAGATAAAAAATCCAACTCAGCACAGTAGCTGACATGTTGTAAGCACCTGATAAATGTTAGCTGCTATGGAAATATAATCATAACTGTACTCTCAAGAAGCTTACGGTCTATTACATATTTTTTTTTATATAAGCCTCTTACATCATTTTTATGATTAATTCAGAGAATAGCATAGCATTGGATCATATTCTTATCACAGAGAGGGCATAATGATTCAAAATGGTATTACCCCATAGTCTTAGAGTAGCATGTTTTTCAAAACTCTGAATATAATCAAGTATAAGATTTAAAGTCTTTGAGACTTTCTTGTATGATCTAATGAAGAAAATGAAAAAACACAAACTCCTTTAGAATAATAATAAAAACATGATATATTACAGACAGTTAAAGTATGGTAATTGGCTGTAATGTAACACCAAGGGTGTGATGGGATTTGGATGAGAGGGGAAAGAAAAGAACTTTAAAAAGCAGAATTACATGAGGTAATACAAACCCAGAGTACTGAGAGTTTCTGCCAGATTGGGTTATAATGAACACACTGTGTTTTAATGAAGCTAGTAACTGAGTATCTTATTAGATTTCACTAGAATCCATTGCAGGCCATTTTATGGTAGCCCAGTTAAGATCTTTTATGAGTTTAGAATTGTGCCAGATATTATGAAAAAGAAAACCTAACTGTATTACTCTACTTGCAGCATAGAATTTGCTTGAGATGTTTGTCAGTAGTTAATAAACCATATTTTTCTTCAACTCAATATTTTTATTATAATAAATGAGGAAAAATGTTGAAAATAAAAATATGCACCTAAAGTATTCTTGCTTTCACAAAATCAGAAGGACTAAATTTTAAGTGAAGCATATGTTTTTGTAAAGTTTTAAGTTAAAAGAATAAAAATAAAAAGGCTTTTGGCTTAGATTTTAAAAACTCAGTGAGTAGGATTTTGCAAAGTACAAATTTATATATTTCATGCAAACCTAGGTAAACTCTGCAGAATAACAAATTCCAGTAAAACAGATTGCAGTGACTCCTGGGTTGATTTCTCCAAGTGATGCTTTTCAACATTCAGCAATAGATTCTTTGACCATCCACATGGAAGGCCAGTGCTTGGTGATGCTATCCAGCTGGCAAGTTCCTTCTTTGTTATCTACTATTCCTGGTTTTGTAGTCTTTCCCAGACTTTCAGCTACCTCTCATTTATTGACAGTCATAAAGTTCTGGCTATGCTGCTATCCACATGTTTTCTCAGTAGAGAGTAACTCACATGAATAATATGTTATTTTCTCAAGGGTATTTTATTTCATAATTTAATGCTTCAAGAACCTTTACTGAGCACAAAACAAAAATGTACACATTTAGTTTCAGACTTGGAGAATTTTAATGGAGCATTGGATATCTGTATATATCGGAATCTGATTTTTTTTTTTTTTTTTTTTTTTTTTAATGGAGTCTTGCTCTGTCTCCCAGGCTGGAGTGCAGTGGCTCAATCTTGGCTCACTGCAACTTCCCCTTCCCGGGTTCCAGAGATTCTCCTGCCTCGGCCTCCCAAGTAGCTGGGATTACAAGTGTGCACCACAACACCCGGCTAATTTTTGTATTTTTAGTAGAGGTGGGGTTTCACCATGTTGGTCAGGCTGGTCTCAAACTCCTGAGCTCAAGTGATCTTTCCGCTTCAGCTTCCCAAAATGCTGGGATTACAGGCGTGAGCCACCTTGCCCAGCCCTCTAATCTGATATTTTATCATCAGTAGCCAATTCAAGGCTCTAACCATGTCCAGAATTAACATTATTCTTCTTCACATGCCTTGTCAATCACAATCCAAGGTAGAGTCACAGTCACTTCTCTGCGTCATTCAGGAATGCTGTGTCTAATGGCCTTTAAATTGGACATTTCCTGCTTAGGGTGGAAATGGAAGGATGGGAAAGAGGTGGTATTTGTATGAGCCAAGTGAACCCCTAAACAGACAATTCCATTATTTATAAAGCCGTGCCTAAATTTTAAATCAAGATGAAGATATGAATTTGTCAATGTTATTGATACTGTCAAGAAGTAGAGTTAGTGGACTTAATGATAGTGTTTTACATAATGGAGGTCCAAGTCAGACAGGAAGATAAATGAAAACATTTCATCTATTTTTGATGTATTGTAGGGGGAAGAAGAGGAAGAGAGACAGAGAAAAAGTTGGTCCGATGTTTGTCGAATCACCTCTCTCTGGGTAAACGTCCTGGAGCGAGAGGTTTATTAGATAAGCTGAAGGGAATAAAAAGGACAGGAAACTTCTGTTCCACTTCCTACTTGGAACTCTGCAAAGAAGCAGTTTTACCACCTACCCCTGGCCCCTGCCTAATTATACCAGCTTCGAGACTCAGAGGATCAAATGGCTTACTAGGCATATCAACTTTTTCTTTCCCTGGGAAAATAGGCCTCAGGGGTAGGTTTTAGAAGTGGAATACTTCAACAGAACATGATTAAAGATGGGCAAATGAATACAAATACCCCCTACCAGAAATTAGCAAGTGTTGGCAAGGATGTGGAGAAATTGGAGCCTTTGTGCACTGTGGATAGGATTGTAAAATAGTGTAGCCACTATGGAAAACAGCATAAACAAAGCTGTAGTAATCAAGACAGTGTGTTACTGGCATAAATGCAGACATATTGACCAGTGGAATAGAATAGAGAGCTCAGAAATAAATCCTCACATACAGGGTCAAATGATTTTTGACAAGATTACTGAGACATTAGTGGGGAAAGTATAGTCCTTTTGAAAAACGATGCTAGGAAAACTGGATAGGTACAAACAAAAGAATTAAGTCGGACTGTTATCTTACACTATATCCAAAAAAACCTCAAAATTGATCAAACAACTAAATGTAGTAGATAAAACTATAAAACTCTTAGAAGAAAACATAAGAAGAAAAGAAAAAACTGAGAAGTTGGACTTTATCAAAATGTAAAACTTCCATGTTTCAAATGACACTATCAGCAGAGTGAAAGGGCAGTCTGTGAAATGGAAGAAAATTATTTGCAAATCATATATTTAATAAGGGATTAATATCCCGCATATACAAAAAAAAAAAAAAAAAAAACTTGTGCAACTCAACAACAAAAACAACCAGATCGAAAAATGGTTAAAGGACTTGAATAAACATTCAACATCTGTACATCTTATACAGATGGCCAATAAACATATGAAAAGATTCTCAACATCACTAATCATTAGGGAAATGCAAATCCAAACCACAATAAGATTCCATTTCATACCCATTAGTATAGTTATTTTAAAAATAAATGAACAAAAATACCCAAAAAACCCATCGGAAATTGGCAAGTGTTGGCAAGGATGTGGAGAAATTGGAGACCTTGTGCACTGTGGATAGGATTGTAAAATAATGTAGCCACTATGGTAAACAGCGTGGTGGTTCCTCATAAACGAAACACACAATTACTGTATGATCCAGCAATTCTCCTTCTGGGTTTATACCCCAAATAATTGAAAGCCTGGATTCAAAAAGATATATCTATATCTATATCTACAGATATATCTATCCATCTATATCTATCTATCTATCTATCTATCTATCTATCTATCTGTCTGTCTGTCTGTCTAACTATCTATATATGTGCAACAATCACCACTATCCATCTTCATAACTTTTATGTTCCCAAAATAAAACTTTGTACTCATTAAACAGGAAGTCTGCATTCCCTCCTTCCTTCAGTCCCTGGTAACCACTAATCTACTTTCTGTCTCTATGGTACAAACAAAAGAATAGGTACATACAAAAGAATAAAGTCGGACCACTATCTGACTACTATCTGACTGGTCAGGCTACTGTGTGTGTGTGTGTGTGTGTGTGTATGTATGTGTATATACATATATATGTATATGTGTGTATATATGTATGTATGTATATATGTATGTATGTTTATGTGTATATACATATATGTATACACATATACACACAGTAACATTCATATATACATATATGTATACATATACACACACACACATTCACAGTAACATTATTCACAACAGCCAAAAGATGAAAATAATTCAAATGTTCATTAACAGATGAATAGATAAAAAATGTGGTATGTATGTACTAGACTATTCCTCAGCTTTAAAATGGAATAATATTCTGGCACATGCTGCAACATAGATGAACCTCAAAGGCATTATGTTGAGTGAAATAAGCTAGTAACAAAAGGAGAAATAATTTATGTTCCCTTTTCTATGAAGTACCTAGTGAAGACAAATTCGTAAAGACAGAAAGTGGAGTAGTGGTTACGGGGCCTGGAGGAAGGAGGGAATGGGGACTTATTGTTTAATGAGTAGAAAGTTTTAGTTTGGGAACATAAAGGTTGTGAAGATGCATAGTGGTGATGGCTGCACAATAATATGAATATACTTAATACTACTGAATTGTACACTTAAAAATTGCTAAAGTAATAAATTATATATATGTACATTTATATATATAAAACCACAATAAAAAAGAACATTAAAACTAATCAGTTACACACACACACACATATAGATATATATTTATTTATTTTAAATCCTTGTAGATAAAAGGAGGAGGCAGAGCAAGATGGCCAGATAGAAACCCCCAGCAATTGTCCCCCCTACAAGAACACCAAATTGAACAACTGTCCATAAAAGAACTCACCTTTATAAGAACCAAAACAATCAGATGAGCAATAATAGTACCTGGTTTTAACATAATAGCAGGGAAATATGCTTTGGAGAGAGTAAAAAGGACAGGCTTGCATTGCGCACACCACCCTCCCCGAACCCCAGGTGGTGCAAGATGGAGAATCTGTATGCTTGGGGAGGGGACGGCAAAGTGAGTGTGGGACATTGCATTTGCACTCAGTGCTGCCCTGGTCATAACAGAACACAATACAAGGCAGAATTCTGCCAGTGCGCATGGAGGGAGCATCTTGACAAGCCCTAAGCCAGAGGGCAATCTTCTGCTCCACTGAGAGGAATCCAGGTCCTGGCCACGGCCACCTTCACTACCAGCTGACTAAAGTGGTTTGGGGCTATCAGTAAATTTGACTAGCAGTCAAGACAGAAGGATAGCAGTCCTTGGGCAAGCTCTGGTGCTGAGCTGGTCTAGGAAGCAGTGGACTTGGGATGGGACCCCGTGCAACACCAGTTGCGGCAGACATGGGAGTGCCTGTGTCAACCCTCTCTCAACTCCAGACAGTGCAGCTTGGGGAGAGACTAGTTCAACTTGGGAGAAGGAGAGGGAAGAGTACTTTATCTTGCAACTTGGGCACCAACTCAACCACAGTAAACAAAGTACCAAATAGATTCCTTAGGACCCTGATTTCAGACCTTTGCTCCTTAATGGCATTTCTAGACATACCCTGGGTCAGAAGGTAATGTGCTCCCTTGATAAGACAGATCCATTCCTGGCAGATTTCACCGCCTGATGACTAAAGTGGCTTTGGGCTTTGATTAAACATCACAAGCAGCCAGGCAATAGTGACTGTGAGCCTTGGAAAAACCCCAATAATTTGCAGGTCTGGAAGATGACATAAAGTAGTGCCCCCTGTAGGGGCCATGGGAGTGCCCACATCAGCCCTCCCTCAAATGCAGGCATCCCAGTGTAGAGAGGGGATCATTCTGATTGGAAGAAAGAGAGGGAAGAGAGTAAGAGATGTTGCCTGGCAAGCCAGGGAATGCTTTATCTTCCCCAAGTTCACCAAGGCTGTGTATTAGGAGTGTGCAAGAGTTCCAGCGTTCCTGGGCTTAGGGTTCCCCCTAGTGCTGAAACAGATGCAGTGTCTACAGGCTTAGGTCACTGCACTAAATCCCCTAAGAATTCTTGGAAGGCTCTCTCAAGAATGGGTACAAACAAGCCCAGACTACAAAGATTAGAATAAATACCGAACTTTTCAAAACCCAGATATTGACAAATGTTCAAAAATATCATGAACATCCAGCCAATCGTGACCACACCAAATAGAGTTAAATAAGGCACCAGTAACCAATCCTGGAGTAACAGAGATATGAGATCTCTCAGACAGGGAATTCAAAATAGCCTTCTTGAAGAACCTAAATGAACCTCAGGATATCACAGAGAAGAAATTGAGAATTCTATCAGAGAAATTTAACAAAGAGATTGAAATAATTTTTAAAAATTAAGCAGAAATTCTGGAGCTAAGAAATTCAGTGGACAAACTGAAAAATGCATCAATCTCCCAACACCAGAACTGATCAAGCAGAAGAAAAAACTAGTGAGCTTGAAGACAGATTATATGAAAATACACAATGAGAGAAGAAAAGATAATTTTTAAAAATGAAGCATGCCTACAAGATCTAGAAAATTGCCTCTAAAGGGGAAATCTAAGAATTATTGGCCTTAAACATGACATATATAGAGAGAGAATGAAGTAGAAAGTTTATTCCAAGAAATAACAGAGAACTTTCCAAACCTAAAGAAAGATAAGAATATCCAGGTACAAAAAAGTCAAAGAATGCCAAGCAGATTCAATGCAAATAAGACTAGCACAAGACATATAATAATCAAACTATCAGAAGTTAATACAGAAGGAATCCTAAAAGCAGCAAGAGAAAAGAAGCAAACAAACTACATATGAAGGAGCTTCAATACGTATGGAAGCAGACTTCTCAGAAGAAATCTTACAGGACAGGAGGGAGTGGGAATGGAAGCAGACTTCTCAGAAGAAATCTTACAGGACAGGAGGGAGTGGGAGGACATACTCAAAGTGCTGCAGGAAAGCAACTTTCAACCTAGAATATTATATCCAGGAAAATTACCCTCCACAAATGAAGGAGAAATGAAGACTTTCCCAGAGAAACAGAAGCTGAAGGAATTTGTAAACACCAGACATGTCTTACAAGAAATGCTAAAGGGAGTTCTTCAATTTGAAAGGAAAGAAAATTAAGGACCAAAAAGAAATCATCTGAAGGTATAAAAATCACTAGTAAAAGTAAGTACACACACAAATATAGAATACTCTAACACTGTAATTGCAGTGTGTAAACTACTCATATCTTTAGTAGGAAGACTAAAAGACATACTTATCAACAATAATAATTATAGTAATTTTTGAAGAGATTGACAATATAAAAAGATATAAATAGAAACAACAAAAAGTCAAAAAGTCGAGGGATGGTGTTAAAATGTAGTTTTTTAGTTTTCTTTTTACTTTCTTTTTATCAGAGTTTTCATCCATTTAAAATAATTGGCTATAAAATGTTCCTTGCAGGTCTCATGATAAACAAAAAATGAAAACCTATAATAGATATACAAAAAATAAAAAGCAATGGATTGCCTGAGTACAGTGGCTGAAGCCTGTAATCCCAGCACTTTGGGAGGCTGAGGCAGGTGGACTGCTTGTGACCAGGAGTTCCAGACCAGCCTGGACATGGTGAAACCCCCTCTCTACTAAAAATACAAAAATTAGCCAGGTCTGGTGGTGTGTGCCTGTAGTCCCAGCTAATCCAGAGGCTGAGGCATATAGCTTGAAGCTGGAAGGCAGAGGTTGCAGTGAGCTGAAGTTGCGCCACTGCACTCCAGCTTGGGCAACAGAGTAAGACTGTCTCGAGAAAAAAAAAAAAAAAAAAAAAAAAAAAGAAAGAAAAGAAAAGAAAAAAAGTCCCAGTAAATTAAAACACACTATCAGAGATCACTGTCATGTTAAAAAAAAAAAAAAAAAAAAAAAAAAAAAAAAAAAAAAAGGAAGGGAGAAAAGGAAGGGAGAAAGGACGAGAGGACTCACAAAACAACCAGAAAACAAATAACAAAATAGCAGGAGTATGTCCTTACCTATCAATAATAACATTGAATGTAAATGAACTAAATTCTCCAATCAAAAGACAGAGTGGCTGAATGGATTTAGAAAACCCAAGACCTTGTTATATGCTACCTACAAGAAAACGACTTCATGTATAAAAATAAACACAGACTGAAAATGAAGGATTGGAAAAAGATATTCCATGAAAATGGGAACTAACAAAAAGCAGAAGTAGCTATATTTAGGTAAAATAAATTTTTAGAAAAAAATCTGTATAAAAAGATAAAGAAGATCATGATATAATGCTAATGGAGTAAATTCAGCAAGAGGATATAACAATTGTAAATATGTATGCATCAAACACTAGAACACCCAGATATATAAAGCAAATATTAGAGCTAAAAAGAGAGATAGACTCCAGTACAATAATAGCTGGGGACTTTGACACCCCTATTTTTGGCATTGAACAGAAAATCAAGGAAACATCAAACTTAACCTTCACTATAGACCAAATAGACCCAATAGACATTTACAGAACATTTTATTTAACAGTTGCTGAATACACATTCTTCTCTTCACACATGGATCATTTTCAGGGATAAGACCATATGTTATGCCACAAAACAAGTCTGAAAAATTTCAAGAAATTGAAATCATATAAAGCGTCTTTTCTGACTGTAATGAAATAAAACTAGAAATCAGTAAGAATAAGAACTTTGGAAACTATACAAACACATGAAAATTAAATAATATGCTCCTGAACAATCACTGATGAATGAAAAAATTAAAAAGGAGATTTAAAAATTTCTTGAAATAAATGAAAATAGGAACACAATATACCAAACATATGAGACACAGCAAAAGCAGTATTAAGAGAGCTCACAGCAATAAATGCCTACATCAAAAACGTAGAACAACTTCAAATAAACAACAATGCCTCTGAAAACACTAGAAAAGCAAGAGCAAACAA
Organism: Symphalangus syndactylus; assembly: GCF_028878055.3. Classification (NCBI taxonomy): domain Eukaryota; kingdom Metazoa; phylum Chordata; class Mammalia; order Primates; family Hylobatidae; genus Symphalangus; species Symphalangus syndactylus. The sequence goes on along the minus strand of NC_072447.2, from coordinate 117,607,654 downwards.
AACTTAAAATTGGTAGAAGGAAAGAAATTATCTCACATCAGTGGCCCTCTTAGGGAACCCTGAAAATAAACTAATATCTGGCCCTTAAAGCTAACAACAAGCTTTGTGCCAGAACTCTTGATGATGGCAGTTTTCTTTCAGGAAAAGGAAGATTTTAACACAATTTGTAGTTTGCACATAGGAATTTAGAAGGAGCAAGAAGGAGGAGAGAATACTTCCAAACTTGTTTCACAAGGCAAATATTACCCTGATACCAAAATCAGACAAAAACCAGATCTAAAAAAGGAGAAATCTATAGACCAATATCTCTGATAAATATAAATGCAAAATTTGTCAGCAAAATGCTAGCAAACCAAATTCAACAGCACATTAAAAAGATCATTCATCATGATGAAGTGAGATTCATCTCAGAGATGTAAGGATGTTTCAACATATGCAAATGTATAAATGTGATACATACCATTAACAAAATGAAGGACGAAACTATATGATCACTTCAATAGATGATGAAAAAGTATTCTAAAAATTCAACATCCCTTCATGATAAAAAAAAAACTCTCTGTAAACTGGGTATAGAAGGAACATACCTCAACACAATAAAAGCCATATATGACAAACTCACAGCTAGTATCATACTGAATAGGGATAAACTGAAAGCCTTTCCTCTAAGATCTGGAACAAGACAAGAATGATCACTTTCACCACTCTTATTCAACATAGTACTGGAAGTTACAGCCAGAGCAATAAAACAAGATAAAAAATATAAGGGGCATCTAAATTGGAAAGGAAGAAGTCAAACTGACCTTATTTGCAGATGATATGATCTTCGATTTAGAAAAACCTATTGACTCCACCAAAAAAACTGTAAGAACTGATAAAAATTTCAATAAGTTGTAGTATACAAAATCAACATACAAAAATCAGTAGCATATCTATATGGAAACAGTGAACAATCTGAAAAGGAAACCAAAAAAGTAATCTCATTTGCAATAGCTACAAAAAAATTAAAATACCTAAGAATAAACTTAACCAAAGATGTGAAAGATCTCTACAACTAAAACTATGAAACATTGATGAAAGAAATTGAAGACTATAGACAAGGAGATATTCCATGTTCATGGATTGGAAAAATCATTACTGTTAAAATGTCCATACTACCCAAAGCAAAATTTATATGGAACTATGAAAGATTCAGAATGACCGAAGCAATCCTCAGCTAAAAGAGCAAAACTGGAAGTATCACATCACCTGACTTCAAGTTATACTATAAAGTTATAGTAACCAAAACATAATGGTACTGGCATAAAAACAGACACATAGCCAATGGAACAGAATATAGAACCCCAAAACAAATCTATGCATTTATAGTCAATTCATTTTTCACAAAAGGACCAATGACATGCAATGGGGAAAGGACAGTGTCTTCAATACATGGTGTTGGGAAAACTAGATATCCATATGTAGAAAAATGAAATTAGATCCCAATCTCTCGATATATAAAAAAGTCAAATCAAAATTGATTAAACACTTACATCTAGGACCTGGAACTATGAAACTACTAGAACAAAACATTGGGGAAGCACTCCAGGACATTGGGCTAGGCCAAGATTTCTTGAGTAAGACCTCAAAAGCACAGGTAAACAAAGTAGAAATGGACAAACAGGATTATATCAAGCTAAAAAGCTTCTGCATAGGAAAGGAAACAACAAAGTGAACAGACAACCCACAGAATTGCAGAAAAGATTAATAAACTACCCTTTTGACAAGGGCTTTATGACCAGAATATATAAGGAACTCAAACAACTCAATAGAAAAAGAAACCCAAATAATCCCATTTAAAAATGAGCAAAATATTTGAATAGATATTATTTGAAAGATGACATATATGAAAAAATTCTTAGCATCATTAATTATCAGAAATACAAATCAAAACTATAATGAGTTATCATCACACCCCGGTTAAGATTGCTTTTATTAAAAAGACAAGCAATAGTTGGTACTGATGACAATATGTTGAAAGGGGAGCCCTTGGTCGGCTTCATTTTTCTGCATATGGATATCTAGTTTTCCCAGCACCATGTATTGAAGACACTGTCCCTTCCCCATTGTATGTCACTGGTTCCTTTGGGAAATATGCTGTTGGTGGGAATGTAAATTAGTATAGCCACTGTGGAAAAGAATATGGAGTTTACTGAAAACTAAAAAGAGAACTGCCACATGATCCAGCAATCCCACTGCTAGGTATATACCAAAACAAAAGGAAATCAGCATATTAAAGAGATACTTGCATGTCCACGTTTATTATAGCACTAGTCACAATAGCCAAGATATGGAATCAACCCAAGTATGCACCAGTGGAGGAATAGACTAAAAAAAAAAAAAAAAAAAAAAAAAAAAGCGGTACATACACACAATTAATTGATACTCACCCAAAAACAAGGAGTGGAATTATGTCATTTGCAACAACATGGCTGGAACTGGAGGATATTATATTAAGTGAAATAATCCAGGTACGGAAGGACAAATATTGCATGTTCTCACTCATATGAGGGTGCTAAAAAGAAAACTGAACTCATGGAGATAGAGGGTAGAATGATGGTTACCAGAGGCTGGGAGGGGTATTGGGAAGGGGGATTATAAACATGTTAATGAAAACAAAAGTATAGTTAGATAGAAGGAATAAGATCTAGTGTTTGGCAGCATAATAGGGTGACTATAGTCAATGATACTTTATTTTAGATTTTAAAATAACTAAAAGAGTAGAATGTGAATGTTAGAATGGAAATGTTCCTAACACAAAAACATGATAAATGCTGCAGGTGATGGATATCCCAATTACCCTGATTTTATCATTATATATTGCATGCCTGTATCAAAACCTCACATGTACCCATAAATATGTACAACTATTATCCATCCATAATAATTAAAAATACAAAATTTAAAAAATCACCCATTACAAGTGTCTTGTCAGTTGCTATACTTCCTCCCAATGTCAGCTATTCATAGGATCATGCTCCTTGACCCTACTACCCTCCTGCATCTCCCTTTACTCTCAACAGATTTTGCCTTCTTAGATACCTTTATAAGGTAACTCCCTGACATGTTTTCCTCATTTTGACTCCATACCTAAATGTGCGTCTATCCTTATATTCTACTGAGAAGAAGCAATTTCCCCCCTTCTGTAAAAGCCCGTGTTCCCTTTTGTGATATGGTAGTTATGAAATACAGGTATTGAGGAGAGAGGAAGAGATAAAGACAAAGTCAGAGAGGAGAGAGGGGGACAGAGAGATGGGCAGGGAGACAGAGAAAAGGATTTCCTAAATTTCTTTTATTTCCAATTACCATACCAGGAGTCAAAGACACTTTGTCTAGAGTTTTACATCAGGGAAGTCATGGTCAGATGGAAAGGAAAAGGGAAATATTTGTTCCTATTAGCCCCAGTGGAATAGGGGAAGTAGAAAGGGAGGGGAGGTATAAGAAGCAGGAAGGCAGATGCATCCCTATCTTTGCTCTCTGGCCTGAAGTTTTAGAAAAAAGAGAGGCGGTTAGGTTGATTGAGGCAAATTCCTGGAGGCAGGGAGGATTCTGTCTTACTTGTTGTTTGGGATTCTGGAAGATTCTGGAAGGAGAAGGCCTCAGAGGTTGCCACCTTACTGAAGTCTCCTTGAGCTCCTCTGTGTTGTGAAAGTTATTTATTACAAGCTACTGTTTCCTGTGAAGAGATGTAGAATGTAGCTGGGGGTCCTGAATGGGGAGCTTGTCTGGGTGGGTTGTAGCAGGGATAAAGTAGCCCTGGCTCCCGTTAACACATGATACTATTCTCAAGCCCTTACTGTGTCAGGAATTATTCTAAGCACTTACACATTTGTACTCATTCATACATCACAATATTCCTCTAAAGTAGAACCATTTTTATTATCTCAAAGCCTCAAGTCTTACACAACTTATTCTTGAATATCATGCCTACCCAATCAACTAAAAATACAACATTAATAGGAGAACGATGTATGGTATATTTCAGAAAGTAGGTTGTTGGCGCATTGCAGAGGGTAATAGAGTTAAATAAGGCACTAAATAAAGCTTTACTGCATTCACCTTATACTTTACGTCACTAATGTAGTTCAGTAACTTTGATTTCATTTCCCTCTTCACTGGCTAATTGCTGGAAACTTGGCCCTTACATTCCAGTTTCACGTGGTGAACATATCCTTTAAGTAGGTCTAAATCCTTCAGTTGGCTGACTGTCATTATTTTGTTTCAGACTAAATTTCCCATTGAGGGAAAATTCATTCTCTTTTCAGACTCATGTATGTATTGCCAGGTGCCAGTGCACTCAATCTTTCGTAATTTTGCAATTATGTCTCTTCTATCTTTGGCAGGGAGCATACTTGCAAGGTGGCCTTACTGCTTAATGTAAATAAAAAGGGTTTCAATAGCACAGATCCCTTTCTTCAACTGTTAAATAACTATAGACATTCCCTAAATAACATTCCCTATAAAGATTTCACTTACTATCAATTACCTGAATGATATTTGGAAAACTGCCACAGCTATTTCTGATTCCCGTTTTCATTCTCAAAGATTGAAACCATGAAGTGTAAAATCTCTCCCCATGTCAAAAAAAGGCAGCTTCCTCATCCCTAGATGGTTTTGAATAATGACTCTTTCATATGCACTCATAATCTTTCTCTCACTGATTGCTTATTACACAGATGTTACTTTTGTTCCCCAATTTCAGTGTTGTAATTGGGTTCCACTACATTCTTTGCCTTGTCAGAAAACCAGTAACATTTTCTCAATGTACCATCCCTCTGATTTGTATCCAAAATTACTCTAGTCAACATTTGTGTGGTATTTGATAAATCATGTCCCCTTTCCAAATCTGAACTGCTTTCATATATCCTCTTGATCTTTATTATCATTTCTGTAAACTAAATCTACTGAAAAATGTTGATGCCTTTATATTTTTAAGTAACTTCTCTTTTTACTTAGCTTGTGTGAAGTTATTATCCTTAGCTAAATTACTATTTGTTAGTTTATCCTAATTCCTTGAAACTAGATTTGTATTTCTTTTTCCCAGAAGTATTATGAAAACAAACTACTCTTATCTCACTCTTCTATGCCCCGAGACAACTTTATCTGTACCTCTATTTAGCACTAACCACAATTTGCCTTGTATTATTTTCATATGTAAGTGTCTAGCTAAGTGACTGCCCCATATCTTTTTTTAAAAATTTTCTACAGGGTAGGGATCACAGCTTATTCATTCTATAGAACTTAGCACAGTGCTGTAAATATAGAAAGTAGTTAATAAAGTATTAAGTTATTTATATTGGGTGATGTGATTCGGCTGACAATGAGCACATAGCAGTATCTGTTTCTTGAAATAGTCATTATTTCCCTTTCCTTCTCCCTTGCTTTCTGAAAACATGTGGTCAAATGCTGGTGCTTGTTCTAGCCCATGTTTGTTTTGAGACCATGACTAAGAACAAGAGGCTGAGGTATTTATCAGCTATAGTGAAGGGAGTTTGTGGTTCCCTGTGTGGATATCATGAGTGTTTTATTATGATTGTGGTTAATAATAATCATTGTGATAACTAATCCTTCTGTAGACCTTCGCAATTCTGCTTGTAAAATGCCAAATATGTGTCAGGAAGTTTATATATTATATAACTAACCTTCATATGAGATATAAGAAAGCTATTGTTATGCCAATGACAATATATACAACAATAATATTTATTGATACCAAGCATTGTGATAAGTGCTTTCCAAGCATTCTCCCGCTGAACTCTCATAATATCCCTAGGAGGAGGTTAGTACTATCAATATATCCAGTTTACAGGTAAGTAAACTAAAGTTCAGACTGTTTACGTAACTTGCCCAATAGCAAACAACTGGTAAAAATAAACCATAGGAAATGGAAAAAAATAATGGGCAAATATATACTAGAATTAAAGTTTAATGAGATGAATGAAGAATGAAATCTACAACTTGAAAGGACTTATTAAAGACCAGAAAATAAAAAAGATAGATTAAACTCTAAACTAATCTATCTGAAAGTTTTAAATTTTATGAACAACGGGAGTTCTAAAAAGATCCAGAACCCCAGCTCCCAAATCAATTCACCTTAAAGCAATAAAACTCAGATCGGCCTCAGAATTAGCCTCAGCACCAAAAAATGCCAGAAGACAATGCGATCACCCGACATTTATTAACGATTACTATACACCAGGCACTGTGCTACATAATTAATATTGCCAGTCTCATTTAATCTTCATTACAACCTTTTGAGGTTGGTATTGTTTTTTATTTCCATTTGAAGTTGAAGAAATGAGGCACAATGTAAATTTCTCAAGTTCACATAGGTAGTAAATTGCAGAAATAGAATTTATACCTGTTTGAATCCAACACCTATCTTCTTACCACTTTTGTGCCCTGCCTAACTTGCTTTTACATCTCTGTTGTCAGTTGCTTAAAGCTGTGACTTATGCTACTTCTTGCTTGATTTAACCCAACATACGGATTATTTCCTGATATCAAGATTTGGATGTTTGCTTTAACACTTACTCTTCTAACACGTCTCACATTCCATATCCAAAATGACCTTAGGTTTCGGTTTTAAACAACTATTCTTGCTGTATCTGATTTCGTACGTAAGATACTAATTCTGAAATTTAACACTGACAGTGATTTGGAAGTCCTGTGTTTTTTTTCTCACATCTACCTTCACTTCTCCAGTCTGCCTCAGCATAAGGCTCACCAGACATTACTTCCTGCCTGAAACACTCTGTATGGACAGGTAGATCTGATGACCAAAGAAGGTCAGAATGTTAAATTTGGCTAAAATATTACACTGCATATTGCGTTCTTGAACGAATGGTATTTTCCCCCAGTGATTTCAGTTATATTAAAAGTTTCTCTTTTTTACATAAAAACAATATCAAAGAACAAGGACTTTAACTGAGAATGGAACTGTGTGTTTTTCTAGCACACTGTTCCTCAAGATTTCAGGAGACAGAGTGGGCTTATAAACAGAACAAAGCTGGAAATAGAAATGATTTGTGTCAGTATATGTTATCTATATTCGCATACATGCCAATTTGCAAAACAAATACTTCAAATTCATTTCTACAACTTTGAATAACTAACGACTCTGGCAAAACTGTATCTATTTCCTCCGAGATGAGCCAACAAACTACTCTTAAAGAGACATTAGTTATTCTCCACAAAGGGGCATGTTTTTGGAAGAAGATAGAATAGGCTCCGAAAGAACACAGAGTTAGTTTCAATCTTGATTCTTATTCTTAACAACAATGTGACCTTAGACAAAAGATATTAGAGTCTGTGAATTTCAGCTTCCTAATCAAACAAGACTTGGGGATTTTACTACTTAACTCTTGGTTTGATTGTACCAATTAAATGAGATAGTGCACATGAAAATACCAAAGGAAATTCCTGGTTTATGACAGTAAGTACTCAATGTTACTTACTCAGTCTGCCTTCCCACTTGGTATTTTGAACCTGTCAGACAGTAATGGTGACAGATTGGTTTTATGAAACACTTAGTGGGAACTCTATAAAGTGCTTTATTCAATATTCAAAGAAATGTAAATATACATAACAAGAAAACTTAGCATACACAGAATGCTTTTATACATTTTAAAGTGCCTTTTCTCGCCGAGCGTGATGACTCACACCTGTAATCCCAGCACTTCGAGAGGCTGAGGTGGGTGGATTGCTTGAGCTCACGTGTTAGAGACCATCCTGGGCAAGATAGTGAGATATGGTCTCCACTAAAGATCAAAAAAGGTAGCCAGGCATGGTGGTACACAAGTGTAGTCCCAGCTACATGGCAGGCTGAGGTGGGAGGATGGCTTGAGCCTGGGAAATCGAGGCTGCAGCGAGCTATGGTCAGGCCACTGCACTCCAGCCTGGGTGGCAGAGTGAGACTCCAACTCAAAAATAAAAATAATATAAAATAGTGTAGGGGGTGGAGCCAAGATGGCCGAATAGGAACAGCTCCGGTCTCCAGCTCCCAGCCTGAGCCACACAGAAGACGGGTGATTTCTGCATTTCTACTTGAGGTACCGGTTTCATCTCACTAGGGAGTGCCTAACGGTGGGTGCAGGACAGTAGGTGAAGCGCACTGTATGCGTGCCGAAGCAGGGCGAGGCATTACCTCACTGGGGAAGCACAAGGGGTCAGGGAGTTCCCTTTCCTAGTCAAAGAAAGGGGTAACAGATGGCACCCAGAATATCGGGTCAGTCCCACCCTAATACTGCGCTTTTCCAACGGGCCTGGAAAACGGCACACTAGGAGATTGTGTCCCGCACCTGGCTCGGAGGGTCCTATGCCCACAGAGTCTCACTGATTGCTAGGACAGCAGTCTGAGATCAAGCTGCAAGGTGGCAGCGAGGCTGGGGGAGGGGCGCCCGCCATTGCTCAGGCTTGCTTAGGTAAATAAAGCAGCCAGGAAGCTCCAATTGGGTGGAGCCCACCACAGCTGAAGGAGGCCTGCCTGCCTCTGTAGGCTCCACCTCTGGGGGCAGGGCACAGACAGACAAAAAGTCGGCAGGAACCTCCATAGACTTAAATGTCCCTATGTGATTGACAGCTTTGAAGAGAGTAGTGGTTCTCCCAGCACGCAGCTGGAGATCTGAGAACGGACAGACTGCCTCCTAAAGTGGGTCCCTCACCCCTGAGCAGCCTAACTGGGAGGCATCCCCTCAGTAGGGACAGACTGACTCCTCACTCGGCCAGGTACTCGTCTGAGACAAAACTTCCAGAGGAACTATGAGACAGCTGAATTTGTGGTCTCACGAAAATCCGCTGTTCTGCAGCCACTGCTGCTGACACCCAGCCAAACAGGGTCTGGAGTGGACCTCTATTAAACTCCAACAGACGTGCAGCTGAGGTTCCTGTCTGGTAGAAGGAAAACTAACAAACAGAAAGGACATCCACACAAAAAACCCATCTGTACATCAACATCACAAAGACCAAAAGTAGAAAAAACCACAAAGATGGGGAAAAAACAGAGCAGAAAAACTGAAAACTCTAAAAAGCAGAGCACCTCTCCTCCTCCAAAGGAACGCAGTTCCTCACCAGCAACAGAACAAAGCTGGATGGAGGATGACTTTGATGAGTTGAGAGAAGAAGGCTTCAGACGATCAAACTACTCTGAGCTACGGGAGGAAATTCAAAACAATAGCACAGAAGTTAAAAACTTTGAAAAAAAATTAGAAGAATGGATAACTAGAATAACCAATGGAGAGAAGGGCTTAAAGGAGCTGATGGAGCTGAAAGCCAAGTATCGAGAACTATGCGAAGATTGCAGAAGCCTCAGTAGCCGATGTGATCAACTGGAAGAAAGGGTATCAGTGATGGAAGATGAAATGAATGAAATGAAGCAAGAAGGGAAGTTTAGAGAAAAAAGAATAAAAAGAAATGAACAAAGCCTCCAAGAAATTTGGGACTATGTGAAAAGAGCAAACCTACGTCTGATTGGTGTACCTGAAAATGACGGGGAGAATGGAACCAAGTTGGAAAACACTCTGCAAGATATGATCCAGGAGAACTTCTCCAATCTAGCAAGGCAGGCCAACATTCAGATTCAGGAAATACAGAGAATGCCACAAAGATACTCCTCGAGAAGAGCAACCCCAAGACACATAATTGTCAGATTCACCAAAGTTGAAATGAAGGAAAAAATGTTAAGGGAAGCCAGAGAGAAAGGTCGGGTTACCCACAAAGGGAAGCCGGTCAGACTAAGAGCTGATCTCTGGTCAGAAACTCTACAAGCCAGAAGAGAGTGGGGGCCGATATTCAACATTCTTAAAGAAAAGAATTTTCAACCCAGAATTTCATATCTAGCCAAACTCAGCTTCCTAAGTGAAGGAGAAATAAAATACTTTACAGAAAAGCAAATGTTGAGTGATTTTGTCACCACCAGGCCTGCCCTTAAAGAGCTCCTGAAGGAAGCACTAAACATGGCAAGGAACAACCGGTACCAGCCACTGCAAAAACATGCCAAATTGTAAAGACCATCGAGGCTAGGAAGAAACTGCATCAACTAACGAGCAAAATAAGCAACTAACATCATAATGACAGGATCCGATTCACACATAACAATATGAACTTTAAATGTAAATGGGCTAAATGCTCCAATTAAAAGACACAGACTGGCAAACTGTCAGGACCCATCAGTGTGCTGTATTCAGGAAACCCATCTCATGTGCAGAGACACACATAGACTCAAAATAAAGGGATGGAGGGAGATCTATCAAGCAAATGGAAAACAAAAAAAGGCAGGGGTTGCAATCCTAGTCTCTGATAAAATAGACTTTAAACCAACAAAGATCAAAAGAGACAAAGAAGGCCATTACATAATGGTAAAGGGATCAATTCAACAAGAAGAGCTAACTATCTTAAATATATATGCACCCAACACAGAGCACCCAGATTCATAAAGCAAGTCCTGAGTGACTTACAAAGGGACTTAAACTCCCACACAATAATAATGGGAGATTTTAACACCCCACTGTCAACATTAGACAGATCAACGAGACAGAAAGTTAACAAGGATATCCAGGAATTGAACTCAGCTCTACACAAAGTGGACCTAATAGACATCTACAGAACTCTCCACGCCAAATCAACGGAATATACATTTTTTTCAGCACTACACCACACCTATTCCAAAATTGACCACATAGTTGGAAGTAAAGCTCTCCTCAGCAAATGTAAAAGAACAGAAATTATAACAAACTTTCTCTCAGACCACAGTGCAATCAAACTAGAACTCAGGATTAAGAAACTCACTCAAAACCACTCAACTACATGGAAACTGAACAACCTGCTCCTGAATGACTATTGGGTACATAATGAAATGAAGGCAGAAATAAAGATGTTCTTTGAAACCAACGAGAACAAAGACACAACATACCAGAATCTCTGGGACATGTTCAAAGCAGTGTGTAGAGGGAAATTTAGAGCACTAAATGACCACAAGAGAAAGCAGGAAAGATCCAAAATGTACACACTAACATCACAATTAAAAGAACTAGAAAAGCAAGAGCAAACACATTCAAAAGCTAGCAGAAGGCTAGAAATAACTAAAATCAGAGCAGAACTGAAGGAAATACAGACACAAAAAACCCTTCAAAAAATTAATGAATCCAGGAGCTGGTTTTTTGAAAAGATCAACAAAATTGATAGACCGCTAGCAAGACTAATAAAGAAGAGAACAGAGAAGAATCAAATAGATGCAATAAAAAATGAAAATGGGGATATCACCACCGATCCCACAGAAATACAATCTACCATCAGAGCATACTACAAACACCTCTATGCAAATAAACTAGAATATCTAGAAGAAATGGATAAATTCCTCGGCAAATACAGCCTCCCAAGACTAAACAAGGAAGAAGTTGAATCTCTGAATAGACCAATAACAGGCTCTGAAATTGTGGCAATAATCAATAGCTTACCAACCAAAAAGAGTCCAGGACCAGATGGATTCACAGCCGAATTCTACCAGAGGTACAAGGAGGAACTGGTACCATTCCTTCTGAAACTATTCCAGTCGATAGAAAAAGAGGGAATCCTCCCTAACACATTTTATGAAGCCAGCATCGTCCTGATACCAAAGCCTGGCAGAGACATAACCAACAAAGGGAATTTCAGACCAATATCCCTGATGAACATTAATGCAAAAATCCTCAATAAAATACTGGCATACTGAAGCCAGCAGCACATCAAAAAGCTTATCCACCATGATCAAGTGATCTTCATCCCTGGGATGCAAGGCTGTTTCAACATATGCAAATCAATAAATGTAATCCCGCATATAAACAGAACCAAAGACAAAAACGACATGATTATCTCAATAGATGCAGAAAAGGCCTTTGATAAAATTCAACAACCCTTCATGCTAAAAACTCTCAATAAATTAGGTATCGATGGGACGTATCTCAAAATAATAAGAGCTATCTACAACAAACCCACAGCCAACATCATACTGAATGGGCAAAAACTGGAAACATTCCCTTTGAAAACTGGCACAAGACAGAGATGCCCTCTCTCACCGCTCCTATTCAACATAGTGCTGGAAGTTCTGGCCAGAGCAATCAGGCAGGAGAAGGAAATAAAGGGTATTCAATTAGGAAAAGAGGAAGTCAAATTGTCCCTGTTTGCAGATGATACGATTGTATATCTAGAAAACCCCATTGTCTCAGCCGAAAAACTCCTTAAGCTGATTAGCAACTTCAGCAAAGTCTCAGGATACAAAATTAATGTACAAAAATCACAAGCATTCTTGTACACCAATCACAGACAAACAGAGAGCCAAATGATGAGTGAACTCCCATTTACAATTGCTTCAAAGAGTATAAAATACCTAGGAATCCAACTTACAAGGGATGTGAAGGAGCTCTTCAAGGAGAACTACAAACCACTGCTCAATGAAATAAAAGAGGAGACAAACAAATGGAAGAACATTCCATGCTCATGGGTTGGAAGAATCAATATCGTGAAAATGGCCATACTGCCCAAGGTAATTTATAGATTCAATGCCATCCCCATCAAGCTACCAATGACTTTCTTCACAGAATTGGAAAAAACTACTTTAAAGTTCATATGGAACCAAAAAAGAGCCCACATCGCCATGTCAATCCTAAGCCGAAAGAACGAAGCTGGAGGCATCACGCTACCTGATTTCAAACTATACTACAAGGCTACAGTTACCAAAACAGCATGGTACTGGTACCACAACAGAGACATAGATCAATGGAACAGAACAGAGCCCTCAGAAATGATGCTGCATATCTACAACTATCTGATCTTTGACAAACCTGACAAAAACAAGCAATGGGGAAAGGATTCCCTATTTAATAAATGGTGCTGGGAAAACTGGCTAGCCATATGTAGAAAGCTGCAACTGGATCCCTTCCTTACACCTTATACAAAAATTAATTCAAGATGGATAAAAGACTTAAATGTTAGACCTAAAACCATTAAAATCCTACAAGAAAACCTAGGCAATACCATTCAGGACATAGGCGTGGGCAAGGACTTCATGTCTAAAACACCAAAAGCAATGGCAACGAAAGCCAAAATTGACAAATTGGATCTAATTAAAGAGCTTCTGCACAGCTAAAGAAACTACCATCAGAGTGAACAGGCAACCTACAGAATGGGAGAAAATTTTTGCAACCCACTCATCTGACAAAGGGCTAATATGCAGAATCTACAATGAACTCAAACAAATTTACAAGAAAAAAACAACCCCATCAAAAAGTGGGCGAAGGACATGAACAGACACTTCTCAAAAGAAGACATTTATGCAGCCAAAAAACACATGAAAAAATGCTCATCATCACTGGCCATCAGAGAAATGCAAATCAAAACCACAGTGAGATACCATCTCACACCAGTTAGAATGGCTATCATTAAAAAATAGGAAACAACAGGTGCTGGAGAGGATGTGGAGAAATAGGAACACTTTTACACTGTTGGTGGGACTGTAAGCTAGTTCAACCATTGTGGAAGTCAGTGTGGCGATTCCTTAGGGATGTAGAACTAGAAATACCATTTGACCCAGCCATCCCATTACTGGGTATATACCCAAAGGACTATAAATCATGCTGCTATAAAGACACATGCACACGTATGTTTATTGCGGCACTATTCACAATAGCAAAGAGTTGGAACCAACCCAAATGTCCAACAACGATAGACTGGATTAAGAAAATGTGGCACATATACACCATGGAATACTATGCAGCCATAAAAATTGATGAGTTCATGTCCTTTGTAGGGACATGGATGAAACTGGAAAACATCATTCTCAGTAAACTATCTGAAGGATAAAAAACCAAACACCGCATGTTCTCACTTATAGGTGGGAATTGAATAATGAGAACTCATGGACACAGGAAGGGGAACATCACACTCCAGGGACTGTTGTGGGGTTGGGGGAGGGGGGAGGGACAGCATTAGGAGAGATACCTAATGCTAAATGATGAGTTAATGGGTGCTGGAAATGAACATGGCACATGGATACATATGTAACAAACCTGCACATTGTGCACATGTACCCTAAAACCTAAAGTATAATAAAAAAGAACAAAAAAATAAAAAACAAAGAAAAAAATAAAATAAAATATAAAATAAAATAATTTAAAAGTGACTTTTGTTAGGTTGCCTCATTTGTATTTCACAAAATTTCTGAGGCCAGGTGCCAAAATTATGAGAAAATTGAGGTAAAGATATGTTTAGTGCCACCCAAATCATGGGAACAAATTAGTTAAAACTGTGTTGGTGCCGTCCAAAGAGAGAGCTCTGAAAATTCCAAAACTGAATCAAGGTCTGAACTTAGGAGGTTTGTGGTTTCCTACTGCCAGTTGCCCACCAATCAAGCATAACCTAAATCCTGGCTAAATCCGAAGTCATTCCATGCCACATAGATCATGCTAAAATGCAATCATGGATTATAGTTGACTGTCTGACGTTAAGAGTCATAAGATAACAATGAGATTCCAACATCAGAAACCTAATTCGTCTCAGCTTCTCATACTAAAACAGCTAGGGTGGAGGAGCAAAATCATCTTAAAGTAGCATTACGCATTTTCCTTGTTTTGATATTATACTTAAGCAAAATGTTACCGTTGAGGAAAACTGGATGAATGGTGCATGGGATCTTCCTGTACATTTTTTTTTCCAACTTCCTGTAACTCATAATTATCTCGAGATAAAAATTTTAAAAGATAGCATCACACATCACAATCCTGTACTATTTGGTACTTAATTCATTTTTCTTTTTTTAAAGTGTAGCTTTTTTGGACTGAGATCGGAATTTAATATTTAAAGACCTAGGACAATAAATAAATAAATAAAGGAGTCACTTCGGGAAATGAAAGATAAACTTTGAAACTCAATGAGGCTGGGCGTGGTGGCTCACGCCTATAATCCCAGCACTTTGGGAGGCCGAGGTGGGCAGATCGCCTGCCTGAGGTCAGGAGTTCAAGATTAGTCTGGCCAAAAGTAATGAAACCCTGTTTCTACTAAAAATACAAAAATTAGCCAGGCATGGTGGTGTGCGCTTGTAATCCCAGCTACTCAGGAGGCTGAGGCAAGAGAGTTGCTTGAACCCGAGAGGTGGAGGTTGCAGTGAGCCGAGATCACCCCACCACACTCCAGTGTGGCGACAGAATGAGACTCTGTCTCCAAAAAATAACAATAATAATACTAAAATAAAAGCAACATCAGAGTAAGGAGGCTCCCCACCACTAGTCCTAGCTGGGCACTAGTTTGCATGCACTCAAGTCTATAGGCACAGATCAGAGTCCCAGTAAAAAAGTGATGGGTGGCATGGCATATTATTACTGTGGGTTTGTATTGTTCCTCAGGCATTGTCTTTCTTACCTTATGTTTCAGGCCCAAACACTATTTGTGCAAGAAAATATCAGCCAGGGTGTCCATGGGAAACCCTTTTTCTGGTCTACTGCAATCAATACTCTTGTGAGTTAGGCCCTTGCAACTGAAGGGAAAGCTCCATCGATTATGGTTAGCTTTAATCTGTTCTGCAGAGGGGTTCAGATATTCGTGGGACCTACACAACACTATTAAAATAGTGCCCTATTGAGAACAGCATTTCTCAAGCTATGACGATGCTACACACTAAGTAGGCAGGACCCTTGTGACAACTCAATTATGAAACTGGAGTGCCCTATTTACCTATGCTTGGTCCTGCTGTTTTCTTCTCTTTGTTTCATTTACCTGTATTTATTCATGATCCTCTGCCTCCAAAGTGCTTTGTTGAAAATATATCCTTACCATTATCTCCATTATAACTCATCTCTTGATTATCATTCTCCATCATAGTCTTAAGTTCCTTCACACGGGCCCCCAAATATCCAAAGCTCCATGCTGTGGTATTCCACCCTAATTATCCTGATCTGGATATTAACCTCATGGTTAGGTCCTTTCTCTCTATTTTCAGCCCATCAAAATTTACCCATTCTGTGTCTCATACAAATGGAGTTCAACTAGGGTATGTTACACTGAAAGAATCTGATCAACTAATATATTAGACTCTAAATTAATTTTTTGCACCAATGGTTATTGAGAACCTACTATATGCAAGGCATATTCTAGGCAATGAGGTTATAAAGATGAATAAAATAAATTCTTTGCTCTCAAGGAACTTACATGATAGTGGGGGAGACAAAATAAACAAATAAACAAGCATGTAATACAATGTTTTATAGTGGTATTCCCTATGGAAAAAATATAAAATAAAGCTGGATAAAACAATATAGAGGCTATTTTATTTTCTAATTTGGTCTTGAGGTCTTTCTTAGGAGAGTGGCTATAAACTCTAGCCTTGCTCTGATGGGGTTCCAGGGGATTTGGTCTTGGTTATTTACAGTGTGCCTTTCACAGGATATTTCTTTATCCTGACTGACAGCTAATGCCTAAGTTTCTGACCTGTGACCAGGTGTCCCTCTCACAGAAAACTTGTTTATACTGGCAGATGCCCTTGTGGCTCTTGTCTGACCTGTGTCTAGTTTATTCTTCCAAGATAGCCACTCTCTAGGAGAGCTCTGACTCTCCTAAAAAACTAAGAACTTGTCTTCCTGTTTGGCATGGTTTCCTCTGATTGGTCCCCACCTTTCGCCTATTTTACATATACCTACCCTTTCCTATTGGTTTTTTCTACACTGTCATGCCCACCTTTGTGTGTTTTCCAAAGCAGTTTGGAGGCAGAGGATCATGAATAAATACAGGTAAATGAAACAGAGAAGAAAACAGCAGGACCAAGCATAGGTAAATAGGGCACTCCAGTTTCATACTTGAGTTGTCACAAGGGTCCTGCCTACTTAGTGTGTAGCATTGTCATAGCTTGAGAAATGCTGTTCTCAATAGGGCACTATTTTAACGGGGAGAGAAGTTAGGTGTGGGTGTGTGGGTCAGGTGAGACACAGAGGAGACAGCACAACAAAACAATGAAAAGACAGAGGCAGTGCATTAGTTACAGGTCCACAAGAGAAGAGAGGTATTGATGAAGGTCGACTGGAAGGTAAAGAGGATGGTGATGCCCCACCTGGGCCTCTCTCGGCCATGCTGGCATGCCCAAGCTCGCCTGTATTATAGCTTGTACTTGAATTTGGAGCTCCTGAGCTCTTTTACCATGCCCAAGAAGAATGAGGATATGCAGGACATTGGAGAGTGAGGAGGGTGGGGAATTTTATTGAGCAATGAAAATGGCTTTCAACGGAGAGGGGAGGGCAGGGGAGGGGAGGTGGGGGGGGGCAATGGTTCCCCCGTGTGGCTGGGTCTTGGGGCCCTTTATGGACTCAGAATGGGGAAAGTGAGCTGATTAGTTTTGAGTATGCAAAAAAGGTTAAATAGAAGACACCACACAAAGGTGGGCATGACAGTGTAGAAAAACCAATATGAAAGGGTAGGTATATGTAAAATAGGCGAAAAGTGGGGACCAATCAGAGGAAAGCATGCCAAACAGGAAGACAAGTTCTCAATTCAGTCTGACGATTTAATCTGTAGCTTGGCTTTCAGGCTATAAACTGTCTTCGACTTGGAGATGGTATTTTGCTAGGCACCCGCCACTATCTGTGTAGGCATTTGTCTGCCTCTATCACTGTGGGCAGAAGCCTTTATTGGGGTGAAGGGTATTACCCTAGCCCTTGGTTTTCTAAAGAGAGTTCTAATTGGTGAGTTTAAAGCAAGCAGGCACAAATTCTGTGGGGTCACAGAGAGATAGTGACTGAGACATAGTCACTGTGGCAGATCCGTGCAGTCTATACGGGATGTGGGATGAGTGGGGTGAGTGCTGTAGGTTGTTGTTCTATATGTCCCATAGGGAAGTGGTCACCAGGAGGCAGCTATATAGAACAGATATTTGGATTGATAACACTGGAACTGAGAGGAGGCGACTAAGCCCGGCTTCTGGTATGATAAAGTCTAACTTATACTCAGAATGGATGCCAAGGCCATATAAAATTATAAGATTTACTATAAGAGAATAATCAGAAGGAGGGGCTGAGAGGACTCCCTTGAATTGATGATATTTGAGCAGAGACCTGAATGAAGTGAGAGAGGGAGTCATGGGAGGGAAAAAAGTTTTAGGTAGAAGGCATAGCAAGTACAAAGATTGAGTGAAAAGAAGTAAATTATTGCATTAGTGTTTTGGTTTTCTCTAGGGCCCATACCAATACCTTTGTAAATTTCAGTTTTCTTGTGAATATTCCTTGCAACCTGAATTCCCTGGAGGCCCCAGAAGATGGTAGGCTGTAAAAGGTCATAGTAAGAGCAATATTTAATTGTTTTGAAAATTTCCTTCCTCCCTGTGCCTGCCAGATGCAGATTAATTCTGCATCTAATCCTTACTATTTTCCAAATAACCAGAATCTACAATGGAATACACTATTTTTCTCCCAAAGGGCCTGAGGAATCTTAAATTGACTGGTCAAAGTTCTGCTTTGTTCTGCTCCATTGTATAAAGACACATTGTCTTGACTGCCAGTGACAGTCACATTTAATCAATAAAGATTATTAAGATTGACAAAGTGACAGTCTTGCTCCCTGTGAGTTCCTTTCATACTAATTGGTTTAGCTCTTAAAGATCACAGTCTATCCCTCCCCTCAAAAAGACCACTGCACGTGATGTCATTTTTCTTTTCAACTTCTTTTACAATGTTTTTTTTTTTTTTCCTCCTCTCCATTGATTCTGATGGAAGGATCACTCACCAGCTCTATTTTCTATGAGATACACTATTATGTTGTTAAAGTATCTTATTTGGTCATTCTGTGTCAAAACATCTCCCACAGATTATGATTCTGCAAGGTTCTACTCTTGGTTACTTGCAATTATGGCTGAATAAAATCCTGGGCAATTACTTCTGGATTTAATTATCAAAAGCATGCACATAACACACTTGGTGCAGTCAGGTGTAATACCCAAAGAATTCATATCTAAGATTTAGAGTTGTATAAGGGAAACTTGGTTGTAGTAATTAATTCGGATGATCTCTTTAAGCTCCCATAGCATTTTATTTTAAAACAATTGACAACTAGGCCAGGCGTGGTGGCTCATGCCTGTAATCCCAGCACTTTGGGTAGGCTGAGGTGGGTGGATCACCTGAGTTCAGGAATTTGAGACCAGCCTGGCCAACATGACAAAACTCCATCTCTACTAAAAATACAAAAATTAGCCGGGCATGGTGGTACATGCCTGTAATCCCAGCTACTCGGGAGGCTGAAGCAGGAGAATCACTTGAACCTGAGAGGTGGAGGTTGCAGTGAGCTGAGATCACGCCACTGCAATCCAGCCTGGAGGACAGAGTGAGACTCTGTCTCAAAAAAATAAATAAATAAATAAATAAATAATTGACACCTAGAATAATGCATACGGATTTTAATTTGTGAAGTCCATCATACATTCAGCAGTAAAGAACGAGTCACATAATGCTTTTATTATACATTTCTAGTCAATCAAATAGCAGTTTATGAAGACAAACTTCTTCCTAAATGAGTTCCACCACTAATTTAGGAATATGAATATTCGGTAATTTGTTACATCTGTTATGTCTGACCCAATGGATGTGTGGGTCTCTACTGGAATATAATTGGGTATATAGCTGGGAAATGAACAGTTAAATTAAGCTGCATTGTTTTGAACTAAATTTCAATTAATCATGTCTTTTATTGTGTATAGGGCAAAGTTCCACTCTTTCCAATTGTGAAATCACAATACACATTAGATATTAAAACTAACATTATTATGAATCAGTCTACATGTTGATTGGATATAATTTTATTCTGTAAGAGTATAAAGACTTAGGCCCTCAAAGTATTTGTGACACTGAGAGATGCAGTTATACTTAGCATTTCAAATTTTAGAACAGAATCTTAATATGACTCATGAGATGACTTCCATATAATAGGGATAATAGAGATAAAGAACTTCTCTGTACAGCTCCAAAAGTGTACTGGAATTCTACTTACTCTTATTTTGTTGATACCTGGTTCCTAGAGTTATCTCTACTTTGATACAAGTTCTTTTTTGTTTCTGCCTCTGTGTTCCTATGGCACTTTTTTCATCTTTAGTATAGGGTGTAAGATATTACACTGTTCCATCTATTATGGTTTCTTTGTATCCACTGTGCTCTGAGAGCAATTCTGTGTTCTCTTCAGCTTTATTTCCCCTTGCTTAGTGCAGTGCTTAGTACCAAGTAGGTACTTAGTACATGTTCATGGAATGAATAAAAGAAAAAATGGATGCATAAAAACAATATATGTCACTGCAGTTATTTCTGTCATTGTAAATTACTTTGCAGCGATGATATTTTCTGGTAATTAAAATATTGAGTACCCTGGAAAACCTGAGGAATTCTTAGTCCTTGTGCATGAAAGACACCTAAACAAATTATAAAATCTATACTAATTTTCTCAGTCATAAATCATTAAACTGACCTTGAGGACATGCCTACTGATATGATTAGAATTGGTATTTCATGCTAATTTATTATTGAGCCACACAATTATTAACCCCAACAGAAAAAAGCAGAATATGATACTGCGTACTAATGTGATACCTTTGAAAATGTAATAAATTGTAATACCACCCTCTTTCTGAGGTTCTGAAACTAGGAATCACATTCCCCTGTGAGATTTTTGATTTATATAAAGTTGTTAACTTGTCTTGGTAACTTGGATTAATAAAATCATAACTTAAAAAATACCTACAGTGCCTTCTGTTTAGGGAATTGCATCTGAAATTGGAAATTATATTTTAACTACCGATGGAAAAAGGACTGGCTGTTTTTTAACCGTTCAGAACAGTGCAAATATTCTTCTTGCCAAAGAATATAAAACTACAATCTCAAAGTGATAGAGCAAGGCTTTAGGACTTGGTAGAGCAAGACCAAGTCCTTTAGGACTAGTGAGAGACCGGTTATCTAGTTGGGATGAGTTTGTAGGTCACTGCTCCAGTCTGCTGCTTGAAGAGAACACCGAAAGCCTTTGCATTATTGACACTATGCAATGCTCACACGTTGTCTACCTATTGTGGACAAATCGTAACGACTCAGTTAACTTGGAAATCAATTACCCATAACAACCCTGTCATATTTAAGAACAGTGTCAGAGAGTTAAAATTCACCAGTAATTTAGTTTAGGAATTCTGGATTAATAGAACTAAAACTTTTGAACAACCTGTTACCATGTTAATATTAGTAATATAAAGTAGATACATGAAAGGTGTCTAGACCATAATTTTGAAAATAGAATGAGTTATATTAACCTTACTTTTAAATGTAAATATTCCTTTAAAAGTTGAAAAACAATTATTTCATAACAATTTTGCCTCATAAACAATAGACACTCCCTGCCTTTCCCAAACAGTCCTCTAAGAAGGATGGAGGTGTAGGCTAAACTTTTTTATTTTTGAGACGGAGTTTAGCTCTTTTTGCCCAGGCTGGAGTGCAGTGGTGCGATCTCGGCTCACTGCAACCTCTGCCTCCTGGATTGAAGTGATTCTCCTGCCTCAGCCTCCTGAGTAGCTGAGATTACAGGCATGCGCAACCACGCCCGGCTGATTTTGTATTTTTAGTAGAGGAGGGTTTCTCCATGTTGGTCAGGCTGGTCTCGAACTCCCGACCTCAGGTGATCCACCTGCCTCGGCCTCCCAAAGTGCTGGGAATGCAGGCGTTTGCCACTGCGCCTGGCCAACTTTTTTCCAGATCTGAGGCCGGGGGAAAGAGAAACTACATCTGTTCATCTTACTTCTTTTTAGTTTCATTTCGTTTTTGCAATGAAATGGACTGTTATTGCAACCTTTGTTTTATAAGAGTATGCATTTTGCAAAATGTTAATATTTGTGCTAAAGGGAGAGATAGGGAGAGAAGAGAGATGAAGGAAGGGAAAGATCTGTGATTAAGTAAATTTGGGTTTCTCTGAGTTAAAAAGTTAAACACAGTTCTCCTCCATCTAATGATTCAAAACTTCTAATGCCACAGAACATATTGATTATACTAATGATTATTGAGAACATCTGTGATTTCAAAGATACAATGCCCCAAAGAATATTACAATCTTAAAAAATAGATTTTAGGAAATGCTAGAGTAGACAGTAAGCTCCTTTGAGAATAAAAAAAAAAATTCTAATTCACTTCTGTATTCCTATTGCCAAGCATAGTGCGTCAGTTCATTCTGGTCCACTGTTAAGTACATAACATAGCTCATAAGTTTAGAGGGATAGACCTGTACCCCTCTGTGTATCCAATGACTACAAGCCAATTTGAAGGTGTAGAAGATAGTCACTCTTATAAAAGCAGTGCAACAAGAAAAATATAAATATAAACCGTACTGAACATAAGCCTATAAAAGATCACGGGGCATTCCAATAGAATAGTAAGAAATTTAGATTTTTTTCTTTCAAACATCTATTTGCATTGCTAATATTTTCCAATCAAATTGGATCTTGCAGCTGAATGGCTAAAGTTCATTTTTGTGTCATGACTATAGATTTTTACTGGAAAAACGGGAACATTGTTATTTCTTGAAATAGACACTGATCAGATTAAAAAAATAGATGCAAACTCAGACACGTGTTACTGACAACCTACACAGCCTTCTGAGCTAAATCTCATCAAGGGAGCAGAATGTGTCACTCAAGCCTCCATTAGGGAGACAAAAATGGAGCAAATGCTAAGATGAGCTTTAGTTAATTAATTGTAACATGTCACAAGTCATGTTGGCAAAATAGAAGGAGGTGTGAACACAGGGTTCAAGTAAAGAAGTGTCAAAGAGAATTATACATTCATATGTCTATAACAGAATTCTTAAGCATGCAAAGCTAGACACCAAATCCCTGGAACCATCAGGACCACATCGATGTACACTTCTTGCAGGATTTAAGAACAAAAACTCTGGCATTAGGCAGATGTTTTAGACAGCCTCTGACACATACCAATTGTGTGACGTTGGAAAATGTATTTAACTGTCTAAGCCTCAAGTTTCCTCAACTTATGAAGAACAAACTACTAACTGTATAGAGCTATAGAAAGAATAAATAAGAAAATGTGTATTAAATGCTATGTGCAGGGCCTCGCTCTAGTATGGTTGAAAAATTATAATAGCACCATTACCTCTACTATGGCTACTACTATCAGATTGTCTATCTAGCTGTCTCTTTCTCAACTTTTAACTATAGCTCATGACATCACTCCACTTTTTTTACATGGTAGCCTAGGTTACATTATTTATTAGCCTCTGTGACCCTAATCATCTCTACCATTTGGATCAAACTAAAGATATCTTTGAGTACAAGTTCTAACCTCCAAGTCCTTTTTTTTTTTTTCTTTTGGCAATGTTTTATTCCTGGAATACCCTTTGCCCCAGCCCACTAAATGAACTCCCTGGGATGAGAGATTTTGATGTCTCTGCTTCCTGTGCTTAAAACCTCTGTTAAGATTTGTTTAAATGGGCTTTTAAATATGCTGCTTCATTTTCATGTCATTTATTTATTATTTATATATCACTCGCTTCCAGAAAAGATTAGAAGGGGCTAAGTAATGTTCCAGTGAGCTTGATTTTAGAAATCTAATGTCTGTATTAAAAGTAATTCATTATCTGAACAACAAAAGGAGTTTCTTGGGTGACGGTGGGGAGAGATGTTTACAGGGAAGCAATTCAAAGTAAATGAGGAACCATACAGTTGCTACTTTTAAAGCATAAAGATTTAAAAGTTGAACTTGCCAAATGTTAGAAACATAAAATTAGAGACCAAGGAAGGACTTTGGGCATCAGCTCACAAGAAAGTCTCATTTTAACTATGAGGAAACGAAAGCCCCAAAAGTTAAGTGACAACTGTTACACAGCTAGTTAGTGGCATCATTTTTCTATTTTGAACAGTAATAATTAAGCAAAAGTTAATTGATTATATTCTCTCAGTTACCTATGATTATAGGAAGAATGGTGCCCTTCCTGTAGCATTATCTACTATATGTTGTCAGCACATCTTATTGATGCAAAGTACCTAGAAAGAAAACATTTCTTGAATGCTAGACTCGTACACCCAAAGCAACAGATAATTCTGAGCCCCTAACGCCACCACTATAAGGGAGAGGGGCAAAAAACCAACAGCCAATGTCATACACTTATTTCTTCAACAGTTCTTGGGACTCCATTTCTTTCAGGAAAAACTCATATGGTTATCTGATTTTCAGAAAAGAGTCTTTGGCCTCCTTTATTTTTTTCGAATTTGTCCTAAGTGTGAACTTATTCTTGCCCCATTTTTAGAATGCATTTACTCCTGATCAGCAGATGAAATATATGCTTGGCTTCCATTAAAGAGACATATATGCTTGGCTACTAATACTTTAAAGTAGAATCATAGAATTTTAGAAATAGAAGTATTGATACTGTCATTCTACTATCTATGCCTTATTCCTATACTTTTGCTTTCATATTAATGAGGAGAGATATCTGTCTTAAACTGTAAACTCAAACTGGAGGAACCTGTTCTTTCACCTATTCACTCAAACAAATATTTATTAATCAACTATTGTGTACCACCTCTTGAATACTTAGAACTGGGTCAAGGTGAACACACACACACACACACATATGTATATACATGTATGTACATATACATATATGTATGTATGTATATATGGCCCCATATATGGCAGTGGTCCCATAAGATTATAATACTGTATTTTTTGTACCATTTGTATGTTTAGATATGTTTACATACACAAACACTTACCATTGTATTAGTTATCTAAAGTATTCAGTACAGTCACATGCTGTACAGGTTTGTAGCCTAGGAGCAACAGACTATAACATGTAGCCTAGGTGTGTAGTAGGCTATACCATCTAGGTTTGTGTAAGTACACTCTATGATGTTCACACAATGAAATGACCTATTGATGCATTTCTGAGAATGTATCCCCATCATTAAGAAATGCATGACTACACACACACACACAAACACACACACACACACACAGAGTATGCTTTGCAAATAGCAGAGACTTATATGTTTGATAAATGAATGAATGATATGATGGATGTGATCTCAAAAACATCTTGGAAAGACAATCTGTGTTCTCAAACCCTGCTTCCTAATTCAACCAGTGGATAACTCATCACAGAGTTTGATGTACTATGTAATTGGTTAACTTTGATGACACTGATGTTGATGGTCATAATGGTGAATTTCATTGTCTACGATTTAAAAACAAGAGAACTGCTTTTCTCTGTGTCTATTGAACCTCTCCATCAAATGAATTCTAGGAGAGGTACCCTCCCTGAGTTAAAAATAACAGAATTGACTCAATAATTTTCTTCAAAGTAGGCTTTTATAACATCAGGTTTAATCAGTTGGATAAAGCTTTAGAATTAGCAAGACTGGTATTATCTCAATACACATTTTCTGAGTTTGCTAATGTTTCTCTCAATTGTTGGGGTTGGAGTCGTGGGGCCAAGGAGTTTCAAAACTTAAGTACTCTATTATTTTTTTAAATTAGTAAATTCTAACCTGGGAGGCAAAGTGCAATATTGTTTTGTCATGTATTGAGCCTAACTCTTTATGCAAAGCCACATTCTTCCCTCAAATAAATATATGCTTAATTTCCTCGAAAAAAACAGTTTTGCTTGAGTGACTATACAATGCAGAGCACTGATTACTTCCTACTTGATACACACTTCTTTCTTTGGTTCACAGATTTTGAATATAATCATATCTCTTGGGCACTACTCATTTTCTGTAAGCTTGCTGACTCATGGGGAATAATTAGTTAAACTTCTAGCTAATTTACAATATCTACTTAAACTTGGAGTCTCATGAAATCCACCATTTACCTTGTTGTGGAAATCAGTATTAGCACACAGGAAAAATAAAATTCTCTATGATTCCCAGCATCTCCAAATTGGTATTTTTCTCACATAATATTTAGCAGTGCCCTTTGGAGCTTTTGTTAACTAAAGGAATGGACGTGACAAACAAGGACAGTTGTTCATAGCTTTCCTAGCCCTAAGATTTCACTTTGACTTCTTTCCTAGTTCTGCAGCCTCTTCTATTGTTCTTCAGCTGGACTTTACAGTATTTCAGGGAGCCCTTTCAGCCCCTTGGCTAATCTGCCCTTGACAACTCTTTTTTCTTCTAAGTCAGCAGAGAGAGGTCCAGAGATACAGATTGACTTATTTGGCACTGCTTAGCAGGAATAGAGGCTGCATTTTTTTCCCCCTTAGTCTGATTATATCAGTATGAAGCACATTTTCCTGTAATAAATCTCAGCATCTTCACCAAGGTTAACATCGGGCAGCCACTGTGGCCTTGATAGAGAGGGGCTGAGTTAAATAAGCTGTTGATGTGCCTGTCATTCAAGTATTTTTTTTTTTAACAAAGTTCCACATGATATGGCCCCACTGTTACTTAAAAACTACAACTTTTAACAGTCTTTGCCTTTCACATTCTACTCTAGATAGATCACTTCAAGGCCTTTGTGCTTACTGTTGTCTTACACTGGAATGATCTTTCCCCAGACCTGCCCATGACTTGCTTCCTTATTTTGTTCACCTCTCTGCTTACATGTCACCTCCTCAGATAGTCCTTCTCTGAAAACTCTGTGTAAAATGACCTTCAACTCTCAGAGTGTTTTGTCGCAGTCTGTTTTGTGTTGCTA
The DNA here is from genome assembly GCF_028878055.3 of Symphalangus syndactylus. NCBI lineage: Eukaryota > Metazoa > Chordata > Mammalia > Primates > Hylobatidae > Symphalangus > Symphalangus syndactylus. The sequence continues at coordinate 117,580,940 of NC_072447.2, read as the reverse complement.
TAAAGAAATACCTGAGGATGGGTAATTTATAAAGATAAGAAGTTTATTTGGCTCACAGTTCTGCTAGGTGTAAAGGAAGCATGGCACCAACATCTTCTGACGAGGAACTCAGGCTGCCCCCACTCATGGTGAAAGGGGAGCCTAAGTGTGTAGATCACACGATGAGAGGAAGGAAAGAAAGTAGGGAAGAAGTGGCCGGGTGCAGTGGCTCACGCCTGTAATCCCAGCACTTTGGGAGGCTGAGATAGGCAGATCACTTGAGTCCAGGAGTTCAAAACTAGTCTGGCTAACATGGAGAAACCTCATCTCTACTAAAAATCCAAAAATTAGCAGGTGGAGCTGGTGCACACCTGTAATCTCAGCTACTGGGGAGGCTAAGGCATGAGAATCGCTTGAACCTGGGAGGCAGAGGTTTCATTGAGCCAAAATCCTGCCACTGTACTCCAGCCTGGGCGACAGAGTGAGACCCTGTCTCAAAAAAAAAAAAAAAAAAAAGGAATAAGTGCCAGGCTCTTTTTAACAATCAGATCTTGTCAGAACAAATAGAGTGAGAACTCACTCAGTGTCTTCCTCCCCTTCAGGGATGGCATTAATCTGTTCATGAAGGATCTGCTCCCAGCCCAAACACCTCCCGTTAGGCTCCACCTCGAACATTGGGGATCCAGTTTCAACATAAGGTTTGAAGGAGTCAAACATCCAAACTTTAGCATCTTCTTTTTCCATCTCTTGCTTTCCTTTCTTGTTAGAACGTATCTGTTACTTGAAAGTATGCTACATATTCATGTTTATTACTATTACTATTTATAATACCACTAGAATGAAAGTTTCATTTGCATTAGAGTAGGAATAGTGCCTAAATTGCTTTCATTGTTTTTCCATTTTACTACCTCAGTGCCTGGCACATAGTAGGTACTCAAAAATATTTTTTGAATGAATGAATAGGATAGTAATTGAAGGCATGCTATGTGTTTGGCATTGTTCCACGTTCTGAGGATTTATCAGTGGATAATATTTATCCTTGCTTTTGTGAAACTTACATTCAATGAGAATTATTGTAAATAACCTGGCAAAAGATGATGAAAACTTTACTAGATTTGCAATAGTAGGCATGACAAAAAAGGGTTGAATCGGAAAGATGATTAATAAGTAGGAAACAGTCTTTGCTGATTTTCAGCATTAGAATGGTAGTTCATCAGGGTAGGGATGAGGTTTTGATTAAGTCAAAGACCTTCTAACCTTCTTTTCTATGCTTTATTTTCTGAACTCGCTCTCCTTTTTCTCCAAGCACTCATTGTTGTCCTTTTTCCTTTTGGCTGATCAAATCTCCTCACTGGGGCAACCACCTCTAGTTTCCTAAGTGTCCAATGCTCCAAATTTCTATCTCTTTACTCCTGATATAAATCTGTAATTCTTGGGGCTTTCAGATTCAGGCAGTCATATTAACCTAAAACTTCTCTACATTTGGGATGCAGCAAATAGGTTTTAGCATTGTTATTTGCTAAGCACTAAGGATGCTTAATTAAACAAGACAGACAAGGTCTCTACCTTTAAGAAGCTAATAGTGACTCACACTGCTGTCTTATTTATTAAAAAAAATGAGGCAATGCCTACAAGCAATAAATACAATGCCTACATATAATTTTACCTTACAAAAGATGAAGTTGTGGTTCATACCACACATATAGTGTCGTCTTTGAATGTTTCGTGATTAGATGAGTTATAAACATAGGAATAACTGGAGGACCATTTGAACAAGACCTAAACATTTTAAATCAATCTATGAAATACAGACAGCTGTTCTATTCAGATGACAGGGCTATAGGGAACAGTTAGGGAATTGTATGAATATTATGGTTATAATTTTAATATAATTTAAAAACTTATTATTACAATCACTAGTAAAAACTAAAATGAGGTTTTAAAAACCTAAGCTGGAAGCACCAATTTTCTAATCTTCTCTTGGGATCGCATAAATTTCTGGTTGCATGTGTTCTTCATGTAAAGGTCGCAAAAGTTTTCAAAAGGGTCAGAAAATCTAGCAACGTTAATGTAGGCATATAAATCGAGGAAATTAAAGAGAAAATTGTAGTTTTAAAAGTAATTAAAATTATAAAAATATCCAGAATGAAGTCTCATCAGAGGTCTTTTATTTAACCCTATATAATGTGGCTTACTTTCCAACCTCACTGTGTAATAACATAATGATATAGGAGTCAAGAAGAAATTACTTAGGCAGATAGTAAGGGTATTGGGGTCCTCAGTAAGGCTTTTCTTTTTAATGAAAAGCAGCCCCAAATTATTTTCCTTTCTAAGAAAGAGCAGCCTGTAAAATTGAGCTGCAGACATAGATACTGGCAGTTGTGCCAATCATGTTCAAGATGGTGGCTTCATCTTCCCTTCTCTTTGTGAGCCACCTGTACAGTTAAAAGCAGACAAAATGGTGCCAATCAACTGGAAAGTCAATTTGCATAATAAGATTAGGGTGGGGCGACCAGCCTTCCCCATGGACTATGTAGACATCATACCTGATTGAAACAATCTGTGAGTCCTGTGTAAATCAGATACCACCTTCTCTAGCCTGCCTATAAAATCTGCTGTGGTCCGCCACCTCCTTCCTTTTTTTCAGACCTCTCTCTCTTCTCTCTCTCTCTCTGTCTCTTGCAAGGAGCTGCTCTCCTCTTTTTTCTTCTGTGTATTAAACTTTCCACTCCTTAACACACCCTCATGTGTCCATGTTCTGAATTTTTTCTCAGCATGTGACAATGAACCCCAGGGTATATACCCCAGACAGCATAGCCATTTCAACAGCATGACAGATAGGAAATAAAAATATTTTAACCCCCAAAACATTTTTTTGCCGTATCTTGAAATAGCCCTACAAAGTTGTTTCTTGTGGGGGGAAAAAATCTACATTTTGTAGAGAATCCCCTTTCCCTCTTCCAGGCCTTTTTCCTGATCCAGGAAAGAACTAAGAGTGTGACACCTTTTTAGGTCTGATAAGAAACATTTGCAATCTATTCTCTCTGAAGCCTGCTACCTGGAGCTTCATCTGAATAATAAGAACCTTGGTCTCCATAATCTTTTATCTTAACTCAGACATTTTCTTTCTATTGATTTCAGGTCTTTAGATAAACTCTTTCAACCAATTGCCAACCAGAAAAATGTTTGAATGCCTATAACCTGGAAGCCCCCCCACCCCGTTCCATTTTCAGTAAATTGTTCCGCCTTTCCAGATCAAACCAATGTACATCTTACAGGTATCTCAAATGTATAAAACCTAGTTGTGACCCAGTCACCTTGGGCACATGTTCTCAGGGTCTCCTGAGGGCTGTGTCATGAGCCATGGTCACTCATATTTGGCTCAGAATAAATTTCTTCGACTATTTTACAGACTTTGACTCGTTTCATTGATAGTGAGAGACAGGACTAGCTCAATTTCCTAGGCCGACTAAGAATCCCTAAGCCTAGCTGGGAATGTGACCGCATCCACCTTTAAACAGGGGGCTTGAAACTTAGCTCACACCTAACCAGTCAGAGAGCTCCCTAAAATGCTAATTAGGCAAAAACAGGAGATAATGAAATAGCCAATCATCTATTGCCTGAGAGCACAGTGGGAGGGACAAGGATCGGGATATAAACCCAGGCATTGGAGCCAATAATGGCAACCCCCTTTGGGTCCCCTCCCCATGTATGGGAGCTCTGTTTTCACTCTATTTCACTCTATTAAATCTTGCAACTGCACTCTTCTGGTCCATGTTGGTTACAGCTCGAGCTGCGGTTTAGCTCGCCATCTACTGCTGTTTGCCGCTGTGGCACACCTCCCGCTGACACCCATCCCTCCAGATCCTGCAGGGTGTCCGCTGTGCTCCTGATCCAGCGAGGTGCCCATTTCCGCTCCTGATCAGGCTAAAGGCTTGCCATTGTTCCCACACGGCTAAGTGCCCGGGTTCGTCCTAATCCAGCTGAACACTAGTCACTGGGTTCCACGGTTCTCTTCTGTGACCCACGGCTTCTAATAGAGCTATAACACTCACTGCATGGCCCGAGATTCCATTTCTTGGAATCCCTGAAGCCAAGAACCCCAAGTCAGAGAACACGAGGCTTGCCACCATCTTGGAAGTGGCTCGCCATCATCTTGGGAGCTCTGTGAGCAAGGACCCCCAGTAACAATAGCATTCAGCCAAAAATTATCAAGCATGTAACGAAGCAGGAAAATAGGACTCAGAACGAGGAAAAAAAATGGATAGACCCACAAATAAAACAAATAATAGAACTAGGACACTAAAACAGTTATTATAACTTCGAGGACACTAAAAAACAGTTATTATAATAATTTTTTATATATTCAAAAAGACAAGTAGAATCGTGGAAGATATTAGAACACCCAAATAAAACTTTTAAAGAAGAAAACTACAATATTTGAGGCAAAAATACACTGGGTAGGATTCGCAGCACACTCAAAGCTAGAAAAGAAAATGTTAGTGAATTTAAAGACATAGCAATAGAAAGTATCCAAAATAAAACATAGAAGAGAAAAAGCTTAAAAAATGAAAAAGCATCAGTGAATGCTGAGAAAATATACAAATAATATTAGTCTTCAAAGAAAAGAAGGGGAAGCAAAATTATCTGAAGTAATGAAAGCCAAAAATTTTCCAAAATTGATGAAAATTTTAAATCTTGAATCAAAATTTAATTTAAAATTTAATTTTAAATCAAAATTGATGAAAATTAAATCTAAGATACCCACAGAGTACCCTAGTGAATCTGCCAGTTTCCTCTTATTTGCTTTTCTCCATAGCCTCCATTGTTTCTGACAATGTCTTCAGGCCTGAAGTTCCCGACACTCTTGCAAACGAAGTCAGTTCTTTTGAAAAGAGCTTTGGAACTAGCTCTGTATTAAGACTTGACTTTCCCCAAGGGCAAAATCTCTGAGCTATGGCTCTAGACCTGGAAACAGGAAAAGAGGTGTCCTTTTTTCCATGTGACATGCCTCGTTTAAGAGCTAAGTGCCCTGGGGGTAGGGGATGGTTAGTAGTGTCAGGTCTTTTTGGATTGCTTCTCTTGGTTTGAAACCTAGGCCTTAAGAGCTGGGTAGAGGTGATCTGGTATACCAGAGGTAGAGTCTTTATCCTCTGACAGGGGACTGAGTAGAAGAAGGGAGCCCTACCTTTTGCCAACACTCACCCAAAACATACATTCTGCAACAGGTAACTGGGGATAGAATGAGAAATGCTGATGTCCTACCTCTCCTGGGAAGATACTGTAGCCCTCCGACTGGTTGCCGGGGACACAGCAAACCCTATGTACTTGACTGCAGCAGCCTGGAGTGGAATTTCTATCATGCTGTCTGGTTGCAGTTCAGATACCACAGTCTCCTGCTGTCATTGCCAAATTTTAGTAAATTTTCTCGAATACATTTCTTAATTCACAGTATGTCCTTTGATATTCCTTTTTAAGAGGAGTATAAAAGACCAGTCCCAAACATCACAAAAACTATCCCTACAAAGAACTATAAATGTAATTGTGTAAGTTTGTAAAGTAATTCATGCCGCAGTGCATTGTTGTAAGCAATAGAGCAATCAGCCAGCAAGTAGTGGAGTTTAACAGCTGGGTGTGATCAGGGAAAGAGATGATCAAAGAGACACCTACAAAAATTACTGTCATCACAGAACGAGTGACTGTGGACATAACCAAGGCTATATCCTCTTAGGAACAACAACAGAGGTTTCACACTTCTTGAGGGATTGGATAAAGGGAGGACAGAACGGGAGAGGGATAGATTTCAGTAATATAGCCAGTCCATAAATAAATAAACAAGTAAGCAATAAAAAGCCCTAGAGTGGGTGGAGCAGTACTCAGAGATTTTACAGTATATTATCTGAAATGTTAAATTTCCAACCAAAAATTATGAGACATGCAAAGAAACTGTAAAGCCTGATCTACACAGAGAAAAAAAGCAGACAATAGAAACTGCCTATGAGAGCAACCAAATATCAGATTTAATAGACACTTCAAAGTAGTAATTATTAATGTGTTCAAAGAGCTAGAAGAAACCATTATTAAGGAGGGAAAGTAGGATGACAATGTCTCATCAAACAGAAAATATCAGTAAAGAGAAGTTATTAAAAAGAACCAAATGAAAATTCTTGAGTTGAAAAGTACAATAACTAAAATAAAAATTTCATTAGAGGGACTCAAGAGTAGATTTGAACTGTCAGAAGAAAGAATTAATGAACTTGAAGACAGATTGATAGAGATTATTTAATCCAAAGAACAGAGAGAAAAAATATAATAAAGAATAAAGAATAGAGCTTCAGAGAAATGTGGGACACCATTAAGCAAACCAGCCAATACTTCAAACCAGCCAATAGTTCAAGACAGAAAAGAGCAGAAAAAATATTTAAAGAATCCACGGGAATAAATAAAGACAACCAAAAAATGGTAAATTACAACTCAATGTAATGAAAACTATAAATACACCTTGTTTTGTCTTTCTTCTCTCAGATTTAGTAGAAAACATAAAAATGTTATGTCACCATAAGTATAATAATGCATTGTTGCATTTGTAATAGATATCATGTAATATGTATGATAATACCACAAAAACAGGGAAAGGGGTTATATAGGAGTAATACTTCTGTATTTCACTGGAATTAAGTTAGTTTTGTTAGCACTAAGGGAATATATCTGAGTCACGTGGCACCAAAGTATGCTAGCAGCAGCAAATCTGTATGTATGTGCGGGTCTGCAGCAACGTCAATTCTTACTTCCTCAGAAGAAAGAATTTGACTGAGGAGCATAAGGCAGACGGAGAGACCAAAGCAAAGTTTCGAGCAGGAGTGAAAGTTTACTAAAAAGTTTTAGGGCAGGAATCAAAGGAGGTAAAGTATACTTCGAAAAGGGCCAAGTGGGCAACTTGAGAGAGTCAAGTGCACAGTTTGATCTCTGACTTGGGATTTTATATGTTGGAGTTCTTCCAGGATCTGCATCTCTTCTCCCCTGATTCTTCCACTGGAGTGAGCTGTCTGCAAGTGCAGTGGCCCGTCAGCACTTGGGAGGGGCCGCATGCACAGTGTGCTTACTGGAGTTGTACATATGCTCACTTGAGGTGTTCTTCGCCCATCAGTTGAATGTTCCTAGAAGGTCATACAGCAGTGAAACACCACCATTTTGCCTCTTAGTGAACATGAGTGAGCCCATTCACTCAACTTCTGAGATCTTATCAGGAAGCTGCTAATCATTAGTTTCAAGTTTTTTCTATGTATTGGGAGACTGCCTTTCCCTGGTGCTGGCTGCAACCAATTATTTTAGAGAGACAGTTGACAACTGCCTGACCATCACCTGATGGTCATCTGACATTCCTGGTGAGGGGGACTCTCCTGCCCTGCTCTTGTCTGCCTGACTACTATAACAGTATCAGTTAACTTACCAGAAGTAGGCCGGGCGCGGTGGCTCACGCTTGTAATCCCAGCACTTTGGGAGGCCGAGGCGGGCGGATCACGAGGTCAGGAGATCGAGACCACGGTGAAACCCCCTCTCCACTAAAAATACAAAAAATTTGCCGGGCGTGGTGGAGGGCGCCTGTAGTCCCAGTACTCGGAGAGGCTGAGGCAGGAGAATGGCGTGAACCCGGGAGGTGGAGCTTGCAGTTAGCCGAGATCGCGCCACTGCACTGCAGCCTGGGCGACAGAGCAAGACTCCGTCTCAAAAAAAAAAAAATTAAAAAAAAAAAACAAAAACAAAACTTAACAGAAGTAGATTATGACAAGATTCACGACTCTAAAATATATAGTAAAAATAATTAAATAAAATATTTTGTTAGAAAACATTTAATGTCAAAGGATGCAGTAAAGCAGGAGGAGGGAAAAAAAGACATGGTAGAGCAAAAGAGCACACTTAGCACCTAATACCTTTCTCCAACAAAAGAAACCAGGACTCCTTGAAGAAAGTGCTGGTTCTAGGACTGGGAAAGGAAATATACAAGATGAGCCTATAGCACTATTAGAAAATCCTTAGCCAAATTAAATTTAAAGGAGTTTAATTGAGCACAGTTTTTGAACACAGTATTTGAACACAGTTTGAACAGTTGGTCCCATTTGATTGGCCAAAACCCGGTGATTGGCAGAAGAGTAGGTTATAGTTGGCTTACACCTCCATTTAGGTTATAGTTCACTATACACAGAGAAACCTTTAGGCTGAATTTAAAATATGTAAGGAGGCAGCTTTAAGCTAAAGTTGATTTAACTGCACCTTGTACTGCCAAAATGTAAGAAAGTGCTGGAAAAAAAATGAAAGCAAACTAATCCATGGGGGAAAATGTCATAGTAGAGGCTCAAAAACTATGGAATTAAATTTTAAATTGCTGAAAGATAATAATTTCCAACTTAGAATTTTACACTGAGTAAGAAAATATCTTAAATGTCAGGAGCTTGGCTGAGCTGTAGACAGCTGAACTGTCAGGTGTAGGAGTAATCAAAGAAACAAGCCAAAAATGAAAGTATTACTCAAAGCGTTAGCATTTCTTGAGGATATAAGCAAGAAACTAAACCAAAAAAAAAAAAAAAAAAAAAAAAAAGAGATCTAACTTCCCTCTGCTCCATTTTCCCTCATGAAACAATATGCTGGTTGAGGGTCAGATGGATCAGTACAGATGTTGGACTTGTCTCACTGCTGCTGGAGGAACCTCAAAGAAAAAAATGGTTCTTGGGATTTTACAGACTCAAGAGATTGGAGGACAGGAGTGGAAGGGCTAGGAGTAGATAAGTACTGAGTTAGAGTGCAGAAAGATGTCTTAAAGCTTTCTCGAAGCTGAATTTAAAAGAGTTCCTGAGACAGGCTCTGGACAATGGTCTCCAATAAAGAAAACTCCAAATAAAGGCACCTGGGTTAGGAATGCAAATACATTAATACATAAAAGCATGGCTGGCCGGAGAGGTCTGAGTCATTGCTTGTTAACTCCCTTAAGTGACTGCCATGCACTGGCTGTACACCAAGATTAGTCAGGAGAGGGCAGCTTTCTCTCATAAGACCTGCCGGGTAAATCCTTGGAAATTGGCTATGAAAAAAATCACACATGATTTTAGTGGGCCAGAAGCAGGACACTTTAAAAAGAAGATGTACAAGAGAAAAAATAAAAACCATCAAAGTTCGCAAAAAATTAGTTAAATTGTCCCTATTTATTGATGATCTGATCTTTTATCTAGAAAACCCTAAAGACTCCACCAAAAAACTCTTAGATTTCATGAATGAATTCAGTAATTTTAAGATACAAAATTAACGTAGAGAATTTCGTAGAGTTTCTTTATACCAATAATGATCTAGCTGAGGACCAAAATCAAGAAGGCACTCTCATTTACAATAGCTCAGAAAATAATAATAAAATACCCAGAAATATATTTAACCAAAGAGGTGAAGGATCTATATAGGAGAACTACAAAACACTGGTAAAAGAAATCATAGAAGACACAAACAAATGAAAAACATCTCATGCTCATGGATTAGAAGAATCAATATTGTTAAAATGATCATACTGCCCAAAGCAATCAACCAATTCAATGCAATCCCTATCAAATTACCAATATTGTTATTCACAGAATTAGAAAATAATCCTAAAATTCATATGGAACCAAAACAGGAGCCCAAATAGTCAAAATAATCCCAAGCAAAAGGAACAAAGCTGGAAGCATCTCATTACCTGCGTTCAAATTATATTACAAGCCTATAGTAACCGAAACAGCATTTTACTGGTATAAAAATGGGCACATTTTAAATGTGCGTCATTAAAGCAGATGACAAACGTGTGAAAAAATGCTCAGCATCAGCAATCATCAGAGAAGTACAAATTAAAACCACAGTGAGATACCATCTTACACCAGTCAGAACGGCTTTTATTAAAAAGTCAAAAAATAGCAGATGTTGGTGAGGATGCGTAGAAAAGGGAATGCTTATAGAATTTCGGTGGAAATGTGAATTAGTATGACCTTTATGGAAAACAGTATGGAGATTTCCAAATAACTGAAAATAGAACTACCATTCGATCCAACAATCTCACTACTGGGTATATATCAAAAGGGAAAGAAATAATTATATCAAAAAGATACCTGCACTCATATTGTTATTTCAGTTCTATTCACAATAGCAAAGATATGGAATCAATCTGAGTTTCCATCAACAGAGGATTGAATAAAGAAAATGTGGGGTGTGTGTGTTTGTGTGTGTGTTTGTGTATATATATATATAAATAAAAATATAAAAGAATACCACTCAGCCATAAAAAAGAATAAAATCATGTCTTTTCAGTAACATGGATGGAACCGGAGGCCATTATTCTAACTAAAATAACAAATACAGGAAGTCAAATACTACATATTCTCACTTATAAGTGGGAGCTAAACAATAAGTACACATGTACATACAGAGTGAAATAGTAGACATTAAAGACTATAAAAGTAGCGGGGAGGGGAAAGTTGAAAAACTACCTACTGGGTACAATGTACACTATTCAGGTGATGGGTGCATTAAAAGCCCAGACTTCACCACTACACAATATATGCATGTATGAAATCTGCACTTCTATCCTCTAAAGACATACAAATAAATTAAAAAGAATAAAGTGTAAACAAGGAATTCTCAGAAAAACAGAAACTAGAAAACTTTGTCATCAGCAGCCATGTGCTAAAATAAATACCAAAAGGGTGTTCTTTGGGTAGAAAAATATGTATGTGAGTCCACATGGAAGCATGAAGAAAAAGAAGGAGAATGAAAACAGTACCTAAGTTATGCATGTACATACTATACAATAATGTAATGATGAATTACTAATAAAAGAAGAACAAAATGTATAACTGATACGCTAATACAGAAAAAATGGAATAATAAAAAGATTTGATTGCTCTAAAAATAGGCTACAAAAGTCAAAAAAATCATTGGACAAATGCACATATAGAGATCAAAGAGTAAGTGCTAAACTATTTAAAATCACAAAAAACTCTCCAAATGAAAAGAAAGGTTTGCAAATGCATTTTAAAACTATTTCTAATAAAAGATACAACTTAAACATAAAAATTCAGAAAGCTTGAAAGCAATAGGATAAAAAATATGTCATGCAAATATTAAGTAGATATAGCTCAGGGAATAATACTAACACTGAACAAAGCAGATTTTAAGGTAAGAAGGTTTACTAGAGATAAAAGGGATATTTTTAAATAAAGGATCAATATAGTAGAAGAATATAACAATTCTATATTTGTATGCCCCTTACAACATAGCCTCTCTCTCTCTCTCTATATATATATATATATGTGTATACATATATATAAAATAAAAACTGTCAGATTTAAAGTAGAGATAAGATAAATTCATAGTCATAACCATAGATACTGACATTCCATTCCAAATAAATAATGCGTTAAACATAAAAATAATTAAGATTATAGATAATTGTAACAACACGGTTAATAAAATTAATCTAATTTATGTTTATAGAAACAACTGCTTAATGTAAATTCTTGGGGCTTTGAACCAAATTAACCATATGCGGAGCAATAATGGAAGTCTCAGCTAATTTTAGGAACCAAAATTCTATAAGTTATACTATCTGGCCACAGTGGAAATAATCTTGAATATATTACCAAAAGAGATAATGAGGAACTCAATCCCTTAAATTTTTGGAAATTTGGCAATTTTCTTCTAAATAACCTATAGATAATGGAAAATAAATAGAAATGAGAATGAATATTTTTTCAACTGAATGATAATGAAAGTATAATATATCAAAATAACTTGGAGTCACATAAAGCCACACTAAAGTATAATGTATAGCCTGAAATACATTTATTAGAAAAGAATAAGAGGGGTCATCTGAGGGGTCAAGAAGAATGTGCCTGTGAATTACAGGCTCAAGCGAAGAGAGATGGGAGCATTACCCCATTTGCCACTATCCTCCATTGGCCATGACTTTCTCCATGGGCTGTTAATCCCTTCACACTTCTATGATGCGTATGCATCGTGAAGGGAAGATTTGCACATATATGTGGCGTTGCAGAACGAAAAAAAAGACCCAGTGAGGTGAAGTGCTGTGAAGTGAGGTAAGATGAGATACTGAAGTTATACCTGTGTGAAGTTGGTTGCCACAGCAATGTCTGGGTGAAAAGGTATTCCTACAGCATGTCAGGTGAGACTCAATATATTCCCAATGCAACATTTATTTGAAGTCAAAAAAGAAACAACAAATAAAGGGGAGAAAAAGAATGCAATAGCAAAAAGAGCAGAAAATAATGACATAAACATATGTAATCGAAAGCATCAACAAGCTAAAAATTCGTTTCTTTGAAAAAGTGTCATAAAATTGAAAAATCTCTGTAAAGACTGAGAAAAAAAGAATCAAAAGATAGAGAAAAGGTACACATTGTGAATAATAAGAATAATGGAAGGAAGCAAGATGGCATAATAAGTCTCAGTCCTTCTTCCTCCACAAAAATACTGATTTAACAATAAGGATTTATGGACCAAATAGCTTTATAAGAAGTCCACAATCTAGTGAATAAGTTGCAAACAAGCATAAAACCCAGGGACAGCTGCATTGAAATGGGGGTTGGAGAGGGGAAAATCGGGAGTTGCTATTTAATGGGTATAAAGTTTTAGTTATACAAGAGAAATAAGTTCTAAATATCTGCATACAACATTGTTCCTATGGTTAAAAATATTGTATCATATAGTAAACCATGTTAAGAGGGTGGATCTTTGGTTGTGTTCTCGCCACAGTAATAAAAAGAGTTTTATTGAACCTACCAATATTAAACATTATAAAAGAATTTTTTGTTTTATTATTGCACTTTAAGTTTTAGAGTACATGTGCACAATGTGCAGGGTTGTTACATATGTATACATGTGCCATGTTGGTGTGATGCACCCATTAACTCGTCATTTAGCATTAGGTATATCTCCTAATGCTGTCCCTCCCCCACCCCACAACAGGCCCCAGAGTGTGATGTTCCCCTTCCTGTGTCCATGTGTTCACATTGTTGAATTCCCACCTATGAGTGAGAACATGTGGTGTTTGGTTTTTTGACCTTGCGATAGTTTACTGAGAATGATGATTTCCAGTTTCATCCATGTCCCTACAAAGGACATGAACTCAAAATTTTTTATGGCTGCATAGTATTCCATGGTGTATATGTGCCTCATTTTCTTAATCCAGTCTATCGTTGTCAGACATTTGGGTTGGTTCCAAGTCTTTGCTATCATGAATAGTGCCGCAATAAACATACGTGTGCATGTGTCTTTATAGCAGCATGATTTATAGTCCTTTGGGTATATACCCAGTAATAGGATGGCTGGGTCAAATGGTATTTCTAGTTGTAGATCCCTGAGGAATCGCCACACTGACTTCCACAATGGTTGAACTAGTTTACAGTCCCACCAACAGTGTAAAAGTGTTCCTATTTTTCTACATCCTCTCCAGCACCTGTTGTTTCCTGACTTTTTAATGATGGCCATTCTAACTGGTGTGAGATGTTATCTCATTGTGGTTTTGATTTGCATTTCTCTGATGGCCAGTGATGATGAGCATTTTTTCATGTGTCTGTTGGCTGCATAAATGTCTTCTTTTGAGAAGTATCTGTTCATGTCCTCTGCCTACTTTTTGATGGGGTTGTTTGTTTTTTTCTTGTAAATTTGTTTGAGTTCATTGTAGATTCTGGATATCAGCCCTTTGTCAGATGAGTAGGTTGCGAAAATTTTCTCCCATTCTGTAGGTTGCCTGTTCACTCTGATGTTAGTTTCTTTTGCTGTGCAGAAGCTCTTTAGTTTAATGAGATCCCATTTGTCAATTTTGGCTTTTGTTGCCATTGCTTTTGGTGTTTTAGACATGAAGTCCTTGCCCATGCCTATGTCCTGAATGGTAATACCTAGGTTTTCTTCTAGGGTTTTTATGGTTTTAGGTCTAACATGTAAGTCTTTAATCCATCTTGAATGAATTTTTGTATAAGGTGTAAGGAAGGGATCCAGTTTCAGCTTTCTACATATGGTTAGCCAGTTTTCCCAGCACCATTTCTTAAACAGGGAATCCTTTCCCCATTTCTTGTTTTTGTCAGGTTTGTCAAAGATCTGATAGTTGTAGATATGTGGCATTATTTCTGGGGGCTCTGTTCTGTTCCATTGATCTATGTCTCTGTTGTGGTACCAGTACCATGCTGTTTTGGTTAATGTAGTCTTGTAGTATAGTTTGAAGTCAGGTAGCGTGATGCCTCCAGCTTTGTTCTTTTGGCTTAGGAATGACTTGGTGATGCGGGCTCTTTTTTGGTTCCCTATGAACTTTAAAGTAGTTTTTTCCAATTCTGTGAAGAAAGTCATTGGTAGCTTGATGGTGATGGCATTGAATCTATAAATTACCTTGGGCAGTATGGCCATTTTCACGATACTGATTCTTCCTACCCGTGAGCATGGAATGTTCTTCCATTTGTTTGTATCCTCTTTTAGTTCATTGAGCAGTGGTTTGTAGTTCTCCTTGAAGAGGTCCTTCACATCCCTTGTTAGTTGGATTCCTAGATATTTTATTCTGTTTCAAGCAGTTGTGAATGGGATTTCACTCATGATTTGGCTCTCTGTTTGTCTGTTATTGTTGTACAAGAATGCTTGTGATTTTTGTACATTGATTTTGTATCCTGAGACTTTGATGAAGTTGCCTATCAACTTAAGGAGATTTTGGGCTGAGACAATGGGGTTTTCTAGATATACAATCATGTCGTCTGCAAACAGGGACAATTTGACTTCCTCTTTTCCTAATTGAATACCCTTTATTTCCTTCTCCTGCCTGATTGCCCTGGCCAGAACTTCCCACACTGTGTTGAATAGCAGTGGTGAGAGAGGGCATCCCTGTCTTATGCCAGTTTTCACAGGGAATGCTTCCAGTTTTTGCCCATTCAGTATGATATTGGCTGTGGGTTTGTCATAGGTAGCTCTTATTATTTTGAGATACGTCCCATCAATACCTAATTTATTGAGAGTTTTTAGCATGAAGGGTTGTTGAATTTTGTGAAAGGCCTTTTCTGCATCTATTGAGATAATCATGTGGTTTTTGTCTTTGATTCTGTTTATATCCTGGATTATATTTATTGATTTGCATATGTTGAACCAGCCTTGCATCCCAGGGATGAAGCCCACTAGATCATGGTGGATAAGTTTTTGATGTGCTGCTGGATTCAGTTTGCCAGTATTTTATTGAGGATTTTTCCATCAATGTCCATAAGAGAATATTTTACGCAACTTTAATTTGAAAATTTAACAAAATGGAGACATTCCTAGAAAACTACAACTTATACAATGTACAGAAGAAAAAATGTATATGAATTATTGAACTCTTTAAGAAAGAAAACTAAATCTACTTTAAAAGAAGATAGCTTTACCAGTGAATTCTCCCCCATATTTAGAAACATCACCAATCTTACACAAACTTTTCTAGAGAATTAAAAAAAAAAATCCATTAGTTGCCAACTCATTTTGTGAGGCCAGCATAAGTTTAACATCAAAACCTGACAAGGCCAATGCATTAAAATATATATACAGGTTCATTTGTATTATAAATGTAGGTGCAAAAATAAAATACTGAAACCAGCAATATATAATTGATATAATACATCATAAAGTTGGATAGTTTCAGGAACACGAGATTAGTTTAACATTTGGAAAACATTCATTGAAATTCACTACAATTATAGAATAAAGGATACAAAAGATACAATAAAAACATTTGATAAAATTCAAGATCCTTTAATTATAAAGGAAGAAAAACCCTTAACAAATTAGAAATAGAATGAAACTTCCAAAATCTCAGAAAGTGTACATAAAAACCTTTGAACAATTACCTTACTAGCAAAATATCAATAGTGTTTCCTTTGATGCTTGAGGCAACTACTATTCAATATTGAGTTGGAGGTCCTAGTTAATGCAATGGTGGAAGAAAAAAATAGTTTTAAAGGTATAAAAAGTGAAAGAAATAAAACTCGTCTGTTTCAGAAGATGTGATTGTTTACACAGGAAATTCAAAAGAATCTACAGCCAACTATTGGAGTAAAGCAATTCAACTCATGATTATAGAGAGTAGAAGGATGGTTACCAGAGGCTGGGAAAGATAGTGGGGGACTGTGGAGAAGGTGGGGATACTTAATGGGTACAAAAATGTAGTTAGAAAGAATGAATAAAACCTATTATTTGATGGCACTGCAGGGTGACTATAGTGAAAAACAACTTAATTTTACAACTTAAAATAACTTAGAGTGTAATTGGATTGTTTGTAACTCAAAGAATAATTGCTTGAGGGGATGGATACTTCGTTCTTCATGATGTGCTTATTACACATTCCATGCCTATATCAAAACATCTCATGTACCCCATAAATATATACACCTACTATGTACTCGCAAAAATAAAAAAAATAAGAAATAACAAGTGAATTTTACTTAACAAAGTTGTTGGATGTAAAGTCAATATTCAAAATTAAATCATGTTATAATTTTCCTATCTTAAAAAATAGAAAAAATTTAAAAACAGATACTATGACAATAACATCAAAATATAATCTCATATATAGAAATGAATCTAGTAAAAACTCTTCAAGACAGCTACATAAAAATAATCTTTAAATTTTAAAAAATACCTTAAAAAATGTAAAGATACATCTTGTTTATTGATGGGAAAACCTATAGATTATGTGCACTTCACAAAATAATGGATATCCCGATGTCCAACAAGCGCATGAAAAATGCTTTACTCCACTAATCATCAGGAAATGCAAATTTAAATCACAATAAGATATACAATAAGATATCCAACCAGAATGGCTAAAATTAAAAATAGTAACCAAATCATTGTCGATAAGTATTCAGATAAATTGGAACTCTTATGTACTGCTCACTTTGCAAGGCTGTCATTATCTACTAAGGTGAAACTTATGCATACCATATGCTATGGTCTGAATGTGTCCCCCAAAATTCCTATGTTGAAACATAATAGCCAAGGTGATAATATTAATAGGGGGGCATTTTAGGAGGTGATTAAGTGATGAGGTCGGAGCCCCCATCAAATGAGATTAGCAACCATATAAAAGAGGTTGAAGGGGGCATCCTTTTTGCTCTTATATCCTTCTTCCATGCAAGGACACAGCATTCATCCTTTCTGGAGAACACAGAGTTTAAGGCACCATCTTTGAAGGAGAGAGCAGACCTTTCCTGACACTGGATCTGCTGGCACCTTGATGTTTAGACATCCAGACTCCAGAACTGTGAGAAATGAATTTCTGTTCTTTATAAATTACTCAGTCTCAGATATTTTATTACAACATCAAGAACAAGCTAAGACACCCTGTGACCCAGAAATACATCTCCCAGCTGTGCACTTAACATAAATTCATATATATATATATATGCACCAGAAGACGTGTACAACAATGCACATAGTAACCTATTTGTGATAATCTTATGTTGGAAAGAATGCAGTTACTAAGAGTTGAAATCTTTAATAAATTGTGTGAAAATGAAACCACTGTAACTACCAATAAAAAGTATGAATTTCATTGAGCCAAAGAAGCCAGACACCAGAAACACAAAACATATCATTTTTTATTGAATTAAAATTGGGGAACACTCGGCTATGATATTACCAGTCAAGTACTATTTTACTTTGGGTAAATGGGTCAGGGTAATTATTGGTAAGAGGGCTTAAGGGGGTTTTTAGACTGCTAGAGTGCTAGTAATGTTTTATTTCTTGACCCTTGGTGATTGTAATAGAAGTGTGTTTACTTTGTGATAATTTACCAAACTCTATACTTATGATATACATTATATTCTATTTTCAATTATTAATAATATTTTTAAAGTTAAATTTCTCAAAGCTGAAATTATCTTCTTTCCCTTAAATTTGCATCTATCTCTTCCTGGGTCTGCCAGCTCAAGCTAAGCAGCCATTCTTGATTGTTCGATCCTTCTAATCAGACACTTCATGCTGTATCTACAAATTAAATATCTCTGGAATCCAACTACTTTTCTCTATCCTACTTCATTACTTATCTTAAGCCATCATTATCTCTTGTCTGGATTACTGCAATGGCTTTCTCCCAACTCATTCCCTTGCCTTCATTTTTTACCCTTCCAAAACTCCTACTCTTATGGCACAGTCCAAAATGATTTTCTAAAGCACAAATTACAAAACTGGCCATGTAACTCCCCTAATAAAAGGCTTAATCTTTCCTCCATTTCTTTCAGGATAAACTCCATTGACTATAATGTAACTCATAAAATGCTTAATGATCAGCCTTCTGCTTATTTCTCCAGCCTCATATCTTGCCTTCACTGTGTATCCCCTCTTCTTACTAAATGATTACAGAATGTGCTCCATCTCTAGTAAATAATTTGCATCTGTTGAAATATACTGTGATCTTTCTTCAAGACTCCAGGGTCCCTATGTTGAAATACTTTAAGGGCAACAATATTGTTAGAAAATGGTGCTAAAGTGTTGTCTTGAAGCTACATTTCCATAATAAATGAAACTTTGTGTATGTGTGTGTGCACGCGCGCGTGTGTGTGTTTTGTAGTTTGGTGATGGTACCGATAGAAATTCTAAAGGATAAATAGCTCCTCTTGCCACCAGTTTGCTTTAGATCTTTGCACTTGTATTTCTTCATTTCTAGAGCACTTTTTTCTCTCACTTCCATATGATCATCAGGCCATTCTTCCAATTCAGTTGTTGGTTCCTCCAGAAAGTCTTCCTTAATTCTACAAAGCCAGATTACGTGTCCCTCTTCAGTGTAACTCACTGTAATCTTGATTCTATCATACCACTATAACATATGGGAGTCACATGTTAGTTATGGGATAGATTCTAAAAATCATTCTTTCCTTCTCTGGTTGGCAATGCGATGGTTATAGCATGATTGCAGGAGTCAGATCAGTAAAGAATGCATAATGCTTAGTAGTTTAGAACGCAGAGAAAGGCATAGTGCCTCAGGTTTGTGTATACTCAATAATTTTAAATGAACAATAGAAAGATGACTGGAGGAAAAGTGTGGGTAGAGTACAGAGAGAAATGAGGCGTAAATTGCAACATGAGTCTGGGAAGAAGACTGTCCAAGACCATGAAGAGCCTTTTTGGCTTTATTTAAAAGCTTGGTCTTTATATTTAGTACAATTAAATGTTGCTGGAAGATTATTTTTTAATCATAAGAAAATCTCTACGATATTTTAAGTAAAAAAATCAAAATGCAAAACATAGTGGACAGAGACTAATGTTTATTAAAAATAAAATACATGTAGGTATAAATAGAAAATGTCTGAAAAATATATAATAAACTGACAAACAGCATTTATTGCTTGTGGGAATGGGGATTTATAGCCTAGCATGTAGGTTATACCCTTTTATATTGTTTGTGTTTTCATTCTAGTGTATGATTGCTTTCTTGAATAACCAAAAACTTGATAACAATGAATTTTGTTATCAAAGACAGATTGGAATCCTGATCTGCTTACTCACTGTGTGATATCGGACAAGTGACTTCATTTCATTGGACCTCAGTTTCCTCATGTAAATAGGGATGATAATCATGTGTACATATGGTTGTGAAGATTAAATAAATTAAGAAATGCTAACAGAGCCTGACACATAATAAGCACCCACTATATCATACCAATTACCATTATTGTTTTTGCCTTTATCAAAAGTCACACAGGTCAGCAGAGCATAATAGTTAAGAACTTGAGCTTTGTAGTAAGAACTGAGTTCAAAATGTGTTTCTGCTACACGCTCATGGTGTGAATTTTATCATGCCACTTCCTTTCTCTATGCCTCTGATGACTTATTGTAAATGTGAACAACTGGAGTACTTATTCCCAGAGTGGTTGCGAGACCTGTGCCACAACAATAATGATAGCTCCCAATTTTGAGGCACTTTCTATACGCCAAGTTATATTAAGTGATTACAGATACTGATTGATATCGTAACTATTCTTTTTCTTATTATTAATACACATTTGGAGAGAGAGAGCAATATTAGTAAGAGTCACTTGCATGCTAGCCGTTGGGTGATTACTAGTCATTTCTGCAAGAAAGTAGAGATACAACAAATTTATTTAAAAATATTTCAATATATTCTAACTGCTCTGGCTAAGTCTCCCTACCATCAAGCCATAACCCCCATGAAGTCAGTCACACAATCTGGAGTGATGACCACAGATGCGAAGATATTTGTGGTCCAGGTAGGATAGTAGGTAGGGGCTCTGTACACAGTGTCTGGCACCAACTCAGAAAAGTGTTTCTTCGTGATGCTTGTCCACGTGGTACTCATCAGCTGCAGTTGATAGCCCTCAAGAATGGTGAGATGGTATAGGACCAACCTGTTACCACCACACAAAATGACATACAGAAAATGTTTTCCTGTGATATTGGCAGATGGGATAAATATACTCTATGTTGATCAGATCAATATCTTTCTATTGCTTTTTTTTCATTTAGAGGTTTCTGTTGGAGACCAGGTACAAGCTAAAATACACAGTCTTCTTGGGCAAAGATATCATCCACCACATCAGGTATCACAGCTTATCTTTGGGCAACTTGAATGTGCTCAAAAGCATTATTTTCTGGAAGTGGTTCTTGATCTTGTTTTTGCCCAAGCTTCCAATGATGAAGGCTGACAAAGCCTTCTTGATCATCCCTTCCAGGGTCTACAGATCCCTGTCTGGTCCTTCATAGATGATGATAAAAAGGTTACTTTTGTCTGATTGACAAATGGCTGCATTGCACCAGTTAGTCAATGGCTCTACCTGTACATGTCCTCCTAAAATATATGGTCCCATCAGCATGGTGCTGACAATTTAATTCATATATATGAAGATACATTATCCCAGTGCATTATGAATTCACACTGGCTTCTCTGAATTCAAGAAGATCTTGATAACAAAATAGGTGCTAGACTTTCTCTCAGCAGATAATGCATCCAATTTATGAAGCCGTGGGGAATGTGGGTTTTTTGAATCAGCAGTGGGCCGAGTCTCAAGCCCAGATGGTATTGTCTAAGCAAATGAAGCAACACAATGTGTCCAGCTGCTCTGCCATTATACCACTCACGATAGCTGTGAACTGAGTATGAAGAAAAATGTGATTACAGGGCCAAAGTAACAGCTGAAGCTCATCTAGACTCTGGGATGGCTGCACTCAGCTACCAGCCTCAGGATGGTGATCTAGCCACTCCTATAGTGATAGTGGTGAAGGTCATCCTGACTTCCAGAAAATATGTGGTCAAAGAAAACCTTGGACATTACCATGCGGGTCACATGGCTAGTAACGCTCAATGATTTTAAAACAGGGCTATTCCATTATCCAACTTTTTTTTTTTTTAAAAAAGGGGATAAAGATCACTGTGTGTATTGTGAATGGAAGCAGGGGAGTCTGGGGGAAGCAAAACCAATTAGAAGGATGTGATATTTTGATACAACAAGAAATATATATGTAGTTTTTGTTCCTGTTCTTGGCAGGGAGTTCCTAAAACACTTGGAATTTCCTGAGTAATAATGATGAGAGGAACATCTCTTGTTATACATAATATGCCCCTTCCAACCATATCTTAGTTTATACTAACAAAGTAAGTCTTGGAGGATGAGGGCTGATTGCCAGAGTAACCAACCACATGATTAGAAGGTTGAAAGTTTTAGCCCCACCCCATGACCTTTGAGAAGGGAAAGGTGCTGGAAATTGGCTGAATCACCAATGGCCAATGATTTAATCAATCATGCCTACATAATAGAGCCTTCATAAAAATCCTAAACTAGGGGGTTCAGAGAGCTTCCCGGTTGGCGAACACACTGAGGTGTCAGAAGGGTGGCATGCTTGTGGAGAGCACGGAAGCTCTGTGCCCTTCCCCCATACCTTGCCTTATGCATCTCTTCTATTTGACTGTTCCTCAGCTATATATCGTTTATAATAAACTGGTAATAGAAAGTAAAGCATTCCCCTAAGTTGTATAAGCTATTACAGCAAATTATTGAACATGAGGGGGGAGTCATGGGAGCCCCTGATTTGTAGCCAAATTGGACAGGAGTGTGGGTAATCTGGGGATCCACTACTTGCAATTGACTTCTGAAGTGAGAGAGCAGTCTTGCGGGACTGAACCCTTAACCCATGGGTTCTTAGCTATGTCCAGATTAGTTAGTTAGTGTCAGATTTAATTAAATGGTAGGACACTCGGTGTCTGCAGGGAGTTGGAGAATTGCTTGGTGTGGAAAATCCACACATTTGGTGTCAAAAGTGTTGTGTACAGAGAAAGAATTTTCTTCAGAGGATATTACAGGAATCTAGGCATAAGGTATTTGTGGCTTGGATAGTTCTATGGCAAAGGGAGAGTGGTTTTTATGTTTGCATTTAAAAAATTATTTTAATGAAGACTTACTTTAATTTGATGCTGGAAAAATCATCAAATTTGATATTCCAAGTTATAAGAGCTTTAAATGCATTTCATTACGGAGGGAGCAGTGGCAGGCATAGCTTCATGTGAAGTATTTGATTTGGGTCATAAAGAACAAAAAAGTCTAATGGATAGAGAAGAGGAAGGAGACAGTGGAAGCAGAATGAACAAATGCATGGAGATACAGAATTTTTAAAGACTGCTTGGGAAGCAGTAAATGGAACAATGTAACTGAAGTGGACAAGATTTTTAAGGGCAGAGTGGAAGATAATGCTGGTAAAATAGATTGGTGTGAGATTATGAAACTCCTTGGACATATGGCTTTGAGAAATGGACAGTGGTACTATAGTGGCCCAATTAACAAAGATAAAAAATCAGGAAAGGGGGTACTTGGAGTGAGGAAGATAATTAAGAGCCTTTCCTAGATGTACTGGTTGAAGTCTGGATACTAGATAAGGGTATCAAACAGGAGATTAATAGAAGAGGTCAGAGAAAAATTTATGCTCCTGACCAGTTGAAAAACTTTTCCTAACAATTTCTAAATTTCTATAAGTTAGGATATATGCTAATATAAGAAGTTCTATCGACACATCTCTTTCCATATACTAAATAAGTACAAATTCATTATATAGAACTGGATACAGGGGGGTGGAGTCAAGATGGCCGAATAGGAATAGCTCCGATCTACAGCTCCCAGCCTGAGCAGCACAGAAGACTGGTGATTTCTGCATTTTCGTTGGAGGTACCAGGTTCATCTCACTACGGAGTGCCAAACAGTGGGTTGAGGACAGTCGGTGCAGCTCACTGTGTGTGAGCCGAAGCAGGGCGAGGCATTGCCTCACTCGGGAAGCGCAAGGGGTCAGGGAGTTCCCTTTCCTAGTCAAAGAAAGGGGTAACAGACGGCACCTGGAAAATCGGGTCAGTCCAACCCTAATACTGTGCTTTTCCAACGGGCGTGGAAAACGGCACACCAGGAGATTGTGTCTTGCACCTGGCTCGGAGGGTCCTATGCCCACGGAATCTCGCTGATTGCTAGCACAGCAGTCTGAGAGCAAACTGCAAGATGGCAGCCAGGCTGGGGGAGGGTTGCCCGCCATTGCCCAGGCTTCCTTAGGTAAACAAAGCAGCCAGGAAGCTCGAACTCGGTGGAGCCCACCACAGCTCAAGGAGGCCAGCCTGCCTCTGCCACCTCTGGGGGCAGGGCACAGACAAACAAAAATTCAGCAGGAACCTCTGGAAACTTAAATGTCCCTGTCTGACAGCTTTGAAGAGAGTAGTGGTTCTCCCAGCATGCAGCTGGAGATCTGAGAACGGACAGACTGCCTCCTAAAGTGGGTCCCTGACCCCCGAGCAGCCTAACTGGGAGGCACCCCCAAGTAGGGACAGACTGACACCTCACTCGGCCAAGTACTCCTCTGAGACAAAACTTCCAGAGGAACTATCAGACAGCTGAATTTGTGGTCTGACGAAAATCCATTGTTTGGCAGCCACCGCTGCTGACACACAGCCAAACAGGGTCTGGAGTGGACCTCTAGCAAACTCCAACAGACCTGCAGCTGAGGGTCCTGTCTGGTAGAAGGAAAACTAACAAACAGAAAGGACATACACACAAAAAACCCATCTGTACATCACCATCATCAAAGACCAAAAGTAGATAAAACCACAAAGATGGGGAAAAAACAGAGCAGAAAAACTGGAAACTCTAAAAAGCAGAGCACCTCTCCTCCTCCAAAGGAACGCAGCTCCTCACCAGCAACGGAACAAAGCTGGATGGAGAATGACTTTGACGAGTTGAGAGAAGAAGGCTTCAGACGATCAAACTACTCTGAGCTACGGGAGGAAAATGAAAACAATAGCAAAGAAGTTAATAACTTTGAAAAAAAATTAGATGAATGGATAACTAGAATAACCAATGGAGAGAAAGGCTTAAAGGAGCTGATGGTGCTCAAAGCCAAGTTTCGAGAACTACGCCAAGATCGCAGAAGCCTTGGTAGCCGATGCGATGAACTGGAAGAAAGGGTATCAGTGATGGAAGATGAAATGAATGAAATGAAGCAAGAAGAGAAGTTTAGAGAAAAAAGAATAAAAAGAAACGAAGAAATCCTCCAAGAAATTTGGGACTATGTGAAAAGACCAAATCTATGTCTGATTGGTGTACCTGAAAATGACTGGGAGAATGGAATCAAGTTGGAAAATACTCTGCAAGATATGATCCAGGAGAACTTCCCCAATCTAGCAAGGCAGGCAAACATTCAGATTCAGGAAATACAGAGAACGCCACAAAGATACTCCTCGAGAAGAGCAACTCGAAGACACATAATTGTCAGATTCACCAAAGTTGAAATGAAGGAAAAAATGTTAAGGGTGGCGAGAGAGAAAGGTTGAGTTACCCACAAAGGGAAGCCCATCAGACTAACAGCTGATCTCTTGGCAGAAACTCTAGAAGCCAGAAGAGAGTAAGGGACGATATTCAACATTCTTAAAGAAAAGAATTTTCAACCGAGAATTTCATATCCAGCCACACTGAGCTTCATAAGTGAAGGAGAAATAAAATACTTTACAGACAAGCAAACGCTGAGAGATTTTGTCACCACCTAGCCTGCCCTACAAGAGCTCCTGAAGGAAGTACTAAACATGGAAAGGAACAACTGGTACCAGCCACTGCAAAAACATGCCAAATTGTAAAGACCATCGAGGCTACGAAGAAACTGCATCAAGTAATGAGCAAAATAACCAACTAACATCATAATGACTGGATCAAATTCACACATAACAATATTAACTTTAAATGTAAATGGGCTAAATTCTCCAATTAAAAGACACAGACTGGCAAACGGGATAAGGAGTCAAGACTCATCAGTGTGCTGTATTCAGGAAACCCATCTCTCGTGCAGAGACACACATAGACTCAAAATAAAGGGATGGAGGAAGATCTATCAAGGAAATGGAAAACAAAAAAAGGCAGGGGTTTCAATCCTAGTCTCTGTTGAAATAGACTTTAAACCAACAAAGATCAAAAGAGACAAAGAAAGCCATTACATAATGGTAAAGGGATCAATTCAACAAGAAGAGCTAACTATCCTCAATATATATGCACCCAACACAGGAGCACCCAGATTCATAAAGCAAGTCCTGAGTGACCTACAAAGGGACTTAAACTCCCACACAATAATAATGGGAGATTTTAACAACCCACTGTCAATATTAGACAGATCAACGAGACAGAAAGTTAACAAGGATATCCAGGAATTGAACTCAGCTCTACACAAAGTGGACCTAATAGAGATCTGTAGAACTCTCCACCCCAAATCAACAGAATATACATGTTTTTCAGCACCACACCACACCTATTCCAAAATTGACCACATAGTTGGAAGTAAAGCTCTCCTCAGCAAACGTAAAAGGACAGAAATTATAACAAACTGTCTCTTAGACCACAGTGCAATCAAACTAGAACTCAGGATTAAGAAATTCACTCAAAACCACTCAACTACATGGAAACTGAACAACCTGCACCTGAATGACTACTGGGTACATAACAAAATGAAGACGGAAATAAAGATGTTCTTTGAAACCAATGAGAACAAAGACACAACCTACCAGAATCTCTGGGACACTTTCAAAGCAGTGTGTAGAGGGAAATTTATAGCACTAAATGCCCACAAGAGAAAGCAGGAAAGATCCAAAATTGACACCCTAACATCACAATTAAAAGAACTAGAAAAGCAAGAGCAAACACATTCTAAAGCTAGCAGAAGGCTAGAAATAATTAAAATCAGAGCAGAACTGAAGGAAATAGAGATACAAAAAACCCTTCAAAAAATTAATGAATCCAGGAGCTGGTTTGTTGAAAAGATCAACAAAATTGATAGACAGCTAGCAAGACTAATAAAGAAGAAAAGAGAGAAGAATCAAATAGATGCAATAAAAAATGAAAAAGGGGTTATAACCACCGATCCCACAGAAATACAATCTACCATCAGAGAATACTACAACACCTCTATGCAAATAAACTAGAAAATCTAGAAGAAATGGATAAATTCCTCGACAAATACAGCCTCCCAAGACTAAACCAGGAAGAAGTTGAATCTCTGAATAGAACAATAACAGGCTCTGAAATTGTGGCAATAATCATTAGCTTACCAACCAAAAAGAGTCCATGACCTGATGGATTCACAGCCAAATTCTACCAGAGGTACAAGGAGGAACTGGTACCATTCCTTCTGAAACTATTCCAATCGATAGAAAAAGAGGGATTCCTCCCTAATACATTTTGTGAGGCCAGCATCGTCCTGATACCAAAGCCTGGCAGAGACACAACCAGAAAGGAGAATTTCAGACCAATATTCTTGATGAACATTGATGCAAAAGTCCTCAATAAAATACTGGGAAACCAAATCGAGCAGCACATAAAACAGCTTATACACCATGATCAAGTGGGCTTCATCTCTGGGATGCAAGGCTGGTTCAACATACTCAAATCAATAAATGTAATCCAGCATATAAACAGAACCAAAGACAAAAACCACATGATTATCTCAATAAATGCAGAAAAGGACTTTGACAAAATTCAACAACGCTTCATGCTAAAAACTCTCAATAAATTAGGTACTGATGGGACGTATCTCAAAATAATAAGAGGTATCTATGACAAACCCACAGCCCATATCATACTGAATGGGCAAAAACTGGAAGCATTCCCATTGAAAACTGGCACAAGACAGGGATGCCCTCTCTCACCACTCCTATTCAACATAGTGCTGGAAGTTCTGGCCAGGGCAATCAGGCAGGAGAAGGAAATAAAGGGTATTCAATTAGGAAAAGAGGAAGTCAAATTGTCCCTGTTTGCAGATGACATGATTGTATATCTAGAAAACCCCATTGTCTCAGCCCAAAATCTCCTTAAGCTGATTAGCAACTTCAGCAAAGTCTCAGGATACAAAATCAATGTACAAAAATCACAAGCATTCTTGTACACCAATTACAGACAAACAGAGAGCCAAATCATGAGTGAACTCCCATTCACAATTGCTTCAAAGAGAATAAAATACCTAGGAATCCAACTTACAAGGGATGTGAAGGACCTCTTCAAGGAGAACTACAAACCACTGCTCAATGAAATAAAAGAGGATACAAAGAAATGAGGAACATTGCATGCTCACGGTTTGGAAGAATGAATGTTGTGAAAATGGCCTTAATGCCCAAGGTAATTTATAGATTCAATGCCATCCCCATCAAACTATGAATGACTTTCTTCACAGAATTGGAAAAATCTACTTTAAAGTTCATATGGAACCAAAAAAGAGCCCACATTGCCAAGTCAATCCTAAGCCAAAAGAACAAAGCTGGAGGCATCACGCTACCTGACTTCAAACTATACTACAAGGCTACAGTAACCAAAACAGCATGGTACTGGTATCACCAAAGAGACATAGATCAATGGAACAGAACAGAGCCCTCAGAAATAATGCCACATATCTACAACTATCTGATCTTTGACAAACCTGACAAACACAAGCAATGCGGAAAGGATTCCCTATTTAATAAATGGTGCTGGGAAAACTGTCTAGCCATATGTAGAAAGCTGCAACTGGATCCCTTCCTTACACCTTATACAAAAATTCATTCAAGATGGATTAAAGACTTACATGTTAGACCTTAAACCATAAATACCCTAGAAGAAAGCCTAGGCAATACCATTCAGGACATAGGCGTGGGCAAGGACTTCATGTCTAAAACACTAAAAGCAATGGCAACAAAAGCCAAAATTGACAAATGGGATCTCATTAAACTAAAGAGCTTCTGCACAGCAAAAGAAACTACCATCAGAGTGAACAGGCAACCTATAGAATGGGTGAAAGTTTTTGCAACCTACTCATCTGACAAAGGGCTAATATCAAGAATCTACAATGAACTCAAACAAATTTACAAGAAAAAAACAAATAACCCCATCAAAAAGTGGGTGAAAGACATGAGCAGACACTTCTCAAAAGAAGACATTTATGCAGCCAAAAACCACATGCAAAAATGCTCATCATCCCTGGCCATCAGAGAAATGCAAATCACAACCAGAGTGAGATACCATCTCACACCACTTAGAATGGCGATCATTAAAAAGTCAGGAAACAACAGATGCTGGAGAGGATGTGGAGATATAGGAACATTTTTACACTGTTGGTGGGACTGTAAACTAGCTCAACCATTGTGGAAGTCAGTGTGGCGATTCCTCAGGTATCTAGAACTAGAAATACCATTTGACCCAGCCATCACATTACTGGGTATATACCCAAGGGACTATAAATCATGCTGCTATAAAGACACATGCACACGTATGTTTATTGCCGCAGTATTCACAATAGCAAAGACTTGGAACCAACCCAAATGTCCAACAAGGATAGACTGGATTAAGAAAATGTGGCACATATACACCATGGAATACTATGCAGCCATAAAAAATGATGAGTTCATGTCCTTTGTACGGATATGGATGAAACTGGAAAACATCATTCTCAGTAAAGTATCGCAAGGACAAAAAAACAAACACCGCATGTTCTCACTCATAGGTGGGAATTGAACAATGAGAACTCATGGACACAGGAAGGGGAATATCACACTTCAGGGACTGTTGTGGGTTGGGGGGAGGGGGGTGGGACAGCATTAGGGGATATACCTAATGCTAAATGACATGTTAATGGGTGTAGCAAACCAACACGGCACATGGATACATATGTAACAAACCTGCACATTGTGCACATGTACCCTAAAACCTGAAGTATTAAAAAAAAAAAAAAAAAAGAAGTGGATACAATTCCAAAACTTCTTTCTAAATTGAAAGATCTGGAAAGTAAATCTAAAGGAGGTTACAAAAATTAGCTATGTTTTGCTGCTAATGATACTAATATGTATTGCAGTAGTTTGTGTGCATGTTTTGTCCTTTTTCTAAAGTGTATTGGCGTATCAGACGCTCAGGCAATACCAGAGCTTGGGCTCAAGTATATTTGAACTTTTATAAATTGTTAAATGTACTTTGTTTTGTGAATCAGAATGATAGCATGTACAGAAATAAAACTAGTTCAACTAAAAAGGATCCAAACTTATTATCAGGAGCTGTATTTTCTCTGGTTATGGTGTCCATCCTTCCTTGTAGCCTGGTGTAATTTTCTCTACCCATCTGAATTCTTGCCTACCTGAAATCTGGCACCGGCATCAGCATTGAGTGGAACACAATCCAGAAAAAGAACATTTGTTACTGTTGTGCCTTAGTGTTCCCTGAGTTTTAGGTGATTTCCTATTTAAATTATCTGCCTATATTTTCTTCATACACCATTGTGGTTACCTGAAATTTGTATTATAGAATGTTGGTTTGTTCCTTCCTGCTTTAATTCACTTACCTGGACTTGTCATTTATCTTTTTGCCTGATTCTTACTTTGGTGGCATCTCCTTTCAAGTCAAAGTTGTAGTGCTATTCACCTTATTTTAGAGTTTTCCTCTTTTCCTGCCACACAGGTTCTCGTCTGATGTTTGTGAATTTCATTATCAGATATCCACAGATGCTTTCACATGACTCTCTCTCTCTCTCTCTCTATGTATGTATATAGCAGTCCACTGTCTCTTTCTTAGCATTCTTTATACACAAAATGTCTAAATTCCTTAGATCTTCCCAAACTCATAGCATATTCCACTCAGCCCCAAAATCTTGTGTCATGACCTCTAGACATTTCCCGTTATCTGCCTCCATCAAAACTTATCTGTTTTTCAGTCCATTCTCTCAAGACCCAGACCTCTAGTAAGGTGCTATGGTCTGAAAGTTGGTGATCCTTCCAAAATTTATATGTTGGAATCTAATACTCAATGTGACAGTATTAAGAGGTAGTGCCTTTGGGAAGTGATAAAATCATGGGAGCTCCACTCTCACAAATGAGATTAATGCTCTTATAAAAGACACTTAAGTGGATTCCTTTTCCCGTTCTCCATGTGAAGACAGTGTTCTACCCTTCTGCTATGTGATGATGCACCAACAAAGCATCAAGGAAGCAGAGCAACAAGGAAGCAGAGCTTGAACACTTACCAGACATGAAATCTTTTAGTCTCTTGATCTTGGACTTCCCAGTTTCCAGAACTATGAGCAATAAATTTCAGTTGTTTACAAATTATACAGTCTAAGGTAATTTGTTATAGTAGCACAAATGAACTAAGGTTAATCTTTGTGTTATAGCAGCAAAAATGAATTAAGGTTAATCCAAAAAATTAAACCTGGTTTAGATATTAATGATTGATTGTAAACTTACATACAATTCCTACTAAGAAATCAAGTTTTATTTTCCCTTGGCTTGTTATGATTTAACTGCAAATAAATGTAGCTGGCAATGGAGCTATACTGAGGGTTGGGATTATTTTTGAAACACTCTTTAAAACAGATTGTTTAGTTAATACTGCAGCAGCCATCACATTTCTGTATTGGTTCTGAAGAATTATATCCTGATAATGTGTTTTTATACAGTTAAATACTCTGACATGCATTTACTCTTTTTCTAGGAATATGATTTATTTTTGACATTGAACATATATTGGATATAATTTTCTCTGCACATTTCAGTTATAATATTTCCCAAATGCAATTATCACATTTGAAGATAGGATATTCCCCAAAGATGGAAACTTCTTATATTTTGAAAGGAAATCAATGCAATATGAAATTGAACAAAAAGATAAAGAGGATTGAGGAGCTTATTACAGATAGGCGGTAAAAAAAGTAAGTCTTCTTTAAAGCTAACATAGACCATAAAGCAACCTGCAAAATTAGAACAAAAATGTCTCAAAGCCATTAACAACTTTAGCAGCTTAAAAATACGCAAAACATCACCATTTCCTCTACTCATACCCTCTGGCCTCCAGGTCAGACTCTAAGCCCTCTCAATACTCTTCATAAAGATGGTAGAACCAGGGTTCTGTTTGCAGCAAATACACCTTAGTAACAAATTCACATTAAATCCAAACAAATTATAATAGAATCCTTTAAAGTGAGTTAATTGCTACATTCTCTATGAAACCTTTACGAGACACCTGTATCTAGAATTAAGTTCTTCCCTCCCTGAACTCTTTTTCTACTACTCTTCTGGAACATTTAGCACAGTCTAATATGCAGTAGTTCGTATACATGTTTTGTACTTTGACTAAAGTGTGAATTCCTTGAAGAAAGAGTTCATGTTCTGTCTTTGAATCTGCAGTGACCATTGGAATATAGATTATTAAAAGGCATTATCAAGTGTAAAAAAAAATCTAATTTTATTCATTAGTTCATCATTAATTCACTTGCTCAACAAATATTTAAACACCTATAATGTGCAAAGCACTCTCCTAGTTAGAAGGCATATAGTGATGTACAAGACACGTGGTTCCTACCTTCATGGAGCTTATATTCACATAGGAGAGACAAATAACAGCAATTGATTAACAATTTACTTCATTAAAATATCACATGTGGGAGAAAAACAGAGTAGTAGTTGTCAGTGGTTGTAAGAGTGATTGACTACAAAGAGGACGCACAGGGGAACTTTTAGGGTGTAACAATTGTTCCTTACTTTTAGAGTGAAATACCTGTGCTGTATTGGGGTGGTCAAAAACTATTTACATGCATTTGTCCAAACCCATAGAATTGTATATTACAAAGAGTGAAGTTTAATGTATGCAAACTAAAAAATAAAATCAATCAGGATGTAGGGTATCTCACAATGGAATACAGACTGTGAAAAATGAATCTATCTCTTTTACAAATGTATAATATGGCCACACTAAAGGGAGTGGGGAAAATGGTCTGACCTAAGTAACATTGGAAAATAATGTTTTGACTGAAAACTATAAAACTAAAAACAAAAGATATTATGTAAGCACAGTACTCTAGTGGGTAAATTTATTTTTCATGGAGGTATAAGTTAATAATTCTAACCCTGTTGTCTGTGTATCCTGGTTTAAATAAATAAGTAAATGGATGCTGCACAGTGGTAGCCAGGTTTCTTAATGTTGGAGTGGTAAGTTACAAATAAGCAGGTTTGGGGGGAAGGCAAGAGTATACCATGTGATACTGGATTGGAGTTGGAGACATCTGTATGAAGTCATGCTTAGCTTAATATAGGTATTAATCAATACACAGAAATATTTATTGATATGTTTATATAGACGGTTTAGTATACACATATGTATTTTCTTGCTGTGTCCACTGAAAGGGCCTAAAAACAATGACAGCTGAGTAGCAATAAGCACAGCCAGCACATAGATTGTGGTCTCTAAACACCATTTTTCAATAAAAGGAAAGAGGGCTCCTTGGAGAAATGGCTGGTTTTAGGGCTGGAGTGGGGAATATATGACCTGAGCCTGGAGCATCTTGTAATGGCAGAAATAAGGAAGTGCCGTCCTTGACAAAGAAAAACTAACAATGATAAGACGATGCTAGAGGGACACTGGAGCCAACTATAGGCCCAAACTGGAACAATCTGAGCAACAAAATCAGTAAAGTAGTTCTGAATTATAACCCAAAGTATAAAATAAATATACATTAGCCTATAGTGATATTAATAAATTAAATAAATAAAGAAGTAGAGGTAAGGAGAAACATCGTTTTTAACAAAGAAACTCCAAATAATATATGCAGATACTTCCCCCTTCAAGGAGGTAGAGTTTAATCATCCCTCATCCTCCCACTAACTGCCTGCCTCATCCCCACTTAGCATGTGCCAGATTTAGTGACTTGCTTCCAGAGATTAGACTAGGGAAAGGGAAAAATAAGAACTTTATAATAAAGGTAATAATATAATAAAATGTGACAAACAGTACATTAACCAAGTGGTGAAGGTTAACATCAGTGGTGTCATATGGATATGTAAACTCTCATAGATATGATGAGGAAGGCACTTCATCTCTGTGATATTCTTCTCTTAAATCCATAACTTTGGTCGAATCATGAGAAAAACAGTAGACAAATTCAGATTGTGAAACATTCTACAAGACACCTACAATATCCCTCCAGACTTTCAAGGCCATGTAAAACACAGAAAGACTAAGAAAATATCACAAAGCAAAGGAAACTGGGAAGACATCATATCTAAATGCATGGTGGCACACTTCATTGGACACTGGAACAGAAGGAGGACCTTAATGGAAAAACTGGTGATCCAAATAAAGTCTGGAATTTAGTTGGTGGCGATGTATGAATATTGGTTCCATAGTGTTGACAAATACGCTGCAGAAATGTAAGATGTTAACCATGGGGAAAATTAGCTGAGGAGTGTAAAGTCTTATTATCTTTGCAACTTTTCTATAAAACTAAAAATTCTTTCTAAATAATTTTATATACAAAATTTATGAAATGCAATAAGTGATTCAAATACTTATTTGAATGGCTCTGTGATTTTAAAATATTTTAAAGTATGCAAATAGATACATATAAATCCATTAAACAATTTGAAGATCTTAGCAAGATCTGTCTTACTGCTATGTCTTTACCTTCTTAGAAACCCTCTCCATCCTTCTGTCCTTTTGCACCACAGCTACAATCATCTCTCTACAGAAATGCTTCCATTATTCCACTTTTCCACTCAGAAATCTATTGTGCCTCCCCGTTTCTGTAGGAGAAATCCCAGACTCCTCAGGTAGATATGCAAGTTTTCTTCACCAACTGATCATTACCTTATCTTTCCAAACTTTTGTATGTTTTAATTGAATAGGTGAACAAATAACAAATGTTTATTAATCACCAACTATGAGTCAAACATTCTGCTGATAGCATGGTATGATAGAGAGATTTAAGATGTTGTACCTGCCCTGGACTTGCAAAGAGAAACGTAAACTAAGAGATCTTAATGTTCTAAGTGCTAAAGGGTAGGATGGAGAAGATAAGACCATGGATAAATAACTCACACAGGATGGAATGGGAGAGCTGAGTCTTGAATGTAAGTCAATGTTTACCAAGCAGAGAAGGGTATTTCATTCAAAGAGAAACAATTATAAACTCAGGAAGTCATAAAATACATGTGTAGGGATCAATGACTAGAGTGGATGGTTCCTTGATAGATAGAGGCAAATGAGACTAGTGAAAGTTAAAGTCAGATTGTGAAAGGTCTTGGATTCTTGGTTAAGAAATTTTGTTTTCTTCATGGAAGCTGTAAGTAATCTATTTGCTGAAATGCTAAGTCATCAAACACAGCATTGTATATCATTTCACACTGTTTTCTAGTAGCTGTTTTTGTATGAAAGAGTCTTTAACAAATTCTGCTTTTCTACCTGGGTTGCAAACCAAGTCTTCCATTCCTGGATCCCAAAATTACATAGCAGAGTAATGGGTTAAATAAGTAACAGTTCTTGCAAAGTTTTTGCTTAGCTTCCCATTATTTATTTATGCCAGTCATTCTTGCTCATTTTAAGACAAAATCAATGAAAAAATATTCTTAATATTCAGGGCCACGTAAGTGAACATTTTTATTCTAGTATTTGCATTTCTAAGTTCACTAGATACACAACTTCACTTTTTCCTTGAATTTCAGTATCAGTCAGTATTATACTGTACACAAAATATTGTTTGGTTATTTGCCTAGTGGCCTTGAATTATGTATGACTACTTTTCAAATCTATAAGGAAGAAGCCAGTTGCCCATGGAAACTTTGCTCAAATACCTGGAATCATGGGAATTTTCTCAGCTTGTTATATGGTAACAGTCAAGCATGAATAAAATTGGTTTATGAGCTCTGTTCTTGTTCCTCTCAAAATCCCTAATGTTACTACTAAACAATACGTTATCATCCATCATGATCTTGAGAGACAAAGGAAGAGCTACTCAACAAGGTGCAAGTCAGTCTATTTTTTTCTTCATTCTCTCTCTTTCAGGGAAATACATTGCATGAGACACTTTTGCCGTGCCGAAGAAAATCAATTATAGTTTAAGACCAACAAATGTGGGAGACACTTTTATCTCTAGTTCAGATGAGAAAACAAACACAGAGAGGCTAGGTGAATACTGTTTAATCACAAAGCCAATTAATAGTGATTCCAAGAGCAGTCCAGGTCTCTTGATGCAGTAATTTACAAAAACTATAAAGTTCATCAGTAACCTAGCTATCTTAAATACAGTTTACTAGAACACTAAAAAAAAATAATCAAATGGCGTGATGCAGAATATCCTGGCCAAATTTTTATCATAGAAAGATGCTTTTCTGTGCGTTGCAGTTTTGAAGGCAGGTGTTGCTGAAAGCAACCACAGTCATTACAAAAGTGACAAAATCAGGTTTGTCATGAAATTCATTCACAGACAAGCAATATTCTGTATAATATCAACCACTGCACATAAGAATATTTTATACAACTGACAGAATCATAACAATATGAAAAATAGCACATTTAATTGGATTAAAACCAAACAGACAAGACTGTGTGTGTAAATCCAAGCTTGTATAATGGTCACCGAAGGTGATCCAGATAGTCACAACTCCAGAATGAACCTCCGGATTACTTCAAGCTGGGAATTAGGCTGTGTGATCTGTGTGACAGCTGTGACAGATAATAAAAGAAAAGTTCCAATAAAGAGACACGATGCTGCATCATAATGTCACAAGAAGCAACAGATACGATCAAGATTCATTGGAATTTGAACTTATGGTTAGCAAAGATAGTTTTATTCTATGGAGATTTATGAATAGGGAAATTTCTCTTTTTCCTAAATTAACAGGAGATATGAGTAGCCACAAGGTAAGATGGTATCTGTATATTCTGACCTACGTAAGCTGGCTGGTAGCAGTCTTCATGTTTTCTCAGTCTTGTTGTTCTATGCAGCTTACTTTGCTATTCTAATTCCCAGGAAGTGAAAGATACAATCAATTTCCTTTGCACTCCTCAATTTCCTTCTACTACACCCCTTCTTTGGGGATCTTCTTTTAACCAGCCCTACGACTACCCAATTTATTTATACCACAAGTGAATTAAAATTAATACAATAAGTTCAAAGCATATAAGGGCTATATAGTACTCACAGATGTGACAATGTAATTTTCCTTAAACTTTATAAGAACAGTGAATATTTAGTCTTGGGTATAATTGGACCACAGTCCTGATGACATAATTTATTTTCCAAATTCTAGAATATCAGTAGAAAAACCTTTCTTACAAACTATCCCTGATCATTTCTTCCTATGCCTATGTAACAAAAGCATAAAATAGAGGAGAAAAGGATGGCATAGATACTGGAGATATTTTCTCTTGTTAAATAGGATATGGTTATATGTAACTTAACTATAGGAAAACTTTCTGAGAAATGTGCTATTAGGCAAGTTCGTCATTGTGCAAACAGCATATAATGTGCTTACACAACCAGAGGTGGTATAGCCTACTACACACCTACGCTATATAGTACAGCCTATCACTCCTAGGCTACAAATCTATAGAACATGTTACTGTCTGTATTGCATCCTTAGACAATTGTAACATAAAGGTAAGTATCTGTGCATCTAAACATAGAAAAGTTATAGTAAAAATATGCTGTATTAGTGTATTCTCACACTGTTATCAAGAAATACCTGAGACAGGGTAATTTATACAGGAAGGAGGTTTAATTGACTTGAAGTTCCGCATGACTTTGGAGGCTTCAGGAAACTTAGAATCATGACAGAAGGCTAAGGAGAAACAAGCTTGGACCTTCTCACATGGTGGCAGGAGAGAGAAGACTGAGGAGCGAAGTGGGAAGAGCCCCTTATAAAACCATCAGATCTTGTGAAATCTCACTCACTCACTCACTACCATGAGAACAGCATGGGGGAAAGCACCCCCATGATCTGATCACCTCCCAGCAGGTCTCTCCCTAGACACATGAGGATACAATTCAAGATGAGATTTGGATGGGGACACAGAGTCAAACCATATCATTCTCACCCTTGTCTCTTGCAAATCTCATGTCTTTTCACGTTTCAAAACCAATCATGTCAGCCGGGCATGGTGGCTCACATCTGTAATCCCAGCACTTTCGGAGGCCAAGGTGGGCAGATCACCTGAGGTCAGGAGTTCAAGACCAGCCTGACCAACATGACAAAACCCAATCTCTACTTAAAAATACAAAAATTAGCTTGGTGTGGTGGTGGGTGCCTGTAATCCCAGCTACTCAGGAGGCTGAGGCAGGAGAATGACTTGAAGTCAGGAGGCAGACATTGCAGTGAGCCAGGATGGTGCCACTCCACTGCAGCCTGGGTGACAAAGTGAAACTCCATCAAAAGAAAAAAAAAAAAGCCAACAAAAAACAATCATGTCTTCCGAAAGTCCCTTAAAGTCTTAACCCATTTGAGCATTAACTCAAAAGTCCACGTCCAAAGTCTCTTCTGAGATAAGGCAAGTCCCTTCCACCTAGGAGCCTGTAAATCCAAAAGCAAGTTAGTTGCTGCAAAGATAAAATGGGGGTACAGGCACTGGATAAATGCTCCCATTCCAAATGGGAGAATGTGGCCAAAACAAAGGGGATACAGGTCCCATGTAAGTCCAGAAGTCATGGGGTCAGTCATTAAATCTTAAAGCTCCAAAATGATCTCGATCTCCTTTGACTTCATGTCTCACATCCTGGGCATGCTGATGCAAGAAGTGGGCTCCCACAATCTTCGGCAGCTTCATCCCTATCGCTTTGCAGGGTAAAACCCCACTCCTGGCTGTTGTCACAGCTGGCATTGAGTGTCTGTGGTTTTTCCAGGGACACAGTTCAAGCTGTTAGCGGATCTACCACTTTGAGGTCTGGAGGATGGTGGCTGTCTTCTTACAGCTCCACTAAGCAGTGCTCCAGTGGGGACTCTGTGTGGGGGGGCTCCAACCCCACATTTCTCTTCTATACTTCCCTAGAAGAGGTTCTCCATGAGGTACCTGCTCCTGCAGCACACCTGTGCCTGGATGTTCAGGCATTCCCATACATCCTCTGAATTCTAGGAGCATGTTCCCAAACCTCAGTTCTTGATTTCTGTGCACCCACAGGCCCACTACCATGTGTAAGCTGCCAAGGCTTTGGGCTTGTACCCTCTAAAGCAATGGCATGATCTGTACCTTGACCCATTTTAGCCACAGCTATGATGCAGGGCACCAAGGCCAGAGACTGAACTAAGCAACAAGGCCCTGGGCCAGGCCCATGAAACCATTTTTTCCTCCTAGGCCTCCTGGCCTGTAATGGGAGGGGCTGCTGTGAAGACCTCTGACATGCCCTGGAGACATTTTCTCCAATGTCTTGGCTGTTAACATTTGACTCCTCATTATTTATGCAAATTTATGCAGATGGCTTGAATTTCTCCCTAGAAAATGGGTTTTTCTTTTTTATCCCATCATCAGGCTGCAAATTTTCCAAACTTTTATGTTCTGCTTCCCTTTTAAACATAAGTTCCAATTTTAGATATTCTTTCTCAAGTTCAAAGTTTTACAGATCTTTAGGGCAGGGACAAAATGCTGCCAGTCTCTCTGCTAAAGCATAGTAAGGGTTACCTTTGGTCAAGTTTCGAAGAAGTTCCTCATCTCCATCAGAGACCACCTCAGCCTGGGCTTCATTGTCAATATCACTATCAGCATTTAGGTCAAAACCATTTAACAAGTCTCTAGGAAGTTCCAAATTTTCCTACATCTTCCTGTCTTCTTTGAGCCTTCCAAATTGTTCCAACCTCTGCCTGTTACCCAGTTCCAAAGTCACTTCCACATTTTCAAGTATCTTTATAGCAATATCCTACTTTCCATGGTACTAATTCACTGCATTAGTCTGTTTTCACACTACTAAAAAGACATATCTGAGACTGGATAATTTACAAAGACAAGAAGCTTTATTGACTCACAGTTCTGCATGACTAGGGAGGCCTCAGGAAACTTACAATCATTGCACAAGAAGAAGAGGCACCACTTACCTGGTGGCAGGTGAGACAGAGAAGAGCGAAGGAGGAATTTGCCAAACAGTTATAAAACCATCGGATGTCATGAGAACTCACTCACTGTCATTAGAACAGCATCAGGGAAACTGCCTCCCATGATCCAGTCACCTCGCTCAGGTCTCTCCCTGGACATGTGAGAATTATGGGCATTACAATTCGAGATGAGATTTGAATGGGGACACAGAGCCAAACTATATCATATGGTTTAAAAATGTAAAAAAATGGTACACCTCTGTAGGGCACTTACCATGACCGGAGCCTACAGGACTAGAAGTTGCTCTGGGTGTCAATGAGTGAGCAGTGAGTGAATGTGAAGGCCTAGGACATTATTGTACACTGCTATACTTTATAACACTGTATACCTAGGCTGTACTAAATTTATTTTATAAGTTATTATTTCTTCAGAAATAATCTCAGCTAAGTGTAATGTTTTCACTTTATAAACTTTAAATTTTTAAAAACTTTTTGACTCTTTTGTAACATTTAGCACAAAAACAAACACCATTTTACAGCTGTACAAAAATATTTTCTTTATATTTCTATTCTATAATTTTTATTTTAAAATTCATTTATTATTTTGCTTTTTAAATAATCTCTATGGAAAACAGTATAGAGATTTCTCAACGAACTAAAAATAGAACTGTCTTTCAGTCCAACAATCCCACTATTGGGTATATATCCAAAGGAAAATAAATTATTATATTAAAAAACACGTTTGCACTCAAATGTTTATTGTAGCAGTATTCACAATGTCAAAGTTATGGAATCAATTTAAGTGTCCATTAATTGATAATTGGATTAAAATGTAATACATATATAATGGAGTTTTACTCAGCCATAAGAAAGAATGAAATCATATCGTTTGCAGCAACATGGATGAAACTGGTGTCCATTATCCTAAGTGCAATAACTCAGAAACAGAAAGTCAAATACATGTTCTCACTTATAATTGGGAGCTAAACAATGGGTACACATGGACATACAATGTGGAGTAATAGACACTGTTGGCTCTCAAAGCTGGGAAAGAGGGTGGGGAATGAGGGATGAATCTTTACCTATTGGATACAGTGTACACTATTCGAGTGATGTGTACACTAACAGCTCAGATTTCACCACTATGCAATATATCCATGTAACACAACTGCACTTCTATTCTTAAATCCATAGAAATAAAAAAAATTATAAATAAACTCTTTTGTTAAAAATGAAGATACAAACATACACATATTAGCCAGGTCTGTACAGGATGAGGATAGTGTCACTGTCTTCCACCCTCACATCTTGTCCCACTCGAAGATCTTCAGGGGCAATCGGCATGCATGGTGCTGTCATCTGCAATGATAATGATGCCTTTTTTGGAATATTTCCTGAAGGATGTGCCTAAAGCTGTTTTACAGCTAACTTTTGAAAATAGATGTAGTATACTCTAAAATAATGATGAATTGATGGGTGCAGCAAACCATCATGGCACATGTATACCTATGTATCAAACCTGCACATTGTGCAAATGTACCCTAGAACTTAAAGTATAATTTAAAAAAAACTGTAAGTATAGTAAATACATAAACCAGTAACAAAGCCATTCTCATTATCAAGCTGTAAGTATTGTACATAATTGAATGTGCTATGCTTTTATGTGGCCAGCAGTGCAGTAGGTTTGTGTATAACAGCATCACCACAAACATGTGAGTAATGCAATGTGCTATGACATTACAACAGCTATGACATCACTAGGTGATAGGAGTTTTTCAGCTCCATTATAATCTTATGGGATCACCATCTATATGCAGTCTATCATTTAACAAAACATCCTTATGGGGCTCATGACTACATGCTGATTATATCTCACAGACCTTTTCTTCTTCTATTATATCATAAGACTATTTTAAAGAAAATTCCACCTGTGTCATAACTCAAATAAAACTGGAAGTTAAGGCATTTAATCAACAGGAAAATAAGGAAGGAAATGTGAAAAAACTGCATTAGTTTTCTATTGCTGGGTAACAAATTACCAAAATCTCAGTGGCTCAAAATAAAATAAATTTATTATCTCACAGTTCTGTGCGTCAGAAGTCCTGGTAGTCTTGACTGGCTTCTCTGCTCCAGGTTTCAAAAGGCCGAAATCAAAAGTGTAAGTTGGTCTGTGTTCTTATCTGAGGGTTCTAGGGGAAAGTTCTCTTTCATGCTTATTTCAGCTGTTGGCAGGATTCCATTAACTATAGAACTGAGGTCACCGTTTCCTTTCTGGCTGCTGGTGAGAGGTTGCTTTTATCTTTCAGAGACCATCCACATTTCCTGAATCATTACTCCTTTCATCTTCAGTGTCAGCATGGTGGGTTGAGTCCTTCTAAAGCTTCAAATCTCTCTGATTTCTCCTTCTGCTTCATATTTCCTGTTTTCAGCCTGAGAAGATTTTCTGCTTTTAAGGGCTCATGTGATTAGATTGAACCCATCCAGATAATCGAGGATAATCTCCTTATTTTAAGATTTGTACGCTTAATTACCAAAACAAATTCCCTTTTGCTATGTAAGATAACATATTCACAAATTCTGAGATTCAGGCACAAATATTTTTGGAGAGGGCATACTTGGTCTCTCATAATAACCTACCGAAGACAAAACAGCCAATAAACAGTGTAGTAGTTTATTAAAATCTTGGGCTCTTCTCTCTTATCTATAGGACTTTCCACTATATTTTGCT
Source organism: Symphalangus syndactylus (assembly GCF_028878055.3). NCBI lineage: Eukaryota > Metazoa > Chordata > Mammalia > Primates > Hylobatidae > Symphalangus > Symphalangus syndactylus. Next base: position 117,538,875 of record NC_072447.2, on the reverse strand, counting down.
ATAATATCAGTCATTTTCTTTCCAGATTGGTTAACAAAGGACCACTAAATTACCATTACTGTACTGGGCGGTCAATATTATATCTTGAGAATAAGAAATATTGTTGAAAATGTAAAGATTAGGAACTTTTATTAAGAATTCCAAGAAATTACTCTTCTGAGCTGTTATGGGGAAAAAATAATTCTGAGGTTCCTAGGGGCTTCTAAATAATGTCTTCCTCTCGGGGAAGATATCTGCCCTTTTTTTAGTCAGAAGCTCACAATTCTAATTACATAAAACCAGTCGGTAAAGGAAACTTCATTTTCTTATAATAAGATATTATGTTTTCTGATAGGACAAAATATTGCCTAGGAAAATTATCTGAAATCAGCCAGGATGTCATGAATGCCTTCCCACTTGATAAGGTATTTTAAGGGGCTCAGTCTGGTTAGTTTCTCCTACTGTATGAAATAACTAACAAGCTATCATTTTTTCTTTCTAATTTACATTCCATGTGCAGGCTACACACACACAACATACACACACACACACACACACACACACACATACACATTCTCTCTCTCTCTGTCCCTCACTCATGTAGAATCTTTAGAAGTTGGCCTCCTATTCTAAGGCTAGTGCGTATAATCAAGAGATCAGAGCTCTTGTCCTAGATGTACCACTTTCTGTGTGACTTCAGGCCAATCACTCAGTCTGTCTGCAGCTCAGATTCCCAATCTCTAAGTTAAAGAGAATGATTTAGGTGATATTTAATGTTCACAATATCTCTGATTTTCTATGAATCAATCATCTTAAATATTCAAATGAAATATACTTGGCATCCTAGCCATTTTATCCACTTTATAAAGTGCTGTTTTGATAGATGATTCTCTGAATGTTTACTGGGATTTTCAATGAGAGATCTTCAAAGCCAAACTTTGAATGTTTTGAATTTAAAATTAAATTTGTCTTTTATACAACTACATTATTGCTATTGGTCTTATTGCTGTATTTTAAGCAAAGAGGATGCTTCCCGAGCAATGAGGTCTACACTATTTTTAAAGAGTTGCTCTCTAACGAGAGAACTCTTTTCGAAGTTGAACTGCCTTTGGAAGCAATTTAATAACTCTTACTTAAAATTTTCTAGTTATGTTGGAAGATGGAGATAAAGATAAATAGGCTAAAAACTGCAATTCCAAAGCCTTCTACTCTATTTTAAATGGCATTGGAAAGCTTAGATCAAATTTCTAATGGGAAGATGGAATAGGAGGGCTAAGCCCTGATCTCTCCTTTTAATGAACTAGTAAGATGATTGTGAGAATGATATCAATGTGATAATTTTTAGGTCAAATAGGCTAACTTCTGTTTCAAGAAAACCCCAAAATTTCAGGGGCTTCACACAAAAGGGTATTTGTTTATCCAATACCTGTTGTGGAGGGTGATGGGGTAGGAGGACTTCTGCTCTACACAGTTATTCAGGGGCACAGGCTGCTAGCATCTCTGAATCTTCAGTAGATGATTCCCAAGGTCCCCCTGGGAGTCAGTGTACAGACAGCATACTAGAAAATAGAATGGAAGATGGCAAGTACAGTATTTTAATGTGTCAAGCTTGAAAGACCATACATTATTTTCCTTTACACACCTCTGGTTATAAATCATTTGTATGGCCACACTTCACTGCAAAGGAGGCTGGGAAATGCAGTCCAGTCATGTACTCAGAAAGAAGAGGAAATGTGGTTGATGAGCTCTATAGAGATCACTTTTATACATTATTTTAACTAGTGAAAATGACAAGCTTGCAAATGCTGAAGTTCAGAGAATTCATATTTGCAGTTAATTTGGGATCTTTATAGTATTTCATTCCTATTTTCTAACCAAATTGTTTAAGATTTATATTGATATTATATTGAGGTATAACTTATGTAGCATAAAATCCACCCATTATGGGTGTACAATTTAATAATTTTTAGTAAATTTTACAGCTGTGCAATCATCACAATTCAGTTTTAAAATGTTTCTATCATGTGAAAATGTTCACTTGTACCCATATGCAGTCCATTCCCGCTCCCATCTCTAGTCCGAAGCAACCACTGATGTGCTTTCTGTCTGTATAATTTTACCTCTTCTAAAACTGCATTATAAATGAAATCATATAATATGTAGTCTTACATCTCCCTTCTTGCACTTAAAATAATGTTTTGGAAGTTAACCCACACTCCTGCATGTGGATGTCAGCAGTTGATTCTTTTTTACTGCTCATTTGTATGTACCACAGTTTACCTATTCACCAGTTGATGGACATTTGGATTGGCTACAGATTGGGGTTATTGCAAATAAAGGCGTTATGAACATTTTTACACAAGCCTCGTGTAAATGTGTAAATAAATGATTTCGTTTATTTTAGGTAGAGACCTGGGAGTAGAAATTGCTGTGTCAAATGCTAACCTGATGTTTAAGATTTTAGAAAATGAAACTTTTTCAAAGTGGCTGCAACATTTTACATTCTTCCTAGCAATACATAAGAGTTCCAGCTCCTTCACATCCTCGCTAGCACTTGGTTTTGTGTATCTTTTTTATTATAGTAATTCTACAAGTGTCTTGTAGCTTTAATACATTTCCTTTTGGAATTTGAAACTTGGTGCCCCAGCGGTATATGCAGGATATAATCGTAATAAGTTTATAGGTACTTACATCGTCATTACAACACTCAAAGAACATAACTACATATAGGCAACCATATTCTATTTCATCATTGCCAGGAATTTGGCTAGTCCCATACATATTAAGTGTTTTGTTGCAATAAATCTGTATCAGTCAGTGTTCTCCAGAGAATCAAAACCAGTGGATTTTGTGTGTGTGTGCATGGGCACGTGTGTGTGTGTAATTTATTTCAATAGTTTATTTTAAGGAATTGGTTTATACAATTGTGGAGTCTGGAAAATAAAAAATGGGTAGTGTGGGTTGGAAACCTGGAGGATTGGAAACTTTAGATAGAAGCTGATACTGTAGTCTTGTAGAATAATTTCTTCTTTCTGAGAGAACCTCAGTTGTTCTCTTAAGGCTTTTCAAGTGACTGGGTGAGGCCCGCCCACATTATTGAGGAGAATATTTCTTAATGTCAACCAATTATGAAGGTTAACCAGATCTTTAAAATACCTTCACAACAACACCTAGTGTTTGAATAATTGGGTATTGTAGTCTAGCCAAGTTGACACATAAAAGAAACCATCACAGTATCTATTGAAGGAAAAATTGCAGTGCAAAAGATTATTCATTTCCTAATAGCTAAAGTAAATCTTTCAAAGACAATATCTAGTTTGGATGTAAAAAATAACAAAGGGCATTTCTTTTTTCTACAAGGAAAAGTTTTCAAAAAAGAAAAGTTAATTGGTTCCCAATAATTATTATTTTCAAGGCTACTGATGTAAGACCATATTAATACATCATGGTCAGATTTTAGGGAGAAGGGCCAAGATGGCCAACTAGAAACAGCTGTGGTTGGTCGCTCCCACAAAGAAGAACCAAAACGATGAGCGAATCCTGCACTGGCAACTGAGGTATCCAGGTTCTCTCATTGTGACTGACTAGGTAGTTTTCGTGACCCACAGAGAGCAAAGAAAAGGAGGGTGGTGTGATGACCCACCTGAGAGCCACATGGGGCAAGGGAAGCTCTCACTCCCAGACAAGGGAGGAGGTGAGTGTTCATGCTACTCCCCATCCCCAGGAAACAATGCTTTTTCCATGAATCTGTGCAACGCAACCAATGGATTGCACAGAGGAGATCCCCCCTCATGATCCCACGCCACAAAGGCCTTGGGTCCCAAGCACAGAGCTGTGCAGATTCTCAGTGACCACCTGTCTGGAGACTAAGACTACCAAGTTCCGCAGGGGAGGGGCAGCCATCATCACTGTGTCTGTCTTTTGCCTAAGACAGCTGAGCTCCCCATCGGAGGGGTGTCAGCCATCACTGCAGCTCCAGTCTGCCATCTTTCTCCTGCCAGTGCTGGGGAGACTAGACACTTTGGACCAAGGAGGAATTCCCCACAGCACAGCACAGTGGCTTTGGCAGACAGTGGCCAGACTGCCTCTTTAGGGTGGACTGTGACCCATCCCTCCTCACTGCGCTGGGCCTCCCTGCAGAAATTTCAGTAACTTCAGCCAGGAGTTTAGGGACAGAACTCTGATCTCCCTGGGACTGAGCCTCTGTCGTGAGGAGTGGCCATGGTCTCCATGGATCAACAGACATACTGTTTTCCCCAGCTGGCTTTGAGGGATCTGGGCAGTCCAGACAAGTGGGATTGCCTCCAGCACAGTGCACTCCCTCCTCCAGGGGGCAGACAGAGTGCTTCATTAAGTGGGTACCAGATCCCATGCCTCCTGACTGGGTGAGACCCCAAAACGGAGAGCACTAGACACCTTATACAAGAGCATTCCTGCTGCCATCAGGTTGGTTCCGCTCTGGGATGGACCTCCCAGAGGAGGAAGCAGGCGGCCATTTTTGCTCTTCTGCAGCCTCCACTGGTTATATCTCCAGGTGTGGGAGGGACCGGGGTGAATAGGGTCTGGAGTGGACCCCCAGCAAAGTGCAGGAGCCCTATGGAAAAGGGACCTGACTGTTAAAAGAGAAACAAATGAAAGCAACAACAACAGCAGCATCAACAAAAAAAGTCTCCATAAAAACCCTATCCAAAGGTGAGCAGCATCAAATATTGCAGCTAGATAAACTCACGAAGATGGGAAAGAACCAATGTAAAAGTGCTAAAAGCTCAAAAAGCCAGAGTGCTTTCTCACCATCAAATGAAAGGAACACCTTTATAGCAAGGGCACAGAACTGGGCAGAAGCTGAGAGAGATGAATGGACAGAAGTAGACTTCAGAAAGTGGGTAATAACAAACTTTGCTGAGCTAAAGGAACATTTTCTAAGGCAATTCAAAGAAGCTAAGAACCATGATAACACATTACAAAAGTTCCTAACCAGAATAACCGGTTTAGAGAGGAACATACATAAATGACCTGATGGAGCTGAAAAAGACAACATGAGAACTTCACAATGCAACCACAAGTATCAATAGCTGAATATACCAAATCAAGGAAAGAATTTCAGACCCTGAAGACTATCTTGATGAAATAACATAGGCAGACAAGATTAGAGAAGAAAGAATGAAAAGGAATGCACAAAACTTCTGAGAATTATGGAATTATGTAAAAAGACTGAACCTAGGACTTGTTGGGGTAACTGAAAAAGATGGAGAATGGAACCAAGTTGGAAAACATACTTCAGTGTGGAGCTAAGATGGCCGAATAGGAACAGCTCCGGTCTACAGCTCCCAGCGTGAGCGACACAGAAGACGGGTGATTTCTGCATTTCCGTTTGAGCTTTGAAGAGAGTAGTGGTTCCCCCAGCATGCAGCTGGAGATCTGAGAGCAGACAGACTGCCTCCTAAAGTGGGTCCCTGACCCCCGAGTAGCCTAACTGGAGGCACCCCCCAGTAGGGACAGACTGACACCTCACTCGGCCAGGTATTCCTCTGAGACAAAACTTCCAGAGGAACTATCAGACAGCTGAATTTGTGGTGTCACGAAAATCTGCTGTTCTGCAGCCACCGCTGCTGACACCCAGCCAAACAGGGTCTGGAGTGGACCTCTGGCAAACTCCAACAGACCTGCAGCTGAGGGTCCTGTCTGTTAGAAGGAAAACTAACACACAGAAAGGACATCCACACCAAAACCCATCTGTACATCACCATCATCAAGACCAAAAGTAGATAAAACCACAAAGATGGGGAAAAAACAGAGCAGAAAAACTGGAAACGCTAAAAAGCAGAACACCTCTCCTCCTCCAAAGGAAGGCAGCTCGCACCAGCAACGGAACAAAGCTGGACGGAGAAAGACTTTGACGAGTTGAGAGAAGAAGGCTTCAGATGATCAAACTATTCTGAGCTACAGGAGGAAATTCAAAACAATAGCAAAGAAGTTAAATACTTTGAAAAACAGTTAGACGAATGGATAACTAGAATAACCAATGCAGAGAACGGCTTTTTTTCTTGTAAACTTTTTGAGTTCTTTGTAGTTTCTGAATGTTAGTCCTTTGTCAGATGAGTAGATTGTAAAAATGTTCTCCCATTCTGTAGGTTGCCTGTTCACTCTGATGGTAGTTTCTTTTGCCGTGCAGAAGCTCTTTAGTTTAATTAGATCCCATTTGAAGAGCAAACACATTCAAAAGCTAGCAAAAGGCTAGAAATAACTAAAATCAGAGCAGAACTGAAGGAAATAGAGACACAAAAAACCCTTCAAAAAATTAATGAATCCAGGAGCTGGTTTATTGAAAGATCAACAAAATTGATAGACCGCTAGCAAGACTAATAAGGAAGAAAAGAGAGAAGAATCAAATAGATGCAATAAAAAATGAAAAACGGGATATCACCACCGATCCCACAGAAATACAATCTACCATCAGAGAATACTACAAACACCTCTATGCAAATAAACTAGAAAATCTAGAAGAAATGGATAAATTCCTCGACAAATACACCCTCCCTAGACTAAACCAGGAAGAAGTTGAATCTCTGAATAGACCAATAACAGGCTCTGAAATTGTGGCAATAATCAATAGCTTACCAACCAAAAAGAGTCCAGGACCTGATGGATTCGTAGCTGAATTCTGCCAGAGGTACAAGGAGGAACTGGTACCATTCCTTCTGAAACTATTCCAATCGATAGAAAAAGAGGGAATCCTCCCTAACACATTTTATGAAGCCAGCATCGTCCTGATACCAAAGCCTGGCAGAGACACAACCAAAACATTGATGCAAAAATCCTGAATAAAATACTGGCAAACCGAATCCAGCAGCACAACAAAAAGGTTATACACCATGATCAATTGGGCTTGATCCCTGTGATGCAAGGCTGGTTCAACATACGGAAATCAATAAATGGTAATCCAGCATATAAACAGAACCAAAGACAAAAACCACATGATTATCTCAATAGATGCAGAAAAGGCCTTTGACAAAATTCAACAACCCTTCATGCTAAAAACTCTCAATAAATTAGGTATTGATGGGACGTATCTCAAAATAATAAGAGCTATCTATGACAAACCCACAGCCAATATCATTCTGAATGGGCAAAAACTGGAAGCATTCCCTCTGAAAACTGGCACAAGACAGGGATGCCCTCTCTCACCGCTACTATTCAACATAGTGCTGGAAGTTCTGGCCAGGGCTATCAGGCAGGAGAAGGAAATAAAGGGTATTCAGTTAGGAAAAGAGGAAGTCAAATTGCCCTTGTTTGCAGATGACATGATTGTATATCTAGTAAACCCCATTGTCTCAGCCCAAAATCTCCTTAAACTGATTAGCAACTTCAGTAAAGTCTCAGGATTTAAAATCAATGTACAAAAATTACAAGCATTCTTGTACACCAATCACAGACAAACAGAGAGCCAAATCATGAGTGAACTCCCATTCACAATTGCTTCAAAGAGAATAAAATACCTAGGAATCCAACTTACAAGGGATGTGAAGGACCTCTTCAAGGAGAACTACAAACCACTGCTCAATGAAATAAAAGAGGATACAAAGAAATGGAAGAACATTCCATGCTTATGGGTTGGAAGAATCAATATCGTGAAAATGGCCATACTGCCCAAGGTAATTTATACAATCAATGCCATCCCCATCAAGCTACCAGTGACTTTCTTCACAGAATTGGAAAAAACTACTTTAAAGTTCATATGGAACCAAAAAAGAAACCATATCGCCAAGTCAATCCTAAGCCAAAAGAACAAAGCTGGAGGCATCACGCTACCTGACTTCAAACAATACTACAATTCTACAGTAACCAAAACAGCATGGTACTGGTACCAAAACAGAGACATAGATCAATGGAACAGAACAGAACCCTCAGAAATAATGCCGCATATCTACGACTATCTGAACTTTTACAAACCTGACAAAAACAAGCAATGGGGAAAGGATTCCCTATTTAAGAAATGTTGCTGGGAAAATTGGCTAGCCATATGTAGAAAGCTGAAACTGTATCTCTTCCTTATATCTTATACAAAAATTCATTCAAGATGGATTAAAGATTTACATGTTAGACCTAAAACCATAAAAACCCTAGAAGAAAACTTAGGCATTACCATTCAGGACAAAGGCTTGGGCAAGGACTTCATGTCTAAAACACCAAAACCAATGACAACAAAAGCCAAAATTGACAAATGGGATCTCATTAAACTAAAGAGCTTCTGCACAGCAAAAGAAACTACCATCAGAGTGAACAGGCAACCTACAAAATAGGAGAAAATTTTTGCAACTTACTCATCTGACAAAGGGCTCCGGGGACAGTTGTGGTTGGGGGGAGGGAGGAGGGACAGCATTAGGAGATACACCTAATGCTAAATGACGAGTTAATTGGTGCAGCACACCAACATTGCACGTGGATACATATGTAACAAACCTGCACATTGTGCACATGTACCCTGAAACTTAAAGTATAATAATAATAATAATAAAAAGAAAGATAATAAATTGATTCCAGAGAGAAAAAAAAAAGGTGTCAGAGCATGGTGTTTGAAGGCTCAGGCTCTGGTGTGAGGTAGACCTATGTTTGAATTCTAAGTCCATCAATTACTATCTGTTTTGTATTTGGGCAAATTAATTAAGCTTTTTAGGCCTCAGTTTTCTCATCAGTAATATAGAACTAATAATATTTCCTAATTTGTAAGGATTAAATGAAATAAATGCCAGCAAACAATTAAAAAAAATTTAGTATAATGAAAAAGATTAAATATCTTAATAATTTTTATACTGGCTGCATCTTGAGACAATATTTTAACCTTACTTGGTTAAATAAATTATACAATTAATGTTTGTTAAAAAAAAACAGCCTACATACTTTAGATAGCTGACACCTGTGCTATGGTATTCATAAACAACATAAACTTATTTGCTGTTTTTTAACTTATATAAACAGTATAAAATATCATACCTTATACAACTTTCTGTAACTTGTTACCCATCAAACTTATATATGCTGCTCTCTGTAGAGGCAGGCTATTCATCTTAACTGCTGCATCATGTTTCACTGTAAGACTATATTAACATTTACTTCTCCATTTCCCCACTGATATATATTTGGGTTGTTTTATGATTTTTACTGTTACAAAAAGTGCAGCAGCAAGCATCTCTCTATTAATTTCTCCTGCTGCTCACTAGTGACAGTTTTGCCTGGAATCTATGACTTGTAGTAAAATTACTGTGTCTAGTGTGTGACTATATAATATTAAATCTATTTTATTACTGCTACGTTCCTCCGTGAAGGAGTTGTACAAGATTATAGTCCTACCTGCAGTTTACCAAAATTTCTGTTTCTCCACATCTTCCCCAATACTTTGTCAGACTTTTTAATTTTTGCAAATCCGATAATTATAAGTTTATGTTCCATCATTGTTTTAAATGTCATTTTCCTGACAGGTGGAATATCTTTAATGCTAATTGATCTTCTCTGCTTCCTATTTTGTAGCCTCCCTAGGCATATCATGCATCTATTTTTTGTTGTTGCTGCTACTGTTGTTTGGTCTGCTATTGGGTTGTCTCTTATTCTTGCATTGTGTAGTAGTTCTTCATACCCCTTCTATTTTTAAACATTCGAGCTCACTATGATTATGTTGGGTCAGCAGATTCACAACCTATTTCCACAGCCAGCAAAGCCCCACAGTGCCCAAAGTCCACATGTTTGCATCACTCCTTTTGACTGAAAATCAACAGATCACTTGAAAAAAAAAAAAAAAAAGAAATATCCAACCGTTTCCCACATTAGGCTCCAGATAATCTTGAGTGATTTTCACCATTTTTTCTTGGTGTCATGGGAAAAACGTAAGTTTTGGAGACAGATGGTACTGGCATCAAATGTCACATTTTGCCACATTTTTTACTTAGCAAGTGTCAGGATTTGCAGATACTGTTGCCTCATCTCTCTAAGCATCCATTTTCTTAGCATGGATGAAACTGGAGGTCATTATGTTAAATGAAATAAGCCAGAAAGATAAATTTCATCTGTTCTCATTTATATGTAAGAGGCAAAAATGAAAATAATTAAACTCTCGGAAAAGGACAGTAGAATGACAGTTACCAGAGACTAGAAAGGGTAGTGGGGAGGGCCAGGGGAAGTGGAGATGGTTAATGTGTGCAGAAATATATTTAGATAGAATGAATAAGATGTAGTATTTGATAGCACAACATGGTGACTATAGTGAACAATATTTATTTTGTATTTTAAAATAACTAAATGAGTGGAATTGGAATGTGCCTAACACAAATAAATGATAAATTCTTGAGGTGATGGATACCCCAATTACCCTGATTACTACATATCATATGCCTGTGTCAAAACATAACATATACTACATAAATATATATACATATAATGTATTTGTTAAAAATAAAAATAAATAAAATTGGTACAGTAATGTCTATATTATAGGTTAATTTTGAATATTCAATTCAACAACATGCGTAAAATACACAGCAGAGGTTTTGTAACATAGTAGACACCCAAAAATACTAACCTAACTCATTGCATCTCAAGGACCATGAACTCAGATAAGGTTCTTGTTTTCAAAATGTTTAAACTCATTCAAGATAAGCATATGCACATTGTCAAAAATGATTGTGTTTGGCATTCTTTATCTTAGAAATAACTAATCAGGAGTTGTGATTGTTGTCTTAGGATTTTGAGGTAGAGCTAAGAAATACTTTAATCCATTCTGAGAAGTGTTTTATAAATAAGAAATTGTGAAATGACTATGAATTCTTAGTTAAGGCTCCCTGATTAAGCCTTCCCTTTCTTAGGAATATCTTTTTTTGATCCATATTCAAAACACCATCCTCACTTCCTTCTTCACTTTGCTAATAAGTTTCTTTAAACAACCAGTATGTCCTGGATTTTGATAATTTTTTTTTGCTTCTGTCCCTAGATTCTAGGTCTGTCCCTCCATGTTACTGGCATCATTCTCTTAAAAATCATCTCAATTGTCAAGTTTAATCGTGGCTTTCATGTTCTCATCCTGTCAGTGTGCCACAGGATGTGTAAAAACTTGGATAAGCATGGTGCATCTTCCAGATTCATCAATTTTGCACAGACTCAAGGAACTTATTTTATATCAAAAGAAATAATTATGCAGTCAAACACAAAATTTATATGAAATTTGTCTTAGTCCATTTTAGTTTGCTTATAACAGAATACCAGAAACTGGGCAATTTTTAAAGAAAATAAACATATTTCTTACAGTTCTGAAAACTGGTATGTCCAAGGTCAAGAAGCCAGATCTGGTGAGGGCCTTTTTCTGGTGGGGACTCTGCAGAGCTCCATGGTGGTGCAAGGCATCAAATGGCGAGGAGGCTGAGCATTCTAGTTCAGGCTTGTCTTCCTCTTCTTATAAAGCTACCAGTTCCACTCTCGTGATAGACCATTAATTAATTAATCCATGAATGGATTAATCCATCCATGAGGGCAGATCCCTTATGACATAATCACCTCTCAAAGTCTCAATCTCTCAATACTGCCACATTGGGGAGTAACATTCCACATGAGTTTTGGACAGAAAAAGTAATCAAATGATTGCAAAAATATATAGTGCAACAGGAGACTTCCAAGAACTGTCATAATTATAGATTGCTGCTCTAAATCACGATCACTAATGCTCTCATGTTGACTTCTATTTTTTACTCTACTCTTCTGGTCCTCCTCCTATCTCTGAGTGCTTCTCCTCAGATTCCCTTTCTAGCTCAATTTAGTTCTTATATTTGGTGTTTCCCAAGACTTGAATCCTTGTTCATCTGCTGCTCTTCAAGGCTGGTAGAACAACATAATCTGGTATGTTTAGTGGCAGACAAAGCAGGACATCAACATTGACTATAGCTGTTCCATATTTATTGTTGAGTGACTAGTCATAAGCCTGAGTAAATGGAATTGAAGACTGCACATCTGGCGACTCAATATATGAAGAATTGTTAATTATATGATACAGTGGTCTACATGCACCTCTGAAAAATATAGCATGTAACAGGAAGCAAACAGCTCCTTGACATTCTAAGAGGAACTTGGTTAGCAAACCCAGGGAGACCTGACTTTGGATGGAAAATAAGGATGTCAGGCTTCAAACATCTTGTATAAGGGGCGGGGTGAATTCCCCAAGAATTGAAGAGTTATATAAGAAGGAAATATTTATATGTACTGCTGCTTTATTTCAATTTTTCCTTCTGCTACCTAATACACTGAAATGATGAAGGACATTTTAAAGTCTTTTGGCAAAGGACATTTTAAAGTCTTTTGGCAAATCCATTCTCTACTAAGTCCATAATCAGGCTAATATTAAAGTATACCATCAGAGAAAAAAGCAGCATCTCCTAGAGCCAACAAAAATGCTGAACTGAAGTCTCTTACTTGGAATACCCCTTAATAAGTAATGATTATCACTTGAGCATCCACCAACACATTTCAACAGTGAGTCTACAAAAACCTTCATCTCAACAAGAGCACCAAAAATTCATCAGATTGGCAGCACTATTTTGTAATTGCAATATTTACAAAGTACTCATGTTTTCCATAGCGCCAACACTTTACTTTTATCTTTTAGTACCTGATAGGATTTAGTTTACCAGAGTGGCTTAATGAACACATGGAAGTTGACTAAGGACACCTTAGGTTATCAACTCTTCATGTTCTTTTCCATCTCACTCTTGTCCCATGCCTCCCAAATGAGAAAAATAGCTTCCTAAATTTTAAGAGAAAATTACTCCAACTTTCTTCTACCTCCTTTTATCTTCCTGGAACATACCCTGAGGAACCTGCTGACAACTCTTTCCTTTTAATAGCCTTTCCTAAAATTACATATGCTGTAAATGCTAATTCCTGGTTTTTGTGAATTGCTTCTGTCCCAAAATGCATTTGTATCTTGTCTTTGCAGCACGAAGTGACTATATCTCTGTGAATGCTACATACATTACCATATTGTAATTTAACACCAAAGGCTTTAGCTGCACCAACTTTTTATTTGTTGTGATCTTGAAAAACCCATGGTCTTCTCATTTTTTGATAAGGGTCATTAAAAAATATTTATGGACTATGCATGTCAATCCCTGATATATTGAAATGAGTAAATATTCATGTTATGCTGTTGGCTACATAACAGAGCAATAGCTGGAACTACTTTGCCCTGGACTCTTAAAACAGGAAAGGTTTTATATACTTCATTGTCCAAAGAGTTATCTAGATACCAAGTGATGTGAAGTGCTCTGACAGTTTCTTGATTTTATTCAAATACATTTCTAAAAACATTCCCCTTAAGATGGCTTTCTATTTTACATTTTATAGATGTACTTGAATTTGTAAGCACAGAATTAGTGCAACTTTTTGCATATCAATCATAGCTTTTTAATGTCTGAATTGGTTTGTGGATCTTTTGCAAAGTGCATTTTCTGTGCACTGCAGATCTTGCTGTCAAAATCATGCTATGGACAGCATTTATATATGTCCAACTCAGGAATGCTGTTACTTTAAGAAGCCATGCTCATCCCCTTTAAAAAGATACCAATAAGTTATACTGATAGAAAAAGTAAAAAAGAAGAAGCCTACTACTAACTACACAGTTCAGTATATTTCCTATGCTGTCCACTAGTTCTGTTTTTATGTATGTTTGGTTTCTCCATTGAATAAATACAATCATGTAAATTAAGTTTGCTCTTTTTCCATTTTGCATGAACATGAATTATTAATTCAGCATGCAATAATGGACCACACTTGGTAGATTACTGAAAGATTTGAATTTGAATTTCAATCTTACCTCTGGCCCTACAAAGCTCATGATCTTGGGTAAGTCTTTTCTATTCTTTAGGCTTTGTTTTCCTCAATTCAGTGTTTAGTGCAATTTATTAAGAAGTATGGGATACGAATCCATCCACCCTGGATAGAAATCCTGGCTTTGCCTCTTACCACATGAGCGGCCTTAGGTAAGTTACTTACATGTGCCACTATGGTGATAATAATCCTACCTTAAAGGGTTGTTGGTAGGGTTAGGTAAGTTTATTAAGGCAAATTTAAACATGGCTTGGCACAGGCAAAGTACTCACCAAATATTAGATGTGCTCATCTGGAAAATTAGGCTATTTGACCAGATAAGATTTTTAGAGTCATCCAGTTCTACAATTCTGTGTCTTTGATTGTGTATAAGCTCCTTAAGAACAAGCCTTCTGTGAAATAGCATATTTAGCACAGAATTTTTCATATAGTACATTCTCAAAAATATTTGATGAATTAAACAAAATTAATAGAAAAACTTATATTAAAGGAAAAAGACAACTCTTTATCTACTATTGCCAGAAAATTTTCACCCATGGGTCTTTCATAAAAATATGGAATTAAAAAATGCTTTAAAAACATCACTGCCAATTAAGACAAACCAGTTTAATTTGTTGACCAATTTTCAGATTCCAATTTCAAGGTGAAAATTGATATTCTATCATAAGTAGAAATTAGATTGCCTGAGAAGCAGCCTACTTTAAAATGTAATGAAAAGCACATTTCTTAACCTATTTAGACAGTTTAAGATTGAATATAAAGTACATTTAGGAAACGGTATGCAATGCCAGTAGATGGTAAGCCTGACATTTGAAGCTCGCTTTATCATTCATTGCCTTCTCCTGTGAATATGCAGTTCCTTTGTGTTCTCTTAAAAATTTAAACTGTTTTGTTCTTGTAACTGACCCGCTGAAGCTGAATGCTACGCAAAAGGATTGTAAAAAGCAATAGAAGTTAAGAATGGTTGAAAAAATCAGTTGAATACAAAGCCATCCTTTTTTTGTACTCTCATCATAACTAGGATATATGTCTTATAGTAATTACCACCTTATAATTTTGATGTGACAGATTAGCAGGCTGGAGCTACCAAAGTGGTTGACTGAATTCCTAACTTAAAAAAAAAAAAAAAAGCAGAGTTGGATGTTGGGACACAAGGACATGGGCATCCTGGTTATCTGGTTAGGAATAGGCTTCTGATGGTTTATTTCTGATGCTTCCTCAATAAAATCTTATGAAATAATTAATGTTCTTGAATTATAAGAAGTTTTGCCTTTAGACCTTTATCTGGCTACTTTCACAGTTCCATTACTCACAGACTGCTGTGGGAAACAGAAAAATAAAATGAATCCAAGATATAAAAATTGC
Source organism: Symphalangus syndactylus (assembly GCF_028878055.3). NCBI lineage: Eukaryota > Metazoa > Chordata > Mammalia > Primates > Hylobatidae > Symphalangus > Symphalangus syndactylus. The sequence continues at coordinate 117,523,671 of NC_072447.2, read as the reverse complement.
AGTTTTTAGAGAAAGAGGGTAGGTCCATATGAGACATTGAAGTTAAGGCAGTATGCATATGTCTAGTACAGTAGCTCTTAGGAAATTGGGTAATTCAGCCATCTTCCTCCCTCTTTCTCATTTCCTACATGTTTATCTCTTTGAATAGCAAAGAAACTATAATTTCCTCTGGACAAATATCTAGGTCTTAGATTTACTTGTATCTTCTTCAAGACCTTAAAAATGGTACTATACAAGGAGGTCATTGATGATGGATTGATTTTTTTTTTTTTTTTTTTTTGAGATGGAGTCTCACTCTGTTGCCCAGGCTGGAGTGCAGTGGCGCCATCTCGGCTCACTGCAACCCCCACCTCCCAGATTCAAGCTATTCTCCTGCCTCCGCCCCTGAACTAGCTGGGACTACAGGCACGTGCCACCATGCCCAACTAATTTTTGAATTTTTAGTAGATTCGCGGTTTCACCATGTTGGCCAGGCTGGTCTCAAACTCCTGACCTCAGGTGATCCACCCGCCTTGGCCTCCCAAAATGCTGGGATTACAGGCACGAGCACAGCACCCTGCTGATGATGGATTGATTTTAAGTGGGGACGATTAAAGTACAGATTTTTTTTTTTTTTTAATGTGAGCATTGAGGATATGTGCCTTCAGTGACAAAAGAGGCTGTTTAGTTCAATGTCCTCATTTTAAAGATCTGGAACCTGAAAACTAGAAAAGAAAATGAATTTTCCCAAGATCATGTGAATGTTTCACCAAAATGCTGGGACTGGCATTCAGATCCCCCATCCAGCATCCTACTGCTCTTTCAACTACAGGGATTTTTTTCCCTTAGAGAAAAGGCCAAGTGATCCTCTATGTAAAACAAGAAATCTTTTTGAAGGAAAACTTAGTGGAAAAGTTGAAGGAAAGGGTACCTTTTATTATTTTAAGGAGCATGATAAATTTCACAACTAATCTCTTCATGGGAAGTAGTTAAAGTTGCTGTGGAATGAGCATTGTGACATTTGGTGGGGCTACATTAAGGTATTTCTTACCTTCGGGCCACCCTCCTTTCCTTAAGTTATAGCCTTGTCGTTGTAAAGCAGTTCAAAGAAAATAGAACAGTAATAGAAGTTTCTAGAGAGAAGCAGTGACATTCTTCTACAGTGTAGAATATACATTTGAAGGGAAAAGTGAGTGCAGTGCTGTGGTCCTGAACATTCTGTAATTGATCTTCAGTGCACTGACTATATGATGCATTTACCTAGCTCTTATGTGTTGTCATCACAAATCTTCAGTAAGCTTCCCTTCATGTTGTTTATAATTAGGAGATGCTTCAAAATAAATGCTTCAAAATCAATTCATCTTGAACGAATGAATGAATGAATGGATGAGGGCTTACCTTTGACACCCTTGGACATGTACTATTAAAGCTCTTTTCTACATATATCACTGTCAACCTAAACTAATCAAAAGGGTCAGAATCCAGTTTAAAGAGAGTTTATTCAAGTGCAAAGTTTAAAGATAGCCCCTTAGAAAGCACAGATTCCAAAGAATGGAAGTCAGTGTCCTGGACTGTAGAAGTTTGCGAACATTTATATAGACAAAGTTGAGGGAAGCTTAACAGAATTTCAATATCTTTCTATCTAAGGCTTAGTGCGTCGCTAGAATATCTGACTGGTTGAGGTTGTCCTTTTCTTTCTAGAAAGTTATAGTTAGCATTCCACACTGAAGATGTAATCATTGTAGGGCCTGTTGCATCATCTAGTCTGAGTTAGGTATAGGATAATTAAGGAGGGAGTTAATCTATAACAAAAATCAGGGATTGGAAGGGTAGAAGGTTTGGTCTGTGGTCTTTCCTAGTCATTTACAGAACAAGAACAATGAAGAAGAGAATTAATCTATAATATACAAAACAAAAGTTGCGAACATGTTATGTGAGTCAGCCTCCAGGGCTTAATGTCTCCCTTGGCATAATAAATTTAAAGGGTCCTGAAATTTCATTTTCTTTACATCACCATTCATCTATTTCATTCCTCATCACTTCCCTTACTTAGAAATTAGCTAGTAACAAGTGATGGATTGGAATCGTATAGAAGAGTATGGACCTGGTCTCTTGTTCATCGTTGAATCTCCAGCACATAGCACAGTGCTCTGTACATACTAAATGTTCAATAAATATCTGATGAATTTTGAATGGAAGCTTATCAAATAGTAGAGCCCATCTTTTCCTCCCAGAAAATATTGCTATTGATTAGAGTACTTTGTATAACGACAACAACAACAAATTAATCTCTCATTTGTGGAATTTGAGAACAATAGGTAAGATAGCTGATGTTCAGGACTTTTCACAGTCCCTCAAATATACATCAAGAGGATTGCTGTCTAATGCACCTATTTGTACAGCCATTCTTTCCCAGAACATTTGTTTGGAAAGACTACCATTATAAGAACTTAATATCAATGTAAATTTAATATTAAGATGGGAATCTAGAGTTTTTTTATTTTTGTTTTTTCTCTATACAATTATTTATTTTTTGTATTATTTCTCTAAGATTTGGTATATAATTCCAATTTATTTGGTTTTGCCCACATTTATGATTTAAATTGTTCATCATTTCCCCAGAAAACTCACATTAAACTAAATATTGAGGAAGAGTTCAAAGAACTGGGATAATACATGTGGTATCAAGGACTGGTTAAACATAGCCTATATGCAGAGTTAGCAAACATTAAAAAATGCCTTTCCTTCAAAGAGTTGAACAGACACTTTACCAAAAGAGATATTCAGATGGAAAATAAACTCATGGAAATATGTTTGATATCATTAGTCAAATGGGCAATGCAAATAAAAATCACAATGAGATAGAACTATACACCTATCAGAATATCTAAAATTAAAAAGGTGACCACAGTAAGTACTGATGAAGATACAGAGCAATTAGAAGTGTCATACATTGCTGGTGGGAATACAAAATTATACAGCCACTTTAGAAAATAATTTGGTAGTTTCTTATAAAGTTAAATATAAACTTGCCATACAAAACAGCAATTCCACACCTAAGAATTTGTCCAAGAAAAATGACAAATTTTTCTACAAAAGTCTTATGCATGAATGTTCATACACACATTAATCATAATAGCCCCAAACTGGAAGAAACCCAAATACCCATCAAGTAGTGATTAAGTAAACAAATTGTGACATATTTACTCATTGCAATACTAGATACTATTTCACAATAAAAAGAATGAACTGCTGATATATTCAGCAACGCAGATGAAATCTTAAACACATTATGCTAAGTCAAGTAAAGTGGACACAAAACACTGCATAGTGTATGATACCCATTAGAAGAAATTCTAGAAAAGGCAAAACTATAGTGACAGCAGATCATTGGTTACTAGGGTCTATGTATGGGAGGAAGGGGTTGATTGAAAAGAAGGCAGAAGAAACATTTTGTGGTGATGGAATGTTCTACATCTTGACTGCAGCGATGGCTATATGACTATATGCTTGTTATTACTCATTGTATTATGTACTTAAAATTGGTGAATTTTATTGTATGTAAATTATACCTTATTAAAATGGGTTTAAAAAACGCTTTGGCCCAAAAGATTTTCCTTAGCAGCTAGCCATAATGCTTGAAAAGACTCATCATTAGTCTTTTCCTTGGTGAATTTCTTGAAGGCATCTGCTGAAATGTAAATCATAGCTGCATGATGTCATATACCAAGTTGTTAATCTTCATTAACTACTTGTTTTGAATTTGTTTTTTAATCTAACTTTCAGCCCCCTGCAGTGATATATGGGAATGATGCATAAGATATACAATCTATTGAGAAGTGAGAGACATGAGAGGCCAAGAGCAGAGGAGATGGTAACATGATGGTGTTGGTGTATGATAATGAATGAATATTATGTTCAGCAACAGAGTCAGTATTGGGCACAAGATAATGAAGGAGAGAAGAAATTAAAAGAGAATGAAAAGAGAAATTAGTCATTAGGCTCTTAATTGCCAATGCTTTACAAATAGTAGGTTATTTAATCCTCAAAATAACTGTAGAACAATACAGTTATCACCAGTCAGAAGTGTACAGAGGAGGAAAATGAAATACAGAGAGGTGAAATAAGTTGTTTAAGATCATAGCCAGTAAGTGGCAGAGCTGGGATCTGAAAGTATATATTCCTCCTAAAATGTGTTGAAGGAATATATTTTCTAAAGTTCTCAGCTTGACAATTAGGATAATCAACAGTTGCCAGAAAAGATTCAATTTCTGTTCTCCTGCACATGTAATTCCTTATTTTTTACCCAAGTGACTCATAGGTTTAAGACTGAAAAGTGGAAAATTCAACTTACTGTAGAATTTTCTAGAACTAAGATCTATGAAACCAGGGAGCTGGCGTCCAATGGTAAACCTAAAAAGTTATTGAGACTAAGAAGACTTAGTCATTCTGTGCCAATGCATGACACAGAAACCATACAATCTATGTAATTAGCTCTGGAATGGAATCTAGATCAAAGAAATTTTCCACAATAAACATTGAAAGGCCAAGAAAACCATTTTCCTCCCAATACATGGCCTGCCTTAAACAGTCGTTTGTTATTCTTACTTACCAAGTTAGGAAAAAAGATTATCTTTTTCATGAATAACATAAATGGTCTTTAGTTTCTTTGATATTCAGAGTTTACTGGCACCATTTCTAGGTGAAATTATATTAATTAACTTTATATACTGATATTTTCACTCTCACATTTTCTCTCTGATTAGACGTATGCAATTTCTTTCTTTTTTTAAATTTATTTATTTATTTTTTATTATTATACTTTAGGTTTCAGGGTACATGTGCACAATGTGCAGGTTTGTTACATATGTATCCATGTGCCATGTTGTTTTGCTGCACCCATTAACTCGTCATTTAGCATTAGGTATATCTTCTAATGCTGTCCCTCCCCCCTCCCCCCACCCCACACCAGTCCCCGGAGTGTGATGTTCCCCTTCCTGTGTCCATGAGTTCTCATTGTTCAATTCCCACCTATGAGTGAGAACATGCGGTGTTTGCTTTTTTGTCCTTGCGATAGTTTACTGACAATGATGTTTTCCAGTTTCATCCATGTCCCTACAAAGGACATGAACTTATCATTTCATTAAGAAATTCACAAGCCAGCAGAATTACATTAGATAAGCATTTATATCTCCCCAAAATGATATTATTGCTCTTAAAAATTTGTCACTTTAAAATTATATTGTGAAACTAACACCCAACAATTGAAATTAAGGAAGAGTTCTCATGGTACTTCTGATGAGAAGATACTAACTTCATTAATGATATAACCATATTTCAATGTTTCAAAATACAGCCCAGTTCATTTTCTGAGTGTGGGACAAAGTTTTCAAAGAGGACCTCAGGTTTAGCTTTAGATTCTTTTCCAGAATCTCCAGCTGTATTGACAAGTTCCTATCATTCTTTGTTTCCTGGCTACTAACTCAGCACCATCTAAACAGAAAACTAGCTTTATAATCAGGCACTTTGGGGATGCTGAGTTGTGCAATTCATGAGAAAGAAACGTGGAAAAACATCTGAAATTCACAAAGTAACTGCACGATTTATTTAGCCCACGTCAGGTAATACTGAAAACTCAAGAGAAAATATGATGTACGAAGTGCCTGAAGAAGACTTCCTAGCGACTGCCAAAGGGCATGTAGATTAAAACAGGCTCAAATCTTGAATCAAAATGAAGGAAGTGTTCCAATGTCACCCACTGGACCAAAAGAAAAAAAAATCAATAAGGCGTGTTTTAGGTCTAACTCAAAACTTGGGTGGTCGTAAGAGTCGTCTGTATGGGAAGCTATAAGGTAAAAATAAATATTTAGACTACTTATTAGCTAAAGTCCTAATCCACAGATGCAATATGGCTACATAGTGTTGGGCAAATTGTTAATTTCTCTGAGCCTTAGTTTTCCAATCTGTTAAGTGATAATGATCAGATGTAGGATTCTTATTCTTAAAATTTGCTAATGTCCCCACAATTCTTCTCCTTGAAACAAGACAAAGCAACAAGGAGAATGAAAGAAAAACTTCTAAACAATATTTTCATGAAACTGGGAAATAGAAGAAAAAAATTGTGAAGTCTAAAGTACATGTAAATTCTGCAAAAAGCAGCCGAAACCAGCAGGGTTATATTGGGAGCCCATAAGAAGCCAAAACAGGAGTTGCAGGGAAGAAAGAAGTATAAGGGGGTTTTCACGGTGACAGATCTGAAAACTTATCAGTAAAAATACATTTTAAAAGAAAGAGGGGATGACAAGAAATACACTAATAATAAAAGACATTTGTCAAATTCGAATACAGGGTGAGTAGACAAAATAAGGATATAAGAGACTCAAACGACGTAATTAATGAAGTAGATGTGATAGACATGTACTTAACTCAGGGGTTCTACAATATAGAATGACTCTTTTTTTTTTGAGACATAGTCTCGCTCTGTAGCCCAGGCTGCAGTGCAGTGGCACAATCTTGGCTCACTGCAACCTCCATCTCCCAGGTTCAACCGATTCTCCTGACTCAGCCTCCCGAGTAGCTGGGACTACAGGCAGGTGCCACCATGCCTGGCTAATTTTTTGTATTTTTAGTAGAGACGGGGTTTCATCGTGTTAGCCAGGATGGTCTCGATCTCCTGACCTCATGATCCGCCCACCTCGCCCTCCCAAAGTGCTGGGATTACTGGCATGAGCCACCATGCCTGGCTAATTTTTGTATTTTTAGTAGAGACGGTTTCACCATGTTGGCCAGGCTGGTCTCCAACTCCTGACCTCATGTGATACCTCCTGCCTTGGTCTCCCAAAGTGCTGGAATTATAGCTGTAAGCCACTGTGCCCGGTTCTCATATTTTTAATCTCCCCCAAATGGGCAATTCACATGGACCCCCTATTTGCTCACTAAGATATCATAAATACATTCTTAAAGGATATAAATGATAGAGATATTCTCTTATGACACCATAAAGTTAGAAATTAAAAACAAAGTCAGAAAATGAAAGACCTTTTCATCTATAAATTAAAACACACACACCTCCTTCTCTCATAGAATTATTTTTTCACAGAAGTACAAACAAAAAGTATCGCATTTTGAAAAAAGAGTGAAACAAACACTATATTTAAGAATCTGTGCAATACAGCTCAAATAATGATTGGAGAAAAATTCAGTGCTTTAAATACTATATAACAATAAAGGAGAAAGAATGAAAAGATGGTTCTAAAAATTAAAATTTTATCAACAAAATAAAGTCAAAGGAAAAAGAAAAATATTAACAGAAAAGGTAATTAATAAATGCTAAAACAGGAAAAACAATAGAATTAACCCATAAAAAAACAAAACCTGGTTCTTGGAAAAAAATCAATGACCAATTACCACCAGACAAGCTTGCCTTAATAAGAAAAAAGGAAAAAACAAAAATGCAGAAATAAGGAATAATAAGGGGGTAACAATAATAGAAAAAGAGGAAATTAAACAAAATCATGAATAGATTTCTTTCCATAAATACACGCAAATCCAATTGAAAACTTGGATGAAACGGATGAATTCTCCTCCCAAAATAAAATGTACCCAAAGTAATCTCAGAATAGTTTCATTTAAAACAAACAAACAGCAACAAAAAATAAAAAACAGAGAAGGTTGTAAAAGAAATCCTCCCTAATAAAAGTACCAGACCTAGAGGGTTTCACAGGAGAATTCAACCAGATACCTGTAACTTATCCAGAATGTAACAAACTAAGTTACATTTCTACTTTTTAATGAATTTACTATGAAATTGATTCCAGAACAGGACCCAAATTGAACACTAAAACTGCAGACCAAATATTCATGTAAAATCCTAAATAAACTGTTAGCAAACAGAATCTAGGAGCACATTTAAAAAAATACTATATTGTGACCGAGTTTGGTTTCTTCCAGGAATGGAAATAACATTTTATATTAATAAATATGTTAATATATTTAATCATATCAATAAGTTTAAACAGAGAAAAGATTATGTAGTCATTTCCATAAAAGATGAAAAAGCACTTAACAAAATTCAATACAATTCTTTTTTTTTTTTTGGGTGGGGACGGAGTTTCACTCTTGTCGCCCAGGCTGGAGTGCAGTGGCATGATCTCAGCTCACTGCAACCTTTGCCGCCTCAGCCTCCCAAGTAGCTGGGATTACAGGCACCCACCACAACCAGCTAATTTTTGTATTTTTAGTAGAGATGGGGTTTCACCTTGTTGGACAGGCTGGTCATGAACTCCTGACCTCAGGCGATCCACTTGCCTCTGCCTCCCAAAGTGCTGGGATTACGGGTGTGAGCCACCGCGCCAAGCCCATACACTTCTTTTTTTTTTTTAAATTTTTTTTTTGCACACAAAACAATAAACATTTTCTAAAAGTACATACAAACAAAAAGATGCATATCAAACATATTAGGAAGGTTGCACATGGGAAGACGGGTAATAGAAATGGGGGGTGGGAATTAAGGAAAATAAATGAGAGAGGGACTTTGTATGGATCAATGATAATAACTCAATCCTCTATTTGACAAAGAAGAAGGAGAAACAATTCTTGATTAAAAAATAAAGCTCTATAAAATAGGAATTGATGGTTAGTTCCTTACTGTTATTTTATATAATCAGAGTTGAAAAGGCAAGCTTCATTTTTAATGAGAACACACTGAAGGAATTCTCACCAAAATACAAGGCCAGGATGTCCACTAATACAGTCACAATTGAACATTATACAGAAGTCATTACACAATGCAGCTAAATCCAACTGGTAAAGATAATCAGAACTATAAAACACAGAAATAAAAAGGTGAAATTATTACCATTATAAAATTGTCTGTTTATATACTTCAAAAACCAAAGATAACCTATTGAATAACTACTATAAACAGTAATATAAATAAAATTAAAGTAAATAAATCAAAAGCCTTCACTTAGAATATATAAACAGAAGAATGGACTAGTTTACAATTACAAAGAAGATACATTACCTAAGAAAATGAGAGAGACTAAAAGTTTTTGAAGAAAATTCACTGTAAAACACCCCCAAAGGATATAAAAGCAGACATGAACAAAATTGAAAGAAATGTCATAGAAGTAAAAGAATTCAACAGTTTAATTTTCATAAGTCACTATTACAATCGTAATAAAAATAGCAAGTTATTTTCTTCCACCTTGGAATTAGAGAGGTGATTGTAAAGTTCAAATGAAAAATGAAACCAAGAATAGAGAGAAGAACTCTGAAAGGCAGTTTGGAGAACAATCCTTTTCAAATATAAAATCTTATTTTAAAGCCTTAATAACTTGAATGGCATGACACAGATTCATGAGTAGATATATACATCAATGGAAAAGAAATACAAATTCTAGATTTACATTTATATATTTATGGAAATTCATCATATGATACAGGCAGCATCTTAAATTAGTGGTAATAAGATTGAACTTTTCAGTACATGTTGAGGAATGATTGTGTAGTCACTGGAAAATGAAAGTTGAATCCATGCTGCATTAGTCAAGATTATCCAGAAAAACAGAACAATTAGCATATATATAAATATGTAGAGAGAGAAAGAGAGAGAGACAGAGAAAGAAACAGAGAGAGAGAGAGAGAGAGATATGCAATTATGGAAGCTAAGACCCAAGATTTGCAATGGACAAGCTGGAAACCCAGTAACACCTATGGTATAGTTCCAATCCAATAATTGGCAGACTAGAGATCCAAAAAGATTCAATGTTTGAGTTTGAGTCTGGGGGCAGGAAAAAAGACCAAAGTCCTGGCTCAAGGTTGTCAGGCAGGTAGAGTCTCTCCTAGCCATTTTGTTCCATTCAGACCTTTGGTGGACGGGATGTGGGCTATGTACATTAGGGAGAGCAATCTTAAGCTCCTCCAAAAGCTGAGGAAAAAAAAAAAGGGATAGCAATCTACTTTCCTCAGTCTACCAATTTAAACGTTAAAATCATCCCCAGACATGCTCATAGACACACCCAGAATAAGAGTTAATCAAATATCTGGGTGCTCTGGGGCCCAGTCAGGTTGACATGTGAACGCAATCATCATGCACACACCTCATATGGTACGCCAGGATAAACTAACAATGGATCAAAATTATACCAACACACATACACACATGCATGCATGTACATACATAATAAAATGTATGTGCATGCATTTTATTTAAGATAGTATATGATACATACATATATCATATATATTATGATATACATGTAGACATAGGTGGATGTATCTTATGTCTTCTAAGAGATATATATGATACAATATATATGAAGTTTTAAAACATTTTAAAAATATTTAAATATATTTTAAAATTATTTTGTTGAATTATAAAATATTAGAAGAAAACATAGTGAAATTATTTTGTAACCTTGGTTTAGCGATGGTGTTTTCATTCTCTGACTCAAAATGCATGCACATACAATAAAAAACAAAAGAAAACCACACAAATATCCGCATGGCCTAAGACACAACACAGAAAAACATGAAGAACTGGTGAAAATGTGTAATTCAGATAAGACTGAAAGAAATTCTAGAGTTAGAATTCTACTTTTCTGGATATATCTAAAGCACCTTTAAATTAATAAAACAATACCAGCAACCAAGTTTTCAAAAAAACAGACAAAAGATATGGTGATTACTTTTATTTGTCAGCTTGGCTAGTCCATGGTACCCAGCTATTTGGTCAAACATCCAGTCTAGATGTCTCTCTGAAGGTACTTTTTTAGAAGATATTAACATTTAAATCAGTAGACTTTGAGTAAGCAGATTACCCTCCATAAGATGGAGGGTAATCTTATGGCCCTCATCCAATCAGTTGAAGGCTTTATTATTAAAAAAGTCTGAAGACCCCTGAGGAAGAGAAACTCTGACTCCAGAATAACTTCTGACTTGTGGTGCAACATCAGCTCTTAGTACGTCTCCACTCCATTGGCCTGCTCTGAAGATTTCAGACTTGCCAGACCCCACAAATCAAGTAAAACAATTCATGAAAATAAATTTCTATCTACACACACACACACACACACACACACACACACACACACACACCCCCTATTGGTTCTGTTTCTCTGGAGGACCTTGACTAATACGAAGGGCACACACACAAGAACTCCACAAATGACTCTTAAACATAAGAAAATATGCCAAACCACACTCAGTAAGAGAAATGCAAAATAAAACTACCTAAGGTAGTTTTACCTCCCAGTTTGGCAAAAAAATAAAAATAAATTACAACAGGCATTTTCATAAATTATTAATGGGATCACAAAATGGTAGAATCCCTATGGGGGAAAATTTGGTAATGTCTATCAAAGTTACAAATATATCTAGCTTTTGAGCAATTATCTCACTTCTGGGAATTTATCTGGCTACTTCACTTGCACACATACAAAATGAAGTATATTCAAGATTATTCTTTGAAACATTTTTACAATAGTAAAAGACTGAAAACAACACAAGTAACCATCAATGAATACTATGAAGCTTTGAGAAACTGAGGAAGCTGTCTATTTACCAGGAAAATCTCCTGGATATTTTTTTCGAGTAAAAACAAAGCAAAAAAAGCAAGGACAAAACAATATAGATACTTTTCTCCCTTTTGTGTAAGAAAGAAGGAAATATAAAATATAATGTACATATATATTTGGATTAATTTGTATAAACAAATTAATCTTTGAGAAAAGATTCAAAAGAAACTTAGAAGGGGTTATTTGCATGGGAGTGGTTAGATTAAGATAGATTACATATATACATATAAAATGGAAGAGAATGAGTATAAGACTTTCCGATGTGTGCCTTTCCACATCATTTTGATTTTTAAAGAATATATATTAATAATATAAAAATTAAAAATAAATACCTGAAAGCAATTGTTATTTTTAATGGCTGTAGATCATTACATTGTGTGTATGTGCATTTATTTATTTATTTATTTATTTATTTATTTAGAGACAGAGTTTTGGTTTTGTTGCCCAGGCAGGAGTGCAATGGTGCTATCTCGGCTCACTGCAACCTCCGCCTCCCGGGTTCAAGTGATTCTCCTGCCTCTGCCTCTCTAGTAGCTGGGATTACAGGCACCCACCACCACACCCAGCTAATTTTTTGTATTTTTAGTAGAGAAGGCGTTTCACTATGTTAGCCAGGCTGGTCTTGCACTCCTGACCTCAGGCAATTGACCTGCCTCAGCCACGCAAAGTGGTGGGATTACAGGTGTGAGCCACCGCACCTGGCTCGCTATAATTTATTTTAACCAACCCATTATTGATTGCCCTTTAAACATTTTCTGATTTTCATTGAGACAAATATTTTGATCAATAATCCTGTCTACAAATCCATGTGCACATGTCTGATATTTTCTCATGTGTAGAGTTACTTGATTAAACAGGATTACCATATCTATAAATTGTCTTCCAGAACCCTTGTAGCAACAGCATTTTCTTTGAGTGGTTGGTGAATATGGCCCTTTCACTGCTCCCTGGCCAAGACTGACAGCTATTGGGATCATAAATTTGCAAATTTGGTAGGCTACAAGTAGCTTGTCATTGTAGTTTACATTTAGCTATTGGGTCCAAAGTAGCAACTAAGCATAGTGGTGAAGAGCATGGGCATTGAAGTCACACAGATTTAGACGTAAGTTCTGGTTCCACTACTTACCAGCCAGTAATGACCTCAGGCAGTTTAATTATTTTTTCTTAATCTCAGTTTCTCAAGTTGTAAAACAGAAAACATAGTTTACACTGTAAAGACACTTATTGTGATTAGTGTCTTGGCATATGGTACTCAGAGAACATTTGTTTCCTTTTTTTTTTTTTTTTTGTCTAATCATAAGCCTACTTCTGTAGGTCTTCATAATTGGTTTTCTTACCTCCAGAAAGAGAAAGATGAAAACAGAAAGGTTTAGCATTTTAGTAGTTGAAATAGGGCAAGAGAAAAGATGTACGATAGTGTTCAATCGTCATTATATTGTTAAAGCGTTTGACATCTCTAGGAACAATAAGGCTTTTGGGCGTAGTGAAAACTACACAGAATTTATTGAGTCAGATGTGAGTTCATGTAGCAACTCCAAACCTCTGATCTCTTGACAATGGAAGTAAAGCTGAGCCTTCATTTTCTTCATCTATAAAAATGGGAAGAATAATTGTATTTGCTTATTTTGTCAGTGTTCCCCAAAACTACTCCCAGGCTCAGTGAGCCCCTACGTAGACTCACAGGACTCAGAAGTCTTTATATCTATGGTTATCGTGTATTACAGTGAAAGGATATAAAGCAAATTCAGCAAAGAAAAAAGACACAAAGGGTGAAGTCCACAGAAAAGCAGACCCAAGCTCAGAAGAGTCTTTTCCCAGTGGAGTTGCACAAGACCCACAAAATTCCTCCAGCAATGAGTGAGTTGGAATAACATGCATGAAGTGTTGTCTACCAAGAAAGCTCATTACAGACTCAGTGCCCAAGGTTTTAACTGGGGGCTGGTTACAAAAGCACACTCTGCTTAGCACGTACAAAAATTCTTGACTTCGAGAATGAGAGTAGGTGTTTAGCATAAACCACATTGTTAGTACAAACAGTTGAGGCACAATGAGCCACTCTTCTCACTTAGGGAAGGCCTTCTATCAGCGTAGGGGATTGTTCACAAGCCAAATTTCCAGACATCAGCTAAGAACCAATCTTGTAAGCAGGCCTTTCTGACAATAAGCAGTTTCAGGTCTGCTGTGTTATCATTTCTTTGCATAGTCTATCCCTTTGGCCCCTGGCCAGGTCCATCTTTATAGCAAAATTAGTATCAATAAGCATCCACATAGCGGGATGAATTCAATCTGCCCTGTCCAGTTATTTCTTCCAGGTGTCCTAAATTTAGCTAGTTAAAACAAATCCAATTAACCATAAAGATTTATGTTAGAAAGCCAAGTGACTTCATCCTTAAGTTTCTATATGAACCTTTTTTTACTTGGCCTGAGTCATCCATTCAGGCATAGCACAAGTCTTGGCGTGAGGGTCCTAAATCTGTAAAGGTCCAAGCATCTGAGTTCTCTTCATTGAGTCTCTGCTTCCAGCTTAGCAAAGCTCTGAATTGGAAACACCCCCCAGCCGACAGTAAGAGGTTGAAGTTTTGAGTCAGATTTAGGAAATTAAGATCTGAGAACCCAGGATTCCAAAAAGCCAGTGGTTTTCTTCAGCAACAGCAGAGCCTAGACACTGTAGGGCCAGACAGCTGTGTTCCAAGTGCAAGAAACAAAGCAAGTCCTTCCTAAGACCACTTTATCTTATCAGTCTTTTTTTTTTTTTTTTTCTGAGATGGAGTCTCACTCTGTCACCCAGGCTGGAGTGTAGTGGTACGATCTCAGCTCAGTGCAACCTGTGCCTCCCGGGTTCAAGCGATTGTTCTGCCTCAGCCTCCCGAGTAGCTGGGACTACAGGCGCCTGCCACCACGCCTGGCTAATTTTTGTATTTTTAGTAGAGACAGGATTTTACCATATTGGCCAGGCTTGTCTCTAAGTCCTGACCTCGTGATCTGCCCACCTCGGCCTCCCAAAGTGCTGGGATTACAGGCGTGCACCACCGCGCCCTGCTATTATCAGTCTTATAGGCCAATTGACTCCCTTTAAAATATGCACAACAGGCTGGAAAATCATCAGCCACAGGGGTAAGACCTCCTGTTTAATAAGAGCACATTAGCAAACCAAAAAGTACTTTTTAAGGCTCCAAATGTGTATCTTCATGCGAAGATTATCTGTCTTTTCTCCCTTTTTGCGAATGCTCCAATATACAAAAATCATAGTACAAATCATCAGTTATGGAGAACTGTTTTCTTTTCAATACTCAAAGAATTTAAATTCCATTGCACCTGCCAGCAGTAGAAAGCAAGGACGTTGTATCCCACTAAAGTTTTGTGTGTACAGCTTTTCCTTTGCATTCATGAAATTACAATCATATAACATGTTACATCAGTTTTTCTCATGCATCCAGAATCATAGCCACAAAATACCAAGCCATTCGTAAAAATCATTACCCGCCTTTTATCTCATTGCATGTTTATTCAAACAGCGAGCAGTAAAATTTAGCAATTAAAAGATGAAGGTTATGGAGAAGGAGAGAAGGGATGTAGCAGCTGTGGTAGCAGCTAGGCTGGAGTGGTTTCTTTTTTGATCGTTTTTTGTTTTGTTTTGTTTTTCTCCTGATTTCTCCAATGCATTGCTCCAGCCCTGTGAACTAACTTAACCTTTTTTCATACCACTGGGAGAAAAGGGCAATGAAGATCTTTAACATTCTTGGTCTTCTCAATGTCCACCTATAGGAGTTTTCAGATCATTTCTCCTGCCACCTGGAGAAGAAAACTACAAACTAATGTTTATTAACTTTTCTCCCCCAAAAAAGCCCATTTTGGGGAATATTTGGATCTTTTAAACTCCCACCTGGAAGAAATAACAAAAACCAAAGGCATCACCCCATCTGTGTTTTTGTCATCACTTCATCTAGGAAGGCCAAAAGCAGATAGGGGATCTAGGGGAGCCAGTTCGCTTGAGGTTGGATCTATCATTTTGAAATTTCACAGGTAACTTTTGCCTCTCAGCAAAGACAGTAACTTAGCTGCTATTTCATACCTTGCATGACTCCATAGCCACCCAGGAACAAACGTTTTGTCATCACCCTCCCACGCTTTTCTTCAAATAGCTCTGTAGTTATATTTCAATAAGTTAGGGTTCGTTCTAGTGAATCCCGCCACAGTCACTGCTGTGTCCGGGGTCCCCAAGACCACTTCCCTGTTCCCTGAATCACAAGAAGGACTCATGGAACTCAGCATATTGTTTTCCTCACAGCTAAAAATTTTGAAAGTGATGTGTTATAGTTACACAGACAGATCATAAGGAAAACAGGCAGAAGAGGAGTCTGGAGGAAGAAGGGTGCAGGTTTCCTTATTCTCTCTCCCACGAACACTCACAGAGAGCACTTCCACCAGCAATGGAAATATAGTAATTTGTGTGGGATGTTTCTACCCAAGGAAAAATTGACTACAGACTTGGTGCCCAGATTTTTACTGGGGTCTCATCATTTAGGTAGTTTCTGCATAGCATGTGCTAAAATTCCAGACCATCAAAAGGAACCCTTAGCATTTGCACTAACAGTCTAGGCATAGTCAGCCATGCTTCTCATTTGAAGATTTTAAAAAAAGAAAAAAATCAGTGTAAGAAACTGTTTACCAGTCAAGTCTCAGACACCAGCCAAAAGAAAAACTTGTAATAACTCTTTTCTTTTCATTCCTTCTTTCTTTTCCTTTTTCTCCCTCTCCCTCCCTCCGTCCCTTCTTTTTTGGAGGGGAGAGTAACAGCTTTATTAAGATAAAATACACATACCATTACAATTCACCCAATCAGAGTGAACAGAACAATGGTTTTTAGCATATTCAGAGTAGTGCAACTGAAGTGGGAAAAGTTCCCTTGTCCCTCTCCGTGGGCATGCAATGGGGGTGTGGCTCATTTCTTTGGTGCCCAGCTGCTCAAAACCCCTAGAGGTTGCAGGCAGGTGGACAGGTTTTGGGGAGCATGAGCTCTGACACCACGGCAGTGTCTAGGGGTGAGTGTTAACAGCTGCTGAAGCCCCAGTGAGCGTGTGTTACAGGTTGCTCTTTTAGTTTTGCCGCCTGTAGGTGGCTTGTCTTAATTAGCTCTATTAGACCCCCTGTCTTATCACAAGGACAGGGTGCTTTCTGTATTCCGGGGTTTCTTGCCTTGGTGTACCAGAGGAATTGGATCACACATGGGCTTGGAGAATGAGTGCAAGGTTTTATTGAGTGTAAGTAGCTCTCAGCAGGAGCCAGAAGGGAGATGGAGTGGGAGGTGGTTTTTTCCCTGCAGTGGGGTTCCTCAGCAGCCGGGCTCTCCTCTGAGCACTCTGGCCAAACTCCACATTGTTCCGGCATCTGCTGGTGCCTGTTGCTGTGCTCTGACATCAGTGCATTCCTCTCGACATCCAGCCACTTGTGTGTGTGCTCGCTAGGGTCTCGGGGTTTTTATAGGCGCCGGATGGGGGCATGGCGGACCAGGGTGATCCTGCGAAATGCAACATTTGGCCGCAAAAACAGAAATGCCTGTCCTCACCGAGGTCCGTGGACACAGGCTTGAGGGTGGTGCCCTCGTCAGGGAACCATCCTTCTCCACCCAGCACTTCCTTGCCCCCCTCCCGTATCACAACCATCACCAAAATCAATTTTAGAACATTTTCATAGCCCCCAAAAGAAAACCTGTCCTCCTTAAGTAGTCACTCCTCACTGCTCCCTCCACCCAATCCCTGGCACCAGTAATCCAATTTCTATCTCTATAGATTTGCTTATTGCATACATTTCTTACAAATGTAATCATAAAATATTTCTCCTTTTATCTTTGGCTTCTTTCACATAGTGTAATGTTTTAAAGTTTCATCCACATTATAGCACAAATCCGTACTTCATTTCTTTTTATGGCTGAATAAGATTTTATTGTATGGATATACCATATTTGGTTATCCACTCATTAGTTGATGAACATTTGGGTTCTTTTCCAGTTTTTGTTTATTATGAATACTGCTACTATGAGCATTCTGGTAAACATATTTGTTTGAACATCTGTTTTGATTTCTTTTGGATATATATCAAAAAGTAAAATAGCTTAACAGAATATGTTAAAATATTAATAGAATATGTTAATTCTGTGTTTAAGTTTTTCAATAACCACCAAACTATCTTCCATAGCAGCTTCACTAGTATATATGTTCCCACCATCAGTATATGAAGGTTCCAATTTCCCAATATCCTTGTCAACACTTGCTATTTTCCTTTTATTTTTTTTTAAATCATGACTGTCCTACTGGATGTGTTATCTCATTGTGGTTTTGATTTACATTTTACTAAAGACTAATGGTGTTGAACATCTTTTCATGTGCTTATTGGTCATTTGTATATTTTCTTCAGATAAATATCTATTCTGATTTCTTGCCGTTTTAAAAATTGGCTTATTTGTCTTTACAATATTGAGGCATGAGTTTCTCTTATATTCTAGATACAAGTCCCTTAACAGATATGTAATTTACAAATACTTGCTTCCATTTTGGGGTGGACTTTTCACATTCTCGATAGTATCCTTTGAAGCACGAAAGTTTTTGATGAAGTTCAATTTATCTATTTCTTTTGTCATTTGAAATTTTGTTGTCATATCTAGATGTCACTTGTGCTTTGCCTAACTCAAGGTCACAAACATTTATGCCTAATGTTTTCTTCTAAAAGTGTTTTAAAACATTATTTTTAGCTATGACATTTAGATCAGTGATCCATTTTGAGTAAATTTTTGTGTGTGGTGTGGTAGAGAGGTTTAATTTAATTCTTTCACATATGAATATCCAATTGTCCCAGCATCAATTGTTGAAAAGACTATTGTTTTCCCATTGAATTTTCTTGGCACCTTTGTCAAACATCAATTGTGCATAAATGCAAGGCTTTATTTCTGTATGCTCAATTTTATTCCATTAATTTATATGTCTAAACTGATGCCAGCACTACATTTTCTTTATTACTGTTGTTTTATGGCAAATTTTGAAATTCAGAAGCAAGAATTCTTCAACTTTATTCTTTCTTTCCAACATTGGCTTAGCTTTTCTTGATCCTTTAAATATCCATATGAATCTTAGGGTCAGTTTGTCAAGTTAGGCAAAAATCCAGCTAGGATTTTATGGAGATTCTGTTGAATCTGTGGATTGATTGGGAAGTATTGCCATCTGAGCAATATTAAGTATTTTAATCAATGAACATGGAATGTGTTTCTATTTAAAAATTTTTTGCCAATATTTTGCAGTTTTTCATGGAGTACGCATGGACACAAAGAAGGAAACAACAGACACTGGGGCCTACTTGTAACTGGAGGGTAGGAGGAGGGCGAGGATTGAAAAATTGCCTATTAGGTGCTATGATTACTATCCAAGTGATGAAAGAAATCTATACACCAAACCCCATGACATGCAATTTACCTATGTAACAAACCTGTGGGTGTGCCCCGAACCTAAAAGTGAAAAAACAGTTTTGTAGTTTTATATAATAAGTTTTGTACTTTTTTGATAAATTTATTCTTAAATATGTCATATGTTTGATGCTATTGTTTTCTTCTCTTAACATCAAATTACTCATTGCAAGTATATAAAAAGTTGAATTGATTTTTTCGGCCAGGTATAGTGGCTCATGCCTGTAATCCTAGCATTCTGGGAGGCCCAGGCAGGTGTATCACCTGAGGTCAGGAGTTTGAGACCGGACTGGCCAACACGATGAAACCTCATCTCTACAAAAAACACAAAAATTAGGTGACTGACAAGATAGCTGAAAAGGAACAGCTCTTGTCTGCAGCTCCAGTGAAATCAACACAGAAGGTGGGTGATTTCTGCTTTTCCAACTGAGGTACCCGGCTCATCTCACTAGGACTGGTTAGACAGTGAGTGCTGCCCATGGAGGGCAAGCTGAAGCAGGGTGGTGTGTCGCCTCACCCAGGAAGTGCAAGGGGTCGGGGAACTCCCTCACCTAACCAAGAAAAGCCACGAGGGACCGTTTTGTGGGGAACAATGCATTCCAGCCCAGATGGTACGCCCTTCCCATGGTCTTCGCAACCCGCACACCAGGAGATTCCCTCGCGTGTCTACACCACCAGAGCCCTGGGTTTCAAACACAAAGCTTGACAGCCATTTGGGAAGACACCAAGCAAGGTGCAGGAGTTTTTTTTCATACCCCAGTGGCACTTGGAACATCAGTGAGACACAACTGTTCACTCCCCTGGAAAGGGGGCTGAAGCCAGGGAGCCAAGTAGTCTAGCTCAGTGGATCCCATCCCCACAGAACCCAGCAAGCTAAGATCCACTGGCTTGAAATTCTCATTGCCAGCACAGCAGTCTGAAGCCAACCTGGGGCACTTGAGCTTGGTGGGGGGAGCACCATCTGCCATTACTGAGGCTTGAGTAGGCAGCTTTCCCCTCATAGTGTAAACAAAGCCCTTGGGAAGTTCAGACTGGGTGGAGCCCACTGCAGATCCGCAAAGCCACTGTAGCCACACTGCCTCTCTAGATTCCTCCTCCCTGGGCAGGGCATCTCTGAAGGAAAGGCAGCAGCACCAGTCAGGGGCTTATAGATAAAACTCCCATCTCTCTGGGACGATCACCTGGGGTAAGGGGCGGCTGTGGGCACAGCTTCAGCAGACTTAAATGTTCCTGCCTGCCAGCTCTGAAGAGAGCAGTGGATCTCCCAGCATAGCATTTGAGCTCTGCTATGGGACATATTACCTCCTCAAGTGGGTCCCTGAGCCCCGTGCCTCCTGACTGGGAGACACCTCCCAGCAGGCATCGACAGACACCTCATACAGGAGAGCTCTGGCTGGCATCTAGCAGGTGTCCCCCTTGGACGAAGCTTCCAGAGGAAGGAACAGGTAGCAATCTTTGCTGTTCTGCAGCCTCTGCTGGTGATACCCAGGCAAATAGGGTCTGGAGTGGACCTCCAGCAAACTCTAGTAGACATGCAACAGAGGGGCCTGATGGTTAGAAGGAAAACTAACAGACAGAAAGGAATAGCATCAAAATCAGCAAAAAAGATGTCCATTCAAAACCCCATCCGAAGGTCACCAACATGAAAGACCAAAGGTAGATAAGGCTGAAAATTCCAAAACCCAGAGTGCCTCTTTCCTCCAAAGGATAACAACTCCTTGCCAGAAAGGCAACAAAACTGGATGGAGAATGAGCTTGATGAATTGACAGAAGTAGGCTTCAGAAGGTGGGTAATAACATACTCCTCTGAGCTAAAGTAGCATGTTTTAACCCTATGCAAGGAAGCAAAGAACCTTGAAAAAGGGTTAGTGGAATTGCTAACAAGAATAATCAGTTTAGAGAAGGACATAAGTGACCTGATGGAGCTGAAAAACACAGCATGAGGACTTCGTGAAGCATACACAAGTATCATTAGCCAAATAGATCAAGCAGAAGAAAGAGTATCAGAGACTGAAGATCAACTTAATGAAATAAAGTGTGAAGACATGATTAGAGAAAAAAGAATGAAAAGAAATGAACAAAGCCTCCAAGAAATATGGGACTATATGTAAAGACCAAATCTACGTTTGATTGGTGTACCTGGAAGTGATGGGGAGAATAGAACTAAGTTGGAAAGCAGTCTTCAGGATATTATCCAAGAGAACTTCCCCGACATAGCAAGACAGGCCAACATTCAAATTCAGGAAATACAGAGAACATCACAAAGATACTCCTCAAAAAGAGCAACCCTAAGACACATAATCGTCAGATTCACCAAGGTTGAAATGAAGGAAAAAATGTTAAGGGCAGCTAGAGATAAAGGTCGGGTTACCCACAAAGGGAAGCCCATCGGACTAACAGCAGATTTCTCTGCAGAAACGCTACAAGGCAGAAGAGAGTGGGCGCCAATATTCAACATTCTTAAAGAAAAGAATTTTCAACCTAGAATTTCATATCCAGCCAAACTAAACTTATAAGTGAACGAGAAATAAAAATCCTTTATAGACAAGCAAATGCTGAGAGATTATGTCACTATCAGGCCTGCCTTACATGAGCTCCTGAAGGAACCACTAAATCTGGAAAAGAAAAACTGGTACCAGCCACTGCAAAAACATACCAAATTGAAAAGAGCATTGACTCTATGAAGAAACTCCATCGACACTATGAAGAAACTGCGTCAACTAATGGGCAAAATAACCAGCTAGCATAACAAAGATAGGATCAAATTCATACATAACAATATTAACCTTAAATGTAAATGGGCTAGATGCCCCAACTAAAAGACACAGACGGGCAAATTGGATAGAGTCAAGACCCCTCAGTGTGCTGTATTCAGGAGACCTATCTCACGTGGAAAAACACACATAGGCTCAAAATACAGGAATGGAGGAAAATTTACCAAGTAAATGGAAAGCAAAAAAAAAAAAAAAGCAGGGGTTGCAATCTTAGTCTCTGATAAAACAGACTTTAAACCAACAAAGATCAAAAGAGACAAAGAAGGCCATTACATAATGGTAAAGGGATCAATGCAACAAAAAGAGCTAACTATCCTAAATATATATGCCCCCAATAAAGGAGTACCCAGATTCATAAAGCAAGTTCTTAGAGACCTACAATGAGACACTCCCACAGAATAATAGTGGGAGACTTTAACACCCCGCTGACAATATTAGATCAACGAGATAGAAAATTAACAAGGATATTCACTATTTGAACTCAGCTCTCGATCAAGCAGACCTATTAGACATCTATAGCACTCTCCACCCCAAATCAACAGAATATATATTCATCTTAGCACCACATCGCACTTATTCTAAAATCAACCACATAATTGGAAGTAAAACACTCCTAAGCAAATACAAAAGAACGGAAATCATAACAAACAGTCTCTGAGACCAAAGCGCAATCACACTAGAACTCAGGATTAGGAAACTCACTCAAAATTGCACAACTACATTGAAACTGAACAACTTGCTCCTGAATGACTACTTGGTAAATAAGGAATTTAAGGCTGAAATAAACAAGTTCTTTGAAACCAATGAGAACAAAGACACAACTTACCAGAATTTCTGGGACACAGCTAAAGCAGTGTTTAGAGGGAAATTTATAGCACTAAATGCACACAGGAGAAAGTGGAAAAGATCTAAAATCAACACCCTAACACCACAATTAAAAGAACCAGAGAAGCAAGAGCAAACAAATTCAAATGCTAGCAGAAGACAAGAAATAACCAAGAGCAGAGCAGAACTGAAGGAGATGAAAAAAACTGATGAATCCAGGATCTGGTTTTTTGAAAAGATCAACAAAATAGATAGACTGTTAGCCAGACTAATAAAGAAGAAAAAAGAGAAGAATCAAATAAACACTATAAAAAATGATAAAGGGGATATCACCACTGATCCCATAGAAATACAAACTCCTATCAGAGAATACTATAAACACCTCTACTCAAATAAAATAGAAAATCTAGAAGAAATGGATGAATTCCTAGACACCGCATACACCCTCCCAAGACTAAACCAGGAAGAAGTCGAATCCCTGAATAGACCAATAACAAGTTCTGAAATTGAGGCAGTAATTAATAGCCTACCAACCAAAAAAAGTCCAGGACGAGACGGATTCACAGCCGAGTTCTACCAGATGTACAAAGAGGAGCTGGTACCATTCCTTCTGAAATTATTCCAAACAATAGAAAAAGAGGGACTCCTCCCGAACTCATTTAATGAGGCCAGCATCATTCTGACACCAAAACCTAGCAGAGACACAACAAAAAATAAAATTTCAGGCCAATATCCCTGATGAACATTGATGTGAAAATCCTCAATAAAATACTGGCAAACCGAATCCAGCAGCATATCAGAAAGCTTATCCACCATGATCAAGTCGGCTTCATCCCTGGGATGCAAGACTGGTTAAACATATGCAAATCAATAAACGTAATCCATCACATAAACAGTACCAATGGCAAAAGCCACGTGATTATCTCAATAGATGCAGCAAAGGCCTTCAGTAAAATTCAACACCCCTTCATGCTAAAACCTCTCAATAAACTAGGTATTGATGGAAGGTATCTCAAAATAATAAGAGCTATTTATGACAAACCCACAGACAATATCATACTGAATGGGCAATAGCTGGAAGCATTCCCTTTGTAAACCAGCACAAGACAAGGATGCCCTTTCTCACCACTCCTATTCAACGTAGTATTGGAATTTCTGGATAGGGCACTCTGGCAAGAGAAAGAAATAAAGGGTATTCAAATAGGAAGAGAGGAAGTCAAATTGTCTCTGTTTGCAGATGAGATGATTGTATATTTAGAAAACCCCATTGTCTCAGTCCAAAATCTCCTTAAGCTGATAAGCAACTTTGGCAGTCTCAGGATATAAAATCAATGTGCAAACGTCACAAGCATTTCTATTCACCAATAATAGTCAAACAGAGAGCTAAATCACGAGTGAACTCCCATTGACAATTGCTACAAAGAGAATAAAATACCTAGAAATACAACTTACAAGAGATGTGAAGGACCTCTTCAAGAAGAACTGCAAACCACTGCTGAAGGAAATAAGAGAGGACACAAACAAATGGAAAACGATTCCCTGCTCATGCATAGAAAGAATCAATATCGTGAAAATGGCCAATGTGCCCAAAGTCATTTATAGATTCAATGCTATCCCCATCAAGCTACCATTGACTTTCTTCACCGAAATTAGAGAAAACTACTTTATATGTTATATGGAACCTAAAAAGAGATCGTATAGCCAAGACAATCCAAGCAAAAAGAACAAAGTTGGAGGCATCATGCTACCTGACTTCACACTATACTACAAGGTTATAGTAACCAAAACAGCATGGTACTGGTACCAAAAATAGATATATAGACCAATGGAACAGAACAGAGTTCTCAGAAATAATGCCACACATTTACAACCATTTGATCTTTGACAAACCTGACAAAAACAAGCAATGGAGAAAGGATTCCCTATTTAATCATTGGTGTTGGGAAAACTGGCTAGCCATATGCAGAAAACTGAAACTGGACCCCTTCCTTACACCTTAAAAAAAATTAACTTGAGATGGATTAAAGACTTACATGTTAGACCTAAAACCATAAAAACCCTAGAGGAAAACCTAGGCAATAGCATTCAGGACATAGGCATGGGCAAGGACTTCATGTCTAAAACACCAAAAGCAATGGCAACAAAAGCCAAAATTGACAAATGGGATCTAATTAAACTAAAGAGTTTCTGCACAGCAAAAGAAACTATCATTAGAATGAGCAGGCAACCTACAGAATGGGAGAACATTTTGCAATCTATCCATCTGACATGTATCCAGAATCTACAAAGAATTTAAACAAATTTGCAAGAAAAAAAACAAACAACCCCATCAAAAAGTGTGTGAAGGATATGAACAGACATTTCTCAGAAGAAGACATTTATGTGGCCAACAAACATATGAAAAAAAAGCTCATCATCACTGGTCATTAGAGAAATGCAAATGAAAACCACAATGAGATACCATCTCATGTCAGTTAGAATGGCGATCATTAAAAAGTCAGGAAGCAACAGATGCTGCAGAGGATGTGGAGAAATAGGAACGCTTTTACACTGTTGGTGGGCACACATACACCATGGAATAGTATGCAGCCATAAAAACTGAGTTTATGTTCTCTGCAGGGACATGGATGAAGCTAGAATCCATCATTCTCAGCAAACTAACACAGGAACAGAAAACCAATCACCACATGTTCTCACTTATAAGTGAGAGTTGAACAATGAGAACACTTGGACGCAGGGAGGGAAACATCGCACCCCAGGGCCTGTCAAGGGGTTGGGGGCTAGGGGAGGGATAGCATTAGGAGAAATACGGGTTGATGGATGCAGTAAGCCACCATGGCACGTGTATAGCTATGTAACAAAGCTGCACGTTCTGCACATGTATCCCTGAACTTAAAGTATAATAAAAATAAAAAAATAATAATAATTCAGCCAAAAAATACAAAAATTAGTTGAGTGTGGTGCCAGGCACCTGTAATCTCAGCTACTCAGGGGGCTGAGGCAGGAGAGTCACTTGAACCCAGGAGGCAGAGGTTGCAGTGAGTAGAGCTTGTGTCATTGTACACCAGCCTGTGCAACAGAGAGAGACTCTGTCTCAGTAATAATACCGTTGATTTTTGTATGTTGGCTTTTACCTTCTGACCTCGCTGAACTTATTTATTTATTTATAAGAGATAAGGTCTCTGTCAGCCTAACGATCATAGCTCACTGTCACCTTCAACTCCCGGTCTCAAGGGATTCTCCCACCTCAGCCTCCGGAGTAACTGGGACTACAGGTATGAACCACTATACCCAGCTAATTTTCTTTTATTTTTTTATAGAGACAGGGTGTCGCTATGTTGCCCAAGCTGGTCTTGAACTCCTGGGCTCAAGCGATCCTCCTGCCTTGGCCTCCCAAGTTGCTGGGATTATAGCCATCAGCCACTGTGCCTGGCCCTTGTTTATTAGTACTGATAGTTTTTTAGTGGATTCTGTAGGATTTTCTACATATAAGATGGCATCATCTGTAAATAGAGACAGTTTTACTTCTTTTCCAATCTCAATGCCTTTTATTTTTCTTGCCTAATTGCCAGGGCCTTATAAACTGTAAATCTTATCTAGACATACGTAAATATTTATTACTTTTTATAAAGTTGAGTCACTCTACTCGGTATTTAGATGAGCAGTAGAGATCATGGCAAGTCCATATCAACTACCAGTGATTTTCTTTGGCTTCTGGCCTGTCTTTAAGAAAAGATTCATTTTTAAAATTTATACAATGGCTATTTTCTTTTTCCGTTTATATCAGGAAAGTAACCTTGGCTCCTATTCATATCTGTAAAAGCTTGACAGAATTGGTAGCATGATTGAGTATGGGCCAAATGTGGGGATGGAGAGTTCTTAGTATATACAATCCGTTCCTCCTCTATTTCCTACAGGTCATCACAGACCTATAAAGCGTAAGGATCCATCTGCCATAGATAAGGTGAATGAGAGATTCCAGAGGTTCTGGGATGGGGCTAGGAAATGCTCATATAAGGAAACATTTAATACATATTTATTATAGCCATATAAATGTACAGAAAACTACGAAATATGGGCTTTCCCCTCTTATTTTCCTATTTCCCAAAAAACATCTATATTTTTTTAAATAGGATCTTGAAAACACAAGCAGAATTCCTGCAGAATAAGTACATATTTTATATTTAAAAATGAATTATACAAAACAGAGGCTTTTAATATTATGTCAGCCTACCCTGCTCATTTATGCACTATAACTCCCAAATGTGATTATAAGGCTAACTGGAATTAAATTGAAGTCAAATACAACTTTTGCTTGATTGATCTTAACCAGATTAGAGGAAGAAAGCCAGCTTTGTCCATTAAAGTTGACATAATCTCAGGTAGTAAGAAGTTTTGTGGGTCTCATTCAGTCAGCAGTTCTTTTTATTTTACCTTCATGGCCTATAACAGGAATATATGTTGAATTTTGGGTTACTTAAGTGAAACATATTGGATAATACATTACATGACCTGAAGGTAATGTGATTCAAAACAAAATTGCAAGTGAAAGGTGAGAATTAAAATGAAGTATGAAAACTTGGTTCACTGAAGTGAACACTGTTTTTCACAGTAAGTGGCAAACTTAAGGGTTGGAAAGTAAATAAAAATGGAAGGCAATGCCTGGGGCTGTAAGCTATATTAAATGTTGCCTAATAACACTAGCAATCTCAGCCTTTAGGTGTATTAGATCTTAAGAAACAGATATAAAATATTACCAAAATCGAGCAAGGAGCTGTGGCTTGCGCCTGTAATCCCATCTATTCCGGAGGCTGAGGCAGGAGGATCACTTGATCCTGGGCAACATAGTAACACTCCATCTCTAAAAAAAGTTTTAAAATTAGTCAGGCATGGTGGCACAGGCCTGTAGTCCTAACTACTTGAGAGGCTGAGGAGGCTGAGGTAGGAGGATCACTGGAGCCTAGATCTTTGCAGCTGCAGTGAGCCATGATCATGCCACTGTACTCTAGTCTAGGTTACAGAGATGCTGTCTCTAAAAATAGATATATATTAAATTATATATTATATATTTATAACATAATTATAATTAATATATCATATAATCATAAAATTATATTATAATATATTATGTTATTTATAATCATATTATTTGTAATATAATTAATATTATATATATCTCAAAATGTTGTAAGGCTATAGTGATATTTGTTGTCTTTTTACATTACTACTAGAGAAACCACCTGTAGAGGGTCCTGATAGTAAAAGGGTAATCTGTATCCATCAGTAGCTACAAGTAGTTGAAAATATTGTAAGAAAGCCACTGTTGAACATTTTAAAATGGGGTTTTACAGAAAAGTTTTAGTAGGAAAATTTTGCCATTAGACAAAGACCTTTACAACAATGCTGCTGTTTTGTAGAGGGGAAGGGGAGATAACTGGATTCCAAATAAGACTACTTCCACTCAGAAAAACACAAAGACTGTTGCCTACTAACAACTAAATAGTTGTACCTTGTTTGCCTTTGAGGAAATATGCCATAAGCACATGGAATGAAAGTATCAACCACATGACTGCTTTTTTAAACAAAAAAAAACTAGCATTTATTGAGCACTTTATGTAGACAGACTGTAATTTATCCTGCATAAAATATTCTTTATTTCCTAATTTACTCCTTCTAGCAATACTGTGAGGTAGGTACTGTTAATATCTCCCATTTTTCAGACTTCAGAGTTTAGGGTGATTAAGTAACTTGCCTGATATTGTGTAGCTAGTAAATGGTCCATATAGACAATGGTCTGTGACAACAGAGATTGGGCTCTTTATTTGGGTGGAGGGGAACAGCTTCTTGCTCTGTCGCTCAGGCTGGAAGGCTGGAGTGCAGTGGCACAACCTTGGCTCACTGCAACCTCCGCCTTCTGGGCTCAAGTGATTCTCATGCCTCAGCCTCCTGAGTAGCTGGGATTACAAGTGTGCACCACCTCACCTGGCTAATTTTTGTGTTTTTAGTAGAGATGGGGTTTCACCATGTTGGCCAGGCTGGTCTCGAACTCCTGACATCAAGTGATCTGCCCACCTCAGCCTTCCAAAGTCCTCGGAGTACAGGTGTGAGCCACCACACCTGGACTGAGATAAAGCTCTTAACGATATTATATTCCAGTATTTGTTTCTGGTATTATGTGTTTTATTCTAGTGAGACATAATACTGACCATGGAGGAATTCAGAAAATTAAAATGAAAATCCTCTTTGGATCACGCTTTGTAGAAATCGCTTTTTATGATCAACGGCTACAAATAAAAATGTTTTTACTCCCTTCTTAGAAGTACCAGTCTTTTCCAGTGTTTATATAGGCATATCTATATTTCTTTAAACAATTTTATTGAAATATAATTAACATCAATTAACTTCATATATTTAAAAGACACAATTTGATTAGCTTTAAGACATGTATACACCTGTGAAATCATCACCACAATCAAGATAACATTTTAAACAACTCCTAAAATTTCCTCTTGCTTTTTAAAAAATCTATCCCTTCCTGCATTATCACCTCCCTTTACCGCTGTCCTCAGGAAACCACTGAAGTTTTTTCTTTCAGTGTAGATTAGTTAGCATTTCCTGAAAGTTTATATAAATGAGATCACAATTACACACTTTTTTAAAGAAGGGGGTGAGGGCCTGGCTTCTTAGAAAAACATGATAATTTGAGATTTATCCAAGTTGTTTCTTGTGTCAATAGTTCATTCCATTTGATTGCCAAGTTGTATTCGGTCATATGAACATACCACCATCCATCATCTATTGATGAATATTTAGATTGTTTCCAGTTTGAGGCTATTTACAAATAAAAACAACTATGGACATTTGGATGCAAGTCTTTGTGTGTATATCTTAGATAAATGTTTTGGAGGAAATATTTGGTGTATAATTAACTATTTAGGAAACTCCAAGACTCTTTTTAAAAGTGGTTGTACTCTTTTATATTAACACCAGTAGTAGTGTAAGAGATTTCAGTTGCTCCTCATCCTTACCAACAGTTTGTACAGTGTTTTCAATGTAGCCATTCTGGTGGGTGGGTTTTTGTTTGTTTATTTTGGGATCATTTTGTAGTTTTATCTTAAATTTTCTCTGGTAACTAATGATGGTGAACTTTTTTTTTTTTTTTTTTTGAGACAGCTCGCTCTGTCACTCAGGCTGGAGTGCAGTGGTGAGATCTCAGCTCACTGCAACCTCTGTCTCCCAGGTTCAAGCGATTCTCCTGCCTCAGCCTGTTGAGTAGCTGGGATTACAGGCACCTACCACCACGTTCGGCTAAGTTTTGTATTTTTTAGTGGAGACGGGGTTTCACCATGTTGGTCAGGCTGGTCTCGAACTCCTGACCTCGTTATCTGTCTGCCTCGGCCTTGCTAAGTGCTGGGATTACAGGCTTGAGCCACTACTCCCGGCTTTGATGTTGGACATTTTTAATCTGCTTATTAGATGTTAGATGTTCATAGATCTTCTTTTGTGAACTGTCTGTTCTTACCTTTTATCCATTTTTATTGGTTTATTTTCCTTTGCTAATGAGTTATAAGAGTTCTTTAAATATTCTGGATTGAGTTGTAAGAGTTCTTTAAATATTCTGGATATAAGTTCTTTTTTTGTTATATGTGTCACAAAATTTTTCTTCCACTCTGGTTTGCTTTTTGCTTTTCTTTTATATATATTTATTATACTTTAAGTTCTAGGGTACATGTGCACAACATGCAGGTTTGTTACATATGTATACATGTGCCATGTTGGTGTGCTACACCCATTAACTCGTCATTTACATTAGGTATATCTCCTAACACTATCCCTCCCCACTCCCCCCACCACACAACCGGACCCAGTGTGTGATGTTCCCCTTCCTGTGTCCAAGTGTTCTCATTGCTCAATTCCCACCTATGCGTGACAACATGTGCTGTTTCGTTTTTTCTCCTTGCGATAGTTTGCTGAGAATGATGGTTTCCAGCTTCATCCATGTCTCTTCAAAGGACCTGAAGTCATCATTTTTATGGCTGCATAGTACTCCATCGTGTATATGTGTCACATTTTCTTAATCCAGTCTATCATTGATGGACATTTTGTTTGGTTCCAAGTCTTTGCTATTGTGAATAGTGCCGCAATAGACATATGTGTGCACGTGTCTTTATAGCAGCATGATTTATAATCCTTTGGGTATATACCAAGTAATGGGATGGCTGGGTCAAATGGTATTTCTAGTTCTAGATCCCTGAGGAATCGCCACACTGTCTTTTTGCAATCTACTCATCTGACAAAGGGCTAATAGCCAAAATCCACAAAGGACTCAAACAAATTTACAAGAAAAAAACAAACAACCCCATCAACAAGTGGGCAAAGGATGTGAACAGACACTTCTCAAAAGAAGACATTTATGCAGCCAACAGACACATGAAAAAATGCTCATCATCACTGGCCATTAGAGAAACACAAATCAAAACCACAATGAGATATCATCTCATACCAGTTAGAATGACGATCATTAAAAAGTCAGGAAAGAACAGGTACTGGAGAGGATGTTGAGAAATAGGAACACTTTTACACTGTTGGTGGGATTGTAAACTAGTTCAACCATTGTTGAAGACAGTGCGGCTTTTTGCTTTTCTTAAGGGTTTCTTTTGTATAGCAATATTTTAAAGATATGTATTTTATCTTTTTCTTTGTGGTTTGTGTTTTTTGTGTTCTGGCACAGGAACCTTTGCCTACAACAAGGTCACAGAGATATTCTTCTATGGTTTTCTCTACAGGTGTTACATGACTCATTTAGATTTTATTGTTGCACGTCTTGTAAGGTAAATGTCCATGTTTATTCTACATGATGTCCAGTTGAATCAGAACCACTTCTTAAGAACTTCTCTTTTACCACTTAATGTCTTTGGCACCTTTATGAAAATTTATTGATAGTATGTGTGGGTGTGGGTGGGATTTATTTCGTACTTCCATCCTGTACCATTTACCTATATGTCTATCATTTCAACAATGCTAATCTGAATTAATATAGGTTTACAATAAGTCTTAAGGTAGTGTAAGTTCTCCAACTTCTTTTTTTCAAAAATTTTTAATTTTTCTAGTGTAGAGGAAGAATAATCTCCATAGGCTCCTAGATGGAACATACCATTGTAACAAAAAACAAATTAACAGGAGGAAAACAGATGTTTATTAACGTGTATATTTTGTATATACATGGCAACACCTAGGGAATGTGGTCGTTCTCAAAGAAGTAGCTTTGAATTTTAGCACGTGTATCATCTTCAACAAAAAAACAGTAAGTTTTTAGAGAAGTGACAAGACAAAGGAAAAGGAGTGTGATTCTCTAGGGGTAATAACTTGCAGGAAACCAAATAAATGGCAGATAAAGGCTAGTTAGTAAAGCTTGTTAATGTAGATTCCTCTGTTACTGTTACAGGACCAACAAGTTTATATGTCCACTGCAGAGTAACAGACCAATTACATCAAAACAGCAGGGTTTGCAGCAGAGGAAGTTTGATGATTGTAGGGCATCAAATTCATCTCTCGAAGGAGTTCTGGGCTGAGATTTTTAAAGGGATCATGGAGGGCAAGGGGCTAGAAAATAGGGGTTATTGATTGGTTGGGTTAAAGAGGTTGTGGAAACTGCGCTCTTCTGTGAGTCAGCCTCTCCTGGGGTCCCTCAGACCAGCTGACATCAGTAGTGTCACTGGTATGCAGAACCTAAAAAATTATTTCAACGCAGAAACAATGCCTCATAATGTTCAAGTTATTATCTAGGGTATTTAAGAGGAACTATAATCTTATAACAGGGTCTCAGTGATTCTGAGGCAATAGACAGCAAAGGACTAAGAGGAAGCAGGCTGGGGAGCAAGCTGACTTCAGAACTAATGTTAAATGTGCTGCAAGCTTGCTTAATTTTTTTTCTTCCCCTCCGTTCTCTGATTCATTCCATACAGTTTATAGGGACAGTCTCAGTACCATCTCTAGATGATAAGGGTCTAAAGTTTGCTTTTAGTGGTTAACCTTTGTTCTCCCTGGTTAGGGGGTGGCCATTTGTCTTTGTAAATCTATGTCCTGCTTTTAGGCAAACAGAGGGAGGAAAGGGAGCTTTCTTTTTTTTTTTGGACAGAGTCTCATTCTGTCGCCCAGCCTGGAGTGTAGTGGCTTGATCTCGGCTCACTGCAAACTCCGCCTCCCAGGTTCACGCCATTCTCCTGCCTCAGCCTCTCTGAGTAGCTGGGACTACAGGCTCCCGCCACCACGCCCGGCTATTTTTTTTGTATTTTTAGTAGAGACGGGGTTTCACCGTGATCTCGATCTCATGACCTCGTGATTTGCCCGCCTCAGCCTCCCAAAGTGCTGGGATAACAAGCGTGAGCCACCGCGCTGGGCCATGAGCTTTCCTGCATCTGTTTCTTCTTGATTGTCTTCAGCTCAACAATCCTTCATATTTTGGGTTGATATATTCTCTTCTCTCACACTCGGTACTTTGCATTTCCATATAAATTTTAGAATCAGCTTGGCAATTTATAGTTTTTTTTTTTCTTTTTTTTAAGCCTTCTGGAAGTTTGATTGTGATTGCATTTAATGTATAGATTAATCAAGGAAAAATTCACATCTTAAAATACTATCTTTTTATTCATGGACATATTATATTTCTCCATTTACTTAAGCCTTTTAAAATTTCTTTAGCAATATTTTGTAGTTTGTAGGGTAGAAATCTGCGACATCATTTGTTAGGTTAATTTCTAAATATTTTATATTTTGTTACCATAAATGGATATTTTACCGCTAGCATATATGAATACAGTGGACTTTAAAATATTAAAATACATATATCTAATTTGGAAGACATTGCTAAATTATTAATTTTATTATGATATGATACCTTTCCCATTTTAAGAACAGAAGTAAAAAATAAGAATAAAAAAGTCCTTGCAGCTACTTGTTTCCTTCTCTTCATCAATGTTTTCTTAAAAATTGAAGTTTTGTTTCCACATCTTCTCATATTCATTTCTCAATAAATTCTAACCTAGTTTACCTTCCTAACATCTGCTGAGATTCCCGTATCTCTTCATTGCAATTTCTAACACCATGCCCAGCAGAATACTACTATTTTCCCATTATACAATGACATTTTTTAACTTATTGTCTTGTTTGACCTCTTGCCATTTTTAACACTGTTGATAGCATTTAATACACCTTTGTTTCTGCTTTAAATAATTTCTATGTCTCTAGCAACTTGTTTTCAATCTTCTGTGTATAAGCTTTTTCCTTCGTTCAGTCTTTTATATTAGGATTCTTGTGTTAGCCCTGCTTCCCATTTCACACACTCTTCTTGGATTCTTTTATATAATTCTCTGACTTCAGTTATTATTCATATGTTGATGACTTTGACAGCTGTAACTCCCGGCCAGATCTCTTTACTAAAATCTAGATAAAAACCGAGCATCCTTTCTTAGTCTGGCAACTTGCCACTTAAAGGACAGAGACTAACACAGAAAAAGAAACCTAGGTTTCATCCTTGATTACCAGCATCTAGTCATTGCCAAATCATTTCATTTTATCTCCTTAATGACTCGTAAACTGAACTTTTTTCAATTTCCATTGAAACGAACTTAACTTAGGCCAATATCATCTTTCATTGGAACCTAATCCTGATCATTTACCTGGCTTCCATTCTTACAGTTCTCAATGAAGAATTAACAGTGCATACAGAATGATTTTTTTTTAAACATAAATCTTGCTGACCTAAAAGGAAGAAGCTGAGGCAAAATTAATATAAGTAAGAGTGTTTATTTGGGCCAAACTTGAGGATTGCAACCCATGAGCATATATTAGAGTTGCCCTGAATATACTCTCCAATTGGCAGCAGTTACAAGTAGATTTTTTAAAAGGAAAAAAGCGGCAGTTCCTGAGTTATTTATCAAGAATTTACATTAAAACAACATGTTATTGATTAGCTACACATTGTTCTTTGTATCACAAATTCCAGGAACATGAAGATAATGCGTAAGGCAGCTAGTCAGGAAAAGAAAGACTAAATAATTGTTCCTGGGCTTGGGTGCAGGGATGGGAGGAGAGAAGAGAGAATGGTTTGATGTCCCATAGTCATATCTCTCTGGGCCTGCAGACCTCACATAGCTCAGATTGCTCTGAGCTACTTTTTTTTTCTCATTCTGATTGTGAAACTCTCCCAATCCCCATTTGTTTCCAGCCTAAGTCCCAGCTACTTAGTGGAACATATTTGACCTTTATGATCTCGATTAGGTTTATTTCTCTAGCCTCACTTTCTCTCCCTTCTCTGATCCCACATCCAACATTCCAGCAATACTGTTTGTGATTCGCAAAATAAGAAATGCTCTCTTTTATACCTTTGGACTTTTGCACATGCTGCTTTTGCCTGAAATATTCTTTTTCCTTTTTTTTCCTTCAACTGACTAACTCCTACTTTAAGTAAATGTTTATCAGAATGTTGTTGGGGCTCTGAAAATGATACCCCAGAGTATGGTGCTTTGACATGCTAAGAGCTTTGAATTTAAAGAAAATGGAAATGCTTTAGAAGCTGTCTCAGAATCAAGGTCTCTCTTATCTTCCTTTGTTTCTGCCCACAAGTGCAGGGAGGGTATCTCTCTGAAATTGTCTTCTCTTCCCTTATTCAAAAGGAATGCAATTGTCTTCAACTCCCTCCCTAGGAATCTCAAACAACCAGGGGTATTAATTTCCAAAGAGGAGATTAAAAGTCATCACCACATCCAGACGGGCTATTGCCTATTCTTCTGGAGGCTTCTCTGGAACAACTCTTGTTACCTGAGAGATTTTATCTGCAAAATAAGACAACCTTTATTCACCATGCAGTTTCTCCCCTTTCCCTTCCATTATTTGAGATCACTTTCCCACAAAGCTTCAAGACTTTATTCTTTTATGTTATAAAAACTTAACCCATCTGCCCCTTCTTTAAGACTCGTATCTTTTTATTAGGTTCATTTCTGCATGCACATTATTAAAATGTTTTTTATCCTGTTAATCTGTTTATTGTCAGTTTATTTTAGCAGACTCAATGATCAAATCTTTAGAGGGAAAGTTTAAACTTTCCTACAATATCACAATGACTACCTTCTAAAACATGTAAATTTTCTCATATTAAACCAATGTGTGTAAATTCACTTCTAATGTTTCTAATTTGAATTATTAAGTTAGTCAAACAGATAAGAATGTTGTTCAAACTGAAGATGCATCAATAAAAATTATCCAATCTGAAGAACAGAGGGAAAATAAAAATGGAAAAAATAATTAACAGAGCCTCAGTGGCCTATGAGCTACTATTAGGTACTTTCAGAAATCAAGTTTTTTCTAAAAAGTGTGAACTACTAACACATACCAGATCATGAATAAATTTCAAAAAGACTTATTTTGAGAGGAAAAAAGCAGATATGAAAGGGTGTATTACCTATTCTAGAACTTAGCTGGAATATAGCTATATGATTATGTGAAGTTCTTGAATAGGTAAAATGCACCTATCATGGAAAAAATAAGAAATATACATGGATTAATTTTATATTGACAAAAGTTAAGCCGAGAAAGGCATAGTCATTTAAAAATACTGAATCATACTCAATAGCAACAAAAATAATCTATATTCACACACATAACATGTAAAATTGAATGAAGGAGGCCAGACACAAAATCTAATACTGAATGATTCAATTTATATAAATTTCACAAGTAAGCAAACATAAACCATGAGTCTTAACTATATACAACTTTATAACCAAAGTATTTAGAAAGGCAAGATCATGACGTCTATAAAAGTCAACTTTGTGGCTATCTTTGGAGCTGGGCATAGAAGGGTTTGTGACTGAGAAGATGTTCAGAGTTCTGGCAATATTTTATTTTTGATTTGAGTGCTGGTTACATGAGTGTTCACTTTATAATAATTAAGGAGAAAAACAGTGGTTCAGTAAGTGCATTTGCTAAATGTAAGCTGCATCAAAACATAGACTGTTTCTTTTCTTCAGTCCTTTATCTCTAGCATCTAGCACATAGTGAGTGTTCAATAAATATTTTGAGAGAATGAATAAATGAACTAAGCACACATTCTGTGTTTAGCTTTCAGCTAGTAGGCATTGCTATGGGGTATGCTTAAACTATAGATGATCTCATTTTAATGGGAGAAATAGGAATATCTGCAACATGCAGAGAACAACTAGTTAATTCACAAATTAACTTTTGATTTATTTTTCATTTTCCAAGTTCATGATCTAGTTGTCATACTTTATTCATCACCATCAAAATATCATATTTAGCAAATTCCTATTCTCTAAGTAAGTGATAGCAGGGTTGGCACTCAACTTTTGCAAACAGCGGTTTCTTTTAAAGTATGCGCTTTTCTTATGAAAGAAATTACACCTCATTTGTGAAAATGCACATAAAAAATCATTATCAATTGCTCTTAATAAAGCTAGTAAAGGCATAGTCTGCTAGCTAAATAATCAAGTTATTTATTTGAATTATAAATATATTCTAATTCATTATTTAACTAGTTATTATCTTCTGCTTAGCTGAATATCCAGATGTTTGCTTTTGTATGAGAAAATATATCAAAAGACAAATAAACAGGTTATTGCCAATAGAATAGTACCTATAAATTACATTACGTTTGCTATTTCATTTTCTTCTTTTTTAAAATGTTGCTAAATAAAGCCTTCTCTATTATGGACTTTTGAAAGTAAATAAACTCAATACCATCAAGCTCAACAATGCTAAATGTCAATGCAGGAAATAGAGTATAGATAATTATCATTTCAGTTCATAAACATAAAATGTTCACCTAATAACATTTTAATGTCTTTTTAAAATAGCTTTTGCACAAATGGGTTTGTTTTCCAAAAGACGGAATTTGTTACAGGGAGCTGCTTACATTTATTGTAAATTGTGAAATTGAAAATTTCAAGAGAGTAGAAGCAGTTATTCAAAAAAAGTAAATACATTTTAGTACATACTGCCTCCCACAAGAATAAAGACTAAAAAGAAAGCAAACATCAAAAACAGCACATGCATTAGTAGTGCTTGGTTCTAGAACTCAGAGCAATATTGTTTGTACTGGATTCCATACACAGTAAAAAAAAAAAAAGTCTTCAGAAGTGAATATGATATAATTAGATACGAAAACATATTTTACCAAAAAAATCACCATCAATTTCCCTTATTTTATTAGGTAAATGAGGTACTGGGAAAAACCTTTATTTATTATTTCTCTAACCCTTATATTTACTTTGCAGTGTTGCTCTAATCTTAAAGTAGAGTTCTTTCTACATCCTGTTCATGGGAGACAAGATGGCTAAAGGAAGAATGAGTTGCTGAGATTGGATATGAGAGTAGGCAAGTACAAGGTCAGCATTAGAAGAAACAGAAGAGCCAGGCACAGTGGCTCATTCCTGTAATCCCAGCAGTTTGGGAGGCCAAAGTGAGTGAATTGCTTGAAGCCAGGAAAGACCAGCCTGGGCAACAAAGTGAGACCCCCGTCTCTACAAACCAAAACAGTTACCTGGGTGTGGTAGTGTGTACCTGTAGTCCCAGCTACTTGGGAGACTGAAACAGGAATACTATTGATCACCCAGGAATTCAAGGCTGCAGTGAGCTATGATCATGTACGCCACTGCAACGAGACCCTCATCTCTTAAAAAAAAAAAAAAAAAGAAGAAACAGAAGACGCAGGTACAGCACTTGTCCAAGTTAGAGCTAGTGAACTATCTAATACTCATGATATTTCTAGTATGTGCTTAAGTGTTGAATGAACAAAGAAATAGTTGTGGTAGAAGTCTGAAAGATTGGGTATCTAGTGGGTTGTTTACATGTTTGAGGGCGGCAGAGAGAACGCAGCTGAAACTGTGAAGCCTGATTACAGTCCCCTTTGAATAATGATATTAAACGAACTGACATTCTATTAAGCTGCAAGAATAAACACTGTATTTTTCTTTTCTTCTGACTTCTTTGTTAAGGAAAATCATATTTTTCTTATATCAGTTTTATCAAGGCAAAATTTACATGGAATAAAATTCAACCTTTTTTGGTGTACAGTTCTGTGAACTATGAAAAATGGGTAAAGTTAAATGACCATCACTACAATCAAGATATAGGATATTTCTATCACTTCAAAAGATTTTCTTTTGCGTGTTTGTAGTCAGTTCCATCCATTATCCCAAGCTCTTAGCAAACACTGATCTGTTCTCCATCCCTATAGTTTTGCTTTCTTCAGATCATTGTAAAAACGAATTATAACATGTAGCCTTTTTAATCTGGCTTGTTGCACTTAGTGTAATGCTTTTGAGATTGATCCATGGTTTTCTTATTGCAGTAGGTTATTCCTTTTTATTGCTGAATAGCATTCCATTTTATAAACATGCCACATGTTGCTCAGCCAGTCACCAATTAGTGTATATTTGGGGTTATTTCTACTTTTTTGGTGTTTAACTTCATCAGAAACTGTTAAACTGTTTTCTAAAGCAGCTGTATTTTTTTGCTCTACATACTCACCAAGATGTCCCTCATTCTGATAGGTGTGAGTTTGTGGGTTTTAATTTGCATTTCCTTAATCACTAATGATGTTTATCATCTTTTCATGTGCTTATTTACCATTTGTAAATCTGCAGTGGTGAAATGTCAAGGAAAATATTCTTTAAACTGAAAAGGGCAAGATGTATTTGGTGGATCTTGGAATTCTCCCTCTTTTCTGAGAACTACTCGCCCCGCAAGGATGGCTCCTGGCCGCCATGTTTATATTCTGAGACCTCACCACTTTCTTACCACAGATAACTGGACCTGATTCAGGAGAAATCAATCCAATGACTGGGTTGGATAAATCAGAAGTCTGAAGCAGCTGCATCTCATTTAGCTATAGATATTAATTTGGAATGGTACTGAACACATTATCTTTGGTCTGTTATTAAGGTCCATGTATAAATGGAGCCAGTCTGAAAAGAGAGAGAGAGAAAATAAAAACAGATGAGAGATGCTTTCTGGTAGCTTTCCAGTTTGGGAAAGTCATAAAGTCTAGGTTCACTTTGTATTCTTAATTCTCTGTGAGATAATCCTATATCCTTTCCATAAATTTTCCCTTTTGATTAAATTCACCTAAATTAGTTTGGTTGTGTTCTTGTTCGTTGTTACCAAATGATCCCTGACTAAAATAACAAAAAAAAGATGATTTTGAATGATTGAAAAGCAAAATAGAGAACCGTTAAAATTAACACAGATTTCAGCTTTTATATGTGCTGGGTTGTTTAATTAGACAAAAATGAGTCAAAGTATTGAAGCTTGCCAGGCCAGTAGCTTCTTTCTGAGCCTTTCCCTGTGAAATTATATTGCTGTAATTTGTAACTCATGGGCTTGCTACACTAAACCACAGCTGGTTTGACCTCATACTGACATCTGAGACAAAGGCAGCAATCTAAAAACTGGACAGCAATCTATGAGGGAGGCTGGATCATAATATGAACTAATAAAGATTCTCTAAAATATTTGATTGGCTGAACCAATAAGATTCTCCATTGTTTGTAATGAGTCTAAATGTGGGAGTAGAGGGAAAGCAGGAGCCTCAGGAGCAGTGGAAGCAGAGGCAGAGAAGAGCTGAGTCACTATTATGTTGGAGCACTATTATAGAGAACAGTAGACATTCACTTGTGAGATGTTCACTGGACTTCAGTCACTAATGCCACTGCAGCAACTAGACAGTTTCTCTTCCTTACTTGCTCACGCACCTTTATAAAATACCACCAGTTATTAAGGTAACCTACATATGTCTGTTATTTCAGTTTGGCTATCTCTTTGCATCCATAAAGAGCTGTAAGGGCCAAGGGAATGCATCCCCTTCACCCTCTGAAGGTTTGCTAAAAAATCAACTCACAAAAGATTCATAGGAGAAATGGCATACAAAATTACTAACATACACGTGGAAGAGAACGAGAGTTTTTTACCCTAACCCCTCAATGGGGTGCAGAAGCTTATATACTTACCATCTTGAGGTTACAGAAAGAATAGAGGCCCGGGGCATGGCCCAAAACAGGTTATAGCATCAAGACAGGTTATGAGAAGGAAAGAAGAGGAGGCCAGGTTAGCAAAGGTGGTCTTGTTATGTAGATGAAACTTCACAGGTAGCAGCCCTCAGAGAGAATAGGAAGTAAGTGTTTCTTTCAAGCCTTTAAAAGTATCAGACTCTCATCTTTCCTAGATCTGGACAAGGGAAGGTCTCAGAGAAACCCTGGCTGCCTCAATGCAGATTCTATACAGATACAAATCTCCTCAACAAAAGATAGCCTTGCAGCTTTGCAGGGGTACTTTTTTTTGGTGCTCTCTGAACAGCCATCTTAAAATATGTCAAAGAAGTGTATCTTGGGGTAAAATATTTTGATTTCCCTTAAGCTTAACTAACACTTTGTGAGATCAAGAAAATTAAATGCTATAGAGATAAATATAAAGTCCTGACCTTAGATTTAAATACTGAAATGTATATATTCTTTTAACAGTATATGTGGAAAAAATAGAATATTAGAATTACTCTAAGCTCATTTAAAGTAGCAGTGGGAAGTGGCATGCAAAAGAAAGAAAAAGCTGGCCAGGCATGGTGGCTCACGCCTGTAATCCCAGCACGTTGGGAGGCTGAGGTGGGCAGATTACTTGAGGTCAGGAGTTCGGGACCAGCCTGGCCAACATGGTGAAACCCCCATCTCTACTAAAAATGCAAAAATTGACCGGGCGTGGTGGAGGGCGCCTGTAATCCCTGCTACTCGGGAAGCTGAGGCAGGAGAATCACTTGAAACTGGGAGGCGGAGGTTGCAGTGAGCCGAGATCGCACCATTGCACTCCAGCATGGATGACAGGGCAGGACTCTCAAAAAAAAAAGAAAGAAAGAAAAATGAAAGAAAAAGCTATTAAACCCATGGAGGTGATGAGTCTCCTTTAACTAGTCAGAATGGGTCAGAAACGTTGTTTGTAGTTCTGAGTTACATGTTTTTAAGAAAACTCTTGGCTTAATAGAGCTGTATTTACTGAAGGATAAACAGAACCAAGAATGATAAAGAGATCATATCACTCGAGAAAGAACTGTAGAACTAAGAGAGATTACCCTGAGAAAGGGAAATTTAGGAGAGTATATGGACTGGTGTGTTTATATATATAAATGCTATAAATGCAAATGAGGGATAATACATTTTGCATACATCCAGAGAAAAGAAGTCAGTTATAGATCCAAATTATGTATAGATTTCACATCAGTAGAATGAATACTTAATAACAAGAACTGCTGAAAAATGGAGCTGTGATAACTTGTGACGTAAGAACAAGCCCAAGCCACACATCCCAAGAGGGGCTGGATAAAAATCAATCTAGAATATTTGTAACCGAAATTTCCTTCTAGCCCTGAATTTCTGATTTAAGTAAATATTACTCTTGGAAGCATTTCTCTCTCCTCCTAGATACTTATCTCCTTGAGGGCAATAACTTGGCCTTTACTGTGTTTTTAAAAGTACCCAAATTCTGAAGGTAATTCTTGCAAAACTATTCATTGTTTTAAAATGACCTTTCGTTTGTATGCCCTCTCTTTCTACTCTGCCAAACAAATATATAAAATGCCAGTGAACAGCAAATAGTGATATCTGTTCTTTTCAAAAAATAGATTACTTCTGTCCTACATTCCTTGAGGACTTCTTATCATTCTGGCTTCTTCTCCAAAGAAATTCACCGAGAGCCTGTTTCCCAATCAATGGAATGTTTTTTTCATAATATATCATCAGACATTCCTCTGGCAGGAGCAGGAGGTTGGGAACTGCCCTTTTCAAAAAGTTTAATGGAAAATAATACAATGATGAAACTTATGTTAAACAGGCTGAAATGCAAAGCTGGGTCCTTGCCTATGAGTGAAAAACATATTTCTCTTTAATACCTCTATACATAGAGGTGAACGAGAGGGTAGGAAACCCAATCCTGAAATAAACACAGGACTGGGAATCAAGAGACTGAATTTAATCTCAACAAAGATTTTAAACTAAAGGTGTAATCTCAGGCAAATCAGCTCTCTGTGCCTGTTTCTTCATTTCTCACCTAATGGCCCTCTGGCGCCTGATCTCACACACTGGTAGATTGCTCGCTGCCA
This sequence comes from Symphalangus syndactylus, assembly GCF_028878055.3. NCBI lineage: Eukaryota > Metazoa > Chordata > Mammalia > Primates > Hylobatidae > Symphalangus > Symphalangus syndactylus. Next base: position 117,480,903 of record NC_072447.2, on the reverse strand, counting down.
TGAGCCGTTAAATATAAAAAGGGAAGGTTTCCCTGTAAAAAGAGAGAAACCCTGGTTCCACTACTAGGCAACCACCCACTCTTTTTTTTTTAAATCAGTATTCTGTTTCTCTGTTCTTGTTCACTATAAGACACCATGCTGTATTCCACTGTACACAAACTGGGCGAATAATTAAACTCAATTAAAAGCTAAAGGAACACTGGCAACCAAACTATTTAATCATGGAGGTCTAAATCCTTGCTCTAACCATGTGCTCTTTAGCAATAAAATATATTCCTCAATAAGGATAATCATTATTAAATCCTCTGGCTCACTTTCCTGGAGTCCTAGGGATTCTCATTGGCTCATTATAAGACCTTCTTAATTTCATTCGGATCTTGGGTCCTGGATCAATCACCTATTAGCCGTGTAAGCTTTGATAAGTTGTTTTGTTTCTCTGGCACTCAGTTTTCTTCTCTGTAAGATGAGGGGATGAGCCTCCTTTACCTGATCAGAATGGGTCAGAAACATTGTTGGTAGTTCTGAGTTATATATTTTAACAAAACTCTTTACTTAATAGAGCTGTATTTATTGAAGGATAAACAGAACCAAAAATGATAAAGAAATCATATCACTTGAGAAAGAACTGTGGACTGAGAGAGATTAACCTGAGAAAGAGAAGTTTAAGAAGGTATATGGACTGGTGTCTTTATATATATGAGTGCTTGTATTTAAAGACCGGTGTCTTTATATATATGAGTGCTTGTATATAAAGACCGGTATCTTTATATATATGAGTTCTTATATGTATATAAGACTTTCACAGGTATGGAAAGTACCTAGCACAGGCCAGGGTCCTTGATAGGCCCTTCTCAAGTGCTACTTCCATTTCTCTAGTCTTATTTTCAGGCCCTTAGATCTTCTATTTCTCTTGATTCCTCTAGGGCCTTGTCTTCCATCTGAAGTTCCTCTTAAATACATTTTAAGCCTTACCATGAGCCTCCTCTAGACCACTTTCACCTGCAGTCCTAGAGTATCCAGGGCTTTAATACATAATCACATTTTTAAAAGCAGTCTTGTGGATTTCTATTTCCCTCTTAAAATCCTTGGGAGTATTTTAACATTTGAAACAAACATTCCAGAACTCCTCTACAAAGATCGAACATCAGTTTCTTGGGGAAGAGGAGTATGTTCTCCCAAGGGATAATGCTACCTATCCTTCCTACCTTACAAAGCAGCTGTGATGATTTTATTTTTATAAAAATGTTAATAAACGTGACACTGTGAATAGCTTCCAGTGATAGAGAAGTTTTATTACTGAAATTGAAGAATCTGCTCTTCAATCAGCTGGGAAACTTTATTTTTCTGACAATCAGTATGAAACCTCACAGCAATTAAAGTTATCTTTCTAGCTTGCCTCATCAATGTCCCTTCCATTGTGCCTCTGAATCTGGTGGTATTCACTGTCAGCAGCTAGTGATGACTCAAGCCGTCATTGTAGCATGAAACCCTTCCTCAGCTTTGCAGGAACTTAATGGCATATTCCTCATTACACAGAGAGAATTCTGATTTTGATAAGATAAACCAAGAGTGAAAATATATTTAACCAAGAAGAAAACAGTAGTTATTTCTTTGTCCTTTTTGTTTTCCTGCATATGTTGTGACAGGAATACAGTAAGGGGACAGTGAACGTTTGGTTCCTATTCTGATGGAGTATTCAAGTATAAATATTTCCCATGTCAATGATAAACATCTTTATTGCTAAAGAGACCTGTCATGGAAGGTGCCAGGGGTTCTCTTCGTATACTTTAAATATTAGGGCTGTATGTGGAGACGCTCTTACTCACTTAGTGATAGCAGGATGTGCAGTTTGAGCTCTATTTTTCTCTTTTATTTATTTATATATTTATTTTGAGACAGGGTCTGGCTGTGTTGCCCAGGCTGGAGTACAGTGGTATGACCTCAGCTCAATGCAACCTCTGCCTTCCAGTTTCCAGCGATTCTCATGCCTCAGCCACCCAAATAGCTGGGATTACAGGTGTGAGCCACCGTGCCGGCCTGAGCTCCATGTTTACTTGTGGCATTGGGTAGTTTTTTAGACATACATCTTCTCTATTCCCAGTTTCCTTACTGTCACAGCCCAGAATTTGGGGTGAAGGCAATGGCAGAGAACAAAGTGACAACAACTGAAATGGAAAGTGACTTTGATTCTATCAATTCATTCATTCTTTCCCTCACTCATAAAACCTACATTAAGCACTTACAATATGCCATGCATTTGTAGGGGTAAAATGCGTTTTCCCTCCCTGCTGAGGTTTAATGTTTGAGTCTGAGAAATAAGCTGACAGTAGATTGACAGGAGAAAAGGCATACAAATTCATTAACATGTATGTGGACATGAGAGTTCTGCAAATATGAGACTCAAAGAAGAGCCAGATGAGTGAGGTTTTTATAGTATATAGAAAGGAATACAGGCTTGAAGTATAGCAACAGGTTATGGGAGGGAGAAGGGAGGAAAGGCGTGGTGAGCAAAGGTGTCATATTATCCAAATGAAACTTCACAGGAAACAGCCCTTAGAAAGAATAAATGGTAGCCTGTAGTAAAACTTTCTCTGTCAGAACTTTAAAAGTGTCAGACTTTTAATCTCATTTTCCTGTGAGTAAATGTTTCCTAGATCTGGAAAAGGCAAATGTATTAGGCTGTTTTTGTTTTGCTATAAAGAAATACCTGAGACTGGGTAATTTATAAAGAAAAGAGGTTTAATTGGCTTATGGTTCCTCAGGCTGTACAGAAAGCGTGGTGCTGACATCTGCTCACCTTCTGGGGAGGCCTCAGTGAGCATTTACTCATGGCTGAAGGCGAAGGGGGAGCTTGCATATCACATGGTGGGAGCAGGAGCAAGAGAGAGTGGATAGAGGAGGTGCCCACACTTTATATAACCAGATCTCTCAAGAATTCACTACCATGAGGACATTACCAAGTCATGAGGGATCTGCCCCAATGACCCCAACACCTCCCACCAGGCCCCACCTCCAACATTAGGTATTACATTTCAACATGAGATTTGGCATGGGGGACAAGTATCCAATCTATATCAGCAAATAAGGGAATCTCAGATAAAACCTGTTTGCATCCACTTTGATAACGTAGAAATTCTTCTACAGATGCAAATCTCCTCCACAAAGGATAGCTTTTCAAAACTATTTCCTGTCTGCAGCCCCTCTAAACATCCATCTTTAAATATGCCAAAGAAGTATATTTTGGGGTGGCATACATTTGTTTCCTTCACGTCGTGCTAGGTGTTAAGACACCAAGATAACCTGATACCCCAAGAGATCACTTCTTAAGGAGGATATAGACATGTTATCAGTTAATGACACAGTCTATTTAGTCTATACACAACTAGCAATATATCTAAATATATAGAACATTCGAAAGTACAATGAATGTTCATAAGGAGCACAGTTCACTTGGCCTGAGAGAGTCTGGTGGAGCTTGAAAGACTTTAGAGAATTGTCAGGTGAATAGTTGGGACGGGGTAGGGGTGTAGATCATTTTAGCAGAGATAAAACAAAATGTGTAGGACCAGGGAGGCTCAAGGGAAGATGTGTTCATAAAACTGCATCTAGTTTGCTATTCCCATAGCATTATATAGTTTATGTTCTCACCGGATAAGCCAAATTACAAATATGTATATACTGTCAGCCATGCAGAGTGACTGTGGCATGGTTGTTAGTTTTATAAAATAAGGTTCTTTCCACATGAAATCCAGCTGCGGAGAAAGAGGAATTTTAATGAATTGCAGAACTAAGAGAACGGAGGCCACCGAAGCTTACTATCCAGAGGTGCATTGGCGTTGCCATATCTGTCAAAATGCAATCAGTTCGATAAAACTGTTAAAGATTTGTATTAAAGAATGGTCTGAAGATTTCCCTAGTTTTATGAAAAATACAAAGATGAGTTGCATATAAATAACACTTAAGTTCTCTTTCAGTCCTGAGAATCTATACGATATGAAATGGAATTTCATACATTTAAACCAAAATAAAAAATCATGGTCAAGCAATATAAAAATATTGTATTCATGGTGTGGAGACAAGATGGCCGAATAGGAACAGCTCCAGTCTACAGCTCCCAGCCTGAGCGAAACAGAAGACAGGTGATTTCTGCATTTCTGTTTAAGGTACTGGTTTCATCTCACTAGGGAGTGCCAAACAGTGGGTGGAGGACAGTCGGTGAAGCACACTGTGTGCGTGTCGAAGCAGGGCGAGGCATTGCCTCACTCGGGAAGCGCAAGGGGTCAGGGAGTTCCCTTTCCTAGTCGAAGAAAGGGGTAACAGAAGGCACCTGGAATATCGGGTCATTCCCACCCTAATACTGCGCTTTTCCAACGGGCCTGGAAAACGGCACACTAGGAGATTGTGTCCCACAGCTGGCTCGGAGGGTCCTATGCCCACGGAGTTGGAAAACACTCTGCAAGATATCATCCAGGAGAACTTCCCCAATCTAGGAAGGCAGGCCAACATTCAGATTCAGGAAATATAGAGAATGCCACAAAGATACTCCTCGAGAAGAGCAACTCCAAGACACATAATTGTCAGATTCACCAAATTTGAAATGAAGGAAAAAATGTTAAGGGCAGCCAGAGAGAAAGGTCGGGTTACCCACAAAGGGAAGCCCATCAGACTAACAGCTGATCTCTCGGCAGAAACTCTACAAGCCAGGAGAGAGTGGGGGCCGATATTCAACATTTTTAAAGAAAAGAATTTTCAACCCAGAATTTCATATCCAGCCAAACTAAGCTTCATAAGTGAAGGAGAAATAAAATACTTTACAGACAAGCAAACGCTGAGTGATTTTGTCACCACCAGGCCTGCCCTAAAAGATCTCCTGAAGGAAGCACTAAACATCAAAAGGAACAACCAGTACCAGCCACTGCAAAAACATGCCAAATTGTAAAGACCATCAAGGCTAGGAAGAAACTGCATCAACTAACGAGCAAAATAACCAACTAACATCATAATGACAGGTTCAGATTCGCATATAACAATATTAACGTTAAATGTAAATGGGCTAAATGCTCTAATTAAAAGACACAGACTGGCAAACTGGATAAGGAGTCACGACCCATCCGTGTGATGTATTCAGGAAACCCATCTCACGTGCAGAGACACACATAGACTCAAAATAAAGTGATGGAGGAAGATCTATCAAGCAAATGGAAAACAAAAAAAGGCAGGGATTGCAATCCTAGTCTCTGATAAAATAGACTTTAAACCAACAAAGATCAAAAGAGACAAAGAAGGCCATTACATGGTGGTAAAGGGATCAATTCAACAAGAAGAGGTAACTATCCTAAATATATATGCATCCAACACAGGAGCACCCAGATTCATAAAGCAAGTCCTGAGTGACCTACAAAGGGACTTAAACTCCCACACAAAAATAATGGGAGATTTTAACACCCCACTGTCAACATTAGACAGATCAACGAGACAGAAAGTTAACAAACATATCCAGGAATTGAACTCCGTTCTGCACAAAGTGGACCTAATAGACATCTACAGAACTCTCCACCCCAAATCAACAGAATATACATTTTTTTTTTTGCACCACACCACACCTATTCCGAAATTGACCACATAGTTGGAAGTAAAGCTCTCCTCAGCAAACGTAAAAGAACAGAAATTATAACAAACTGTCTCTCAGAGCACAGTGCAATCAAACTAGAACTCAGGATTAAGAAACTCACTCAAAACCGCTCAACTACATGGAAACTGAACAACCTGCTCCTGAATGACTATCGGATACATAATGAAATGAAGGCAGAAATAAAGATGTTCTTTGAAACCAACGAGAAGAAAGACACAACATACCAGAATCTCTGGGACACATTCAAAGCAGTGTGTAGAGGGAAATTTATAGCACTAAATGCCCACAAGAGAAAGAAGGAAAGATCCAAAATTGACACCCTAACATCACGATTAAAAGAACTAGAAAAGCAAGAGCAAACACATTCAAAAGCTTGCAGAAGGCTAGAAATAACTAAAATCAGAGCAGAACTGAAGGAAATAGAGACACAAAAAACCCTTCAAAAAATTAATGAATCCAGGAGCTGGTTTTTTGAAAAGATCAACAAAATTGATAGAGCACTAGTAAGACTAATAAAGAAGAAAAGAGAGAAGAATCAAATAGATGCAATAAAAAACGAAAAAGGGGATATCACCACCGATCCCACAGAAATACAATCTACCATCAGAGAATACTACAAACACCTCTATGCAAATAAACTAGAAAATCTAGAAGAAATGGATAAATTCCCCGACAAATATACCCTCCCAAGACTAAACCATGAAGAAGTTGAATCTCTGAATAGACCAATAACAGGTTCTGAAATTGTGGCAATAATCAATAGCTTACCAACCAAAAAGAGTCCAGGACCTGATGGATTCACAGCTGAATTCTACCAGAGGTATAAGGAGGAACTGGTACCATTCCTTCTGAAACTATTCCAATCAATAGAAAAAGAGGGAATCCTCCCTAACACATTTTATGAAGCCAGCATCGTCCTGTACCAAAGCCTGGCAGAGACATAACCAAAAAAGAGAATTTCAGACCAATATCCTTGATGAACATTGATGCAAAAATCCTCAATAAAATACTGGCAAACCGAATCTAGCAGCACTTCAAAAAGCTTATCCACCATAATCAAGTGGGCTTCATCCCTGGGATGCAAGGCTGGTTCAACATACACAATTCAATAAATGTAATCCAGCATATAAACAGCACCAAAGACAAAAACCACATGATTATCTCAATAGATGCAGAAAAGGCCTTTGACAAAATTCAACAACCCTTCATGCTAAAAACTCTCAATAAATTAGATATTGATTGGATGTATCTCAAAATAATAAGAGCTATCTATGACAGATCCACAGCCAATATCATACTGAATGGGCAAAAACTGGAAGCATTCCCTCTGAAAACTGGCACAAGACAGGGATGCCCTCTCTCACCACTCCTATTCAACATAGTGCTGGAAGTTCTGGCCAGAGCAATCAGGCAGGAGAAGGAAATAAAGGGTATTCAATTAGGAAAAGAGGAAGTCAAATTGTCCCCGTTTGCAGATGACATGATTGTATATCTAGAAAACCCCATCGTCTCAGCCCAAAATCTCCTTAAGCTGAGTAGCAACTTCAGTAAAGTCTCAGGATATAAAATCAATGTACAAAAATCACAAGCATTCTTGTACACCAATCACAGACAAACAGAGAGCCAAATCATGAGTGAACTCCCATTCACAATTGCTTCAAAGAGAATAAAATACCTGGGAATCCAACTTACAAGGGATGTGAAGGACCTCTTCAAGGAGAACTACAAACCACTGCTCAATGAAATAAAAGAGGATACAAAGAAATGGAAGAACATTCCATGCTCATGGGTTGGAAGAATCAATATCGTGAAAATGGCCATACTGCCCAAGGTAATTTACAGATTCAATGCCATCCTCATCAAACTACCAATGACTTTCTTCACAGAATTGGAAAAAACTACTTTAAAGTTCATATGGAACCAAACAAGAACCCGCATCGACAAGTCAATCCTAAGCCAAAAGAACAAAGCTGGAGGCATCACGGTACCTGACTTCAAAGTATACTACAAGGCTACAGTAACCAAAACAGCATGGTACTGGTACCACAACAGAGACATAGATCAATGGAACAGAACAGAGTCCTCAGAAATGATGCCACATATGTACAACTATCTGATCTTTGAGAAATCTTACAAAAACAAGAAATGGGGAAAGGATTCCCTATTTAATAAATGGTGCTGAGAAAACTGGCTAGCCATATGTAGAAAGCTGCAACTGGATCCCTTCCTTACACCTTATTGAAAAATTCATTCAAGATGGATTAAAGACTTAAATGTTAGACCTAAAACCATTAAAATGCTACAAGAAAACCTAGGCAATACCATTCAGGACATAGGCGTGGGCAAGGACTTCATGTCTAAAACACCAAAAGCAATGGCAACAAAAGCCAAAATTGACAAATGGGATCTAATTCAACTAAAGAGCTTCTGCACAGCAAAAGAAACTACCATCAGAGTGAACAGGCAACCTACAGAATGGGAGAAAATTTTTGCAACCTACTCATCTGACAAAGGGCTAATATCCAGAATCTACAATGAACTCAAACAAATTTACAAGAAAAAAACAAACAACCCCATCAAAAAGTGGGCAAAGGACATAAACAGACACTTCTCAAAAGAAGAGATTTATGCAGCCAAAAAAGACATGAAGAAATGCTCATCATCACTGGCCATCAGAGAAATGCAAATCAAAACCACAGTGAGATACCATCTCACACCAGTTAGAATGGCCATCATTAAAAAATCAGGAAACAACAGGTGCTGGAGAGGATGTGGAGAAATAGGAACACTTTTACACTGTTGGTGGGACTGTAAACTAGTTCAACCATTGTGGAAGTCAGTGTGGCGATTCCTCAGGGATCTAGAACTAGAAATACCATTTGACCCAGCCATCCCATTACTGGGTATATACCCAAAGGACTATAAATCATGCTGCTATAAAGACACGTGCACATGTATGTTTATTGCGGCACTATTCACAATAGCAAAGACTTAGAACCAACACAAATGTCCAACAATGATAGACTGGATTAAGAAAATGTGGCACATATACACCATGGAATACTATGCAGCCATAAAAAATGATGAGTTCATGTCCTTTGTGGGGACATGGATGAAACTGGAAACCATCATTCTCAGTAAAGTATCACAAGGACAAGAAACCGAACACTGCATGTTCTCACTCGTAGGTGGGAATTGAACAATGAGAACTCATGGACACAGGAAGGGGAACATCATACTCTGGGGACTGTTGTGGGGTTGGGGGAGGGGGAAGGGACAGCATTAGGAGATATACCTAATGCTAAATGACGAGTTAATGGGTGCAGGAAATCAACATGGCACATGGATATATATGTAACAAACCTGCACATTGTGCACATATACCCTAAAACCTAAAGTATAACAATAATAAATATATATATATATATATATATATATAGTATTCATGCCTGTATTCCCAGCACATTGGGAGGCTGAGACGGGTAGATAACGAGTTCAGGAGATCGAGACCATCCCGGTTTAGTAGAAACCCCGTCTCTACTAAAAATACACAAAATAATTAGCTGGGCATAGTGGCGGGCTCCTGTAGTCCCAGTACTTGGGAGGCTGAGGCAGGAGAATGGTGTGAACCTGGGAGGTGGAACTTGCAGTGAGCCGAGATTGTGCCACTGTACTCCAGCCTGGGTGACTGAGTGAGACTCCATCTCAAAAAAAAAAAAAAAATTATCTTGCAAGACTTAAGTCATAATTGAAATGGAAACTGGTTTTTCCCTTTCTCCAGTGAAATGAGACTATGTTTTGGAAGTGAAGATAATGACTACTGTATCACTGTTAAGCAAGTCAGGTATTTTGAAATGTTTTTCTTCTGGTGAGATATATGCGACTGATTTATTATCTCTACCATTTGTGGTCAATGACAAATGGTTATAGGAAAATATAAATTAAGTTTAATATATAGTAGGCTAGGCTGTTTATTTGTTTGCTTTCTTTTTATTTAACCTTCACAATAGGCTTAGGAAATTGGTGCTATTATTTGTTTGTTGTTATTAGTCTTGTATGTGCGTTTTATTTTAGGAAATGGAGGCAGAAAGAGGTTTGGTCACTTACCTAGTAATTTAAGTGGTGGGGAAGTGGAGAGATGGCTTCTGTATTTGTCCGTTTTCACATTGCTGATAAAGACATACCGGAGACTGGGCAATTTACAAAAGAAGGAGGTTTAATTGGGCTTACAGTTCCATGTAGCTGGGGAAGCCTCATAATCATGGTGGAAGGCAAGGAGGAGCAAGTCCCATCTTACACGGTTGGCAGCAGGCAAAATGAGAATGAAGAAGATGCAAAAGCGGAAACCTCTGATAAAACCATCAGAGGTTTTATCTCTGTGGTAGTCTCTAAGTCTTGTGGTAGTCACCAAGACTTGTGAGACTTAGTCACTACCACGAAAACAGTATAGGGTAAACTGCCCTCTTGATTCAATTATCTCCCACTGGGTCTTTCCCACAACATGTGAAAGTTATGGGAGTAGAATTCTAGGTGAGATTTGGGTGGGGACACTGAGCCAAACCATATCATTCCATCCCTGGCCCCTGCCAAATCTCATGTCGTCACATTTCAAAACCAATCATGCCTTCTAAACAGTTCCACAAAGTCTTAACTCATTTCAGCATTAACTCAATAGTCCACAGTCCAACGTGTCATCTGAGACAAGGCAAGTCCATTCTGTCTATGAGCCTGTAAAATCAAAAGCAAGCTAGTTATTTCCTAGATACAATGGGGATACAGACATTGAGTAAATACAATCATTCCAAATGTGAGACATTGGCCAAAACAAAGGGGCTACAGGGCCCACGCAAGTCCAAAATCCGGTGGGGTTGTCAAATTTTAAAGCTTCAAAATGATCTCCTTTGGCTCCATGTCTCACATCCAGGTCATGCTGATGCTGTACTGTGTGGCTTTGCAGGGTACAGCCTCCCTCCTGGCTGCTTTGATGGGCTGGCATTGAGTGTCTTCAGCTTTTCCAGGTGCATGGTGCAATCTGTCAGTGGATCTATCTTTCTGGGGTGTGGAAGACGGTGGCCCTCTTCTCACAGCTCCACTAGGCGGTGCCCCAGGAGGGACTCTTTGTGCGGGCTCCAACCTCACATTTCCCTTCCACACTGCCGTAGCAGAGGTTCTCCATGAGGACCCAACTCCTGCAGCAAACTTTTGCCTGTGCATCCAGGCATTTCTATACGTATTATGAAATCTAGGTGGAGGTTCCCAAACCTGAATTCTTGACTTCTGTGCACCCGCAGATGTAACACCACGTGGCTGCTGCCAAGGTTTGGGGCTTCCACCCTCTGAAGCAACAGCCCAAACAGTACCTTGGCCCCTTTTAATCACAGCTGGGGTGGCTGGGACGCAGGGCACCAAGACCCTAGACTGCACAGAGCAGAGGGACCCTGGTCCTGTCCCAGGAAACCATTTTGTCCTAGGCCCCCAGGCCTGTGATGGGAGGGGCTGCCATGAAGACCTCTGACATGCCCTGGACACATTTTCCCCATTGTCTTGGGGATTAACATTTGGCTCCTCATTACTTATGCAAATTTCTGCAGCCAGCTTGAATTTCTCCTCAGAAAATGGGATCTTCATTCTATCACATTGTCAGGCTGCAAATTTTCCAGTTTTATGGTTTGCTTCCCTTATTAAACTGAATGCCTTTAACAGCATGCAAGTCACCTCTTGAATGCTTTGCTGCTTAGAAATTTCTTCCACCAGATACCCTGAATCATCTCTCTTGAGTTCAAAGTTCCATAGATCTCTAGGGCATGCGTAAAATGCTGCCAGTCTGTTTGCTGCAACATAACAAGAGTCACCTTTGCTCCAGTTCCCAACAACTTCCTCATCTCCACCTGAAACCACCTCAGCCTGGACCTTATTGTTCGTATCACTATCAGCATTTTTCTCAAAGCCATTCAACAAGTCTCTAGGGAGTCCCAAACTTTCCCACGTTTTCCTGTCTTCTTCTGACCCCTCAAACTGTTCCAACCTCTGCCTGTTACCCAGTTCTAAAGTTGCTTCCACATTTTTGGGTATCTTTTCAGCAATGCCTCACTCTACTGATACCAATTTATTGTATTAGTCCATTTTCACACTTCTGATAAAGACATACCTGAGACTGGGCAATTTATAAAAAAAAAAAAAAAAAAAAAAAAAGGTTTAATTGGACTTACAGTTCCACGTGGCTGGGGAAGCCTCACAATCATGGTGGAAGGCAAGGAGGAGCAAGTTCTGTCTTACACAGATGGCAGCAGGCAAAGAGAGAATAAGGAAGATGCAAAAGTGGAAACCCCTAATAAAACCATCAGATCCCGTGAGACTTTTTCACTACCATGAGAACAGTATGGGGTAAACCGCCCTCATGATTCATTTATCTCCCACTGGGTCCCTTTCACAACATGTGGGAATTATGGGAGTATAATTCAAGATGAGATTTGGGTGAGGACACAGAGCCAAACCATATCAGCTTCCCTCCACTCTCATAGGTTCTTTAGCTGGGCTCCAAATTAAATTGACATAAGACAGATTAATAGGGGAAAAAACATATTTAATTATGTACATATATACACGGGTTTTACAAAAATATGAGACCTAATGAAGGGCCAGATGATTGAAGCTTATATAGCCCCCTATGCAATGGAAAGGAATAGGGGATTGGGGATTATGGTGGTAGGGCTGAATAGAAGTTATGGGAGGGTGAAGAGAGAAAATGTATGCTGGATAAATTTGCCTTGTTATGCAGATAAAAAATCTTTCAGGTTAAAAAAAATTGCCATGGGAGCAGCCCTCTTTCTGATACAGATACATTTACAAATGCAGATTTCTTTTATAAATATAAATTTATTTTACAAAAGGGCAGTTTTTCAGAGCTACTCTTGTGTCTACACTTTCTCAAAATAAACAGCTAGAAATGTACAAAATATATTTTGGGTGGCATACTTTAGTCTCCTGTTTTTGTTTTTTTGTTTTTTGTTTTTTTGTGAGACAGGTCTCACTCTGTCACCCAAGCTGGAGTGCAGTTACACGATCGCAGTTCACTACAGCCTTGACCTCCCAGGCTCAGGTGATTCTCTCATTTAAGCCTCCAAGTAGCTGGGACTACAGGAGCATGCCACCACATCCGGCTAATTTTTTGTATTTTTAGTAGATATGGGGTTTCACCATGTTGTTCAGGCTGGCCTTGAACTCCTGGGCTCAGCAGATATACCCACGTTGGCCTCCCAAAATGCTGGGATTACAGGCATGAGCTACCATGCCAGACTCTACTGTCATCTGTTTAGGTGGTGTGTCCTGAGCCCCAACACTGACATATCATGCTATTAAGCTCTAATAAGACCAAAAGTTGGCCAGGATCAGGGTGTAGACAATAGCCTGGTGCTATAGAACCTAGCATTTTCGGCTCTTATTCCACTGCATTTTTATGTTAATGCTCCCCTTGAATCAAACTGGTTCAAAATCTGCTTTGTGTAGCCTTTATTCTCTTTATTGACCTGATCTGTTATGCCTCTGATCTAAAATGAATTTATTTAAGTTACATATGTTCTTTAAATGTGCCCAACCTCTTCCCAGATGCATTAGGTCAATTCAGTAATGCCTTTCACCTTTGAAATTCTGGGAGCATTTATTGTCTGTACTGCTAAATTGGCACTCATTATGTGAACAGATATTTATCAGATTATTTGCACAGTTGTAAAACATTTTTATTGTTATATATACGATTTGCGTTACATCTTTGTGCCTTATAAGACACTCTGTTCTCTATGTCTAGTCCAGCGATTGACAGGAGTAAACATTCAGTATGTTCATGATTATGGCAATCAAACAATATTTAATTGAGCCACAGGAGCATCCAACTTATATTCTTAACTTTTTTAGAACCAGGAGCTAACTCATCTGAGAACACAATTTTTTTATTCTAGTATTTATTTCTTTGTATACAGAGTTCTAGAAAATGATATGCCATCCACTATTAATGAGTAAATTATAATTAAGCAGAAGAAAACAGCTTGAGGTATCAAAAATGCATCAAATTATTACCTTAAGAGAATGTACTGGCTCTTTCCAATTTCCTCGTTTTGTTTTTTTTTTTTTTTAAATCCTTTTTGACAACATGACAAAGGGGCTATGGAACAAATGTGGCAGATGCTGTATGTCTGTATTGTCTGTATTTAGACTGCGTATAGATAGTATATGAACCAGACTGCAACACTGCTCGCACGCTCATTTAGACTGCTGACATGATAGATGCTGATGACCACAGTAAAACCCGTTGGGAAAACTGCCAAGCTGAAATAATCATCAGGATTTGGGCCATTTAGAGGTCATGAATGTTTACATTTTTCAGTAGTTTTAGAGAATTTAGCTCTACTTTTAGAGCTACCATTCTAATTGTTTCCAACTTGAGACTTCTCTAGATTGCAAAACTTCATGTAAATCCCCATCGAATCATATTTGTAAAGGGTTATATGCAAATATGTAGGAGTTGCTTTTCCTGAAAGCTTTTATCATAAGTGACTGTTGATCATCAATTAATTAAATCTAGGTCTATAGGAAAAGTTTCTCAAATATATGGTTTGACCAAAACTATTTTATTCTACTACTTCTCCTCTTGTTTTTTGTTAAATTGTTCTTAAAAGAAAAATCCAGGTGGGAACTTGACTTGCTGATAGCCAATCGATGTATTATTTTCTCCTCAAAACTATCTTTACACAACAGGAGACAAAATGAAAAGAATGCCAAGTACAAGATTGGTTTCTCCAAGTTCCGTGATTCAATAAAGTTCTTACCCTTAAGTAGAGACAACAGTAATTCTTCTTATAAAATAGAAGATTGCGATTTATACTTTCACAGATAGCCCGGTCAGCTACAGAGTGTCAAGGTTGATCAAACTTTGTGCTGGATGTAAGTTTCGGCTGTTTTGATCAGGACGTCTAGGTCCTTAACTTATGAATCTCCCATAGTGCTACTTGTTTGCTCCATCTCTGGCCCAGACCTCTACCCCATGTGGAAATATCTCCTGCCTCAAACTTCCGGTTATTGAAATATTTGATGTAGTTTAACTTCAATACCCCCCTAGTCATTTTGAGCCTCAGCTTGCTCCCCCTTCTCCTTTTCCCAGCTATCTGTCCAGCAATTTCTGCTTATATGCTTTGCTCAGCTTGGTCTTTGAGTGTCTCCCTAATGCAATAGTCCCTCTGCCTCTATTACAATAGTCCCCCTTAATGAAGTGTTTTCTTACTAACTTCCAGACTTCCATGTCTTTTTTTACAGTAGGGGGTGGGGGTCGCAGAACTTAGACCACAGACACTATCATATTATACAATTTCCCCACAAATACTTACATGAACCAGGCTTCAATTTTCTCATGTCTAAATTGGGAATAGTGAGTTCTTCCTTTTCCCACGAGAAAAACATACCCGTGTTTCTCAATTTATGATGGGAGTTTCAACCCAAAAAGCCCATTGTGAATCAAGGAGCTTACTGAATGCATATCACTTCTGTACCATTGTAAAGTCAAAAAATCAAAAGTTGGCCATGTAAGTCAGGGATGGTCTGTATTTAGGGTGACACACGAGAAGACATATTTTGCTATGAGTTATTTTGAGTATGGTGCTGTGTGAGATCATTACAAGTTGTTATTATTATTCCTATTAATATTGTAGGGGACGAAAGGCGTGATCCCTTTCTTCACCCACCGTAAGTGGCACAGCTGACACGCTTATAATAAAAGGCAGATTAAGAAAAGAAAGCATACAAATTTATTTAATTAAAGTTTTATGTGACCTGAGAGACTTTAGAAATAAAAACCACAAAACCCAGGGAAAACTGTTTTTATGCTGAAGTTTCTGATTTGATAATTTAATGAAGTACAGATAGCCATGAAGAAATGTGACTGGACAAGAGGGTATGCTGTAAGGGTAATAGACTGAGGGGGAGGCAGATTCAGCAAGACCTGTCTGTTCACATTCTTCTTGGTTTCTCTGTGTAGCATTTCTTCCTCCGAGATATGTGGCAGGACCTCTCTAGAATGAAAGTCTTCAAGAAAAAAAGAATAGAATCACTTTTCTAGGTTTTCTGGCTTGCTTTCGAGGACAGGGTGTTGCAGTTTCCATGCTCTGCCTTGGGAAGGAGGAATTCTGGTTACTATGACTTGCTTCTGGGGGCAAAAAAAAAAAAAAAGGAAGAAATGGAAGGGCGAGAGAAGGTCAGAGAGATATTTTGTTTCTGAGGCTGTTTCTGAGGCCTTTCAATCTCCTTTAGTTCAAAGCACTCAGCATGCCAAAGCACGATACTTTGAGGTATTGTTTTCTGGACCGCAGCAATATCAATGACGTCTTTTAATCCAGTGTTTTTCCAAGTGTGGTCCTTGAAAGGCTTTGGTCCAGTAGTAGCAGTATTACTTGAGAACTTGTTAGAAATGCAAATTCTTGGTTCCCACTTCAGACCCATCAAATCAGAAACTTTCAGTCTTAGGCCCAGCAATTTGTGTTTTAATAATCCCTCCAGGTATTTCTGATGTATGTTCAAGTTTGAGAACTTAATAACTATCTAAAAGATATTAGTTTGAAAGAAAATGCTTTTTTTTTTGCCAAGAACTTGGAAAAAATTTGTATGCAACACCCGTTGTGGTTACCCACACCTAAAAATAATGCCTATATGCCTTAAAGTCATTTTAAATAATGCGATTATAGATGTTCTTTCTGGTAGATAATATAGATGTTTGACTTATTTCTTATTCTTATTTCTTTGATTCTTGAAGAGATATGAATGAACACAAGAGGCACATTTTCTGAAGCAGAGCCCTAGAATTCCTCTCACATACTACTGTCATCATGATAAAAAAGAAATCACTATTGATGGATGACTCCTGTACTCTGTGAGACATCAAGCCCTATTAGTCACTCATTTATGCAATCTAAATGCTGGATTTTGTTTTCAGTGCTGCAGGCCCATTACCAAAGAGGGCCCAGCTGTTACTTTTTTGCTTTTGGGACATTCTCTGCAAATTCAATGGGTTTTGCTTCAATTCAGAAAATGGAAAGCATTAGGTTTGTAACAATAATTATATATCTCTCCAGGGCTCTTGTAGTATCAAGCCAGAGAGAAGAATAGAAGTAATTGGTTAGATTCATCAGAAGGGCAAATTTATTCTCACAACGTCTTTTTGCAGTGGGCAAGGGTCCACTGAACAGTTGTACCAGTAGGCACAATGTTAGAATTATATGAATACCCAACATTTGGGTGGCAATGTTAAAAATACATTCAATAATTATCTTTTCCATATTTATGTTCATAACAACTCAGATTAGGTAAGACAAGTGACCCACTAGTTTGAGCAGATAATATCTCATTCTTTTGAGTCAGTATTTTTCTTTTAAAGTGGAGGCAGTGGGAAGACTTACACAATTAACAATGGAGCTTAATTCTATAATTTCTTCTCCCCCTGGAGGAGGAAGATGCTTCTTTGGTACACTTAACTACTGTGAATTGATCTCTAAGCATTCCGACTTATATTTTTAGCAAATAAGATTTTTCACTCCCCTTTAACTTCTCCAAGTCAAGAGGATGGCAAGGCCCACTCCTGTCATCATGCTAAGTAACCTGGCATCAGGTTAAAGAGGAAAGAATGTAGAGAAAATACCCACATAATAGGAGTGGATGGAGGATACTTATGGAGAGAAAAAGACATAATTCAAAATATTGAAGGGGAGGATAAGAACTCAAGGCTTCTTTCTCATTTCATGTTTTCTCTGTGCTAAGATTGATCAGTTTTGGAGTATGAAACTGTTTTACTTTAAGGAAGTCATACCTAATATTAAAAGGCAGTGGTCCCCTACTTTTTATGAGTTGTGGTAGGAATTGCTTTTCCTGAAAACTTTGAGATCACCAAGTGATTAAGCATGTACGACCAGGGTTAGGGGTGGGCAACACCTACGGCTGAGAATAAAATTGCTTCCATCGTGGGATGTGAATGCTGTTGCTAGCATGTTCCTCTCAGAAGTTGGTAAATTGGAGGAAGAGTTGAAAGCAATGTAAAGATATTGGAAAAACTCTACTACATTATTTTTCTTAAGTAGATTTATTAGCAGTTTCAACAAGAAGGCAGAGTCTGTGGTTAAAAGGCAGCAAACTTCTTTAAAGAATTTAAACCTCTCTAATGTTGGCCTCAGAACATAATACCCAAAATTATGGTACTTCGACATGCTGAGTACATTGAACTGAAGGAGACTGAAAGTTCCTTAGAAGCAAGAAGTTCCCCCTGAACTTCTGCCCTCCTTTCTTCTCCTCCCATTTCTCTCATGAAGCAGGTTCTAGCAACTAAAATTCTTCTTCATGGGAAGCTTTGAAGATGGTGGAGGAGGTGTTAGAGGTTCAAATATAGAGATTAAAATATGAAATAATTACCAATTAGTATTAACAACTGAATGTCAAGTTCTAGGAAAATGACATTTTATAGCATTATGAAGAAGTGTATTCCCATTTGTTTGATCCTCTAGGTGGGAATGGAGAATTAATATTTGTTGAGAATGAAATAAATCTCCTGTGCACTGAACCCAGTTGCATTCTGAGTGAGAATCCCACCTCACACTCCTCATGAAAGAAGTCAGAAAGAGTAAAACCAAAATGAGGCATTTAAAAATTATTTTTCCATAATCTGTTTTTTTTCTTCTTCTTCTCTCTCTCTCTTTTTTTTTTTTTTTTGAGACAGGATCTCACTCTGTATCCCAGGCTGGAGTGCAGTGGTGTGATCATAGCTCACTATAACCTCTAACTCCTGGGCTGAAGCAATTCTCCTTTCTCAGTCTCCTGAGTAGCTGAGACTACAGGCAGTCACCACCATGCTCAGCTAATTAATTTATTTTTCAACAGGGTCTCACCATGGTGCCCAGATTGACCTAGGCTCAAGGGATCCTCCTGTGTCAGTCTCCCAAAGTGCTGGGATTACAAGAGTGAGCTACCATGCCCAGCCAGTCTTATTTCTTTAGTTTACCTTATCAGTGTCGCATGTCTTGGAGGTTTCATCTTATTAATTTCGTCTAGGTTTTTTTTTTTTCTTAGCAGAGGTCAAAATGAAGGATGCAGTAGGTCAAAGTTTAACAACTGCTGAAAGAAACTTATTTCATTGAAACTTAAGCTATTGAGGTAATATGAGTTCTGCTATTTGCAATAGTGTGCTCTGTCAGAAGTTGGATTTGTGTTTCTGAAATGAAAATTGTGTCCCAGTTTGACTATACCTAAAGAGGAAAATGACTACCTGGGGTCAGGATATCAGATTGACTAGTGTTAGGAATGAAAGAAAATATGTTTTAAGTGAAACGGTACATGTATTCTGACTTAAAGAATTTATAAATTTCACAGCTTCAAAATACTCTATCCTTTATAAATTTTGGTTACTTTGAACTGGAAAATATTTTTATTAAGTGTTCACTTCCTCCTGTCATCATATTCACTCTTCATGTGAGTATAGTTTGGCATTACTTACACAGTTTTTCACTATTTGTGTTTTATATTTGATTTCCAAGGTTATATTTTTAATTTTTTTCCTTCTACTTTTGTTTGGCTCATTTTGTTACTCTTTCACTAGTTTTTGAAGTTTAATGTTTAGGTAATTGTGTTTAGTCTTTATTTAAACAATAAAGTAGTAATACTAAATATTTCTCTCTTCAGCTGACTCTATATGCCATCTCTATTTTTATCATTTTGTAAATAATTATTTATGTTTTATTTTTACTTTGATTTAGTGCTTATTTAACAAAATGTTTTTATGTGTTTAGGTCTGAGGGTATGTCTTCTTATTGTTGATTTTTAAATTTATTAAATTGTAGTTTAGGAGAATGAGGTAATACAATCTCTAATAGCTTGGAATAATTTAAGTAATTTATTATTTTTATTTATTATTATTACCATTATTATTAACAACTTTGTGAACAAAAGCATTTATTTAAATGTTTTATGGTTATTTGTATTCTCTATTTTTAGGATTCAAAGTTTTATTTTCAACTTATTGAGATTATTATAGAAATGATGCATATTTGAGAGGCTCAAATATTCTAAAAGAATATTTCAGACACCACCTCCTCCAGCAACAAAAATAGCCACAAACCAATATAAATTTCATCTTAGCTATTTTCATACATATTGAAAACTTTACTGTACATTAAAAGGTTCTACAGATAGCCCTTCATATCTGTGGGTTTCACATCCATGTATTCAACCAAGCATGGATCAAAAATATTCAGTAAAAAAAAAAAAAATCCACAAAGTTCCAAAAAGCAAGACTTGAATTTGCCATGTGATGAGTACTACGCTGAATCCGCATGAATGAAGAGAAGTGTATTAGGTATTATATGTAGTCTAGAGATGATTTGAAGTATACAGGAAGATGTTGTTAGATTATATGCAAATAGTATGACATTTTATATCAGGGACTTGAGCATTCATAAATTTTGGTATCCCAGACGGTTCCAGGAACCAATCCCAAACAGACACGAAGTGACAACTGTACTTGAATATAAAGTTTTCATAATCACAGAATGTGGCATAGTGGGAAAATCTTTGGACATTTAATTTTGGCATTAAGTAACTATGTAACTTTAGAAGGAATCACTTTACCTCTTTGTGCCCTTTCAGAATTAGCATAATTATTACTTAGCCTACCTCATAGGGTTGCTGTGAGTATCAAATTAGTTACGAAATGGGGATTGCTGTGAAGAGTCTTATTACCATATAAATGTGAGGCATTAGTTCTACCTTGTGGGTAAATGGCGGCAGTAGCTGACTTGGGCCTGACTTAAAAATATATGGTAAGAGTTACCATAGCAAATGCCTGTCAACTGGTCATTTCTCCTAGCCTACCTATGCTCAGTTTTGACTATGACACCCTCTCTGGAAGTTTTCTTTTCCTCTGAAATTCTCTACTTTATTTTCACTTCGGTGAACCTATCTTTGTTCTTTCTATACGTGTAATAAGCTTGGGGGCAACAGATTGTGGAGAAACAATTTTATCAACTGAAAACAAAGGTTCTAGGAAGCCTTCAGGGATTTGGAGCATTTTTAATAATCGCTTGACATTCAGACTGTGTCTACATGACAAAAACAAATGACTGGGAAATGAGTGAAGTAGAATACACAGTGCTGTTAGTTTCGTAGTATGAAAGTTATATGTGTCCTGCAGAAAGTTACGTCAAAAGACTTATTTGAAGCACTCATATTTGGGGGAGATTGCAAGTTTGATTGCTTCTCTTTAGTGGTCTCAATCAGGTATTAGTCTTTTTTTTTCTGTATCTTTATTCTATTTTTCTTTCTAGATCCCCAAAAATGCGAAGGGAAAAGTGATCAAGTTATATCTGATGTGAGTGGCTTTATGTATTAGGATACAATGTATATAGGGAAAAGATTAATAAATTTAGCATGACAATACCTAAACAGTGCCTGCCTTTTTCTGGTTATATGAACTGGACAAGTCATTTAAAATCACTCAGCCTCAGTTTCTTTACCTGTAAGGTAGATGTAATGACTATCTCTGTTCTCACAGAGTTACTATGGAAATACGCTTGGAATAATGAATGCATACAAACGTTGCTATAAAGAATTATATAAACATAAGGACTTAAAATTATTTTGGCATTCTGAATAAAAATGTATTCTCAATAGGAGTGACTGTATTATTCTTGCTTTATTTTGAAGTAGCAAAAACTAATAAAAATTTAACTCAACATTCTGTCTCCTTACGGCACTTAGAATTGAGAAGAATTTGCTATTTGTTTTCTGTGATACTGAGACCTGAGAAAGTTGAAATGTACAAATTTAGTGCCAGAGGGCTGAGAAGATGACAATCCAATACAAACTAAAACTAATAAAGAAAATTGTAGCCTGAGTATATGTTTATGGTACTCTCTTCCTCCCATCTCATTGCTTACTACATTTTAGACAACTAACCACTAAAATATCCCTGATTGCTGGGGCCAGCAGAAGAGCTCAGATACAGCTGAGATTGTGAGTCTTCAGAAAGAATGTGTACATTTGGGACGTTGTTCTTTTTAACTACATGGACAGTTAGATCCAGCAATTTGGACATCAGCCAACTTCTCTTACACCTAAGGGTTTACAGGCATTCAATAAGCAGGCATAGATGCTCAGAGTTGAAAGGTGAACATGTAAGAGTCACTGAAGGCCGGGCGCGGTGGCTCACGCCTGTAATCCCAGCACTTTGGGAGGCCGAGGCGGGCGGATCACGAGGTCAGGAGATCGAGACCATCCTGGCTAACACAGTGAAACCCCGTCTCTACTAAAAATACAAAAAATTAGCCGGGCGAGGTGGCAGGCGCCTGTAGTCCCAGCTACGCGGGAGGCTGAGGCAGGAGAATGGCGTGAACCCCGGGGGGCGGAGCCTGCAGTGAGCCGAGATCGCGCCACTGCACTCCAGCCTGGGTGAAAGAGCGAGACTCCGTCTCAAAAAAAAAAAAAAAAAAAAAAAAAGAGTCACTGAAATTCCAAATTACTGCAGCAGTTGGTGTGTGGGGGACTGCATTGAAAGGAACTTTTGTCAATCCAGCCAAAGTAAAGAATCTGAAAGAGAAGGAAAAAGAATCTGCAAAATATAAGAAATTCTAAAAATAAAATTGATGTATAAGAAATATTGTACCTGTTATCTTGTATGCTAATGTACTAAATTGCCATAGCAAAAGAAGAAAGATCCTCAGTTTGTGTAAAAGGTACTTTTTATGAGACACTGTCCAAAAATAAAGTGACCAAAATAAAGAAATAAGAGATACTAGGCAAATGCAAACAATAAAAGAATAAGACTTGTAGTATTAATATCAGAGATAGAGGCTCAAATTCAGGCCTCTCAATCTGATTCTGATTTTTTATCAAAATATATTGTAAGTGTCTAAGTTCACAAATAATATAAGTCTATATTTCATTATTTTAAGTAGGAAAGATAATAATGCACTGCTAGCTCCTATCCAAAATTCTAGTTTCCCCAGATACCATAAAAACCTGTTTAAATGCCTAAATTACAATCTACCAAGATGTGTGCATAACATAAAGCAGTTAAAACACCAAAAGCATAACACATAATAATTCAATACTAGATTAACTCAGGTGTGTTTTGGGGCAATATCCCATGATATTGAATAGCAGGTGATATGGTTTGGCTGTGTCCCCATCCAAATCTCACCTTGAATTGTAACAATCCCCACGTGTCAAGGGCAGGGGCAGGTGGAGATCATTGAATCATGAGGGCCGTTTCCCCATACTGTTCTCGTAGTAGTGAGTAAGTCTCACGAGATCTGATGATTTTATAAATGGGAGTTCCACTGCACAAGCTGTCTTGCCTGATGCCTGGTAAGACCTGGCTTTGTTCCTCATTCTCCTTCTGCCACGATTGTGAGGCCTCCCCAGGCATGTGGAACTGTGAGTCAATTAAACTTCTTTCCTTTATAAATTACCCAGTCCCAGGCATGTTTTTATTAGCAGGGTCAGAACAGACAGGTTTTTCCAATTATGTATCTTTCTACAATGTAAAAAAACAAGTGCTATGATATAAATGAACAATGTCGGTGCCACTGTTTGCATTTTCCAAATTGTTAAAATCTCCAAGAAAGGGTGGGAAAAATGATACTGATAATATACAACAGGTTAAAACAACTGGAAGCCAGATACAATCCTATCAGGAGAACAGTGGAGATACTGTTGTATATTCTACAGCTTCTGGAAAGGACGCTAGTGCAAGGTAATCATTTTAGTTGGAGTGCCTTTGAGGTCCTTATAGTAAATTTACAATTCACATAGTGAATTTTGAGTAAACATTTTTTTTTTTGGAATTAACTGTACCAAATATTTAGAGGGTAGGACTTTAAATATTGAGTGATAGCTGTATTGTAAATATTTTATTAAACTGGTCTCCTTTCCCACTTGACAGTGAACTCTGCAAGGTAAGGAATTCTGTCTCACCCATTCCTGTGTTCCCAGAAACTAGCACAGTTCCTGGCACAGTATATAATCAGTGGCTTATGAATGGGTGAATGAAGGAAGAATGCAGTGATTGGACTAAGGTTTTGCAGTTAGTTCTGCACATTTCATGGCTTTTGAATCTTTTGTGAAAATATTATGCTTACTTACTTGAATCTGTTTCCAAAACTTTTTCAGAAGAGACAAGGCTGTTCTCAGTTAAAACATGTATTTAATTGAATAATTTACTTGTAAAGCACCATTGTTTGTTTTTCACTAAAAGTTAATCCAGTACAATAATGTATAGTATAATAATTTATTGTGTGGTATGCAAAGCAAATATTTTAATTCTCTATATCCCCATGGAATTAGTCTAACTCATGATTTGTAGAGTGTGTTATCTAATATTATTACAATGATTCTGTTTCTTACAGTGTATGAGGGTCTTGGCAGTGGTTGAGTATGTGGTACTTTGGAGAAACATCTGTAATATAAATTAAAATTGGTTTAGAAGTGAAAATATTAGTATTACCAATCTGGAAGCTAATTGACTATATGATGCACAGGTGTTACATTATAAAGAAATATTTCAATGTCAAATATTTAAATTTCTTATGGACTTTTAAGAAATGACTCATGGTACATTTATAAATAAGAAATACATTTTGCTACCATAAATTTCTAAATATTATTTGAACTATTTTTAGATTTGTTGATTATTATGGGTTTTAAAGATTCAATTTAAAGAGAAAATTCATATGACAAAATGAACATCTTTTTTTATTATTATACTTTAAGTTCTAGGGTACATGTGCACAATGTGCAGGTTTGTTACACGGGTATACATGTTTCATGTTGGTTTGCTGCACCCATCAACTCATTGTTTATAGGTATATCTCCTATAACTCATATCTCCTAATGCTATCCCTCCCCCAGGCCTCCACCCCCCAACAGGCCCCAGTGTGTGATGTTCCCCGCTCTGTGTCCAAGTGATCTCATTGTTCAATTCCCCACCTATGAGTGAGAACATGCGGTGTTTGGTTTTCTGTCCTTGTGATAGTTTGTTGAGAATGATGGTTTCCAGCTTCATCCATGTCCCTGCAAAGGACATGAACTCATCCTTTTTTATGGCTGCATAGTATTCCATTGTGTATATGTCCCACATTTTCTTAATCCAGTCTGTCATTGATGGACATTTGTGTTGGTTCCAAGTCTTTGCTATTGTGAATAGTGCCGCAATAAACATACGTGTGCATGTGTCTTTATAGTAGCATGATTTATATAATTATAATTAGTAATGTGATGGCTGGGTCAAATGGTATTTCTAGTTCTAGATCCTTGAGGCATTGCCACACTGTCTTCCACAATGGTTGAACTAATTTACACTCCCACCAACAGTGTAAAAGTGTTCATATTTCTCCACATCCTCTCCAGCATCTGTTGTTTCCTGACTTTTTAACGATTGCCATTCTGACTGGTGTGAGATGATGTCTCTTTGTTGTTTTGATTTGCATTTCTCTGATGGCCAGTGATGACGAGCATTTTTTCATGTGTCTATTGGCTGCATAAATGTCTTCTTTTGAGAAGTGTCTGTTCATATCCTTTGCCCACTTTTTGATGGGGTTGTTTGTGTTTTTCTTGTAAATTTGAGTTCTTTGTAGATTCTGGATATTAGCTCTTTGTCAGATGGGTAGATTACAAAAATTTTCTCCGATTCTGTAGGTTGCCTGTTCACTCTGATGGTAGTTTCTTTTGCCATGCAGAAGCTCTTTAGCTTAATTAATAAAATTAACATCTTAAGAGATAGGTAATCATTTCTAAAGGGGATTATCCTTAGCTGTCAGGTTTTTCAGAGATCCTAGAAGACTGGAACCATTAGCATTTTGACTTAGAGTTCTTGGTGGGAAACCACAATTAAACAATACGGTATTTAGTATTTGTGTACTTAATCAGCATTAAAATGTGATAATACACTGTAGCAAATATAAACTTTCTAGAATAGGTATGCTTAATTGTATTTAGTGGTTCCATTTTCCCATTTTCTAAGGGAAATACTGTCCTTTTTGGTAACAAATTTGTCCCTATGGAAATGGTAGCTGCTTTTATTTTGACACATCATGAATATTTACAAATATTGCTATGGGATATATTTGTATTATTTCAATAATATCAATTTTGAGCAATCTATATTTTAATCTCATACCCTGAAACTATTCAAGTATTTTCAATTTGGTTGCCAAGACTCTAGTTTAAAGCAAACTATGAAAGACATAACTCTGTCCATGTTACATTATTTTTGCTATCTGCCAAGTGGGTTTGATGTCACGGCCAGTGGTCTGATATGAGTCAATGTATAAAGAAGGTAATGTAGTGGTTCAAATTACATTTATTCTTATAAGTGAATAAATAAATCCAATGACAAACATCAAGATAATAAAAACTGAAAAAAAAAGTGTATGCAAACCCAGATTGGGATCAAGATAATTCATTCTAGAAAAATCAAGGTGTGTGTGCTGAGAAGGTTGGGGTGAATAAGTATGACTGGGTGGTGAAAGGGTATGGATGCAATCTCCAAATAATGACACATAAAACAGTCCCAACTCTAGCTAAATAATTAAATTAAGAGAAGAATATTACTTGACCATTACTTGACCTGTATGTTACATATCATTTCCTACCAACCTAGTCTTGTTCAGAAGCAGATTCTCTATTTGTTTAAACGTAATTATTTTAATGATTTTTGTAAAGTATGTCAAAAATAAAATATATGTTTTGTGACGGTAGGGCCTGCTTATATTTTGCTCACAGCTTTATCTCCAGTGGCTAAAACAATACCTGGAACATAGTAGACACTTGACATTTACTGACTCAATGAAACAGATTTCTCCAAACAATGAAGGTACTAAAAATAGGCTATTTTTGCCTGTTTTCTCTTCTTTCCATTAGTTTGTATTATGAAATCAAAACTAACTTCCATCCTAAGAAAACCGACTTCATGATTTATACACTCTCTTACACACACACTTATTCTCTCACAGTCCAGCTTTTGTTTTTATTAATTATATGATCTTTTTTTTCCTAAGGGGCAGTAGCAATGGAATAAGTTCAAAATATCTTCAGGGGAATATAGTTTTCACTGGCCAATGAAGTTTAATAAGTACTCTGATGGTGGCTAAATATGTCCAAAAGCCTCTTCACTTGCTCAATGATTTTTACTCCCCTCAGCTCGGTAGCTGTCTAGTGTGTATGCACTCGCTTATTATAAATTACATAATTATCTCACCTCCTGTTTTATTCAGTCAGTGTAACTACTTTGCTCATTTGGTTTCTTGATTGTTTCACGAGAACAAAAACTTTACTGCTCAACCCAGCATCCTTAGCTCTAGGTATCTTTCCACCATCATAATCCAAGCAGCTGGCCCTTGTCATCTTTCATACAACTCAGCATGTCTGATGTCTTTGCTGTATCACAATACCTGGTAAAATTAATGGTTTTCAATTCTGACTGTTGGTTAAGAATCTCCTTGGGGGAGTGCCTTGGACACCAAAACTACACCCCAGATGAATTGAATGAGAATCTCTGGATGTGAGGTTGAACTAATTTACACTCCCACCAACAGTGTAAAAGCGTTCTTATTTCTCCACATCTTCTCTAGCAACTGTTGTTTCCTGATTTTTAATTTTTGCCATTCTAACTGGCATGAGATGGTATCTCATTGTGGTTTTGATTTGCATTTCTTTGATGATCAGTGATGATGAGCATTTTTTCATGTGTCTGTTGGCTGCAATGATATCCATGTGTTGCCAAGTGTCGAACCAGTGGGCTAAATGCTCCCACTGCCTCATCACACCAACTTCATTGGAACGCTTATATGGTGAACCCATCCAGGACAGCACCTTCCTTAAGTACTGTAATTTAGACTAACCCAGCCCTTCAGCCAGGAGAGTGGCCCTATCCCCAGTCCTGTCTCTCCATGGCTTCCTCTGTTTTCCCTATAGATATTCAATCCACCAAGGCCACATAATTTATAGCATCCTGTTACAAAAATTAAATATACTTATTGTTTTCCTTTAGTGAGAAACTTGCTTTATTTTATCAAACAATTCCAAGTTGAATTTATTCTTTACAGCATAGCTTAAAACAAATTGTGAGCAGAAAGTTAAGCAGAAAATAAACTGGATTAATAGCAAGCGCATAATGATTAGCTATGGAAGACACTACTTAGAAACAAAAAGGGTCATGGTAAAATATGCAGCTAAAACAATTACTGCAACTTGAATACTTATCAAATACAGTCCCCCAAACTATAATAAGAGTTGAAAATAAAATTAAAATGTTCCTCTCCCCAAATTTGGTTTCAGTACTTATTTGATTTCAAATACAGAGGTAATATAGTTTACACTGAAAACAAATCAACTAGCTAAAATAGATGGGCTTTATATATGAATAAGAGACATTAAGATATTAAGGTTTCTTTATTCTGTTTTTATCTCTCTGGACCAATTTTTTTAGGAAAAGTGATGTGATTAAGTCAAGTCTGCTGCCATTCTCAATTCCAGCATCATAGCAACAAACACCTTAGCATATTAAAACAACAACAACAAGAAGACACTGTTCATTGGAAACTTTTTTTTTTTTTTTTTTTTTTTTTTGAGAAAGGTTCTCACTTTGTCACCCAGGCTTCCAGGCTGGAGTACAATGGTTCCAGCATAGCTTACTTCAGCCTCAAAGTCCTGGGCTCAAGCAATCCTCTGGCCACAGTCTCCTGAGTAGCTGGGACTACAGGTACATATCACCAAGCCTGGCTATTTAAAATTTTTTTTTGTAGAGACAGGGGTCTTGCTGTGTTGTTCAGGCTGGTCTTGAACTCCTGGCTTCAAGCAGTCCTCCCACTTGGTCTTCACTGTAAAATTTTTGACAATGAGTTTCCACAAAGGGAAAATAAAATATAACAAAGTCCCACAAATCCTCTAATGTGAGCTTCCCTTATTGTCTAACATTTTCTTGAGTCCTCTTCCTTGCCTATTATGTTTTAAGTCTAGCTAAGTAGATAAAGCTTCAAATGCAGAGAGGGATGACTCAAGAAAATAAAGGTAGCGGTGACTTTAGAAAAGAAAATGGAAACAAATTTGCAGAACCTGCAGCCAGCCACTTGGTTATATAAAGCACTGGGAAATATTAGAGCTTCACTGTTTCTAATTTGAGAAATTATGGATTAGTTCATGAGGACTGGAAAAGAACAAATATGCACGTAATTAAAAGGTAAAAAAGATGCCCCTTCAAATAGTAGACTGGTCATTTTAGCATTGTCATTTAAAATATGTATTAGGAGAAAATGATCTAACAGCCATTATAAAACATATAGACGCATAGAATCATGAATATTAATTAATGAGGATTTGAAAACAGCATATCATTAGCCAGGCTCAGTGACTTTCGCCTGTAATCCCAGCTGCTTGGGAGGCTGAGGCAGGAGAATTGCTTGAACCCGGGAAGCAGAGGTTGCAGTGAGCCGAGATTATGCCATTTTACTGAAGCCTGGGCGACATCACTATCTCTTTAAAAACAAAAATAAAAACAGAAAAAAACAGCATATCATGCCAGTGTAACTTAATTTCATTCAACATCAGCTTAATGGCTTAATGGGTTTCACTGAAAAAGGGAAAAACATATTTAATCAATTCAATTCATGCAAGGCCATTGTTTCTTTCCCACATGACATTCTCAAATTGAGATACAAAGCACAGACTTGAGTTTGATGGCATTAATTGAACACCTCCCATGTGCTAGGTACTATTATATAACTATGTCAACACAATCCTCTGAAAGAAATATTATGCAAACTAACAAATATATAGAAATGAGGCATAAAAAGTTTAAGTAGTTGATTCAAATTCATACAAATATTAACGAAATTGTCTTCAGATTCTATGTATTTGGCGTTTTCCTTCTACCCTTTATGAATTAGTCGCACACGGAAGTTTTCCCATGCTGACTAGACACCTTGCCATCTCCCCTCTGCTACCAATATTGGCATCAATATGATTACCTCCATCATTTTTGCTGCTGTTGTAAGAATCTATGCCATTAAATCTTTATTGTGCTGCCACAACTCCTGCCGCAGAGCTTCTACCCCTATCCTCCTAACAGTTAAGTGTGAGAGGTTCTTTTTTTGCACTGCCAAGGCCATGTTGGGAAATGAGATTGGCTGTCTCCATCTCTAAAGGAGCAGAAGCCAAGTTCCCAGTGACTTCTAGAATTGATTAAAGTAGAATGGGAAAAGAAATGTGCCCTGAGTGTCTTTAGAACTCAAACTGTATTTTCCTAATATATAGTTTGTTAACAAGGTGATTCACATTTAAACTACAATTAGTAACACAGGCTGATTGCAGTGGTTCAAGCCTGTAATACCAGCACTTTGCGAAGCCAAGGCGGGAGGATCACTAGAGGCCAGGAATTAGAGACCAGCCTGGCCAACATGATGGAAACCCATCTCTACTAAAAATACAAAAATTAGCCGCGTATGCTGGTGTATCCCTATAATCCCAGCTACTCAGGTGGCTGAGGTACAAGAATCACTTGAACCAGGAGGTGGAGGTTGTGGTGGGCTGAGATCACTCCACTGCGCTGTAGCCTGGGCAACAGGGCAAGACTGTCTCAAAATAAATAAAGTACAATTAATAACATAGGGTAGTTACATTGTGGATTAAAGAGTCTGTGGGCTGACTTGGGACCTGATCGTCATTCATGATGGTGTTTGTATCCGAAAATTCACTTTGATTTCAAATTAACTTACTTTTAAGTGAACCTCTGAAATGCAGTTCAATTATAAGTTAGGTATTGCCTACATAATCTTAGCCATGTTACTTTCAGGCAGAGAGCTGAACTTTATTATTTACGTCACACATTTTTTTTTTTTTTTGCTATGTATATGTGTGTCTGTGTTCTGTATGTGATGATTGGTTTCTTGAATACAAGAAGAATGCTTTTTTTTTATAAACAGTATCTGGAAATATGCTTGCGAGTTATAGGCAATCAATAAATATTTAATGAATGAGTGATTTACTGGATATAACACAGAAGAATACAGTGAGATTTATATATATTCAATTCCTCCAATGCCATTTTTTGAAGAACTGTTATAAAATCTGAAATAATCTTTACCAAGCGGGAAAAAAAGATCCTGAAAAATAGGGATAAACAACCAAGGGCAAGAACGTCTATGTAAGATGGAGAATACACGGCTGGATATTCAAACAAAAAAAAGAAAGATTACAAGATAATAAGATACCGTAGCAGCATTGTGGGGAGAGGGAAAAACTGTGTTTCTGGGATATGTTACAGTGTAAATGGCACACATACCTAGATTTTGATTGTCCGCTATAGTTTTTTAAAATTATGTGAGAAAATTAATGGAGATAATTCAGATAAGAGTGACTAAACTGTTAAAGAAATGGAAAGTGGACCTTTTGAGGATTAATATGCAGGAATTTGTTTTTATTCCATTAAAGAAGACTGCAGTATGCCTTCTGACATATGAATGATTTTGTGATACTGCTGGTGACCAGTTATTCGTCCCTCAGAGAGAAAAAAGCAAAAACAAATGGGCTTGTATTTATAGTAAATATTTCACTATGGTTAATCATAAGAAATAATTTCTTAACAGGTTCAAAAAGCTCTTGACTATTCACTTAAGACAATGCACATTATTGTTTTTTTTTTCTTTTTGGGCAAATGAACCTCTCTTTGATGTGAATGTCTTAGATTTTGGCGATGGGTGCACAGAAGGAACCAGAATCAATGATTTCTTAAAGCCTCTTCCAATCTAGAATTCTAAATTTCTGTAGTGTAACTGATTAGTTTGTTAGGAGTAACTGAAAAAAGTACAACAGACTGGGTAGCTTAAACTAGAGAAATGTATTGGCTTCCAGGTATGGAGGCTAGGAGTCTGAAATCAAGGTGTCAGCCGGGTTGATTCTGTTCCAGGCCACTCTGCTTAGCTTGAGGATGTCCATTTTCTCTCTAAGTCCCTTCATATCATCTTCCCTCTATGCATGTCTGCCTCTGTATCCAATTTCCCATTTTTATGCACTCGTCGTATGGATTAGGTCCCACCCTGAAGATTTCATTTTAACTTGATTTCCTGTATAAAGATCCTATCTCCAGAAAAGATCACATTTTGAGGTACTGGGGGTACGGACTCCAACCCATCATTTTTGGAGTGACGCAATTCAACTCGGAACAAGCAGCCTCACGTACACATAATCACACTACAGCTAAAGAGTATTGTCTAAGAAAACAGATTGTGACACATAGAATTATGGCAGATTTTCTTATTGCTGGGGAAACTCAACTCCATCTTCAGTCTCATTTCACCAGTCATCCAGGCTTCTGAGATGGAATAATGTAATCTGTTGCAGTTAAGGATGCTTCATCTTTACATAAAAGTTTTTCCCATTTTTTTTTTAGTTCTCTCCCCTCAATTTTGGCATTATTGAGGTCCCAGATATATTTAACAGTCTTGAAATTGGAAGCATCTATGTTTCTCCCCATTCACAATGTGAAGAATTGGAGACAGGGAGATTATACCCTGGGAAGTTGCCAGTATACTTCATACAATCAGGTCAGCATTTCTTCTATATGCCATATATTTTCATAAAGCAGACAACACCTGTATGACAGCAAAGTGGTAGATTCTGCGAGAAATGCAAAAGGACCTGGTGTTAGGTTTGGTTTCCCAGAGTATACAGCACCCTCTAATTTGGCAGGAAATTAATATCTCATAATACTGTTTTTCACTTAGGAGTTACATTGAGTTCAAAGAAGGAATTTTCCTGAGTAGTTTCCTGAATTTGACAAGATTAATTTATTCAACTATTATGCATTGGGCATCTATTTTGTGTTCTGTGCTATGCTAGGCCCTATGAGGATATTCACTAAGGGATGTAGTCCTATTCACAAGGAACTTAGGTTAGCGGAAAAGATAAACATGTACACAGCTAACTTGAATTCAAAGCAACATTCAATAAATGCTTTAATAGAGATCAAAACAAAGTGCTGTGGGGCCCAGAGGAGAGAGAGATTAATCATGTCTGGATTTCTTCTTAGGAATATATATTAACATCAATTTTTGGTCTTTTGCTTTTACTTAAAATTCTAGAAGGTGAACTTGGGAAAACTTTGCAGCCGCATTTTCAGAACTGATCCTTGAGACCAGAAGGTTAAAGCTGAGTACTGCAGCTGATGAATGCAGAGTGATACATCTGCGTCAAATGAAAATGCTGCTGAATTAGTTCAGCAGTTCAATCAAATGTACCTAATCCTACATCAATTTAAATAGAACATAGCCATAACTTTTCCAGGCCAAGTGTACAAAAAACCTGCCAAGAGGACGGAAATGAAGCTGAAATGACATCCATTTCATGAAATTTATGATGCCAAAAATGCCATTTAAGTTGAGCTGCTGCTGGTACAAAAAAAAAATTAATTAAATGCATGGTGGACCATTCATAATTTTCTTTGTGGGGTAGAGAGGCATTTACGCTACACTACCCATCATTATTGGCAATAGTTCCTCTTGGTGAATGAACAATTTAAAAAGGAAAATAAATTTAAAAGACCATCCTGCTTTTCATCATTGAAAAAGAGCAAGAAAAAAATTCAAAAGTTAAGATGGTTCTGAAAGAAACTTCAATGGTAATGATTTCTATGGTAATCAAGATCATCAGCATACGCCTATCATAATTATACATTCCAAAGCTCAGATACAGTTAGAAATCCCACTGAAATTCTATAGCTGCTAAAAAGAGAGAATTAAGGTGATTGTTATCCAAATCACTAGAAGTGTTTTCAGAGTAAATACATAATAAAATTCTGAATACCTTTAAAAACTACTACTTGTTACAACGCTTCATAGAACCAAGATTAAAAGGAATCTTATTTAGCTCAAACCCATCAGTGGACAGATCAGGAAAATGAGATCCAAAGGACAGGAAATTAGCTTTCCACGGTCCCTGTGGCTAATACATCTGAAACTAGAATACAGGTTGTTTGCCTCCCAGTTTGTTGATATTTCCAATATGCCAATTATTTGTGCCTCAAGAATACAGAATTAAGGATGTTGATTCATGTTTTGAGTATAAGAAATACAAAGCTGACTGTTACTCCAAGTTTGAATACATGAACTCTGAAGCCACACTGCTTAGATTTAAATTCTGGCATGTACACTTACTAGTTCTGTGTTTGGACAAGTAACCAATTGCCCTGTGCCTTGTTTCCTCATCTGGAAAATGAAAATAATAGTATCTCCTACCTCTTGGAGTTGTTGTGAGCAATAAATGGGTTAATGAGTATGAAATACATAAAAATGTGCCTGAAACATGTGTTTTCATATTATTTTGATCATCTAAATCAGCAATTTGGACATCTTTCCATTTGGGGGCATTGCCTTCTACCAGTGCCTAATCTTAGCAAAATTTGGAAGCAGCTGTGTTTATCTTTTCTGTATTCATTCTTCCTTGCTGAGCATCCCTTGAGCATCTAGTATTCTGACTATATTGTCTATATCCCATAATTGCAATGTCCTGCTTGGTTCTGTCCACCTCTGGAAGCAATTGTTGTGTTCAAATTTGACAACCTAAAACCAAGTGTGGTGGTACACAGCTGAAATCCCAGCTATCAGTAGACTGAGGCAGGAGAATTTGAGCTCAGGAGATCATGGCTTCAGTGCACTATAATCACACCTGTGAATAGCCACTTCGCTCCAGCCTAGGCAACATAACGAGACCCCATCTCTAAAAAAAAACAAAGCAACGTGAAAAAACAATTGCCAACCATTTCTTCTTTACTAGAACTGCCTGATTCCACTCCCTCAGGGTTCCATGAAGTAATATCTAAAATATTAAGGCACATGTGTTTAGTATGTTGTCCTTTCAAAGGATATTATACTTTTAATCAAGATTGTCTGTAGTGTTGTCACCTGAACAATAAGATTAATATCCACTTAGGGAATTTTAGATATTGTAATAGGACAACAGTAAGGGGAAAGGGAATCAATGACTTGAATATTTGTTACGACATCTCAGTTAATTCTCAAGCATGGAATTTATTATTCTCTTCCTTTTCAGCGATAAGGAGACTAAGGCTCAGAGAGAGGAGATGATATAGTTAAAATCACACAACTAATAAATTGAAAAAGCAGTTTGAAAATTTTGGTCTATTTGGCTCCAAAGTCCATTCTCAGTATATTTTTATAAAGAGTTCTTTAATCAGTGCTCCTCAAATCATACTAATACGGTTTTTCACTATGTCCCCACCCAAATCTCATCTCCAGTTGTAATCCCCACTTGTTTAGGGACGGACCTAGTGAGAGGTGATTGGATCATGGGGGCAATTTCCCCCATGCTGTTCTTGTGATAGTGACGGAGTTCTCATGAGGTTTAATGGTTTAAAAGTGGCAGTTTCTTTTGCACTCTGGCTCATTCCTGCCGCCTTGTGAAGAAGGTGCCTGCTTCCCCTTCACCTTCCAGTATGATTGTCAGTTTCCTGAGGCCTCCCCAGCCATGCAGAACTGGTAGCCAATTAAGCATCTTTCCTTTATAAATTAACCAGTCTCAGGTAGTATCTTCATAGCAGTGTGAAAACGAGGTAATACACATACTATGTGCCCAAATGGCTCTTGTGCATGTCTCAAGACTGGCTCTTTTTCTCTAGGAACTACCAAATTTCCCTCAGCTTGACATCACAATTCAAAATACATTCAGAATACCTTCTGCACTATCTTATAATATATGGAAAATTTAGGTACCAACTAAACTGCATAATGTAACTTACATTGCAATTTTTGAATATATATACTTTATATCAAACACACGTCATTACACATGTGAACTGTCTGTTGGTTTACCATGAACCAAAAAGATAAAGTAGAAATAAAATAGGTACAATGAGTAGGTTTTCAACAAGTCAGTGCATCCCCTTGATAATCTATTCCATAGTAGGAGAGCAAGATAATGTTTGTATTAAATCAACAAAATATATTCTGTACTAATTATTGACATGAAAGGGGAAAAATATTTAAAAAGCATAAACATAATGCTTTTGTATTAAATCTGAGATATACTGGTTGCTAAAGTGTGAGAGTTTAGCACATGTGAAATAATTTACAAGCACATGAATTAGCACAAGTGTGTCATAAGGTTGTCCTACTTTATTCAGAAAGGCTTCAGGTCTTATATTTGGGGAAAAAACGATTTTTTATCACAACTCTTATTCTTTGCTGAACGAACTCATTTTACAGTTATAAGAGAAGAAAAGCCAGCTGGAGGGTTTATATTGATCTATTAACTTCTCTAGAGTGTTTCCTTGATAAACGTATCTTCTTAGAGATTCTCAGTATGACTGCTGAAAGGGACACACCAAAACCTTCATTTTACCTGCAGGGTTCATTGTATATTGTCTGTCAGTTTATTGACTGATAATAAACTATCATATGCAAAGTAATACACTATATATTCGGGATACAGAGGTAGTATGGATCTTAGATTGTGTAGGGGAAGAAAAGTCATCCATACAAATGACAGTTAAATCCAGAACACATAAACTAAGTGGTGTAAACAATGAGTGCTCTATATGAGGTGAATGTTTCTGCCTATTAATGGTATCAGGATGAAAATGGGTCAGTCTTTGTAGTTGAGTATATTGCATGTAATTTAATTCTTACGCAACTTGTCTTCTAGATGCCTTCAAGATCACATAATAAGGAAAGGTAAATGTGTTTCTTCAAAAAATAGGTAGTTAACAAAAGCTAAATAAAAACTGGTTTACATACAGCAGTGGTAAGCCCTGTGAAAGTAATAATTAATAGTTTTAAGGCTCTGATATTATAAAAAGACTTTATACATGTTAAGATACAATGTGACACAAGCCAAAAACATCCAAAACAAAAGAAAGTCAAATGAAAACTGTAGCCATTTTCACAGACAGACTTTCCTCTACCTTGCTACTGACAAATGGAATATAGTATATCTATATGGTACCAACACACCCTGTTCTTCAGCTGTATTGCAAGCTCATAAACAACAGTGATTAAGAGAGAAGGCCTATGAGTCAGTATCAGTACTGACAATAGAAGGTACAGGAGAAAATGGGAAGAATAAATATAAAGAGTAGTCTAGCCATAGATTATATCTAAAAGCTAGAAGACAAGAAAGTGATGTAGGAAAATCCAAACAAGTAGACAAAGGCCAGAGATCACGTAGAATTAAGGTATTAAGGCAGTGCAATGGTCCAAAGCCAAGAATGCAATAAGAACAACAGAAGATTGAGAGCATTCAGAAATAGTGCACTTGGAAAAAAAGAGAGCCAGATTTCTGAAAGAAAGGTTAGTTGGCTGACTTTCTAGGCTTGGCTAGTCCTAGGCATGAATCCCAAAAGGCTGCTGCAGTCTTAAAACTTTCTATATCTGGAAGATCCTATATCTCATTCCTCCAAGGGAGAATTGCTAAAATGATGCATGATTTAGGGGCTTCAGAACCCTCAATTCATTATTTTAAAAAAGTTAATTTGCTACTGAATTAAGCTAAAATAATGGAGAAAGTCTTTAAGGTCACCTTTGTTCTAACTTGCTTTGTTCTAACCTAGAAACTTTGATTCTTATTTAAGGTTCATGCAAAGATACTTTTGGTAAGGTGGGTAAAACCCAGAGACAGCTACAAGGAGTTTAAATGTCTTTTACATTTGTAAAGCAGAATAACCCTGGGCACCAAAATGGTTTCAAACTTTCAGTTTGGACAGAGGAATCTGCTTGTGGCTTAGGCAAATGCTTTGGAGATTATCTCTTTCTGAATTCAACTGAAACATGATTTAGTTAATTAATCACCTCATTGATTGTCATGCTGCTGTTGTCGTATTTAGAAATATTCCCACTGAGACACAGCCCTGAAATGTTCATAACACATCAGATGGTTTTGTTGCTGTAGTGACTTCGTTCCTTCATGAAGACAACATTTCTAGGAATAATTTCAAAAGAAAGCAGATGAATTGGACTGGTTGGAAGATAATGTGAACTTTTCTTAAAGAATGTGCCAGCATCTGGGAGCCTTCATTTATCTTTAGTGTATTCTATCTGTACTTTTGCCAGGCATGAAGAAGCAAAAGAAAACAAAGCACAAAACAGAGAATGATATAAAAAAAAATACTACCCTACCCCCTTCCTTTTAGAAGCTTACAACAACAGAAGAAATACTTACTTTCCCCAAATGAGAAGAACCCCAATTAAAATTATTCTAGCAAGTTAACTAAGTAACAAGGTACTTTTCCTTCCTCCCTGCTACTGTTTTAGCAAGCACAGAGCTAAAATGGTTTGACTAATATAAATGCACTTCAGTTCTAGCTACTTATTCTCTCCATTTCACCTGAGGATTGGAGTCAGATTTGATCAAGGGATTTACTGCCACTCCAATGAGGCAGAGTGAGAATTGTTCAAGTCCTTGGCATCTTCGTAGGACTAGAAAGAAGTGTTACTTGGTATACTTTCTTGGCGAGTTTGCCAAGGAAAAGGAGGTAGAGCTACTTATGGGAGCAATCTATTCTCATCACCAACATCAGAGACTTGGTCGGCCTGATCCTGCCTCAAAGTAAACAAAGTGAAATAGAATTCCTCCTGAGATGGCATTTCTTTTTCCAGGGGACCCAATTTACATCAGTCAGATGAGCTCTCGGCACTGATGAGAAAGCGTATTTTACTCTTTTACCACTGAATAACACTGGACTCATAACTTTTATTTTCGGAGGAACTCAGGTATAATTTGATTTTGTAAAAATTACACATGTGATATACATGTACATAATATGAAGTTTGTAATAGGGAAAAAAGTCATCTAAGAATGCCTGATATATCATTTAGCCTAGCAACTTCCTCAGAGGAGTTTCTCAGGTAATATGCTATATTTTGTCTTGTATTTTAGAAAATCAGATCTCCCTTTTGCACCATATTCTGAGCTAATTACAATCTTGGAATCAACACTTCTGATCACTATTCCTTTTGGGCGTCCAGAACATGCCTATTCAGAAATGAAGATGTTACCCTGAAGGAGTAACATATGCATCTCAGTACATTGCAGCACATGTGATCAAAATCCAGTTTGTCAGAGTAGACTCCAAAACAATATTTTCAAACTGTTTTCAAAAAAGAACAAGGTTCCAGCTCATTTCATCCATCGCTATAAAGTTTTCTAAATGCACACTCTCAATTTCTATATGTATCTAATCCAGTCTTGGAGCACCTTTAGTCTGCAGACTATATGTTCACTAACACTGCTCTAAATGAAGATGCTAAGAGGGAATTACATATTTTGACAAGACAAGAGGAAACAGGAGAGCAAAGGTCTCCACTAGAGCCTTAATCCCCGTCCAGTGGGAAGAGACAGGCCCAAGGAGGATGTCACAGTGGCACTGAACCCTGGGCAGAACATTAGAAATACATTGTCTATTTCACAGTTTGGCAGAAAGGCCAGCCCTTAAAATGGGAAAGCAAGGCACAAATTAGTTACTGACAAACAAAGCGAATCTCAGAAAGAAGATTCTCTCAGTATTTTTAGAATTTTGGAAGTCTAACATACAAAGTTAGGAACAACTTTTGATGTAGTCATAAATTGCCATTGTAACTGTTCCAAAATAATTAGTGGGAAGCATAAAATACTAGTTATCCAATTTTATAACTTCTCTTTAAAACTTTTGAGCAGCTGTTATGAAATACTTAATTTCCTAACACCTTTGGGCTATAATCTTGCTAGGTCTCAAAAACTAAGCAGGATTGAGCTTATGCAGAAACTAAACGAAAACAACAGAAAGAATTCCTCACATGCTGGTGTTTAAGAAGCATTTACGGGAGATTAAACTACTGAGTTTCTTGTTCTGAGCTGAAATATAAACCAGCTTCAGAAACATGATGTTCTCCCATCAGAAGAAACACTTTGGAAAGAATGGATGATTTCCAATCTTAAGGACCATGTCGCGTCTTAAGAGTGGTAGCACATTAGCTTTATTATCCCAGAAAGTCATCCAGTGGGCAAATTTAACTTAACTTTTTATGTAAATTCCCAAAACAGCAAAATTCTGCCACAGGTGTTAGATAACCCATCCAAATCTAAAATCTGCTGAGAAGTAAGAAAGAGACCAAAATGGAAAATGCATTGTTGCTTATGGTGTTCATACCTGGGTGGAGTATTTCTATAGTGAGGTTCTTGAAGCCAGGATCAGAGGGATCAAAAGGAAGAAGACCCAAGGCAAAAGCAGGGCCCCCCAAGTACTAACTTATATTCCTTTAATATTTTACCTGATGAAAGATCTGACCCTTGTTCATAACTATAAATTCTGTAATTACTGTATTACATTAGAATTGCATTTGAAATAGTTTATTTCAAAGTGCCCTGAAGGATATTATTAATAATGTCAATAATAATTAGTCAGCATTCAGCATTTAAACAGACAAGTAGCTGAAGAGACAAGAGTATCCAAGAGTATCTTACTTCCATGCCTTTTTTTTTTTTTTTTTTTTTTTTTTTTTTTTTTTTAAGAGATTAGGTCTCACTCTATTGCCCAGGCTGGAGTGCAGTGGTGCCATCAGAGCTCACAGCAGCCTTGAACTCCTGGGCTCAAGCGATCCTCCTGCCTCGGCCTCCCAAAGTGCTGGGGTTACAGGCATGAGCCACCACACCTGGACTAGTTTTAATTTTTGACCCAACTTTTTGTTTGAGAAGTTTATTTTGTGTGGCTGGTGTGTACCATGTCCTGTGTGAAATGAATCCATTTATGTTTAAAATTGCTCATTATTCAGGGAAGAAAAATATATTTCAGTCATTGAGGGTGAATTACATATGCTACCTGGCCATTCTAGATTGTATTTATTTTTATCTATTTTGTCACATGTGTAATCCATAAAAACTACCTGTATAGCAAATGCATTTCCCCCATGATGATTTAGAGTGAGGCTACAGTGATGCAGTAAAAAGTAAAAGAATTCCGGCCGAGTGCAGTGGCTCAAGCCTGTAATCCCAGCACTTTGGAAGGCCGAGGCGGGTGGATCACCTGAGGTCGGGAGTTCGAGACCAGCCTGACCAACATGGAGAAACCCCATCTCTACTAAAAATACAAAATTAGCCAGGCATGGTGGTGTCTGCCTGTAATCCCAGCCTCTCGGAAGGCTGAGGCATTAGAATCACTTGAACCTGGGAGGCGGAGGTTGCGGTGAGCCGAGATTGCACCAATGCACTCTAGCCTGGGCAACAAGAGCAAAACTCCATCTCAGGAAAAAAAAAAAAAAAAAGTAAGTAAAAGAATTCCAGATGGCAGATTTCACATATCTGACAGTCACAGAGGGGCTGTTTTTAGCTGAAATATCAACTAGAAATTTTTTCACAGGGAGAGGGAGCAGGAAAGATGCACACACAGAAATTGGCACTCAGCACCCTCTCATTTCTCACCAAGAAATCAGGTAATGTTTTAGAGTTTTAGTATTAATTAGTAATTCCTACTCAAAATTTTATCTCAGAAATTCCAATTTCTATAGGTTTAGAATGTTTTCCCTGTTTAATTACTTTCTATCTTTTAAATTAAATATGCCTGCTTTATTCAGAGGCGAGCCTTTCTTTACATTTGTCTAAAGAAGAGCTCGGGGGGTAATCCAAGGAGATACATAAACTAATTCACCAGAGTCTTATTTACAATCCTATCAGCAATTGAATTTTAGTGCAGAAAAGTCATTAGTGTCTGTTAGAGAAAATGTGCAAAGCATTTGAAAATAAGGTGAATTTTACAAGTCACATATTTTCTAGCAGAAATTTTAAGTTTTGCTTTCTTTTCTTAGTTTAACTGTTGGATTCAAGGCCCTGGGCTTTCCTCAGGTTCCCACATGAAGATGCCACACATTAAAGCTACATTTCAGACCCTAATTTATTTTCATTTTCAACATTTTTCTCTTCACAGACATTAGCTATCTTAGATGGTACCATGAAGATTAAATGCCATTAAAGGGTTACAGAAGAAAGCCATTGTATACGGTGGTCTAATCGGTTTAACTATTACAATGAAAAAATTTTTTACCATGGGATTAGGGTCATAAAAACAACTAGATGAGGAATTGTAATTCCCACCTAGGCAACCTGCTGCCAATGAGGCTAGCAACAGTAACAAATTTGACAACCCTCCCTCCCCCTGACCCTTACACAAATGTACACAACACTATTCCCTTTGAAATGCTCTAAACAAGGTCAAATATAAACTGATGCAGATTGAGATATGCAATTATTTCTCTCATTTAGATTTTAATTATTCTTAAATACAACCTTGTTATTTAACCTTGACCTATGTAATTTTCCTAACATCACTTAAAAGTGAATTACAAAAAAATCTCTTGCATTCTGTCCTATTTGCAATTCAAAAAACAGTATGGGTTAACTGCAACTCATAAATATTACTTCTTCTATAAGAAGACATGTCTTTCTAATAATGTCTCACATTTAGAAATAGCTATGACATTTGTGGAGTTAGTGCAAAATAATGTGAGCC
Source organism: Symphalangus syndactylus (assembly GCF_028878055.3). Classification (NCBI taxonomy): domain Eukaryota; kingdom Metazoa; phylum Chordata; class Mammalia; order Primates; family Hylobatidae; genus Symphalangus; species Symphalangus syndactylus. The sequence goes on along the minus strand of NC_072447.2, from coordinate 117,438,712 downwards.
CCTTGTTCAAAAATTATTAAGAATTTCAAGATGGTGACAACAGTGCAATAAACCAAGTGTGGGGCCCTTCTATGCATAGGGCACTGTACAACTGCACAGCTTGCAAGCCCATGAAGCTGACCTCACTTATCTTTATACATTAATTTTATAGTTTATACACATAAACTAATTTATTTGATTCTCGTAACCACTTGTGAGGTAGGCAGAGAAACTAACATCAGTCTCATTTTTTTTCTTGACATGTACGGAATCTGATATTCAAGCAACATGTGTGACCACCCAACTTGTAAGTGATTGTATTAGTTAAGGTTCTCTAGAGGGACAGAACTAATAGGATATATATAAAGGAGAGTTTATTAAGTATTAACTCACATGATCACAAGGTCCCACAATAGGTTGTCTGCAAGCTGGGGAGAAAGGAGAGCCAGTCCAAGTCCCAAAACTGAAGAATTTGGAGTCTGATGTTCGAGGGCAAGAAGCATCCAGCATGGGAGAAAGATGTAGGCTGGGAGGCTAGGCCAGTCTTGTCTTTTCATGTCTTTATGCCTGCTTCTAGCCATACTGGTAGCTGATTAGATGGTGCCCATCCAGATTAAGTGTGCGTCTGCCTTTCCCAGCCCACTGACTAAAATGTTAATCTCCTTTGACAACACCCTCACAGATACAACCAGGTTCAATACTTTACATCTTTCAATATAATCAAGCTGACACTCAGTGTTAACCATCTGAAGTCTACCTCTTGTCAACTTGAACTCATACACATCTCCTGAGATTATATACAATCTTCAAATAAAGACAATAATAAGGTCATAATTATGCCTAACGTAATACAGCTATCCTTCATATAACTGAAAATGCACCAATCCCCAACTCAAATACTGGTATATAAACTTATCAATTCTTAAATATTGATATGAAGTCAATACATCTTATGTCACATGATAAAGGAAAAAGGAAATTAAATGAAGATATTTTCTTAGTACAAGTGTATACATGCACAAACACATTTTTAACAAAATGATGAAATACTCATGACAATTACAGTCCTCATTTATGCAGCTGGCCACATGGCTGTAGCTGATACTGATGACTACCTTCTTCCACTACCCATTCTGTATTCCCTTTGCCTTCTGCAAGCACCTCAGCAGGTTGTGGTTTTTTTCCTGGAAGAGTAACCCAAACCTCCATTCCTGAAGGGTCTAGGCCATCCTGCATTGGGCTGTTGCAGTTTCCCATTGACCTTAATCACAGGGCATGGTGATATTAAGTGACACCCTAATGAATATCCTGTATTCCATGCATATTCTTCCTTGCCTCTGTTGTGGAGTAGTAGACTGATTTCATCTTGATGGTCTGGGTCAATCACCCCAGCCAACACTGTGATTCCCTTCTTAGCCTGTTGACTTAAAGGAAACAGGAACCCAAAGTGTCCACTGGCAATCTTCCAGTTTAATGGAATCATTGTGTCTCATGGTGGCAGTGTTCCTCCCTCTGGAACTAAGACCTCTAGGCCAGCAGAACATAACGTAGTGGGAACAGGAAGCAAAAATTTCGCTAGTGGATCACTCGGGGTGTTGATGAATTGTACCACTTCCACCCCTTGATTCCTGGACCCGTGAATCTGGCTATAGTAGAAACAATGCCATGTATTGGAAGCTGATTCTTAGCATACATGGCCTTCTGGAGAACTTTGCCCCAGCCTTGCAAAGTATTGTCACATAATTGGCATTGTAATTGTGACTTCAAAAGGCCATTCCACCGTTCTGTCAATCCAGCTGCTTCAGGATGATGGGGAACATGGAAAGAGCAGTGAATTCCATGAGCATGAGCAGCCTGGACCTGTTGCAGAGCCTTCTCCTGTCGTGGACCCCACTCAAAACTGGCAGCCTTTTGGGTCACTTGATAAATGGGCTGGAATAACACACCCAAATGAGGAATGTGTTGCCTCTGAAATCCAAATAGGCCCATTAGGTGTTGTGCCTCTTGGCTGTAGGAGGGACCAAATGAAGCAACTTATCCTTCACCTTAGAAGGAGTATCTTGACAGGCTCCACAACACTGGATCCCTAGAAATTTTACTGATGTAGAATGTCCCTGAATTCTAGTTGGATTTATTTCCCATCATCTGGTGGGCAAATGTCTCACCAATAAGTCTAGTGTGTTTGCTACTTCTTGCTCAGTGGATCCAATCAACATAATGTCATCAATGTAATGGAGCAGTGTGATATCTTTTGGAAGCAGAAAGTGATCAAGGTCTCTCTGAATAAGATTATGACACAAAGTGAAAGAGTTGATATACTCCTGAAGAAGGACAGTAAAGGTATATTTCTGGCCTTTCCATCTGAAGGCAAATTGCTTCTGGTGGGCCTTATGGACAGGAATGAAGAAAAAGGCATTTGCCAAGTCGATGGCAGAATACTAGATATCAGGAAATGTGTTAATTTGCTCAAGCAATTAAACCACATGTGGTACAGCAGCTGCAATTAGAGTCACCACTTGGTTAGGCTTATGGTAATCCACTGTCATTCAAGATCCATCTGTCTTCTGCACAAGCCAAAGGGAAGAGTTGAATGGGGATGTTGTGAGAGTTACCACCCCTGCGTCTTTCATGTCCTTGATGGTGGCACTAATCTCAGCAATCCCTCCAAGGATAATCTCAGCAGTCCCTCTAAGGATGTGATATTGTTTTTGATTTACTATTTTTCTAGGTAGAGGCAGCTCTAATGGCTCCCATTTGACCTTTCCTACCATAATAGCCCTCATTCTACCAGTCAGGGAGCCAATGTGGGGGTTCTATCAGCTGCTAAGTATGTCTATGCCAATTATGCCTTCTGGCACTAGAGAAATAACCGCAGGATGAGTCCGGATATCCACTGGACCCCCTGTACGTCAGACCTGAGCTAAAAGTCCATTAATTACCTGACCTCCATAATCTCATACTTTAACTGGAGGGCCTCAGTGACGTTTTGGGTCCACTGGATTAAACGTCAGCTCAGAGCCAGTGTCCAGTAGTACCCAAAATGTCTGATCATTTTCTCTTCCCCAATGCACAGTTCCCCTGGTAAAAGGCCAGAGGTCTGTTTGCGGAGTTATGGGAGAAAGATTAACAGCATAAATGGTCAGTAGTGTAGTGGGGTCCTTCCTCTAGTGGACCTGGCCTCCCCTTCATTCAAGAGGTTCTGGGTCTGTAAACTAGCTCAAGTGTGGAAATTGATTGAGGGGCCGTGAATCTCTGTTTTTATAATTGAAATTAATCTTTTTTCCATTCAACCTAGAAGTTTTCTGCTTATATAAATTAAGTAGGAATGCAGTAGGCTTCCTATCAATTTCACTCCTAGTAACACCATGATTAATTAGCCAATGCCAGAGCTCTACATGAGTCAGAATATTCTGATTGCTGCTTTGCCTCTGCTGTCCATTATGGTAGCTATGCCTACCTTGCCTTTGATGGTTGAGTGCCACTACTTGGCCCCTGCCACCTTGGGATCCAATTATTCCCATTGTATTTAAATTTTGTAGTTGAATGACTGCAGTTCCCACTGTTAGATCTGACATACAGAGAAAAGCAATTACAGCACTCTTCAGAAATGCAGGTGCTACCTCCACAAATCTATTTCACAAGGCATTGGTCAAGGGTATATCTTCTGGACCCTCCCAGCTGGGATAAATAGGTCTGAAGTGACTAATCCACTCCACCATCCCAATCTCTCTAAGCCTTTGGATCCCTTCCACTACATAAAACCAAGGGAGATCAGGCATTTGCAGCTCACTCACAGTAGGTCATCCATATTTTAGCTAACCAAACAAATAAACTATAAGAACCTTTTTTAACTCCCCGAGCTGCAACATTAAATGAAGAGTCCCTACTTAGTGGGCCCAAATCAATAAATTCAGTCTCACCCAACTCTATGCTCCTTCCACCATTATTCCACACCCTTAATATCCATTCCTATGCCTGTTCTCCAGATTTCTTCTTATATAATTTAGAAAACTCAAGCAGTTCTTTTAAAGTGTAGCTCACCTCCTTATGGGTCACACTCTCAACTTCACCTCTAGGGGCCTGCTGGGACTTTAGTCTAGTTATAGGTCTGGAAGCAAACAGGGGTGTTGGGGGTGCCTCCTGAGGAGAATCAATACTACCTTGTCTGGCAACTGCCTCAGGGGAGGCCATTACTGTTGCCTCACGCAGCACAGGGTTTATCTCCTCAGACAAAGGTGGAAAGGCTGATGGCAGCATGGGTCGGTGGTTGGCGGGGATGTTGCCACTACTGGGGATGGGGAAGCTGTTTCTTCTGGCAAACAAGATGCATCAGAGTTTACAAACTCAGTGTCCCCTGCTTCAACAGGGTCCTCCCACACATCCTTATTCCAAGTTTCAGTGTCCTGTTGTTTTCCAATCAATTCCCTCAGTTTAACAGTAGACACCTGGTGGGGCTGTGCATGTGCCTTTCATTGCAGGTTAGCCACTCTTATGATAAGAGCTTTTGTCTGTTTTTCCACAATTTCAGCTCTTTCTCTACAGGCGATAAGACTGACTCAGGGCAATCTTAGTAGATTTGAGGCTCAGTATCTGCTTTTAAAGCTGGGAATTAGAATCCCTGAGTTTATCCTTTTCTTTCATCACTTTGTCCACTGAACGTAGAAGCAACCAACCAGCTTCATTATGTTCCTTGGTTCTCCCCATATGGTCAAAGGTATTATGTATAGAGTCACTAAACTTGTTGCCTCTCATGAGTGGTGAATCAGGAGTGTCAAATGCATTTATTTTGCATAACTCTCTAAGCAGTTCATGCCAAGGACTATCAGTATTCTCCATACTATTTGAAGTAGAATCCTTAGCATTTGGGGGTCTAATTTTATTAAGCAGCCAACTCCAGAAACCCCAAAACCAAACTAAAGAACCCATCCTTAGTATTCTGTTCCTCTAGAACCACTCCTGGCACCAAAATCTGTATTAGACAGGGTTCTCTAGAAGGAGAGAACTAATAGGAGATATATAAAGGGTAGTTTATTAAGTATTAACTCACATGATCACAAGATCCCACAATAGGCCATCTGCAAGTTGAAGAGCAAGGAGAGCCAGTCCAAGTCCCAAAACTGAAGAACTTGGAGTCTGATGCAGGAAACATCCAGTATGAGAGAAGATGTAGCCTGGAAGGCTAGGTCAGTCTAGTGTTTTCACGTTTTTTTTTACCTGCTTTATATTTTAGCTGCACTGGCAGCTGATTAGATGGTGCCCACCCAGATTAAGGGTGGGCCTGCCTTCCCCAGCCCACTGACTCAAATGTTAATCTCCTTTGGCAACACCCTCACAGACACACTTCGTGTAAATAGTTTGCATCCTTCAATCCAATCAAATTGACACTCAGTGTTAACCATCACAGTGATGGAGTTCTAACTCTGGCCTTCCAACATCTCTTCCATTGCTCCTTCTACTATACTACATTGCTTCTTTATGAAAACAGCATCACAAAAGTGTAACTACCTGTTAATTAGATACACTTTGTTAGTATGCAATTACAGAAATAATAAGCATGCAAAAATGACCACAAATTGGTATCCCTTTGAAATTCTGTCAGTAACTCAATGGTTATTCAATCACTATTGTTAAAAAAAAAATTAAATGAGCCTGTAATCCCAGCAACTCGGGAGGCTCAGGTAAGAGGATTACTTGAGCCTAGGAGTTCAAGACCAGCCTGGGCAACTCTGTGAGACCCCATCTCTAAATAAATAAGTACGTAGGTAAAAGTTAAATGAGAGGCCATTAGGCTGAGATGGCTCCAGCATTCTGGGTTCCAAAATAGCCAAACTGAAACTCATCTCAGAGTAATTTAACCAATCAGAAATTGCCCACTAACCTATAATTGGGGACTTTTCACTTTAACCAATCAAATATATATTTTTAAATTACGCTTCCATGACTACCTTATAAGTTTTCCTATTGCATCTGTTGGGGTGGAGTCCCAAAGTGCCTGTGGTGTTTAGCTGCCCGATTTATGAATTCCTGTCTGCTCAAATAAACTCTTTAAAATTTTAATGTGCCCAAATTTATCTTTTAATATTGTTAACGTAAGACCTGAGTGTTCTTTTTCCAACTGAGAAACAAACAAAACTAAATGAAACTAAAAGCAAAACAAGCAAACCAACAAAAACAACATTACTGTTTCTCACCAAAAGTAGTTCCAGGCAATGAAAATCTTTATGTCCTTTCCCTGTTCACAGCCTTCAGCAAGCCCCTTACAAGCTTACTACCAAAAGTCATTATAGTACTTTTTTTTCCACCTGCATTTTTGAGAGTTACTAATGGCAGAACTCAGTCAAGAAAACAGCTTGTTATTAAAATAGCTGCCCTCTCTCCTGAAAGAGAGCTCCCAGAGAAAACTACAAATTGTCTTTTCTGTATATCTGTTAATTCATTTCCAAAACAGGAAAAAAATGAAAAGATCATGCTTCTCTCTCCCCCCATTATTGTCAGTTGTGTAAAATCTGCTCTTGACCCTGCTATAATTTCTTTCCAATCAGGAAAATGTTGCCATAGCAACCAATTTACTAACTCAGTCGATTGGCTTTGCTCAGGTTTCTCTGAATACTCAATTAACATGAATTGCTTCATTCATCTAGAAATTTGATTTTGACTTCCTACTATGTGCACGGCACCAGATTCAGTCTCTTGTCAGAAATCAAAGTTTGCAGGTCTGAAAGAGAAAACTGCTAGGCTGACAATAAAGAATTAAAGATGTAAAATACACAACATTTGAATTTTATATAATGTACAGTATTTATATATTATGTATATAAATAAATAATATACATATTTTGTACATTATATTTAGTTATTTAATGTTTTGAGGTCCGGTTGGTTTTGGGGATTGTGAACTGGTATTTTGAATCTAGGGACTTTGGGTGGGATGTTGCTTGCTTTTTGAAATGTAGGGGATGGGAAAGGAGGCTGGCTGTCATAATTCAAGAGTAATTGTTTCTTGAATGCAGAACAAAAGAACTGCTAATAATTTAGTTTAACTCAGCTTTCCTTTCAGTGTACAGTATAGTCTAGTTCATTCATTATAGAGAGCACAATTGTTACAAGGATGGAAACCAGAGAGAGCCCTTGTGCAGGGATAATCATTATGCAGAATGTATTATATTCAGATCAACAAAGATTTGTTTAAATAATGATAATAATTAGTATTTTTGAAATCCCTTTCATTTGCATACACTTCATACTTTGGAAGTGCTCTCCAGGATCTTGTAATCTCACATAAATATTCTAAATCTTGTAGATCATAGGAATAAGTTCCTAGAACACTACATTTCAGTGGGGCTTATTTTGGGGCTGAGGGAAAAGTTACTTCCTTCCCTTGAAAGTAGGCTGTGTAATTATGTCTTTGCTAAAGGATAGAACCCCCAAGTCCCCATTCTTTCTGTGTGTGAGGAGAGGGGAGAGAGAAAGAGAAAAAGAGATAAAAATATTTTAAGAATGAAGGTGGGAATGTCAACATACACTGTCCTGAGAGATAGCAATTTGGATTGCAGCCCTCCTCTGTTAGAATGGGGTGGAGGATTGAAGAAAGACACGACCTCTTATATTTCCTTCCAAGCCAAGCTTCTGGCTCCCATCCTTGGTTATCAACTTTTTACATTTGTGCATTTGATTTCTCTGTAAGTTTCAAGATTCTTGAAAACAAGGGTCATATTTTTGTATACTCTGCAGAGCTTATCACATCAGAGGTGAAGATATAAAATAGATGTTTCTTTTTTAAATTCAGTGCCACAGAGGCACACACAAATATACACACAATTAGTTCTTTTTTCATATAAAATTTCCCAGGCTTCCTGACTTTAGCACTTGAGGATATATGGCCTAGCTCATTCTTACCAATTCCCAATGCTCTACAAGAATGTCAGCAGCATCCATTGGGGCAGGCTTAATCTCCTGAGTTCTAAGGAAAATTTATACCCCTCATTTCTGCTACTGGCCAAAGTCACCTTCGCCATATTCTTTAGGGAGATCTTAAAATAGCAGAAAGATCCCAATTTCCAGTTCTAACCCTATTCCAAATTGGTTTTGCAACCTTAAGAAAATTACTTAGCCTATTTGTGCCTCAGTATTCTCAACTGTCAAATCAGGTTCATTAGGCCTCACTTACCTGTTTTACTTGTTTGTAGCAGTTACCAAATTAGTGAAGAACATCAAATGGTGTCACTGAAGAAAGAGAACTTAGAAATCATCTAAAGCAGCCCGATGTTTTAGAGATTCACTGATACTCATAATTACCCAAAGTCACACAATAGGAAATCTGTGCCTGTGTTTCACTTTTGTATTCTAGTACTACTTTCTGTTAAGATTCTGAAAGCACCTGGAAAGGTGCAAGTGCAAAATGTTATGATTGGTATTTGTTATATGACTCCTTCAAGCTCTGCAAGGAATGCTGAGGATGATGAAACTCATGACAGTAATACCTTTATCAGTGGTCATAATAAGATACTGGCACTTCAGCTTCCAAGGAAGGGGTAGGAAATTAGGCAGTGTCTTTTAATAAATTAAAATTGAAGTCTCCAAGATAATAATGAAAACAGCATCTGCATATAGAAAAGAACCCCGGACCTGGCTTTTGTTTCCCTAGACTCGCCTTCCTCTTGAGAGTGTTGCTATTCCATCTTGCCATCTCCATGCTGGCTATACGGTAGTGATGGTTAGCTAGCGGGGGAGAGGTCGTTTCCCTTTTGTTCCCGTGGATGGACAAATTACAGATAATGAGGTATTCATCATAATTTTCTGTAGCACAGCTGAAATGAGGCTCTTATTTTTTACAAGATGAATAATCATTTAGAGACAGTAGGAGGGAAACAAACTCAAAAACATGTAACTCTATAATCTTATTTCTAAAATCCAAGATGCTCATCCTCAGCTTGTCATTTCCCAAAAGATACATTCAGACCAAGCTTCCAGAATACCTCCATGTGGCCACTGTAACCACTACTAGAAACGTCTGCAGTTATGTAAGATTTCCTAGAATGACGTGCTTAAGAGGGACTCTATTTTCCTTGCTGTTGTTCCTTACGACTCACCTTTTATTTTGGAGGGGAATTAAAATATCAACTTCAATGTATTGTTCAGTGAAGATAGCAATATTTGAAACAGCATGTATAGTAGGTCAACATTAGTCTGAAAAAATGGGATACTCACACATACCTACATACAATATGCTTGTAAGTACATGGAGTATCTCTGGAAGGATCCATAAGTAACTGGTAACAGTGGCTACCTTTGGAAAATTTGACTGGAGGATTGAGGCCAAGAGTGGGAAAGAGGAAAATAAACTTTTTACTGTATACCTTTTTGTACTGTTTGACTTTTTACCATAGGCATATGCTGTTTTTTAAAAAACAATTTATATATTACAATGTTTAAAAAGAATACAAATAAATACCAGCCTTATAACTGATAAGCTGAATTGGAGAATGTGGCTTGGACCTGAAGCTGAAATGAACTTCTACCACAAATCTAAGGACTTTCAGATCCCCTACTCCGAGGGGACAGAGTTGAGTCTACATAGCATATGTTTGGCAGGCTAGGTAGCGAAGGACTGCAGTCTTTTCCACACCCTGCTGTGTGGAATAAGCTCAAGAGCCAAGAGGGGCCTGGGCTGTCTATCCATTATAACCCTTCTCTGAATCTCATCATGTTATTCCTCCTCCCATGCATAAGATTGAATGAGTGGCAAGAGGAGATGGGTAGAAACTTGCTTCCAAATATTTTTGAAATATGCAAGACTTTTTTTCCTTGAAGACTTACCTTTTAAATTTTAGTTTTCTTTGTGATGATTTGCTTCTTTCCCCAAATGACTGTGGAAAAGTCTATTCCCATTAAGAGAGATCTATCTCCAACCCGGTTCCAATCTTCTCAGGGGGATTAGCAAAGGCCTTGGCTGAGACTGCCTCACAGATCACTATTTCCCTTTTATAATCCTAGTTCTTTCACTTCCCTGCAGGTTTTGATGCCAAGGTCACTTCCTAATAAACTTCCTGAATGCAAATCTTGACCTTAGGGTCTGTTTCCCGGGTAACCCAATCTAGGAGGGATGGTTTCAGAAATAATAGAAGGAAGCAGGCTCTAAAATGGGATTTTGCAGCTCGTTCTGCTGCTAATTTGCTGGCAATTAGGGTCTTCATTGCTAGGGGTAGGTAATGCACTGATAATCCCTGACATACAGAAACTTATTAACATTTTCACAGGTTGTAAAATAGGCCTTTGAAATATTTGGGTGGAATATTATTAATAAGGGCAATGGAATCAAATGTTTTTTTGTTAAATGCTGTCGATTCACTGGAGAAAAAGAAGGAAAGGCTAAGGGTAATTAATCAGAAATGGAAGTTCAAATGTGAAAGCCATAAGAACTGTTTGGGATCATGTAAACAAAATGTTATCTCCTGTAGTGATAGGGCAGAAAAAGCTAAGGATTTTGTCCAGGACCTGATCATAAGAGTAAAAGAAGAGCTGAGAAAGAGGAATGCTCAGTTCTAAAATATCTGCTTCCCAAGATCAAGGCCTGGTTATTAGGAAGGGTGGGACCCTGATACTGGGGGATGGAAACATTTGTACTGATTCATCAAAAACCTTGAAAGCCTAGATTCCCCTGAAGTAGCTCATTTCTCCCTGTTACAGGCTGCCTCTCCAGTATCGCTTGAAGACTATGCAAAAGCTTCCGCCTTGCCAATCAACTTGCATCTGTATCAGAATATGCTCTCACCTCCCCTCCTGGTCCCTGGGCCGGCCATTTAAGGGAGAAAAGGGACTAAATTTCAAAAGGAGCTGAGGGACCCAGCCAATACCTACCAGCAGAAGCTGGGAAAATATACATGTTGACTATCCTAATCTAAAAATGTAAACTCTTAAATGCTCCAAAATATGAAACTTTTTGAGTGCCAACATGATACTCAAAGGAAATTCCCACTGGAGCATTTTCGATTTTTAGAGTTTTGGATTAGGGATGCTAAGCCAGTAGTGCAAGTATTTCAAAATCCAAAAAATTGTAAAATCCAAAACACTTCTAGTCCCAAAATGTTGGTAAGGGGTACTTAACCTCTGTATGGTACTGGATCATGAGGTTCTGGATCAAGAAAAAGCAGAAGATAAGGTTGGATAAATGGGAGTTTATTCATATGGGCACATTCTCCCATGATATAGAATTTGACTTCTGACATGAGCTTCTGCTTCATTTATCTTTCACTCATACCTTATAATCAGTAATAGTGGGAATCTTCTTTTTTAGGTTTCTGTACATTTTAAGGTACTGTACCAAGCTATTAACCTGTTGCTCACATTTTGCCCACTCTCTTCCTGGAATTCCATTACCACCTTTCTTTACTTGATTATATCCAGCTCATCCTTCATGATTTAGCTCATCTCCAAATCCCCAGCTAGGGCTAAGTATACATTCTTAATTTTCTCATAGCACCTTTTTCAGATCTCTTATATGGTGAGCTCATTTATTTATTGAAGTTTGTCTCTCACTTCATTCTCATTGTCAAGAATTAAGTGTTATTTATCTTTGTATTCTTTATATTCACCATGATTCCTTTCACTTAGAAGCACACAACAAGTATTGGCTGAACTACATGAAACACACTAACAAGTGTCATTTACTATGTGAAGCCTTTTCCAACCATCAGCAAAGCTTTGCTTACAGCTATAGTCACTGTTACCAAGCTGCAGGTTGAGGCTACTACTTTTGTGGATTGGTCAGTGAATGAGTTTTAAAGTTATTGTGTAAATACTGTTTGATATGTGGTATATATTCTGTGAGAATAACCCATTTCTCAATGTAGGGAAGATTTCTTTCTAGACGGAGAAAGAGGACAGTAAGTAAACTGGGTAAATTAGCTTCCCAAGTTTGCTGCATCTGGTCTAATTCCCCTTCCATCATACAACACATAGAAAACAATCCTGTGTTAGTATGCTTTATGCTGCTATTACAGATACCACAGACCGAGTAATTTATAATGAACAGAAATGTATTTGGCTCACACTTCTAGAGGCTAGGAAGTTTAAGATTGAGAGAACGCATCTTGAGAGAACCTTTTTGCTGCATCATAACGTGGCAGAAGGCATCACATGAGCAAGAGAGAAGAAGAGAAGGGGCTAAACTCATCTGTGGTGTGTAAAGACTTCACTTCCTTGGTAACAAACCCATTGCTGCAATAACTACTTTAATCCATTCATGAAGGCAGAGCCCTCATGATCTAATCACCTCTTAAAGATCCCATCTCTCAGTACTGTTTCATTGGTGTTAAGTTTTCAACACGTCAACTTTGGAAGACACATTCAAATTATAGCAATTCTAATTCTACTTATATCAAAGATTTTAGCTATAGAGAGATCAGTTGCCTTTTGGTTAACAAGGGTTTCGGTTGCATCAAGAAAAATTGATTAAAACTCACTTATTACAAAGTATAAAGCCAAAACTTAGAGTTCAAAAATAAATGTAAAAATATCTCTGCATTTTTCTTCTCCTAATATTGGTAAAAGCAAACTCTAAAACTCTGGAATGCTCTATTCTGCTCTTTAAACTTTGTTGTTGAAGTTAAATTAGCTAGTATGATATCACATATTTTTCAATTTGATAGAAGAGGATCGGGAATAATGATCATTACACATAAATGAAGAGAGTGGCTGCCCTCTTTACTATGAATTTAGTTTGCCAAAAAGACCACCCACATCAGAACATTGCCACCTGTTGAAGCCTAAAATTCTACTTAAATTCCAGTAGGACCCTGCAACCTGACTGCAGATTCTGTGTATGCATTTGTTGGGCATATGTGTGCCAAGTGCAAGGCAAATTCTCCCAGGAGAAGCAACACGTTTACATGAATGAGTTCATATCAATGAAAAGGAGAAAGGAATCAATACTTGTGGAGAAGACAGTGTCAGTTTATAGAGGGAAAGTGTGAAGAGAGAAAGCTTGGTCGGGTGCGATGGCTCATGCCTGTAATCCCAGCAATTTGGGAGGCCGAGGCAGGTGGATTGCTTGAGGACAGGAGTTTGAGACCAGCCTGGCCAACATGGTGAAACCCCCCTCTACTAAAAATACAAAAATTAGCTAGGCATGCTGGCAGGCACCTGTAATCCCAGCTACTTGGGAGGCTAAGGCAGGAGAATTGCTTGAACCCAGGTAGCAGAAGTTGCATTGAGCTGAAATTGCCCCACTGTACTCCAGCCTGGGCAACAGAGTGAGACTCCATCTCAAATAAAGTGAAATAAAATAAAAGAGAAGGCTGATGCTATAGGGAGTAAGTCGGCTACCTCAAACTTAATCTCAAAGCTTTACCTGGTTGAGAAAGCTCATATTAAATATATACTTTTAAAAATTTCCAAGCATAATGGATCCTTGCCATTGTTAGTTTCTTAGGCTATGAATTGTCTATGAGCTTTAGAGAACAGCAGAGAGGAAGGTACTATAGGAATATCTTTAGAAGCACATCATTCATGTCATTGGGAGGAGTGTCAGAGGATCCAGTGTAATGGTAGTCAAGGGACTTTCAAGTATCAGGTAGTCAACATAATCACACAGTAACTGGTAACCCTTTAGAAAGTAAAAATGATGCCTGATTAAGCAAGGCATGTATAGGAACAGCACAAAACTTTTTAGGGTTAGAATGTAAGATGTCTATTTGCGAGGTTGCAATCAGTCTGCAGAGATAAGACTTGAATGCCTTATTAAGTAGGTCAGCATTTATCCAGTGATTTTTTTTTTTTTTTTTTTTTTTTGGAGACAGAGTTTTGCTCTTGTTGCCCAGGCTGGAGTACAATGGTGCAATCTCGGCTCACTGCAACCTCTGCCATACGGGTTCAAGAGATTCTCCTGCCTCAGCCTCCCAAGTTGTTGAGATTACAGGCATGTGCCACCACACCCGACTAATTTTGTATTTTTAGTAGAGACAGAGATAGGGTTTCACCATGTTGGTCAGGCTGGTTTCGAACTCCTGACCTCGGGTGATCTACCAGCCTTGGCCTCCCAAAGTGCTGGGATTACAGGTGTGAGCCACTGTGCCCGGCCTAGCCAGTGATTTTAAGCAGAGACATGACACCATGTTCATATTTGATAAAAATAACTCCCAGATGGTGTGTAGAATGGGATGGAATGTAGAAGATCACAATGTAGAAGTCCAGGCAAATGCAGTCGTCATCTAAGGTCCATTTACATCAGAATTACCTGGGGGAAAGGGGAAAATTATTGTTAACTTCCAGTTATCAGGGTCCATCCCAGATCTACAAAATTAGAATTTCTAGGCACAAGGCTTAATCTAGTTTTTCAAAAATACCCCAGGCAAGATCTTAGACACACTAAATTCTGCTCTAAAGGAATAAATTCTCATACTTTAGGGCTCACCAATATCGCTTATGCATAGCTAGGTGATATTGGCTCCCACCCTTGGGATTCTGATTCTAAATATCTGAAGCTCAGGAATCTTTACTTCTGAAAAGCTCCTACATCTGCTCAGTTCTGGGGCAAAAATAAAAATAAAAAGCTCCTCTGTTGATTCTGATAATTTTCCAAGTTTAAGAACTACAGAAAGAATTAATTGATATTGAGAATGGAAAGAGGTTATTTTCTTCAGAAAACCTATTCATGTTATAATAGATAAAATACAATGCCAGATTTATATGTTAAAAGAGAGGAAAGAGTCAAAGACACACTGACTTAATGGAAACAAAACACTATTACGATTCTGGAGACCTCACTGTACATCCTGCCTCTGTTCCTATTAGCTGTTGTGACCTTGGGCGCCTGATTTATTTCTCCCTCTGTGTTCTGTAAAATGTGAAATAAATGAGTGAGACTTTATATGTGTTACCAAATACGTTCCACAGGTGTTATACAGATGTGATACACTTGCACAATAATGGTTTGATGGGTAAATATTTTTGAAAATTTGACTTTAACATATGAAACTGTTCATTTACAGGTTAACATGTCAGAACACTTAATGTATTTACATGTACTGTAAAACTATAAAAAAAAGAGTTGAAAATGAAGTGTTTTACATACTTACTTGAGCACACACTTGTTTTTGAGGAACATTTGATTTACTTAATCCTGTTCAGAATGTAGGACTAAGTGATTTTTTAAGCTATTCTATCTAACTCCAAAGTGCTTTGAGATCTATAGTGCCTATCCAAGGTGACTAAGAAAGAGGTGAAACAATTAAGTAGGTATAAAATGGAAGAGACAGGGAAACATTCAGTTTGGGGATTAAGGGGTCTTACGTGCCTTGGTTCACGAATGAAAGCACTTGTTGACATGATGATGGAATTATAAAGTCCTCCAGAATATGTAGTAAGTAACTTTACAAGAGACGTAAACATAAAGCATTTGGAGTCTGAATTTGCAGCTCAGTGTCAGCCAGGTAGCTTATCTTGCCTGCGTGTTTATTGTGGTTTAAAATTCCTGTCTTTAGTTTTGAAAATTCATAATCATGAGATCTTCTTGCACTGCTTCTCCATCAAATATTACTTTTTTTTTTCTTTTTTCTGTGGTTTGGTTATACATTTAGAACTGCAATTGAGTGCAGTGGTTTGACTAGTACACCAGGTTCCCTACTTTCCTTATTGCTTTTTATCCTTAGTCTTTTTTGTCACACCATGTTCCTTTGTCTCACTCCATTTCTGGCTCATTGTCCGATTGCAAGCAAATCACTTAATCTTTCAGCAAATCAATTTCTCTGTGTATAGAACTAGGATGATATGGTTACCTCCTGCCTAACTTGGATGGATGGTATAAGGATTAATGGAGTGAACCATTGAAAAGAAGTTGTAATCCCTAAGGGAGGGGAATCCTAGAAGTATAATCCATTGTCCTCATTATTATGTTTCAGTTTTGTTCCAGAATAAGCCAGCATCCACATTTTTACTACCAGAAATCTTAGCACACAGGTGGGAACTGTAATTATTTAAAAATTGCAAATGTTGTAACGTAGTTTATCTATATTTTTTCCACGGAATCACAAAATTGTAGTTCCAAAAATTGTCTCCACACATATGTGCCTCTTTTATAGAGTTCCTAAATGCGTTCATGAACTATGTTTTTGAAGATGTTTCTCTCCAATTTGTTGAAATGATGGAGAGGCTGTTTTACAATTACGTTAGGTTGTCAGGCCTTAGCGTTAAGTGAATCAATACTGACATCGATCTTTTTTCTCCAAGACAGGAAGAAACATTATGTGCAACTAAAGTTAGGTAGAAATTCTGAGTCTAAGCTGTTGGTGTTACTTTGGCATAATGTAAAAATCAAATAAAATCCTTGATATTTGTGATAGGTGCCCTCCTAGGGAAAAAGAAGAAAGCTGTTTTCGGTTTTCATGTCTGTTTATAAATTGGAGTAGTGAAACAGACCAAAAGAAAAAAAAAATCTTGGTTGGTTCATGGATCTAGAAGAGCAGATTTGGAATTTGTGAAAAGATGTTTTAATTGTGGGACTTTTAATAACAGATTCATTCATCCCAAAATATTTATTTATTACTTACTGTGTGTCATCGTCTATGAATTTTGAATAGCACCATTGCTATTTCAGCACCTAATACCACGTTGTTGGCATTATTCAATGATTGTCAAGTTAAATTGGTAATGAACAAAAACAGGTTTTGCAACAGAAGATATCTTGCTTAGTTTTCTTGTTTTAGGACTGTTCATTCTGTTTAGAAACAGAAGAAAGGAGGCCAATGGTGTGAAATGTTAAAAATGCAATCAAATGCCAGGCGCTGTGGCTACGTCTGTAATCCCAGCACTTTTGGAGGCCGAGGTGGGCGGATCACGTGGTCAGGAGATGGAGCCCATCCTGGCTAACACAGTGAAACCCCGTCTCTACTAAAAATACAAAAAATTAGCCGAGCATGGTGGCGGGCACCTGTAGTCCCAGCTACTCAGGAGGCTGAGGCAGGAGAATGGTGTGAACCCTGGAGGTGGAGCTTGCAGTGAGCCTAGATAGCGCCACTGCACTCCAGCCTGGGGAGAGAGAGAGACTCCGCCTCAAAAAAAAAAAAAAAGCTATTAAATGACATTAGAAAATAGTATGTTGGCACATGCAAATCATAGAGACTATTTCATGTTATATATAAGGCATGTTTGTGTCGCCAGGGCACAATATCTCTGTCAAGAAATTCCAGGCAAAACCAAAATCAATTAAGCATACCTCCAAACTTCGGAATTTACTGCCATCCTGTTGCCAGTTTTTCACGTTTTTTTGTTCATAGAATATTGGCTACAAAATATTTTGAGACATAACCTTTAAAATATTTGTTCTTCTCAATTAATATTATTGAACACATTAAAGAGCTTTTTGGCAAATAAATAAGCAATACAACAAAGAGATGGTATTTACAATACATTTTGGGTTCTTTTCAATGGTTTCCGTGGCAATAGCATCGTTGCCCTCAGTCTAATCACTGAGTTATTGTGTTTGTCTTCAGATGTTTTCTTTATTCTCAAGTTGGCAGCTCTGACTTAGAGCAAGTGCACTCTTTAATTGTCATTAAGCACACTGTAATAATTATCAGTCTGGTTTATAGTTGGATAGTTCCACCTACGTTTATGTAACTTTGTGAGTGAAAGATAAGAAGGAAACAGAGGAAGTTGAGTGACCAGATTTCCTCTGGGTAATTACAATATCTCTCTGTGTGTGACTTAGAAAATACATTTAAAAATATTTTCCCAAAGAATTTTCCTTTTGCAGGTAGTCGGGGGTGCGTTCTAATTTCTTCTTACCTAGGGATAGGCCTAGCAGAAAATGGCTGTGCACTTTTTCATTTTGCCAAATTCATCTTGGCCAAATGTTTTCTTTCCTGTAGCTATTTTGTAGTTTGAATTGCCTTCATCTATAATTAGCTTTCTCATATCCTGTTTCTCTAATCAGGTTCTTTATGGGTCCTGAAACACAGCTGGTATCCCCTGAGGGCTGATAGAGGCAGTGAGAGAATTAAAAAGTTACAAAGGGAATAACGGGATAAATACAACTTTCTGACTGTATTAAGTACTATCGGATTTAAAAATCATGGATCACTATTTCCCTCATAGGAACAAGTATAGGAAGGTAGTGTATAGGTGTTTCCTCGAATGTTCTTATGTAAGAATTTCTTGTGGAATTTTAGTGATGTCCTTATTACACAACTTTATTATAACCTAATGAATTCTTTTGACATTTTTTCCCTTTTATTCCACCATTATTTTGAGCTCTTCTTAAGGTCACAGCTTTTGTACTAGTACTGGTTTTGTAATGGAAACATGGAGTTCACTGTGTGGCTCAGTAGTGGAGTTTGAAATAGAATAAAAAGAAAATTAATTTAGATTTAGTAATGTGTGAACCTGATATGTAAATCTTGAGTATCTGGACACTCACCTGTGTTAACTTATTTTTGTAAGGAAAGCCTAGGTCAGCTGCTGATACCAAATCTGAGTTCAGATAAATAGAACATAGACATTAATAAATAAAAAGAAATAGAAAAATAAACAAGCTCAGTATTACGTAGAAGTAAAATATACTGTGATTTAAAGGATACTAGGAATGTGTCCCTTACTCCAGATGTCTTGCTGTACCATTTTAGTTGCTCCAATAATATTTATTAGCAATGATTAGGTTTTATCATTACTTGGCCAGTAATTCTCTTTAGCTAAAAATTTCCTTTGAACAGCACATCAATGATTTTTTAGAATGGATGAGTTTATTAGACTATTCATTGTCACAGAAGTGGCTGAGGAACATGAGGATACTGAATGTCCGGAGATTAAAAGGATGTTTTTAGCAGGAGAAAAAGAGTGTCTATTGTACAATACTTATTTTGCACGTTCGCTTGACACACACTCTTTAACCTTCAACGTTCCTCCCAAAGCTTATGCTGTAGTACTTGTTTAGAGCTTTATGAGTATTTCTAAGATGATTATAGGCCGAATAAGAGACAATGTGTTAGTCTGGAAATTCTGCATACCTTGAAAAGTTATGAATTTGTTCATTTTTATTCTAGATTTACATGAAGAATTCATAGGAGTATGTATGTAACTTGGTGATGCCTTCAGTGAAGTTGCTGATTGTCGTATTTGCCTCTTATGTCCCAATTGTCAAAACAAATGTATAGCATGCCTATTCTAAAGGATTCAACAGGTGTTTTATCAGTTCTGATAGCTGGAGTCCACCTGGTGCAGCAAAGAAACCCCAAATTCCAATTTCTGTTTCCATATTTTTGACATTCATTTAATGCTTAACAAGACAAAGTTTTACTCCTTTATATCCAAAAAACTGAGACATGATGGCTTAACACCATTATTTCACATTCCAGAGTATAAACCCCTTAGCTTTCCATTTGCTTTCGTGATTAAATCAGAATAACACATCAGTTATATAAGGTAGTCTTTCAAATATCAATGACAGCTTTTTAAGACTGGTAATGTCTTCAGAAGTGAACTTTTATAAGGAAACATCTGCCAATATTTTAGCCAAGTCTCAGCTCTAATCTTGATCAATCAGATCTCTTGAAGTATGATAAGTACCTAAGTGTATCAGAGGGTAAGTGGACACTTCAGCAAAGTTTTGATTGGTCAATAATGTATTCAGGAACTTAAGAAGATTTTAAGATTTATTAAATCTTCAAAATGGTCCTTTCAAACAGACAGAGTATACTTTCTGAGATGGGCATGAATTAACAGACATGCAGAATTAACCTTCTATGAAGAAAATTTCTCCAGGTATATATATTGAATAATTTATTTTTGGTAGTAAATCTGCAACTAATGAATTATTCTTTGAAATCACAAATGCTAAAACTAGTAAGAAGAAAATGAATAACTTATAGGCCATTGAACCTAGTCTTCAAGGCTCAGTGAGGATCTACCCATAAAAAAGACAATGGGAACTTTAGTGCTACATGTTCCAGAAATTTAGGAAGTATGAGGTTCTGTGGATGCACCAATCATCTCAAGGTAAATGTTTTAACAGCTTGATCTCATCTTACCTTGTGAATTGATGAAGTTACTACAGAAGAAGAAAGACACTTACAACCTCTTCTTGGACTAATTCAAACCAGAGTGAACACTTTAGAGGATGCTTCTATTTGCCCCAAATAGTAAGAGATTGGAATTTAGAAATCTTATTAAGGGTTTCACTAAATTCACAAAGTGGAGAGGAATAAAGTTTAATGCATTAATTAGGGTGAGATCAAGAAATCAGAACCACTGTATATATGCAACGTATGAAAGTTTTAGTTGGGGGAATTAAAAGTTACTCAACATTTGAAAGGAAAAAACAGGTGGAGCAAAGGTCAAGGAAGCCACAACCAATGAATTCAGTCTTCAGCATTGAAGCAGGCGGTTCTCCTAAGGTCATCCCAAAGCCACAGCAAATCCCAGGAACATTTAGACGATTCCCTAACTATTTCAATCTTCAGCAATGAAGTGAGCGGGTCACAAGAATGTCCCTTGAAGCTGCTGTGAATGCCAGAAATGTTTGGAGGACTCTAGCCAACTATAACCATACAAGTATAATATACAAAACAGGAATGTTGGTGATTTTTAAGAAGTTCCTTCAAAGTTCATGTCTGCCCACTTGTCTGACTGCAGTTGTTTCCAGAGAGTAATGACCCCTCCTTCTCTTCTGTTTCCCATATTCTGTATGTCTTTCATTGGCAAATTTTAACATAAGGAAGGATACCCTGGGAAATGTGGTTCTCAGCTATTTCACTGTATTGCATAGGCGACTATGAGGGTGGTTGACACAGAGTTAATACTAGACAATATAGTGTACCTATTAAGATGTAGGTAATGACGGAATTTCTTTTTCTACTAGAAAGTCTCTATTCTTTATCTGTTGAAAGGAATGGCAAAAACTACAATGACTTTTGCACCAACCTAGTATGAGCATAAGGGGCAATAGTGATATTAGTCAAAGAGTCCCAGAATAAGGTAGTAAAGCTTTTGGGAGCTGACACATCACCATGATGAAACAACATGGCCATGAGAGGAGCAACATTTAATTACGTGGGGGGTGAGTTGTTGTGATACTTGTTACTAGAAAGATTCATTTTGGTGCTGGTGACATCCTTGTATACTATCCTGACGAGACATGTTTATCTGAGTACACATAGCAGTTGGAGGCAACATCAAGTAACAGAAAAGATTTCAGGTGAAAAGGAGAAATAAAAAAGGCAGTAAATCTTAAGCTTTAAAAGAAATCTTGTATATCTGAAGGAGATTTCTGTATCCTCTATCTCTCAACCAACAAACTGGAACCAGAACAGAAAATTAGCACCTTGAAAGAGACTTCCCTGCTCAGGGTTTGAGTTTCTAAGATTAGAGTGGCGCACACTTGTTCTATTTTTCTCCTCATTCATTAACTAGAAGCAACCTGTTGACTCGTAGAGAAGGGCAGGTTTTCACAACGTTTGGCGTTAGTCTTTATGGAGTGGGTCTCTTCCACTTTCAATGCACAGAGAAGAACAATGTTGTTGACAGGTAAATGGCTTAAGAAAATGTGTGTAATTGTAATAGTTGTTGATGCTAAAGGAAATGTTTTAATTCTTATATACTCCAGTTGGCAATCCCAGGGCATATCCCCAAACTTTCATAACAGTGTTATTTGGAAATGTTATTGTTACAATATAACATTTAGAAGTATTAACCAATATGTTTTCCAATTTTCTTGAATGTCCTTTTACTCGAAGCTCTGTCCATTTCAAACTAGACCTTGACATTCACTGCCTCAGGACATAAAGGTTATGGAAGAAATGCAGAGAAAAAAATCAATTTAAAGTCTGTTTTGGAACTAGTGGTAAAGAAACAATTTAGAGAGAAAACTTTCAGAAGCCTAGGCATTGACAGTCAGAACCCAAAGTCATAAAAAATTGATTTGGAAGAATACATAATCATGTATAAGCAAATTTCCCCACACCAAAGGAAATAAGAGATCCTCTGAACTGGAGGAAAACAGAGAATATTTAAGCAGCAAGAGACGAAGCTCTGGTTAGTACTTCTCAGAAGTGATTCTGAGACTTCCTCTTCACAAGCTGTGTCCCTGTGTTTGGGTGGGGGAAATAGAATCTGAAAATAGGTTTGGGTATCTGAAAGAGAGAAGCACTCATGCTTTATACTTCAGCTGAAGTCCAAGGTGGTCATAGACCTTGAAAAGTCTCTGGTGCCACCATGGTTCAGCAGCAGTACCACGGAAATGGTGGTGTGGTGGGTCTATAATAGAGGGCCTGATACAGTTCCAGTAGTTTTCTGAGGCCCAAGAGAGGGAGGGAAGGGTATCTAAATATTTTCTATCTGCTATTAGTGGAGAACGTGGTAGCTAAGAAAAGAATGACAGACCAAAAGATAACAGAAGTAGGAGGATACAGAGTGTCTCACGCGGACCTTTGGCGGGATATTATATGGATTTCGGCAGATGCTAACAGGAATATTGGCCAAGGACCAAGAAATAGACACCCCTTCCCAACAATGCTGTGGTATTAGACCCTTGGAGCTTTCATATGCTGGGAAAAATGCAGGGTATGAGGAAGTAACACAAGTTGACTGAGAAAAGCTTATATTCATTGATTTAAGCTTGAATCACCTAAGATGAAGTGTTCAACAACAGAAAATGGAGCCTCGAGATATAAATTAG
The DNA here is from genome assembly GCF_028878055.3 of Symphalangus syndactylus. NCBI lineage: Eukaryota > Metazoa > Chordata > Mammalia > Primates > Hylobatidae > Symphalangus > Symphalangus syndactylus. The sequence goes on along the minus strand of NC_072447.2, from coordinate 117,416,070 downwards.
ATTTCGTTTTAGGGAAAAAATCATTTTGCATACTAGTTTGTGTTTCATGGAATTCACAGTAACTACATATTTTACTCTGTGAACAGAGGACATATATGACACATACAGGATGGGAACGCATCAAGATGATTTAATCTAAAACTATTAAGTATTGTGTGGAACTAACAAAAACATCAATGTGATGCAAGTAAATAGTGAAAGAAATGAGCTACATTTTCTATTTTAAAGGATGGCAGACATAGCACATTAATGAATACCTAGCGGGTTCTATTTTAAAAGCCCAGTGTCTCAGAAATCAGGCTAAAATGCAATCTGAGTTATGCCTGTTCTTGGCATGGACGTGCTCTTCAAAATGTGGCAGAAAGTGATTTAGCACTTTTAAGAGAACTTACATATGTTGAAGATGGTAAACTGAAATTGAACCTTTTAGAATATTTCCCTGATATACTCTATGCCATTCATATTTAATAGGAATTTATATAATATTTAAATATTCAGTCTGTCTTTGTCATTATAACTTGTCCAACAACTTACGTTTCCTACCATTTTGGCCAGGTGTCTCCAAAGCCTCTCATACAGGCTTATTCAGGGACTGGGAAATTGCCCTGTTCTTTAGCAGCTGCAGATGTTGAACTGTCAACTTTGATTCAGGTTGGCCTAGAAATAAAAGCATTTTATTTTATTACTTTTATTATTTTATTACTTTAAAATGTGTTTATTTTTAAGCTTTGAATTTGATTGATTCATTTCTTACAAAATTCTTGTACAATTGAAGACTAAATTAAGCCTTGACTGTATCTATTGGCAAAGAGGGACACTTTATATTTTTGGTTAGTATGGCAAGATTTATGATAAGACTGGGTATCCATAGACATCTCAAGAATTCTGGGAAATTCGTGATAGTCACCAGAAGTCTCATTTGCAAGAGTACCTCAGGTCCCATGGAAGAAAATGTGAAGTGGGATTTTAGTAGTATGTTTATCAGGTCTCTGAAGCCCCCAGATTAAGAGCCTTGCACAAAAGAAAGAAGCCTTCCAGAGCTCTATGGGCATGGGTCTTGGAAATTCTTGAGAATTATTTCTATTAAAAAACAGTAGAACTTCTGTATGGCACAATTTCAGGATTGGTTGAGCAATGTTAAGGCTATTGCACAATTTCTGGATTTGGCAAGCTTTTCCCAACAGAGGGTGCTGTAAACCTGAAAGAGGTACCAAATATTTGTGAGCTTTTAGAAGCCAGGTTGTTTCTTGACTGGAAAGGTCTTTTCTGTCCAGCATAGAAATCACTATGAATCTTGCTTAAGCAGTTGGAAGTTGGTGGTTGACTCTGAAGCAGCTATGTAACACAACGAATGCTACAGCAGCAGCAGAGAGAAGTGGCCATACTCTGAGCATGAAGTTCCTATAAGAAAACAGAGGACTGTTTCCTTTCTGACCAATTCCTTTTTTCAGAGGGAGATAAGGTAGGAACAGGGGATAGAGCATTTTTGGGGTCGGAATTTCAGTAAAATTTAAATTAGGTGGCATCAAGAGCCAAATACATCTGTTACTATAATTCAAACGCTAATTTTTTTTTCAGTAATGAATATGACCTGGGAAATCAATTTATATTTTTAAAAATATCCATTTCATAATATGAAAACAACCTTTGTAAAACAGATACGTTGGAGGAGGTGCAGGTAGGTAGGATAATTTGCTCAGCAAGTCCCTTCATTTGCTTATAGTTAAAATCAACAGTAAGGCTGGGCGCGGTGGCTCACGCCTGTAATCCAAGCACTTTGGGAGGCCGAGGCGGGCAGATCACCTGAGGTCGGGAGTTCGAGACCAGCCTGACCAACATAGAGAAACCCTGTCTCTACTAAAAAATACAAAATTAGCCAGGCTTAGTGGTATGTGCCTGTAATCCCAGCTACTCGGGAGGCTGAAGCAGGAGAATCACTTGAACTGGGGAGGTGGAGGTTGTGGTGAGCCAAGGTTGTGCCATTGCACTCCAGCCCAGGCAACAAGAGTGAAACTCCGTCTCAAAACAAAAGTAAGATCCAAATAAAGCAACTAGTATCATTTCCTTATACAGTCATGTATTGAGCACTGACATTGCATCTGTACCATGCTAGGCACCAGGAATATCCAAATTTTTTTTCTTTCTCTGCCTCCTCTAAAAAGAAAACCAGATCTCAATATTATTGACTCTTGTTATTGTGGCCACTACCTGAAGTTTAATGTGTAGTTAAGATATAAAGATATAAACAAACATGTACACATTTTTTAAATATTTTACTTTATATTTTTAAGAAGGGATAGACACTCAGGTAATTTTCCAACCAGACATTTTTTAGGTGCTTGGAAAATTCTGTCTCAAACATTAATAGACACTATCAGAGAAGATTTAATGAATTTTGGTTAAAGATTCACAAATGGTGAAACTGGATCTCAGTTTTTCAAGTTTGCATATCCTCCTACCTTGTTGAGTGGTAATGAGCAAAATCAAAGGCAGGTAACTGAGCTTGTGTGTATTGGGTTAAATTTATCCCATTACTGGCTTGGCTAGCAACAATTATTTATCTTGGAAATCAGTAAAATTCTTTACAATGTATTTACCTCATGAAGAAAGTATTATGTAAATAATATTTTTTCAACATAAATTAATAGTATGGCAGAAGTTAAAAGACCATCTTTTTCAGACCTACTTTTAAATCCCCATGTTAAGAAAAAAGACTAGGGAGTTGAATCCAATCGCTTCCCTCTACTACAATACCCCATTGTTGTAATTCCCCTTGAATAAAATATTCCTTGCTTTCTCTGAAAGAAAAGAAAAAAAGGCTCATTTTTAATGACACATCTCAAATGATGGTATAATTCTGGAGATAATTCCCAACCTGTAAAACAAATATGTGTTAATATCCTTAGGTATTTGAGTGAATGGAAATCCAGACACTGGTGGTTGGATTGGCATGTTAATCTCCTGTCACTCTAATCCATTCCAATTTCTGAGAAACCTAAACTCAAGAATAACAAAAACCACTCAGTCCTACCCTTACAATTCTTTTTTTTAACTTCTAGAGAAATGGCAGAGGCCGTAAAACAAGAATGATGGAAAAGTTTACCAGAGTTTTTCCTTGTCACTTATTTTGAAAGTCAGCTGCAATTTGTAATTTTCTCAGGTTGGCAAATGTGTCCAAATGGGGAATGCTCTGTAATCTGTCAAAACGTCACAGATGTCATCATCAAAATGAGCATATACACTTAATGTGTTTGTTTAATCTTTTATTCTGCATGTGGAGCTGTACTTTGAGTAAAGACTCACCAAACAGATATCATTCCCTCAAAAAATTCATCAAGACCTTTGTAAATAAACTCACATAGTAACAGAAGTGCATCATCTAGAGAGTGGTTGTGCTGATGCAAAACATTTGAATCTGTTTTTTAGTTCCTATCTCAGATTGTTTCACAGGCTGTGTAAACTACATAAATAGGAAGAAGTGAGAAAATGAAGCTCCTAGATACTTCTCACACCTTGAAAAATCACATGTTTTTGATTCAATAGAACTCTAGTGGTGGCCAGAACTGAAATAATGGCAATGGGAAAGGGAAAGGCAGATTAGGGAGCCTTTGGAGACTGCCTGCATTTAGTTCTCTTTGCTTGTCTCTCCCCTCCTCTTTGCCAGTGAATGTTGGGTGTCACAGTTCTTGGTTCTTGCATCTCTTCTCTACCTGTACTCTTTCTCTAAGTGCTCTGAGTCAGTCTTATAACCACAAATGTTATCTGTACCCTAAATTTCTGAAATCTCTCTCTATATATACCTAATATATCCCTGAAATTTCTTGATTGATAGTCCTTCTGCATACTTGACATCTATACTTGGATGCCTCATGGGCGTCTGAAATTTAACTTTACCTCATACCTCTATCCACTTTTTCTGTTTCAGTGTTTCATATCTCTGTAAATTGCATTACAAGCAACCTAGATTTACAAACCAGAATGCTTGGAGTCATCCTTAATATTTTTCTTTCATTACCCTATGTGGACAATCATTCAGTGACTACTGCTGTTTATAATTTCTAATTATAAATATCAAACGCATCTATGTCTCTTCATCGCTACTATCATCAACATAGTTTTGGTTACCAGCTAGTCTCTCAAGAGGCCATTTCTAGAGTCTTTTAAATGGTCTTTGTACTTCTGTTGCCTCCTCCACATCATTGCCATATGTAGAATTCAAAGAGGTATTTTAAAAATATAAAATTGTATCATGTTTCTCTATTGATTAAAACACTCATGACTTTTCTTCACTCTTAGGATAAAATCCAAATTAATTCCATGGCCTAGAAGGCCTTGAGTGGTTCATCCCCTAACTACTACGTCAACTCAGTGTGGGCCATTCTGCCCTTGCTCACCACTCTACAGTCATACAGGCTTCCTTTCGGTTCATGGCACATGACAGGCCCCTCCCCACTCCAGGGCTTTCATGCGTGCTCGTTCTTCCATCTAGAATAGATTTCCTTCTCTTGCCTGCGTGAGTGGCTCATTATCATTCTTTAGGACTACCTTAAGTGTTAGCTCTTTAGAGACACCATCCCTAATATCGTACCCACCATGGGGCCCTCATTATACTTCACCATCTGTTATGTATTCATCTTCTTCATCAAACATAATAATTTTATTTATATAATTACTTGATTCTTTAATTATTTCTTTTCTGTCATTCCTACCAGAATGTTAACTCCATAAATTGAGGCATGGTATTTGTTTTATTGCCCAATGTATATTTATAACCTAATAAGTTCTCAATGACTATTAATACAAAAATGAATATAGACAGAACCAGAATCAAAATATAATCCAGCATTCTATCTTGTTATTTATATATCTGTGCTCTAAGAAAATCTGACTATCGTTAACTCTGGTTTTTTAATCTCTGCAGAGATGTAGTGTCTAATTTAATTGTAAATATGTGCATGGGGCTGTTCAATATATATCTAATGTGAACATGTCAGATAAATCCATTTTCCAACAATAAAAAAACAACTATTCCTTAAGTGGTTTATACTATTCACTGAACTATACTTTAAGTGCATGATTTCATGTAGTTCCTGAGAAATCGGTAATATTGTCCCATTTAACAGCTAAAGAAACTAAAGATTGGAGAGAGGTCAAGCATTTCACCTTATCCAATCAATTTGAAACCAATCTCACTTATTTCAAAGTCCATGCACCTGGTAATAATTACATTATGACTGGCTCTAATTCTCTCAAGAAAAGCCATGTGCAGTTCCTTCAGGAAGAAATGCACAAAGGAGAAATCTGAGGGGGAAGCAGTAAAATGATGGCTTAGTAGTTCCGATCCTTTTATTATGGTCTTAATATTAACTTTTAAAGGGTTAGGATGAAGGGTGAAATATTATGTGTTTTGCTTAGAGAGACTGATTAAAAAGGGAATAGAATATTTGAAGAACATTATCTGGGGTAAGGCCACAGAATTAGAAGTCAGATTTTCATTTCAACACACTAAGTTTCTAATAATTGATTTCATCAGAATTTCATAAGGCATCCACCAATGTATTCTAAGTAATTATTTCTCTGAGTCCTTCCTCATTACTTAAAGTACATTTGATACTCATGGATATTGGGGTGACCATGTTTTATAAAAGCAGGGGATTGATATTTCAGATATCTTGGATTATAGTTTCATTTCTCTCATTCTGACTTTTTTGTTTTTCATTTTTAGTGGTATGTTTTAAAGAGCAGAAGTTGTCAATTTCAATGAACTCCAATTTATTATTTATATTATTTTATGAATTGTGTTTTCAGCATCACATCTAAAAATTCTTGGAATAACCCAAAGTCATAATGATTTTATCCCCTTTTTTTCTAAAAATCATAAGTTTTACCTCTTAAATTTAGGTCTATAATCCATATGGAGGTATTTTTTGCATATTATCTGAGGCAAAGGTCTAAATTTATTTTTATTTTTTTTGCATATGGATATCCAGTTGTCTCCAGTACTGTTTGTTGAAATAATTATTATTTCTCCATTGCATTGTCTTGGCAAAATCAACTTATCAAAAATGTAAGTGTTTGTTTCTGGCCCCTTAATTCTGTTTCACTGATCTATATGTGTACCATTATACCAGTTTTATATAATTTACATACAGCCTATGCTTTTCTAAGCACATTATACCTGCTTCCATTAAAGTATAATCCCTTTTACTTGATTAATTTGCAATCTTGATTGAAAGACAAGTGTAAGTTCAAGATACGTAATTGATATAATAAAATGCCAAATAAGAGTAGATAATACAGGGTTGTGGCCAAGATGGCGGAATAGGAACAGCTCTGGTTTGCAGCTCCCAGCAAGATCAACGCATAAGGTGGGTGATTTCTGCATTTCCATCTTAGGTACCCAGCTCATCTCACCGGGACTGGTTACACAGTTGGTGTAGCCCACGAAGGGTGAGCCGAAGCAGGGTGGGTCATCACCTCACCCGGAAAACTAAAGGCATCGGGGAACTCCCTCCCCTAACCAAGGGAAGCCTTGAGGGACTGTGCCGTGAGGAACAGTGCATTCCAACCCAGATACTGTGCTTTTCTCACTGTCTTCACAACCCACAGAACAGGAGATTCCCCTGGGTGCTTATGCAACCAGGGCCCTGGGTTTCAAGCAGAAAACTGGGTGGCTGTTTGGGCAGACACTGAGCTAGCTGCAGGAGGTTTTGTTGGTTTTTGGTTTTTTGTTTTTCATACCCCAGTGGTGCCTGGAAGGCCAACGAGACAGAACCATTCACTCCCCTGGAAAGGGGGTTGAAGCCAGGGAGCCAATTGGTCTGGCTCAGTGGATCCCACCCCGATGGAGCCCAGCAAGCTAAGATCCACTGGCTTGAACTTCTTGCTGCCAGTACAGAAGTGTGAAGTCAACCTGGGATGCTGGAGCTTGGTGGGGGATGAGCATCTACCATTACTGAGGCTTGAGTAGGCGGTTTTCCCCTCACAGTGTAAACAACGGGGGAGTTCAGACTGGGCAGAGCCCACAGCAACTCCTCAAAGCTGCTGTAGTCAGACTGCCTCTCTAGATTCCTCCTCTCTGGGCAGGGCATCTCTGAAAGAAAGACAACCACCCCATTCACGGGCTTATAGATAAAACTCCCATCTGCCTGGGACAGAGCACCTGGGGGAAGGGGCAGCTGTGGGTGCAGCTCCAGCAGACTTAAACTTTCCTGCCTGCCAGCTCTGAAGAGAGCAGTGGATCTCCCAGCACAGCATTCAAGCTCTGTTAAGGGACAGAATACCTCTTCAAGTTTGTCCCTGAGGCCCATGCCTCCTGACTGGGAGACATCTTGCAGCAGGGGTCCACAGACATCTCATACAAGGGAGCTCCAGCTGGCATCTGGTGGGTGCCCCTCTGGGACAAAACTTCCAGAAGAAGGAACAGACAGCAATCTTTGCTGTTCTGCAGCCTCTGCTGGTGATACCCAGGCAAACAGGGTATGGAGTGCGTTTCCAGCAAACTGCAGCAGACCTGCAGCAGAGGGGCCTGACTGTTAGAAGGAAAACTAACAAACAGACAGGAATAGCATCAACATCAACAAAAAGGACATCCATACAGGTACCCCATCCGAAGGTAACCAACGTGAAAGACCAAACGTAGATAAATCCACAAAGATGAGGAAAATCCAGCGCAAAAAGGCTGACAATTCAAAAAACCACAGCCCCTCTTTTCCTCCAAAGGATCACAACTCCTCGTCAGCAAGGGAACAAAACTGGACAAAGAATGAGTTTGACAAATTGACAGAAGTAGTCTTCAGAAGGTGGGTAATAACAAACTCCTCTAAGCTAACGGAACATGTTCTAACCCAATGCAAGGAAGCTAAGAACCTTGAAAAAAGGTTAGAGGAATTGCTAACTAGAATAACCAGTTTAGAGAAGAACATAAATGACCAGATGGAGCTGAAAAACACAGCATGAGAACTTTGTGAAGCATACAGAAGTATCAATAGCCCAATTGATCAAGCAGAAGGAAGGATATCAGAGATTTAAGATCAACTTAATGAAATAAAGTGTGAAGACAAGATTAGAGAGAAAAGAATAAAAATGAATGAACAAAGCCTTCACGAAATATGGGACTATGTGAAAACACCAAACCTACATTTGATCAGTGTACCTGAAAGTGATGGGGAGAATGGAACCAAGTTGGAAAAACACTCTTCAGGATATTATCCAGGGGGACTTCCCCAACATAGCAAGACAGGCCAACATTCAAGTTCAGGAAATACAGAGAACACCACAAAGATATGCCTCAAAAAGAACAACCCCAAGACACATAATCATCAGATTCACCAAGGTTGAAATGAAGGAAAAAATGTTAAGGGCAGTCAGACAGAAAGGTCGGGTTACCCAAAAAGTGAAGCCCGTCAGACTAACAGCAGATCTCTCAGCAGAAACCCTACAAGTAAAAAGAGAGTGGTTGCCAATATTCAACATCCTTAAAGAAAAGAATTTTCAACCCAGAATTTCAAATCTAGCCAAATTAAGCATCATAAGCAAAGGAGAAGTAGAATACTTTACAGACAACCGAATGCTGAGAGATTTTGTCACCATCACGCCTGCTTTACATGAGTTCCTGAAGGAAGCCCTAAATATGGAAAGGAAAAACCGGTACCAGCCACTGCAAAAGCATACCAAATTGTAAAGACCATCAACACTATGAAGAAACTGCATCGACCAACAGGAAAAATAACCAGCTGGCATCATAATGACAGAATGAAATTTACACATAACAATATTAACCTTAAATGTAAATGGGCTAAATGTCCCAACTAAAAGACACAGACTGGCAAATTGGATAAAGAGTCAAGACTCATTGGTGTGCTGTATTCAGGAGACCCATCTCACGTGCAAAGACACACGTAGGCTCAAAATAAAGGGATGGAGGAAGATTTACCAAGCAAATGGAGAGCAAAACATAAGAAAAGCAGGGATTGTAATCCTAGTCTCTGATAAAACAGATAAACCAACAGATATCAGAAAAGACAAAGAAGGGCATTATATAATGGTAAAGGGATCAATGCAACAGGATGATCTAACTATCTTAATATATATGCACCCAATACAGGAGCACCCAGATTCATAAAGCAAGTTCTTAGAGACCTACAAAGAGACTTAGACTCCCACACTATAACAGTAGGAGATTTTAACACCCCACTGTCAATATTAGACAGATCAATGAGATAGAAAATTAACAAGGATATTCAGGACTTGAACTCAGCTCTGGACCAAGTGGACCTACTAGACATCTATAGAACTCTCCACCCCACATCAACAGAATATACATTCTTCTCAGCACCACATCGCACTTATTCTAAAATCGACCGCATAATTGAAAATTAAACACTCCTCAGCAAATACAAAAGAATGGAAATCATAACAAATAGTCTCTCAGACCACAGTGCAATCAAATTAGAACTCAGGATTAAGAAACTCATTCAAAACTGCACAACTACATGGAATCTGAACAACCTGCTCCTGAATGACTACTTGGTAAATAACGAAATGAAGGCAGAAATAAGTAAGTTCTTTGAAACCAGTCAGAATAAAGACACAACATACCAGAATCTCTGGGACACAGCTAAAGCAGTGTTTAGAGGGAAATTAATAGCACTAAATGCCCACAGGAGAAAGCAGGAAAGATCTAAAATTGATACCCTAAAATCACAATTAAAAGAATTAGAGAAGCAAGAGCAAATAAATTCAAAAGCTAGCAGAAGGCAAGAAATAACTAAGATCAGAGTGGAACTGAAGGAGATAGATACATGTAAAACCCTTCAAAAAATCAATGAATCCAGGAGCTGTATTTTTGAAAATATTAACAAAATAGATAGACTGCTAGCCAGAATAATAAAGAAGAAAAGAGAGAAGAATCAAATAGACACAATAAAAAATGATAAAGGGGATATCACCACTGATCCCACAGAAATACAAACTACCATCAGAGAATACTATAAACACCTCTATGCAAATAAACCAGAAAATCTAGAAGAAATGCTACATTCCTGGACACATACACCCTCCCAAGACTAAACCAGGAAGAAGCTGAATCCCTGAATGGACCAATAAGAAGTTCTGAAATTGAGGCAGTAATCAGTAGCCTAGCAACTAAAAAAAAAGCCCAGGAACAGATGGATTCAGTCAAATTCTACCAGAGGTACAAAGAGAAGCTGGTATTATTCCTTCTGAAACTATTTCAAGCAATAGAAAAATAGGAACTCCTCCCTAACTCATTTTATGAGGCCAGAATTATCCTGATACCAAAACCTGGCAGAGATAGAATAAAAAAAGTAAATTTTAGGCCAATATCCCTGACGAACATCAATGTGAAAATCCTCAATAAAATACTGACAAACTGAATCCAGGAGCACATCAGAAAGCTCATCCTCCATGATCAAGTCGGCTTCATCATCCCTGGGATTAAAGACTGGTTCAACATATGTAATCCATCACATAAAATCAATAACAAAAACCACATGATTATCTCAATAGATACAGAAAAGGCTTTCGATAAAATTAAAAACCCCTTCATGGTAAAAAACTCTCAATAAACTAGGTATCGCTGTAACATATCTCAAAATAATAAGAGCTAATTATGACAAACTCACAGCCAATATCATATTGAATGGGCAAAAGCTGGAAGCATTCCCTTTGAAAATCAGCACAAGACAAGGATGCCCTCTCTCACCACTCCTATTCAACATAGTATTGGAAGTTCTGGCCAGGGCAATCAGGCAAGAGAAAGAAATAAACGGTATCCAGAGAGGAAGAGAGGAAGTCAAATTGTCTGTTTGCAGATGACATGACTGTATATTTAGAAAACCCCATCGTCAGACTGGGCACGGTGGCTCACACCTGTAATCCCAGCACTTTGGGAGGCCGAGGCAGGTGGAGAACAAGGTCAGGAGTTCGAGATCAGCCTGGCCCGTTTGGTGAAACCATGTCTCTACTAAAAATACAAAAAAAAAAAAAAAAAAAAAATTAGCCGGGCATGGTAGCACACACCTGTATTCCCAGCTACTCGGGAGGCTGAGGCAGGATAATTGTTTGAACCTGGCAGGCAGAGGTTGCATTGAGCCGAGATTGCACCACTGCACTCCAGCCCAGGTGACAGAGCAAGACTCCATCTCAAAAAAAAAAAAAAAAAAAGAAATAGAAAAAACCCCGTCGTCTCAACCCAAAATCTCCTTAAGCTGATAAGCAACTTCAGCAAAGTCTCAAGATACAAAATCAATGTGCAAAAATCACAAACATTCCTATACACCAATAATAGAGAGGCAAATCATGAGTGAACTTCCATTCACAATTGCTACAATGAGAATAAAATACATAGGAATTCAACTTACAAGACACGTGAAGGACTTCAAGGAGAACTACAAACCACTGCTCAAGGAAATAAGAGAGGATACAAACAAATGGACAAACATTCCATGCTCATGGATAGGAAGAATCAGCATTATGAAATGGCCATATTGCCAAAAGTAATTTATAGATTCAATGCTATCCCCATCAATCTACCATTGTATTTCTTCAGAGAATTAGAAAAATCTACTTTAAATGTCATATGGAACTAAAAAGAGTCAGTATAGCCAAGACAATCCTAAGCAAAAAGAACAAAGCTGGAGGCATCATGCAACCGGACTTCAAACTATACTACCAGGCTACAGTAACCAAAACAGCATGGTACTGGTTCCAGAACACATACCTAGACCAATGGAAAAGAACAGAGGCCTCAGAAATAATGCCACACATCTACAACCATCTGGTCTTTGACAAACCGCACCAAAACAAGCAATGGGGAAAGGATTCCCTACTTAATAAATGGTGTTGGGAAAACTGGCTAGCCATATGCAGAAAATTGAAACTGGACCCCTTCATTATACCTTACACAAAAATTAACTCAAGATGGATTAAAGACTTACATGTGAGACCTAAAACCCTAGAAGAAAACCTAGGCAGTATCATTCAGGACATAGGCATTGACAAAGAGTTCATGACTAAAACACCAAAAGCAGTGTCAACAAAAGCCAAAATTGACAAATGGGATCTAATTAAACTAAAGAGCTTTTACTCAGGAAAAGAAACTATCATCAGAGTGAACAGGCAACCTACAGAATGGGAGAAAAGTTTTACAATCTATCCATCTGACAAAGGGCTAATATCCAGAAACTACAATGAACTTCAATAAATTTACAAGAATAAAACAAACCCATCAAAAAGTGGGTGAAGGATATGAATAGGCACTTCTCAGAAACAGATATTTATGTGGCCAACAAACATATGAAAAAAAGCTCATCATCACTGGTCATTAGAGAAATGTAAATCAAATGCCAGTTAGAATGGTAATCATTAAAAATTCAGGAAATAAACAGATGCTGGAGAGGATGTGGACAAATAGGAATGCTTTTACACGTTTGGTGTGAGTGTAAATTAGTTCAACCATTATAGAAGACAGTGTGGCGATTCCTCAAGGATATAGAACCAGAAATACCATTTGACTCAGCAACCCCAGTACTGGGTATATACCCAAAGGTTTATAAATCATTCTACTATAAAGAGACATTTACATGTATGTTTATTGCAGCACTGTTCACGATAGGAAAGACTTGAAACCAACCCAAATGCCCATCAGTGATAGACTGGATAAACAAAATGTGCCACATATACACCATGGAATACTATGCAGCCATAAAAAGGATAAGTTCGTGTCCTTATGGATGAAGCTGGAAACCATCATTCTCAGCAAACCAACACGAGCAGAAAACAAAACACTGCATGTTCTCACTCATAAGTGGGAGTTGAACAATGAGAACACATGGGACACAGGGAGGGGAATATCATATACCAGGGCCTGTCGGGGTGGGGAGCTAGGGGAGGGATAGCATTAGGAGAAATACCTAATGTAGATGACAGGTTGATGGTTGCAGCAAACCACCATGGCATGTGTATACCTATGTAACAAACCTGCATGTTCTGCACATGTATCCCAGAACTTAAAATAATAAAAAAAAATTTCCCATATAAAAATAGATAATAATAAATGTAATAAATATTAGAGCTTAGAGTTATCATTTTGATCCAAAGTACTCAAAGACAATTTACTTGAAGTTTGGAGATGCTGTATCTGGGCAATCAGGGATGGATCTAATTTCACTATGGCTAATTTATCTGGCTTAAGGTTTTATTTGTCTTCTTTATTGTAAATCTTCTCTAGGTAGGGAAATATAGCTAAATCAGTATATCCAAAGTGAAACATAGGTTTTATTATTATTTTTTATTCTGTGGTAGAGGCCCAGTGAAACTCTTTTGATAAGTAGCAACATGATCAGTTCATGTCCCAACTTAGTTGCTATATTGACTGTTTCAATCAGATAGATTTAGGTTTTTATGAGTATTAGAAACTCGTGTCAGTGCACTGGATTGACTCTGAGGAGCCTGAATATTTTTAAATGAGTATTCAATGACTGACAAATAGAATGTTGAACTGAGAAAGTCACCACTGTTTACCAAACCCTTCTGCTAAGGAAGGGCAAGGTGTCACCACTATTAGCATCCCCTCATTAGAAACAAATAAACTGGTAGCCAAGAAAGTGAATGGCTTCGGCAAAGATCACACTTAGAGTGAAAACTAAAGCCAAGAATAGACAGTATATGGTTGTCTAAAATACCTTAGCATGATTGCTAACTATGTGATACCTTGGGGTCTCAGCTGATTTAGGCTGAATTCAATTATTATTGAAACTAAAATGTCACATTTTCAGGGAAAAATGTTAAAAATTGTTTAGATAAAGTCTTCAAAGATTTGAGAGCACCATTAGAATATAGCTGACAAAAGCTTGAAATAAAATCCATTGTAGGGTAATTTAAGAACCCTATCTTGGTTAATGGGTACAGAAACAGAATGAATAAGATCTAGTATTTGATAGCACAACATAGTGATTACAGTCAACAATAATTTATTCCACATTTAAAAATGACTAAAAGAGTATAATTTGAATATCTGTAACCCAGAGAAATGATAAATTCTTGAGGCGATGGATACCCTATTTACCCTGATGTGATTATTATACAATGTGTGACTATATTAAAGTATCTCAGGTACTCCATAAATATACACGCCTACTGTGCACTCCCAAAAATAAAAAAAAACATTAAAAAGAAACTATAATTGATCCAGCTCCAGGGAGTAACCAACGGACCTTATTAACACACAGGCTCCACCATGATTTCTTTTCTGAGCTCCAGAGTCATTTCCCAAGACGTTTTCACTTAGTAGCTTTACAGACACTTCACACCACAATGTCTAAAACCAAATTATTACTCATCCCTCCCTAGTACGCACCTCACCTTCTGTTTCCTATACTGGGGTAAGGGGAAAACATCAAGTAAAAACTTGAGATGGCCTTGGTCTCCATGCTGTGGATACACCACAATCACTCCATTAATCAAATCCTTGAATCCTCTGTCTCACCCTCACATCCTATCAATCAGCGAGTGCTGCTGACTTACCTCCTTAGAAACAAGGGGTCCCATACTGGTATGTACAGATCATCTATCTTAACCAACGTGTTAGATTTCCATGGTTCTCAATTAGATGCCTATTGAACAAATGGAATGATTGGGTTTGACCCCAAGCACAAAGCTGAAGGATTTCACAAGTAGGAAGGAGGCATTGGTTTTACATTCCAGGCTCACCACAGGCAGTTGAACCACTTGAAAATAGAAAACATTCGTGAGGCATGTACTTCCTCTGCTCATGAAAGCAGTCTAACTGAATGTCAAGTTCTAGTTTAGAGTCAAAACCTGAGCTGAAGATACAGTAAGTGAAGGAAAAGGTGAAACATATATCGAAAGAGAGAAAAAAGTGTCAGATGTTATTGACTTTCGGTTAATTTACTCTTGAAGCTGCCAGTCTAAAGAAGGATCCACACTGTAGCCAGAAGTCAGCAAAATTTGTAGCAAGGCTAGATTGAAATCATCGGGGTACTGTGTTATGCTGAGAATGATATAATCGACTTTCAATGAATTGAAACTTTCTCTTCATTTTGCACCATTAGTCTCTCAATGATGTGCAACTACTTGCCCGCAGAATAATAAACTTGGAGAATTGAACCTAGTTAAGAACTCTAAATGTTAGATCTTTCACTTTCTTTATGTCTAAGCTTGAGCAGACTTTGGTACTTTTATAAACAAGCTACAGTGCAGGTCTGAACAGAGAGATGCTTTATTAGAAGTTTATAGCTATTGTATGTAGGAAATCACTTTAGTTGAGAAGTTTTAATTTTTTTTGTCCTTAAAATTTGAGAAATATGTATTACTGCCTAGCCCTGGAGCCTAGCACAAGGCCCTCCACATGTAAAACCCCAATAAATGCCAGCCATCTTTTGTATGGGTCACTGCTCTCTTTTCTTGCAGATCTTTTCCCATAACCGCAGCTGGCTTTTAGCAAAATGGAAGGAGTTTTCAGTAGTTTTTGATCACCTCCACATACTGCATTCACATCCCAATTTGTACAATCCCGTAGGTGCAAATTATAGTCCAACATTCTCTAATGCAGTGCCAAGTGTCACCATCATAAATGGTGCCTTATATTCTTTACATAGTTTCACTTCTCCATCAACCTTGTGAAAAACAAAATGAAATCAAGTTAGAAAAAAACTTAAAGTTTATTGTGCATACAAAAAATTAGTTTGCAAACCGGGAGACCTCAAGCTGAAAGTGGTGAGAAGCCCTGCTCACAGTTGTTATAGCATAGTTTATAAAGCATAAAGAAGAAAGTACTTTGACCTTTTCTGTGATTGGCTGCTAATATTAACATTCTTGTTACGGCAAGCAGAGATGTTTAAATTGATTTGTCTATAGCTGATCGGCTTTATTTCACTGAATCATGTTGAAAGAACATGATGCTTACCTTTTGTGTTAGGTTTATAATGAGAGCTAGTGTTTGGGGGAAATCAGAATGACTTAAATTTCAACTACATGGCTATAGGCGTTGGCTTTAGGGGTATATCTACACTGTGGCCTCCATTTTTATTCTTTAACATACTTTACCTTGCTGGTCATCCATTCCTGTTGGGCCTGCCAGCATCTCGTGGGACCCTGGGGAAGCAGTCTGAAAAATTAAGAGCTTCTCAACTATGAATGTTTTTAAACTAAAAATTTTGTAGACATGAATAATGTCTCTGATAGTGAAATTTCAGATATATTGGGAAATATTAGTGAATCAGATATTGGAGTACAACTTACTCTACCTGTGCATGATGACTAACCCTAACCCTTCACCTTGAACACCATTTGTAGTGTAAACGAGCTTTCAATGTGTTAAAGTAAGGCATTTATCTTCTCCTAACTTGTGTAGAAAGTTGTATGTCTTGGCCGGGCGCGGTGGCTCATGCCTGTAATCCCAGCACTTTGGGAAGCTGAGACGGCTGGATCACCTGAGGTCAGGAGTTCAAGTCTAGCCTGGCCAACATGGAGAAACCCCGTCTCTACTAAAAAAAGAAAAAATAGCCAGGTGTGGTGGCAGGTACCTATAATCCCAGGTACTCAGGAGGCTGAGGCAGGCGAATTGCTTGAACCCAGGAGGCGGAGGTTGCATTGAGCCAAGATCACACCACTGCACTCCAACCTGGGTGACAGAGTGAGATTCCAACTCAAAAAAAAAAAAAAAAAAAAAAAGAAAATTATATGTCTTGCCTGTGTACTCTAGCTTTAGAAGATCAGGTTTATGTGAGAGCATATGGCTTATGTTATCAAAAGGCAAGGATATGTACTTTTCTGTCACATAAAAAAACTTTAATTAGTAAGTTTGTACCAACACTTTATAGCACAGTGGCAAGATCAGTCTGGCTTAGAGGAAGAAAAACTGAATTATGACTCTAGCCACTCTTTCCTTTTTTTTTTTTTTCCTCTGTAATGTGAATGATTTGAATGAGGGGATCTCTAAGAGTTCTTCCTGCTCCAACATTTTTACTAAATGTTAAAGGCTTATACCAATATTTTATTGAACAAATTTCCTTACATATGTGATTACATTAGGCTCTGACGAAAATTTGGAAATGAGTGATGTTGGGGTTTATTGCTTCTTTGCTGCCACCCTTTTAGCATGTCTATTAAAAGGCTGCGCTCCTGAAATCCCACCAATTTAAAACTTTGCTGTTATTATTGCATTACATGATTCTTAGCAAATGATTTATCAGATAAGGGCTTACGGAGCTCCCCTAACCAAATGTATTTCTATTTAAAAAGAAAACTTTAGAAGATGATAGAAATATGTTTTAAATCCAAAAGAATGCATATCTAATAATGTAATGTTAAATATTATATGTGTGTGTATGTGTGTGTGTGTGTGTGTATGTGTGTGTATTCTGAAGAAAGCCTCTAAAATTTGACCACAGAATAGTTTTGATCCATCTGCAAAGCCAGGTTTATACTGGTCAAATACTACAAAATATAAGATGTACAATTTTGGGGAATTTTTCTACTGAAAACACTTCACAGGTACTTACATGTCCTTGTTATTTAAATGGTATGCATGCACCTTTGGAAAATAAAATATTTGGGATAGCATTTTCAGTTTTGTTAACAAAAATCCCTAATAGCAAGTAAAGATATGAGAGTGCTCACAGATGGACAGGGATGTCCAATCTTTCTGGCTTCTCTGGGCCATATTGGAAGAAGAAGAATTGTCTTGGGCCACACATAAAAGACACTAACACTAACCATAGCTGATAGGCTAAAAAAAAAAGTTGCAAACATTCTAATGTTTTAAGAATGTTTATGAATTTGTATTGGGCTGCACTCAAAGCTGTCCCGGACCACATGAGGCGAGTGGGCTGCAGGTGGGACGAGCTTAGACTGTAAGAATAAGGCACAGAGGGGCAGGGAGCAGCTTCTCTTTTAAATCAATCAAAAGTCATAAGAAGTCATGAGGTTTGGGTTTTGTTTTTTTTTTTTTTTTTTGACAGAGTCTTCTGTCACCCAGGCTGGAGTGCAATGGCTTCATCATGGTTCACTGCAGCCTGGAACTCCTGGGCTCAAGCGATCCTCCCATCTCAGCCTCCCAAGTAGCTGGAACTACTGGTGTGTGCCACCCTGACCCTCTATTTTTTTTTTTTTTTTGATACAGGATCTTACTATGTTGCCAGGGCTGGTCTAGAGTGAGGTCCTGGGCTCCTGGGCCAGGAGGTCATGTTTTAATTTTTGTAATGTGCACCTGGAGACTCATTTGATCTACTATAAACAAAGTTTACAACAGATTGTAGTTCTTTCTAAGGGGAAAAATGGCGCCGGGCAAGGAAGAGAATAAACAAACACAGAAAAAGAGGCATTTCTATAAAAGGTGTTTTGTTTTTAAGCAATAACAAATATTTTATTTTCAAGTGCTCTTAAGGAAAAAATGCTATTTTAAAAGTAAAAAGGAAAAGGAAAAAGTTATAGCCACCTGAGACCAAACTATCCAAGTGCATTATTATCTAAAGTGTTTTTTTTTTAATTAATTTATTTATTTTTATTATACTTTAGGGTTTTGGGGTACATGTGCACAATGTGCAGGTTTGTTACATATGTATCCATGTGCCATGTTGATTTCCTGCACCCATTAACTCGTCATTTAGCATTAGGTGTATCTCCTAATGCTGTTCCTCCCCCTTCCCACCACCCCACAACAGTCCCCGGAGTGTGATGGTCCCTTTCCTGTGTCCATGAGTTCTCATTGTTCAATTCCCACCTGTGAGTGAGAACATGCGGTGTTTGGTTTTTTGTCCTTGCGATAGTTTACTGAGAATGATGTTTTCCAGTTTCATCCATGTCCCTACAAAGGACACGAACTCATCATTTTTTATGGCTGCATAGTATTCCATGGTGTATATGTGCCACATTTTCTTAATCCAGTCTATCGTTGTTGGACATTTGGGTTGGTTCCAACTCTTTGCTATTGTGAATAGTGCCGCAATAAACATACGTGTGCATGTGTCTTTATAGCAGCATGATTTATAATCCTTTGGGTATATACCCAGTAATGGGATGGCTGGGTCAAATGGTATTTCTAGTTCGAGATCCCTGAGGAGTCGCCACACTGACTTCCACAATGGTTGAACTAGTTTACAGTCCCACCAACAGTGTAAAAGTGTTCCTATTTCTCCACATCCTCTCCAGCACCTGTTGTTTCCTGATTTTTTAATGATGGCCATTCTAACTGGTGTGAGATGGCATCTCACTGTGGTTTTGATTTGCATTTCTCTGATGGCCAGTGATGATGAGCATTTCTTCATGTGTTTTTTGGCTGCATAAATGTCTTCTTTTGAGAAGTGTCTGTTCATGTCCTCTGCCCACTTTTTGATGGGGTTGTTTGTTTTTTTCTTGTAAATTTGTTTGAGTTCATTGTAGATTCTGGATATTAGCCCTTTGTCAGATGAGTAGGTTGCAAAAATTTTCTCCCATTGTGTAGGTTGCCTGTTCACTCTGATGATAGTTTCTTTTGCTGTGCAGAAGCTCTTTATTTTAATGAGATCCCATTTGTCGATTTTGGCTTTTGTTGCCATTGCTTTTGGTGTTTTAGACATGAAGTCCTTGCCCACGCCGATGTCCTGAATGGTATTGCCTAGGTTTTCTTGTAGGATTTTAATGGTTTTAGGTCTAACATATAAGTCTTTAATCCATCTTGAATTAATTTTTGTATCAGCTGTAAGGAAGGGATCCAGTTTCAGCTTTCTACATATGGCTAGCCAGTTTTCTCAGCACCATTTCTTAAATAGGGAATCCTTTCCCCATTTCTTGTTTTTGTCAGGTTTGTCAAAGATCAGATAGTTGGAGCTATGCGGCATCATTTCTGAGGGCTCTGTTCTGTTCCATTGATCTATGTCTCTGTTGTGGTACCAGTACCATGCTGTTTTGGTTACTGTAGCCTTGTAGTATAGTTTAAAGTCAGGTAGCGTGATGCCTCCAGCTTTGTTCTTTTGGCTTAGGCTTGACTTGGCGATGTGGGCTCTTTTTTGGTTCCATATGAACTTTAAAGTAGTTTTTTCCAATTCTGTGAAGAAAGTCATTGGTAGCTTGATGGGGATGGCATTGAATCTATAAATTACCTTGGGCAGTATGGCCATTTTCACGATATTGATTCTTCCAACCCATGAGCATGGAATGTTCTTCCATTTGTTTGTATCCTCTTTTATTTCATTGAGCAGTGGTTTGTAGTTCTCCTTGAAGAGGTCCTTCACATCCATTGTAAGTTGGATTCCTAGGTATTTTATTCTCTTTGAAGCAATTGTGAATGGGAGTTCACTCACGATTTGGCTCTCTGTTTGTCTGTGATTGGTGTACAAGAATGCTTGTGATTTTTGTACATTCATTTTCTATCCTGAGACTTTGCTGAAGTTGCTAATCAGCTTAAGGAGATTTTGGGCTGAGGCAGTGGGGTTTTCTAGATATACAATCATGTCATCTGCAAACAGGGACAATTTGACTTCCCCTTTTCCTAATTGAATACCCTTTATTTCCTTCTCCTGCCTGATTGCTCTGGCCAGAACTTTCAGCACTATGTTGAATAGGAGCGGTGAGAGAGGGCATCCCTGTCTTGTGCCAGTTTTCAGAGGGAATGCTTCCAGTTTTTGCCCCTTCAGTATGATATTGGCTGTGGGTTTGTCATAGATAGCTCTTATTATTTTGAGATATGTCCCATCAATACCTAATTTATTGACAGTTTTTAGCATGAAGGGTTGTTGAATTTTGTCAAAGGCCTTTTCTGCATCTATTGAGATAATCATGTGGTTTTTGTCTTTGGTTCTGTTTATATGCTGGATTACATTTATTGATTTGCGTATGTTGAACCAGCCTTGCATCCCAGGGATGAAGCCCACTTGATCATGGTGAATAAGCTTTTTGATGTGCTGCTGGATTCGGTTTGCCAGTATTTTATTGAGGATTTTTGCATCAATGTTCATCAAGGATATTGGTCTGAAATTCTCTTTTTTGGTTAAGTCTCTGCCAGGTTTTGGTATCAGGACGATGCTGGCTTCGTAAAATGTGTTAGGGAGGATTCCCTCTTTTCTATCGATTGGAATAGTTTCAGAAGGAATGGTACCAGTATTATCTAAAGTGTTACACGCACACACATATTAACTAGCAGAGAGAGGGGTTGTGGCATTCTCTTCCCTTGATCATTCCAACCAACATCTTAAAATGGATTAATACACTCAAAGCGTACACTTTAAAAAGAGAGAATGAACAGGCATAACTTTCCTGATAATTCCTGCTTTCTATGATCTACTCTTCATGTGGCATTCAATATAAAAGTCAAAAGGAGGGCCTTTAATGTGGGAAGGATTTGAAGATGTTATATGAATAGAGAATTCTCCCCATTGCACTGTAAAGAACACTTTTTGAGAGTATGTGAACAGAAAAATAACATCTGCTGAATATAGACTCTTGCTCTCCTGGAGAGCATTGTGTAGACACCAGTTCAGTCTTAATTCTGAAACACTCTGCAAACAGCTCCACCATCAAAGTTTTACAAAAAGTGTATATTTTAGTCCTCTTGACGAGGTGGGGTTACAGTGCCTAAGATCAAGTTCTGGAAGAAACCCCAGTAGAAATAATATTTACAGTTCATCTCTTATGGTGGATGATTTCTCCATATGAGCAATCTAATCCATTTTATGTTGATCCTAATCAGTGTAAGCTTTGGAGAATGATGTTTCCTGACATTTTCTCATAATTTCAGAGCTACACCCTAATTAGAGTCAGTAGTCTATTCTGTAATGATTAGGCAACCAATCAACATTTGAGCAGGTAATTTTAGCTATATATTCAACTTATGAGGATTGATTTTTCTTCAGAATCTTGGTCTTGGTTAAAGTTCCTCTGGACAGCTAGCTGTGATTAGAATCAGTGGCCCAATAAGCAAGTGGAGCTAGCCTTCTGTTATGGTAGGATGCTACTGTTGATCATTAATCATCAGAAAACTTAATCCGCACACGACTAAATCATTGACTTAGGCATCACTAATGGTTACATCTTAAATTTGTAATTCATGAATATTGGGTGAATATCTGTACAACTGGCAGGACAATGTTATTCATCCTCCTTATCTGAACTTCAACCTAGTGGCTTAAGGTAGGAGTAGAAACAGAACAGATTATTCATTCATTAAGAAATCTATATCCATTCAGATCTATAACCACTCTTGGCAGAGGCTAGACAAATCAACTGTTTATAACCATTCCTACCCTAATTTCACTACCAACAGTTAATTAAATTTATTCTTTCGTTAAGCATAGATTTTTTATATGATATCTACTACATACTAACAATTATGTTAGGTACTACAGCTATAAAATGAATAAGGGGAATAAAAATTGCGTACCCTTTAGTTGCATACAATCCAGTTGATCAGAAAACAAATAATAGAACAATTACAAATACTGGAAAATAATAAATCTTTTTTTTTTTTTTTTTGAGACAGATCTCACTCTGTCACCTAGGCTGGAGTGCAGTGGCATGATCTCGGCTCACTGCAACCTCTGCTTCCCAGGTTCAAACAATTGTCCTGCCTCAGTCTCCCGAGTTGCTGGGATTACAGGCATGCAACACCACGCCTGGCTATTTGTTGTGTGTGTTTAGTAGAGACAGGGTTTTACCATATTGGCCAGGCTGGTCTTGAACTCCTGACCTTGTGATCTGCCCACCTCAGACTCCCAAAGTGCTGGGATTACAAGCATGAGCCACCACTCCTGGCCTCAAATATAATAAACTTTAAGATAAAGTAAATAACGTGTGCTGTGTAATGATGGAGAATGGCCACCTAACCCAGTTTTGGAGGATTAAGTTATAACTTTCAAGAATAAAGGTCTAAACTGAGTTCTGAAGAATGTCAAATTTGATGTTGAAAATTCATTTATTTAAAGGAATTGGTTGAATACTTCAATCAAATTAGCAGGCCTTCACAGACCTGTAGTCCCATATAGACATAATCACAGGAGTTACTTAATGCCTTTAGTGAATACGTACTAGAGAAGCAGTGTGGCTGAATGAAAAAAAGAATAGAGAATGGGACAAAAGACTTAGGTTCAAATATGAGATGCTTTTCATGTACTTCAAAACTGGTTTATCGGACCTATTTACATTTTACAAACTAGTTTTATGTATACGGTATACATTTCAATTACTATTTTACTATGAGTTTGAGTACAGCATATATAATTCTGATCTTGTGTCTTCTATTGTTGTGGAAAGTCAGGGACCCCAAACGGAGGGACCAGCTGAAGCCATGGCAGAAGAACATAAATTGTGAAGATTTAATGAAGATTTATCAGTTCCCAAAATTAATACTTTTATAATTTCTTATGCCTGTCTTTACTGCAGTCTCTGAACATAAATTGTGAAGATTTCATGGACATTTATCACTTCCCCAGTCAATACTGTTATAGTTTCTTATGCCTATCTTTAATGTCTTAATCCCATCTTCTTCATAAGCTGAGGATGTATGTCACCTCAGGACCCTCTGATGATTGCAGTAACTGTACAAATTGTTTGTAAAACATGTGTTTCAACAATATGAAATCAGTGCACCCTGAAAAAGAACAGAATAACAGTGATTTTCAGGGAACAAGGGAGATAACTATAAGGTCTGACTGCCTGCAGGGTCGGGCAGAATAGAGCCATATTTTTCTTCTCACAGAGAGCCTATAAATGAATGTGTAAGTAGTAGAAATATCACTGAATTCTTTTCAAAGCAAGGAATATTAATAATTGATAACCCTGGGGAAGGAATACATTCTCAGGGGTAGGCCTATAGACGACCACTCTGGGAACATCTGTCTTATGCGGTTGAGATAAGGGATGAAATATGCCCTGGTCTCCTGCAGTGCCCTCAGACTTACTAGGATTGGGAAATTCCAGCCTCGTGAATTCTAGTTGGACTAGTTGTCTGCTCTCAAACGCCGTTTCCTGTTAAGATGTTTATCAAGACAATGCGTGCCCAGTGGGACATGGACCCTCATCAGTAATGCTAATTTCGCCCTTGCCTTGTGATCTTTCTCTGCCCTCTGCCTTGTGATCTTTTATGGCCCTTTGAAGCATGTGATCCTTCTGACTTACTCCCTGTTCGTACATCCGCTCCCTTTCTAAAATCCCTAATGAAAACTTTCTGGTTTTGTGGCTCAGGTGGGCATCACGGAACCTGCTGATATGTGATTTCACCCCTGGAGGCCCAGCTGTAAAATTTCTCTCCTTGTACTCTTTCTCTTTATTTCTCAGACTGGCTGACACTTAGGGAAAATAGAAAAGAACCTACGTTGAAATATTGGGGGCTGGTTCCCCCATATTCTATAAACTAGGAATAATATTAATATTGCTAATATTAACTTTGGAAAATTTAAACTGCTACTTAAATTTTAGACATTACTGTATTATTATTGTAAAGTTTTGGGCAATGCAAATGATATACACATAAAAGTTTTCATTTGTTTGCCTTGGGGTTATATCTTTCAAACATTTCTACATATTAAAATTATTTCACGGGAAACATTTCCTTTTCTAGGAAACTAAAACACTTATTAAATTTAGGGGTAGATTAAAGTGACTGAGGTTTAGTTCAAAGGCTAGAGAATAAATATAAATGACCTTTCAAAATCCTTTTCAATTCAATGACGCTATAATATTTAGTTATCTTTTAGAATTTTGCAACATAATTTATCATCATTATCAAAAGATACATTCCAAAATATTATTTGTCAATACAATAATGTTGACACTTACGAGGCAGGAACAGTGATGAAATGGCTATAATCTGTTTTGAATGACATAAAATTGTGTTCCATGCCAAAACATGAAATAAAACAAATGGCTGCTTTGGAAATTCTAGTTTCAATGTGTCCTTAGAAAAATTACCTTGTGTCAAATATATACATCACCTGGTGGACTAATGCCCCAAATGATGACTGAGTGGTTATCTATCAACAGATGTGCAAATACTCTATTACTAAGGAATGTCTGGTGGAAGGAAATTGACAATCACAATTTGACAATTATACACTGGTTCATTGGTTGATAATACCTTGTACTTCGTTTTTTTTTTGTTTTGTTTTGTTTTTTTGAGATGGCGTCTCACTCTGTCGCCCACGCTGGAGTGCAGAGGTGCGATCTCCGCTCACTGCAAGCTCCGTCTCCTGGGTTCACGCCATTTTCCTGCCTCAGTCTCCCGAGTAGCTGGGACTACAGGCGTCTGCCGCCATGCCTGGCTAATTTTTTTGTATTTTTAGTAGAGACGGGGTGTCACTGTGTTAGCCAGGATCGTCTTGATCTCCTGACCTCATGATCCGCCCGCCTCGGCCTCCCAAAGTGCTGGGATTACAGGCATGAATGTGCTTGTACTTCTATTAGTTGGTTTTTAAAATTAGTTGCAGTATTTTCATGGTGGAGAATTTAGCTTAAAAATGACAATAATTTCTTTGCTCTTGCAACTAATCACTTGCCATTTAATATTTCAGAAAATTATTAATACTTATTGTGAGCATAAATGAATTTGAGAAATTCAATGAAGTCTACATTTATCTCAGAAGTATAATTTTCTTTTGATTTTATATTATAATTCAGTAGTAATTAACTCTCCATATGTGAAATATAGTTTACTGCCATTTACATGACATTATTCTGATAAACAGAAATCTGTTGGTACAATCATATAAGGATGTTTTCAAGGTGCAATCAGTAGTAGGCTGTGAGAAGATTAAATTTCTGTTGTATTTTGGATGGACTTCTTGCTTGTTTGATTATGTTCAATAGCTATCTGAAATATATACAATATAAAGGGAGTTGCCACTGTGTGATTCTAAAAATTTTTAATGCTGTGTCTGAAGTAAAGTTATTGGACAGCAATTGACCAAAGGCCACAAGGAGAAAATGGAAATATTCTCTTGCAAAGTCCTTATACTACTCATAAAGTAGTAGCATATCACTTGAAGACAGATTATAGAAGTTAAAGAAGTGTATTGTAAACTCTAAAGCAACTCCACACATACACACAAATAAAATAAGTGGATATCTCTGTGAATAAAAAAGAAGACCTTTTTCTCTGCCTCTCACCATATATAAAAATTCGCTCAAAATTCATCATAGATCTAAAAATAGATTTCTTAAGATGTAACAATACCAAAATACCTCACAACCTATAAAAGATCAACAAATTAAACATTTTAAAAATTAGAAAAATCCCTTTATTCTTCTAAGAAAACTGTTAGAAAAAAAAATTTTAGAGGAGAAATATTTTTAAAAAACATACCTCACAGAGGACATGTATCTTGACTACATAAAGAACTTCTACAACTCAGTTATAAGACAATCTAATTAAAAATAGGTTAAATATTTTAACAGACAATCAGAAAAGATATGCAAATGGACAATAAGCTCTTGAAAAGATGCTCAATGTCATGAGTCATTAAAGAAATGCACATTAAAACTACAAGTAGAGAATACTATAGTCCAACTTAAGCGACTTCAATGTAAAACTCTGACGATAGTAAGAGTTAGCAAGGTTGTGAAGACCTGGAACACTTCTGTAATGCTGGTGGGAATGTAAAATGCTACCAACACTTTGGAAAATCATTTGGTATTTTCTTAAAACTTTGAATATTCTCCTATCGAAAGTCACTCCTAGGTATTCACCCAAGAAAAATGAAATGCTGAACCTTTTAAGATAATATTTTTCGGCCAGTCGCGGTGGCTCATGCCTGTAATCCCATCATTTTGGGAGGCCCAGGCGGGCGGATCACAAGGTCAGGAGATCCGAGACCATCCTGGCTAACGTGGTGAAACCCCGTCTGTACTAAAAATACCAAAAATTAGCCGGGTGGCGGGCGCCTGTAGTCCCAGCTACTCGGGAGGCTGAGGCAGAAGGATGGTGTGAACCTGGGAGGCGGAGCTTGCAGTAAGCCAAGATTGCGCCACTGCACTGCAGCCTGGGCGACAGAGCGAGACTCCGACTCAAAAAAAAAAAAAAAAAGATAACATTTTGCTTTGATATCAATGAATGGGAAACCGAGTGCTAAAAAATAATAATCAAGTTAAAAATCTGTATTTTGGAGTTTATATCGTGTGTAAAAGTGCAAAATTGAACAACACTAACACAACTATTTGGAGAGTTGTAAATGGTATTATACTCTTCTAAGTTTCTTATTTTGTGTGTGAAATGATATAAGGACTTAAGTCATACTGAAATAAGATTAAGATGCCTATTTTAATCTCTAAAGCAACCATAAAAAATGAAATGAAGAGCTGTAGCTAAAAACTAATGAAGGTGTTACACTGAATTTAAGATGGCCTAAAGAAATGAAGAGATATAATATTTTCATGGATAGGAAAAAATAAAAATTTTAAGATATCATTCTCCCTAAACTTTTCAGTAGATTCAACATACTTCCTCCAAAATTTCTGCAGCTTCCTTCTTTTAGAAATTGACAATATGATTCTAAAGTTTATATAAAGATGAAAATAATGTGAAATATCCAAAAAAAAAGTTGCATTATGAAGTACAAAGTTTGATGACTTAACACTATCTAATTTCAAGATATCTATGAAGCTACTGAAATGTGAGTTCCCTTGTCTTCCCCCACTGCTCAAACCCCTAGGAGAAACATGCAAATGGGCAGGTCGTGGGTAGTGTTTTTAGTGTCTGACTCCCCGGCAATGTTTAGGGTTCAGTGCTTACAGCCCCCGAAGCCCAAGCGTGCATGTATTATAGTGCGGTTTTTTATCTTTGCCATCTGCAGATGGCTTGTATTAATCAGCTCAATTAGACCCTCTGCCCTATTGCAAGGACAGAGGGCTTTCTATATCCTGGGTTCTTGCCCTAGTGTACCAGACAAATTGGATCACACGTGGGCTTGTAGGATGAGTGCAAGGTTTTATTGATTGGTGGAGGTATTTCTCGGTGAGATGGATGGGGAACCGGAAGGGGAATGGAGTGGGAAGGTGGTCTTCTCCTGGAGTTGGGCCTCCCAGTGACTGGACTCTCCTCCGACTGCTCCCGGCTGTATTCCCCTTGGTGTCTGTGTCATTCCACTGTTGCTGGTCTGCCAGTGTCTGCTGGTATCTGTCATTGTGTTCTTTCGTTCCTCTTGACATCCAGCCACTTGTGTTTGTGCCTGCTGGCGTCTCCGGTTTTTATGGGCACAGGATGGAGGCATGGTGGGCCAAAAAGCAACTTTTTGGGTGTAAAAACAGAAATGCCTGTCTTCATTTAGGTCTGCGGGACAGGTCCAAGATTGGAGCCCTCACCAGGGACTCTGCCCTTCTCTACCCAGCACTTCCCTGCCCCCTCCCGTATCAGTATGATAATTAGAACATAGTGGGATTGGCATAAATGTAGACATGAGGAATAAAGTAAAGTAATAGAATGTCAGAAATAAATACATACATATATTAACTGGTTTCAAATTCAATTCAATGGGTAAAGAAAATGTTTTACAACAAATTGTGCTGCAAGAAGATATTCGCATGAAAAACAAAGGAACTCTATCTTCTACTATGTACCAAAAATTATTTAGATGTTTATTATTATTTATTATGCACCTAAATATACCAATCTAATATTTTAATGATTTTAGATTAGAATGTAGGAAAAAAAATTCCAAAATAAGATATAAGATTGGAGATTAAACACATTAAAAGGTTCTTAGTACCATTATTTATCTGGGCAATGCAAACTAAAAGTACAATGAGATACCACAACCCTCACATGCTAGAATTTCAAAAGTTAAAAAGTCTAAACAAGGCAAGGATGCTCACTCTCACTACACTTATTCAACGTAGTACTGAAATTCCTTGCCATGGCAATAAGGTAAAAAAAGACATACTGATTAGAAACGATAAAATTTATTTTCTTTATTTACAGATGACACAACTGTCTATGTAAAAAATTCCCATGGAAATTACAAAGCCAAGAACCTCCTAGAACTCATAAGAGAGTTCAGCAAGGTCTCAGGATACAAGATCAATACACAGAAATTTGTCTGATTTCTGTTTTCTATCAATGAACATGTGAAAATCAAAATTAAAAGTACAATATCATTTACAATTGATAAAAAAGAGACATACTTTGGTATAAATCTAAAAGTAATATAGGAATGATATGCTATAAATAGTAAAATGCTGGTGAAAAAACTAGAATATCTAAATAAATGGAGATACATAGCATGTCCATGGAATGAAAGACTTAACAAAGATGATTTTTATCCCCAAACTGATATATAGACTTAATGCAATGCCTATTAAAATTCTATCAAGAGTTTGGGTAGATACTGAGAAGCTTAAACTAAAATTTATATAAAAAGGCAAAATAGCTAGCATAGCTAAAACAATTTTCTAAAAAAAGAATAAAATTGGATGAATCATTCGATCTGATGCTAATAGCATCAAGAGAGTGTGTTATTGACTGAGAGACAGCTACACAGATCAATGCAGTAGAATTGAGAGACCAGAAACAGACCCACACAAATACCCTAGCTGATATTTGACAAAGCTATAAAAACAGTTCACATGAGGAAAGCCAGTCGTTTCAACAAATACTTGTGGAGTAATAGACAAAATATGAACTTCAGCCTAAAGCTCTCACATTATACACAAATTATTTGAAAATAGGTTATGAGTTTAAATGTAAATCTATCAAACATTTAGAAGAATTCTTGGAAGAAAATCTTTTGATCTGGAGGCCAAGTGATGAGTTCTTACCCATGACACCAAAAGCATGATCCTTCAAATGGGAAAATGATAAATTTCACTCTATCAAAATTTAAAAGTTTCGTTTTGAGAAAGGCTGTTAAGAGAATAAAAAGACAGGCTCCAGATTTGGGAGAAATATCACACACAACAAAGAATCTGTATTTAGAATGAATAAATGATGCTCAAAATTTAAAAATACCCCAAAAGATTGAATTAGAAAATATGCAAAAGATGTGAAGAGACATTTGACTAAGGAGATGTATGGAATGCAGATAAGCATGTGAAAAGATGTTCAACATCACCTACAAAAACAGCTGAACTAAAACAAATTAGTGGTTAATATCAAATCCTGGTGAGGATGAAGAGAAACAGATCACTCATACATTGCTGGTAGGAATGTAGAATTGATACAATCACTCCTGAAGATAGTTTGGCAGTTTCTTATAAAACTAAACATGCCATCACCATACAAACTAGCAATTGCATTCTTGAGCATCACACAGAAACCTGTACATGAATTTTCACAGCACCTTTATTTATAATAGATTAAAACTGGAAACAATCCAGAGGTCCTTCTATAGTTGAATGATTAAATAAATTCTGGTATATTAATTTCATAGACTATTACTCGACAATAAAATGAAACAAACTATTGATACATCCATCAAATTGGATGAATCTCAAGAGTATTATGCTTAGTAAAAAAAAAAAAAAAGTCAGTCTCAAAGGGTCACCTAATGAATAATCCCATTTATATAATACATTCAAAATAATAGTTGTAGAGATTGACAATACATTTGTGATTGTCAGAGCACACAAACAAGATATATCTTGGGGTGTTGGTGCAACTAAAAACAGATAGCACTGGAGTATTCCTTTGTGGTGGTGGTTAGAAGTGGGATATAATTGCCTAGAACCACTTACAACCACCCTGAACCCTGCCACACACACACAGGTGCATACACTGGACCTATTCAAATGAGCACATGTAGAAACTGGTGAAAATTGAATAAGGTTTGTAGTCTACTTAGCAGAATTGTAGCAATGTCCACTTCCAAATTATACTAAAGTAACGTATCACCACTTGGGGAGGCTAAGTGAAAAAAGTTGACAGCACTCTACGTATTCTTTTTTCAACTTCCTTTGAATTTATAAGTGTTTAAAAATGAAAAACGAAAGAAAAAGAGACAGAGAAAAACTGTTAGAAAGGATGGTGGAGTAAAAGAAACTCTCAAACCTTTGGAATAAAGTATTGGTAGTTTCTAAAAATATTAAATAATCAACTACCTGTGACTCAGCAGTTGTCCAAGATTAATGAAAACATATATATACAAAAAAGATTTTTACAATAATGTTGAAAGCAGCCTTGTTCAACATAGCCCCAAACTAGAAATAACCCAAATGTCCACTAACAGGACAATGGATAACCAAATTGTGAAACAGTCATATATTGGAATACTATTCAACAATAAAAGGAAATTAACTACTGACATGCACAACAACATGGATTAATCTCCAAAATATGTTGAGCATAAAAAGCCAGATACAGTGGAGCATAAACTTAGTAATTCCATTTATATGAAATTTGAAGGCAAACAAAACTATGTATAGTAGAAAAAAATCAGAACAATGGTTGCTCTTGGGTGGGAAGCTTTAATTTTAAAGGGGCATAAGGGAACTTTCAAGGTAATGGAATTATTTTTTGTCTTCTTTAGGTTGATGGTTACATGAACCATTACATGAAGGAATGTTATAAAAACTCAATCAACTGTGTAATTAGGATATGTGCATGTTAATATATCAAACATAAACCTTAATAATAAAAAAGGAAAAGAAAAAAGTGATGGTTCAAAGTAATTGTTGTAACACTGAAAATGCTTTTCATTTTAATTTTAGGCGGAATAAAATCAGAATGCAAATTTTTAAAATGTACTATATTTACAAAAATGTTAGCAAAAAGTAAAGAAAACATGCCTAAAATAACTAAAAGGAAATATGTCAATCTATTAACCAAGGGTTGGTCCATGGCTATTTTTTTCCTTCCTATCTTTCTGTGGCTTCATAATTTTTTAATGAGTATACATTATTATGAACATTAAAGCACATTTAAAAATAAATATATTTCAAAAGATAAATACAGAAATTATGATTCAGTATAAGACTTTTCATACAAATCATTCTCAATCAAAACACAACCACACAAGAAATAGATAACAATTTGACTTATGTCGTGTGATACTTTCTTAACTGGTTTATTGAGTGACCAGGACTCAAAGGAATGTCAGCAGAAAGCAATTTTATTTGTTTATTCCGTTGTCCCTTAAAACCTGCCCTGGGATTTTATTTTTTTCTACCCCTTGCTGAAAACTCACCCGTATCCCAGAGTTTTTCTGTTCCTCTTAAGTCATAAGCAAATATTTCCTTTGTTTTAGCATTTAAGAGTCTAATCCAATGTAATGGTTACATTACTTTAGTTCAATACAGCATAATAGCCAAAACTCTTTTTTTTTAAATATTTTTATTTTTTATTTTTATTATACTTTAAGTTTTAGGGTACATGTGCACAACGTGAAGGTTTCTTACATATGTATACATGTGCCATGTTGGTGTGCTACACCCATTAACTCGTCATTTAACATTAGGTATATCTCCTAATGCTATCCCTTCCCCCTCCCCCAAGTTTTCATTTAATTTAAATCTTTTCTCTTCTTCTAGGTGGGATCTGAACCAAACAAAATGTCCAGAGTTGGTGGAGCTGGGAAGGATGGCACAGTAGATCACTTGTCTCTTTTCTAATCCATCTCTTTCCTTCTTGTTATCCAAAGGTCCTGGCCTCTACAGAGCTTTGGTAAGGGGGAAACATAAGGTGCAAAAAGGTGGTAAACTACCATGTTTGTCTTTTGAATGTGGAGAATGTAATATTATTTGTTCTTTCACTTGAGAGGTTCCTAATGGAGTTTCCATACAAAGGACCACCACAATGTAGATATTTTAATGAGAAAATGTCTCTTCTTTAACTGACTTCTTAAAATCTTCTCCTGTATCTCACGAGTTTTGGGTTTCATCACAATATCAGAGTCAGATCATCTCACCATTGTCCCTTTTGAGAACCACCAGAGTTGTTTTCTATAAAGAAGTCAGCATTTGCTTGTTAAAAACATGCACCTTTGCCCTACTTTCTGTGGAAGTTCAGCCTGCTGTCAACAGAGCCCTCTGTTTATCTGCCCTACACCAATAGTACTAGCTAGTCTTTTACTTTTAGCTTCCTCAGGCAATTGTGAATCTGTTTCACAAATTACATAAACACTTTTTCATAAAACTTTCCCAATAATACTCTTGAAGCCTCTCTCTCTAACTCATTTAAGATAATACTTAAGAAAAGTACAAGTCCTCTTGTTCCCCCTTACAGAGCATGCACAAAAATGAAACTCTCTCTCAAGATAGATTAATCCACTATTCATTTTCACATCAAGTCTTAAATATTCACCAAGTGGCTGAATAAATAATATTGACAGAACAAGTTTTATAATCCCATAGCATGTCTGGCTTCAGAGCTACCACATCTAGTCAAGAAACTTGTCTTGTGCATAAAGGCACCTAGGAGAGAGGGTGTTTGTCTCACCAAGCCCTGTGCTAACCACTGAGACTGAGCTGGGTGGCTGGTCTTCCTCTGTGCTTGCACGGCACACTGTGCATTCTTCTCATTCTGTCACTGCCACAATACCAACTGGGGCTTCATTTGTCCCTCTTCCTCCCTAGGTGGCAAGCCACTTGATAGCAGAGTCTGTCTTTTCTCTCTGTATTCATAGGGCCTGACATAATGCTTGCTATTTCATTAAGTAATAGATAAGTGGTTGCTAAATAAATGAATGAACCTATCTTCAGCTTATACTCTAATGGGAAAATAGACCCTAGTGCCCTGTTCTAATATGTCATCCATTTTTGGATCGTTGCTTTACTATTTGACATCTTTTGTGCACTGACAACATAGCAAGGGCTTTCAAGATAGAGTTAAAACATGGCCCCGGAGGAGGAGGCATACAAACTAATTGAGATCATTTTGTTGTAAAAAGCAGAACAAATATAAATTTCAGGTTGGTCACAATTATTGCATTAAGGAGAGCTTTAAAATGATTTCCACAGAGTTAATTAAGAATGTCTCTTGTTATCTAGGTTCTTAACTAGATAACTGTTTTCTTAGTGACCAAGTAACTTCAGGAGAGGCTGAGCAGAGAAATAATGAATACATTATCATATGTTAAGCAAAAATGTGTAAATATTCTTAAGTGAACAGGCTGACGGTAAAGGGTAAAGGCAGTTAAAAAGGATCTCCTGTAGGGCAGGCCTGGTGGTGACAAAATCTCTCAGGATTTGCTTGGCTGTAAAGGATTTTATTTCTCCTTTACTTATGAAGCTTAGTTTGGCTGGATATGAAATTCCGGATGGAAAATTCTTTTCTTTAAGAATGTTGAATATCGGCCCCCACTCTCTTCTGGCTTGTAGAGTTTCTGCCGAGAGATCAGCTGTTTGTCTGATGGGCTTCCCTTTGTGGGTAACCCGACCTTTCTCTCTGGCTGCCCTTAACCTTTTCCCCCTGATTTCAACTTTGAATCTGACAATTATGTGTCTTGGAGTTGCTCCTCTCGAGGAGTATCTTTGTGGCGTTCTCTGTATTTCCTGAATCTGAATGTTGGCCTGCCTTGCTAGATTGGGGAAGTTCTCCTGGATCATATCTTGCAGAGTGTTTTCCAACTTGGTTCCATTCTCCCCGTCACTTTCAGGTACACCAATCAGACGTAGGTTTGGTCTTTTCACATAGTCCCATATTTCTTGGAGGCTTTGTTCGTTTCTTTTCATTCTTTTTTCTCTAAACTTCCCTTCTTGCTTCATTTCATTCATTTCATCTTCCATCAGCAATATCCTTTCTTCCAGTTGTTCGCATCAGCTCCTGAGGCTTCTGCATTCTTCACGTAGTTCTCGAGCCTTGGCTTTCAGCTCCTTTAAGGACTTCGCTGCATTGGTTATTCTAGGTATCCATTCTTCTAATTTTTTTTCAAAGTTTTTAACTTCTTTGCTATTGTTTTGAATTTCCTCCTGTAGCTCAGAGTAGTTTGATCATCTGAAGCCTTCTTCTCTCAACTCGTCAAAGTCATCCTCCATCCAGCTTTGTTCCATTGCTGGTGAGGAACTGCGTTCCTTTGGAGGAGGAGAGGTGCTCTGCTTTTTAGAGTTTCCAGTTTTTCTGCTCTGTTTTTTCCCCATCTTTGTGGTTTTATCTACTTTTTGTCTTTGATGATGGTGATGTACAGATGGGTTTTTGGTGTGGATGTCCTTTCTGTTTGTTAGTTTACCTTCTCCCAGACAGGACCCTCAGCTGCAGGTCTGTTGGAGTTTACTAGAGGTCCACTCCAGACCCTGTTTGGCTGGGTGTCAGCAGTGGTGGCTGCAGAACAGCGGATTTTCGTGAGACCACAAATTCAGCTGTCTGATAGTTCCTCTGCAAGTTTTGTCTCAGAGGAGTACCTGGCCGAATGAGGTGTCAGTCTGTCCCTACTGGGGGGGGGTGCCTCCCAGTTAGGCTGCTCAGGGGTGAGGGACCCACTTTAGGAGGCAGTCTGTCCGTTCTCAGATCTCCAGCTGTGTGCTGGGAGAACCACTACTCTCTTCAAAGCTGTCAGTCAGACAGGGACATTTAAGTCTATGGAGTTTCCTGCTGACTTTTTGGTTGTCTGTGCCCTGCCCCCAGAGGTGGAGCCTACAGAGGCAGGCAGGCCTCCTTGAGCTGTGGTGGGCTCCACCCAGTTCAAGCTTCCTGGCTGCTTTGTTTACCTAAGCAAGCCTGGGCAATGGCGAGCGCCCCTCCCCCAGCGTCCCTGCCGCCTTGCAGCGTGATCTCAGACTGCTGTGCTAGCAATCAGCGAGACTCTGTGGGCATAGGACCCTCCGAGCCAGGTGCGGGACACAATCTCCTAGTGTGCCGTTTTCCAGGCCTGTTGGAAAAGCGCAGTATTAGGATGGGACTGACCCGATATTCCAGGTGCCGTCTGTTACCCATTTCTTTGACTAGGAAAGGGAACTCCCTGACCCCTTGCTCTTCCCGAGTGAGGCAATGCCTCCCCCTGCTTCTGCTCGCGCATAGTGCTCTTCACCGACTGTCCTGCACCCACTGTTAGGCACTCCCTAGTGAGATGAAACCGGTACCTCAAGCAGAAATGCAGAAATCACCCGTCTTCTGTGTCGCTGGGGCTGGGAGCTGGAGACCCCAGCTGTTCCTATTCGGCAATCTTGGCCCCACCCCCCGTAGGAATCTAAATGTTATAATTTTTAAGAAATGAGTTTAATAAAAAGACAGTAACTCTTGTAGTGCCCAAGGGATGCCAGAAGTGTTGGGTAATTCCCTACCCCAGCATTCCTATGACTCTCAGGAGTGGTTAAATAGCATAGCTCTTTCACAACTCAGATGGCATAATCCTGAGGTGTGTGTTTTGCACTTAGAGTTTACTGGTGGAAATAAACTTCAGTTGCTTACTGTGGTATCTGGTTTACTAAAGCATCTCTACTGGCTTCCTTCCCTTTCCATGGCCACTCTCCTATCGTTGACTCCTGCATCTCCCAAATAAACTACTTGTATTCAAATTCTTCTATCGAGGTCTGTTTTAAGGGATGCTTTCCCTGGTTGTCTAGTGATTGAGGAAAAAACATGAAGCCAAAAACAAAAATAAGGAAGGGTACCAACTAAGACCACTAATCCTTTTGTTTCTTATTTCCCTAGTGAAACTGAATCAATCAGAAAAGATGTTCCTCATGCTCCCTCCATGACGTTTACCATCCCAACTGCAGACAACTTCAGTATGGTTCTCTACTGCATAACAAAAAGTGGAGCACCACTTTCAGTGTAGTTGGTAATTAATCCTCAGATCTTATTTTGTTTGACATAATAGAAGCATTTAACATGTTTGATAACTTTTTCCTATTTACAGGAAAAACTTTCTTTTTCTGTAACGTCCCTTGATAATACTCTATAAGTTTTTTTGTTTTTTGTTGTTGTTTGTTTTTTGTTTTTCGGGGGGTGTTCCCCCCCTACTAGCTGCTACTTCACAGTTCCCATTGCTCAACCCTCATTTCCTTGAATTCTCACATTGGAATACTGGAGAGCTCAGTTGTTTGCCACCTTACCTTCTCTGTCTATACTCAAGCCTGTCAGTCATCTCACTTTAAATGTCATCTACTCAGTGCCTCTCCTGCTCAGATTACTAACGCAACTTTACATTCTTTCATTCAATTATATTCTGGACATCTGCCTTTTGGTATTAAGCAGAAGAAGTGAACACCCACCCAGTCTACCCCTCAAAAGGAGCACCTTCTGTAGTGTTCCACATCTAGGCAAATCCTATCCCCATGATTCCAGTTAGTCAGATCTAAATCCTGGTGTGATCCCTTATTTTTCTTTCTTTTACACCCCACACATTGTCCTTCAGCACATTCTGTTGACTCTGTTCGCCAAATATATCAAAAATATCATTGTTTGTAGATATTTTACCCTTAGTCAAATTGTTTTCTAGTTTATAAAATGTATGCTGTATATGTGCTGAGTTTTGAGGTGTCCTACAAATAGTATTAAAACTACACTGTTTGCATTATCAAAACTTCAAACTGGTCTATTTTGGAAAATGGTGCCTACTAGAATATATATGAGAAAGAAAAGCATATTATAATTTCAAAGCTACAAATATCGCTCACATTCTTGAAGGAGCCTGTAATTTAAATGCTACTTTGTTACTTTAGAAGTAGAATTACTATACTCTTAAGGATCTAACTTTCTCATAAGTAGAATAACAAAGAGCCTGCTAACAATGGTTACTGGTGAGCTGAGAGTGGAAGTTGAGCAGGATCCTTTCTCTTTCCTCTACCTATAGCTTTGTAATGTTTAGATTGCTCATCATGTGCATGTGTTATTTTTAACTACAAAAAAATGAGTAAAGCTATGCACGTGATCTTTGTAAAAGAGTGCTATTGAGAAGGAGATTTGTCCTAAAAGACATAAATAATTTTCACAAAGCCAATAAAGTTAAATGATGTTGTTTTGGTAGAATAATTATGAAATACAAGTGTGAGAAGAAGCCATAGTAGCTAAAATAATTCAGATTATGACAAATGAATAGTATACTAATCAATAACACAGATTTTAGAGCCAGAATACTGGGTCCAAGTTCTGGATATACTTTTTATTAACTATGTGAATTCTCTATGTCTCAGTTAAGAAAGAATGATGCTCACTATTGACACTTATATTCAACATTGCACTAGTTGTATTTGGCAATGCAAATAGGTAATATGAATCACTTCATGGCAGAGGAATTCATACGGAGAAAGGAAAACTATTTCTATTTGAAGATGATATGATAGTATACGAAAAAGAAAATCAATGATGAAAGTAACTCAAACCACAAACAATCCGCTATTAACAGGATATAAAATTAGCATACAGAAATCAATATACTTCACATAGGCAAACAATAATCAGTTATAGGAATGATGGTAGGAAAGTATTCAGTTAAGACAGCAACAAAGCAGTTTAAAACTTTGGAATAAACAATAAGGAACAAAAATATATGTAAAGGAAATTTTAAACATTTATCAAAGATAGAAAAGTAGAGTAGAATAAATGGCAGAAGTTTTTTTATTCTTGGATAGGGAACAAGCTATTTCATGGAGTTATTCAACCTCAATAAAATTCATACACAAAAGCAAACATGCAAAATAGGTAGGAAATCATTGAAGAAAATTAAGTGGTGAAGCTAGCCTTAACAGACATTAAAACTGTTGAAATTTTTATACCTAAAACAGTGTGGCGTATTAATAGACAAATAGACCAATGAAAGAGAATACAATGTCCGGAAGTAGATCAAACCACATACAGCAATGTATTCGATGAAAGTAGCATCTCACATCAATTGGAAAATACAGACTTTAATAAATTGCTCTAGAACATATTAGTAACAATTTGCAATAAGGTAGAATTAGAAGCCAGGCATGGTGTCTCACGCCTGTAATCCCAACACATAGGGAGGCTGAGGCGGGCTGATCAGTTGAGGTCAGGAGTTTGAGACCAGCCTGGGCAACATGGTGAAACCCTGTCTCTACTGAAAATACAAAAGTTATCTGAGTGTGATAGTGCACACCTGTAATCCCAGCTACTCGGGAGGGTGAGGCACAAGAATCGGTTGAGCCTTGCAGGTGCGAGTTGCAGTGAGCTGAGATCATGCTATTGCACTCCATCCTGGGTGACAAATGGGAATCTGTCTAAAAAATAAATAAAATAAAAAGAAGAAGATAGAATTAGATTCATACTTCTCACCATATTGATGAATTTTAAATCGATCAGAGATCTAAATATAAGAACTGAGACCCTACAAGTACTGAAAAAAAGAATAAATTCTTCTTTAACCTTGGCACAGTGAAAGTTATTGCAAGTATGTCTTAAAATTCAGGGGAAGGAAATGAAAGGATTGATAAATTTGACTACATAACATTGAAAAAAAGCCAAGCAAAAATCGTCATAAATTATGAAGTTGTCACATTGAGAAAGAATATCAACTGACAATTTACTAAAAATATATAAAACTGGCTCTAAAATGTATAAAAAGATATTCAAACTCACTAAGGAAATGCAAAATAAAACAGCACTAAGATATTATTTTTCACCTAAAAGATTAGTAAAAATTAAACAGTATGACACCACAGTCTATTGGTGAGCCTGTGAGAAACAGCCAATCTCAATGTATTAATAATAGGGATGCAAATTGGCATAACCCTTCTGGAGGTCAATTTAGCAACATTAATAAGACTACTTAGATGTTTACCTTTGACTCAGTAATTACGATTCTAGATTTTACCCTGAAGATGCACTTGTGACAATATGAAAACACATATGTACAAATTATACATTGCAGCATTGCTTGCAGTTGCAAAATATTAGAAACTAAATGTCCATATATAGGAGAGTGGTTGAAGAAGCCATGGTATATGCACAAACTGAAGTATTATGCAGGTTGAGAAAAGATGAGGAAAAATAGAAAGAATGAATATGACCTACTCTTTGATAGCATCACAGGGTAACTATATTTAATAATAATTTAATTGTACATTTAAAAATAACTAAAAGAATATAATTGGATTGTTTGTAACATAAAAGACAAATGCTTGAGGGGATGGATACCCCATGTTCCATGATGTGATTGTCACACATTGCATGCCTGTATCAAAGCATCTCAGATACCTCATAAATATGTACATTTACTCTGTACCCAGAAAATTTACAAATTTAAAAATTTAAAAATTCAAGGATGAGAAAGATGTATAAACTGGTATGGAGTGATTTCTAGTCTATATTAAATGAAAGAAAAACAAAGGTGCAAGAGTGTATATCTATAGTGCACTACCTTTCATGTTAAAAGGAAGGGACTATAAGATGTACGAGTTTTTTTTTTTTTTTACAAAAACAAGAAGAAAGAACAAGAAACTAATGAGATTAGTTATGTATAGGAGATGGGGGAAAATGGGATGGGAAAAGCAAAGTAATGAGAATAAAAGTGATGAAACAATAAAAGTGATGAAGCTTCTTTGACTATTTTTAAAAATAGTTTTGACCTTTAGAACCATGGTAAAATTTTATGCAACCAATAAATAAATAGGTAGGTAGATACATAGATAGATAGACTAAATGAGAATGCAGAGGAGGGGGGAAGTAGAATGCAAACAGAAATAAGTGAGCCTAACATCGTTTCAAATTAATAACATAGTGACATTGAGAGGGTCAAGGAAGAAAATAAGGAAAATGGTGTTTTGATATTATATATTAAGGCTAGGAGAAAAAAGAACTGTACATGAATATTATATGCTGGCTTATAAATTTGTTTTTCATGAAGGTATGAGTTAGCAATTCTGGAATTTGCATATAATAGGATTGAGCAAATAAGTAAATATATTTTCAATAATGAGAGCCAGGTATCAATAACAATATCCTGGTATTATTAATTATACTAGTTATATGAGATTTTAACATTTGAGAGAGGTAGGGAATGTGTTTACAGGAGCTCTGTGTTGCCCTATGAGAAACATGAAATCAAAATGGATTAAAGATTTAAATGTAAGAGCTGAAACTATAAAACTACTACAAGAAAACATTAAGGAAAATCTTCAGGACATTGATGTGGACAAAAATTTCTTGAGCAATACCCCACAAGCACAGGCAACAAAGCAAAATGGACAGATGAGATCACATTAAGTTAAAAAGCTTCTGCACAGCAAAGAAAACTATCAACAAAGTGAAGATACAAAATGGGAGAAAATATGTGTACGGTTTTGCAAGTGATTTTGTAAATATAACATTATTTCAAAAGGAAACATTAAAATGATAAATGAATGGCAAAGAACGATATAACATAATAAAATGTGTTAACTATGAGTAAAAAAATGATTGCTCATTACAAAATAAAACGTATTCCAGGTTAACATAATTGGTTTTATGTATAACTTTTAAAACATTGGAAAAGGCTATTTGATAATACCTATGTTACTTCCAGATTGGGAAATGCTTTATGTGCATACAACCAATATAAGACATCAAAAAGAAAGTAGATATTAATCATACAAAGTAAATATTTTATAAAGATATCATAATAATAGTTAAAAGGCAATGTAAAAATTGGGGTTAAAAACCTACCAAATGTTAGAAAAAGAATTAATATTTAGGTAGCCTATAATGATCTCCTATAAAACAATAAAGGAGTATCTATCACCCCCGTAAGAAACTTGGTGTAGCTAAAAAATGTCTGATGAAGCAGGCTTTAAGATAAAAAGCATTACTAGAAGTACATAGGTGATTTTATAATAATAAATGCTTCAATTCACTGGAAAGATATAACAGAGTTACATTTGTATATTGCAAGTAGTAAAACTTCAAAATATATGAAGCAAAAATTGACAAAATCCAGGGAAAAATAGAATATTCCACAACCATAGCAAGAATCCTCCACAGCCATAACAGGAGAATTCATCATGTCTAAGTAATTAATAAAAGAAATAAGCAAAAATTTGATAGAAATTTGAAACTTTTAAAGAAATGAACAATTGACCTAACAAATGCCTACAGAGTATTTAGTACAACTGTGGAATGCAAATTTTTTCAAATAAGTTCGTACCATTTATGAAAATTGGACATATACAGCATTAGAGAGCTAATGTTACCGAAGTTCAAAGAACCAAAATAATACAGCATATTCTAAAATAAAAATATTAAGCTCCAAATCAATAATAAAATAACTGAAAAACATTTGCGAATTAAGAAATACACTTCTGTATTAGTCCGTTCTCATGCTGCTATGAAGAACGCCTAAGATTGGGTAATTTATAAAGGAAAGAGGTTTGACTCACAATTCGTCAGGGTTAGGGAGGCCTCAGGAAACTTACAATTGTGATGGAAGGGGAAGCAAACACGTCTTTCTTCACGTGGTGGCAGGAGAGGGAAGTGTCGAGCAAAAGAGGGAAAAGCCCCTTATGAAACCATCAGATCTTGTGAGGACTCACTATCACAAGTAGAACATGGTGGTAACTGCCCCCGTGATTCATCACTTCCCACTGGGTCCCTCCCACGACGTGTGGGGATTATGGGAACTACAATTCAAGATGAGATTTTGGTGGGGACGCAGCCAAACCACATCAACTCCTAAATAATTAGTTGCATCAAGTTGAAATAACGATGAAAGTCAGAAAATATTTTAGACGGTCCACAGAAAATGCTAAATATCAAAACTTGGGATATGCAGCTTCAGCAATATATGGAGATGGATATATAAATAGAAGAGAGGCTAAAATTATCTAAGTATATAATTTAAGAAGTTAGAAAAAGAGCAATGTAATAGATTCGAATAAAACAAAAGTAGTTAAATAACAAAGGTAAAATCAGGAATTAATCATTTAAAAATTTAATAAAGATAATCAACAAGGCCAAATTTTTGAACATACTAGCAATATTAAGAAACCTCAAGCACACTGATGGAGGAAAAAAGAGAGAAAATACATGCACAAATGCACACGTACACACAAACACATAGTAATTATATACAGGATCAAAGTATAAGTATACAATTCACAAATAATTACCAGTAGGTTACATATTTAATTCCAATGTCAGAAATTTTAAAAATAGAGGAAGTTATATAAAATGTTAATATTATGAGCTTGGGATAGACAAATATTTCTTACAGAAGCCACAAACAATGAAAACTAAAATGAAAGAGATTATAAAATTTAACTACATTCAAATTAAGAGCTGCTATTTATTAAAAATAGCATAAATGGCAAAAAAATCTATGAAGTAGGAGAAAACAGTACAGTACATGTAACTGGAAAGCACAGTATCAATTATATATAAATACTTTCCACAAATTGATTTTTAAAAACCTAATAGAAAAGGACAAAAGATATAATTAGCTATTTCACAGAATGAGGAAAAAGTAATAGCCAATAAAAATCTATGAATAGAAGCATACCCTTGTTAAATAACGTGGAAAATATATATTAAAATCATTTCATCTCACACCCACTAGATAGGCAAATATTATAAATCGGACATTGCCAATTAGTGAGAATGTAAGACTTCTAGAACTCTCATGTACTCCTGGTAGGAGTATAAATTATCACAATCATTTAAAAAAAATATTTAGTATTATCTAGTAAAGTTGATGATACAAATATCATTTGATGCAGCAATTTCATCTATAAATATAGACGTTAGAGAAAAATCTCACATAAGTAGGCAACATAACATGTAGAAGAATGCAGATAGCAGTGATGTTGGAAAACAAAACACTGGAAACCAAATTTACACGAGGAACAAAACTAATAAATAATTGTGTATTCATACAATGGAAAACCA
Source organism: Symphalangus syndactylus (assembly GCF_028878055.3). Lineage (NCBI taxonomy): Eukaryota > Metazoa > Chordata > Mammalia > Primates > Hylobatidae > Symphalangus > Symphalangus syndactylus. The sequence goes on along the minus strand of NC_072447.2, from coordinate 117,372,380 downwards.
TATAGTAATGAAATTGAAAGAGCTACAGCTATCTCAATATGGAGGAATCTCACCAAGTTGAATGAACAAAACGATTGCAAAATAATAGTCTGCTGCTATTTATATAATTTGCATATGTCCAAAATTAAAGAGCATAATATTTTGGGGCACATACCCAAGTGGTAATATTATAGCAAAAAGCAAAGGAATAATGAACAAAATTTAAGACAGTGGTTACCCTGGCAGGGAGGGAAGAAGATGAATAAGATCAAGGAGGGGTACACAGAAGACATCAAAGGTATACAGAATATGATACTTTGTGTGCTGGGTGTTAGGTACACTGTGCTCTTTTTAGAATTTTTTTTCACAAATTGTAAGTAAGAAAATGTTTCAATTATTTCATACCAAAATAAAAATAAAGCATAAACTGTAATATCAGGATTTTCCATAGTTCACTTCAAATTTCTTAATGTTTGGTAGATGCTGTTTCCTAGCAAATACATGTTAAATGGATGCTGGAAAATTAAGAGATTAGTGTATGAGCTGATTCTAAAGTGACCACCCTCCTTTTGCTAATAATGTGTTTATCTGTTAGTCCTGTTCAGTAAGGTATGTCTGCAATTCCCATGCATGAACTGTTGCTTCCAAGTTGAAAAGGAAGATGACACTTGGTGCACTGTGTTCCACACAAGCAGCTACCTACATGTTTTTTCCTTTTCATTCTGACCCAAAATGGAAACTTTGTTTGAAATTAATTTCCTTTTTGATTACGGGTAAGACGATATTTTCACAGTCACTGAACCAAAACTCTGGTAAAAACCTCGCCACAGAGACGCTAAATAGTGTATTTATTTAATTTTCTTATGTTTTTTCATGTATGTCAAGGCATATCCAAATAACTGCATTAATAATTACCACTCCTTACTACGAGCCACTTCATCTGTTCTTCCAGTGAGCTGAAATCAGGTTTGAAAGAGATATTATGCAAGCCAGCAATTCCCTACCAACTGGTCCTGAAAAGTTAGCTTTGGTGATTCAAAGGTCCTTTCGAATACTAAATTGCAACAATATCCCCAAAGGCTTGTCTCTAAATTGCCCCACTAATATACCTGAGAGTAAATCAAATGAATCATGCTTTCTCTGGTATTTATATTACTTTTCTAAAGTTAATCCTTAAGGAGAAAATAAGTAGTTATTATTGTTGCTATTATTTCTAGGAAATTATCATTTTCAAAACTTGAAGATGGGTCTTGTCATTTACAAAATCCTATCTGATTTAATCAAATGGTATTTCTAATGCTTGTACTTCTGTTGATTTCCTCACAGAGCAAAATCAAGTGCCTTTCTTTTGGAAAACTCAAAACATCAAATTAAACAGCCCGGCATCCAATCTGAGTCATACATTTGAAATCAATTTACCAGCAAACAAAGAGTCAAAGATTGCAGAACTCAGAGGGAGAGAAAAGAGGTTGCTAATAGAAGCAAATTAGAGAAAGAAGGTGTTCAAATTATTGAAGGGTCCTGCCATCTGCTTGTCAGGCTGCTGCCGAATTTCAGATACCTCTTTCGCAGTGCTTTCTCCTTAATGTCCGGAATTTTACCTCCCACCCAATCTGCACATCATCATTTTTTTCAGCATGTGTAAAAACATGAACACAATGTATATAGTGAAGGTTGTCAATGTACCATGTTGACATTCAAATTCAATCTTTGGTGATAGACATTGGAATAACATGTCCCTGTAGGGTGGTGGAGGGTGGCAGGGTGAGGTGATTGACTGGATATAGTTGTGAGGGAAATTTCTGGGGGTAATGGTAATGTTATTTATTTTGAGCTGGGTGATAGGTAGATATACAGCGGTCCCCCTTTATCTATAGTTTTGCTTTCCTTGGTTTCAGTTACCAGAGATCAACCTCAGTCTTGAAAATACTAAATAGAAAATCCCAGAAATAAACAATTCGTAAGTTTTAAATTGTCCTCCCTTCTGTGTAGTGTGATGAAATCTCATGCCATCCTGGGATGTGAATCATCCCTTTATCCAGTGTATCCACGCTGTATACACTACCTGACTACTATTCAGTAGCTCTCTCAATTATCAGATTTAGAAAACATAGTATATACTATATAGCAGTGGTCCCCAAACTTTTTGCCGTTTTGGCACCAGGGATGGGTTTCTTGGAAGACAGTTTTTCCATGGGGGTGGCGGGCAGGGATGGTTTTGACATGAATCTGTTCCACCTGAGATAATCAGGCATTAGCTAAATTCTCATAAGGAGCACGCAACCTAGATCCTTCCCATGCACAGTTCACAATAAGGTTCGGACGCTTATGAAAATTTAATGCCACAGCTGACCTGACAGGGAGTGGTGCTCAGGCGGTAAAGCTTTCCGGATGCTCACTTCCTGCTCTGCGGCCTCCCTCCTACCAGGCCACAGACCTGTACTGATTGGCAGCCCAGGGGTTGAGGGCCCCTGCAAAGTTCGGTACTATTCCAGGTTTCAGGCATCCACTAGGGATCTTGGAACGTATCCCCAAGAATAAGGGAGGACTACTTTAGTTGTAAAAATTCACTGAGCTATACACTTAAGCTTTATGCATTTTACTCTAGGTAATTTTTCAGTACAGTATTATTTGCAAAAAAAAAAAAAGAAAATGTTAATTAGAGAGTGTCATTATTTATGGCTTGCCACTATATTTAGAATAAAATCCAAGTGCCTTACCACCGCTTGTGAAACTCTACATAATCTAGTTCCCATATGTCTGTCTTCCTTTTCTAATATTCTTTCCTTTGCTTGATTTGTTTTTCTTGGGGTCTTTGCATTTCCTAGTTCACTCTGCCTGAAACACTCTTTTTCCAGATATTTACACAATTGACTCCTTCATTTAATTGAGGTTTCTCATTGAATGCCACTTTCTCACAGAGGTCTTTCCTAGCCACCCTCCCCTTGGTCTGCTTTATTTTTTTGAAGCGCATGTTGAGATTCCACATTATATATTTCCTTTTTGTTGTTTATTGTCTCTCTCTCCGTGGTAGTTAAGAGTAGGCTAACTGATAAAAATAGACCCAAACATGTGATAGCTCAATAGATGGAATTTTATTTATTGTTCACCTAACAGTTCCAGGTGGCTGTTTAGATTTCACTGTTGTCTCATCTCTATTCAATAGCACCTTCCATCTTATGGATTTGTATTCCCATAGAGCCTCATTGTCTTGTGCATCAAGCTAGAAAGAGGAGAAACAGCATAAGGGAAAAGCACATATGAATGGTGTTATGAACCAGACCCGAAATTATCACACTTTACTTTTATTTATACTTCCTTTGCTAGAACTCACTCACATGTTCCTATAAATTCAAGAGAGACTGGAAAATGCAGTCTAGCTGTATTACAGAAAGAAGAAAAGATAGATATGGTAATCAATTAGCAGTTTTCGTACACTGCCTCTCTGAAATACATGTTTCATGATGGCAAGAACCTTCCTTGTCTGTTTGCTCATGGCATATGCCCAACTTCTAAAACAGTGCTGGTACATAGTATGCATTTAGTAAATATTTTAAAGTGAATAAATACATTTCAGTGAAGCATACTATACTGAGCTTAGCTGGTTGAAGGAGCACGGCTCCAACTTTACTCAGCTCCTCTAATTTTGGTCATAGACATTCTTAAGGGGATGCCACACCCACCAATGAAAATCAGTGTGAGCGCTATGTTGCCACTCTCTGTAAACATATCCCTCCAAATACTGGGAAAGAATACACATTTCTTAAGCCACAGAGCTAAGGTATGCAAAAATGGATTTAATTTGTGGCTCACAGTGATCTATATTCTGAGTTTTCATTCTATCGAGAATATAAAATATAATCTCAGTCAATTCTAGCTAAACCAATTAATTTATTGCTTAACATCAGTTAATTCAGAACTTTTCCCGCCTCTTTCTTCCTAGTAACACCTACGTTCCAGGAAGCTTATGTAACATTATGAATTCTGGTTCCAAGATGGCATCTTTTCACCCTGCATCCTCAGATCATCCAGTCTCTAGTTCTTGGCTGTTAGTATTGTTCCACATTGACATGTGTCAAGATGTCCTCATTCCCATATGCTCCACACAACTTTCCTCTGTAGCATTCCCTTATTACAACTGCATGACCCCATCAGGTCTGTCAACTTAGTCTTTCAGCTATCTTCAAGCATGGTAAAAGCTGGCTTCTTTATCTTTCCAATTTGGATCTGAAGAAAACTCAGTGGAGCTACCCCCAGGTACTGTCTTATCATGCAGCTATTTCTTTTTTTTTTTTTTTTGAGACGGAGTCTCGCTCTGTCGCCCAGGCTAGAGTGCAGTGGCGCAGTCTCGGCTCACTGCAAGCTCCGCCTCCCAGGTTCACGCCATTCTCCTGCCTCAGCCTCTCCGAGTAGCTGGGACTACGGGCGCCCGCCACCACGCCCGGCTAATTTTTTGTATTTTTAGTAGAGACGGGGTTTCACTGTGGTCTCGATCTCCTGACCTCGTGATCTGCCCGCCTCAGCCTCCCAAAGTGCTGGGATTACAAGCGTGAGCCACCGCGCCCGGCCATGCAGCTATTTCTTATCTGCTGCTCTCGTGCTCCTTCTCAGGGTTCCGATAGGGAGAACACAGAAATCCTCTACTCGTGGATTCTTGGATCCAGATATTACACAAACGTGTAAGTCTATAGCTTGCCATTCAACATTCTATTTTTCCACTGTTTCCTTTTGCAACTCTCCTCCTACCTTCATTTCTTGTTTTTGTGGAAACTTCATTAAGTCTAAGGGAGTATAGTGTTTTTTACGTGTTGTTTGAAAATTTTTTGTGGTATAAATGTTATTCCCAAACTCTCTTAGGTTAGAGAGTTGAACTGCAAAAATTCTCGTAATTAAAACTTGAAAAAAATTTTTTTTATAAACTAACATACCTTTCAAGAACATTTTTGTTGTAGCTTCATTTTCCTGGGGCAATGAAGGTGGAATGCTATAGTTTCCTTGGCTAGAAAATACTGTATTAAAATCATGTTTTGGGGCAGTAGCATTATATGTTGTTTAATGCTTCAAAACATTGTATAGTCATAGAAAGAAAGATAGATACATACATGCACACACATAAAATTAGCATAACAGAAATGATAATACCTTTCTTGATGTAGAAAATAAGTCATAAAAATAGAAGACAGCAATCTATGCGGGCTTCATGTTAGGTGTGGTGGTCATAATGTTGGAATGCTCATGTGCCAAATATGTTTGCACATGTGGACAAAAGCATGTGAATGAATACAGATTTTTTTAAACTTTTGAGTTCAGAGGTACGTGGCAAAATGTGCATGTTGGGTACATAGGTAAAGGGTGTCATGGGAGTTTGTTGTACAGATTATTACATTACTCAGGTATTATGCCTGGAATCTATTAGTTATTTTTCCAGATCCTCTCCCTTCTCCCACCCTCCATCCTCCAAAAAGCCCTAGTGTTTATTGTTCCCCTCTATGTGTGAATGTGTTTTCATCATTTGCTCCCACTTAAAAGTTAGAACATGCGGTATTTTGTTTTCTGTTCCTGTGTTAGTTTGCAAAGGATATTGTCCTCCAGCTCTATCCAGATCCCTGCAAAAGATATGATCTCATTCCTTTTTATGGCTACATAATATTCTGTGGTGTATATGTACCACATTTTCTTTCTCCGGTCTATCACTGATGGACATGCAGGTTGACTCCATGTCTTTGCTATTGTGAATAGTGCTGCAGTGAACATACAAGTGCATATGTCTTTAAAATAGAATAATTTATACTCCTTTGGGTACATACCCAGTAATGGGATTGCTGGGTCAAATGGTATTTCTGACTCTAGGTCTTTGAGGAATTGCCACACTGTCTTCCACAATGGTGGAACTAATTTACATTCCCACCAACAGTGTAAAAGTGTTCCTTTTTCTCCACAGCCTCTCCAGCATCTGATACTTTTTGAGTTTTTAATAATAGCCATTCTGACTTGTGTGATATGATATCTCATTGTGGTTTTGATTTGCATTTCTTTAATAATCAGTGATGTTAAGTTTTTTTTGTATGTTTGTTGGCCAAATAAACGTCTTCTTTTGAGAAGTGTCTGTTCATATCCTTTGCACTATTTTTGATGTGGTTTCTTTTATTGTAAATTTAAGTTCCTTGAGGACTCTGGATATTAGACTTTTGTCAGATGGATAGGTCGCAAAATTTTTCTCCCATTCTGTAGGTTGTCTGTTCACTCTGGTGATAGTTTCTTTTGCTGTGCAGAAGCTCTTTAGTTTAATTAGATCGCACTTGTCAATTTTTGCTTTGGTTGTGATTGATTTTGGTGTCTTTGTCATTACATTTTTTCTTGTGCCTATGTCCTGGATGGTATTATCTAGATTATCTTTTAGCGTTTTTATAGTTTCAAGTTTTACATTTAAGTCTTTAATCCAGCTTGAGTTAATTTTTGTATAAGGTATAAGGAAGGGGACCAGTTTCAATCTTCTGCATATGGCTAGCCAGTTTTCTCAGCACTGTTTATTAAATAGGGAATCCTTTCCCCATTACTTGGTTTTATCAGGTTTGTCAAAGATCAGATGGTTGTAGATGTGTGGTCTTACTTCTGAGATCTCTATGCTGTTCCATTGGTCTATGTGTCTGTTTTTGTACCAGTACCATGTTGTTTTGGTTACTGCAGCCTTGTAGTATAGTTTGAAGTTCGGTAGTGTGATGCCTCCAGCTTTTTTTTTTTTTTTTTTTTTCCTTAGGATTATCTTGGCTATACGCGCTCTTTTTTGGTTCCATATCAATTTTAAAGTAGTTTTTTCTAATTCTGTGAAAAATGTCAATGGTAGTTTAATGGCAATAGCATTGAATCTATAAATTACCTTGAGCAGTATGACCATTTTCACAATATTGATTCTTGCTATTCATGAGCATGGACTATTTTTCTATTTGTTTGTGTCCTCTGTGTTTTCCTTGAGCAGCAGTTTGCAGTTGTTCTTGAAGAGGTCCTTCACATCCCTTGTTAGCTGTATTCCTAGGTATTTTATTCTCTTTGTAGCCATTGTGAATGGGAGTTCAGTCATTTTGGCTCTCTGCTTGTCTGTTGTTGGTGTACAGGAATGCTTGTTATTTTTGCACATTGATTTTGTGTCCTGAGACTTTGATGAAGTTGCTTATCAGCTTAAGGAGATTTTGGGCTGAGACACTGTGGTTTTCTAGATATAGGATCATGTCATCTGCAAATAGTGACAGTTTGCCTTCCTCTCTTCCTGTTTGAATTTGCTTCCTTTCTCTCTCTTGCCTGATTGCCCTGGCCAGAACTTCCAATACTGTGTTGAATAGGAGTGGTGAGAGGGCATTTGTCTTGTGCCAGTTTTCAAGGAGAATGCTTCCAGTTTTTGCCCATTCAGTATGCTACTCGCTGTGGGTTTGTCATAAATGACTCTTATTATTTTGAGATTTGTTCCATCAATACCTAATTTATTGAGAGTTTTTAACATAAAGAGATGTTGAATTTTATCAAAGGCCTTTTCTGCGTCTATTGAGATAATCATGTGGTATTTGCCTTTAGTTCTGTTTATGTGATGAATTAACGTTCATTGATTTGCATATGTTAAACCAGCCTTGCATACCAGGGATGAAGTCAACTTTACCCTGGTAGATAAGCTTTTTGATGTGTTGCTGGATTCGGTTTGCCAGTATTTTATTGCGGATTTTTGCATCGATGTTCACCAAAGATATTGGTCTGAAGTTTTCTTTTTTGTTGTATCCCTGCCAGGTTTTGGTATCAGGATGATGCTGGCCTCATAAAATGAGTTCGGGAGAAGTCCCTTCTTTTCAATTGTTTGAAACAGTTTCAGAAGGAATGGTGCCAGCTCTTCTTTGTACCTCTGTTAGAATTTAGCTGTAAATCCATCTAAACCTGGGCTTTTTTTCTTGCTGTTGGTAGGCTATTTATTACTGCCTGAATTTCAGAACTTCTTATTGGTCTATTTGGGATTCGACTTCTTCCTGGTTTAGTCTTGGGAGGGTGTATGTGTCTAAAAATTTATCCATTTCTTCTAGATTTTCTAGTTTATATGTGTAGAGTTGTTTATCGTATTCTCTGATGATTTTTTTGTATTTCTTTGGGGTCATTGGTAATAGCCCCTTTACTATTTTTTATTGTGTCTTCTCTTCTTTATTAGTCTAGCTAGTTGGTCTATTTTATTAATTTTAAAAAAAAAAAATCCTCTCCTGGATTCATTGATTTTTTTGAAGGGATTTTCGTGTTTCTATCTCCTTCAGTTCTTCTCTGATCTTAGTTATTTCTTGTCTTCTGCTAGCTTTTTAATTTGTTTGGTTTCTCTAATTCATTTAGTTGTGATGTTGGGTGTTGATTTGAGAACTTTCTAGGTTTTATTTTTTACACTTTTTGTAACAGTAGTGTTTTTCAAGGTCTAGGTACATAGATGGTACTTTAAGAAATGCTTACTGAAGTATAATTTGTGTATAGTAAAATTCAAAACTTTTACTGTACAGTTCCATAAGTTTTGACAAATGCATACTATTGTGTAGTTGCCATGAAGATTAAGATACAGAATATTTTCTATCAGTTCAAAAATTTCTCTCATGATCTTTGTAGTTAAACCCTTCTCCCATACCCAGTATCAAGCAACAGCAAATGCCAAGCCCAGTGCAACTCTTGAGAAATAGAGGAAAATTGATTTAAAATATATATTCTACCATCTGTATTGTATACATGATATTAAATAATCAATTAAAAATGATGACACCAGAAAAAACTAACATTTTCTAAAAACAATCAACAAAACCAGCTTCAGAGATGAGCTAGATATTGGTAATATAAAATAGAGATTTAAAATTAACTATCATTAAATATATTAAAGGCTCAAGTGGAAAAGGAGGGCAACATAAATGAATAGATGTAGAATTTCAACAAAAAGATTGACACTATATAAAACAATCAAGTTGCAATACTAGACCAAAAAAAACATGGTAATACAGATGATGTATGCCTTAAACAGTTTTTTAGGTAGACATCATCTAGCTGAGGAATGAATGAATGAATTAGAAAGTGTCAACAAAAATTACCGAAATTATTATTCAAAGAGAAAAAAAGAATAAAAGAATAAAATATCCTATAATTGTGGAACAGTATCAAGTGGTCTAACATCTGAATAGTGATATCACAGAATAAGAGAGAAAGAAATGGGCAGGATAAATATTTAAGTAGTGCCATAGAGGTTTCTGAAAATCAAGCCATAATACCCTAAAAGTCCTAGAGAACCCCAAACAAAATAAAGAATAACAGACTTAGAAACATCCTACTTAAACGGCTTAAACCCATGATTAAGAGAAAATCTTGAAGGCAGCCAGAGTTGAAAAAACACATTATATACAAGAAGAAAGAAAATAATTAGATTCACTATGTCATCGGCTGCTATGCAACTAACAAAACAATGCAATGACATCTCTAAAGTAATCAAAGGAAAGTCACCATCAACTCAAATTCTATATCAAGTGAAAATATTTTTCCAAATAAAGGGAAAACATGCTTTTGCATACCAGAAAAAAAAGACTGAGACAATTTATTATAGACCAAAAAAGTGGTAAAGGATCACTTCTTTACAACAAAAAAAAATGTTAAAGCAGGTTCTCCAGGCATAAGAATATGATGCCAGACAATAACTTGGATATGCATATATAGACAAAACATTGAAAAACTGCATATAGTTTAAATGAAGGTAACTATAATGTGTTTTTTTACTTTAATAACTCTAAAGTATAATTTACTGTATACTAGAAAAATAGTAACAATACATTGTATGTTTATAATATATGTAGAAGTAAACTATGTAACAATAGCACAAAAGAGGAGAGAGAAAAATTTAAGCATACATTTTCATGGCTCTTATAGTAAATATGGAGCTCTGATATAGTTTGGATGTTTGTCGTTTTCAAATCCCATGTTGCAATGTAACCCCCAATGTCGGAGGTAGAGCCTGGTAGGAGGTGTTTGGGTCATAGGAGCAGATCCCTCATAAATGCCTTGGTCCCCTCTCCATGGTAATGAATGAGTTCTCACTCTGTTAGTTCACATGAAAGCTGGTTGTGTTAAAGAGCTTAGCATCTCTCTTGCTCCCCCTCTCAACATGCCACTGCCTTCCCCCTTGCCTTTTGCTATGAGTAAAAGCTTCCTAAAGTCCTAACCAGAAGCAGATGCTGGTGCCATGCTTCTTGTGTAGGCTGTAGAATGATTAGCCAAATCAACGTTTTTTCTTTATAAATTCCCCAGCCTCAGGTATTCCCAGCAATGCAAAATGGACTAATTCAGTCTCTAAGTATTATTTGGGTAGGCTATGATAAATTAAAAATGCATGAAGTAAAGCTGGGAGAAACATTCCATTTTTCTTAAAGAATTTAAATAAGCCAATAGTGGAAGCAAATGAAATAAATAATTCAATAGCAGGCAGAGAGAAAAGAAGCTATAACAGAAAACAATAAAAAACTCTCAGTGTGATAGATTTTAATCCGACCATATCAATAATTAAGTGTCTAAGGACACCAATACAAAGGTAGACATTGGCAAATTGGACATATGTGAAAACCACCTTCTAGCTATATATATTTCAAATCTAGATTCCCCACTACCCTTACATTTCTGGCTGTTCACTGCAGCACACATTCATAACATAACTTGACCTTACACTTTCCTGTCATAATGCAAGGTAAGTTAGCATAGTGAGCTGTAGGAGTATACTTGGAAGTCATTCTCATGCCAGTAATCCTAGCTATAATTATAGATGCCAATAAGTGAGAACCAAAATTTCACACATTACTCCACAGCCAAACTAAATGTATTTTTAACACAACCTTTTTTCACCCTGATCCCCAAAATGCCTGTGCCCTCCAAAACTACATGAGAAAAAAAATGATGGAGAGAGATTTGAAGTATAAAGAACAGTTATTTAACAAATTGTGCTTAAAATATCTCAGTTTTGAAAACATTACAAGAATATGAGACCATGTGCGCATATTGATTTTAGGGCCTTGGAAAGTGTGTTTGTTCAGGTGAGGGGCCCTGAAGCTTAAATCTGGCACAGATACATATACATGTCTCAGGTCACGTTTTATAATAAACGTTAAGAAATTTTAGAGCAGCTTTAGATTTATAGAGGTATTACAAAGATAGTTCAGCGAGTTCTTGTACACCTCCACACGGTTTTTCCTATTATTAGCATCTTAGTATAGTACATTTGCCACAATTAATCAGTATTGATATATTAATGTTACTAAAGTACATACTTTCTTAAGATTTTTCCAAATTTTCCAAAGGTTATTTTTCTGTTATAGGATCCTATCCAGCAGATCCTATTGCATTTAGTTGTCATGTTTGCTTAGACTTCTACTGTCTCTGACATCTCAGACTTTCCATGTTTTTGAAGTCCTTGAGAATTCAAGTAGTACTGGCCAGGTACTTTGTAGAATGTCCATCAGCTAGGATGTATCTGGCGTTTTTCTCATTATTAGATTCAAATTTTGGGGAAAGAAGACCACAGCAATAAAGTACAGTTCCCATCACATCATTTTAAGGGTATACACTATCACTATCATTTGTTAACATACGTGTGCATGTGTCTTTATAGTAGTACTGGACTTTAAGCTTCTATGGATTTTCACAGATGTTTAATGTGCTATTGGTCACTATAGTATCATAAAGAACAGTTTCACTCCTTAAAAAAAGCCCTGTGATTTAATCCCCCACCTCCCTGTGCAGAAAACATGGCAATCACTGTAATGTTTACCATCTCAATGGGTTTATCCTTTCCAGAATGTCACATAATTGGAATAATACAATATGTAACTTTTATAGACTAGCTTCTGTTACTTTGAAATATAAATTTAGGTTTAATCCCTGACTTTTTATACTTTGATAGGTCATTTATTTTTTATCACTGAATGTTAAGCCATTGTCTATCCATTCACCCATTGAAAGATATTATGGTTGCTTCTAGGTTTTGTTGACTTTGGTGAGTATGATAATATAATGACTATAAACAAAATTTCTGTAAATATCCACATGAAGGTTTTTTTGGAGACATAAATTATCAAATCCGTTGGGTAGATAATTAGACATATGATTGCTAAATTGTATGGTAAGATGACGTCTAATTCTGTAAGACAATGGGTTGTTTTATAAAAGTCAATTAGATCCAATTCATTGATAGTGTTATTCAAGTCAAATATATCTTTACTCACTTTCTGCCAGTATAATCTATCAATTACTGATGGAGATGTTTGTAAGTATGCTGATGAAATCCCTAACTTTAATAAAAGATTTGTTTATTTTTCCTTCAATTCTATCAGTTTTTGCCTCAGGCATTTTGATGCTCTGTTATTAGGTGCGTACATGTTTAGGATAGTTATATCTTTTTAGAAAATTGATCCCTTCATCATTATGTAGTATCCTTTTTATCACTGATCACTTGTTTTTGCTCTGAATTTTGTTTTTGCTCTGAATTTTGTTTTTGTGAAATTCATGTAGGTACTTCAATTTTATTTTGCTTAGTGTTAGCATGATATATCTTTCTTCATCCCACTACTTTTAACACATAGGGCTCACTCTAATTAAGCAGATTTGTTATTCAATTATATATTATGGCCTTTTTTTTTTATATACTCTGGTAATCTCTGTATTTTAATTGCTGCACTTGAACCACTAATATTTAAAATGATTATTGATATATTTGAAATAATATTGTGGATTCACATCAAATGCATTTGTAATTGCTTTTATTCATGGACAGAGGCTTCTTTTTCTGCTTTATCTGGCTTTAATTGAATATTTTATATGATTATGTATAATCTCTCTTGGTGTAACAATCATTGTTATTAAAAATAGCAGTTTTCCTAAAGTTTATAATATATATATTTACATATCTATGTCAACCTTCAAATAATACCATTCTATATTACATGTACTGCCAATACATACTAACAGAGTATCCGCAATTTCCCCCTCCTTTTCCTTGTGATGTTGCTGTCATTTATTTCACTTATTTATATGCTAAAATTATTCAATGCACTTACTCTTATTACAATAGTTATATTTTAAATTATTTAAGAATAAGAATAAGAAAAGATTTTATTTCACCTTCATCTATTCTTTTTACAACACTCTTTCTCTTTGTGTTGATCCAAGTTCCTGAACTATTATCACTTTCCTTCTGCCTGAAGAAAATCTTTTAACTTTTTTGCAGGGAAAGTCTGCTAGTATACTGATGATGAATTCCCTCAGTTTTTGTTTGTCTGAGAAAGTCTTTTATTTCTTAGCTTTTGAAGAATTATATTACTGTATATTGAATTCTGGGTTAGTAGTTTCTTTCTTTGAACACTAGATATCCTACTCCAGTCTTTTCTGGCTTGCATGTTTTTTTTATGAGAAGTCTGCTATAATTTTTATTCTTTTTTCTACATAAGTAATGCGTTTCATGCTCCCACCTTCTTTCAAGTTGTTCTCTTTATATTTGGTTTTCTGCGATTTGAGTATGATACTTCAGTGCCTAGTATGTCTGATGTTTATCCTGCTTTGTGTTCTCTGAGCTTTCTTGATCTTTGCTTTGGTGTCTGTCTTATTTGGATAGTTCTTGTATATAATTATATTACTTCTGCTCAATTCTTTCTAATTACCCATGCATCATATCTTTATAATTGTTGCACATGTCTTGGATGTTCTATTATTTATTCTTTTTTTTCTTTGCATTACCATTTGAGAAGTTTCTATTGACTTATGTTCAAGCTCACTGATTCTTTCCTCACTTTGTCCAATTTACTAATGAGCCCATCAAATACATCCTTTATTTCTTTTACAGTGTTTTTGATGTCTAACATTTCTTTTTGATTTTCTCTTAGAGTTTTCATCTCTGTGCTTACATTATCCATGTGTTCTTGCATGCTATCCATTCTGTTAGAGCCCTTAACATACTAATCATAGCTATCTTAATTCTCTGTATGATAAGCTCAACATTTCTGTCATATCTGAACCCCATTCTAATGCTTCACCTCTTCAGACTGTTTTCACTTGCCTTTTGGTGTACCTTGTATTTTGCTGTTGTTGAGGACTGGGCATGATGTTTTAAGTAATAGGAACTGAAGTAAATCTGTCTCTAACGTGAAGGTTGATGGCAATGTGGCTAAAAATTGGGCTGTATTTAATAGTCATTATATCTATAAGTGAAATGGCTTCAAATTCCTGTAGTGCCCTTATTTTCACCTCCATCTTGCCTTGGCCTTTTCTAAGTATTCTTCCTCATAGAGATTCTGTATATTGCAACTCTTTCAACTGTAGCCATTATTATTATACTTGGATTCCTGTTGTAATGGTGGTAAGGTATGGAGAAGTGGAAGAATTCTATAATCTTCCAATTAAATCTCAGTTTTTAGTGGGCCTATGTCTTTGGCCTATGACCTTCACAAGGGGTTTTTTATTTTTTTTTTTAAATGTTTATCCCATGTCCAAATTTAAGTGAAACAGGAAGGCCAGAGAATGACTCTACTACCCCCATGGCTCTGGGAAAATGTTCTGGTAAAGTCTTTACCTCTGGAGAGTAGGCCTTTGTTATGGAGAATGCTCTGTGGTATCTTATGAGGATGATTCTTTTGTTCCCTTTGCTGGACCCTTGAGGAGATCTTCCTTAAAACTATACTGTGAGAATCTTGTGGGGTTGCTAGACATAAAGCCCACAGAAGTGTAGGTGTCTCTCTAAGAGTGCGGCTGCCAGGATTTTTTCATTTTTACACTATACCACATTCAGTCTCTAGCAATTCATCAAAATCATCATTTAAATGTTTCTATCAGTTTATGGCTTACAGCAGCTTTTACTCCAGGTAAGCAAATCTCAGCTATAACTCTCTGGATTCAACTGTCACTCCAAGTTTTGGGCTAGTGTTTGCCCTGTAAATTCATCTCTCTGATAAGTCCTTTTCAGTTTTTTCAGCTTTTTCTTATTATAAGAAATGTAGTGATGACTTCTAAGCTCTTTATACATTAGAGCTGAAACCACAAGCCTTCCTCCAGACAATTTTTACACTAACTGACATGAAATAATATTATAATCTATTAATGGCTACCTTTATGTTTCACTGGCTCACATCTATCTACTGCAGATGGTAAAGATTAGAATGATGGCCCCAATTCAACTTTTATTTCTTCCTCATTTCCTCCTTTCTGGTATACATATTGAGGACTTCACTTAGTTTGCACTTTTAATGTCTGTTACACTGAGCAATATATTCCAACTTATATTAAGCAAAAAATTTAAGCACCAATCATTTACTCAATTATATTAATTTTATTAAATGTTATTGTTTTATTATGAACTGTATCCATTAACGCACAACATCTAAATTTAGCCTAGAAGGAAACTTGTAAATTTGTTAATAGCACAAATTGACTCTGTTATTTAGTAACTTTCAAGCACTGCAACAAAACATAGAGCTGATGTTTCCTGCCCATTTTTCTACTTTGAATTTTTGTAGATTAGATTATGTTTAGTACGTTGTTTTTGGTTTTTATATTTGGTCTTGCAATTTAAAATATTAATCATGTTGTAATTTGTCCAATTTAAATGAAATAATATCTTTTGAAGAAAAATACTATTTTGTAATACCCATGGTATAAAATCAATGATAGTATCTCACCTGAAATAAGGAGAGAATATAGCAGATGTAATTATATCCCATTGGTTTTCTCAGGCCTTGTGCCAAGTGTTTGCATATAGATATGGATAGAGAGTAGAAGTTTTTTCATTTTAGTGATGGCAAAAAGTCAAAACCAATTATAATATGTTTAGTTCCTAAGATGTGTAATTGATAGTACTAAAGGAATGCAGACTATGTCACCCCAAAATATACCTCTTTGGCATAAAAATATTTTTGAGGTAAAGGCATTTAAGAAGCAGCAACCAGAGGAAAAACTCTCCCTATCCTAAAGACAGGATATAAATTCTCTTTTATTGGGAACAATTCTTATCAGCCCAGAGATGATACCTGGGGAATCTGTAAATGAACTTTATTCCATTAGTTTCTTCCCATGTACTGCATTTACCTTCCCACAGTTTCCTGTCTTTGGAAGCATAAAGCTGTTTTCTTTTATCCTGTAGTTTCTCTCCAAATTTATTGTTCCTTATTGGAGACGCTATATAAGCCAGAGTTCTAAGCCACTGCCTCGAGTTACCTTTTACTGAGGTGCCTCCCTGGTGATGTACACTGCATGCATTCATAAACTTGCTTGTTTTTCTCATGTTATTTTGTCTTTTCTTACAGGGGTTTTTCCACACTACTAAATTATGAGGGTTGAGGGAAAGTTATATCTCCTCCTCAGTAGGATAAAAGTTCCACGAGTAAAATATACATAAGAATAAACTCAAAACATAAGAATAGCAGTAGCTGCTTCAAATATGAAATTGAAGGGGTACTTCCAAAAAGTTCCCCAAATATCTCTATTTCTTCCTTACAAATTTGCTACCAATAGTTTTATCTTGGATAATCTCTATTTGTGAAATACATGCCATTAGGCTATGAAATGGATATCCCTGAGCCACTCCCTTCTTGACTCCCCAGGGTGAGGTTATACTATTTGTTACAATACTGAAATACTACCCATGGTTTAACAAATAGTTGTTTCTTTAAGTCCCTTGGGTGTTATATTCCACCACAAATTTACCCTGCCTGCTTGGCCCTTCCCATTGGACTTCCAGACCTCCTCATGATCCAACAACTGAAATGCTAATGTGTAATCTAACAAAGAGGCTTCCACAAGTCGGCTTTTGCAGGTACCTCAAAGTTACCTTTTATTCTCTGCATCTACTATTATGTCTCCTAATTCTTACCCAAATCTGCTTTCAGGAAAAACTATGGTGTCAATTTTTGACCCTTCAGACTGAATGTTTTTATCTGTTTTTCTCATTCAAAAGTAAAATCAGGTGAAGAGATATGTTTGGAGCTACTCATATGCCCAAAGAAGGCCAGCTCTGAGACTACCTCAAAATAGTGAATCTCAACAATCAATGTACTTGTTGAATTACCTGTGGATCTTGGTAAAATACAGATTCTGAATTACAAGGTCTGGGACAGGGCTGAGATTCTGCACTTGTAGCAAGCTTCCAAGTTCTATTGCTGGTCTGCAGACAGCATTTTGAATAACAATACTTGAAACCATTGTCAAATTAAGGTATATTAGATGAGCAGAGATAATCTAATGAAGCACCCCCTACCCCGCCTTCCCCAGGGAAGTAAAGACAGATATATGTACATGTTCAGAAGGTGGCGGAGAAGATGAGGTGAATTTAGAATATTGGACAACAATGTTCTCCTTCTGTCAATTGTGGATCTCCATATTCAAGTTTCTACATTGAGACAGGCTCATTTTCAAATGTCTATAGAACGCTTACTACCCAAATTTCTCCCAAACAGCTCAAATTTAGTATGTCCACAGTTAAAAATATTCTTCATGTGTTTCTGAATAGAGGTTGAGACTTCACCAAAAATGTAGTAAAACTGCACAGAAATCTAATTTACCTTAGATGACAGCCCCCTTTATATCTAATCAGTCACTCCTGTAATGTCTCTCAGATTCGCCACTTCTTTTCATTTCCATTGGCAACACCATAGTTCTGACTCGTAAGGTTTCACAACAGGAATAGTGTAAAAACCTTTTATCTGCTTGTACTCTGTTTCTTCTATAATTAATAGCCAATACCTCAGCTCAAATTATTCTAAAGCTACTAATGTTTTACCCTGGGAAGAAGAAAACTGAACCCCTGAAAAAAAATGAGTTGAATGTAAGAAGCACTGATGAATAAAGAAATTAGTAAATGTGTATGTTAACTTAGCACTGAGTGTGAAAACCACTCTTAATAATAATTACTTTGTTGGCTATCTAACCAGGAGGGACTAAAATACTAGAAAAAAATAAGCTGGAAAGAGTATGATCTGGGATAAAATATCCTGTTTTTTCTGTAATGCATAAGGTGTCTAGATACATATGAAGATGTGAGACAGATAGAACAAGATTTGCAAAATGTGGGCAACTATTGAAGCATGGACATAATTACATGACAGCTTATTAGACCTATCTGATTTTTGCAATCTTGAACATTTTCATAATAAAATTTAAATACAAACATATAGAAGAAGAAAAAATATACTAGATAGATGCAATCCAAAAAAAAATCGGCACATCAAAAATATCAAAATAGACTTTTAGATTAAAGGCATTTTAAAAGATAAAGATCATCTTTACTTAAAAATCGTAAGGAGCATTTCACTAGGAAGTTGTAAAATTCTGGGCCTGTTCTCTTTAAACAGTATAGCCTCAAAGGTTATAAGGAAAAATTATTATACATATATGCAGATGTTGTGAAGTCCACAGTCATACTGGAAAAAATTTTAACATGTTTCTCAGACATTGAATGATTAAGTACACCAATAATTTATAATAGCCTAAAATATTTGAATAATTCAATTAAACAGTTTAGTGTGCATACATATATATACATAACTGTGCCCCCAATAATTTACAAATATTCATTATTTTCAAGCATACATAGCCTATTCCTAAGACAGTTTTTAATAAATACCAAACATAAATACTATGCTGACCACATTCTGTGACCACAGTGTATTAAAATTTAGAAGCAGTAATGGAAAGATGGCTAAAATCTCATTTGTTTGGAAGTTTTTTAAAAGGCACTTCTCAAATAATTAATGGACCACAGACAATCAGAAAGAAAGTGAGCACATAATTGGGAGTGGATGATAATGAAAACACTACAGCTAGCTTGTAGAATACAGTTAAAGCACTACTTAGATGATGAACTTTATCACTTCTACATTGGTCCTACTGCTATTGCTGCGTGAAGTAGATTTCCACTCTAACTTTCTGTAAATATTCATTTTACTGGTTCCATTATTCCTGTATCATCTGGCCTCATTTTCCTCTTTTTTCTACATATTTTTCATTTACATGACTTTCAAGAAGATTCACAGGCCCAGATAAACATTAATTTTGTAAATTATAGTTTACTATGTCATCAGCCATGTTATGGGCTGAATTATATTTCCATAAAACTCATATGTTGCAGCTCTAACACTCAGTATCTAAGAATGTAACTGTATTTGAAGGTAACGCCTTTAAAAATGGGATTAAGTCAAAATGAGGGTGTTAGGGTAAGGCCCTAATCCAATATGACCGGGGTCCTTATAAGAAGAGGAAGGGACTCCAAGGGTGTGCGTCCACAGAGGAACAACCTTGTGAAGGACAGCAAGACTGCAGCCATCTGCAAACCAAAGAGAGAGAACTCCAAGGAAATCAACCCTGCCAATGCCTTTATCTTGGACTTTCAGCCTCCAGAACTGTAAGAAAAGAACTTTGTGTTGTTTGAGTCACACATTCTGTAGTATTTGGTTACGGCAGCCCTACCAAACTAATACAATCTATTTGGACCCACTTTTTCTTCATTAAATAGTGAGAAATAGTTGTATTTACAATGAAGAAAAATTTTCACAAATTAGAAAGTTAGTAATTTATTGAATTACTTATGGGCTATTCCATAATTCTTGGTAATAATTTTTATTATTCGCCAAATGAAAAGTTACCTTTTATGTCATAACTGGCTTAAGCATCCTTCTGAGACAAGTAAAATTTTAGGTAGTTTTGGTTATTTATCTTTTGTTAAGCAAAAAATGAAACTTTGTGTATAATTAATCCACTTTAATCCTTTAGTAATTGTGGACCTAGGGAATCAAAATTCATTAAATTCCCTAGCCACCCACATAAAAGTATTTATTCTTAGAGATTTTTGGTATTTAACTTAAAGAGTAATTCTGGGGTTTTAAGGACATGTTTAAATAATTTGCTGATCTGTTTCAAGGGATATATTTAGTTAAATAATACCTTAAAATCAGTCAAGTTTATTAGTAAAGACTTTTAGGAACAGGGGGTATGGGAAAAGGGCTTCAGAGCAAGAATACATAAACTTGAGTGGCCTTTTCTCATATATGAGTAAGTCCCTCTGTTAGTGCCCATTCATCAAATAAAGTATTCATAATTATGTGTATTTCATAAACATGAAATGGATTTGTAAAAAGAGAGCCTCCACTGCAAATTTTATTAATTAGAGGCTTACTTGTAATTATGTTATATTATTTAAAAAGAACAGTTTATTATCTTAGATAGGGCCCTGAGCCTTCTTGAGATCTGTCAATCAAGTAAGAAAATTGAGTAAGTTTGGTTCCTTGAAAGAAAATGTCAGTAAAGGGCAATTCACATACACTTGGAACAATTTAGGCTTTCAGGTCCATTAATTCTTCCTCCATGGACTATTGACTGTAATAAACTAGAGATGAATCCATTCAAACAAAATGGAACTTTTGTTGATAATAGGAGTGAAAACACAATGCTTGATAATGAGCATATGACTATTTTCCCCATTTGTTGTTACTAGGGCTTGCTATTGGAAATCTAACATATAGAATCAGACATTTAGAAAGAATACGAGAAACCAGTTACTTCAGTTGTTCCTAATAATATAATTATCCGCATTAGGATTCCTGAGGCATTTGAAAAAATACAGACTTGCTGGTTGTACTCCATACCCACTGAATAAGACTTCTGAGTGTGGGGCCCTCAAATCTGAGTTTTAAGCCAGCATCGCAAATGATTTTGATGGGAACCTAGGTTAGGAGCAACTGAATCAGTCTAACTTCCAAAACAATATAAAAATGTCATATAATAGAAGTTGGAACACTTGTTTTGTAAAGGACAAGATAGTAAATATTTTAGACTTGGAGGGCATACATTCTGTCATGACTTTTCAGTTCTCCCATTGTAATGCGAAATAATATACAAAATGAGTTAACACTACCATGCCCTTGAAAAAAAGTGCATCTTGAGACCACCAAATTACTAAAGCAAAGGGAATCCACGCTGGGAACGACATCAGGCAAACCTGCCTTCCATTTTATTCCTAAATAAGATAGCTACAAAGGTGAAAAAGCTACATACTTCCCACACAATTTGCCCACAAAGAAATTCCTTGTGGACAGGCTGGGTGCGGTGGCTCATGCCTGTAATCCCAGCACTTTGGGAGGCCGAGGCAGGCGGATGACGAGGTCAGGAGATCGAGACCATCCTGGCTAACACGGTGAATCCCCGTCTCTACTAAAAATACAAAAAATTAGCCTGGTGTGGTGGCGGATGCCTGTGGTCCCAGCTACTCGGGAGGCTGATGCAGGAGAATGGCGTGAACCTGGGAGGCGGAGCTTGCAGTGAGCCGAGATCATACCACTGCACTCCAGCCTGGGCGACAGAGCAAGACTCTTTTTTTTTTTTTTTTTTTTATACTTTAGGTTGTAGGGTACATGTGCACAATGTGCAGGTTTGTTACATATGTATCCATGTGCCATGTTGGTTTGCTGCACTCATTAACTCGTCATTTAGCATTAGGTATATCTCGTAATGCTGTCTCTCCCCCCTCCCCCCAACCCACAACAGTTCCCGGAGTGTGATGTTCCCCTTCCTGTGTCCATGAGTTCTCATTGTTCAATTCCCACCTATGAGTGAGAACATGCGGTGTTTGGTTTTTTGTCCTTGCGATAGTTTACTGAGAATGATGTTCTCCAGTTTCATCCATGTCCCCACAAAGGACATGAACTCATCATTTTTTATGGCTGCATAGTATTCCATGGTGTATATGTGCCACATTTTCTTAATCCAGTCTATCATTGTTGGACATTTGGTTTGGTTCCAACTCTTTGAAATTGTGAATAGTGCCACAATAAACATACGTGTGCATGTGTCTTTATAGCAGCATGATTTATAGTCCTTTGGGTATATACCCAGTAATGGAATGGCTGGGTCAAATGGTATTTCTAGTTCTAGATCCCTGAGGAATCGCCACACTGACTTCCACAATGGTTGAACTAGTTTACAGTCCCACCAACAGTGTAAAAGTGTTCCTATTTCTCCACATCCTCTCCAGCACCTGTCGTTTCCTGACTTTTTAATGATGGCCATTCTAACTGGTGTGAGATGGTATCTCACTGTGGTTTTGATTTGGATTTCTCTGATGGCCAGTGATGATGGGCATTTTTTCATGTGTTTTTTGGCTGCATAAATATCTTCTTTTGAGAAGTGTCTGTTCATGTCCTTTGCCCACTTTTTGATGGGGTTGTTTGTTTTTTTCTTGTAAATTTGTTTGAGTTCATTGTAGATTCTGGATATTAGCCCTGTGTCAGATGAGTAGGTTGAAAAACTTTCACACATTCTGTAGGTTGCCTGTTCCCTCTGATGGTAGTTTCTTTTGCTGTGCAGAAGCACTTTAGTTTAATGAGATCCCATTTGTCAATTTTGGCTTTTGTTGCCATTGATTTTGGTGTTTTAGACATGAAGTCCTTGCCCACGCCTATGTCCTGAATGGTATTGCCTAGGCTTTCTTCTAGGGTTTTTTATGGTTTTAGGTCTAACATGTAAGTCTTTAATCCATCTTGAATTAATTTTTTTTTTTTTTTTTTTTTTTGAGACGGAGTCTCGCTCTGTCCCCTAGGCTGGAGTGCAGTGGCACAATCTCGGCTCACTGCAACCTCTGCCTCCCGGGTTCACGCCATTCTCCTGCCTCAGCCCCTCCGAGTAGCTGGGACTACAGGCGCCTGCCACCACGCCCGTCTAATTTTTTGTATTTTTAGTAGAGACGGGGTTTCACCATGGTCTCGATCTCCTGACCTCGTGATCCACCCGCCTCGGCCTCCCAAAGTGCTGGGATTACAAGCGTGAGCCACCGCGCCCGGCCGAATTAATTTTTCTATAAGGTGTAAGGAAGGGATCCAGTTTCAGCTTTCTACATATGGCTATCCAGTTTTCCTAGCACCATTTATTAAATAGGGAATCCTTTCCTCATTGCTTATTTTTGTCAGGTTTGTCAAAGATCAGATAGTTGTAGATATGCATCATTATTTCTGAGGGCTCTGTTCTGTTCCACTGATCTATGTCTCTGTTGTGGTACCAGTACCATGCTGTTTTGGTTACTGTAGCCTTGTAGTATAGTTTGAAGTCAGGTAGCGTGATGCCTCCAGCTTTGTTCTTTTGGCTTAGGATTGACTTGGCGATGCGGGCTCTTTTTTGGTTCCATATGAACTTTAAAGTAGTTTTTTCCAATTCTGTGAAGAAAGTCATTGGTAGCTTGATGGGGATGGCATTGAATGTATAAATTACCTTGGGCAGTATGGCCATTTTCACGATATTGTGTCTCAGCCCCAAATCTCCTTAAGCTGATTAGCAACTTTAGCAAAGTCTCAGCATACAAAATCAATGTACAAAAATCACAAGGATTCTTGTACACCAATCACAGACAGAGAGCCAAATCATGAGTGAACTCCCATTCACAATTGCTTCAAAGAGAATAAAATACCTAGGAATCCAACTTACAAGGGATGTGAAGGACCTCCCCAAGGAGAACTACAAACCACTGCTCAATGAAATAAAAGAGGATACAAACAAATGGAAGAACATTCCATGCTCATGGGTTGGAAGAATCAATACCGTGAAGACTCTGTCTTAAAAAAAAAAAAAAAAAGAAAAATTCTTTGTGGACAAAGGATAGATAAAACAGTCATCCTTCTGCTCACGTGAGACAAATGCATATTTGATCACTTCCTCTGCCCTATTGTTTCACTAAAGCCAGACTAAGGCATAAGTGACTATGTCTTTACCCTCCTCTCACATGCAGATTGTGTATTCAGTACAAGGCTAATCAGAGAGTTAAAAAAAAATTGCAACCGTTAGTCTTTATCTCCCTATGACCTGGAAGCCGCCTCGTCTGCGCTGAGTTGTTCCACCTTTCTGGACAGAACCAATGTACATCTTACACATATTGATTCATGTCTCATGTATCCCTAAAATCTATAAAATCAGGCAGTGTCTCAGCCACATTGGGCACATGTCATTAGGCTGTGTCATGTGCATGTCCTTCATCTTGGCAAAATAAACTTTCTAAATTGACTGACATCTGTCTGAGATACTTTTGGGTTCACAGTCCCAATAAAATATTATTGATAAAAACAGAGGGAGGCCAGTAAAAATGATGAAGTTAGAATCTCTGAAAATTTTCTCCTCCATAAAATCAATGAGAAAACAGAGACAACAGAATCAACGTTCTCAGAAAAATGGAGATTCACCAAAAGCTTGCAGCAATCTGAAGAACGGTTTTATTTGAGAGAAAAAAAGCTGAGTCTTAGTAAAAACAGTAAGGTTTGTGCCATTTTAACTCGCCCTATTCCCATCTTTCCCTCCTCCACCTCCACACTAGGCTTGAAAATCTAAGGTCTTCAATCTTGTTGGAAATAGACAGCCTCACATCTAGGAGACAGAATGGATCTGAAGCCTCTTCAAAGTTCTATCCCATTGTCATTATTTGATCTTTCTGGTGACTGGAAGACTCTACTTGCAAAGCCTTCTTTATTTGACTAGACATGGAGCTTGCACCGTTTGAAAAGCCTTTTTCTTAGGGACATTTGTTCCGAAAAATAACAAAATAAAAATGAGAGGAAATTGAGTAACTTCATGGCTGCCTGAGTTAAACTATCGAAAAACCTTAAAATCTAGGAATTAAGATGACCAAAGAAGCTTTGAGAGCTCAGATGTGTTCCCGAGAATGTAGAAGGCCACATGCCTTTATAAAGCTGTTTGCATGTCCGAGAAAGATATGACAATGTCTTAAGCTCTCACTTCTGGCTAAACTTAAGACATTACACAAGCAGGCAGTGAGGGATAAAATGGAGTTTTCAATTGCCTGGCTGAGTGTTGAACTTGGGCCCAAACATGCACAAAAAGCCCTTTGGCAAGGACTAGGAAAATTATTGGTGCCATATGACCACTAAGCAAAAATTTCACTCTTGACACAGAATAAATAATACAGACTTAATGAATTAGTGTAGAAAAGTAACTGAAGAAACAAATAACAACTAACAGCAACAGCAAGAGACCCTGTGAAATGGAGAAAA
This sequence comes from Symphalangus syndactylus, assembly GCF_028878055.3. Taxonomy (NCBI): domain Eukaryota; kingdom Metazoa; phylum Chordata; class Mammalia; order Primates; family Hylobatidae; genus Symphalangus; species Symphalangus syndactylus. The sequence goes on along the minus strand of NC_072447.2, from coordinate 117,347,346 downwards.
TCTGATTACCAAAGTTCCTACATTAGATTATTTGAAAAGTCCTGTTTTCAACAAAAACTTATGAGATGAGCAAATATACAGGAAAAGATGGCTCATACACAAAGGAAAAAAGCAGTTAATATAATGTCTCCCTGAGAATGCTCAGACATTGTATGTGCTAGACAAAGACTTCAAATCAATTGTTTTAAGTATATCTAAATAACTTTTAAAAAAACATTTTTATAGACCTAATAGAAAATACAAGAATGATGTCCCATCAAATTGAGAATATGAATAAAAAGAACTTCTGAAAAATAAACCAGTAGAAATTCTTCAGTTGAGAAATATGATAACTGAAATGAAAAATTAACTAAAGGAATTTTACCCCAGATTTGAGCAGGCAGAGAAAAGAATAAGCTAGTGGGAAGAATGGTTAATTGAGCGCATTCAATGTAAGGAACAGAATGAAAAAAGAATGAAGAAAAGTGAATAGAGATTACAGAGCTGTGGCACAACATTAAGGACATTTATGTAATGAAAACCCCAGAGAGGAGAAAAACTGGGCAGAAAAAAATATATGAATAAATAATAGTCAAACTCTTTTTAATTTGGATAGAAAACATTAATAAATTTATCCAAGAAGCTCCACAAATCTCAAGTAAGATGAAAAAAAAAAGAAATCTACAAAAAGACTTCATAGTCCAATGGTCGAATGCCAAAGGCATGGAGAATCTTGAAAACACCAAGAGAGAAGTAACTCATGTTTAAGGGATCCTCAATAAAATTGACAGCTGCTTTCTCATCGGAAGCAATGTGGCCAGAGGCAGTGGGATGACATACTTAAGGTCCTGAGAAAACATCTTTCAACCAAAAATTCTACAGCCAGGAAAATCATACTTCAAAAAATAAGTGAAAATTTAAGACATTCCTAGAGAAAATAATTCATTGCTAGTAGACTTGCTGTACAAGAAATACCCGAGGCAGTTTTTCAGGTTGAAAGAAAGTGACACCAGACAGTAATTTCAGGATCAGATGAAAGGACTCTAGACAATAACTTGAATCTGCATGAAATCATGAGGAGTATTGCTAAAGGTAAGTATAGGTAAACATAAGAGACAAAATGTATTCTTGCTTGTTATATTTTTCTTCTTTTATCTCGTATAAAAGACAACCACATAAACCAATAATTATAAATCCATGTTGATGGATACAGAATTATAAAAATTAATTTCTGTGAGTGTAATAGCACAATGAAAGGCAGTGGGAATAGAGAGGTATAGGATAAAAGTTCTGATATATTGTTAAAATTGGTATTAATTTGACTAGACTATTATGGGTTAAGATGTTCATTACAATCCCCAGGGCAATTAGTAAAATAACTTTTAAGAACATACTAAAACAAATGACAAGGGAATTAAAATGATGCAATAAAAAGATATCTATTTAACAGGAGACATCAATGGAAGAATAGAGGGATGAAAAAAGACATAAGACATGAAAAATATCAAAATGGAAGATGTAAACTCTATTAGTAATTACACTAAATGTAAATGAATTCAACACTTCAATCAAAAGCCAGAGGTTGAAAGAGTTAATTTAAAAACATATGATATGTTTTCCATAAGAGACATAATTTAGACTCAAGGTACAAATAAGTTGAATGTAAAAGGAAGAAAAATTACATGCCAAAAAGATAGTAGTCAAAAGAGAGCTGGAATGGCAATACTGGTATCAAGCAAAACAGACAATAAAGCAACTAGGCCTAATAGAAACCTGTGGAACACTCTAAAAACAGCAAAACGGACATTCTTCTCAAGTGCACATGGAACATTCTTAAGAATAGACCATAAAACAATAGTCAATAAATTTAAAATAATTGAAATCATACAAAGCATATTCTCTGACCAAAATGAAATAAAATTAAAAATAACAAAAGGAAATTTGATAAATTCACAAATATGTGGAAATTTAATGATGCACTCTCATATAACCAATGGGTTAAATTAAAATTACAATAGAAATTGGAAAATATTTTGAGATAAATAAAAACTAAAACTATAGCAGGGTTTTATAACAGTGCTTAGAGGAAAATTTAAAGCTGAAAACAATATTTAAAAAGAAAAACAATGTCTAATCAATAATCTCACTTCCCATCTTACAACACTAGAAAACAAAGAGCTAATTAAACACAAAAGAAGCAGAATGAAGGTAATAATAACTGTTAGAAGATAAATGTGATACAGAAAAAAAAACCAATAAAGAAATGACTCAAAACCTGTTTTTTTAAACAGATCAACAAATTTGACAAACCTATGGCTAAGAGTGACCAAGAAAAGAGAGAAGACTCACATTATTAGAATAAGGAATGAAAGCATAGATGTTATTTGTAACCTTACAAAAATAGAAAGGATTATAAGAAAATACTATGAACAGTTTTATATCTACAAATTGTACAACTTAGATAAAATGAAAAAATTCCTAGAAATGCAAAACTACTGAAACTGAATCAAGAAGAACCTAAATAGAACTATCTCAAGTAAAGAGATTAAATTAGAAATGGAAAAACTTCCTACTAAAGAAAAGCCCAGAACCAGATGGCTTTCCATGGTTGATTCTACCAAACATTTAAAGAAGTTAACAAAAATAAGCAATGGGGAAAGTAGTCCCTATTCAATGAATAGTGCTAGAATAGCTGACTCGCCATATGCAAAAGAATGAAACTGCACCCCTACCTTTCACTATTTCCAAAAATTAACTCAAGATGGATTAAAGATTTAAATGTAAGACCTGAAACTATAAGAATTCTAGAAGAAAACCTAAGAAACGCCATTCTGGACATTGGTCTTGGGAAAGAATTGATGACTAAATCCTCAAAAGCAATTGCAACAAACGTGAAAATTGACCAATGGAACCTAATTAAGCTAAAGAGCTTCTGCACAGAAAAATAAAGTATAAACTGAGTAAATAAACAACCTATAGAATGGGAGAAAATATTCACAAACTATGCAACCAACAAAAGTCTAATATCCAGAATTTTTAACAAACAATTGAACAAGCAAAAAACAACCCCATTAAAAATGAGCAAAATACATGAACAAACACTTCTCAAAGGAAGACACACAAGTGGCCAACAAACATACGAAAATGGGCTCAACATCATTAATCGTCAGAGAAATGCAAATCAAAACCACAATGAGATACCATCTCACACTAGTCAGAATGGCTATTATTAAAGTCAAAAAATAACAGATGCTGGTGAGGCTGCAGAGAAAAGGGAACACTTATACACAGTTGGTGGGACGGTAAATTAGTTCAGCCACTGTGAAAAGCAGTTTGGACATTTCCTAAAGAACTAACAACAGATCTATTAATAGACCCGTAATCCTATTACTGGATATTTATCCAAAAGAAAATAAATTATTCTACCAAAAAGACAACTTCACTTGTTTGTTCATCACACCAATTTTCACAATAGCAAAGACATGGAATCAACCTAGGCACACATCAAAACTGGATTGGATAAAGAAAATGTGGTAATATACACCGTGGGATACTATGAAGTCATAAAAATGAATGAAATCATGTTTTTTTCAGCAACATGGATGCAGCTGGAGGCAATTATCCTAAGGAAATTAACACATGAACAGAAAATCAAATAATATTGTCATTTATAAGTGGGAGCTGAACAGTGGGTACTCATAGACATAAAGATGGAAACAATACACACTCGGGGGTACCAGATAGCGGGAGAGGCAGGCAAGGTTGGAAAAACTAACTATTGGGTGCGATGCTCACTACCTGGGTGACAGCATCATTCATATCCCAAACCTCAGCATCATACAATACATCCATTTCACAAACTTGCACATGTACCCCCAGAGTCTAAAATAAAAGTTGTAATTATTTTTTAAAAATCTACTTCTATTGCAGATTACATAATCTTGTGTATAGAAAATCCTAAGGAATCTATAAAACAAAGGATTAGAGCTTATAAATGACTTCCGAAAGATTTAAGGATATAAAATCAATATACCCAAGTCAGTTGAATTTCTATACACTAGCAATGAAATATCAGAAAATTGGAGTCATTTACAACAGTATGAAAGACTCAAATATTAAGAATAACTGTAACTAAAAGAAATGCAAGACTTGTACAATGAAAACTAAAAGACATCATTGAAAGAAATTAAAGAAAAACTAAATAAATGGTAAACATCTTGTGTTTATGAATAAGAAGGCTTAATATTAGTAAGATACCAATAACCCTCAAAGTGATCGTAGATTGAATGCAATTCTTATCAAAATTACAGCTGGCTTTTTGCAGAAGTTGACAAGCTGATTCTAAAAGTCAAAAGAAAATTCAAGTGATACAGAATACCAAAGACAACCTTGAAAAGACATAACAAAGTTGAAAAACTCACACTTCCTGATTTCAAAACTTACTACAAAGTCACAGAAATCAACACTGTGCTACTGGCATAATGACAGACCTATAGACCAATGGAATAGAGTCTAGAAATGTACATTTATGTTTTTCTACCAGGGTATCAAGAAAATACAATGAATAAAGAATAGTGTTTTTAAAGAACAGAACTGGGAAACGATATCCACATACAAACAAAGGAAGTTGGATACCTCCACCTACCATATACAAAAATTAACTCAAACTAGATTGAAGACCTAAATGTAAAAGCTAAATTTATAAGCTTCTTAGAAGAAAATATAGGTGTAAATGTTTTTGACCTTAGATCAGGCAATGATTTCTTACATATGACACCTAAAAACATACAATTAAAAAATAATAAATTGGATGGTAGTAAAATTAAAAGTGTTTGTGCATCAAAGGACATTCTCAAAGAAGTGAAAAGACAAACTACTGAATTGTAGGAAACATTTGCAAGTTATATGTTTAATAAGGGTCAAATATTCAGAATCTGTAAAGAATTCTTAATAATAAAAGCAAATAACCAGCTCAATTAAAATGGTAATATATTTGAATAAACATTTATACAAATAAAATGGTCCATATGTACATGAAAAGATGCTCAACATAATTATAAATTAGGGTAGTGCAAACTAAAATCACAATGAGATATCACTTCACATCCACTAGGATAGCTATAAGCAAAACGATAGAGAATAACAAATGTTAGATCTGTAGGCAGTGGAACCCTCACATATTGCCTAGGGTTATATAAAATAGTGCAGTAGTTTTGGAAAACAGTTTTGCAGTTCCTCCTTTGTTAAACTGCCAGTATCACACATAAGGGTTACCTTATGATCCAACAATTCCACTCCTAGGCTATACCCAAGAGAATTGAAAACATAGGTTTAAGCACAGTTTTGTACGTGAATGTCCATAGCTTTAATTTTCATAACACCAAAAATATAAGCAACCCAAATGTCCATTAACTGATTAATGGATAAACAAAATGTATATACAAGCAATGGAATATTATACAGCCATATAAAAGAATACAATACTGATGCTACAACATGGATGAACATTAAAAACATTATGCCAAGTGAAAAAAGCCAGTCACAAAAAATCATTTATTGTGTGCTTTCTTTTTTTTTTTTTTTTGAGATAGAGTTTTGCTCTTGTTACCCATGTTGGAGGGCAATGGTGTGATCTTGGCTGACCGCAACCTCCAACTCCGAGGCTCAAGCGATTCTCCTACCTCAGCCTCCCGGGTAGCTGGGATTACAGGCACGTGCCACCATGCCCAGCTAAATTTGTATTTTTAGTAGAGATGGGGTTTCTCCATGTTGGTCAGTCTGGTCTCGAACTCCCCACCTCAGGTGATCCACCTGCCTTGGCCTCCCAAAGGGCTGGGATTACAGGTGTTAGCCACCATGCCTGGCGCTTATAATAATTTTTTATATATTCAAAAAGGCAGATGTTATGTAGAGTCATCGAAGATATTAGAATACCCAAATAAAACTTTTAACGAAGAAAACTACAATATTTGAGACAAAAAATACACTGGGTAGGATTCACAGCAGACTCAAAGCCAGAAAAGAAAATATCAGTGAACTTAAAGACATAGCATATGTCATTTTTATGACATATTCAGAATAGGCAAAAAGACAGAAAGTGGATTAATTGTTGCTAGGAGGTAAGGCAAGAGGATAGTGAAGAGTGAGTACTAGTGAATATAGCGTTTCATTTTGGATGTCATAAAAAGGTTCGGGAACTATATAGGGGTGATATTTGAACAACCTTGTGAAAATACTAAAAACCACTAAATATAACATCTTTCTAAAAGGCTACATTTTATGGCATGTTACTTATATCACAATTAAAAGACATCAGTCAGGACCTGATTTCATAACTGGCCTTAGTTGGCTGATGCCTGCCCTATAATTTCTTTGACTGATAGCTCCTCAATACCTGCCCAGATACTTCCAGGAATTGGGGGCAATTCGTTGGTATGGCAGTTATATTTACTAACAACTCTATTTAGCACTATAGTATACCGATTAATAACTTTTGCTCTCAAAATGGAATATATATATTAGAATCCACTACTTATCTATATAAGGCATTAGGGAAACTGTTGAAACTAAGCTTCAGTTTCCTCATCTTAAAAATGAGGGCAATAATAGTACCTAACATTAGAGCTATTTTGTGAGTATTAGTTTAGATAATATATAAAATGGTTTAGATCAATGCCTGTTTTTGTAGCAAGAACTCAATTACATTGTTAGATGTTAGATGTTGTGTTTGTAATTATTAGTATAATCATGTTCTGCATAATGACATTTCAGTTAATGATGGATTGCATATATTATTGTAATGAAGCTGGAAAATTTTTATCACTTAGTGACATTGTAGTGTTGTAAGGTTGTAGCACAATGGATTCCTCATGTGTGCATGGTGATACTGGTATTAATAAACCTACTGTGCTTCCAGTCATATAAAAGTATAGCACATACAATTATGTATAGCACATAATACTTGATAAGGAAAATAAATGATTATACTACTGGTTTAGGTATTTACTATGCTATACTTCTTGTCATCATTTTAGAGTGTACTCTTTCTACTTATTAAAAAAATTAACTGTAAAACAGCCTCAGGTACAGACTTTCAGGAGGTATTCCAGAAAAAGTCATCGTTACAGGAGATGACAGCTCCATGTGTATTATTGCCCCTGAAGACCTTCCACTGTGACAAGATGTGGAGGTGGAAGAGAGTGACATTGATGATCCTGATCCCATATAGGCCTAGGCTAATGTGTGTGTGTATCTTAGTTTTTAGCAAAATGTTTAAAAAGTTTTAAAAAATTAAAAATTGTATAGAATAAGGATATAAAGAAAATATTTTTGTACAGCTGTAAAATATAATTGTGTTTTAAGGTAAGAGTTTTGACAAGACAGTCAAAAAGTAAAAAATAAAAAGTTTATAAAGTATAAAAGTTACAGTAACCTAAGGGCAATTTAGTATTGAAGAAAGAAAAGTTTTGTTATTAATTTAGTGTAACCTAAGTGTATAGTGTTTATAAATTCTACAGTAGAGTACAGTAATGTCCTAGGCCTTCACATTCACTCACCACTCACTCACTGACTCACCCAGAGCAACTTCCAATCCTGATAGCACCATTCACAGTTAGTGCCTTATACAAGTGTACCATTTTTTTCTTTAATAACATATTTTTAGTGTACCTTCTCTGTGTTTAGTTATGTTTAGATGCACAAATACCATTGTGTTACAATGGCCTGCAATATTCAGTACATTAACATAGTGTACATGTTTGTAGTCTATAAGCAACAGGCTGTACTATCTAAGATTGTGTTTAGTGCACTCTATGATGTTCCCACAATGATGATATCTCCTAACAATGCTCCATTTATAAGCAATGCATCCTGTATATAGAGAAGACATATGCCTCTCTGTAGCCTCTGTTTGCTTCTGTTCTCAACTCTTACCCTGATTCAGTCTAATCTTTTTTTTAAATTTAAAAGCATGTGATATTTTTAAGAATTTTTTGAATCAACTTTACTCAGGTATAATTTGCATACAATAAAATTAAACCAGATAAAATGTACTCAGTGAATACATAAAAGCATACACCCTCAACTACCACTGCAGTAAACGTATAGAACATTTTCATCACTACTAAAACTTTCCTCATGACACCTTTCAGTCAATCTTTTCCCTACCCTCAGTCTCCATTGAATTTTTTGTATTGTAGTAAAATATACATAACATTTACCATTTTAAACATTGATAAGTATATAGTTCAGTGGCAATAAGTACATTTACATTGCTGTGCAACCATCACCATCATCTGTATCCAGAAAAATTTCATCTTTCCAAATTTTTGAAACTCTTCCCATTCCCATCTCCCTCTAATCCCTAGGAATCACCATGGTACTTTCTGCCTGTATAAATTTGACTACTGTGAATAGCTCATGTAAGTGTCATCACATAATGTTTGCCCTTTTGCGTCTGGCTTATTTCACTAAACATAATGTCTTCAAGGTTCACCCAGGTTTTTGCATGTGCTGGGATTTCATTCCTTTTTAAGGCTGAATAATATTCTTTTGTACATATGTACTGCATTTTGCTTATTCAGTTATCTGTCAATCAACATTTGTGTTCTTTCCACTTTTTGGCTATTGTGTATGATGATGCTATGAACATTGGTGTACAAATATCTCTTCAAATCCTTTCTTTCAATTCTTTTGGGTATATACACAAAAATGGAATTGCCAGATCATATGGTAATTCTATGGTTAATATTTTGAGGAACTGCCACACTCCTGACCACAGGCGATCCACCTGCCTCGGCCTCCCAAAGTGCTGGGATTACAGGCATAGGCCACCGCACCTGGCCACTCATTGTGTTTTTTATTTGCGTTTCCCTAATGATAAATGATACCCACTATCTTTTAATGTGTTTACTGGCCATTGTATATCTTCTTTGGGGGAATATCTATTTTAGTTCTTGGTCTGTTTTTTAAATTGCATTGATCGTTTTTTGTGCTGAGTTGTAGGAGTTCTTGGTATACTCTGGATATTTATCTCTTGTTAGAGACCTGATTTGAAAATATGTTCTCCTATTCTGTGAGTTGCCTTTTCTCTCTGTTAATAGTTTCCTTTGATGACAAAAGTTTTAAATTTGATGAAATCCAATTTATCTATTTTCCTTTTGTTGCCTGTGCTTTTGGGGGCTATAACTAAGAAATTGTTGCTGCATTCAATGTCATGGAGCTTTTTGCATATGTTTTCTTCTAAGGCTCTTACATTTTCAGCTCATACATTGATGTCTTTAATCCATTTGAATTAATTTTGTATATGATATAAAGTAAAAGTCCAAATTCATCTTCATGCATGTGGATATGGTTTTCCCAGCATCATTTGTTGAAAAGATCCTCCATTCCCCATTCTTACAGGTGAAAAACACTTTTCCCAAAGGTGCAAAACACCTTTTTTGCAAGGTGTTGCAAGGTTCAAAAAAGGTGTTTTGCACCTTGAAGGAAATCTTTTGACCATATATGCAGGGTTTATTTGCGAAATATATACTTTATTCCTTTAGTCTATGTGTCTGTCTTGATGTCAGCATCACACTTTTAATTACTATGTGGCTTTGTATTAAGTTTTGAAATCAGAAAATCTGAGACCTTTAACTTTGTTCTCCTTTTTCAAGATTGTCTTGAATACTCAGCATCCCTTGAGAGTCCATACGAATTTTAGCATGGATTTTTCTATTTCTGCAAAAAATGTCATCAGAAATTTGAATTTGATAGGAATTGTACTGAAGCTGTTGATCACTTTGGGTAGTATTGACATCATAACAATAGGAATTGTATTCTAATCCATAAACATGAGAGATCTCTGTATTTCTCTTTTTCCTTCAGCAGAATTTTATAGTTTTCAGTGTACACCTCTTTTACCTCTTAGTTGTTTATTCCAAAGCATTTTATGTTTTTGATGCTCTTGTAACTGGGATTGTTTGCTTGATTTCCTTTGTAGAATGTCAATTATCGATGTACAGAAAGAGATCTGGTTTTCGCACATTGATTTTGTGTCCTGCAATCAGTCTTTCAGGCCACCCCCAGACAGGTTAGAACAATGAAAAAATGTCTGCTCTGCTCCCTCCATTTTGAGGGAAGGAATTGGGAACTGGTTTGTTGCTTTTTCACTGCTGCATTATGCCACATTTGGAAATGGGTGAGGCAAAAGTGAGTAAAAACTTCACATTTCCTAATGTTTTGAATGTGGCTTTTTCTTGATTAGGCATTCATTTGGCCACTATAGAACTTTGACTATTTTCGGAGCTCCGAAAAAAATTATTTTAGCCAATATATGTCTATCTATGTATCTATGTATCTGTCTATGTATCTGTCTGTCTGTCTATCTATCTCCCTATCTGTCTGTTTGTCTATTTATCTATCTATCTGCCTGTCTGTCTGTTCGTCTGTCTATCTATCTGTCTGTCTGTCTATCTATCTATCTATCTACCTACCTGCCTGCCTGTGGGGGAACAAGTGCATGGAGTTTCCTTTTATGCCATGTTTCTGACGTCACTCCAAATTCCAAGGCAGTGATTTTGAAAACTATTTTGTCACCTTCTATTTCCTGGGTTAAATATCACCACCTTCTTCAATTATTCTCTAAAATTTGGCAACATCCATATAGTTCCCTGTGATTCCTCATACATGAATAGTAAAGTTTGGTGATTCCACTGACAGACTTCTTCAGGGCAGGTCGATCCTCTTTGCCACCTTATACACCCATGTGTTTTTTCAGTTATTTTAAATAATATTTTTAATGCTATGCAATTATGACATATGTTGAAAGAACGCAACTTAAGAATGAGATTTTCTGCTTTTTCTAGTCACTTATCAAAATTCTACCATCTCTTTAAGACTTTAGTTCACTTTGACCATTACCTGCCTACACATTCTTTTCATACTTACCTTGGACACAATCACAAAACTTTATAATTCTAGGTTCAACAAAAAGCTTAATTTTCAGTTTCACTGACTGCTTTGGGCACTTTCCTCTTTTTCTTCTCTACATTATTATTCATATTATCATCGACATAATTCTATTTATGAGAACATTCAGCACTCTTTAATCATTACCTTGTATTCTAGAATTTCATATAATGGGATCAAGCATACCTTTCTGCTTAACCCCTTGATCTCTCTCTCTCTCTGAAGTTCCAAGAAATATAGCAATATCCAAATAGTTCAATTGCAGGTGGAACTACAAATATCTCAAAATGAAGTTTACTTTAAAAAACAAGTGAGTCAGAAAAATTTAAGGAGCAGCCGTCTCTTTGCAGCTAATTAAAAAATAGCAACCATTCTTCTATCTGAACGAGTCTGTGTCTTAGAAGCATGGAGTTACTGACTTGTATTACATGCCTGCATGTTTTTCATTCTCTTGAAAAAAATATTGTTTACATTCTGTATTAGTTCGCTAGGGCCGCTGTAACAAAGTGCCACAAACTGAGTGACTAGAAACAACAGAAATCTATCTTGTCACTGTTCTGGAGACTGAAAGTCTAAAATCAAGGTGTCAACAGGGCCATACTCCCCCTGAGATTCTGGGCAGAAAATGCTTCCTTGCCTCTTTCTGATTTCTGGTAGTGGCTGGCAGTCCTTAGCATTCCTTGGCATTCATCTGCACGCATTTCAATTTCTGCTTCTGCCATCACATGATGGCCACACGGTGTGTTTCTGTCGGTGTCTCTTCTCTTCTTATAAATACATTAGTCATACTGGATGAAGGCCCCCTGTAATGACCTCTATCTGCAAAGACTATTTCTAAATAAGTTAACATTTACAGGTACCAGGGGCAAGAGCTTTAACATATCTTTTTGTGGGACACAATTCAATTCATAACACACTACAAACTTGAGATGCTTTTTGTACTTTTTTAGTGATTAATTCTGAATCACCCCCACCCTCCTTTTTCAATTACTTTGATAAGCATCACTGCAGACACTCTCTCCTAACTGCATCTTCCAGTCATACATAGAATTGCTGTTGATGATGAGACATTTTAGGAGAACTAAATTCTAATTAACTTTGTCACTGATTAACTTTGCGCATGTTTTTTAGGGAACAGGGAACGGATCTAAAGATTAATGCAGATCGTCACAGGTGGCAGCAGACTAGGACCCAGATGTTCACAAATCTTTTCACCTCTCGGTGAAATATACTTAGTTTAAAGAAAAATTCGATGGAAAAATTTAGGAAAGCATTCAATACAATTGACTTCTTACAACTTTAATCTGTGTTGTTAGCCATCTACTTGTAGAAATAATAAGAAATAGGAATATGGACAAAATCAAGGAATTGAAAGTTGAAAAGAAAATCCTACCTGATTAATCAATTCCTGAACAAACTAAGATTTGTCTTTCATATGAGACTGAACATTTCCACTCAGCATAACAATAAGTAACTATTTTAGAAATAAAAAACTTTGTCATATACACCGTAACGTAGGAAAATCTTGTCTTGGCAATTTTATACATTAACATTAAAGCAATTCCTTTAAATTTTGAGAGAGTCTTTCCCCCTAGGAATTGCTTAGAAATGAAAATCTATAATGCAAATCTCGACTTCTTTGTGACTCAAAGTCCCAGACTTAATAAAAAGTGTGTCCCTATATACTCGGGCTATTTTCTTGCTAATAGTAAATGATACATTTTATTTAACAATTTGTCCCTGGCCAGTGGGAAAGATGGAATTGTTAGACAATCAAGGGAGGGACTTTATGCAAACCATTACTATTTGTCAGTGCATTGAGAATAATCATGAACACTTAGTAGATATTCAGCTAATGTCTTCCTAATCCCTGCATACATTACAGGATTCTGGAGATAATGAGTGTTAGTGCCACATTAAGATCCATGCAGCCTGTTACAAACTAAAATTTTTACAATTATTTTTATTGTAATTAAAATTGAATAATAAATGTGAAAGAATTTTAAAGTACCTTACAAATGCAAGCTACTAATATAATTAATGAGTTGACAAATGACATTTTTAAGAAATGTGAGCATTTTTCGGTCATGTATTTCTTTCCTTCTAAGGGCAGTACAGTGTTTCACATTTTTTCATTAAATTCACTTATTCCTCTGGTTCATATTATAAAATACCTTTGAAATGTCTTTCATGTGAAATATATGTGTGGCTGAGAGAGAACAAATCTCTAATTGTTCTCATACTGCAGAACATAAAATAGATTAATAAAATTAAGCCTCATCATAGTTTGAAAATATTTGAGGTATCCGTTTTGTACAACTCTTTATAAAATCTGTACTGTTCAAATGTGAGTTAACATATTTAAAGTAATGATCACTTTAAAATTTGGTGAAATTTAAACAAGAATCTTTCAGTGAAATCTAGGAAATTTGAAAGGAAATGGTGTCATGATAGGAATTAATTTGAGAGAACAATAGAGAAATATGGTTGCCAGTTAAATACTGTTTTTATTGGAAAGAGGGTAGCCTGAAATTCTGGTTATGCATGGAAAACGAAAAAGAACTATGGGTGGAAGTGGAGGTTATATAGAACAAAGATAGCAGTGATCTCATCATCTCCCCTCTCCATTCCTTATTCCATGCTCAAAACCTGTGTCAGCTAGATCATTGCAACAGTCTCCTCTCTGGCTTGCCTGCCTCCAGTCTTCCATCTATCCAAACCATTCTCTGTGATGCAACCAGAATTATACTCCTCTGTTGAAAATCTTTTAATGACAATCTATTTCTTTCAAAATGAATGCCAAGCTTGTTACAATGCCCTTCAAGTTTCATCACACTTATGTTTTTCTCTCTAGCCTCATTTCTCCTCCTCTTTTTGCTCACTGCTGTCGCTGTCTAATCCTCAAGCTCCAGTAATGCTGAAATAATCCGAATTCCTCAGTGTCATTGTATTTTCTCATTAGCTTTGGGCTCTTTTCACATGCTAAGTCTCTAATAGTCTTTATTTTTTAGAACAGTTTTAGGGTCACAGAAAAATAGAGCAGAAAATACGGAAAGTTCTCATTTTCCCATATACTCCCATTTTCCTCACATGTACAGACTCCCCCATTATCAACATGCCCCACCAGAGGGGCACATTTGTTACAATTGATGGATGTGTTTTTAATACACATTATTATCAAAGACCATAATTTATTTTAGGGTTATTTCTTGGTGTTGTACCTTCTATGGATTTGGACATACTCTTACCAGATGATACAGCAGTGACGCTCCTAAATATCTACCTGAAGAAGTTGTGGACACATTCTCAAGTTCTTTAGGTAGATATTTAAGAGCGTCACTGCTGTATCATCTGGTAAGAGTATGATTAGTTCTGTAAGAAACTCCCAACTACCTTCCAATGTGGCTATATTATTTTGCATTCCCACCAGAAATGTATGAAAGATCCTGTTTTTCCACATGTTCACCAGTAGTCAGTGTTGTCAGTGTTATGGATTTTGGCCATTGTAAGAGGTATGTCAGGTATCTCATTATTGTTTTAATCTGCATTTCACTTATGACATACGTTGTGGACCATGGCTTCATATACTTTTTTGTCATGTGTGCATCTACTTTATCTACTTTGGTGAGATGTCTGTTAAGGCCCTTTGACTCATTGCTTAATTGAGCTTTTTTTATCATTGTTTTGTTTTAAGAGTATTTTGTATATTTTGGATAACAATACTTTGTTAGATATCTGTTTTGCAAATATTTTCTCTCAGTCTGCATTTTGTCCCTTGACAGGGTCATTTGCAGAAAAGAATTTTTGAAAATTGAATAAAATCCAGCTTGTCAATTCTTTTTTCATTGATTGTAACGGGTGCCATATCTAAAAAGTCATCTCAAAACCCAAGGTCATGTAGATTTTCTCCTATGTTATTTTCTAGGAGTTTTGTACTTTGTGATTTACATTTAGGTCTGTGATCCATTTTTAGTTCATTTGTTTTTAATTTTTAATTTTTATGGGTACACAGTAGGTGTAAATATTTATGGGGTACATGAGATATTTTGATACAGGAATGCAATGCATAATAATCCCATTAGGGTAAATGGGGTATTCATCACTTGAGGAATTTATCCTTTGTGTTGCAAACAACCGAATTATACTTTTTTATTTATTTTAAAATGTACAGTAAAATTATTATTGACTATAGTCACCCTGTTGTGCTATCAAATACTAGATATAATTTATTCTATTTTTTGTACCCATTAACCATCCTCACTTTTCTCCACCCCACTGCCCCCCGGCAACCACCCTTCCCAGCCTCTGGTAACTATCATTCTACTCTCTATCTCCATGAGTATTTTGAGTTAAATTTTTGTGAAGTATTTTGTAATTTTTGTGAAGGGTGTAAGGTCTTTGTCTTGATTCATTTTCTTTCATGTGCATGACCAGTTATTCTGGCACCATTTGCTGAAAACTAATAATCTTTTCAAGACTTCTCAAGGCTGGATTTGGTAACCACTTTATATGATCCCATAGGACTTATCAAACTTAAAAACTACTAAAAATATTTCACGGATCAGTTAAAAGATTAACTACTCTGTGAATCCTTCCTTGACCTCTGCAGGCAGAATTATGCTCCTTTTGTGCTACGTACATTTCTCAATTGTGGCTATTACATTATTGCATTTTAGTCCTTTGTCTGCCCGTCTCACTCTTTTCCGTACAGAGATTATCTCAGAAATGTGACTAATACAAAGTGGATGCTCAAAAAATATTTGTTGAATGGCTAAATCTATCAATAAATCAACCAGTCAGTCCATAACAGTAGGTATTTAAATAATGATAGCCAAGCAAGAGATCTTAATTTAAGGAAGCATACACTACTAAAGCAATTTCAATTGATTCTCAGAATAGCAGAAGAAAACAAAGGAAAAAGTATCGCTTTCAGTGGCCATAATTTATAAACAAGAACTGTTATTTATAGTATCATAGCTAAAAATAAATTAATGTTTATGTCGACAGCACAGATTTCTGAGGATATCTTGGTTGAACTAATCTACAATAGATAATTATGGGAATTAATTTTGAAAGGAATTTCATACGCCAAAGTGATTGCGCACCTAT
Organism: Symphalangus syndactylus; assembly: GCF_028878055.3. Lineage (NCBI taxonomy): Eukaryota > Metazoa > Chordata > Mammalia > Primates > Hylobatidae > Symphalangus > Symphalangus syndactylus. Next base: position 117,331,308 of record NC_072447.2, on the reverse strand, counting down.
AAATATTTAAATAGATTGTTTTTAAAATTTGTTTTGCAGATATTTATAATTAATGCCAAGACAAATTTTAATTATAAAATCTACTGGAATATTAGAGGTAAAAGATTTATAGCACTCTACCTCTTCCAGCAATCGTCGAGTAGGTTTTTTGGACCAATTATACTTCTGAGAAACCTAGAAAATCTGGATAACATATAAAACAACATCTATTTGAGTGCAAAGCAACCTACCAAGACGGTTTGCGTTTGTGGAGACATGATATCTCAGAGAAGGGAAACCTTGAAGGTGAGGCCAATTTGGCACCACTAAGTCCCTTAAAGGATTTATGCAGACATAGCCAAATGCAGTGACTGAAGACCGAAAACATAAGAGAGCTGTTTTCAGGATCTCAGATCTACAGGAGAAAAATTGGAGTTTAAAACTTGACAAGAAGGAGAAGACTTGGTAAATACTTGAGGCTTTTATTTAGGACGTGGAAGGGTTATATTCTAAGGGTATGGGTGAATGAGAAACAGAATAGCCCTCACCAAAACTGAAGGCCAACTTTAAATCAGTTAAAACCTTGATTGGAATACTACAATGTGTCCTTAGCCTAACTGCTTGCCAGAAGCAAAATTAAATTATCCCAGAAGTATTACAATATCTAGAGCTTCAAATAATCTCAACTGTTTTTCATATACAATAATCAGCAGTAAATAAAAAAAACATCAGGCATGGAAAAAGTCAAAAATTAACTGAAAACCAAGAAAAGTAAACAGAAGATATAAACAAACTCATGTAGGATCTAGTTATTTAGTTTTTAGACATGAACCTTTAAAAATGATTAACAAGTTTAAGAAATTAAGTGATAAGGTAAAGTATTCAGCAGAGGGCTGGTAACTAAAACAACCAAACAAGAAGTCTAGAATCAGATAATATAATTATTGAAACTAAGAATAGATGGATGAGTTTAATAGCATATTCGAGATGAAGGAAAAATAAAAAAAAGAAAACAGACCGAAGTATGGGTGAGGACTGAGGAGAAACTGTCTGGACTGACGCCCTGAGAGAGAAAGTTTCAAGAAACATATGGGACATGGGAAAAATTCTGATATACGTGTAGTTGGCATCATGGAAGGGGAGCGAAATCAGAAAATGGGCAGATACAATAATTGCAGAGAAATGGCTGAGAGTTTTTCAAAACCAATAGGTAATATCAAGCTACAGATTCAAGATGTACTACACACCCCAAGTTGGACAAATGCAAAGAAAAATGCACGTAGGGTCCTCATAATAGAACTCATTAAATTGAATTTTTTATTTTAAAAGCAGTCAGAGAGAGGAAAAATACATATCACTGTTAAATTTGTGGTTACTTTGCTTCTACAGGCATTTCCCTGAAGACAACACAAGTTGAACTTTTTTTTATATGGGATTCACATCCAGTCCATGGAAAACATTGGAAGCATACACTTATATACAGCCAATCTCTGAAGGGGAAGACTATTTCCAAATAGCAGTGTCTTTCTGTTCTACTACTTAAATGCCTGACCCAGTCTTTCACCTTTAGATTTTGCAGACATGCATCAGTTACGAGCACCTTTGTCCTCAAGATATCCCCCCAAAGCAACACATATTAATCTCCTCTGAAATCTCATTATTTGGTTTAGTGAAATAAGTATACCCCATTGGCATGGAGTTGGAGAGTCAGATAAAGACCAAATTACTTATTTCCCTGTAGGTTATGGTAAAAATATGTGTGTGAGTGCATACATTTTCATATATACATGTTTGGGTCTTTTCTAAGTGACATTGGAAGCCTTGACGTGTGTTAAGGACTGATAAAATGAGGTTTGCATTTTTTAAAATACCAGTATGTTTGCAGTTTGGTAATAAGAGTAGTTGCAGTAGTAAAAGAGAAACCAGGAAGACCGATTAAGAGACTACTGAAGTACTTCAAACTAGAGATTACTGTGGCTTGGGCTTCAAAGGTGACAATAAATAAAAAAATAAGTAGATAGATTATAAAAATATTTTGGTAGTTTCCATTGAGGTGGCCCGGGTTATATTTTTTTCTGCTACTCTGACATATCTGTTGTTTTTTATGTCACTATAGAGGGGAGCGGGGTGGGGAGTGATTAATGTTTTTTCCTCTTTTTCCATACTTAAAAGAGGCAATATTTGAAAGCTGGAGCAAGACGACTGAATATAGCCCTTCAGTGATCATTCCCCCTCAGGATGACCAAATTGAGCAACTATTCATGCAAGAAAGCACCTTCATAGAAACCAAAATAGGTGACAACCACAGTACTTGGTTTGACTATATTATCAAGGAAAGAGGCATTGAAGAGGGTAGAAAAGACAGTCTTGCATTGCCTACAGCACCCCTCCCTGAACCGCATGTAGTGTAGCATGAAGACAGAATCTGTGTGCTTAGGCGAGAAAGACCAAAGTGAGAGTGGACCTTTGGAACTCAGTGCTCTCCTGTCACATTGGAACACAAAACAGAGAATAATTCTGCTGGCACCCATGAAGGGAGCATTTAGACCAGTCCTGGGCTAGAAATTCCCTGCCCAGCAGGAGGAAACAGTTCTGGCTGGCTTCACCACCAGCTGACTAAAGTGACCTGGGGCTTGGAATAAATTTGAGTGGCAGTCAGGTTAGAAGGACTGCAGTCCTAGGGCAAGCCCTGATGCTACAACAGTCTTGGAGGCAGTGGACTTGGTGCATGACCCAGTGTGACACCAGCTGTGGCAGGCAAAGGAGTGCCTGCACCGCCCCTCCACCAACTCCAGGCAATACAGCTGTGAGAGGGACTCCTTCCGCTTGGGGAAAGGAGAAGGAAGAATACAGGTAACTTTGTCTTGCAACCTGGGTACCATAGTAATAGTGATAAAAAGCAGCAGGCGTATTCCTGATGTTCCAGAGTCCAGATCTTTGCTCCTGGACAGCATTTTCAGACCCTCTGTGGCCAGAAAGGAATCCATTGCCTTGATGAGATGCACCCAGTTTCAGAAGAATTTACCATCCACTGACTAAAGTGGTCTTGGACTTTGAATAAACATCAGCAGCAGTCAGGCAGCAGTGGCCACAGGCCGGTATTGTGCTGGTCTGCAAAGCTTCAGGTGCAACAATGTGGATTGCCAGCTGTGTTGGCCACAGGAGTGTCCATACCAGCGTTTCACCAACTCCACTGCTGAATTATACCAAACATTTAAAGATGAACTAATAACAATCCAGTTTAAACTATTCCAAAAAATTGAGGCAAAGGAAATGCTTCCAATCTTATTCTACAAGAACAGTATTACCTAGATAACAAAACCGGATGAAGACACAACAACAATAAAACTATAGGCCAACATCTCTGATGAATATAGATGTAAAAATCCTCAACAACATACTGGTAAATAGAACTCAACAACACATTTAAAAGATCATTCATCTTGATCAAGTGAGATTTACCCCAGAGGTGCAAGCAAGGTTTAAAATACATAAATTAATAAATGTGATTCATCATATCAACAGAATGAAGGACAAACCTATATGATCATTTCATTAGATGTAGAAAAAGTATTCAATAAAACTTAACATCCCTTCATGATAAAAACTCTCAAAAAACTGGGTATAGAAGGAACATACCTGAACATCATAAAAACCATATAAGAAAAATCCACAGAAAGTATCACACTGCATAGGAAAAAGTATTTTCCTATGAAATGAAAGCATTTTCTCTAAGATTTGGAACAAGACAAGGATGCCCACTTTCATCACTTTTATTTAACGTAGTACTAGAAGTCCTAGCTAGCGAAATTAGAAAAGAGAAAGAAATAAAGGACATCCAAATTAGAAATGAAGTCAAATTAGCCTTGTTGGCAGATGATCTGATTTCATATTTAGGAAAACCTAAAGACTCCACTACACAACTGTTAGAACTGATAAACAAATTCAGTAGTTTCAGGATACAAAATCCACACAAAAAAACAGTAGCATTTCTATATGCCATAAACAAACAATCTGAAAAAGAAACCAAGAACGTAATCCCATTCAAAATAGCTGCAAATAAAATTAAATATTTAGGAATTAACCAAAGAAGTGAAATATCTCTACAATGAAAACTATAAAACGTTGATGAAAGCAATTAAAGACATAACAGAATTGAAAGATATTCCATGTTCATGAGTTAGAAGAATCAATGTTGTTAAAATGTTTATACAGCCCAAAACAATCTACAGATTCAATGCAATCTCTATCAAAATAATGTTCTTCACAAAAATAGAAAAAGCAATCCTATAATTTATGTGGAGCCACAAAAGACCCAAAATAGCCAAAGCTATCCTAAGCAAGAAGAACTAAACTGGAGGAATCACATTACCTGGCTTCAAATTATATTATAAAGCTACAGTAACCGAAACAACATGGTACTGGCATAAAAACAGACACAGGGACCAAGGAAATAGAACAGAGAACTCCAAAATAGATTCATGCATTTATAGTCATCTCATTTTTCACTAAAGTGCCAAAAACATGCACTAAGGAAAGAACAGCATCTTCAATAAATGGTGCTGAAAAAACTAGATATTCATATGCAGAAGGATGAAACTAAATCCCATCTCTCATCATATACAAAAATCAAATAAAAAATAAAGACTTAAATGTAAGACCCCAAATTATAAAACTATTCGAAGAAAACATTGAACAAACACCCCTGCACATTGGCCTGGGCGAAGATTTCTTGAGTAAGATGTTAAAAGCACAGGCAATCAAAGCACAAATGGATAAATGATATCACACCAAGGTAAAAAGCTACTTCACAGCAAAGGAAACAATTAACAAAGTGAAAAGAGAATCTATAGAGTGGGAGAAAATATTTGCTAACTACTAATCTGAGACGGGATTAATAACTAGAATATATAAGGAGCTCAAACAACACAATAAGAATAAAACCAAGTAATCCAACTGAAAAATTTGCAAAAAATATGAATAAACATTTCTCAGCAGACATGCAAATGCCCAACAGGTATATAAAAAAACTTCAACATCACTAATCCCCAGAGAAATGCAAATTAAAACTACAATGATCTATAATCTCATTCCAGTTAAGTAGCTTTTTAGGCAAGGCACTGTGGCTGGCACCTGTAGCCCTAGCTACTCAGGAGGCTGAGGTGAGAGGATCGCTTGAATCCACGAGTTTGAATTCAGTCGAGGCAACACAGGAAGACCCTGTCTCTAAAGAAATAAAAGGCTTTTATCCAAAAAACAGGCAACAACAAATGCTGTCGAGAATGTGGAGAAAGGGGAACCCCTTATATACTGTTGGTGTGAATGTAAATTAGTACAGCCACTATGGAAAACAGCATGGAGAGTCCTCAAAATTTTTTTAAAAAGTAAAAATAGAGCTACTATATGATCCAGCAATCCCACTGAGAAAGGAAATTAATATATCAAAGTAATATCTGCATTTCCTTGTTTATTGTAGCACTATTCACAATAGCCGAGATATGGAATCAAACATCAATGGATGAATGGTTAAAATAAATGTGGTACAAATTCACAATGGAGTACTATTCAGCCATAAAAAAGAATGAAATCCTGTCATTTGTAATAACATGGATGGAACTGGAGGTCATTACATTAAGTGAAATAAGCCAGGCACAGAAAGACAAACTTTGCACTTTCTCCATAATATGTGGGAGTTAAAAAAAAAAATGAACTCATGGACTTATGCTGTAGAATGTTGGTTACCAGAAGCTGGGAAGGGTAGTGGGGAGAGGGAGATAAAGAGGAGATGGTTAATGGACACAAAAATACAGTTAGAAGAAATAAGATCCAGTGTTCAGTAGCATAATAGGGCAAGTAGAGTTAACAATAATTTACTGTAATTTTCAAAATAACTAAAAGAATGGAATTGGAATGTTCCTAATACAAAGAAATGATAAATGCTTGAGGTAGTAGATACTGCAAGTATTCTGATTTGATCATTATACATTGTATGCTTGTATTGAAATATCTAGTACCTCATAAATATGTACAGCTACTGTGCATCCATAACAATCTTAAATAAAAATTTAAAAGGCAATATTCATGCAGATATGATATATGACAATAAACCACAGTCATTCAATTTTTGTTTGTACTTACTGTTTGCTTTTATGAAACCCTTTCAAAGGGACAGAGAATACAGAAAAGTTGAGTCTGCTGTATTAAAGGAGGATCCATTTCCATATCCTATAATTGGCTTTCTGCTATTTGGACTCAAAGTCATTTCAAAAATGAATGACAGTTGGAGACTCTGGTTGCTTGTAGAGCTGTTCACAAATCTGGTTTCCGTATGGGAATGTTGTAGGATGGCACGTGCAGCTGTTGAAGTTAAGCAATGTGTTTTTATTTGTCTTTTTTAAAATAAATTTTACGGAGTATATTTAAGGTATACAATATGATGTTATGAAACATATGTGTACAGTAAAATGGTTACTATAGTGGAACTAATTAACATATCCATCATCTCCCATAGTTACCTATCCACCCCCATGGCATGAGCAGCTATAATCTATTCATTTAGAAAAAAAATCTTGAATATAATACACTACTATTAGCTATAGTTAGTACATTAGATCTTTCAACTTGTTTCCCCTACTTATTTGCCAGTTTGTATCCTTTCATCTACATCTCCCCATTCTCATCCTCCCTCCCCCTCCCTGACCCTAGTAACCACTATTTTATTTTCTATCTATATAGTTGACCTTTTTTGAGATCATGCCATCTTTTTATTTCTAGCTTATTTCATTTACATAATGTTCTCCAGGTCCATCCATGTTGTGGCGAATGAAAGGATCTCCTCCTTTTTCAAGGTTGGATAATATTTGGCCAAAAACATAGAGTGTCGTTTACAGGAGAAACCTTTAAGAGCCATTATTTTGTGCACCACCTTTCTTTTCTATACCCTAGTAAGAACAGAAGCTCATTTCAAGATGAAGCGTCTGTCAAACTGAGTCCTGAAGTAAGGGGAATGAGCAGAGCCAGCTGTGCTCCACCTCTCAACTTCTTTGGATTTTAGCATATGAGAAAATTTTGTTGTTCTAAACCTCCTTTAGGGTTATTTGTTAATGTGGCTGAACCTAGACCATCCTTATACAGACACCAATGAGTCAATCCTCACTCCTAGCAGGGTTTCCCTCTAAAACAATTGAGTCTCTGGACATTTAACACTGATAATGACTCAGAACTCACTATCTTGAGATAATGTTCTCCAATTTTAAGCAGTAAAAATTATTAAATATTCCTTGTTTTGAACCCAAACTTGCCTTTCTGTAACCTCCACTCAAAAGCTAATTTACATAGTTAGCTTAGTTAATGAACAGGCACTTGTATAAATTTCTTCAGTGACATTCTGCAACTCAGAATTTATTACCTGCCTCAGGAAGTGTTCTGCTAAAACTATTTTCTGAAAAAGCCTAAATCTCAAACAACAGAATTTACACTGAATATAAATTAAACAGTGCTCTTGAGTAGAAAATTAAATTGGTTCCATGACATGAGTTTTAAGGAAGCCAACATAATATAAACAGTGCTGCAAGTGACTGATAAACCTGCAAACTCAATTGATACCCTCCCTTGGTAATAAGCAATTGGGAAAATTACAGTAATGGGCATGAGCATATCTCATTCACACACTATTATCTAAACAGAGCTGGAAAATATGTTCAAATAATTAATGACACTTGAATCCAGAAATATCAATATAGTATACACTTTAAAAGTACCCTTCTTTTAGTTTTTGTAGGCATAATGACCTACTCACCATAATCCCAGGTTAAAGCTCAAATTTAGTGATTCAAACTGGTTCATTATATCAGTCTATTTTAAAATTAGTGCAGAGAAATAAGTAACAACCTATTCAGTACAATTTAAAAGCCAATATGAAACGGCCGTTGCCCCACATCTGTTTCCCACGAGTCAATTACATTTTCTGGACTTACAGTATAACTTATTACCTGAGCTTTTTAAAATCAACACAATTTACAGAAAGGTTCAACAGAAAAATAAGAAAAAAAGAATATGTTCTTCAAAAATGAAGAAATGTAAAAGGACACTGTAAAATATGCTTAAATTCAATGTAAATCAAGCAGCAAAATTAAAGGAACAAGATCCCGTTTTTCATCTGATATTGTAACTTTTGTTTTTACTAGTAATATCTATTATTGGTAAGAGTTTGGAAAATGCACCCTCTTATATACTGTTAATCACCATGTAAAGTGACATACTGAAGGATGGGGATGAATATCAATTATGCCTCCAAATCAGTAATAGCAAGCAGATACTAACCTTCTTCCACTAACCTTTCTGTATTAAGACTATCATAAAGATTGTGACTGGCCATCAACTTCAAGATTTATTCCACTTAATGGAGGGCATGGTAGTGTCAGTCATCTCTTTTGTGTCACCTCACATAATCTCAACTTGAGCTCTGATTCCAGCCATGGCTACAGTGAACAGTATCGTACAGGTTTCATTCTACCTCATACCAACTGCCCATATCAGCCTCTGATATGAGCTCTTCTACAATGTGCTGCTCATTTTATAACCTTTTCTCAAGAATTAGCTAGGACAGTGTAGGTTTACACATTATTAGTTGAACTAAAAAATAAGAGATGAACATTCAGCTTCAGGAATAGGAAGACCTTAGAGTTAATTAAGTTCCTATACTGACCAATTTCTGAAACTCTGGAGGACACTCAGCTAGAATGTCTATTGTATTGGTCCAAGAAGGATCAATAGGAACTTTGGAAAATGAGACAAGCCTATCAAATACAGTAGGATTTCTATATTTTATCCATTTTCTCTAGGGAAGAACAATCATCTCATACGGCTTTCCTGTTCATCTTGATGGCTTAAACAAAAAAGTTGGAGAACCAGGGCAGAGGAAAGCTTTATTTCTCACAGGTCTGGAGGCTGGGAACTCCATGATGGAGGTATCAGCTTACTTGGCTCCTAATGAGAGTCCTCTTCCTGGTCTGCAGATGGCCATCATCTTGCCATATCCTCACATGGCAAAAAGTGAGGGAGAGGTTTGGAGAGAGAAGGAGAGAGAAGGAGTGCTCTCTTGTCTCTTCTTATAAGGGCACTAAACCCATTATGAGGACCTCATCCTAGTGATTTCCTCTTGACCTAATTACTTCTCAAAAACCCCATCTCCAAATACCATCACATTGTAGGTTAGGACTTCAGCATATAAATTTTCGGGGAGCAAAATTCAGTCCATAGCAGCCAGAAAAGTAAGAGATCTCATAGTACTTGAATTGATTCTGGAATAACGTATTTATTTTTAAAAAGCACTGTGGGCCATGTGTGGTGGCTCATGCCTGTAATCCCAGGAGGCTGAGGCAGGCAGATTACCTGAGGTCAGGAGTTCGAGACCAGGCTGGCCAACATCGTGAAACCCTGTCTCTACTAAAAATGCAAAAGTTAGCCAGGCGTGGTCACAGGCGCCTGTAATCCCAGCTACTCAGGAGGCTGAGGCAGGAGAATCGCTTGAACCCAGGAGGTGGAGGTTGCAGTGAGCCGAGATCGCGCCATTGCACTTCAGCCTGGGGGGCAAGAGGGAGACTTCATCTCAAAAAAAAAAAAAGTCACTGTGAGTCTAAGGGATGACAAGTTTTTGATTTGTACAAGACTGGTAAAATTATTTTATATAACTCAATCATGAAAGTAATCACTCTTGGTCAACCTATAAATTCTGAAGAAGATGAAAGAAGATAATTCCCTAAACTGCAATGTTTTGTCAATTTGTTAAAAATTATTTTCCATTTGCAATCAATCATTCATGCTATGTTTATTTACTTTTAGTTTGTTTATTTATTTCTTTAGAGTTTGGGACATTACCATAACAGTCAGTTGGCTACAAAGAGATTATCATAACAGTTGGCTATAAAGGGATATTATTTTATTTTACCTTTAGTTCTACATACATTTTAAAATACTAAACCATTTTCCCTACTTTACACAGGCTAACAGATGCTTAAAAAAACAGGATAATATAATGAAGGAAATGAAAATATTAACTCCATTTTAAAAAATCTTGCTTTAACATAGATGATAATACATATTCTGTAAATTCAGGGGAAATTACTTCTTAGAGATTTTATTCATATGAGTCAAACAATAGAGAAATAGGATCTTGCTGAGATAGATTGGGTATCATCCCAGGGGGCACCTCTAAAAGTATTAAATGTTCATTTACACCACAGTAAGCAGACTCCCTTTAAGTGATTCCTCAAACTGAGCTGAGTACCTTTATTTGACCCAAATAAATCTTCATTTGTCTGGGTGGTTAATTGGATGATTCAGTTCATTTGTTCTTCTATTTCACTGACAATTAACATATATACTTTATATGAATTACCCCTTTTCAACAAAATGACATTTCACTGTAGGCAACACTGAACACAATTTATATTCTTTAATTACTGAGAAGGCACCTCATGATCTAGTTACAGGACCTCAGGGATATCACAGTAAATCTCGAACATCACAGTGATGTATAAGTGATGTGTAAGAAACTGATTGAACCTAAGTGCTTTCGATTTCAGAAAAAATCATCAAATTGTTTATATTTTATTAGGTCATAATTTTCACAACGTAGTATGTAAAATTACTTATAAACACTAAATATGGCAATGTCAGTAGCTCATCCATTTCAATCATTTAGTGTTTTTTTAACTGTAGAAATTTACATTATTTAAATCCTTACTGTTTTCTCTCCTTTTTTTCTCAGTGTTAAAGCACTTCAATTAAAACACAGAAACTATAGAAAATTATCTGGTAAATGTGCTGATGATGTCATAAAGCTGATCACTTGTCTCAAAATTTAGTACATGTAAGTTTAAACCCATAATTACAGTTTTATTTAAAGTAGCACCACATAGAAAATTAGAAAAACATTCAAGTATTGAACCTATCAAGTGAGTTCTTATTTTGGGAATTTGCTATATAATTACTTTTCAAAAATTTGTGGAGGAATTGATCAATTTGAGACTATTTTTCTTTACTATTGGAAACAGAACTGTGATGCCTTCACCTCTTTAGCTGAATTTAAAAATTAAATAACAACTGTCTAGTGGTGATGTCTCACCCCACTTTGTTGATAAAAAAGAAATGTTATTTTTGTAACTTCTCTAGTTGAATCAAACATAAAAAGCACAATGCTGAGGCAGAAATAGCTGTTTCTTATTTCTTTGATTACCCCCAACCCAACTTTCCCTGTCAGTAAACTGGCGGTCGGTCCCACATGGCACTTCTTCACTTCTTCCAAAAATCCAACAATTGTGTTCATCAGTTGTTGCCTAATAATCAAGCCACTATGTGAAAGTGAACCATCATAGGAATATATTTGTTCCATCTCCTGAAACACAAAGTAACATCTGATTAGAAATTTGTTTTAAACAGTGATTTGTTTTACCCATTAAAGTCCCCCCCACCTCCGTCTCTTAATGGGGGAGCTTCTTTCTTCTTTCTTGCCTGTTAAACTCTCTGCTCGTTAAAACCATTCCACGTTTGTCTGTGTCGTTGTATCTTTTCTTTTTTTTTTTTTTTTTGGACGGAGTCTTGCTCTGTTGCCCAGGCTGGAGTGCGGTGGCGTGATCTCGGCTCACTGCAAGCTCCGCCTCCCGGGTTCATGCCATTCTCCTGCCTCAGCCTCCCGATCAGCTGGGACTACATGCGCCCGCCACCACGCCCGGCTAATTTTTTGTATTTTTAGTAGAGACGGGGATTCACCATGTTAGCCAGGATGGTCTCGGTTTATCTTAATCGGTGCAAAACCAAGGACCCTGGCATTCCTCCAGTCATCGAAGCCGTATCATTGTGAATTTTTACTCCATCAGCCAATGAAAACAAAGTCAAATGTAGTTGTTGTGTCTGTGTGTGTGTTCATTTTAATTTTGGTTTTAGAAAGATAACTTGGAGTCAAATTGCTATTAGCTTTCAACTCCTATTGATTTTGAATCTTGACAGGATCTATTATTTGTCAACTCAATATACATTATTACTCTTTGTTTAGTGTCTAAACTGTTGTTTTAATTGGGATTCCAATGCGCTCAGCAAAAAAGATTTCATTTCCCAGGTTCTCTTACAGTTAGGTGTGGTATTAAGACTAAGATGTGTGTAGAAGTTATAGGATGGAAGTATTTTGAAAGTTTCTAAAAGATGGGCAGATGTATGCCGTTGTTTTCCCTTATCCTCCTGTTTTCTTTCTCCTGACTGGAAAGTTAATGGCTGAAGATTCAGCAGCCTTTCTGAACTGGAAATTACATGTTAAGGCTATTATAAAAGAAATAAATTAATTAAATATCTGTGTCACCAAGGTATAGCTGTACCGTCCTGGAATGCCTATCTCCAAACCTCCTTTACATGAGACAGAAACAGCTTCTATCACCTCAAAATCTGTTACTTAAGGTTTTTTTCATTATGAGCAGCTAAAAGGAATCTTACTTGACACAGTGTGAGTGTTCATGGATTAGGGCACTGTTTGATAAGAGCAGTAAGAAAAGAATATAAATTGTATTGGCCCTGATATGCTACAAACAACGAGGGCTGAAGCCAAATTAATCAAAGAATAAACTCAAATACAAAGAACAATGTCTTTTTGTTGGTTTCTTCTCTAATCAGTAAATAACCTAGAAGTAACCAGTACTATACAATAAGAAAAAAGTTGAACAAACTGAAAACGAATGACTTTTCTTCAACCCAGAAGAGAAGTAAAATCACAGAGCAAACTGCCGTTCTGAAGTCTGGAAAGACAAGCAAATTCATTGAGTCCCAGCTGTAATTTCCTTAAATGGAGCATAAATCTCTACAGCCATACATAAATTGATAGGGACACCTAAATGGTAATTTTAACAAATTGCCGAAGACTGAGTGTGGACTAACATGAAAATGAGAGACTCCTGGGGGCCACAGTCTTAGGGATGCCCCTACACTTCCATGGACTTTACCTCCAGGAAGTTTTCTATGTTCTCACTGCCAAGAACCAAGACAGATGGGAGGGCTCTGGTAGGAGAAGGGGAAAGGCAACACTATGAAACATTTCTAGGGCATTCTCCATAACAAAGACCTATTCTCCAGGGGAAAATAATTAACAGAGCTTTGCCCCAGAGCCCTGAGAAAATGGCATTCTTTTCACTTTAGCCTCTAGTATTTAGGTGAGAGAGGCGTCTCATCTAAAGTGGAAGATAAAAGAAAAAATAAGCTATACAAGAAAAAACATTTATAAAGGTTACAGGCCAAAATGTATACCCACTAAAAGACTGAGAAGTAAGTGGAAGATTATATAGGACTAGTTTTCCACACTTTGACGTGATCACCAGTACAATAACCATATATTACAACTGAAAGAACTGCAAGACTCAAGCTTTATTTTAGGAATACTTAGGGAATACCGTAGTCGAGAGCAGTGACAAAAATAAGACACTAGAAGAATCTGAAACATCTGGTAACTACAGCTACAGCTAATATTAAACAAAAACTGCCTCCTAGGTAAATTAACATAAATGCTCATACTAGTAGCCTACTTACCACAGCTCTTATTACCCAATGCAACACATCTAGCCTTTAAAAAATATTGCATAGTATGCCAAGTGGCAGGAAAAAAGCAATCTGAAAATAAAAGCAAGCATCAGAACCAGACTTAAATATGGCAGGGATGTTGGAAAACAACCATGATTAAAATTTTATGGGCTGTAATGAAAAAAAAATCTACAACATGCAAGAACAGATGTTAATGTAAGCAGAGAAATGGAAAATCTAAAGTAAATGCTCGAAGCATTAAAACAGAGACGAAGAATGACCTTGATGATGTCATCAATAGACTGAATAGGGCAGGGAAAGAATCAGTGAGCTTGAAGATAAGTCAGTGGAAACTTCCTGTACTGAAATTGAAAAATAGAAATTAATATTAATAAAAAATATATAAGAACTGTAGAACAGTATCAACATATGTGCATATTCAGAATAAAAGAGAATGGCTTAGAATTTTTCAAAATTAATGACACACAAAACAAACCACAGATACAGAAAGTACAGAGAATAGCATTCAGAATATATACCAAAAGGACTACACATAGGCATATCATATTCAAAGCGCAAAAATACAAAGATTAAAAAAAAACTTGAATAAAGCCCAGGGAGTAGGGACGAAGGAAGCCATCTTACCTATACAGAAAAAAATGATAAGAATTATAGCAGACTTCTGATCCAAGACCATGAAAGCAGAAGAGAGTGAAGTGAAATATTTAAAATGTTGGAAAAAAAAGAAAACCCAACATAGTAGAATTCTTTTTTTTTCTTTTTTCTTTCTTTTTTTCTTTTTTCTGGTGATTTGAAGTATCTCTTTGTTGCCCAGGCTGGAGTGCAGTGGTACAATCTTGTCTTACTGCAACCTCCACCTCCTGGGTTCAGGTGATTCTCCTGCCTCAGCCTCCTTAATAGCTGGGATTACAGGCGCCTACCGCCACACCCAGCTAATTTTTATATTTTTAGTAGAGAAGGGGTTTTGACATTTTGGCCAGGCTGGTCTCAAACTCCTGTCCTCAGGTGATCTGCCCGCCTCGGCCTCCCAAAGTGCTGGGATTACAGGTGTGAGTCACCACGCCCAGCCCCAACAAACTAGAATTCTATATCCAGTGAAATTATTCTTCAAAAGTGGAGGCATACCACTAAATATCTACTAGGGTGACAAAAATCTGAAGCACTAGCAACACCAAATGCTGATGAGGAGATGGTGCAACAGAAATTCTCATATATTGCTGGTGGGAATGCAAAATGATATAGCCACTTTCAAAGACAGTTTGGTAGTTTGGTATAAAACTAAACATATTTATACTATATGATCCAGCAATCACACTCCTTGGTATTTACCCAAATGAGTTGAAAACTATATCCACACAAAAACCTGTAGAGATGTTTATAACAGCCTTATCTATAATTGCCAAAACTTCGAAGCAATGAAGATGTCCTTCAGTAGGTGAACTGATAAACTGGTACATCCAGACAACAGAATAGCATTCAGCACTATATATATATATATATATATATATATATCTGTATGTAGTACATATATGTGGAATTTATCACTAGCAGACTTTTCCTACAAAATTTAACACATTTTCTATAGGCAGAAAGAAAATAACGTAGGTTAAAAATATATATATAGCCATGAAATAATATAGAGAACCTTATATGCATACTATCAGGTGAAAGCAGCCAGCCAAACTGAAAAGGCTACGTATGGTATGATTCTAATTATGTAACATCCTGGAACAAGGGCAACTATGGCAAAAGTTAAAAGATCAGAGGTTGCCAGGGGTTACGGGGAAGAAGGAATTAATAGGCAGAGTACAGAGAATTTTTAGGGTGGTGAAACTGTTCAACATGATACCATAATAGTGGATATATGCCATTATGGATTTGTTAAAGCCCATAGAATGTACAACACCAACAGTGATCCCTTAAGTAAACTATAGACTTTGGGCAATAATCGTGTGTCAAAATAGGTTTATTAATTGTAACAATTATACCACTCTGGTGCAGAATTTTTTTTTTTTTTTTTGAGATGGATTCTCCCTCTGTCACCCAGGCTGGAGTGCAGTGGCACGATCTCGGCTCACTGCAACCTCCGCCTCCTGGGTTCAAGCGATTCTTCTGCCTCAGCCTCCTGAGTGTCTGGGATTACAGGCACATGCCACCATGCTCATCTAATTTTTATATTTTTAGTAGAGACGGGGTTTCACCATACTGGCCAGGCTGGTCTCGAGCTCCTGACCTCGTGATCCACCCACCTCGGCCCCCCAAAGTGCTAGGATTACAGGCATGAGCCACTGTGCCCAACCTGGTGCAGAATGTTAATGGTGGGAGAGGCTGTGTATCTGTGGGGATAGGAGGGTATAGGAACTACGTATACTTTTCTCTTAATTTTGCTGTGAACCTTAAACTGTTCTAAAAAATGAAATCTGTTATTTTAAAAAGGGAATTTATCACTAGCAGAGTTTTCCTGCAAAAAAATTAACACATTTTCTATAAGCAGAAGGAAAATGACATAGGTCACAAATATGGAACTACATAAACAACAGAAAAGCCTTAGAGAAGTAACAAATGAAGATAAAATAAAATCTTTTGTTTTTCTTAGTCTTAATTGATCAAAAACATAACTTTCTTTAAAAGACTGAAAGTAGCAGTATATTGAATGATAATAGCATATAAATAAGTGAAAGGAATGATAGCTATAAAATATGGAATAGAAGGGAAAAAATTCCTAATACTCTTTTATGAAGTAGTTGCACTACATGTAAAGTGGAATAGTGTTATTAAAAGTGGGATTAATTAGTTGTGAATATGTATTGTAAACATCAATTACCAAAATTTTAAAAGTAAAACTAATAATAAAATGGAGTCATAAAAATATTCGAAACCAGAGAACATTGAAAAAGAGCAGCAAAAAAAACAAGGCACAAATGTAACCAATAGAAAATAACAAACATAGTATATATTAATCCAGCTATATCAATATAGCATGATAACACTAAGGAAAAGAAGATAAAGTTCCTGTGTGAATTTCAGACAAAGCAGATTTCAGAACTAGGAAAGTTATCAAGGATAAAGAGGGAAATTATAGAGTTACAAAGAGGTCAATCTCTAGCAAGACATAACAATATTTAAGGTGTATGCACCTAATAACAGAGCATTACAATACATGAAGAAAAAGCTGATAGAACTTCAAGAAGATATAGATGAATTCACTATTATAGTTGGAAACTTCAGTACCATCTCTCAATATTAATAAATTAAGCATGTAGAATATCAGCACACATATAGTTGACGTAACAGGACTGTCAATAAAAGAGGGCTAATTGATATTTATAGATTTCTCCATCCAGGACCAACAGAATATGTGTTCTTCTTAAGCTTCCTGGAACATTCACCATCATTGATCGTTTTCTGGGCCATTAAACACACCTCAACAAATTAAAAGAAATAGATACAATACAAGCTATGTTCTTATATTATAAGGGAACTAAACTAGAAATGAATATCAGAAAGACCTGAATAATCTGCAAATATCTGTAGATTGAACAACATGCTTATAAATAACACATAGGCCACATAAAAGTATCAAGAGGAAATTCATAATATTTTGAAGTAAATGAAATGAAAATACAACTTACAAAATTTGTGGGATGCAGCAAAAGCGGGAGTTAGAGGGAAATTTGTAGCACTAAATGTATACATTTAAAATAAAGAAATTTCTAAAATCAATAATCTGAGCTACTGTAGGGAACTAAAAAAAAGAAGAACAATTTGAGTGTAAAGCAAGCAGAAAAAATAAATAATTGCAGCACTACTCACAATAGCAAAGACTTGGAACTCACCCAAATATCCAACAATGATAGACTGGATTAAGAAAATGTGGCACATATACACCATGGAATACCATGCAGCCATAAAAAATGATGAGTTCATGTCCTTTGTAGGGACATGGATGAAGCTAGAAACCATCATTCTCAGCAGACTATCACAAGGACAATAAACCAAACACTGCATGTTCTCACTTATAGGTGGGAATTGAACAATGAGGACACTTGCACACAGGAAGGGGAACATCACACACTGGGGCCTGTTGTGGGGTGGGGGGAGGGGGGAGGGATAGCATTAGGAGATATACCTAGTGTAAATGACGAGTTAATGGGTGCAGCACACCAACATGGCACATGTATACATATGTAACAAACGTGTACGTTGTGCACATGTGCCCTAGAACTTAAAGTATAATAAATATATATAAAAAATAAATAAAAATTAGAATAGGAATCAATGAAAGTGAAAACAAGAAATTAACAGAGAAAATCAACAAAACCAAAAGCTGGTTCTTCAAAAAGATTCGTAAAATTGAAAACAAACAAACAAAAAAAACTCTATCCAGGCTTCTCAAGAAGAAAACAAAATTCACATATTTCCATCTTGCAACTGAAAGAGGACTCATCCCTACTGATCCTGAAGACATTAAAATGCTAATAAAGGAACAGTAGAAACCAGTCTGTCCATAAGTTTGATAACTTAAATAAAATGGATCAATTCCCTAAGAAACAGAAACTATCAAAATTCACACAAACAGAAGCTTGTGTGAATCTGAATAGACCCATATATATTAGTGAAATTGATGCAATAATTTATAACTTTCCAAAAAAGAAAGCACCATCCCCAGATGGTTTCACTGATGAATTCTACCAAACATTTAAGGCAGAAATGATGCCCATTCTCCACAATGTTTTCCAGAAAACAGAGGCAGAGAAAACCTGTTCTATTTAATTTTATAAGGCCAGATTTACCCTAATACCAAAACCAGATAAGAACATTGCAAGAAAGGAAAACTACTCACCAATATATCTCATACACATGCATACAAAAATACTTGACAAAAAAAACTAACAAATCAAATCCAACAATGTGTAAAAAGAATTATCTACCATGACCAAGTGAGATTTATTGTGGATATGCAAGACTAGTTCAACATTTGAAAATCAGTCAGTATAATCCAAAACACGAACAAGTTGAAGAAGAAAAATCATTGTGATAAAAATACAAAGGCTATAGAATAGGATCAGTGCAAAAACATCGTTGATTATAAATATAATTTCAAGCCTTAGGGGATGTGAGAGTTCTGTTCCGTCAAAGAATATTGGTTATGTGACTGAAAAGGGGAGAGAGCTAGCAAATCGATTTCTTCCGCTAAAGTGCCTTGTGACCCTACAAAACGATGTACAGATTCATATTTAGACAAAAAGCAACATGCATCTCCACCTTCACCTAAAATTAAATCCAGCAGGTATAAACATAATGTGTGTTCCTGTGAATCAACCTGCCTTCTCAAATTCCAGACAAGGTCTTTCTACATTCCAGGGCTTTATTGGAGAAATTTGCGGGTGGTGATGTTATTATATGTAAACAATAGCTGAAGAGATTTTATAAAAAACACAGTTTGTGTCATTAGAGACCAATCGTTCTCTCTAAAAATACCAAGTAACACACAGACAATTAGATTAATGAACAAGGTCAGTGTAGTTTAATGTTAGATTTTAGAAGAACTTGAATTTTAAGCTCAGGAATTTACAGCTTATTCTGAAAACACATTCAAAATCAAAATTAGACTTACTCATGTTTTGTAGTCAATATTTTTCATAACTTTATATAAACTCAAAAATTCCAGAGTAAATATTTTTAACTCCTTTTATGATCATCCCCAAAAGAGTGAATATTTTATTTTTTTTTTTTTTAAGACAGGGTCTCCCTATGTCACCCAGGCCGGAGTGCACTGGTGCAATCATAGCTCGCTGTAGCTTTGACCTCCTGCGCTCAAGTGATCCTCCCACTACAGCTGCCTTAGTAGCTAGGACAACAGGTGTGTGCCACCATTCTTGGCTAATTTTCCTTCATTTTTTGTACAGATGGAATCTCACCATGTTGTCCAGGCTGGTGTTGAATTCCTGGGCTCAAGCAAGTTCCCATCTTGGCCTCCCAAAGTGCTGGGATTACAGGCATGAGCCACTGTGTCCGTCTGGCTACATTTTATTTATGAAGCCTCTGCTATGTACAAATTATTTGAAGCTTAAAATTTAATTTGTAAAAGAAAATAAATGACAAAATGTCTATTTACTTTTTATTATTCTGGATATTGGTGGCAGGTGATGTGAAGAAGGCAGGTATCAAGGGAAGATGGTATTGATCATTTAGAGTGGCTAAGCCAGTAGGTTGGATAGAAACTGCTGTTGTTTGAATGTATCCTCTCCAAAATTCGGGTGTTGCCAATGAGATACTATTAGGAGATGGAGTCTTTAAGAGGTGATTAGGCCATGAGGGCTTCTCTCTCGTGAATGGGATTAGATGCCCCTTGTAAAAGGGCTTGACAGAGGGAGTTTGTCCCTCTTGCCTTCCGGCTTTCCACTATGTGAAGATGCAATAGGAAGTCCCTCACTAGATGCTGATGCCTTGATCTTGGACTGCCTTGTCTCCAGAACTGTAAGAAATACATTTCTGTTTCTTATAAGTTACTCAGTGTCAGGCATTCTGTATAGCAGCACAAAACCGACTAAGAAAGAAACCTAGGTTTAGAATCACCAATAACTGGCCAATAATTATGACTCAAACCATTGGCTCTTAAATTTTGCTATTCATAAACATTATTCAGAGTTTTTTTTAATAAAAATGTGGATTTCACTCCTTGGGATTGGGCCAGGTATCAACAATTCTAACAGGCATCACAGGTGACTCCAATAAAGAGGTGTATCTTAGATTGTAGTCCCCAAAAGTGGACCCTAAGATAAGGATTCATTTATTAAGAAAATGCTCCTCGGAGAAAATAATAAAGGTAAAGGAAACACAGTAGAGAAAATGCAAAGAAGCCAAACAGGAGTGACATTTTGGGCAGTCTCAGCCTCAAGTCTGATCATCTGGAGAAGTTAGGGGTATAAATTTCAAATTCAGTCAGTCCCAACTTGAGTCAAAGGAGATAGGTTTTCATACCCTACCTCAACTGTAAGTCATAGGCTGAGTTGTTAACTCCCAGGTACTTCTGGCTCTGCATGTATATGTCTGAGTGTGTGGCTATAGTAACCTAGTCAGTCTCTCAAAGAAGACTTTTTCCTGCAGGTTCTTATAAACAAATCCACATTGAAGCAGAGGAGAAGAGATAGATCTAAGATGATCTGAATAGAGTAGCAATTGTGTCTCTTGCAGGGCCTGTCGAGCACATTTTGAGGAACATTGCTTTCTATTTTTATTTGAATTGTCAAAAACAATGATCTATGGTTGAGATCACATTAACATAACACTGGACCCATACGAAAGGGGAAAAGCTGGCACACCAAAAATTAGATTAGGGCAATGTGAATCTGAGTAGAGGTGATTTTCTAAATCAGATTCAAAGCTGCCTTCTGCAGCTTAATAGTGAAAGATCAGAGACTGAAGCAAAACTTGTAAAGGATTAGGTCATCTGCAGAGCAAAATTAATATAGATCCTTCACCTGTTTACTCATGAAGAGATGAAGAGTAAACAGCTTCTGGGGGAATCTATGGCTCCCACCAGCCTTCCTAGTGGGGTTTGCCCATATTTCCGTCAGACAATTTATATTATTTATGTTTTGCACACAGCCTAGACAAGGTTAAAGGATGAGAAAAGAACTAAAGACTCTATGCTACCTAAGGTGTACCACAGAGACTTCTGTAATATCATCAAATCAAATTTTGTACAGATTTTCTCTCAGTTTTTAAAACATTTTCAATATTGTGTTTGCTAGAGTAATAAGAAAAGACATGTTTTCATGTCTTTGCTAGAATCAAAGAGGGCTATATATGGTCTGAAAGCCTAAAGAAACGCAGAGAATTTTCATTGACTAGGAAATATAAGATAGAGTAAATCTAACTGGAAAAACACACCCTTCAATTGTAATCCGCTACTTATGTGGTATGTTTAGGGAAATTCGCATTCCGAATAAACATGATTCCTGTCGGACACATGTTTCAGAAATTGAACAGATGGAAAAAAAGCCATGAGTAGATTTAATTTGACTTCTGGTATACATGTGATTAAAAATAGTTAGGATAGGGGAAAGTGATGAGATATCAAAATAGAAAAATGGTTCCAAGCATTTCTTAACATTTTAAGTTTACTTGATTCTGTCCTAGGTAGGTCATGAGGCTGCTGAATAGTTTGTAAAAGTTGGAAAGAACAGCAATCTAAAGATATTCAGGTAAACGATTAATAATTTTTCTTCTATGGCCATTCTGTGGGAATGAATGTGTAGGGGTGTGTGACTGTATACAAATCTGTATAAATGTGTACTTCTGTGTGAATACTTCAAATTGAACAGCACTATAAAAATTTAAATTTGTTACAAATACCTTGGTATTTACTAAACTGATATTCAGTTATTGCCCTGGGAAAATCTTTTTCAATGAGCCTGTCTTCTCAATTTCATATTTGCTTTTACTCAGCACTGAAAATAAAGGCAAATTTCAGCTTATCACTCTGTAGTATAACCAATCTATTGATAGCATTCTTAAACTCTTCCACAAAACCTTTTTCTCTCTTATTCTTTCTACCTCCTCTAGAGATTTATTTTCACAATGGGTAATTCTAACTTCAACGCTGTCTTGAAATCACTGCATTGACCTCTCATCAAGCAGCTCTCTGATATTGACTTGGTTTCCCTACTGGGCAGGCATGCAAGTTAGTCAATAGGAAGCTTCTGTTCCACTTGGCACTTTTATTGCTTAGTGTTAACACATATATTGATGTTTTTTGCTTTTAAAAATCACTCTCTTAAGAGTATAGCTAGCAATACCCAAGAGTCAAATCTCATCTGCTAAATTGATCTAAATAAGTCTATAACTCTGAAATTGTGAAAATCCTGTCATAATACAGATACTTTTTGAGGCCATTTCTAAACACAGTAAAATTGTCCACCCCCAACAACCCACACACCCACTTCCACTTATATTACCATAGCTCCTTTTCTTCTGCCTTTAAATATGCATAATTTTCTCCAATATTTATTTAAAAATTAAATAAAATCATTTGGCATTCCTGTTTCCTCTTTCATCCTCATACTCTACACTGCCCTGAAGACAGTTACTACTTTCTCACAGTATCATTCCAAGCCTAGTTCGAATCTTCATACCT
The DNA here is from genome assembly GCF_028878055.3 of Symphalangus syndactylus. Taxonomy (NCBI): domain Eukaryota; kingdom Metazoa; phylum Chordata; class Mammalia; order Primates; family Hylobatidae; genus Symphalangus; species Symphalangus syndactylus. The sequence goes on along the minus strand of NC_072447.2, from coordinate 117,308,606 downwards.
GACATTCTCTGGAACCAAATACTCCTCACCCATACCACTTATCAGAGTTTTATAATTCACATTAGTTTATATGTATAAATATTTGATTAAAATATGTGTCTCCATCTGAGTGTAGGCATTACATGTGCCCAGCATGTAGTACTGTGCATGGCACATAGTGGACGATCAGGTACTTGTTGAATGAATGGTTTGGTGAATATCTATTTCTTATATGAATTAATTATATTACTTATCTTCATTAAGCCACAGCTCTTTCACTCTTTAATTTCATAAAATCATCTTTTTTTCTAGCCTCCCAATTCCCCAAAACTGCTTTGTTGAAGGTAATTAATGTCATAAGTACAAAATCTAGTCAATTTTTTGGTATTCTATCTCAGTTTTTTCTGTAGCATTTGACACTATTAACTGGTCTCTCAAGGCTGGCTTTGAGTACTTTTACTCTTTTGGTTTCCAAGATATTTTATTTTTCAGCTTCATCTTTTACTTTTCTAATTACCATTTCTTTCTCTCTATTGTTTTTAGCTTTCCTCCAAATTTTTTCAAATGTAAGCATTTACTAAGGTTCATTTCCTGACCCTGGAATTACTGTTCTAAACTAATTACTCTGGTGAATTCTATCTTATACCTTCAATCACCTTCTCTAGATTTTTAGGCTTAACCTATCGTAGCATCAGCGCTGAAGTTCCCTGATGTAAATTGTCTATTGAACATTTCTGTGAATGTCCTTCCGTTACCTAGTTTCCTTCTTACTTTTCCCTTAACATACTAACTCCCTCAGATAAGAATGGAAAACTAATTCATCCTGTTCACCCCTTATTAAACTACTCAGACCTGTCAATTCCTTCAGTTCATTCTTGCACATGCATCCATTCTTTTTAGTTTCCACCTTTAAATTCTCAGTACTCCAGAGTAGAAAATAAACTCTCTATGTCTTAGTTCATAGTGTAACCGCAAATTTAAAATTGAAGGTGCTGACAAAATGCTTCATACAATAGTGCCAAATAAGGGGATGAATACTTTTAGTCAATGAATAATTTGCAGCAAATAATTAATTAAAAAAATTAATTCAAATGTTTATTCAATAGCTATGATACATGACACACTGAACAAGACATAAGGCACTCACCATCATGAGAATCTCATAAGGAGAGAGAGGAAATAAAATTAAATATATAAATAAATAAGCAAGAGTATATGGGAGAATAACGTTTATACAAAAAAGAAAGAAAATGAGGCCACGTGATGACTGAAATGGTAGTTGCAAAAGCATTTAACACAGAAATAGTAATTGTGATGACTATTGCATCAAACTCATTATGTTAAAATGGGAAGTGGAAAAGCAACACATTTAGTGTATACTGCCGCAGCTAATCATCATGTTATACACTTTAAATATATGCAATTTTATTTGTAAATATACATCAATTAATCTGAAATAAAGTGAAAAGTAAATAGACTACACATCAATGAAAAATAAAAAACTAAATTTTGCAATAAACTGAATCTGTCATAGAAGTAAAGACTGCCTGAGGAAGAGTACAGAAGGACCTGGCTAATTATAATCCTGAATTATTTCACTGTTGAATTTCATATCTTTATGATTTATAAAGGGAAAAGACTTTGTTTATGCACAAGCCATTAAGGACTACATTTCACAATATCCATGTTCTCCCTAGTAGATAAGGGAATGTAAATCAAGTACACAGTGTGCATTTACCTCTTTAAACGCATCTTCTCACAAAGCATTATGTTCCTTCTCATATTACTACCTCATAGAGCGGAAGAGAACATGTAACATGTGTTGGTTCTCCTGCCAATTTCCCTTTATATTAAAAATACTTGGAAAAATACATTCTAACAAACCATTATTTCAGAAGCTAGTCTTAAGAAGATGACCTAAGAACTTATTTGAGATTCAGCATAGAATCAAAATAAGTGTTTTCAAATACATATACACACTTCGCTTTTTAATTTTATACATCCAAACTCAGTACATTCTTTTTAGTTATTGATATTATCAAATAGGAAGTTCCAGAAACCAATATTTAGTGAGGATTTCCACCATATGGAAGATGGCAAAGATCATAGCCATGCCAACCACCAGAAAAGAAAAAAGGTATAGCAAGATCAGTGTATTTAGTGTATGTCGGGCTCCCATGGGTCGAACGTTCCTCCCAATAGGTGGCACAGAGTGATGGACAGCACACCCCTCCTCTTGCTACAGGTGCAGACTCATTCTCTCTATTGAGGGCAGATACACTAGTCAGGCTGGCCAGGTGCCATAAGATGCACATGCTTAAGCAGTACAAGGACGTACACTGTGTACTCAGAACAGGGAAAGATTTCTCCTAATAAGGAAGAAGAATCTGGAGCCTAGGACAGCTCAGGACAGCTTAGGCATCCAATCTTCACAGAAGGGGATGTTCCCAGCCCAGAGCACTGACAAAACAATCCTGGATGGGGGAGCAATAGATCAACCAGTGCCTGATTCCACAACATAACAACATATATGCATTCCAGTGTCATCACAGAAAGACTTCTGGTAAAGGGTAAAGTTAATTATGTCACACATTTTGAATATTTGCCTTGTGTTTTTGTGTTGTGATAAAAGGTATTAACATAAATTTACGTTAACAATTTTAAACCATACGTTATGGTATTATTAACTACATGCACATTGTTGTACAAGATCTCTCTAGAATTTTCTCATCTTGCATGACTGAAACTCTTTACCCATTGAAAAACAACTCTGTTTCCCCTTTCTCCCAACTCCTGGCAATCACCATTCTACTTCCTGTTTCTAAGATTTTGATTACTTTCGATAACTCATGCAGTATCAAGTGGAATCATGCAGTATTATTTTGTGATTGGTTTATTTCACTTTTAATGTCTTTATGGTTCATCCATGCTATAGCATATGACAGGATTTCCTCTTTTCTAGGGCTGAATAACAGTTGGTTGTGTGTATATACCACGTTTTCTTTAATAATTCATCTGTTGATGGACACTCAAGTGGCTTTCACATCTTGACTATTGTAAAAAATGTCGCAATAAACATGGGTGTATAAATATCTCTCTTTGAGATCCTGTTTTGAATTTTTTGAATGTATATCTACTAGTGGAATTGCTGGGTCATATGGTAGGTCTACTTTTAATTTTTTGAGGAAACTACAACTGTTTTTCATAGTGGCTGCACCATTTTATAATTCCAACAATGCACAAGGGTTCTAGTTTCTTCACATCCTCACTAACACTTGTTATTTCCTATTTTTTGATAGTGTCTATCCTAATGGGTGTAAAGTAATATCTCATGTGGTCTTTATTTGCATTTCTCTGATAATTAATTATCTTGAGCATCTTTTTTCATATACCCATTAGCCATTTGTATGTCTTCTTTGGAGAAACATATACTCTTATTCAGTTTATTTGCCTGTTTATTAACTAGGTTTCATTTTGTTGTTGTTATTGAGTTGTAAGAGTTCTTTGTATGTCTTGGATTTTAACCCCTTATTAGATAATATTTTCTCCCATTCTGTAGTTTGCTTTTTCACTCTGGATTGTTTCCTGTGCTGCAAATAATTTTAAGTGTGATGCAGTCCTGTTTATCTATTTATGCTTTTGTTAACTGTGCTTATGGCATCTTATCCAAATAAATAATTGCCCAGTCCGATGTCATGAAGAATTCTCTCAAGGTTTTCCTTTAGGGATTTTATAGTTTCGGGTCTTATGTTCAGGCTTTTAATCTATTTTGAATTAATTTATATATCTGTATACAATAAAGGTTCAATTTCAACTTTTTCATGTAGATTTACAGATTTTCCAAGCACTATTGGTTGAAAACATGATTTTTTCTCCATTGTGTAGTCTTGGAGCCCTTGTTGATGATTAGTGGACCAAATATATGAAGGTTTATTTCTCTGTTCTCTATTTTGTTCCATTGGTTTACATTTTTGTTTTTATGTCAATAATACATTGATTTGATTACTGTAACTTTATAATGTGTTTTGAAATCAGGAAATGAAAGGCCTCTAGTTTTGTTCTTCCTTTTCAGGAATTTTTTGGCTTTTCGGTGTCCATTGAGATTACATATTCATTTTGAGATTTTTGTTCTATTTCTGAGAAAAATGCCATTGGGTTTTTTATGGGGATCGTCATGAGCCTGTAGATCACTTGGATACACTGGATATTTTGATAGTATTGAGTCTTCTAATTCTTGAACATAGGATGTTTTTCCATTATCTGTGTCTTCTTTAATTTCATTCAACATTTTTTAATTTTCTGTGGATAGATTTTTTGCCTTCTTGGTTTATTCCTACATATATTGTTCTTTTGGGTACTATTGTAAATATATTTTTTTCTTAATTTTCTTTTCAGATCATTTATTGTTAGCATACAGAAACACTACTGATTTTTGTGTGTTGATTTTGTATCTTACACCTTTTCTGAATTCATATTTTTTTCTAATAATTTTTTGTTTAGATAGTCTTTAGGGTTGTCTATACCTAAGATCACGTCATCTGCAAACAGAGACAATTTCACTCATTCTTTTTCTGATTTGGATCCCTTTTATGTCTTTCACTGGCTTAATTGCTTGGCTAAAACTTCCAGTACTATGTTGATAAGAAGTGGTGAGAGTGAGCATCTTTATTTTTTTCCTGATCTTGTATGAAAAGTTTTCAGTCTTTATGACTGTAATATTAGCTGTAGGCTTTTCATAAATGGTCACTATTATGTTGGAAATTTCCTTCTATTCCTAGTTCGTTGAATTTTTTTTAACATGGAAAGGGGTTAAATTTTGACAAATGCTTTTTTGTATCTGTTGATATGATCATGTGACTTTATGCTTTGTTCTGTTAATGTAGCGTGTTGCATTGATTTTTTTTTTTTTTAATGTGGATTCATCCTTGCATTCCAGTGATTAATCCTATTTAGTCATGGTGTACAATCCCTTTAATGTGCTATTAAATTCAGTTTGCTAGTATTTTGTTAAGGATTTTTGCATCGACCTTCATCAGGAATATTGACCTGTAGTTTTCTTTTCTTGTAGGGTCGTGTTTCTGGCTTTGGTGTCAGAGCAATGCTGACCTCATAAAATGAGTATGGAAGTGTTCCCTCCTCTTCACTATTTGGCAGAGTTTGAGAAGGAATTATGTCAGTTCTTTAAATATTTTCTTTGTTGGGAAGTTTTTGATTATTGATTAAACCTTACTACATATAGGTCTGTTGAAATTTTCTACTTCTTCCTGTTTTAATCTTGATAGGTTGTATGTTTCTAGGAATTTATTAATTTTGAGTTGCCTGTGTGTCAGAGTGTAATTGTTCATAGTAGTTTCTTATAATCCTTTTCAATTCTATGACATCAGTTTTAATGTCTCTTCTTTCATTTCTGAAATTGTTTCCTTTAGCTTTCTTTTTTCATAGTTAATTTAGCTAAGGACTTGTCCATTATGTTCATTTTTTTCTAAAATCCAACTCTTAGTATTGTTATTATTGTTTTTCTATTTTTATTTCATTTATTTCTGCCCTAATCTTTATCATTTCCTTCCTTCTGCTAACTTTGATTCATTTGTTCTTATTTTCCTAGTTCCTTGAGATGTAAGGTTAGATTGATTTGAGAGCTCCCTTTTTTTCCCCGAAAGCAGGCTTTAACTGCTGTAAACTTCCTTGTTAGTACTGTTTTTGCTGCATTACGTAAGTTGTTGTATATGTGTTTTTGTTTTCATTTGTCTCAAGATATTTTCTAAGTTCCCTGTGATTTCTTGTTTAACCCATTGGTTGTTCAGGATTGTGTTATTGGGCCAGGCGTGGTGGCTCATGCCTGTAATCTCAATATTTTGGGAGGTCGAGGCAGGTGTATCACCTGAAGTCAGGAGTTCAAGACCAGCCTGGACAACGTGGTGAAACTCTGTCTCTACTAAAAAATACAAAAATTAGCTGGACATGGTTGCAGGTGCGTGTAATTACAGCTACTCGAGAGGCTGAGGCAGGAGAATCACTTGAACCCGCGAGGCGGAAGTTGCAGAGAGCTGAGATTGTTCCACTGCACTCCACCCTGGGTGACAGAGCGAGTCTCTGTCTCAAAAAAAAAAAAAAAAAAAAAAAAAGTGTTATTTCCACATAGTGGTAAATTTTTTAGCTTTTCTACTACTATGGATTTTTAGTTTCATTCCAATGTATTCAGAAATAAATACTTGGTATGATTTTAGTCTTGTTAAGTTTGTTAAGATTTGTTTTGTGACTTTATTTGTGATTTATCCTTGGGAATGTTCCGTGCGCACTTGAGAAGAATGTGTTTTCTGCTGCTGTTGGATGGCGTGTTCTTTGTTTGTTAGATCCAACTGGTCTATAGTGTTAAGATCCTCTTTTCCTTACTGATGTCCTGTCTGTTTTTTTGATCTGTTATTGAAAGTAAGGTATCAAAATATCCTACCATTACTGTGTCACTGTCTATTTCTCCCTACAATTCTGTGAATCCTTGCTTCATATATATGGATGCCCTGGGATTCAGTGTAGATACATAATTGTTATATCTACCTTGTGAATTGACCTTTTATCATTATATACTATCTGTATTAGGGCTCTCTAGAGAAACAGAACAGATAGATAGATAGATAGATAGATAGATAGATAGATAGATAGATAATAGATAGGTATTTCAATTCAAATGTTATTTAGAATGATCGAAATATGTGGAAATTTAACAAAAGGGTTGACTGTTTGAAAGATGGTTTAGGCCAGGCACAGTGGCTCACATCTGTAATCTCAGCACTTTGGGAGGCCGAGGCAGGTGGATCACCTGAGATCAGGAGTTCAAGACCAGCCTGGCCAACATGGCAAAACCCCACCTCTACTAAAAGTACAAAAATTAGTCGGGCGTGGTCGTATGGTCGTGGGCGCCTGTAATCCCACCTATTCAGGAGGCTGAGGCAGGAGAATCATGTGAACCTGGGAGGCAGAGGTTGCAGTGAGCCAAGATGTGCCACTGCACTCCAGCCTGGGTGACAGAGCAAGACTCCACCTCAAAAAAAAAAAAGCTGGTTTAAAATTTTTTCTTCATCTAGTTTTCTATCTATAAACAATTTAACTGACCTACATTATCAATTTTGCCCAAAGTAAATATTCATGAAACCAACAATAGATAAATTGAAAATTCTGCTATATTAATTAAAATATTGGATTTGTGATGACAAATATTTTAATGGATAAAATACTAGTGAATCAAATGCAGAATTGTAGAACTAGAATATTTCTTCCTTATTTCCTTACTACATAAGTAAAAGAATAATTTAAATAAATGCAGTTGAGCAAAATGATGATAATTTCAAATAATCTTGAGAAAAAAATGTAGGAATAAATGTATCTATGCACAGGAAATGAGTTAATGAGCACTTTGTAAAAATTATAGCATTTAATTCCCAGAACATTAATCGAATAAGAGGTTCTAATATATTCTCTTGATCAATTTTTCTGTTAATGTTAATTGCAAAGGCATAGAATGAAAATTAATAATAAATAGTTTATCTTAATAATCTATTCATATTTTTCCAGTTAAGCATCTACAAAAAAAAATTTCGCCTTGCCACATTTTACTTCTTATGGCAATAGAAGATTATTACTATTATTTTGTCTTTTTAGTGTATAAAATTAAATTTAAATGCCAAGTTTTTATGGGCTACAAGTCTATAGTGTTTTCCGTCTACAATGCAACATGCAGGTTGGACTCTAGTATATTTTACTGATGACTGAATTTACCAAATGGAGCTTGTGAGTGAATTTTTTAATACAGAAACAATCCCAAAATAGAAGAAATGCAAACCCACTATAATCGTTGTGTTACACTGATGCTTTGCTATTGAGATTTGATGCATTTGGTACTTCTCATATTGTTTTCTAATTTAATCTTCACAATAACATTATAAAAAACATTTTACTATATCCATATTTGGACAAGTACACTGAGATTGAAACAGGTTAAACAATTTGCCCAAGAAAAGTTGAAAAGCCAAAACTACAACTCAGGTTTGAATCCAAAGCTTGTACTCACAACTACCAAAATACTCCCTTTATCTTATAATTATCTCTGAAAAATGCAGTATTCTGTAATAAATATTAAAGAAAGAAAGCTGGAACTTCTGGATAGCTGAAAAGGATGTATAGTTCCGAGTTCTCAAAATTTCCTTTCCAAACTATGTGAAATAATTTTAAAACTATAAACATTTTACACAAAAACCACACCTCAGCATTGTTTCAAGACAACAAATGCTGGAAGAAATAACTGAGAGCACAGAATTTCTAACTTTCATGCCCCTAACCTCTGCCCTGCTCCAGAGCTTTGTGATGAGCAACTACAACCTTAGGAAAACTGAGGAAGACTGAGGCTAACAACGGGGAACAAGGGTGATTTGCAATGTGTACCCAAAAGATTAACCCAACCCTAAATCTAAATGTAGTGGGAACGTGTCCAGGCAGATCAGAGTATGAAATGTTGCAGTAAGTAAGGGACTGGAAAGACCAATGGGTAGAACAGGAGGAATTTCGTAAGGTGCACACCAGCTCAGCAGATTAGCATCCAAAGGCTGAGCCCCAACAAAGATAGGGCTTGACTTTTATACATACATCTGAAAGGGGATTGGATGGTTTGAATGTTGTGGCATGAAACTGAGGGCGAAAAACCTGTGAGGCTGGACAAGTAGGCTTACAGAAGCAGAACAAAGGCAGTTAATCAAATAGTGACAGGTTTCACAACTTAAGCATATCTTGTGACCTTGCTGCACAGAAGGAAAAAGAGGAACGTACAAAACCTTGCAGAATAATTATGAATTTACTAAGGGAGGATTGGTAAAGTGGAGGGGGAAGTTGCGAGAGGAGAAAAACTTGTTTTCTCATCCCTACCCTGAAATGGGAGGGAGGGGGGCTCTGGAGTCCATCTCTTGAGGGCACCAGCTCTGCAGATAGTGTTATCAAAGCCCTGCCAGAGCTCTGCTGTCTATCGGTGGACGTTGGGGTGAGTTACCCTAGTAAAAAAAGTTTTTATTTCTTTTAACATCTCCTGCTTCAGGACTACAGACAAGGAATTTCCAAATAAGCTTGATTTAAAGGTCCAGAAAGAATTTATAGGGCTATATGAAATTTAAAGAGACAATTTTTTTCTTACAATTATTGTTTTTATTTTATTTTCCTATGAAAACCAGAAAACCTGCTAAACAAATTCTGAAAGATCTGTAACACTGTTACCATATTTCTTTTTTTTTTTATTATTATACTTTAGGTTTTAGGGTACATGTGCACAATGTGCAGGTTTGTTACATATGTATCCATGTGCCGTGTTGGTTTGCTGCACCCATTAACTCGTCATTTAGCATTAGGCGTATCTCCTAATGCTGTCCCTCCCACCTCCCCGAACGCACAACAGTCCCCGGAGTGTGATGTTCCCCTTCCTGTGTCCATGAGTTCTCATTGTTCAATTCCCACCTATGAGTGAGAACATGTGGTGTTTGGTTTTTTGTCCTTGCGATAGTTTACTGAGAATGATGTTTTCCAGTTTCATCCATGTCCCCACAAAGGACATGAACTCATCATATTTTATGGCTGCATAGTATTCCATGGTGTATATGTGCCACATTTTCTTAATCCAGTCTATCGTTGTTGGACATTTGGGTTGGTTCCAAGTCTTTGCTATTGTGAATAGTGCCGCAACAAACATACGTGTGCATGTGTCTTTATAGCAGCATGATTTATAGTCCTTTGGGTATATACCCAGTAATGGGATGGCTGGGTCAAATGGTATTTCTAGTTCTAGATCCCTGAGGAATCGCCACACTGACTTCCACAATGGTTGAACTAGTTTACAGTCCCACCAACAGTGTAAAAGTGTTCCTATTTCTCCACATCCTCTCCAGCACCTGTTGTTTCCTGACTTTTTAATGATGGCCATTCTAACTGGTGTGAGATGGTATCTCACTGTGGTTTTGATTTGCATTTCTCTGATGGCCAGTGATGATGAGCATTTCTTCATGTGTTTTTTGGCTTCATAAATGTCTTCTTTTGAGAAGTGTCTGTTCATGTCCTTTGCCCACTTTTTGATGGGGTTGTTTGTTTTTTTCTTGTAAATTTGTTTGAGTTCATTGTAGATTCTGGATATTAGCCCTTTGTCAGATGAGTAGGTTGCAAAACTTTTCTCCCATTGTGTAGGTTGCCTGTTCACTCTGATGGTAGTTTCTTTTGCCGTGCAGAAGCTCTTTAGTTTAATGAGATCCCATTTGTCAATTCTGGCTTTTGTTACCATTGCTTTTGGTGTTTTAGACATGAAGTCCTTGCCCACGCCTATGTCCTGAATGGTATTGCCTAGGCTTTCTTCTAGGGTTTTTTATGGTTTTAGGTCCAACATGTAAGTCTTTAATCTATCTTGAATGAATTTTTGTATAAGGTGTAAGGAAGGGATCCAGTTTCAGCTTTCTACATATGGCTAGCCAGTTTTCCCAGCACCATTTATTAAATACGGAATCCTTTCCCCATTGCTTGTTTTTGTCAGGTTTGTCAAAGATCAGATAGTTGTAGATATGCAGCAATATTTCTGAGGGCTCTGTTCTGTTCCATTGATCTATGTCTCTGTTTTGGTACCAGTACCGTGCTGTTTTGGTTACTGTAGCCTTGTAGTATAGTTTGAAGTCAGGTAGCGTGATGCCTCCAGCTTTGTTCTTTTGGCTTAGGATTGACTTGGCGATGAGGGCTCTTTTTTGGTTCCATATGAACTTTAAAGTAGTTTTTTCCAATTCTGTGAAGAAAGTCATTGGTAGCTTGATGGGGATGGCATTGAATCTATAAGTTACCTTGAGCAGTATGGCCATTTTCACGATATTGATTCTTCCTATCCATGAGCATGGAATGTTCTTCCATTTGTTTGTCTCCTCTTTTATTTCATTGAGCAGTGGTTTGTAGTTCTCCTTGAAGAGGTCCTTCACATCCCTTGTAAGTTGGATTCCCAGGTATTTTATTCTCTTTGTTGCAATTGTGAATGGGAGTTCACTCATGATTTGGCTCTCTGTTTCTCTGTGATTGGTGTACAAGAATGCTTCTGATTTTTGTACATTGATTTTGTATCCTGAGACATTGCTGAAGTTGCCTGTCAGCTTAAGGAGATTTTGGGCTGAGACAGTGGGGTTTTCTAGATATACAATCATGTCATCTGCAAACAGGGACAATTTGACTTCCTCTTTTCTTAATTTAATACCCTTTATTTCCTTCTCCTGCCTGATTGCCCTGGCCAGAACTTCCAGCACTATGTTGAATAGGAGTGGTGAGAGAGGGCATCCCTGTCTTGTGCCCGTTTTCAAAGGGAATGCTTCCAGTTTTTGGCCATTCAGTATGATATTGGCTGTGGGTTTGTCATAGATAGCTCTTATTATTTTGAGATACGTTAAAGGGACAATTTTACAAGCCTTTAGTTTCTGAAGGAGAATAAAGGCTGAAAGAAGGAGGAGGCAGTCCATGGGAATTGGATAGTGAGGGGAGAAAGTAGAAAAAATAGAAAATTTAAAGTCCTGCAAAATAAAAGTTAAATATAAAGTGAAAAATTTGTAACCCTTCCCTTACATCCAAAATAAAGAAAACAAACTCAATAAAATGAAACACCACCAAAAAACCTGGACTTTGATAAATTGGCAGTAAAGGCACCATTAAACTTGGACTCCTATGAATTACTCCAATGCCATAAAAATGAACAGAAGGAAAGTAATGTTCATTGGAAAACATTTATGATATCAGAAAATTACGTTTTATTCATATCAACTGATGACCACTCTGAAAAACAACGTTGAAGCAGAATAAAACTGTAAGTCTACACTCCAAAAAATTAATATACAAAGTACTTCAGGATGTGAAAAAAAAATTAAACTAAAAAAACTCCCAAGAAAACAAAACCAAATAAGGAAATCTCACTATTTGCTCTTAAGAATGCAAAATTGAATGATACAGCTACTTTAAATAACAGTCTAGAAATTTCTGACAAAGCTAAACAGTTTTACCATACAAGCCAACAAATCATGCTCCTAGATATTTACCCAGCTTATTTGAAAACGTATGTTCACATAAACACCTTCACACAAATGCTTATACTAAATATATTAAAAATCTCCAAAAACGGGAGTCAACCAAGATATCCTTCAGTAGGTTAATTGGTAAATGATTTCGTATGTCTAGATGATGAAGTACTATTCAGCAATAGAAAGAAAGGATCTATCAAGGTACACAATATATAGAAACATGGATGAATCTTAAATGCACATTGCCAAGTAAAAGAAGACAATGTGAAAATGTTACATACTATATAATTCCATTTATATGACATTTGGGGAAAAGCTATATTCCAGAGATGGTAAACGAACCTGTGGTTGCCCTGGGTTCAGTGTGGGGAGGGTTGAATAAGTGAATCACAGGCATTTTGTAGGCATTTAAACTATTACATATGGAACTTTAACAGTGGATGAATGATAGTATGCCTTTTTGAAAACTCAGAACTTTACCGCACAAATATTAAACTGTAATGTATAAAATTTTAAAAATTATTTAAAAGACTGGGGAATTCCAGGATGGAATGCAGACTGTGAGACTATAATCTAAATGTATTACAAATGTATGACACAACTTCACTGAAGGAGCAGGGTAGAGTGCTAATCTAGGTAACTTTGCAAATGAGTGGAGTCAATAAAACTGAAGACAAGAAATTGTCCAAAGGCACTGTAGTCTAGTTAATAAAGTTGTCTCATCGGGAAATAGGCTTACAATTCTGAAACTACATTCATGTACACTGGAATTTAACATCAGTGAATAAATGACAGATGGTAGGAACCAAATTTCTCTTTGTTGGTTACAGATCAGCAAAGGGAGAAGGCTAGAATTATTTATGTGGTAATGGATTAGAGTTGGAGACATCATTGTGCAGTCATACCTAGCTTAATATAGATCCAGGCAATTACATATAGAAATCTTTATAAGTATACATATATGCATGAATTAATGTGAAAAATATACATATCCTTGATCTGTCCACTAAGAGGGCCTAGAAGCAATGATACCCAATAGCAGTGAGTATATCTAGCATACAGAAATTGGCATCTAGTAACATTCTCCATTAAAAGAAAACAGGGCCCTTTGGAAAAATGATGTATTGTAGGGCTGGGATATAAAATGTACAATATGAACCTGCAGAATCTTTTGGTGCTAGAAAGTAAAGAAGTGCGCAAACACACACATAGGCACGCACACACACACACACACACACACACACGCCCTCACACATTGATAAGCATATGCAAATGGACACAGGAGCCAACTGAAAAAGATCAATGTGGTTAAATCCAAAATAATTCAAGCAACAACATAAATAAAGCCATATTAGATTATAATGCAAAGTGCAAAGTAAATATCCATGAGTCCATACTGATATAAATAAATGTTTGGGTCAATAAATGTAAGAGAAGAGTTTAATATCCTGTGCAAAAGAATTCCAAATAATTAATGTAGCTATTTCACCCTCAAGGATGTGAACCATAATTCCCTGCTCCTGTGTGTGAGCAATACATAGTAACTTTTATTCCTTTTTTTAAAAAGGAAAAAGAGAGTAACATTACAGTAGAAAAACATGATAAAAACTAACAGCTAGGAGGTTGAGGTTAATATCAAGAGTTATAAGTCGTATTAATAATATATACCATTAATATGATGTGATAAGAATGGCATTTTATCTCTGTGATCTTCCTACCAAAGACCCATAGCTTGCATCTAATCACGAGATAAACATCAGACACATCGCAACTGAGAGATGTTCTACAAAATCCCTGACTGGTAGTCCTCATCAAAACACCAGATGTCAGTCCTCAAAAAGGAAGGAACTCTGAGAAACTATCACAACCAAGAGGAACCTAAGGAAACATGACAACTAAATATAATGACACCCTGGATGTGATCCTGGAACAGAGAAAGGGTATTAAATATAAACTAAAGAAATCTAAATAAAATAAGAACTTCTTCTTAATCTCTAAATTATGACTCTTGACCAAATTTACAAAGGAGTCCTAATCACAGGGTCATAATACCCTTTTTTCTTAGAAAAGCTGTCAAACAGATTAGTCCTCTGGATAAATGAGGCCTGCTTTGAATTTCTGCCTTTCCTTAACCAGTGAGTCAGAGGGAGGGGCCCCTGCCTCGGAGAATCCAATTTTTATTTCAATTATTAAGAAAATACTTTTGGCTGAGTATGGTGGCTCATGCCTAGAATCCCAGCACTTTGGGAGGCTGAGACAGGCAGATCATTTGAGGTCAGGAGTTCAAGACCAGCATGGCCAACATGGTGAAACCCCATCTCTACTAAAAATACAAAAATTAGCCAGGAATGGTGGCATGCACCTATAGCCCCAGCTGCTTGGGAGACTGAGGCAGGAGAATTGCTTGAACCCAGGAGGCAGATTAATAATAATGCATCAGTATTGGAGTATTAACATGAGAAATATGCCATGCTACTAAAAGATATAATAACAAAGGAAACTGGGTTTGGGGTCTACAGAAACACATTACTATCTTTGCAATTTTGCTGTAACTCTTAAACTACTATAAAATGGAAAGTTGTCTTAAAATATTAGGCTATTTAACAAGAAGTATGAACCAATATTATATCCACCCAAGGTGTCCTTTAAATATGAATGGTATTAAAATACAAGTTTTAACATAAAAAACTTAAGGAAATAATCACCCATTATCCTTTCTTGAGGAATTTACTGGAGGATGAAGAGCATACAAGTGAGGACAGAGATAATTCTGTGAAAAGGCTAATGCTGAGCATTTCAAAACAGAAATGTACACATAAGACTAAAACCGGCCAGGCGTGGTGGCTCACACCTGTAATCCCAGCACTTTGGGAGGCCAACGCAAGTGGATCATGAGGTCTGGAGTTTGAGACCAGCATGGCCAATATGGTGAAACCCCATCTCTACTAAAAATACAAATATTAGCTGGGTGTGGTAGTGCACACCTGTAATCCCAGCTACTTGGGAGGCTGAGAATCACTTGAACCTGGGAGGTGGAGGGTGCAGCCAGCCGAGATCACGCCACTGCACTCCAGCTTGGGTGACAGAGTGAGAGTCTGTAAAAAAAAAAATTAAAAAAAAGACTAAAACCTAAGTGGAGGCAAAGGTAGAAATCTTATTTACAAATGTTATATATTGTCACAAAATAAAAATAATGCATCTTAAAAAGCAAAGAAAAGGGAGAAGAAAAATGAAAAAATAGAAAATGCTGATAGTTGTAAAGATGGGTTTCAAATAACATTAAGGAAAAACAAAACACACAAAAGATACTAAACCAGATAATAAAAATAAAAGGTTAGATTAAAAAACAGGGGACTAAGCATATTTTTTAGAAGATACATGCATCAGTTAGTATACATGCAAATATTTCCTAGTTCTGTTTGTTAAGAGAACTTAGCCACGATGACAACTCAGTAGCAAAGCACCCTCTGTGGCCAGATTTTGGTTTCTAAGGACTGCTCTTTCTCTTTAGTGAAAGAAACCATAGCTCTATGGAAAAATGACTGATTTTAAGGCTGGAGCAGGTGAAAGACAAAATGAGCTTGGAATATCTTGTTATACCAGAAAGCATGATTGTGCTGAAGAAACACAAGGATGAGAGCATGCCAATAGCAAAACTAAAACAATGAAATAAGTAACATATACGAGAACATTTATGTTTATATTACATAACCAACAACGTTATGTTGACATCATTTTTCCCTGACATGATATGATGAGAAGTTAACTTCGCTTCTGTGGTATTGCTTTCAAGAACCCATAGTTCTCATCTCATAGTGAAAAAAACAGCAAAGAAACTTAAACTGAGGGATATTCTACAAGGTATTTTATAGTACTCTCCAAAACTGTCAAGGTCATAAAAAACAAGAAAAAACTGAGAAGTTATTACAGCATATAGTAGGCTGAGGAGACATGGTGACTAAATGCAAGGTGGGCCCCTGGCTGGATTGGATCCTAAAAGAACAAAAGGGCATTAGTATAAAAAATGGTGAAATCCTTGGCCAGTCACGGTGGCTCACACCTGTAATCTCAGCACTTTGGGAGGCCGAGGCGGTGGATCATAAGGTCAGGAGTTCAAGACTAGCCTGGCCAACATAGTGAAATCCCCATCTCTACTAAAAATACAAAAAGTAGCCAGACATGCTGGTGGACGCCTGTAGTCCCAGCTATTCGGGAGGCTGAGGCAGGAGAGTTGCTTGAACCCCAGAGGCAGAGGTTGTGGTTCGGCAAGATTGCACCGCTGTACTCCAGCCTGGGCAACAGAGCGAGACTCTGTCTCCAAAAAAAAAAAAAAAGCGAAATTCTCATAAAGTTTGGAGTTTAGGCAATTATGTACCGATGTTGGTCTCTTAGTTTTGACAAATCTTTACAAATATCAGCATGTAAGATGTTAGCATTAGGTGAAATTGGGTGAGGATTTTAGAATTTTCAATATTATCTTTGCATCTTTTCTGTAAATATACAATGTTTCCAAAATAAAAATTTTACTAGTGAAAACATATAAAGATAAAAGAATAAAGGCAGCCACTAGAAAACAAACCTTTCTCAATATGAAAAGTACACACACATAGACATACAGTACATATCTCATAGAGAAAGAGCATAGCAAATATAATGAAAACCATATATTACAAATAAAAATAAATATGGCATCAAAACCAGGTATATAAGTCATAACAATAAACAGTGGTAAATGAAAAAAGCAAAGCACAAAAAAAGTCTGTAGTATGCCACCCTTCATGTAAGAATTGCATATCAGAAAATATGCACATCCCTGAGTATTGGTGCAAAAGAAACACATGAATGTTTAAAAATGAACAGTAGAGATGGATTACAGCCTCAGCCTGGGGTTATGTGAAAAAGAGGAACTGTTCGTAATAAAAGGAGGAAGGATACAGGGGAGTAATGATGAGAAGGATGTAACATTTCTCTGACTATAACTGTTTTATATGTCAGACTCAGAAATATATTTATGTGTAACATAAACTTAAAGTATTAATAAGAAAGTAGTTAAAATCAAAGTATGAAAATAAACCAAAATGGAATATAAACAGTTTTTAAAAACGCCAACCTACCTCTATGAAAAATAAATAAGTTAACCACACTAGTAGTGAGGGAGAAAAGAACTAATGTGAGAACCAATCTGGAAAACTATCCTGACCAGATACTGTTTTTTCAGAATCGCAAAAAAACGGCATAAAGAATGTCATGAATGCTGTAATCTGGTTAGTAAGTATGTTTCACAGAGGGGTTTGTGTTAGCAATTCAGAAATTACTTTTTGTTTATGCCAGAAACAAGCAAAATTTTCTCCTTGGAGTTGTATTAAACCTAAAGCTGGGACAAGGAAAACCATGATGATCCTGGAAAATCCTATGGTGCCAGAAAATAAGAAAGTGACCAAACAAAAAAAAAAAAAAAAAAAAAAAAAAGGGGATTTGTCAAAAGGACACAAGGGCCAACTTGAAGGAAATCCTAAAGGTGCAAGCTGAAACAAAATTGAGCAAGAAAAAAAACAATGGTTGTGTTAAATGTCAGCCCATAGAATAAAATAAGTATTCAGGAGTTGATACTAATGTAAATAACAGAATAAATACATAAATAATAAGAGGTAATTATTTCTTGCAAAACAATTCCAATTAACAAGCATAAAAGGAATAAGGTTAACAAAAAGTCATCATTAGGCAAACACTGCAATAGTAACATCTGCAGGCAAGTTCCCCAAATGGATGTGAAAATCAGTGGGAGAAAAGTCTGAAGAGAAATAGGATATTTGCATAGTCTCATTGTGTCTCCCTCAGACATTTATTAACTGCAAGGGAGAAAATAGTAACTTTACAATGGGGAAACTCAGCAAAATCAAACTTAACCAAGTGATCAAGTTCAACAACAACAAGACTATTGACATCATGAACTGCTTAATATGACACACTGAGGTCACACCACCATCTTGTGATATGTTTGGAGAAAACCCATAATCTTAATCTAGTTATGGGAAAATATCAGAAAAAGTTTAAATTGAGGGACATTCTATCTGAATAACTGCCCAATGCTTCTCAAAAGTGTTAAGGTAATGAAAGAAAAGGAAAGATGATTGAAAAACTGTCGCTGATTGGAAAAGACAAAGCAGAAATAGTAAATAAATTCAATGCAGGATCCTGAGCAAGATTATGAAAGAGAAAAAGTGCACTAATGGAAAAACTTGTGAATTTTGAAGTAATGTCTGTATTTAGTAAATAATATTTTACTTATGTTAATTTCCTGATTTTGATAATTATACTAAGATTATGTAACAATAACATTGGGAGAAGTTGGGTAAAATGTTATATAGGAGCTGTCTATTATTTTTGCAACTTTTCTGTAAGTTTACAAGTTCAAAATAAAAGATTAAAAGACATTGTTAGGCTGGGTGCGATGGTTCATGCCTGTAATCCCCGCACTTTGGGAGGCCAAGGCGGGTGGATCGCTTGAGTCCAGGAGTTTGAGACCAGCCTGGGCAACATGGCAAAAGTCCGTCTCTACAAAAAATATAAAAATTACCCTGGCATGGTGGCGTGCACCTCTAGTCCCAGGTACTTGGGAGGCTGAGGAGGGAGGATCGCTTGACTCCTTGGGTGCAGATGTTGCAGTGAGCCGGATCACACCACTGCACTCAAGCCTGGGTGACAGAGCAGGACCCTGTCTCAAAAATTTAAGAAAAAAATGTTGTCAGGAAAGCATTACAGAATTTCGAGAATTACTCTATTAGTGCCAACAGAGGTGAACCAACAGTGAAATTATGCTTGTACATTGGTTGAGAAGTTAGGAGGCTTTGAAACAGCAGTTTCAAGAAATAGATATAGCAACAATTGTAGTTGGAGATTTTAATGTATGCTTCATAGAAAATGATATAGCATACAAACAAATATAAACATCACTCTCCATGATGTACTTATTTCACATTATTTCCTATATTAAAAGATCTCATGTACCCCATAAATATATACACCTACTATGTACCCACAAAAATTAAAAAAAAAATTAAAAATAATTTAAAATTTTTTAATATCGCATTTTATAGCATTTTAGCACTAATAAATTAGTAAATGTATTCAGACATAAGATATAATTCACATTGGTAGTAAAATTTATAAAAAATCTAGGACTTAGACTAGAATATACAACCCTAAGATAATCTAAATAGAGAGAAAAGCAAACATGCTCTTGGAGGAGATAGTTCAATATTAAAAAGAGTCAATTCTCACTAAATGTATAAAGTAGAGTCTAAATAAAAATTGCAGTTGTGTTTTAATAACAATAAAGTTACTCTGAGATATTTAGGGAAACATAAAGATTTATAAGTAGCTAAGTCAATATTAAAAAGGAGAAAATAAACTGGGCATGGTGGTACATGCCTTTATTCCCAGCTATGCAGGAGGCTGAGGCAGGCAGGAGGGTCACTTGAGGCCAGGGGTTTGAGGATGCAGTGCACTGCAATCACACCTATGAATAGCCACTGCACTCCAGTCTGAGGTGACATAGGAGACCCTGTCTCCCCAAAAAAAAGAAAGAAAAAGAAAACAGAATGCTTGCTTTCTGATATATTTAAACAAAACAGATTACATAAACCATAGTAATAAACACAGTGTGGTATTGGTATAAGAACACATATTTAACAAATACTCCAATGGACCAAACGAGAAACTCAGAGACAAATAGATTCACATGTGTATAAGAAAATATATGACAAAATTGATATCTAAAATCAAAAGAAAAAATGGTATTTGAGATTATGTAAGGAAAATCTATCTTACTATGAATAGAAAATCCTGTATCTCTTCAGAATACACTTAAATTGATGGACTCCAGATTCACTGAAGGTCTATCTATAAAATCAAAAAGTGCAAAATTAATAAAAATATAGGAGAAAATTTTTGTACTCTAAAACTGGGGAAGATCTTTCACAAAAAAAATCCAAAGCACATACAATAAAGCTAAATTTATGAATTGGATGACATCAAAAATTTAGGATTTCTGTTTAATGTAAGATACTATGGAAAAAGTTTATAGTTAGATGACAGGAGGATTTATTTGCAATGTCTAATACTAACAAGGGATTAATATCTACAGTATATGTGATTGTCCTGCAATTCAATCATAAGAAGACAGTAATAAAAGTAGAAAAACTATGTAAATAATATAAACATTGGTAGGATGAAAACTTAAAAAGCTAACAAATGTACAAAGTAATGTTCTAACATCAGTAATCAGAGAAACCCCAATTAAAACTGATGTATCACTTAACGTGTATTAAATTGAAAATAAGTAGAAGGCTGGATAAATGCAAACATTTGCAGAAATGCGGTAATACAGAAATGCTCAATTACTGCTAGTGTGAGAGTACACTGGTACACATATTCTAGAAAATAATCTAGCACTATGTGTGTATGCTATGATTCAGCAATTATACTCCTATATATATAACACAAAGAAATTCTCACTAATTTATATGATATTGCATTATATATCTCATTTTCATATCTCATTTCATTATATATCTCAATATCATATAAAGATTTATAAAAGGACATATACTAGTATATAATTTGCTATATTATTTGTGGTGGTGGCAAGCCTGATACAACTAAGTATCCATTATTGGGTGGGTAGATAGGTAAAGTGAGATGGATGCCCGCCATAAAATATGATACTGCATTTAGAAGCAACAAATTAGATGTATACATAGCAACATAAATAGGTATTAATATTAAATGCACACTGCTTATTAAAAAAATGTTAAAAAGATAAAAAACCACATAGGTAAATTGAAAATATGCATAAAACAACACTAATCATTTTGTAAGAACACATCCAAGTGAAAAAGGCTGTTTGTGTTGGCAAAAAGGAGGAGAAAATTGGAGCCTGATGTGGTGGTGAAAGGAAATAAATAAAACAACTCCAAAAGAAATAGAAAATGTAAATGAACAATTAATGATTTTTAAATGGAAATGCTACTTCCTCTATCACATATCCAATCAAAGAAAGACAAACTCTTCTAGCAGCAGATTTTTGACAAAACCTTTAGGGAATAATTTGTGTCTGTGCCTTAAGTAATCATAAATGATATGTCCCAGTGATCCATCAATTCTATTCCTGAGTATTATTCCTAGGAAATTATCCCATATTTCCTTAAGATGACATACATTGTTTTTGATGGCATAAAGCTGGAGAAATAAGGGACGTCATCAGCGCTAGTGTAAAGTTGTGGAAAAACACACTGGAGTATTGTATACTATGTGGAAGTAAAGGATTAGATGTACACATAAACATAATTCTCAGTAGGAATAGTAAGAAAGAAAATGAGATATGTAATGCAATATCATATACTTAAACTTCAAATACATGTATACATAAAAAAATGCACATTTTGTAAGAATAAAAAAACACATTAATTAGAATGGTTGACTATGCAGAAATAATTGAATAGACACACATTATATAATTCTGAAACTGCCCGAGCTTCATTTTGTATACCAGGAAATGAAAACAATAATTGTAATTTGAAGTTTCCAAAAAACTCAAAAAAAGGAAGAAGTCTTCATGTTTTTTGCAAATCTTGCCTGACGTCTTTTAGACTTAGCCCAAGATAATTAGTATAATTGGCTAAAGACACACCTGACTTACTGCTATTGATACGGGAGTGCTGGTAGAGGAGGGCGTGGTCCCTGGCTAGGGCTCCACCCCTACGGACCTAGGTGAGGACAGGCATTTTTGTGGCATTTCGCAAGACCACCCTGGCCTGCCACACCTCCATCCTGTGCCTATAAAAATCGGAGACCCTGGCAAGGCAGAGATAGAGGCAACTGAACATGGAGAGGAGCACATCAGCAGAGGAACACACAGACGGCTGGACGTGGAGAGGAATGCTCCCACGACAAATGCTCCGACAGGAGCCGGCATGCTGGCAGGCCACTGACCAGCAGAAAGATGCAGAGTTTGGCTGGGGCAGTCGGATGAGAGCCTGGGCCACCAAGCGACCCAACTCCAGGGGAAATCCATCTCCCTTCTGGCTCCCCCATCTGCTGAAAGCTACTTCCACTCAATAAAACCTTGCACTCATTTTCCAATCCTACGTGTTTTTGAATCTTGCCGGTACACTAAGGCAAGAAACCCAGGATACAAAAAGCCCTCTGTCCTTACAACAAGGTAGAGGGTCTAACTGAGCTAACACAAGCCGCCTTTAGATGACAAGCTAAAAAAGCACCCCTGTAACGCCCACTGGGGCTTCAAGAGCTTTAAACATTCACCCCTAGACACTGCCTGGGGTGAGAGCCCCACAGCCTGCCCATCTGTATGCTCCCCTAGAGGTTTGAGCACTGGGGCACGGAAGAAGTCTTCCACACCCCCATCACATGACCTGGGAGGAGGACAAGGGAACTTTTCCCATTTCACTATATGTATTGGACTTTCACACATGTATCTCCAACGATTAACTGTACTCTTCACCAATCACTGATATTTATGATCCAAAGCACAGCCCTGTACTTGGCACCAGGTATAAGAAAAGAACATAGATAAATCCTTGAACATCTGAGCTGAGGCAAGAGCCCAATCAAAAGAAGAGATCAATAAATAACATGTACATGCTTTTGTTATTACTATGTTTTGTCCTGTCGCAACTGTGAGTAATTCACTGTATTTTGGTACTTGTGAAGGGAAAATGTTACTTTTGCTGATCTTTGAGGATAATAATCAACTCAGCCCAGCAGTTAGGTAGTTGTGTAGAGAACAGTGCTAGAGCCGCGAACAATGCTTGCCTGGAACCAGTCTCAGTAGTTGTTCCACCATCAAGCCAGGTTTTGTGCAATATCAGTTTCATGAAGACACAGTAACTCTTAAAAGTCTTTCAAGTAAATATTGACTGCAGGCATTGCATAAGGCAACACAAGTTGAATAATTTGTTTTTATGAAAGTGCTATATCATCAAAGAGTCTGGTTGTCAGCTTGCAAAAGAAAGAGCACTACTACATCTAGAGCAACAGCAAAACTATGTCATCAAAAACATCCTAAACTGCTGGAAAAAAAATCCAGACTGGGCAAAGGTAAACGGTCCAATTTAATTATTTTGCTTCAAAAACTTCAAAAGCTAAATGCTGCTATTTTACACTATGACTAATTCTGACAGCAGTGTTGAAATGGAGTAGATAGAACTGTGATTGGAGGTTGTGGGGGCTGTAATCAACATTAAATTAGCAATCCGTCTTATCAAAAAAAAGGCAGATTCTCAGATTGGTCTGACAAAAGTGATAGATGAATACCTAACCTCTAGTTTGAATACATCATAAACTGTGGAAGAGCAAGAAATTGGCAGAGTATCAAGCTAAGCATTGTGCTAAAGCAAAATTCAGTTTCCTAAACAACCAAATGTGAATGGAAAGTGCAACTAAACTGAAAAAAAAAAAAAAAAGAAGAAAAACAATTCTATGCTTGTCTAAAATGTATAGACATGCCAGGGAGTATTATTCAACTATTTATTATTACATGATATAGCACAAAAAATTGAGTACACACAAATCAGTAAGTAAAAAGCTGTAGAATTAGCATGATACCACGGTACATACTAGGCTCCATAGTAGCCTACCAGGCTTTTACCTCATTTTGCTCCTGATAAAGAACACAGTGGATCCAGGTGAGTTTCATATTCTAAGATAGTTGTCTCAATTTATACAATGAATAGGTAAAAATAATTATAAAAGAAGGTTAGGTACATTGGTCGGGTACAATAAAAATAAAAATAACAAGAGAAGATTGTATAAAATAATATGTAGGCTGCATCTGTGTGTTTATTGTAGCACTAACTTGTCGGTAATACTAATCCCTTGGTCTCTACTCTATCTGAATTCTATGCTTTAACAGGTATTATGATAACAAGCTTCTGGTGAGAAGCTGTAAGACATTTTCCTTACATGAGGGGAGTGACATGAAGACAAAGAACAAAAGAATTGGGATGAGCATTATTACACTTTATAAGCAAATGAGGATGAGGCCTAACCATTCACAGAAAGTCCCTCCAAAAAGATCTAAATATTCGTCATCCCACTTCTACTAGTATAACAGGAAAGCCAACAAATTGGAAACCCAAGTTTAGAATATATGTTGATCTCTTCTCAAGGAATTCTTTTTATCATTATAATTCCACAGGCTATTTTAAAAATGCATAATCAATAAAACTGTCACCAGTGATCCAAAAATAACAACAGATGCAGGCCAAGAAGGAATGGTATTTTGCTTTACACTCCATGGTGTTCTTTCATATATATTATGTAATTTATCCAAGATGGAAAAGTTGATTCTGATCATAAGCTCTACATATCCTCTTGAAAGTTTGGAATTACAGACTCAGCCACACAAGGACCCCTGAAGCTTGAGAACCTTGATTGATAAAGTTCTTACTAGGGACAGCATGCTGCTCAGAAGCAGCCAAGCAGCTCTCATACAAAAGGGTGACCATGAATTGTGTCCTCTGACAGATGGATTCCATACTGAGAAGTGCGGTAGATATGAAGTAAGGATCAGGTCTATTTTCTATCCAACTGAATTTTTCTAATAGAAGGAAAATACAACATGAATAGAGTATTCTTTGGCTGTATCAAAATTCTAAACGTCCAATTTCTGTTCATGTTTGGAATATCCTATGTCTCAGTAACAATATTGTACCCTATGAAAATAAAACTGCAAATATGTACAAATTAAAATAATCACTGTTCATACAGAAATTCAAACAAAATGCAATAGGTCAAAGACACATAGATATTGCTTACTATCAAGAAAAACAAACTTTGAAGACACTATCTTCTATATACTCATAGGTAGAAAAGTATGAGTCAATGAAATCATACTACAAAATGAATTCAAAGATTCTTATGCGGTCTGTCACTTGGTAAATATGATGTTGTGTTATGTAAGATTTTTATCATAACATTTTCTAAAATCCCAAATGTATAAGAAATGTGGCAAACCTAACACAATTAACTACAGACTGCAACCTATTTTAAGATATCAAATTACTTTTTTCTAGTGAAACATGATAAAAATGCACTTCTTTTAGTATTTTGAGAGGTGTTGCATTGAACTTGTAGATAGATTTAGGAATAATTGGCATCTTCCATCCAGGAACATATTTTGTATCTCGATTATTCAAGCTCACTTACATGTGTTTAAGAAAAGCTTTTTTCTTTATATAGAGCTTACACAAATGTTGTTAGATTTATCTTAGGCAGTTTATAATTTGTGTACTTAGGACTCTAGTTGCATACCAATTTAAGCTAGTGTTATGGTTTGGATGTGGTCCCCAATGTTGGAGGCAGGGCCTAGCGGGGAGATATTTGGGTCATAGGAGCAGATCTTCTGTGAAAGGCATGGTGCCATCCCCTTGGTGATGAGCAATTTCCCTCTATATTAGTTCATGTGAGAGGTTGTTTTAAAGAGCCTGGCACCTCCTTCTCTCTCTTACTTCCTCTCTCAGTATGTGATACACTGGCCCCTCCTTCACCTTCCACCATGAGTAAAAGCTTCCTGAGTCCCCACCAGAAGCAAAGCAGATGCAGGCATCATGCTTGTACAACCTGCAGAACCATGAGTCAAAATAAACTACTTTTCTTTATAAATAACCACGTCTCAGATATTCCTTTATAGCAACACAAAAGGGACTAACACGGCTACATTAAGCAAGAATGTGGAATTTATTAACTCATGTGAACAAACAATGTAAAATCTGTAGTGGGGCTGACCTCTGGGAAAATGTATTCAGAGCATCAAACATCACATTTTCTCTAAATAATACACTCTAAATCTCTCTCTCTCTCTCTCTCAAGCACACATGCACATGCACACGCACACACACACACACACAGGTGCTCTTCCTTCAAAAAACTACAAATTAGAAAACACAATTTTCACCTTTCTTCTATTTTATTTATTCATATTGCCATGTCTTCTTTCTATTTGTAGTATTTTATCATCTATCTTTACTGATACTTCATACTTTTAAATTTATCAGCTGTAAAATACACATTTATATTTAAAATAAAATCTGGAATAAGTATTTAAAAACTTAGGTAGAAGGGAGTGATTTCAGCAAGATAACTGATTAGGAAGCTCCAGGCCCTTAGTCCCCCACATTGAAACATTAAAAAACAAACAAAAAAAGAGACTCACTAAAATCTCTATTGAAGCTCTAGAAAATAGTCAAAGATCAGCAGCAGTGAAACAAATGCCTGATTATAAAAAAGCCACATTCAAGAAAACAGAACCGTTTTGTGGCTTTTTGTTTTTTAGAAAGACAGGGACTCACTCTGTCACCTAGGCTGGAGTGAAGTGGCATAATTATAGCTCACTGCATCTTCAAACTCCTGGGCTCAAGTAATTCTCTGTTTCAGCCTCCCGAGTAGCTCAGACTACAGGCATGCATCACAATGCCCATCTACTTTTTGCTTATTTTTGTCTAAAGGGGGCCTTGCTAAGTTTCTCAGTCTTGTTTCAAACTCTTGGCCTCAAACAGTGCCCCTACCTTGGCCTCCCAAAGTGCCGGGATTGCAGGCATGAGACACCCTGCCTGGCTGGCATTTTTACTTGCCCTTGTTCCATGCCATTTCTGGCACATGGCAGTTTGGTCAGAAGAAAGCAACAATTCAGTTCCAAATTCCCTCCCTCAAACCAGAGGTCACAGGACACATTAGCAATATTCTACTCTGTCTGGGGACTGCCTCAGGATCTCATGTCTCTTTCTCATGAGCCAAGACTCAGAGCTCAGATGGGAAAAAAAAACAGCATAGTTTGGATCTCAGGCAAGGAAAGTCACAAAAACAGCAACCACAGCTTATGTGAGCTGTACTACAGACCCACATGTCTCAGGCAAGAGATTACAGGTAGAGGAATATAATAGAACATTTTAGTCTCCAAGGAGAAGATGAAGTGATACTCTTGAGAAATTAAGACATTTGAAAGCATTCATATATATAGGAAAATTGAAAAATCCACACAGGGATTAAAAAAAGATGCATAACCAGAAAAGACCTGAGAAGACCTTAGGCTTTCCCTCCAGCCTGGTACCAAGGCTCAAGACATGACCTTAATATCCTAGAATAAACCTTAGAGGTGGTTATTTTTTTCAAATGTACAATTTTCTATACAACAATAACAAATCACAAGGCATGCACTGAAACAGGCAAACAGAGCCCATTCAACAAAAGAAAGTAGTATGGTGTAAACAGTCCATAAAGAAACATAGGCATTGGATTTACTAGACAAAGATTTTAAAACATTTGTCTTAATTATACTTGAAGGGATAATGCACAATGTAAAAAAAACTAGGGGAATTTAGTAAAATAATATATAAACAAAATAAGAAATATTGACAAAGACATATAAATTATTTAAAAGAACCAAACAGATATTCTCAAACAAAAAAGTACAGTAACTGAGCTGAAAAATCCACTAGAGGAATTCAACAGCAGAATCAAATAGATAGAAGAAAAAAGAATAATGTAATTGAAGACAGGAAATTTAAAATTATTGGTTCTGAGGAGCAAAAAGAAAAAAAGAGTTAAGAAAATTAAACAGTACTTAAGGAAGTTATGGGTTGTCATCGAGAAGTTCAATGTATACATTATGAGAGTTTCAGAAGAAGATAGAAAGGGGAAGAAATTATTTAAAGACATAATGTCTTAAAATCTTCCCAAATTTGATGAAAGAGATTGCTCTACAAACACAAGAAACTCAATGAACTCCAAGTAGGATAAAGCCAAAGGGACCCACACAAGATACATTCTAATCAAATTGTCAAAAGCCAAAGACATAGAACATCTTGAAAGGAGCAAGGGAAAAGCAACTCATTACATACAAGGGATTCTTAATAAGATTTTCAGTGTATTTCTCAGTATAAATCTTGTAGTCCAGAAGGAAGAGGGATATATTAAAATGCTGAAAGAAAGAATGGTCAACTAGAATTAGATAGATGGCAGAATTTTCCTTCAAAACTTAGGAAGAGGAGTGACATCACCAAGGCGACAGAGTAGAAGATACGAGCCTTCATTCTCTACCCTCCCACCTCTCAAGATATACAGAGCTATTCACAAAATGAAATAGCCCTGAGAAGGCTTGAAGACCCACTAAAGAATCTATAGCAACAAAGTTGAGAAAAAACAATGGGGATTATCCACCTGGAAAGGATTCCTGATGAGGCTGCCTTCCTGAGATTGCAGGAGTTGCCTAGAAACAAAGAAAGCGGTAACTATTGATATCAGTCATATGGCTAGAACCACTATTATCCCCAGCAGCCTGCTGCACAGAGGATATTAGCATCTTTTGACAGCCAAGGAAACAAACAACAGAGTGAAGAAACAACCTATGGATTGGGAGAAAATATTTGCAAATAATAAACTTGATAAGAGGTTAATATCCAAAATATATAAGGAACTCAAACAGCTACATAGTAAGAAAGCAAATAACATAATTTAAAAATGTGTGAAAGACCTGAACAGATATTTCTCAAAAGAAGACATAATTGTCCCGGAGTTCTTCAATATTCTGTGGTGTTGTTTGTGTTTTTCTCTTCACATTTGATACTGACACTCTCATTTGTTTATGTTCTAGCTCTCTAATTATTCCATCAGTTGTATTGAGTTGACTTATGAGCCTGTCAGAGGCACTGTTAATTCCTAGCATTTCCTTTTGATTCTTTCTTTTTTTTTTTTTTTTTGAGACAGAGTCTCGCTCTGTTGCCCAGGCTGGAGTGCAGTGGCGCAGATCTCGGCTCACTGCAAGCTCCGCCTCCTAGGTTCACGCCATTCTCCTGCCTCAGCCTCTCTGCGTAGCTGGGACTACAGGTGCCCGCCACCACACCCGGCTAATTTTTTGTATTTTTAGTAGAGACGGGGCTTCACCGTGGTCTCGATCTCCTGACCTCCTGATCCGCCCACCTCGGCCTCCCAAAGTGCTGGGATTACAAGCGTGAGCCACCGCGCCCAGCTTGATTCTTTCTTAGAGTTCCTTCTTTCTGCTTCCATTCTCAATCTGTTCTTGTTTGTTGTCAACTTACTTTATTAGATCCCTTAACATATTTATCATAATTATTTAGAATTGCCTGTTAATAATGAAATATGTATCATATCTGAATCTGATTCTGATGTTTGCTTTCTTTCTTCAGATTGTATTTTGTCTTGCCTTTTAGAATGACTTGTGACTTTTTTCTTCAAAGCCAGACCTGACATTTCATGTAATAGAAACTGAGATAAAAGTCTTTGATGTGGGATTTTAGGTTAATAAATATAGAAGTTTCGCTAAGTTTAATGTTTGCATTGTCTATGGTCCTTGTTAATTCCATGCTGTGAGTTTTTCATTGCAGATATAGTACTTTCCGTATCTATTATTCCTATTTGTTTCTCTTATGTAATTTCTACTATTCTTCTGAGATTACGTATCTGCTACCAATTATATCCATTTCCTTTTAATTCTTTGAATATATTTATAATAGTTACTCAAGCTTTTATCTGGTAACTCAGGCTTATTCCAGTCCATTTTAAAAATTACAGTCCATCTTATCATAGTTCTTATGACTAAAAATTTTCAATATTCTAAACACTAACAGCCCTCTGTATCTGCAGGTTCCACATCTTCAGTTTCAACCAAACAAAACTTACCTGCAGTTGATTGAATCTGTGGATGTAGAATGCACAGATATGGGGACGCCTACTGTACTGTCATTTTATGAAAGGGACTTGAGCCTCTGTGAATTTTGGTATTTGCAGGGGTCCTGGAATCAATTCCCAGCAGATATCAAGGAATACTGTATTGTAAATGATAGTTTTTAAGATGTCTAGATTATATCATCATCCATTAAAGGCTTTTACCTTTTGTTTTTGTCAGGAAATTAAATTACCTTCTGCTCTTTTTATCCTGTAATTCTAGGTTTTATTCTTTATTTGGGCAAGACTATTAGTTTTATCCATAGTCCTAGGGCATTTCTCTTATTTTAGGGTCTGGTCTTTACTGCTAAGTTGTGACCATTTTGGAATGTCATAATTTCCTCTTTTTTAGTACTCTGCAAGTAAATTTCAACTTTTTCAGCAGCGTTTAACTTTGTTCCTTGTTTCTTCAATTCCTCAAGACAAATGCTCCAATTGGAATCCACTGACTTAAGCCATATGAGAAAAGGTCTCCCAATAAGAAGTTCAAATTGAACTTGGGGCTTATTTCATTAGAATCCCTTCTCTCAAATGTAGTCCTCTTCTGCCTGGTATATAATGCCTAAAAGAGTTGCTTCATATATTTTGTCCAGTTTTAGAGCTGTTTACAGGGTCTGGCAAGTCTGATAATGTTTATTCCATAATAGTTGGAAGTAGAACTTGTTATTCACTTTCTTTTAATAGGAAGCTTTTCTTAGTTATTATGATAGGTGATATATTTGATTGTATGAGAGGTGAGGCAGCACAGTATGTTGAATGAGAGTATAGACTCTGGATATTGCTGCTTGACATTGAATCCTGGCTCAGACATTTTTACCCTTCATATGACCTTGGGCAAATAACTACTACAATTTAGATACTTACTCTTTAAATGAGATTAATGTGACCAAGTACATATGAATGTTATGAGTATAAAATGAATTAAAATATAAAAGTGCTCAGGACAGTAATTAGTAAATAGTGAACACACAATACTTATTTTTGTTTTGGCTTTCTATGTATGCTTTACATGGGAGGTAGGTGCCTAAATCTTTCAGGCTCATAGGGGACTAGCATAGCTGTTCCATCTGTCTTTAAATATCGAAGTCACCCTCCTTCTTCCAGCCTCCAGTAGTTCTGATAACAGTATAGCTGTATTCCTGTGGCCTATCTTGGGAAACTCCATATTTTAGAGGTCTCATCTTTTTGCATATATGGAAAAGTTTATCATCTCTGTTTGATTTCATTGCTAATTCATTGCCATTGGACATCATCTATATATGATATATATTTAAATATATGATGTTATGTGTATATATATACATATAAATATTTACACTTTTGTTGTCATTTCAATGGGATTTGGGGAGAAGAGGAGAGGAAAATATATATATACACATACATATATATATATTCTGTCAGCCATCTTGAACCAGAAGTTTCTCTATTATTTTTATATTTTCATATATCTGTATATAGGGGTAACACACACCCAGGACGATTTGAGTGAGCTATGCTCGGCTTTTGGCTCAACATACAAATAGATGGTAAATTATTTAAAGATACAAAAAAGGGGACACTATGACCATGTAGGTTTGAAATATATACTGATATTTTTCCTTTGAACCGTAAGAAACTCAAACAAATCAGCAGGAAAAAAAACAAACAAACAATCCCATCAATAAGTTGGCTAAGGACATGAATAGACAATTCTCAAAAGAAGATATACAAATGGCCAAAAAGCATATTGAGAAATGCTCAACATCACTAATTATCAGGGAAAAGCAAATCAGAGCCACAATGTGATACCACCTCATTCCTGCAAGAATGGTCATAATAAAAAAAATCAAAAAATGATAGATGTTGGTGTGTTTTTGGTGAAAAGGGAACACTTTTACAATGTTGGTGGGAATGTAAACTAGTACAACCACTATGGAAAACAGTGTGGAGATACCTTAAAGAACTAAAAGTAGATCTGCCATTTGATCTAGTAATCTCACCACTAGGTATCTACCCAGAGGAAAAGAAGTCATTATACGAAAAAGATACTTGCACGTACATGTTTATAACAACACAATTTGCAATTGCAAAAATATGGAACCAGCCCAAATGCCCATCAGTCAATGAGTGGATAAAGAAAATGTGGTATATATACCATGGAATACTACTCAGCCATAAAAAGGAATGAAATTATGGCATTCATAGCAACCTGGATGGAATTGGAGACTATTATTCTAAGTGAAGTTACTCAGAAATGGAAAACCAAACATTGTATGTTCTAACTCATATGTGGGAGCTAAGCTATGAGGACATAAAGGCATAAGAATGATACATTGGACTTTGGGGACTTGGGGGTAAGGGTAGGAGGGTGGCAAGGAAGAAAATACTACACATTGGGTACAAGGTACACTGCTCGGGTAATGGGTGCACCAAAGCCTCACAAATCACCACTAATATTTTCAACTTAACAGAGACAGCTAATGAATTTCTAGACCTATTCAAGTTTTTGTCAGCAAAGTATGTCATAGACTCAATATCCTGATAAGTTAACCAAGTAATCACAAACGGATGTCTTTCTGCTATATACAATCTGACCTTTAGCTTCTCAGTACAGCTAATTAATTGGATTCACTTGTAGCATACTGTGGAAAAAAATCCATTTTGTATTTCTAAAAAAATAGCCAAAGTAATTTGAGGTGGTCTTACTGAATATAATTTTAAAAGAAAATGGTAACAACTATTCATGTACTCTCTATAAAGAGTATGTACCTTCAGCTTCACCCAACTATTTATATCTTTTTCCATTTTCTCCTGGATAACTGAAACTTATGTAAGAGCAGCCACAGGTGAGCATTCACACTGTGCAAAGCAGACCACTCAGCATGAAGATTGGACTGTGACCATAGCATTCTTAGCCTGTGAGAGCCAGTCAAGGTGACAACTAATTTGCGCCACTATATTTAATTTCAACTAATACTGTGAATGGATATTCTTTATCGTTTTATTTAGTTATTTATTTAATTTGTTTTGAGATGGAGTCTCACTCTGTCACCCAGGCTGGGTGCAGTGATGCAATCTTGGCTCACTGCAACCTCTGTCTCCTGGATTCAAGCGATTCTCTTGCCTCATTCTCCTGAGTACCTGGGATTACAGGCAGCCACCACCACCCCTGGCTAATTTTTTTTTTATTTTTATTTTTTTGTATTTTTAGTAGAGATGGGGTTTCACCATATTGACCAGGCTAGTATTGAATCCCTGACCTTCTGATCCACCTGCCTTGGCCTCCCAAAGTGCTGGGATTACAGGCATGAGCCACCGCGCCCAGCTGTGAATGGATATTCTGAAGGTTGATGTCATTTGTACTTTTCCAAATCATCAAGCATTAAATGTTAGATTCTACTAATCAAGCTTGTAGGATAGTTACACATCTTTGGAGTGAAGTAGAGCTCATCAACTGTAGCTCTAAACAAACTGTAATCGTATCTGCTGAGGTTTGTAAAACACAGATTGATAATTGTTTAAAAGACACTGCTTGTTTTAAAATGATACGGAATTATTTGTAACATTTCATAGATATAAACCTCCTTGCAAAAATAAAAGCATGTGCTGGAAATAGTAATGAGAAAATATTAAAACCAACAATATCTATTTACAGCTTTAAATATGTAAGACTAGCCATCATGTAGAGGGTCAGAATTTTTAATTCTAAACAAACTTGAACACAGTAACAAATTTCATATTGCCTAAAATGTATCCCTATTTCTGCTACCCAACCTTCCTCAAATTGATTTTCAGAATTAAATGCATGTATACTATAACATAGATATTTAACTTCAATTTTGATTTTTAAATAACTTTAGAATAAAATCATATATTAGTATGAATTTATAAAAACCAGCTTCATACTTGACTTGGTGCATTCATTTTAAAAGAAGTACGAAAAGCACTGAATAGTCAAAGCAATCATAAGTGAAAAGAACAAAGCTAGAGGAATCACACTACCTGATTTCAAAATATACTACAAATCCATAGCAATCAAAATGGCATGGTACTAGCATAAAACAAACACATGGACCAAGGCAACAGAATAGAGAGCCTGTAAATAAATGCATTCATTTACAATGAATTGGTTTTTGACAGATGCCAATAATGTACTATAAGGAAAGGGCAGTCTCTTCAATAAATGGTGCTGGGAAAACTGAATATCCAAATGCACAAGAGTGAAGTAAGACCTTCATCGTATACTGTATATGATTATCAACCCAAAATAGATTAAAGACTTAAATGTAAGACCTGAAACTAAAACTACTAGAAGAAAACATAGGAAAAAAGCTTCATGATGTTCGTCTGGACAATTGCTTTTTTGATAAGATCCCCAAAGCCCAGGCAACAAAAACAAAATTAGACAAATGGGATTATATAAAACTCAAAAGCTTCTGCACGGCCAAAGAAAGAATCAACAAAATGAGAGACAACCTATGGAATGGGCAAAAAATTTGCAAACCATACATCTGATAAGTGATTAATGTCCAAAATATGTAAGGAACTCCAAACAACTCAATAGAAGGAAAATAAATAACCTGATTTTAAAAATGGGCAAAAAACCTGATGACATTTCTCAAAAGAAGGCATACAAATGGATAACTTCTATTTTAAAAATGCTTAACATTACTAATCACCACATAGATGCAAATTAAAACCACAACAAAACATTACCTCACACCCTCACACCTGTTAGAATGGCTGTTATAAAAATGATGGAAGATAACAAGTGTTGGTGAGGATGTGGAGAAAAGGGAACTGTGGTATAGAGTTGGTGGCAATGTAAATTGTACAGCCACTATGGAAAACAGTATGGAAGTTTCTCAAAAAATAAAAACAGAACAATCATATAACTAAGCAATTTTTCTTCCTCATATATATCCAGTGATAATGGAATCAACATGTTGAAAAGATAGCTGCATCCCCAAGTACGTTGAATCATTGTTCACCATATCCAAGATATGGAATCAACCTAAGTGTCCATCAATGAATAAATGGATAAAGAAAATGCGGGATATATATATATATACACACACACAATGGAATACCATTCAGCCTCAAAAAAGAAATCTTGTTTATGACAACATAGGTGAACCTGGAGGACATTATGTTAAGTAAAACATGCCAGGCACAGAAAGACAAACATCACATTATCTCATTCATATTTGGAATCTGAAAAAGTTGAACTAATAGAAGCAGATATTAGAATTGTAGTTTGAAGGGGCTGAGGGTCAGGGAAATGGGGAGATGGTCAAATAATACAAAATTTCAGTTATGCAGAATGAATAAGTTCTGGAGATCTAATGTACAGCATGGTGGCCATAGTTAACAATAATGTATTGTATACTTGAAATTTGCTAAAAGAGTAGACCATAAATGTTCTTACCACAAAAAAGTGACTACATGAAGTGATATATGTTAATTAGCTAGATAGTGGTAATTATATGTATACATATTTCACAACGCATATGTATATCAAAACATCAGTTTGTATACCTTAAATATGTACAATTTTTAATGTTAATTATAGCTCGATAACACTGAAAAACAGACACTAATATGACTTATGTACCTATGCACATATATTTATACTAATACACTTATTATATACACTTACACTTACATATACCTATATGTTTCTAAATTATATATCCATATATTACATATAAATACTTACGCTTTTATAATGTACATGACAAAACTTATATGAGGTACCTAGAGAAGTCACATTTATAAAGAAAGAAAGTAGAACAGTGCTTACCAGGAGCTGCGGAAGGGAGAAAGAGGAATCATTGTTTAATTGTTGTAGAATTTCAAATTTGCAAGATGAAAATCTCTGGTGCTCTGTTTCACAACCATATGAAACACACTTTACATTGTGAATATACATAGCAATTCTAAACTATACACTTAAAGATGGTTAAGTACATCTCTCTATATATCATATGTCATAAGGGAAATGCAAATTAAGCCAACAGTGAGATATCACTACACATCTATTAGAATGGCCAGAATCCAAAGCACTGACAACACCAAATGCTGATGAAGGTGTGGAGCAACAGGAACTCTTGTTTATTGTTGGTGGGAATGCAAAAAGGTGCAGACACTTTGGAAGAGAGTTTGGCAGTTTCTTGACACAACTAAACACACTCTTACCATAAGATCTAGCAATTGTGCTCCTTGGTATTTACCCAGAGGAGTTGAAAACTTGCATCTGTATTGTAGCTTTATTCACAATCGCCAAAACTTGAAAGCAACCAAGATATCATAGGTGAATGGATAAATCAGCAGTGATACTTCCAGAAAATGGAATATTGTTCAGCACTCAAAAGAAATGAGCAATCAAGCCATGAAAAAAACATGGAAGAAATTTAAATACATAATACTAAGTAAAACAAAGCAGTCAGAAAAATATACATTCTCTATGCTGGCAATTATGGGCATATCTTGTTTTATTGTGTTTTGCTATATTGAACTTCACAGATACTGTGTTTTTTTACAAATTGAAGATTTGTGGTAGCCTTACATTAAGAAAGTCTATCAGCTCCATTTTTCCAACAGTATGTG
This sequence comes from Symphalangus syndactylus, assembly GCF_028878055.3. Classification (NCBI taxonomy): domain Eukaryota; kingdom Metazoa; phylum Chordata; class Mammalia; order Primates; family Hylobatidae; genus Symphalangus; species Symphalangus syndactylus. Next base: position 117,272,217 of record NC_072447.2, on the reverse strand, counting down.
CTCATTTCTTATCTCCATGTGACATTTTGATAATTCTAGCAATGTATAAAAATTTTTCATTATTATTGTATCTGTTATGGTGACACGTGATCAGTGATCTTTAATGTTGTTATTGTAATTGTTTTGGGGTACCAAAAATTGTACCCAATAAGACAGCAAACTTAATCCATAGATGCTGTGTGTATTCTGACTGCTCCAGGTACCCACCACTCCCCTTTTTGTCTCCCTCTCCTTGGGCCTTTGTGTTCTCCCAACAATATTGAAATTAATTCAATTAATAACCCTACAATGATCTCTACGTGTTCAAGTGAAAGGAATAATTTTACATCTTTCATTATAAATCAAAAGCTAGAAATGATTAAGCTTAGTGAGAAAGGTATGTCGAATTCCAAAATAAGCTGAAAGCTGGGCTTCTTGCACCAAACAGCCAAGTTATTAATGCAAAGGAAAAGTTTTTGAAGGAAATTAAAAGTGCTGCTCTAGTGAACACACCAGCGATAAGAAAGAGAAACAGCCTTATTGCTGATATGGAGAAAGTTTTAGTGGTGTGGATAAAAGATCAAACTAGCCATAATATTCCCTTAAGTGAAAGCCTCATTCAGAGCAAGGCCCTAACTCTCTTTAATTCCACGAAGTCTGAGAGAGGTGAGGAAGCTGAGGAAGAAATGTTTGAAGCTGTTAGAAGTTGGTTCATGAGGTTTAAGGAAAGAAGCTGTCTCCATAACTTCAAAGTGCAAGATGATGTAGCAAGTGGTTCCATACAGCAGATTTTTAATGTAGACAAAACAGTCTCATATTGGAAGAAGATGCCATCTAGAAGTTCCAGAGCTAGAAAGGAGAAGTCAATGCCTCACTACAAAGCTTCAAAGGACAGGCTGACTCTCTTGTTGGGCCTAAAGCTGGTGACTTTACTGTAAAGCCAATGTCCATTTACCATTCCAAAAATCCTAGGGCCTTTATGAGTTATACTAAACCTACTCTGCCTGTGCTCTATAAATGGAGCAACAAAGCGGGGATGACAGCACATCTGTTTACAACATGGTTTTCTGAATATGTTGTTTTCACTGTTGAGACCCACTGATGAGAAAAAAGAAAGAAACAATTAGTTTTACATATTACTGTTCGTTGACAATGTACCTAATACTCAAGAACTCTGATAGGGATGTACAAAGAGATTAATGTTGTTTTCATGCTTGGATATAAAACATTAATTCTACATCCCATGAATCAATTTTGACTTTCATATCTTATTATTTTAAAAAATACATTTTTGCAAGGCTATAGCTGCCATAATTAGCTATTCCTCTGATAGATCTGGGAAAAGTCTATTGAAAACCTTCTGGAAAGGATTCACCATTCTTTATGGCATTAAGAACATTTGTATAGCAGAGAGCCAAATTATGAATTAACTGGCATTCACAATTTCTACAAAGAGAATAAAATACCTAGGAATACAGCTAACAGGGGAAGTAAAGGACCTCTTCAAGGAGAACTACAAACTACTGCTCAAGGAAATCAGAGAGGACACAAACAAATGAAAAAATATTCCATGCTCACAGATACGAAGAAACAATATTGTGAAAATGGGCATACTGCCCAAAGTAATTTATAGATTCAATGCTATTACCATTACAGTACCACTGACATTCTTCACAGATTTAGAAAAAACTATTAAAATTTGTATGGAACCAAAAATGGGCTGGTATAGCCAAGATAATCCTAAACAAAAAGAACAAAGCTGGAGGTATTATGATACCCGACTTCAAACGATACTACAAGGCTGTAGTAAGCAAAACAGCATGGTACTAGTACAAAAACAGACACATAGACCAATGGAACAAAATGGAGAACTCAGAAATAAGATTGCACATCTGCAACCATCTGATCTTTGACAAACCTGACAAAAGCAATGGGGAAAGGATTTCCTATTTTATAAATGGTGCTGGTAGAACTGGCTAGCCGTATGCAGAAAATTAGAACTGGACCCCTTTCTTACACCATATACTAAAACTAACTCAAGATTAATTAAAGACTTAAATGTAAAAGCCAAAACTATAAAAAACCCAAAAGATAATCTAGGCAATACCATTCAGGACATAGGCACTGACAATGATAAAGCAATTGCAACAAAAGCAAAAATTGAGAAATGGGATCTAATTAAACTAAAGAGCTTCTGCAAAGCAAAAGAAACTATCATCAGAGTGAACAGACAACCTACAGAATGGGAGAAAATTTTTTCTATCTATTCATCTGACAGAGGTCCAATATCCAGAGTCTACGAGGAACTTAAACACATTTACAAGAAAGAAACAATCCCATTAAAAAGTGGGCAAAGGATATGAACAGACCCTTCTCAAAAGAAGACATTCATGCGGCCAATAAACATGAAAAAAAGCTCAGCATCACTCATCATTACAGAAATGCAATTCAAAAGCACCATGAGATACCATCTCACACACACCAGTCAGAATGGCTATTATTAAAAAGAAACAACACATGCTGGCGAGGTTGTGGAGAAACAGGAATGCTTTTAACTGTTGGTGGGAATGTAAATTAATTCAACCATTGTGGAAGACAGCGTGGTGATTCCTCAAACACCTAGAACCAGAAATACCATCTTATACAGCAATCCCATTGCTGGGTATATACCCAAAGGAATATAAATCTTTCTATTATAAAGATACATGTACATGTATGTTCATTGCAGCACTATTCACGATAGCAAAGACATGGAATCAACCAAAATCCCTGCCAATGATAGACTGGATAAAGAAAATGTGGTAAATATACACCATGGAATACTATCCAGCCATAAAAAGGGATGAGATCCTTTCCTTTGCAGGGACATGGAGGGAGCTGGAAGCTGTTATCCTCAGCAAACTAACACAGGCACAAAAAGCCAAACACTGCATGTTCTCACCCATAAGTGGGAGCTGAACAGTGAGAACACATGGACACAGGGAGGGGAGCAACACACAATGGGGCCTGTCAGGGGAGGGCAGATAGGGAAGAGCATCAGGAAAAATAGCTAATGCATGATGGGCTTAATACCTAGATGATGGGTTGATAAGTGCAGCAAACCACCATGGCACACATTTACCTATGTAACAAACCTGCACATCCTGCACGTGTACCCTGGAAAATAGAATAAAAAGAACATTTGTAATCCATGCAAAGCGGTCAAAATATCAACATTAAGAGGAGTTTGGAGGAAGTTGATTTCAACTCTCAAGGGTGACTTTGAAGGGTTCAATACTTCAGTGTGGGAAATAAATGCAGATATGATGGAAATAGAAGGAAAACTAAAATCCATCACTAAAGATGTAACTGAAGTGCTGCAATCTCATGATAAAATTTAAATGGGGGAAGGTGTTGTCTCTTATAGATGAGCAAAGAAAATAATTTCTTGAGATGGAATTTACTCCTGGTTAAGACACTGTTAACATCGTTGAAATGAAAACAAAGGATTTAGAATATTACATAAACTTAGTTAATAAAGCAGTGGCAGGGTTTGAGAGGATTGACTCCAGTTTTGAAAGAAATTCTGCTGTGATGAAATGCTATCAAACAGTATCGCATGCTATAGAGAACTCTTTTGTGAAAGGAAGAATCAATCAATGTGGAAAATTTGATTGTTGTCTTAAGAAATTGGCATAGCCACCCAACCTTCAGCAACCACCACCCTGATCCATCAGCAGCCATTAGCATAGAGGCAAGGCCCTCCACCAGTGAAAAGATAAAGGCTCTGATGATTGTTAGCATTAGGAATAAAGTATTTTTAAATTAAGATATGTATGTCGTTCTTTACATGTAATGCTATTGCACAATTAATAGACTAAAATATAGTGCAAACATGACTTTAGGTAGTGGGAAACGAAAAACTTTGTGTGATTCACTTTATTGCAATATTGCTTTATTGTAGTGATCCGGAACTGAGCTAATAGTATATTTGAGGTATGCCTATATGTGACATTCTAGAAAAGGGAAAACTATGGAAGCAATAGAAAGATCATTGCTTTCCAGAGGTTGGATGGGAGAGAGGGATGAATAGATGGAACACAGAGGATTTTTAGGGCAGTATATCTGTTCTTCTGTATGATACTATAATGGTGGATATATGCGATCACAAATTGGTCCCAACCCACAGAATATATACCACCAAGAGTGAACCGTAATGTAAACTGTGGACTGTGGGAGATAATGATGTGTCAGTAAGGTTCATCAATTGTAACAAATGTACCACTCTGGTAGGAGATGTTGATAATTGGGGAGCCTATGCATGAGTTGAGGAACAGAGGATTACATAGGAAATCTCTCTGCTCAATTGCGATGTGAGCATAAAATACACATGTATATATATCTTATAATTTTAAGTACATATTGCAATTGTTGATTGCTTTTACTCTAAGAAAATTATAAATGCATGAAACCACAGCATTAAATGTACTCCTTATTAATGATTCTGTAGTAATGACATGCATTCTAACTGCCAGAAATTTGTAATTTGTATTTATAATTACTTCAAAATAACTCTTTATTTGTTAATTATATAACTATTATTATTAAACACAAGAGCTTATGTATTATCTAGTGTTTCTTATACCTGAACCTATGTTCTGCAAGTGAATATAAACTTTAATGAATATGTATTCAATAGGAATTTGTTCTACTCATTTATAGTCAGTCTTGTTATTTTTTCAGGGATTCTTTGGCAAACATTAAGCATTTTCTTTCATGACCTCATTAACCTATTTTATTCTATTGGTAATTTGAGTAAAATAACATTCAACACGCCCATTTGTGAGAGTTGTACTTGGAGATCAAAACAGAAGTTGGAGATGTCAACAACAAGTGCACATCACTGCTTGCCCCCTAAAATATTACAAAGTAGGAAACAATTGTCAGTGTTTCTTCATCTCGCCCCTACTGCACAAAACCGTGCTTCTTTTCCTTCATAACCATTGTTTTCATGTGGCGCAGAGCCCTTCATTTTGGTTTCAAACCTAGGTCTCTGTAGCAGTGACCCACATTACCAAGCCATGAACTTTACCAGGAAATACTGAGCTCCAAAGACCTTTAGAATTAAACTGTTTCTTAAATATTTTAGAATAGAATATAGTCATTTTTCAGATTAGAAAATTGAGACTCAGGCAAAAGTGATGGTCAATGTTGCTTACCTGGAACTGAAATCCAGGTCATCTGACATTCAGTTAGATATTGCTTCCATTTAAAAAGCTTTTTTTAAAATATTTCTTCAGATGGTCCTGTCTCTCCTGACATTAAAATCTAGAAAAATACATTCCCTTTAATAGAGAATTCTAACTAATTTGCTTAATCAGACTTTACAGTGTATTCCTTTATAGGTTTCTGTAATCTTATAAGTAACCCTTATCCTCTGACTCTACTCATTTTTACATATATCAGCCTCTCCCATCTTACACAAATCCTCTCCTCAGTGCACTTACTGTTTAAAACACTCCACACACTCTTTCTTTTAAAATCGTTTGTATTCAACCCATTTCCTCATCCCCATTTATACATCCATTGCTGTCTGGCTTCTGCCTCCATCATTCTACCATAACTTATTTTACTGAAGACATCAATGGCCTGTGTGCCACTAAACCCAAGGGATGCTTTTTAGCCTGTATCTTGACAGTGTCTTATCAGTATTGAGCATGGGTTATCTTGGTCTTTTAAAAAATACCCTTTGTCTTGTTATCTTAGACATCATATTTTAAGGTTTTTCTTCCTGTATGTCTGGGCACTACTTTCTAGTAGCTATTATAGGTTCATGTTCTTCTCTTTCTTCAAATGCTTTTGACCATAATACTTTGTCCTAGGCCCTCCTCTCTGCATGTTGGAAATGTTTATTAGGCATCTCTATGTGCTAAGCACTGTCATAGGAACTGAGAAGAAGCAATGATTAAAACAGATAAACTTTGACTTCAAGGAGCTTCTATTCTTACATTCGTTTATCTCTACAACATACTCTGAGTATCCTCATCCAACCTGTGTCTTTAATCACCATCTCTATATAGATAATTTCAAAGTATATATTCTCACCATGGTCATCTCTTACTAAGAAGACACAATTCAAGGTGAAGACTGTAGGATGAAAGGAGTCTCGTGGAGACAGAAGGGAGAAGAGTATTCCAGACAGAGAAAGCAGAATGTACAAAGGTCTGAGGCCACAAATAATCTGTGTCTGTAGAGCACCCCAAGCTGAGGTAGAAGAAGAAGGTAAAGGCTAGATCACACAGACATTTTGAATCACAATAAAGAGTTTGACTTTTATTACAAATACAAAAAACTTCATTGATTTACTTTTCAATTCTAGTGAAAATACCATATTATTTTCATTGGTTTTGCTTTATTGTGTTCAGATTTGATTGAAGAAGCCCTATGTTAACCTTTAAAAAGTGTCTATTTTCATGCGTCTACTCTTTTATTATACTTCAGAATAATTTTGTCAATATAAAAAATCCATTGAAATTTGGCTGGGCGCGGTGGCTCACGCTGTAATCCGAGCACTTCAGGAGGCCGAGGTGGGCAGATCATGAGGTCAGGAGTTCGAGACCAGCCTGACCAACATGGTGAAACCCCATCTGTACTAAAAATACAAAAATTAGTCGGGCATGTTGGCACGTGCCTGTAATCCCAACTAATCAGGAGGTTGAGGCAGGAGAATCACTTGAACCCAGGAAGCCGAGGTTGCATTGAGCCGTGACTGTGCCACTGCACTGCAGCCTGGGCGACAGTTTTTTTTCCGTCTCAAAAAAAAAAAAAAATTTATTGAAATTTTTATTGTAATTTTAATAAGTATGCAGATTAACTGGGAGAGAATGGATATCTTTTTGGTATGGCATCATTTTATCTAAAAACATACTACTCTTCACTTATTGGATCATTCAGTAAAGTTATACTAATAGATTGAGATAGATAGATTTACACTATACAGTTGCTTTTATGTTTATTTCTAGGTATTTCACAGTTGTTACGATGAATGTGATTTTTATTATTATATGTTCTAACTGGTATTGAGTTTTGTAGGAAAACTAATGATTTTATATATTAAATTTGTAGTCATGTACCTTATAATATCTATTAATTTTTCAGTTATTTTGCCTTGAGTTTACTAGTAAAACACGTTTCCAAATAATTATAATTTTATATTCTCCATCTCCAAAGCTATAATTTTACTTTTTATTCATGTTCTAATGTATTAAATAATACTTCCAGAAGGATGAAAAACAAGTAGGTTTGTAGGAGGATTTGCCTTATTCCTATTTCAATGTGATTACAGTTTTAACAGTATATATCACAGAAGCTATTAGTTGGAAATACATATTCAATAAGACATTAAGAAAGATTTTCATTTCTAGGTTTCTAAAATGTTGTCCCTCTCAGGAATAAGTGTTGCCTTATATCAACTACCTTTTCTGCACTATACAGATCAGTGTACATCTGTCATTTGATCTATTTCTGTTATGATTTTTGTTTACAGATTTCCTTACAAAGAATCATTGTTGAATTCCTGGAATAAACCATATTGGTTATGGTGCATTAATATTTTACCATATAATGCTAGACTCCATTATCTAATATTTTATTTAGAATTTTTGCATCTATAGTTATAATTCATATTGGTCAGTAATATGTTGTGATATTCCTGAGAATTTTTTATATTAGTAATGGATGTTAAATTTTACAACTCTTTTTAGCATCCACTAAAGATAGACCACATGGTATGTCTCTGAAAACACGATAACTTTGCTAAAAAAATTGTTTTTTAATTAGGGTTTGTGAAAGGAAAATATCTCGGGCCCCTTCAAGCTGGGAACTGCTCAGGGCAAATCTGCTTCCCATTCTATTCAAAGTCATCCCTCTGCTCACAGAGATAGATGCATATTCTAATTGCTTCGTTTGGAAACACTTACCAGAAATGCAAAAGAATGCAAGCATTTGTCTCTCTCCTACCTGTGACCTGGAAGCCCCAGGGCCGGAAGGGAGAGGGGGGGCTCTTCTTTGAGTTGTCCCTGGCTTTTTGGATGGAACTAATGTGCTTCTTTTTTTTTTTTTTCTTTTCTTTTTTTTTGAGATGGTGTCTCACTCTTGTCACCGCGGCTGGAGTGCAGTGGCGCGATCTTGGCTTACCACAACCTCGGCCTCCTGGGTTCAAGCAATTCTCCTGCCTCAGCCTACTGAGTAGCTGGGATTACAGGCGCCCTCCACCACACCCGGCTAATTTTTTTTTTTTTTTTTTTGTACTTTTAGTGGAGACGGGGGTTTCACCATGTTGGTCAGGCTGGTCTCGAACTCCTGACCTCATGATCCACCCGCCTCAGCCTCCCAAAGTGCTAGGATTACAGGCGTGAGCCACCGTGCTCGGCCGAACTAATGTACTTCTTACGTATATTGATTGATGTCTCATGTCTCCCTAAAATGTATAAAACCACGCTTTGCCCTGACCACCTTGGGCACATGTCATCAGGATTTCCTGAGGCTGTCATGGGAGCATTCTCAACCTTGGCAAAATAAACTTTCTGAATTAACTGAGACCTGTCTCAGATTTTCTGGTTTCCCAGGTTATAGAGAACTATGAAATTTTTTTGGATGTTTGTCAGATAGTTATATACCTTTGTTATTTAAAAAATCCGAGATGTGTATATATATATGCATTTTTTTTCATTTATTTTGCCAAGAAAATTGTGAGACCCTCGATCTGTAAACACAAGTTTTCTTTATTTCAGATTTAAAAGACAATTGATTATTTCTTTTGACTCTACTTTTCCTATTTCTTCCTCAGGAACACCTATACTTTTTAGATTGCATTTCTATTCCCTTTCCACTGTAATCTTACAGTATTTATTTGTCTTTGCCATTTTTCTCAGTTATCTGACACAGTTTATTACTCTTTTCACTTATTGGGCTGAAATAATTTTTGACAGTCTCAACTATTTCCTTTACTCAGTTCAAATGTGGCTGTTAATTCTATTATTATAGTATAGTTTCCTTGCAATACCTCCTTATTTCAGCCATTATAATTTACATCTGAGCTTGTTTCTTTTTATAATTTTCTGTTCCTTTTTTGAAAATACCACACTTCCTTGCAGTCTATTGAAGATATGCAACATCTTTAGAAATTTCTTCAGAATTATTCAGGAGGTCATTTATTTTTCAAATATATATGCTTCCTTTGAAAGTGTGAGTTTTATATTCCTATTCTTTATTCTTGAACATTTCCCATAAACCCACAGTGCTTGTGGTGGTGGTGGTGGCAGCGGCGGTGGTGGTGGTTTACGTTTTTCTTCTATTTTTTTCTTGAAAGAAGTAAGCTTTATTTGGACTTATTTGACAGCCTATGAGCTGCCTTTTATTTACTTAAATTATAGATAAATTCACTTCTAAAATCAATATTTTGGAGCAGGTTGATACGCTTCATTTTCATCCCACGCCCACTTTTAGCAACAGTCAGTACAACTTTGATGTTCTGAAGTGGGATAATTTTCTACCACTTTGCCTGGTTTTCAGAAAAATTGAGTATACTGCTTCCAAGACTTTTCTCTGTGTCTTTTTCATTCCTCCCTGACCTCTCCTCACAAAAAAACTTTATCCCTAGCTACCATCTCCCTTTGTTCCTGTCCTGTTATATTTTGATTATAGCTGTTTCTGAATGTTTTTAATGAGAAGAGAAGCTATACTCAGCCTTCTTGTTTGTTCTTGACTTTTAGAGAAAAGCTGTTTCATGGAGCGAAATATAGAAAGCTCAGCAAGCAAGACCTGAAGTCTTTTTCTTAATCCATTTCCATATTCTTATAGTCAATAGACATTTCTTCCACAATCTAGCATTAGGTCAGTGCTTGTTTTCAAGTTGCATGAGATTTAACATTAATGTATGCCTTTATGTGGTATTTTAGCAGGAAGCTAGGAAAGTCTGAATTAGGGGCTGTTAATCAGGCATTATTTTAAGTTAGAAATTCTTCTGGCCACTTATACTGATGTCTTATTTTATTGTGCCACAGTTCCTAACATATAGGAATTAAGAAGTAAGATGGTCTTTTAAGGCTCAAGACATTCCATGTATTTGTTTCTATTTTTATTTATCACTGTCCTCAGTAGCTTCAGTTCCTTTTATCTAGAAGTTAGCCCAGTGTTTTCACCACATATTCGATTTTTATAAAGGATAGTCTCAAACCAGAATCCATTAAAATTATTCAAAAAAGCAAAGCACTCTTATTTTCTTATTATCTTAAGGAGAAGCAAAACATTGGTGCACAAAAGTTACTTTGTTTAAAAATAATTTCTCACATCAGGTTAATGTAGGAAAGTTTATTACACGTTACTTAGAGTTTACAACCTGAAACAATCTCAACTTAAGTATCTCAAAGTGCATAGGGGCAGGCACCAGTAACAATCTTGGGTTACAGTTGGTTTAAAAAAAAAAATGGAATAATAACACAGTATTTGGTGCCTTACTGTGAATGAAAAGTTCAAATTTGTATTCACCATAGAATTCATACTCAATAGAGCAACTGATTTCTGCTATTGCAGAGGCTATATCAATTTTAACCAATTTCAAACAAAACATGAAGATAATGAATATCATACGTGATATGTTAACTAATGAATTGTAAATGTTCTTTATTTTACTGCCAAAAAGAAACTGAAAGGACTTTGTGCTTAGAATTTATTAAAATATGGGTAGCCATATTAAAGTATAAAAGAAATATTATTTTCTTTTAAAAAATACAATTTGCACATACATTAAAATCAATTATTATGTAGACATCTAACAAACGCATTATATTTAAAATGTCAATCCAAAAGTAATGCAAGGTGCCATTTCCCAATACTTTGAACATGAGAGAATTCTTTTTTTGTTGTTGAGATGAAGTCTCACACTGTTGCCCTGGCTCCCAGTGGTGCAATCTCTGCTCACAGCAACCTCCACCTCCTGGGCTCAAGCGATTCTCCTGCTTCAGCCTCCGAAGTAGCTGCGATTACAGGTGCCCACCACAACACCCAGCTAATTTTTTGTATTTTAGTAGAGATCGGGTTTCACTATGTTGGCCAGGCTGGTCTTGAACTCCTGACCTCATGATCTGCCCACCTCAGCCTCCCAAAGTGCTGGGATTACAGGCATAAGACACTGTGACCAGCCGAGAATTTTTTATTTCATATCCAAAAGAGCAGTTTTAATGGCCCTCAATTTTTTATTTATTTATTTATTTTTATTTATTTTATTTTTTTTTTTTGAGACAGAGTTTCACTCTTGTTGCCCAGGCTGGAGTGCAATGGCTCGATCTTGGCTCACCACAACCTCCGCCTCCCAGTTTCAAGCAGTTCTCCTGCCTCAGCCTCCCAAGTAGCTGGGATTACAGGCATGTGCCACCATGCCCAGCTAATTTTGTATTTTTAGTAGAGACAGGGTTTCTCCATGTTGGTCAGGTTGGTCTTGAACTCTCAACCTCAGGTGATCCACCTGCCTCGGCCTCCCAAAGTGCTGGGATTATGGGTATGACCCACCATGCCCAGCCAGATGCAGGTTTTTTTCATTATATATATTTATGGCGTACAGTGTGATTTTTTTTTTTGTAAGACAGAATCTCACTCTGTTGCCCAGGCTGGTGCACAATGACACAATCTCGGCTCACTGTAACCTCCGCCCCCTTGGTTCAAGTGATTCTCCTGCCTCAGCCTCCCGAGTAACTGGGATTACAGGTGCCTGCCACCGCGTCCAGCTAATTTTTGTAATTTTACTAGAGACGGGGCTTCACCATCTTGGCCAAGCTGGTCTTGAACTCCTGACCTCGTGATCCACCTGCCTCGGCCTCCCAAACTGCTGGGATTACAGGTGTGAGCCACTGCACCTGGCCCAGTGTGATGTTTTGATATATGTGTACTTTATGAAATGATTAAATCAAGCTGATTAACATACCCATCACTTCATATGCTTATCATTTTTTTGGGGTAAGAACATTTAAAAATCTAGTTTTTTAGCAATTTTAAAATAGATGCCATTTTTAATGCAAGACCAGAACTGTTGCAAAAATACATAGGAAGGGCATGTCCTTTATAACAGACTGTTGTGTGCCAAGTCAGTTTCTCCAATATTAGATTTCACATATGTAAGTTCTTGCTTAAATTGGAACAGCTCCCAATCAGTTTTGCATCCTACCACCTCCTACTCTGCATTCAAAAAAACCTATCAAGGCAGAATCTTCTCAGATACAGGTGCCTTTTATTATGATTATTATTATTAGGGTGGTTGTCTCAACCCGAGATTTCTACAAAATTGTAAAGGCTTTAGGGGAGTCTCTCTTTGGGGTCTGAGAGTGAATGGAATTTTACACACAAAAAAGTTATTAAAGTCCTTGTTGTTCTCCTAATCATGTCTGCATGACTAGTCGGACCTCAAATCCATTCATTCAGGAAATATACTCTGACTTAATGGTGTTAGGAGAGGTTATTTTTAACTGAGATAAACCAAATAATTTTCTGTTAAGTTGTTCTATTCAAGCAGTAATAATGTAGAAGAACCCTAATTATTGTACTGAACTCTAAGGAGACAATAGAATACAGTCAAATAGTGTTGGGTTTGAAAGCAGAGAGACCTGGAGTAAGGTCTTTGCACAGTCACTTACTAATCATGCGACCTTGGGCAATTTTTATCTCCTCTCTGAGTCTTAGTTTCCTCTTCTGTAAGATAAGGGTACCAGTATCCGCCTCGAGGGCCATGAGGCTCCAATGAGATAGCACATGGAAAATGACCTGGCTTACAGTTGGCATTTAATAAACACTAGTTTTTTTTTGCTTAAAGGCCACACTAACACTGTGAAGGGTGGGAGACAATCTCCTGGTAGCAATAAGAAGCCTGGAACCTGGAATAAGATAGGTCAGGGTTATAGTCTTTGGTGCTTTGTTTGCCTCCTTCCATGTTCCTTCTCTCACACTTTCCTTCCATTCAGCCTCTTCTAAGACAATGAAAACACTTCCTTGATCATCATTTCTCCTCTAGTGATTTTTATGCCAGCCATAATGAACTCATTTTAGTTTTTCAAATATTTTATGTTCTTTGGGTCTCAGTCCATGCTGTTTCCTCTTTTTGGAACACACATTACCCGGTTATTTACCCATCTTTTATGTCTTTCTTTAGTAAGCCTTCCATGAGTCCCTAAATTAGGGTTTGATGTCCCTTTTATATGTAGTCACAGCACCTATTTCCTCTATTGTAACATTAATCTCTATTTTAATTGCTTATTTGTCTGCCTCTTTCCCTATAATGAAAATGCCATAAATGCCAAAGATCATCTCTATATTATTCACTGTGTCTAACACAGTGAATCTGTGAGTAGTAAGTAGTAGTTTCTCACTTAAGCCATTCATGAAAGAATCATGAAAGACACTCTGCTGTCTGTCCAACTTTATCAAACTAAACTTGTTAAGTAGAAAGGTGTTGCCACACTAATGCTCTCACTATTTCATGAACATTTCATATGATCCACCCGTTCCTTTCTTTCAGATACAAAGCATACAAGTCAGTAGCATGATTAATAAGCATCATTTTTACTGGGTTTAGGGAAAGTATTTATGTTGAATTAAGTGGTCTGATTAAGAACAGACGACACAACATGATGGAAAAAACACTGGATTGGGAGCCAGGAATCCCAAGTGCTAGTTCTCCTTCTGCAACTTACTAGCCATGTAAAACTTAGTTAAGTTTTATCTCTCTGATTTCTAGTTTCCTCATTTGTGATTAATCATATCATTTCTAAATATTTAATAGAATTATTGAAAGGGTCAAATGGCAAAAGAGAAGGGTAAGCAGGCAAGTACTTTCACAATATACAATTTTATCATGCAGAGAATCTGTGATGAAAGAACTGTTTGATTTAGAATTTAAAAACTTTGCAATATAGGGAAAAGTAAATGTTAATGCCTTCAGAAGAAAATCCTCACTACACAAAACAACCTTGATATGGTTTGGCTGTGTCCCCACCCAAATCTCATCTTGAATTCCCCTGTGTTGTGGGAGTGACCCAGTGGGAGGTAATTGAATCATGGGGCAGGTCTTTTCTGTGCTGTTCTCGTGATAGTGAGTAAGTTTCATGAGACACGATGGTTCTATAAAAGGGAGTTTCCCTGCACAAGCTCTCTTTGCCTGCCACCATCCATGTAAGACATAACTTGCTCCTCTGTGCCTTCCACCATGATTGTGAGGCTTCCCCAGCCATGTGGAACTGTAAGTCTGTTAAAGCATTTTTTCTTCCTATTCTCGGATATGTTTTTATCAGCAGCATGAAGACAGACTAATACAAACCTCATGTTTAAAAATGTACTAACAAACACAGGTGATGTTTGTTCAATTTTATAATTCATATCATAAAACATTTATAATATGGAATCATAATTTTTGCTTAATAAAGCTCTTAAATATCTCACATTAGTATCATTCATGTGAATAAAAATGATATGTATGAAAAACAGCCTAATGTGTTTTTCAAATGTAATAGTAAAATATACTCTGATTTGAAAACTTCAGTATTTAATCACTAAGTTATTCATAAAATATACCAAATGGGTTTCTAGTCTTTTAAATTTAAGCACTTAGTCGAATACTATTTTTAAAATGTTTTATCGTTCTTTTAAAAATATACTTTCTATGAGAATGACTTTTGCAGATACTCTTAAAAATCTGACTTTTGCTTTTTAGTCAAAAAGTAGCAAACTCCCATAAGATCCTTTTCCATTCCACAGATCTTCCCCTTTCCTTTTTATAAGATTCCTTGAATCTGCCCTCAGCCCCTTAAATTATCAGTATATTATGGGTTGCAAAATTGTAAAAATATTCTCACTGGTGTCATTCATTTCCATGGGAAAACATCCAGTTTTAATTCTTGCCCAGCATCTAACTACCTGATGCAGGAAAAATATTGGCATTTCTTAGAGCTGAGATTTTCTAAATTTAATTTCATGCATCCTTGACACCAGCTCAAATAGCATCCAGATTCTAAATGAGGTTTGAAATATGTAAAAAAAAAAAAAAAAAAAAAAAAAAAAAATTCTACGTTTGCGGTTTCCTTCAAACACACACTATATCTCTAGCACCTGGATATTTTCAAAGAAGTCATGCTCAAAAATATCCTCCAGGCTTTTTTGCCCTTAAGATATACAGTGATATCCCTTATGGATAAAGAAATCCAGATGCCTTCAAAGAAAGTATTATTTAGTGAAAGGGTCTTCAAAAGCTCTTTTGTGAATCTGAAGTTTTCAATACAGCTGTCTATTTTCATAAGCTCAAAAGAAAAACCATGAATAAAAGACTCCTGACTTCACGTCTCTACTCAATTAGACATTTCTTGAAATGTTCATATTACTTATTTCTTTGAAATAAGTAAGTAAATTACATAGTCTTCTAGCCTTATTATGACATTGGTCACCTTGCTATGTATAACCCAGTGATGGTGACCTTTTCTGTTCTACCTACTGTCTTCATGTGTGTCATTCCCATTGCTTAGAATTCTGTCTCCTACCTGGTCTGAACAAATACTCTGAATCTTCCAGGTTTCCTATTCCTCTGTGATGATCCATAGACAAGGCATAGAAAAATACCGGAAGGCAGGCCAGGTGCGGTGGCTCACGCCTGTAATCCCAGCACTTTGGGAGGCTGAAGCAGGCGGATCACAAGGTCAGGAGATTGAGACTATCCTGGTTAACATGGTGAAACCCTGTCTCTACTAAAAATACAAAAAAAAAAAAAATATATATATATATATATATATATGTATATTAGCCGAGAGTGGTGGCTGGCGCCTGTAGTCCCAGCTACTAGGGAGGCTGACACAGGAGAATGGTGTGAACCCGGGAGGTGGACCTTGCAGTGAGCCGAGATCATGCCACTGTACTGCAGGCTGGGTGACAGCGAGACTCCGTCTCAAAAAAAAAAAAAAAAAAGAAAGAAAGAAAAATACCAGAAGGATAACTCAAAATATTGTAGAATAGTTTAGAAGATATGATTTGCTGTAATACATGGATCTAACAAGCTTGTGTCTGAGGAGGATGGAGAATATAGCATGGCACTGAATAGAGTCACTTTGGGATTAGAAGTGATTCAAGTTTGATGGGGCTATATGTAAGTATATTGGATGGAATAATGATACCATGGGTGGACAGCAGAGCACTATGAAAGGAGTCATTTGAGGAAAAAAAAAAAAAACCTTCCTTAAATTTAGAGGTCCTCCTCATGTTTTCTCCATGGATAAATCAATAAAGTAAGGGTAGTCAAAGTGTTAATGATATGGGAGGGGGGCAGCGAAGTGCTAGATAGAGAAAGGCGGGTCCCTGGCTAGGGCTCCACTCTCCGGCCTATGCCCACGAGAGGACAGCCACTCCTGCCTTCACCCCCAAATGTTGCATTTTCCAAGACCACTCTGTCCCCACACGCCTCATCCTGTGCCTATAAAACCCCAAGATCCTAGCGGGCAGACAACAACAAGTGGCTCGACGTCAAGAGATGCACATCCGCAGAAGGAGAACAAGTGGCTGGACGTGGAGAGGAGCACAATAGTTGAAGAACATGCCGACAGGCACCAGCAGACTCCAGCATACCAGGAGGCCATCCACTGGCGAATCGACACGGAGTTTGGCCCGGGTGGTCAGAGAAGAGTCCGGCTACTGAGCAGCCCGACTCCAGGGGAAAATCTTCCCACTCCGTCTCCCTTCTGCCTTCCTCATCTGCTGAGAGCTACTTCTATTCAATAAAAAAAAAACCTTGCACTCATTCTGCAAGCCAAGGTGTGATTCAAATTTTCCGGTACACCAAGGCAAGAAACCCTGGCATACAGAAAGCACCCTGTCCTCGTGATAAGGCAGGGGGTTTAATTGAGCTGGTAAACGCAAGCCACCTACGGATGGCTAAACTAAAAGAGCACCCTGTAACGCATACTCACTGGGGCTTCAGAAGATGTAAACGTTCACCCCTAGGCGCTGCCGTGGGGTTGGCGCCCCACAGTCTGGCCCTCTGTATGCTCCCCTAGAGGTCTGAGCAGCAGGGCACTGAAGAAGTGAGCCACTCCCCTCGTCACATGCCCTGCGAGGGGGACAAGGGAACCTGTCCAGTTTCATTAATGAAAAGACCTAAAGGGAAGAAAGATTGTAAGAAAAGTTTTGTCTTTGTAATTTTGCTTGTTCTTTAGATCAAAGTTCTTCCAAAAATACTGACACTAATTCGAGTGATAATACCCAGACTTTGAAGAAAATTCAGTTTATGATAGTAGGAAAAATATATGGGATAAAAGTTTACATTAAATGTATTCTTGCCGTGTTAAGTGGAAGGAAAATGTTTAAACACAACGAGTTGGTTCTTTGACATTTGATCAAACTTTTTTGTTTACTAAATTGTTCTGTTTTCAACTAGCTACTCTGATGTCCTGTCAGTGCAGGTAGATTGATGCTCTATCAAGGTCATACATTTTGTGATTGTTGACTCTCAAAATTACTTTACTTATAAGGAGTGTTGTCTCTCAAAATTACTTTACTTGTAAGGAGCCCATTCCCTGAAATTTAACAAGACTGAATGCTGTGCAATTATAAAAAATGAAACTGGGTTTTTAAAAAATGCTTAATGTCAAATTTCACAGATCATTTGACTCTAAATTTTTTTTTTTTTTTTTTTTGAGACGGAGTCTCACTGCCCCTCAGGCTGGAGTGCAGTGTCATGATCTCAACTCACAGCAACCTCCACCTCCTGGGTTCAAGCCATTCTCCTGCCTCAGCCTCCCAGGTAGCTGGGACTACAGGCATGCCCCACCACGCCCAACTAATTTTTGTATTTTTAGTAGAGATGGGGTTTGACCATGCTGGCCAGGCTGGTCTCAAACTCCTGACCTCAAGTGATCCACCTGCCTCGGCCTCCCAAAGTGCTGGGATTACAGATGTGAGCCACCATGCCTGGCCTTGACCCTAAGTTTTTAAAAAGGATTTGCAAAGTCTACCTTTTATAAATAATAAAAAGAACATAGGTCATAACAGATTAAGTAGGTTGATTTTCCTTGAGATTAATAGTATTACACATGTTTAATTCTACAAATTTAAAATTCAGAACAGTAGAAATCCAAGAAGTCAAATATAGCATCAAAATATCAATAGACCAATATTAAGAAAAATGAACAGAGTATTTCCATTGTGCATAGGCTTGCCTTAAATTACACGTAAATATTTGGTTAATTCATTGCAGAAAAGCCTCTTCTCTATTGTCTTTTTTACTTTCTGTAGGGTTAGTTTCATTAACCTATGGTGACCAACTCTGCTGGTTTGCTGGAGATTGAGAGGTTTCCTAGGACGTCACACTATCAGTGCTAGAAACGGGAGCATCTCAGGCAAACCTCATGCCACAGCTTGCCTAATTCCTGTGGTTTGGTACTAGTTTTGACACAAAATATGTATGTGATTACTGAATCTTCCTTGAAGGATGAAATTCTTATGGCATCTGGACTAAAATCTGATTTTAGGTATAATTTCTCCATCACTCTCATCCAAGACTTCTGTATAAGGAACAAGTGAATTAATCATTTTTACAACAGGAGGGCTTAAATCTGTGGGTCAAATTGGAGCAACATGAACTTTAAGGCCAGACAAAATAGAACTTGAAATCTGACTCCAGCACTCCCTAGCTGGGTGACATGGAGCAAAATAATTTAACTCCACAAGCTTTAGATTCTACAAATGTCAAGTGGGATGGTACTACTTACCTCAGAAAGTTGGTGCCTAAAAAAGCAAAGTGGCAGCTGGGTGTGGTGGCTCACGCCTGTTATCCCAGGACTTTGGGAGGCCAAGGCAGGTGGATCCCGACGTCAAGAGTTTGAGACCAGCCTGACCAATGTGGTGAAACCCTGTCTCCACTAAAAATACCAAAAAAAAGAAAAAATTAGCCGGGCGTGGTGGCATGTGCCTGTAATCCCAGCTACTCAGGAGGCTGAGGCAGGAGAATCACTTGAACCTGGGAGGCGGAGGAAGGTTGCAGTAAGCCGAGATTGTGCCACTGCACTCCAGTCTGGGCGACAGAGGGAGACTCTGTCTCAAAAACAAAAACAAAAACAAAAACAAGCAAGGTGGCACATAGCAAAGTTTTTAAAATATTAGTTTTATTTTCATCAATATCATTGAAAGTATCAGAATAGAAAGAGAAGTATGTGGCTTCTTCCTTCTCAACAATGGGGTAATTATCTCAGCAGGTTTAATCCCCACTGGTGGTTGCACAGTACATTAGTGAGAGTTCTCCAGAGAAAGTGAACTAATTGGATATGCGTAGAGAGAGAGAGAGATTTTTTTTTTTTTTTTTTTTGTTTTTTTGAGTCGGGAGTCTCGCTCTGTCGCCCAGGCTGGAGCGCAGTGGCGTGATCTCGGCTCACTGCAAGCTCCGCCTCCCAGGTTCACGCCATTCTCCTGCCTCAGCCTCCCGAGTAGCTGGGACTACAGGCGCCCGCCACTACACCCGGCTAATTTTTTTGTATTTTTCAGTAGAGACAGGGTTAGCCAGGATGGTCTCGATCTCCTGACCTCGTGATCTGCCTGCCTCGGCCTCCCAAAGTGCTGGGATTATAGGCGTGAGCCACCGCGCCCGGCCGAGAGAGAGATTTCTTTTAAGGAATTGGCTCATGTGATCATGAGGCTGGCAAATCCAAAATCTGCAGGGTAGGCTGGCAGGCTGGACACCCAGAGAAGAGTTTAAGTTCCAGTCTGAAGGCAGTCTTCTGCCAGAGTTTCCTCTTCTTTGGGAGAGATCAGTCTTTTTCTGTTAAGGCCTTCAAATGATTGGATGAGACTTACTTTCATTATAGAAGATAATCTGCTTTACTCAAAGTCCACTAATTTAATTTAAATATTAATCCCGTTTTTGGAATACCTTCCCATAAACATCTAGATTAATGTGTGACCAAGCATTTGGGTACCATGGCCTAGCCAGGTTGACACATAAAATTAACCTCATGTGGAGAGAATGCATGCCATGTTCTCTAAGCTGAATCTAGGGTGTTAATAGATTTTTTTTTTTTTGCATTAGGTTTTAGAGGTATTCACATTCTTTGGCCATATACAAAAGGTGTGAGGTTAGTAAAAACTGAGATAGTCAAGTACTGAAAATACTGAGGAAGCTCCAGAGCATAAAGTGGAGCTCTCGGCAGCTAAGAACCTGAGTTTGGCTCTTCGAGGGAACGCATGTATTCCTCAAAAAATTTTTAGAAAGACAGTATACGTCTAATTTTAAACAAATTTTATAAAGGATATGTAAATGCCCAGTGTACTGGCAAAGCCAGGTTCCAGTCAAGAAATATGGTGGTTAACCAGCTAGAATCAGGAATGTAGATAATTGGATATTAATTCAAAGAGAATATTAAAACTAAAAATCAAATATGTGGCTGTTAAAAACATAGTTTAGCATCCAGAGTGTCATACAATAAGGACTGGACAAATTCCCACACTAGACCTCAAGTTGTTGCCTCTTTTATAACAGATCTTGGACCTCATCAGCTCAGATGTCAGATAAGGCATAGCATCAAGTCAAGAAAGTTAACAAGGTCAGAAAAAGGGATGACAGGAGAGTCAAGATACTCATTATGTGGAAATAGCCTGAAGGTAATAGACTGAAAAGAGCCTTAGAAAAATAACCTGGTAGTTCAAACTGGATTTAAAAAGCGTCTTTAAATTATTATCTGAATTTTTAGCAACATTGTGCGCATTTGACCAAATGGTCTTATTATAACTGGGCTTTCATCTTCTACTAGAACAATCATCATTCATTGAAAGATAATGTGCATTAGATCAAATTATTCCAACTGAGCAAGATGTTAAATGTCATTTTGGGTAATGAGATAAATGAAGGAAATTTGTAACAAGTGGAACAGTCGACTTATTACACTCTGGAGAATTTTAATCTGCTTTCATGGTAAAGGTTAACAAACACTCAGAGAGCTCCTACTTGTACTTGTCACTTTAAAAGCATTTTTCCTGCAAAGATTTCAAGGTGATGGTGTATTTGCTGCATTTCAAAGGGTATAGGATATCCTTTGTGGGAATGATAATTTCGTCAATATCATCAAGAGCAAACATATATTGAACACTTTGTAGTTGTAAGGCAGTGAGCTAAGTGCCTGGAACACAGATAGACATAAGATATCCTTTTCTTACAAGAAGTCTCTTTACAAAATAGCCTAAAATATATTTTCTTCAGAATATAGGTTTCTAATATTAGGTTGGTGCAAAAAGTAATTGTGGTTTTTGCCATTACTTTTAATAAAATGTGGACTCTGTCTATTTAAATAAGTAAGTAGTCTTTGGGTTAAAAAAGGCCAGATACTATTCAAAATAGCCCAAGTAATTTAAAAGCTAGTTAAATTACTATTCCACTATATTTCATGAACTGCAGTTCTAGATCTATATCTATCTACTTGATGGAAACAACGGTGATAATGATAAGGAAGGGTAAGACTACGACGAAAGCTTACTGAAAGGATGACCTTTAAAAATACTATGTTTAATTAAATTCTGTATCTTTTCATGTTAATCAAAATCATAGGCAAATGTCTTAGAAACTTGGATCAAAACGTCACTGACTATTGACAAAATTGTTCATTCTGTGTTAACTGACATTTGTCTAGGATCTCCAAATTATCATCTGTTATCCTGCTGCATAATTTAATATTAAAGTCTAGAATGCAAACATTAACATCTCTGCAAAAATGAATGAGAAAAATCTCATAAAATTGAAAGAAATGCCCCATTTTGTTACAATAATGATAACTGATGTATCATTCCTCTTTGAAAGGAAGCTAATATACCCAGTGGGTATGGATCTTCATTGCAAATCATTGATACCCCATTAGTAAGAAATAAAAATCAAACAAATCTCTAATCCACTTCACAATTACACTATTACTTTTGAAGGGAGATAGGAGTGCAGATATTTACTTTTAATATCTTGCTCCAACATGGTTAGTTTTATATACTCTTATACTTAAGCCCTCCTGTTATAAAACATCATAAAAGGCATATATTTTTTTTTTTTTTGAGATGGAATTTCTTGTTACTGAGGCTAGAGTGCAATTGCGTAACCTCGCCTCACTGCAAACTCCACCTCCCGGGTTCAAGTGATTCTCCTGCCTTAGCCTCCTGAGTAGCTGGGATTACAGGCATGCGCCACCATGCCTGGCTAATTTTGTATTTTTAGTAGAGACAGGGTTTCTCCATGTTGGTCAGGTTGGTCTCAAACTCCTGACCTCAGGTGATCCGCCAGCCCTGGCCTCCCAAAGTGCTGGTATCACAGGCCTGAGCCACTGCGCCTGGCCAAAGGCATAGGTTTTTGAGTACCGGAAAAACATGGGGTAAACTCACTTTTCCCTGCTCTTCCCCTCTAAATATGCCTAAATACCTTGCAAATTATTTCACAAACAATCAGAAAAGGACCCTGAAGGATGGAGAAAAGAAGTCAGACTGTCCAGAAACTTTAGGACTTGAATAATGACACCATAGTGAGTTGCCCAGGTTTTTCCATATATCCCATACTGTGCTCTGGAGAGGCCTGTAATCAGGAACCTCCAATGAGTGTAAACAAATAAATAAAAGAAAACAAAAAAATTCTCATCTCACTGGCCAAAGGACCCCTCAAAAAAAGGCAACCCAACAGAGTCCTAGTAGAAAGATCCATCCTATGTAATACTAATGGAAGCACATAGCCCAAAGTACCATAGCAGCAGCACCAACACCCAGGACTGCAAAGGCCAGACCTGTAATAGCAGCAACAGAAGCAGGAGGACCCAACATGGACACACTGATTACTACACACCTGGAGCAGTGGCAGTCTCAGTCAACCACAGGAGCAGTTGTAGCAATCGAATCTACCCCACATTGAAGCAGGTGGCCTGTTCCACCACAGTGACAGTTGCAGGGGGTTCCCTGCCTAAGCCTAGGGTAGCAACAGAATCATTAGGATCCAGTAAGGGACTCATGTCACACAACACATCCAAACTAGTAGGAACCCAATCCACCACAGCAGCAGCAATAACCGAGTCTCTGTCCTATACTCAGAGCAACAGCAGCTACATTAGGAGTGTTAGCAGGGCCAATCAGGAATCCATTCACCACTCTACACCCAGATCAGTGGCAGCCCAGTCTCCCATAGCAGCAATAGCACAGCAGGGTTCCTGTGACATACCTGGGAGAACAATGAGACTGATCCTACCCAGGAGCAGCAACCGAAGCCCAGAGTATCCTGACACTCCCACTCAGTGACACTGGGCAGTCTAAATTGCACATGCAGAGATTGAGTAGAAATCCAGCAGAGCCAGAAGTACAAAGCCAATCAGAATAGACCCTCAAGGCTCTAAAAATTAAATTGACATTGTAACTACAGCTCACAAAAGTAGGCAAAGACCCACGTGCAAAATCTAATTAGGGTGACTGGCTGATGAAATAGAAGATTTAAATAGAAACAAGTCTCCTAACATAATATACAACATGTCCAGAATATAATTGTAAATCACTACTCATACAGTATGATGAAAAATACTACTTTAATGAGAACATACAATTAATTGACACAAACACTGAGATAAAACAAATGTTGAGATTGTCTGACAAGGATGTAAAGCAGGCATTATAAACAGGTTTTCACCAATAATTGTAAATTCTCTTTAAACAAGTAAAAAAAAAATAGAAAATCCAAAGAGATTTAGAAAGATGAAAATATTGGAAATGAGAGAATATTAAAAAAAAGCTGAAATTTAAAAAAATCTTACTACGTGGGCTCAATAATACAATGGATATGGCAGTGATAGAATCAGTGAACTGGATGACTGATAGACTTTACTAAATCTGAGCCACAGAAAGAAAATAGGCTTCAAAAAATTATTAGCAGAGCCTAAGGAACATATGAGATAATAAAATAAAATCTAACACTTGTATCATTGGAGTTATAGAAGAAGAGGAAAAAGTATAAAGTTCAAAAATATTTAAAGAAAATGGCTGAAAACTTCCCAAATTTGGTGAAAGAAGTTCACTTACAGATTCAAGAAGCTGAGGAAAACATAAACGAAATAAGCCCAGAAAAATTCATACCCAGACACATTGAGAGACAGGACTAGCTGGATTTCCTAGGCCAACTAAGAATTCCTAAGCCTAGCTGGGGAAGGTGACCGCACCCACCTTTAAACATGGGGCTTGTAACTCAGCTCACACCTGATCAATGAGGTAGTAAAGAGGGCTCACTAAAATACAAATTAGGCTAAAAGCAGGAGGTAAAGAAATTGTCAAATCATGTATCGCCTGAGAGCACAGGCTGAGGGATAATGATTGGGATATAAACCCCAGGCATTAGAGCCGGGAGTGGGCAACCCCCTTTGTGTCCCCTCCTATTGTATGGGAGCTCTGTTTTCACTCTATTAAATCTTGCAACTGCATAACTCTTCTGGTCCGTGTTTGTTCCGGCTCGAGCTGAGCTTTTGCTCACTGTCCACCACTGCTGTCTGCTGCCCTCTTAGACCTGCGGTTGACTTCCATCCCTCCAGATCCGGCAGGGTATGCACTGCGTTTCTGATCCAGCGAGGCGCCCATTGCCGCTCCCCTTCAGGCTAGAGGCTCGCCATCGTTCTTGAGTGGCTTAGTGCCTGAGTTGGTCCTAATCGAGCCGAACACTAGTTGCTGGGTTCCACGGTTCTCTTCTGTCATCCACAGATTCTAACAGAGCTATAACACTCACTGGATGGTCCAAGGTTCCATTCCTTGGAATCTGTGAAGCCAAGAACCCCAGATCAGAGAACAAAAGGCTTGCTGCCATTTTGGGAGCGTCCGCCAGCATCTTGGGAGCTGCCCGCCGCCATCTTGGGAGCTCTAAGAACAAAGACCCACCCGTAACAACATCATAATTAAACTTCTGAAAACTAAAGACAAATAAAAAGTTTTAAAACAACCAGGGAAAAATGATACATTATCTATAGAGGAATACTGATTCAAATAACAGCAGATTTCACATATGAAACCATGATGGTCAGGAGGAAATGACATACTTTTTGTAAGAAAAGAACTGTTAGTTGCAAATCTTGTATCTGACTTTATTCTTCATACCCCCAAATTGGAAACAACTCAAATGTCTTTTATTTGTAAAAGGATAAACAAACAAACATCAATACCACGAGAATGTCACTCAGCAATAAAAAAGAACAAATTATTAATACAAACAACAACTTAGATGAATCTCAAGTGAATTATTATGAATGAAAGAAAAGTCCCGGGAGAATACATAGTGTATGATTCTATTTTATAGCGTTTTTGAAATAACATAATTAGAGATTGGGAACAATTTAGTGGTTCAAAGGTGTTAAGGATGAGGGAGTTGATTATGAAAAGGTAGAATGAGGTGATTTATTGTGCCACAGAAGTTACTTATCTTGATTTTGGTTCTAGTTACATGAAGCTACATATATCAAATTTCAGGGAACTACACACACACACATACACGCACATTACTGTATGCATAATTGATAAAATCTGAATAAACTTTGAGAATTATCCCAATGTCAATTTCTTAATGCTAACATTAGGAGTGTCCAGGAAAGGGGGAAAGGTACACAGCAGTTTCCTGTACATTTCTTTGCAACTTCCTGTGAATCTATACTTATCTATATTTCCAGATAAAAAGATAAAACAGGCATAGGTAGACATTGTATGTTTTGATATGCTAAAACAGAAAAACCCGAAATTGTTCTCAATGTCTCTCTCTGAGAATATCAGACTCCTCCTGATGCCAATAAATCTAAGGAATTTTTATTCACATTTATAGCAAAATAAAATAATATTTTTCTCTAGGATTCATGAGGAAAGAAGTAGCAGAAAGGATTGTTGTAATTGGAGAGGTTTAATAAAAAGCATAGTGTTCAACCCTCCTTTGATGAGGCCTATTGGAATTTCTCCTCTTCCACTCACTGGAAAGCACCATTCTTAAGAAGACCAAACTTAAGATATTTTTTGGTAACTCATTAACAAGGGGAAATTTCCAAGCATTATATCCAGGGTGGAGCACACTCTAAGCAAACAGACTGGGCCAGAAGCAAAGAGCAATTTTACAACTGGTACGAAGTCACAATGCTATATTCTAAGAAGCCAACAACTGCCTGTGGGCACTAACCATGTGGAAATTTTAAAACAACCCAAAGGGCTGATGAAATGATGAGAGAAGGACTGGAACACAAACTTATCTATTTAGCTATTTGGCTATGAAGTAGTCCTGATACACTCCACCTACTTTCCAGTTTCAAGTCTCATTTCTTTGCTCATCTGCACAACACAGAGGTTATTCCCATCTTCGAAGTGCAAGTATTCAACTAGAGAAGGCCAGCAGCAAGCAGTTTTCTTTAGAAAGCACTCATTAGGCTCAATAGTGTGCTAGCTGTTCTTTGGATACAGAGATGTACAAGATATAATCTTGGCCTTGATATTTACAGTGAAGTTGGGGATGTAAGGAAGGTATCCTGGAAAAGGCATCTAATGTTATATATACCTGAGACAGATCTATATCTGCACCCACATCTGTATCTATATGTCTGATAGATGATATATACAGGACATTCTATAATAGTTCAGAAATGTACTATGGGCTGGGGCTAACAATAAACATTTTGAAAAGAAGACATAACTTCAGTAAACCTTTGGCACATGGGCAGGAGGGATGGGCATAAGGCATTCTGGGCAAAAGGAAGGTTGGTCGCAGAAGTGTGGAGGCACCTTTGAGAAGTATTAATTGGTGGAACTACTAAAGAGATAAATTTAAACTCAGTATTACAAATAACTTTCTTAAACAGGGCTTCCCCAAAATAAAATACAGTACCTTGAGATGAGAACCTGGACAATATATGCATTTATTTTTATGTTAAATGACCCCTTTGTGTGGATGTTCCAGAGGGTATTCTGGGTTCAGATGGTTGTTTAAGTGTGTCCCTCCTAAAACTGAGGCTTTATGGTGATACTATAATTCTGGTTCCCAGATTTCGCTATCACACTTTTCTTCTTACTTGATAAATTGGATCACACTGATAGGACTTCCTGTCTATACTGCCAAGAATTGTCTATTTCAATATTCTCTAGATATTGTGCTTCACACACCTGTTTTGAAATTCTCCTATCACCTATAGGTATTCACCAACCTCAAAATCTATTCATTTGAAAGTCACTGGTTTTCTATGTCTAAACATCCTCCTATAAGCTTGAACCAAAATTCTTATTCTAATCCTTGATTGCTTTTCAAATACATCAGAATAAATTTTATATCCACACCCCAAGTCTTCACTTCTTCAGGCTGACTTGCCTTGATTAGTTCTAATATACCTTCAAAATCCTTCAGGGGCTCACTTTAATTCATTGTTTGTCGTCTTAATATAGTACCCAGATTTAAATACGTAGTCTAACCAGAGCAGAATAGATTGAAACTCTATTAGCCACGTGGCTTAAGATTTCCTTTTGGTTCCAGTTGAAGCTGGTGAACTGTAATATATGTAGCAGCTTTCATCTAACATCCTAAGTAATTTAAAATGCTAGAAATAGTCTAAAAATCAACACCTAATTTATTATTGGGTTGCAAACAAGAAGCGACTTCATTGCATCATAAAACATGAAAATTCCTTAAAGACACAAAGCAGGTAAGATGAGATTGAACAGAATAGTTAAATGCATCCATTTCATGGGATATTATATAGTCATTAATGGTAATAAAGTACATCCATTTGAGCTAATATGAAAAAGTATACAAACATATTCTTAAGTGAAAGAGAAAGATGCAGAATTATATATAGTATATTAGTTGAATTTAGAAAAATATATTCACAGATACATATATATGCTAGAATATACTTTTTCTTAAGGAATAACAAATGCTTTATAGAATTAACTATTAAGGGAAAGATTAGCGGGTCGAAGTGCAGGAATAAAAAGCTTTCATTTTTCATTTTATAATTTTTTGAATTTTAGAAGTTTGAACAGTCTTTTATGTCAGTGGGGGCAGACATTTTATTGTCTTATTTGTGCTTTCTTGTTAAAAAGTAAAAACATATGAATAAACAGAGTTTTATTGGAATTGCCTTTTTATCAATCATGACATAGTTGAATCAGGTTGAGTCAGAATGTTCAGATCTTTTCTGCCCAGTGTTTCATACGTTATTTGCTGGCTTACAGTTAATTAACTGAACAAAGGAATGGGAGAGGCAATATGAAAAGGCAACCACTGTGGAAGATTTTCTTATACATTTTTTCTTCCCGTCAGAACCCTATATGTTCATGTCCCTAAATAAACATTTCTATTCAAACATAGGAGGCATTTTGTGTTTAATAGTAAGGACTTGAAGAAGCAGATGGTAGGAACACAGGTCAGTATAGGTTAGGAGGCTACTGCAGTAGTGCAGGCAAGCAATGATGGTAGTTGGGATTAGGGTTAAAGCATAACATGTGCACATACATAAAGAGATTTGGGATACATTTTTGGAAGTGGAACTGGCAGGTCTTGGTGATAAAAGACCTGTGGTTAATAATGAAGAGGGAATAAATCTATGACTAGAATTGCTGACACAGCTGGGGGAAATTTAATAGGCCTCTACCTACAGTAATGAGAGGATCATGAAGTCCAGGAAAGGAGTTGAACATACACAATACCATGCTTTGGCATAAATCAAATAGATGACCAGAATGATGATATTTTATGAATACTACTTGGTAGATAAAGCATGACATTTGATATTAAAGACTTGGGTTTGAGTCTCCTTTCCACCGTGTAACCAAACTCTCTGAGACTGAATTGGCCCTTTTAAAAAATGGAGATAAAAATAGTACTTAACTCACAAATGTCTTGTGAAAATGACGACAGATAACATGTGAAAAATCTTGTAAGACTCTAAAAACATTCAACTGTTAGTTTTTAATATTATTACTATTATTTAAAAACAATACAATTAACTTCTCCTATTAAAAATTCTTGCCAGCAACATGCCACACTGCATATCATCTCCAACCATTAACTTTGCACTCTGTTTATCTTCTACACTCAACATTATATTTTACAGATTTATTCATGTTGGTATTTGTAACTATAGTTAACCCATTTTAATTGCTGCACAGTATTATATTGAATGAACATGCTTCAATGTATTTCTCCTTTCTCCTACTGAAGTATATTTAGAGTGTTCTTACTCTTTTTCACGATTCCAATAGTTCAAAAATACTATCATATGTTTTCTTGCCTGGGTATGTGAACCTCTTTAAGATACACACCTGGTAAAGGGTAATATTGGTTGTAGGGCATAAATGTCTTCAGCTTTGTTGGATATTGCCTAATGTTCTTCTAAGTGTTTGAAACAACGCATTATTTTATCTGCAATGTATAGAGTTCCTGCTTCCTCAAAACCTTACAGACACTTTGTTTCGTCAAACTTAAAAAATGTTTGCTAAATCTAATGAGGGTGGGGGTAGGGATGGAATGTCTTTGTTTTTCAATTTACGTTTTAATAAGACTATGAAACAGTATTTAATATGTTTTTCAGCCATTTATAGTTTCTTTTGGTTAATCGGCTCTTCACATCACTCGCCTATTTGTTTTTTAATTGAGTGTTTTTGTGTAATCGTTTTGCAGTAATTACATATTTCAGTTACAAAGTCTTTTATAGTTATTCACATGAGAACATTGACTCCCAATCTGTGGCTTAAATTTTAAATTGGTTTATGGCTTTTTCTAGTGTCGGATTTTGCTTTTTAAAATTTTGCCAACTTTATCCATATTTTTCCATTAGGATTTAGACATTTTACATTGTGTTTAAGAAATTTTTTTGATGCTAAAGTCGTAATAACATTCTCCTAATAACATTCTCTTCCACTAAAATTATCAAAAATTTGAGTTTTTGACTAGTCTGGGTTTATTTATATATATATATATGATATAAGTTATTTATATATATATGATATAAGTTATTTATATATATATAATATATATATATGATATAGGTTAAAGAGATACATAATTGTTTTCTATATGGACAAGTAGTTTTCAAAACATCATTTACTGACTGATGCATCTTTTTCATTTCTGATTAGTATTGCCCATCAGAGGGGCCAAGAAAAAATTTCCCGTTTGCCCTCTGAAATTTTGCTAAAAAATTAACTGACAAATGTCAGATTAATTGGAGAAAAGGAAAACAAATTTATTAATGTGCACACAGAGGAGAACCAAAGAGTGATTACTCTCACCCCTGCAATGTAGTTCAGTGGCTTATATACAACCTTGAAGTTACAGAAAGAATGAAAGCTTGGATCCTTACAAAACAGGTTATGGTGGTAAATCAGGTTATAGTGGCAAACAGGTTATGGGAGGGGAAGAAGAGGAGCCCTAACTAGTAAAGTTGATCTTATTAATCTTTCCGAAATCCAGAGAAGGGAAGGCCTCAGAGAAAACCTGGCTGCATCATTACAGATTTTCTCTACAGATGTATATCTCCCCAACAAACGATGGGTTTGTAGGACTACTTCTGTTTGCTGGCTCTCTGAAGAGCCAAAATATGTCAAGGAAATACATTTTGGGGTAAAATATTTTGATTTCCTTTACCATAAAGTCTGTGTATGCATGGGTCTATTTCTTTGTTATCTGTTCTGTTCCATTAATGTATTTTTCTGTCTGTGGGTTAATCTCTCACTTTGTTAATTACCGTAGATTTATAACCAACCTACAACAAAATAAAACCACTTTGCTTATTTTTTGTTAATTGTGCAAATTTTGAAATTTCTTAGCCTTGTAGTCTTCCATATGTATTTTAAAATCACGTTTTTTTTAAGGTCTATGGGGAAAATATCTTTTAAGATTTTAAACGGTATTGCGTTGGATTATAGTTTATGTTGGTGACAGTCAATGTCTATCATACTGAATTTTCCCATTTATGAACATGATAGATTTCATCACTTATTTACATTTTCATATTGTCTTTCAAATTTCTTTCAAATTGGCTGCACATGATTTAAAAAAATTATTTCTAGATTTCCTCCACTTTTTGTTGCCTTTTTAAGTCATATGTTTTTATTCCATTTTATAATTTTTATTGTCAGTGTAGAGAAATACACTTTGTGTCTTGATACTACATCTAGTAAAGTTACTGAACTACATTAATGACAGTGTGCTTTTTTCTTTTTTAAACTTTATTTTTAGCACAATGTTGAAAACAATATGTGATTGTAGATATCTTTGTGTTATTAACAATTGCTAAATAATACTTCTTTAGTATTGCCATTGTAGGCCACAAATAAAATCTTAAGCCCCTCAGCCAACTGAATGGACTCCATCTTGGCCAAGCAGATCCCAGTCAAACTTGAAAAACTCAGTTCTTGGCCATGACAAGAAAGAAGGTCAGACAGGCTTTCTTATACTCCCTTCCTTTTGGAATTCAGGTACAAATGACCAGCATTAACATTAAAATAGAGATCATAAGACAAAACAAACTCTTTGTGGCGATAAGACACCAAATTAGAACCTGACTCTGGTATAGCATCATGTGACAGATAGCACACCCTAAAGGAAGTAAAAATATTTTCCTCTTCAATATATTTCTTTGACATATTTTTAAATGGCCCTGCAAAGCCTTCTTTTGTGGGGAAAATTTGCATCTATAGACCATCTCCATTAAGGCAGCCAGGCCTTCCCTTTCTAAGTCTTTCTCACATCTAGGTGAGGTTAAATGAGAGTCAGATACCTTTAAGGTTTGATAAGAGACATTTACCTTCAATGCCATGGGAAAGCTGCTACCTATGAGGCTTCATCTACGTAACAAAAATCTTGGTCTTCACACCTTCCCTTATCTTAACTCAAGCATTTCTTTCTTTCTACTGACTTAATCCCTTAGACAAAGCTTAACTCTTTTAACCAGTTGCCAATCGGAAAATTTCTGAATCCACCTCTTGCCTGTAAACCCCACTTCAAGATATCCCACCTATCTAGACTGAACCAATGTACACCTTTATTGATTTATGATTTTCCTTAGAATTCCTGTCTTCCCAAAATGTATAAAACCAAACTATAACCCAATCACCTTGGGCACCCTTTCTCAGGACTTCTTGAGACCATTTCCTGTGCCATAGCTACTCATACTGGCTCAGAATAAATCTTTTTAAATATTTTGGAGAGTTTTTTTTTTTTTCCTTAACACCATTAAGAATAATGTTTATTCTAGATTGAGCATGATGTTTACTCTAGGTTTTTGGTAGAAAACGTTTATCAGTTTAAGACAATTTATTTTTATTTCTAAATAGCTATGTGTAAATAGCTGTTCTCATGGAGAAATGATTTTTATCTAATAATTTTTCTGGATTGTTGGGGCTGAGGAAACAATACTTCAAAATGAAGGCCTCAGAAGCAAAAGTTTTCTCTGATCTTCTCCTTCCCTCCTGTCTCTCAATCGTACTCTCCCCTGAGGTTAGCCATACAAATTAGAATCCCTCGTCTCCAAGGTGGGTCATAGAAGGCAGAACCCCTTTTCCCCAAAGCCAGCCATAAAACCCAAAAATATTGCTCTAACTATCCCTCCACCTTTCTGTATCAAAGCTGGCCATAAAGAAAACATCTGACCTACCTTGTTTGACTTTGGGTCATAAGATCCCCATTCCAGAGAGGGCCCTGCCCCACACCCAGAAGAAAGGAAAATGTGCTCAGAGAGGCCAAGAAGACTCTAGACAGAAAGGCCTTGCTAGGTTTCCCCTCTTAGTCTATTAGCATTGGATCCTACCTTTTTGTCCAATCATATTTGTACATGGTTGTCCATGCTTTGTTGAAAAGAAGCATTAAAATGGACGATTTCTCCTGTATCTTTGGGTCTTCATTCTATTTTTTTTATTTTATTTTATTTTTATTTTATTTTTTTTTTTTGAGACGGAGTCTCGCTCTATCACCCAGGCTGGAGTGCAGTGGCGCGATCTCGGCTCACTGCAAGCTCCCCGCCTCCCGGGTTCACGCCATTCTCCTGCCTCAGCCTCTCCGAGTAGCTGGGACTACAGGCGCCCGCCACCACGCCCGGCTAATTTTTTGTATTTTTAGTAGAGACGTGGTTTCAACGTGGTCTCGATCTCCTGACCTCGTGATCCGCCCGCCTCGGCCTCCCAAAGTGCTGGGATTACAAGCGTGAGCCACCGCGCCCGGCCTTGGGTCTTCATTCTAAAGACTCCTGTGTATACACATTAAATACATTTGTATCCTTTTTTTTTTTCCTAATTAACCTACCTTTTGCTAGGTAATTTTTCAGTGAACCTTCAGAGGGCCAAGAGCTTGGCCCTTATAAGAGCCACTGAAATGAGCATACTTCTCCTTTAATCGGTCATCAATTATTTGATGAGTTTTCTGAGGGAGCCCACCTAGTTGCAATGCTCTTTTTTTTTTTTTTTTTCTGGCAGACTGCTGAACTAATT
The DNA here is from genome assembly GCF_028878055.3 of Symphalangus syndactylus. NCBI lineage: Eukaryota > Metazoa > Chordata > Mammalia > Primates > Hylobatidae > Symphalangus > Symphalangus syndactylus. Next base: position 117,238,752 of record NC_072447.2, on the reverse strand, counting down.
GTTTGTTTTGTTTTGTTTTGTTTGTTTGTTTGTTTGTATTTGAGACAGAGTCTCGCTCTGTTGCCCAGGCCAGAGTGCAGTGGCACAATTTCGGCTCACTGCAACCTCCACCTCCCGGGTTCAAGCAATTCCCCTGCCTCAGCCTCCTGAGTAGCTAGGACTACAGGCGTGTACCACCATGCCTGGCTAATTTTTTGTATTTTTAGTAGAGACAGGGTTTCACCATGTTGGCCAGGCTGGCACTGAACTCCTGACCTCAAGCAGTTTGCCTGTCTCGGCCTTCCAAAGTGCTGGGATTACAGGCATGAGCCACTACGCCCGGCCTATTGAACTAGTTTTAGAGATATTTTAACTTGGGACTTTTGCATTTATGTTCACGAGAGTTGTCAATACTTTTCTTATACATTCCTTGTCTCTTTGTTATCAAGGTTAGATTAGCCTTATAAATAGATCTACCATTTTTATTCTGTGACAATTTGTGTTAAGGTAAGGTATGCTAAAACTTAAAAATGTAGTAAGATTCACCCATGAAATAGTTTAGGCCTGTTGTTTTGAGGGGCAAGTCTGGGGAAAATGGTAATTTATTTGCTAAATATCTGTGATGTTATTTTACTAAGATTTTTTTTATTTCTGATTATTAATATCCACAATAAACATTTTGTATAATTTTGTTCATTTATTTTTTAATTTTATGAAATGAATATTTTGTTATTTGTAAAATCTCTGTCTTATTTGACAAAACCTTTCCTGATCCAAATATTATTTATTTTTACCTTTTTCTCTGATTTCTTAATCATCCCTGACAGAGGCTTATCTATTTCATTAGGCCTGTCGAATAATTGATTCTCTTAGTTTTTTTCTCTGTTTTCCACTTTTAAAATTTCTGTTCTTATCTCTAGTATCTTATTAATTCTATATTCTTTAGGTTTACCCTGTTATTTTTCTCCGTAGCTTTTTTTGAGCCTAACCTTTAACTCATTCATGTTGAATCTCTCCTCACTTTTAATACGATAATTTGTTGCTATAATTTTATCTTAAATACTTAGTTAGCTGTATCACAATTTAAAACTTAGTTTTGAAAAGGGTAGTTGGTTAAAACATTTTGTAACTTCAATTTTTATTCCCTTTTTTATAAATACATTATTTCAATAGTGCATTTCCAGTTTCACCGTCTCTTACACATACTTTATTGTTAATTTTTAATAAAGTTTTTGTGTTGAAAGAAAACAGTTTGTGGACTTTAGTGTTTAAAATTATTTTAAACAAGGTCAAATTTTAAATATTTATCATGTCCTTGAAACCAACATGTTTACTTTACTTCGACATTTCTATATATATCTACAAATCTATCTTGTTAATTTTGTTATTCAAACCTTGAGAATTTTTCCTGTGTGACATTATAGTCTTTGAGAGCATTGTGTTGAATCACTTGCTGAGTTCATGGTTTTATCAATTGCTTTTCATAATGTCTCAATTTTTGTTTCATGTATGTAAAATCTATATTCTTCATACACTTTAGTTTTTCTATATTCTTAGTTGATTATTTCTTGTTTCATTGTGTATTGCCCTCGATTATTACTGCCTTTTTGCCCTCAAGTTTTATTTTATGTGAAATTAAAATGCTTTATCAGCTTTCTACTGTTAACATTTTTAAAGTGTCCATATAAGCTCGTTTTAGGCATTTCTCTTTCTTTGTGTATGTATTTATGTATATGTATATTCAATTTGAAACTCTGTCTTTTAATAGGTGAGTTTATTTGTTTATGTTATGATTACTGATATCTGTAATTGTTCCTCTCATCTTTATTTTGTGCATTATTATTATTATTATTATTATTATTTTTTTTTTTTTGAGACGGAGTCTCGCTCTGTCGCCCAGGCTGGAGTGCAGTGGCACGATCTCGGCTCACTGCAAGCTCCGCCTCCAGGGTTTGCGCCATTCTCCTGCCTCAGCCTCCCGAGTAGCTGGGACTACAGACGCCTGCCACCACGCCTGGCTAATTTTTTGTATTTTTAGTAGAGACGGGGTTTCATGGTGTTAGCCAGGATGGTCTCGATATCCTGACCTCGTGATCCACCCGCCTTGGCCTCCCAAAGTGCTGGGATTACAGGCGTGAGCCACCGCCCCCGGCCATATTTTGTGCATTATTTACTTGTTTTGTTTATCATGCTTATACTCTATCTTGTGTTGAATGGACAATGTTTATTGCAGTTATTATATTTTCAGTTAAAATTTGAATGCTATGATTATTTTAAATTTTAAGACAATTTTATTTAAAATTTTACTGTAAAATTTTAATATGCATCCTTACTTTTAGAATTCTCTAAGAAAGTATGAATTAATTCTGTATCTCTACTTTCCTCCCAAAGGAGACAAAATTTTAGACAATCTTAGTAACTCATTCTAAAACACTTCCTCCATACTCCCACCCATATCTGATGTTATCACTGTCTTGTCTTGAGAATTTTCCTTTCATTATTAAGCACAAGCATAAATATACTTACACACACAAAATTTGCTTATCTTTAAATATCAATAATTAAATATACTTATATTTTAAAATTAATTTTATTCCCATTCTTATTTCCCTAACTTTATGTTCAATTTATTTTTTATTTAGTATTATTCACTATTTAGTATTCAACTTTCTGCTTTTTTTTTTTTTTGGATAGAGTCTTGCTCTATCACCAGGCTGGTGTATAATGGTGCTATTTTGGCTCACTGCAACATCTGACATCCTTGTTCAAGCAATTCTCCTGCCTTAGCCTCCCGAATAGCTGGGATTATAGGCAAACGCCACCACACCAAGCTAATTTTTGTATTTTTAGTAGAGACAGGGTTTCACGATGTTGGCCAGGATGGCCTCGATCTCCTGACCTCATGATCCGCCTGCTTTGGCCTTCCAAAGTGCTGGCTTTACAGGCGTGAGCCACCACGTCCCGCCAACTTTTTGCTTTTATATGTCTTTCAGTAAGGGTCTGTTGCTAGTAAACTTAGTCCTAATTGGTGTGAAAATATATCTTAAACCCCACACTTGAATTAATTTCAGGTGCGGGGTTATTTTCCATCAGCATTTTGACACTATTATGCTGTCATCTATTATTATTACTAAGCCATTGTTCTAAATATAAAGTTGGTGGTGAGAGTGCTTGCTTTTCTCTCATGGATAACCTGCATTTCTCTCTGGTATCATTTTTGCTTTTTTTTTCTTCAATATTTTTAAATGTTTCCATGTGGATTTATATTTAAAATTTGCTTGAAATTTAGGAGTTATTTTAAATTATATACTTCTTTAAATCTTTAAATATCTTATTTTTCTCCTGTAATATTACATCTCCCCCATTCTCTGACTATTCTCTACCTTAGGAACTCGTAACAGACATAATTAGTCCCCCTTAATCAGCATTATTTTCATCTAACTTATTTACTTATTTTCATCTTTTAGACCTTTGTACTATAGTTAGGGTAATATAGCTATATTCTGTGCTGTATTCATCATTGTTAACTTTCAACTCATGAATTTATTTTTGTATTAATACACTCTTTCTAGGGCCTACTTCATTTGTTAGTTTTTTTTTTAATTTCAATAACTAAATACACACACGTAAACACACAGAGAATATATTAAGAGAGAAAAAGAGCTTTTACTTTCTGAATTATCTAATTAAATAATTTCATATGTCCTTGTTATTGTTTAACATTTGACTTTTCCATAATTTTTCTTATTTTTCTAGTTTTTCTTTCATCAATTATTTCTCTGAGGATAGTAAACATACTTATTTTAAAGTCTTTGGATCTCCTTTTTTAGTTTTAACTGGAACAAAATCATCTTTTGATTGCTGATTATTTAATCTGCCTTTCTCAGTGTTAGATATTTTCCTCTTGTTAAGTCTGAGTTTTTAGTCTAGTCTTGACTAATAACTTTCTTTCATTTCTTACCATCTCTCCCTACTCTCTTCCTGCCCAATGGTCTCAGAGTTGCCTTCTTCTGGTGCTTCTAACTGAAGAGTATCCATGGAGTACTGCTGATCCAATGACCAATTCAGCAGGCATTTTGGCTAAGCTACTACTTATAAATTTATGTCTGTGTCCACCTCTAGGCAGTGTTCAGAAGTAACTTAATTCAACCTCCACCCGTGAATAGGGACAACCTTCCCAAGGCTTTGGTCTCTGGCAGTGAGCCTGGATCTGGACTCATACTCTGGCTGGAAGACTTTTAGCCTATTTAACATAGGAAGTGATCTCTCAGCTGCCTCTGCCTTCATTTGGACCTGGAGACTATCAGTTGAGACTGTTTAGTTCTGCTCTTCACTTTGCATATTTCCATGCTATTTTTAGTCCATAAAGATGATTACCTTACATATTGTGTGTTTTCCTTTTCTTTTTCTTATTGGGTTTTCTTTCTCATTGCCATATGCTTGAAGAAGAAAGAATGTTTCTTTCTCAGGCTGGAGTGCAGTGGCGCGATCTTGGCTCACTGCAACCTCTGCCTCCTCGGTCCAAGGGATTCTCCTGCCTCAGCCTCTGGAGTAGCTGGGAATATAGGCACACGTCATCACACCTGGCTAATGTTTTTATATTTTTAGTAGAGATGGGGTTTCACCATGTTGGTGAGGCTGGTCTCAAACTCCTGACCTCAAGTGATCCACCTGCCTAAGCCTCCCAAAGTGTTGGGATTACAGGTGCGAGCCACTGCACCTGGCTAGAAAGAATGCTCCTTAATCAGCCATATCAGAGTATCTTTTAAAGACACTTGTATTTAATCTCACTTAGAGATTTACATTTCTCATATAGGAAAGATTCATTTGTAGGTTTTAGCCTGTCATCAGCTTCTACCACCAGCAGAGAGTAGACTGCTAAAGATAATTGCAGACCAGAGACAATTACGTTTTGATACATTAATAGCTTTAGGAAAATACATGAACTACAGAGGTCTGCTTAGCATCATGGTGTGTTGAGTCTCTTCTGTGAGGGGTCATAAGGTACTGGGGGAAGTAGAGAGAATTTCAAGATCTCAGCAAAAGACAATGAAAAAGGAATAATTAAGGTGACAAAGGAATTTCACAATTAGGCTAATGAGAGCCAAGCATATATCTGCTTAAACCTATGTGAGGAACCAAAAATTCCTGTGTTTTCGATGCTATTGGCAAGTCCTAATCGTAACTATCTAACCTTGATGATGAACTCTAAAACTGATTCTTTATGTATTCCTATTTAATATTTCCTGCTGATGTGTTACCTTGGCTAAGACAGCTACATTCTCTGTTTTTCATTTTCTATTCATAGAATACCAGGTTATTACTTATTATAATATTCATAGCATTATCTTGATTGGTAACTTAGTACCAGAAATACATGTGAACATGTTTGTTACTGCAACACAAATAGCCTTCTATTTTATGTATATATGATACATAAAATATACATAAAATAGAAAAAAGATATAAATAAAATAACAAAATAACACATTTAAATTTATTCAAGTAAATATCTAAAAACATCCTTGTAGCTTGAGTAGATAACTCATACAGTCATTTAGAAAATTTTGATTCAAACTACTTAAATCTCCTATCATCAACACACAGCCCTAAAAATACAACATTAATAACATAATAATATCTCATAACTAGCTAATTTAAGCTGAGTCACACAAAATACTAGGAAGGGCAAAACACCTTGTGACTTTAAAGGCTGTAAAAAAAATCTTCTGCTGTGTATTCAATAAAAAATTGTTGAGTACATATTACATGGAAGACATTAAAAACTACCTTCTATGGGGGTATAAAATGGTAAGATATCATTTCAGTCAATACAATTACAATATAGTAGTATAGATGAGGCAAAGTAGGAGGGAATGTTAATTCCCTCCGAATATAGATTATGCCTATCTTATTTACTAATAAATTCCCAATTTTTAGCTGGGCATCTGGTCATCCCGAATTAAAATTGCATTTCTGAGCTCCTTTGAAGCAGGTGTGCCCATGTAAATGAGTTTTGAGCAGTGGTACATAGTGTCTGGAGGGCTATCACGACATGAATGTAAATAGAGGGCACATACCCTCTCGTTTCTTTCTTCCTCTCTATTTGCTGGAATGCATGTGTGATGGCTAGAGCTGAAGCAACGATCTTAGGCAATGCAGAGGAAAATACAGACATGATTGTGAAACAATAAAAAATGAAGCCATGTTTACGATGAAGTGGAGTAACATAATAGACCTAAACTATCTTTCTCTAAAGTGCTTTTATGTGGTGAAAAATAAGATCCAATCTTGTTTAAGCTACCATAACTTGGAGTTTTCTGTGCAGGCAATCTTAATTCTAAATGAAAGAGATATGTAAACACCTTACAGTGAAATGCCATAAGTTCAATAACAGAGGAATAAACTTCTATAGGTGTTCAAAAGAAAAGATGGTTCCCCTCTTCTTAGCAGGTTTCAAAAATGTCCTACAACTTCCAAAAATTTTAAGCTTACAATCAATGTAAAAAATCACACAAGGAAACAAGGTACCATGAATAAAACAAACATCAGATACAGACCCAGAAGGATGCTTAATATCAATATCAAAAACAAAATATATCTAAAATATTTTAAAAAATTAAAAAAATTAAAATATGAATAAAGCCCAAGTGACCGTAAAAAAAGAGCTATAGCTAGGCGTGGTGCCTCATACCTGTAATCCCAGCACTTTGGGAAGCCAAGGTGGGCAAATCGCTTGTGCCTAGGAGTTTGAGACCAGCCTGGGCAACATGGTGAAACCCCATCTCTGCAAAAAAATACAAAAAAATTAGCTGGCTGTTGTGGTGCATGCTTGTAGTCCCAGCTACTCAGGAAACTGAAGCGGGAGCATCACTGGAGCCCAGGAGTTTGAGTCTGCAGTGAGCTGCGATTGCACCACTGCACTCCAGCCTGGGCAACAGAGCAAGACCTTGTCTCAAAAACAAAAGAAAAAAGAAAAAAAAAAAGCTTCAGATTGGAAAAATGTGCAAATTTAATTTCTTAGAAATAAAATCATAAAGACGAAATTTATGTATGAGAATTCCAGCTTCCATTAATGGTACAACACTTTAGTCATACCAACCCTCCAGAAAACAAAAATTATAAAATCTGGAAAAAAATACCAAGAAAACCTACAAAATACCAAAAAATCTGCATTCAAATCTAATGATTTGAATACAGTGGACAGCAACTAAAAACAGCAGAAATGGAAAAGAAGTCAACTATTGAAAGACAGGAATGGCACTTAGTGAATTTTGAGTCTTTACTCCATTTTGCCAAAAGGCACTTTCTGATCCATATATCACGTTGTAGCATAAAATCTCACTCTTACTGTCTTGACATGTTAGAGGAAGAGTTTAATGATGGCACAATGGTTAGAAAAATAAGGTTAAAAATCCTGAAACAAAGAGAACTGCAGAGGGGTGAGCCGCAAAATCAATGTGTGAACCCTGCTCAAATTATAACCATCAAAGGACATATGTGCAGAGAAGCTTCCAAGAATCCTGCACAAAACAAGTCTTGAAGACAAATTGAATGGTAATTTCATCTGGTAGCTACCACAGGAGAGACAGACTTAAAAGTTCAAGTCCAGACAAGATAAGTGTTTGTAGAACATAGGTGAGTCCATGTTTTGTACAATGTATTGCCTACTCTGTCCATTATAATATATATTTTTAATTATAAGACATACAACAAGAGAAAAAATGTGAAATATAGTAATAAGAAAAAAAGCCTCTAATGCCAACCACAAAATGTCAAAGATGTTGAGATTAGTAAATAAATAGATTAAAATAGCTAACATATGTTCTAGAACTTTAAGGAAATTATAGTCATGATATCTAAACAGATGAGCAATATCAGCAAAGAGTAAAATCATAAATATGAACACAATGCGAATTTTAGAATTCAATAACTAAAATGAAGAATTTACTGGATGATCTTAACAGCAGATTAGAGCAAAAGAAAAAGCCAATGAACCTGAAAATATATCATTAGAAATTACCTGTCTGAAGAATAAAAGATCAGAGCCTCAGTGACTTTTGGGACACTATTAAATAATCTAATATATGTTTTTGTAGTCCCAGCAGGAAAGAAAGAAGAGAAAGATAGATAAGATGTTTGAAGAAAACATGACCAAAACTTTAAAAGAAAAGAAAAAAAATAAGACCTTTACTTCTGTACTTACAGGTCAGCATAACAGGTTTTATAAGCTCAATAAAGATGCAAAGAAAAGATTGTACTCAAAATGTTGAAATACAAAGATAGAAGATCTTAAAAGCATCTAGAGAAAAAGGATCCATTATATAAATAAGAAAAAAAATAAGGCTGGGCGCGGTGGCTTACACTTGTAATCCTGGCACTTTGGGAGGCCGAGGCGGGCAGATCACCTGAGGTCAGGAGTTTGAGACCAGCCTGACCAACATGGAGAAACCCCGTCTCTACTAAAAATACAAAAAATTAGCCGGACGTGGTGGCGCATGCCTGTAATCCCAGCTACTCGGGAGGCTGAGGCAGGAGAATCACTTGAACCTGGGAGGCAGAGGTTGCAGTGAGCCGAGATCGCACCATTGCACTCCAGCCTTGGCAACAAGAGCGAAACTCCATCTCAAAAAAAAAAAGAAAAAGAAGAAAAGAAAAGGAACAGCTGAATTCTCAACAGATACAGTAGAGTACAGTGAAAATATGACACCTATGACATCCTTCAAGTCCTAGTAAGGCTGGCAATTAGTGAAGGAATGAGCATGATTACTTGCAGATGGGTAAGGGCAATACAAATGAGGCCAAACAGGTTAGCACAAGGATCCCAGTCAGTAACGCATGATGTTCCAGAAAGGGGCCAGGAAAGATATCTGTGGCCACCTGCAGTTGGCAACTTCTTTGTCAAAGGAGGAACTGTTGGAGGGAAAGTCCCAAAGGCCGAGCATACGTAGTATCAAAGAACCATGTCCCTAAGGTGAACTTTGATCATTATAATAGTAAAAAACACACCCCTGTGTGGAAATTTTAAATGCTAATGAGACGTGCGATGCATGTGCTAGCATGTACAGTGACTGTGGATGCGGGCCCAGGAGACTACCCAGGACATGCCTAACAATGACCATTCCTTCCCCTTCATGAATAATCATGTAAGACACCCATAAAGGGAGTTTCCTCAGTGCCAGTAGGCACTGTCTCATTCTCAAGGAGCCTGCTCTGACCTAGCTATCAGAGTTTACTTTTGCTTTGCAATAAACTTCTTGCCTCCTCTTACTTTGGACTCGCTCTCAAATTCTTCTGTGCAGCAAAGTAAAAAACCTGAACACTAAAACAACAACACCAGAACAACAATCTGTGAAACAGCATCTTATATCCAGTGATAGTATCTTTCAAAAATGAAGGAGAGGCTGGGCGCGGTGGTTCACGCCTGTAATCCCAGCACTTTGGGAGTCTGAGGCGGGTGAATCATGAGGTCAGGAGTTTTGAGAGCAGCTTGGCCAACATGGTGAAACCCTGACTCTACTAAAAATACAAAAAATTAGCCGGCGTAGTGGTGGGCACCTGTAATCCCAGCTACTCGGGAGGCTGAGGCAGGAGAATCGCTTGAACCTGGGAGGCGGAGGTCGCAGTGAGCCGAGATCACACCACTGCACTCCAGCCCTGGCGACAGATTGAGACTCCATCTCAAAAAAAAAAAAAGGAGAAATGAAGATATTTGCAGGTAAATGAAAACTGATTTTCTCACAAGGAGGCATAAACTGTGAAAAATGTTAAAGGAAATTATAAGTGCTGCTGGAAAAATGATACCAGATGGAAACGTAAAGCTACAGAAGGAAATAAGAAGGACCAAAAAATAGAAAATACGAAGATAAATATAGATGACTGCATGAAACAACATGGAGAAGCCATAACTTTATATTACTAAGTGAAAGAAGACATTCTGAGATGATTCCAACTACATAACATTCTGGAAAGGTGAAACCATGAGGACAGTAGAAAGATCAGTGGTTGCTGAGGGGTTAGAGGACTGGTGATTAATAGGCGGAACACAGAGGATTTTTAGGACAGTGAAACTATTCTATATCATACTATAGCTGTAGATACATGTATTATGAATTTGTCCAAACCCATAGATTGTACGATAACAAGTGTGAACCCTAACATAAGCCATGGACTTTGCATGATAACAATGTATCAATGTAAGTTCATCAATTATAACAAATATACTACTCACCTGTGAGATGTCATGGTATGGAAGCTGAGTATGTGTGTGGGCAGATGATATGTGGGAAATCTCTGTAGTTTCTGCTCAGTTTTGCTATGAACCTAAACAATGTCTGTTAAAAGACATTTTAGCCTAAGAGAAATAAAAACTTATGTCCATAAGTTCCAGACCAGCCTGGCCAACACAGTGAAACCCTATCTCTACTAAAAACACAAAAATTAGCTGGGCATGGTGGCAGGCACCTGTAAGCCCAGTTACTTGGGAGGCTGGGGCAGGAGAATTGCTTGAACCTGGGAGACAGGTTACAGTGAGCCATGATTGTGCCACTGCACTCCAGCCTGGGCAACAGACCTAGACTCCATCTCAAAAAAAAAAAAAAAAAAGTACATGAATGTTTATAGAAGCATTACTCATAGAAGCCAAAAAGTGGAAACAACACAAATGTCCATCAATGGAAAATGGATTAAAAAATGTGGAATCTATACAACGGAATATTATTTGGCTGTAAAAAGGAATGCAGCATTAACGGATGCTAAAACATGGATAAACCTCACAAACATTATTCTAGGTGGAAGAAGCCAGTCACAAAAGAATATGCATTATGTTATTTCATTCATGTCAACGTCTAGAATAGAGAAATCTATAGCGATAGAAAGTAGATGTGGTTGCTTAAGGTTGAGGGTAGGCAGTGGGGAGCTAGGCAGTCCTTAGGTAAAGGGTGTGGGGTTTCTTTTTGAGGTGGTGAAAATGTTCTAAAATTGACTCCATGGTGGTGGTTGCACATATCTGTGAATATACTAAAAAACTTTGAATTATACACTTAAATGGGGGAATTGAATGCTGTGTAAATTAAATCTCACTAAAACTTAAAAAATAAAATGAGGGCTGGGTGTGGTGGCCCTCACACTTTGGGAGGCTGAGGTGGGCTGATCACCTGAGACCAGGAGTTCAAGACCAGCCTGGCCAACATGGTGAAACCCTGCCTCTACTAAAAATACAAAAATTAGTCAGGCCTGGTGGCACATGCCTGGAATCCCAGCTACTAGGGAGGCTGAGGCAGGAGAATCGCTTGAACCCAGGAGGCAGAGGTTGCAGTGAGCTGAGATCACGCCACTGCAATCTAGCCAGGGTGACAGAGCAAGACTCTGTCTCAAAACATAAAATAAAATAAAAATAAAATAAATTAGATATGCCTACAGATGTATTTGAATGAATAAATATATCTTAAAAGAAAAAAATTCTGACATTACAAAGTGCTGGTAAGGATGTGAAGCAACTGGAATTTTCATCCACTGTGGTGGAAAATGTAAAATATTACAGCTATTTTGGGATTTTTGCAGTCTCTTAAAAAGTTAAACATTTACTTATGTGATTCAGCAATCCCACTTATAAGCATTTATGCAAGAGAAATAAAAGTATAAGTCCACAGAAATCTGTACAGAAGTAATTATAGTTGCTTTATTTACAGTGTAAAAATCAAGAAGTATCAAGAAGTAATTCAAATGTCCATCAACTTTTTAATGAATAAACAAATTGTTGTACATCTATACAATGAATAGCATTTGGAAATTGCCATACAACAATAAAGTTGAATCTCACATGCATTATGCTAAGTGAAAAACACAAGACTGAAAAAGCTACATACTGTATGGTTCCATTTATATGTTATTTTGGAAAAGGCAAAACTGTTTTTAAAGGATATAATCAATAGTTGCCAGAGGTTGGGAGTGGATAAAGGTGATTGAATCCAAAATATAACAGGAAACTACTGGGTGTAATGAACAAGTTTTATATTTTTATTTCAGTTGTGATTACATGGATGCATGTATTTGTTAAAAATCTTAGAGCTGTACCACTAAAAATGATGAATTTTATGTATGTAAATTATAACTCAAACCTAACTGAAAAAAAAAATCGATACTAAGACCTGTTTTATTATACAAAGACAAAATTTACTTCAGGCATGCTGGGAAAGTTCAACATGAAAGTTTAATATGAGGTAATTATTAAAGTAATTCATCACGTATGATTTTGATGGAAATCTGAAAGGTAATTGGTAAAACTGAAAATCTAATCTCCATTCATAAAAGCATTTAAAGGAGGAATCTGAGAAAACTTTTCAAAGATTCTTAACACAGTTTTCAAAATAGAAACAAAATATTTAGTATAAAACCTAATAGAACCTATATGGAAGAAACTATAAAACTTGGAGTCATGTAAAATTATACAAGAAATAATGGAAAAAAACTTTTTTCCTTCCTTTCCCTTTTCTTTTTCTTTTTTTTTTTTTTTTTGGGATGAATTCTCACTCTGTCGCCCAGGCTAGAGTGCAATGGTGTGATCTCAGCTCACTGCAATCTCTGCCTCCCATGATCAAGCAATTCTCCTGCCTCAGCGTCCTTTGTAGCTGGGATTACAGGCGCGTTCCACCATGCCTAGCTAATTTTTGTATTTTTAGTAGAGACGGGGTTTTGTCATGTTAGCCAGGCAAGTCTAGAACTCCTGACCGCAGGTGATCCTGCCTGACTCGGCCTCCCAAAGTGCTGCGATTACAGGCAGTGAGCCACTGCGCGCAGCCTGAAAGACACTATTTTTCCAAAGGAGATGACCCTATAGTGTATATCTGGATTTTTTTTTCCAAATTAGCGTAAAAATTTAAATAATTTTTTTAACTTTTCAAAATAATTCTAAATGTTTCAGTGGAGGACTATATGTGTAAGATTTGTCAAAGACTGAAGAAATTACTGAGTAAAGACTTGCCCTATGATATAGTAAAAGTATGTAGAAACCACAGTAATTTTAATAGGCTGCTAATGGCATGAGATTGGTGGGGAAATCCATGAAACAGAAAGAAAAGTTCATCATAAACTTATCAAAGTTAGTTCATGCAACAGTCGCATTTTAAGTTAGTGGAGAAAAAAACCTTGTTCATCTAGTCAATGGTGCTGGGAATTGTGTATATGATTCTAAAAGTTAAAAACACAAATACTGCAAGTTCTCACTTGTATGTGGGAGTTAAAAAATTTGATCACATGGAGGCGGAGAGTGTAAAGATAGATAACAGAGACTGGGAAGTGTGAGTGGGGCGATGGGGAGAGAATAAAGAGAATGGGTTAAAGGGTACAAACATACAGTAGAAGAGAAGGAATAGATTAAATGCTTGATAGCAGAGTAGGGTTACTATACTGAACAAAAAATGTATCGTACTTAGGCAATGGACATCTTAAATACCCTGACTTGATCACTATGCATTATATACATGTATCAAAATTTCTCATGTACCCAATACATTTATACAAACAAACAAAAACAAGAAAATTAAGCAAGAAAAAAAAAACCTTTGCTTACAAATAATAATGATAAAAATACAAGTATGCTTTGTATTTCAATTCATAAGTATTAATTTTAGATACATACATAAGTATAAATGAAAGAGGCAAATCACAAAATAAAATATTAAAAGCTATGCTCACATTAAAAAAGTATATACTAAAAATAAAAACTCAACTTTAAAGAAAAACAGAAAAATTTATTCTGTATATGGTAGTCTAAATGTTATTATTAATACTAAATATATATTAAATATATTAACTATCTCATTCTATACCTAAGTCCCCCAAAATAAATTATGGACATAAAATGCAATTGCAGGTAAAGAAACAAAGGTTGAAAAGAAAGAAAAGTAAAATAGACAAATAACCAATTAATATTGAAAATATTTTCAACCAAAGAAATGCAAAATGAATCTATGATATTATTGTAATTATTGTTGTTTTGTGTTATTTAAATTAGAACAATTAAAATAAAAATTATACCACTGCATTTGCTCTGTAATAGGTATGCTTTTACATTGCTGACAAGAACGGAAATTTGTTCAGAGTTTTAAAAGAAAATTTGGTAATATGGATCAGTAAGTCTTAAAAATACATGTTTCTCTTGTTTCTATTATTATTGTTCCATTACTAAAAATTTATGCTAAGAAAGGATCAGAAATTGGTGTATCCTCATTGCAACATTATTGTGACAAAATATATTGTAACATTCAAAAATTACTGTCCTCAATAATATTTCATGGCATTGGAAATTCTCAAGTTATATTATCAAATGAGAAAATTAAGTTACAAAGAGTATGTGCACTTGAGGCTAAACTCATTTTGCAAATTTCAGCAGTGAGCTATCTTCTTTCTACCTATTAACAGCATATACTCCTTAAGGTTAACTGTGGTTACTATGTCTATGTGGTAGAACTAAGGCTGTTTGAGATTTGTGGAAAGAGTAAGCAGAATATGGTTGGAAGACAATAAGATATAAATAAAAGGAATGTAAAAAATTTAGAACCCAAAGTTGAAGGAAGAAAGTGGTAGAAAATTGTCACACAATTTTGTTAATTTCCTAGTAGCTCTTAGGTTTCTAAGAACAGGTGAGAAGTTGGTGGTCCAGGTTTGTGGATGACATGGGGGGAATGGTAAAGGACAAAACTCTGACTCAGTCTGACCATGCAAGGATATCAATTAAAGCATTTAATAGTTTCTAAACTGTAGACTTTGTTTCTACAGGCTAGTTAGGGAAGCCAATAATATTAAAAACTGTTGTGATCAACTTAGAAAATACTGTAAGAGCAAGGGACCAAAGATCATAATGAGGTATTGCAATGTAAAAGACGCTGGATAACCAAAGCAATCTGGAGCAAAAAGAACAAAGATGTTGAGAGGCATCATACTACCTGGCTTCAAAATAGTCTACAAATCTATGGTAACCAAAACAACATGGTATTGGCATAAAAGCAGACACATAGACCAATGAAACAGAATAGAGAACTCAGAAATAAATCCATGCATGTATAGCCAACTGATTTTCAACCAAGGCACCATGAACATGCATGGGAAAAAAGGATAGTCTCTTTGATAAATAGTGCTAGGAAAACTGGATATCCACATGCAGAAGGAGGAAACAAGACACCTATCTCTCACTATATACAAAAATCAACCCAAAATATATTAAAGACTTATATGTAAGTCCCAAACGATAAAATTACTATAAGAAAATATAGATAAATGCTTCATAAAGTTGGACTGGGCAAGGATTTTTTTTAATAAGAACTCAAAGGCACAGGCAACAAGAGTAAAAATAGACAAATGAGATTACATAAAAGTAAAAGCTACTGCATAGCAAAGGAAATAATCAATGGAGTGAAGAGACAATCTACAGAGTGGGTGAAAATATTTGCAAACTATTCATCTGAGAAGAGACTAATAACAAAATATGTAAGCAACTCAACTGAATAGCAGGCAACCAAATAATCCTATTAAAAATGAGCAAAAGATCTAAATAGACATTTTTATTTATTTTTTTTAAGCATACAAAGAACTTTATTTACAGTTGAAAACCTAAACACAATCTTGGATTCTGAATCTCTGATACTTCTAGAGTCTGTTGATCAAATGGCATAGCAGCAGGCAGGGAAGCAAACACAGGGGCCAGTCCAGATTATCTTACTCAAGAACATTGCCAAGAGGAAGTGAAGGTCTGATTCAGTCTTGGTCTGATCTACATCTCCCCACACCGTGAGATCACCATATGTACCTTGGCCATGATATTGGTGCTTGTGGGAATATTTTCAATCTTTCTCATCAGCAGAAGTCCATCAATGATTTTTCCAAACACTACATGCTTGCCATCCAGACCATTGCACTTACAGCAGGTGATAAAGAACTGACAGCCATTTGTACTGGGACTGCTGTTCACCATGGAAAGCAGGACTGGAGCTGGGTATCTGATTTTAAAATTTTCACCTGCAAATGGTCCCTGGTAAATGCTGGTGACTCCAGTAACATCTCCATTAACAAAATATCCACCCTGAATCATGAAATCCTTTATGACCCTGTGAAAAGTGCTCCCTTTGTATCCTATTGGAACCCGATCTTTTCTGAATTCTCCAGTGCAGAACTGCCCAAAGTTCTCAGCTGTGTTAGGCACAATGTCTACAAAGAGCTGGATCTTCATGTGGCCAACTTCCTGACTGCGAATGCTGACTTCAAAGAACACCACGGGGGCCCAGGGCTTGAATTTGCCACCACCATGGCTTTGACTCAGAAGCAGAAGTCTGACATTTTTCAAAAGAAGACATACAGATGGCCAACAGATATATGAAAAAATGTTCAACACCACTAATCATCACAGAAATGCAAATTGGATTTTATTTTACCCCAGTCAAAATGACTATTATCAGAAAAAGTGAAAGATAACAAGTGTTGGGAGGATAGGGACAAAAGAAAACCAACACTGTTTGTGGAAATGTATGAAATGAAAAACAGTATGGGCGTTCCTCAAAAAATTAAAAATATAATTACTATATGATCCAGCAATCCCATTCATTACTGGGTATATATCCAAGGGAAATTAAATCAGTATATCAAAGAGATATCTGCACTCCCATAATTATTGTAACACTATTCACAATGCACAAGATATGGAGTCAACCCAAATGACTATCACCAAATGAATGGATAAAGAAAATGTACATATATGCAATGGAATATTATTCAGCCATAAAACAGACTGAAATCGGCCGGGTACAGTGGCTCACACCTGTAATTCTAGCACATTGGGAGACCGAGGTGGGTGGATCACTTGAGGTCAGGAGTTCAAAACCAGCCTGGCCAACATGGTGAAACCTTGTTTCTACTAAAAATTCAAAAAATTAGCCGGGCATGGTGGTGGATGCCTGTAATCCCAGCGACTTCGGAGGCTGATACAGGAGAATTGCCTGAACCTGGGAGGTAGAGGTTGCACTGAGCCGAGATCACGCCATTACACTCCAGCCTGGGTGACAGAGTGAGGCTCCATCTCAAAAACAAACAAACAAACAAAAAACCAGAATGAAATCCTGTTACTTGCAACAACACAGATGAACCTGGAGGACATTATGCTAACTAGAATAAACCAGACACAGAAAGACAAACAGCACATGATCTCACTCATGCAGAATTTTAAAAAGTTGATTTTATAGAAATAGTATAATAATGATTAGCAGAATCTGGGGATGGGAGCAGGGACATTTACAAAGTTACAGTTAAAAAGTGTAGAGGCCGGCCAGGTGCAGTGACACACACCTGTAATCCCAGCACTTTGGGAGGCCGAGGCACGTGGATCACCAGAGATCAGGAGTTCGAGACCAGCCTGACCAACATGGAGAAACCCCTTCTCTACTAAAAATACAAAATTAGCCAGGCGTGGTGGCGCATTCCTGTAATACCAGCTACTCGGGAGGCTGAGGTAGGAGAATCGCTTGAACCCGGGAGGTGGAGGTTGCAGTGAGCCACGATGGTGCCATTGTACTCCAGCCTGGGCAACAAGAGCAAAACTCCATCTCAAAAAAAAGAAAGAAAAAGAAAGAAAGTGTAGAGGCCAAGATTTGCTGAAAAAAAATCACTGACATGAGGCAGATTGCTTAATAGGTGAAAAGGCATACAAATTATTTAACATGTATACACAGGAGGCTTCAGAATGATGACCTCAAAGATACAAGGGAAATGATTAACTTTTATAAAGCTGAGGTTAACGAAGTATGGACCATGGTCTAGAAGTATGATTGAAGTAAAGGGTATGATCTAATGCTAATAGACTGAGCAGGAAAACCCAGCAAGGCCTGTTTGTCGAGACTTTTCTTGGTCTCTCTGAGCCTGTGTTCCTTCCTTCTAGGTGTGGGGCAGGGCCCTCTCTGAAATGGGGGTCTTATGACCTACAGTCGAACAAGATAGGTCAGATCATTTCTTTATAACCAGTTTTTACATAGAATATTTTTAGATTTTATGTCTAGCTTTGGAGAAAAGGGGTTCTGGTTTCTATGACTCACCTTGAAGAAGAGGGATTCTAGTTTCTGTGCCTACTTCCAGGGTTTTAGGGTGGGGAGGAGAATGGAACCTAGAGGGGCAGGAGAAGGTCAGAGAAAAACTTTTGTTTCTGAGGCTGCCACTGAGGCTTTCATTTTGGGATATTGTTTTCTGAACCTCAAGAAGAGGAAGAATAAATTCTGGTGTTCTGTTACACGGTAGGGTGACTACAGCAAATAACAATATAACATATATTTCAAAAGAGGTAGAAGAGAATAATTTGAATATTATCACTACAAATAAACTGTCAATGTTTACAGTAATGTAAATGGCAATTGCCATGATTTGATAATTATATATTTATATATGAGTTGAAACATCACATTGTACCCGTAAATATGTGCAATCATTATATATGAATGATACATTTAAAAAACAGACTAACAAAAAAATATCATGATGAGGGTATATGTAGGAGTGAAACTCAGGGGGGATGAAATGAGTACTACAATGTAATAATAATATAATCTTGAGGGTGAAAAAGTTTGAAAAATTTTTTCCTCCAATTTTTAAAATTTTTATTTGAAATAATTTCAGCCTTTCACAAGTATTGCAAAAATTATAAAATAATTATTGTGTAACCTTTATCCAGATTCTGCAAAAATTCTGTTAACATCTTACATAATCAAAGAACAATGATCAATGTCACAAAATTAACATTGATATAATTCTATTATCTAAAGATCTTATTCGAATATCACCCTCATGGCTCACTGCAGCCTCGACTTTCTGGGCTCAAGCAATCCTCCCACCTCAGCATCCCCAGTACCTGGGACTACAGTTGTGTGCCACCACACCTAGCTAAGACTTTCCTCCTAATGGCTCCTTCTTGTCTGAGATCCATTCATGATCATGTGTTGCATTAATTACCATGTCTTAAGAGTGGATAAATTTTAGTGATAACAATGTACAAGTGCCAATAGGTGACTGAAGTGAAAGGGGGGTGAAATAACATTAGGAAAAATCACAGAAGTCCAGAATATCATTCATTCACTCATTCACTCAATAAGTTCCTTTTGGTCTCTTAAATATGTGCCAGGCATATAATTATGTGCTGGATATTGTCAGTAGTAGAGTAAGTATGTCATAGTTTCTGACCTCACGGAGTTCAAATCTTACCCAAATACCAGTCCCTTTAATGATTCTGACCAAAAGAAAAATCCAAAGAGGTTAGTAGTTTGATAATTCACCTTGAAATATCTCCAATTATTCAACCACGAGAAGGACTGCCTTTCCAAGTTGTATGTTTTACACTTTCCACTTTGTTGGAATTTAATAAAGGTAATGATAATGATCAGTATCACTGCCTACAGATGTAGATCAACAACATTCACCACCATCTCCAAGTAAAAAGAGAGTTGAAATATAAATCGATTTTATTCTTCATATAGTATTTCATATAGGGAAAATGTAATACTGTATATCATATGAGTTGTCATGCTAAGAGTTAAATGACCATTGCATTTCCAAATAAATGTCTGCATTCTATATTAAGTAATAGATAATAGAATGCTGAAATGTTTCTACTCTGAAAATAAGTGAATTACTGATGGTACTCCATGTCTCCCCACTGCCTATAAGGTAAAACAAATTGCTTAGTTTAACATTCAGGCTCTTTTTACAATCTAACTCTAACCTTTCTAGCCATTCTCCATTTTTCATCCTGCAGGAAAGTCTTCCTCCATTCCAAGCAAACACTGATGTACAACATATCCTGCACTCTGTCTCTCTTATTTGTACTGTTTATTCCAAATTCAAATACTTCTTCTTGCTCTCTAAGTACCCATCCTTTGTATCTCTGGTGTAGTAATTGCTCAATACATGTTATTAATTCTCTTGAATGTTTTAACTCTTAAGGTAGAGGAAACAAAACCTTGAGAACATCAGTCTAAGAACACTGGCCTTAACCTATCAACAATTAGAATGTGCTTATCAAACAATGTAAATAATGAAGGCCCTGGGGATCTTGTAAGCTATCCTGGTTGTTTCTGCCCAATAAGCACTTTCTTACAGAAACTATAAAAATAAACAGGTCATAAATGTCTCTTAGAATCCTTATGGCATAGCGTTCCCAAGGGTTTATTCTCCTGAGTACTACATGTTATAAACCAAGAATACAAATAAGTATAAATAGCAGTCCTGGAATATGAAACACTTACAACAAATCTAAAAGGCGTATTCATTATTATTCAAAAGCACCTTCATAGGAATATCAAAAATAGTGATGGCTTCATATAAAGCTGAGTCCTTTCAGTATTAGAGAACAATTAGGCTCAATTATACAGAAAGACTGAATAAAACATTAAGCGAAAAATCATTATGCAAGCAGATGACATAGTTTCCTTTAAAACAAATAAGAAAGTTATGATTCTAACCCACCTTTTTTTTTTTTTTTTTATTATACTTTAGGGTTTTAGGGTACATGTGCACAATGTGCAGGTTTGTTACATATGTATCCGTGTGCCATGTTGATTTCCTGCACCCATTAACTCGTCATTTAGCATTAGGTGTATCTCCTAATGCTGTCCCTCCCCCCTCCCCCCACCCCACAACAGTCCCCGGAGCGTGTTGTTCCCCTTCCTGTGTCCATGAGTTCTCATTGTTCAATTCCCACCTATGAGTGAGAACATGCGGTGTTTGGTTTTTTGTCCTTGCGATAGTTTACTGAGAATGATGTTTTCCAGTTTCATCCATGTCCCTACAAAGGACACGAACTCATCATTTTTTATGGCTGCATAGTATTCCATGGTGTATATGTGCCACATTTTCTTAATCCAGTCTATCGTTGTTGGACATTTGGGTTGGTTCCAACTCTTTGCTATTGTGAATAGTGCCGCAATAAACATACGTGTGCATGTGTCTTTATAGCAGCATGATTTATAGTCCTTTGGGTATATACCCAGTAATGGGATGGCTGGGTCAAATGGTATTTCTAGTTCTAGATCCCTGAGGAATCGCCACACTGACTTCCACAATGGTTGAACTAGTTTACAGTCCCACCAACAGTGTAAAAGTGTTCCTATTTCTCCACATCCTCTCCAGCACCTGTTGTTTCCTGATTTTTTAATGATGGCCATTCTAACTGGTGTGAGATGGTATCTCACTGTGGTTTTGATTTGCATTTCTCTGATGGCCAGTGATGAGGAGCATTTCTTCATGTGTTTTTTGGCTGCATAAATGTCTTCTTTTGAGAAGTGTCTGTTCATGTCCTCTGCCCACTTTTTGATGGGGTTGTTTGTTTTTTTCTTGTAAATTTGTTTGAGTTCATTGTAGATTCTGGATATTAGCCCTTTGTCAGATGAGTAGGTTGCAAAAATTTTCTCCCATTGTGTAGGTTGCCTGTTCACTCTGATGATAGTTTCTTTTGCTGTGCAGAAGCTCTTTAGTTTAATGAGATCCCATTTGTCGATTTTGGCTTTTGTTGCCATTGCTTTTGGTGTTTTAGACATGCTAAGTCAATCCTAAGCCAAAAGAACAAAGCTGGAGGCATCACGCTACCTGACTTTAAACTATACTACAAGGCTACAGTAACCAAAACAGCATGGTACTGGTACCACAACAGAGACATAGATCAATGGAACAGAACAGAGCCCTCAGAAATGATGCTGCATAGCTACAACTATCTGATCTTTGACAAACCTGACAAAAACAAGAAATGGGGAAAGGATTCCCTATTTAATAAATGGTGCTGGGAAAACTGGCTAGCCATATGTAGAAAGCTGCAACTGGATCCCTTCCTTACACCTTATACAAAAATTAATTCAAGATGGATTAAAGACTTATATGTTAGACCCAAAACCATTAAAATCCTACAAGAAAACCTAGGCAATACCATTCAGGACATAGGCGTGGGCAAGGACTTCATGTCTAACCCACCTTTTAAAATCAGCCAGTGTATAATTTCAAGCTACTTTGAATGATTTGAAATGAAACGTTATACTACAGGATTGCTGGTCTACTTTCCAACTCAGAAATAGAAATGAATCTCTCACTATCCGTATAACATCATCCGGGAAGGTGGTGGCATGGTATTATAAAATACTTGAATACCTGGTTCACTCTGAGCCCACCTTAATACTCATGAACATGCTGTCTTGCTGACCTTCTCTACCTTTCCTCCCAATTCCTAAGATTCTGACTACATATTATGATGAAAAATCATCTCGATATTTTACATCTTTCTCATCAAACTTCCTTTCTTGTGTCCTCAACTGTTAGAGTGCAGGCAGATACATAGGGTATTACAAATAAAACACAAGAAATAATATTTTTCCTTCATATTTTCTATCATTTGCTCATGAAAATCACCTCAAAAGAGGTCGCCTTGTGTCTTGTCTATGAATGACAAATGTGGAAATGAAATCTCTCTGAAGAAAATCAATAGTGAAATCTTGATGTTTAAAAACAATATGAGTTGCTATTGAATTATACATCAGTGTCTTTAAAATCTGCACGCAATTTCAGTGCTCCAACTTATAATAGACTTGCCAGAAGGAGAGAGAAGCAAAAGGGACAAACTAGTTGAGAACATTCAATCATTGTGATATAGATATTTGGTTAATTGTACCTCTGAATTATTTGGCACATGTTACCCAAAGTGACATCTCAAGAATTTACTAGATTCTGAACTTTTCAATATTATCCATTTTAAAAGAAAAAAAGCAGTGGCTTGGATAATCAAACAAGTCTTTAACAGTGAAATGTACTTTTTTGCTTCAACTTGGACATAACTGGCTCTGCTTCTTTTTGGAAGTTTACACTCCTTAACACAACATCATACTAATTTATGTATGTAGAGCTTCCCTGTTCCACATGAAAGACAGATTATTAGCAAAACTAAGAAGCAGAGAAGGTTAGTCAGAGATGACCTCCACCTTCTCTTCCTTCTCATTTAATGTACATCTTCTCTCTCAAACTACAACTTTCTCTCACTCCTGATATTCATCTCAATTCCAATTCCGACTCTTGTTTCCTGCCAATGACAACTACAATGCTTGCTCTAATTGCCATATCCAGGGTATCTTGATTACCCTCAATCTGAAAACCAACATTTTTTTTAGATCCAAAAAAAAGGCTCCAATAGTAACATAATGGGCCAGTGGAGGGAACATTTCAGAAGAAATTCTGCCCGGAACATCTCTTGTATCCATCCGGCTATGTCAAGTGTTGTGTAAAGAAAAGCCATGATTACAATGCTAGACACATAAGCACCCAATAAATACTTGTTGATTTGCACTACATTGTAATTACAATGCCAAGTATCTAAAAGTACATGTCACTTACCTTTTTCTAACCTTGAATATCCTAAGCACATAATGAATTGGCAGAGTAAAATATCTGCAATTTGCTTTTCCTCCACGAAGAGCAGATAGCAATGTGTGCTGAATTGCAGGATAATATCTGCACACTGAAGCCGAGTCTGTGGTCAGAGGAAATGTCAGCCTTTGACTTAAGGAATCTCAAGCAGAGTATTAGCTCACTGAGCTAGAAGAGAGAGAATACATTTTTAAGGCTTTATTTGAATTTCATAAAAGGAAAGAAAATCATCATGTTTATGCTCTTTAGCATGAAATTTCCAGTGGATACTTGGCGACTCCAGTTTTCACCACTGATAAGTCCTCTTCTAGGGGTTGCATTATCTTCATAGAGAAAGGCAGTAGAGCAAGGTTTGATGAACTTTTCCTGATAGTTCATGATTCTATTTAATGTTTTCATGAGAAGAAACAACAATGATTCTTCATACCATTTACCTCTTTACTGTCCTCACAACCAAAAATACACATGTTTTGGGAGGAGAAAAAGGCCCATAGGTGATGAAAGACTCCTAATAATGAGAGTTGGGTCAATATATCTGATAGTCAATTAATACTGCACCTGATACACTTAGCTTTTTGACATGGAATGACCTACTCTCATACTCATGAATGCATGTGCAAAACAATGTCAATATGGGCAGCCAGGTACTCAGTAGTTCTCATGGTCAGAAGTCCAGTAGTGAGACACAAGATTTTTGCCTGTGTTGGAAACTGATAAGAAAATCATGGATTATCAGCCGAGCGCAGTGGCTCACACCAGTGATCCTAGTACTTTGGGAGGTCAAGGCGGGTGGATCACCTGAGGCTGGGAATTTGAGACCAGCCTGACCAACATGAAGAAACCCCGTCTCTACTAAAAATACAAAACTTTGCCAGGCACAGTGGCGCATGCCTGTAATCCCAGCTACTCAGGAGGCTGAGGCGGGAGAATTGCTTAAACCTGGGAGGTGGAGGTTGCGATGAGCCAAGATTGTGCCATTGCATTCCAGCCTGGGCAACAAGAGAAAAACTTCATCTCAAAAAAAAAAAAAAAAAAAAAAAGAAAATCATGAATTATGAAAACAATAGCATTCTTATTAGGGGTGATTGGGAGAGATCATACTTTTGACAGTTTATTATACAAATTTAATATCTCATCACAGATGACAGGGGTTGCCTCTATTTTATTCAGGATGTCTAGACATCCCACACACCGAATCTTAAAAAATGTGTCATCTTCTCATCTCTCATCCCTAATTTTCTCTTAAGGACATAGAAGGAAAGAACCCTGAATGATAACCTGCAGGAGTCATGTTTGGTACAATTAAGATTTTATTACTCGATTAATTAATATATTACCTCAATTCATTATAGTACCAGCCGGCAATTCTATTATGTTTTGGAACCCTATTCTGCCTTTCTTGAGGCACTTGTTTACTATATCCCTATTCATCATATCCATATTTATCTAGGCTTCACCCATACTTGTAATGAGCTAGAGTAGGGAGTTGGAAACCTAAAAGAGAGTATGGGGACAGTGGCAAGTTGGTATCCTCTTTCCTCAAGGAGAGTAGACTTAGGTACTTTAGTCCAATCATGAGCAGCAGTGGGAGTAATTTGAGACACTCTGAAGGGCTCATTTGCTTGTACATAGAAAAGGGAGTGTGCTTCACCATACTACAGGGGGGACTGCTGGTTCCCCATCTACTCTTTCAGCTTTTAGAATGGAAAAGGAACTGAGTTAGCATTATTCAATCATTGAACTGCATTTCATTCTAGCTAGAACTCTCACATAGGCCATTTGTTGCCCAAGGAAGGTCCAGTGAAGACAGACTTCCTTCTTCTTCCTTTCCTTTTTCATTTCTTCTTGATTCAAGCAGGGAATATGTTTTGACTTGTGTAAAAATAAGCAGGTGTTTAAATTGTATATTTAAGCTACACAGCAAAAAGAAAGAGTATAACGGAAGCAGGTGTAGTGCTAGGGGAAGGGGCGGGTGGGAAAACTATTCAATCCAAGAACAGTATTCAGTATTCCCAGAGAAAGGAAATAGAAATAGCTTCAGCATAGCAGCTAGTCCGCTTCAAAAGTAGACCACACTGAAAAATGAGGACAAGTGTGGTATAAAGAATTGCTCCCAGTCACTTTGAACTTTGCCAATACTTGTCAGGACAGTCAGAGTACTCAAGATACATCAAATAGACACTCTTGTACAGGACAATTAGACACATTGTGGAAGGGGGTAGGCAAGAGAGAAGAATTGCAGCTGAGCAAAGGTTGTGAAAGTGGCCTTTGTACTCTTCCACTTAGCTGTCAAGTTTGGAAAAGGCCTGGGAGAAAACGGTGAATTCTCCCACTGTGCTGCTCAGAAAAGGAAACGAGCTAGTTCAAGGATTATTCCTATTGAGGGAAAAACAAAAACAAAAACAAAACCAGGAGTATCTTAACCAAACTCCTGTCATTTACATGTACCTATAAAGCCCACTCAAAGTATGGCCGTCCTATGATACTGCAAAGACATTTTCCCTGCCTGTTGACCCCTTGTCCCTCACCCTCCACCAATACAAAAATCTCTAATGTTAGAAGTTCATATATAAGTATCAGTACAGTGTAAGAGTTGTTTGGTATTTTTTTTTTTTTGAGACGGAGTCTCGCTCTGTCGCCCAGGCTGGAGTGCAGTGGCGCAATCTCGGCTCACTGCAAGCTCCGCCTCCCGGGTTCACGCCATTCTCCTGCCTCAGCCTCTCCGAGTAGCTGGGACTACAGGCGCCCACCACCACGCCCGGCTAATTTTTTTTGTATTTTTAGTAGAGACGGGTTTTCACCGTGGTCTCGATCTCCTGACCTCGTGATCCGCCCTCCTCGGCCTCCCAAAGTGCTGGGATTACAGGCGTGAGCCACCGTGCCCGGCCTTGGTATTGTTGATACAGCCTCACGGAAAGGATCTCACACTCTTATTTTGTGATCTAACAAGGTTTAAAATACTAAAAGTCTGAGACTTATGGTAGGAAAGAAAAACTTGTTTAGAGAAAGTATTTTTTTTAGCAGTGCCAGGGTGGGTCTAAAATAAGCTGATTTTACCTAGGGTAGCACCAGCTTTAAACAACTCCATGTTCTCTCGTAAGTTTTTCCACTAGAGTGGATAATGGTGCAGAGATCTTGAAAGTCTTTGTTGCCAAGCACTGTGGGGGGGACTGAATTTCTGATTTGCACATATCAAGTATTGTCAGCTAGTGGCTCTCTTTAATGTCTGCTGTTAAGGATTCTGTAATGTTTTAGTTTGTTACACAGTCCTAGCTCAGCTGAAAAGACACAGTAGTCTTTAGTATCTGACATTAGAGAAAAAAGACAATACAATTTGTGCCTGGGGTGCTTGGAAAAGCTTCAGGCTTCATAATAATTTGGGTGAGGGAAAATGTGGATAATAACTTTATAATTGTTTCCATAAATGGCAACAACACATATTATGTATAGTCATAAAAGTAGCATTAGCATTTACCATGAGCCAGTCAATGGTAGGAGAACTTGTAGATGCCCCTTTCTGCATACGTTTTCTACCTTAGTGATACCCTCCCACCACTGGAACCAGCTAGAGTGTTTACTGCTGAACCATTAAATTTAGAATTTATCTTGAGGTAATGAAAAGCGCAGTGGACTGTGAAGTGAGAAATTCTGGTCCAGCCTCTGCCACTTACCAGCTGTGGGAAATCTGAGCAAGTACATCCCCTGTTCTGGCCTCTGTTTCTTACCATGGAAAATGGGAAATCTGGATTAAATGAATCACTAATATCCCTTTTACTGCCCAAATCCTGTGATTTCCAAATGTTGCTCTCAAACTGCTTCATGCGTATCAAATAATCTCAGGGTCGAAAGAGACCATAATAGTCTTTTCCACACACCCACTTAATCTTTGAAACACTACAATATGACATTGATGCCAAATGACCATTCAGCCTTTCAAGAAACACTTTAGTGCTTAGAAACTCACTATCTGTTGATTTTTTGTGGTTTCTTATATATTGGATACTAATTCGTGGCCAGTTTTAGGCACTTTAAGTCTCTTTTTCTAATCAGTTATCTGCTCACTAACGTTGTCCATGGTGTCTTTTATTGAACAGAAATAATTTTGATGTTTTTCGAGAGTTTTCTAACAGCCTAAGCTACAAACAGAGTGAATGAGCCAGCACAACAGATAGTGAGTTTCTGAGTAAATTATTTCAATAGGAAGTTTACTGATGAGAAAACCCAAAGATTAACAGATAACTTAAAAGATAATCTAGCTAATTAATAATCAGAGAAGTGGAAGTTAAAGTAGTAAGCACTCACTTTATATTCACTACACTGGTCAAAATTAGAGAAATGAATCATCTGCCACATGTTGGCAGAAATGCAGGGCTAGATCTGGATAGCCCAAGAGTTTAATGAGGTTCTTGGCCCATTTTTGTACAGCTCATAAGATAGGAATGGAATTTAACATTTTTGAGGGGTGATTCATGAAGAAGTGGACGAAGAAGGAGGAGGAGGAGGAGGAAGAGGAGTGGCAAAGACAATACCAAGTGGCCTGAAAAGCCTAACATATTTACAATCTGGTTCTTTGCAGAAAAAGTTTGTGAAGTCCTAGGCTCTAGAATCCCTCATACACTGTTGGTGGAAGAAGTCATTCTATAGAGCAATATGGAGCTATTTATACATACACTGTGTGACCCAGAATACATAGGCTTACAAAAGTATAAAATGGGACATGTAAGGCTGTTCATTGCAACGTTGTTTATGGTGGCAAGAAGTTGGATCACTCAGGATACTCATCACTGGATTTGGGGTTATGAGTCAGAAATGATAGATAATCGAGTCTTCAGCCAATTTAATTGGTAAAGTGTGGTAGGTGTACATTATCTAGATTATGTAGCATTTATGAATGACAAAATAGATATACATGCAACAAACTAAATAGAACTTAGTAAACAAGTGGAGCAAAAACAGAAATAAATAGAATGACATCTATATCAAAATACCACTTATGTAAACTAAAAATATGCAAGTACAAAACAACAAAACATATTTTACAAGTAGACAAACAGTGAAGGATTAGAATAATTGCCTGGGGGTATGAGAAATGGAAATAGATAAAAGCAATCAAATAAGTGTGGTCCTTGCAAGCAGCAATGATAATCAGTGTGCCATCAACTGAGGAGTGTGATAAACTCAATTTTCCTCAACAGAGAGGCAATAAGAAAAAAAGGTCTTAAAATACAATGAATTCTTTCTTCATGTAATTCCCATCCACTCCTTGGTCCTAGTTATTTCCTCTATCACACAAAACAAGTACAATCCTTCTTTCACATATGCCCATGACAGTTCTTATCCCTTTAGGTCCTTTTTATTCTACATACACAGTTCTACCCTCTAGATGGCTTTTCTTAGTGTGACAACCAGAAATAAATATATTATTCAAGGTATAGGCTGCCTTAGTTCATTTGGGTTGCTATAGCAAAATACCTTAGACTGGGTAAGTTATAAACAACAGAAATTTATTTTTCACAGTTCTGGAAACTGGAAAATCTAAGATCAAAGTATCAGCAGATTTGGTGTCTAGTGAGAGCTCGCTCAGCTTCATAGATGGTGCCTTGTTGATGCATCTTTACATGGTGGAAGGGGTGAAGAAGCTCTTTGGGGCCCCTTTTATAAGGGCATTAATACTATTCATGAGGGTAGAGCCCTCATGACCTCATCCCTTCCTAAAGGGTCCTCCTCTTAATACCACCACATTACAGACTAGGTTTCAACATATGAATTGGGAGGCACGAGGACACAAACATTTAGACCATAGCATAGGCTCACCATCACACAGTAGAATAAAACTATTTCATTCCAGGCACTATACTTCTCTCAAAGAAGCCTAATCAGAATTAGGAGTATAAACTGTGTGTTTTAACTCTTACCTATCTTGCATCATCACATTTAACCCTGTACTAGACATATAACGGTAACTTTGTAAATGTTATTTGTTGTTGCATGCCAAATGTACTATATGATAAACATTATTATAAATGCAGGCGTGGCGCAGTGGCTCACGCCTGTAATCCCAGCACTTTGGGAGGCCGAGGCGGGTGGATCACGAGGTCAGGAGTTTGAGACCAGCCTGACCAACATGGTGAAACCCCGTCTCTGCTAAAAATACAAAAATTAGCCGGGCATGGTGATTCACGCCTGTGATCCCAGCTACTCAGGAGGCTGAGGCAGGAGAATCACTTGAACCCGGGAGGCAGGAGGTTGCAGTGAGCCAAGATCGCAGCATTGCACTCCAGCCTTGGCAACGAGAGCGAAACTCTGTCTCAAAAAAAAAAAAAAAAAAAAAAAAACCCAAAAAAAACTGTTATAAAAAAAACTTTAATCTTTAATGTCACTAAAGTATCTGTGCTAAAGAAAAATGTCTCTTCATTTTATAACTTTCTACATATGTGCTCCTAATGCAGAATTACATGAAAGTTTTGTAGGAAACCTGAATGAAGAAGAAATAGGAAACTGAAAGAAAGACTACTGCAGGCTTTATTGGACTTATTTAGGGGCATTATTTTTATTCTTATCAGTGCATTCCAAAGTAGAAAAATGTTTCACCTCTTTTCCAATCCAAATCACACTGAAAAATATCACAAGCTTCCACTGTATCTCTCCAAAATTGGAAGTTTACTTATGAGACCTAGCATACATTTTTCAGGCTCTGAGAATGAATGTACCATGACTTCTTGCTGTGAATCTGCCTGGAAACTTTTCATCCCAGGAAGTAAGCATGCTTGGATAAAGCTCATTTGCATATCTGCAACTCAACAGGGCCACAGAAAGCTTCCATCAACGACAACAACAACAAAAAATACCAAAGTGTAGCAGAAACAGATGTGACTCCAAACTTCAAGAAGTCCCATGAGCATCTGGAGATAATGCATCTTGCTGTCTCTTAATTGCCAGTAGGTTTATCACAACTTCCAATTTGATTTTTAAGGAGGCTGAACTGTAAAAGTGTTGTAATTAGCTCACTAAAATGTGTAAGGCAAACTGGGGAACTATAATTCATTCTCTGAAGACTCAGGAAGACAGGAAGTCAGGTAAGCAATTCATTCGCTTTTCTCAGATACTCGTTGGGCATAGGTAAGAGTCAGGAAACTCCACTGACATTCACTTCTGAATGCAGTGTATACATTTATATTTATTTTACCCAGTTTTCATCTATCTTATGCATGTCTAAAAAGGAAGGAAGTAGTTAACTTGGGAAAGTTTATCTGTTTTTATCTGAACAATGAAGCTGGCTATTTGCAACACTGTGGTAAGCCAGCTTTAAGTCACAATAGCAATTTGATTTGAATACCAATAAGCCTAGTATTAGGCATTACGGAATACTTACTAAGCAAAGACTCATTAGGGAAATCAACTTTTGCTTTCCCAACATGCTCATTAAAATTACAGGTCTGAATTTTATTGAGGTATACTCAATATTTATGACTTTATGGAACAACTTGGAGAATCACTTTCTCGGCATCACTTGTTTGCCTACTAAATATCTACTTGCCTCTCCTTTTTTTTTTTTTCCGAGACAGAGTCACGCTCTATTGCCAGGCTGGAGTGCAATGGCGTGATCTTGGCTCACTGCAAACTCCGCTGCCAGGGTTCAAGCGATTCTCTTGCCTCAGCCTCCTGATTAGTTGAGATTACAGGCACGCACCACCATGCTTGGCTAATTTTTGTATTTTTAGTAGAGACATGGTTTCATCATGTTGACCAGGCTGGTCTCGAACTCCTGACCTCAAGTGATCCACCCGCCTTGGCCTCCCAAAGTGCTGGGATTATAGGCATGAGCCACCGCACCTGGCTTTTTTCTTACAACAACACAATTTATTTCATGTGTGCACTCCTGCCCCATATGACCCAAGGGCTTAGGATTCTAGTCTCATCCCCAGACATAAGCCTTAATCAATCTCGGCCAATTTTTGTGGTTCTATTTTTATTGCCAGTGATTGATTTAAGGGTAATTAATGGATTGTAACCAATGAGACATGAATGAAGATCTTTTGGGGGCTTCTGAGAAAGATTTGTTCATTCTTCAGAAGAAGACATAGATAACATTGCACCTTTTCTGCATCTGGACATTGTCATATATGCATGTGATATAGGTAACTGCTATATCCATCTTGTGACTATTAAAAAAACAGCATTAAGATGAAACTGATAATGAGTTCAGAAAAGTAGAGAAATGCAATGACTCATGCACCTAATTATTTAAACTTTATTCATTCCAGGCTCTTAAGTAATATCATGTATAAAAGCTGACCACAACTACTCTGTCCTATTCTTCTCAGTTCTCCAGGACAATTAATAATAGAGTCTTCACTTTTCCCATCTACATTTAAAAGATAAATTAATGGATAATTAAATGCACATGTTTATCTCTACCCCTATCTGAAACTTCTAAATAATAATATAATGTTAATAGTGATAACAACAATAACAGTTGACGATTATTGAACAGGTACTTTGTGTCAGACACTGTTCTAAGTACATGTACTAACTTCTATGATACAAGTGCTTTTTTATTTTTATTTTTCAACAAGAAAATAAATGAAAAGAGAAAAATAGAAATGCAGACAACTTAAGTAAATGGCCTATGCTGTCTCAGCTGGTAACATGGCACAGCAAGGATTCCAACCCAAAGAGTTCAGCTTTAGAACCTGTGCCCTCAAATACTATGAGGAATGAAAAGGCATAAACCCACGAGGATAAAGGAACCGCAAGAAGAGACAAAAATTGATGAGAAATATTAGCATAAATTTGAAAGATAGAAAACAGATGGAAGCATGTTGACTGAACAAAGCTAATTAAATCAAGATCAAAATGCTTACAGAAGGAAATGCTGGTAAGAAGTGAGTTATTGCAGCCATGGAAACTGGAAAGGCTCAAGAGTTTGAAACACCAAGTATCTCGAAAGATGATGGAAGAAAAATGTACAGGGCATAAAACAGAGGAATTATTTAAAGACTATATAAGGAGATACTAGAATTCCAGGTGCTCTTCACTCTAGTAAGTGATCAAATGTCTATTCTTTGGAAAGATTTAAGAAAGGCTCCAGATTGAAATTTCAAGCACAGTGGCGGGTGGAAGGAAGAAACAAACAAAAAACAGTGGGATTAAGCGAATTATTTCATAGGAAGAATTGAAATGCCTAAACTCTTCTCAAACACAAGCAACCAGGAAAGAGCTGAGAGACTTTATTGTTGAAGAATCAGTGCCTCCTCAAAGGGGAAAAACAAATTGGCAGTCCCCCTTCCGGGTATCTGTGTCTCTATACAATCACTTTACAGTGAATATCACCAGTTAACTAAGAAAATAACGAGACCTTTCAAATAGCTTTTTAGTTTTACTCTTAAATATAAATGGACAGTTCTTTCTTCACTCTTAAATGTGAGTAGAGAGCCAAGGATATCCGATATTTGATGAAAATTTTCAATGTGAAACATAGGCCGAAATGAACAAATAGAAAAAGGAAACAAACAGAAACAGACAATGTGAGAAAGCATAAGAAAGATTTAAGAAAAACTCTAACACCTTGGAGAAAGAAAAGATACAGGATCATGATAGATTGCCAAATAAAAAAAATCTCTTTTTGTCCAGCTTTACTGAGGTATAATTGACAAAAATTATAAATATTTACAGTGTATAATGTGATATTTTTATATATGTATTCATTGTCTCATGATGGCTACAAATCAAGCCAATTAACATATTCATCACCTCACGTATCTTTTTGTGTGTGTGTGGTGAGAACATTTAAGATTTATTCTCTCAGTAAATTTCAAGTATACAATACAGTATTACTAACTACTGTCACCATGCTGTTCCAGAAAAACTCTTGAAAATTAAATAATATCAAAACTTCTAAAAAAATCATCAAAAGAAGTTAAAGTTGAAGGCCATGTACAGAAGGTAGAACATCACAGCTATAAAGTAATTATTACAATATAATAAAAGATTCTATATAGCTCTTATAATGTGTTAGGCACTGTTCTGAGCACTTTGCATGCATTACTTCATTTTCTCTTAACAACAAACCCTAAGATAGACACTATTCAATTTCTGTATGGGGAAACTGAGTAACAAAGAAGACAAGTGACTTGTCCAAAGTCAAAACCTAGTAAATGGTGGTGCTCACATTAGAACCCAGAACCTCTAGCTCCAGAGGAAATGCTTATCTAACCACTACACTCCCTCCTTAGAGAAAAGAAAAAAAATAAAAAGAAAATGGTACAAAACATACAAGATGAATCCAAGAAGTCTGATAAAGTGAAGAAAGAAAACACAGAA
Source organism: Symphalangus syndactylus (assembly GCF_028878055.3). Taxonomy (NCBI): domain Eukaryota; kingdom Metazoa; phylum Chordata; class Mammalia; order Primates; family Hylobatidae; genus Symphalangus; species Symphalangus syndactylus. The sequence continues at coordinate 117,205,020 of NC_072447.2, read as the reverse complement.
AATAGGAAGAGAAGAAAAGTATCAAACAATTACTCCAAAAATATTTCCTATAACTGAAGGACACAGTTGGTGATTAAAAGGGCTTACCATATGTCTCTTCCCCTACTCTCCAATTAAAAGAATGAAAAAAAAAGCCCACATCAGGACACATCTTCACTGAATGTTAGCATACTATGAATAAAGGTAGGATCTTAAAAACTTCCAGAAATATGTCACATGCAAAGGAGAAGTCAGAATTGCACTGGGCTACTCAACTACCACAGTGGGAACTAAGATTTTGGAGCAATGCCATCACAAGTGGAAGATGATGCCCCGTTTATAATTCTATTCGCAGAAAATATACCATTCAAATATTAATGTAGAATGAAATTTGTTTCAAATATGCACGTTCTTAAAAGATTGACTTCCTTTTTACCCTATCTCAGAAAATCATCAAGGACACACTCCACCAAAACAAAAGAATATAAGAAAGAGGAAGCAATATGGAATATACTATTGAGAAAGGTATTTCAGTCCTTTTGAAGACCTAAAAGATATGAGTTTATACATTGAAAAAAGCTCGCTTTTCAAATGATGATAGCCACATACTGACATTACACAAAATTATGTTGTACCTTTTTTGAAGTTGTAGGGCACAAAGGAGAACAATTATTTTAGACATTGTGTAAGGATCAATTAGACTTCCAAGGTCCCAGATAGAACCCTGACATTCATTGGAGACTTTGATACTCAGTGCGTAATCATCCTTTGCTTCTCAAATGTTGTTACAATTATGGGTGATTGTAACAGTCATTTGAGATGTTGCATTTCAAATCTTAGCAACATAGTTTATTGCCCACTCTTCAATCCTGGAGACCCTGACCTATATTTAGCTTTAGATACCCACATCCATTACCATTTGCTAGACTTTATCTTCACTTGCAACTACTCCATCTTTGGAAATTATTTTAACTTCATTATCTCACTTTTTAACCACAAGGACTTATTCTTCCAGCAATCCCATTCCCATAGGACTTACTCTTTGAATTTATTGATATCACAAGCATCATAACTCTCTATTTTATGCAAATCTATTAACATTCTTGGCCTCACTCTTTCCTGTACAAACTAGACCATGTTTGTCAATTGCATTAAATTAATTAATTAATATCTCATCAGCTTCCTCAGTTCCCTTGCTTTCTTATGCTTCTTCCCCACAAAACCACCAATTCCAGACAAATCTTAAAATTTGCCTTCTCCATCATACTACCAGACTTCAAACTGTACTAAAAGGCTATAGTAACCCTCACAGCATGGTGCTGGTACAAAAAACAGACACATGGAGCAATGGAACAGAACAGAAAACTCAGAAATAAAGCTACACAAACCAAAATGAAATACCATCTCACACTAGTCAGAATGACTGTTACTAAAAAGTCAAAAAAAAAAAAAAAAAAAAAAACAGTTGCTGGCAAGGCTGTCAGGAAAAGAGAATGCTTATACACTGTTGGTGGGAACGTAAATTAGTTCAGCCATGGTGGAAAGCAGTTTGGAGATTTCTCAAAGAACTTAAAACAGAGCTACTATTCGACCCAGCAATCCCATTTCTGGGTATATGCCCAAAGGAAAATAGACCAGTATACCAAATAGACACATGCACTTTTATGTCCACTGCCACCCTCTTCAAAATAGCAAAGACGTGGAATCAACCTAGGTGCCCAGCAATGATAGATTGGATAAAGAAAATGTGGTACATATATACCAAGGAATACTACACAGCTATAAAAAATAATAAAATCATGTCCCTTGCTGCAACATGGATGGAGCTGGAGGCCACAATCCTAACCAAACTAATGAAGGAACAGAAAACCAATTACCACATGTTCTCATTTACAAGCGGGAGCTAAACTTTGAGCATGCATAGATGTAAAGATGGGAACAATATACATTGTGGCCTAGTAGAAGAGGGAGGGAGGGAATGAGTCATGGGTTGAAAAACTACCTATTGGGGTACTATGCTCACTACCTGGGTGCAATATACCCATGTAACAAACCTGCACATTTATCTCCTATATCTAAAATGAAAGTTGAAATTAAAAGAGTACAATTTGCCTCCTCCACACTTACACACATGTAACTAAGGGATACTGGAGGAAAAAAAATTCAACCATGTGGTTTCCAATTTCAGGCAGATACTGTACATTGCATCTAATCTAATTTACTTGTCCCTGAACAACTCCAGTGACAGCCCCAAGTCTCCAATTTCAATGGTCAGTTCTGAACCCTCATTTTACTTGACTTGTTAGCAGCATTACCTTGTTTATCACTCCTTTGTTCTCAAAACACTTTTCTCGGTATCCACTCTTGGGACCCCTCCTTCTTTATTCGCCATACTTAACTATTCTCCTTTGATGATATTTTTTCTCCTGCTAGACCTCAATTTTTAAGGCTCAATTTTTTTCTATTCTTCTCTTTTCTAGTCAAAATCACTACTCAAGAGGATGCATTGTAGTCCACAATTACAAATAAACCTTGTAGGTTGACAACTTTAAAATGTGTATTTCCAGCCTGACCGATCTAAATATCAAGATGCATATATCTTGACTCAAAATGAAGATGTATATATTCAATTGCCAACTCGATATTTCCTACCTCAAACTGAATTTGATTCCCACCTTTTATCAGTCTGCTCTTATCACATGCTGCCTGGTCTCAATACATGGCAATTCCATTTTCCTAATTGCTCAGACTGTCATTTCTAGTAGTCATTCTTGACTTCTCTCTTTCTCATATACCACATCAAATTGTTAATCATATCCTAACAATGCTTGCTTCAGATATATTCAAAATCCACTTATATCTCATTGCCTCTACTAGTACCATTGTGCTACAAGCCACCATTATTTTTTGTATTAATGACTTCAAGTACTTCGGACATGATCTTCTGAATTCTAGCCTTTCTCTTGTGGTCTGTTTTCTACATATCAGACAAAATCATCCTTTAAAAAACAAATCAGATCATAGGACTCCTCTGGTTCAAATGTCACCAATGACTTTGTGTCTCATTCAGAGTAGTTGATAAAGCATTTTACAATTTGACCACAGGTTACTTCTTTGCTCTTAATGCACTCTGCTTCAACCACACTGATTCTTTTCTTTTCTTCAAACATGACAAGCACATATATCTCTTAGAAATCTTGCTCTAATCTGTGCCTGAAATGATTTTCTCCACCACCCCCAACCACCACCTTCACAGATTATCCCTCATCTCATTCAAGACTTTTGCTAAAATACAACTTTATTAGAAAGATCTTCCATGTCCACTCCTTAGAAAATAGTATTCCATTCCTCCTATTCCCTTACCCTGATTTTTCTTTATACAACTATTTACTGCCTGACAATTAAAAAAAAATTTGCCCTCCACACCTGCCCCCAAAACAGTAATGTCAGTTTCAAGAAGCTAGGGACTTCATTGCTTTATTCCCAGACCCCAGAACAGTGCCTGTTAGCAGTTTTCCGAATATTTGCCATTATCAAAACCCTCTACCAACTCTAATCCTTAATTTTACAAATGTTCTTTCATCCTATTATATGCATTTTCTCACCTCTTTGCGACTACGCATACTATTTCAATAAGTCATATATTCCTACCATTTTACCTTAGATTTATCAATTGATCAAATTAAATTGTCATTTTGAGTCATCTTTTAACTGACTTCTCGACAGCCTTTAATCCTGTTAATTTTTTCCTCTATTTTGTGTTTTTTTTTTATGTAGGTATTCTTTTTACTTTTTTAATTTTGATTTTTTAGTTTTTGTGGATACATAGTAGGTGTATATATTTGTGGGATACATGACATATTTTGATACAGGCATGCAATTTTGCCTCTGTTTTGAAATGCATCCCTTGATATCCATAGCATCACGATATTTTGTTTCTTCTTATGCTTATCATGATTGCTCCTTTTAAATATCTTTAGAATCTTTTCCTCTGTTCATCGACAAAATGTTAGTTTCCTCCAGTGTTTTGTTAGACTCAGTCTGCCTTTCTCCATTACTCTAGACATTTTACATAGACAGTCTCACCTATTCCCATGATTTTAACCACCATCCATATTCAGCTATTACTTTGGGAGTCTTTCTTCCACCAGTGCCTCAATTTTAGTTTGTTCTTTGTTGTTGTTCACAGTGATCCACGCAGACATAAAACAATAATGTGCCTGCTAAGATGTTGGTTTACATGTCCCAATCTATTCTTACTTAGTTTACACATAATCTGCTAATGAACCGTAATTTAACCCAAAAAGGCTATTGCTTTCAAACAAAGCATCTAGCTCCCTGAAATGAGAAATTAAATGAATAAATAACATTTGTCTCCAATTTTGTACAGAAACAATATAACACTGCTCTGTCAAAACATAATTTCACCCTCAAAAAACTGGGGATAAGAAAAACATACCTCAATACAATAAAAGCCATTTATGATAGACCCACCACCAGTGTCATACTGACTGGGGAAAACCTGAAAGCCTTTCTTCTAAGATCTGGAACATGACAAGGATGCCCATTTTCACCACTGTCATTCCACGTAGTACTGGACATTCTAGCTAGAGCAATCAGACAAGAGAAACATATGAAGGGTATCTAAATGGAAAAGAAAGAAGTCAAATTATACTTGTTTGCACATAGTATGATCTTTCGTTGGGAAAACCTAAACACTGCATAAGAAAACTATTAGAACTAATAAACAAATTCAGTAGAGTTGGAGAACATAAATCAACATAAAAAAATCAGTCACATTTTTATATGCCAACAGCGAACAATGTGAAGAAGATATTTAAAAAGTAATCCCATTTAAAATAGTAACATAAAATTAAATTTTAGGAATTAACTGAAGAAATGAAAAATCTCTATAATGACAACTATGAAATACTGATGAGAGAAATTGAAGAGGACGCCAAAAGATGAAAAAATGTTAGATGTTCATGGATTAGAAAAATCAATATTGTTAAAGTGTCCATACTACCCAAAGCAATCTATAAGTTCAATGCAAAACCAATGGCATTCTTTGCAGAAATTTTTTTAAAAATCTCAAAATGTATATGGAACCACAAAAGGCCCAGAACAGCCAAAACTACTCCCAGCAAAAAGAAAAAAACTGGAGGAATCATATTACCTGACCTCAAATTATACTACAGAGCTATCATAACCAAAACACTATGGTATTGGCATAAAAACAGACACATAGACCAATGGAACGGAATAGAGAACTCGGAAAGAAATCTACTCCTACAGTGAACTCATTTTTGAAAAAGGTGCCAAAAACATATACTGGGAAAGAGACAGTCTCTTTGATAAATTGTGCTGGCAAAACTGGATATTCATATGTGGAAGAATGAAACTAGATCCCTATCTCTTGCCATACACAAAAATCAAATCAAAGTGATTAATTACTTAAATCCAAGACTTCAAACTATGAAAATACTACAAGAAAACATTGGGGAAAAACTCTAGGATATTGGTCTGGGCAAAAAATTCTTGAGCAATACTCTATAAGACAGGTAACCCAAGTGAAGTTGGAAAAATGGGATCATATCAAGTTAAAAAGCTGTGCACAGCAAATGATAAAATCAACAAAGTGAAGAGACAACCCACAGCATGGGAGAAAATATTTGCAAACTACCCATCTGACAAGGGATTAATAATCAGAATATATAAGGAACTCATAAAAAGTCTAAAGGAAAAAATCTAATAATCCAATTTAAAAATGGGCAAAAGATTTGAATAGATATTTCTTAAAAGAAGACATACAAATGACAAACAACCATATGAAAAGATGTTCAACATCACTGATCATCACAGAAATGCAAGTCAAAACAATGAGATGCTATCTCACCTCAGTTTAAATGTCTTATATCCAAAAGACAGGCAATAACAAATGCTGGTGAGGATGTGGAAAAAAGGAAACCTGCATACACTGTTGGTAGGAATGTAAATTAGTACAACCGCTATGGAGGACAGTTTGGAGGTTCTTCAAAAAACTAAAAGTTGAGCTACCATATGATCCAGCAATCTCACTACTGGGTATATACCCAAAAGAAAGGAAATCAGTATATTGAGAAGATGTCTGCACTCCTACATTTGTTGGAGTACTGTTTAAAATTGCTAAGGTTTGGAAGTGACCTAAGTGTCCATCAACAGATGAATGGAAAAAGAAAATGTGGTATATCTATACAATGAAGTATTATTTAGCCAAAAAACATAGTGAGATCCTGTGATTTGCAACAACAGGGATGGAACTAGAGATCATTTTGTTAAGTGAAATAAGTCCTGCACAGAAAGACAAACATTGCATGTTTCCACTTTTCTTTATGATCTAAGAATCAAAACAATGTAATTTATGGACATAGAGAGTAGAAGGATGGTTACCAGAGGCTGAGAAGGTTAGTAGGGGACTGGGGCAGGGGAGATGGAGATGGTTAATGGGTACAGAAAAAACAGAAAGAATGAATGACACCTACTATTTGATAAAACAACAGTGTAACTATAGTCAATAATAGCTTCGTTGTACAGTTTAAAATATTTCAAAGAGTATAATTGGATTGTTGTAACTCAAATTATAAATGTTCAAGGGGATGAGTATCCCATTCTTCATGATGTGCTTATTTCACATTGCATGCCGGTATCAAAACATCTCATGTACCCCATAAATATATACATACACACAAAAAAAATCTATAAACCTCAAAACATAAATCTTCCTATTTTTCAGGAAAGAGATACAGAAAATTGTGAAGGTATATATAGAAGCACAAAAATGCAGCATTTTCCTTGGAAACAGATTAAGCGAAGTTCTGATGTCCTTTCTTCTCTCTTATCTTACATGGCAACAAGATTCCTCACGGTCAACTTCCATCTTTGGAAGTCTATGCCAGCTATGGCCTGCATAAAGACCAGGTTTACAATTATTCTTTACTCTCCCTGCTAGGTAGTCTACAATTGGGTTCAGGCTTGATCCAAGGGAAAAACAGACTCTCAGAATTATCTGCGAATACGGGCTCAGATAAAATAATTTCAAAAGCAACAAAATGGAAATGCCATTGCAGAATATGGCAAGGATTGCAAGTAGGTATTGGGTAATTTAAAAGCCTTACCTCTAGTCTCCCTGCTACAGTGTTAGGTACATAGTAGTAATTCAGTAAATACATAGTGAATGAATGACTCTTTGGTATAATATTAGGGACAACAAAAAATGTTTTTCTAACTATCTTGTCTAAAAATACTTCCTTCTCTTATCTATTATAGACTGAGACATGCTATGGGTGAGAAAAACTCTTTTAATAAAGACTTTCTTAAGTTTTAGGTGATACTCTAACAGTTTCTAGATGATTCATCAAACAAAAAATGCTTATGATAATCCAGATCCTTGCAAGAATGAGAAGAAATTAATCCACTTATAGGTGCCTTGCCAAGTCCTGTTGACTGTTATCTCTAGCCACAAAAAAAACCAAGCCAAGGTTTTAACTCTCATTTTTAATACGTTAATATCTGATGAGATTGCCATAGTTTCTATGTCCATTTAATTTCTATTCATGTTTACATTTTCTGTTCATGTTAAAACATATATATCATAGACATTGTGTGTGTCTGTGATTTCAATTTAGTAATGGCTAAAATTGTCCCATGCAGAAAAGTAGACATCTTTTGAGGAAACACAGTTTAGAGGAAAGATTTCTAAGTAGAATAGTTTTCAGAAACAAAAAGGGATGGCAGCTTGCAGAGCACTAGCCTGGAATGAATATTGGTTTTCAACAGAGGTATGATAGTATTACTAACTGTTGAATAGAAAATTGTAGTATATATTTTATAGAATAATTTCAAGGAGAATTTAGCAAGAAGAGAAAATACTATTCTAAGAGAATGAATGAGAGTAACTTGCTGAAGCTATAGGAATTTGTGAAAGCTGTATTACGCCAACCACTCTAATACCATCGAAAGTCTGTCTTCACATAGACACGTTCAAATCCTTTCTTATATCTTATTGACTAGGATGTCTAAACCTAATTAAAATATTGGTCATCATTCTCTAATTGTTTTTGAGCTTGCTCCTGAAGTACATGTATATGTAGCTGAAGGATTTCCTTTTATTTTCCTAACAACATAGGGTAGAAGAGGGAATCTTTCACAATGGAAACCTGGCTAGGATTCAACTAAAACCACAAGGTCCAAGAATGTTATCACTGTACTTTTCACTTTACTTCCATCATTACCCACAGAGTTGTATTAATTTCTTTGTTTGGTGTTGCTATTTTATGGTAGAGTGGGGTGGTTGGGGGTGGTAGTGTTCTAGTGCTGTAGTATGTGGTTCATCTTTCTTCCCTGCTTAGTATAGAACACTTGTTCTCGAACTTGGTTTATGTGGGAATCTTTATTTCTAAGGCTCTCCAGGTGATCAGGATGATTAACAGGGTCTTAGAAAAAATGAGATACAATATTGGATAAGAGCATGAACTTCAAAGCCACATAGATTTGTATTCAATATTTGATTACCCTTTACCAGCCTATGGCCTTAAGCAAATTACCTAAGCACTGCAAATCTCAGAAGCATAATACTTATCCTACAGTGTTATTCGAGGAATCAATGAGTTAATATATGTGCTATGGTCTGAATGTTTGTGTTCTCCTAAAATTTGTATGTTGAAATTCTAACCCCTAAGTTGTTGCTATTATGAGGTGGGGTGTTTGGGAAGTTATTAGGTAATGAGGGTGGAGTCCTCATGAATGGAAGGGATCCCAGATCTCTTTTATAAGGGCATTAATACACTTTTAAAGCTTTCTAGATAATCAAAGATTTAAAGTTTTCAGTTCATTATTGTAAAGGGGACACATATGTAAAGAGAAAAGCTAGCTTCTTGCACCATGTGAAGACACAGTGAGAAAGTGTCATCTATGGACCAGAAAACTGGCCCTCATCAAACAAACTGGCTGGCTCCTTGCTCTTGGACTTCCCATCCTCCAAAACTGTGAGAAATAAGTGTTTGTTGTTTATAAGCCAACCAGTTTATGGTATTTTGTTATAGCAGCCTGAATGGACTAAGACAATATGCAAATCTATATAGTCCAGTTTATAGCATGTAGTGAATAGTCTAGTAGTGATAGCTATTTGTAGTTTTATCAAACAAAACCCAGAAAGTCTAGAAAATAATTTTTTGGCACACATAACTCTTGATTATAGTAGTACTTCCTCACCCTCTCTTTGCCCTCCTCTCACCACACGTACAATCACTCAGTGACTGCAAAAATAATTTTTCACCATGAGTAAAGCTCAATCAATGTGATTTAGAACTTCATCACTGCAATTCTGTACCTTACACCATACGGTTTGGTGCAAGCCAAACGTTATTCTTTTCAAAGGGATTCATTTTTATTATTTCGGAGATGTCACATATCCCTGAAGTAAGCCGTAAAAGAAATTGATCTTGGAAAATGCAATTTCAGTTGAGAGCCTGGACCTAGCAAACTGCAGCAAGGCCCCCAGATGAGTCTGGCTCTCAGGGAATCAGTATCATATACAGCAAAAGCCTGGTCTTTTGCTTTATTTTTGAAAGACTGGCCAAGCTGAAATTGTTGAGCAATTAACATTTGTTGTCTACCACCAGGAGCAGCAGTTTGAGGATGTCAACTCACTGCATAATTTGCAGGTATTGGGGTTGCCAAGAAAGATACAGCTCACTCAGGCACCGGATGGAATAACACTATATTCACATAGAGAAGAGATAGCGCAAGATCAGCTTCAATAGAGAGTTTTGGTCCCCCATGACCAGGAGAACTCACCGCTTAGCCAATGCAGCGAGAAGGTTTGGATGAGTCCTTCCTGTGCTACAGGTGAAGGACCCCGTTGCCTCCCAACTGGGAACAGATACAGCAGTAGAGTTGTTCAGGTGCCATATGATGTGCATGCTTAATCAGAACAAAGAAGTGCCAATCAAGTCCGGAATAGGAAAAAATATTCCCAAACAAAAAGATATGCCCAACACAAACTGTAAGGGCCCTTTATCTCTTTGCAAGGAAATGATCCAGGCCCAAGACACATGCTTATGCAACTACGCAGGACTCAAAAGACTGCATGCATGTGACTGCATTTCTCAACAAGAATGTATCTGTAAATTTCCTAAATAGAGATATCAAGTACTCCATGTCATATGTGTCCCCTTTTATAATAATGAACTGAAAACTTCAATTCTTTGATTATCTAGAAAGTTTTAAAAGTGTATTATTATAGCTAAGGCTTGAGATGTCATGACTCTTTCACGGTTGAAAATTTCTTCATATCTTCCTGATCCTAAACTCTTGTGCTCGTCAGAAAAAAAAAAAACAAAAAACAGTATCTCTATTTTTTTTTTCTTTTTTTGAGATGGAGTCTCGCTCTGATGCCAGGCTGGAGTGCAGTGGCACGATCTCAGCTCACTGCAACCTCTGCCTATCTCTTCTTTCTAGAGTATCTCTTTCTCACTAGCTACCCTTCAGAACTTCCACTGATATCTCGACATCACTACAATAAAACAACTCTCTCAAAGATCATTGATAGCAATTATTAATAGCCTTCTGTGGATTCTCTTTGTATCTCTCTCCTATTTAGGCTTTTGGCACTCTTCTGATTTTCCATCTGTTTTGATTTTCTTTTTCTCAGACTCCTTAGATGGTAATATGGTTTGGTTTTGTGTCCTTACCCAAATCTTATGTCAAATTGGAGGAGGGGCCAGGTGGGAAGTGATTGGATCATGGGAGCAGATTTTCCCCATGTTGTTCTCATCATAGTGAGTGAGTTCTCATGAGATCTGATGGCTTAAAAGTGTGTGGCTCTTCCCTCCTCACTCTCTCTCTCTCCTTCCACCATGTGAAGAGGGTCTTTGCTTTTCCTTCGCCTTCTGCCATGATTATAAGTTTCCTGAGGCCTCCCAGTCATACTTCCTGTTAAGCCAGTGGAACTGTGAGTCAATTAAACTTCTTTTCTTCATAAATTACCCAGTCTCAGGTAGTTCTTTATAGCAGTTTGAGAACAGACTAATACAGGTGGATCTTTTTGCCTATCATGCATTCCTTAAATTTAAGCATCTTTCAAAATTCTGTTATTGCTTGGTTCTCTGTTCTGCTTTGCCCACGCTCTCTTTCATGACATCATCTACTTGTATCAATTCAATATCACCCTAGCATTGGTGACTCCCAAGTATGTATTTCCAGCCCCAAGCTTACTACCAAATTCTACAACGTAAATTTTCAAGTGATTGCTTTGTTTTCACACATGGTATTTCCACTGGCTAAAAAAACCATATGTCCAATCCAGCATCTGTTTTCTCCACTCTTTCACCTGCTTCTCAACTGTTTCCTAACTCAGATAGTAATAGCAATAGCGTTAACCTAGTTATTCAAGTAAAATAGCCTCAGAATCAACTTCAACTCCTTTCTTAGCCATCGAGTCTTATTGTTTCTACCACTAAAATAACTCTGGTGTCTATTTTGAAGTTCTTGCTCCAGGTGAAGAGTTATGTTAATAGAGGTGTAAAGTTGCCATGTATAACACTCTTCTAGCTAAAAACCCAATAATGTTTAATTTCTCTCTCACACACTCCATTTTAATTAGTCACCAGATCCTAGTAATTCTATATCTGAAGTTTTTTCAACTCCATCACTTCCTTTTCATTCCTGCATTGGCATCTCTCATCTGGACTGTTACAACATTCTCCTGATATTGCCTCCAAGCCACCTTGTATTCTGTCCCCAGAGATACTTTTGGGTCCTTACACTTTGGTAAAATAAGAATAATATTTTTAGATATATGACATCAATTATTTCAATTTCTGATATTACTAGTTTTAATTTTTTTTTCACTTCTTGAATCAGTGGCTGTCATAGCTTTATGGGTAGAGCAGATATGGCATTGAACAATAGGGTCATTGATTAGTTTAGGTTTTGTTTGTATGTTTGAAGTCCACAGTGAAAAATCCAGTGGGGAGCCAGGTTTTTCTGAAAAAGAGTTATGTCTATATCTGTATGTGTGTGTGCCTCTGTGTGTTTCTGAATTCCAAATGCTTCTCTTTAAATATTAAGAGCAAAGCATAGAATTATGAATTTCATGTTTTGCCGCAAGCCATAAAACAGAGAGGACAAAAAACAGCTTTCCTGGGACTGAAGGGTAAATAAAAATTTAAATAATAAGCAGATAATAGAGTTATTCATAGGTTATGAGACTAAGGTTAAGCTGTTGTCTGATTTTCTGAGGAAATGCATGGTGTACTCATGCCCCAGTACCAGCCACAGGAAGGATAAAGGCATGTGAGACATCCCAAATTGGCTTTGGGGGAAGATAAAATCTGAGTGGTTCCCATTTGGAATGCTGGAAAGAGAGCACATTGCATCAACATAGAGAGTCCCAGTAGAGAAGAAGTGGAGACACAGCATAGTTAGAAAAAGGAAAAATGCTGGAAGTTTCCTACAGCCAGGAACATAATATACAAGAAATCCAGAAATCTCCACACACCTTAGAGAAGGATGGCAGAACTCCTGAAAGAGCTAGAGGCTTGAGGTCTGGCTGAGGAGGCTATATAATATAGAGACTTCATAAATTGTGGCCTTGGCAAGTAATACTTCAGCAGACACCACCAAAGGCTTACTAGTGACCAATCAAGATTAGGAGCATTTTGGCAGAGACCAAAGAAGACCCAGAGGACAGCATGTGGAATTGAGGCTTTTCCCATGTTATAAGGAGATATACACTTGCCTATCCATTCAGATATCATCCTGAGAAGGCAGAGAAGAAAGAAGACCCTTTGAAAGGGCAAATATACCCTGACAGGCAGATTTCACCTAGAATTGACTGGATATTTACTTAAAATAGATTGTTGTATAAATTAGAAGAGTTTGGATTACATTTAACTGACAAGTCCATATCAGCTGGTATGGGTACTTCAGAGCAAGATGTGCTCAGTAATAGAAAATCAAGGCAATTTCAAATTTTAAAACATCTAAATCATTCTGGGCATAATTTTGTGCTATTCTATGGGCATTGCAGGCTCTCTGTGATCTGGCTATTGGGGCTCAGAAAATGGTACACCAAAATGAAGGCCTCAGAAGCAAGTTTCTCTCTGACTTTCTCCTGCCCTCCTGTCTCGCAGACCCATTCTCCCCCAAGGCTAGAGATATGAACTAGAATCCCTCTTCCCCAAGGCAGGCCATAGAAACCAGAGCTGTTTTTCCCCAAAGCCAGCCATAAAATATTGCTTTTTTTTCCGGCTCCACCTTTCTGTGTAAAAGCTGGCCATAAAAAAATGATCTGACCTACCTTGTTTGACTGTAAGAGCCTCATTCCAGAGAGGGTCCTGCCCCATATCCAGAAGGAAGGAATGCGTGCTCAGAGAGGCCTAGAATAATCTAGAGAAGGGGACTTGCTGGGTTTCCCCACTCAGCCTATTAGCATTAGACCATGATCTTTTTGTCCAATCATATTTCTACTTGGGTATCCATACTTTGTTGAACCTAAGCATAAAAATAGACAATCTTTCCGGTATCTTGGGTCGTCATTCTGAAGTCTCCTCTGTCACATAAAACTATGATCAAATAAATGTATATGCCTTTTCTCCTATTGATCTGCCTTTTCTCGGTTGATTTTTCAGCAAACCTTCAGAGAGTCAAGAGTGAGTTTTCCCTTTGTATACATATGTGCCCCCAATCTATCTACCTTTAAATACTATTTCCCTTCACACATTTTTATATTCTAGCTGAATCAAATTATTCACCAGGAAATTTTACTCCTCTAGTGACTTTATTCATGCTGGTCCTTCAATCTCAAATGTTCTTTCTGCTTCCTCCACCCATGAAAATATAACTCACTCTTTAAAGCCTAACTTACTTATCACCTCTTCCATAAAGTCTTCACAACTGCCCCAACTCTAATTTCTATTGGAAATAATAGCTCCTTCTTCTACCATCCTAACAACATTTTGTATCTCTCTAATCAAGAGAATTCCATACACATGTTGAACTCACTGAATCTCCTTCTGTGACTTAGCATGCTTATTAATATTTTATTTAAGACTGAAACTTATAAAGGGCCTCAAAGTTGCCATTCTTAGTATCAGTGATCACTATACAAAGCTGTGGCTATTGTATGTGGGAAACTCTTCTGACTAATTATTGGAACTATGTCACTAAATCAAAGTCAGTTTAATAAATATCTGATGTTTTAAAATGACTTATTCCTGTAAGTCAGAAATCTTTTTCAGAGTTTCCTAAGTCATATGTCTTTTTTTTTTTAGATGGAGTCTCATTCTGTCACCCAGGCTGGAGTGCAGTGGTGTGATCTTGGTTCACTGCAACCTCTGCCTCCAGGGTTCAAGTGATCATCCTGCCTCAGCCTTCTGAGTAGCTGGGATTACAGGCATGCACCACCACATTTGGCTAATTTTTGTATTTTTAGTGGAGATGGGGTTTCAACATGTTGGCTAGGCTGGCCTCAAACTCCTGACCGGAAGCGATCCACCCACCTTGGCCTACCAAATTGCTGGGATTATAGGCATGAGCCACTGCACCTGGCCTCCTAAGTCATATGTCTTGAAGAGATATTTTGGGTACTGTTATCAAATCCCCAAAATAATTTGATATGATATTTACAAAGGTGTAATAATGCACTCCACCCTGTCACATGACAGGAAACCTACATTTGAGTGTATGGGAGACTAGGGGCTGTTCAATAGATCTACCTTCTACTTTGACTTAAGATTTAATCATCTGGGCCAAGTCAAGGAGTACTGAGTGAATTGAAATGAGCCATACCCTGAAAAAAAACTGCATGATTTCCTAGTTGCCATGAAAGGGTTAAATGATAGCATTTCTACTGGCTGTCTTGGAAAGGTGTTCCAGGAAGGGAGACTAGTGATGCTGACCAGCATCTTGTAGACTCAGTCAATGAATATAGGATATTGGTACCTGTATGTAGAGGAAGACAACCTCAGAAATGCCAACCATCATTCAATGAAGACATGTGATGAGCTTAACATATCAGAAGTTATCTTAGAGAAGAAAAGCATTATGGTATTTGTCTAGTTAATGAACAAAACTCTTAATCTCCACATAGAGAAAAAAATGCATTAAGTGACATCAACCAGAAGATAGAGCACTGGGCTAAGGAAAATCTTTCTACCTGAAGGCCACCAGACCCTCTTGTTCCTCTCCACCCGCAGAGTGAGTCATCCAATGGAAAAAAGGGAACAGTCATCCACCCTGTTTTTCAACCCCAGGGAGGGGGATATAAAATGATATGGTGAGCTTTCTTTCACTGAATTCCCTTAAATTTTATAACTCTGGAAAATTAAACCCTTTCTTTCCTAGGTTTTTGAACCAATCCTATTCCTGGTCCAGATGAATAGAAGGTGTTTTAGACCATTATTTTTCAAGAATTCAAGATCAAATCAATCTAGCTATTGATAACACTCTTAAGTTTCAACACTGGTTCTCTTGACTTATTCTAAAACCTATGTCTTTTCCTCCAATTCCTGGGTCCCCATTTTCATTTTTTGCCTACTACCCTAGGAACAATGTCTTCCTATGTGCACTCAGTCTTAAAACCTTGCTCCCTGCCAACTTTTTTTTTTTTTTAATCTATCCAACATTAGCTTTATCCTCTTCTTTATTGACTGGAATTTTTAACTCCACGATTGTGATCATAATTGCCTGCCGCTTGCTAACATTCTTCTAAGTGTCCTGGATATGCCCTCCTCCTCTGTCAGCACTGCTGTCTTACCTAATAAATCCTTAGTTATCATTAATTATTACTAGTTATTCAGAAGCATTCTATTAGGTAGAAAGAATACTGATTATTTACTGTGTGGGTCCACAGTATTATTTAACTAGATGACCTGATCATCTAAATTCTCAAAATTGGGCAAGTAGCCAAGCCAGGCTACAACCTGTACCAGGCTGTGGATCCAGAGTGGCCCAGGAAGACAGGTAAACTAGTCTTCTACCTTTTTTTTTGTTCTCAAAATCAAGAATATCTTGGACATGCCAGAGCAGAGTTAGGCAAAGATTAGCAAAATGGGCTTATTACATCAGCACAGCCATGTGATATTCAACAATTTTAGTTTTAAAATAAATCCAGAAAATTGTTATTTTTGTGTATTTGTAGTTAGTATGGTAGTTTCCTACCAACAATATCTGTTTTTCTAAATCTGTGTCTATCTTTGCAAGGTCACCAGCATTCTTCTGAAAATATGAGCTAAATTAATCTTATTTGCCCCTTCATATATTTTCTTATTAAGTGAGTGTTGGGCCAGAGACAGAAACTCAGATCTTTCTCAGAGAATTGTCAGGATATAGAATGCTTCTAAATTTCTCTATCAAAAAGGAGCTATCAGCATTCTGAAATTACCCTTGAAAGCTTATAAAATGCATGACAATTGCTCATCTCATCCTCAACTCCCACCACTCTACCACCAACATAATCTCAATACAGTGACAACAAATGTAAATTTTGCCCGTTGCTATCTCCCTTAGAGACTAATCCCCATCTGTAAAACTTGTTAAATAAATTTGTGAATTTAATGAAGTCCAAATAGCTACCCTGGAGAAATAATAATCTGTGCACACATCTCTACAATGTAAGTATTCATTCAGTAAACATTTACTGAGGGTTTATAGTGTGCCTGACACTTCTCTAGATGCTATAGATACATAGACAAAGGGCACATTGCCTGCCTTCAAGGAGCTCACTGTTTAGTGCAGGGACAGCCAAATAGACAGTTAAAAGACAATGTAATTAGCTCTAAAATCAAACCATTTACCATGGAGGAGCACCTCTACTTCAACCTTCAGAGTGGAATGGCAGTATTGTATAGTTATTAAGAACCCTTTAGTCAAATACATCTGGGGTCAAATCTCAGCTTTGTTATTTCTCTAACATTGTATCTTTAGGAAAATTATTCATCACTTTAGCCTCAGTTTCCTCATCTGTGAAATGAGGATAATTCTTAATTCACAAATGCATGCATGCGTCTTAACACTAGAGGCATAACAAGTCTTAGCTAATGTTAACTATTATTGCTATATTGTTGAACTGGAAAAGGTTTCCCAGAGAAGGTGACATTTAAACTAAGTGGAGCTGGATTTTTCAACTTTGTTACTATTGACATTTGAGGCCAAATAATTTCTTTTTGTGGTGAGCTGTTCTGTTTAGAAGCATTGTAGAATGTTTAGAAGCATTCCTAGCCTCTACCCACTAGATGCCAGTAGAAAGCCCTCTCCCCACAAGTTGCAACAACCAAAGATGTCTTCAGACATTGCCAAACTTGTCTTGAAGGGCAAAATTAACCCCGGTTGATAACAACTGTGGTAGAAAGTTTCATTATCAGGATATTCTTTTAGAAAAACAATAGTGGTACTATTTTAGAGAATGGATTTAAAGGAGGCCAAAACCAGAAAAAGAAAGGTCAATTTTTAAGAAACATCCTTGATTCCTTTGTTTTTCTTATCTCTTACATTAGCAAGTCCTATCAGCTCTAACTCTGAGATATATCTGATACCTAACCACTTCTTACCATTTCAGTAGCTACCATTCTAATAATCTCTCACAGACTTTATTTTTTACTTGATCTCATGTCTATACCTGCTCATTTATAGTCTATTTTCTACACAGAAGCTAAAATGTAAATCAGAATCCTCCCTTCATTTGTATTTCCAGAAATACAATCTAGAAATCTTTTACTAGAAATCTAATCTCAATAGCATAACCTTAAAGGACCTACATGATCTGATCTCCTTTCTTCCTTCATGTCCTTCCATTCTTCATAATTAAGCTTCTGTCATGGTGACCTTTTTGCTATTTATGAAATCATTAAGCTGATTTCTCTCTCTAAGCTACATAGGCTATTTCTTTCTAGAATGTTCTTCCTCCATTTATTTGGCTGACCTCTCATCATTCAGATTTCTATGCAAATAACGTGTCTTTATAAAGGCTGTTTCTGGTCTTCCCTGTTTAAAACACACAACACACATGCACACTTGATCCTGGTTCTCTTATCTTACTTTTTAAAAAATAACACTTGTCATTGTTTGAAATTAATTATATTATTTATTCATTTGTTTATTGACCTGCCAGTAGAAAGCAGGTTTCATGGGAATAGAGATTGTTCTGTTTTGCTCATTATTGTATTACCAGCACTTAGAACAGTAGCTGGCACATGGTAGGCACTCAGTAAACATTTAGTGAATAATGTAATCATAACCTAAGAATGATGTAGGACTGAACCAAGATAGTAGCAGTAGGTAAAGAAGGAATTATATTAATTTAGGAAGAGAAACAGGACAGTTTGGATATTTTTCCCCTCCAAATCTCATGTTGAAATTATATCCCCAGTGGTGGAGGAGGGACCTAAAGGAAGGTGTTTCGGTCATGGGATGGATCCCTCACGGATGTCTTGGTACTGTCCTCACAGTAATGAGTGAGTTCTCATTCTATTAATTCCTATGAGAGCCACCTCTCCCTCCCAGAGTTGGTTGTTGAAAAGAGCCTGACACCTCCCTCTCCTCTCTCACTTCTTGCCAGTGATCTCTACTTGTTTTCTCCCCTTTTTCCTTCTGCTGTGAGTAGAAGCTACCTGAAGCCCTCACCAGAAGCAGATGTTGGCACCATGCTTCTTATATAGCCTGCAGAACTGTGAGCCAAATAAAACTCTTTTCTCTATAAACTACCCAGCCTCAGGTATTCTTTTATAGCAATACACAATGGACAAGAACAGTGACTAATTGGATAGGAGGTGTGCTTAAAAGAGAAGAATTAGATAGATTTCTGTCTTTGACAAATGGGTGAATGGTAGTAAGTAACAACAAGAAAAGGAACATAGGGAGAAGAAAAGATTTGGAGGAAAAGCTGGAAGATACGGAGTTCAATACGCTTGTAGTACAGCCATGTAGATGTGTCTGATAGGCAATTGGATATAAATTCTGGAGATCAGGTGAAATTTTGACACTAAAAGTAAATACATGGGAGTCATCCACTTATTGTGATAGGCGATGCCATGATGGTGTATGAGACTACCCAGAAAAAAGTGGGTAGCGTAAGAGAAGAAAATTTGCCTCCAGACATGGCATATGGGAAAGCTAACCTATAAGATGTATATAAGGGAGAAAAAAAATCTCACAGAGGAAATAAATAAAAAGTGAAATACTCAGAAGATCGTCTCGCTTCAAGTAAGTCAAGAGAGAAGAGTATTTCAAGGAGGAAGTAGAGTTATCAATGTCAAATATTACAGAGAAGAATGTCCATGAGATTTAGCAATAAAGGAACCACTAGAAACCTTGGCAAAAGCAGTTTCAGTTGAATTAAAGGGATAATGTATTCCAAATTTAAATGATTGAAAAAAATAATGGAAGATGAAAACTAGCATTCTGAGGAAAAAAAATGAATAGAGTATTAGAATTGAGAGATAATTTTGATTTTTTTAATGAGAGCAGCTTGAAAATATATACATTCAATTAATGAAAGAAAGCAGAATAGAAAGGGAGAATTGGAACTTAGTGAATATCAAAATGTATTAAATGAGGAGGTACCTGAAAGAGTGGGAAATACTGGAATCCAAAATAGAGGTGGGTGGATTAGCCATGAGACAGTACTCTATTTAGGAAAAAAAATGAGAAGTTTTAAGGATAAGTCTGGATGTAGATCAGTGGAGAAAGGAGTAGAAAGCTGAAAGGGATCCCCAGAGCTGGCTAGGCACAGTAGGAAAAATAGGGAAAGAGTAATTATAGCCGACATTTATTGGACCCTTGCACTTACTCTGTCACATACATTTTCTCCATGAACTAGGACACATGGTTATTAGCAGAAAAGGAAAAAGGGTAATGGTGGAGAAAAGAGTTGAGGACAATGGTGAAAATGTGAAACAGGTTTTTGAGAAATAAAAACAATTTCTTCCAGGTTTTAGAGATATTAGAGGGATATTTTGCTAACATGTTTGTCCGTTTTCTGTTTTTTAAAATATAGAGAAAAAATATAGGAACTGGTTATTTTACTAATTAGTGATTGAGCAAGTCAATTAAAATCCTCTGGGCCTTAGATTCCCTGCTCTGTAATGAAGGGCTTAGAATTGCTGAAGTAACTGTAAGGTCCTTTACAGTTCTGGCATTCTACGACTTCAGTTCTGTTGTCTATAAATCTGAGTCCATTCTAAGACAGAGAGCTTAATCTTGTGTTACTTCTATTGGGAGTACCACAGCAGGAAACTAGTAGCGGAGAGGAAGAAGCAGGAACCAAAGTAACTATAGAAATGGCTTCTATGAAGAATTAGAGGCTGTAGGGGAGGCAGAGCAAAATGGTGAAATAGAAAGCTCCACTGATAGTCCCCGCACTGCCCCCCCCCACCCCACCCCCATCAGCAAGGACACCAAGTTAACAACTATCTACACGGAAAGAACACCTTCATAAGAACCACAAACCAATTGTGCACGCATAGTACCTGGTTTCAAAAATAGTCTTGAATCACTGATGCCACCCCTCCCTGACTCCCTGCAGCAAAGGCATGGTGGTGCAGAGAGAGAGTCTTTGGGCACTGGGGGAAGGAGAACACAATTGCGAAACATTGAACTCAGTCATGTCCTGTTAAAGTAGAAAGGACAACCGGAACAAACTCAGCTGATGCCTGATCCTGGAGGGGGCATTTAAACCAGCCCCAGCCAGAGGGGAATCTCTGATCCCAGTAGTGTGAACTTGAGTTCCCACAAACCTTGCCATCAAGGGCTACAGTGCTCTCTGTCTCCAGATAAATTTGAAAGGCAGTCTAGACCACAAAAACTGCAACTCTTAGGCAAGTCCCAGTGTTAAATTGCTGAATTAGGCCCAGGCACAGTGGACTGGGGGTGGGGGTGGAGGGGTGGCAGCGGTGGCAGGGTATGACATACTAAGACACCAGCTGGAACAGCCAAGGGAGTGCTATCATCACCCCTCTACTAATTCCAGGCTGCACAGCTCTCAGCTGCATAAGAGACCCCTTCCTTCTGCTTGAGGAGAGGAGAGGAAAGAATGGGGAGAACTTTGTCTTGCACCTAGGACACCAGCTCAGCCACAGCAGGATAGGGTACCCAACAGGGTCCCAAGGACCTTGTTCAGGCCCTAACTCCCTCCATCCTTTGCGAGGCCCAAGCAACTCCAATACATCTGGCAGCAGACTTTTCAGTGGAAACGTTACAGGCCAGGAGAGAGTGGCCTGATATATTTAAAGTACTAAGGGAAAAATAAATAAATTAATAAATAACCTTTCACCATAGAATAGTATATCCAGTGAAAATATCCTTCACACTTGAAAGAGAAATAAAGACATTCCAAGACAAACAAAAGACAAAAAAAGTGGAGGGATTTCACCAACACCAGAGCTGTCCCATAAGAAATGCTAAAGAGAGGGCCGGTCGCGGTGGCTCACGCTAGTAATCCCAGCACTTTGGGAGGCCAAGGTGGGCGGATCACGAGGTCAGGAGGTCGAGACCACGGTGAAACCCCGTCTCTACTAAAAATACAAAAAAATTAGCCGGGCGTGGTGGCGGGCGCCTGTATTCCCAGCTACTCGGAGAGGCTGAGGCAGGAGAATGGCGTGAACCCGGGAGGAGGAGCTTGCAGTGAGCCGAGATTGCGCCACTGCACTCCACCCTGGGCGACAGAGCGAGACTCCGTCTCAAAAAAAAAAAAAAAAATGCTAAAGAGAGTAATTCAGTCAGAAAGAAAAGGACATTAATGAGCAATAAATAATCACCTGAAGGCACAAAATCAACTGGTAATAGAAAGCACAAAGAAATACACAGAATATTATAACACTGCAACTGTGGTGTGTAAACTACTCTTATGATAAGTAGAAAGACTAAATAACGAACCAATCAAAACTGACAATGACAACAACTTTTCAAGACATAGTACGATAAGATAGAAACAACAGAAAGTTAAAAAGTTGAGTGACAAAGTTAAGGTTGGTTTTTTTTTTTGCATTTTTTTTCATTTTAATTTTATTATACTTCAAGTTCTAGAGTACATGTGCACAATGTGCAGGTTTGTTACATATGTATACATGTGCCATGTTGGTTTGCTGCACCCATTAACTCATCATTTACATTAGGTATATCTCCTAATGCCATTCCTCCCCCCTCCCCCCACCCCACAACAGGCCCCTGTGTGTGATGTTCCCCTTCCTGTGTCCAAGTGTTCTCATCGTTCAGTTCCCACCTATGAGTGAGAACATGCGGTGTTTGGATTTTTGTCCTTGCGATAGTTTGCTGAGAATGATGGTTTCCAGCTTCATCCATGTCCCTACAAAGGACATGAACTCATCATTTTTTATGGCTGCATAGTATTCCATGGTATATATGTGCCACATTTTCTTAATCCAGTCTATCGTTGTTGGACATTTGGGTTGGTTCCAAGTCTTTGCTATTGTGAATAGTGCTGCAACAAACATACGTGTGCATGTGTCTTTATAGCAGCATGATTTATGATCCTTTGGATATATACCCAGTGATGGGATGGCTGGGTCAAATGGTATTTCTAGTTCTAGATCCCTGAGGAATTGCCACACTGTCTTCCACAATGGTTGAACTAGTTTACAGTCCCACCAACAGTGTAAAAGTGTTCCTAATTCTCCACATCCTCTCCAGCACCTGTTGTTTCCTGACTTTTTAATGATGGCCATTCTAACTGGTGTGAGATGATACCTAATTGTGCTTTTGATTTGCATTTCTCTGATGGCTAGTGATGGTGGGCATTTTTTCATGTGTCTGTTGGCTGCAAAAATGTCTTCTTTTGAGAAGTGTGCATGTCCTTCGCCCACTTTTTCATGGGGTTCTTTGTTTATTTCTTGTAAATTTGTTTGAGTTCTTTGTAGATTCTGGATATTAGCCCTTTGTCAGATGAGTAGATTGCAAAAATTTTCTCCCATTCTGTAGGTTGCCTGTTCACTCTGATGGTAGTTTCTTTTGCTGTGCAGAAGTGCTTTAGTTTAATTAGATCCCATTTGTCTATTTTGGCTTTTGTTGCCATTGCTTTTGGTGTTTTAGTCATGAAGTCCTTGCCTATGCCTATGTACTGAATGGTATTGTCTAGGTTTTCTTGTAGGGTTTTTATGGTTTTAGGTCTAACATGTAAGTCTTTATCATTTTTTATTGCATCTATTTGATTCTTCTCTCTTTTCTTCTTTATTAGTCTTGCTAGCGGTCTATCAATTTTGTTGATGTTTTCAAATAACCAGCTCCAGAATTCATTGATTTTTTTGAAGGGTTTTTTGTGTCTCTGTTTCCTTCAGTTCTGCTCTGATCTTAGTTATTTCTTGCTTTCTGCTAGCTTTTGCTCTTGCTTCTCTAGTTCTTTTAATTGTGATGTTAGGGTGTCAATTTTAGATCTTTCCCGCTTTCTCTTGTGGGCATTTAGTGCTATAAATTTCCCTCTACACACTGCTTTGAATGTGTCCCAGAGACTCTGGTATGTTGTGTCTTTGTTATCATTGGTTTCAAAGAACATCTTTATTTCTGCCTTCATTTCGTTATGTACCCAGTAGTCACTCAGGAGCAGGTTGTTCAGTTTCCATGTAGTTGAGCGGTTTTGAGTGAGTTTCTTAATCCTGAGTTGTAGTTTGATTGCACTGTGGTCTGAGAGACAGTTTGTTATAATTTCTGTTCTTTTACATTTGATGAGGAGTCCTTTACTTCCATCTATGTGGTCAATTTTGGAATAGGTGCAGTGTGGTTCTGAGAAGAATGTATGTTCTGTTGATTTGGGGTGGAGAGTTCTGTAGATGTCTATTACTTCTGCTTGGTACAGAGCTGACCTGCACCAAGGTCAGATAACAAGGATATCAATTCCTGGGTATCCTTGTTAACTTTCTGTCTCATTGATCTGTCTAATGTTGACAGTGTGGTGTTAAAGTCTCCCATTATTAGTATGTGGGAGTCTAGTCTCTTTGTAGGTCTCTAAGGACTTGCTTTATGAATCTGGGTGCTCCTATATTAGGTGCATATATATTTAGGATAGTTAGCTCTTCTTGTTGAATTGATCCCTTTACCATTATGTAATGGCCTTCTTTGTCTCTTTTGATCTTTGTTGGTTTAAAGTCTGTTTTATCAGAGACTAGGATTGCAACCCCTGCCTTTTTTTGTTTTCCATTTGCTTGGTAGATCTTCCTCCATCCCTTTATTTTGAGCCTATGTGTGTCTCTGCACATGGGATGGGTTTCCTGAATACAGCACACTGATGGGTCTTGACTCTTTATCCATTTGCCAGTCTGTGTCTTTTAATTGGAGCATTTAGCCCATTTACATTTAAGGTTAATATTGTTACGTGTGAATTTGATCCTTTCGTTATAATGTTAGCTGGTTATTTTGCTCATTAGTTGATGCAGTTTCTTCCTAGCCTGGATGGTCTTTACAATTTGGCATGTTTTTGCAGTGGTTGGTACCCGTTGTTCCTTTCCATGTTTAGTGCTTCCTTCAGGAGCTCTTTTATGGCAGGCCTGGTGGTGACAACATCTCTCAGCATTTGCTTGTCTGTAAAGGATTTTATTTCTCCTTCACTTATGGAGCTTAGTTTGGCTGGATAGGAAATTCTGGGTTGAAAATTCTTTTCTTTAAGAGTGTTGAATATTGGCCCCCACTCTCTTCTGGTTTGTAGAGCTTCTGCGGAGAGATCAGCTGTTAGTCTGATGGGCTTCCCTTTGTGGGTAACCCAACCTTTCTCTCTGGCTGCCCTTAACATTTTTTCCCTCATTTCAACTTTGGTGAATCTGACAATTATGTGTCTTGCAGTTGGTCTTCTTGAGGAGTGTCTTTGTGGCATTATCTGTATTTCCTGAACCTGAATGTTGGCCTGTCTTGCTAGATTGGGGAAGTTCTCCTGGACAATATAATGCAGAGTGTTTTCCAACTTGGTTCCATTCTCCCCGTCACTTTCAGGTACACCAATCAGACGTAGATTTGGTCTTTTCACATAGTCCCATATTTCTTGGAGGCTTTGTTTGTTTCTTTTTACTCTTTTTTCTCTAAACTTCTGTTCTCACTTCATTTCATTCATTTGATCTTCAATCACTGATACCCTTTCTTCCAGTTGATCAAATTGGCTACTGAAGCTTGTGCATTTGTCATGTAGTTCTTGTGCCATGGTTTTCAGCTCCATCAGGTCCTTTAAGAACTTCTCTGCATTGGTTATTCTAGTTAGCCATTCGTCTAATCTTTTTTCAAGGTTTTTAACTTCTTTGCGATGGGTTCGAACTTCCTCCTTTAGCTCGGAGAAGTTTGATTGTCTGAAGCCTTCTTCTCTCAACTCGTCAAAGTCATTCTCCACCCAGCTTTGTTCCATTGCTGGTGAGGAGCTGCGTTCCTTTGGAGGAGGAGAGGTGCTCTGATTTTTAGAATTTTCAGTTTTTCTGTTCTGTTTTTTCCCCTTCTTTTTGGTTTTATCTACCTTTGGTCTTTGATGGTGGTGATGTACAGATGGGGTTTTGGTGTGGATGTCCTTTCTGTCTGTTAGTTTTCCTTTTAACCGTCAGGACCCTCAGCTCCAAGTCTGTTGGAGTTTGCTGGAGGTCCACTCCAGACCCTGTTTGCCTGGGTATCAGCAGTGGAGGCTGCAGAACAGCGAATATTGCTGAACAGCAAATGTTGCTGTCTGATCGTTCCTCTGGAGGTTCTTCTCAGAGGAGCACCCGGCTGTGTGAGGTGTCAGTCTGCCTCTACTGGGGGGTGCCTCCCAGATAGGCTACTCGGGACTCAGGGACCCACTTGAGGAGGCAGTCTGTCCATTCTCTAATCTCAAACTCTGTGGTGGGAGAACCATTACTCTCTTCAAAGCTGTCAGTCAGGAACATTTAAGTCTGCAGAGGTTTCTGCTGCCTTTTGTTTGGCTATACCTTGCCCCCAGTGGTGGAGTCTACAGAGGCTGGCAGGCCTCCTTTAGCTGCGGTGGGCTCCACCCATTTCGAGCTTCCTGGACACTTTGTTTACCTACTCAAGCCTCAGCAATGGTGGGCGCCCCTCCCCCAGCTTCACTGCCACCTTGCAGTTCGATCTCAGACTGCTGTGCTAGCAATGAGCGAGGCTCGGTGGGCATGGGACCCTCCGAGCCAGGTGGGGGATATAATCTCCTGGTGTGCCATTTGCTAAGGCCATTGGAAAAACACAGTATTAGGGTGGGAGTGACCTGATTTTCCAGCTGCTGTCTGTCACTGTTTGCTTGGCGATGAAAGGGAATTCCCTGACCCCTTGTGCTTCCCAGGTGAGGCGATGCCTTGCCCTGCTTCAGCTCACGCTCGGTGCACTGCACCCACTGTCTGACAAGCCCCAGTGAGATGAACCCGGTACCTCAGTAGGAAATGCAGAAATCACCCATCTTCTGTGTTGCTCATGCTGGGAGCTATAGACTGGTGCTGTTCCTATTTGGCTATCTTGGAACCGCCCCCGAAGTTCAAAGTTAAGTTTTTATTAGTTTTCTTTTGCTTGTTTGTTTATGTTTGTTTTGCTTGTTTGTTTTGTGCACTGTAGCAAATAGTGTTAACTTCTTATCAGCTTAAAATAATGGGTAATAAGACAGTATCTGTAAGCCTCATGATAAACACGAACCAGAAAACATATAATAGATACACACACAAAGAAGTCAAGAAATTCAATCATATCACCAGAGAAAACCATCTTTAGTGGAGGAAGACAGGAATGAAAGAAAAAAGGAGGAGAAGACCACGAAACAATCGCAAAACAAATAACAAAATGGTGGGAGTAAGTCCTTACTTATCAATAATAACATTGAATGTGAATAAACTAAACTGTCCAACAAAAGATATAGACTGGCTGAATGGATGAGAAGAACACTGTTGGCATGTAGAAATGCCACTGATTTTGCATATTGATTTGGTATCCTGCAACTTTACTGGATTTATTTACAGGTTCTAATCGTTTTCTTTTCTTTTTTAGAGTCCTTAGGTTTTTCCAAATATAACATCATATTATCTGCAAAAAAGGATAATTTTATTTCTTCCTTCCCAATTTGGGTGCCATTTATAGCTTTCTCTTTTCTGATTGATCTAGTTAGAACTCCCAGTACTATGTTGACTAACAGTGGTGAAAATGGGCATCCCTGTTGTGTTCCAGATCTTGGAGGGAAGGGCTTCATTTTTTCCCCATTCAGTATGATATTAGGTCTGGGTCTGTACCCACAAAAAATTAAAAAATAAAAATACTAAACCAAAAGTAATCATAAGTCCTAAGTTAAAAAAAGAATGCTAGGTGCAGTCCCTGGAAGGAAGGGATCAGCCCAGTAGACAATGCTTCACAGCAGAACTTTAATTACAACAATAGCTATTGTAGATTAAATCAGAAAACCATGACAGTATGCTAGATATAAAAATTTTAAAAATTTACTAAGTGGGCAAGTGCGGTTCAAGTTTTCCTAGACATAAGAAATACCAAATTTCAAGCTACAAGATCAATTCCATTTCTCATTCGTTTGGAAGATGAAACTCTCAAGGTACAGCCTGTCTTAGTGAGAGCTGACTCATCTTTGTATTTAAACATCTACAGTTTCCAGTCTATCTTTCCAGTTCTATTTGTTCCTACTCCTCAAACTGAACCCCATAATGTAATCAGACATATGTATTTGCTGCCAATAGTGCTTCCACCTCTCCCTGCATGTTTGCTCATACAATTATTTATCTTTGAAATACCATCTTTTCCATCTATTTGACATCTACTCATCCTTTAAGGTCCAATGCAATGCCATCAATTTTCTTTATTACTTACCATCCGAGATTATTCTGTGTATCTACACTTATAGTAATTATTGCCTGTACCAAATAGGTATTAAAAAGAAGATTCCACCTTCAAAATATTATTTCTGTCTGAATCATTTTTGCTCCTTAGCATCTAACTTCCTAACTCTGTGCTCTGAATAGAGTGTACATCCAGTGTGTGAAGAATTAATGTATGGATACACATACAAATATAGTCATGTGCCATATAACAATGTTTCAGTCAACAAGGGACTACATATAATGGTCATCCCGTAAGAGAATAATACTTTATTTTTGCTCTATCTTTTCTATGTTTAAATATGTTTAGATACACAAATAGTTACCATTATGATATAATTGCCTACAATTTTCAGTACAGTAACATTCTGTACATTTGTAAGCTTAGGAGTCATAGTCTATACCATATATTCTAGGTGTGTAGTATGCTACACCATCTAGGCTTGTGTATGATGTTTGTGCAATGATGATATCACCTAACAATGCATTTCTCAATACATATCTCCATCATTAAGCAACAAATGACTCTATTTACAAACACACTCAGAAGAGCTGCCAGCTAGGAAGAAAGATCATTCTCAATGACACATGTAAATTTTGTGGCAACTAATGTGCACCTTCTCTTTCTCAAACTTTCAATATTTATTTTGTCAACTTGAAAGGCCCTCAACAGAATTGTCCAGCAGAGTCGAAGGGGAGAGAATATGGTTGTAGGATGAAAACACAAGAGACATTTTTCTAACTCGGTATGTGAGGGAAGAGAGAGACACTCTCATATTGTTTTATATTGTTTTATACTCAGTACCTGTTTTAAGAAAAAAAAAAAAAAACAAAAAACGAGGAAGTAAAACCAAAGACAGGCAGCCCGGCACCAGGCCTGAAACCAGGCCTGGGCCTGCCTGGCCTGAACCCAGTAGTTAAAAATCAACTCATAACTTAGAAACTGATGTTATTAATAGATTCCAGACATTGTATAGAAGAACACTGTGAAACTCCCTGCCCTGTTCTGTTTCTCTCTGACTATCAGTGCATGAAAACCCTGTTACATATCCCCTAGATTGCTCAATCAGTCACGATCCTTTCATGTAAAATCTTTAGTGTTGTGAGCCCTTAAAAGGGACAGAAATTGTGCACTCGGGGAGCTCGGATTTTAAGGCAGTAGCTTGCCGATGCTCCCAGCTGAATAAAGCCCTTCCTTCTACAACTCGTTGTCTGAGGGGTTTTGTCTGTGGCTAGTCCTGCTACATATGTATATGTGTTTTAATACATTGCTAGAAACTATGCCTTGGGAAGTGACTAACAGGCCCTATAATGTGAAGAAACATCAAAAGAA
Source organism: Symphalangus syndactylus (assembly GCF_028878055.3). Lineage (NCBI taxonomy): Eukaryota > Metazoa > Chordata > Mammalia > Primates > Hylobatidae > Symphalangus > Symphalangus syndactylus. The sequence goes on along the minus strand of NC_072447.2, from coordinate 117,175,896 downwards.
GATAAGAATAGAAAACAAGGATTTGAGAGAATAAACTATGAGGGTTAAATAATAAATTAATTTCAGGCAGGCTAAAATTGCGAAATCCCCATCCTCTTAGAGGATGCTTTTTCAGTGGAGGTAAAGGAAGAATATATTTTGGAAGAATGACTTGAGCAGAACCAATATCTTTAGAATTCCTGTGACTCCCACCAAATTCCATTTGAATTTTTGGAATTGATGTGTAGCTGACATTTTAACTCTGGCATAAAATTGCAAAGAAATGAGCCCATTTTAAAAGTGTAATATGAAAAATGAATGGTGCTGTGATTTATAAATCTAAAATGTGACAACTGCTAACACATTCCAGAAAATAAGCCCTCTATTACTTGTGTATTTCATTTTGCAGAATGCTTTACAAAGTATTAGAGCCAATCCCCAAGGAGAATGTAATCAATAGCGTTGAATGATGACTGCTTCATTTAAAAACTTCTCTCCAAGAGGGCTTTATTCAAGCTGATTGTAATTCCATTTAACTGTAATGTTAAATGGAGTGTGAGCAGCTTTTCAATTCTGAGACGGCTCCATCATCAAAGAATATTAAAACTAAAAGTTATTCACCACGTGCTGAGTAGTCAATTCTTATAACTTCAAGAGAACATTAATTCAATGTGAAATATTATTGTTGTTAAGTCTGATAAAATATCAGAATACCTTCAACCTCATAATGCTAGAATTGTACTTAGATGAATGCTAATTCATCAGAAAGAAAATCAGTTGACTTTGTAGAGACAAAAATAGTTTTCTTCTCAATATTTTCTGAAGTTTCAATAATTTGAGTTTATAAAACAAACTAATAATAGACAGACTACCAGGAAAAAAAGGGATACCAATTTATTAACATGCATGTGGGCACAGGAGTCATTCAGAGTATGAGGCTCAAAGGAGGGATCAGATGCCTGAAGTTTTTATAACCATCCTGAGGTTACAGAAAAAATAGATGTTTAGAGCACGGCAAGACGTTATGGAAGGGAGAGAAGAGAAAAGGTATAGAGCAAAGGTCATCTTGTTATGCAGATAAAACCTCACAGGTGGCATCTCTCAAAATGAAAAGATGGTAGCCTGTGGTACAAGTTTCTCTGACAGACCTTTAGTCTCCTTTTCCTGTTAGATAATCTTTTCTATATCTAAGATGGTGAGTAGGTAGGTGCTCGGAGCAAGATGTTTGCATCTGTTGTTTACTTCACTTTACTAATGTAGATTTCCTCTACAGATCCAAATCTCCTCCACAAAATGCAGATTTTCAGCTATTCTTTTGTATTTGTAGCCTCTCTCATTAGTCATCTTAAAATATGCTACAGAAGTATGTTTTGGGGTGAAATATTTGTTTCTTTCATTTCCCCATTTGAATCTTTATTTTCAGAAAGTTGTACATATTAAAGTAGAATTGGTAGCTATAGAAAAGTTTGAGTTAGAAGTTATGAGATAAGAGATTGGCAAAGGGAAGAACAAGCAAAAAGGAACAAATTTTAGTACACTGTTTCATACCGTTTTGAATCAGTTTCTTAGTCTTGGGAATAGATTAGTTCAGTTAAACACTTGTGTTTCATTTCAGGAGATGGCATTGCAATTGGACTGAGAAAGCTCAGCCTGTATATATGATGCAGCAAACAGATCTTTAATAAGAGGCATTTCTATGGAAACAGAAGAAAAAAAGATTAATGTCTGGAGTAGTCTATAGGCTAGTTTTTCTAGAGTCTAGAGGGCAGTGAGTTTAGAAGACTTCTGGAATGGGTTTGAAGCATCTTCACTTGTAGCAGTGAAGACAGTGGTAATCTGACAGATTTTTCAAGCATAAAAGTTATCCATACACATGCCATCATTGTGATTTCTCTGGAGTCTATTTATCAGTTTGTAAGGCTTCAAGGAAAACACAGTTTTAATTTTAGTGAGGCAGAAGGGTTGGAGAAAAAAAAAAAAAGAAAATGTTAATTTGGCAACTCGCAGCCAGATATTGGAGGAAACCATAAAAAATTCAGATCCAGTTCAAATTGCCGGTAAATAATAAAACATTGAAACTGCCTTTGCAAAAATTCTGAGGAAATTATGACAGTGAAAGAGATCAGACCTGACCAACTCCATCTTGCTTCTAATCTTTAAGCTGCCCTCGTTCATTCCTGAGTGTAGGCTGAACTTACCTTGGGAAGGAATTTAGTTTATAGTTTGATGTTGAAACAAAATTGATAATAGCCCTTTCCCAAAAAGAGTCCCTTCTTGCCTGAGGACCAGTATGTCTTTGTAGAACTAACAAATGAGCTACAAGATTAAAAATTATGGTTCAGATGCCATGCAGCCTCCTGCTGCAAGAATCTCAACCTTCTCAAATTGCTCCTGGGAATAACATCACTATTGTAAAACCTAAGGTCAGTGATTCAGATATGTTGCCGACTTGATTCTCCAGCTGACAACACCCAGACCTGTAATCTGGCTCAACCAGTTCTTCGATCCCACCTAGGAACAAAAGACAGCAAGAGAAATTTACTTTGACCCCCTATGATTCCATTTCCAACCTGACCAATCAGGATGCCCCACTTCCTGAGCCCCTACACACCAAATTATCTTTAAAAAGATCCCCTAAATGCTCAGGGAGACTAATTTGAGTAATAATAAAACTCCTGTCTGCGACACAGCCAGTTAGTTCTGTGTGGATTATTCTTTCTCCACTGCAATTCCCTGTCTTGATAAATCAGCTCTGTCGTGGCAGCAGGCAAGGTGAACCTGCTGGGTGGTTACAATATCAAAAACCAATGAGCTGGAATCTAATAATGAGTGTAGTATAGATTTTGTTCAGAAACATCATTTTTCTCTCTCCCGTTCCCCCATTTCTACCAAATATATTTACAACAAGACTAATTTATTTGTTAAATATATTTGGATTCATAAACTTGGGCTGACTATTTGCATAAAGTACAGTAAGAAGAGTGATTTTTCTCATATAGGTTCTTTTTAAATTGGATTTGCTGGAACTTTTCACAAGAAATGTCAGATTAGACTTTTAAAAGGCTACGAAAAGTTTAAGAGCCAAGCCAAGAACTCATGATCAGACTGTGTCTGTAATACATGTATGGATTTGGCGAATTTCTCTCTTTTTGAGGTCCCTCAAATACCCTGAGGTTCCTGGGTCTGTCAGAAAATGACAGTTATTACTTACCCAAGGCCAGGAAGCTTGTAAGGAAATGGTGTACACAAGATACCAGGCCAGTCTTTTTCCAAGCATGTTGGCTATATAAAGTCAACCTCATTCCCTCAAAGCAATTCAGGTATATCTGAAAACATAACATTTCAGTCAGTGTCTTGGTAAAATAATCAGAGTCTCCAATTGTGTGCTGTTGCAAAAGAAAACAAATTTTTATTGAACTTATGCAAATAAATATTTTGCCATGAAATAAGAATACTCATGGATAGTTTTCAAGTTCTCGGGGGACCAGGTAAGGAGAAAGGTAAATGTTTTGATTTTGGTCACAAAGGTATACTTTATCAAATTACTGTAAAGCTATAGGTAGCTAAGAGAAAGAAAGAAAGATTTCTTAACTCTGTGAAACAAAGCATAAAAAGAGAATCAGCAATAATTCATACAAAAAAGTCATCATTTTGGCCCAATCAGTTTAGACCCATGCAATTAATTCTTGTTTTGATTGATGTTGCGTTAGCAATTTTATCAGTCCACTGTTTCTCTTAGACTTCTGAAAGTTTTACCCAGTCCAATGATATGGTGTTAAAGTGATAAAAGAAAAACTTTATGTTTTTATTAAACTTCTTTTTTTTTAATTTTACTTTAAGTTCTGGGATACATGTGCAGAACGTGCAGGTTTGTTACACAGGTATACATGTGCCATGGTGCTTTGCTGCACCCATCAACCCATCATCTAGGTTTTAATCCCCACATGCATTAGGTATTTGTCCTAATGCTCTCCCTCCCTTGCCCGCCACCCCCCGGCAGGCCCCGGTGTGTGATGTTCCCCTTCCTGTGTCCATGTGTTCTCATTGTTCAACTCCCGCTTATGAGTGAGAACATGCAGTGTTTGGTTTTCTGTTCCTGTGTTAGTTTGCAGAGAATGATGGCTTCCAGCTTCATCCATGTCCCTACAAAGGACATGAATTCATTCTTTTTTATGGCTGCATAGTATTCCATGGTGTATATGTGCCACATTGTCTTTATCCAGTCTATCGTTGATGGGCATTTGGGTTGGTTCAAAGTCCTTGCTATTATAAATAGTGCTTCAATAAACATAGGTGTGCATGTGCCTTTATAGTAGAATGATTTATAATCCTTTGGGTATATACCCAGTAATGGGATTGCTGGGTCAAATGGTATTTCTGGTTCTAGATCCTTGAGGAATTACCACACTGTCTTCCACAATGGTTGAACTAATTTACACGCCCACCAACAGTGTAAAAGCATTCCTGTTTCTCCACAGCCTCCCCAGCATCTGTTGTTTCCTGAGTTTTTAATAATTCCCATTCTAACTGGTGTGAGATGGTATCTCATTGTCGTGTTAATTTGCATTTCTCTAATGACAGTGATGATGAGCTTTTTTTCATATGTTTGTTGGCTGCATAAATATCTTCCTTTGAGAAATGTCTATTCATATCCTTCACCCACTTTTTGATAGGGTTGTTTGTTTTTTCTTGTAAATTTGTTTCAGTTCCTTGTAGACAAGGCTACAGTAACCAAAACAGCATGATACTTGTACCAAAACAGAGATATAGAACAATGGAACAGAACAGAGACCTCAGAAATAACACCACACATCTGCAACCACCTGATATTTGACAAACCTTACAAAAGCAAGCAACAGGGAAAGGATCCCCTAGTTAATAAAATGGTATTGGGAAAACTGGCTAGCCATATGCAGAAAACTGAAACTGGACCCCTTCTTTATACCTTATACAAAAATTAACCCAACATGGATTAAAGACTTAAATGTAAAACCCAAAACCATAAAAATCCTAGAAGAAAACCTAGGCAATACCATTCCGGACATAGGCATGGGCAAGGACTTCATGACTAAAACACCAAAAGCAACTGCAACAAAAGTCAAAATTGACAAATGGGATCTAATGAAACTAAAGAGTTTCTGCACAGCAAAAGAAACTATCATCAGAGTGAACAGGCAACCTACAGGATGGGACAAAATTTGCAATCTACCCATCTGACAAAGGGCTAATATCAAGAAACTTGTTTCTAAGAGTACTTGTCAGGGTCCCTTCCATAAATTTCATTGACAAAGAAGCAAATTTTGGGTTTCAGTTGACTGTAAAATGCTTTTATAAAGAATACCAAAATAAGGCAATTAACTGAGGACAAGACTTAAAATAGTCATGCTTAAAGACACAATTTACAGGGAAATCTGGTTATTTTATGTGGCCTACAACAATTTAACATAATAATCATAACTTTTGCTGATAACATAAACAAAGACATACCAGTATTTCAAAAAACATATACAATTTGGAACTCATAATAACATATTTTTACAAATACAATTTGAAAAAGATTTAAAATGTTTTGGAACCCTCTAAAACATTTCAAAGTTAGTCTGAGTTCAAATAGACTTAATTTGAATTTGATTTGGAAAGTTTATCAAAAAGAAAGTTTCAAAACACTTGCTCAAAAATAGAATCACAGTCCCTGTGTAATAATAGTCATTGATTTAACCAAAATGATAATTGAAAGATTTCAAGAAACAAAAACCTTTACTCATTGATAGAGAGGAGACTCAGTTTCAGAAATAACCAAAAGACCAAAAAAGACAGTATGAGGCACATAGAAAGTTTCTCTCTCTCTCCTCTTTTTTTTTTTTTTTTTTTGCAGTTTATTCAAAAGGTGAACAAAAATCTCTATTGTCTTTTATCAGTATTACATGAAAATATTTTATAAAAAAGAACACTAAATTTTAGTTTTGTACCAGGGTGCTATTAATACTAAAGCTAATTTTAATAAAATCTTGTAAACAAATCCATTCTACCTCAGTCAGCTTTCACCACACAAGATAAGATTACGATAAACTTTCTTGAATCTCTTACATTTTTTCATATTTTTTCAACTTTTAATATCCATTTATTTTTATCTATAACATTCATTCCTTTACTTATTAATTTTTCTTCAGAAACAACTTTTAAATCACTTCCACCTAGACAAAAATCATTTTTTCTCAACAAAAAATACATCCTCATACCTTATAACATCTTATTTTCATTATATACTATGTATATTTAGTAGTTTTATATTTAGCATATTTATTAGTTTCTTATAGTTAGTAGTTTTAATTACATATATTAATTATAATTGTAACTCTTAGTAACCTTAATTTCTAGTGAAAACCTAAGAAGCAAGTACTTTTGAATTGTTTTATATCAATATTCAGGGATGAAAATCATTTTATAATTTCTAGAAAGATGCTTTTCTCAATTTTTAAAATGTTTTCCAGCAGATCTAGATATATTTATCTTTTCTGTACCATATAAAAACAAAATGTCAAAGTACATATGTTTAAACTTAAACTTAACGTTTAATAATTAATATTTCAGTATTTTTACTTACTTAAAATGACTCAGCCATTTCATGATTATCTATTACTTAATTGAACATAACAGACCTTTAAAGTTTTAAATTACTGAATAGATTTTTGAAACCAAGTTTTATTTATAAACATTTATTTAATTTACATGTACCTAATTTACTCATTCTTAGCAATTATATTTGAATTGTTTATGGAAAACAAAGCTAGCCATTTAAGTTATTTTTTCTATTGAAAAAGCAAAACTAGGCTAACCACGCATCAACCAATCTTATCTTAACCAATGTCTTTGAAATACTGGACACAAGTACCCTCCCCTTTCTCTTCCCAAACACATTTGTCCAAAGTTCCCACATGGCACCCAGAGAAGCTAAGAAAGGCAAGGCCTATCTGGGTTTTGGATTTACACACCAGCTACAGAGCCAAGGACAGAGGATAGAGCTGTGAAGATGATGCCTAGAGGATCCAACCCCTCCCAGCATGGCCAGGAAGCAGAGCTAGGCCAGGAAAGATGGAGCCATGTTGGGCTAAGCTCTCCTTGTAGCTAGTGGCCCAGGCACTGCAGACACATATGACCCCAGACATCATCGTAGCCACCTGTCTAGACTCCAGGATCGAGAGGCTTAAAACAAAAGACAGAAGCTCACAGCAAGATGTGTGCAAGGCTTCAGGGAGGCCCAGCAGCCAGTCCTCATAGCTTTAGCTCACAGACAAATAAATGGGCTATATTAAAAAACAAAAAGTTTTAGAGTGCTGTTGTCTTAAACAGTGATCTTTTTAGTACCTATGAAAAGATACAATAGAAATATAGCCTTAGCAACTTCCTAGGTAAGATTTAAAAACAGAAATCAGATTTAAAAGTTAAAATCCTTTGAATGTGCAAACAGCCTGCTTTGGATTCCCTGTAAGTTTTGCCAAAGGGCACTTCATCCTGTAGTGTACTGGCTAGCATTCACACTTTCACTGCCATGATCCAGTTTTGATTACAGGTCAGGGAGCCAGTTCTCTGAAAATGGAAATCCTTTAAGTCAAGAGGAAACAGCAACGTTTCTAAAATATAGTTTGAAATACTTGCTTTTAACTTACATTAGTATCACTCCTGACCTTTTGGGACACCCACTTGTTTGTATCTTTCTGTTCCCATAAACAGCTTTTGATTTCTTGTCTTACCTATTGATGTCTCTTTTCATTTTTTGTGTAGGGACACACATACCTATAGGTGCAGATGGCCACCTAAGAAGTTGGGACCATAGAAACTATAGCTAAACAGAGTTGTGGGTTGTACCCCATTTACAGCTAGCAAGATATTCCTTTCTTTAAGCTGTCATTGGAAGTAGTCTGGATTTTGGAAAGGTTGCAGCTTTTGTTCCCTCTTTGAAGACCTTGGTTAAAGTCACAAAAGGCTTCTTGGTTTGGGTCTCATGTGTGCTTATTTGCTTTGGTTTTGAATCATTTGTTTAAGTATACCTCTGGTTTAAAACTTTGGTTTATGTTTAGAATATGATAGCAACATTTTTCCCATTATCTTGTTTCCTCTACTGGGATGGAGAGACTCGCTTCTTGCTACTGCTCTATCAGTGGGAACTGCACAGGTGAGGTGAGGACGAGCTCTACCCAAGTCGTGGGGGATGGGTGCTGCTTTTACTGCTGTCAACACTGCTGCTCTTGCTGTCTTTTTCAAAACAGTATATAATAAAGTTGATTACTTTTCTGTTGCCTATATTATAACCATATTCAAGTTTTAAATTCTGGATCTTGGGAGAGGAGGCAGAGGAAGATAGTGGACTAGAAGTCTCTACCAATTGTCTCCTGGCAAGGACACCAAGTTGACAACTATCTAAACAATGAACCAATCAAAAATAATAAAAACAACCACTTTTCAAGACATAATACAATAAGATTGTCTCTTCACTTTGTTGATTGCAGCCTTTGCTGTGCAGAACCTTTTTAACTTGATGTGATCCCATTTTCCGAGTTCACTTCAGTTACCTGTACTTACAGAGTATTGTTCTGCACAGCAAAGGCTGCAATCAACAAAGTGAAGAGACAATCCACAGAATGGGAGAAAATATTTGCAAAATACCTATATGACAAGGGATTAATAACCAGAATATATAAGTAGCTTAAACAACTCTATAGGAAAAATAGACATTTCTGAAAAAAAGAGAGGTACAAATGGCAAACAGGCATAATGAAAGGTGCTCACCTTTGATCATCAGAGAATTACAAATCAAAACTACAATGAGGTATCATCTCATTCCAGTTAAAACGACTTTTATCCAAAAGACGGACAATAACACACACTGGCAACAATGTGGAGAAAAAAGAACCTTATACACTATTGATGGGGTTGCAAATTACTACAACCACTATGGAGAACTGTTTGGAGGTTCCTCAAAAAATTAAAAAGAGAGCTACCATTTGATTCAGCAATCCCACTGCTGGGTATATACCCAAAAGAAAGGAAATCAGAATATTGAAGAGATATCTGTACTTCTATGTTTGTTGCAGCACTGTTCACAATAGCTAAAATTTGGAAGCAACCTAAGTGTCCATCAGCAGATGAATGAATATAGAGCATGTGGTACTTATACACAATGGAGTTCTATTCAGCCATAAAAAAATGAGATCCTGTCATTTGGAACAGCATAGATGGAAATGAAGATCATCATGTTAAATGAAATAAGCCAGGTACAGAAAGGCTAACATCACATGTTCTCACTTATTTGTGGGATCTAAACATCAAAACAATTGAATTTATGGGGATAGAGGGTAGAAGGATTGTTACCAGAGGCTGAGAAGGGTAGGGGGGGCTGGAGTGGGTGGGGGGATGGTTAATGTCTACAAATAATAATTGAGAAGAATGAATTAGACTTACTATTTGATACTAAAACAGGGTGTCTATAGTCAATAATAATTGTACACTTGAACATAAGTAAAAGAGTTTAACTGGATTGTTTATAAGACAAAGGATTAATGCTTGAGGGGATGGATACCCCATTCTCCAGGATGTGCTTATCTCACATTGCATTTCTGTATCAAAACATTCCAGGCACTTCTTAAATATATACAAATATATACACCTACTATATACCCACAAAAACTAAAAATTAAAAAATAAAGTTTTTTTTTTTGTTTGTTTGTTTTTGAGATGGGAGTCTTGCTCTGTTGCCCAGGCTGGAGTGCAGCTGCATGATCTCAGCTCACGCCAACTTCTGCCTCCCAGGTTCAAGCAATTCTCCTGCTTCAGCCTCCCGAGTACCTGGGACTACAGGCATGTACCACCATGCCCAGCTAATTTGTTTTGTTTTTTTGTGGTAGAGACGGTGTTTCACTGTGTTGGCCAGGTTGGTCTCGAACTTCTCACCTCAAGTAATCCGCATGCCTTGACCTCCCAAAGTGCTGGGATTATAGGCATGAGCCACTGTGCCAGGCCAAAAGATAATTTTTTTAAGTTTCAAATTGTTGGAAATGCTTCCAGGTTATTTTGATAGGGGTTTGGGGAACCTCCTTGTTGTTCAATCAGATATGTACAATATGATGACAATCTACCAGATAGGTATTCACATATAAGTATGTGTGGGGTTTATTGATTTAGCTGTCAAAGTTCACTATTTCATGTCACTGGCAGAGAAACAGTACCTTGCTCTTACAATCATGTATGATAATAAAAATATGTTTGTATTTCAAATATACATTTTAATTTTTGCCGGTAGTTTTAAATCATACTCAGGAGTCAATTAGCAAACATTTTTATGTGTTCATTGTTCTAGTCAAAGCAACAAAACTTTCTTAAGTAGCTATCACCAAAACATAAATATGAACAGTGGTCTATCTAATGAAAATGCTCATTGTTCTCTGTTCCAGTTATTCGGCTGGTAAACATACATGTCACGATTATACATATAATTATTCTAAAGAAAGAGATCTCAATGGCTGGGCGTGGTGGCTTGCACCTGTAATCCTAGCACTTTGGGAGGCCGAGGCAGGCAGATCACGAGGTCAGGCAATCGAGACCATCCTGGCTAACATGGTGAAACCCCGTCTGTACTAAAAATACAAAAAATTAGCCGGGTGTGGTGGTGGGCACCTGTAGTCCCAGCTACTCGGGAAGCTGAGGCAGGAGAATGGTGTGGACCCGGGAGGCAGAGCTTGCAGTGAGCCGAGATCGCGCCACTGCACTCCAGCCTGGGCAACAGAGTGAGACGCCGTCTCAAAAAAAAAAAAAAAAAAAAAAAGAGAGATCTCAAAATCTATAATGAAAAATAAATTGGAAATAGCATGTCATAAATTTTTTTTTAAAAATTTACAGTTTTTTGTGAACATGTCTATTTCTTAAACTGAGGTTTACCTATGGTATCGTATGTTTCAAACTAGATTATACATAGATTTAGAGTATATTGGATTAAGTTAGAGAATAGATGATCCCACGGGACAAGCATCACATCTTTCTGAAGTATCATTTTTATTCATTTTAAGTAATTGGAAATATTTCACATATAAACAAGTATAAATACATTGAGAAACAGAATGCAAAATGTGCTCAATTTTTCAAGATTAAGCAGTGAGACGGTTGTGCTTTCAAAAATGGCTTCTGGATATACCCTAGGTATCTTGGGTATATCTCAGTGTTATAGTCCCTGAATTGGACTGAGGAGGCGTTTGGTAGACAGCAGAAATAATGAATTCTACTACTGTTTTTGAGTCCAGTACTATGTGAAATTAAATGCCACTTTGACACTATACTTGGCTAATTTCCAAGAGGACGTGGTGTCTTTGGTTCTTTTTTACTTTTCATTGTTATCCCCATTATTAGACAACATACTATTTATATGTCTTGCAGTATCTAGATTATGCTTGCACTTGGTAGTTGCTCAGAAAATATTTGTTGACTATAAATTATTGAGCTTACTAATAAGCTTCACCTCAATTTTTACAAATAAAAATATTACTTGACACATCTTTAGTGCAGGCTAATTTCTGACCTCAATGTCCTTCATCCTGACATCAGTCCCATAGCACTGCACTGACTCTGCAAAATGCTCCATGATAATTTACGTAATACATTGTGCTCATCACCTAACTTTAGGTAGACAACAATTATGCCCTGGGTTTTCAAACAAAGAGAAAAATCTTTTAAAGATAGAAAAGAGACTAGAGAAAAAGGGTAAAGATGAAAAATACAATTGATTCAAATTTCAGATTTATATCTGCACCCTAACAACTCCATTTAGTCATCTCAGGGACACTGGTAGGATGTGAATGTTTGTGTCTTCCCAGAGTTCATATATTGAAACTTGACGATCAATGTGATCGTATGAGGATTATATCTAAAAATGTAACAGTGGTTTTGAAACTGAGTAATGGGTAGAGACCTTTGGGAAGTAATTAGGTCATGAGGGTGGAGCCTTCATGAATGGGATTAGTGCCCTTATGAAAAAGGCCCCAGAGAGTTAGTCTGCCCCTTCTACCATGTGAGGACACAACTAGAAGGAACCATCTGTGAATAAAGAAGAGGGCCCCCACCAAACACCGAATTTGCCAGCACTTTGATCTTGGGCTGCCCAGCTTTCAGAACTGTGAGAAATATATTTCTGCTGTTCATAAGCTACTCAACTTATGGTATTTTGTTACAGCAGCTCAACTGGATGAAGACAGAAAATTGCTACTGAGAAGTAAGGGTGCAATAACAAATATCTAAAAATGTGAAGTGGCTTTGAAACTGAATAATGGGTAGCAGCTGGAAGAATTTAAAGCATACTTAATAAAGCCCACATTGCCAAAAATAGACTGGTAAGTGTAATTTTGGTGAGGGCTCAGATGGAGAGGGGGAGAGCTGTAGAGAAAGCCTCAGTCTTCTTAGAGAATACCTCAGTAATTCTGATCAGAATGTTGGAAGGAATATGGATGAAAAAGGAAATTCTGATAATATCTCAGATGGAAATGAGGAATACGTTACTGGAAACTGAAGGAAAGGTGATCCTTGTTATAAAGGGACAAAAACATGACTGAATGTCCTAGTGTTTTGTGGATGGTAGAACTTGCGAGCAATGAAATTGAATATTTGGCTAAATAAACTTCCAAGCTAAGTGTTGAAGGTGTGCCATAAGAAGAAAGAAATTACATAAAGAAAGGATTGTTAATCAGGAGGGAAGCTGAACTTACAAATTTGGAAAATTCTTGGCCTATCCATATTGGAAAAAATAGAAAATGCTATTTGGAAGAGAAGAATGGTTTGGCCAAATCACTGTTTGATAAGGACATTGATATGAATTGGCCAACTCAATGGAAGCCAGGTGTTATTCATCAAGATAATGAAAGAATGACCCTGGACATTTTGGAGATCATGGCTGCCCTCTCATCACAGACCAAGTGTGCAAGGGCCTGACGGTATTCTGGTGCAGTGCTCCTCAGCTGCCCCAGGTGTGGCCCCAGTGGCCCCAGGTACAGTGCAGATCATGGTGGCTATCCCTTTGGAGAGTGCAGGTGCTAAACTTGACAATGTCCATGCACTACTGTCACTGCCAGTGTGCAGAGTGCACAGCTGTGGAAGTGTGGCTACCTCCACCTAGACTTTAAAGGATGGCCCAGCCTGGAGCCTTTGGTGTATGATCCTGGCAAAGGGCTGCCACAAGAGTGGGACCACTGCAGGGTACCCACTAGGGCAATGTCTAATGGAGTCATGGGCGTGGAGCTTCCCAGAGCCTTGGGGAAAACCATCACCCCAGTGTGTCTGGAATGTGGGATACAGCGTAAAGGAAAATTATTCTCTCAAGCTGTAAGATTTAATGTTGTTTACCATGTCAGATTTCAGACTTACTTGGGACCTGTATCACTTTCTTTGTTCTGATTTCTCTGTTCTGGAATAGAAATATCTATCCTACGCCTGTCACATCATTCTATTTTGGAAGCATATAGCATGTTTGATTTGGTCCACAGCTGGAGAGCAATTTGCTTCAGGATGAATTGCACCTTGAGTCTCACCCATATCTAATTTAGATGATGTTTATTTATTTACTTTTAATTTTTGTGAGTACACAGTAGTTATATATATTTATGGGGTACATGAGATGTTTTGATACAGGCATGCAATGTGCAATAATCACATCATAAAAGATGGGGTATCCATCTCCTCAAGCATTTATCCTTTGTGTTACTAACAATCTAATTATACTATTTTAGTTACTTTAAAATGTATAATTAATTAGTATTGACTACCATTGCCCTGTTGTGCTATCAAATAGTAGGTCTTATTCATTCTTTCTATTTTTTTTGTACCCATTAACCATCCTTACAGGTGATATTTAGATGAGACTTTAGGCTTAGATGTTAAAGTTGAGACTGAAATGAGTTAAGATTTTGGGCACTATTGGGATAGGATGAACGTGTTTTGCATGTAGTAAAATATGAATTTTCCGGGGGCAAGGGGTAAAATGCTATGGTCTGAATGTTTGTTTCTCCCCAAAATTCATATGTGGAAACTATTTACTCATGTGATGGTATTAAGAGGCAGGGCCTTTGGGAAGTGCCCCTCCCACTATGTGAAGATACAGCAAGAAGGCACCATGTATGAGCCAGGAAACCGGCCCTCACCAGACATCGACTCCGAAAATGCCTTGATCTTGGACTTCTAGCATCCAGAAATGTGAGAAGTAAACTTTTGTTGTTTACAAGTCACTCTGGTTTGGGTAGTTTGTTATGGCAGCCCAAGTGGGCGAAAAAATATACCATAACATAATATACCAAAAACTAAACTCATGACTTTTCTTCCACCGAATTGCATCTTCTCCCAGTGTTTCTTATCTCAGTGAATGACATCATTATGTGTCCTGTTCTACAAGAGGAAAATGTAGGAAGTAACCTCATCAACATACTCTCCTTCCCCTTTTTATTCAAATAACACCAGATTTTATGATCCCAAATATTTCTGAAACTTGTCCACTTTTCTCCATCACCACTTCTACCACAACAGCTTGTTATCTGTCCAGCATTTCCTTCCAGAATTATAGCAATAGACACATAAATATTTTCCCAGCTTCCATTCTCCAAAACCCCATTTCATCAATCTCTACCCAGAAGCCAGAACAATATTTTAAAAATGCAAATCTGATCATGGTACACATAAACATTTCCAACAGACTAAAATCCTATAAAGCTCTACATGGTCTAGTTATTGGCTACATCTTCAACTTTATCTCAACCAAATTCCAGCCACTTTTTTTGTTCCCCAGTCAGGGCTAACTTCACTTCCCACCACGACATAGCGCGTGCTCTTCTTGCAGTTGGGAACATTCTTCCCCTGCCCTTCATCATTCCTCCTTTACATAGTTAATCTCTGCTCATCATTCATATCTTGTCACAAATGTCACTTCCTGACAAAGTCTTCTTTAAAGCCCCAGGGTAAAGCAGTCTTCTTGTTTTACAGTCTTATTGATGCTACTTGCTAACAGCAGTTTTTATACATAGTAACTGTCACAGTTTATGATATATAAAATTATCATTAGTCTCCATGGCTAAGTACTACATCTGGCTTTTGTTTTGTTTTGTTTGGTTTGTTTTTATTTTCGTTTATTTCTAGCTTTGTCTGTCATAATGATTTTTTTTAACTTTTTAAATAAAATTTATTAAGGAATAATATACAAAAAGTAAATATGCCTATTTTAAGTATACAGTTCAAGGAATTTCAACAAATAACACCTATGTAATCACCATCACAATTAAAATACAAAACATTTCTATCACCAAAAGTATCACTCACACTCCTCCCCAACACCCTCAACCAAAGACAGCCACTTATCTGCCTTTCATCACTATATATTCGTTTTGCCTGCTTTTGAATTTCTTATAAGTAAAATTACAAAGTAAGTAGTATCATATATATATCTTTTTTATTCAGCATAATGTTTTTCGATTCATACAGGTTGTCATGTGTATTAGTATCTTGGTTTTTTAAATGTATGAGTCGTATGCTATTTTATGGATATAGTAATTTAGCCATTCACCCACTGATGAACATTTGAATTAAGTCTAGTTTTCAGCTATCATAGATAATACTTCTATAAATATTTCTCAACAAGTCTTTGTGAGCATATACATTTTTATTTCTCTGGGCAAATATCTAGAAATCAAATTTTCAGGTGAGATGATAAATGCATGTCCCTGTGGAAGTGGAATGAGCCGCCCTCCCAGTGTGTGGATGTGTTTGCCAACCTAGAAGCTCTCCAAACCCCATACTTCAGGGATTTTTATGGAGACTTTATCATGTAGACATGATTGACTATTCATTCAATCACCAGCACCTCTCCCCTCCCAGGAAGATGAGAAGGGGGGTTGAAAGTTTCAAGCATCTAATAGTGGCTTGATCTTTCTGGTGACCAGCCTCCATCCAGGAGCCTATCAAAAGTTGCCTCATTAGAATAAAAAGATGCTCCTATTACCTTTATTGCTTAGGAAATTATAACAGTTTTAAGAGATCTGAGGGCAGAAATAGATCTATATCTATCTATCTATCTATCTATCTATCTATCTATCTATCTATCTATCTACCTACCTACCTATCTATCTATAGATATGTAAAATTTCACAGTTCGCTCCCTAGTTTCTGAACATGGACCCCTTACAGTAAAACAATCATATCTATCATAGCATTTACATTTGGTGTAGCAGTTATAGAACATATATAGCAACAGTACTGATACAAATATGCCTAACATTTAAAAAAGCCATGTGGAATAGGAATAGATTAAAATAAACAACTAATTTGTTACTCTACAAATTCATTTTGTTCTGTAAATCCATTACAAACATTTCTATATTCTTGCATTAGTTTGATCATTCTTTCTTCCCCTTCATGTACTACTATTTGTATCTTGTGATAAGCTTGTGCAAAACTAGCGCAGAAATAAGCTTATAGCTAGTTAGGTCTAGTTCTTCCTCAGGTACTACATTATGAGGATGCTTTAACTCAATCTCCCAAATGCAATATGATCGTGGTATAGTTTAGTTTAATTACAGAACAAATCAGTAAAAATTATAGAGGTATTCACTTTATGTTCCCAACAAAATCTGCCCTTACTCATATTATTAAGGTCAGGCATCACTACAACTTTCCATGATTTGGTTATTTCTGGGTTCCAAGTCAATGGGAACAAAGCCAACCACCCAGTGTCTATTCCTGTCAAGTCTCATTTGTAGCCCCCCCGCCCAGGGATACCAGCATTCATATCATTTGACAGTTATGTTCAGGGCCTTCCCTCAAGAGAATCTGCCACATAGCCATCAGCAGTTTCTGTCTCTGTTGCAGGGAGACAGAGTAGTTCTTTTTGGTACTTTGTGTCTCAGAAGGTGCAAGAGGAGCATGCCTAGATTCAGTCCATTTCTGCATTGCTGTAGTATCCCGTGTCCACTACTTTCATGGACCTAGGTGGCCATGTTAAGCAATTACTTAGGAAATTTGCTTGTTGATTCTAATCACCTTATGAACATGGAAAGGAGTTCTGATGGGTGTTGACATGTTCTGCTTTAATGCGTCCTTCAGGTATCCATAGTGGATATCTCAGTGTTCCTTGTGGGTATCTCTTTGGTGAATTGGCCAGATTTGCATTATCCTTATGTCTGACCGTATGGCCACGCTGTTGGACACAGCCTATGAATTAATAAAAACCCAAACAAAGGGGCTTTTCACCACTTTTCAATTCTTTTATCACTGCTAGAAAAACAGCGTGTAATTCAGCCCACTGACCTAATTATTTTTTACTTTCTTTGATTACAGTGGCCTTCTAAATAGGATTTTTGTCTGATCACCTTAAAATTGCTCTCCACAAACCAAGCAGCTATTTGTTGATCAATTGAGAGCTGTTTATAGGGCACTGTGTAAATGATGATGTAATCTAGTAGTTCCTCACACAGTTCGGGAGTCAGTCCTGGGGGAAAAGAGGCTCTCTGCTCTTGAGTATCTCCTCTCACATTCCTTAGGTAGTATAATCCTGTATAAAACATTTCGATTTTCTTATGGACCTCTTCTGGGCACTGCCATTCTTATTAGAGTGACATCACCCAAGACACCATGAGGATTTCAGGTTTTAAGATTGTTTTATGTCCTTTAGTCATAGTGGCAGTTTCAATTAACATCCAATAGAAAGCTACGAGTTACCCATCTAGTGGGATTTTTTTTTATCCCAAAGACCCAGTAGTCAATGTTGGGAGGTACTCTCAGGCTTTTGCCATAAGCCTCAGCCTACACTTCACATGGGGCTGTCACACAGTGAATTTGTCCCTACCAGCACTCCAGCTTCTATTTTACACTCTGTGGGCTTGGCAATCTTACAGGTTCCCATTTAGTATGTCTAATTAACATTGCCTCAAGGGAAGATTTACATATCTTCTGTTTTGCAATACCATGTAAGGGAAACACTCCCAAGTCCATCCTCATAATACAATTAGGTAAAATAGATGGAACTACTTCATGTAAAGCCAATTAAAACATACCAATTATCCTATAAGCTTTCATATTCATTTTATCAACTCTTACATTCTTAACTGTAGCCTTCATTAGTACTTCATTAGAAGGTTTTGGTTTTACAGTACTAGGTGGGGGAAATGTTTCAAGCCAGGCATAATATCCATTACTATAAAACGTTTAGGTAAAGGACATACACTTCTTTACATAAAGCCTATTTGTGCATTCCAACTTTCATAATCCTATCACCCCTTACATTTTTATATTCACTCAACTTAATTGTAGCCTGTGCAAACAAATAAAATACTTAGGAATATACTTAACCAAAGAGGTGGAAGATCTCTACAAGGAAAACTACAAAACACTGCTGAAAGAAATCATAGATAAAACAAACAAATGAAAACACATCCTGTGCTCTTGGATGAGTAGAATCAATATTGTGAAAATGACCATACTGCCACAAAAGCAATCTACAAATTTAACACAATTCTCACCAAAATACCATCTTCATGCTTCGCAGAACAAGAAAAAACATCCTAAAATTCATATGGAACCAAATAAAAGCCCGCAAAGCCAAAGCAATACTAAGCAAAAAGAACAAATCTGGAGGCATCACATTACCCAACTTCAAATTATACTACAAGGCTATAGTTACTAAAATAGCATGGTACTGGTATAAAATTATTCATGTAAACCAATGGAACAGAATAGAAAACCCAGAAATAAAGCCAAATACTTACAGTCAACAAAGCATACAAAAATGTAAAGTGGGAAAAGAACACTCTATTCAACAAATGCTGCCAGGATAATTGCCAAGCCCCATGTAAAAGAATGAAACTATATCTTCATCTCTCACCTTATACAAAAATCAACTCAAGATGGATCAAAGACTTAAATTGAAGACCTGAAACCACAAAAATTCTAGAAGATAACATCAGAAAAAGTCTTCCAGACATTTTCTCAGGCAAAGAGTTCATGACCATGAACCCAATATCAAATGCAACAAAAACAAAAATAAATAAATGGGACCTAGTTAAACTAAAAAGCTTCTTCACAGCTAAAGAAATAATCAGCAGAGTAAACAGACAACCCGCAGAGTGGGAGAAACTATTTGCAAACTATGCATCCAACAAACAACTAACATCCAGAATCTACAAGGAACTCAAATCAGCAAGAAAAAAAAAATAATCCCATCAAAAAGTGGACAAAAGACATAAATAGACAATTTTCAAAAGGATATATACAAATGGCCAACAAACATGAAAAAATGTTCGACGTCACTAATGATCAGGGAAATGCAAATTAAAACCACAGTGAGATATCACCTTACTCCTACAGGAATGGCCATAATTAAAAAATAAAAACATAATAGATGTTGGCATGAATGTGGTGAAAAGGGAACACTTTTACACCACTGCTGGAAATGTAAACTAGTACAACCACTATGGAAAACAATATGGAGACTCTTTAAATAACTAAAAGTAGAACTACCATTCTATCCAGCAACCTTACTACTGGGTATCTACCCAAAGGAAAAGAAGTCGTTATGTTAAAAAGACACTTGCACACACATGTTTATAGCAGCACAACTCACAATTGCCAAAACATAAAACCAATCTAAATGCCCATCAATCAATGAATGGATAAAAATAATGTGATATATATACATAATGGAATAGTACTCAGCCATAAAAAAGAATGAAATAATAATATTTGCAGCAACCTGGATGGAGTTGGAGACCATTATTCTAAGTGAAGTAACTCAGAATTGGAAAACCAAATATTGTATGTTCTCACTTATAAGTGGGTGCTAAGCTATGAGGATGCAAAGGCATAAGAATAATATAATGAACTCTAGGTACTCAAAGGGGAAGGGTGGGAGCAGGGTAAGGGATAAAACACTACACATCGGGGACAGCATATACTGCTCAGGTGATGAGTCCATCAAAATCTCAGAAATAACCACGGAAGAACTTATGCATGTAACCAAAAACCACCTGTTCCCAACAACTATTGAAATAAAATAAAAATAAAAATTGTAGCCTGCATCAGTGCTTCACCACTGGTACCATAGTGCATAGGATTCCTGGTATTAAGTTGTCCCATGAACTTCTTCACCCCATGACCATTTTACTCACTCTTATGCAATGGCTTTGTGTCCCCAGCATGGGATTAAGCCAAGAGACCTGACTCTTTTGCAATCCTTATCATGGTTAATCTGCCTAACCACTGCCCAAGCAATAGCTGATCAGGTTTCTTATTGTAATCTGTGCTCTCTGACTTTTAAACATTTCTTCAAACTAGGCTAAATAGAGCAAACTTCTTTGGAACCCTTTAATGTTGGGGGACCACTAGGAGATCACTTTGGCCTGCCCAACCTTTGGTGGTTTATATTAAAACCTTTGTTTTAACCCCATCAATGACCATTTTATTCATCATGTACAGCCATCTGTGGTTGTTTTTTCACAGTGAGCTACAGGTCCTGTATTGTACCAGACATGCTTTTCTATTCTGCAGCATACAAAGCCAAAGGTATTACCCCCAAATTAGTCACTCTCACGATCCATTTTTAGTTAAGACTCTTCAGGGAGCTGAGGATACCAGTCTATAAAATGAGACAACTCCTTCACACTATACCCCTTGGCTTCAGTAGTTTCTTGGTTTTTGTCATCTCCCAATATTCACTAGCTTCTTGGTGACCAGAGCTTTAAAGATACACTCTGTTTTCCTGGCATGATTTTTACCTTTGAGTGTGGCTTTGAGGCTAGTACTAAATCTCCAACCTGCCCAAAATGAGCCTAATCCAGCATCCAGGTCTAACCTAGCACGTTTTTTCCCTTTTACTTATTACAGATATCTATAACCAAGGGATCATATATTTAGCAGGCTTCTCATTTTGCATTTTCTTCTGTATCCAATGAACCAGCTCCTTAGGAGCTTGGTATACCACCATTTCTAAATTCCACTGGTAACATTTACCTTTGGTATCTAATGGCAGCACAGCTGTAGTTTCATACCATGGGTGACTAAGTAGCAATCCCGGGACCGAAGTTTTCTCATCTCCCACCTTTTCATCCTTTCTCTTCTCAAACCACTTCTTTCCATAAGCCAGGGCAATTAACAAATTCTACTTCTCTGACACCAAATGAAAAACTTTTTTTTTCTTTTTCTACTGCACTGAACACTTCTGACACCAAATATGTGGGGATTTTTTTCTTATACAAACAAATTTTTCAACCCTGTGAACACCAAGTGGGTATGTTACAATTTACTTATGACACTAACTACCTGGAATTAGTGTAGACCCCACAGGTTAAGGGCTCAATCCCCCAAGACTGCCCTCTAACTTCAGATGCCAATTGCCAGTAGTGGGTCCCCAAGTTGTTCACAATTCTGTCCAACTTGACTACAAATCAGGTGTTCTCAGGACTATCTCTTCAGGTTGGATATATCACTATGATAGCTCACAGAATTCAGGGAAACACATTTATCAGTTTATCATAAAAGATATGATAAAAGATGCAGATGAACAGCCAGATGAAGAGGTACCCAGAGCAAGGTCTGGAAGGGTCCCACGCACAGCAGCTTCTGTCTCTGTGGAGATGGGAGGAGTCCCCTCCCAGCATTTGGATGTGTTCACCAACCTAGAAGCTCTCCAAACCCTTTTTATGGAGGTTTCATGAAAAAAGCATGATGGATTACTAACTCGATCACCAGATCCTCTCCCCATCTCAGAGAATGGAGGAAGGAGCTGAAAGTTACCAATTTCTAATCATGGCTTGGCCATTCTGGTGACCAGCCCCTATGCTGAAGTCCACCAAGAGTCATCTCATTGGAACAAAACATGCTATTATAATCCAGAAAATGCAAACAAATTTAAGAGCTCTGTGTCAGAAACCAGTAACAAAAACCAATATTTCATACTATTTTGCAGTGTGGATATTCCACATTTTGTTTATCTGTTCATCTATTGATGAACGTTTTTGTTTGCACTTTTTGGCTATTGTGATAAAGCTGCTATGAACATTTGTCTACAACTTACTGTGTGAACATATATTTTTATTTCTCTGCCGTATGTATCTACGAGTTGAATATGATAATTCTGTGTTTAACATTTTCAAGGTTGGGAATACTGCTTTTAAAGGGAGTACAACATTTGCATTCCCATAGCAGTGCATGAGGGTTTCAATTTCTCCACATAGTACACAAAACTTGTTATTGTCTATTTTAAAGAAAATTCTAGCCATCCTAGTGAGTGTGAAGTGGTATTTCATTGTGAATTTGGCTTGCATTTTCCTAATGCCTATGGAATTGAATATTTTTTAATGTATACCTTAGTATACCTTAAATTGAAAAAATATTTATTCAGACCCTTTGCCCATTTATAACATTGGTTTTTTGTTGTTGTTGTTGTTGTTGTTGTTTTGTGTTTTTTTTGTTTTTGTTTGAGACAGAGTCTCTCTTTGTCGCCAGGCTGGAGTGCAGTGGCACAATTTCCACCCACTGCAACCTCCTCCTCCTGGGTTCAAGCGATTCTCATGCCTCAGCCTCCCAAGTAGCTGGGACTACAGGCACATGCCACCACACCCAGCTAATTTTTTGTGTGTATTTTTTTTTTAGTAGAGATGGGGTTTCACCATGTTGGCCAGGATGGTCTTGATTTCCTGACCTCATTATCGGCTCACCTTGGCCTCCCAAAGTGCTGGGATTACAGGTGTGAGCTACCGCGCCTGGCCTGTTTTTTTTTCTTTTACTTGTTGATTGTAACAGCTCTTTTTTTTTTCTGGATATAAGTCCCATATCATATATATGATTTGCAAATATTTTCTCCCATTTCTGGATTATTTTAAACTTTCTTGATATTATTGTTAGCAACACAAAATATTTTAACTTTGAAGAAGTCTAAAAATCTGTTTTTTTCTTTTGTCACTTGTGCTTTTGTTTTTGTATCTAGGAAGCCTTTGCATAAACAAGGCCACGAAGATGTACTACTCTACTTCTAAGAGTTTTATAATTTTAGCTCATACCTTTGGATATATTAACCGTTCTGAGTTACCCTTTGTGCAAGATGTTTATGGTGGTGCCAACTTCATTATTTTGCATTTGGATATCTAATTGTACAACAGCATCTGTTGAAAACCCTATTCATTCTTCCATTGAATTGTCTTGGCATTCTTGTTGAAAAGAAATTGGCCATAAATATGAATTTATTTCTACACTCATATACTATTCCACTAATCTACATGCAGAGTCTTATGCCGGTAACACAATGTCTTTGTTATTTTAGCTTTGTAGTAAGTTTTGAAATCAGGAAGTATCCTCCAATTTAGTACTCAAAAAACAGTTTTTTTTTATTATTCTGGGTCAGTTGCATTGTCAGTTTAAGGGAAAAAATGGCAACTAGGAGTTTGAAAGAGGTAGCATTGGCATTGTAAACCAATTCAGGAAATAATGCATTTTAACAATGTTAAGACTTCTAATTCATGACCACTAGATGTGTTTCCATTGTTTATGTCTTCTTTTTATTTGTTTATTTATTTTTTATTATACTTTAAGTTCTAGGGTACATGTGCACAACGTGCAGGTTTGTTACATATGTATACATGTGCAATGTTGGTGTGCTGCACCCATTAACTCGTCATTTATATTAGGTATATCTCCTAATGCTATCCCTCCACCCTCCCCCCATGTCTTCTTTAATTTCTTTCAACAATATCTTATAATTTGCAGAATATTTATTTTGCACTTATTTTGCTAAATTCATTCATAAGATTTTGTTCTTTTTGATGCTATTGTAAATTGTTTTCTTAATTTCATTTTTGAATTTTCATTTCTTGTGTATAGAAATAAATTTGGTTTTTGTATATTCCATATTATTTTATCTTTCTGAACTCATTTATTAGTTCTAATAATTAGGATTATGATTAATTAGGATTTTTAACATACAAGAATATATGATCTGCAAATAGAGATAGTTTACTTTTTTTTCTATCTGGAGCCCTTTCATTTCATTTTCTTGTTTAATGGAACTCGCTAGAATATCCAGAACAATATTGGAAATAAACGTTAACTGCAAATCTCATCTTCTTTCTGATCTTAGGGGAAAAATTTCAGTTATTCACCAGTAGATATGTTGTTAGTTGTAGGTTTTTCTAGATGCACTTTATCAGACTGAGGAAGTTCCCTTCTATTCCTAGTTTATTGAGAGATTTTTATTATGAAGCAGTGTTGTATTTGTGAAATGATTTTTTATGCATCTGCTAAGATGATCGTGTGATTTTTATCCTTTATTTTTATGGTGAATATTAATCAATCATTGACTTATTTTCATATGTGGAACCATCCTTATATTCCTAGAATAAATCCCACTTAGTCATTGAGTATAACTCTTGTAATGCTGCCCAATTTGGTTTGCTAGTCTTTTGTTGAAGAATACTGTATCTATACTCATAAGGGATATTAGTCCATTGTTTTCGTGTCTTTGTCTGGTTTTGGTTGGTGAATAATACTGGATTCATAAAATGAATTGCAATTTTTCCCCTTCTCTTCTATTTTTGGAAGGATTTGTAAGTATTAATTTAAAAAAATAGAATTCACCAGTAAAGCCATATAGGCATAGGATTTTATTAGTGAAAAGTTTTAAAATTACTAATTCAATCTCTCTTTTTTTCCTTTATTAGTCTATTCAGATTTTCTATTTCTTCTTAAGTCAGTTTGACAGTTTCTTTCTTTCTATGGATTTTGTCCATTTCATCTAACTTGCTGGCTTAGTATTTTTTTATATTTTATTTTTTGGGGGGGATAGTAGTCATGTCCTTTTTTAAATTCCTGATTTTAGTAATTTGAATCTTCTCTCATCTTTTCTCAATGAGTTTACCTAAACCTGTGTCATTTCGTTGATATTTACGAGGAAACAATCTTTAGTTTTATTGATTTTTTCTATTGTTTTTATATTCTTTATTTCATTTATTTCTTATCGGTTCTTCATTAGTCTTTTTTTCTGCTTACTTTAGGTTTTGTTTGTTCCTCATTTTTTAGTTTCTGAAGGTGGAAGGTGAAGTTATTGATTTGAGGTGCTGCTTTTTTCTTTAATATAGGCATTTATTGCTATAAATTTCCCTATAAACGGCTTTAGCAATATCCCAGAGTTTTGATATTTTTTCATTCATCACAAAATATTTTCTAATTTTCCTTGTTATTTTTTCTTTGATACATTGGTCATTTAGGAGTGTGCTGTTTAAGTTCCTCATATTTGTAGTTAAAAAAATTTTCTCTTACTATTTCTAATTTCATTATACTGTGATAAGACACATACTTTGTGTTATTTCAATTCTTTTAATGCATTGAGGTGCTTTATTTATTACATGGCATATGGTCTTGTCTGGAGAATGTTTCATGTGCACTTGAGAAGAATGAGTATCCTGCTCTTGTTGGGTTTAATGTTCTATAGATGTTTTTAAGTCTAGTCGTTATGCAGCATTGTGCACGTCTTATCTATTCTTTTTGGTATTCTTCCTAGTTGTTATAGTAATAATTATAAATTTGGTAGTGAGATATACAAACCGTTCCTTTTGAATTTTCTGTTTCTCTCTTTATGCCATCATTGTCAAACATAATATATTTTTATATATAAGCCCAAAATGCAATTATGCACATATTGTATGCATTTATTTTAAAATAAGTTGATATAAAAGAAATATGTAATTAATATTTTTCATATTTACCTAATAATTAACGTTATTGGTAGTCTTTGTCTTTTTATGTGTGTGGGTTCTAATTTTTGTCTTGTTTCAATTAGTCTCAGCCTAAAGAACTTCCTAGAGTATTTCTAGTCAGGTAGGTCGGCTTTCATAAAATTCTTTTATATTTTGTTACCTGGGAATGTCTTTAATTTGCTGTCATTTTTGAAAAATAGTTTTGTTAGCTATGTTTTTGTTTGACTTTTTTTTATTTCTGCACTTTTAATATATCATCACATGCCCCTGGCTTCACTTGTTTTGTTAATAAGAAGTCAGCTGTTAATCTTACTAGGATTCCCTTGTATATGATAAATACTTTTTCTCTTGCTGCTTTTGTGCTTTTCTTTAACATTTTGACTACGTTAGCTCTTGATATAGATGTCTTTCCATTAGTCCTTCTTGGCTTTATTGCACTCTTTGAATGTGTAGATTAAAGTTTTCCATCAAATTTGGGAAATTTTTGGCAATTATATCTTTGAATATTTTCTGCTACTTTCTCTTCTCCCTTGTAGACACTCCCATTATGCATGTGTTGGTGCCCTTAATAGTGTCTGGCATGTCTCAGAGAGTCTGTTTATTTTTTATTTTTTTCTCTTTGTTCCTCATATTGCATAATCTCTATTGAGCTACCCTTAAGTTCACTATTTTTTTCTTCTGACAACTCAAATCTTCTGTTCAGTCTATGTGGTGAATTTTTCATCTCAGTTATTGTACTTTTCAACTCCAGGTGTTCAACTCCAGAATGTCCATTAGGCTTGTTTTAGTAATTGATATCTTCATATTGGAGTTTTCTAGTTGATAAAGCATTGTCATAATGCCTTACCTTAATTTTTTAAACACGACCTCATTTAGTTCTTGGAACGTATTTATAAATAGCAGACTTGAAGCCTTTGTCTGCAAAGTTCACCATCTGAGTTCCTTAAAGTCATGTTCTATTACCTGCTTTTATTTTTCTCCAGTCTATATAGGTCATACTCACCTGTTTCTTTTTACGTCTCATTTGTTGTTGTGGTTGTTGAAAACTGGACATTTGGATAATATATTTTAGCAACTCTGGATCTGATTCTCCATCTTTTGTTGCTGCTTTCCCCACCAACATGAGGCTTCCTGTTATTTTGTTGTTGTTGTAGTTTTTGGTTTCACTTGTTTCTTGTTTATTTGTTTAGTAACATAGATAGACAATGTCAATGAAGTCTATTTCCCCCTCAGTGTATAACTTTTGTTTTCACTCATCTGAACACAGGTCTAGGGTATGAGCAGAGTCTTGGTTTTAACTGGTCTGTGTTTTACTGTTTCCCTGAATTCCCTGTTAATCCTCTGGCTAGTCCACCTCTATTTATATTACATTCAGATATTAGCCTCCACTGATTGCTGGCTGATTGCTTTATTATTTTCAAAACAATTCCCTGGGTCATTCATGGCTTCACAGTCTGATCCAAATAAAATCAGGTCTCTTTGTAGGGGTAGTCTTTGACGTCAGTTTTTGTGGCTTGATCCAAACACACAAGAGCACTTCTTAGATGACTCTTGCACTGGTTCTGTTTCATACATTACTAGCTAGACTACCATTTCAATTGTGGCTATCATGGAGCTGCAGAAGTACTCTTAATTGCCTACCATGAACATCTCTTTTGCTGAAATGTGGGCTTGAATTTCTCATGCTCTGTTTCAAATAAAATCAGTCTCCTTAGAAATATCCATGGAGGTGTCTGCTCTTAAGGCCTACCTTTTTCCCTAGGCAAAATCTCTGTGCCAGTGCTCAAAGCCAGAGTCAGGGACAGCGATCAACTTCTCTGGGAGTTATTCTTTCACTCTACAAGTAGGGAAATATGTGGGGGTGGTAGCTCTTGGTCTTTTCCTATAGCCTCTTCCACAAGAAAATCTTTGTTCTATGAGCAATCTTTGGCAGAAGTAACTGAAGTCCAGTATTCTTAGCTTGCTGCCAATAGGATGGAGTTTCTATCCTATGTGTGAGGGTTGTGGGGAGGAAGGGAGCCCCATATCTCTCGCCTATTCTTTCCTGAAATAGAGCTTCAGCTATATGGATCTGGGAAGATGAGAAATGTCAGTATCCTACTTTTCCTGGGGATAAATCATCATGCTAGATTGGAAAGAAGAAGGGAGGGAGCTTGATCTTCTTACTAACACCTGCCTATAGTAGAGTTTCCATCACACTAAGCTCCAAGGGGAATGGCTCAAGCATCACAAATTCTTACTCTTCTTACTGAGGTTTAGTAGATTTCCTTTAATAAATGTTTCTCCATTTGCTATATGCCCTTAGGACAATTTCCACAGCAGTTTTTTTTTTTTTTACATTTCACTTTTTCAAGAATTACAGTTGTTTCACTGGGGAGAGGGTTCACAGAGATTCCCACACCACCATTCTGCAAGTGATTCTCCACAGTTCATTTTTATTGTGTTTGTTTAAATAGTCAATAATGTAATAAACAATAAAAAAATCATGTGTTCGTTCATGTAGTTATCATTTCTATTATGGTTTAATCTTTTACGTATGTCCATATTTCCATCTAGTGTCATTTTTCTGCAGCCTGGAGGAGTTACTATAACATTTCTTATCGTGCAGGTTGGTTAGTTATAAATTTTTCACCTTTCATATTTCTGAAAAGTTTTTATTTCTCTTCATGTTTGAATAATATTTATGCCAGGTATAGGTTAGTTGGCAGTTTTTCCATTTAGGACCTTTACCATGTTGTTTCTATGTCTTCTCACTTGAATGTTTTCTGAAAATAAATCTGACTTTGGCATCATCTTTGTTCGTCTGTACATATTGTGTATTTTCTTCTTGTGCTGCTTTTAAGATTATCTAATTATTCACTGGTTTAAACCATTTGATTATAGTGTAGCTTTATGCCTTGGTGTAGTTTTTTCATGACTCTTCTCCTTGAGATGCATTAAGCTGCTTGGATCTATAGGTTTACGGTTTTTATCCATTCCTCAAAATTTTGTTCATTATTTTTTCAAATCTTTTTATGTGTTCTCCTCTTTGAGTGAATCCAATCAGATGTATTTTCTGTCTCTTGAAGTTTTGAATCTACGGATTCGTAATCACATATTATTTTATTTTTTTATATACTCTATCTTTGGAAGTTTTGGGGGGATACTTTCTACTAGTATGTCTTAAACTCACTAATCTTTTATTTTGCTATGTATTATCTGCCATATGTTTTTGCTCTCAGACATGATTCTTTTTTCTCTAGAAGTTTGATTCAGCTATTTTTATATCATCTATTTCTTTATTTACATTTTCAAATTAAATTATTGTAGAGATAATTGCAGTTTCACACGTAGTTTTATGAAATTTTACAGAAAAATTCCATGTATTCTTTATGTCCTTTCCACAGTAATAGCTTGGAAATCTATAGTATAATATCACAACCAGAATATTTTCATTTCTATAATCCATCAGCCATATGCTGATATCCTGTTTCACTTATACTCATTTGTGTGTGTGTATTTCTATACAATTTTATCACATATGCTGGTTAATGTTTCTACCACCAAAGTCAAGGCAAAGGTCAGTTTCATAACCACAATGATTCCATATGTTTTCATTTTATAACCACACTCACCTCTCCCTAATCCCCATTCTTAACCTCAAGCATCAACTAATCTCTTCTCTGTGTTGATAATTTTGTGATTTCAAGAGTGTTATATGAATAGAATAATTCAGTTTTTAAACTTTTGAGATTGACTTAATTTTCACTCAATATAATTTTGTGGAGATCCATTCAAGTCGTTGCATGTATCAGTATGGCATGTTGATTGAAAGCATGAGTTTGTGGGTGTAAAACACCTGAGTTTGCATATGAGCTCTGCTTCTTACTAGATTTGTTGCTTTAAGCAAGTCTCTTAACTTCCTTAAATCCTGTTGCCTTTCCTGTAAAAAGGCAATAATAGTGTATATATATATATATATATATATACACACACACACACATTGCCTTTACCCATTTAAAAGGAGATAATAATATATATATATATACACATATCTGACATCATCTTTACCCATTTATTCATTGATGGACATGTAAGTTGTTTCTATATCTTGGCTATTATGAATAATGCTGCCATGAACATGGGAGTGCAGATAGCTCTTTGATATATTAACTCAATTTTCTTCAGATATATCCAAAGAAGTGGGATTGCTATTTTTAAACTTGAAGCCCACATACAAAAAAAGTGAATCTAGAAACAGACTTTATACCCTTCACAAAAAATTAACTCAAAATAGATCATTGTCCTAAATGTAAAACATAATACTACAAAATTCCTAGAAGATAAAGATGGAGAAAACCTAAACAACCTTGGGTATGACAATGACTTTTTAGATGTAAACCCAAAGTCACAATTTATAAAATTGTGAAACTAGAAAAAATGGATAAACTCAACTTCATTAAATTAAAAACTTTTGCTCTGTGAATAACACTGCCAAAGAATAAGAAGACAAGTCACAGATTGCTACATATTATATGCAAAAGACATAACAGGTGAAGGATAATTATCCAAAATATACAAAAAATTCTTAAATCTCAACAATAAGTAAATGAACAACCTGATTAAAAAATGGGCAAATACATGAGCAGACACCTCATCAAAGAAGGTATACAGAAGGCAAATAAGCATATTAAAAGATGCTCACATGTTATTAGAGAACCACAAATTAACAATGAGATACCACTACAGCCATCAGCATGGCCAAAATCCAGAATACTGACACCACCAAATGCTGGTGGGCTTGTGGAGCAACAGGAAATCTCATTCATTGTTGGTGGGTATGTAAAATGGTACAACTTTACAAGATAGTTTGACAGTTTCTTACAAAACTAAACATACTCTTAACATTTGTTCTAGCAATTGTGCTCCTTGGTATCTACTCAAAGGAACTGAAACCTTATATCCACACAAAACCTACCCATAGACATTGACTGTAGCTTTACTCATAGTTGCCCAAACTTCAAGGCAAGGAAGATGTCCTTCTTTTTTAAGTGGATTCAGACAATGGAATATTATTCAGTGCTAAAAAGGAATGAGCTATTAAGCAATAAAAAGATATAGAGAAGGCTTATATGCATATTACTAATGAAAGTAGCCAATCTGAAAAGGATATGTACCCTATGTATGATTTCAACTGTATGACACCCTGAAAAGGGCAAAACTATGGAAACAGAGAAAGGATCAGTGGTTTCCAGGGATTAGTGCAGAGGAAGGGGTGAATAGGCTGAGCACAGAGGAATTTTAGGGCAGGGAAAATACTCTGTCTGATACTATAATGGTGAATATGTCATTATAAATTTGTCCAAATTCATAGAATATATAACTGCAAAAAGTACGAACTTTGGGTGATAATGATATATCAATGTAGGTTCATCAATGGTAATCAATGTACTATTATGGTACAAAATTTTGATAGAGTGGGAGGCTGTTTGTATGTAAGGGTGTGGAATATATGGGAAATCTCTGTACCTTCACTCAATTTTGCTGTGAAACTAAAACTGCTGTAAAAATTATATGTGTATATATTGGTTGCGGTGATGAATGCACAATTCTGCAAATGTGCTAAATATCATATACATTATAAATAAATCCATTCAGTAGTATGTGAATTTTTATTCTTTCCTATTGCTGCTGTACAAGTTGTGACAAACTAGGTGGTTTGAAACAACAGAAATTTATTCTCTTACTGTTCTGGAGCCTAGAAATCAGAAATCATTTTCATTGGTTTAAAGTCATATCTTGGCAGGGCTGCAAACTCCTTAGGCTCTAGGGAAAAATTAATTATTTGCTTCTTTCAAATTCTGGTAGCTGCTGGCATTTCTTGTCTTGTGGTAGCATCACTCCAATCTCTTTCTCAGTGGTTATATTGTCTTTTCTTCTTCCATCAATCATCAAGTCTCCTTCTGCTTCCCTCTTATAAGGACACCTATGATTGCACTTAAGGTCCTTTCAAATACTTTAGAATAATTTTCGCATCCAAGTCCTTAACTTAATTACCTGCAAAGAGTCAACCATATAAGTTAATATATGCAGATTCCAATGATCATGAACTGAATATCGTTGGGGACCACTATTTAGCCTACTACAGAAAAATTTTTCAATGTATCTGTTAAAAACCAGGCACGTACATAAACATGTTCTAAAAATAATATGTAAAGATGACAAGAGAACTGAAATTATTGTTCTTAGAGGTTTACTAGCTATTTTTAAAATTTTTAATTTATGTGGGTACATATATTTTGTAGGTGTATATATTTATGGGGCACATGAGATATTTTGATACAGGCATACAATGCATAATAATCATATCAGGGTAAATGGAATATCCACCATATGGATTTATCACTTCTATGTGTTACAGACAATCTAATTATACCCTTGTAGTTATTAAAAATTGTACAATAAATTATTGTTGACTGTAATCATCCTATTGTGATATCAAATGGTAGCTCTTATTCATTTTCTCTAGCTACATTTTTTAATACATTAACCATCTCCACTTCTCCCACTCCCACTACCTTTCCTAGCCTCCGGTAACCATCATTCTACTCTCTATCTCCATGAGTTCAATTGTTTTAATTTTTAGCTCCAACAAATGAGTGAGAACATGTGAAGTTTGTCGTTCTGTGCCTGGCTTATTTCACTTAACATAATGTCCTCCAGTTCCATCCACATTGTTGCAAATGAAGGGATTTCATTCTTTTGTGGGGATAAATATTGCTCTATAGTGCACATGTATCACATTTTCTTTATCCATTCAACTGTTGATGAACACTTATGTTGCTTACAATTCGTAGCTATTGTGAATAGTGCTACAATAAACATGGGAGTGAAGATATCTCAGTATCCTGATTTCCTTTCTTTTCAGTATAAACCTAGGAGTGGGACTGCTGGATTCTATATTAGCTCTAATTTCAGTATTTTTGCGGAGCCTCCAAGCTGTTCTCTTAGTGATTGTACTCATTTACATTCCCAACAACAGTATAAGAGGGTTCCTTTTTCTTTACATCCTCGCCCAGCATTTGTTGCTGCCTGTCTTTTGGATATAAGCCATTTTTAACTGGGGTGAGATGATATCTCATTGTAGTTTTATTTGCATGTTTCTTGTGATCAATGATGTTGAGTAACTTTTCATATGCCTTTTTCCCATTCGTATGTCTTCTTTTGAGCGATGTCTATTCAAATCTTTTGCCCATTTTTTGACCAGATTATTAAATGTTTTTCCTATAGAGTTGTTTGAGCTCCTTACATATTCTAGTTGTTAATCCCTTGTCAGATGGATAGTTTTCAAATATTTTCTCCTATTCTGTGAGTTGTCTCTTCCCTTTGTTGATTGTATCCTTTGCTGTGCAGAAGCTTTTTAACTTGATGTAATCCCATTTGTCCATGTTTGCTTTGGTTTTCTGTGCTTGTGGGGTATTGCTTAAGAAATTTTTACCAACTCTAATATCCTCAAGATTTTCCTCAATGTTTTTATGTGGTAGTTTCATAGTTTGGGGTTTTAGATTTAAGTATTTAACCCATTTTGATTTGATTTTTGAATATGATTAGAGAAAAGGGTCTAGTTTCATTCCTTTGCAAAGGATATACAGTTTTCCCAGCACCATTTATTGAAGAGACTGTCCCTTCCCCAGTGTATATTCTTGGCACCTTTGTCAAAATCTAGGTGTCCACACTGTAGGTGTGTGGATTTGCTTCTGAGTTCTCTATTTTGTTCCATTGATGTATGTGTCTCTTTTTATGCCAGTATCATGCTGTTTTGGTTACTATAGCTCTGTACTATGGTTTGAAGTCAGGTAATGTGATTCCTCCAGTTTTTTTTTCTTTTTGCTTAGGATAGCTTTAGCTATTCTGGGACTTTTGTGGTTTCACATAAATTCGAGGATCGTTTTTTCTATTTCTGTGAACGATGTCATTAGTATTTTCATAGGGATTGCATTGAATCTGTAGATTGCTTTGGGTAGTATGGACATTTTAACAATATTAATTCTTCCAATTCATGAGCATGGAATATTTTCCATTTTTTGGTGTCCTCTTCAATTTCTTTGATCAGTGTTTTACAGTTTTTATTATAGAGATTTTTTACTTCTTTGGTTAATTCTTATGTATTTAATTTTCTTTGTAGGTATTTTAAGTGAGATTACTTTTTTTATTTCTTTTTCAAATTGTTCACTGTTGGTATATAAAAATGCTACTGATTTTTGCATGTTGATTTTGTATCCTGCAACTATACTGAATTTGTTTATGATTTCTGATAGTTTTTTGATGGAGTCTTTAGGTTTTTCCAAGTATAAGATCTTATCTGCCAACAAGGATAACTGGACTTCCTCCTTTCCAGTTTGGATGCCCTTTATATCTTTCTCTTGTCTGATTACTCTAAGTAGGACCTCCAGGACTGTTTTGAATAACAGTGATGACAGTGTGCATCCTTGTCATGTTCCAGACCTTAGAGGAAAGGCTTTCCGTTTTCCCCCATTCAGTACGATACTAGCTGTGAGTCTGTCACATATGACTTTTATTATGTTGCAATGTATTTTTTCTATCTCCAGTTTTTTAAGTTTTTTTAATCATGAAGGGATGTTGAATTTTATCAAATGCTTTTTCAGCATCAATTGAAATGATCATACAGTTTTTATCCTTCATTTTGTTGATATGAGGTATCACACTGATTGATCTTCATATGTTAAAGTGTCTTTGCATCCCACGAGTAAAGCCCACTTGGTCATGATGAATAATATTTTTCATGTGTTGTTGAATTCAGTTTGTTTGTATTTTATTGAGGATTTTTGTATCAATAATCCTGAGGAATATTGGCCTGTAGTGTTTTTGTTTGTTTGTTTGTTTGTTTGTTTGATGTGCCTTTGTCTGGGTTTTGTAGCAGGGTAGTATTGACCTCATAGAATATGTATGGAGTAGGATTGGTATTAGTTCTTCTTTAAATATTTGGTAAAATTTAGCAGTAAAGTCATCAGGTCCTGGTTTTTCTTTGCTGGGAGACTTTTTATTATAGCTTTGATGTTGTTACTTGTCATTGCTCTATTCAGGTTTTTGGATTACTTCCTGGTTCAATCTTAGTAGGTTGTATGTGTTTAGGAATTTATCTATTTCCTCTAGATTTTCCAATTTATTGGAATATATTTGCTCATAGTACTCTCTAATGATCTTTTGAATTTCTGTGGTGTCGTTTGTAATGTCTCTTTTTCATCTCTGATTTTATTCATTTGAGTCTTTTCTCTTTTTTCCAGTCTAGCTAAAGGTTTGCCAATTTTGTTTGTTTTCAAAGAGCTAAGTTTTTGTTTTGCTGATATATGTATTGCTTTTCTTCATTTCAATTTCATTTATTTCTGCTCTTATTGTTTCTTTTATTCTGCTAATTTTGGGTTTTGTTTGCTCTTGCTTTCCTAGTTCTTTAAAATGTACAATAAGGTTGTTTATTTGAAGTTGTTCTACTTTTGTGATGTAGGCACTTGTTACCTACTTTCCCTTTAGTATTTCTTTCAGTATATCGCACAGGTTTTGGTATGTTTTGTTTCCTTGATCAGTTGTTACAAACAATTTTTTATTTTCCTTCTTAATTCCTTCATTGACCCAGTGGTCATTCAGGAACATATTTTTAAATTCATATGTTTGTATAGTTTACAAAATTTCTCTTTTTATTGGTTTGTAGTTTTATTCCATGATGGTCAGAGAAGATACTTGATGCCATTTCAATTTTCTGAATTTTTTAGACTTGTTTTTTGGCCTAACATGTGGTCTATTCTTGAGAATGATTCATGTGTTGAGGAGAAGAATGTGTATTCCACAGCCGCTCAGTAAAGTATTCTGTAAATACCTATTAGGTCAATTTGATCTATGGTGCAGATTAAATCTGATGTTTCTTTTCAATTTTCTTTTTGGATGATCTAGAGTGTTGAAGTTTCCAGCTATTATTATATAGGGGTCTATCTTTTGCTGTAGCTCTAATAATATATGCTTTATATCTGGGTGCTTCAGTGTCAGGTACATATATATTTACAATCGATTAATCCTCTTGCTGAATTAACCCCTTTATCATTATACAATGGCCTTCTTTGTATCTTTTAATAATTTTTGTCTTTAAATCTAATTTGTCTAAGTGTAGTGATTATTGGTCTTTTTGGTTTCCATTGGTATGGAATATCTTTTTCCATCCTCTTATTTTCAGTCTATGTGTGTCTTTATAGGTAAAGTGTGCTTCTTGTAGCCAATGGATCATTGGATCTTGGTTGTTCATCCATTCAGCCATTTTATGTCTTTGGCAAGAGAGTTTAGTCCATTTATATTCAATGTTATTGTTGATCGGTAAGGACTCACTACATTTTGTTATTTATTTTCTAGGTGTTTTGTAGTCTTTTCCTTCTTTCCTGTTTTACTTTTTTGTAAAGATTATTTCCTCTAGTGGTATGTTTTAATTTCTTTCTTTTTATTTTTTTGTATATCTCCTGTAAGATTTTGATTTGAGGTTACTATGAGGCTTGCAAATAACATCTTATAGCCTATTATTTTTTAACTGATGACATTAACATTAATTGCACAAGTAAACAAACAAGAAAAAAGAAAACTAATGAAAACACTACACTTTATTTATTTATTTTTATTTATTTATTTTTTAAAATTATACTTTAAGTTCTAGGGTACATGTGCACAACGTGCAGGTTTGCTACATATGTATACATGTGTCATGTTGGTTTGCTGCACCCATTAACTCATCATTTACATTAGGTATTTCTCCTAATGCTATCCCTACCCCGTCCCCCCTACCCCAGGAGAAGCCCCGGTGTGTGATGTTCCCCACCCTGTGTCCAAGTGTTCTCATTGTTCAATTCCCACCTATGAGTGAGAACATGCGGTGTTTGGTTTTCTGTCCTTGTGATAGTTTGCTCAGAATGATGGTTTCCAGCTTCATCCATGTCGCTACAAAGGACATGAACTCATCCTTTTTTATGGCTGCATAGTATTCCATGGTGTATATGTGCCACATTTTCTTAATCCAGTCTATCATTGATGGACATTTGGGTTGGTTCCAAATCTTTGCTATTGTGAATAGTGCCGCAATAAACATACTTGTGCATGTGAAAACACTACACTTTAAATTCATGCTCCCAACTTTTCAATATTTTATTGTTTCTATGTATATCTTATTACACTGTCTACATCTTAAAAAGTTGTTATAATTTTCGGAAGGTTCATCTTTTATTCTTTCTACTAAAAAATATGAATAACTTACACACCACAGTTACAGTGTTATAATATCCTGTGTTTGTATGTGTATTTACTATTACTAGTTAGTTTTGTATCTCAGGTAATTTTTTTTTTTTTTTTGTGAGATGGAGTCTCGCTCTGTTTCCCAAGCTGGAGTGCAGTGACGCAATCTTGGCTCACCACAACCTCCACCTCCCGGGTTCAAGCGATTCTCTTGCCTCAGCTTCCCAAGTAGGTGGGACTACAGGCCCGTGCCACCATGCCTGGCTAATTTTTTTTTTTTTTTTTTTTTTTTAGTAGAGACAGGGTTTCACTATGTTAGCCAGGCTGGTCTCGAACTCCTGACCTTGTGATCCACCTGCCTCGGCCTCCCTAAGTGCTGAGATTACAGGCATGAGCCACCGTGCCCAGCCTCAGATGATTTCTTACTGCTTATTAACATCCTTTTCTTTCAAATTGAAGAACTCTTCTTTATAAGTTCTTGTAGGTCTGCTGTTGATAAAATCTTTCACCTTTTGTCTGTCTGGAAAAGTCTTTATTTCTCTTTCATGTTTGAAGGATATTTTCATAGAATATACTACTCTAGGGTAAAAGTTTTCAAAAAAACTTTTCCTTCAGCACTTTAAATATGTCATACCACTCTCTCGGTCTGTAAAGTTTCCACTGATAAGTCTGCTGCCAGATGTATTGGACGTCCATTATGTGTTATTCGTTTATTTTCTCTTGCTGCTTTTAGGATTCTCTCTTAATCCTTGACCTCTGAGAGTTTAATTATTAAGTGTCCCATGGTAGTCTTATTTAAGTTAAATCTGCTTGGTGTTCTATAACTGTCCTGTACTTGAATATTAATCTTTCTCTAGGTTTGGAAAATACTGTAATACTATCCCTTTGAAAACATTTTCTACCCTGATAGCTCTCTCTACCTCCTCTTTAAGGCCAATAACTCTTAGATTTGCCCTTTTGAGGCTATTTTCTAGATCTTGTAGAATGTCCCATTCCTTTTTATTCTTTCTTTTCTCCTCTGACTGCATTTTCAAATAGCCTGTCCTTCAAGCTCACTAATTATTTCTTTTGCTTGATCAATTCTGCTGTTAAGAAACTCTAATGCATTTTTCAGTATGCCTACTGAACTTTCCAGCTCCAGAATTTCTGCATGATACTTAAAAAAATTATTTATCTCTTTGTTAAACCTATCTAATTCTGAATTTCTTCTCTGTATTATGTTTAATTTCATTGAGCTTCCTCAAAATAGCTATTTTGATTTATCTGAAAGGTCACATATCTCTGCCACTTCAAAATTGATCTCTGGTACCTGATTTAGTTTGTTTGGTAAGGTCATATTTTTCTGGATGGTTTTGATGCTTGGGCATTGAAAAGTTATGTATTCATTGTAGTCTTTGCAATCAGGTCTTGTTTGTACCCATCTTTCTTGGGAAGTCTTTCTATGTATTCAAAGGGAATTGAATTTTGTGATCTAAATCTTTGGTCACTGCAATTGTATCTGCATTAGGGGGAACCCCAAGTCCAATAATGCTGTGATTCTTCAAGACTCATATGGGTAATGCTATGACTCTTGAAGACTCTTATGGGTAATGCCTTGGTGTTCTTGGGAACTCCCTGAATTGCCAGGCCCAGACTCTTGTCATCTCTCCTTACATTTTCCCAAACAAATGGAATCTTTCTGTGCTGAACTGTCTGGAGGTGGGGGAAGGATGACACAAGCACCGCTGTGGCTACCACCACTGAGACAGTGCTGGGTCACACCTGAATCCAGCACAGCACTGGATCTTGCCCAAGGCCTGTGTGCAACCACTACCGGGCTACCACTAATGTTTATTCAAGGCCCAAGGGCGCTTTAGTCCGCAGGTGGTGAATCCAGGCAGGCTTTTGTCCTTTCCTTCAGGGTAGCAAGCTCCCACCCTGGTCCAGGGCAGGTTCAGAAATGCCGTCCAGGAGCCAGGGCCAGGAACCTTAGGAATCTACTTGGTGTTCTATTCTACAGCAGCTGAACTGGCACCCAAGCTTCAAGACAGAGTCCTTCCCAGTCTTCTCTCTCCTTTCCTCAAGCTGAATGAGTCTCTTCTCTTCCCATGGCTATCATTGTGGCCCCATAGTGAGTACTGACAGGCTACTGCAGATATTCACTCAAGGCCCAAGTGCTGTTCAGTCAACTTTTAGTGAATGCTGCCAGAACTGGGTCTCTCCCTTCAAGGCAGTGGGTTCTCCTCTCTCTC
Organism: Symphalangus syndactylus; assembly: GCF_028878055.3. Classification (NCBI taxonomy): domain Eukaryota; kingdom Metazoa; phylum Chordata; class Mammalia; order Primates; family Hylobatidae; genus Symphalangus; species Symphalangus syndactylus. The sequence continues at coordinate 117,136,670 of NC_072447.2, read as the reverse complement.
AGGAAGGGTCCAGAGATGCTGTCCATGAGCCAAGGCCTGGAATTGGGAACCCCAGATACCCACTTGTTGCTCTACCCCACTATGGCCAAGCTGGTACACAAGCTGCAAAACAAAACCCCCTTTACTCTTTGCTCTCCTTTTCTCAAGCAGGAGTCTCTCCCCGTGGCCACCATAGCTAGGAATCTGCTATGGCCAAGGTGGGAGGATGGCTTGAGCCCATGAGTTCAAGACCAGCCTGGACAACAGAGCAAGACCCTGTCTCTACAAATGAATTAAAAATCAGCCACGTGATGGTGTGCACCTTTGATCCTACCTACCTGAAAGGCTCAGGTGAGAGAATTGTTTGAGCATGGGAGGTTGAGGCTGCAGTGAACCGTGATCACACCACTGTACTCTAGCCTAGATAAACAGAGCAAGACTCTGTCTCAGAAAAAAAAAATAAAAGGCTACATGAAACAAGATTAAGAATTAATTAGTTAAAGGAGTTGGTTGAGAAGATTTTTTAAAAGAGTTGCAGTGCTGAGGCATTTTCTCTTCAAGTGAAAGAGAGCTTCAAGAGATCCACTCAGAGAAGTATCATCTTCTATAATTCCAAGAATACAGGAACGCGAACTTGATTCACTAGTAAGAATCCTAAAGGTAAGTGGCTAGTAAACGTGGCCTACCCACATGGCCTCAGCCTCCTGGGTAGCTGGGATTACAGGCACATGCCACCACGCCTTGCAAATTTTTGTATTTTTAGCAGAGATGGGGTTTCACCATGTTGGCCAGGTTGGTCTCAAACTCCTGACCTCAGGTGATCTGCCCACCTCGGCCTCCCAAATTGCTGAGATTACAGGCTTGAGCCACCGCGTCCAGCCACTACCCTGTTTTTAAAAATGAATAAATTAACAACCTTATTTGGCTTACCAATGTAATCTGAATGCAGTTTTTTATAAATATGTTCCCTGCATGATCCTGCCCAGTTTTCTCTCACCACTCACCTCCTTGTCCACTGTTCCACACCAATGTTAGCCTTTTATAAGGCAAGGCCTTCTTTGTCTCAGAGTCATTGTACAAGCTGCTTTCTCTCCTTCTCCTTACAACACTACTTCCCCCACTCTGCACATGGCTCACTCTTTCATGAGGTCTCAAATGTCATTTCTTTACAGAGATATATCTTTTGTCTCTGTACATCAGATTTCCCCCATTATTTTCTCCCATATCACCCTGTGGTTTTTATCATATATTTTTAAAATCTCACTTTATAATCATATCTTTATTTATTTGTTAATTATATATATGTATATGTGTGTATATATATGTATATGTGTGTGTGTATATATATATATGTAAATAATTATATAAGTTTTTAGACTCTAGGCTTCATCAGGACAAGATGAAATGAAATTAAAAATCATTTTGCCATTGATTTTTTTCAGAGTCTAGCACAGTGTCTGGCACATAAGGATGTTTAACGAATATTTGCTCTTGAACCTGATTGAATGTGGTATACCAATTGCTGCTTGAAGCCTTTCAAGCCCATTCCCAGGGACTTTATGTGAACAATAACCAAACATTTCTATCACCTCATGAATTAAACCATGCCATATATAAAACAGTGAGTGGCAAGACCTGTGACAAACTGGACAGTGAAGGCTTGCCTGAGCGTATTCAAATTAAATGAACAAAAGACTCAAATGGGTAATAATTAAAAAAAAAAAACCTACTTTTCTGTTCAAAAATATGCCTAGAGCTGCAATGTGCCTGTATGATGCTAATTTGAAACCCCTGCTTTATGATCTTATATCTGCTAGTTTCTCATATTTGCTTTGTTTTTACCAGATGGAATTACTCACTCTTCAATAAACTCATTCTATTCTATGCCTTTGTTCATGCTGTTCCTTCTGCCTGAAACAATGATTCTCAACCCTACTTACACAATGAAAATAATTAGAGAGAAATTTTTAAAAATCTCAGTGTCTAGGTAGCACCCAGGCCAATTAAGTAAAAAACTCTTCCATGAGTATTTCTAAAGCACACCTGTAATCTATATGCTGCCAAATTTGAGAACTACTGACCTGGTATTTTTTCCCCATAAGCCTACCTGTTAAAATCAGTTCCAAATTCTTGCAGGCCCACTTCAAATGCAACTTTCTATATAAAGCCTGTCTCTCAAAACCTTAAAACAATACGATATCTCACATGTCATTATTTACACTTTTCTCACTAGGCATATTTTACTACTTAGCTGCTTAAAACAATACACATTTATTATCTTACCATTTCCATGGGTGTCTAATATTATCATCACCCTGGTCTAAGCCACTATCAATATCTGCCTGGTCTCCTGCAATAGCACCAAAGTAATTTCTCTTTTTCAACTCACCATCCCTCACAACCAATCAATCAGCAAACTCAGTCACCATTTCACAATGTAAATTTGATGATGTCACTCCGTTGCTTTAAAAACCAATAAAAACAACAACAAAACTCAAACAACCTTCTTTGATTTACCATGGTCTACCTGTCTCTGCATGGTCCTGTCCAGTTTTCTGTCCTTGCCCACCATGCTGTAGCTACCCTGGCTTTATTTTTGGCAGTATTATTAGCTCAGAGTGCCACATGGCAGAAATCTAAGTGTCAGTGGGGGCTGCATTCTCATATTTGGCTCAAGGTCCTCTTCCAAGCTCATTCAAGTGGTTGCCATAATTAAATTCCTTGTGGTTGTAGGACTAAAGTGCCTCTTTTCTTTCTGGCTGTCAATCAGCAACTAGAGGCTGCTCTCAGGTCTTCTTCATGTGATTCTTTCCATCTGCAAGTGAGCTGTAGTGCCTTTATTTCCAACGTGCTTTTAATCTCTGACTTTTCTTTCTGCTAGTATTCAGAGAAAATGTTCTGCTTTTAAAGGACTTGTGTTATTAGGACTCATGTTAGACTCACCTCAATAATATAATTACTTTATAGTCAGCTGATTAGTAACTTTAAATCTACAAAATCTCTTATGCCATGTTACATAATCATGGGAGTCACACCACAGGAGTAACTCATGAGGGCCAGTTTAGAATTCTTTCTACCACACTGAGTATTACATATATTTATCTTTGGGTTGTAAGATGTTTAAGAGCAAAGACCAAATCAGATATTTATTTTACTTTCCCTACTTTTTCTTCCACAATCTGCAACTCAGTACATTTTAAAGCACAGAGATTGTCCAACAAAAATATATTGACTGAACTGATGGCAAATTACGGTCAACCTGCTAATGTGCAAAATTTATATAGCCAAGAGACACACAGTACACACTTCAAATAATCATTCCCCAAATAACACCTTGTGGCAGATGGAATGTGGTAGTATGTCTAAAAGTTGTAATCCAAATAATCCAATGGCCAACTACTGGGGAATAGTTGGGGCTAGGGAGAAAAATGGTGGTATGGCTTCACTAATGATCTAATTTAGTAGACGTGTTCTCTGAGGAAAGCCATTTTCAACTATTGTTTCATAAAAATAAATGACAAGAAAAATTCTAGACTACCATTCAGTTTGTCAAAATACATGCAGTAAATTAATGCATTTACAAGGTTATCAGCTATCCATTTTCCAAAATGCACACAATCTATTACTTCTCCACATACTTGTATACTTCAAGAACTAGTGGTTTCATGTCCATGTATGTAACATAAATTTCTTTTCTTTAAAACACTACACTAGCAATATGAGTTTATGATTTTAAAATCTGGAAACATCAAACTTCTAAAATGGTCAGCATTTGAAAAGGCAAATTGAATCAGAATAAGGTTACTCTGTTTCTACTCTCTCTGGGGCCATTAGAAATCTACATATATTCAGGAATTTTATGGCACAACATTGTGTTTAATGTTATCAAGGGGTAATATTACATCTATTTGCTCCACAAACTAAAAATGAAAACAACCAAGGGGAGACATTTCTCCATAGTCACTTTAATGCTACAATTTGAAATCTTTGCTCCTATCTGCCAGAGCTGCTATTTGCACAATACATATTTAACCTAGGCGCTTTTAGAACATGCTCACATGTGAAAGGATTCTCTGCCAATCAGTATAAACCAGACATATTTATCTCATGTATTATAAAATAATTTTAAGTTGTGGTGGTTTAAATAAAATTTATATTAACTAGCTTGGTCTATACCCACAAAACTTTAATTACCACAATCCGAATACTATTAGGATTGCTTTTTGGAGGACTGTGAAAAAACTCAAGACCAGATTTCCTCTTGGTAATTTTTAACATCCAAATTGTTATTTTCCTAAATATTTCACTTTATACTTATTCAGCCTTCCTCACTTGCTCCTACTCTGAGTATTACTTCATGGTCTCCCTTCACCTGTTTTGTATTCAGAGCTCAACTTTCAAATCTGCCTGCTCTCACCCTGTAACCAGAAGGAGGATATCTATTACTAATTTTAAAAAGTAACCTAATGTCAAACCTTTTCATCCAAAAAGATAATAAGGCTGCAGTAAAGTTTTGTATTTTTATTTGGAGTCACAGAAGTATTTACTTGATATTGTAGCAGTGAAAGAAAGTTTTCTTCCACCCCTTAAAGTTCAATAATCTGAGTCTATAAAACAAAAAGAAAACAGATTAACAGAAGAAAAAGCATACAAATTAATTAACATGCACGTGCACCAGAGTCACTCAAAGAAGGGCAAGATGACTGAAGCCTAAATGTCCTCTTCATAGGAAAAAAGGAAGTGGGGGATGCATGTAATTTTAAAGCAAGAATAAGGGAGTTTCTAGGGGAGATGAATGGGTTGGAAGAACAATTGCATTCCCTCTGGAGGAACTTTTCTGAGTCCGATAAGGGAACTTCAGAGAAAGCCCCTCTAAGTGATTTGGAAGAGCAAGAGGGGCACGAGATGGTGGGGGCAAGGTCAGAGAGAGAGAGACCTTTGTTTTGAGGCAGCTTCTTTAGTTTAAAGTACTGAGCATGTCAAAGAACCACTCTTTGGGGTGTCATTTTATGAGCTCCAACGATATTATTGGAGTGATTGTTTGTAGTGTCTGCCTAAATTATTTTGCTTATTAGAATTTTTTGGCATTAAATGATGTATCAATAAGCAGAAGAGTAGTACTGCCTTGTAAAATATTTTGTTCTGAAAAGAGTGGTAACAATGGGTTCAAGTCTGTTGTAACTGTAGGGGGAGGGAAAAGAGCTTCCCTCTACCAGCCTACGTTCTTTGGCTGGGCTACAAATTAAATTGACATAAGACAGATTAACAAAAGTAAAACCATTTTAATTACATGCATACACATGAGAGTCCCAAAAAATATGAGACTCAAAAAAGAACCAGATGACTGAAGCTTACATAGCATCCTGAGCTACAAAAAGGAATAGGGATTTAGGGTTTCTAGAAGGTGGTAGAGACAATTATGGGAGGGTGAGGGGAGAAAACATATGGTTAATAAAGTTTGCTTTGTTATGTAGATAAGTGTTTCTCAGGTGTTAAAAGTCGTCTGGAGCAGCTCTGTTCCTGATAAAGACATCTTTTACTAATGAAAATATCTTTTATAGATGTAAATTTTTTAACATAAGGGCAGCTATTTAGAGCTACTCCTGCGTCTGCAGTTTCTCAAAATAGCCAGCTTGAAATATACCAAAGAAGTACATTTTGGTATGGTATATTCTGGTCTACTACAGCCATATTTTGGAGTGCTGTGGCCCGAGCCCCATCATAGCACAATATTATCTAAGTTCTTTTAAAACATTAACTCATTTATTTTTTGCTTTTATTTATGCTTTTATTTGTAAGACATAATTTGGTTACATGACAGCTAAACAAAAGGTTCGAAAAGCAAAATGTGTCAAATACGAACATAATTATGGAGACATGAGCGTGTGTTCATTTACTAGCAACCAAAATTAAAGAAGAAGCTTTTTAAACAAAATGGCTTTGATAATAAAAGTATGAACCAAAATATAATAGATTTTTTCTTTATGCTTTCCTACTGTAAACATCAATCACTGTTAAGTGTTTAACTATGAACTGCTTTTCTCTAAAAAAGAGTATCAAGAAAGCATAAGACATTAAGGCTTGACTGGTTTTGAGGAAGAAAGGCATGTAACAGCGCCGTCCCTGTTTTCTACAAATTCAGAATCTCTACCTTAAATTGTGTCTTTACTGCCAGGCAATTATTAACTCATACCATGTGTATTAGTCCGTTCTCACACTGCTATAAAGATACTACCCGAGACTGGGTAATTTATGAAGTAAAGTTTAATTGACTCACAGTTCCACATGGCTGGGGATGCCTCAGGAAACTTACCCTGGTGGTAGAAAGTGAAGGGGAAAGCAAGAACCTTCTTCATATGACAGCAGGAGGGAGAAGAAAGCATGCATAGGAGGAACTGTCAAACACTCATAAAACCAACAGATCTCAACAGAACTCACTCATTATGAGAACAGCATGGGGGAAACTGCCCTCGTGATTCAATCACCTCCTGCCAGGTCCTGCCCTTGACACTTGGGGATTATGGGTATCACAATTTGAGATGAGATTTGGGTGGGGACACAGAGCCAAACCATATCACCATATTGATTCCTTAGAATGCCACATAATGCCTAGTTCTGATCATTTCCATCATTTTCAAAGTCACAGTGTCTCCAGAATCTCTCCATAGCAGGACCTTGCTTTTGATTTCATTGAGATTGAACGTTGGGATATGAAAATAACTAAAGGATATGAAAGCTAATAGTGGTGTCAGTAGGAGGGAGAGCCAGGCTGGACGTGTCCCTGAGAAAGTGAGAAAGATTCCGAGACTCTCCTGTGTGGTTCTGAGAGACTGACTCGCCATATCTGAAATGCAGAAGGTGAGACAGTGGCAGAATATCAACAATCTATTCATTTCAAACACAAAATATAACTGTCTCATTCCCAAGATCTGCATACTCTCCCTTCATGTGCACCTGTACTTGTGAATTTACATCATTATCAGAAAAACCTTTTGAATCCACTTTGTAAAGGGGCTGGCACAGGAATGAGGACATCTGATACACCTGATATCTTCAGGATGTGTGCTCTCACTGTAGTCATATCACTGCAGAATCTGAAGGTTGCTTGGCAAGCAGGAACCCAAGAGGGGGGTTGGAATCTTCAGTTTTCCTCTTGGGTCCTCTTCTTCTCACTCTATATCTTTCCCCAGGGTACTTCACCCACACACTTAACTTACATCACTGAAGAGAAAAAGATGACTCACAAATTTGAATCTGCCAGCCCCACTCTGTGCTCTAGGTTCCAACACACACATCTAACTATCTACTTGACATTTCTACTTGGATGTCTCCAAGGCATCTAATAATAAAAATATCTCCCAAACCAAATCATGAGCTTTCTGCTCAAAGCCATCTCTCCAAGGGTTCTCAGTCTCAGAAAATAACACTGCATTCATAAAGCTAATAGGATAGATTCTGAAAAGTCATTTTTACAGTGCCTTCTTTTTTAATTTTGTGGGTAAATAGTAGGTGCATTTGTTTATGGGGTACAAGAGATGTTTTGAAACAGGCATGCAATACGTAATAATGAACTCATGGAAAATGGAGTTCCCTTCTCTCAAGAATTTATCCATTGTGTTACAAACAATCCAAATATAGTTCTTTTTAAATGCAAAATTATTATTGACTATGGTACCCTGCTGGGCTATCGAATACTTGCTCTTACTCATTCTTTCTATTTTTTTTAACCCATTAACCATCCCCAATCCTCCCCCTATTCCCACTAAACTTCCCAGCTTCTGACAAGCATCCTTCTACTCTCTATATCCATCCGTTTCATTGTTTTGATTTATAGATCCCACAAATTAGTGAGAACATTTGATGTATATCTTTCCGTGTCTAGCTTATTTCACTTACATAATGACCTCCAGTTCCATTCATGCTGTTGCAAATGACAGGATCTCATTATTTTTATGACTGAATACTACTCCATTGTGTATAAGTACATTTTCTTTATCCATTCATATGTTGATGGACATTTACATTGCTTCCTAAACTTGGCTATTGTGAATAGTGCTGCAACAAGCATGGGAGTGCAGATAACCTCTTCAATATACTGATTTTCTATCTTTTCTGTATATACCCAACAGTGGGATTGCTGGATCACATGGTAGCTCAATTTTTAGTTTTTTGAGGAACCTCCAAACTGTTCTCTATAGTGGTTGTATTAATTTCCATTTCCACTAACAGTGTACAAGAGTTCCCTTTTCTCCACATCCTCTTCAGCACTTGTTACTGCCTGTCTTTCGGATACAAACCATTTGAACTGGGGTGAGTAGATATCTCATTGTAGGTTTGATTTGCATATGGATAACCGATGATGTTGAGCAACCTCACTGATGTTGAGCAAATTTTCACATTCCTGTTTGTCACTTGTATGTATTTTTTGAAGCAATGTCTATTCGTATCTTTCATCCTTTTTGGATTAGATTATTAGAATTTTTCCTTTAGAGTTTGAGCTCCTTATATTTTTCTGGTTATGAATCCCTTGTCAGATGGGAAGTTTATAATATTTTCTTCCATTCTGTGGGTTGTCTTTTCACTTTGTTGATTGTTTCCTTTGCTGTGCAGCTTTTTGACTTGATATGATCCCATTTGTCCATGTTTACCTTGGTTGCCTATGCTTATGAGGTATTGCTAAAGAAATCTTTACTTAGACCCATGTCCTGGAGAGTTTCCCTGAAGTTTTCTTGCAGTAGTTTCATGTTTTGAGGTCTTAAATTTTAGTCTTTAATCTATTTTGATTTGATTTTTGTACATGGAAAGAGATAGGGGTCTAGTTTCATTCTTCTGCATGTGGATATCCAGTTTTCCCAGCATTATTTATTGAAGAGACTGTCTTTTCCCCAGTGTGTGTTCTTGGCACTTTTGTAGAAAATTAGTTCACTCTGGATGTATGAATTTTTTTCTGGGTTCTCTATTCTGTTCCATTGGCCTATGTGTCTGTTTTTAGTGCCACTACCATGCTCTTATGGTTATTATAGCTCTGTAGTATAATTGAAAGTCAAGTAATGTGATTCCTCCAGTTTTGTTCTTTCTGCTTAGGATAGTATTGACTATTCTGGTCTTCTGTGGTTCCATATATATTTTAGGATTTTTTTTATTTTTGAATAATGTCATTGGTATTTTGATATATATTGCATTGTATCTGTAGATTGCTTTGGGTAGTATGGACATTTTAACAATTGATTCTTGATTTAACAATTGATTCTTCATGAATTGATTCTTCCAATTCAAGAATATAGAGTATCTTTTTATTTTTTCTGGTAACATCTTCAATTTCTTTGATCAGTGTTTTATAGTTTTAGAAAATTAAAACTAGATGCAAACAACCTACAAAGTTGTATGTGTCTAGCAATTTATATGTCTTTGTAGGTTGTGTCCAGCAATTTATCCATTTCTTCTAGTTTTTCCAGTTTACTGGAATGCAGTTGCTCATAGTAGACACTAATTTATTATCCTTTGAATTTCTGTGGTATCCATGGTAATGTCTAATTTTTCATTTCTGATTTTATTTATTTGTATCTTCTCTTTTTCTTAGTCTGGCTAGAGGTTTGGCAATTGTGTTTAACTTTTCAAAAAACCAACTTTTTGTGTCACTGATATTTTTTATTGTTTTCTTCATTTCAATTTTATTTATTTATGCTGTGATCATTATTATTGCTTTTTTTGTACTAATTTTGGGTTTCATTGGCTCTTGCTTTTCTGGTTCTTTAAAATGCATCATTATGTTGTTTATTTGAAGTTGTTCTACTTTTTTGATGTAGATGCTTGTTGCTATAAACTTTCCCCTCAGTATATCTTTCACTGTGTCTCACAGGTTTTGGTATGTTGTGTTTCCATTATAATTTGTTTCAAGTAATTTTTCAATTTTCTTCTTAATTTCTTCATTGACCTACTGGTCATTCAGGAGCATATTGTTTAATTTTCATGTCTTTGTATCATTTGCACAGTTCCTCTTGTTACTGATTTCTAGTTTTATTCCATTGTGGTCAGAGAAGATGCTTGCTATTATTTCAATTTTTTGAATGTTTCAAGTTTAATTTTGTGACCTAACATTTGGTCTATCTTTAAGAATGATCTATATGCTGAGGAAAATAATGTGTGTTCTGCAGTGCTTAGATGTTCTGCAAATATCTATTAGATCTCTTTGATCTATAGTGCAGATTAAGTCTGATGTTTCTTTGTTGATTTTCTGTCTGGAAGGTCTGTCCAATGCTGAAAGTGGGGTGTTGAAGTCTCCAGCTATTATTTTATTGGGGTCTGTCTCTCTCTATATATATAACTCTGATGATATTTGGTTTATATATCTGTGTGCTGCAGAATTGGGTCCATATATATCTACAATTGTTATATTGTCTTGCAAAATTGACCCCTTTATCATTATATAGTTACCTTCTTTGTCTCTTCTTACAGTTCTTATCTTGAAATCTATTTTGACTGATATAAGTATAGTTAATCCCACTCTTTTTTTTGGTCTTCATTACCAAGAAATATCTTTTTCCATTCCTTTACTTTGAGACTATGTCTGTCTTTATAGATGAAATGTGTTTCTTCTGTAGATCATTGGGTCTTGTTTTTCTATCCATTCAGTTGCTCTATGTCTTTTATTTGGAGAGTTTAATCCATTTACATTCAACGTTTTATTAATAAGTAAGGACTTACTCTTTCCATTTTCTTAATTTGTTTTCTGGTTGTTTTTGTGGTTTTCTATTTCTTTGTTCTTTCCTGCCTGTCTTCCTTTTAGTGAAGGTGATTTTCTCTGGTGATACTATTTAGTTGTTTTTATTATTTCTTGTGTATCAGTTGCACGTTTTTTAGTTTGAGGTTGCCATGAGGCTTAAAAATCCTATCTTATAACCTATTATTTTATGTTGATAATAACTTGCCACTGTTTGCATAAACAAGCACAAACAAATTCAAAAGACCCTATGCCTTATCTTCATTCCATCGCTTTTTAGCTTTTTGTTGTTTCTTTTTCTATCTTTTAGTATCGTTTATGTCTTGAAATGTTGTAGTTATTATTTTTGATTGGTCCATCATTTAGTCTTTCTACTTAAGATAAGAGTAGTGTATATAGCATGGTTACAGTGTCATAACATTCTGTATTTCTCTGTTTACTTCCCAGTGAGATTTGTACCTTCCGATGATTTCTTCTTTCTCATTAACATTCTTTTGTTTCTGATTGATGTACTCCCTTTATCATTTCTTGTATGACAGGACAGGTATGAATGAAATTCCTCAGCTTTTGTTTGTCTGGGAAAGTCTTTATTTCTCTTTCATGTTTGAAGGATATTTTCACTGAATATGCTATTCTAGGGTAAAAGATTTTTCCTTCAACACTTTAAATATGTCATGCTACTCTCTCCTGGCCTGTAATTTCTCCACTGAAAAGTCTGCTGCCAGACATATTGGAACTCCATTGTGTGATAGTTGTTTCTATTTTTTTGCTGCTTTTAGAATTCTTTCTGTATCCTTGACCTTTGTGAGTTGGATTATTAAATGCCTTTCGGTAGTCTTCTTTGGATTAAATGTGCGTGGTGTTCAATAACCTTCTTGTACTTGCATATTGATATCTTTCTCTAGTTTTGGGCAGTTCTCTGTTATTATCCCTTTGAATAAATGTTCTACCCCTTATCTTTTTCTCTACCTCTTCTTTAAGGCTAATAACTCTTAGATTTGCCCTTTTGAAGCTATCTTCTAGACCCTGTAAGCATGCTTTATTGTTTTTTATTCTTTTTTCTTTTGTCTCCTCTGACTGTGTATTTTCAAGTAGCCTGTCCTCAACCTCACTAATTTTTTCTTCTTCTTGGTCAATTCTGCTATTAAAGAACTCTGATGCATTCTTCAATATGTCAATTGCATTTTTCATCTCCGGAATTTCTCCTTGATTCTTTTTTAGTTATTTCAATCTCTTTGTTAAATTTATCTGATAGAATTCTGAATTGCTTCTGTGTTCTCTTTAATTTCTTTGAGCTTTCTCAACACAGTTATTTTGAATTCTCTGTCTGAAAGGTCACATATCTCTGTTTCTCCATTAGTAGTCTCTGGTGCTTTAATTTCTTCATTTGGTGTGGTCATGTTTTCCTTGATGGTCTTTATGGTTGTCAATGCTTGTTGGTGTCTAAGCATTGAAGAGTTAGGTATTTATTGCAGCCTTTTCAATATGGGCTTGTTGGTACTCATACTTCTTGGGAAGATTTTCCAGATATTCAAAAAATCGGGGCATAAAAATCTAAGAGCTATCTGCTTTAGGGAGCACCCTGACCTCAGTAATCCTGTGATTCTTGCAGTTTCATAGTGATACCCCCTTGATGGTCTTAGACAGGATCCGGATGAATTCTCAGGATTACCAGGCAGAAACTCTTGTTTTCTTTTCTCACATTCTTTCAAATGAACAGAGTCTCTCTATCTCTCTGTTCTGAGACACCTGGACTGAAAGTTGTGTGACACAAGTACTCCTGTGGCCACTACCACTAGGAATGCACTGGATCAGACCTGAAGCTAGTGTAGCACTGAGTGTCTCCCAAGGCCTGCTGTAACTATTCCCTGGCTATGGCCTACGTTCACTCAAATCCTGGGGCTCTATAAACAGCAGGTGGCAAAGCAGCCAGGGAGGCCTATGTCCTTCCCTTCAGGGTGGTGAGTTCCCCTAGGCCCTGGGCATGTCCAGAGGTGCTGTCCAGAGCCATGGACTACAGTAAAAAATCCCTAGAAGTCTACCTTGTATTCTTTTGCACTGCAGCTGAGCTGGCACTCAAGTCAAAAAATGTAGAGTGCTTCTTACGCTTCTCTCCATTTTCCAGAGGCAGAGGTGCCTCACCCCATGGCCACCACTACCAGAGGTCCATGAAGAGTACTGCCAGACCATCACTGATATTCCTTTAAGGTCCAAGGGCTCTTCAGTCATTTTGTCGTGAATGCTGCCTGGCCTGGGATTCACCCTTCAGGGCAGTGGGCTTTCCTTTGGCCCAGGGAAGGTCCAGAAATGCTATCCAAATCATGGAATTGAGGGTCAGAAGTGCCTGCTTGGTGCTCTACCCCCCTGTGGCCAAGCTGGTACTTAAGATGCAAGACAAAACCTTTTTTGCTTTTCCCTCCAATTTTCTCAAATGGAAGGAGTGTCATCCCCTAGGCATCACAGCTGGGAATGTGCTGAGTCTCATCTGAAGCCAGCAAGTCTCAGAGTCTCACCCAAGGCCCTCAACACCTGGATATTGCTGCTGGTTATTCATGGCCCAAGGTCTCTTCAGTTAGCAGGTGATGAATATTGCTAGGACTTGGTTCTTTTCTTCAAGGCAATGGGTTCCCTTCTGGCCTAAGGGTGTCTAGAAATGTTATCCTGGAGCTAGGACCTGGAAATAGGGCCTCATAACTCTGACTGGTGCCCTATTTTGCTGTGGATGAGCAGTATCCAAGATGCAAGGCAAAGTCCTCCCACTCTTTCCTCCCTCTCCTCAAGTAGAGGGAAGGGAACTATTTTTAAGCCATGAGCTGTGAAGCCTGGGGTTAGAGGAGAGGTCATGCCAGCACTCCCTTCACCACACAAGCTAGTGTCCCAGTAGGTAATGTGCCCCTCCCCTCCAGTCCACTGTCTCTGGACCCATTTCAGCACTAGAACTTACCTAGGAGCTGCAGTCCTTGTGGTCTAGACTGCCTTTCAAGTGTATTTTGTGCCCCAGAGCCCTTTAGTCCTCAGTGGCAAGGCTTGTGAAAACTCATGTTTGAACTGCTGGGATCAGTGATTTACCTCTGGCTAGGTCTGGTTTAAATGCTCCCTCTGTGGGTAGGCATCGGCTGAGTTTGACCTGGTTTTGTTTTCTGTTATACTAGGGCAGCACTGAGTTCATTGCCTCAAAAATGCTGTGATCTCCCTCTCCACGACACACAAAAACACCATCTGCACCACGCTACTGCTGCCAGGGCATATAGGGGAGGAGTGGTATCTTTGATTCAATACTTTGTTTTGCTACCTCTTCCATGCCACTTTTAGTGATATGAAGTTTAAACCAGGTACTGTCAGTGTTCACCTGGCTTTAGTACGATTCTAAATCCTCTGAATAGACTGGGTCAGTAGTGACTTCTCAATCACTAGAGCGATTTGCACAGGCAAATCTACTTGACAGTTATGTCACAGAACAGACTCAAATGTCATATGGATATTTGGACTATATGATTTTCAAGCTCTTAATTCCCACCCTCAGATTCTAGAGTGGGATTTTTGTTCTTATGAGGGTGCCTTATGTATCAATACTTGTTGAATTGGTTTCCCTGTGGGGGGACAATTGGTGGAAACTTCCATTCTGCCATCTTGCCTCATTTACTCATTTATTTCCAATGACCCTAATCGGTAAATCTTACATTAGAGTGTTCATTTTGCAGAATGGAAAACTAGTATCAGGAAAACAAATTGGCAATTTGTGAAGGTCACATAGCCAGTATATAACAAAAGTAAGATTAGAACCTAAGCACTTCAACATCAGAGCTAGTCATTACTATACGCTACTGCCTCCTGATTTTATTAAGAAGTGAAACGCGCCGGGCGCAGTGGCTCACGCCTGTAATCCCAGCACTTTGGGAGGCCGAGGCGGGCACATCACGAGGTCAGGAGATCGAGACCACGATGAAACCCCGTCTCTACTAAAAATACAAAAAATTAACCTGGTGCCGTGGCTGGCGCCTGTAGTCCCAGCTACTCGGGAGGCTGATGCAGGAAAACGGCAGTGAACCTGGGAGGCGGAGTTTGCAGTGAGCCAAGATGGCGCCACTGCACTCCAGCCTGGGTGACAGAGCCAGACTCCGTTTCAAAAAAAAAAAAAAAGAAGTGAAATGCTGGGCGGGCGTGGTAGCTTGCGCCTGTAATCCTAGCACTTTGGGAGGCTGAGGCAGGCGGATCACAAGGTCAGGAGTTTGAGACCAGCCTGGCCAATATGGTGAAATCCCGTCTCTCTTAAAAATACAAAAATTAGCCAGGCATGATGGCGGGCACCTGTAGTCCCAGCTACTGGGAGGCTGAGGCAGGAGAATTGCTTGAACCCAGGAGGCAGAGGTTGCAGTGAGCTGAGATCACGCCACTGCTCTCCAGCCTGACAACAGGGCGAGACTCCATCTCCAAAAAAAAGGAAAAAAAAGTGAAATGCTTATGAACATTCAAATGCTTATGAACATTCAAATTTCCCTATAGCAAGACAGCCAAACCTATTTGTTTACATAAATACATACTCTACCTCTGTAGCCTTTTGTATATGAGCATATTACAAATACTGAAAGAGAAGCCTTGCATAGCTTAGGAATAGTTGGAAATAAGAAAATAATAATTCAACAAATACCAGCTAAAATTTAACCTTCTGGAATTTAAATATAGACAGGAATGGCAACATTAACAACTTTATTGCCAATAAGAATAATGACGTCCACTAGTAATCATTTCCTAAAGTTTATAGTCAATTTCAAAAACAGCTTTCCTGGAAGTTGCACCAAGTAGAGGTATTGCTATATGAATATGCAACTTCTCATCCAATGTGAGTGGTTAGTATGATCTAGGTCTTAAAGGTGCCGTTATATGTAATATATACATACATAAAATATCTTAATTTGTTCATCACTACATTTCTTTACAGTTCTTATTTTCAAGCTTCACCAAGAAATATCTCTATCAGGCATCCTCACAATGTCTGAAATTTTCCTAACAATTCTCTACCTTCATCTCGTCACTAATCATAATTAATGCTGTGCCCCTGTCACAGGCAGCTGTGAGAGAAGCAGAATGCTAAAATCTAATCAATCAGTTCCCAGCTGGTCTAAACTTGCTTACAAGATTCAGATAAAATTTATGGATTATACTAATCAAAAGCAATCTAAACAGTTTATTATAAAGTCTAAACAAAAATAAAAGAAGATCTAAGTGAATGCAAATCAACCAAAAACTCTAAAATGAAATGAAAAGTCTTTCCTAGTGAACATATAAAATGTTTGAAAGTCCCAGGGGGTTAAGTGAAATAAACATGTATGAAATGTAGGGTCTCAAAAATCCCAGAAGGCCGGAAATGTAAGTGCCATAGAAGCCTAAAAGTGTCCAAACCTTTCATTAAAGTTAACCTTTCTGACTTTTTTTCTTGACTTTGCCAACATAAAGATGAGAGCAAATTGTGACATATTTTATGTAAAATTTTAGAACTAAATAAAGACTTCTCAAATAATGTACCCCACCAATTTAATGGCAGTTATTGCCTTGATTGAGTTACATAGTTCAGTGGCAGAACTAGAACTAGGTTCCCTGACATTCAGTTTAGTACCAATCTGATGATACTATTCTATCTTTCATATGCATTATGTCTTAAGCTTTTTAAATGTATAAAACTAGCATCTTTAGGAAGAGAGTGCTTTCTTCTCCAAAGCTAAGTTACTGGTTGTAAATTAGGTAATTGAAAAGCATTTTCAGACCACAATGATAATACTGTTCCCATGGAGTTTGACCACCAGGGAGTGACTGAAAGAAAGGAAATCTGGGACATATCATTTGGGAAAGACAATGGCTCCATTCATAACCAACTATGACTTAGCTTTCCAAAAGTAATGATAAATGTCATTGGACATTTATAGCAAGTAAAAGCAGAAGCTTCTGGAAAAGGCTTTGAAGATCATGTAATCCAACGCCTTTATTTTGGGGATATGGAACACAGAGAAGAAAGAGAATAAAACTTGTTCTAATTGGTAATGGTGATAATTTGATTTCAAGGCTATCTATCCCATATCTTTCTGAGAAGTAATGTTTTCAGCCTCAAAATATCAACCAGTATGTGGTTGTTGATATTCCAGAGAAGTTCTCTGAGATGTCAGAATCTTCAACAATCAATTATTCATTTAGCAAAACATAATTTTAAAAAATTAAGATTATGCTATGGTTTGGATATGGTGTGTTTGTCCCCACCAAATTTCATGCTGAAATTTGGTACCCAGTGTGGTGGTGTTGAGAAGCAGGGATAAGTGGGAGGTGTTAGGGTAATGGGGGTGAATCCCCCATGAATGGTTTGGTGCCATTCTCTTGGTAGCAACTGAGTTTTTGCTCTCACAAGACTGGGTTGGTTCTTATGGGAATGAAATAGTTCTTTTGAGAGTGGGTTGTTATAAAGCCAGGATACATCCGGGTTTGGGTCCTCTTCACATGTGCCTGCTTCTCCTTTGACCTTTTCTGCCATGTTTTGAACAGCATAAAAGGCTCTCACCAGAAGCCAAGCAGACATGGGTGCCATGCCTCTTGTACAGCCTACAGAACTATGAGCTAAATAAACCTCTTTATTAGTTACCCAGCCTCAAGTATTCCTTTATACCAATATAAAATGGACCAAGGCAACTTGTATTAATGTGATTAAATTATGCCAAATTATACTATTTTATAAGTCTTGTAAACCCTGAATGCATGAGTTTACACAAATGCATTTTGAAAGAACTATGTTGTATACCTAGTCAAATAATGTACATAACCTGGTGCTTTCAACTTTTCCAAAGCTGTATTTGTTACAATAATAAAATGGTTTATCTCACCTTGAGCTTATGCTTACTGGAGAAGCAGAAGCAAACAAACATTTTAAGTGATGGTTTCAAATACGCTATTAATATAAGGCCTGTTATTAAAAGGATAAATGAGATGAATTGAGATGATTCACACCACTTTTAACATGGGGCTAAGCACTTTGAAAAGTTTCAGTCCCCATGGTAAATAAATAAATACATTTTAAAATAAATGTCTCTAAATACATACATTTCCAAATGTATCTAAAATACATTTTTAAAAAGTCAGGCATTAGTGAGAATGATATTATTAACATGACAGCATGCTTATTTTCAATTCATTGATCAAACATTAAAAGAGAGAATTGAGAATGTGTTTTTTTTGAATGATGAAGATAAGTTTATGTTTTGTTTAATATAATTTTTAAATGTGGTCATCTTTAAAGTGTTTGTTAGATCCTACCAGTTATATCACATATACTTTGATTACTAGAGTAAAAGCAGAAAAGTAGGTACTGAGCAAAGCCATGTATATAAACTGCTTTGAGACATAGGGAGCCATGCCCTATGTCAAATAATGGTGATAAATTGAGAAAAAGGAGGTCTAAAGTGTATCTATGGGAACTAAGAGATCATTTATAATCTAGTGTTTTAGACTGTGGGATATTAAGTTATTCAAAATATTAGCTGTTTTTCATTACAGTACCTTCTATGTCTCTTCCCTATAGCATGGGGAATTAAAAATTCTCACGTCATAGGTGTGAGCAGAAGCATATACCTCCTCCTTTTCTTCTACCACAGGAATAACCGTATTCCAGATAGGTGTTTCACTTAGCTTAATTCTTGGAATGAAGAGGACATGATGCAGAATCTCAGCTGTCATGCAACCAACATGTAATGTGCAAAAAAAAAAAAAAAAAAAAAAAAGAAAGAAAAACATGTTTGTTGTAGGCAAGCCCTAAAATTTCAGAATTGTTTGTTACTGCAGCATAACCTGGTCTAACCAATTGTTACACTTTGTAAAGGCAGTTATAATGGAATGATATTGATGGGACAAGATTAGAACAGGTTGAAGAAGAAGGAATACTTTATTGTAGCATCAATTTTAAATAAGATTAACCCCAAACATTCACATTGCAAGTACATGTAAATGCCAAATAAATTATTATTTTACATACATGGTTGGGCTTAAAGGAAACAGAAAGGACCAAGGAACAACAATAACAATGCCAAAACAAAATGAATTGATAATCAGAATCTAAGCACATAAGTAACACAGCAGCCACCCTCGGATGGTGAGGGTGGGGAGGAGGAGGAATGTGGGTTACAATACTAATAGAGTTTGAACGGGTTTTTTTGCTTTGTTTTGTTTGAGATGGAGTCTTGTTCTGTCGTCAGGCTGGAGTGCAGTGGTGCAACCTCGGCTTACTGCAACCTCCGCCTCCTGGGTTCAAGTGATTCTTCCACCTCAGCCTCCCGAGTAGCTGGAACTACAGGTGTGCACCACCACACCCAGCTAATTTTTGTATTTTTAGTAGAGACAGGGTTTCACCATGTTGGCCAGGATGGTCTCGAGCTCTCAACCTCGTGATCCACCTGCCTCAGCCTCCCAAAGTGATGGGATTACAGGCATGAGCCACGGCACCCGGCCAGAGTTTGAAGGTTTTAATGGCATCACATGACAAAAAACCAGGGTTTGTTCATTCATAAAGTAATAAATTAGAACAGAGACCTCTGTATGAACTGAGAACAGAGTTTCTTAACCAGAGTGTAATGGGACTTACCTTAGTGTACCTTAGAAATGTTTTAATTTTCTAAAAGTGCAACATGATGTAAAAAGTTTCGGAGGCTCTGATTGTAAATATCAAAGGTCATAACCTCAGTGAAAGGGTGAAATAGGGAAAATCCACTCAATATCAGAATAAAACCACAAGGAAGCTTGTTGGTCTTTGAGAGTTTGAGAACATGGGCCTACATATGTGTTTTGGAGGTCAAAATATATATTATATACATGACACAAGAATTCCTAAGTTGGAATATTAGTACAACCTATGCCCCATGATAACTATAGGACACTTGTAAGACACACAAACAAAAACACTCTGGGATCACACTCTCAATTCATTTAACAAAGGGTTATCACAGAAAACTACCTACTAGATATGAGATTAGAATGAAAAAGTATATAACGGATAAGAAAATCATCCATCATGAAGAGTCACGTGACATAACAGCAGAATCAGACTCTCAAGAACAATTATAGAAATTACAAAAAATATTCTTTAAAGAATTAAGAAAATATAAATAAAAATGTAATAAAAAAGATACCACTATGTAAAGGCAGGACATCTTTAAATAAATTTTCTAAAATGAAAAAGTACACAATGATCAGAGCACAAATAAAGATAGATTGTGCAAGCAACAAAGTAGACACAGAGGATTCAGGGAATGGAAAACATTCCATTCTCAGGTAATTGCCAAAATTCATTACAGAGATAAGTTAATAGAATGTATTAAAAAGGCATTAAGTGACACCAGGAACTGAATTATTAGATCTGGTGTTCATCTTATAGGATTTCAAGAAGAAATGAAGAACGGGAAAAAATGATATTTAGAAGAAATAATAGTGAGATATTTCCAGAATTCAATAAGATAGGTATGCTCATATTCAGGAGTCATAAAAGTCCAAGAAATAAAGAAGGGGAAGGGAAGAAGGAAGGGGAGGGGAAGGGAGGGGGTGAGAGAGAGAGAGTGAGAAAGAAAGAAAAGAAAGGAAAGAAAAGAAAAGAAAAAAGAGAGTAAAGAGTTATAGGAAAGCTATATGTTTGTTAGAGGCAAGTCATAACTAAAATGCAAAACACCAGGGATTTAAAAAGCAACCAGAAAGAAAAAGAATGAAAGTTGGACTGACAGTAGACTTCTCAATAGCACAAGCAGAACTCAGTCGTTCATTCAACAACTGTGTATAGATTTCCTACTATGTGCCCAGCACTATTCTTGGTTTTTAGGAATGTAGGAGTGAACAAAACAAAGTACAGTTCTGCATGAATATTACATGCTAGTGGGAAAAGATAGACAATAAAGAATTAAGAAATACAAAAGATGCTGGTGGTAATAAGGCCTAATTTAGGAGACTGAAAACACTGTGGGGTGTGGTGGAAACATGCTGTTTAAATAAAGTGGTTAGAGAAGGTCTCCCTGATAAGGTAAAATTTGAACAGAGACCTGAAAAACTAAGGCAATGGGGCTGATGGTGATAAATGAATATTAATATATAATTCTAGACTCATTTAAATTATCAGTCTAGTGTAAGAATTAAATGCAATCCCAGTAAAAGGCTGGAAGGGTTTATCACCAATAATTTCTTACTAAAAAAAATTGTTAAAATGTATACTTCAGAAAGGCAGAAAGTGTCCTTTGCCCACTTTTTAATGGGATTTTTTTTTTTTCTCTTGCTGATTTGAGTTCCTTGTAGATTCTGGATACTATTCCTTTGTTGGGTGCATAGTTTGTGAACACTTTCTCCCACTCCGTGTGTTGTGCATTTACTCTGCTGATTATTCCTTTTGCTGTGTATAAGCTTTTTATAAGGAAGACATATAAGAAGAAACTTCACACATAAACATGTCTGAATAAGTATTCCCTATATAAAACAATAATTTGAAAAATAATAGATACAAATATGTAGGTATTAAATAAGGTAGAGATAAAAGTATTAATAACGTATAAGAGAGAAAGATTATTGTCATATATTTTATTTTGGGGAGGAAACTTAGAGGTAGTTGAGTGCCCTTGATATCACTATCAGAAACAGAATGTATAACTTCCAAATTAGTAGGAAACAGAAGGAAAGAGGAAGAACATGATTAATACGAGAGAGAGCAGGGAAAGAGAGGCAAAAAAATACAAGGTCTATATAACTGAATAAAAATTTATCAGTAATCAAGTCCTATATAAATGGACCTAATTCACCAGTTAACAGATTGGCAGATTGGTCTAAAAAGAATCTAGCTTAATGCTGTCCCTAAGAGACACCCTGAAACATTGGTGAGAGCAAGACTGAAAGAAATGTAGACGATAAGCCCAGTAAATAGTAAATAAATAATATAGTGATGTGTCTGTATTAATATCAGACCAAATAAACCTTAGAGGAGGTGGCATTTTAGAATTTAGGCATACTATAAATTATTATTTATTGTTATTATTTTATTTCAATAGTTTTGGGGGATACAGGTAGATTTTGGTTACATGAATGAGTTATTTAGTGGAGACTTCTGAGATTTTAGTGTACCCATCACCCGAGCAGTGTACACTGTATCCAATTTATAGTCTTTCCCTCACCCCACTACTAGCTTCCCCCGTCAAGTTCCCAAAGTCTATTATATCACTCTTATGCCTTTGCATCCTCAGAGTTTAGCCACCACTTAAGTGAAGACATATGATATTTGGCTTTCCGTTCCTGAGTTACTTCATTTAGAATAATGGCCTCCAGCTCCATCCAGGTTCCTCCAAAAGACATTATTTCATTCCTTTATATTGCTGAATTCTATGGTGTCTACATATCACATTTTCTTTATCCACTCATTGGTCAGTGGGCACTTAACTTAGGGTGGCTCCATGTTTTTGCAATTGTAAATTGTGCTGCTATAAACATGTGTGTGCATATGTCTTTTTCATACAATGACTTCTTTTCCTTCGTGTAGATACCGAGTAGTGAGATTGCTGGATCAAATGGTAGATCTGCTTTTAGTTATTTAAGGTATCTTCATACTGTTTTCCATAGTGGTTGTACTGGTTTACAACCACTTCGCAAGGCCATGAGAGTCCACCCCTCGCATCAGTGTTCCCTGAATGTGAAACATGGAGTCAAAGGGAATCATTTTGGAGCTTTAATATTTAATGACTTCCTTGTTGGATTTCAGACTTGTATAGGGCCTGTAGCCCCTTTGTTTTGGACAGTTTCTCCCATTTGGAATAGAGTATCCAATGCCTGTACCTCCATTGTGTCTTGGATATAACTAATTTGCTTTTGATTTTACAGGCTTCTAGGTGAAAGAGACTTGCCTTGTCTCAGATGAGACTTTGGACTTGGACTTTGGGTTAATGCTGAAATGAGTTAAGACATTGGGGGCTGTTGGGAAAGCATTATTGGTTTTGAAATGTATAAAGGACATGACATTTGGGAGGGATTGGGGCCGAGTGATATGGTTTGGCTGTGTCTCCTGTCTCTGGCGGGCAGGAGTGGGGGTCACAAGGTGCTCAGTGGGAGAGCTTTTTGAGCCAGGATGAGCCAGGAGAAGGAATTTCACAAGACAATGTCATTGGTTAAGGCAAGGACCGGCCATTTTCACTTCTTTTGTGGTGGAATGTCATCAGTTAAGGCGGGGCAGGGCATTTTCACTTCTTTTGTGATTCTTCAGTTACTTCAGGCCATCTGGGCGTATACGTGCAAGTCACCGGGGATGCGATGGCTTAGCTTGGGCTCAGAGGCCTGACACCATTCATATTGTCTATATTGGGGAACATGCCATATGTACTTGTAAAGAATGTGTCTTTCAGTTTTAGAGTGTAACGTGTAAGTATTAATTAGGTCAAGATAGTTTATAGTGTTTTTTTTTTTTTTTTATTATACTTTAGGGTTTTAGGGTACATGTGCACAATGTGCAGGTTTGTTACAAATGTATCCATGTGCCATGTTGATTTCCTGCACCCATTAACTCGTCATTTAGCATTAGGTGTATCTCCTAATGCTGTCCCTCCCCCCTCCCCCCACCCCACAACAGTCCCCGGAGCGTGATGTTCCCCTTCCTGTGTCCATGAGTTCTCATTGTTCAATTCCCACCTATGAGTGAGAACATGCGGTGTTTGGTTTTTTGTCCTTGTGATAGTTTACTGAGAATGATGTTTTCCAGTTTCATCCATGTCCCTACAAAGGACACGAACTCATCATTTTTTATGGCTGCATAGTATTCCATGGTGTATATGTGCCACATTTTCTTAATCCAGTCTATCGTTGTTGGACATTTGGGTTGGTTCCAAGTCTTTGCTATTGTGAATAGTGCCGCAATAAACATACGTGTGCATGTGTCTTTATAGCAGCATGATCTATAGTCCTTTGGGTATATACCCAGTAATGGGATGGCTGGGTCAAATGGTATTTCTAGTTCTAGATCCCTGAGGAATCGCCACACTGACTTCCATAATGGTTGAACTAGTTTACAGTCCCACCAACAGTGTAAAAGTGTTCCTATTTCTCCACATCCTCTCCAGCACCTGTTGTTTCCTGATTTTTTAATGATGGCCATTCTAACTGGTGTGAGATGGTATCTCACTGTGGTTTTGATTTGCATTTCTCTGATGGCCAGTGATGAGGAGCATTTCTTCATGTGTTTTTTGGCTGCATAAATGTCTTCTTTTGAGAAGTGTCTGTTCATGTCCTCTGCCCACTTTTTGATGGGGTTGTTTGTTTTTTTCTTGTAAATTTGTTTGAGTTCATTGTAGATTCTGGATATTAGCCCTTTGTCAGATGAGTGGGTTGCAAAAATTTTCTCCCATTGTGTAGGTTGCCTGTTCACTCTGGTGATAGTTTCTTTTGCTGTGCAGAAGCTCTTTAGTTTAATGAGATCCCATTTGTCGATTTTGGCTTTTGTTGCCATTGCTTTTGGTGTTTTAGACATGAAGTCCTTGCCCCTGCCTATGTCCTGAATGGTATTGCCTAGGTTTTCTTGTAGGATTTTAATGGTTTTAGGTCTAACATGTAAGTCTTTAATCCATCTTGAATTAATTTTTGTATAAGGTGTAAGGAAGGGATCCAGTTGCAGCTTTCTACATATGGCTAGCCAGTTTTCCCAGCACCATTTATTAAACAGGGAATCCTTTCCCCATTTCTTGTTTTTGTCAGGTTTGTCAAAGATCAGATAGTTGTAGCTATGCGGCATCAATTCTGAGGGCTCTGTTCTGTTCCATTGATCTATGTCTCTGTTGTGGTACCAGTACCATGCTGTTTTGGTTACTGTAGCCTTGTAGTATAGTTTAAAGTCAGGTAGCGTGATGCCTCCAGCTTTGTTCTTTTGGCTTAGGATTGACTTGGCGATGCGGGCTCTTTTTTGGTTCCATATGAACTTTAAAGTAGTTTTTTCCAATTCTGTGAAGAAAGTCATTGGTAGCTTGATGGGGATGGCATTGAATCTATAAATTACCTTGGGCAGTATGGCCATTTTCACGATATTGATTCTTCCAACCCATGAGCATGGAATGTTCTTCCATTTGTTTGTATCCTCTTTTATTTCATTGAGCAGTGGTTTGTAGTTCTCCTTGAAGAGGTCCTTCACATCCCTTGTAAGTTGGATTCCTAGGTATTTTATTCTCTTTGAAGCAATTGTGAATGGGAGTTCACTCATGATTTGGCTCTCTGTTTGTCTGTTATTGGTGTACAAGAATGCTTGTGATTTTTGTACATTAATTTTGTATCCTGAGACTTTGCTGAAGTTGCTAATCAGCTTAAGGAGATTTTGGGCTGAGACAATGGGGTTTTCTAGATATACAATCATGTCATCTGCAAACAGGGACAATTTAACTTCCTCTTTTCCTAATTGAATACCCTTTATTTCCTTCTCCTGCCTGATTGCTCTGGCCAGAACTTCCAGCACTATGTTGAATAGTAGCGGTGAGAGAGGGCATCCCTGTCTTGTGCCAGTTTTCAGAGGGAATGCTTCCAGTTTTTGCCCATTCAGTATGATATTGGCTGTGGGTTTGTTGTAGATAGCTCTTATTATTTTGAGATACGTCCCATCAATACCTAATTTATTGAGAGTTTTTAGCATGAAGGGTTGTTGAATTTTGTCAAAGGCCTTTTCTGCATCTATTGAGATAATCATGTGGTTTTTGTCTTTGGTTCTGTTTATATGCTGGATTACATTTATTGATTTGTGTATGTTGAACCAGCCTTGCATCCCAGGGATGAAGCCCAGTTGATCATGGTGGATAAGCTTTTTGATGTGCTGCTGGATTTGGTTTGCCAGTATTTTATTGAGGATTTTTGCATCAATGTTCATCAAGGATATTGGTCTGAAATTCTCTTTGTTGGTTATGTCTCTGCCAGGTTTTGGTATCGGGACGATGCTGGCTTCGTAAAATGTGTTAGGGAGGATTCCCTCTTTTTCTATCGATTGGAATAGTTTCAGAAGGAATGGTACCAGTTCCTCCTTGTACCTCTGGTAGAATTCAGCTGTGAATCCATCAGGTCCTGGACTCTTTTTGGTTGGTAAGCTATTGATTATTGCCACAATTTCAGAACCTGTTATTGGTCTATTCCGAGATTCAACTTCTTCCTGGTTTAGTCTTGGGAGGGTGTATTTGTCGAGGAATTTATCCGTTTCTTCTAGATTTTCTAGTTTATTTGCATAGAGGTGTTTGTAGTATTCTCTGATGGTAGATTGTATTTCTGTGGGATCGGTGGTGATATCCCCTTTTTCGTTTTTTATTGCATCTATTTGATTCTTCTCTCTTTTCTTCTTTATTAGTCTTGCTAGCGGTCCATCAATTTTGTTGATCTTTTCAAAAAACCAGCTCCTGGATTCATTAATTTTTTGAAGGGTTTTTTGTGTCTCTATTTCCTTCAGTTCTGCTCTGATTTTAGTTATTTCTAGCCTTCTGCTAGCTTTTGAATGTGTTTGTTCTTGCTTTTCTAGTTCTTTTAATTGTGATGTTAGGGTGTCAATTTTGGATCTTTCCTGCTTTCTCTTGTGGGCATTTAGTGCTATAAATTTCCCTCTACACACTGCTTTGAACGTGTCCCAGAGATTCTGGTATGTTGTGTCTTTGTTCTCGTTGGTTTCAAAGAACATCTTTATTTCTGCCTTCATTTCATTATGTACCCAACAGTCATTCAGGAGCAGGTTGTTCAGTTTCCATGTAGTTGAGCGGTTTTGAGTGAGTTTCTTAATCCTGAGTTCTAGTTTGATTGCACTGTGGTCTGAGAGACAGTTTGTTATAATCTCTGTTATTTTACATTTGCTGAGAAGAGCTTTACTTCCAACTATGTGGTCAATTTTGGAATAGGTGTGGTGTGGTGCTGAAAAAAATGTATATTCTGTTGATTTGGGGTGGAGAGTTCTGTAGATGTCTATTAGGTCCACTTTATGTAGAGCTGAGTTCAATTCCTGGATATCCTTGTTAACTTTCTGTCTCGTTGATCTGTCTAATGCTGACAGTGGGGTGTTAAAATCTCCCATTATTATTGTGTGGGAGTTTAAGTCCCTTTGTAGGTCACTCAGGACTTGCTTTATGAATCTGGGTGCTCCTGTGTTGGGTGCATATATATTTAGGATAGTTAGCTCTTCTTGTTGAATTGATCCCTTTACCATTATGTAATGGCCTTCTTTGTCTCTTTTGATCTTTGTTGGTTTAAAGTCTATTTTATCAGAGACTAGGATTGCAACCCCTGCCTTTTTTTGTTTTCCAGTTGCTTGATAGATCTTCCTCCATCCCTTTATTTTGAGTCTATGTGTGTCTCTGCACGTGAGATGGGTTTCCTGAATACAGCACACTGATGGGTCCTGACTCCTTATCCAGTTTGCCAGTCTGTGTCTTTTGATTGGAGCATTTAGCCCATTGACATTTAACGTGAATATTGTTATGTGTGAATCTGATCCTGTCATTATGATGTTAGTTGGTTATTTTGCTCGTTAGTTGCTATAGTTTCTTCCTAGCCTCGATGGTCTTTACAATTTGGCATGTTTTTGCAGTGGCTGGTACCGGTTGTTCCTTTCCATGTTTAGTGCTTCCTTCAGGAGCTCTTTTAGGGCAGGCCTGGTGGTGACAAAATCACTCAGCGTTTGCTTGTCTGTAAAGTATTTTATTTCTCCTTCACTTATGAAGCTTAGTTTGGCGGGATAGGAAATTCTGGGTTGAAAATTCTTTTCTTTAAGAATGTTGAATATCGGCCCCCACTCTCTTCTGGCTTGTAGAGTTTCTGCCGAGAGATCAGCTGTTAGTCTGATGGGCTTCCCTTTGTGGGTAACCCGACCTTTCTCTCTGGCTGCCCTTAACATTTTTTCCTTCATTTCAACTTTGGTGAATCTGACAATTATGTGTCTTGGAGTTGCCCTTCTCGAGGAGTATCTTTGTGGCGTTGTCTGTATTTCCTGAATCTGAATGCTGGCCTGCCTTGCTAGATTGGGGAAGTTCTCCTGGATAATATCTTGCAGAGTGTTTTCCAACTTGGTTCCATTCTCCCCATCATTTTCAGGTACACCAATCAGACGTAGGTTTGGTCTTTTCACATAGTCCCAAATTTCTTGGAGGCTTTGTTCATTTCTTTTTATTCTTTTTTCTCTAAACTTCCCTTCTCTCTTCATTTCATTCATTTCATCTTCTATCAGCGATACCCTTTCTTCCAGTTGATCGCATCTGCTACTGAGGCTTCTGCATTCTTCGCGTAGTTCTCAAAACTTGGCTTTCAGCTCCATCATCTCCTTTAAGCCCTTCTCTCCATTGGTTATTCTATTTATCCATTCTTCTAATTAATTAATTTTTTTTTCAAAGTTTTTAACTTCTTTGCTATTGTTTTGAATTTCCTCTCGTAGCTCAGAGTAGTTTGATCGTCTGAAGCCTTCTTTTCTCAACTCATCAAAGTCATCCTCCATCCAGCTTTGTTCCGTTGCTGGTGAGGAACTGCGTTCCTTTGGAGGAGGAGAGGTGCTCTGTTTTTTAGAGTTTCCAGTTTTTTTGGTCTGTTTTTTCCCCATCTTTGTGGTTTTGTCTACTTTTTGTCTTCGATGATGGTGATGTACAGATGGGTTTTTGGTGTGGATGTCCTTTCTTGTTGTTTGTTAATTTTCCTTCTACCAGACAAGACCCTCAGCTGCAGGTCTGTTGGAGTTTACTAGAGGTCCACTCCAGACCCTGTTTGGCTGGGTGTCAGCAGCGGTGGCTGCAGAACAGCGGATTTTCATGAGACCACAAATTCAGCTGTCTGATAGTTCCTCTGAAAGTTTTGTCTCAGAGGAGTACCCGGTTGAATGAGGTGTCAGTCTGTCCCTACTGGGGGGGTGCCTCCCAGTTAGGCTGCTCAGGGGTGAGGGACCCACTTTAGGAGGCAGTCTGTCCGTTCTCAGATCTCCAGCTGCGTGCTGGGAGAACCACTACTCTCTTCAAAGCTGTCAGTCAGACAGGGACATTTAAGGCTGTGGAGGTTCTCGCTGAGTTTTTGGTTGTCTGTGCCCTGCCCCCAGAGGTGGGGCCTACAGAGGCAGGCAGGCCTCCTTGAGCTGTGGTGGGCTCCACCCAGTTCGAGCTTCCTGGCTGCTTTGTTTACCTAAGCAAGCCTGGGCAATGGCGGGCGCCCCTCCCCCAGCCTCGTTGCCGCCTTGCAGCGTGATCTCAGACTGCTGTGCTAGCAATCAGCAAGACTCTGTGGGCATAGGACCCTCCGAGCCAGGTGCGGGACACAATCTCCTAGTGTGCCGTTTTCCAGGCCCGTTGGAAAAGCGCAGTATTAGGACGGGACTGACCCGATATTCCAGGTGCCGTCTGTTTCCCCTTTCTTTGACTAGGAAAGGGAACTCCCTGACCCCTTGCGCTTCCCGAGTGAGGCAATGCCTCGCACTGCTTCGGCTCGTGCACAGTGCGCTTCACCGACTGTCCTGCACCCACTGTTAGGCACTCTCTAGTGAGATGAAACCGGTACCTCAAGCAGAAATGCAGAAATCACCCGTCTTCTGTGTCGCTGCGGCTGGGAGCTGGAGACCGGAGCTGTTCCTATTCGGCCATCTTGGCTCCACCGTTTATAGTGTTTTTAGTTCTTCCATGACTTTATTCACCTTTGGACTACTTATGTCAACTAAAGAGAGGTTTTTAAATATCCAACAAAGTTTGAAGATTTGTCTATGTCTCCTTTAATTTTGTCATTTTTTTTTTCTCTGGGGATAGGTTCTTGCTCTGTTGCCTGGGCCACAGTGCACTGGCACAATCGGCTCACCACAGCCTCAAATTCCTGTATTCAAGAGATCCTCCTGCCTCAGCCTCCTGAGTAGCTGGGACTACAGGTGCATGCCACCACACACCAACTAATAATTTTGTCAATTGTGCCTTGTATATTTGGAGGCTGTTTTTAGAGACATACACATTTATAATGCTTATTTTGTGCAAACTGTAGGCCTTTTCCTCTGTGGCTCTCCATTTTCTTGGGTTTCCCTCCTTGCTTTCTTTTTGCTGCATTTGAAGCCATCCTCACAGGGTAAACAATAATTCTGGACAGAAATATACTTATAATTAAGCATTAATCAGGCTGCACTTTAATCTACTTCCTTATAACCAAAAGTCACTAGATACTGAATATTTGCACCCACATTGTTCCTATAGACAGGATTTCTGACATTAGAATCACAATACTTTTGTTTAAGAATTTATTTTTCAGATTCCAAATATCAGTGAAACAGCTAATGCCAACCAGCTAGAAGACTCTTAGAAAGGAACAGTATTGGAATAATATAGTTTCTTCACCTCCCTGTCCCATGACTTCACCTGCACTCTTGACCAATCAACGATATCCACATTTGCACCCATTTCAAAACCTTTAAGAGCCCTAGCCCCAAACTCCTCGGGGAGACTGATTTGAGGTTCCCTCCCATCTCCTTGTTCTGTGACCCTATGGTTAAATCTTTTTCTATGCTAGAACCCAGTGTCTCAGCGTATTGACTTGCCACATACATCAGTCAATGAACCTATTATGGTTACATGTTTACCCCAAATTCTGTCTTTAGATTCTTCAATTTAGTCAAAATTTTTCTTTTTAGACAAAAAAGGCAGAAAAAATAATGTGCTGTCACAGTGCTCACATCAAAATTCCTTGACAAAATAAGTAAGTTTTTATTTCTCACTCATGTGACCATATAATCAATTTACACAGTTGTCCTCAAGGAGATGACTGACTCTGGATCTCAGCTAATTCCACCCTGTGGTTACATCACCTTGAAATGTTAACATAGTAATTTCAATGTTCATTCAGCCTGTAGACAAAGTAAGGTATTCCAAAAATGTATTTGATTTTTGTCCTAGGTCCCTCACATAGACATAGAACTCCTAAAATCCTTGGAATTTCCTGAAGGATAAGAGGGTCTATTGTTATTCATAGAAGTTCCTTTGATTGATTGATTATACCTAAGTTAATGCTAATGAGTGGACTCATGCTGGGGAGCACTAGATGGTATCAGGATGGCAGCTGACTGCCAGAGGAAAAAAAACCGTGTGATTAAAAGGCTGAAATTTTCAGCTCCACCCTCAACCTTTGAGTATGGGAGAGGGACTAGGAAAACTCTGAATAATGAGGCACAAAGAGTTTTCTTGTTGGTGAACATATCAATGTAATGGGAGGGCACACACCTAGACTCCACAGAAACAGAAGCTCCTATGTTCTGGACTCTTCTGTATCTCATCCTATGACCTCTTCACTGAGTCATTTGTTTGTATTCTTTATAATAAGCCAGTAATTGTAAACGTAGCACTTTCCTGAATTCTGTGAGTCGTCATTCTAGCAAATTATCAAACACGAAAGGGAGTTGTAGGACCCAATTAATTTTTAGCCAAGTCAGACAGAAGAAGTGCAGGTAACCTGGGAACCTGGAACGTGCAACTGGAGTCTGAAGTGGAAACAGTCTTGTGGGACCCCCTTAACCTGTGGGATCTACACTAACTAACTCTGGGTAGCTAGTGTCAGAGTTGAAAGACTTTCCCCTTAACATGGGTGATCTGCACTAACTCTGGTAATTGAGTGAGTGTGAAAATTAGATTGAATTGTAGAACAGCCGGTTGGTGTCAGAAAATTGCTATTGGAAAGCACACAAAAGGAAAGTGTACAGTGGACCCTGCATCTGATAATTAACCTACCTGGACCAAAAGTTAAACTCATCAATTCTTCTGACATTCCACTGGAGGAAACTATGCATATGAGTGACAGGTTAATGTTGTCCTTAGTTGGACATGTCAGCAAGTCCACACTATGAGAGTTCAAATATTTGGTGGAAAGTTAGCTTTCTCTGTTACAGTGTCTAACTCGAAGTTAAAGAAAGAACAACAGAGTGAAACTAAAGTTGGTAAAAGTAAAGATAAAAAGATAAATATTGCAGGTACTTTTAAAATATTAAACAAAAGAGACAGAATTAACAAAACTAAAAGCTA
The DNA here is from genome assembly GCF_028878055.3 of Symphalangus syndactylus. Taxonomy (NCBI): domain Eukaryota; kingdom Metazoa; phylum Chordata; class Mammalia; order Primates; family Hylobatidae; genus Symphalangus; species Symphalangus syndactylus. Next base: position 117,104,963 of record NC_072447.2, on the reverse strand, counting down.
ATCCTTTGAAAAGATAATAAAATAGACAAAGTGTTGTCAAAATTTAGTGTATAAATAATACTAGACATAAAAAGAACAGGCATATATAGATTTCAGATTACATATAATAGAGAATTATGAAAACCTTTATGTTACTAAATTTGAAAATTTAGATTGAATGGGCATTTCCTAGAAAATATAAATTTCAAAAATAGTTTTAATTTTTTTCAAACTCCAACTATTCAAGTAAGCATTAGAGAAATTGAATCAATAAATTAAAAATCTGCCCAGAAATATTTCTCCACTATTACCAGACATATTAATAGGTATGTTATATATTTAAATAAGAGAAAGTATCAATCTTCTACAAAAGTTTGAAGTATAGACAAAATAGCAAAACATCAAATAAGCTTCTGTAAGGACAATATATCTTTTATATCAAAATCTAACAAGGGTAGTAAGAGAAAAGCACATTTAAGGCCAAGCACTTTTATAAACATAGATGCAATAATAGTTCTAAATAAGATATTAGCTGATCAGCAGTGTATTTAAAAAGTGGTTTATGGTTAAACCAAATTTCTACTGGACATTCAAGAATAGTTTACAATTAGAAAATAAACTACCTGTAATTACTACATCAACAGATTAAAGGAGAAAATTATATTACAGTTCCAATAGATTCAAATAATTGATTAAATTAAACATATTTTCATGATTAAAATAACTCACCAAACCACAGATTAAGGAAACCTTTTAACCCAATAAAGTGTATCAATAAGGATCTCACGACAAACATGATATCTAATTGTTAAACATTAAAAACCACCCTTAGTTTAAAGTATGTTTACTATCACTACTTCTCTTTACCACTGAAATGGAAGTACTAGAAAGTTCAATAATAAAAGAAAAATTAAACTTATAAGGACCAAAAGGAAAAAGAAAACTAACATCATCCACTGTCAGTCTAGATACAGTTATATAATTATTTATATAGGAAATAATAAAGAAAAATTGGAATGCAAACTATCACAACTATTAAGAGTTAAACAGAATTTCTGTGCACAAAATCAATTTAAAAAGAAAGAACGGTTACAATCCAACACATCGATAACACAAAATGCTGACAAAGATATGAAGCAACAACTCTCATTCATTGCTGACGGGACTCCAAATTGGTACAGTCACTTTAGAAAACCGTTTATCACTTTCTTATAAAATTAAACATACCCTTACCATATGATCTAGCAATAGTACTTCTTCTTTGTCTTTATCCACATGGGTTGAAAACATGTCCACACAAAAATGTCAGTGTTTATAGCAGATTTATTCATAATCGCCAAAACTAGAAGCAAGCAAGTTGTCCTTCAGTAGATGAATGGATAAACATACTGTTTTATACAATGAAATGTTACATAATAATAAAAAGAGATGAGCCATCAAGCCATAAAAAGACATACATGAATCTTAAATGAATATTGCTACATGAAAGAAACCAGCTGAAAAAGGATATTAACTGGATGATTCCAATTATATGACATCCTGGGAAAGGCAAAATTATAGAGACAGTAAAAACAACAGTGGTTGCCAGCTCAGGGAAGGTGTGGAAAGGTGTTGTATAGTAGGAGCATGGGGAATTTTTCAAGGTAGTAAAATTATTCTGCATGATACTGTTATGGTCAGCACATGACAATATGCATTTATCAAAACTTACTAAGCTTTATAGAACAGAGTCAACCTTAATGTATACAAATGTTGAAAATTATTTCTGATGTCTAGGAGATACCAGGATAGAATGCAGAATGTGACAAAACAATCTTATTGTATTCCAAATGTATTAAACAACCTCACAACAACTATTGACTTACATAACTTTGAAAATGAGTGGAAGTTGTTTTCCATGGAAGTGCTGGATCAAGAAATATATGAGCTTAGAGCACCTTGTAGTATCAGAAAGTAAGGAAGTGATAAAAATATTCCAAAATGATGGGGTTGTATCACATGAACACAAGAACCAGCTGAGAAAGCTTCCAATGGTTAAAACTGGAAAAATTTGAATCGTAAAATACAGTGGTGTTCATTATATACTGAATAATAAAATCAATGTCTATGAGTTCACACTAAGTAAATAATTAGATAAATAAATGAGAGGAGGCAATATGTAGAATTCCAAATAATTTCTGTTCTACTCCACCTTTAAGGAGGTAGAATATAACTTTTCTTAAGTGAGGATCTGCATATAGAAACATCCTTTCAAAGAGGAGAATATGGAAAGTGGGGGGCGGGGGTGATGTAATATTAGAGTACAGAAACCTAACACTGCCTCAGCCAGGTGTTCAATATAATCATCATCATTAGTGATAAGTCAGGTTGATAGTATATACCCTGGATATTACTTAATGCAAACGGCATTTTACCTTTATGATCTTCCTTTCTAGAACCCATAACACTATTCTAATCATGAGAAAAACTTCACATAGTGTCTCCTAATTCAGAGACATTCTACAAAATACCTGACCAGTAATTCTCAAAGCTACCAAGGCCATCAAAAACAAGGAAAGTATATGAAGCTGTCATAGCTAAGTGGAGGCCAAGGAGACATGATGACTAAATGTAATGTGCTATCTTGAATTGCATCCTCAAATGGAAAAAAATGGTATTAGGTAATAGTAAATGAGATTTGAATAAAGTATGAACTTTAGTGAATAATAATATATCAACGTAGTTTCACAAGTTATAACAAATGTACCATTCTAATGTAAGATGTCAACAATGGGGAAACCGTGTGGGATATATGGGGACTCCATATTATAGTCACGACTTTTCTATAAAACTAAAACTTTTCAAAGTATAAAGTTTAGTTAAAAATCAATGAATTCCTATATAACACTAATAAACAATTTTAGGGGTGAAAAATGTATAATGCCTTTTCTATTACCCATCACAAGGGTCACTGACAACCTTCCTATAACAAAAGATAGGATAATAAGAGAAAAGCGTAACAAATTTATTTAACAAAGTTTTATGTGATGCAGGAGCCTTCAGAATTGAAGACCCCAAAATCCAGGGAATACTGTCTATTTTTATACTTAGGTTTAATGAAGAATAGACAGCCATGCAGAAATGTGATTGGACAAAGGGTATGATCTAATGGTAACAGACAGAGGAGAAACGGATCCAGCAAGGCTTCTCTGTTCAGATTCTTCTTGGCCTCTCTGTGTAGAATTCGTTCCTCCTAGGTATGGGGCAAGAACCCTGTCTCTGGAACTAGAGTCTTTCTTTAATGGAGAAGGAAGAGGGTAACCTTCTAGGTTTTAGGGCTTGCTTTAGCAAAGAGGAGTTCTAGTTTCTATGACCTGCCATGGGATGAGGAATTTTGATAACTATGACTGGCTTTGGAGAAAAACAAGGATCAGGAGACAGGAGGGCAGAAAAAGATCAGAGAGGAGAAGATTAGGGAGACCTTGCTTCTGAGGCCCTTCCAATCCCCTTCAGTTCAAAGTTTTCAGCATACCAAGGTGCTATACTTTAGAGTATTGTGTTCTGAGCCCCAAAATTATTAAAAAATGTAGTTTTCTACAAGGAGCAATTGACTATTGCAACAAATGCTATAATATACTTAGGAATAAATACCTTTAAAAGATTCAAGATATTTGTGGCATAAATTATAAAACTTCAGTAAAAGACATAAATTGATATGCAAATATGTATAGAAATCTGCAATGTTCATGAATAGAAACACTCCAGTTGCTAATGATGCTAATTATTGCCAAGTAAATCAGTAATTGCTGTGTATTTTCCATCTAAATCCCAACTGATTTTTGATGAAACTTTGCAAGCTGATTCTAAAATCTATCTGAAAGACTAGCGAAAAAACAATAATAATAATAATAAAAGAATGTCAAAATGATTTTAAACAAGGAAATAAGTTATGGAGATTTTTCATACCATGCAAGAATGGTTAATTATTGTGTGTGTGTGTGTGTGTGTGTGTGTGTGACATCGTCTACATATATGCGTACTAAAAATAAGGGGGAAAACATGGGCATACTAAATCACAGTAATCGTTGATTTTTGATTTTTTAAAATGAAAGATGGAATAGAATCAGAGAGTAATACACAGACTTCAAATTCACCTCTTAGGTTTTATCTCTTTTAAAAAGGAGCAAATGTCCAATATTAAGCTTTGATAAGCTGCAGAGTGGATGCATAGTTATGTATGCTATATTACTCCCTATAGGTTTCTGTGCACCTAAAATATTTCATAATAAAAAATCAAGGCAAACTGATTCTGAGAAAATGGAAACCACACATGCCATTTTGTCATTACATTTTGTCATTAAAGAAAGCAGATGATAAATAGAATGGCAGCTGAAGGAGGAAGTGGGGTCAAGAGAAATGTACTTATTTTGTTAAGTTTATAGAGTGTATCAGTGCACTTATGTGAATGAGCCAGTAGTAAGTGAGAGGTTGCTAATGCCACAGAGAGAGAGGGCATCATTGAAAAGCAAAATCTTTCTTTGAGAAATGAAAAGAAAGGATCTTAAACACATTTGGAGGGGCTGGGTTTTGATAGGCATGTAGTGCATTTTCTCTATGGTATCTTATTGAAAAATTATGATTCAGTTTTTCTTTGTCCCATAATGCTTAGAGTGTTAAAGCCTGCTCAAACTCCTAAAATTGCCTTAGGTTAGCAAAGCTGTGCCCTGTATCATTAGGCGTGTAATGCAGCTTAACAGTACTTTCTCCAATGTTCCTGGTTGGTTCCCAGCACAGCTGTCTGGATCAACTGGAACAAAAGGTTACAACCTGGTTAGTGTGCTGAATGCCCAGTGGGCAGTTTGATTTTTTCCTGATGAACCTAATTTCCCACATTAGCAGGAACACATGGCATATTCTCCACAGCCTGGCTTTATGTTTAAATATGCACCACATGATATTGTGTGACACATTCTCTTCTTCTCAGCCTGGAGAAGCAGAATGCAAAAAGAGAATCATCAAAAATGAAGCACCTTTTAGAAAGTCATTTTCTACTAGAAACAAAATAGAATACAGGTTTTAGGACATCACCTGTTCTTTTAAACTGAAATACTAAAATGCAATGTTTGTGGTACCATGTTAAGAGATCTTAGAAACAGAATAGTAATTAGCTCACATGGGAAATTTAGGAATCATCTCATCCAAACCCATTAATTTCCATACAACCCAACCCAAGCCTCTCCAACCTGTAGATACAAATGAAATTCCCTTTACACTCATATTCAAATTACAAAGGATTTCTCAATCAGGAAACAACATTTCCTTAAAGTATCCTCCAATTATTTTTGAAAACCCAAAAATGGTTCTCACAGGAGGCTTAAAATAAATTAGTCTTGAAGCTTTGGTCACCACTGATTTTCCTATCCTATTTACTCCAATTTTCATTGATTGGAACTTCCAGTTATTGACACTTAATGTCAGGAACGAGCCTAGCTAAGTAATTGAGCATGTGGGCTCTGAATCCTGTCTCTTGGGGTAAAATAATCCTTACTCTTCCCTAACCACATCATGTAAACAAGTAATTTTAATCTTCCTACGCCTCAGGTTCCAAATCTTTAAATGGGGCTGTGCAGGGAAAAGATGCCATCTGCTTCAGAACAAGGGGAGGTAAACTGCTTATTGTGTTGTATACACGGTGGAAAGTTGTTTGTTTTTTTTCTTGGAAAGTTTTTATAAGGGGAAGAGGAAATTTACTGTTGTTGGAACAGAAACTGAAGGAAGAGAGGGAAATGAAAATAATAAAGGAAATTAAATAAACTAATGCACATAAAATGTCTGATGCATACTCAATATATGCTTATTATTATTACTATTACTAGTAGTAAAACTATAGGTAGGGAAACTGTTTTTATTATTTTCAGTTAACAGATCAGTGTCAAAGAAAGTACATACTTTACCTGAAACAGTAAACACTCAAAGACTGTTTGCTATTTTTATTTATAAAACTGCTACATGAAGCTTTACATCTGTCATTTCTGATAGATTTCTGACACAGGAATGCCAGCAACAATACTAAGGTGTTCTTACCCAATCCCACAAATCTTCAAGGTGACAGAGCAGTGCTAGGACAGGAAGAGACAGAAGAGTAGCCTTCTCTAAATTTGTGACACATCTTGCCACCTGGCCCACAAAATCTTAAGCAGTCCTGCTGTAGAGTACTGAAGAGTGTTCTGACACTCTTGCTGCATGTTTTTTTGTCATGGTGTAAAATTTCAACTGCATACTAATCTTCTTACTATTAACACATTTAATTTTTCAATGAGTCTTTTCAGCATCAATGATTAAAAGAAAGTGTACGCTTAATGGCAAATTAAATACTGAGTTTCTGTTTCTCAAGAACATTGACAAAGAACATGTAACTTACATAAAATGTTAGTGGAGTAGTAGTAATATAACCGACCACATGTTAACCAGGAGACACATATCTGCTGAAGAAACATCAGCATCTATCACACAAGTCAGTAGTTATTTTAAGATTATTATAATAGGGCCAATATGGCTGACTAGAAGCAGCTTATGTGCACCTCTCTCAAGGAGGAGAAAGAGCAGCGAGTAAATAATAGCTCAAACTGGAACATCCAGGTGGACACATTGAGATTTATCAAGGAAACGATGCGACTCATGGAAATCAAATAGCCACACAGGACAACTGCCCACCTGGGGATGGCCCAGAGCCAGGGGAGGTCCCCTAACACGGGGAAATGGTGAATGAGTCAGAGTTCTCTGGGATCCACACTACTGCCATGGACCTTTACATCTCTGGGCTCAGGAGATCCCTCGTGAACTCCCTCTACTGAGGTCTCCAGACCCGCACAGAGGGCTACGTGGAGTTTGGGCAAAGCTGCTGCTCAGGTAACAGAGGAGGCTAGCATGCCCCCAGGAAAGGGGCCAAATCCAGGGGCTGAGCAGTGATGGACTGCAGGCCTTGCCTCCATTGCATCTTTCAGGATAAGGCCCACTGGCCTGGGATGCTAGTGAGGCCCCCCTATCCCAGCCTGAGTTCTGGCCGAGAGCAGCTCTGCAGTTCCCTGGGATGGAACTCCCAGGGAGAGAGCAGGCTGCCATTTTTGCTATTCCACAACCTTCTATCCTATTGCCCTCAGGATCTGGAGGGTGTGCAGTGATTAGGAGCTAATGCAGACGCTCAGCAGTGTAGCTATCTCAAGGAAAAGCAGCCAGACAGTTTTTCCACGTGGGTCCACAACCCCACTACTCATCACTGGGCAGCGCCTCCCGACCTGGCACCCCAACCACTCCTCTCCTAGGTTCTCAGGGCTGTAGCAGCTCTGCACTTCCCTGAGGCAGAGCTCCCAGAGGGAGGGGCAGGGCGCCATTTTACTGCTCTAAAGTCATGTCTCCTGTTGCCCTCAGGAGAGAGCGTAGTGGCTGGGGAGTGACACAGGACCGCCCCAACCCCCGACCCCCTCCTCGTGCCGAAAAGCGCCTCAGCCATACTTACAAGTGGCTGGACTGTTTTCCACACAGGTCTCCACCTCTGCTATTTTTCACTGGGCAGTGCCTCTAGACCCGGGCCTCCAGCACAATCACCCTGTCGCCACCCAAACACTTCAGTCAGAGGCGGCTCTGATTCTCTGAGGAGGAAATCCCAGAAACAGCCCACAGCCCCTCTGCCATTGCAGCTGCAGTGGTATTGCCCTTACTGCCCTCAGGATGGGGAAGGAACAAAGGGCTGGAACCTCTAGCACATCACAGTCACCATATGGAGAGGATCCAGTCTTTCTTTCTTCCCTGTGAGTCCCCACCCTCCACTTTTCACCAGGCAGGGCCCCTGTCTTGGGAACACAGAACAGCTGCCCTATACCCAGCTGAGCATTCCCACTGCTAGCGTCTCTGTGCTTCCCCAAAAAGGGGCTCCCAGAGGCAAACGACAGCCCTTCTGCCACTGCTATGTCAGAGGTTCTGTTCCTGCTGCCCTCAAAATAGACAAGAAATAAAGAGCCTCAGGGCTTCACTTGTGCTTCCAGCATGCCACAGTCGACATATAGAGAAAAGCTTTCACCCTTCACCAAGAAGGTCTCCCAGCTTGGGCCAGCAGTGCAGCCATCCCACCTCGTGGCTGAACATTCCCAGTACCAGCGGCTCTGCATTTTAGCTCCCCGAGGCAACCAAAAACCCCTCTTCCACTGCCACTACGGTGGTACTTCCCTTGCTGTCCTTGAAATGAAGAAGGAGGAAAGACCCTGAGTGCTTTAACCACACCTCTAACAAACCATAGCTGCCCTAAGGAGAAGAGACCACTCAGTCTCCCCCAGGAGTTTCCAGCACCTCCTGCTCGTCACCAGACAGGGCTTATTGGATTGGGCCCACAACACAGCCACCCCATTCTGGGTCGATCACACTGATTGGAAGTGACTGCATTTCTCTGGGGTGGAGCCTCAAAAGACAAGTGAAAGGCCCTCTGCCATAGCCACTGCCAAGGTCCTTTCCCCTGTTGCCTCCAAGCTGGGGAAGGAGCATAAAGCCTGAGCTCACTCCAGGGCTACAGTGTGCAGCCGAGGTGTGTTAAGCCAATATCTGCAGCCAGCACTGAAGTGGGAGAGGAGCCCACACCTTCTGAACACTGGGAGGGAGCACAGGTGCAAATGTGAGGAAATACAGAGGAGCTACGTGGCTGAGCAAGAGCCTACCTACTGGCCATTATACTTAAGTGCCATCTACTGGATCATAGCCCAAATTTCAACATCAAAAATACTTCGCTAGTATACCCACCTTGTGAAACCAAGGACAAGAACTTAGCTAAAAATAAAGGCCCTGATCTATGGCTCAGTCTTTTCTGAAAACATCCAGAAAATAAGTCAACTGACTGTATTCAAATTAAACCACAGTTAAAGGAAAATCACCCCACAAAGATGAGAAAGAACCAGTGCAAGAACTCTGGCAGCTCAAAAAGCCAGAGTGTCTTCTTTCCTCCAAACGGTGACACTAGTTCCCCAGCAAGGGTTGTTAACCAGGCTGAAATGTCTGAAATAACAAATAGAATTTAGAATAGGGATAGGAATGAAGAACATTGATTTTAAGGAAAAAGTCAAAACCCAATCCAATGAATCTAAGGAGTATAATAAAATGGTACAGCAGCTGATAGATAAAATGGCCATTGTAAAAAAGAACCAAACTGATCAGACAGAGCTGAAAAACACACTACAAGAATATCATAATGCAATCACAAGTATTAACTGCAGAATACACCAAGCCGGGGAAGAATCTCAGAGGTAGAAGGCAGGTTCTCCCAACTAACTCATTCAGAAAAAAAAAAAAAAAAGAATGAAAAAGGATGAACAAAGCCTCTGAGAAATATGGGATTATGCAAAGGGACCAAATCTATGACTCATTGGTATCCCTGAAAGAGGAGAAGAAAGCAAGCAACTTAGAAAACATATTCCAGGATGTTATCTATAAAAATTTCCCCAACCTCTTTGGAGAGGCCAATATTCAAATTCAGGAAATGCCGAGAACCTCTGCAAGTTACTACACAAGAAGACCATCCCCAAGACACACAGTCTTAAGATTTACCAAGGTCGAACAGGAAGAAAAAATGCTAAAGGCAGCTAGAGAGAAGGGACAGGTCACCTACAAAGGAAACCCCATCAGGCTAACAGCGGACCTTTCAGCAGAAACCCTAGAAGCCAGAAGGGATTGGGGCCTATATTCAGCATTCTTAAAGAAAAGAATTTCCAACCCAGAATTTAATGTCCAGTCAAACTAAACTTCATCAGCAAAGGAGAAATAAGATCTTTTTTAGACAAGCAAATACTGAGGGAATTTGTTATCACCAGACCTGCCTTACAAGAGGTCCTGAAGGAGAGCTAAATATGAAAAGGAAAGACTATTACTGGCCAGTACAAAAACACACTTAAGTACATAGACCATTGACACTGTAAAGCAACCATACACACAAGTCTGCATAACTAGCTAACAACAAAATGACAAGATCAAATCCATACATATCAATATTAACCTTGAATGTGAATTGGCTAAATGCCCCAAGTAAAAGGTACAGAGTGGCAAGCTTGATGAAGAAGCAACACCCAATGGTATACTGTCTTCAAGAGACTTATCTCACATGCAGTGACACCAAGAGATGGAGAAAACAATCTACCAAGCAAATGGAAAACAGGAAAAAACAGGAGTTGCTATCCTAATTTCAGACAAAACAGATTTTAAACCAATAAAGATCAAAAAAGACAAGGATGGGCATTACATATTGGTAAATGGTCCGATTCAACAAGAAGACCTAGAAACCCTAAATATATATGCACCCAACACAGGAGCATAAAGGAAGATCATAAGGAAGATTCCTAAGGGAAGATTCATAAAGATTCGTAAAGGAAGATCTTAAGGAACTATAAAGAGACTTAGATTTTCCACACAGTAATAGTGGGAAACTTCAACATCCCACAGAGAGTATTAGACAAATCACTGAAGCAGAAAACGAACAAAAATATTCAGGACCTGAACTCAACACGTGACCAGATGGCCCTAATAGATATCTACAGAACTCTTCTCCCCCAAACAAGAGTATATACACTCTTCTCTTATGCACATGGCACATCCTCTGAAATTGACCACACAATTGGACATAAAACAACTCTGAGCAAATTCAGAAAAACTGAAATCATACTCATGCAATAAAAACACAAATCAATACTAAAAAATCGCTCAAAACTATACAATGACATGGAAATTAAACAACCTTCTCCTGAATGACCTTTGGGTAAACAATGAAATTAAGACAAAAATCAAGAAATTATTTGAAACTAATGAGGATAAAGATACAACATATCGGAATCTCAGGGACACAGCTAAAACAGCGTTCAGAGAGAAGTTTATAACGCTAAAGGCCCACATCAAAAAGCCAGGAAGATCTTAAATTAACCACCTAACATCACATCTAGAGAAACTATAAAGAGTAAATGAACCCCAAAGCTAGCAGAAGACAAGAAATAACCAAAATCAGAGCTGAACTGAAGGAAACTGAGATGAAAAAAGAAACACACACACACACACACACACACACACACACACAAAACGATCAATGAGTCTAGTAGTTGGTTCTGTGAAAGAATAAATAAGACAGACCACTAACTAGACTAATAAAAAAAGAGAGAAGAGATCCAAATAAACACAATCAGAAATGGCAAAGGGGACATCAAGGCTTACCCCACAGAAACACAAACAGCCCTTAGAGTCTACTATGAACACCTTTATGCACACAAGTATGAAAGCCTAGAAGAAATGAATAAATTCCCGGAAGCATACAATCTCCCAAGATTGAACCAGGAAGTAATTGAATCCCAGAACAGACCAATAACAAGTTCCAAAATTGAATCAGTAATGAAAAGCCTACTAGCCAGATAAAGCCCAGAACCAGATGAATTTACAGATGAATCCTAACAGATGTATAAAGAAGAGCTGGTAACATTCCTACTGAAACTATTCCAAAGAATTGAGGAGGAACTCCTCCCTAACTCATTCTATGAGGCCAGTGTCATCTTGATACCAAAAACTTGCAGAGACAAAACCAGAAAAGAAAACTCCAGGCCAATATTTTTGATGAACATAGATGCAAAAATCACAAACAAAATGCTTGCAAACCAAATCCCACAGTACATCAAAAAGCTAATCCTTCACAATCAAGTAGGCTTTATCACCGGGATGCAAGGTTGGTTAAACATACACAAATCAATAAATGTGATTCATCACATAAACAGACCTAGAGACAAAACCCACAAGATTATCACAATAGATGCAGAAAAGGCTTTCAATAAAATTAAACATCCCTTAATGTTAAAAACACTCAACAAACTGGGCATTGAAGGAACAAACTTCAAAATAATAAGAACCATCTATGACAAACCCATAGCCAACATCATATTGAATGGGCAAAAGCAGGAGATATTTCCCTTGACAATCAAAACAAGACAAGATATCCTCTTTCACCACTCCTATTCAACATAGTACTGGAAGTCCTGACTGGAGCAATGAGGCAAGAGAAAGAAATTAAAGGCATTCAAATAGGAAGTCAAACTACCGCTGTTTGAAGATAACATGATTCTATATCTAGAAAACCCCATAGTCTCAGCCCAAAAGCTCCTTGATCTGATAAACAACTGCAGCAAAGTTTCAGGATACAAAATCAATGTACAAAAATCGGTAGCATTTCTATACGTCAACAACATCCAAGCTTAGAGGCAAGTCAAGAAAGCCATTTTACTTATAACAGTCACAAAAAGAATAAAATACCTAGGAATACAGCTAACCAGGAAGGCAAACATCTGTACAATGAGATTTAGAAAACACTGTTCAAAGGAATCAGAGATGACACAAACAAATGGAAAAACATGCCACGCTCATGGATTGTAAAACTCGGTATCATTCAAATGGCCATGCTGCGTAAAGCAATTTACAGATTCAAAGCTATTCCTATCAAACCACCAATGACATTCTTTACAGAACTAGAAAAAAAACTATTTTTAAATTCATATGGAAGCAAAAAAGTGCTCCAGTAGCCAAGCCAATCCTAAGCAAAAAGAACAAAGCTGGAGGCATCACATTTCCTGACTTCAAACTATAATACAAGGCTACAGCAACTATAACAGTATGGTACTGGTACAAAAACAGGCATATAGATCAATGGAAGAGAATAGAGAGCCCAGAAATAATGCCACACACCTACAACCATCTGATCTTTGACAAAGTTGACTAGAACAAGCAATGGGGAAAGGACTCTCTAGTCAATAAAGGGTGATGGGATAACTGGCTAGCCATATGCAGAAAATTGAAATTGAATTCCTTCCTTACACCATATACAAATATCAATTCAAGGTGGATTAAAGACTTAAATGTAAAACCCCAAACTATAAAAACCCTGAAAGACAACCTATGCAATACAATTCTGGACATAGGGAGGAACAAAGATTTCATGACAAAGATGCCAAAAGCGATTGCAACAAAAGCAAAAATTGACAAATTGGATCTAATCCAACTTAAGCATTTCTGCACAGCAAAAGAAACTATCAAAAGTAAACAGACAACATACAGAATGGGAGAAAATTTTTCCAAACTATGCAACTAACAAATGGCTAATATCCAGTATCTATAAGGAATTTAAACAAATTTACGAGAAAAAAACTCCATTAAAAAGTAGCAAAAAACATGAAGAGACACTTCCTCAAAAGAAGACATTCATGCGGCCAGCAAACATATGAAAAAAATCTCAACATCACTCATCATTAGAGAAATGAAATTCAAAACCACAATGAGATACCATCTCATATCAGTCAGAATGGCAATTATTAAAAAGCCAAAAAATAACAGATGCTGGCGAGGTTGTAGAGACAAAAGAATATTTTTATATTGTTGGTGGGAGTATACATTCATTCAACCATTGTGGAGGACAGTTTGGTGATTCCTGAAAGACCTAGAGAGAGAAATATCATTCAACCCAGCAATCCCATTACTGGGTATACACCCAAAGGAATATAAAGTATTCTATTATAAAGACACATGCACGTGTATGTTCATTGCAGCACTATTCACAATAGCACAGACATGTAACCAACCTGCATGCCCATCGATGACAGACTGGATGAAGAAAATGTAGTATGTACACACCATGGAATACTATGCAGCCATTAAAAAAAGAACAAAACTATGTCCTCTACAGCAACATGAATGGAACTTGAGGCCATTAACCTAAATGAATTAACAGAAACAGAAAACCAAATACCACACGTTCTCACTTATAAGTGGGAGCTAAACAGTGAGTACATATGGATACAAAGAAGGGAAGAACAAACAATGGGGCCTAATCGAGAGTGGAGAGAGGCAGCAGGATGAAGATTGCAGAACTACCTATTGGGTATTGTGCTTATTATTTGGGTGATGAAATAATCTGTACACCCAAACCCCCATGACACTCAATTTACATTTATAAAAAAACTGCACATGTACCTGAAACCTAAAAGTTAAAAAATAGGTTATTATAAAAGACAATAATATATGCACTGGTAAAGAAGGTATATTCACATACCATTCTATAAGACATGACTAATTTAGATCGAATGATTTTTTCAAAATTGATTGCTTTAATTTTCTATTATTATGTATGTATAAAAATTGGCTTGGTAGTGATTACACAGGCTTCATTAGCAGAAAAACTTCATAAACAGCAAAATATACCAGTTTTATATCAGTGTGGTGTGATCAAATGCTTCAAACAGAAAATCAGATTATTCCAATAATCTTCAGGGTTTTTTTTTTTTATCCAATGGACAAATGGCAAGTAAAGCTTTAGGGAAGTCTTTATTTTGAAAATAAAATATGTAATATTTTGTTGAGTTCTCAGTAAAGTTTCAATATTGAACATAAAGCTATGTTTTATGATAATATAAATATAAACATTAGTAGAGCACAAATTACTTTTTTCTAAATTAAGAGGCCTGTGAATCAGACATGTGTTTGCAATTGTGTTGGACACATAATTCATGATTTCATCCAACTAAGTTTCAGCATCACCAGGGAATTTCTTTGGAATGCAAACTCTTGGGCCCCATCCCAGATCTAATGAATCAGAAGCTCTGGCAGTGCAGTCCAGCAAGCTGTGTTGACAGCCTTCCAGCGTATTCTGACGCACATGAAGGTTTGAGACCATTAGTATAGGTTATCTGTAAGCACTCCTTGGCTTTCCTCACAAATAGGTTTGGAAATTCTGGAAAAAAGATCACAGCTAACATTTACTGAGTGCCTACCAGGTATTAGGCTCTGTGTAAGTGCTTTAAATAGATTATTTCATTTCATTCTTTCAAAAAAATCAGAAAGATACTATTGCTACTCTCACTTCATGGGCCAGGGAACTGATATATCAAGATGGTGAAGTGCCACAAGGCCCATGACATAAAAAAAGATTGAGCTAGAATATTAATCCAAGCAGTCTCCCCAAATACTCCTCTGCAGCCTCCCTTTCTCCATTAGCTCAACAAGTCATCCTCAGAGTAAGACCAGCAAGAGAGAGAAAACTATAAAATGGTTTTAGTTATTTAATTATAAGTGATGTATTATGATAACTGTTGGAAAGCTGGAAGATGGAATTAGTTTACTTGGTCAAAGATAAATAATTCACTATGGTCATAAATACTACCCTTAACATCAATTTAAACATTTTTACAGGTTTTGAATGATTACTATTGAGTAGACACAGTTGGACTATGATGTATTATGTAGAAGTAATTGTATGTTCATTAATTAAAGTGCCATAACAGTATTCTACATGATCTCTTGTATTCTTAGCCATCTTTGAGCCAAACTATGAAGCTATTTTGTAAAAAATGAATATAGAAATTTTTATCCTGCAATAAAACATAAAAAATACACTCTTTGGCATTAAAATATTATCTGAGCTAATTTTTGTGAAAACAATGAAAGAAGCAAAAAAAGTACCACAGTTTCCAGAGTAACATTAGAAAAAGAAGACATCTTCATTTTTCTTTGCATTTTTATCCCATAAGATGATTTAATTGCTCTTTCATTTAAGCATTTCTGCCTACAGCATGGATCACAAACTTCCAAAGGCTGCTCATTCTCTGTGTAAGAAAATTCATTTTTATATGATGATGTTTCGGGGAATAAAATTAATTAATTTTATTACCTAAACTCACCCTTTTAAATTTACAAAAAAGTACAAGCAAACTTCATTGGACACTTTTTTTCCACTGAATAGGAGATATGCTCTATTCCCACCTGTACTTATGAGTTGCCTGGAATGTAAACATTTATTCTCATAAAAAGTGAGAAATCAGTCCTTTTCTTCAGCTAATTAACTCATCTATCTGTGAAATTTTGATGACTGATTTAGTAAATATGCAGTAGATTTTTTCCAAACACTGTCTTTTAAACTAAATGAACCAATCTCAGCCTCAATATGATGCTGTTTGGTTGGAAAAAATAACAGCAATAAATATAATAGATTTATCCGTCCTTATTTTTGGCAAACTTTTTACCTAAGGTGAAAATAAGAATGTTAAAACAGTTACAAATTTTAGTTATGGTGTTTGTTTGTTTCTTTTTTGTTTTTGTTTTTGATTTTTTTTATTTCAATACCTTTAGAGTACAAGTAGATTTTAGTTACATGGCTGAATTGTGTAGTGGTGAAGTCTAGGATTTTAGTGTACTCTTCACTCAAGTAGTATTGTACCCAATAAGCAGTTTCTCATCCCTCACCCACCTTCCACTCTCCCCTCTTCCGAGTCTCCCATTTTCACTATACCCCTCCGTATGCTTTTATGTTTAGGTCTCATTTATAAGTGAGGACATGTGATATTTGGTTTTCTATTCCTAAGTTACTTCACTTAGAATAATTGCCTCCAGGTCCATCCAAGTTGCTGCAAAATACATTATTTCATTATTTTTTATGGCTGAGTAGTATTCCCTGCTGTATATGTGCCACATTAGCTTCATCTACTCATCAGCTGATGACACTTAAGTTGATTTCATATCTTTGCAATTGTAAATTGTGCTGCAATTTAGTTCTTTGCGACATCTCCTTACTGTTTTCCATAGAGGTTGTATTAATTTACATATCCACCAGCAGTGTATAAGCATTACATTTTTACCACATCCACAGTAACATGTATTGGTTTTTGACTTTTTAATAATGGCCCTTCTGGCTGTCATAAGGTGGTAACTCAATGTGGTTTTAATTTGCATTTCCCTGATGATTAGTGATGTTAAGCATTTTTAAATATGTTTCTTGGCCATTTGTATATCTTCTTTTGAGAAATGTCGATTCATGTCCTTTTCCCATTTTTTAATGAATTAGTTGTTTTTTCTTGCTGACTTTTTTGAGTTCCTTGTAGATTCTTGAAATTAGTCCTTTTTTAGACATATAATTTGCAAGTATTTTCTCCCATTTTGTAGGTTGCCTGTTTACTCTGGATTATGTCTTTTGCTTTGCAGCAGCTTTTTAGTTTAATTAGGTCCTATGTATTTATATTTATTTTTGTTGCAATTGCTTTTGGGGTCTTAGTCATAAATTCTTTGCATAGGCCAACGTGCAAAAGAGTTTTTTCTATGTTTTCTTCTACAGTCTGTATGCTTTCAGGTCTTATTTAAGTCTTTAATCTATCTTGAGTTAATTTTCCTATGTGGTGAAAGATTGGGATCCAGTTTTATTCTTCTACATGAGGCTATCCAGTTTTCCCAGTACCATTTATTAAATAGGGTAGCCTTTCTCCAATTTGTTTTTGTATGCTTTGTCAAAAATCAGTTGGTTGTAAGTATTTGGCTTTATTTCTGGGCTCTCTATTCTTTTCCACTGGTCTATGTATCTACTTTTTAGCAGTTCCATGTGGTTTTGGTAACTATAGCCTTGCAGTATAATTGGAAGTGGGGTAATATGATGCCTCCAAATTTATTATTTTTCTTTAGAATTGCTTTGGCTATTCAGGCTCTTTTTGAATTCCATATGAATTTTAAGATTATTTTCTTTTTAATTCTGTAAAACATGATGTTGGTGTTTTGATAGACATTGCATTGAATCTGTAGATTGCTTTGGGGAGTATGGTCATTTTCACAATATTGATTATTCCAGTCCATGCACATGGGATGTATTTCCATTTGTTCATGTCATCTGTGGCTTCATTCAGCAGTGCTTTGTAGTTCTCCTTGTAGAGACTTTTCACTTTATAGGTTCAATATGTTCCTAGGTATGTTATTTTGTAGCTATTATAAAAGCGAGTGAGTTCTTAATTTGATTCTCAGCTTGGTCATTGCGGTATATAGCAGCGCTACTAATTTGTGCACATTGATTTTGTAACCTGAGACTTTGCTGAATTCATTTGCCAGATCTAAGAGTCTTTTGGAGGAGTTGTTAGGGTTTTCTAGATGTAAGCTTATACTATTGGCAAAAAGAGATAGTATGACTTTCTCTTTTCTGATTTGGATGCCCTTTCTTTCTGTCTTTTGCCTGATTGCTCTGGCTAGGACTTCCAGCTCTATGTTGAGTAGAAATGGTGAAAGTAGGCATCCTTGTCTGGTTCTAGTTCTTAGGGGGGAGTGCTTTCAACTTTTTCCCATTCAGTATGATGTTGGCTGTGGGTTTGTTGTATATGGCTTTTTAAATTTTGAGGTATGTTCCTTTTACGCCTAGTTTGTTGAAGACTTTTTTGAAAGGATAAACAAAATTGATAGACCATTTGCTAGCCAAGAAAAGAAGAGAGACAACTCAATTAATCTCAATTAGAGATGCAAATAGAGCCATTACAACTGACACCACAGAAATACAAAAGATCTTTTGAGACTACTATGAATACCTCTATGCACATAAACTAGAAATCTAGAGGAAATGGATAAATTTTTGGAAAAATGCCACCCCCGCCCCAACAGCTTGAATGAGGAAAAAATAGAAATCTTGAACGGACAAAAACAAGCAGTGAGATTGGATTAGTAATACAAAAACTGCCAGCCAAAAAAAGCACAGGTCAGTCGGTTTCACAGCTGAATTCTATCAAACATTCAAAGGAGAGTTAGTACCAATTTTACTGAAACTATTCCAAAAGGTTGAGAAGGAGGGAATCCTCTCTAACTCATTCTACAAAGCCAGTATCATCCTAATAGAAAAGCCAGGAAAAGATGTAACAAAAAAAGAAAACTACAGACCAATATCCTTGATGAATATAGATGCAAAAGCCCTCAACAAAATATTTGCAAACTGAATCCATCAGCACATCCAAAAAATTTCTCCATGATCAAATGGGTTTCATTCCAGGGATGCAGGGATGGTTCAACATATACAAGTCAATAAATTTGATTCATCTCATAAACAAACTTAAAAACAAAAACCATTTGACCATCTTAATAGATGCAGAAAAAGCATTTCATAAAATCCAGCATCCCTTTAAGGATAGGTATGGCGTTTGAACACCATGTTTAATTTTTCAATTTCAAAGAATTTTAAAGCAATATTCCCATATTATCTTACAAATGATGGACTTTTTTGAAGGAATTAATTGTTCATGGAATTGAAAAGTGCATTATTTAATGTGTTTAGCTATAAGTAAAGTGTTCTTTTAAGTTTTATATATGGTTAGATTTATTTTTCAATTTCAGCCATTTTATTATACTGAATTTAAAAATTTTATGCATATTTTTAAAAAGTCATACTGAAGATTGTTTATAATCTGCAAATGTGAAAAAAACTCAAGCCATAACATTCTGCTAATAATAATCAAATGGAGAAAAAACATTTATTTATAGTTTCATTTATATTTCTTTATATGCTCTTACCTTTTATTCTCACTCATAAATTTTCCAAAAACACATACCATATATATTTGGCAAAGAAACAAAAAATGGACTAGATTTTGAAAGATGGCATGCCAATTCAGGTATTCAAGGTAAACATTCTGATCTACTGTAACTTATAATATTCAGACTGTAAGTGCCCCATGAATTACCAAAGGTTTCTATAGAAAGGAAATAAAAATTCAGGATTTATCTAGGGTACAATGTTTTAAATAAAATCAAATTTAAATGTCATTTATAGGAAATAAATTTCAAGCAGGCTTATTCATACTAGTGTAATGTTATCTCTGCCTTGAGTTGTCAATAATGTAAAAGAATAGTAGCAATCGATTAATAACCAGCTATATGGACTTTCTTTATTATGAATTAGTTATTAACTAGCTGAGTGACCTTGAATAATATAGACTATCTGATTCTGAGTTTCTCTAACCATAATGTTTCCATGATTTCAAGAAAATTAAAAACAAAAAATGTAAGATAGTTTATCCTGCTTTAAGAAAGCATAACAAGATACAAATTAAATTTACAAAGGAGATAAATTAGGGAGACATTGTTTACATAAAATTTTCACATTAACAAAAGTTTAATTCTAGGTTAACTTAAACATGATCTCCTCTGATACAGTTCAATATTTACACATATTATACATCGTAGAGGCCAGAATATAAGGGGTTCCATCAGAGCTTGCTTAGAAGTCAGAGATATCTGAGGGTGAAAGAGTAGGAGATATTTGTCATATCCCTATTATATGTCATAGAACATCAAATGTTATTAAAAACTTCCAATGATTCATAAACTGTTCAACCAAAGCATGCTTAAAAGCACATATAGACAGACACATACACATACACAAATAAATGCAAAAATTTTTTAGGGGAAAGGTGTGAGGATCAATGCTAATTTGTAAAACCAAAATATTATTTTGATAGACGGAATGTTATCTGCCTGAATTATTTTAGTAAAATGGCTGCCTCCAGAATATGTGCTATATTTAACTTTTTGCCACAAATACCCATAAGATACCACCATGTAGCATGAATTTTAGCACTTCCTTTTCAGATGTGGACATGGGGATCCAAAATGGCTAATGACATAATGGCAGGTCAAGCCCACAGAGCAAAGGTCACCCATTTCCCCATTTTACACACAATCTGAGGTTAGAAAATATTTGCAAATCCTATATCTAATAAGGGACATGTATCAATAATATATAAAAAATCCCTTACAATTCAATAATAAGAATACAAACAACTCAGTTCGAAAAATGGAAAACTTATCTGAATAGCCATTTCTCCAAAAATGATGTGTCTATAGACAAGTGGCACATGAAAAGATAACCAGCATCATTAGCCATGAGGGAAATGCAATCCAACTACCAGTAAGATACCACTTAATGCCCATAAGGATGACTATAATTTGTAAAGTCCGATGATAACGAGTGTTGGTAAGAATGTGGAGAAACGAGAACCCTCACATATCACTGGCGAAATGTAAAATGATGCCTGTGTCTTGAAAAACAGTCTGACAGTTCCCCCAAAATATTAAACATTGATTTACCATATGACCTAGCCATTCCACTTCCACTTCTTTTTTTTTTTTTTTTTTCATTTTAAAAAATTATACTTTGAGTTCTGGGATACATGTGTAGAATGTGCAGGTTTGTTACGTAGGTATACATGTGCCAAGGTGGTTTGCTGCACCCATCAATCCATCATCTAGGTTTTAAGCCCCGCATGCATTAGATATTTGTCCTAATGCTCTCCCTCCCCTTGCCCCCCACCCCCTGACAGGCCCTGAGGTGTGATGTTCCCCACCCTGTGTCCATGTGTTCTCATTGTTCAACTCCCACTTATGAGTGAGGGCATGTGCTGTTTGGTTTTCTATTCCTGTGTTAGTTTGCTGAGAATGATGGTTTCCAGCTTCATCCATGTCCCTGCAAAGGACATGAACTCATTCTTTTTAAAGGCTACATACTATTCCATGGTATATATGTGCCACATTTCCTTTATCCAGTCTATCATTGATGGGCATTTAGGCTGGTTCCAAGTCTTTGCTATTATAAATAGTGCTATAGTAAACATACATGTGCATGTGTCTTTATAGTAGAATGATTTATAATCCTTTGGGTATATACCCAGTAATGGGATTGCTGGGTCAAATGGTACCACTTCCATTTCTTTTAGCTATTTACCCAAAAGGAATAAAAATATGTATCTGTATCAAGACTTATACATGAATTTTCATAGCATCATTATTTATAGCCAAAACATGGGGAAAAATCTAAGTGTTCATCAACTGAGGATGAATCAATAAAATGTGCTATGTCTGTACAATGGAATATTATCTATCAATAAAAAGTGACAAAGTACTGATACATGCTACAACATGAATGAAACTTAAAAACATGTAAGTGCAATAATTCAGACACAAAATACCACATTACATGATTTTATTTGTATGAAATGTCCAGAAAGGATAAATATAGAGAGGCAGGAACAAGATCAGTGATTTTCTGGTAGTGGCGGAGGGAACTGACTATTAAGTGGGGTGGTAGACATATTTTAAAATGAATTGTAGTGATGTGTTGAGCAACTTTGTAAATTTTTTTCAAAATCATTGAATGGAGTATTTACAATGTATGAAGTTTATACTGGGTAAATTAGACTTTAAAATCACATTGTATATATATGCAAAAATACTGTAAAATGTTTATATATAAATAAGATTTGTATTTGTAATATGGAATATTATAATACTTTTTAAAGCAAGTATGAAAATCTGTTGTCCTGTGTTCAGCATGCAGCATAAATCAATGCTATATCAAAATGCAAAGAATGATAATTTTTGTACTCTACAATAGATAATCCTCTTACAGTGTAGTGCTTGAAACCTTGGTAAAATTTGACATTTTTCTTCTTCGTAAAATTATGCACAGAACTTGTATATCTCAAAAACACTGCTAAAAGAAAATTTTGACTTACCTATAGATCAGAGAAGCAATTTCCAAAAATCTCCAAAAGAATTTAGCTCAAACAGGAACAATTACTGTCAAATGCAAGTAATCCACCCTTGAAAGCTGTTGCTCTAAACAGTTCAAGCCTGGAGAAGATATTGACAGTTCTAATCTCCAAAGACAGGTTGTTCCTTACTGATTCTATTTTGAGAAATAAAGTTAAATGACTGGGAAAAATTACTCAAATGTTATTTGAAGTAATTTTGCACAATTCAAGTTGATTAGTTAATAAAAGTAATTATGACAATGAAAGCTTTCAGTCAAATAGATTTCAGAACTTCAGACTAGAGGATTGCTTTTAAAACTTTACATTATCAAAAAGCAAATCCCACAGATGTTTATATAGTTTCTGCCTGTAAGAAACAAAACATTAAATACTAAAATATTTTTCTCTTCCTGTTATCTACAATGCCAGGAACATAATTTATTTAAATTGCATCCAGTTTGACTTTTGGAATAGCATTTAATATTTGTATCTCTTCCTGGTTTATAAGTTACATTAACATGCATATATCAGTTAATATAGCAGTGTAGTGGTTACAGCACTTAGGAATCTAACAGAGCATCACTTACTAGTTATGTGTCCTTGTACAACTAATTCCACCTCTCTGACCTTTGTTTTATATATATAACATTAAGATGTAACAAAATATTATTATGTGTGTTAAGTACAAGGCTTATAAATATTAATTACTTTCATTATACTCCATACATTATATACAATACTGATATGGTTTGGCTGTGTCCCCACACAAATCTCATCTAGAATTCCCAAGTGTTGTGGGAAGGACCTGGTGGGAGGTAATTGAATCATGAGGGCAGGTCTTTCCCATGCTGTTCTCATGATAGTGAATAAGTCTCATGAGATCTGTTGGTTTTATAAGGGGGAGTTTCCCTGCACAAGCTCTCTCTCTGCCTGCTGCCATCCATGTAAGAAAGACGTGACTTGCTCCTCCTTGCCTTCCACCATGATTATGAGGCTTCCCCAGCCACATGGAACTGTAAGTCCAATTAAACCTCTTTCTTTTATAAATTGCTCAGTCTCAGGTATGTTTTATCAGCAGCATGGAAACAAGCTAATACAAATACTACTTACTAATACACTGTGAGCTATTTATGACAGAAGTTTCAATCATAACCTATATTCAAAGGAAATTAATTATTTCCTCTGAGTTCCATTTCACTTACCTAAAATGTCCTAACATTTAAAAATATATACTATCTGTTTCACAATGTTGTTGTGAAAATAACTTGGAATCACATATGAAAAATGCCTGAAATATTCCCTTCAATGGAGTGAACACTTGAATTAAATTTTTTTCTTGTTACTCTGAATGACTGAGGCAGGCCCTAAAGAATCTACATTGTAAGGAGTGAAGGCTGAAGCTTAATGGCAGCGAAGTTCTTTGGAACTAATGGTCATAGCAGCCAGGACATGTCTTGGCAAAAGTTAATGCTGAAAAATGACTGAAGGCTTCTGATGTTTTTGGAGGCTGGGCACTGATTTAAGTCATTTTGTGTAGCTATTTCCTCTAGTATAAAAATGCTTGCTGGTTTCAACCAGGTTCCTTTAGTTCCCTCATTATCTCTAGATCAGGGTTTCTCAACAGTGGCACTATTGAAATTTTGAAATTGATAATTCTTTATTGTAGAAGACTGTACAGTGAATTGTAACATGATGCCGGCAGCATGTCTTCCATGTCAGTGTAACAATCAAAATACCAAATATCCCTTCAGGGACAAAATTACCAGTGGTTGAGAACCACTGCTCTACATGAATGTTTTTCAAAGTATAATGTGCATAAGAATCAATTAAAAGGCCCGTTCAAATGCATATTCTCAAGGCCCACACCCAGCAATTCTAATTCAGTATGTGATTCTGATGCAGGTACTCCATTGTCCACACTTAAGAAAAACTGCTCACCTTCTGCAAAAGAATTGGAGAAGACTGAACCAATGGAAAAACACTATATGGAATCTGAGTGTATTAGTCTTGGATCCTGGACCCCTAGCCTCCTCCTTTGGCCCAACTATTACCATTCAAGGAGAATAGACTTTTTTTCCCCAAAATATTTTTAGTAAGTTTCACAGGTATATTTGTTTGGTGTTGCCTAATATTTTTCATTTCTTCTAATAGTATTCTGTACATTCTACTCTGCATTAAAAAGAAATTAAACTTTATTTGAAGTTGATAGCTCAAAGCCAACCTTCAAATTTGAGTGTTTTTAGGCAAAATCATCACAGTATTTGAATGTACATTAGTAATAGTTTGGAGAAGACATGTTATGATGTGTCTGAGAGGTAAAGATCACTCTTGTAGTCTCTGTTGATGGTCATAAAAAAAACAGAGCAAAGTTGGAGGACTTACATTTTCAGATCTCAAGGTCAATTATAAAGCTATAAGATAACGTGATATTGGCAAAAGAATATCTAAGCTAACCAATTGAATAAAATGGACTGTACATTCATTTCTTCAATAAATGTTTATTTAGCATCTACTTTTTTCCACTCACTATTAAAAATTCTAGGGCTATATCACTAAACGCACTATTTTAACAGAGCTTACTTTCTAGAGAGACCTGACAATAAACACATAAACAATTTAGAATATAATTTTAGAGAATGAAAGTTTCTATGAATAAAAATGTAACAGAGTGAGGTGGGAAGAGTGACCAGTGTGATTAGGGAAGTAATCTTAGACAAGATGACATTTGAGTCATGAAAATGGTAAAACACTAAAAGATTTAATGCTGAGATTGGAAGCCAGACAATGATTCTCATCTTATCTCTTTTGTGCACCACTGTTCTGGAGTTCTTAGTCACTATAACAATATAAAAATAATTAAAATTATAAATATTGAGAAAAAAGAAATGTATTTTTATTCATATACCAATTATTTTTAATGTAGAAAATTAAAAGAAATCTCAGAAATATTGCTAGAATAAATAATGAATATAGCAAGGTCGCTGCTATTAAAGTCAGTATGCAGAAATGAATTGTATTCTATAAAAATTTAGAAAATACAATTTATAAAATATACAATTGTCACTGAAAATATTAAATACCTTGTGATAAATCTAGTAAGAAATATGCAAGGCCCCTAGGAAAAAAATTTGTAACTTGACCTCTAATTTATGCCATTTACAAAAAATAACTTTTCTCGATTATAGATCTAAATGTTAAGGATAAAGCAATAAAACTTATTGATGATTACGTAAGAGAATATTCTCATAAGTTTGAGGCAGACAAAGATTTCTTCAATGGAATACAAGAAGTACTATTTAGAGTACTTAATGTACAAGAAGTACATTAAGGAAAGATTGATAAATCAGACTACATTAAAATTAGAAAATTGTATGAAATCAAGGGCCCATTAAAAATGTAAAAAGGGAAGGCACTAAGTAGAAAAATATGTTTGTAACCAATTCAGGTCTTGTAACCAGAGTATATAAGAACTTCTAGTAATCAATAAGAAAAAGACAAACAACTCAATGAAAATGGATAAAAGACATGCACAGACATTTCACGAAGGATTATATCCAAATGGGTAATAGGCATATTGAAAAAGTGCTCAACTCAACTCTTTTATCAAGGAAATAGAAATTAAAACCATGATGTGATAACACTAAAGCTCATCAAAATACCAATTATTGGCCAGCATGTAAGCAAAAAGAACTCTCAAACATGGCCCATGAGGTTGTAAAGGAGTACGACCAATTTGGAACTCTATTTGGTAGTATCTACTAAGGCTGAAATGAGTATACCATATAATCCAGCTACAATGCTCCTAAGTGTATTCTCCACAGAATACATATTAAAAACATGTATAAAAATTCCCATACTCAGAGGTGAATACATGCTACATGGAATGGGAAGGTTATATAACTTGGGGGTGGTGGGCTCTGATGAAGAAGAAAACACGAAATTTTGAATGTAAGATTAGATACAGAAATAATAAGTATGTAACTAGGATAATTTTTTAAAATCACCAAAATTGCAGGAGGCTTTGGGATTCAGGCCTGTTTCTTCTACAAGTTCTTTAGGCATTTGACCAGAAATGTTTTCCTGGGGCAGAACAAGATGGCTGAATAGAAGCCTACCCTATTCAGTCCCCCTGTTGGAACAGCAAAAGTTAACAACTAACTACACACAAAAAGCACCATCACAAGAACCAAAAAATTAGGTGAGCAATCACATGACCTAGTGTTAACTTTATATCACTGAAAGTGGCACTATAAGTGGGTTAGAGAGACAGTCTTAAATTGCTGATACCTCCCCTCCCCCATTCCCCTAAAGTGGCTGCATGGTGCAGAGAATCTGTGCACCATGCACAGGAGGGAAAGTGCACTGACAGGGAGACTTTAGATTGAACTCAGTGCTGCCCTATCACAGCAGAGAGCAGAATTGGACTGTACCCAGATGATGCCTGCCCACTGAGGCACTTTGACTGGCCCTAGCCAGAGGGGAATTGCCTATCCTGGTAGTCAGAGTCTGAGTTTCAGCAAGCCTCATCGCCAAGGGCTAAAGTGCTCTGGGGCACTAAGTGAACTAGATGGACAGTCTAGGCCACATGAACAGCAAGTCTTAGGCAAGTCCTAATGCCGAGGTGGGCTCAGATCCAGTGGACTAGTGGGGCATGTGACCTACTAAGACATCAGCTGTGGTGGCTAAGGGAGTGATTGTGCCACCTCTCCCCTTCCCCTGGCAGCACCCACATGGTGCAGAAAAATCTGTAGGCTTGGGAGAAGAGCACCAGAGAAATCGGTATGCTTGGGAGATGGAGAGCACAGCAATTGTAAGACTTTACAATGAACTCAGTGCTGTCCTGTTATAGTAGAAAGAAAAGCTGTGCTGGGCTCAGCCAGTGCCCGTACATGGAAGAGCATTTGCACCAGAGCTAGCCAGAGGGGAATTGCCTATCCCAGTGTTTGGAGCTTGAGTTTGTCAGCAGGCTTTGCCATGACAAGCCAAAGTGCTCCACGGTACTAGGTAAACTTGAAGGGCAGTCTAAGGCACAAGGATTGCAATTCCTAAGCAATACCTAGTGCTAGGCTGGGCTTAGTACCAGTGGACTAGGGTGGCACATGACCTAGGGAGACATCAGTTGGCATGGCTAAGGGAGTGCTTGCATCACCTCTCCTCCAACTGGAAGCAACAAAAGTGACTCTTAACCTTCTGCTTGAAGAGAGGAGAGCAAAGTGTAAAGAGGACTTTGTCTTACATCTGTGATACCAGCTCAGCCACAGTAGGATAGGGCACTGGGTGGAGTAATCAGGCTCCCACTTGAGGCCATAGCTCATGGATGACATTTCTAGACACGGCCTTGGCCAAAAGGGAACCCATTGCCCAAAAGGGAAATTCCCAGTCCTGGCAGCATGTATCAGTGCTGACTAAGGAATTCTTGGGTGCCAAATAACCAACAGTTATATGCAGGTAATAATATGCCATGGGCCTTGGGCTCTGAAATGTGCTGGCTTCAGGTGTGACCCAGCATATTCCCAGCTGTGTTGGCTATGGTGAAAGACTCCTTCTGCTTGAGAAAAGCAGGGGGAAAGGTAAAGGGGACTTTGTCTTGCACTTTAGGTACCAGCTTGGCAACAATGGAGTAGAGCACCAAGCAGGTTCTTGGAGTCCCTGAGTCCGTGTCTACACTCTTGGTCAGAATCTGTCAACCTGCCTTAGGCCAGAGGGGAGGCCCTGCCCTGAAAGGTGAGTCTCAGGCCTGGCAGCAAAAACTGATTAAAGAGCCCTTGGGCCTTAAAAGAACATCAGCTGTGTCCTGGCAGAACTCCCCATGGGCCAGTGGTTGTGGTGGCCACAGGAAAAGGCTCATCTACCTATGGAAAGGGGAGGGAAGTGCGGGAAGGACTTTGTCTTGTTGTTTGAGTGCCACCTTAGTCACAGTAGAATAGGACATAGAGTAAATTTCTAATAGTTTTTTTACTCCAATCCCTGGCTCCCAGACAGCATCTCTGGACACATCCAGGACCTGGGAAAAGTCACCACCTCTAACAGAGGGACTCAAACTGGCTGGCTTCACCACCTGCCGACTGTAAAGCCCTAGGACCATGAGTGAACAGAAGTGGTAGCCAAGTAATAGTTACAATGGGCCTTGGACAAGACCCAGTGCTGTGTTGGCTTCAGGTCTAAATCAGGGCAGTTTCAGTGGTGTTTATGTGGTCACAGAGGTGTTTGTGTCCCTGAATCTCCAGTTGCAGATGGCTAAGGACAGAGACAGAGACTCTATTTGTTTGGGAGATGATAAGGGAGAAGAACAAGAGTCTCTTCCTGGTAATCCGGAGAATTCTTCTAGATCTTTTTCAAGACCAACATGGAAGTACCTCTATGAGCCTGCAATAACCAAAGTCTTACTGAGTTTGGGGCCCAAATTCAAACTTTGAATACCTGGAAAGCCATCCTAGAAAGGATAGGCACAAATAAGCCCACACTGCAAAGACTGAAATAAACATCTAACTATTCAATATCCAGACACTGAAACACATCTAAAAGTATCAAAATCACTCAGGAAAACATGATACTACCAAATGAACTAAATAAGGCACCAGGGACTAATCCTGGAGAAAGAGAGATATGTGACATTTCAGACAGAGAATTCAAAATAGCTGTGTTGAGGAAACTAAAAGAAATTCAAGAGAACGCAGGGAATGTATTCAGAATTCCCTCGATAAATTTAACAAAGAGAATGAAATAATTGAAAAGAAGCAGAAATTCAGGAGCTGAAAAATGCAATCGGCATATTGAAGAATGCATCATAGTTCATTAATAGCAGAATTGATTAAGCAAAAGAAAGAGTTAGTGAGCTTGAAAAAAAGCTTTTTGAAATTGCACAGTCAGAGGAGAAAAAATAAGGGAGCACACCTACAAGATCTAGAAATAGCCTCAAAAGGGCAATTTAAGAATTTTTGGCCTTAAAGAGGAGGTAGAGAGAAAGAGAATTAGAAAGTTTATTCAAAGGATTAATAACAGAGGACTTCCCAAACCTAGAGAAAGATATCAATATTCAAGTACAAGAAGGTTATAGAACACCAAACAGATTTAACCCAAAGAAGACTACTTCAAGGCATTTAATAATCAAACTCTCAGAGGTCACAGATAAGAAAAGGATCTTAAAAGCAGCAAGAGAAAAGAAACACGTAACATAAAATAGAGTTTCAATACATCCAGCAGCTGACTTTTCAGTGGAAATCTTATGGGCCAGGAGAGAGTGTCATGGTGTATTTCAAGTGCTGAAGGAAAAAAACTTTCATGCCAGAATAGTACATCCAGAAAAAATGTCCTTCAAGCATGAAGGAGAAACATGTCTTCCCAGACAAACAAAATCTGAGGGATTTTATGAACATAGGCCTGTCCTACAAGAAATGCTAAAGAGAGTTCTTCAATCTGAAAGAAAAACATGTTAATGAGCATAATGATCAATAAGAAATCAACTTAAGGTAGAAAATTCACTGGTAATAGCAAAGAGAAAAACACAGAATATTATCACTTTGTAAATGTGGTGTATAAACTACATTTATCTTAAGTAGTAAGACCAAACAATGAAGCCATCAAAAATAAAAACTACAACAACTTTTCAAGATATAAACAGTATAGTAAGACATAAGGAGAAACAACAAAAAGTTAAAAAGCAGGGTGACAAATATCAAGTGTTCTATAAGTTTTCTTTTTGCTTGTTTGTTTGTGTGGTTATACATTGAGTGTTAAGTTGTCATCAGTTTAAAATGATGGTCTATAAAATAGTATTTGTAAGCCTCATGGTAACCTCAAATCAAAAATCATACAACAAATACACAAAAATAAAAAGCAAGAAATTAACAATACCACCACATAAAAATCACCTTTACTAAAAGGAAGACAAGAAATAAGAGGGAAGAGAAGACCAAAAAACAACAAGAAAAACAAATACAAAATGGCATAAGTATGTTCTTACTTTTTCTAATAACAGTACATATAAATGGAGTAAACTCTCCAATAAAAAGATGTAGAGTGGCTGAATGGATAAAAAAGCAAGACCCAATGACCTGTTGCCCACAAGAAACACATTTTACTTATAAAGATACACACAGACTGTAAATATAGGGATGGGAAAAGATATTCCATGGCAATGAAAACCAAAAAAAAAAAAATAGTGAGAGTAGCTATTTCTGTATCAGACAAAATAGATTTCAAGACAAAAACTGTAACAACAGACAAAGAAGGTCACTATATAATGATAAAAGGGTCACATCAGCAAGAGGATATAGCAACTGTAAATATATATGCACCCAATACTGGAGCTCAAAGATATATGAAGCAAATATTATTAGAGCTAAAGTGAAAGATAGACCCCACTACAGTAATAGCTGGAGATTTCAACACCCCACTTTCAGCATTGGACACATCTTCCACACAGAAAATCAACAAAGATCAGACTTAATCTTCATTATAGACCAAATGGACCTAATAGATATATTTATATCTATTAAGGTTTTTTCTGTCTCTATCTCCTTCAATTCTGCTCTGCTCTTAGTTATTTCTTGTCTTCTGCTAGCTTTTGAAATTGTTCCACTTGCTTCTCTAGCTCTTTTAATTGTGATATTAGGGTGTAAATCTGAGATCTTTCTAGCTTTATATGTGGTGGGCATTTAGTGCTATAAATTTGCCTCTTAACACTGCTTTAGCTGTGTCCTAGAGATTGTGGTACATTTTCTCTTTGTTCTCATTGGTTTCAAAGAACTTCTTGATTTCTGCCTTAATTTCATTATTTACCCAAGAGTAATTCAGGAGCAGTTTGTTCAATTTCTATGTAATTTTGTGGTTTTTGGCTGAGTTTCTTAATCTTGAGTTCTAATTTGATTGCACTGTGGTCTGTGAGACTGTTATGATTTCAGTTCTTTTGCATTTGCTGAGGAGTGTTTTACTTCCAATTATGTGGTCAATTTTAGAATAAGTACCATGTGGCACTGAGAAGAATGTATATTCTGTTGATTTGGGGTGGAGAGTTCTATAAGAGCTATTTATAACAAACCCACAGCCAATATCATATTGAATGGGGAAAAGTGGGAAGCATTCCCTTTGAAAACTGGTACAAGGCAAGGACGCCGTCTCTCACCATTCCTACTCAACACAGTATTAAAAGTTCTGCCCATGGCAATTAGGCAAGAAAGAGAAATAAAGGGACTTTAAATAGGAAGAGAGGAAGTCAAATTGTCTCTGTTTGCAGATGATACAATTATATATTTAGAAAACCCCGCCATCTCAGCCCACAAACTCATTAAGCTGATAAGCAACTTCAGCAAATTCTCAGGATACAAAATCAATGTGCAAAAATCACAAGCATTCCTATACACCAACAATAGACAAGCAGAGAGCCAAATCATGAATGAACTCCCATTCACAATTGCTACAAAGAGAATAAAATACCTAGGAATACAGCTAACAAGGAATGTTGAAGGACCTCTTCAAAGAGAACTACAAACCTCTGCTAAAGGAAACAAGCGAAGAGACAAACAAATGGAAAAACATTCCATGCTCATGGATAGGAAGAATCAATATTGTAAAAATGGCCACACTGCCCAAAGTAATTTATAGATTCAATGCTATCCCCATCAAACTACCATTGACATTCTTCACAGAATTAGAAAAAACTACTTTAAATTTCATATGAAACCAAAGAAGAACATATATAGCTAAGACAATCCTAAGCAAAAAGAACAAAGCTGGAGGCATCACACTACCTGACTTCAAACTATACTGCAAAGCTACAGTAACCAAAACAGCATGGTACTGGTACCAAAACAGACATATAGACCAATGAAACAGAACAGAGACCTCATAAATAACACCACACATCTACAACCATCTGATCTCTGGCAAACCTCACAAAAACAAGCAATAGGGATAGGATTTCCTTTTCAATAAATGGTGCTGGGAAAATTGGCTAGCCATATGCAGAAAACAGAAACTGGACCCCTTCCTTACACCTTATACAAAAATTAACTCAAGATGAATTAAAGACTTAAATGTAAAACCCAAAACCATAAAAACCCTAGAAGAAAACCTAGGCAATACCATTCAGGACATAGTCATGGGCAAAGACTTCATGATGAAAATGCCAAAAGCAATTGCAACAAAAGCCAAAATTGACAAATGGGATCTAATTAAACTAAAGAGCTTCTGCACAGCAAAATAAACTATCATCAGAGTCAACGGATAACCTATAGAATGGGAGAAAATTTTTGCAATCTACCCATCTGACAAAGGTATAATATTTGGAATCTACAAGGGACTTAACCAAATTTACAAGAAAAAAACAAACCACTCCATTAAAAAGTGGGCAAAGGATATGAACAGAAACTTCTCAAAAGAAGACATTTATGTGGACAACAAACATATGAAAAAAAGCTCAACGTCACTGATCATTAGAGAAATGCAAATCAAAACCACAATGAGATACCATGGCATGACAGTCCGAATAGCGATTATTAAAAAGTCAAGAAACAACAGATGCTAGGGAGGCTGTGGAGAAATAGAAATGCTTTTACAATGTTGGTGGGATTGTAAGTTATTTCAACCATTGTGGAAGACAGTGTGGTAACCCCTCAAGGATCTAGAACCAGCAATACCATTTGACCCTTTATTGGGTATTTACCCAAAGGAATATAAATTATTCTACTATAAAGACACATGCACACATATGTTTATTGCAGCACTACTTACAATAGCAAAACATGGAACCAACCCAAATGCCCATCAGTGATAGACTGGATAAAGAAAATGTGGCACATATACACCATGGAATACTATGCAACCATAAAAAGGAATGAGATCATGTCCTTTCCAGGGACATGGATGAAGCTGGAAGCCATCATCCTCAGCAAACTAACACAGAAACAGAAAACCAAACACCGCATGTTCTCAGTCACAAGTGGGAGTTGAACAGTGAGAACACATGGACACAGGGAGGGGAAAAACGAACACCAGGCCCTGTTCACGAGTGAGGTGCGTGGGGAGGGAACCTAGAGGATGGGACAATAGCAAACCACCATGGCACACAATTACCTACGTAATAAACCTGCACATTCTGCACATGTATCCTGGAAATTAAATAAAAATAAAATAAAGAAGGAATGAATAAGACTTAGTATTTGATACCACAACAGGGTGACTACAGTCAATAATAATTTGATTGTACATTTTTAAATAACCAGAAGAGTATAATTGAATTGTTTGTAACATAAAGCATAAAATGTTTGAGGTGCTGGATAGACCATTTCCCATAATATGACTATTACACATTGCATTTCTGTATTAAAATAGTTCATGTACCCTCTAAATATATACACCTATATAGCCACAAAAAGAACTGCTCTCATAGACATGTTTCATAGGTTATGACTTCTCCTTTCTATACAGAATATTATACACATTGTAGCAACACTAGCCCTTAAGGAGGTGTGTACAAGTGAGGAGACCTGAAGCTTAATCTTCATCATCTTCATGGTATATTTGCCTGTGATCATAATAGCGTTATTCATGATAGCCAAATTTGGAAACAATTCACTATCTGTCAATAGCAGAACAGATAAATTGTGGCATATCCATATAAAAGAATACTATACAGCAATGAAAATAGACAATCACTACTACATGAAACAACATGAGTGAATCTCACAACCATAATGTTGAGCTATGGAATCCAGATGAAAGTTAATACTATATGATTTCATTTCTATACAGTTCAAAAACAGACAAAATTAATTTATGACAACAAAGTATGGATTGTAGTTTCCTCTGGGGAAGAAGAAAATGGTTAATTCTTGATAGGTGGCAGAAAAAGAGTTTTAAGATGTTCGTGATGTTCTATTTTTTCATCTGAGTATTGGTTATACAAGGTATTGGTTATACAAGTGTGCTCATTTGGTGACAATCCAACAAGTTGTACACTTAGAATTTGTATAATTTTCTTCTTGTACATTACACTTGAGTGAAAAGTCTATTAAAAATAGCATATAAAGTCAAGATATTATTAGTTTTTCTTAACATGGGAGAATTGGACAATCTCTAACATGGGAGCATTGGACAAGCTATGGAAACCTCTCCTCACTATATTGACACTCTTGCAAAAGAGACTGGAACAATCCTGGAGGCTTGTCAGTGTGCCATATATATGCATATACATTTATATAACTTTGCATTTCTTTTACATGTTTAGGAATATGTATAGTGGTAGAGAGAATTTTTATAACTAGTGAGTTGACATTAATAAGTTGCTTTAACTTGATTTTTGGAATTCAACCAATTTTGTTAAGCTAATTTGTATGCATGGAAATTGTCAGTATTTCTCTGGGTTTTAGAAGTTTCCTAATATCTTATGTATTATTTTACATACAAGTAAATATTGATGAAGGAAATGAGTATTAAAAGCTAGTAAAATCAATTTTTAAAGGCTATATTCAATTCTTTGAAATGTTACATGAAATATTCAGTCTGATGTAAATTGCATATATACTACTAACGGTATAATCAGGCTATTCATTTTTTTAGCCCATAACACAGAGCCAATGACTTCGTTTTCTGGCATGAGATCATTTCTTTGAATGAACATAAATGAAGTGTAAAAGATTATCATTACTGATCCTCATAGGATCTTTAATCATGAAGCAATCTGTAGAAGATTCACCGACCTTGATTTAAATCTAATAGAAGTAAATAGATTATTACAATGAAATATATTTTGAAAGCACTGGAAGTGCTCTATAATAGTCATATAGTGGCTTGCTCCAATGGCTTTTTAAAAAATCATTAAAATAAAAATTTATTTTCTCAGCCATTGTTTTAAAGTATATGAATATTTAACGGAGCAAGTGAAAATTAAATATCATTACTTAGCTCTATTCAAAGACTTCCTTGTTGGTTTTTTGTGTTGATGATGAATCATGGCCCTAGAGAAAAATGTATTAAAAGCAAAAAACAACACAACACAAAAATTTACTGCATTAACTCGATTCTCCCAGCCTCCCAGTCAGGATAGAAAGTGGGCTCATTACACTCAACTCAGGGAGAGATGTCTCATATAGATTTGCGGGGAGAAATGGGCTCCACTATCACTGTTTTCCACTTAGAATAACAGACCTCCAAATTATTTGTGGATTACTTACAATTTCCCACGCCATAGGGTGTCTAACAAAGTATTTAATGACCTCAGGGAGCTGACCTCAAGGAGCTGGCATGGATATTTATGAATGGGCCCTATACTGGAGATCGCTTTGATACAAGATTTGACACATTCTAAGAATAATAAGTAAGATACTTTAGATTCTCTGAGAGAATGATGTTTTGTAGATTGAAGAAATCAGTTTTCCCAGTCTAACCCACAAATAAATAGTTTGATATCCCTCGTGTATTCCTGCCTAGTGGTCAGTGTACCTCGGCATGAACACTCCAACATGCAACTCATTCTATTTGTGAAGACCTTTAATTTTTTGAAAATGTTTCCTTTGTTGAGCTGAAATCCGTTTCTATTTTAGTTTTTCCATCACTGAACCTATTTATATTCTCTGGGCAAAACAGAACCATTTTAATTCATCTTGCACATTACATATCTGTAAATATGTAAAGAACTTTCTAGTTACTTCAACTACTTTAATATACTATGGATATTTTAGACCCTCCTTGCTTTTTGTCTGAACACATACTGGTGTGCCTTCTCTTCAAGAACAGGGCGTAGAAATGAAGAGTTTTCCATATGTGTCCATCAGGACGGAATGGAATGAATACATAATGTTGCTTATCCTAAGGTTTTTTAATTCTGCAGATGAAATTTTGTATCACATTAGGTTTTCCAATCACCTTCTTTTTTTTTTTTTTGTATAATGACTTACTCGTTTTGGATAGATACTCAGTAGTGGGACTGCTGGATCAAATGGTAGATCTACTTTTAGTTCTTTGCAAAATCTCCATACAGTTTTTCATAAAGGTTGTACTAATTTACATTCCCACCAAGAGTGTATAAGTTCCATTTTCACCTCATCTGCACCAACATCTATTGTTTTTGACTTTTTCATAATTACCATTCTGGCTGGGTTAAGGTGATATCACATTGTGGTTTTAATTTGCTTTGCTTTGATGATTAGCAATGTTGAAATTTTTTAATATGCTTGTTGGCTGTTTGCATATCTTCTTTTTTTTTTCCCCTTCATTTACCAATTTTTTTTATTATTATACTTTAAGTTTTAGGGTACATTTGCACAACGTGCAGGTTTGTTACATACGTATTCATGTGCCATGTTGGTGTGCTGCACCCATTAACTCGTCATTTAGCACTAGGTATATCTCGTAATGCTATCCCTCCCCCCTCCCCCCACCCCCTACCCCACAACAGTCCCCGGAGTGTGATGTTCCCCTTCCTGTGTCCATGTGTTCCCATTGTTCAATGCTCACCTATGAGTGAGAACATGTGGTGTTTCGTTTTTTCTCCTTGCGATAGTTTACTGAGAATGATGGTTTCCAGTTTCATCCATGTCCCTACAAAGGACATGAACTCATCATTTTTTATGGCTGCATAGTATTCCATGGTGTATATGTGCCACATTTTCTTAATCCAGTCTATCATTGTTGGACATTTGGGTTGGTTCCAAGTCTTTGCTATTGTGAATAGTGCTGCAATAAACATATGTGTGCATGTGTCTTTATAGCAGCATGATTTATATGCCTTTGGGTATATGCCCAGTAATTGGATGGCTGGGTCAAATGGTATTTCTAGTTCTAGATCCCTGAGGAATTGCCACACTGACTTCCACAATGGTTGAACTAGTTTACAGTCCCACCAACAGTGTAAAAGTGTTCCTATTTCTCCACATCCTCTCCAGCACCTGTTGTTTCCTGACTTTTTAATGATGGCCATTCTAACTGGTCTGAGATGGTATCTCATTGTGGTTTTGATTTGCATTTCTCTGATGGCCAGTGATGATGAGCATTTTTTCATGTGTTCTTTGGCTGCATAAATGTCTTCTTTTGAGAAGTGTCTGTTCATGTCCTTCGCCCACTTTTTGATGGGGTTGTTTGTTTTTTTCTTGTAAATTTGAGTTCGTTGTAGATTCTGGATATTAGCCCTTTGTCAGATGAGTAGGTTGCAAAAGTTTTCACCCATTCTGTAGGTTGCCTGTTCACTCTGATGGTAGTTTCTTTTGCTGTGCAGAAGCTCTTTAGTTTAATTAGATCCCATTTGTCAATTTTGGCTTTTGTTGCCATTGCTTTCACAGCCGAATTCTACCAGAGGTACAAGGAGGAACTGGTACCATTCCTTCTGAAACTATTCCAATCGATAGAAAAAGAGGGAATCCTCCCTAACACATTTTATGAGGCCAGCATCATCCTGATACCAAAGCCTGGCAGAGACACAACCAAAAAAGAGAATTTGAGACTAATATCCTTGATGAACATTGATGCAAAAATCCTCAATAAAATACTGGCAAACCGAATCCAGCAGCACATCAAAAAGCTTATACACCATGATCAAGTGGGCTTCACCCCTGGGATGCAAGGCTGGTTCAACATACGCAAATCAATAAATGTAATCCAGCATATAAACCGAACCAAAGACAAAAACCACATGATTATCTCAATAGATGCAGAAAAGGCCTTTGACAAAATTCAACAACCCTTCATGCTAAAAACTCTCAATAAATTAGGTATTGATGGGACGTATCTCAAAATAATAAGAGCTATCTATGACAAACCCACAGCCAATATACTGAATGGGCAAAAACTGGAAGCATTCCCTTTGAAAACTGGCACAAGACAGGGATGCCCTCTCTCACCACTCCTATTCAACATAGTGTTGGAAGTTCTGTCCAGGGCAATTAGGCAGGAGAAAGAAATAAAGGGTATTCAATTAGGAAAAGAAGAAGTCAAACTGTCCCTGTTTGCAGATGACATGATTGTATATCTAGAAAACCCCACTGTATCAGCCCAAAATCTCCTCAAGCTGATAAGCAACTTTAGCAAAGTGTCAGGATACAAAATCAATGTACAAAAATCACAAGCATTCCTCTACACCAATAACAGACAAACAGAAAGCCAAATCATGAGTGAACTCCCATTCACAATTGCTTCAAAGAGAATAAAATACCTAGGAATCCAACTTACAAGGGACGTGAAGGAGCTCTTCAAGGAGAACTACAAACCACTGCTCAGTGAAATAAAAGAGGATACAAACAAATGGAAGAACATTCCATGCTCATGGGTTGGAAGAATCAATATCGTGAAAATGGCCATACTGCCCAAGGTAATTTATAGATTCAATGCCATCCCCATCAAGCTACCAATGACTTTCTTCACAGAATTGGAAAAAACTACTTTAAAGTTCATATGGAACCAAAAAAGAGCCCTCATCGCCAAGTCAATCCTAAGCCAAAAGAACAAAGCTGGAGGCATCACGCTACCTGACTTCAAACTATACTACAAGGCTACAGTAACCAAAACAGCACGGTACTGGTACCAAAACAGAGACATAGATCAATGGAACAGAACAGAGCCCTCAGAAATAATGCCACATATCTACAACTATCTGATCTTTGACAAACCTGACAAAAACAAGCAATGGGGAAAGGATTCCCTATTTAATAAATGGTGCTGGGAAAACTGGCTAGCCATATGTAGAAAGCTGAAACTGGATCCCTTCCTTACACCTTATACAAAAATTAATTCAAGATGGATTAAAGACTTACATGTTAGACCTAAAACCATAAAAACCCTAGAAGAAAACCTAGGCAATACCATTCAGGACATAGGCATGGGCAAGGGCTTCATGTCCAATCACCTTAATTCCTCTTTTGGCCGGGCGTGGTGGCTCATGCCTGTAATCCCAGCACTTTGGGAGGCCGAGGTGGGTGGATCACGAGGTCAGGAGATCGAGACCACGGTGAAACCCCGTCTCTACTAAAAATACAAAAAATTAGCCAGGCGCGGTGGTGGGCACCTGTAGTCCCAGCTAGTCCGGAGGCTGAGGCAGGAGAATGGCGTGAACCCGGGAGGCGGAGCTTGCAGTGAGCCGAGATTGCGCCACTGCACTCCAGCTTGGGCGACAGAGCAAGACTCCGTCTCAAAAGAAAAAAAAAAAAAAAATTCCTCTTTTGACTCATTCAGAACTTACGTTTGATTAAAACTAGTAAATATGATTGGAAGGTTTTTTTGGCTTTTTTTTTAAGTTCTATACTGGCAAAGTTGTATATTGTTTAGTCTTATGATTTCAAGTATAAAACTTTTCATTTTTTCCCTGGAAAACATCAACCTCTTAGATTTTACCCTTCTTTGGTTCCTAATTCTGCAATTTTATTAGTTAAAATTATCAGCTTTACCTATATCCTTATGTAATTCATTTATAAAATAATGTTATATAACAGAATTCTTCCATGCTCCAGCTTATGGCTCTGGATCTGAAATAATAATCATCAGGTTACAAGTCAGAAAACATTGACTTTGAAATTTGTGTAAATCCACTTAAGTTACCTGTGGACATAATTGTTTTCTTATCTTTGAATTGATAATAGTATTACCTATCCTGCCCCTTCATAGGATTGATTAGAAGCAAATCAGAGATTATTTTTGAAAAGGCTTTAAAGAGAATGAAGTGCTACATATAAAATATGTAAGCCATTGTTATTAATGCTAGTTTTTACCTACACTCAAAGAGTCATACTGATTGATTTCCCAATAAAGTGACCAATTGTTTGGCATTATATAAAGATACAGTTTGTAACAACTTTATACCATATAACATTATGTACCAAAATTTATATGTCCTTCTAAATGAAAGCCTTTCAGACTCAATGACACATGGATATCAGGGCACTGAAATAGGATTACAGGAATGATTAATTCTTGCAAAGCAGACACACTATGTTGACAAAGTAAAGGGAAATTTACATTTTTATGCTTCTTTCATATCTCTAATTTTAAGACTTCTGGTACCTGTTCTAAAAGCATTCCTGTGTTTGTATTTCTAAGTGCATGAGATGTCGTTGATGATTCTGATTCATGAAGTGAGATTTATTCTAATTACATATTGAAAATTATAAGCATTTTGATTTATATTCCTAATTTTAAACCTTCCTTAATTTGTATACTCAGTATCACACCAAAAAATGCTCATTCAAGTCACATGTAAGAGGCAGTATAAACTCTTACAAAGCACCAAGATGATATTTTTGCACGTTGGGTATGTGAGGATATCATAAAGTGCCATAAATTGTTATGTGTATGTATGTGTATGTGCATATGTGTAGCATGTTTATATGTATGCATGTGAATTTTTCACTTGAAAAGTGGTCATTCTATCGTTATATACAAAGAAGCCAGTTCTTTGTCCAAATAAGCAGTGCAGAATTATTCAAGAAAAAACCACAGAGAGTAGAACTGCTCTGTAGCATTTCGTGAGGATACTGGCAGCACAAAATGAGGGTGACCAAACACAGAGGGATAGGGTAAGCTCAGAGTATAGCAGGAACAGCACAAGAGATGAGATACTAGCAAGTGTAGACCAAAGAAAAGTGGCAGATGGCTGTGGTAAATGAAAAACAACATGATTTTACTACAGAGCAATAACTGTGTTCTGCTGAAAGGGAAAAATACTCAGAAATATATGTCAGTGGCCAGGCATAGTGGTATGTGCCTGTAGTTCCAGCTACCTGGGAGGTTGAAGCAGGAGGATCACTTCAGTCCAGGAATTCAAGGTTACAGTGAGCTATGATCCACCACTGCACTCCAGCCTGGGCAACAAAGCGAGACCCAGTATTTAGATTTATTTTTTAAAAGCCAGGAATATTGGTACATGCCTGTAATCCTAGCTATGTGGGAGGCTGAGGCAGGAGGATTGCTTGAGCCCAGGAGTTCAAGGCTGCAGTGAGCTATGGTCATGTCATTGCACTCCAGCCTGGGTGATAGAGTAAAACTCCATCTCCCTAAAAAAGAAGAGATAGAAAAATATACGGCAGTGCAAGAGTGTCGAAAAAAATAAAATTATCTTTATTAAGCTTTACATAAAGGCTAATAAGATGTCATTATGTAATAATGCAAATAACAGAAAGGGATATTGATTAAATTGCAAGGGAAATTTAAAAGGCACTGAAACACACACACACAGAAATGTGTATATAAAGAAAAGGGAAATGAAGACAGAAGATGAGACAAGAATAGATCTATGATCCTTATCTAGTCACCCTCACCCACAGAACTAATTCCCATAGTGATTTAAGAAAACACCTTTATGAATATAATGAGTTGAAATGATAAACTCACATCTACTTAGTAAATATGTTTATAATTTATCCGTGGCTTGCTCAAATTAAGCTCAATTCTCTTTTAGTTTGAAATTTCCATTAAAAGCCTTAATTGAAGTTTGTGTGTACTAGAAATAGCTAAATTTTGTCTAAATGTAGGGACTATCTGGTCACTAACCAGACTATCTCTCACTGAAACACCTATACTTCAGCAGATCAGGAGAAATAAGAAGGAATTATATATTTCTTTCCTTCTTAGAATATGATAATAACATTTTCTCTTCCACCATGCCCTTAAATTTTAGTAGTCCTCAGGAATCCATGTGTAGTCCACATCTCTTCTTATTCTGCCACCTCCCAGGGTACCCTCTAGTACATTGAACTGACATTTTCAATGACAACACAGCTCTGCTGGATGGCACACTGACACCTAAATCTCAAAGATCCAGGAACGAATTTCATAAAA
This sequence comes from Symphalangus syndactylus, assembly GCF_028878055.3. Taxonomy (NCBI): domain Eukaryota; kingdom Metazoa; phylum Chordata; class Mammalia; order Primates; family Hylobatidae; genus Symphalangus; species Symphalangus syndactylus. The sequence continues at coordinate 117,062,874 of NC_072447.2, read as the reverse complement.
TTTCTCCATCTCTCTCCTAAACTGGTCCCTTGCTTGAGCTCTGTGTTTCACTTGAAAACTTTACCACCTGCCCTGTTATTCAGGCTATCAACTTCAGTGTCATTTTAAATTTTTCTCTTTGCTTTACCCTAAAATGAGTAGGTCATCTATTTTGGTAGATTTTACTTCCTAACTATCTCTCAGATTTATTCACTCCTCTCCGTACCTATTGTTACAATTCTAATTCAGGCCTTCAACATTACTTGGAATTGTACAAACCTTTAATTGCAATCTATACCTTCAGACTCTCATTTTAATATATTTTCTAGACTGCTGCCAGAGATCTATCTAAAATATGGTATTATTCCCTTGCATGAAGTATTTCAATGGAGCCAAATTCCTGAAGTTGACGTAGCTGCTTAATCACTGCTTGACATTTCAAGCCTCATCTCCTGAAGTTTTCTACAAACATCCCATGCTGCAAGATTATGAAATAAGTCAATTCTCATAACACATCATTTTATTTCATACCTACATGTATCTACCCCTCTTGTCCACTTGTTAAACTAATATTTTTCCTTCAAGAATTGGATCAACAGCATCCTCTCTGTGAAGTCTTTCTCAGATTGAAATGCCCTGCCATTCCCGGTGCAATTATTCTTTCCTTCCTCGGTGTTAATAGAGCATATACTACATACCTCTGGAATGCATAAAGCTGCTGCCAAAATGGGCAGAATTTATAACTCTTCCATGTATAACAAGTGTTGCAAATGATAAATTGTATACATATTTGTGAAATGGGAAAAGTTTTCTAGTCCTCCTTGCAGGGTGTGAGATGGCGTTGTGGCTCACTTCTTCAGTGCCCTGCTGCTCAGACCTCTAGGGGAGCATACAGATGGGCAGGCTGTGGGGCTCCAACTCCACGACAGTGTCTAGGGGTGAGTGTTTACAGCTCCTGACGCCCCAGTGGGCATGTGTTACAGATGCTCTTTTAGTTTAGCCGCCCATAGGTGGCTTGTGTTAGCTCAATTAGACTCCCTTCCTTATCACAATGACAGAAGGCTTTCGGTATCCTGAGGTTCTTGCCTTGGTGTACTGGAAGAATCAGATCACACGTGGGCTTGGAAAACGAGTGCAAGGTTTTATTGACTGGAGGGAGCTCTCGGCAGTTGGGGGAGCCAGAAGGGGGATGGTTTTCCCCTGGAGTCGGGCCACTCAGTAGCCTGGGCTCTCCTCCGACTGCCCCAGCCATATTCCACCTTGTTCTGCCTGTCGGTGGCCTGCCAGCCTGTCAGGGCCTACTAATGTGCCCCTCTCCACGTCCAGCCACCTGTCTGTTCCTCTGCTGATGTGCTCCTCTGGACATCCAGCCACCTGTGTCTTCTTCTGCCAATCTTCTCCTCTCGAGGTCCAACAGCTTGTGTGTATGCCTGCTAGGGTCTTGGGTTTTTATAGGCACAGGATGGGGCTATGGCAGGCCAGGGGAGGTCTTGGGAAATGCAACATTTGGGCAAGAAAACAAAAATGCCTGTCCTCAGGTGCATGGGCACAGGCCCAGGGGGGTGGAGCCCTAACCAGGGACCCTGCCCTCCTCCACCAAGCACTTCCCTTCCCCACTTCCGTATCATTTAACAGGACCATGCCCTCCTCTACCAGCATTTCCCTTCCGAATCATTTGTAGGCTTTCAGTATACAGGAATTAACAAACTCATTGTAAGAAGAATAACCAGACTCCTTTCTATATTCTCCATAGCAGGACCGTTCAGCTTTTATTTCCTGTAAATATTTCACATACGTCTAAGCTATTATTTCTATGAATCTCACTGACTGGCAATGTGACAGCTCCATCCATCTTTTGAGTTTGGGATTCTGGCCATACAGCAACTCCCAGGTACCTAAAATGGCTGGTAGAAAAAGAAACAGTGAATTCTTCTCTCATCACCACTGAAGACTGGAACAATTTATCTGTCCATAGCTGCTCCTTTCTGAGCACATTTTGCTTTTCCAGTGAGGGCCCTTGCATGTTGTTTTTGAAAGGGAGGCATCAGCTATGGTGGATATGGAAAGGATTGGGAGGAACAAAGAGCTAGTCTCTACCTGGCCATCTTGCCGATTTAACCAGACATTAAAGCGAGAACTCTGGTTGGGAGTGGTGGCTCATGCCTGTAATCCCAGCATTTTCGGATGCTGAGGCGGGAGAATGGCTTGAGGCCAGGAGTTTGCAACCAGCCTGGGCAACATACAAAGACCTTGTTTCTACAAAAAATTTTTCAAAATTTAGCCAGGCATGGTGGCATGTGCCTGTAGTCGTAGCTGCTCAGGAGGCTGAGGTAGGAAGATCACTTGAGCCTGAAGGATCGAGGTGGCAGTGAGCTGTGATGGTGCCACTGCACTCTAGCCTGGGGGACAGAGCGAGATCCTATCTTAAAAGAAAAAAAGTGAGAACTCTGCATATTGTACATGCACCTCGCACACTACTTGATGAGGTCATGGTAGAAGCTGGAGATACAAAGTGGAGGTACCAAACCCATTATTACTAATTTTCACACAATCATTAATGATGATATTTCATTGAAAATGAAAATTTGGGACAAATTCTGAATGTGCTACATGCTTGGAACAGTGGATCTAAATCAGGTCATTGTTATTTTGTGCACTATGAAAGGTACAAAATAACTGTAAGATCCCTACTTTCAAGAAGTTAACAATCTCATTAGACAGATACATTATTGTGAGACAGAGAACTACACAAGAGTGAATACCCCAAAAAAGAAAAAAGCACTGAGTGGTATAATTTGTGGGAATTACAGTAATTTGATTAAGAGACTGGAGTATTTGAGCCAATAGGAAACACTTTCTGGGTGTAGTTGAAAGCAACCAGAAGACAGAAACTCAGTCTATGCACAATCATTATTATACAGCACTTAGTACTGCACTTGTGAATGAACTAAGCACACAAATGATAAATAAAATTACATCACTGTCATTGGACGCTTAGCCTTGCCTCACAGAACAAATAGTGTTGAGGTTGTTGCCATGAACAGGTATGGCAGCCCACAGTGATCTGACTTTTCTCTGCATCTAAGTTGCTGAATCTGTCCTCATGACTCTGCTCTTATGTAGACACTGGCTTGACAACCAAGTCATCTCTGGTTTTCTCAGAAGAAAATCAATAAACCACCCAGAAAGTCTAGCAGTATTCTTAGGCCGCACTATGACTACTTGACCCCACCAACTCCCTGTGTCCTTATACCCCACATTAGTTAATACTGAGACCTCATAAGTGGAAGTTAGGCAGAAAATAGTTGAACTAGTATTCAAGATGATCTTTCAAGAAGCATACCACAAATACATTTACACCTGGCAAAGAAAAAGACATCAAAGCCAGTTGCCTGAGGCATGATCTCTGTCAACCATGATAATGAAAAGAGCTCTTCAGAAATTTTTATTGTTCCTATTGTATTAAGTCCACAAGTTTCAATAGCAAAAACTGTATCAACAGTTCCTCCCATTCTTCTGTTGAGATCCCATCAAATGGCTCCATCAATAAAGCATTAGAAAAATACCTTAGATTTGATTATTTATATAAAACTGCACTCTAATTAGTGGTGCCCTGTCTGTGTCTTGACCTAATTACCATTCCTAGATATCTTCTAATACCAACTAGAGACAAGTGTTTTACATCATAGCATACATTATAGACTTTAAATGCCTTTAGTTACTTTATATAATTGTTTTTCAGCTTTAAAAATATGTTTTAATTCTCTCCATCAGCCTCATACTATATGGATTTCTGCAGCTGCTTTTTGTGGCTGATTCACCAGACAAATTTCTCATTAAGCTCCATCATGGATTTCTAAAGGCATCTTGCATTTAGAAAAACAAGTTAGCTGCATCTTAGGGAAAAATATTTTGAGTACCTGAAAGTTTATGAAAGAACAATGCAAATTATATCTAATTTAGAAAAGAACACTGGAATTTTGATTTTGATATCTGTAAAACCCAAACTTTTGCATTTTTTATGAACAGTCGAACTCAATATTTTCAAGTCATATAGTGAAGAACTTTCCTTCTTTCATTTACTGGGCTGTGGGTGACAGTTTTCAAGTGATTGACAATCATCTGAATTCTGAATTCAGAACCTGGACAAAAGTCATCTCACACAGCCTGCTGGTGTCTTCAATACAATCTATGTGTATGATTTTCCTGGGAACAAAACAAAAAAAAACAAAATGTGGCAGTGTATTCTTAAAACAAAGAGCCTTTTACAGCTGCTCAGTTGCAAGACCAAAAAAGCCCCTACATTTGCAAAATGAAAATAATAATTTCAACAAAAAAGCAGCATATCTGGCAGATTATAAAAAGCATGAATTACAGTTTAACAACATTGTTTACATGCTAATTTACTCAGACTACAGAGAAGTTGCATTTGGGTTTTATGGGACATGAACACAGATTTCTCTAAAAAAATCATCCAGTTTCTATTTGAAAATGAGTGTGAGTGCTCAATTACATCATACAGCAAATGAATGTTGTACAACTCACACGGAAACACGGGGGTTAGCAAAACCTGAACGACCAGCTAATATAAAGGGAGACATGTTTTAGTAAAATGGATTTTTAACATGGATTTAGTGAATGTTTCAGTAAACTCCTGTATTTATGGGATATAGAGATTACTTAATAGAGAATGTCATACTTTATTTATTTATTTATTTATTTATTTATTTATTTATTTATTTATTTTGAGATGGAGTTTCACTCTTTCACCCAGGCTGGAGTGAAGTGGCGCCATCTGGGCTCACTGCAACCTCCCCTCCCCCACTCACCCCCCACTGGGTTCAAACAATTCTCCTGCCTCAGCTTCCAGAGTAGCTGGGATTAGAGTAGGCATCTACCACCACGCCCAGCTAATTCTTGTATTTTTTTTTTTTTCCAGTAGAGATAGGGTTTTGCCATGTTGGCCAGGCTGGTCTCAAACTCCTGACTTCAGGTGATCCACCTGCCTTGGCCTCCCAATGTGCTAGGATTACAGGCGTGAACCGCCATGCCTGGTGAGAAAGTCACACTTTAAATGACAACCTTTCTAAGTTCAACTTGTCCAGTTGACTTTTGTGTACATGTAGCTTAATTGAAACCATGCTCATCTAACAGAGGCCAGCAGTGTCCAGGGGAGTTTGGTGTATCTAACCCCTCTCTTCTCTCTGGCCAGGTTTTGAAAATATCCAAATAACTAGTGAATCCAGTGCATTATATACACAGATTCATTCAACACAAACATCATTACAGCCCTTAGCACATATACTATGTGCTGAGCACACAGGATATACCTAATTAAAATATATTCAAACACAGCTCATCTGATCTCCAACCTTTATGACTTTGCCTTGACAACCAAACTTCCTGATCGAACTGTGAACTACTTGAGGTTAGGTGCTATTTATCTTTGTATCCCCAGTGCTTAGTACAGTATGTAATACATGATAAGTGATCAAGAAATGGACGGATGCTTTATCTCTGACCCTGATCTACATCTACTTAACCCCAATTCAGTAATCTGATTTCAAAATAGTAATTATTCATTTGGTTTAATGATTTTATTTGAACTTCTAATTTTTGTTTATTTCTAAGACATAATCAGCCTAGTCCTAGTGACTCAGTAAGATGGACCCAAGTTCCTTTTCCTAAATGGGTAGATGAGAACAAAAGAAGTGCAAAACAGAAGTAATGGTCCTGAGTATAGCAATGTGCATGTTCTATATTAAAATAATTGTAGAATAAGCTATCATAGACAGTAATTTGTGTGATAGTCATTTTTATAGGTAGAGTAGAATTTTAAGAACTAATAAAAATGGATTTTGAGTTGATAAAATTTGCTAGCTTTGTAGATAAAACTAAGCCACATGTACACAAAAGACAATCTATTCTAAATAAATTAACTAAACACCAAACCATTCAGATTGGTTGGAAGGGAAGAGTACATTCATTATTAAGGCAATCTTTCCTGATCAGAAAATAAATAAATAAATATGGTCATAGATTTCTGTTTAAAGTTACATGATTGGAACTTTTCTTTATGTTTATCTACATGGCAAATATCAATATGGCCTAAATCTAACACATATTCTTTACAGTAGCATTTTGATAAAATGTTAAAAAGTAGAACAAGAGCACCATAATTTGAAAATATAAAAAAAATAGAGAGAGGGAGAAACAATATGTCATAGGAAAGGTGGCTAGAAGAGAGTGTGCCATTTGGCTATTTCTTCCACCTACCACATTATCCTCAACCCAAATCACTAGTAAGTAAATCTTAAAAGCTGTTATTAAAATCTATTTGGAAAGCTGGAAAATCTCACAGGCAATTTCTTTTTTGACCATTACTTCATGGTTTGCAAATGAGAAAAATGTTCACTTTCATTACCATCAATAGGGCCATTGAAATGCTGGAAGAATTAAGGAACACTTGCAAAAGACAAAATAATTCACCAATAGCTTAGCATTACTTTGAGATTAATGTACCTGTAAAACAGAAGGAAATTTCAGTTATCCCAACTTTGGTAGAGGAAAACCTGAATAAAGAAATACATAATAAAAAGATGGCAATCTAGAAGCAGCTAGTGAGCACAGAAGGGGTGAGTAAATACCGCACCTTTAACTAAAACATCCAGGTACTTACATTAGAGCTAACCAAGGAAACAATTCTACCCACGGAGAATGAAGAAAAGTAAGGCAGGATGATGGCCCACCCAGGAGCAACATAGAGCCAGGGGTACCTCCCACACCCAGGAAAGCAGGGAGTGAATATGTGACCCCCGGAACCCATACTTTTCCCATGGATCTTTGCAACCCTCACATCAGGAGATCCCTTTATGAGCCCACTCCACCAGGGCCTTCAGTCTAACACACACCGCTATGTGGAGTCTTGGCAGTGCAGCTACTCAGGCACATGTGGAGATTTGCGAGCCTTAGATACTCAGACTTTCTAGGCTTCCCAGCAAAAGTAGCTGCAACTCTGGCAAAGCGGGAGGTTAGACTCCCACGGGTACCACTAAGGAAGTGGATGAATCCAGGGGACTAAGCATTGACTGTCTGCAGGCCCCATTTTCATGACACCTCACAAGATAAGACCCACTGGTTTAGAATTCAAGCCAGCCACTGGTAGAAGCATTGTACCTCCCTAAGAAGGAGCTCCCAGAGGGAGAGGCAGGCTGCCATCTTTGCTGTTTGGCCAACTTAGCCGTTCCAGCCTTCGGGCTTTGGAGAGTCCAAGCCAACTGGGGACAGAAGTGGTCCCCCAGCACAGCACAGCTGCGCTACAAAAACATGGCCAGGCTGCTTTTTAAAACAGATCCCTGATTCTGTTCCTACTCACCGGGCAGAACCTCCCAAACAGGGTCTCCAGCAATCCCCACCAATGTTTTCTGGCAGACGGAGATTTGGAACCTACCCGGGATGGAGCTCCCAGAGGGAGGGGTGGGCTGCCATCTTTGCTGTTTGTGCAACATAGCCGTTCCAACCTTCAGGATTTGGAGAGTTCAAGCTGACTGGGGGCAGAAGCAGTCCCCCAACAAAGCACAGCGGGTATATGAAAATGTGGTCAGATTGCTTTTGAAAATAGGTCTATGATCCCATTCCTTCTCACAGGGTGGGATTTCCTTACTGGGGTGTCCAGCCACCCCCACCAGTGTTTTCTGGCCAATAGAGATTTAAAACCTCCCTGAGACAGAGCTCCCAGAGAGAGGGGCAGGCCCCTCTTTGCTGTCTTTCAGCCTTCATTACTGATACCTACAAGAACAGGAGCAAAGACTCTAAGTGCCTTATCTACACCTCCAAGAAGCTGCAGTCAACCCAAAAAGAGGAGGCCAGTTCATCTGCCGTGAGTCCAACCGAAGACCTCCTGCTCATCACCAGACAGGGAACCCCCAATTTGGGTCTACAGCACAGACCCACCATCCTAGGCTGTTTGCACTGAGCCATTGCTGACCTGAATCTCTTCAGGTTGGAGCCCCCAGAAGACAAGCAAAAGACCCTTGGCCACAACCACTACTAAGGTCCTTTCCTCTGCTGCCTCCAGATTGAGGAAGAAACATAAACACAGAGATCACCTGATAACTGCCGTGGGCAGCCCAGGAGTGCCAAGTCACGACCTACACTCAGCACTCAAGGGGGAGAAGAACTCACATTGTCAGAACATTGAGAGGGAACACAGCTGCAACTGTAAGAAAGCATAGGGGAGCCACACAACCAAGCAAGAGTCTACCAACTGACCAATATGCCTAAGTGCCACCTACTGGATCACACCTCAAAGCTTCAACACCAAAAATACCTCATTAACATACCCCCCTCTGAAACGAAAGACAAGGAGTCAGCTTCAAATCAAGACCCCCCACCAATGTTTTCTGGCAGACGGAGATTTGGAACCTACCCGGGATGGAGCTCCCAGAGGGAGGGGTGGGCTGCCATCTTTGCTGTTTGTGCAACATAGCCGTTCCAACCTTCAGGATTTGGAGAGTTCAAGCTGACTGGGGACAGCCTCGACCTGGTGAAAACATCCAGAAAAGAAGTCTGACTGTACACAATCTACACTGCAGTTAAAAGAACACCCACACACAGAGATGAGAAAGAACCAACACAAGAACTCCAGTAATTCAAATGGCGAAAGTGTCATATATCCTCCAAACTACCACACCAATTCTCCAACAAGAGGTTTTAACCAGGCTGAGCTAGTTGAAATGACATAAATAGAATTCAGAAGAGGAACAGGAGTGAAGCTCATTGAGATTAAGGAGAATAAAAAAACCCAATCCAAGGAAACCAGGAGCCACAATAAAACAATACAGGAGCTGAAGAAGAAAATAGATGGTATGAGAAGAAACTAATGGATCTAACAGAGCTGAACAACACAATTTAAGAATTTCACAATAGAATCACCAGTGTTGACAACAGACTGGCCAGACTACTGAGGAAAATATGTCAGAACTCGAAGACTGGCTCTCTGAAATAAAAGTCAGACAAAAACAAAGAAAAAGAATCTTTTAAAAAAACCTCCAAGAAGCATGGGATTATGTAAAAAGGCCAAATCTATGAATCATTATCCTCGAAAGGGATGGGGAGAAAGCAAACAACTTGGAAAACGTATTTCAGGATATTGTCCATGAAAACTTCCCCAACCTTGCTAGAGAGACCAACAGTCAAATGCAGGAAATACAGAGAACTCCTGCAAGATTCTACACAAGAAGATCATCCCAAAAACACATAATGGTCAGATCTTCTAAGGTAGAAATGAAAGAAATAATGTTAAGGTAGGTAGAGAGAAAGGGCAGGTCACATACAATGAAAACTCCATCAGGCTAACAGTGGACCTCTCAGTTGAAACTCTGCAAGCCAGAAGGATTGGAGACCTATATTCAACATTCTTAAAGAAAAAAACCTTCGACCAAGGATTTCATATCCAGCCAAGCTAAGCTTCCTAAGATAAGGAGAAATAAGATCCTTTTCAGATAAACAAATGTTGAGGGACTTTGTTACCACCAGACCTGCCTTACAAGAGATATTGAAAAGAACACTAGATATAGAAAAGAAAGACCACTACTAGCTAATACAAAAACAGGTTTAAATATGCAGATCAGGGACACCATTAAGCAACCACACAAACAAGCCAGCATAATAACCAGCTAGCAAGACAATGACAGGATGAAATCCACACATATCCACACTAACCTTGAGTGTAAATGGGCTAAATGCCCCACTTAAAAGGCACAGAATGGCAAGCTGGATAAAGAAGTAAGATCCAATAGTACACTGTCTTCAAGAGTCCCATCTTACATGTAAGGATGCCCATAGGCTCAAAATAAAGGGATGGAGGAAAATCTACCAAGCAAATGAAAAACGGAAAAAAGTGGCACTGTAATCCTAATTTCAGACAAAACAGACTCCAAACCAACAAAGATCAAACCAGACAAAAAAGAGGATTACGTAATGGTAAATGGTTTGGTTCAACGGAAAGACCCAATTATCCTAAATACATATGCACCCAACACAGGAGCACCCAGATTCATAAAGCAAGTTCTTAGAGACCCACAAAAGATAGACTCCCACACAAAAATGGTAGAAGACTTCAACACTCCACTGACAGTATTAGACAGATTATCAAAGCAGAAAATTAACATGATATTTCACGCCCTGAACTCAACATTGGACCAAATGGATTTGATAGACCTCTACAAGAACTCTCCATCCAAAAACAGCAAAATATAATTATTTTCATGTCCACATGGCACATACTCTAAAATCAGCCATATAATTGGGCATACAACTATTCTCAACAAATACAAAATAACCAAAATCATACCAGACACACACTCAAACCACAATGTAATAGAAGAAAGACTGAGAAAATAAAGGTCAAGACTAAGAAAATCACTCAAAACCATGTAATTACCTGAAAATTAAACATGGTCCTACATGACTTTTGGGAAAACAGTGAAATTAAGACAAAATTCAAGAAGTGCTTTGAAAGTAATGATAACAAACATACAACATACCAGAATTTCTGGGACACAGCTAAGGGAATGTTAAGAGGGAAATTCATAGCACTAAATATCTACATTAAAAAGTTAGATCTCAAATTAACAACCTAACATCACAACTGAAAGCACTACAGAAACAAGAACAAATGAACCCCAAAGCTAGCAGAAGACAAAAAAAATAACCAAAATCAGAGCTGAACTGAAGGAAACTGAGACACACACACAAAAACATGCAAACAATCAACAAATCCAGGACACATATACCCTCCTAAGACTGAACCAGGAAGAAATGGATGCCCTGAACAGACCAATAATGAGCTCCAAAATGGAATCAGTAATAAATAGCCTACCAACCAAAAAAAAAGTCCAGGACAAGATGGATTCGCAGCCAAATTCTACCGAATGTACAAAGAAGAGCTGTTACAATTCCTACTGAAACTATTCCAAAATATTGAGGAGGAGGGACTCCTGCTTAACTCATTCTAAGAGTCCAGCATCATCCCTATACCAAAACCTGGCAGAGACACAACCAGAAAAAAAAAAATCTTCAGGCCAATATCCCTGATGAACATTGATGAAAAAATCCTCAACAAAATACTTGCAACCCAAACCCAGCAGCACATCAAAAAGCTAAACCAATAAAGTAGGCTTTCATCCCCAGGATGCAAGTTTAGTTAAACAGACACAAATCAATAAATGTGATTCATCACATAAATATACCATTCATTTTATTTCAAGTGAATTCTGTTTTCTTCCATGCTCACATCATCTTGCTAAAAAACAATCCCTCTAAAAACAGTGGCAGAGAGCTCTTGCCTTAATCAAGCCAAAATGGATAAATTTTAAAAGCTTTTATCTGGGCAACATTTGGAGTTGTCTAACTACTTTCATAGGTGTTGGCATCTTTTATCTTTAGCAGGCTCTGAATAGAGATTCATTTCCTTTTCAGACCACTTTGGTCTAAGATTCTGGAACCCTATATTGGGGTAGGGTGCAGTATTCCATCTGTTATCTTCAGGTTTTATGCCAAGAAGCTTGTTTAACCTAACTTCTCATCCTGAGGCATTCATTTCTAAATAAGTGCAGAGCTACACTCTGGCCAAGAACCTTGAGTTCAGTAGCTGGAAGCTAGAGGCTGATTGCATCGCCTTACATATAGCAGGAAGGGGGCAAAGGAAAGGTTGGAGCTAAGGGAAAAAGAAATTCACAAATTTCATTTTTATGCCAGCAAAGTTTATAGCATTAATGCAAACCATTTTGTTAAGGAATTACTTTTTTTCATTTGCTGCCAAAGTTCACTCATCTCCTTTATTCACTTCTATATTCCGTCAGTCATCATGTTCTATTTATTTTACCCCTTTTGTATGTCGTAAGACAATTTACTTCTCACCATCTCCACTGCCATGACCTTTGTCTGAGCCAACACCACCTCTTGTCTAGACTAGTGCCATGGCTCTAAGTTTACCTCCTGATCTCTACTCCACCCCCTTCCTGTCTATTCTCTATACTTCCACAAGATTGGCCTTTAAAAACAGCAATTATGTAATGTCATGCCTCTACCCTTTCCCAGCCTCTGCCATACTTAACATCTTTCATTTACTTCTCATTGCTCTAGCACAAAAATAAATTTTCTTAATATAGCCTGTAGGCACAGCTTAGGCTCCTTCATGCCCACACCTGCAATATCATCTTTGCACTAAGCTCCCCTGCAGTTTCTATGCTCCAATCACACTAACCTTGTGTGTATGTATGTGTGGATTTTCTAGGCTAACATCCCTACTATAAAGATTTTTCCATATTCTTCTGACTAAATCACTCCTCTGTGGCACCTTCACCCCTATTTTTAAGTTAACTCTTTAGCATTTTTATTATCTCAAATATAATTTCCTCAGATAAGCCCTGACCCCTCAGACCATGCCAGTTATATATTCTCTTATATATTCTCATAGCACATGTACCTTTTCTTCATAGCACCTACCAGAGATTTGACTTTACATTTCTTTGTGTGTTTGATGATTGATTACTCTTTCTCTCCACTACCAGATTGTAAGTTTCATAAAGGCAAAAGCTGTATCAATTTTACTTACCATGTTATCCCCAGATTCTAGCACACTACCTGGCACATAGTTGATGACTGGAATGAACACCTTAACTGGCTCGTGTGACCTTGGACAAGTCACCTAACCTGTCTGTGCTGCAGTTTCTTCATCTGTAAAAGGTAGATGTGGAAGAAGACAAGTAAAATTAGCTTACTAATACATTAAGAGATGCAGTGTGCTTGTGGAGATGGTGTGATAAATGGAGATATGCCAGTTTGGGTGAGTACGATCCTTTTAGAATGGTGCTGTCAGAGAAGAGAAGATACTGCTTGTGTGATCCAGAAAAGGAATTTGCAGTTATTAAGCAATTACTCTGTGTCAGGCTCTATGCTTGGCACTTGATATGCGTTATTTCACTGAATCTTCTCATTTGAAAGCTTGCAGAGTCAATCTACTTGGGACATATAAAGAAAGCAGTATGTCTCCCTCTCTCTTCCTACCTCTCTTTCAACATGATATCTGACTGAAATGCAATCTAAAATGTCAGCAAGAATCACGCTATGTTCTGGTGATTAAGAAAATAATCAAACCTTATAGCACCTCTTTCTGCATGTAACTCATATCAGTAGACCTGGTTATGGACCACTGTTAATGTACCATTTTCAGTGCTAAATTTAACTTCTGTGTAATTCTTCTTTTTTCCGTCACCTTAGTTAATGAATTAATTTCCCTAAAATGTTTTTGAGGCCAGCCAATTCTCTCATTTTACAGATGAGGGAACAAAAACAATGAGATTTCCTTAATGTCATAGCTGAATCACAAACCACTCAATATAATACACCTTGGGGATATCAACTTTTTAAAGTCCTTCCAGGACATCTCCACTCAGCTGAGTGGCTCGATGTCATGATTCTCTGTGATGTCAGGAAGCAGATGTGGTAGCAACATCAATGGAGAAACTGAAGTTCAGACACTAGTGAGCACTGTAGAACTTTTATTTCTCTTGGAATTAATTCTCAGTAGCTGTAACATTATGGTAAAGTCATCCAGCATGATATATATAATAGAATGCACATTCATGTCTCCGCCATGACTTAATTGTATTCATAAACAACCCTTACTTCATTAGAACACCAAATTTCTCCATCAACCAGGAATAGAGAGCATTAAGTGGATGTAAAATAGGTGGCAGAAGGTGTCATAATTTGTATTTGGGTTTAGTATTTTATTCTAATGGATTTTTTTCTTTTAATCTATGGCAGGATAAATTGACCAGGGACCTATGTACATAATTAATTTCTATTTTCTTTCTGACAGTTAAGATTTCCCCCCTTTCTGGTCAAACAGAATGTTATGTTGCAATGATAATGTTGAGATGTTTGTGGAGTGGAAAGCGAGAGAAATCATGTAATTATTTTGAAAAAGATGTTCAGCACCACAACTGTTAAACTTACTGATCAGCTTTTGTTTTGCTGGCTCCACATTTAGGCAGACGTCATAGATCAAAAGACAGTTTCATATTCAAAATTGCATTGATCATTTACAAAAAGCACATTTTTAAGACTATGTATTAGGCATATCCTACACCTACCACTTTTCTAGTTTTCTGTCCTAGTCAATAACCATAGACTATCAGAATGGTACAATATCCTCAAGGATCAAATAAATAATATTGATCCCAGGAAAAATGATTTGAGACCTGTGGAACAGAATAGAGAACCCAGAAATAAATCTAATCGGTTATAGCCAACTCATGTTTTACGAAGGTGCCAAGAACATACATTGAGGAAAGAAGAGTCCCTTTAATACATGATGCTGGGAAAAATGGATATTCATAAACATAAGAATTAAGCTACATCCCCATCTTTTACCATATATAAAAGTCAACTCAAAATGGACTAAAGATTTAAAGGTAAGGCCTAAAATTATAAAACTATTAGAAGAAAGCATCTGGGAAATGCTACATAACGCGGGTCTGGGCAAAAATGTTTTGGCCAAGACCTCAAAAGCCTATACTTTCAACATAATATCTGACTGAAATGCAGTCTAAATGCAATAAAAGCAAAAATAGACAAATGGGATTACATCAAGCTAAAAAGCTTCTGCACAGCAAATGAAACAATCAGCAAGGTAGAGGAACGACCTATAGAATGGGATAAAAATTTTGCAAACTATCCACTTGGTAAGAGATTAATAACTATAATATATAAGGAATTCAAACAACTCAATAGCAAAATAAAAACCCTCAAGTAAGCCAATTAACATGGGCAAAAAAAAAAACCAGTTATTTTTCAAAAGAAGATATACAAATGGCCAAGAACTACATGAAAAAACGCTCACCATCATTTATCATTAGGGCAATGTATATCAAAGCAACATTGAAATATCAATCTCCCCAGCTAAAATAGCTATTATCAAAAAGACAAAAAGTCACAAGTGCTGGCAAGGATGTAGAGAAAGGGGAACTCTTAGGCACTGTTGGTGGGAATGTAAATTAGTACAGCCATTATGAAAAACAATATAAAAGTTCCTCCAAAAACTAAAAATATAACTACTATGTGATCCAGCACTTCCACTATTGAGTATATATCCAAAAGAAAGGAAATAGGTATATAAATGAGATATCTGCACTCCCACGTTTATTGCAGCACTGTTCACAATAGCCATAATATGTAATCAACCTAAGTGCCCATCAATGAATAAATGGATAAAGAGAATGTAATATATATATTATATATATTTTATATATATATATATATACACACACACACACACACACATGCACAATGGAATTCTATTTGGCCATAAAAATAATGAAATTATGTCATTTGTAGCAACATGGATGGAACTGGAGGTCATTATGTTAAGGGAAATAACCCAGGCAGAGAAAGACAAATATTGCATGTGCTCACTCATAGGTGGAACTAAAAAAACAATGGATCTCATGGAGGTATAGAGTAGAATGGTAATTACCACACAGGCTGTAAAGGGAAGAAAAAAGAGGGATGAAGAGAAGTTGGTTAATGGATACAAAAATAGAGTTATATAGATAAAGATAAATGTTTGAGGTAATGGATATTTCAATTACCCTGATTTGATCATTACACATTGTATACATGTATCAAAATAAAAGATGTACCCCCAAAATATGTACCACTATTAAATATCAACTTTTAGAAACTTTAAGAATAAAACTTGATTTCATACATTTCAGGAGATTTTCTAAAAAGCTTGTAGACTAAGGGAAAATTAAGGAATAACTTATGTTGGGGCAAAAAAAGTAAACAGTTTTTCCTGGTGGGTGGGTTTGTTTGTTTATTTATTTATTTGAGACAGGATCTGGCTCTATCACCCAGGCTGGAATGCAGTGGCCTTATCTCGGCTTACTGCAACCTCAACATCCTCGGCTCCAGTGATCCTCTCATGTCAGCTCCCCAAGTAGCTGGGACTACAGGCACATGCCACTATGCCCAGCTGATTTGTGCATTTTTTGTAGAAATGGGGTTTCACCACGTTACTCAGGCTTGTCTCGAACATCCTGAGTTCAAGTGATCTACCTGACTTGGCCTCAGCATGAGCCACCGCACCCAGCAAGTAAACATTTTTATAGCTACTTTCCCCCATCATTTTGATTAGTTAAGGTTTTATATATATCCTTTTGAGTTATTGAAAGTCGAATTCTTTTTTTTAAACACATCTATGCCTTCTTAGCAGAAAATCAAATTCTTAAATATTCTTTGTCTTAGACACTTGTGATCTGAAAAGCCAATGTGAATTTTTGAACAAGAATTTTCTGTTAATCTCAGGCTTTTTTGAAAACCAGTGGGCTTTCCTTCTGAGGAATGGAGAAGGAAAAATCAGTCTTTTCTCAATTCAAGGAACAACCATATGATAGTAAATTCAGAGTCCCTGAATAAAATTTGAAAATATACAGCCAGTAAAATCACTTACATGTAAATGTCCCTGCCCAAACAATTCTTAGGTCTCCCAGGTAGACCTAAGAATGAAACAGAGGGATGCACCATAGTTAATCCAGGGAATGGGGCATTGGGACCAGAACTGCAGCCTCTCTCTCCATGATCCAATGCTATTTTTTTCAAAAGCATTGATGTAATCAGAAAACAATTTGAGGCTTTAACAACAAGGAAGACATTTTTCTTATATATTTATCATAATGGTTGATGATGAGTATAAATATGAGGTCAGGAGAGAGCAACATATTTTGACCTTCGCAAATTTCTGGAATATTATAAAGAAGTTAAAAGGAAATGTCTAACAAGCTACTTCCAGAAGTAAATTTTTGCATTTCATGAAAGTATCAAGAGTTTTCTTCACAATATGGTCTCTTCTGTCTTAACCTAGGTGTTCTATGTCAGGTTACGTGACCTCTCCCCAAAACTGTAAAAAAAAAAAAAAAAATCAAAAGAATAGGGATTTACATTTTTAAAAGAACAATATCATCCCCATTACTATCTATCTTTATTGACTTTTCCTTCTTATTTTCTCTTTTTGACCTTTTTCTAGTTGATCCTCAAATTGTGATTCAATAATTTCCATCTTTAGGTCTTTGAGGAATGGCCACACTGCCTCCCACAATGACTGAACTAATTTACAAGCCCACCAACAGTGTATAAGTGTTCCTTTGACTCCATAGGCCATTATCCTTAGCAAACTAACACAGGAACAGAAAACCAAATAATGCATGTTCTCACTTATAAGTGGGAGCTAACTGATGAGAACACATGGACACATAGAGGGAAACAACACTCACTGGGACCTTTCAGAGGGTGGAGAGGGGAGGAGGAACAGGATCAGGAAAAATAACTAATGGGTATTAGGCTTAATACCTGTGTGATAAAATAATCCGTGCCACAAACCTATGTCACAAATTTACCTATGTAACAAACCTGCACTTGTACCCCCTGAACTTAAAATAAAAGTTAAAAAAAACAAAATTTCCAGAAACCTTTATGTTGCATTGATCCTCTAGAATTGGAATATTTTTGATTGAATAAACATAATAAAGTGCTTCAATTCAAGAGCATGTCATAACCTTCAATGGACTACAACATGTTGCACAATGTAGTGAGGCATCAATAATTCCTCCAAAGCACATTCATGCCATTTAAATGACTAAAATCTGACTATGTTAGCAACAGCTAGGACATAATAATTTTCTTGTTTTATGACAGACATTATTTATTATGAAGCCAATGCCAACCTTAAACATATTGTCTGCTTTAATCTAAAAGGCTTCTTTCAATGATTCCATCGCAATGACACTAAATTGATGTGCATGACTATAGAAATGAAAGACGCAAACATTAGAGAACCGATAAAAATTAAGAGTAACAGGACATAAACCTCATAAATTTCATTATTTGAGAGAATGTTTTAAAGAACAATGTCTGTGATAATAGCTCAGGAGTTACTATCAATCTCTTACACCTTAGGGAAAATTGTATGTTAACTTCTTGTGTCAAAGGAGGAAAAATTAAATACATTTAAAGCAATAAACAATTAGATGGAAAACTTTTATAATGAGCTTTGTGGAGATTAGGAAGCAATCATGTGTTTTCAGTTTAGCAAAATCTTGCCGCTTTATTGGAAGCCAGGGTGTACCTGACTCAAAACAACAACAACAACAACAAAAAACACACAGAGATGCACTTCACCTCCCGTATAAGCCCTTACTGACCTGCCCCAGATAATTCAGTATTTATTAGCTATGCTCTTTGTAATGGTTAATGTTGTGTGTCAACTTGACTGGGCCATGGAATGCCTAGATAGCTGATTAAAGATTATTCTGGGGTGTGGCTGTGGGGATATTTCTGGGAGAGATCAGCATTTGAATTGGTGGACAGAGTTAAGCAGAATGCCCTTCCCAGTGTGGGTAGGCTTCATCCAATCTGTTGAGGGCCAGAATTGAACAAAAAGGCAGAGGAAGGTTAAATTAACTCTGCCTGACGACTGCAGGCGAAACATTGCTTTTCTGCCCTCAGCGCTGCTGATTCTCAGGCCTTTAGACCTGGACTGGAATCTATACCATTGGCAGTCCAGCGCTCAGGCCTTCAAATTACACCACTGGCTTTCCTGGGTCTCCAGCTTGCAGACAACAGATTGCAGATTGGGGGATATTTCAGGCTCCATAATCAGATGAGCCAATACCTTATAATAACTATCTTTATACTAAATATATAAAGTTATGACTATCTTCATATATAAATATAAAGATAGCACATATATAGTTTATATATAAACTAAAGTTAGTATATATATAGTTTATCTATGAACTTTATATATACTATCTTTATATATATACAAACTTTATATATAGTTATAACTATTTTCATATGTAGAGTAAATGTATAAAGATATACTGTATAAATACTTTAGAATAACTTTTTATTTTAAAATAGCATATATATAAAGATATTTAAGATATTGGCTCATCTGATTATGAGCATAGATAGATAGATAGATAGATACATCTCCTACTAGTTCTGTTTCTCTGCAGAATCATGATTAATACAATCCCAAAAATCTTCCCATGCACTCATGTAACAATAGTTATTATGTGGTACCATATTTGATTCATCAATATATCCTTAGCACCTAGCATATTAGCACACAGTTTTGTTTAATATAAGTGCTCTAGATCCAGTAAGATAAAGGAAGCCTCACAAATACACTTTTAACTCTACTCCTTCTCTTCCATCTTCTGTATTTGTGTGTGTATGTGTGTGTTGATTTTTTTTCTAGTTTAGTTAATCTGATTGGACACTACAGAGGGCTGGTTTGTCTACATAAAATAGCAAAGGTGAAGGGTAATTGTCAATGGTTGATAAACAACAACAAATATCACCATCTCACACAAACATAAGGTAAAAAGCAAATGGCCACATTCTTTCCTTTTTCCAAAAAAAAAAAAAGGTCCATTTTTCTTTCAGAGGTTAAATATTCACATTGTTCTCGTGATTATATTCCTTGCAGGCCCTAGGAGATCCTTCTCCTTAGTCTACAATCATGATCAAAGACCCCATTTTATTTTTGTAAAATTCTCTTTTAACCTAAGGTATCCCTCAAGCTACTACTATTTCTCTCCTTGTTTCATCACCATAAATGTCTTAAGTGGTCCACACTTCCTGAACCCCCAAACTCTACAAAAAACAATGTCTTAATGTCACCAATGATCTAAACGCAATAGTATCATTCTATATTACACTTATGTTTAGGACTTAAGATTCCACAGACATTTCAAACATAACACCCCTTAAATTCTGATACATTATCTTTATATTCAAACATGCTCTTTCTCCATTCTGTTTTAGTGGTGTCCTATTTTTTGTTCAACTAAGCTAGAAAAACTTCATTTGCAATGATAAATTCAATTATAGAATACTACCATTCATATTGTATAGAGACATTTTCCCACAACATAAACATTTTTCTGCTGAAAGGAAAACTTGAAAGAATTTATTTTTGGCTAGATAAGCCATTGTAGAGGTTGGCTATCCTATACATTTCAACTGGGCAGCTCAAAAACTCCCATGCTTCCTTCCCTATCATGGTGAGAAAACAGCAAGTCTAAATTGACCATTGCATGGCAAATTTTTCTATATGATGGAAACAAAAAATATGGACGTGAAAAATACTTTATAGAGTGCTCCCTAAACAATTCGCAATTGTAAGTCATGTTGCTATCAACATGAGAGTGAATAAGCACAGTATGGTATATCTGCACAAAGAAATACTGCTCAGCAGTGAAAAGGGACAAAAAATGAATGTGTGCAAAAACAGAGTTATTTTCCAAAAACATTATGCTAAATGAAAGAAGCCATACAAAAAAATTGAAATGTATAATTTCATTTAAGTGATAACTGAAGTAAGAAATCAAATATAGAGTGAACAACAAAAAAAATCAGTACAATACTGCCTCTGGTAGGGTTCAGGGCATGGTTAGAATGGAAAAGTGCAAGAGGAAAATTTGAGGGATTATAGTAATGCTCTATATCTAGAACAAAATTTTAATACATACTTTCATGCATTTGCCAATGCATGCTACAGAATAGCACTTCACCTTAAAAAGGAAAAAAAAATAACAAAAAGTAAAGCATTGAAATCTAATTAAATATATGCATACTGAGGTGTTTAAGGGAGAATGGACCAATGTCTGCCGCATACCTTGAAAGGATTCAAATCATAAGATTAAGTATGGGTATACAGAAGGATAAATAGAGGGAAAGATGTGTGATAAAACCTGATAGTAAAATGTAAATTAGAGATTCTGAGTGGTAGAAATATGAATGTTCACTCTACAAGTCTTTTGACATTTTTGAATGTTTGAAATGCTTTATATTAATATATTGAAATATTAAACAATCAGCCTATGATTTTATTTTGGACATATACTTGGAACATTTAATAACCAATGTTAATATAACACTTATTATATCTTTTGAACTACCATAATTTTGAAGTGTTCTTTTCCTTAAAATGCTTTCCTTCTATTTGAATATATAGTGAAATAAGATCAGCTTTATATGCTATATAATAAACATAAAGAATTAAAAAAAAAAGAATTCTATGCTTCACTGTGCCAGTTGCAATATGTCTATTTTTTCACTATATGAATTGGGCCTCTCTTTCATTGTTATAGATAACCAAATCATTTTTTTAGGATCATGTCTAATTCCCCACTATTGTCCCTCCCCAAACATAGGACCAAACAGAAAGAGAACTGGATTATTGCCACTATCTTTCTTTGTAAGTTTCCATTAGCACTATCTACGAGATTTTTACTAGGAGTACTTCACCTTCTTACATGACCAGTTTTATTCCTTGGCCTTTCTCTCTGGTTAGTTTGTATTCTCTTAAATAATAATAATTGCTGTTATCAGTATGGATAATATTCATTAAGGACTGCCAATGTGCCAAGAAATGTCCAAGTAGCTTACGTATTTTATCTCATTTAATCCTTACTATGCTGGGAGACGTGTGGATTTATATTTCCATTTGTTACTATCTTCCTTCTGCCAAAAAAACCTCCAATTAACATTTGCTATAGTCCAGATCTGCTGCTGATTAATTCTTTCAGATTTGTACCTAAAAATGTCTTCATTTTACCTTCATTTTTAAAGATATTTTAATAGGTATAGAATAACATATACAATTAAAGAAAAATACTTGTAATTTTTCAAAAGTTTTAGTAAAAATGAATCTTTCATTTTTATTGTTGTAAGATATTTAACATGAGATCTATCCTTTTAACAAACTTTTAAGTGTATAATACTTAAAAATTGTTAATTAAGGCCGGGCGCGGTGGCTCACGCTTGTAATCCCAGCACTTTGGGAGGCCGAGGCGGGCGGATCACGAGGTCAGCAGATGGAGACCACGGTGAAACCCCATCTCTACTAAAAATACAAACAAAAATTAGCCGGGCGTGGTGACGGGCGCCTGTAGTCCCAGCTACTCGGGAGGCTGAGGCAGGAGAATGGCGGAAACCTGGGAGGCGGAGCTTGCAGTGAGCCGAGATCGCGCCACTGCACTCCAGCCTGGGAGACAGAGCAAGACTCCGTCTCAAAAAAAAAAAAAAAAAAAAAAAAAAATTGTTAATTATAGGCACAATGTTTTACAGCACATTTCTAGAACTTACTCATCTTGCCTAACTGAAACTTGTACCTGCTAAATAGCAACTCTCGATTACCCCGTCTCCTCAGCCCTGGCGACCACCATTCTATTCTCTACTTCTATGAGTTTGGCAATTTTTGACACCTCATATTAGTGGAATCATACAGGATTTGTCCTTCTATAATTGGCGAATTTTGCTTAGCATAATATTCTCAAGGTTCATCCATGTTGTTGCAAATGGTAGAATTTCCCTCCCTTTTTAAGGCTGAATAAGATGCTGAGGGGTCTTCAAAAAGTTCATGAAAAATACATTTTATGGAAACAATTATGCATGGATTTAGAAACATTTTTTACACCTAAATAAATTCATATTAACTTGTTACAGCACGTCTAAACAGGATCTAGCTTGAGGCACTAAGTAGCATAAGACATCAGTTTGAAAAGAGCCCCTCTCAGAGCAACATAAATTCTGCTAAAATTAAAGCAAGCACAAAGGTTAAATTTATGTAGAAGCTTGGGTGGAAAATAGTGAATTCATTTATGCTTTACAGAAAGTTTATGGGGCAATGCTTCAAGTAAATTAGCAGTTTGCAAATAGATAATGCATGTTAAAAAAGGACGAGACAACGAAGATGAAGCCCACAGCAGCAGACCATCCACATCTATTTGCAAGGGAAAAAAAAGTCTTGTTCCTTTCCTACTTGAAGAGGACCAACAATTAACAGCAGAAACAATAGCCAACATCATAGACATCTCACTTGCTTGAGCTTACACATTTCTGACTGAAAAATTAAAGTTGAGCAAACTTTCCACTCAATAAATACCAAAACCATTACACCCACATCAGCTGCAGACAAGAGCAGAGCTTTCAATGGAAATTTTACACAAGTGGGATTAAGACCCTGAAGCATTTCTTCAAAGATTTGGAACAAGAGATGAAATATGGCTTTACTAGTATGACTCTGAAGACAAATAATAATTAAAGCAGTGTCTACCAAGAGGTGAAAGTGGTCCAGTCAATGCAACAGCAGACCAGTCAAGGGCAAATGTCGTGGTAATAGTTTTTTGGGATGCTTAAGGCATTTTGTTGTTGACTTTCTGGAGGGCCAATGAATGATGGCATCTGCTTAATGTAAAAGTGTTTAGCAGAAAAACACCCAAGAAAGCTCCACCAGAGAGTCCTTCTCCACCATGACAATGCTTTTGCTCATTCTTATCATCAAACAAGGGAAATTTTGCAAGTGTTTTGATGGGAAATTATTACTCCTCCATTTTGCAGTCCTGATTTGGCTCTACTTCTGTTTCCTAATCTTAAAAAGTATTTAAATGGCACACATTTTTCTTTAATTAATAATGCAAAAAAGACTGCATAATATGGTTAAATTCTGAGGACCCTAAGTTCTTTAGGGATGGACTAAATGTCTGGTATCATTATTACAAAAGTGTGTTAAACTTGATGGCGCTTATGTTGGATAATAAAGCTTATACTTATTTTTATCTTTTAATTCAATTTTTCTATGACTTTTTTGCCATCCTCTCATATTTTATGTATATACCTCATTTTTATTATCTGTTCATCATCAGTGGGTATTTAGGTTGTTTCTATATCTTTGCTACTGTAATACTGCAGTGAACACGAATTGTAATTATCTCTTCAAAAGCTGGATTTCAATTCTTTGGAATATATATTCCCAGAAGTGGGATTGCTAGATCATATGGGGAGGTCTATTTTTAATTTTTTGAGGACCCTCCATACGTTTTTTTCATAGTGGTTGAACCATTTTACATTTGTACCTATGGTTGTACAAGGGTTCCCTTTTCTGCACGTCCCCAACAGCATGTCATCTTTCGTTTATTTGCTTGTTTTTATAATAGCCATCTTAACAGGTGTGAGATAGTATCTCATTGTGGTTTTGATTTGTATTTCCCTGATGATTAGCAATTTTGCACATCTTTTCATATGACTTGTGCAAATGTATGTATTATTTGAATAAATGTTTATTCAAGCCCTTTGCCCATTTTTAAATATTTTTTTCATGTTGTGTTGTAGAAGATCTTTCTATATTTTGAATATTAGCCATTTATCTGGTGTATGGTTAGCAAATATTTTCTCCCATTTTATAGGTTGCCTATTCACTCTGTTGTTTCCTTCATTCTGCAGAAGCTTTTTAGTTCAATGTAGTTCCCCTTGTTTATTTTGCTTTTGTTACCTGTACTTTGGGTGCCATATCAAAGAAATCATTCCTGAGACCAATGTCATGAAGCTCTTCTATGTTTTCTTCTGAGTTTGACAGTTTTAGGTCTTACATTTAAGCCTTTAATCCATTTTTAGTTGAGTTTGTGTATGGCATAAGTCTCCAATTTCATTCCTTTGCATGTGCATATCCAGTTTTCCCAGGACCATTTGTCAAAAAGACAGTATTTTTCCTACTATGTATTCTTACCACCCTTAACAAAGATCACTTAATCATATGTACATAGGTTTGCTTCTGGGCTCTATTCTGTTTCATTGAGCTATATATCTGTACTTATGCCAGTACCATACTGTTTTAATTACTATAGCTTTATAGTATATTTTGAAATCAGGACATGTGTTATCTCTAGCTTTGTTATTCTTTTTCAAGACTGATTTGGCTATTTGAGTCATCTGTGGTTCCATATGAATTTTAGATTTGCTTTTTTCTATTTCTGTAAAAAAATGCTATCAAAAATTTTGATAGAAATTGCATTGAACTTGTAGATAGCTTTGGATACTATGGACATTTTAACACCATCAACTCTTCCTATCCATGAGCACAGGATATCTTTCCATTTATTTGTGTTTTTTTTTTTATCAGTTTAATAGTTTTGATTATGTCTTTCATCTTCCTTTATTCTTTTTGATACTAATGCAAATGAACTTTTCTTACTTTCCTTTCCAGATTCTTCACTGTTAATATTTAGAAACATTATGCATAGATAATGTATACAAACACAATGCAACTGATTTTTACATGTTGATTTTATATCCTGCAACTTTGCTAAATTAGTTTATTAGTTCTGTTTTTTTTCTTTCTTTGGAGTCTTTAGGGCTTTCTACATGTAAGATCGTTTCATATGCAAACAAATAATTTTTCTTCTTTTCTAGTTATCATGTTTTTTATTTCTCTTTCTTACCTAATTGCTCTGGCTAGGACTTCCAGTACTGTGGTGAATAGAAGTAGCAAACATGGGCATCCTTGCCTTTTTCCTGATCTTAAAGGTAAATCTTCCTGTTACTATTGAGTATGATGCGAGCTGTAGGATTTTCATGAATGGCATTTATTATGGTGAGGAAATTCCCTTCTACTCCTAGTTTGTTGAGAGTTTTTATCACGAAAGTGTGTTGCATTTTTGCAAATGTTTTTCTGTATCTATTGAAATGGTCATGTGATTTTTATCCTTCATTCTGTTGATGTGGTATGTCTCATTAACTGATTTTAATATGTTGAACTGTTCTTGCCACCCAGGGATAAATCCCACTTGATCATGGTGTATAATACTTTTTTTAAAAAAATGACTGGAAGCTTTTAAGTTCAGGAATACATGTTCAGGATGTGCAGCTTTGTTGAACATGTATCATGGGTTTGTTGTACAGATGATTTCATCACCCAGATATATTAAGTTTAGTATCCATTAGTTATTTTTCCTGATCCTCTCCTTCCTCCCACCTTCTACCCTCTGATAGGCCCCAGTGTGTGTTGTTTTAATGTACTCTTGGATTTGGTTTGTAGTATTTTGTTCAGAATTTTAACATCAATATTTATCAGTGATATTGGCCTGTTTTTTTTTTTTTTTTTTTCTCAGTGAGTTTTCCTTCCTCTTCAAGTTTTTAAAGGAGTTTGAGAAACAGTAGTGTTACTTCATCTTTAAATCATCTTTAAATGCTTGGTAGAATTCCCCAGTGAAGCCATCTGTTCCTGGACTTTTCTTCTTGGGAGATTTATGATTACTGATTAAATCTACTTGTTTTTTATCTGTTCAGATATTTCTTCATGATTCAGTCTGGTAGGCTGTATGTTTCTAGAAATTTATCCATTTCTTCTAGATTAATATGGAGCTAAACAATTGTTCATAGTAGTCACTTATGATCCTTTTTGTTTCTGTTGTAGCAGTTAAAATATCTCCTCTTTAATTTCTGTTTTTACTTGAGTGTTCTCCCTTTTTAAATTTAGTCTAGCTAAATTTTTTCAATTCTGTTTATCTTTTCAAAAACCCAACTCTTAGTTATGCTCATTTTTTCTATTATTTTTCTATTCTCTACTTTAATTATTTCTTCTCTAATCCTTATAATTTTCTTCCTTCTACTAACTTTGGGCTTATTCTTTTTTTCTAATTCCTTGAGTTGTAAAGTTCAGTTGCTTAAAGATCTTTCTTATTTTTTAATATAAGCATTTATCACTATAAACTTCCCTCTTAGTACTGCTTTTGCTGTATCTCATAGTTTTTGGTATGTTATGTATTAATTTGCATTTTTCTAAAGATATTTTCTAATTTCAATTTTGATTTCTTCTTTGGCCCACTGATTATTCAGGAGCAAGTTCTTTAATTTTCACATAGTTGTAATTTTTCTAGTTTTCCTTCTGCTATTGATTTCTAGTTTCATTCCACTGTGGTCATAGAAGATACTTAGTATGATTTTAATCATCTTAAATTTGTTAAGACTTGATTTATGGCTTAACATGTTATCTATTCATAGGAATGTTCCATTGAGAAAAACGTATATTCTGCTGTTGTTTGAAAGAATGTTCTGTATATGTCTGTTCAGTTCATTTGAGACACAGTACTTTTCACTCCCACTATTTCCTTATTGATTTTCTGTCTCAGTGTTCTATCCATTATTGGAGATGGAGTATTGAAGTGTCCTACTACTGTGGTATTGCTATCTATTCCTCCCCTCACCCATGACAAGGTTTTATATATTTAGATGCTCTAGTGTTGGGCTCATATCAAATTGTAATTTATATATCTTCCGGGTGAATTATCCTTTTTACCCATTCATAATGTCCTTTTCTCTTGTGGAAGTTTTTGACTTAAGTCTATTTTGTCTGACATAAATCTAACCACCACTGCTCTCATTGTTTACCATTTGCATGAAATATCATTTTTTCCATCCTTTCAACTTCACCCTGTGTGTGTCCTTAAATCTAAAGTGAATCTCTGTAGACAGTATATACTTACTTTTTTAAATTGATTTAGCCACTCTTTACCTTTTAATTTGCCTGTTCAACCCATTTTTATGTAATACAATTATTCATAAGACTTACTATTGCCATTTATTATTCTTTGTCCTGAAATTTTGTCCCTTTTCCTCTCTTGCTGCTTTCCTTCGTTTATTGATTTCTTTGTATTTATATTCTTTGATTCCTTTTTCTTTCTCTGTGTTTGTGTGTGTGTCTTCGTAGGTATTTTGTTTGTGCTTATCACTGCACTTACATACAATTTCTTATAGTAGTGTATTTTATTATTTAACTTCAATTGCATACCAAAATTTTTTTCTTTACTACTTCCTCCTTATTTTATGTTATTGATATCAGTGTTTACAACTTTTTATATTGTGTATCCATTAACATGTTTTATTTGTTGCTATTTTTAATATTCTTTAACTTTTATACTAGAATTAAAAATAATTTGCCAAACACTGTTACAGTAGTACATTTTGTCTATATATTGATTTTTCCAGTAGGTTTTATATTTTCACATATGTTGTGGTCTAAATACTTTTGTACCCTCAAAATTGATATGCTGAAATCCTAATCCCAACATGATGATAGGAGGTGGGGCCTTTGGAACATCATAAGAGTGGAGACTTCATGAATGGGATTAGTGTCCTTAAAAATGAGACCCCAGATAGCTCTCACTCTATTTCTGCCATGTGGAGATACAAGAAGTCAGCTTCCTGCAACCTAGAGTAAGACCTTCACCAGAATCTATCCATGCTGGCACTCTGATCTTAGACTTTCAACCTTCAAAACTATGAGAAATAAATGTTGTTCACCTCACTCTGTTTATGGTAAGCTGTTATAATAGTCAGAGCTAACTAAGAAAGAAACTGGCACCAAGAAGTGGGTACTACCGTAAAACAAAACAAAACAAAAAACTAAAAATGTTGAAGTGGTTTAAGAACTGGGGAATGGTAAGAGTCTAGAAGAGTTTTGAAGTGTATGCTAAAAGTTGAGAATATTGTGGAAAAACATTAAAATGTGATTCTGGTGAGAGCTCAGAAAAGAGGAGAGCTTCTATCTTCATAGGGAATACATAAATCATCATTTACAAAATGTTGGTATAAATATGGACAAGAAAGGCCATTCTGATGAGGTCCCAGATGGAAATAAAGAATATGTTATTGGACAATAGAGAAAAGGTGATCCTTGTTATACAGTGGCAAAGAATTTGACTTAACTGTGTTCATGTTCTGTTGTTTTGTAATAAACAGAACTTGTG
This sequence comes from Symphalangus syndactylus, assembly GCF_028878055.3. Classification (NCBI taxonomy): domain Eukaryota; kingdom Metazoa; phylum Chordata; class Mammalia; order Primates; family Hylobatidae; genus Symphalangus; species Symphalangus syndactylus. The sequence goes on along the minus strand of NC_072447.2, from coordinate 117,034,231 downwards.
AATGATTTAATTGGATATTTAGCTGATGCGAATTATAAGCAAAGGGGTTCCTCCTGTGTTTATAGTAAAATGTGAAAAGACAGAAGTTACTTAAAGAGAGAATTATTAAGCAAAAGGGAACTAGAACTTAAAGGTGTGGAAAATTCTCAGGCTTTCCATGCTGCTAAAAACATCACAAAACGTGTACTGAAGAGAGCACTAAGGGTATGGCTGAGCAAACATTTGATGAGGAGATTAATATGGGTGTCAAACACTGACTTAATCACCTACTTCGACAGGAAAATCTCTAGTTTAAACTAAATTAAAGAAGGTTGCCAGACCTTTTGGATTTTATAAGACAGACCCTATAGGTATTTTGCTGTAAGCATGTTCTATTTTTCAATACAAGGGAAGAACCAACTGAAAGCATTTCAGAGAATATCAGGGCTGCCTCCTGACTTTCAAAATTGTGGGGGAACCACCTCACTTTCAACAGACCATATGACTTCCACTTAATGCTATGGGGGCAGGACCTTCTAAAACTATGGGAGCTCAAAACCTGCCCAGGAGAACCCTGCGGGCAGGACTCTCATGCTCATGGGTCTGGAACATGGTACCATTGCCCAAGTGGGCCTGAAGGGAAGAGTATGGAATCAAGGAGAATTATTCTGTGATAAGTTATTATAGCAGCTCAAACCGACTAAGTACTTTTTACTTATTTTATTTTATACTTTAAGTTCTGGACATGTGTAGAATGTGCAGGTTTGTTACATGGGTATAGATGTGCCATGGTGGTTTGCTGCACCCATCAACCCATCATCTACATTAGGTATTTCTCCTAATGCTACCCCTCCCCTAGCCCCTCACCCCCTTACAGGCCCCGGTGTGTGATGTTCCCCTCCCTGTGTCCATGTGTTCTCATTGTTCAGCTCCCACTTATGAGTGAGAACATGTGATATTTGGTTTTCTGTTCCTGTGTTAGTTTGCTGAGAATGATGGCTTCCAGCTTCATCCATGTCCCTGCAAAGGACATGAACTCATCCTTTTTGGTGGCTGCATAGTATTCCATGGTGTATATGTGCCACATTTTCTTTATGCAGTCTATCATTGGTGGGCATTTGGGTTGTTTCCAAGTCTTTGCTATTGTGAACACTGCCACAATAAACATACGTGTGCGTAAGACAAAGTACTTTTATGTTACTCTTTAGCATCATTCCATTTCAACTTGAAGAACTCCTTTTATTATTTCTTATAAAGCAGGTCTGGTGGTGATGAACTCTCAAATTTTGTTAGTCTAGGAAAGTCTTTATCTGTTCTTCATTTTTGAAGGACACTTTTGCTAAGTATAATCCTGGTTGAATGTTTTTTTCTTTCAGCACGTTGAATCTACATGTGATCCTGTTCACTTCTGTCTTGCATGGTTTTTCTTGAAAAATCCACTGATAGTTTTATGGAGGTTTCCTTGCATGTGGTGAGTCACTTTTCTGGTTCCTAAAAAATACTAAAAATAGAGTTTTACCATATGATCCAGCAATCCCACTTTTAGGTATATACCCCAAAGAAAGGAAATCAGAATATTGAAGAGCTATCTGCACTCTCATGTTTATTGCAGCACTATTCACAATAGGCAATATTTGGAAGCAATCTAAGTGCCCATCAGTGGATGAATGGATAAACAAAATGAGGTACATATACACGATGGAGTACCATTCAGCCATAAAAAAGAATGATACCCTGTCATTTGCAACAACATGGACGGAACTGTAGGTCATTATGTTAAGTGAAATAAGCAGGCACAGAAAGACAAACCTCACATGCTCTCACTTATTTGTGGAAGCTAAAAATTGAAACACTTTATTTGTTCTTAGTGGCCTCCAGGAATCATTTGTATGCCAGGTTCTGTCAGTGCTCCAAGACAAGGGGAATAGAAGCCAGTTCTTTTTGCAACCACCAGAGAAGTTGGGGCACCGGATGGACAGTTCAACTCCTTCCCTTCCTTAAGAGAAGCTAGGATCTTGGAGTTTTTGTCCACTTTTTTTGTGCTGAACTGGGAGGAAGGGCCATAATGACTAATAGCCCAAATCACCATCTCTGATTTCACTGGTTCGCAGGCAGCTAAAGTATATCAGGTTCCATCACTGTTACAAAACAGGCAAGACAGAAGTCAGTTTTCTAGAAAGTCCTCAGAGAACTTGGGGTATTGAACATGTAATCCAACTCTGTTCCTACTTAGGGAGAAGATGGGAGTTGAAAGGTTTCCTCTTGATTATACGGCAATGTGATGGGGGTAGGTATAGTGAATGTATCAAATTTCCCTACTGGCTTTGATGTGGCTGGTTTCACTCTTGCCCAGGATATAGTAGCCTGTCAACTGGTTTCTGAATTTCCCACAAAGGGAATTTTCTCATGTTTTGTTGTTGAATCAGTGTGTACCAATTCCACCATCTTCCTGACATCATTCAGTTCATTTTCGAAATTGTGAGCTATAATATAGTTAGAAGTGTCTTGTGGTCTATGGGAATTGGTTTCATATCTCAAATATCTTAACTTTTAAAATACATATATCTTTTTAAATTCATTTCCTGATGAATTTCTAACAAAATACATAATGTTGAAATAATAATTTACCTTATCACTTCTCTACCTAAATATGGTTTTCTTTCTTTGCAAAAATTCAAGTAGTTTTATAGCTGGCTAAAATCACAAGCTCAGGCCCTATTATTACGTTGGTGCAAAAGTAATTGCAGTTTTGGCCATTACTTTCACCTGCAAAAAAACACAATTACTTTTGCACCAACCTAATAAAAATTATTTATATATATTTTTGGACATCTTATTTCAGGCTACACAGTTTATTGATTGCACTTGACCATTGAGAGGAAACATCAAATTCATTATGTTTTTGCCAAAAAATGTCACTGAGTATTTTCTGTTTTGTTATGTTTTAAACTGCAAATAGTTTTTTTCTCCTTTTTAATTTTGCTCTGTCACAGCAAACTGCAATTACCATTCATTGAGAAATTTTTAACATACTTTCTTCCACTCTTTTTTTTTTTTATTGCTCTGGTTGTGCTTTTAGCTTCCACATCTCCATTCAATTCTGTATCTACAGTATGCTTCATTTTAAATTTCAATTTTTCTCATGCTTTTTTAACTAGAAAAATAATTTAACTATATTGTATTTTTAAAATAAGTATTTTAATAACCAATTACAATTTATATGGTATGACTATAAATCATACTGTCTGCAAAAAATGTGAAAATAAACATATTACTATCTTATGTCAGTGCTTAGAATAAATCATTTAAACTGAATCAATGTCTTGATGCTAACTAGACTGATGATGTAATTATGTGTAATACTAAAAATGACACATGAATATGACATAAAAACTCTAATGCAAGAATAGTATCTTTCTTGTATGTGAATCAATGGTAAAATAAAATGTGTTCCTAACAAAATAATAAAGTTGTATCTAATAGAAAACATTTTATATTTCAGGTGCTTAATAGCCACACATGACTAGTAGCTACCATACTGGACAGTATAGGTATTAGGTTGCAGACAGCATGCCTGATATTACTTGATGTGGCTCATCTACTACTATGCATAAGACTTAGCCTATTAGTTTATTCAAATATTTGGTCAATCGAAAGAAAAAATGTTAATCTGTCTGGCTGTTGCAGGTAACTGTTGGAACTGCATTTAGTTACATGTATCTAGTACCACTCTTTTGCACTGACTATATGGCAAACAAACTTGGAAAACAATTAACCTATGAATTTAATCTTAAAATACTAGCATGGTAAGATAACTATAAATTCATATGGAAGAGAAAAATCCTTCCAAATAGTCAATAACATTTGTTAAACCAAGAATAATGAGACAAAAGTTGTCATACTAAACTTCAAAACCCTTTAAAGCTACATGGTATTTAATATATTGTCTTACTGGCACAAGAGCAGAGTATTCAACACATAAATATGGTACAATTAGAAATCCACTTAGAAAAAGATAATGTAGGCCTTGATTTTATCCCATATGCAAAAAACTCCAGACGGATGAAAGAGTTAAACATATAATTACAAAACTGTGCATTTTTAGAAAAAAAAATCTTAGAAGAGGAAAGGGCACAAAAACAAAGATTCACAAGTGAAGGCTGGCAGATTTTTTTCTGCATAAAATTAAAATATTTTACATAATAAAAGTAAAGAAAAAATAAGTTTGGAGAATATACCTGTTGCATAAATAATAAGCAAAGGATCATCATTCAAAACAAAATTACTACAAATCAATAAGATATAAAATTTGGCCAGTTCCCACCTATGAGTGAGAACATGTGGTGTTTGGTTTTTTGTCCTTGCGATAGTTTACTGAGAATGATGTTTTCCAGTTTCATCCATGTCCCTACAAAGGACACGAACTCATCATTTTTTATGGCTGCATAGTATTCCATGGTGTATATGTGCCACATTTTCTTAATCCAGTCTATCGTTGTTGGACATTTGGGTTGGTTCCAACTCTTTGCTATTGTGAATAGTGCCGCAATAAACATACGTGTGCATGTGTCTTTATAGCAGCATGATTTATAGTCCTTTGGGTATATACCCAGTAATGGGATGGCTGGGTCAAATGGTATTTCTAGTTCTAGATCCCTGAGGAATCGCCACACTGACTTCCACAATGGTTGAACTAGTTTACAGTCCCACCAACAGTGTAAAAGTGTTCCTATTTCTCCACATCCTCTCCAGCACCTGTTGTTTCCTGATTTTTTAATGATGGCCATTCTAACTGGGAATTGAACAATGAGAACTCATGGACACAGGAAGGGGAACATCACACTCCGGGGACTGTTGTGGGGTGGGGGGAGGGGGGAGGGACAGCATTAGGAGATACACCTAATGCTAAATGACGAGTTAATGGGTGCAGGAAATCAACATGGCACATGGATACATATGTAACAAACCTGCACATTGTGCACATGTACCCTAAAACCCTAAAGTATAAAAAAAAAAAAAAAAAAGATATAAAATTTGGCAAAAAAATATGAACAGGAAATTCAAAGAATTATAACAGGATCAATAAGCATAAGATGTTAAGCCTCACGAATAATACAATAAATATACATTAAAATAAAAATAAGATTTTACCCCATGTTTGGCACCACTGAAAAAGGTGTATAATATTATACGGTTATTTAATAAAATAGTATGGGTTCTTTCATATACAATTGAAGACTATGTATTTGTATAGCTTATTGAGATGGCAACTTGGCAACATCTACAAAATTGTTAAATTGCATAATTTTGACCCTACAATTCTTCTAAGAACCTGTTCTATTTAAATATACACGTGCATATATATACCGTAGTTCCTCTGTATCTGTGTGGGATTAGCTTCAGGACCTCTCACGGATGCCAAAAATCTGCAAATGCTCGAGCCCCTGATATAAATGATGTAGTATTTGTACATCCTTCTGTATAGTTTAAGTAATCTCTAGATTACTTATAATACCTAATGCAATGGAAGTCCTATATAAGCAGTTGTTATAGTGTACTGTTTAGGGAATAATGGCCAAAAAATGCCTATACATGTTCGGTACAAACGCAATTGAAAAAGAATATTTCTGATCCGTGATTGATTAAATCCACACATGCAGAACCTATGAATAGAGAGGGCCAACAGGATAGATAAGTAGATAGATAGATAACAGATATACAAAATTTAGCAAGGTTATTGACTTCAGTCAGACCAATTCTACAATTACACATCATACAAATATATGCATTTCACATATTTTTTCCCATGCGTAATTCCATGCTTTTTCTTTCCTGGAGAACGTTTCTTCCTCCTTTCCTCCAATTTCTATGCACTATTTCCTTCACAATCCTCTTTTCTCAAGAAATCTGCCTTAAGCTAACCTATAGTAAACATAAATTGTATCCCTTTATGTAAATTCAGGATTTATAATAAAATTAATTACATTCATAGAGTAGCAAACATAGGAAGATTGCTTAGGAAAAATGTAGTCTGGTGGCTTTAACATTTATATTAGCCATTGTATTAGTCAGGGTTTTACAGAGAAACAGAATCAAGAGGATGTGTATATATACATGAAGAGCTTTCTTATAAGGAATTGGCTCATGTGATTATGGAAGCTGGACAGTCAAAATCTGCACAGTGTGAACCAGCAGGCTGGAGATCCAGGGTACTTGATGCTTCAGATGATGTCTTAAGGCAATATGCTGCAGAAGTCCCTTTTGCTTGGGAAGTCCAGGCTTTTTGTTCTGTTCAGGCCTTCAACTGATTGGACAAAGCCCACCCACATTATGGAGGGCAATCCTCTTACTCAAAGTTCACCAATGTAAATTTATTTATTTATTTATTTATTTATTTATTTTTATGTTTCACAGTGTTTGCTCTTTATATTTTCCATTGTTTTCTTAGAGTGGTTGTACCCGGCTCAAAAGGAATGGCATTTTATCACTCTTGATACATATAATGGATGTGACCATTTTTTATTTTGCCAACTCAATAGGTGAAAAATAGCACTTCAACATCTTTTATTTGATTATAGCCAAGACTGCACATCTCTTGAGTATGGCTTCTTTTTCACAGAAAAGGAAAACTTTTTTAAAACTAAGCAGTTCCAAGAGAATCCATTTCATTTTCTGTGTCTAGTTTTCCCATGGACCAATGTGTTTACCTTGGGCATATAATTTTTGCTTGTATAGCTGAAAACAGTTATACTAAGAGATATTTTGTCTGTGTGTTTATTAGATATCTTTTTATTTATTATTTTTATTTAAAAATATTTTAACTTTTATTTTAGGTTTAGGGGTATATGTGCAGGTTTGTTATATAGGTAAACTCATGACTCGGGGATTTGGTGTACAGATGGGTAGGCCCCAGTGTCTGCTCTCCCTCTCTCTGTTCATGTGTTCTCATTATTTAAGTCCCACTTATAAGTGAGAACATGCAGTTTTTGCTTTTCTGTTTCTGCATTAGTTTACCAAGGATAACGGCCTCCAGCTTCATCCATGTCCCTGCAAAGAACATGATCTCATTCTTTTTTTTGGCTACATAGTATCCCATGCAGCCACATTTTCTTTATCCAATCTAGTATTGATGGAGATTAGGTTGATTCCATATCATCTTTGCTATTGTGACTAGTGCTGCAATTAATATATATGTTCATGTGTCTTTAAGGTAGAATGATTTATATTTCTTTGGGAATATAAATCCAGGTAGTGGGATTTCTGGGTTGAATGGTAATTCCGTTTTTAGTTATTTGAGGAATCGCCACACTGCTTTCCACACTGGTTGAACCAATTCACACTCCCAGCAGCAATGTGTAAGTGTTCCCTTTTCTCCACAACCTTACCAGCATCTGTTATTTTTTGACTTCTTAATAGTAGCCATTCTGACTGGTGTGAGATGGTATCTCATTGTGGTTTTGATTTGCATTTCTCTAATGATCAGTGATACTGAGCATTTTTTCATATGCTCATTGGCTGCATGTATGTCTTCTTTTGAAAAGTTTCTGTTCAAGTCTTTTGTCTACTTTTTGATGGGATTGTTTTTTGCTTATATGTTTAAGTTCCTGGTAGATTCTAGATATTTGACCTTTGGCAGATGTGGTTTGCAAATATTTTCTTCAATTCCGTAGGTTGTCTGTTTACTCTGTTAAAATAGTGTGCAGAAGCTCTTAAGTTTAATTAGGTCGAGTTTGTCCATTTTTGCCTTTGTTGCAATTGCTTTTGGAATTTTGGCATGAAATCTTTGCCAGTTCCTACGTCCAAAATGGTATTTCCTAGGCTATCTTTCAGAGTTTTTATAGTTTTAGGTTTTACATTTAAGTCTTTAATCCATCTTTAGTTGATTTTTGTACACGGTGTAAGAAAGCGGTCCAGTTTCAGTCTTCTGCATATAGCTAGCCAGTTATCCCATCATTTATTGAATAGGGAGTCCTTTCCCTGTTGCTTGTTTTTGTAGATGTGTGGCTTTATTTCTGGGCTCTCTATTCTGTTTCATTGCTCTATGTGTTTGTTTTTATACAGTACCATGCTGTTTGGGTTACTGTAGCCTTGTAGTCCAATTCTTACCAGTGTTTCTTGACTCAAACGTTACTGTGGACAAGTAACTGACAATTTATTTTCTCTATATTGTGACCTTAGGCTTGAGGAAGAAGGGATCGGGAGAAAAGACATATAAGTTGCAACTATGTCTAGGTAATTTTTTTAAATGTCTTGCTGCTTAGTAAAATAAAAAGGGGAAATTACTGGTTATCTCATATTGTAAGCCTTTTTTGTTTATTCCCTAATTTTTATGTGCACCCGAGCCTCATCACCAAAGATAGGCAGGAGTTACTTGAAGCAGGATTATGCCCTTGTTATTCTGAAATACTCTCACAAAGCTTACCCAGAATTTTGAAATTTTAATAATGAAAAGTGAATAAACAAACACATAATGCAGGGCTTTGGAAAAAGTAGCATCTCCTTCCATAAGTGTCAACTGCTAAGCCATTTCCAGATGAAATATGATGAGGGGGAGTATAATATAGTGGCCACTGACATGGGCCATGGAGTAGACAGATGTGATTTTGTATTCTGCCTTCCCCACTTACTAGAGACAGTTCATAACCATTTCTGTGCCTCAATTCCTTCATCTGTCAAAAGGAGATACTAATAGTAGCCACCATGCAGAACTGTAGTGAGAATTAAACATGGAAATGCACACAAAATTCTCAACGCAGTTTTTGGCAAGTATTCAAAAGTAAGTATTCAAAAATATGGGCAAATTAGATAATATTTATCTAAGCAATCACACATGAATCCTCATCGAGCATTTGAGATAAGTGCAGTCATCCCATGGTCTCCCTGGGGATTGGTTCTAGCATCCCTGGTGTATATCAAAATCTGCGAAAGCTCAAGTCACTGATATAAAATGGCATAGTATTTGCAGATAACCTATGCACAGCCTCTTGTATACTTTAAAGCATGTCTAGATTACATATAATACAATGTAAATGCTATGTAAATAGTTGTTATACTGTATTTTATCTGTATTATTTTTTAGTATTGACCTGTTTTTTTTTAGTACACTCATGTGTTGCTTAACAAAGGGGATACGTTATAAGAAATGCAACATTAGGTGATTTCATCATTTTGTAAACATCCTAGAGTGTACTTACACAAACCTAGATGGTATAGCCTACTACACACCCAGCTATGTGGTATAGCCTATCACTTCTACGCTACAAACCTGTACAGCATGTTACTATACTGAATACTGTAGGCAATTGTAACACAATGGTAAGTATTTATGTATCTAAACATAGAAAAGGTATAATAAAATATGGTATTATAATTTTATGGGATCACTGCCATATGTATGGTCCATGATTGATTGACTATGTGGTACGTGACTATATTTTTAATCCACTGTTAGTTCAATCCACAGAGCTGGGACCCACGGGTATGAAGGTCCAACTGTAACACTATCATCACCATTTTACAGAAGAGAAAACTGAGGCAGATGGGCCAAGTGACCTGCCTAGGGCCACACAACTAGTTAAGCTGAAGAGCAGGGTTTCAAACCCATAGTGTCTGTCTCCAGAAACCATGTACTTGGCAACTACATTACACTGCCTCTTGGGATGCAGTTGAGTTTCTATTTCTATAATTCCTTCTACGGGAGATAAGAAATATCCTCTCTAAAAATTGAGAAGCTTTTTCCCTTGTTAAAGGGACTTTAGGCTTCAACAAATGGTTCGGGGTTGTGTTTGTGGGGAACGGAAGTCTTTCCAGGATCTGAAAAATCACTGGCAGCTACCTCCTCCCTTTATTAGAAGGCCTTCCTTTTTGCTGGCCAATTATTTTTGTTTTATTTTTTAATGATACATAATAGATATACACAACTATTATGTACCATGTATTTGGGGGGTACATGTGATAATTTAATACATTCATATAATTTCTAAAGATCAAATCAGTGTACTTAGGATATCCACCATCTTAAATATTTGTCTTTTCTTCATGCTAGAAACATTCAAATTATTCTCTTTTAGGTATTTTATAATACAGATTATTATAAACGATAATCACACTATTGTTCCATCAAATACTATGTGTTATTTTTTCTATCACACTGTTATTTGTACCCATCAATCAACCCCCCATCCCTCCTCCCTGCTATCCTTCCTGTCCTAATAACAAGCTATACTTTATCTTCATGAGATCCACTGTTAGCTCCCACGTGTTAGTGACAACATGCAAAAATTATCCTTCTGTGCTTGCCTTACTTCACCCAACATAATGACCTCCAGTTCCATCCATGCTGCTGCAAATGACATAATTTCATTCCTTTTATAGCTGAATAATATTTCATTGTGTATATATACCACATTGTCCTTATTCGTTTATTCGTTGATGGACATTTAGGTTGATTCCATACTTTGGGTATTGTGAGTAGCGCTACAATAAACATGGGAGTGCAGGTATCTCTTTGATAGGTTGATTTTTCTTTCTTTTGGATATATATCCAATAGTGGAATTGCTGGATCATATGGTAGTTCTAGTTTTGTTTTTTTGAGGAACCTCCATATAGTTTTCTATTGTGGCTGTACTAATTTAAATTTCTGAGAGTTCTCCACATCTTTGCCAGCATCCATTATTTCCTGTTTTTTTGTTTGTTTGTTTTTTTACAGTAGCCATTTTAACTGGTGTGAGATGATATCTCATTGTGGTTTCAATTTGAATTAATCTAATGATTGGTGATGTTGAGCATTTTTTCACATACCTGTTGGCCATTTGTATATCTTATTTTGAGAAATGTCTATTCAAATCTTTTGCCCATTTTTAACTGTATTATTTGTTTTATTGCTATTGAGTTGTTTAAGCTCCTTTTGTATTCTGGTTATTAATCCCTTGTCAGACGGACAGCTTGCAAATATTTTCTCCCATTCTGCAGGTTGTCTTTTCACTTTGTTGATTGTTTCCTTTGCTGTGTAGAGCTTCTAAGCTTGATGTAATAACATTTGTCTATTTTTGTTTTGGTTGCTTGTGCTTTTGAGCCCTTTCTGGCCAGTCTTAGTGAACTTGCCTTAAGTACTTTCTCTTACTTAGCAATTAATTTATACACAGCAGACAAGGAGGAGCTGTCACCATGTGAATGAAGCTTCCCTAGTCTTGACACGGTGCATTAAAATATTCTTTAAATGTTTTCAGAGACTCAGCCCACTGAAGCAATCATTGTGTTACAGCAGTTATTTCACCTCATTGGTGTTACAGCTTTCAAATGGGAAGATATAATTTTTCAATACTTCAGTTATGACCAAACTCTTGCTTCAAAACTAATTTGACTTCTGTACAGAATACAATTTTGGCATGGGCATATTCCTTTTAAAATTTAACAATTAACCAAAACAATACTAAAATATCATCAGTGAGTCATCAGTGCACAGCTATTCAAAGACATAGCTTTGTGAAGCAAAATGTCTTTAGCCTTCATCAGCATGACTGCACCGAAGAAATATGGGTACACATACGGCAGAAGTTTAGAGCTGCTACTGGAGATGCAATACCCTATTTCTGGAGAAACTTCACTTTGTCAACAGATGAGTCAAATTATAGACTTCTATTGAGGCCCTGAGTGTAAAGTATTATCCCCTAGCCCATGGTTTGTCAAAACCTGATCTATAGAAAGCTAACATTCCACTCAGTGACCTTGGGAGCCTTTGGCAATACTTATTTATTTTAGTAGAGACTGGGTTTTGCAATGTTGGCCAGGCTAGTCTCGAACTCCTGGCCTCAAGTGATCCACCCACCTTGGCCTCACAAAGTGCTGGAATTAGAGGCATGAGCCACAGCAAACAGCCTGTGGCAATATCTTATGAAGTAAGACTGACTATGCATGGCTTGCCTGCCATCTCTACCTCTGCTTAAACCAGAGTAGCTCCCCATTTATCCTTTGATATATTAAGATTTCTCATTGGATTTCCTTTAAATTAAAAAAAAATCTTGATTTGATGAAATTTAAAAATGATCTTTGGGAACAGAAAAAGAAGTACGTGTTCACTGTTTTCTGTGAGATTTTCTACCTTTTGAAAATACAAAATGCACAGAGTACAGAACAATCATGACATTGTAAGTATCTGAGGGGGGAAATAGTTTTGAGCCCACCGGGATTGGTGAACAACCAAACAAGGCAGCGCAATTTGTGCCAGGCATTTGATACCCATTGTCACAAAAAAACCTTTACTACAACCATGATAATGGTCTAATCGTTTTCATTTTATGAATCAGTAAACTGAGCTTCAGAGACTTAAAGTAATTCTCAAAAAAATCACATAACTAAATAACCTGCAGAGAAGGGCTTCAAATATATGTCCGTCTGTCTTCAAAGTCCATGGTCCTTTAATATGATATTACACCCAACTACATCTCCCACACATATCACTGTCACAGGATTTCAGAAATGGATGACATCATTGTAGACTGCGGGGGTCCCAGAATGCTGACCAAATAAGTCTAGCACACAAGGGCTCAATTATAGATATGATGTGAATTGTTTTGGCCATTGTGGACTTACAGAGCTTCAAAGGGGTTAAATTACAGAAGTTGCAAACAGACCCTTGGGTTGCATTTAACACACAGGTGTGCTTTGTTTAGCCTACACAAATGCTAAAAGATCAGGACATTCTACTAAATATCCAGATTTGCATTTTTCCTTTTTTAAAAGTGGAATAATTAGACACCCTGACTCCTACGTTTCTGCATGACAAAAATCAAGTGTAACTAAGCAGCAACTGCCTCATCTAAATCAATTAACTCTATACTCTCTAGTTCACCACAATCCTCCCCACTCCCTATTTTATTGCCTGCTGTACTCATTTATGCTACTTGCCTAGATTCTGTGAAAAATTTTATTTGTAACTTCTTTTTTAGGGACTAGGAACAGAAAAAGAGAAAAACGTCCTCCTACTGGCCACTTGGAGACCATCCACCTGGAAATATACCAGATGGAGATTGGATTGGGGAGCACATTAATAATATGAGGTGAGATCACAATTCAGGAAAATGCTATAAAAGAAGTACTGAATTCAATAATTTAGCTGATCAATACCGAGAAGGTAGTATGGGATGAGGCACCATATAAGTCCATGAAAGACTATCTCTTCCTACAACACATACTTCTTGGGAGCTTATCGTGTCTCTCCAAAGCAACAAGGAGACAAAAACATGTAAGACATGGTCCCTGCTCTCAAGTTGCTCAGTCTAGCAAGGCAAAAAGACAAGCAAATAAACAATTAAATGTGAAAAAAGAAAAATACAATGTAATCAAAATAAGCATAGAGTGTTGTGAGACAGTATATAAAACTAGGGTTCAGGAGAAGCTGTTATGAATGACAATTAGGAGTCACTATGTGAAAAAATAGAGGAGAGGGAGAAAAGACAATCAAAGTAAAGGAATGGCATTTATTTAAGCAGAGAATTGGAAACATCATGACTCTTCAGAGAAGTGTGAGTTTTCTCCCTACGACTGGAGCAAAGGAAGTATTTGGGGGAAGTGGTTAAAGAGGAGGCTGGAAGAGTAGGTATACATTCATATATACATAAATTCACATATTCATTCAATGGGAGCTTAAAGATACTGATTTAGGCATTGGGAATACAACAGAGAACAGGGCAGAGAGAACCCCACCCTAGTGAAACTTGCATTCTGAAGAATTCAGTCAGATTAAAAAGAATTACAAGTGATTAACCAGATTAGGGCCATGACAGAAGTTTGGCTTTTTAAAGCGTTATGATAGAAACCAACCAGAAAGCTGGCTGTACATAAGATGATCTAGAATAACCAATAGTTCATAAACGTACATGTTCTTAAAAAAAGAGCTCTAGGCTTTATTCTAAGGACCACAGGAAGCCACAGAGGGCTTTTAAGAGGGGCAGAATTGTGGTATGATCAAGTGTATTTTAGAGCGATAACTGTGACTAAAGTATGAAGGGCCGATTGGATGAGGGAAACTTTGGAAGCAAATAGACTGGTTGGGAGACTCAACTGGTAGCATAGGTAAAGAGTGTAATTGAATTCTTTGTGACTCAAAGGGTTAAATGCTTGAGGGAATGGATAACCAATTCTTCACGATATGCTTATTTCACATTGCATGCCTGTATCAGAACATCTCATGTACCCTATAAATATATACATCTATTATGTACCCACAAAAATTTAAGAAATTTTTTTTTTAAAAAAAGAGGGGTAGTGGCCTCAACTACACCATTTTTGGGCAGAGACAAGGAGAAACAGACAGGTGAGGAGTTGTGACTTGCTAAATTACCGTAGTGAGCTAGAGATGGGAACTTTTAGTAGACCCAGATTTCTATGCTAGTGCGCCAATACTGAGATCCAAAACTATGACTAAGTTTAGTGAAGGTCAGGGAAGGTGAATTTGTTTCAGAAAGCAATGAGGAGAGTAGATCAATTCATAGACTCCATCACTTCATCTCATTATAATGAAAGTAGTCTCATTATTTGAGCAGTGCCAGTCCTTTCTTGAAGCTATGTCATAATTAGGTGTCCCATAACCAGGTAAAAACGGTATCTAGTATTTGAGAAACAGGCCAGGTTGTGACAAAAGTTTTATGAATAAGTTGATGTGGACCAATGAGGATAAGAAAGCTTTGAGTATGTGAAAATTCAGGCAGCTAGACATGGAAGGCAAGGTGAATTAATAACACAATGAGAAAAATGTTCAGAGATGAAAATGACTAATATATGTTTAGGGGATAATAGCTGGAGCAGAATATTCATGTTGGGATAAACGGAGAATGTGTTATCTCCAGTATTTTTGGCAATTACTAAAGTAAAAGAATATTAAGTACTCTACTTTCAGAAAATTTGCAGATTTCTCCATTTCTGAATGATCTGACTATAAAATTTTTAAAAACATTCTTTTTGCTTTATTTTTCCCATTTAACATTACCTCATGAAAATCATATTAAAACAACACCCTTTATATCACCAGAAATTGATTTGACCTGTTCTCACAAATTTTGATTAAGACTCTATGCATGTGTGAAAATTAGACTATTTTCTTGTGAGAATATGGCATATTGAAACATTATTGCCTGAATATTACCTAACAAAATCCAAGTCCCGCCAAACAAAGTACAAACTGGAAATTACGGGAAATCTCTTTAGTACAAATTAATGAAATCAGGAGGGTTAACATTTTAATAGAAACGCATATTCCAAACAAGGTAGGATAAAGTCAGCCTATTGAAGCTTTGTAACAGAGGGTAACTTTCTTTTCCATCTGCTTAGATTTCATTACAGCACCATCTCTAAAAATAAATTATATATTAGGAAATTACTTCATTGTTATTGCTATGATGTTCTACACAAAATCCAAGGAGACACCTGATTTTGTGTTGGAACAGAAATGTATAGATGCTCTAACTATTGGCAATAACTCCAAAATTTGAAAGCTATTTACTAGACTATCTTAATCTCTTAAATTCCAGAGGCTTCAGACAGAACATATAAACTATGAGGAAAAGAAAAGATGAAATTTCATCAAGCACCTAGAGGTGCTTAATGAAGTTCCAGGGTAACCAAGATATGGACCAGACTTCTCAAAGTTCTTGAATCCAGAGAATTAGGTAGAACAAGAGTCTCTGAATCTTCTCTCAGATTTTTCATCTATGTTTCCCATTTTTGAAGCATGCTCTTTGGTTGCTCCTTTTTCTTTTTTTTTTTTCTTCTTTTCTGCCTTACCAGGGCATGGTGACATTCCTTTAGTCACTATAGTTTGAAGTTCTGTTCAGCTAATATTGATTAAAGGCAAAAGAAAGGTTTATTTTGTTTACATGGGGCCTAAGATTAACATTTTCAGTCTTTATTGTGCTATATTTTAAATTCAATTTTTGGATACTTAATGTACTTCTACATTTTAGTGATCAGCTTTAAAAATTGGTTTGGAATTCAGATAATGCTCTTAATTAACAAAATTAGAGCTATTTAGCTACTTTGAGAGTAGGCTACAGAGTCTGCTTACACATATTTACTTAGCACAAATTCTCTTCTTCATTAAATGAGAATAATGATATATAATATCTTGTGTACACTTTCTTGAGTGCTAAAAGTGCATTTCAATAAACCAGAAAGACATTTTTCCTAACTAAAAGATGCAATTAGAAATAAGATGCATTAGTACCTTACTCAAATAAAACCAGGTTTTATGGAGGTTGGGCTAAGCATGGCAGTGCATCCAAAGAAAGCAAATCCAATTCCAAAACCCAAAAATGCCATAAACAATTAATTACAAGCATGTTGATCAAGAACAGATCTGTGTCATAGAAAAAGTAACACTGGAGCAGAATCTTGAAGGATGAGTAGGTTTTCATAAGGCAAAATTGTATAATGGGTGGAATCACAAGGGAATTTCAGGCAGATGAAATAGCATGAGCAAATGCCAAGGGATATCTAAGTATACTACAGATTCAGAGAACAGCAATTAGTGTAGTAGAGCTGAAACAGAGTTTGCATGGTAAGGAAACAGGGGCAAATTAAATGCCAGGAATCAAGGGTGGGCCAGGGTCAAGTGATCACAGTCTTCAATGCCAGGCAAAGGAAGAAAGAGTTTATACTGTAGACAATAAAGAGGCCCTAAAAATGTTTAATCAAATGAATTATGTGCTAAGACATGTTTCAGAATGATTACTTTGGCATAAATGTAAGGAATGGATTTGTTATAGAAAACAGTGGAGATGTAGAGACCAATTAGAAAGCTGGTAGGAAAGGCTAGGAATCTGAACTAGGGAAGAAGGAGTAGAGATGGAAAATAAGCAACACGAAAGAATCTGAAGAAATAAAAACAAAACCCAGAGAATGACTTCATATTGAGTGAGGAAAGGAATCAAGCAACTATAACTCCTTGGTTACTAACCTGATTTACTTAATAGATAGCTGCGTCTTTCATCGGCAAAATGAATGTAAATTTAAAAAGTATGAAGTCAGGTTTGCAGCAGTAATGAATTGAGTTTGGGACAATTTGTGCAACACCGTGCTGGGTATGCAGGTCTGAAGCTACGCCTAAAGATAGAGCATTTAGGCGTCAAAGCGGAAGGGACGTGAAAACACCCACAGAAAAAGTACAGAGAGAGGAGGAGGGGATGGGATGGGAGGGGAGGGGTGAGGGGAGGGGATGCGAGGGGAGGGGGGAGGGGGAGGGGAGAGGAGAGGGGAGCGGGGAGGGGGACGGGGAGGGGAGAGGGAAGGGGAGAGGAGAGTGGAGCATGGAGGGGGAGGGGGAGGGGAGGGGGAGGGGAGGGGGAGGGGAGGGGGGAGGGGAGAGGGAAGGGGAGAGGGAAGGGGGAGGGGAGAGGGGAGAGGAGAGGAGAGGAGAGGGCTGAAAAACCCTAGAGGACATAAATATTTAGTGAGGGATTAGAAGATGAAGAATCAGAGGGAAAGAATGAAATGAAACTGTGAGAGTGCAGGACATTCTGAAAAGGTAAGTAGATCCCTAGCCAAGACAGGAGAGAAAATTCAACAAGAAAGGGATAGTGGATTCCCTTCATCATGCTTTGAGATGAAACAGATGTCTGATCATATCCCACATCCCTGAATTCTCGACTAGCTGTCTATTGCCACAGTATATTCACAAGCTACAAAGTACCAAGAAACCAAGAAAATCCACACTTTTTATTAACTAAGACCTTATCCAGTACCACATAATGATCCACCTATCCACTTAGCTGGGCTGAACCAGTAGAAGCTAAACAAACTCCTTTTGACCTTTGGCTCAGGAATGAGGTAGAAGCAAGTCAAGTGCCCTGTTCCTTGGCACCATCCCCCTAAAACCATACCCTTGTCATTTGACTACCAATAATAAGAGGAGGCAAGAGAAAGTGAACCCACATAGAGCTTTCCCTCGGTGTCCACAGCTTACTGCCCGCTTTCCAGTAGGACTCACTCTGGCCAGGATTTTAGTGTAACCAGGCTTAACCCAAAGCTATCCACAAACTAAGCCAAATAGGTATCTCCATTATATTTGCTATATTCAGCTATATCCAGGTAGACTGCCCAACCTAGTTCATCAGAGAGGGATTATAAAACATCCACCAGGTAAAAAGCAACAAACACTTCAAGAAAACATAAAATGTATCACATTTGCTATCTCCTTACAGCATGTGTCGGTTTAAAGTCCCTTTTGTTTTCAAAGGCAATCTCTTGTTCCCAGAGAGTAAAAGTTCTAAAAATTACATTTATTATCTCTTATTCCCACTAGAAACAAAAAAATATATGTACTATTTTATGCACAGCGCATCTTCCTTCTCTTATTTTATTTTTATGTTTCTTTTTATCATGAAATATTTCAAACATACAGAAGGGTAGAGATAATAATAGAATGTTTAATCACTACCCAGCTTAAATAAATTTTAACTCTTTCATATATTTTGTATCTTTAGAAAACACAGAATTGCAGCCTCTTGGGTGTATCTCTCAAATCCCATTATTTTCCATTCCCCCATTTCAATACTAAGAATGATAAATACAATTCTGATTTGTTTTCATATATTGGCTATATATGTATTCATCTCTAAAATATGTGCTAATGTTTTTTATTTTTAATTTACATAAATGGTACTTTCCTATGCATATCATGCTGGAATTTTTATTTTTATTGTTATCTACTATTAAATATGTATGATTTCCTCTCTGATTTCTTATTCCTAAAGTTATTTAGTAATTCATATTTTTAATCTCCAAGCACGTGGTTCTTAATCATATATACACATGTATATTCTATCTTTTAACTGAAATTCATTCAGAGAAAGCTGCCTGCATGATACTGGCTCTTTAAAAATTTGTTTAGATTTTTTGCAGGATCTGAAACATATTTTTGTAAATTTTATATGCAAGCTTGAAAATCAAGCTCACAAATTATATCATATTATGTATTTCTCTGAAGAAACATATATATATATGTTAGATTAAGCTTGCTAATTGCCTTTTTTTTAGATTTCTAAATACTAATTTTTTGCCTGCTCGATTTACTGGTTTCAGATAGATATGTGTGAAAATCTTTCACTGTAATACAATTTTTACCAATTTCTACTTTAAATTTGTTAATACTATGTATATGTTTGAAGCTATGTTTTTTCAGTGCATAAAAGCTTATACCAGTTATACCTTATTGGCGGCTTTTTCCTGTCATTATGTGATATCACTTATTTCAGTTAATGCTTTGTGCTTTAAATTCTACCAAAAGAAGCCTTTCCCATCCCTCCTCTCTCCTCATGTAAGTAGCCTCAGTCCTCAATTTTGTGTTTTAACTTGTTTAGTTATATTTGAATCCTAAAATATTATTTAATGATTTATATTTTTTATGTTAGATAAGTGAACTTATATTGTGTATATTCTTGTGTAACTTTCTTCTGTGACTCACTCAACATTAGTACTAGGAGATTCATTCATGTTGGTGTGCAACTCAGTTCATTCATTTTCATTGCTGAATATAGCCACTTGCATGAATATGCAACAATTTGTCTGCTCTACTATAGATAAACATTTGTATTGTTTCCAGATTGGGGGCATTAACAAATAGTGCTTGTAGGAATATTTTTATAAATCTCTCTCTCTATACACACACACACACACACACGAGTTTCTCTCAGGGGTTGGCAAACTTTTCCTTTAAAGGGCCTAACAATAAATAATTTAGGCTTTTTAGACCACATATGATCTCAGTCACATATTCTTTTTCTACAACCCTTTAAAAATTTAAAAATCATTCTTAGTGTGCAGGACCTTACCAAAACAGGCCAACCCCTGCAGAGAAAACAGCCAGGAATGAAACAGCTTTCAAACTTTTATATTTTTGCCAAATGAAGAATGTGAAATGGTATCTCATTCTGATTTTAATTTAATGAGGCTGAACATCATTTTGTATGTTTATTGGCCACTTGGGTTTCCTCTTCCGTGCAATGACTATTGAAGACTTTTGCTCATTTTTCAAGTGGATTGCTTTTCCTTGTGACCTGTATATTAGTCCCTTCTGAGTGATATGTGTTGCACATAACTTCCAGTTTTTGTCTTGTTTGCTGAACAGAAACTTTTAATCTCGACGTAGTCCATCTACTTTTTCTCTATTATATCTACTTCTTTTCCCTTAGATTGTCACCTAAAAGTTTTTGTAATATTAGCCTTAAGTCTTTCATACACCTAGTATCTATTTTTATATACAAAGGGATAAGGGAGTATAATGTCATATTTTTCTATTGCAAAGTTCATCCTTTCCCCCATTGAACTGGAACGCTAATTCTGTCACACAGTAAGTTCTCACTAAATTATGCTGCAATAACAAACAATCCCCAAATCATGGTGGCTTATGCAGCTTATTTCTTGCTCACATTACATACTGACAGCATGTCAGCACTGGGTTCCATCTACAGTTCTTTTTTCTTTATTTCAGGATTAAAACTAAAAGAGCACTCCTTATTTGGCATATGACATTTTTTTTGGCAGAAGGAAAAGAATTGTCAAACCTCGCAATGAGATTTCTGTCATAGTTATATACTCACCATGATTAAAGTTTCTGTCAGGTGTGATGTCACCTCTGCTAGCATTTTATTGGCCAAAGCAAGGTAGGTGAAGCCCAACATCAATGGCAGGGTATGGGGGGAGTAGGGAGGAGTTCACTCCTCTCCCAGGGAAGCACAGCAAGTTATGTGGCCACGAGTGGAAATATATAATCTTATAGCAAAAGAAGGAATTTGAGGGAGGAATAATACCATTTGCTACAACATACGCATGACTTTTTTTCTGGGCACTCTATCTGGTTCCTATAGTCAGGTTATCTATCCCTGTGCAGATACCACAAATACCACACTGTCTTAATTAGTATAGTTTCATAATAATTATTGACATCTGGTAAGGCAAGGCATTCCAACATGACCTCTTTCCTTAGCAGTGTCTTGACTCTCCTTGGCCTTTGCCCTTACATATAATTTAGAAACTTTTGTAATCTTAAAATATATTAAAATACTTTATCCTACTAATCATAGCATCTTTTTATATATTGTGGAGAATATATATATACTTTATGGATTTTTATATCCAACAAACTTGCCAAACTGTCTTATTAATTCTGTAGATTAATTAATTCTGTAGGTTTTTTTAAGTTTTTTAATGTAGGTAATCATATCAAGTGTAAGTAATGACAGTTTTATATACCTCTTCTAATATCTCCATTTCCCAAAGTTAAACTGTGTTTTGGGTCTGTCTTTTATGCAGAATATAACTGAATTTTGCAACCCCAATCTGATACTCTTATTTGCCTCTCTTTTTTTGTTTCATTGTTTCTAGTTGACACATGATTGTACATATTTATGGGATACAGAGAAATATTTGGTAAGTGTATACAACATATAATGATCAAATTAGGGTAACTAGCATATCCATTGCCTCAAACATTTATCATTTCTTTGTGTTGTAAACATTCAAAATCCTCTAATTTTTTGAAAGTATACAATAAATTATGGTTAACTGTACTCAGTCTACAGTGCTGCAGAGAACCAGAAATCATCCCTCTTATCTAGCTATAATTTTGTATCTGTTATACATTTCACCCACTTTTTCAAAATGTTTTCTTTTTACTATCCTTTCTTTATATTTCATCTGCCCCTTTACTGATTTTTTTATTCTTAAAGTTTTCTATAAGCTTTTTTCTTACCTCAACTATCATGAAATATGTGGATTACGTTTCTATTTTATGAATAGACTTTATTTTTGCATATATCTTTACCTAAAACTGTTTTCAGTAGTGTCTAACATTATTTGGTACACCTTTCCTCTTCCATACACACACATGCACACACAGACACACACACATGCACACACAGACACACACATACACACAAACATACTAATCTTGGCTTCCTTTAAGTAATCACTAAACATATTGAAGAGCATGCACTCAATCCCCCGTTGTTGCTATTGTTGTCTACCATTTTAGTTTTATTTTTCATTTAATTACAAAATGCTATTTTCTATTCAGTCATGAACTAAATTTACTAAAATACCATCATTCGTGGCTTGCAATTGTTTCTTGCATTCCACATCTTTACTTTCACCTTTTTTCTTGTTGTAAGACATCCTTTAGAGTGTCTTTCTACAAGAGTCTTTTTATGGTTATACATCTTATTCTTTCTATTGTTAAAAATGTCTTTATCTTTGCATTTGGATGGTAGTTAGGCTGAATATATTATACCATGTACTTCAGGTATCTCTTCATACTGATGAGAAATCCAGCTGTTAAATTACTGTTCTTTTGTAGATCATTGACTTCTATGGTATGTCAGTTTTAAATGACTTCCCTCTATCCTTAATATTTGCCAGTAGTCATCAGCAGTTTCATTAACTTGTATATATTCACAAATTTAGTTTTAATTATTTTGCTATTTACAGTTAACTTTTGAGTAAGGACCCATGCCTTTCTTCAATTCTGAAAATTGTCTTCAAAACCTCCTTGAATGTTGTTTCTCTGCTATTCTCTCTCTTTCCTTATTTTGTAAATCCAATGAGACTCATAGTGGAATCTGTTGAACTATCTTCCATTTTTATTATCTTTCATCATTTTTATATTTTTATGTGCTGCATTCTAAATAGATTCCTTGGCCACATATTTGATTGCATGCATTCCCTCTTTGTTTGTGTCCAGTTTAGAGTTTGTCTACTGAATTGTTAGGTCGATAATAATATTTTTTCATTTCTAAAATTTCTAATAGGGTCCCTTTTATCTCATTCTATTTATATTTTATTCTCCCTATTTTTCATATATATTTTACAATTCTGTTTATGAATATTCATTTATGTCTTTGTGGATCCTAACTATACACTTAATTTAAATCTTTTCCCAATTTTTTAAAATTTTCATTTTAAATAAAACAAATGTATCCTGTAACTGTGGATATTTGGGCTACTATTCCTAGCTTTATTTATGCTATGTGTGACTTATAGATTCATTGTACTTAGGGTACTCATCTATTTCCATCTCTTTTTCTCTTCACCCTCCCCTTGCTTAATTTTGTAATTTTTTTTTTTCACTTAGGAGCTTCTGTAGAAATGCCTGGTCTTACATAGGTGGCTTGAACCCCTATTCACATTATATAGGCGATATCAGAGAGCTAGTCTGTGCTAGTGTTGGGTTCCTTCACATCATAAATGGGATATAGATCCTTTAGTATATTCATAGTTCCTTCAACTTCAAGTTGTTTCCTGGATTCCTAATATCCAAAGTCACATAGGTAAATACCAAGATAAATAAGAACATCCCATCAGCTGTACTGGACTTTTGTTATTCAAGAATGACCAGAAAAGCTGTGATATCTCCCTAGAATGTAATAAAAGGAGCAGGAAAGAACTACTCAACAAATTGGAGTTGGAGGGACAGTGCTGCATTTTAAAAGAGGAATGCTTCTGTTCCCCTCTAATGTTTTCTTCTGTGTAGCAGGAGATCAAGTTAAAGAAACATCCCTGAGCTCTCTCCATCCTCCTCATTCAGTCTACTCTTTGGGATAAGAGTTGTGACTTATGTGATTGGTGAATTTGGAATAAGGAACCAGACATGTATCACTCAGCCTCTGCCTCTCCTTTTTCACTTGGGATCCTGCACCCAATATGAAGTACATATTCTGCTCAACTCCTTTATGCGATAAGCTTTAAGCATGGCCAGATCCCCCATATGGAGTAGTCTAAGGTTTTCCAATGCTTTCTGTGGCTGGGAGGATAAATTTTTCTAATCTTGGAGTATTATAAGAGAAAGCCTTCGGGGGTGGAGCCAAGATGGCCGAATAGGAACAGCTCTGGTCTGCAGCTCCCAGCATGAGCGACACAGAAGGCGGGTGATTTCTGCATTTCCATCTGAGGTACCGGGTTCATCTCACTAGGGAGTGCCAGACAGTGGGTGCAGGACAGTGGGTGTAGTGCACTGTGCATGAGCCGAAGCAAGGCGAGGTATTGCCTCACTCGGGAAGCGCAAGAGGTCAGGGAGTTCCCTTTCCTAGTCAAAGAAAGGGGTGACAGACGGCACCTGGAAAATCGGGTCACTCCCACCCTAATACTGTGCTTTTCCGACCGGCTTAAAAAACGGCACACCAGGAGATTATATCCCACACCTGGCTCGGAGAGTCCAAAGCCCAAGGAGTCTCGCTGATTATTACCACAGCTGTCTGAGATCAAACTGCAAGGTGGCTCGAGGCTGGGGGAGGGGCCCCCACCATTGCCCAGGCTTGCTTAGGTAAACAAAGCAGCCAGGAAGCTGGAACTGGGTGGAGCCCACCACAGCTCAAGGAGGCCTGCCTGCCTCTGTAGGCTCCACCTCTGGGGGCAGGGCACAGACAAATAAAAAGATAGCAGTAACCTTTGCAGACTTAAACTTCCCTGACAGCTTGGAAGAGAGTAGTGGCTCTCCCAGCACGCAGCTGGAGACCTGAGAACGGGCAGACTGCTTCCTCAAGTGGGTCCCTGACCCCCAAGCAACCTAACTGGGAGGCATCCCCCAGTAGGGGCAGACTGACACCTCACTCAGCCGGGTACTCCTCTGAGACAAAACTTCCAGAGGACCGATCAGGCAGCAGCATTTGCGGTTCACGAACATCCACTGTTCTGCAGCCACCGCTGCTGATACCCAGGCAAACAGGGTCTGGAGTGCACCTCTAGCAAACTCCAACAGACCTGCAGCTGAGGGTCCTGTCTGGTAGAAGGAAAACTAACAAACAGAAAGGACATCCACGCCAAAAACCCATCTGTACGTCACCATCATCAAAGACCAAAAGTGGATAAAACCACAAAGATAGGGAATAAACAGAGCAGTAAAACTGGAAACTCTAAAAAGCAGAGCACCTCTCCTCCTCCAAAGGAATGCAGTTCCTCACCAGCAACAGAACAAAGCTGGACAAAGAATGACTTTCACGAGTTGAGAGAAGAAGCCTTCAGAAAATCAAACTACTCCAAGCTACAGGAGGAAATTCAAACCAATGGCAAGGAAGTTAAGAACTTTGAAAAAAAATTACATGAATACATAACTAGAATAACCAATGCAGAGAAGTGCTTAAAGGAGCTGATGGAGCTGAAAGCCAAGGCTTGAGAACTACGTGAAGATTGCAGAAGCCTCAGGAGCCAATGCAATCAACTGGAAGAAAGGGTATCAGTGATGGAAGATGAAATGAATGAAATGAAGCGAGAAGGGAAGTTTAGAGAAAAAAGAATAAAAAGAAACGAACAAAGTCTCCAAAAAATATAGGACTATGTGAAAAGACCAAATCTACATCTGATTGGTGTACCTGAAAATGACGGGGAGAATGGAACCAATTGGGAAAACACTCTGCAGAATATTATCCAGGAGAAACTTCCTCAATCTAGCAAGGCAGGCCAACAGTCAGATTCAGGAAATACAGAGAATGCCACAAAGATACTCCTTGAGAAGAGCAACTCCAAGACACATAATTGTCAGATTCACCAAAGTTGAAATGAAGGAAAAAATGTTAAGGGCAGCTAGAGAGAAAGGTCGGGTTACCCACAAAGGGAAGCCCATCAGACAAACAGCAGATCTCTTGGCAGAAACTCTACAAGCCAGAAGAGAGTGGGGGCCAATATTCAACATTCTTAAAGAAAAGAATTCTCAACCCAGAATTTCATATCCAGCCAAACTAAGCTTCATAAGTGAAGGAGAAATAAAATACTTTACAGACAAGCAAATGCTGGGAGATTTTGTCACCACCAGGCCTGCCCTAAAAGAGCTCCTGAAGGAAGCACTAAACATGGAAAGGAAAAATCGGTATCAGCCACTGCAAAAACATGCCAAACTGTAAAGACCATCAAGGCTAGGAAGAAACTGCATCAACTAACAAGCAAAATAACCAGCTAACATCATAATGAAAGGATCAAATTCACACATAACAATATTAACTTTAAATGTAAATGGGCTAAATGCTCCAATTAAAAGACACAGACTGGCAAACTGGATAAGGAGTCAAGACCCATCAGTGTCCTGTATTCAGGAAACCCATCTCACGTGCAGAGACACACATAGGCTCAAAATAAAGGGATGGAGGAAGATCTACCAAGCAAATGGAAAACAAAAAAAGGCAGGGGTTGCAATCCTAGTCTCTGATAAAACAGACTTTAAACCAACAAAGATCAAAAGAGACAAAGAAGGCCATTACATAATGGTAAAGGGATCAATTCAACAAGAAGAGCTAACTATCCTAAATATATATGCACCCAACACAGGAGCACCCAGATTCATAAAGCAAGTCCTGAGTGACCTACAAAGAGACTTAGACTACCACATAATAATAATGGGAGACTTTAACACCCCACTGTCAACATTAGACAGATCAATGAGACAGAAAGTTAACAAGGATACCCAGGAATTGAACTCAGCTCTGCACCAAGCAGACCTAATAGACATCTACAGAACTCTCCACCCCAAATCAACAGAATATACATTTTTTCTCAGCACCGCACCACACCTATTCCAAAATTGACCACATAGTTGGAAGTAAAGCACTCCTCAGCAAATGTAAAAGAACAGAAATTATAACAAACTGTCTCTCAGACCACAGTGCAATCAAACTAGAACTCAGGATTAAGAAACTCACTCAAAACTGCTCAACTACATGGAAACTGAACAACCTGCTCCTGAATGACTACTGGGTACATAACGAAATGAAGGCAGAAATAAAGATGTTCTTTGAAACCAATGAGAACAAAGACACAACATACCAGAATCTCTGGGACACATTCAAAGCAGTGTGTAGAGGGAAATTTATAGCACTAAATACCCACAAGAGAAAGCAGGAAAGATCTAAAATTGACACCCTAACATCACAATTAAAAGAACTAGAAAAGCAAGAGCAAACACATTCAAAAGCTAGCAAAAGGCAAGAAATAACTAAAATCAGAGCAGAACTGAAGGAAATAGAGACACAAAAAACCCTTCAAAAAATTAATGAACCCAGGAGCTGGTTTTTTGAAAAGATCAACAAAATTGATAGAGTGCTAGCAAGACTAATAAAGAAGAAAAGAGAGAAGAATCAAATAGACGCAATAAAAAATGAAAAAGGGGATATCACCACTGATCCCACAGAAACACAAACTACCATCAGAGAATACTACAAACACCTCTACGCAAATAAACTAGAAAATCTAGAAGAAATGGATAAATTCCTCGACAAATACACCCTCCCAAGACTAAACCAGGAAGAAGTTGAATCTCTGAATAGACCAATAACAGGCTCTGAAATTGTGGCAATAATCAATAGCTTACCAACCAAAAAGAGTCCAGGACCAGATGGATTCACAGCCGAATTCTACCAGAGGTACAAGGAAGAGCTGGTACCATTCCTTCTGAAACTATTCCAATCAATAGAAAAAGAGGGAATCCTCCCTAACTCATTTTATAAGGCCAGCATCATCCTGATACCAAAGCCTGGCAGAGACACAACCAAAAACGAGAATTTCAGACCAATATCCTTGATGAACATTGATGCAAAAATCCTCAATAAAATACTGGCAAACCGAATCCAGCAGCACATCAAAAAGCTTATCCACCACGATCAAGTGGGCTTCATCCCTGGGATTCAAGGCTGGTTCAACATATGCAAATCAATAAATGTAATCCAGCATATAAATAGAACCAAAGACAAAAACCACATGATTATCTCAATAGATGCAGAAAAGGCCTTTGACAAAATTCAACAACCCTTCATGCTAAAAACTCTCAATAAATTAGGTATTGATGGGACGTATCTCAAAATAATAAGAGCTATCTATGGCAAACCCACAGCCAATATCATACTGAATGGGCAAAAACTGGAAGCATTCCCTTTGAAAACTGGCACAAGACAGGGATGCCCTCTCTCACCACTCCTATTCAACGTAGTGTTGGAAGTTCTGGCCAGGGCAATCAGGCAGGAGAAGGAAATAAAGGGTATTCAGTTAGGAAAAGAGGAAGTCAAATTGTCCCTGTTTGCAGGTGACATGATTGTATATCCAGAAAACCCCACTGTCTCAGCCCAAAATCTCCTTAAGCTGATTAGCAACTTCAGCAAAGTCTCAGGATACAAAATCGATGTGCAAAAATCACAAGCATTCTTATACACCAATAACAGAGAAACAGAAAGCCAAATCATGAGTGAACTCCCATTCACAATTGCTTCAAAGGAATAAAATACCTAGGAATCCAACTGACAAGGGATGTGAAGGACCTCTTCAAGGAGAACTACAAACCTCTGCTCAATAAAATAAAAGAAGACACAAACAAATGGAGGGACATTCCATGGTCATGGGTTGGAAGAATCAATATCGTGAAAATGGCCATACTGCCTAAGGTAATTTATAGATTCAATGCCATCCCCATCAAGCTACCAATGACTTTCTTCAAAGAATTGGAAAAAACTACTTTAAAGGTCATATGGAACCAAAGGAACCCGCATTGCCAAGTCAATCCTAAGCCAAAAGAACAAAGCCGGAGGCATCACGCTACCTGACTTCAAACTATACTACAAGGCTACAGTAACCAAAACAGCATGGTACTGGTACCAAAACAGAGATATAGATCAATGGAACAGAACGGAGCCCTCAGAAGTAATGCCACTTATCTACAACTATCTGATCTTTGACAAACCTGACTAAAACAAGCAATGGGGAAAGGATTCCCTATTTAATAAATGGTGCTGGGAAAACTGGCTAGCCATATGTAGAAAGCTGAAACTGGATCCCTTCCTTACACCTTATACAAAAATTCATTCGAGATGGATTAAAGACTTACATGTTAGACCTAAAACCATAAAAACCCTAGAAGAAAACCTAGGCAATACCATTCAGGACATAGGCGTGGGCAAGGACTTCATGTCTAAAACACCAAAAGCAATGGCACCAAAAGCCCCAATTGACAAATGGGATCTAATTAAACTAAAGAGCTTCTGCACAGCAAAAGAAACTACCATCAGAGTGAGCAGGCAAGCTATAAAATGGGAGAAAATTTTCGCAACCTACTCATCTGAAAAAGGGCTAATATCCAGAATCTACAATGAACTCAAACAAATTTACAAGAAAAAAACAAATAACTCCATCAAAAAGTGGGTGAAGGATACGAACAGACACTTCTCAAAAGAAGACATTTATGCAGCCAAAAAACACATGAAAAAATGCTCATCATCACTGGCCATCAGAGAAATGCAAATCAAAACCACAATGAGATACCATCTCACACCAGTTAGAATGGGAATCATTAAAAAGTCAGGAAACAACACGTGCTGGAGCGGATGTGGAGAAATAGGAACACTTTTACACTGTTGGTGGGACTGTAAACTAGTTCAACCATTGTGGAAGTCAGTGTGGCGATTCCTCAGGGATCTAGAACTAGAAATACCATTTGACCCAGCCATCCCATTACTGGGTATATACCCAAAGGACTATAAATCATGCTGCTGTAAAGACACATGCACACGTATGTTTATTGCGGCACTATTCACAATAGCAAAGAGTTGGAACCAACCCAAATGTCCAACAACGATAGACTGGATTAAGAAAATGGGGCACATATACACCAGGGAATACTATGCAGCCATAAAAAATGATGAGTTCATGTCCTTTGTAAGCACATGGATGAAACTGGAAATCATCATTCTCAGCAAACTATCGCAAGGACAAAAAACCAAACACCACATGTTCTCACTCATAGGTGGGAATTGAACAACGAGAACACATGGACACAGGAAGCGGAACATCACACTCCAGAGACTGTTGTGGGGTGGGGGGAGGGGGGAGGGATAGCATTAGGAGATATACCTAATGCTAAATGACGAGTTAATGGGTGCGGCACACCAACATGGCACATATATACATATGTAACAAACCTGCACATTGTGCACATGTACCCTAAAACTTAAAGTATAATAATAATAAAATAAATTAAAAAAAAGAAAGGCTTCTTGCCCACACATACAAGCCACAATATCTAATATCAGCTTTACTAATTATAGAGATAATGTATTTATTTTTTTCTTATTTGTATCTATAAATATTTTAATAAATTCAAAATTCAGATGGGGAAAATTCAGGTCACCTCATAACTTCTACAGGGAGAAATAATAAAATTGTTTAAGGTTTATAATTTATAGGGTTTGGCTTTTCCAGTAAATAAGTTATATTTCAAAAAATACTCTACACATGTCTTACCAAAGTTCTATGCCCAATCTTTCTTCCCTCTCTCCTCACATAATTTACTCTTATCACCTTTCTCTCCCTTCACTCTTCCTTTCTCTATCCCTAACCTCATCTTTCACCTTCTGGATCATTTAACTTTTTCCTTGTATTTCTTTGAGTTTTCCATAAGCCAATTTATCCTTTGTTTGGCTTCATCAATTCTCCTCTCCATCCATTTCTTGGATCCATACAGTAAAGGCCCACTGTCTATAAAAGCACAGATTCCCATTTCGAAAACAGGTAAAGACCTAGGGAAAATATCTGCAGGTATATACATACCAAGAGGTTAATATCCAGAATATATATAACAAACACCTACAAATCAACAAAAATAATTCAATTCAGAATTGGGCAGGCATTTCTCCAATGAAAATGAAGACATTGAACAGATATTTCTCCAAAGAAGATATACAAATAGACAAGGAGCATATGACAAAATGCCAAGCACCATTAGTCATTACAGAAATGCAAATCAAAACCATAATGAGATACTACTTCATATCCACGAGAATGGCTTTATTTGAAAAATCTAAAATAAGAAGTGTTGGCGAGGATGTGGAGAAATTGTAACCCTTGTCCATTGCTGGTTGAAATGCAAAATGGCACAGCCACTGTGGAAAACACTATGATGATTCCTCAAAAACTTAAATATAGAATTACCATGTGATCCAGCAATGCCACTCCTAGGAACATATCCAAAATAATTGAAAGCATGGACTCAAACAGATACTTGTACATCAACGTCCACAGCAGCACTATTCACAATAGCTAAAAGGCAGAAACAACCCATCTATCAACAAACGAATGGATAAACAACATGTGGTATATAAAAATAATAAAATATTACTCAGCCCTAAAAAAGAATGATTCTAATACATGCTACAACATGGATAAAGTTTTAAAACATTATGCTAGGTGAAATGTCAGAAGGCACAGAAGAATAAATTCATTAATATGAAATTGTATAAATTCATTAATATAAAATATCTAAATTAGGCAAACTCATAAAGACAGAAAGTAGATTAGAGGTTACCTGGGACAGGGAGAAGACAGAATAGGAGTTATTGCTTGATGGGCATAGAGTTTTTGTTTGGGATGATTAAAAAGTTCTGAAAATGGATAGTGGTGATGGTTTTACAACATTGTTAATGCGTTTGATAGCACTGAGTTGAATAGTTAATAATTGTTAAAATTAGTATTTTATATTATGTATATTATACAATAAAAAACTAAAAAATAAGGCAGACAGACTGTATATAATAATACTTTAATACTTTTATCCATTTCAAACATGTCACTGTCACATAGTAGATATATAAGCGTAGGAAAACTACTTATTTCTTTGAAACTCATCTTTGTCATCTGTTAAACTGGGATCACATTGCACTGCCAGCCCCATACAGTTTGAAGCTCAGTTGCGGCCTAATGTTTCTAAGGTGCCTAATGGTATATACATAGTAAGTGCTTGGAGTACTTAGCCCTTTATGTTTACAACAAGCATGTGATATAAGTGTAGTTTTTCTATTACTAATAAAACTGCCATTTGCCAAAGATGGCTGTGAGAAACACATCTTCTGGGGAAGGGATTTTTGTTATACAACTGCAACTATGGCCTAACTTGAATAATTGCTTTAGTAATCAAGTCTCGTCCAGAAAGGAGGAATTTCAAGTGGGTTGGATGTCTCACAGGCATCTTAAACTTAACATGTCCTAAGCAAATTCTTTAACATTTCTCCTGAACACAGTCCTTATGCAAATATTCCACATCACAGTAAATAATACCACCATCTGCCCAGTTGCTCAAGACAGAGACACCTCCCTCTTTCTCCTCCTGCCCATCCCATACTCATTCCACTACCAAATGCAGTTTATTCCACTTCCAAAATATATCTTCAACTTGCTTCTTCATTCCCACTGACACTGTCACCACTTGGAATGCAGCAAAAGCCTCCAAACTGGTCTCCCTACTTCCTCTCTGGACTATCTCTTCTATTATACATAGAGTAACCAGAGTGATCCTGAATATAAAATTACATTATGCAACTCTTTATAAAACTCTACTTGCTTCTAATTCGTTTTGAATAAAATCCAGACTTTTTAATGTGGATTTGCAAGCCTCTGAGTGATCTAGCCTTTGTCTGCAGTCCAGCCTCACCCCAGGCTTCTATTCCATCACTTATTTGGCATCAGCCACACTTGTCTTCATTCCTTGGATAGGCCAAGCCCTTTGCCCCTTTAAGGCCTCTGCACACACTGCGTCTCTGCCTGAAACACTGTCAACCCATTCTTCATCTGGTTTTAGCACACTTCTTCAGGATGACCTGCCATGACCTTGTATCTAAAACAGGTATTTCTATTACTCTTATAGCACCTGCACACTGATCTATATATGCACTTTCTTGCTACTTTCTTACACCTTGTTTCTTGCTATTTTCTTACATCACAATGTAATCTCTACGAGAATAGGAATTATAACTGTTTTATTCACCACGATATCTGTAGCACTACCATTGTGCCTGGCACATGGTAGGCATTCAATAAATATTGGATAAATGATTCAATAAGTAAAGCAAGCAGCAACGACTTGATACATATTAACATCTATAGGTTTCTTGAATACGTACCACTGTGTGTATTGATTTCCCACATATAAAATATTATATGAGTATGACAATACATTTTCATTTCAACAGTTAGAAGGTATTATTTGAATATTTTAATTTCCATACAGACCATGACCATTTTACATTCACATAAGGACAACTTAGGAGGGCTTTGCGGGTGAGCCGTTAACCTAAATGTTCTTGCCTTTCTAGCATGTACAGCTTCTAAATAATCCAATAAAGATCAGAAGGAATCATTCTCAATGAGACCCTTAAAAAGTTGAATGTCTGGTTATATCACATCATCCACTAAGTTGATTTTGAGTAAGACACAGCCAGTAATTTTTCTAAGCTAATCTTCCACTTATGTCCAAATGCATGCACACACACACACACACACACACAGGTTTACATTTGTATCCACAGACTTACTTTTTAAAACATAGATTTTTTTTTACTCTTTATAATTGTATCTCTGGCATTAAAATTAAAGAAAGCACATTGCGAGCGGAGGTCATGCTCAGCAGTGGTAATCAGAGAGCTGGGAAGGAGGAGGCTGACATAGATGAGTTTTAGAGGGGATTTCTGAGGCGCCAATTTTATGAGATTTCTTAATGCTCCTCTGGCTAAGTGTCTGTTGCTGTCCAAATCAACATTTTCATTATCTGATGCTCTGTAAGTTTTTTGCCCTAGTAAAATTGACAGCAGAAAGCTACCTAGCCAAGTTAATTAGGTTTTTCATTAACGTTTTAGCTCTGGTATCGCTTTGCCTTCAATATGATGAAGAGTGTTTTGAAGTAACAAATTTAAGTAAGGATCATACAAACTTAATTTGGGAGGCTACAGATATCCTTTAGCTAACTTTCATTGCATTGGACTAAAATCTGTCATGGAGAAGGAGCAGTTAAAGCAGAATATGTTCTTCAATTGAAAGTAGTTTAAAATGCACTATTGGGGCAATTCCATTTTTGATTTGGTTTATATAATTTAATTAAAAGGCAACAAACCTTTAGTGCTAATCCTTTTGTATTACCACTCTTGTGCTTCAAAGCTGCTCACATCAAATCACATCATCTTAATATAATTACCAGCTCACCATGAAAGAAAAATGTGACCTAAAGTAAGTTAAGGCAATAGAATGTTAGTACAAGAAGAGCCTTGAGCCATCACATAATCTAAGGATTTTCAAAGACTTTAACAGAGAAATTCTTTCCACAAATATTGTTTAAAAAGGAAGCCCGAAATGTAGATGATAATTGCAATGACAGTGACAACCACCACTTGAATAGTATTAACTATCTGCCAGACATTGTTCTAAGTCCTGAACACATATTAACTCATTTAATCATCACAAAACTCTAATATCAGCACCCTTATTTTATAGATAAGGAAAAAACACAAGAGCGTTAATAGAATGCTACTAATTGGTAAATCCAGGATTTGAAGACCAGCAGGCTGGCAGGAGCAGTCTGCTCCAGAGTCCATTAATTACCATTACCTCTCTAGGGTAAAGGAGAGCTATTCAACTTAGGAGGAAAACAAGAGAGCTCTTGTTTTATAGACCCTAAAGAGACTTCCCCAAAGCACCGCCTCCCCTGTGATTCCTCACACAGGAAGTCTGTGATGAGGATATGACCACCACCAAACATTAAAGGTAGAAAGAATATTAATACATAACTCACCTTCTAAGACTTCCAGAAGACTAGGAGCTTCACCAGCCAGAGGTTGGTAATGAAAGAGTAATCAGAGAAGTGGCAGTATTATGGAAGGAAAGTATTTATGTGCCAATTAGAGAGACTACACATTTCTAATGAGTCATCAGTCAATTGATTGGATTTGAATCCTAACTAGCACTCAAAAATGCCACCAAAGAGGGAATTTCTATTACAACATTTATTGATTGGATTTGAACCCTAACTAGCACTTGAAAGTGCCACCAAAGAGGGAATTATTATTATAAAATGGATCAGGCCATGTCGTAAGTGCCACTTATCAACCTAACACCTGTGAGGTATCTGGGGTGCTACCTAAAGGGCAAGGGTAATACAGAGGTAGGAGGACCTTGCTTGAGAATCCGTGAGAGAAAGGAAATTAACATCAAGCAGACAACACGAACTAGTGGGTCCTTCTCACTATAACCTCCTCATCCAAACTCTTTTTTCCCTCCAAAGAAATAATAGGTTCCTTTACATATGATGATATCTTAGAGTCCAGAGAGGTAAAGCTGTTCAAGGTTTACATTTATGTTAAGCTTAAACCCAGGCACATTACTGCCCAATGTGGCTTTATTTTGTTGTTATGACTGCTATTAACTTGAAAATACCTTCTGAAAGAAACTCTTTGAGAGTACATGGAAAAGTTCATACAATTGGTAGATATTATTTTACTTTAGTAAGTTTTCTTTTCCATACCAGTGATTTCCATTTGTTTAAATCATGGTTTTGTCCATATCTACTGATGTAAATGGCAATATTTAGATTAGTTCTGGCACAGTTGAAATAACACTTAACTTACAATAGGGAGACTATTATCGGAAAACTATAGCAATTATCTTTCTTACCACTGATTAACTGATCTTAATTACATTGTTACTGCCTTTTTGGAAAATAAAGCAAAATAAATTTTTTAAGTATGTCAAATTAACAAAAGCACTTTCAGACAAAAATCATTCTAGTCAGACTGAAGGAGATATGTGCTTATCGCAAAAAAAAAAAATTAAAAAAAGAAAGAGAGACAGTTCCTGATTTCTTCACTGTCTGAGAAGCAAGAAACTGATATCCCAGCTTTATCATTTCTCCCTTTAGAATACCGGGGTGAGACCAAAGTCTCAGTGTAATTTTGTTGGTTAGAAATATTGTATCTATGGTATCCATCTCAAAAATGCCAGTAAATTTCTTATAAGCATTTTTGTTTTAATATATATTTCCATGCTTATTCATGAGCTTGAGCATGTTTTATTATGTTTTTGTAGCATTTGCATATCCCGATTTTGTGAAGCTACATATATTTTAAACTTTTATTCTGAAATAATTTTTGATTTACAAATGTTTTGCAAAAATAGTACAGAGAGCTTCCATGCACCCCTCATATCTTTGCTCAGCATCAAAAATGCACACTCATCCCATTAGCTGTTGTCAGCACAGGCTATGGAGACTCCAGTCACCATGGGACATCAGATTTGTTCTGGCTGCAACAAGGTAGGACTATACTTGTTAGACAGACATGACCCTATGGAAATGGTTCTCCCTGTTGGTTTGCAGATAATTTGGCAACCTGTACGGCCGTAGTAAAAGACATTCAACTGGAATTATAGTAGGAACTCAGGTAGAAGATGGTTGTAGGCCAGCTATAAGTAGCTTCTGATCTCAGCATTAGTCCCATGTTTGGGAATCACTTCTTGAAATTCGAATTATATTGCCTGGTCTTAAGTCAACTCTTTCTAAAATTATTACTCTTATGCTCTACCATAAGGTCTAAAATATCCCCATTATTCTTTTTAAAACAGAAGGACATCTTATATTTTATAATAAGCAATTAATCTATGCCAGGTGATTCTTTCCATACATTATCTCGTTTAATCCCTAGTTAAGAATTGGATAGCCAGAATTTCATCCCAGGCAGTCCATCTCCACAGCCCATGCTAAACATTACTACATGACAGTGCCTCTTAGTAACTTCTCTCAAAATTAATTCATCTCTTCACAGATATTCTGATACAAAGTTCAGGACTCTTACCCCCAAACTGCATTGCTTCATCTAAAATATATATATTTTCTTAGGTAGAATTTTTTCTTTTTTTTAAGTTCTGGGGTACATGTGCAGAACGTACAGGTTTGTTACATAGGTATACATGTGCCATGGTGGTTTGCTGCACCTATCCACCCGTCATCTAGGTTTTAAGGCCCACATGCATTAGGTATTTGTCCTGAGGCTCTCCCTGTGTCTATGTGTTCTCATTGTTCAACTCCCACTTATGAGTGAGAACATGCGGTGTTTGGTTTTCTGTTCCTGGGTTAGTTTGCTGAGAATGATGGTTTCCAGCTTCATCCATGTCCCTGCAAAGGACATGAACTTATTCCTTTTTATGGCTGCATAGTATTCCATGGTGTATATGTGCCACATTTTCATTATCCAGTCTATCACTGACAGGCATTTGGGTTGGTTCCAAGTCTTTGCTATTGTAAACAGTGCTGCAATAAATATAGGTGTGCATGTGTCCTTATAGTAGAATGGTTTATAATCCTTTGGATATATACCCAGTAATGGGATGGCTGGGTCAAACGGTATTTCCTGCTCTAGATCCTTGAGGAATCACCACACTGTCTTCCACAATGGTTGAACTAATTTACACTCCCACCAACAGTGTAAAAGCGTTCCTTAGGTAGAATTTTCATGGGGCAATTAATGTTTTGATATTTTTATAGTTTGAATGCGTGATTCTTTCATGTGGTTCAAAATAAATTGGAGAAGTTTGTCTCCCACCCCTACCCTAGTTCACTCATTTCCTGTTGCTGCCCCTATCCATTGATGATTTATCACTGCAGTATTTCTTTACACAAATATAAGAGGAATATATAGTTTCATTTCACCACTTTCTTACAAAAAACTAGATGGAATATTAGAAACACTGTACTGACTCTTGCCTTTTTCACATAACAACATATGTTAGAGATCTTTCAGTATCAGTATATAGAATATATATATTCCTCATTCTATATATTATATAGAGTATATATATTCCTCATTCTTTTTTTCAGCTGCTGTGTACATGTGCCATAATTTATGTAACAATCCCTTTATGAAGAGGATATGGATTGGTTTCATCTTTTTCTATTATTACAAATAAAGCTGCAATGGTTAATCTTATACATACATTTATGAAAGAAATTTAGGCTATTTTTTGATGACCCTTCTACGTTGTGCAGTATAAATCAACCCTAGGAGGCATTTGAAAATAGGCAAAATATGCAAGCTCTGAAGATATCTTACTACCCCACACCTGCCACTACAACAGCAGTTGTTCCCTCTGATCCTTGTTCTCTGAAAAGATAGCCATCCAATAGTTTCACACACTCCAAAATGCTGACGAAGTACTTGCTTAATGTTTGGAAATGGCAATACTTTTTTCCAAAGGAATGATTACTGAAAATGTAATTTCAGGCAACTTGATAAAAGGTGGGAAAAGTGATTTGGAGTAAGATGTGAGGCTTTCCTGTTACCTTCCTAATCGTCCAGACAAAAGAACACTCCAACTAATTAGAGGCTATTTCTCCAATCTGTGATAATCTAAGATTTGTTTATGTTATAGGAACATAATAATTATTTTAGTGTTTGAAATCACTTCAGCATAAATGTGTCCTGGGTTTTGTCGTTAAGAGACCACAAGCGTTTACAACCCAAGCCCCAAGTGTTTACTCTGTTGCAATTTTGTCAATAAGACTATTTCCTGAAACTGGTAGATTTGTGCGTATATGTGTGTGTGTGTGTGTGTGTACAAGTTTTCAGTTTGGGATAAGATCTGGGGACATGGGAGAGAACAAAAGAAGGGAAAACAATATAGTTTAAAGAGTTTGACAAAATCTAGTCAACAACCTTCTCCTTCTTCAGGCTCTTTGGGTCCTATCAGGCATTTTCCTGAGCAGCTAGATATCACAAGCTCGGGTTAGTGATCCAAGAGGAAGAACACAGTAATGAAGACCATAGCTTTGGGAACCCATCGCCTGGATTTGAATTCCAGCTCCATCACTGACCATCTGACCTTGAACCAGGCCTTCCTGTGCCAATATTTCCTGGTATTTAGAAAATAAACTTACTGTCTAATGGAGTTGTTATGTAGGTAAAATGATAAAATATACAGAAAGTACTTAGTGCAAATTATGAGCTCAATAAATGTCAACCATTACACTTATAACATTTTTAGTACACTGTGAAGTCCTTGAAGTTAACTTTACAGAATTTAACTATAAATTTATTTCTGTATTTCCAGTTTCTAGCCAAGTAATGGGCACATAATAAGTGATCAATTAATGTTGACTAAATAGACGAATGAATAAAGAAATGAGTGAACTAAAGGACATCAAGTTCTCCCTCAGGTAAGTGAAAGTTTCGTTGGTATACCACTTGTCACCTTGATGAGCTAAGAAAAGGGAGATAAATATTAGGTAAGATCTAAAATAGATCTTAGAAAACACTATGCTTTTTTTCCTATTTGGCCAAAAAGTATGAAACCTGATTCACAGACAATATATGAAATCTTGACTTCGTGTTTTTCAAAACAAGTTGTTGATTCATACATATATAGATATATACATGTATGCATATACATACACATATACTTTTTTCCACCTTTGCAAAACTTTTTCTATAAATACATTTGCAAATTTATGGAGAAAAAATGCCTTTGTCAAATTATGTGTCAAGTAACGATTTTCAGTTCTGAAAATACAGTCATTACAGGGATCATACTTAATTGTTACCCTGTCAACTTCTTCCCCACTTCTCCATGGAACCCTGATGATTTAGTTTAATAATTCTATTGTATCTGTGTCTTTTAACATAAGCCATTTCAAATTAATTTTAGTAGCAGGTACATATACAGCTATATTCAATGATAACTAGATAGAGACATAAGATAGTTAGAGATAGATGATAGGATAGTAGATAGAAATAGATAGATACATAGATACATACATACATAGATATAGATATATAGATAGATAGATAAATAGATAGATAGATATGATAGACAAGTAAATAGGCAATTCTTACAGTGCCTAACATAGATGGTTGAATAATAAGTATGAAAGGTTAGCAACTGGTATTTGTACTTCATTTACCTTGTGTGGAGCTAAATTTAAAAAGTTAAGTGTGTTCATTGTTCCCCAGAAATAGAGCATCAGAAACAGCCTTAGTCTTTTAAAATAAAATGCCTCCTTGACATTTCAACTTGGATGGTTCAAAGACACCAAAAACTTAACATCCTTTATATAAATCTCTTGATTGTTCCCTATTATCCTAGTCTTCTTCATCTAAGTAAATGGCATCATATTCCTCCTCCAAACTAGAAACCTAAGAGTTATCATCAAATCCACCCTGTCTCCCACCCCTACATCCAATCAATTAAGAAGACCTGCTATTCCACCATCAAAATATATCTTGAGCCATCAGTTTCTCTCCATCTGCATTGACACTGCTCTCATCCAAGTCACTATCATTTCTGTGTCACCGACAATGTCCCTGTCTCCCTGTTTCCAGTCTTTTTTCCCAATCCAT
Source organism: Symphalangus syndactylus (assembly GCF_028878055.3). NCBI lineage: Eukaryota > Metazoa > Chordata > Mammalia > Primates > Hylobatidae > Symphalangus > Symphalangus syndactylus. The sequence goes on along the minus strand of NC_072447.2, from coordinate 116,994,094 downwards.
TCTACTCACAGAAACAAAAAAAGATCTTCCTAAAATGTAAATCAATTCATGTCACTCCCTTGATTTAATCTAGCAGTGGCTCCCCATCGCATTTAGAGTAGAAGTCAAGCTCTTTACTAGGGCTTAGAATTCCCTGCAGTATGTGGCCCCTGCCAACTTTCCAATCTGATTTCCTGTCCTTCTCCCCTTGATCACTCTATTCCAACCACTTTTGTGACACTTGCTCTAGTGTTTAGCCACATATTTAGAAGTAAACACGCTTGTACTGCTGTTCATTGATTATTGACTTTTAGGTATTATCTATCAACTTTCTCTTATAAAAGATGACGACTCGACTCTCTTCTTGTAAAGCACCAAGCACTTTCCCACCTGAGGTTCTTCATAGGTTTTACTTCCTCTGTCAGAAATGATCTTTCCACCACCACTACGCACATCTTCACATAGCCAACTCCTCAATTTTTAGGTCTAAGTTTAAATGTCACTTCTTCAAAAAGACCTTTCCTAAAAACTTGGTCTAAAAGTATTCTTTCATTATTCTTTTAGCTTAGCTCCTTGTTTGTCTCTTTCACTGCATTGAATACAACTTGCAACTCTTTTATTTATATTGCCATCTTACTTTTTTTTCTTTCTTCCTGACTTGAAGAAGGGATCCTACAGTTCTCATTTTTTTTAATCACATCTCCACCATTTTAGTACTGTGAGTACCATGCATTGCAGCCAAATAAATATTTTTCAATAATTAAAAGCAATGCACAAAAATTTGAAGTTTGATTTTCACATCTATTGCAAATTAAAAACAAAAAATGCAGTTTAAAAATCTATATAGTTTTTGCAGTTATGAGACGGACACAGGTTATAAATATTTCATAACACTCGTCCTATTTGTGATTTAGTCTATATTTCTCTGAGTGTATTTAATAATGTTCATATAAATAACAAAAAATATTTTTCTGAGTTTAAATACAATTGGACACAGTGGCTAAACAAATGTCAGGCATGAATGAGTAATTCAAATATCTTAATGAAAATTTTTATTTTATATATAAGAGCAATTCTTCAAAACCTTATTAACAGTAAAGTTTTGGAAGTAGAAGCACACACTAAATAATAAATTAATAAATTCCCTAAGAAATAGGTTTGAATTTAGTTATAAACAACTGTAATTTTTCCAAACAATGACACAGAAAATAGTTTTCCTTGGAAGGAGCAGGCTTCCTTTATGCCAGAAAATAAGTTTATGATGGGTCCTTAATGTCAATAACAAAAATATAATAGTACCATCAACATGATCAAGAGGCATTTGTTAACATGACCAGTTGAACATTAAGATGTTCTATAAATGAAATTTCTGGCTAATGGTCCATTACTTACCACAACAACTTCAAAAAGCGCTTGTTTTCTGAAGAAACAGCATGCACATTTGACATCTTATTGCTTTCCATTCATGAGTCAGATTGTGAAGGTCAGGCAACACCCCCATGCAGTACATTTAAGTAAGAATTTCCCACCGATTTCAAAGTCACCTTCACACAAAGAAAAGTTCCTTGCAGTATAGGGGAAAAAACATGCAAAGATGCAAAATATAAACCAATATTTATTTTCTATCCCTCTATCAGAGAAACAATAGAAATGTGGCATTCATTTTTTTCTGTATCTTGTTTTTTGCTTTTTAAAAAACGGCGTTTTTAATTAAATTAGTATATTTGCATTGTTTAAAACTCCAATCATTCCGTAAGGCTTATAACAGGAAACAGGTCCCCTGCCCCTCTCCACCACATCCTAGATTTCTCTCCATAGAAAATGTTCATTTATTTGAGCTGTTTCTGCTTTTACCTCTGTGATTGTAAATATTAATAACATGCTTATAGTGTTTTTTCCTAAATTTCCAGTTTTGTATATTTTCCATCATCTATCTTCCTGCTGTGGAAGATAAAAACTCATCACTTTTACACACTGTCTTATATACAACACACACACACACACACATTCCCCTTGCCCCATCTGCACCATAGATTTATATAATCAATTTAGGTTAAATTAGTATTCAGTACTTAAACTGTCAGGACTATATAACTACTGTTCAGTGCCAAGAGATGCAGGGTGCCATGATTACCTCCTTTTTTCACAATTTTTTGTTTTACCTGGAATTCAACATGATTTTAGTTTTCCATTCCATTCACTTTATCATCAATATAACTCACTGACTTGGTGCTAAGTTCTCTATAGGAGACATGAAAATCCTCTCAGCCATGTCAAATAGTCATACTGTTCCTTCCTTCCTTTCTTTATTCTGGTTGTCATTCTTTCGGGAGCTCTCTGTCCTCCTGCTCTGTTCTGAACTGTAGCTGTCTGGACTTGCTATGAGGTGCTCATCCCAAAGCTTCCCCCATAACATCAAGGGAATTCCCTTCTCTTTTCTGTTCCGTTGAATCCAGTGTTTCCTGGATCCCATATTCTTTTCTAACTTGGTTTCCCAACTAATTTTAACGGAGTACATCATCCAGAGTTTCCTAGAAAGGGATACATGAAAGGTAAATTCTTAAGACATCAAATATCTGAAAATATCCTCATTCTAATGCACATATTTAACAATCTGAGTGTAGACTTTTAGGTTGGAAACTAATGCAAATCAAAATGTTATTAAACTTTATTTTCCAACTACTTTGTAAACTTTTATGCCATGCTTTGGTTAACATCCAAGAGCTAGCTAGCTTGCTTGCTTGCTTGCTTTCTCTTTCTTTTCTCTTTTCTCCCTTCCCTTCCCTCCCCTCCCCTCCCCTTCCCTTTTCTTTTTTTCCCTTTCCCTTTCCTTTCTTTTCTTTTCTTTTTCTCACTCTGTATCCCAGGCTGGAGTGCAGTGGCACCACCTCAGCTCACTGCAACCTCCGCTTCCCAGTTTCAAGTGATTCTAGTGCCTCAAAGCCTCCCGAGTACCTGGGATTACAGGTGTGCACCACCATGCCTGGCTAATTTTTGTCTTTTTAGTAAAGATGGGGTTTCGCCATGTTGGCCAGACCGGTCTTGAACTCCTGGCCTCAAGTGATCCACCCGCCTCGGCCTCCCAAAGCGCTGGGATTACAGGCATGAGCCGCCGCACTCAGTCGATCTTTCTTGAAATCTCTTTTTCTATGTTGCTAGAATCCATTTCTTGTTTCTTGAATGCAGTTTAATAATTACTACCCTCTCTAATGAAATCACAATCTTCCAAAGAGAGGAATCGGACGGCCTCCACGTTTTTACTCCTAACAACTAAGAATAATTATTGAGAAGTTTTTATGTACCAAGAACTCGTGTAAACACTTCTTCACATGCATTAATTTATTATATCCTTACAATAATCCTATGACGTGCTTTTATCATGTTCACTCTACATGTGAAGAAACTGAGAAAGAGGGAGTTTATGTAACATGTCCCTGGTCATGGAACTAGCTAAATGTTAAGAGTTGGGATTCAAACTTAAGGAGTTTAACTCAAAAGCCTATATCCTTACCTTTTTAATCATTATGATATACTGCTATTCAATAGCCCTTTTAAAACATTTTATGAAAACATTAAGGCTTTTTTTTTTTCTGTTCCATGTGTCACTCTATTTCTTAGTTACTTTTCTGTTTTGATTTCTGCTTTTCATGTTGGAGCTTTTCCTCAAATGTCATTCCTTGATTATTCATTTTTAATTTAAGATTGAGACAAAAAGTGTTTATCAATAGCTTTATGTGTTTGAGCAGGGCCTACCAAATGATGTACTTCACTGTACACTGATTTAATAAGTACACAGCTGTTTCATTGGGATCTCTAAATTGTTACTCTCTGTAGACCTTTGTTATCAGCCTGGAAAATTTCTCTAAAGAGGAATCTTTCTAATTTCTGCATGAGAACTTTAAACTGGACTGCTAGATTTCCCAGAGTTAAATTACAGAAAGGTCTGGGGATCTCATTGTGTAGTATGTCGATTCCCTCTTAATCCTTCTGTTTTCAGTATAGGACCACTACCCTCAGCTTTGTCTGGTTTCTCCAAGTCCAGGTCCTGCTACTTAAACTTCTTTGGAGAATAAATCTCTAGTTTTCTGCCCAGAGGTATGTGTGGGTGTGGATGAAAGTACATGGTCTGGGAGAGGATTTGGCAGTTGTCCTTCTTAAACAGACCTTCATGATCCTGTTAACATTTGCCTTACAGAGCTATAAGGTACCTCAGTTTCTACCTCTTTCCTAAACTCTAAAGTACCTGTTAGCTTTTTTTTTTTTTTTTTAACTTCTTAACTTTATGTCCCATCACAATCTTTGTCCTGCCCCCTCAAGCTTAGGTTTCACCTTTCTCCTTTCCGCCCCATGGCTTGCCATTTGTTTACCTGCTTTCCAACTTCCAAAATTGTGTTAGCATCTCGTCTGTTCTGCTGCTCTCTATTTCCCTGTGGGTTTATGTTGTTTCATCCTATTAGTGGGTTTTAGAAGGGAGCAGAGATTAATGCATGTTCACTCTACCATGTTTAACTAGAAGTTGGCATTGGCTTTCTTGATAGATCAAGGATAGACTGTAGACAAAATTATTTTATGCCTTGCTACCATTCTGAAATGAATTTGTGGATTATTGTGTGAGCTCAGCTGGTGCCAATAATAGCAAAGTTGTGAGTTAAAAATCTTTGTAAGGATCAATTATCTCTGCCGTGTTATTGGATCACAACTGTACCTTAGCCTTCACCCCAAAGTTCAAAAGCATTTTCTAAGGTCTGTAGCAGGACCAGGTAAAGAACTACATATAGTCCTTTTTTTTTTTTTTTTCATCCAGTGGGATGAAAAGTGTTAGGAAATAATAGGAAAATAATACTAGGAATAATAAGAAAATTTACTCACAAATACTCTTTATAAGAAATAGTTATCATACCAATTACTAAGCAGGTAGCATGTGCTTAAACAGCCTGAGATTCCTCTTGCCTTATCATCATTCTCAAGAGCTCAATTTCCCTGAATATGTGGAGTCTTAGGAACAGTCTGAAAATACATCCAATCCTCCAAGTACCAACAGTTCCCCACACCCGCCTTCCACTTTCTTTTTTCTTTTTTTTTTTTGAGACGGAGTTTCTCTCTTGTTGCCCAGGATGGAGTACAATGGCGCAATCTCGGCTCACTGCAACCTCCGCCTTCTGGGTTCAAGCAATTCTCCTGCCTCAGCCTCCCCAGTAGCTGGAACTACAGGTGCATACCACCACACTTGGCTAATTTTTTGTATTTTTAGTAGAGACGGGGTTTCACCACATTGACCAGGCTGGTCTTAAACTCCTGACCTCAGGTGATCCGTCTGCCTTGGCCTCCCAAAGTGCTGGGATTACAGGCGTGAGCCACCACGCCCAGCCAGTTCCCTTTTTTTGAGTGTTTTTGGACCTGTGGCTAAATTCTCAGCAGATGGCAGCAATACAGAAATAGAGGTAGTGTTAGTGTGCTTATGGCCATCTGAGTAAGACAGTGATGTAAAAGCAATACAGGACTGAGTTGGAAGAAAACGGGGGCCCATTAAAGCTTTTGACTTAACACTGGAGATACAGTGCATCTGCTGTACACACTGTTGTCAGTTGCTCTGCCCAGAAATAGAATCAACAGTCCTCTAGCTAGTGTTGATGTTACTTCAAGTGTTGATAGTATGCCCTTCAGCACTTCACACTTTCCTCAGAGCTTTTTGTCTACTTTGAGTCACTGCTTCAGTAATTTTGACATAATTAAAAAGCAGTAATATTTAACTCTTCTAAGCTGAATGTACCTCAACAATACTTCCCTCAAATCACCTATTGTTTAATTAAAACACAATAAATGTCTCATCATATCTAATTAAAATGCTTTTTGAAAGCAGGTAATTTACATTGCAATTATTTCTCTGTAACAGTTTGACAAGAATCTGCGTAAGCATGAAGTCTTTACTAACAAAAGAAGTGGGATATATAAATCAGTTTTCAAATCATTTTTATAGATGTCTTTAGAATTTCACTTGATTGCCCCTAGCTCTTCTTGAAACTCTTGCAAAAGTCATTTTGGAACTCCAAATCCCCACATTTCACAGTACTGCCTTGGTCCTCCTGTTAACATTGCCTGCCACTTTTATTTTCAAGACTCTGTCTATCTTTGCCTTCTCGTGATTATCCACTCTTCTTGTCTTATTCTTACCAGTCAGATCACAACTGCTCGATATGCCCGCACTCTTACCACTGGATCGGTTTCTCCACACACCTCTTCCATGTAAATTTTCTTAACCTTGATTTTTCTTCTCTCATAGTTTAAGTTCAAGCCTATGCCATCTCACACTTAGACTATCGCATTAGACTCCTATCTTGCTTTCTGTCATCAATCCCACCCTATATATCATCACAATTACCTTCTAAAGTACAAACTTTCTCATATCCCATCTCTCCTCAGGAACCCTTAACAAGATCTTCACCATTTATGATGTAAAATTGATATTTCTTATTATTCTATAGAATAATCCCAGTAAACAGCCTCAGTTTTATCTAATACTGATCTCCGCCATCAACCTCAGCCACCCAACACAAGCAGCTGTTACCCAAACATACCACTCACTCTCCTAACTTTGTGGTTTTACTCAGAATCTCTTTTACCCATAATGCCTCACTGTTTCTTTTTGCTCACACGTTTCTTTTAAACATTTTATTCAAATCATTCTACTACAGAAAGATCTCCTGAAGTCAAAATTTATCTCCATCACCCTTTGTACACTCCCTTCGCATTTTGAAATATGTGAGTTAACAGAGAAAAATATAATAAGCCCTATATTTGATCAGGTGCTTGACTTTCTTTTTTAAAAAAAATTCAGTAGGTTATTGGGGAACAGGTGGTGTTTGGTTACATGAGTAAGTTCTTTAGTGGTGATTTGTGAGATTTTGGCGCACTCATCATGTCTGAGCTCAGACTCTTCTTGGGTGGGTCTTGCTGCAGCTACTGTGGGGTATGGGGGTGAGATTACCAGGTCACTGGAGTTGTGTGCCTAGGAGGATTGTGGTTACTTCTGCTGAGTCATGCACGTTGTCAGAGAAGTGGGGGAAATCCAGCAGTCACAGGCCACACCCACGCAAACTGAAGGGCTAGTCTCACTCCCATCATGTCCCCTGCAACAGCCCCAAGTCTGTTTCCAGGAGGAGGCTGAGAGGGGCTTGAAAACTTGCCCGAGGCTACCCACCTCCCAACTGCCAAAGGAAAGGGCTTTAGTTCTTCCCCCACCTGTGAAGTCTGCATGCCTGATTCCCGAGAGTGTGTGTTAGGGAGAGTAGGGTCTCCCTTTCCCACTTCCACAGTTGGGGCACTCACAGTATTTGGGGTGTCTCCTGGGTCCTACAGGAACAGTCTACTTCCTTCAGAGGGTCTGTGGGTCCTCTTGGGATTGCTGGTTTGTTCTTGCAGTCAATCTGGAGCTCTCATGCTGTCACCGGGTCCCCGCAGCCAGCTTTCCCCACACTCCCTCCAGGTTGTTTATAAAAGGTTTTATTATTGTCCCTTCTAACAGACAGAGGGAAACTGGGCCTAAAATAATTTGTGTAATTGCCCAAAGTCATACAGTGTTTAGAGCCAATATTTAAATCTGGGTCTAGCAGACTTGAGAAAATTCATAATCTTAACCACTATATACATGAAAATATATGGTAAGTTTCCTTCCTTTTTCCATTCACTTATTCATTTTCTTTCCTAGCCGATGAACAGAAGGTTGACAAAATACTTCACATTTTTGTGTATATAGATACAGAAAATGTATATAGATGATAGATGACAGATAGATAGATGTTAGACAATAGACAGCTATAAATCATGATGGAGATATCTACTGAACATGTTCTTGCTGATGAGAGCTGTTAGAGGACAAGACTAGTCAAGAGAACAGCTACTATTTCTTAGTGCTTAACTTAACATTCACTTCCCTAACAATAGCAGAAGCAAAATCAAGTTAAGCAAACATGGAAGCCAGCTTTCAAATAGACAATATCTGTCAGTAAGGCAGACCACCAGGGAGCCAATAAGATAATATCCTTGGGAGCCTGTGGTGAGAAAAAAATACAACAAAGCTGAAAGTGGTATTTTCATCTGTCAGATATGTTTGAGAGGGAAAATGTGGAATGAATAAATTTTAAAGCCACAGAAATCAAAAGGGCAACTTAGAATACCATTGTCCTTTTACCGATATGACTGATGCTTAACTTTTCAACCAGCATCTCCTATTACCTTCAAATGTTTGAATGAGATACCTCAAAAGCAATTATTAGACTCAAAATGTATATGATGCATTAGGAGTCACTGTTGCTTTTTATTTGCCAAGAAAACATCAAACACACACACACACACACACACACACACACACAATATACAGAAAATCCATGACATCACTCATATTGCTGAAATTCTTTCATATAAAGGCCTCAGTTTGATCCTGGAAAGTTTATAACTACCTATTTTCACATGTCCTTTTTGCCTTTTAATTCTACATCAGTAGCTATTCCTTTACTGGTGATACATGATGGTAGTAGCACTGGCTGTTTCAGATTTACAGAGGAGAAAATAAAGAGATTCTATGACCTTGTGGAACATAAAAAAGATCTAAAATACCTCTCATCCTTTACTGGTGACCAAACACTTAAAATCTTGTAAATTATTAATGTCTACTAAAATCAGGTATGTTCATTTTTATCACTTTTTCTAAGTGTGATTTGTGGAGAATCAACTCAAGTGTTTTGTGAATAGACCATATCTTATACTTAAGGAATCAGATAGCCTAGAGGTGAGGCCATAGAGCCTGCAATTCACAAATCTCCTCCATATCAATTTTGTGCACTAAAGTCTGAGAATCACCTACATGAGACCCTTTGAAGAAACCGCCATGTGATGTAGAAAACTCATAGTTTCTCTCTACCCCCACTTTGGAAAGGAATGTGTTTAATGGTAAAGTTAAAACTTGCTGAGTGCTTCCTATTGCACTAATACTTCTTATGGCACTAATAATTCCTGGTGGCACTATTTTATGAGTTCAATATGTATTACTGTATTTAATTTTCAAAACCACCCTATTAAGTAAGAACTAATATTGCCTTCACTTTACAGAGAGGAATCTGGAGGGCATTTCAAGAGATATCACTACCACCGGAAAATTTTCCAGTGGCCTTTGATCCAAGCATGAGGAAGTGAGATTAGGCCAGAAGATGAGAACAAAGAGCAGATGTTTTTAGATGAAAGATACCAGAACCTTGGGGAAAGAAAAGTTGAAACATCTACTACGTACCATTTACTACACTGAGGCACTAGCCTCATCTTCTTTAATCATCACACTGACCTTTTGACGTCTCATTTTTATTTCTGTTTTACAGATGAGAAAACCAAAAGCCAGAAAATTAACCAACTGGCCCAAAGTCACACAGACAGATGGCAACAAAACTGGGATTTAAAGTTGTCTGTCTCATTTCAAATCATATAATTTTTTTATTATGCTATTTCACTCTCAGGGGAAGTTCAGAGGTGTTGTGCACCAACTGTTGCTAACTCCTAGTCTCATTAGGAGCATTATAAATAAATACTGTAATTTTAGATAGTAACAAATTCTGTGAAGAAAATGAAACAGAATGCTGCCATAAAGAGCTATTGCAGGAGACAGATGAAAGACATCAAATAAGGGCAACCTCACTGAGGAAGTAACATTTGAGCTAAAACAAGTGAAAGAATTCAGATAAATAAAGATCTAGGGGAACACAAGAGAAAATATTTTGAGGAAGGTTGCTCTGTTTGAGGACCAGCAACAAGATCACTCTCTGGGGACTAAATGAACATGGAAGGGATTGATAAAGATGAAGACACATCTATCAGTGACCTGTAAACCAGGAGACAGTGATTAGATTTTATACTGCAATGAAAACCATTAGAAGACTTTAAGCAAAGAAATGTAATGATTTAATTCACACTAAAAAGTGAAAACTATTTTACATTTTGTGTGAGGAATAGGCTGTAAGAGGACAACAGTGAAAGCAAGTAAAGCAGTAAGAAGAAAATACAGATGAGAGGTTATTGAGGCCTAGAACTAGGATAGATAGTTGTGGAACTGGTAAGATGTAGTTGTATTTGAAAACCATTTTCAAAATAGAGCTGATAAGAGTTGCTCATGGATTGGATATAAGGAATAAGCTAGAAAGAGAAATCAAGATTTTTTAATTGAGTAAGAACATTAAATTGAGTAAGTAAATTAACTTGAGAAAATTTAATTCCAATCAGTTGCATGGGGAAGACTGAGAAAGAGATGGCAATTTTGCAGGAGGTGGGAAAGGGAGTGAGGAGATGGCATTATGTTTAGACATGTTAAGTTTCAGATGCTTATTCAACATTCTAATGAAGACGCCAAGCAGGCAGTTGCATATAGGAGTTTGGAGTTCAGACTTTTTCAACATTCTTAAAAGTATGTTCACCTATTCTTCTCATGTACCTTCAAGCCAATGGACCAGATAAAAGGTTGCAAGAAATTGTTAGCTTCACACCCTTTTCGTTACCCCCGTACCATTAGAGAAATAGGGTGCCTCATAGATCACTATGAAAAGCTTTTACAAAACCGTAGTTCATGTCTCCACCCACATAATGCCCATAAAGTAAAAGCATGGCTTTCAACACCAATAATTTCCTATACCCATATAGGCTAGTCCAGAGCCAGTAATTTTTTTAAAAAAAAGCCTAGTATACCTATTGCCAACAGGTAGCCCCTTAATGTAACAGATTTTTAGATGTATATGTAACAGATATAGATGACTTTCCCCCTTTAGTATGCTATTGTGAAGAGAAAGCTAGTTTAGACATCAAAAGTGAATCTGAATCCTGTGTTCTTTCAATACATCTGACACTGGGTAGCTACTTTGGGTCTTATTTGACTAATCTATAAGACAGAGACATTAATAGTACCTATCTTATAGTATTACTATTAGCATTGAATCATATAATCCATGGAAACCCTTAACACGATGCTGAAATAAATGTTTCTTCTTTTTTATTCTTGGCATTATTATTTGGTCAAACCAGATAAAATTACAAATATTTGAATTTTTAAAGTAACAAAACAGCAATTATATGTAGTATAACAACAACAAAAGTATAAGTCTAGTTCGTTTAGCAATACCAGAAACAAATTGGTGGTTCTATTCTACTACTCAAACCACATAAAGATCAGACCTCTCCCCAAACTAGGGTTATGCTTTGGGGGTACTGGTAATAAAATAAGATACTATCCCTTTTACAGTTAAATCTATAATTCAGGCAAGAGGAATGAAACTCATTAATTTCCAAGTCACCAAAAGCCCTTTTCTGGGGAGAGTGGGCTAAAATATTGATTGAGAACAGGAGAGACAAAGGAAAACAGCATACTGGAAGCCCAGAAATCCAACATTAGATAGGGTCAGTGCCTCCCAATAATATAAATACCAGGTCAACTATCCAGTCACTTTCTTCTCTCCTTCTGAGAGACCTGATCACTTCCTTTCAAGGATCAGTATATGGTGCCTCCAAACTGAGGCATCTAAACAACAAACAAATAAAATTCTAGAACAGCTTTAGATTCACAGAACAATTGTAAATATATTATAGATAATTCCTGTGTACCCCACACCTAGTTTCCCTTATTAGCATCTTACATTAGTATGGTACATTTGTTACAATTAAGGAAACAATGCTGACAAATTATTATTAACTAACGTCCATATTATATTTAGATTTTCTTGGTTTCTATCCCATGTCCTTTTTCTGTTTCAGAATCTCATCCATGCTAAGGTATTACATTTAGTCATCATAGCTCTGTGGGCTCCTCTGGTTTTAATGGTTTCTCAAATTTTGCTTGTTTCGATGACCTAGACAGTTTTGAGAATTACCAGTTGGATATTTTGTAGAATGCTCCTTAATTGGAATACATAAGATAATTTTTAAATAATTAGTCTGGAATTATGGGAATGGGAAGAACACAGACGTAAAGTGCCTTTTTTATCACATCATATCAAGGGTACATGATATAAACATCACTATCACTGTTGATGTTGACCTGGCCAAGGTAGCAATTGTCAGGTTTCTTTACTGTATAGCTATTCTTTTTCCCTCTTTCCATACTGTACTCTTTGGAAAGAAATGAGTATGTTCATGTCCCACTTAAGGAGCACAGAGTTATGCTCCTCTTCACTGAGGAAGTAGTATTGACATAAATTATTTCAAATTTTTCTGCACAAAAATTTGATTCTTCTTCTTCATTTAATTATTTATCCAGTCATTTCCTTATGGTAACATGGACTCACGAATATTTATTTTTTACTTTGGGTTATAATACACTGCTAATTTATTTATTTTATTACTCAAATTATTCCAGCTTTCGCCATTTAGCGCACTTTCAATTCCTGTGTCCCTTTGACATACCATCCACTATTGTGGGATTTGTTTCATTTTTGAGCACTTCCTTCCTTTCTGGCATGATAAGATGCTTGAGGCTCACTTTCCTTTTTCCATGCTCCAGTCCTATGTATTTATCTAACTGATGTGAAAAGTTAGGTCGACACAAAATCTGCCTGAAAATGTTTATAGCACTGTTATTGCTAATTAACAAAAATTGAAAGCAGCCAAGATGTCCTTCAGTAGATCAAAGGATAAACACATTGTGGTATGTTGATAAAATGAAATATTATTCAGCAATAAAAGAAATAAAATATTAAGTCATGAAATGGCATGACTAAATCTTAAATGCACATTACTAAGTGAAAGAAGTCAGTCTGAAAAGGCTATATACTTTATGATCACAATGGCATGACATTCTAAAACAAGAAAAACTATAGTGATGGTTAAAAAAAAAAAAAAATGTCAGGCGTTGCCAGTGGTTCAGGAAGAGAAAGGAAGAATGAAATAGATGAAGCACTGGTTTTGTTTTGATGATGATGCAGCTATTCTGTACGGAAATGTAACGGTGAATACATGACAGTATGCATTTATCAAAGCCCACAGACTTATATAAAACAAGGAGTAAAACATAAAGTATCTAAATTTTAAAACATTATCTAGGAGAAAAGGAATTCTGGCATGGAATGAAGAATGTGACAAATCAATCTAACTGTATTATAAGTGCATGAAACAATCTCACTAAAGGGAGTAAAGGACAAAGGTGTTGACCTAAAATCTTCGGAAGAAAATAGAGACTCCAAGATTAAAAGCAAAAGAAAGTGTTCATAAGCAATAAGCTTTAGTTGATAGAGATTTTTCCGTCCTGGAGGCATAGGTTAACTATATCAATACTACTATACATATGTACTAGAATTGAAAAATTAAGTAAATGGATGGCAGGTGGTTGGAATCATGTTTCTCACTGTTAGGGTGGGAGTTTACAATAAACAAGGGTAGGAGGCTTTATAGTAGGAGATATCAACACGAACGTGTGTTTAGCTTAATATAGGTACAGATAGTTACAGATAGAAATACTTGTAAATATGTGTATACACAGGGATTAGCATATACACTTGCATTTCTTGTCAGCTGAGATGACCTAGAAGCAATAGCACCCCAGTAGCAATAATTACATCTATTGCCCACATATATGTTTCTAATACTATACTTAAAAACAAACAGGAGTCCTTGAAGAAATGGCCGATGTTAGGCATTTTTCAACCTTACACACACAGAATCAGATTAATCACAATCCTTGCTTCATGTCTAATGAATTTTTGGCTCCTTGGTCCATAGATAATCCTCTTTTTACTAATTTTGACTGTGTTCCATAGGAATAGTGTGTCCTTTGGCAAAGAACAACCTCTCCTAATTTCAGTTTTTTAATCAGTAAAAAAGGAACACTAAAAACACTTATAAGTTTTTGTACAAATTAAATACCAGGTTGCATGTACAATATTTGAAAAAAGAACTTGGCATATAGTAAGCAGGCAGAAATTTTAAGTCTTTCTTAAGTTTTCCAAGTTGGACATAAAGGGAAATTTGGAAGCATATAGAGATCTGAGTGAAGTTAATCAATTTTTAGAGGGCAAGTGTTTTCAGTGTCTTTGATCCTTCTGAATACTATGACACCCACATTAGCCTGGAGTGAGCAGCAGAACTAGACTTGAATGGTTGCAGTAATGAGGTGGACAATAAATTGGGCCTTGGGAAGCCTGACTAAAGAGAATTTAACTTCACTATGTTTTTCTTTTTCTCTTCAGTTATCTTGGAAGCTACTGAGGAAGCATAGAGAGATACGTGTTGTAGGAGATACACAGTAGTGAAAGGGCTATAAAAGATATGTGGAGAAAAAAGCTTGATGGTAGGAGGTAATGAGAAGAGTAGAGTAAATAGCAGAGAGGGAACAGCTTAGTTACCTGTTCTAATTTAAAAGATATAGGTAAGTCTGAAATGGCCTAACAGAAGAGTTTTAGTAATCAGAAGAAAACCAGTTGATAATGGTTTGAAATGTTTACTTTTTATGGGATGGCTTTGGCAAAATGAAGAAACATCTTTAATCTGAACTAAAGATTGTATAATAACCCTTTCTCAGAGATACTTTTTTGAAAAAAATTCCATGGTGGTCTCAATAGAATACTGTAATCATTATATATAAAGCGCTTTTAATTTCGGTGTAGAATTTAAAAGACAACGCATACAGTGTTTCTCCAATGTTTTCTTCTAGTATGTTCATCCCTCAGGTCTTAGATTTTAAGTCTTTGATTCATTTTGATTTGATTTTTGTATATGGTGAGAGATAGGGGTCTAGTTTCATTCTTCTGCATATGGATATCCACTTTTCCCTACATCATTTACTGAAGAGACTGTCTCTTCCACTGTGTATGTTCTTGATGCCTTTGTGAAAAATCAGTTCATTGTAGATACATCAATTTATTTCTGGGTACTCTATACTGTTCCATTGGTCTAGCATCTATTTTTCTGCCAGTATCATGCAATTTTGCTTATAACTTTGTAGTATTATTTGAAGTCAGGTAATGTGATTCCTCCAGATGTGTTCTTTTTGCTCAGGATAGCTTTGGTTCCATGTAAATTTTAGTAATTTTGTTATATTTCTGTGAAGAATATCATTGATATTTTGATAGGGATTGGACTGGATCTGTATATTGCTTTGGGTAGTATGAACATGTTAACAATATTGATTTTTCCATTGGTCTAACCAAATGTTTCTGGAGTAGGACAACAAAAGCACAGGCAAACAAAGCAAAAATGAGCAAATGGGATCACATCGAGATAAAAACCTGCACAGCAAAAAAAAACAATCAACAAAATGAAGAGACAACTCATAGGATGGGAGAAAATGTTGGTGAACTACTGATCTGACAAAAAAAAACCAAAAAATAACTATTTATAAGGAGCTCAAACAACTCGATAGCTAAAAAACCGCACAAAATCCAGTTAAGAAATGAAGACCTAAATAGACATTTCTCAAAAGAAGAAATACAAATGACAAACAGATATATAAAAGAAAATGCTCAACATCACTAATCATCAAGAACTGCAAGTAAAAACCACTATGAGACATCATCTCATCCCAGTTTGCGTGGCTATTATCAGAAAGACAAAAATAACAAAAACAAATGCTGGAAAGCGTGTAGAGACAAGAAAACACTGGTAAATGTTAATGGGAATGCATATTAAGTACAACCTCTGTGGAAAACAGTATGGAGATTTATCAGAGAACTAAAAATAGAACTACCATATGATCCAGTGATCTTACTGCTGCTTGGTTTTAACATCTACTACTGTACCCAAGAGAAAGGAAATCAGTATAACAAAGAGATATCTGTGCTCCCTGTTTATTGCAGCACTATATACAACAACCAAGATTTCGAATCCACCTAAGTGTCCATCAACAGATTCATGGGTAAAAAAAAATGTGGTACATATACACAAGGAATATTATTCACAATGGAATATAATTCAGAAACTATTCATGTTAAAAATAATGAGATCTTGTCATTTGCAACAATGTGAATCAAACTGGACAACATTATGTAAAGTGAAATAAGCCAGGGTCAGAAAGACAAATACCACACATTCTCACTTACATGAAGGATCTAAAAAAATTGAATTCATAAAAATAGGAGCATAGAATGATGGTTATCAGAGGCTGGAAAAGGTAGTGGATGGGGGGATAAAGTAGGGATGGTTAATGGGTACAAAAATACAGTTTGATAGAATAAATAGGATCTAATATTTGGTAGTACAATAAGGTAACCATAATTACCAATAATTTATTGTATATTTTAAAATGACTAAAAAAGTAAAATTGGAATGCTCCTAACATTAAGAAATATAAAATGCTTGAGATGATGGATACTTCAGTTACCCTGATTTGATCATTATACATTGTATACCTTTATCAAAACAACACATGTACACTAGAAATATGTATAACTGTTATGTAGACATAACCATTAAAATAAAAATAATTTTAAAGACAAAACACGAATAATTATAACTATAAAACTATGTTAATGGATATGCAATATATAAAGATGTAATTAGTGACATCAATAACATAAAGTGGGAATGGAGAGATATTAAAAAAGTAGTTTTGTATGTTATTAAAGTTATCAGCTTTGAACAGATTGTTGCAACTATGAGATCTATATGTAAGCCCCATTGTAACCACACACAAAAAAATACACACAGAAGAAAATGAGAAAAGAATCAAAGCATGTCAAAACAAAAATATCACCAAAACACAAAGGAAGGCAGCAAGAGAAAAAAAAAGAGTGAGAAAATTGTTACAAGACAGAGAGAAAACAGTTAACCAAGTGGTAATAGTAACTCCTGCTCTATCAGTGATTACTACAAATATAAATGAATAACCTATCAATCAAAAGAAGTAGAGTGGCTGAATTAAAGAAAAATACCAACAAGATGTAACTATATGCTGTCCACAACAGAATCACCTTAGATGTAAAGACAGACATAAGGTGAAAGTGAAAGGATGGGAAAATATATTCCATAAAAATGGTAACCAAAAGAAATCAAGGGTGACCACATTTATATCAGACAAAATAGACTTTAAGTCAAAAGTTATCACAAGAGATAAAGGACATTATATAATGATAAAGTGCCTACTCACCAGGAAAATATAACAAATATATATATACATATACATATACACACATATATATATATATGCACCTAAAAGAAGACCACCCAAATATTTGAAGAAAACATTGGCAGAATTGAAGGAAGAAATGAACAGTAAAACAGTAATAGGAGACTTTAATACATCACTTTCAAAAATGGATAGAAAAGTGGATAGAAGATCAATAAGGGAACATAGGACTCGAACAACTCTATAGACCAACGGTACCTAGCAGACATATACAGAACTCTTTCCAGCAGGAGCAGAATATACATTCTTCTCAAGTGCACACAGAACATTCTCTAGAGAAGATCACACATTAGGTTACAAATGAAGTCTTAACAAATTTTAAAAGATTGAAATCCTACCAAGTATCTTTTCTGACCACAAGAGAATTAAACTAGAAATCAACAGCCATTGAAAAACCGGAAACTCACAAACATGTGGAAATTAAACAACATACTATTGTATAACCAATGGGTCAAAGAAGAAATTACAAGAGAAATTAGAAAGTATCTTGAGACACACAAAACCAAAAACATAACATACTAAAACTTATGGGATATGGGGAAGAGGCCGAAAAACATGTTTTAATAGAAACCACCAGTGATCTTCCTCCCCATAGGAATGCCAAATTGAACAACTATCTGCACAAGAAAGTGCCTTTAAAAGAACCAAAAATCGAGTGAGTAATTACAATACTTGGTTTTAACATCACATCAAGGAAAGAGACACTAAACAAGGGAGGAAAGACAGTTTGAATTGCCTGTACCACCCCTTCCCCATCCCCAGCAGCTGCCAGGTGGTGCAGAGAGAAAATCTGTGTGCTTGAGGGAAGAAAAGCACAGTGATTGTAGAACTCTGCATTGGAACTCTGTGCTGTCCTATCACAGCAGAAAGCAACACTGGGCAGAATTCAACCGGCACCTACGGGGGAACATTTAAACTTGCCCTAGCCAGAGGGGAATTGTCCATTACAGCACGCAGAACCTGAGGTCTGGCTAGTCCCACCACCACAGGCTAAAGTGCTTTGGGGTCCAAAAATAACTCAAAAGGTAGTCTAGGCCACAGAGTGCAATTCCTAGGGAGGTCCTGGTGCTGTGCTGGGCTTGGAGCCAGCAGACTTGGTGTGTATGTGACATAGTGAGGTACCAGTGGGAGTGGCCAAGGGAGTGCTTGCATCACCCCTCCCCCAAACCCAGGCAGCTCCAGGACAGACTCCTTCTTTATGCTTGAGGAGGGGAGAAACAAGAGTAAAGAGGACTTTGTTGGCCGGGCACGGCAGCTCATGCCTGTAATCCCAGCACTTTGGGAGGCTGAGGCGGGTGAATCACTTCAGGTCAAGAGTTCAAGACCAGCCTGGCTGACATGGTGAAAACTTGTCTCTACTAAAAATACAAAAGTTAGCTGGGCGTGGTGGTGCACGCCTGTAGTCCCAGCTACTCAGGAGGCAGAGGCAGGAGAATCACTTGAACCCGAGAGGTGGAGGTTGCAGTGAACTGAGATCAAGCCACTGCACTCCAGTCTGGGCGGCAGAGTGAGACTCCGTCTCAACGACAACAAAAACAACAACAAAGAGGAATTTGTCTTGCAACTTGGATATGAACTCAGCCACAGTAGAACACAGCACCATGCAGAGTCCTGATGCCCTAGCCCTCAGACACCATTTCTAGACACGGGAATCCACTGCCTTGAAGGAAAGGACCCAGTCCTGGCAGAATTCAACACGTGCTGACTAAAGAATGTTTGGTCACTGAATAAACATCAAGAAAAGTGTCAAGATGACTGACTAGAAGCAGCTAGTGTATGCCACTCTCACAGAGACAAGAAAAAGTGGTGAATAAATACTACATCTTCAACTGAAACATCATGCAGGGATTCATCAAGGAAAAAACGTGGCCCATGGAGAACAGGGAGGAGCAAGACAGGACAACCACCCACCCAGGAGTTGCATGAAGCCAGCGGAAGCTTCCTCACCACAGGGAAACTGAGTGAGTGAGAGACCTTGGGGATCCACACTTTTTCTATGGATCTTTGCAACCTTGGGCTCAGGAGATCCCCTTGTAAGCCTACCCCACTGGGACTTTCAGACTGATGTGGAGAGCTACATGTAGTCTGAGAAGAGCCACCACTCAAGCACACACAGAGCCCCAGGAGCCTTGGATCCCTGGGCATCCCAGCATTAGTGGCTGCAGCTCTGGCGAAGAGAGTGGTTATGCTCCCTCACATGTCCCCAGGAAAGGAACCAAATCCAGGAGGCTGAGTATTGACAGTCTGCAGGCCTTGCTTCCACTGCATCTCACAAGATAACACCTACTGGCCTGGGAATGCAGCCATCCCCTGCCAGGGCTCTTGGTCCAGTAGCAGCCCTGCACTTCCCTGGGATGGAGCTCTTAGAAGTAGGGGCGGGTCGCCATCTTTGCTGTCTCTCAGCCCTTGCCATTGTTGCCTTAAAGCTCTGGAAAGTATGTGGCGACTAGGGACTGGTGCAGAACCCCAGCGCAGTGCAGCCATCCCACAGAAAAGCTGCCAGACTGTTTTTTTAAATTGGTCCCCATTTACATTTTTCCTTACTGAGTGACGCCTCCTGACTCCAGCACAACTACCCTGCCCCAACCTGAACACTTCAGTCAGAGGCAGCACTGCATTTATCTGAGGAAATCCCAGAGTCAACCCACAACCCCTTCTCCATTGCAACTACAGTGGTACTGCCCTAACTGCCCACAGAATAGGGAAGGAGCAAAGGACCTACCCGCTATGCTGGCACCTCCAGGACATGGCAGCCACCATATGGAAAAGAGTCTAGTCTCTCTTCCCTGGGAGTTCCCAACCCCTACTCTTCACCAGGGAGGGCTCCTAGCTCAGGACTGCAGATCAGCCACCCCACCAATGGCTGAGCACATCCACTGGTAGTGTCTCTGAGTTTCCCTGGGGAGGGGCTCCCAGAGGCTCTACCCCTGCTGCCCTGGTCTAGGGAAGAAACAAAGATCTTGAGGGCTTCACCTAGGCTTATAGCACACCACAGCCACCATACAGAGGTGAGCCAGTCTCTCTTCACTGTGAACCTTTGAACCCCCACTCCCCAACTAGGGGAGTCCCCAGCTCAGGCCACCAGTACAGCTGTCCCACCCACTGGCTGAACATTCCCAGTAGGAGTGGCTCCATGTTTCTCAAAGGTGGAGCTCCCAGAGGCAACCAAAAGCCCCTCTGCCACTGCAATGGTACCACCCTTGCTGATCTCAGACTGGAGGATGAGTGCTTTATCCACACCTCCAACAAGCTGCAGTCATCCTAAGGAGAGTAGGCCAGTCCATCTCCCCAGTGTCCCACTCACCCTGCACCCCATTTGTCACCAGGCAGGGCCCCTCCGTCTTGGGCCCAGAGCACAGCTGCCCCATCCTGGGCTGATCACGCTGATTAACAGTAGCTCTGCATATCTCTAGGGTGGAACCCCAAGAAACAACTGAAAGACTCTCTGCCACAACCACTGCTAAGGTCTCGTCCTCTACTGCCTCCAAACTGGGAGGAAACATAAAGCCTGAGATTGCCTGGGAGCGCCAAGCCAAGATCTGCAAACAGCACCGGAGTGAAAGAGGAGCCAACATTTTCAGAGCACTCAGAGGTAGCATAGCTGCAATTGTGAGGGAAATACAGAGGAGCCGCATGACTGAGCAAGAGACCACCTACTGGACATTACCCTTAAGTGCCACCTACTGGATCATCAAAACTTCAACACCAAAAATATTTTTGCTAATATGCCCCCCCTGAAAAACCAAGGACGAGAATTCAACTACATATAAAGACCCTGCACAAAGCCTTGGTCCGGTGAAAATATCCAGAAAATAAGTCTACTGTCTACACTCAATTTACACTGCAGTTAAAGAAACAGAAATGCACAGATAAGAAAGAACCAGTGCAAGAATGCTGGCAACTAAAAAGGCCAGAGTATCTTCTTTCACTGAAATGAATGCAGCAGTTGCCCAGCAAGGGTTCTTGACCAGGCTAAAATAAGTGAAATGATAAACATAGAATACAGAATATGAATAGGAATGATGATCATAGAGATTCAGGAGAACGTCAAATCCAATCCAAGGAATCTAAGAACCACAATAAAATAATACCAGAGCTGATAGATGAAATCTCCAAAATAAAACAGAATTAAACTGATCTGATAGAGCTGAAAAACACACTATAAGAATTTCATAAAGCAACCACAAGTATTAATAGCAGACTAGACCAGACTGAGAAAAGAATATCAGAGTTCAAAGGCTGGTTCTCTGAAATAAAAGTCAGACAAAAACCAAGAAAAAAGACCAAACAAAACTTAAGTACATAGACCATTGACACTATAAAGTAACCACAGAAACAAGTCTGCATAATAACCAGCTAAGAACATAATGACAAGATCAAATCCACTCATATCAATATTAACCTCAAATGTAAATGGGCTAATTGCCCCAACTACAAGGCACAGAGTGACAAGCTGGATAAAGAAACAAGACCCAGTGGTATGCCATCTTCATGATACCCACCCATATCACATGC
The DNA here is from genome assembly GCF_028878055.3 of Symphalangus syndactylus. Lineage (NCBI taxonomy): Eukaryota > Metazoa > Chordata > Mammalia > Primates > Hylobatidae > Symphalangus > Symphalangus syndactylus. The sequence goes on along the minus strand of NC_072447.2, from coordinate 116,972,460 downwards.
AATGGCATCTAAAGGTTCAAAATAAATGGATGGAGAAAAATCTATCAAGCAAATAGAAAACAGAGAAAAGCAGGGGTTGCAATCCTAATTTCAGACAAAACATATTTTCAGCCAACAAAGACCAGAAAAGACAAACAAGGGCATTACATAGTGGTAAAGGGTTTGATTCAGCAAGAAGATCTAGCTATCCTAAATACATGTGCACCCAAGAAAGGAGTACCAAGGTTCGTTAAAGCAGCTTCTTAGAGACCTACGAAGACACTTACTTAGATTTTCACACAATAATAGTGGGAGACTTCAAAATCTCACTGACAATATTAGATGGATCATCAGGGCAGAAAATTAAACAAATATATTCAGGACCTGAACCTGAACTCAATACTTCACCAAATAGACATAATAGACATCTATAGAACTCTCTACACAAAAACACAGACTATGCATTCTTCTCATCTGTATGGGGCACATACTCTAAAATCAACCACATAATTGGACATAAAATAATCCTTAGAAAATGCAAAAAAAAAAAAAACCTGAAATCATACCAACCACGCTCTTGGACCACAGCATAACAATAATAGAAATTAATAGTTAGAAAATCACTCAGAACCATACAATTACATGGAAATCAAATAATCTGCTTCTGAATGACTTTTGAGTAAATAATGAAATTAAAGCAGAAATCAAGTAATTCTTTGAATGTAGAGAATGAAGATACAACATTCCAGAATTTTATGGACAGAGTTTAGGCAGTGTTAAGAGGGAAATTTACAGTACTAAACCCACATGCAAAAATTCAGAAAGATCTCAAATTAATAACCCAACATCACAACTAGAAGAACTACAGAAGCAAGAACAAACTAACCCCAAATCTAGAAGAAGACAAAAAACAACGAAAACCAGAGCTAAACTGAAGGAGCTTGAGATAAGAAAAACCATGCAAAAGATAAACAAATGCAGGAGATTGCTGTTTGAAAAAAATTAATAAGATAGACCACTAGCTAGACTAACAAAGAAAAAAAGAAAGATGATTCAAATAAACACAATCAGAAATGACAAAGAGAACATCACCAATGACCCCACAGAAATACGAAACACCATCAGAGACTACTATGAACACTGCTATGCACACAAACTAGAAAATCTAGAAGAAATGGATGAATTACTAAACACACACAACCCCCCATAACTGAAACAGAAAGAAACTGAATCCCTGAATAGAGCAATAATGAGCTGCAAAAATGAATCAATAATAAAATGCATATCAACCCAAAAAAGCCCCGGACCAAATACATTCACAGCTGAATTCTACCAAATGAATGAAGAAGAGCTAGTATCTTTCCTACTGAAACTATTCCAAAAAATTGAGAAAGAGGGAATTCTTCCCAACTCATTCTATGAGGCCAGCATTATCCCAATACCAAAACCTAACAGAGACACAACAAAGAAAGAAAATTTCAGGCCAATATCCTTGATGAACATTGACGTAAAAATTCTCAGCATAACACTAGCAAACCAAATCCAGAAGCAGATCAAAAAGCTAATTTGCCTTGATCAAGTAGGCTTATCCCTGGGATGCAGGTTTGATTCAAGATATGCAGATCAATAAATGTGATTCAGCATGTAAGGGGTCCTAAAGACAAAAGCCATATGATTATCTCAATAGATGCAGAAAAGACTTTTGATAAAATTCAACATTGCTTCATGCTAAAAACCTTCAATAAACTAGGCATTGAAGGAACATACCTCAAAATAATAAGAGCTGCCTATGACAAACCCACAGCCAAAATCATATTGAATGAGCAAAAGCTGGAAGTATTCCAAATGAAAAATCGTACAAGATAAGGATACCCTCTTTCACCACTCCTATTCAGCATACTGTGGAATGCCCTGGCCAGAGCAATTAGGAAACAAAAAGAAATAAAAAGCATCCAAACAGAGAAGAAGTCAAACTATCTCTGTTTGCAGATGACATGATTCTACAACTAGAAAACCCCATCATCTCTGCCCAAAAGCTCCTTGAACTGATAAACAACTTGAGTAAAATTTCAGGGAATAAAATTAATGTATAAAAAGTAACATTCCTATGTACCAGCAACATCCAAGATGAAATCAAAATCAGGAATGCAATCCCATTTATAATTGCCACAAAAAGAATAAAATACCTTGGAATACAGCTAACCAGGGAGGTGAGAGATCTCTACAGTGAGAATTACAAAACACTGCTCGAAGAAATCAGAAATGACACAACCAATGGAAGAACATTCTAGGTTCATGAATAGGAAGAATCACTATTGTTAAAATGGCCATAATGGCCAAAGCAACTTACAGAATAATATTATTCCTGCCAAACCACCAATGACATTCTTCACAGACTTGAAAAAACTATTCTAAAATTCATATGAAACAACAACAACAAAACAGCCCAAATGGCCAAGGCAATCCTAAGCAACAAGAACAGCACTGTAGGCATCACATTATCTGTCTTCAAACTATACTCTGGGGCTACAGTAACCAAAACAGCATGGTACTGGTACAAAAACAGAACACACAGAATAATGGAAAAGAATGGGGATTTGAAAAATAAAGCCGCACACCTACAACCATCTGATCTTTGACAAAGCGGACAAAAACAAGCAATGGGAAAAGGACGCCCTCTTTAATAAATGGTGCTGGGATACCTGGGATATGCAGAAGACTGAAATGGAACCCCTTCCTTACACCATATACAAAAAACAACTCAAGATGGATTAAGGACTTAAATATAAAACCCAAAACTATAAAAAACCTGGAAAATAACCTAGGCAATACCATTCAGGACATAGGCATGGGCAAAATTTTCATGAAGAAGACACCAAAAGCAATTGCAACAAAAGCAAAAATTGACAAATAGGATCTAATTAAAGAGCATCTGCACAAAAAAAATAAACTATCAACAGAATAAACAAACAACCTACAGGATGGTAGAAAATATTTGCATGCTGCATCCAATAAAGGTCTAATATCCAAAATCTACAAGGAACTTAAACAAATTTACAAGAAATTAAAAACAACCCCATGAAAATGTGGGTAAAGGACAGATAGTTTTCAAAAGAAGACATACATGTGGCCAAGAAACATATGAAAAAATGTTAAACATCACTAATTATTAGAGAAATGTAAATCAAAACTACGAGACACCATCTCACACCAGTCAGAATTGGTATTATTGAAAGTCAAAAAATAACAGATACTGGCAAGGTTGCAGGGAAAAGGAACATTTATATGCTGTTGGTGAGAGTGTAAATTAGTTCAACCATTGTGGAAGGCAATATGGCGATTCCTCAAAGAGCTAACAGCAGAAATACCATTTGATCCAGCAATCCCATTATTGGGTATATACTCAAAGGAATATAATTCATTCTGTTATAAACACACATGCATGCATATGTTCACTGCAGCACTATTCACAGTAACAAAGACATGGAATTAACCTAAATGCCCATCAATGATAGACTGGATAAAGAAATATGGTAAACATACACCATGGAATACTATGCAGCCATATAAGAAAATGAGATCACGTCCTTTGTAGCAACATTGATGGAGGTAGATGCCATTATTCTTAGCAAACTAACCCAGGAACAGAAAACCAAATACCACATGTTCTCACTTATAAATGGGAACACATGAACACAAAGAGGGGAATTACATACACTGGTGCCTCCTTCAGAGTGTAGTGTAGGAAGAGGGAGAGGAAAAGGAAAAATACCTATTGAGTACTTTGCTTAGTACCTGGGAGACAAAACAATCTGTACACCAAACTCCCGTGACATAAATTTCCCTACACAACAAATCTGTACATGTAGCCCTGAACCTAAAATAAAAGTTAAGAAAAGTAGCTGTAGCCAGGGAGTAATCACCACGGACCCTGGGTAAGATCCAGTGCTGTGTTCGCTTCAGGTGTGACGCAGTGCATTCCCAACTGCAGTGGCTACAGGGAGAGACTCCTTCTGCATGCGGAAAGGAGAAGGAAAATGAATGGGACATTGTCTTGCAACTTGGGTATCAGTTCTTCTACAGTGAAATAGAGCACTGGATAGGCTCCTAGGGTCCCAGATTCTAGACCTTGGCTCCTGGATGGCATCTCTGGACCCTCCCTGGGACAGAAGGGAGTCCACTGCCCTGAAGAGAGAGACCCAGGCCTGGCAGCATTCAGCACAAGCTGACTGAAGATGTCTTGGGCCTTGAGTAAACATTGGCAGTAGCCAGGAAGTGATTTCTGTGGGCCTGGGGAAGTAATGGCCATGAGGATAGACTTCTTCTGCTTGAGGAAAGGAGAGGGAAGAGTGGGACAAACTTCGTATTGCAGCTTGGGTGCCAGCTCAGCCACAGTAGGCTAGAGCACCAAGCAGGTTCCCATCTGTAGACCCTGGATTCTGGGTGGCATTTCTGGACCACCCCTGGGCTGGAATTGAGGAGGAACTCACTACCCTGAAGAAAAGGACACAAGCCTTGCTGGACTCACCACTTGCCAACTGAAGAGCCCTTGGGCCTTGACTGAACATTGGTAGTAGCCAGGCAGGCAGTGGTTGTTGCAGGCCTTAGGCAAGACCGAGTTCTTTGCTGGCTTCAGATCTGACCCAGTGCATCCTCAGTGTTGGTAGCCACGAGAGTGCTTGTGGCACCCCTCTGCACCTCCAGGAAGCTCAGCACGGTGATACTCTATTTGTTTGTGGAAAAGTGTGGAAAGAGAACAAGAGTATCTCCCTGTTAATTCAAGGAAAACTCTTGGGTTTTAGTGAAGACATTAAGGCATTACCTCTGCAAGTCTGCAAGGGTTACAGCTTTAGTGACCTTGGGGAGCTCCCCAATACCCACACAGATGCAATACACATACAGATGCAGTGACCAAGACTTAGATCACAACACTCAATTATTTTTGAATGCCTGAAAAGCCTTCCCAAGAAAGATGAGTACAACTAGCCCAAACTGTGAAGACTATAGTAAATTCCTAATTCTTCAGTGCTCAGACACAGACGAATATCCACAAGCATCAAGACCATCCAGGAATACAAGACCTCATCAAGTGAACTACATCAACCACCAGGGACCAAGGGTGGAGTGACAGATATATGTAACCTTTCAGAAAGATAATTCAAAATAGCTGTTTTGAGGAAACAAAGAAAAACACAGAGAAGGAATTCAAAATCTAATCAGAAAATTTAACAAAGAGATAAAGTAATTTTTAAAAATCAAACAGAAAGCAAATGACGAATCTAACAGTTATTGGTCTTAAAGAGGAGGTAGAGAAAGAGATAGGGGTAGAAAGATTACTCACGGGATAACAGAGAAATTCCCAAACCTAGAGAAAGATATCAATATTTAAGTACACGAAGGTTATGGAACACCAAGCAGATTTAAGCCAAAGAAGATTACCTCTAGACATTTAATAAGCAAACTCCCAAAGGTCACAGATAAAGAAAGGATTCTAAAAGCAGCAAGAGAAAAGAAACAAATAACATGCAACGGATCCTTAATATGTCTGGTAGCAGACTTCTCAGTGGAAACCTTAGAGCCCATGACAGAGCAGCAAGACATATTTAAAGTTCTGAAGGAAAAAATATTTGTTCTAGAACAGTTTATCCAGTGAAAATATCCTTCAAACATGAAGAAGAATTAAAACCTTTAACAGACAAATAAAAACTGAGAGATTTCATTAACACCAGCCCTATCCTATGAAAAATGCTAAAGGAAGTTCTTCAATCAGAAAGAAAAGGACATTAGTGAGCAATAAGATATCATCTGAAGGTACAAAACTCACTGGTAATAGTAAGTACACAGCAAAACACAGAATAGTATAACACTGGAATAGTTTGCACACTGTGGTGTGTAAACTACCGTTATCTTAAGTAGAAAGAATAAAGGATGAACCAATCAAAACTAATAACTACAACAACTTTTCAAGACTTAGTACAATAAAACATAAATAGAAACAACAAAAAGTTAAAAGGGCGGATGAAATTAAGTTAGTTTTTTTTAAATTTGTGCTTTGCTTGTTTGCTTGTTTGTTTTTGCAAACAGTGGTAAATTGTTATCAGCATAAAATAAAAGGTTATAAGATAGTATTTGCAAGCCTCATGGCGACTTCAAATCAAAAAACATACAAAACTGAGTTCAGGCAAGCCTGTCACCACAGACTAAATTGCTCTGGGGCATTAAATATACTTGAAAGGCAGTCTAGGCAACAAGGACTGAAAATCCTAGGTGAGCCCTTGTGCCGAACTTGGCCCAGAGACAATGTCCTGGGGGAGGAATTGTCTGCAGTGAATAAGGGAGTACTGGCATCATCCCTCCCCTAATCCCACACTGCAAAGCTCATGGCTCTGAAAGAGACCATTTTCCACTACTTGAGAGGAGGAGAGGAGAGGAGGGGAGGGGAGGGGAGAGGAGGGGAGGGGAGGGGAGAGGAGGGGAGGGGAGGAAAGAGTTGGGGAAAACTTTTTCTGGCCTTTTGGATACCACCTCAGCCACAGCAGAATAGGGCACATGTCAGAGTCATGAAGCCCCCTTTCCAGGACCTACTTCACCTATGACATTTCTAGACACATCCTGGGCCAAAAGAGAACCTGCTGATTCAGTCCTGTCAGCATTCATTACCTGCTAATTGAAGAGCCCTTGGGCCCTGAAAGAAAAGCAGTGATATCCAGGTACTACATGTACTACATTGAGGGTCTTGGGTGAGACCCTCAGACTTGCCAGGTTCAGGTGAGACTCAGCACATTCCTAGTTGTGGTGTCTGTGGGGCGAGACTCCTTCCACTTGTAAAAAGTGGAGAAAAAAAACAAAGGGGACTTGTCCACCTTAGGTAACAGTTCAGTCACAGGAGGGTAGAATGCCAACCACCCTCTTGGGGTCCGTGATTCTAGAACTTGAGCCTTGAATGACATTTCTGGAGCTGCCCCATGCCAGAGGAGAGCCTACTGCCTTAAAGGGTGAGGCCCCGGCCAGGCAGCATTCACCACAAGCTCCCTAAAAAGCCCTTGGGCCTTAAAGGAACATCAGTGGTAGTCTGGCCCTCCTCATGAGGCTGTGGTGGCTATAGCCATTGGGTGAGGCTCATTTGCCTTTGGTAAGGAAAGAAAAGAGTGGAAAGGAAAGCATCTTGTTATTTGAGTGCCAGATCAGCAACAGTAGAAAAGAACACCAGGTACACTTCTAACGTTTTTGACTCTAGACCCTGGCTCCCAGACAGCACCTCTGGACACACCTGGAACTGGGGTAACTTGCCGCCCTGAAGGAAACACACAGGCCTGGATGGATTTGCCATTGACTGACTGTAGAGTCACAGGGCCTTGAACAAACATAGGTCACAGCAAGGGAGAGGTTTCAGCAGGCCTTGGGTGAGACCCAGTACTGTGCAGGCATCAGGTTTGACCCAGCACAGTCTTAGTGCTGATGGCCACAGGGATGCTTGTGTCATACCATACCCAGCTCCACGTGGCTCATAACAGAAGGAAAGACATTTTTTTTTTTTTTTTGGGAGAAAGTAAGGGAAGATAATAAGTCTTGCCTGACAATCTAGAGAATTCTTTCAGATCTTGTCCAAGATCATCAAGGGAATACCTCTATGAGTAGGCAAGAACTACAGTGTTACTGGACTTGGGTGCCCCCTAAAGAAAATACAGCTTAGATCATGACACTCAAGTCTTTTTGACTATCTGGAAAGCCTTCCCAAGAATAATGGGTACAAAAAAGCCTAGACTGAGAAGACTACAATAAATCCCTAACTTTTCAATGTCCAGACAATAAAGAACATTGACAAGCATCAACAGCATCCAGGAAAACATGACCTCACCAAAAGAACTAAATAAGGTACCGGGGACCAATCTTGGAGAAACAGAGATAAGTGACCTTTCGAGCACAGAATTCAAAATAGCCGTACTGAGAAAAAAACATTCAACATAACATAGACAAAGAATTCTGAATTATTTCAGATAAATTTAACAAACAGATTAAAATAGTTAGAAAGAATCAAGTGGAAATTCTGGAGCTAAAAAATGCAACTGACATAGTAAAGAAGGGCTAGCATTAGGAGAAATACCTAATGTAAATGACGAGTTAATGGGTGCAGCAAACCAACACGGCAGATGTATATATATGTAACAAACCTGCACGCTGTGCACATGTACCCTAGAACTTAAAGTATAATAAAAAGGAAAAAAAAAAGAATGTATCAGAGTCTTTTAATGGCAGAATTGATCATGCAGAAGAAGAAATTAATGAGCTTGAATACAGGCTATTTTAAAATACAGTCAGAGGAGACGAGATAAAAAACAATGAATAATAAATGAGGCACACCTACGGGATCTAAAAAATTGCCTAAAAAGGGCAAGTCTATGAGTTATTGGCCTTAAAGAGGAGATAGAGAAAGAGATGTGGGTAGAAAGTTTACTCAAAGGGATAATAACAAAGAGCTTTCCAAACCTGGAGAAAGATATTAATATTCAAATATGAGAAAGTTATTAATATAAAACACCAAGCATATTTAAGCCAAAGTAGACTATAAGACATTTAATAAGAAAACTCCTAAAGGTCAAGAATAAAGAAAGGATTCTAAAAGCAGCAAGAGAAAAGAAACAACATACAATAGAGCTTCAATATGTCTGGTAGCAGACTTTTCAGTGGAAACCTTATAGATCAGGAGAGAGTAGCATGACATATTTAATGTGCTGAATGAAAAAAACAAAACAAACAAAAACAAAACAACAAAAAAAAATGTTTACCATAGAATAATATATCCAGTGAAAATATACTTCAAACATGAAGGAGAAATAAAGCCTTTTCCAGACAAACAAAAGCTGAGGGATTTAATCAACTCCAGACCTGTCCTATAAGAAATGCTAAAGGGAGTAATTCAATGAGAAAGAAAAGGATGTTAATGAGCAATAAGAAATTATGCGATGAAACAAAACACACTGGTAATAGTAAGTACACAGAAAAACACAGAATATTATTACACTATAACTGTGGTATGTAAACTACTGTTATCTTAGTAGAAAGACTAAGACTAAGTGATGAACTAATCACAAAATAAAATTACAATAAGGTTTTTTTTGTTTGTTTGTTTGTTTTTTTTTAGAGGAAGTCTCACTCTGTCGCCTATACTGGAGTGCAGTGATGCGATCTCAGCTCACTGCAACCTCTGCCTCCTGAGTTCAAGTGATTCTCCTGCCTCAGCCTCCCAAGTAGCTGGGATTACAGGCAGGCACCACCACGCCTGGCTAATTTTTGTATTTTTTGTAGAGATGGGGTTACACCATGCTGGCCAGGCTGGTCTTGAATTCCTGACCTCAGGTGATCCGCCCACCTCAGCTTCCCAAAGTGCTGGGATTACAGGCATGAGCCACCACACCTGGCCAAGTTTTCAATATATAGACATTACAATGAGATATAAATAGAAAAACAAGATCTTAAAAAGTAGGTGTATGAAGTTAAGGAACACAGTCTATTAGTTTTATTCTTGTTTGTTTACACAACCAATATTAAATTGTTATCATCTTAAAATAATGGGTTATAAGATAGTATTTGCCAACTTTACAGTAACCTAAAACCAAAAAGCATACAATGAATACATAAAAATTGAAAAACAAGAAACTAAACCATATCAACAGAGAAAATTATCTTCATGAAAAGGCAGGCAAGAGAGAAAGAAAAAATAAAGAGAAGACCACCAAGTAAGAATACCTGGAGACTTTAACACCACACTTTCAGCATTGGATACACCTTTCAGATATAAAATCACCAGAGACATCAGACTTAATCTGCACTATAGACCAAATGGACCTAAAACATATTTACAGAACACTTAATCCAATGGCTGCAGAATACACATTATTTTCCTCAGCACATAGATCATTCTCAAAAATAGACCATATGTTAAGTCACAAAACAAGTCTTAAAATGTTCAAAAAAACGGAGATAATATCAAGCATCTTCTCTGACCACAATGGAATAAAGCTACAGATCAATAACAAGAGGAATTTGGGAAACAATAGAAACACATGGAAATTAAACAATATGCTTCTGAATAACCAGTGGGTCATAAAAAATGAAGACAGAAATTGAGAACTTTCTGGAAATAAATGATAATGAAAACAAAACATACCAAGCCCTATGGGATTCAGCAAAAGCAGTAGTAAGAGGGAAGTTTATAGCTGTAAGTGCCTACATCTAAAAAGATGAAAAACTTTAAATAATCTAATGTTGCATCTTAAAGAACTAGAAAATTAAGAACAAACCAAACCCCAAATTAGGAGAAGAATAGAAACAATCAAGATCAGAACAGAAATAAACAAAATTGAGATGAAGAAAACAATATAAAAGATGAGTGTAACACAAAGTTGATTTTTTGAAAAGTTAAATAAAATTGACAAATCTTTAACCAGACTAACAAAGAAAAAAATCCAAATGAAAAAAATCAGATGAAAAAGTTGACATTACAATTGATAATGCAGAAATTCAAAGGATCATTAGTGGGCTATTATGAGAAACTATATGCCAATAAATTGAAAAATCTTGAAGAAATGGACAAATTCCTAGACATGTACAATCTACCAAGATTGAACCTGGAAGAAATCTAAAACCTGAACAGACCAATAACAAGTAATGAAAGCGAAGTCACTAATAAAAAGTCTTCTAGTAAAAAAAATGCCCAGGATCCAATGGCTTCACTGCTGAATTCTACCAAACATTTAAAGAAGAACTAATACCAATCCTACTCAAATTATTACAAAAAAACAGGAAAAAACATACTTCCAAACACATTGTATGAGGCCAGTATTACCCTACTGCAAAAACCAGATGAAGACACATCAAAAAAAGAAAACTACAAGTTAATATTGATGCAACAGTCCTCATCAAAATACTATCAAAAAGAATTCAACAATACATTAAAAAGATCATTCCTCATGACCAAGTGGGATTTATCCCAGAGATGTAAAGACGCATCAACATACACAGATCAATCAACATAATAAATTGTATCAACAGAATGAAGGGGAAAAAACCCATATGATCATTTTATTGATGCTGAAAAAGCATTTGATAAAATTCAACATCGCTTCATGATATAAACCCTCAAAAAACTGGGTACATAGAAGGAAAATACCCCCCAACATAATAAAAGCCATATACGACAGCTAGTATCATACTGAATGGGAAAAAAATGTGAAAACCTTTCTGCTAAGATCTGGAACATGACAAGGATGCCCACTTTCACCACTGTTTTTCAACATGGTATTGGAAGTCCCAGCTACAGCAATCAGACAAGAGAACAAAATAAAGGGCACATAATTTGGAAAGGAAAAGATCAAATTATTCTTGTTTGCAGATGATATAATCTTACACTTGGAAAAAGCTAAAGACTCCACCAAAAAAAAAAACACTATTACAATTAATAAAGAAATTCAGTAAAGTTGTACAATACAAAACAAAAATCAGTAGCATTTCTGTATGCCAACAGTGAACAACCTGAAAAAGAAATCAGAAAAATAATCTCATTTTTGAAGGACATAAATAATATTGCAAACATAAATTAACTTAACCAAAGAAGTGAATGATCTCTACAACAAAAACTATAAAACACTGATGAAAGAAATTGATGATGACACCAAAAAGTGGAAAGATATTCCATGTTCATGGATTGAAAGAATCAATATTGTTAAAATGTCTATACTATCCAAAGCATTTTACAGATTCAGTGCAACCCCTATCAAAATACAAATGATATTCTTCACAGAAATAGAAAAAACAATCCTAAAATTTATATGGAACCACAAGACCCAGAATAGCCAAAGCTATTTTAAGCAAATAGAACAAAACTGGAGGAATCACATTACCTGATTTCCAGTTATACTAAGACCTATAGTAGCCAAAACAACATGGCAATGGCATAAAAACAAACATGTAGACAAATTCAGAAACAAATTTGCCCACCTACAGTGAACTTATTTTTGACAAAGGTGCCAAGAACACTGGGGAAAAGATAATCACTTCAATATATGGTTCTGGGAAAACTGGGTATCAATAGGCAGCAGAATGAAAGTTGACCCCTATCTCTCACCGTATACAAAAATCAAATCAAAATGGATTATAAACTTAAATGTAAGTCCTCAAATTATAAATCTAACTACAAGAAAACATCAGTGAAACTCATCAAGATATTGGTCTTGGCACAAATTTCTTGAGCAATACCTTACAAGCACAGGCAACCAAAGGAACAATGGACAAATAGGATCACATGAAGTTGAAAAGCTTCTGCAAAGAAAGGATACAATCAAAAAAGTGAAAAGACAACCCACAGGATGGGAGAAAATATTTGCTAACTACCCATCTGACACGGGATTATTAACCAGAATATATAAGGAGCTCAAACAACTCTATAAGATCAAATCTAATAATCAGATCCGAAAATGGGCAGAAGATTTGAAAAGACATTTCTCACAAGAAGACATGTAAATGGCAACATCATTGATCATCAGAGAAATGCAAATCAAAACTACAATGGCATATCATCTCACCCAAGTTGGAATGGCTTATATACAAAAGACAGACAATAACAAATGCTGGTGAGACTGTGGAGAAAAGAAAACCCTCATACACTGTTGGTGGGAATGTATACCAGTACAACTACTATGAAGAATGTTTTGGATGATCCTCAAAAAACTAAAAATTGAACTACCCTGTGATACAGCAATCCTACTGCTGGGTATACACCCAAAAGAAAGAAATCAGTATATTGAAGACATATCTGCACTTGCATGTTTGTTGCAGCACTGTTCACAATAACTAAGATTTGGAATCAATCTATGCGTCCATCAACAGACAAATGAGTAAAAAAAAGTGGTACATATACACAATAAAGTACTAGTCAGCCATAAAAAAGAATGAGATACTGTAATTTGCAACAACATGGATAGGACTGGAGATCATTACGTTAAGTGAAATAAGCTAGGCACAGAAAGACAAACATCACATGTTCTCATTTATTTGTGGGATCTACAAATCAAAACAATCATGGACAGAGAGAGTAGAAGGATTGTTACTAGAGGCTGGGATGGATACTGGGGGACTAGGGGCAGGTCAGGATGGTTAAGAGGAACAAAAAATAGAAAGAATGAATAAGACATACTATTTGATTGCACAACAGGGTGACTGTAGTCAATTATAACTTAATTGTACATTTAAAAATAACTAAAAGAGTGTAATTGTAATTGAATTGTTTGGAACAGAAATGATAAATGCTTGAGGGCATGGATACACCATATCTTCATGATGTGATTATTTCATTGTGCATGCCTGTATCAAAACGTATCACGTACCCCACAAATATACACTACTATATAACCACAAAAATTAAAAATGAAATATATAAATAAGATGAATAAAAGTATACAAATAAAAATAGCAAACAGGTATATGAGAAGTTGCCCAACATCACCGATCATGAAAGAAATACAAATCAAAACTATAGTGAGATATCATCTCAGCCCAATTAAAATGGTTTTTCTTCAAAAGACAGGCAATAACAAATGCTGCTGAGGCAATAAGAAAAGGGAATCCTTGTACACTGTTTGTGGGAATGCAAATTAGCACAGCCACTTGGAAAACATTATTGAGGTTTCACAATAAACTAAATATAGAACTGTCATATAATCCAGCAATCCCACTGCCAGGTATGCACTCAAAAGAAAGGAAATCAGGCCGGGCGTGGCAGCTCACGCCTGTAATCCCAGCACTTTGGGAGGCCGAGGCAGGTGGATCACGAGGTCAGGAGATCGAGACCATCCTGGCTAACACGGTGAAACCCCGTCTTTACTAAAAATACAAAAAATTAGCTGGGCGTAGTGGCGGGCGCCTGTAGTCCCAGCTACTCGAGAGGCTGAGGCAGGAGAATGGCGTGAACCCGGGAGGCAGAGCTTTCAGTGAGCCGAGATCGCGCCACTGCACTCCAGCCTGGGCGACAGAGCGAGACTTTGTCTCAAAAAAAAAAAAAAAAAAATAGAAAGGAAATCAGTATATTGAGGAGATATCTGCTCTCCCTTCTTTATTGCAGCACTATTCACAATAGCCAAAATTTGAAAGCAACGTAAATGTCCATCGACAGATGAATGAACAAAGAAAATGTGGAACATATACACAATGGAGTACTATTCATCTAGTAAAAATGAAATGCTTTGTAAAAATGAAATTCTGTCATTTACAACAACATGAATGGAACTGGAGGACATTATGTTAACTGAAATAAGCCAAGCACAGAGAGACAAACTTTGCATGTTCTCACTCATTTGTGGGGGCTTCAAATTGAAACAATTGAACTCATGGAGATACAGAGTAGAATGATCATTACCAGCTGTTGAGAAGGGTAGTGGGGGCCGGGTGCGGTGGCTCACGCCTGTAATCCCAGTACTTTGGGAGGCCGAGGCGGGCGGATCACGAGGTCAGGAGATCGAGACCATCCTGGCTAACACGGTGAGACCCCGTCTCTACTAAAAAAAATACAAAAAATTAGCCGGGTGAAGTGGCGGGTGCCTGTAGTCCCAGCTACTCGGGAGGCTGAGGCAGGAGAATGGCGTGAACCCCGGGGGGCGGAGCCTGCAGTGAGCCGAGATCGTGCCACTGCGCCCCAGCCTGGGCGACAGCAAGACTCTGTCTCAAAAAAAAAAAAAAAAAGAGAAGGATAGTGGGATAGGAAGAAGTGGAGATGGCACAACAGGGTGATTATAGTCATCAATAATTTATTGTACATTTCAATATAACTAAAAGGGTATATTTAGAATGTTTGTAACAAAAAATAAATGCTTAAGGTGATGGATACCCCATTTACCCTGATGTAATTATTATGCATTGTATTCCTGTATCAATATATATTATGTACTCCATACATACAGCTACTATGTACCCATACAAATTAAAAATTAAAAAGAAAAAAATATGGGATGCAACAAAGCAGTAATAAGCGGGAAAATATGCTTTAGATTTAGTGACATTTCATTTGCATACCTCTTCTTGGGAAAATATAGCGTATTTTTAAAGAGTGCCTGGATTAAAGATTCTCTTATTGACAAAAGGCAGTGAGCAGTATATTACAGAGTGCAACAATTCCATAATGTTCTCACCCTGGTGAATGTCATAAAGAATTTTGTAAAGCTATCGCTATCTATGTTTCATCAGAGCTCCAAAGTGTCCACATAGCTCTAGACTTTATTCTGAAAAGCTCACTACATAGTAACAAGTGCCAAGAAAATTAAGGCCTCTTGTCTTAGGAATACACTTGCAGCATCCCTATGCTAAAAAATTGGTCTGAGCTTTGTTTACCACAATCAGTTACTATGCAATACATAAACTTGAAATTTAGGAAGAATTCTGAAGCAACTAAGCCAAGCATTTCTCCATAAAATTAATTAATTAATATCTTTATGGAATGTCTAGTAAAAAACAAATTTGGAGGTTTTATAAGGCTTATATTGACAGTATTTTTGGAAAGGTAAGAAAAAAGATGTTATTTTCTTTTCAGCATTATTAAACTTCTTTTACTCTTAAGTTTACATTACAGTTAAATCATGTTCAACAGATTAGAGTGCCATAATCAACAAACAATGCACAGAATGGGTATAGGAATGAGGGATAGTGGAATGCCTGCTGTACGTTTGTCATTATGGCCTGTGCCTTAACTTATGCCTGAATTCCTGCAGTAGTTTCCAAGCTAGTGCCATTGCTCCAATTTATCTTTTAAATTACCCTTCTTCCAACACTGCATTTACTATATCACTTGGATGTTGACTATCACAACATCCAAGATTTCGACCAAATTATTCAACTTATTTTGCAAGGGTACTAGAATTTGGGCCCATCCTATATAGCTAATCTTATGTTACCACTCCTTCAACGCACACTTTTAACTTTTGCCAATGTTATCATGTTACCAGTCCCTCTAACACACTATATTCCTATTCCTGCATACATTGGTTTATATTACACCCTCCTATTTGAAATACACCCATCTTCTATACTTATCTGAATAGAAATTTTCTATTTTAATTTGGTTCTTTATACTGCAATAAATGCAGCTAGTCTAACTAATATCAATAAGGTAGTGAGGAAATTTATTGTAAGGAAATATGTGTACTAAAACTAAAATTTTAACTTGGAAGCCACTAGTAACTGAGGAAGCTCTGAAAATTGGCTATCCTCTGTTTATCTCTTATGGGCCATAATGGTCTTTCCACTTCTGATTTCCTACTTTAAATCTCACTCTGTGCATTTACTCTTTTTTTCTTTCTTCTCTCTACCAAATAGACTTTTCTGCTTCTTCAAATTTTCTGCCCCCTCACATTTCCTACTTCCTTATAAGACAGCCTTGAAAATGGTTATCATAGCCTCTCTAACTATCCTATATATCAAGATCTCCTCTGCTAATATTTCAATCTGTCAGTATTCTTAACTGAAAATTTAGAAACCAGGAATCTGGTTGGCCCCGCTGATTTCTTTGTACCAGCCTACAATATGGGTCACTGAACAGTCCTTGGATTGATTGTTCATGGGTCAGATAGGCAACCATGTAGCTGGTACGGTGAAGGACATAGGAAACATGTAGAACAAAATATGGTGGCAGGGATTATGGATGAGCTAGGTTCTGTTCAAAGTATAAGGGCAGGAAGACAATGAGACAAAAATTTCCAATTCTCTCTCTTACTACCTAGCTCAAAAGTCCCTCTTTCTTTGTGAAGCTATCCAAATTACTAGAGGAGAGAGGTTAATCTTCCTTCTGGGAATTTCAATATAATTGATAGTCAATATCATTTATTAAGTTTTAGAATATATACTTACATATTGTTGTTAAGTTTTAATCAAAGTCTGTCTCAATAAGTTTGAATATACATTAAGTGCAAGAATCATGACATAAGCTTTTGTTTTGTAGTTGTAATTATCCACAATATCTAACACAATACTTGGTACTGAGCAAATAGCCAACACATTTATGGATATTAAAAGAGTGGAATTTAAAATGTGATTATATTTTCAGGCTAAGGAAAAGAACAGGCCTTGCATCTCAAAATAAATTATGTAAATCAAGATATTGGGCATATGGGGGTATAATTAAATAACACTTTCATAGGTAGATTATTTGTTATTCATTTTTTCTCCCCTGGGAAATTATAGGAGTCAGTTCAAAGAAACCTTAAAAATTCCATTTGAAGAGATTTCCCCTTGGACTAATTTACGTCAGAATATGTGAAATGACTTGTGTTTTCATTTAAACATCCTAATTCCAAAGTTAGTCACACAGTTATTTGAGTGGCATTTTAAAAAGACCATACAGTTTTTATATTAGGAGGTTTCTGTCTACTATATAGCTCAGTACACTCAGTATAGAATTAGTATGTTACCCTATAAAAATAAGCATTATACTCTTAATGTTATCATTCATTCCTAGTGAAAAAATTATTTTAAACTTATTCACACCTGCAGTATGATCCATATTCCTAAAGTGAAACCATATGGATTGTGTGTGTGTCTGTGCTTAATTGCAATCTATGGATTAAAAATACCTGGAGTCTCAATGTAGGCAGTTTACTTTAAGCTATATAACTTTGGAAAAGTCAATCCACCTATTTCTTGATTTTTCTGACCAAGAAAATGAAGAGGGCAAAAACTGCTGAAATATTTTCCACTTATAGGAAAATTACTCAAAATTGCATATTTCCAGAACAAACCTCTCCTCTGAGCTTCAAGACCACATATTCAAATGCTCTCTCCTTCACTGCATATTACAGTTTATCATTGAACCAACTTGAACATCTCTCCAATACATCTACTTCTTTCCATCTCTACTATCACCTCCTTAATCTAAGGTTTCATTTTCTTTTGCTCTAAAAATTAATAACTTATTAATTGGTTTAATTTCCATCCGTTTTCCACCCCCTTCCATCTGTTCTCCACAGTCAGAATGAAGTGTTTGAAAGAAAATCTGCTGATGTTTACCTCTTGTTTAAAAATCTTTAGTGTTTTCCTTTAATGCTTAGGGTTAAGGCAAGATTCCTTAATATGCTCATCAAGACTTCTGATGGTTCTGTCCGTAAATACATCTACATTATTTGAATCATGTCTTGCTTTTTCCTAACTACACTAACCTTCTCTCACTCATATTCACCATGTTTCCTCCCAATACAGGTGGTACCACACACTAGTTTCTTCAAAGCTTTTGCCTAGTTAATGTCTCATCAACCATCATATCTCAGCTCAAATGTTGCTTTTGAATCATTCAGACAGAAGTCTCATAAAAAAGATTCCGAAGTACTGTATACATCTTAGCATTCATTCCAGTTGTAACTTTACATTTATTTATGTGAACCTTTGGTTGATATCTGGTTACATCAGCTTACCAAACTATAATACCATGAGGGCAGGTGCCATGCTTGTTTATGCTCTCCATATCATCTTCCGTGTACAGCATGATGTTGCATTGGCAGGTTTTAGATGGTTGAAAATATTTTGTTGAATGAATTGAAACATTGCTGTTCTAATGTGAGGTTATAGAACATGTCTTAAAGGGAGTTTCATTAATGCTTCTATGCTATATTTTTAATTCTAGTTAATTATATCAAGTAGTTTGATGCCTCTTATTTAAGTAGCAAACTCACAGATTTAAGTATGAAGAACTTCAGAACTTTAAAACAAAGTAGATGTGATGGTTAATTTTGTATGACAGCTTGGCTGGATCATGGTACCCAGATATTTGGTCAAACATAATTCTAGATGTTTCTGTGAAGGTGTTTCTCGTATGGGATTAACATTCAAATCAGTGGACTTTGAGTAAAGCAGATTACCTTCCACAATGTGGGTGGACCTGATCCAATCAATTGAAGGCCTTAATAAAATAGACCAGAGGCACAGCAAGATGGCAGAATAGAAAGCTCCACGAATCATCCTCTTTACAAAGACACCAAATTAAGAACTGTCTATACAGAAAAAGCACCTTCATAAGAACCAAAAATCAGGTGAGTGCTCATAGTGCCTGGTATTAACTTCATATCCTTGAAAGAGGTACTTAAGAGATAGAAAAAAAACAGTCTTGAATCACTGATGCCAACCCTCCATCCCCAAGCAACCTTTCCACCCTCTCACCCCATGCCAGCCCCAGCAGTGTGGTATGGAGAGCATCTCTGGGCCTTGAGAGAGGAAGAGCACAGTAATCATGAGGCATTAAACTCAGTGCTGTTCTGTTGGCGCAAAAATGAAAACAGGAGCAAACTCAGCTGATGCCTGCTCACAGAGGGAGCATTTAAAACAGCCCCAGCCAGAGAGGAATCGCTAATCCCAGCAGTGAGAACTTGAGTTGCCACAAGCCTTGCCACTGAGAGCTAAAGTGTTCTGGTTCTCTACATAAACTTGAAAAGCAGCCTAGGCCAGAAGGAATGCAAATCTTAGGCGAGTTCTAGTCTTGACCTAGGCCCAAGACAGTGAAGAGGGGAATCACGTGACCTACTGAGACACCAGCTAGGGCAGCTAAAGAAGTGTTGCCATCTACCCTATCCTATCCTCAGGTGGCACAGCTCACAGCTCCAAAAGTGATCCCTTCTTTCTGCTTGAGGAGAGGAGAGAGAAGAGCACGGAGGACTTTGTCTTGCATCTTAGGTACCAGCTCAGCCACAGCAGGATAGGGCACTGGTCAGAATCATGAGGCCCGTGTTCCAGGCCCTAGCTCCTGGACAACATTTTTAGACACACCCTGGGCCAGAGGGAACCTGTTACTTTGAAGGAAAACACCCAGTCCTGGCACCATTCATCACTTGCTAACTGAAGAGCCATTGGACCCAAAATATTGAGCAGCGATACTCAGGTACCACATCAAGGGCCTTGGGTGAGCTTCTGAGTCTTGTTGGCTTCAGGTGAGACTCAACACATTCCCAGTTGTAGTGTCTATAGGGCAAAACTCGTTCTGCCTGAGAAAAGCAGACAAAGTAAGGGAGACTTTGTCCTGAACATTAGCTACCAGCACAGCCACAGGGGAGTAGACCACCAGTCAGCTCTTGGGATCCCTTGACTTTTGGATGGCATTTCTGGACCTGTCCTGAGCTGGAGGGAAGCCCACTGCCCTGAAGGATAAGGTCTAGGTCAGGCAGCATTCACCCCAAGATAATTTAAGAGCCCTTGGGCCTTAAAGGAATATTGGCAGTAGTCTGGCAGTACTCCTCATGCTCTGTGATGGCGGTGTCTATGGGATGAGGCTCTTGTGCCTTTGCAAAGGAAAGGAAAGAGTAGGAAAGACTGCTTCTTGTGTTTGGTGTGTGAGCTCAGCCACAGTAAGATAGAACACCAAGTAGACTTCTAAGGTTTTGGACTCTAGATCCTGACTACTGGACAGCACATCTGGGCCCACCTGGGGACTGAGGAAGATGCCACCCTAAAGGGAAGAAAACAAGCCTGGCTGACTTTGCCACTTTCTGATTGTAGAGCCTCAGGGCCTTGAGGGAAAATAGACAGTTGCCAGGAAGTGGTTATGGCAGGCCTTGGGTGAGATCCAGCACCGTACTAGCTTCAGGTATGACCCAGCACAGTCATAGTGGTGGTGGCCACAGGAGTGCTTATGTCACACCAGCCCAGCTTTAGGTGGGTCAGAACAGAGAGAGAGAGTTTGCTTCTTTGGGAGAAAGAAAGGGAAGAGAACAAGTGTTTCTACCTGGTAATCTACAGAATTCTCCCAGAACTTATCCAAGATCATCAAGGCAGTACCTTGATGAGTCTGAAGGACCACAGCATTACTTTGCTTGGTGTGCCTCCTAAAGCAGACATAGCTTAGATCACAACACCCAAGTCCTTGGACAGATCTTCCAGACAGAAAATCAACAAAGAAACTTTAGACTTAATCTGCACTATAAACCAAATGGACCTCATAGACATTTACAAAACATTTCATCCAATGGTGGCAGAATACACATTACTGTCATCAGCACACGGATCATTCTCAAGGATAGACCACATATTAGGGCACAAAACAAGTCTTAAAACATTGAAATAATTTGAAGCTTCTTCTCTGACCACAATGGAATAGATACCTAGCTCTTCAATGTCCAGACACTGAAGAATATCTACTAGCATCAACACCATCCAGATAAATATGACCTCATCCAATGAACTAAATAAGGCACCAGGGACCAATCCAGGAAAAAAAGACATATATGACCTTTCAGACAGAGAATTCAAAATAGCTGTAGTTGACTCAATGAAATTAAAGAAAACACAGAGAAACAATTTAGAATTTCATCAAATAAATTTAACAAATATGTTGAAATAATGAAGAATCAAGCAGAAATTCTGGAGCTGAAAAATGCAACTGGCATACTGAAAAATGCATCAGAGCCTTTTAATAGCAGAATTGAACATCCAAAAGAAAGAATAAGTGAGCTTGAAGACAGGCTACTTGAAAATACAAAGTCAGAGGAGATGCAAGAAGACATAATGAAAAACAAGCATGCCTACAGAATCTAGAAAACAGCCTCAAGATGGAAAATCTAAGAATTATTACCTTAATATAAAACCCAAAACCATAAAAACCCTTGAAGAAAACCTAGGCAATACCATTCAGGACATGGGCATGGGCAACTACTTCATGACTAAAACACCAAAAGCAATTGCAACAGAAGCCAAAATTGACAAATGGGATCTAATTAAAATAAAGAGTTTCTGCACAGCAAAAGAAGCTATCATCAGAGTGAACAGGCAACCTACAGAATGGGAGAAAATTTTTGCAATCTACCAATCTGACAAAGGTCTAAGATCCAGAATCTGCAAGGAACTTAAACAAATTTACAAGAAAAAAAAAC
This sequence comes from Symphalangus syndactylus, assembly GCF_028878055.3. Classification (NCBI taxonomy): domain Eukaryota; kingdom Metazoa; phylum Chordata; class Mammalia; order Primates; family Hylobatidae; genus Symphalangus; species Symphalangus syndactylus. The sequence goes on along the minus strand of NC_072447.2, from coordinate 116,950,594 downwards.
AACCCAATCAAAAAGTGGATGAAGGATATGAACAGACACTTCTCAAAAGAAGATATTTTATGTGGCCAACAAACATATGAATAAAAGCTCATCATCACTGGTCATAAGAGAAATGCAAATCAAAACCACAGTGAGATACCATCTTATGCCAGTTAGAATGGTGATCATTAAAAAGTCAGGAAACAACAGATTGTGGCGAGGCTGTGGAGAAATAGGAACCTTTTTACACTGTTGGTGGGAATGTAAGTTAGTTCAACCATTGTGAAGACAGTGTGGCAACTCCTCAAGGATCTAGAACCAGAAATACCATTTGACCCAGCAATCCCATTACTGGGAATATACCGAAAGGATTATAAATCATTCTACTATAAAGACGCATGCATGCGTATGTTTATTTCAGCAATATTTACAATAGCAAAGACTTGGAACCAACCCAAATACGCATCAATGATAGACTGAATAAAGAAAATGTGGCACATATACACCATGGAATACTATGCAACCATAAAAAAGAATGAGTTCATGTCCTTTTCAGGGACATGGATGAAGCTGGAAACCATTGATCTTAACAAACTAACACAGGAACAGAAAACCAAACACCACATGTTCTCACCCATAAGTGGGAGCTGAACAATGAGAACACATGGACAGAAGGAGGGGAACATCACACACTGAGGCCTGTTGGGAGGTGGGGGGCAATGGGAGGGAGAGCATAGCATTAGGACAAATACCTAATGGATGTGGGGCTTAAAACCTAGATGATGGGTTGATAGGTGCAGCGAGCCACCATGGCACATGTATACATATGTAACAAATCTGCATATTCTGCACATGTATCCCAGAACTTAAAGTAAAATAAAATGAGAAGGTAGAGGACTAAGAGGGAAGTTTATAGCTATAAGTGCCTACAGAAAAAAGAGGAAAAGCCTCAAATAAACAATCTAATCATGTGTCTTAAAGAACTAGAAAAGCAAGAGCAAGCCAAACCCAAAATTAGTAGAAGAATCAAAATAATAAAGCTCAGAGCAGAAATAAGAAAAATTGAAATAAAGAAAATAATAGAAAAGATGAATGCAACAAACGTTGGCTTTTTTGAAAAGTCAAACAAAATTGACAAACTTTATCCAGACTAACAAAGAAAAAAAACAAATAAATAACTTTAGAGATAAAAGGAGACATTGAAATTGATACTGCAGAAATTCAAAGAATCATTAGTGGGCAACTATATGCCAATAAATAATTGAAAAATCTAGAAGAAATGGTCAAATTCCTAGACACATAGAATCTACCAAATTTCAAACTGGAAAAATTCAAAACCTGAACAGACCAATAACAAGTAAAGAGATTGAAGCTGTAATAAAAAGTCTCCCAGTAAAGAAAAGCCCAGGATCTGATGGCTTCACTTCTGGGTTTCTACCAAACATTTAAAGAAGAACTAATACCAATCCTACTCAAACTATACAAAAAACAGAGGAGGAGGCCGGGCGCGGTGGCTCACGCTTGTAATCCCAGCACTTTGGGAGGCCGAGGCGGGCAGATCACGAGGTCAGGAGATCGAGACCACGGTGAAACCCCGTCTCTACTAAAAATACAAAAAAAAAAAATTAGCCGGGCGTGGTGGCGGGCGCCTCTAGTCCCAGCTACTCGGAGAGGCTGAGGCAGGAGAACGGCGTGAACCTGGGAGGCGGAGCTTGCAGTGAGCCGAGACTGCGCCACTGCACTCCAGCCTGGGTGACAGAGCAAGACTCCGTCTCAAAAAAAAAAAAAAAAAAAAAAAACAGAGGAGGAGAGAATGCTTCCACACTGTTTCTACAAACAGGTATTACCCAGACACCAAAACCAGACACAGATACATTAAAAAAAAAAAAAAAACTACAGGCAAATATCTCTGATGAATATTGATGCAAAAATCCTCAACAAAATTCTAGCAAACCAAATTCAACAACACATTAGAAAGATCATTCATCATGACCAAGTGGGATTTATCCCTGGGATGCAAGGGTGTTTCTACATACACAAATCAATCAATGTGGTACATAACATCAACAGAGTGGATAAGCCATATGGTCATTTAACATAAACCATATGATCATTTCAACTGAGTGACACAGCATTTGATAATATTCAACATCCCTCCATGATAAAAAAAAAATCTTTCAAGAAACTGAAAATAAAAGGAACACACTTCAAGATAATAAAAGCCAAATATGAAAGATCTACAGTTTGTATCATACTGAATGGGAAAAAACTAAAAGCCTTTCTTGTAATATCTGAAACATGACAAGGATGCCCACTTTCATGACTGTTATTTAGCACAGTACTGGAGGTACTAGCTACAGCAATCTGACAAGAGAAATAAAATGTATCCAAACTGAAATGGAAGAAGTCAAATTATTCTTTCTCACAGATGATTTGATCATATATTTGGGAAAACCTAAAGACTCCACCAAAAAATGGTTAGAACTGATAAACAAAATCAGTAAAGCTGCAGGATACAAAATCAACATACAAAAACAAGTAGCATTTCTATATGCCAACAGTGAACAATCTGAAAAAGAAATGAAAACCTAATCCCGTTTACAATAGTCACAAAGAATATGAAATACCCAGGAATTAACTTAACCATAGAAGTGAAAGACCTCTATAATGAAAGCTATAAAACACTGATGAAGGAAATTGAAGAGGACACCAAGATTGGAAAAATATTCCATGTTAATGGAGTAAAAGAATCAATATTGTTAAAATGTCCATATTGCCCACAACAATCTACAGATTAAATACAATCCTTAGCAAAATACCAAGGATATTCTTCACAGAAATAGAAATCAATCACAATCCTAAAATTTATGTGAAACCACGAAAGACCCAGAGTAGCCAGAGCTATACTAAATTTAAAAAAAAAAAAAAACTGGAAAAATCACAGTACCCGACTTAAAATTATACTACAGAGCTATAGTGACCAAAACAGCATTGTAATTGCATAAAAACAGACATATAGACCAATGAAGCAGAATAAAGAACCCAGAAACAAATCAACACACTTACAGTGAACTCATTTTCCACAAAGGTGCCATGAACAAACACTGGGGCAAAGACAGTCTCTTCAACAAATGGCACTGGGAAAACTGTCTATCAGTATGCAGAGGAATAAAACTAAACCTCAATATCTCACCATATACAAAAATCAAAGTGGATTAAAGACTTCAATCTAAGACCTCAAACTATAAAACTAGCACAAGAAAACACTGGGGAAAATCTCCAGGACATTAGTCTGACCAGACTTTCTCAAGTAATACCCTACAAGTGCATGCATCCAAAGCACAAATGGACAAATGAGATCACAACAAGTTGAAAAGTTTCTGCACAGCAAAGGATACAATCAACACAGTCAAGAGACAACCCACAGAATGGGAGAAAATATTTGCAAACTACCCATCTGACAAGGAATTAATAAGCAGAATATATAAGGAGCTCAAAGAACTCTATAGGACAAAATCTAATAATCTGAACCACAATGGGCAAAAAATTTTAGTAGGCATTTTTCAAAGAAAACATACAAATGGGAAACAGGCATATGAAAACGTGCTCAATATTGTTGACTATCAGAGAAATGCAAATCAAAACTACCATGAGATATCATCTCACCCCAGTTAAAATGGCTTATCCAAAAGACAGGCATTACCAAATGATGGCAAGGATGTTGAGAACAGGGAACTCTTGTTCACTGTTGGTGGAAATGTAAACCAGTACAAACACTATGAAGTACAGTTTGGAGATTTCTTTAAAAAAAAAAAAACTAAAAATAGAGCTACCAGAGGATCCAGCAATTCCACTGTTGAATATACACCAAAAAGAAAGGAAGTCAGAGAGAGACAGAGAGAGAAGATTGTTGCAGCACTGTTCGCAATAGCTGAGATTTGGAATCAACCTAAGCATCCATCCAACATGTGAATGAATACAGAAAATGTGGTATTTCTTTTTTGTCTTTGTTTATTTTTTTTTTTTTGAGATGAAGTCTCATTCTGTCACCCAGGCTGGAGTGCAGTGGCGTGATCTCGGCTCACTGCACCCTCTGCCTCCCGGGTTCAAGGGATTCTCCTGCCTCCGCCTCCCAAGTAGCTGGGATTACAGGCGCCTGCCACCATGCCTGGCTAATTTTTTGTATTTTTAGTAGAGATGGGGTTTCATCGTTAGGAAAATGTAGTATTTCTACACAATGGAGTATTATTCATCCACAAAAGAGAATGGGATCCTGTAATTTGCAAAAACATAGATGGAACTGGAGATCATTATGACAAGTGAAATAAGCCAGGCACAGAAAAACAAACATCACAAATTGTCACTTATTTGTGGCATCTAAAACTCAAAACAGGTAATCAAGATATATTTTGAGGCAGGACTAGCTTGCAGCTTCCACTCGGATGGACAGAGCAGCATATGGATAGTCAACGTTGTAAACTGTAGTTCCAAGAACTACCACAGGAACATACGAGGAAAGCCAAGAGAATCCACAGACCCTTTGAAGGAACTGGATCACTGCTGTAGGCTCCCTGAGATGCAGAAAACCTGTGGGTTCATTTGCTTTCAGTGGAGAGGCTCATGGTCTGGGGCAAGTTCTCAGCCCTGATCACTGGCTGCCTGGAAATAGACTTGGTGCTGTTGGGTGGGGCATGGTGGGAGTGAGACTGGCCTTTAGGACTGTGAGCTGCATGGCAGCGGGGTGTGGCCTGTGACTGCCAGTTCTCCCCCACTTTTCTGGAAGTCTGTATGATTCAGCAGAGGCAGCCATAATCCTCCTGGGAATATAAAAGCATTGGACTGGGAATGACACCCACATCACCCACAGCAGCTGCAGCAAGCCCTGCCCAAGAAGAGGCTGAGCCCAGACATGCCCGTCCCTGCCCCTACCTGGTGTCTTTCTCTACCCTCCCTAGTAGGCAAAGACAAAGGACATACTCTCTTGGGAGCTCTATTGCCCTTCCCACCACCTGAGAAACCTGAATACTTAACCAGGTGTCCCTAGGGCAAGTTTGCCTCCTCCCTATAGGACCACAGCTGATGCACTCTTGAAAGTGCCTACCTCCTGGATGGAGGCCAAATCAACACAAAACCAGCCCACTGAACAAAAACACAAGCAAGGACCCCCACAGAGTCCACTTCACTCCCCTGCTACCTCCACTGGAGCAGGTCAATGGAACCAAAAAACAGCCCATATAGCCAAAGCAAGACTAAACAAAAAGAACAAATCTGGAGGCATCACATTTTCTGACTTCAAACTATACTCTAAGGCCATAGTCACCAAAACAGCATGGGACTCATATAAAAATAGGCACATAGACCAATGGAACAGAATAAAGAACCCAGAAATAAACCCAAATACTTACAGCCAACTGATCTTCAACAAAGCATACAAAAACATAAAGTAGGGAAAGGACACTCTATTCAACAAATGGTGCTGGGATAATTGGCAAGCCACATGTAGAAGAATGAAACTGAATTCTCATCTCTCACCTTACACAAAAATTAACTCAAGCTGTATCAAAGTCTTAAGTCTAAGACCTAAGACCATAAACATTCTAGAAGATAACATCAGAAAACCCCTTCTAGATGTTGGCTTAGGCAAAGACTTCATAACCAAGAACCCAAAAGCAAATGCAATTAAAACAAAGATAAATAGATGGGACTTAATTAAACTAAAATGCTTCTGCACAGCAAAATAATCAGCAGAGTTAACAGACAACTCATAGAGTGAGAGAATCTTCACAATCTATACATCTGACAAAGGACTAATATCCAGAATCTACAAAAAAATAAACTCAAATATATATACATACACACACACCATAGAATACTACTCAGCCATAAAAAGGAACAAAATAAAGGCATTTGCAGCACCCTGGATGGAATTGTATACCATTATTCTAAGTGAAGTAACTCAGGAATGGAAAATCAAACATTGTATGTTCTCACTCATATGAGGGAGCTAAGCTATGAGGACATAAAGGCATAAGAATGATACATTGGACTTTGAGGACTTGGGAGAAAGGGTGGGGTATGGTGAGAGATAAACAACTACACATTGGGTACAGTGTACACTGCTCGGGTGCTAGGTGCACCAAAATCTCAGAAATCACTGCTAAAGAATTTATTCATGTAACCAAACACCACCTCTTCCCCAGAAACCTATTGAAATAAAAAATGAAAATTTTTAAAAGATATATTTTGATAATAGTGATTGAAACAAACAAACAAGCAAAAAACTCAAAACAATTGAACTCATGGTCATGGAGAGTAGAAGGATGGTTACCAGAAGCTTGGAATAGTACTAAGGGGCTGGGGGAGAAGTGGAGGTGGTTAATGGGAACAAAAAAGTAAGAAAGAATGGGGAAGACCTACTGTTTGATAGCACAACAGGCGACTGTAGTCAATAATAACTTATTTAAAAACAACTAAAAGTGTAATTGGAGTGTTTTTAACACAAAGAATAAATACTGCAGAGAATGGGTACCCCATTCTCCATGAGGTGCTTATTTCACATTGCATACCTGTATCAGAATATCTCATGTACTCCATAAATATATACACCTACTATGTACCCACAAAAATTAAAAATTAAAAACTAAAACTGAATATAACATATTTAAATGTTACGTAATTTTGGTTGAAATGGTGTCATTAATTTTGCTTTTTAGTTTTATTAATTTTAATATTTTAGAAGAAAAATAACTTTTAAAAAATATATTTAAATTTCCATTTTATATAACATATGTTAGATTTTATAAACTTTTAGTGCATTTTTATTTTTAATCCTTCAAACAAGAACTGCAAATACAACACAGACTAAGTCAAAATCTTGATTATAAAAACAAACATCATTTGTTTACATAATGCTAACATTCTAATAATCATGAGATTTAAGGTCCAAATCAAAGAACACAAATGTTATTAATATATGGCATACACTCCCTACATAATAAAAGTAACCACATTTTCTCAATCTTCTTGAGCTTGGGTGCAGTTCCCTCACTTCTCCTGATTCTTATGCCAGTTTCCCACTCAACTCTAATATGGAAATACAGAGACAGCAAGACCAGCAGGAAGAAGTAAAGTTAAACTACATCCATTTGTAATATTATAAAGCAAAATGGTAACCCTATGACACTTTCCTCATATGCTCCTGGGCTTCACGTAACTGTGATATTCTTGAGTTCTTCATATTGGCATCTCTTAACTACTCCATCAGTCAGTGTCTATAGTCAATTCAAATACTCAGAACTTTTTTATAACTGCTACTTTTACTTGAAGGGCTGTGCTTGAGAAATAAATTGTAGATCTTTACATTTATCTCCATTAAATTTCATTTTGATAGTTTCAGCCCATCATTCCGGATTCTCATGATCTTTTGAGACTCTGAATTTGAGCTATTTCTCCACATATTTGCTTATCATCTCATTAATATCCTCACCCAAATGATTGATAAAAACTGCATTGGACAGCACCAAAAATAGAGTAATCTTAAAAGAAATCCCCCACAAATCAAAACCACAATGAGATAACACCTCACACATGTCAAGCTGGCTATTATCAAAAACAAAACAAAAGAAAAAAACAAAGGACAGCAAATGATGGAGAGAATGTGAAGAAATCAGAACCCTGATATGTTGTTGCTGGAAATGCAAAATTGTCCAACACCTATGGAAAACAGTGTTAAGATCTTCCCCCCAAAATTAAAAATACATTTACTATATGATCCGGCAACTCCATTTTGGAGTACTTATCCAAAAGAATTGAAATCAAGATCTTGCACTTCTCAAAAGAAGACATACATGTGGCCAATAAGCATATGAAATAAAGCTCAACATCACTGATCATTACAGAAATGCAAATCAAAACCACCATGAGATTCCATCTAACACCAGTCAGAATGGCTATTACTAAAAAGTCAAACAATAACACATGTTGGTGAGGTTGTGGAGAAAAAGGAACACGTTTACGCTGTTGGAAGAAGTGTAAATTACTTCAGCCATTGTGGAAGACTGTGTGGAGATTCCTCAAAGGCCTAGAGACAGAAATATTGTTTGACCCAGCAATCCCATTACTGGGTGTATACCCAAAGGAATATAAATCATTCTATTATAAAGTCACATGTTCATTGCAGCCCTATTCACAACAGCAATGTCATGGAATCAACCTAAATGCCCATCAATCATAGATTGGATAAAGAAAATGTGTTACATATACACTGTGAAATACGATGCAGCCATAAAAAGAATGAGATCATGTCCTTTGCAGAGACATGGATGGAGCTGAAGGCCATTATCCTTAGCAAACTAATACAGGAATAGAAAACCAAATACCACATGTTCTCACTTATAAGTGGAAGCTAACTGATAAGAACACATGGACTCACACAGGGAAACAACACATCCTGGGGCCTACCAGAGGATGGAGGGTGGGAGGAGAGAAAGAATCAGGAAAAATCACTAGAGGACACTAGGCTTAATACCTGGGTGATGAAATAATCTGTACAGCAACCTTTCATGACACACATTTACCTGTGTAACAAATCTGCACATCCTACACATGTACCCCTGAACTTAAAATAAAAATTTTTGAGAAAGAAATCAAGATATTGAAGAAATATTAGCACTCTCGTGTTCACTGCAGCACTATTCACAATAGCCAAAATGTAGAGACAACCTAAATGTCCATCAACAGATGAATAGATAATGTAGGATATACAGACACTTGAAAGCTCTTCCACCCTTTAAAAGAAGGAAATTGTGTAATATGTAAAAACATGGATATGCTTTGAGAACATTACGCTAAGTGAAATAAGCCAGTAACAAAAAGAAATATACTGCGTGATTTCACTTATATGGTTTATCTAAAATGGTCAAATTCATAAAATTAAAGAATGTAATGATCGCTGCCAGCAGCTAAAGAAGAGGCAACTGGGGAGTTAGTAATCCACAGACATAAAGTTTCAAGTAAGCAAGATGAGGAAGTTTTAGATATATGCTGTTCAGCATTGTACCTATGGTCAACAATACTGTACTGCACAGTTAAAAATGTCATAAGGTATATTTTATGTTGTCTTCTTATGATAAATTTTTATAAAACTGAGGAAAATGAAATATTGAAAATAATTTTTTATTTGCTTTAGAACATTTATATGAAATTTGAAACTTTATATTTTAACATAACCTATTATCATTTATTGTTATTTGCATTGTACTCTATTTTCAAAGTTTTATCTAGAATTTCTGAAATGTTTCATTTTCCCAATTACAAATGTAAAACATTGGTATTTTTGAAATTCAATTTTGAAAAAAGAAATCTCTCTCACTAGGTTAATATCAACTCTTCAATGATTTTTTAAGACTAGTCATTCAAGCATTTATAGACCCACCTACTTATATTTTCATTTAACTACAATATCTCCATTCTATCCAAAAGGCTATCAAGGTAGTTCAACTAATTGTTTGCCATATTAGGTTCACTTATTTGTCTATGGAATTATGTGAATTTTACAGTAACTGATATCTTGTACTAGTCTCCAGTAATTAATTCCCCTCTCCCAAGAAACAGTTGCCATAATTAACAGCACAACTAGTAAAAAATAAGGGAGGAATGACACATAACAATGAAATAGCAATAATATTACTACGTAAATTTTGCTAAAAGCTTTCACTTATTATCTCCATTTGGCACACAAATTGAGAGACATTTTACTATTATTATTCTCATTTAACAAGTGAGCAAGCTAAAAGCTCTGAATGATTAGTTGACTTATCCAGAGTCACAAACTTAATAAGCAAGCCATATAAAAATAAAACACAGATGATCTTAGAGTTTTATTTTAGAGTATACTAAACTGTTTCACTAGATAAGACACTTGCAGATGAATAAATAAGAAGATTAAGACTCTAATTCACATAACGTCAAGCTGCTCAAATCTAACCTACCTTCTCCACAACTTGTAAAAAACAAGGTTCATGTGTATCTCAAGTGTTATGTTCATAAAATATTGGTTTATCCCTCAATATAAGACAAATACGTTATCTGTTATTTCTGTATATATGAAATTCTTGTGATAAGAAGAAAGGAGAAATTTATTTTAAACCTTTAGAAACATGAGGAACAAAAATGCCATGAGCATTTTAATCATGCTTTGGAAGTTAATCCACCAAAATATTTTTTAAAGGAAAAAGTCAATATTTAACAAAAAAAATTGTATTTTTAAGATCCATTTGTCACGTATCCTTTGGGTTTGAATATTTAATTCACTGATTAACTGAATTTTCCATTTCACATTTCTGATATCAATTTAGAAATGGCCTAAATATCACCATTTTGATGGCTGATAGAAAATACTTTAAATTGTCATTACTGTCATGTACTAAATTGTATTTGTTATAATAGGCTTCCGGATACAGTTCATATGTTTGGAATACAGAATACCAAAAATCTAGTTAGAGGAACTCCCAGAGGCTAATTCATTTAAATACTTATTCTCCTTTTGTTTGACATAGTTTAGAATTAGCATTGATTAGGTTTAGAGACCAGTGCCCAATTGCACTAGACCTCATATTTCACCACAATGAGTTGGTAATAAATGCATATGTGCCCAATGAATAAGTTTCCTCATTCTTTGATAAGTCAAAAATCAGAGATTGTGTCATCTCTGACTCTGCGTGAACTCTGTAGGGAGAAAAGCTAGTTAAAGATGCTTGAGTATGCTGAGGTTAATCTAACATACAAGGTCAAGATAGAGGAAATAACTTACTGCCACATCCATCAAAACCACCACTATAAATATCAGCACCTTCATAAACCTTATTTTCTATGTTGGTGATTTGCTTCTCTAGTTTTCTCTTTTTCCAGTTTAGGATTCCTACCTGTCTTAACTTCAATTTAGGGGTGTGCCTCTAATATTCTACATCCTGCTTACTATTCCTTGATTTCTAACTTCTCTTCCCAATAACCTGGTATTTTGACCCAATTCTTGATCATAATTTTGCATTATGATATGATTTTCGTGTTCTTAATTCTGAACTATATGGTGTGATAATAATGTCTCTGTCATAGTGGCTTGATATGGTTTGGATATTTGTTCTACCTAAATCTCACGTTGAAATGTAATCCCTAATGTTGGAGGTGGGGCCTAGTGGCAGATGTTTGGGTCATGGGGGTGCATCCTTCATGGTTTAGTGCTGTCCCCACAATAGTAAGTGAAGTCTCATGAGATCTGGTTGTTTAAATGTGTGTGAACCCAGAAATAAGACAGCACACCTACAACTATCTGATCTTCCACAAACCTGACAAAAGCAATAGGGAAAGGATTTCTTATTCAATAAATGGTGCTGGGATAACTGGCTAGCCATATGCAGATTGAAACTTGGACTCCTTCCTCACACCATATACAAAAGTTAACTCAAGATAGATTAAAGACTTAAATGTAAAACCCAAAACTATAAAAACACTGGAAGACAGCCTAGGCAATACCATTCAGGACGTAGGCATGGGCAAAGATTTCATGACAAAGACACCAAAATAATTTGCAACAAAAGCAAAAATTGCCAAATGGGATCTAATTAAACAAAATAGCTCTGCAAAGCAAAAGAAACTATGAAAAGAGTAAACAAATGATCTGTATAACAGCAGAAAATCTTTGCAAACTATGCATCCTACAAAGGTCTAATATCCAGCATCTATAAGGAACTTAAACAAATTTACAAAAAAAAAAAACCCTTTAAAAAGTGAGCAAAGGACATGAACAGACACTTTTCAAAAGAAGACATGAATGTGGCCAACAAACATATAAAAAAAATGCTCAACATCACTCATCATTAGAGAAATGCAAATCAAAACCACAATGAGATACCATCTCACACCAGTCAGAATGGCTATTATTAAAAAGCCAAAAAATAGCAGATGCTGGTGAGTTTGTGAAGAAAAAAGGATGCTTTTACACTGTTGGGAGGAGTATAAATTACTTCAGCCATGTGGAAGACAGCATGGTGATTCCTCAAAGGCCTAGAGGCAGAAATACCATTCCACACAGAAATCCCATTATTGGGTATACACCCAAAGGAATATAAATCATGCCATTATAAAGATACATGCACACATGTGTTCCCTGCAGTACTATTCGCAATAGCAAAGACACGAAATTAACCTAAATGCCCATCAATGATAGACTGGATAAAGAAAATGTGGTGCATATACACATCATAAAAATGATTGAGATCATGTTCTTTGCAGAGACATCGATGGAGCTAAAGGCATTATCCTTAGCAAACTAATGCAGGAACAGAAAACCAAATACAACATGTTCTCACTTATAACAGAGAGCTAACTGATAACACACAGACACACAGAGGGAAACAACACACACTGGGGCCTTTCAGGGGATGGAGGATGGGAGGAGGAAGAGAATCAGGAAAAATTACTAATGGGTACTAAGTTTAATAGCTGTGTAATAAAATAATCTGTACAACAAACCCTCATGACACAAGTTTACCTATGTAATAAACCTGCACTTGCACCCTTGAACTTAAAAGTTTTTTAAAAGTGAGCAACACCTCTCCCCTTGCTCTCTCTTGCTCCTCCCGCTTTCATCATACCTGCTCTTGTTTCACCTTCTACCATGAGTAAAATCTCACTGAGGCCTCCCCAGAAGCTGAGCAGATGCTGGTGCCATGTTCCCTGTACAGTCTGCAGAATCATGCGCCAATTGCACTGCTTTTCTTTTTTGTTTTTTTTTTTTTTTTTTTTTTTTTTGAGACGGAGTCTTGCGCTGTCGCCCAGGCTGGAGTGCAGTGGCGCAATCTCGGCTCACTGCAAGCTCCACCTCCTGGGTTCACCCCATTCTCCTGCCTCAGCCTCTCCAAGTAGCTGGGACTACAGGCACCCGCCACCATGCCCGGCTAATTTTTTTTTTTGTATTTTTAGTAGAGACGGGGTTTCACCGTGGTCTCGATCTCCTGACCTCGTGATTCGCCCGCCTCGGCCTCCCAAAGTGCTGGGATTACAAGCATGAGCCACCACGCCCGGCCTACTTTTCTTTATAAATTATCCAGTCTCAGATATTTCTTTATAGCAACACAACACCAGCCTAATACATGGCTCAGTAGAATAATCTTATTCTAAGCAGCTGTTATTCCATCATGATCAATTGAAGCTAACTGATGATTATTAAAGTAAAAAGTACATTTACATTCACCCAAGCTTGGTTGGGGGAGAGTTGGCTCTCTTTAGGGCTGCAAATTCTAAAAACCATCTTTAACAATGGGAAATTGCTGTCTATTAGTAGTCTATTTTATTGCATTTACATAAACACATATTGTTGCAATATGAGAAAATAATATTTGAGTTTGACTGTTTTAGTTAGCTATATAATTGATGAAGTCAGAAGCAAATATTAGGCACAGATAACAAAAGGGAATTGGAAATTCTTCATTGAATAACCTTAAAATGGTTAGAGATTCATCTATCTTTTGAATAGTTATAGACTGTAGCTTGAGTGAATTGATAACATTCTGAATTTCCTTCTAGCCTTCTGGTTATATTACCCTATTTGTTTTGTCAATGGAAACAGTCTTGTGTATATAAATCAGATTGCCAACGCTGTCCATTTTGGTGCAACATAAGCATTGTAATTCATTTCTCATCACAAATTGAAGGTATGCGGAAAGACAAAATCAATGAAAAAACATTCAAGCAGATCTCCTGCTTACAGCAAGGTAAACAAGCATTATCACAAAGAGCAAAGTATTTGTACCTCAGAGATTCATGCAGCAAAACAGCAAGAGTAAGCTTTAAATTTATATGAAAAACATATAAAGCACTGTATCTTCTACAGATATGAGAAATATAATATGGTTTTGAAAGTACACTATATAAAATTTCTGAGATAATTATCTGAAAAAGGTGTCAAAGACAACTTTCTGATTATTTTAAACTTAGTTATCTTTTCTGTTTGTTCGTTTTGGTGTTGTCTATTTCAAAAGATAAAAGTTTTTGGAAGTGAATTACAATTTTATGCATGCTTATATCTGAAAAGATCAAGGGCCAGAAATTGTGTCACTTTCGTCTTTATTTTTGTATGATATCAAACATACAATTCAATAAACGCAATATGTTTGTCGAATAAATAAATGATCGTGCTGCTGTTAGAAAACAAAACTCTAATCATTAGTGAACTTCTGCCATGTCCAAATCTGCCCTAGGCATCCTGAAGAATATTAAAACAATATATAGTGTTTTTATCACCAAGAACTTTTCCTAGTCAGGAGGATCTTTGTTCAAATGAGAAACTTCTACTTAACCTCCGCATAACACCAGCTAAATCTGGTTCCCAATGACCCTTAATATGGTTCTCTCAGCCCTCACTCAAGTCACACATTTCCTACTTTTTATTGTCCTCCTTCAGTTCACTCTCACCTGACAATTTGTTATCCTGCAGCTATAGAAGCCTACGAGAGTTTTGCAGCCACTGAAATGGGAAATTTCATTGGGATAAGCACTATCGTGATGTCAGGCTTTGTTTCAGAAATGCATTCCTAGAAATCAAGCCTGTTGTACGATATTTCATAGGAACTTTCTTCTTAAATTAGTAGGTCATAGTGGTATTATTGCTTCTCCAAACAGGCCTTGACAATGTTCCCCTTACCTTTTCATGTGAACCCCAGTTTCTTTGCTTGGTTTCTGCTTCCAGACTTTATGTATCTGTGAGAGACACAAATTTTATATTTTTCTCACTGCACCTGTGACTCTAACACTGACCAGCTGCCCACTTTTCCTATCCTTTGGAACTCTCTTCCAATAATTCCTTACTCTATTTTCTTCTACTTACTCTTCCTCCTCCACAAAAGATACAGAATAGATGGCTGTGAATGAATTGTGTCTGAACGTTGTTTCACTCAATTGAAAGCAAAGGATTGGTCTTTCCAACTCTAAAATTGATCCATAAGTCTGTGATTTTCCTACCATCCTTTCAGTCTCTGTAAGAATTGAAAACTGTCATACTTCTCAAAAAGAAAAAAAAAACTGTAAAAGGAATGACAAAATGAAGGTTACTAGGGGACGTGAGTGGCTGCTCTTTCCATTCTCCTGCTGTACAGCTTCTTATCCTGAGCATAAAAACCATAAAGACAAAGAGAACGATAATTGCACATAAAATGAGAGACATAAAAGCCAGGCTGAATTGTAGCTCCTACTTCTCTACGACCTTAGTTGTGAAACATAACACTTGATGTAACTGGGCTTTGTGAGCCAGAAATTGAGACAAATATCCTGTCAAGGAGTTCGAATATTTGAAATTGTAATTGTCTCTGAAAATTCAATTCCATGAGGAATATAGAACAGGTATTATTTTCTCCGTTTGTTGGATGAAAAAATGGATGCCTAGAAAGATTGAATGGAGGAAGCCTAGGAAAAATAAATCCTAGGTTATAAAGCCCACATGTCCTGTCCCCAGAGCAGTATTTTTTCAACTGTATGTTCTGACTCTGCCGCCTCTGAACAGGACCTTGAAACTAGACAGCAAATGATTTCAAATATTCATTAAAATCCTTAAATCAAAATGCATAATTATATTATAGAAATAATTAACATTATGCAGGAAAAATCATTACTCTAAAAATTTCAATCAGCAATAATTGTGCCTCAGAAAAACTTCATGAAGTGTGATATTGCCGCTGAACAAAGATGCATTAATAGTTTATATAAAAAAGGTATAAAAACCACTTAAAAATTGTGGATGGGCAATTTTAATACAGCAATTTTTTACTTCTACTACTTTTGTACAACTTTTGATGAACTGACTTAACCGTGTAGCTTCTAACTTTTTAAAAACCTAACTTTCCTAGTTCTACCTGATGAAATTTCTTGCACAATGATAAACATCTCTAATCAACTTTATTTTTACATTTGAATAGACACACATCTTGACTGTGAGCAAAGCAACAGCAAGTGACTGTAATGTCATCCTTAAGAATGATCTTGGTACCTAGAAAGTAGGATGAGATGTAATATTTTTAAAAGAACAGAAGGGAGTGACCTTGAGCAAAAGCAATGCTAATCCATCCAAAATGTTTAACAGGACTGAACTACTGAGAGTTGAGGGGGACACAAATGGTCAATGAACCCTGCTGATAGTCACTTTTAATTCTTTGAGCATGTAGATGTCTTTTAAAAAGTTTGTCTGTGGTGTTCCAGCCATACAATTATGTTCAGCCTCCCGTGGGAAAGTCACAGATGTCTCCAAGGCAGCTGTGGCTGGAATCTAGTGTTATCTATAGCAGTAGCACAAGAAAAAGCTGACTAAGTGGAGCACATCTGTAAGCTTGGCCTTATCAGCATCTTGTGCTTACATATAGCGTTCTATAGTAATCATTATGTTAGTAAAAAAGAAAAAAAAAGAGAAAGCAATTATTTATACTTTTGTATTACACTTCAGAATGCAAATGGTAGATGAGAAAATGTTGAGAGAAAAATTAGTAAGAGTGACTATTAATTACTCTTTCAAGAAACTTATTGCTGAAAGGAAAGAAAATAAGTGGGCAATACCTCAAGAGATAAGTAGAGTTAAAGTAATAATCAGGAGAATTAGGGTGGGAAAGACATAAGCATGTTTGCAGGCTACTACTAAAAAGAGATATCAGAGGAAGAGAAGCTATAAGTACAAAAGAAAGAAAAAAATGAATGACATCTGACTTTACACTTATTTTATCCTTCCAAACCTGTTCTTCTTTCCTCACATCACTCTCAATCTATTGTCTTTCCCATCTCATAAAATATCACCCCTCAAGTTGCTCAAGTCAAAAAATCTAGAAGACATGCAATTCATTAAAAAGTCCTGTCACTCCATCTCCAAGTAAAATCCAAAACCAACCACTTTATATAGTAATTCATTCTCATCCAGGCTACCTACATCTCAGACCTAGACTGGAAAAACCTTCTAATTTTTCTACCTGTTTTTACTTTTGCACTCTCCCATAATTCATTTTCCATGTAGGAACTAAAAGTGTCTTTAAAAAATATTATAACTCAAATGCCTTTCTAAAGTATTACAATGAAATCCATATTCTATATTCTACAGGGCCCTATCTGATATGGTCTCTACTGACCTCTCAACTTCCCCTTACATCACTCTTCCAAGTGCTCACTAGACTTGAATGCACTGGTCTTCTTTCTGTTCCTCTAATGTCAACCTCATTTCTACCCTGATCGGTGCATTTGTAATTCTCTCAGCCCTTTATATACTTACCTCCTTGGGTCTCAGCTCAAATGTTATCTCCTCAGACAGACCTTTTGAGACCAGTATATCTAAAATAGGTTATCAGCACCATATCATGTTCTTGTATATCTCATTTTATGTCCTTCATGATACCTCCTAGATCTGAAATTATATTGTATATTTATTTGTTTTCTAATTCATTGTCTTTTTCCTTCCGTTAGAAGGCAAGTTCCATGAGAAATACATCTTTGTCTTGTTTGCCACTGTGTTCTCAGCACCTAGAACAATGTCTGAAGAATACATCTATTAAATGAATCAGTGAATGAATAAGTAAATAAAACAAGGTATTTGAGAAAATCAAGAATATATCGTCAATAGACTAAGAAGAAAAATATCTTGCCATCTGACACAGAAGAAATGGAAGTTAGGATGGCCACATATAGGTTTGGAGTTAGGAGGGTGATGCAGGTATTACTTGAAGAGAAGCCAGTCATCAGCTGAGGACAAGTGGGGAACCTTGTCATTGCTTTCTGTACAGCAACACATAATCTGTTAACAACATTTCCCTAATGTATATTCCCTGGCATAGTTAATATTGCCAGCAATTCCAGCTCCAGATTCTCTTATATCAGTTTTTCCTCACCAATTAATCACTCTCTGTCTCTGATATCTCCTATGTGCTTTAAGTTTGAAGAACATTTGCCTTAACAAAGGTGAAAACAAGAGCTGGCATAACAGAGATCCCTTCTCTGTTAACTGCTAACATCATATCATCTGCCCTATGAAGTGCCTTGCCCTTTTTATCTTGCATCTATGAACATAGGTGAAAAAGCTGCTTTTCGTGTCTTTGCCACTTTAAGCTTGAGCTTATTCTAGACTTTAATCCTCATGGAAAATCCATGCATTCATTGAACCCATCCTTGATTATGTGTTATCACCAACACAACCTCATGCCATCTGTTTCTTTCATGTTCTGTTAATCTAAGCTCAACCATTATTTTCTCTCCTTCTTCCTCTTGTATTTGCATAATTTACAATTTTCAGAATTTGTTATTCCTTTTGAGCCATCATATTTTCAAAGTTTCTGAACATGAGATCATACCTGTATCTTCTCTAACCCTTCTGAAAAACACTTTCATGGAGTGTAGGGCAGTATCTGAACATGACCTACATCTCTTGCTTGTTAATTTGGTCCTTTTACCCAGTCTCTATCTATGATTTACACAATATTAGAGTCCAGGTGTCCAAGCTCCTAGTCCATTACTATTATCACTCTAATGCACTAGGCAATGCAGAGTAATAGTTGTTTGAGCACCTTCTGGACTTTCAATCAATGTAGGTCCTGGAAGCAAACTGGTGACTATATTGCCACATTATAGGCTTTCTTGGCTGAAAAAAGGAAAAATATACATATATATATATATATATATGAATAAATAGATAGACTTCATTGTTTTTGATGGCTACAAGGCATTCCATAGTATGTATTACCAGATAAATAAATGTATAGATGGGTGGGTATATGATTAATTGGTTGATTGATAGATAGATGTAATATATCTAGATAGACTAGATAGATAGATACAGCTCACATCTAAAGGGTTCCATGACCACCCATGAGGTCAGTGATTTGCTGGAAGGACTTCACACAGCTCCATATAAAGCTATACTCATGGCTAAGATTTATTACAGCAAAGGATACAGTGTAAGAACATCAAGAAAAAGATATCCATAGGCAAAAAGTAGAGAAGTTAAAAACAAACTTTCTTATCTTTCCTCTGTTAGGATTGCATGGATGCTTTTTTTCTATCCAGCTGTGAACTTCAGGGATAATTGAGAGGTATCCTTGACCAGGAAAGGTCACTTGAGTCTTATAATTCAAAGTTCTTAAAGGAAGCTATTCATGTAGGCACATACCTTCCATGTGGCCAGGCATAAACTGAACCCCAAACAGGCACCAAGTGCATTTTCTAAATCTTCATGTTTATTTTAAACATACTGACATCCTAGTTCATCTTGATCTACCAATTCAGGAGTATAGAATAACATCATTACCTAGTAACTTGGTGAATACAGTTGACCCTTAAACAATACAGGGATTTGGGTACCAACCCCAATACAGTTGAAAACCTGTGTATAACTTTTGGCTCCCTAAAAACTTAACTACTGATAGCCCACTGTTGACTGGAAGCCTTCCCAATAACAAAAGCAGTTGATTAACATATATTTTATATATTTATTATATACTGTATATTCTTAAAATAAAGTAAGCTACATGAAAGAAAATATATATAAAATCGTAAGGAAGAGAAAATATATTGACTATTCATTAAGTGGAAGTGGATTATCATAAAGGACTTCATCCTCTTTGTCATCTTCATGTTGAATAAGCTGAGGTGAAGGAGGAGAGAAGGGGCTAATTTTGCTGTCTCAGGAGTGGCAGAGATGGAAGAGATGGAGGAGGTGGAAGGAGAGGCAAGAGAGACAGGCACACTTGGTGTAACTTTTATTTTAAAAATATGCATATAAGTGGTCCCGCCCAGTTGAAACCCATGTTGTTCAAGGGTCAACTGTATTTTAGTTTAGTTCTTTAAGTCATTGCCATGGTTACAGAAATCAGAGATAAGTAAGAATTGAATAAAACAGACTTTTGAGTTAATTTATATATTAGAGTTATATATGCTTGGAAATAATATATATAATTTAATAAATATATAATACATAGATACAGTATACATAGCTATACTATATCTAGCTAAAATATAATAAAATGTATGTGGTATTATAAAATATATATGTATAATTTCCAAACACTGAGCTCTATGTACTTCATATGTTTTATATTATTTAATCCTCACAACAATCTTGTGAAATGGCTTTGATCATTCCTACTTTACAGATGACAGAACTGGGGGCACAGACACCTTACAGGATAAGTAACCAAGTCATACATGTACTACATTTTAGAGCTGAAATGCATACTCATGTTTTTCTTGCTATACCATATTTCAAGGTCAGATGAGCCTGGAGTAGGAAAATCAGGTCAAGTTGAAATAATAGCATTCAGAAGTCTCTTTGCATCCAACTTCCTTGTAGAGCCTCATGAGGGCCCCTGAAGCTCAGTTCGTGTTGGGTAGAATGCCACTGTGAGTCACATATGTAGGCTTAAGTTTGCTTTTCCAGCAGGCACTTAGTGTATCCTTAATCATTTATTTAATTGGGTTACCCTAGAAAAGACTTTAAGGTGACACAATTTGTGATGGTTAATATTGTCAACTTGATTGACAGATGCAAAGTATTGTTCCTGGGTGTGTCTATGAGGGTGTTGCCAAAGGAGATTAACATTTGAGTCAGTGTAATGGGAGAGGCAGACCCACTCTCAATCTGGGTAGGCACTATCTAATCAGCTGCCAGTGTGGCTAGGATAAAAGCAGGCAGAGGAACATGGAAGGACTAGACTGGCTGTCTTCCAGCCTTCATCTTTGATATGGTTTGGCTGTGTGACCACCCAAATCTTATCTTGAATTGTAACTCCCACAATTCCCACATGTCATAGAAGGAGCCCAGTGGGAGGTGATTGAATTATGGGGGCAGGTATTTCCTACATTGTTCTCATAATAGTGAATGAGTCTCATGAAATCTGATGGTTTTAAAAACAGGAGTTTCCCTGTACAAGCTCTCTCTTTGCCTGCTGCCATCCATGTAAGATGTGACTCGCTCCTCCTTGTCTTCTGCCATAATTGTGAGGCCTCCCCAGCCATGTGGAACTGTAAATCCATTAAACCTCTTTCTTTAGTAAATTGCCCAGTCTCAGGTATGTCTTTGTCAGCAGCGTGAAAACAGGCTAATACAATTTTTCTCCTGTGCTGGATGTTTCCTGCCCTCGAACATCAGACTCCATATTCTTCAGCTTTTGGACTCTTGGACTTACACCAGTGATTTGCCGGGGACTCTAGGGCCTTCAGCCACAGACTGAGGCTGCATTGTCGGCTTTCCTACCTTTTTTTTTTTTTTTGAGAAGGAGTCTCACTCTGTCACCCAGGCTGGCTGGCGTGCAATGGTATCTCAGCTCACTGCAACCTCTGCCTCCCAAGTTCAAGCAATTCTCCTGCCTTAACCTCCCAACTAGTTGGGATTACAGGCATGTACCAACATGCCCATCTAATTTTTCTATTTTTAGCAGAGACAGGGTTTCACCATGTTAACCGGGCTGGTCTCGAACTCCTGACCTCAAGTGATCTGCCCGCCTTGGCCTCCCAAAGTGCTGGGATTACAGGCATAAGCCACCATGCCTGACCCCTATTTTTGAGGTTTTGAGACTCAGACTGGCTTCCTTGTTCCTCAGCTTGCAGACAGTGTATTGTGGGAATTCACTTTGTGATCGTGTGAGTCAATACTCCTTAATAAACTTCCTTTCATATATACATCTTTCCTATTAGTCCTGTCCCTTTAGAGAACCCTAATATGTCATTTTTTTTAGAGCTGTAGAATTCCCACTAGAGTTCAACACTCTACATGGAACTTTCTAAAACTGCCTTTAAACTATGAAGCAAGAACTGGAGTGAAGGAAGAAGAGAGAGCTAACTAAAGAAGGGCTTATTTGCTCATGTAAAAAGGCAAAACTGGGTTATATACTGAATTTGCCCTTGCCTGTTTAGAGCATGTTATTCCCAGGCCTTTGATTTTATGGTAGAAGTCAGCTAGCTGCAGCCTGGGCCAAATCTCACTGCAGCTTGTTTTTGTAAATAAAGTTTAATTGGAACACAACCACATCCATTTGTTTATGTATTGTCTATGGCTGCTTCCATGCCACAACAGAAGACTTGAGTAGTGGGGACATGAGCTGTATGTCTTGAGAATATTAATATTTTAATATTAGCTATTTGGACTTTTACAGAAAAAGGTTGCTGGGGAGCCAGGCAGGATGGCTGACTAGATGCAGCCAGGTGGAGCAGCTGCCACTGAGTAATGACGATGATTGGTGCACTCCTAACAGATCTTCAGAAAGAAGGCACTGAGTGTGGACAGAGGGAAGAACACAGAAGCTTGGCTGAAGGAGGAGGAAGTTGGGAATGCTGCATGGGGCTACCATGCACTGGGACTTGCTCCTGGCCCCCGACGACTCTGGAGGAATGAGTGAGTTGAACTGGTAAGGAGCAATCCACTCTCACAAAGGGCTTCTGGAATCTCAGCAGGAGGAGACCCCTCAACCACCATAGACAATTGAGTTGTTTAAACCATGCATGCTCATCCATGTGTCTACCACTCTCACTCAGATTTTACCATTGGACACTTCCTCAGGGAAGTCCCATCCTCCCCACCCTTTATGTTACCTATTCTTATATCGTGATGACACCAGTGCTACTTTATCTTCACAGAATTGGTGCAGGTGTCTCAAGGCCAAAGCCAACCAAGTCAGCTGCAAGAATTAAGTGGTCTACATTTTGATTCTGCTGGAGTCTCTGCCCACTGTTATCTTCATAAAATGCAGTATTTCTTTTCATCCTCCAGGTAAATATGTTTCATATTGCTAACTTTGTTGGTCTATCTTGGTCATTTTCACAGCCATGGGCAATTGTTTCTTGTTCAGCAGAGTTCTTTGCAACCATTTCAGATGGTTCCCTTTCCTTAGGTTATCATTTTAGGAGGGCTCAGAACCTCTACACCTAGAATCACTGCTTCTGGCCACTTCGGGAATTTGTGAGTTAAAGCTTTAGCTCCAGAAATCAATAAGATCAGGAAAGTTATTTAATTTTAGAATCTTTCTAAAACCATACGAGAAAATATGTACACTAAAACCAGTTTCCAATACTGATAGCTTTTAAAATTCAGCCAAATTATCACCCATCTAAATTATAAGCCAATAAAAGTAGTACAGAAATAATAACCAGAAATAGTCTCATAATGTAATTCTTCCATATGTTTCATTCTAGAAAATCACTAGATTTTCTAGATTGTATCTACACCTTTTTTTTATAAGACTTTATGAAAGGGGGCTCAATGGGATACCAAAATAAAGAATCTGCGGAGGCTGAGGTGGGTGGATCACGAGGTCAGGAGTTCGAGACCAGCCCGGCCAACATAGTGAAACCCCGTCTCTACTAAAAATACAAAAAATTAGCCGGGGGTGGTGGTGGGCACCTGTAACCCCAGCTATTCAGGAGGCTGAGGCAGGAGAATCTCTTGAACCTGGGAGGCAGCGGTTGTGGTGAGCCGAGATTGCACCATTGTACTCCAACCTGGGAAACAGAGTGAGACTCCATCTCAAAAAAAAAAAAAAAAAAAAAAAAAGAGAGAATCTGAAATCTAATTCAATTGGTCGACTTTACATTAAAAGAAGGCTTCAAAATGCTTCTCCCAGCATTCTCCCAGCATTTTGATATTCTTAAATTGCTTCTTCTATAATAAAAGGAAACAAGAAGTTAGCTAGGGTTGGTGTCTTTTCTAATTAATTCTAATTTTCTTTGCGGTAGCAGCAGTCAGCATTGTTATTGTCTCTCTCTACAAATGATAAAGTTAATTCCTACCCTCAACCACTAACCTACAGAAGTCCCAGAAATCAAGAAACAGTCAACTGTCATTCTGCCTGTATTCAGCTAAAGCATCCCTGGAGAAGCTTGTAGATAGATACCAGGAACCAAATACATCTTGAGACTGAGCTTATATATAACTAGATAAATTCCATCCAACAATTGGCCACTGAAAACTACCCACTGCTAACTGAGTACTGGAAGCAATCCAAACAACTACTATCATATTGGCCAGTTTGATGCAAACTACCTTTCCTTTATACTTCAAACCAGTTTCGGAAAATAGCTTATAGCTCTTTGGGCAAAATACTGATCTTCTGATTTTCAGAATCTGAGTTGTTATGTGACTACTTGCCCATTGTTCTCTGCTTACAGCAACAAAAGCCCCTTTATTAGCAGCAGTAACCATGAATACTTTCCATTTACTTAATTCAGCATATATGGACACACAACCATTGTCTGGGAGTGACTGTATTAAAGTAATGTGCAAACTAGTGTCTTGTCCTAACATATCCAGAAGATCTGCTTTCTGCCCTTTTCTATCAAACCAAATGCAAAAATGAACATGAATTTGAGTAAATTCTATTTCCATAGCAACCTAGAAAAACACAAGCCATATAAAATCGTAATGTCAAGATAAGGAAAACATATAAAGGACCTGAGAAAGCAAATATTAATTCTGAAAATGACTAAAAGAAAACTATAGCCACATATTTTATTTGTCTTTGTTTCTTTAAAATCTTAAAAATGCAACCCAGAAACTTATTTTTATGTTCAAGTTAATAAAAGACAAACCAATTTTAAATATTTTTACTGAGAATCTATAGGATGGTATTTAAACAATAAAAATTGTAGCTTTGAAAAGTTTATAGAGAAAACAGATAAAATGTTTAGCCCAGGCTTGATATTTTACTATTAAGTTTATGCCTAGTTAATGCAAATGATAGATTTAAAGAATCTCATATTTTAATAACTGTAACAAATACATCATAAATTCATGAACTCCCATAAATTCTTATACACTAAATATGTGACTCTGACAGGTATAATGAGTAAGTATTTTAGTTATGTGTATGTACATGCATATGCACATGTGTACATGTGTAGAAAGATGTGTGGCTGGGCCAGATCAAAAGAAGACAAGGTCTCTACTTTCAAAAAAGAAATATTTTTTGAGTGAAAATGTACCCACATGAAAGAGTCAGTGATACATATCTGAGTACCACACTAGTGATATAGAAATTCATGTGTACTAGGGTCAACTGAATCCTGAGGGACAGGTAAGACCTGCATAAGAAGAGAGGCAGACATAAGCAGTGTATGTTCAGTGGACAATAATATCTCTGGGCTAGTGATTTCCTAAAATTTGCAAAGAATCAAATGGAACTAAAACCAAAAGACAGGTGTGTACTCATTTTAAAATGTTAAATTGAAAAGATGAACAGATTTGTTTCACAGACACTTCTCATAGCTGTAAGGGTCCTTTGAGGCACCACCACCAACAAAAGCAATATTTTTCATTGTTTTTCTTTTTAAGGGTGTCTAATTCAAGCCCTGACATTTTCATGCTTCACCTAGTGAGAAAAGTGCTTCAACTCACATCACAAAATGCTGGCCTTAGAGGACACAGCTGGTATCTGTGACTTAATTCTTGAGAGTAATTATGAGCTGAATGTTATTCAAAATTAATTTTAATGGCAAACTTCTGACACCAAATTAAAAAATTGGGTATTTAAAAAAAACTTTTCATTGCATTTAATCATAATTTGGGAGCTATGCTAAGATTATGAATAATTCACTTAGCACACTGCACTTTCTTTATCCAGGATTTAAGAAATAAGTTACAATGTACAGAGCTGGTCTCAAAACTAGGTCTACCTTAGTGTAATCTCTGTATTTACTCCATACATGGTTTTAACAGATGCCAGAGATGTCACAATTTAGAGAAGCAAGTCTAATTCTTTTATTAAAATATATTAGATTTATACTTACAATGTAGAAAGTTGCAAAAGCCATTACTCTTATACTAACAATGAGAATAATCCAAGTACACTGTGAAATCATAACTTTAAAAATTCATCAGTAAGCTGAGGGCACAAGTGGAACTAAAGTGAATAATTTCTGGAATGTGACAAGTACTTTTAAGGAAAGAAGAAAAACAGATGTTAACTTTGTTAACTAACAGATAACTATTTTTATCCTTAACAGTCAGGAGGAGGCAGATAGAATGAGACATAAACTATGGAAAGAAGAAACCAAAAAGGATTTTTAAAAAACTTCTGAAGACCAGAAAATAGCCAAGATGGCCGAATAGGAACAGCTCCGGTCTGCAGCTCCCAGCGTGACTGATGCAGAAGACAGGTGATTTCTGCATTTCCGACTGAGGTACATGGTTCATCTCACTGGGACTGGTTGGACAGTGGGTGCAGCCTACAGAGGGTGAGCCAAAGCAGGGTGGGGCGTCGCCTCACCTGGGTAGCACAAGGAGTCAGGGTATTTCCTTTTCCTAGCCAAGGGAAGCTGTGACAGACTATACGTGGAAAAACGGGACAGTCCCACCTAAATACTGTGCTGTTCCAATGGTCGTAGCAAACGGCACTCCAGGAGATTACATCCCGCACCTGGCTCGGAGGATCCCACGCCCATGGAACCTTGCTCACTGCTAGTGTAGCAGTCTGAGATCAACCTGCAAGGCAGCAGCCTGGCAAGGGGAGGGGCATCTGCCATTACTGAGGCTTGAGTAGGTAAACAAAGCAGCCGGAGAAGCTCAAACTGGGCGGAACCCACCACAGCTCAGCAAGGCCTGTTGCCTCTGTTGACTCCACCTTTGTGGGCATAGCACAGCTGAACAAAGGCAACAGAAACTTCTGCAGTCTTAAATGTCCCTGTCTGACAGCTCTGAAGAGAGCAGTGGTTCTCCCAGTGTGGTGTTTGAGCTCTGAGAACAGACAGACTACCTCCTCAAGTGGGTCCCTGACCCCCATGTAGCCTGACTGGAGACACCTCCCAGTACGGGCCGACTGACACCTCATACAGACAGGTGCCCTTCTGGGATGAAGCTTCCAGAGGAAGGATCAGGCAACAATATTTGCTGTTATGCAATATTTGCTGTTCTGCAGCCTCCGCTGGTGATACCCAGGCAAACAGGATCTAGAGTGGACTTCCAGCAAACTCCAACAGACCTGCAGCTGAGGGACCTGACTGTTAGAAGGAAAACTAACAAACAGAAAGGGATAGCATAATATCAACAAAAAGGACATCCACACCAAAACCCCATCTGTAAGTCACCAACATCAAATACCAAAGGTAGATAAAACCACAAAGATGGGGAGAAACCAGAGCAGAAAAGCTGAAAATTCTAACAACCAGAGCACCTCTTCTCCTCCAAAGGATCTCAGCTCCTTACCAGCAATGAAACAAAGTTGGACGGAGAATGACTTTGACGAGTTGACAGAAGTAGGCTTCAGAAGGTCAGTAATGACAAACTTTCCGAGCTAAAGGAGGATGTTCAAAACCATTGCAAGGAAGCTGAAAAGCTTGAAAAAAGATTAGACAAATGGTTAACTAGAATAAACGGTGTAGAGAAGACATTAAATGACCTGTTGAAGCTGAAAACCATGGCACGAGAACTACATGATGCATGCACAAGCTGCAGAAGCCAAATCGATCAAGTGGAAGAAAAGTTGTCAGTGATTGAAGATCAAATTAATGAAATAAAGCGAGAAGACAAGATTAGAAAAAGAGTAAAAAGAAACGAACAAAGCCTCCAAGAAATATGAGACTATGTGAAAAGACCAAATCTACATTTGATTGTTGTACCTGAAAGTGACGGGGAGAATGGAACCAAGTTGGAAAACACTCTGCAGGATATTAACCAGGAGAACTTCTCCAAGCTAGCAAGGCAGGCCAACATTCAAATTCAGGAAATACAGAGAACATCACAAAGATACTCCTCAAGAAGAGCAACCCAACACACATAATTGTCAGATTCACCAAGGCTGAAATGAAGGAAAAAATGTTAAGGGCAGCCAGAGAGAAAGGCCGGGTTACCCACAAAGGGAAGCCCATCAGACTAACAGTTGATCTCTTGGCAGAAACTATTCAAGCTGGATGAGAGTGGGGGCCAATATTCAACACTCTTAAAGAAAAGAATTTTCAACCCAGAATTTCATATCCAGCCAAACTAAGCTTCGTTAAGTGAAGGATAAATAAAATCCTTTACAGACAAGCAAATGCTGAGAGATTATTGTCACCACCAGGCCTGCCTTACAAGAGCTCCTGAAGGAAGCACTAAACATGGAAAGGAAAAACTGGTACCAGCCACTGCAAAAACATGCCAAATTGTAAAGAACATCGATGCTAGGAAGAAACTGCATCAACTAACGGGCAAAATAACCAGTAAACATCATAATGACAGGATCAAATTCACACATAACAATATTCACCTTAAATGTAAATGAGATAAATACCTCCAATTAGAAGACACAGACTGGCAAATTGGATAAAGAGTCAAGACCCATCAGTGTGCTGTATTCAGGAAACCCATCTCACGTGCAGAGACACACATAGGCTCAAAATAAAGGGAGGGAGGAAGATCTACTGAGCAAAGGGAAAGCAAAAAAAAGCAGGGGTTGTAATCCTAGTCTCTGATAAAACAAACTTTAAACCAACAAAGATCAAAAGAGACAAAGAAGGCCATTACATAATGGTAAAGGGATCAATTCAATAAGAAGAGCTAACTCTCCTAAATATATATGCACCCAATACAGGAACACCCAGATTCAAAAACCAAGTCCTTAGAGACCTACAAAGAGACGTAGACTCCCACGCAATAATAATGGGAGATTTTAACACCCCATTGTCAATATTAGACAGACCAATGAGACAGAAGGTTAACAAGGATATCCAGGACTTGAACTCAGCTCTACACCAAGCAGACCTAATGGACACCTACAGAACTCTCCACCCCAAATCAACAGAATATACATTCTTCTCAGCACCACATCGCACTTATTCCAAAACTGACCACATAGTTGGAAGTAAAGCACTCCTCAGCAAATGTAAAAGAACAGAAATCACAACAAACTGTCTCTCAGACCACAGTGCAATCAAATTAGAACTCAGGATTAAGAAACTCACTCAAAACCACACAACTACATAGAAACTGCACAACCTGCTCCTGAATGACTACTGGTTAAATAATGAAATGAAGGCAGAAATAAAGATTTTCTTTGAAACCAATGAGAACAAAGATACAACGTACCAGAATCTCTGGGACACATTTAAAGCAGTGTGTAGAGGGAAATTTATAGCACTAAATGCCCACAAGAGAAAGCAGGAAAGATCTAAAATCAACACCCTAACATCACAATTAAAAGAACCAGAGAAACAAGAGTAAACACATTCAAAAGCTAACAGAAGACAAGAAATAACTAAAATCAGAGCAGAACTGAAGGAGATAGAGACACAAAAAACCTTCAAAAAAATCGGTGAATCCAGGAACGGGTTTTTTGAAAAGATCAACAAAATTGATAGACTGCTAGCAAGACTAATAAAGAAGAAAAGAGAGAAGAATCAGATAGACACAATAAAAAAAGATAAAGGGGATATCACCACCGATCCCACAGAAATACGATCTACCATCAGAGAATACTATAAACACCTCTATGCAAATAAACTAGAAAATCTAGAAGAGATGGATAAATTCCTCGACACATACACCCTCGAAGACTAAACCAGGAAGAAGTGGAATCTCTGAATAGGCCAACAACAGGCTCTGAAATTGAGGCAATAATCAGTAGCCTACCAACCAAAAAAGTCCAGGACCAGACGGATTCACAGCAAAATTCTACCAGAGGTACAAAGAGGAGTTGGTACCATTCCTTCTGAAACTCTTCCAATCAATAGAAAAAGAAAGAGGGAACCCTACCTAACACATTTTATGAGGCCAGCATCATCCTAATGTCAAAGCCTGAAAGAGACACAACAAAAAAAAATTTAGACCAATATCCCTGATGAACATCGATGCAAAAATCCTCAGTAAAATACTGGGAAACCGAATTCAGCAGCACATCAAAAACCTTATCTACCACGATTGAGTCAGCTTCATTCCTGGGATGCAAGGCTGGTTCAACATACGCAAATCAATAAATGTAATCCATCACATAGACAGAACCAAAGACAAAAACCTCATGATTATCTCAATAGATGCAGAAAAGGCCTTTGACAAAATTCAACAGCCCTTCATGCTAAAAACTCTCAATAAACTAGGTATTGATGGAACGTATCTCAAAATAATAAGAGTTATTTATGACAAAACCACAGCCAATATCATACTAAATGGGCAAAAACTGGAAGCATTCCCTTGGAAAACTGGCAAAAGACAGAGACACCCTCTCTCACCACTCCTATTCAACATAGTGTTGGAAGTTCTGGCCAACGCAATCAGGCAGGAGAAAGAAATAAAGGGTACACAATTAGGAAAAGAGGAAGTCAAACTGTCCGTGTTTGCAGATGACATGATTGTATATCTAGAAAACCCCATCATCTCAGCCCAAAATCTCCTTAAGCTGATAAGCAACTTCAGCAAAGTCTCAGGATAGAAAACGAACACGCAAAAATCACAAGCATTCCTATACACCAATAACAGACAGAGAGCCAAATCATGAGTGAACTCCCATTCACAATTGCTACAAAGAGAATAAAATACCTAGGAGTCTAACTTACAAGGGATGTGAAGGACATCTTCAAGCAGAACTACAAACAAATGAAATAAAGGAGGACACAAACAAATGGAAGAACACTCCATGCTCACGGAGTGGAAAAATAAATATTGTGAAAATGGCCATACTGCCCATGGTAATTTATAGATTGCATTGCCAAGTCAATCCTAAGCAAAAGGAACAAAGCTGCAGGTGTCATGCTACCTGACTTCAAACAATACTACAAGGCTACAGTAACCAAAACAGCATAGTACTGGTACCAAAACAGAGATATAGACCAATGGAACAGAATAGAGGCCTCAGAAATAACACCACACATCTACAACCATCTGATCTTCGACAAACCTGACAAAAACAAGAAATAGGGAAAGGATTCCCTATTTAATAAATGGTGCTGGGAAAACTGGCTAGCCATAGGTAGAAAGCTGAAACTGGATCCCTTCCTTACATCTTATACAAAAATTAATTCAGGATGGATTAAAGATTTAAATGTTAGACCTAAAACCATAAAAACCCTAGAAGAAAACCTAGGCAATACCATTCAGGACATAGGCATGGGCAAGTGTTTCATGACTAGAACACCAAAACCAATGGCAACAAAAGCCAAAATTGACAAATGGGATCTAATTAAACTAAAGCGCTTATGCACAGCCAAGGAAACTACCATCAGAGTGAAGAGGCAACCTACAGAATGGGAGAACATTTTTGCAATCTACTCATCTGACAAAGGGCTAATATCCAGAATCTACAAAGAACTTAAACATATTTACAAGAAAAAAACAAACAACCCCATCAAAAAGTGGGCAAGGATATGAACAGACATTTCTCAAAAGAAGACATTTATACAGCCAACAGACACATGAAAAAATGCTCATCATCACTGGTCATCAGAGAAATGCAAATCAAAACCACAATGAGATACCATCTCACACCAGTTAGAATGGTGATCATTAAAAAGTCAGGAAACAACAGGTGCTGGAGAGCATGTGGAGGAATAGAAACACTTTTACACTGTTGATGGGACTGTAAACTAGTTCAACCATTGTGGAAATCAGTGTGGCAATTCCTCAAGGATCTAGAACTAGAAATACCATTTGACCCAGCGATCCCATTACTGAGTATATACCCAAAGGGTTATAAATCATGCTACTATAAAGACACATGCACACGTATGTTTATTGTGGCACTATTCACAATAGCAAAGACTTCCAACCAACCCAAATGTCCACCAATGATAGACTATATTAAGAAACTGTGCGGTGGAGCCAAGATGGCCGAATAGGAACAGCTCCGGTCTCCAGCTCCCAGCCTGAGCGACACAGAAGACGGGTGATTTCTGCATTTCTGCTTGAGGTATCGGTTTCATCTCACTAGGGAGTGCCAAACAGTGGGTGCAGGACAGTCAGTGAAGCACACTGTGCGCGAGCCGAAGCAGTGCGAGGCATTGCCTCACTCAGGAAGCTCAAGGGGTCAGGGAGTTCCCTTTCCTAGTCAAAGAAAGGGGTAACAGATGACACCTGGAATATCGGGTCAGTCCCAACCAAATACTGCGCTTTTCCAACGGGCCTGGAAAACGGCACATTAGGAGACTGTGTCCCACACCTGGCTCGGAGGGTCCTATGCCCACGGAGTCTTGCTGATTGCTAGCACAGCAGTCTGAGATCAAGCTGCAAGGCGGCAGCGAGGCTGGGGGAGGGGCACCCGCCATTGCCCAGGCTTGCTTAGGTAAACAAAGCAGCCAGGAAGCTCGAACTGGGTGGAGCCCACCACAGCTCAAGGAGGCCTGCCTGCCTCTGTAGGCTCCACCTCTGCGGGCAGGGCACAGACAAACAAAAAGTCACCAGGAACCTCCTCAGAATTAAATGTCCCTGTCTGACTGACAGCTTTGAAGAGAGTAGTGGTTCTCCCAGCACGCAGCTGGAGATCTGAGAACGGACAGACTGCCTCCTAAAGTGGGTCCCTCACCCCTGAGCAGCCTAACTGGGAGGCACCCCCCAAGTAGGGACAGACTGACACCTCACTCAGCCGGGTACTCCTCTGAGACAAAACTTCCAGAGGAACTATCAGACAGCTGAATTTGTGGTCTCACGAAAATCCGCTGTTCTGCAGCCACCGGTGCTGACACCCAGCCAAACAGGGTCTGGAGTGGACCTCTAGTAAACTCCAACAGACCTGCAGCTGAGGGTCCTATCTGGTAGAAGGAAAACTAACAAACAGAAAGGACATCCACACCAAAAACCCATCTGTGCATCACCATCATCAAAGACCAAAAGTAGATAAAACCACAAAGATGGGGAAAAAACAGAGCAGAAAAGCTGGAAACTCTAAAAAGCAGAGCACCTCTCCTCCTCCAAAGGAACACAGTTCCTCACCAGCAATGGAACAAAGCTGGATGGAGGATGACTTTGATGAGTTGAGAGAAGAAGGCTTCAGACAATCAAACTACTCTGAGCTACGAGAGGAAATTCAAAACAATAGCAAAGAAGTTAAAAACTTTGAAAAAAAATTAGAAGAATGGATAACTAGAATAACCAATGGAGAGAAGGGCTTAAAGGAGCTGATGGAGCTGACAGCCAAGTTTCGAGAACTACGCGAAGATTGCAGAAGCCTCAGTAGCAGATGCGATCAACTGGAAGAAAGGGTATCGCTGATGGAAGATGAAATGAATGAAATCAAGAGAGAAGGGAAGTTTAGAGAAAAAAGAATAAAAAGAAATGAACAAAGCCTCCAAGGAATTTGGGACTATGTGAAAAGACCAAACCTACGTCTGATTGGTGTACCTGAAAATGACGGGGAGAATGAAACCAAGTTGGAAAACACTCTGCAAGATATTATCCAGGAGAACTTCCCCAATCTAGCAAGGCAGGCCAACATTCAGATTCAGGAAATACAGAGAACGCTGCAAAGATACTCCTCGAGAAGAGCAACTCCTAGACACATAATTGTCAGATTCACCAAAGTTGAAATGAAGGAAAAAATGTTAAGGGCAGCCAGAGAGAAAGGTCGGGTTACCCACAAAGGGAAGCCCATCAGACTAACAGCTGATCTCTCGGCAGAAACTCTACAAGCCAGAAGAGAGTGGGGGCCGATATTCAACATTCTTAAAGAAAAGAATTTTCAACCCAGAATTTCATATCCAGCCAAACTCAGATTCATAAGTGAAGGAGAAATAAAATACTTTACAGACAAGCAAATGCTGAGTGATTTTGTCACCACCAGGCCTGCCCTAAAACAGCTCCTGAAGGAAGCACTAAACATGGAAAGGAACAACAGGTACCAGCGACTGCAAAAACATGCCAAATTGTAAAGACCATTGAGGCTAGGAAGAAACTGCAGCAACTAACGAGCAAAATAACCAACTAACATCATAATGACAGGATCAGATTCACACATAACAATATTAACGTTAAATGTAAATGGGCTAAATGCTCTAATTAAAAGACACAGACTGGCAAACTGGATAAGGAGTCAAGACCCATCAGTGTGCTGTATTCAGGAAACCCATCTCACGTGCAGAGACACACATAGACTCAAAATAAAGGAATGGAGGAAGATCTATCAAGCAAATGGAAAAAAAAAAAGGCAGGGGTTGCAATCCTAGTCTCTGATAAAATAGACTTTAAACCAACAAAGATCAAAAGAGACAAAGAAGGCCATTACATAATGGTAAAGGGATCAATTCAACAAGAAGAGCTAAATATCCTAAATATATATGCACCCAACACAGGAACACCCAGATTCATAAAGCAAGTCCTGAGCTACCTACAAAGGGACTTAAACTCCCACACAATAATAATGGGAGATTTTAACACCCCACTGTCAACACTAGACAGATCAACGAGACAGAAAGTTAACAAGGATATCCAGGAATTGAACTCAGCTCTACACAAAGTGGACCTAATAGACATCTACAGAACTCTCTACCTCAAATCAACAGAATAGACATTTTTTCAGCACCACACCACACCTATTCCAAAATTGACCACATAGTTGGAAGTAAAGCTCTCCTCAGCAAATGTAAAAGAACAGAAATTATAACAAACTGTCTCTCAGACCACAGTGCAATCAAACTAGAACTCAGGATTAAGAAACTCACTCAAAACTGCTCAACTACATGAAAAATGAACAACCTGCTCCTGAATGACTATTGGGTACATAATGAAATGAAGGCAGAAATAAAGATGTTCTTTGAAACCAATGAGAACAAAGACACAACATACCAGAATCTCTGGGACACGTTCAAAGCAGTGTGTAGAGGGAAATTTATAGCACTAAATGCCCACAAGAGAAAGCAGGAAAGATCCAAAATTGACCCCTAACATCACAGTTAAAAGAACTAGAAAAGCAAGAGCAAACACATTCAAAAGCTAGCAGAAGGCTAGAAATAACTAAAATCAGAGCAGAACTGAAGGAAATAGAGACATAAAAAATCCTTCAAAAAATTAATGAATCCAGGAGCTGGTTTTTTGAAAAGATCAACAAAATTGATAGACCACTAGCAAGACTAATAAAGAAGAAAAGAGAGAAGAATCAAATAGACGCAATAAAAAATGAAAAAGGGGATATCACCACCGATCCCAAAGAAATACAATCTACCATCAGAGAATACTACAAACACCTCTATGCAAATAAACTAGAAAATCTAGAAGAAATGGATAAATTCCTCGACAAATACACCCTCCCAAGACTAAATCAGGAAGAAGTTGAATCTCTGAATAGACCAATAACAGGTTCTGAAATTGTGGCAATAATCAATAGCTTACCAACCAAAAAGAGTCCAGGACCTGATGGATTCACAGCTGAATTCTACCAGAGGTACAAGGAGGAACTGGTACCATTTCTTCTGAAACTATTCCAATTGATAGAAAAAGAGGGAATCCTCCCTAACACATTTTATGAAGCCAGCATCGTCCTGATACCAAAGCCTGGCAGAGACATAACCAAAAAAGAGAATTTCAGACCAATATCCTTGATGAACATTGATGCAAAAATCCTCAATAAAATACTGGCAAACCAAATCCAGCAGCACATCAAAAAGCTTATCCACCATGATCAAGTGGGCTTCATCCCTGGGATGCAAGGCTGGTTCAACATACGCAAATCAATAAATGTAATCCAGCATATAAACAGAACCAAAGACAAAAACCACATGATTATCTCAATAGATGCAGAAAAGGCCTTTGACAAAATTCAACAACCCTTCATGCTAAAAACTCTCAATAAATTCGGTATTGATGGGACGTATCTCAAAATAATAAGAGCTATCTACAACAAACCCACAGCCAATATCATACTGAATGGGCAAAAACTGGAAGCATTCCCTCTGAAAACTGGCACAAGACAGGGATGCCCTCTCTCACCACTCCTATTCAACATAGTGCTGGAAGTTCTGGCCAGAGCAATCAGGCAGGAGAAGGAAATAAAGGGTATTCAATTAGGAAAAGAGGAAGTCAAATTGTCCCTGTTTGCAGATGACATGATTGTATATCTAGAAAACCCCATTGTCTCAGCCCAAAATCTCCTTAAGCTGATTAGCAACATCAGCAAAGTCTCAGGATACAAAATCAATGTACAAAAATCACAAGCATTCTTGTACACCAATAACAGACAAACAGAGAGCCAAATCATGAGTGAACTCCCATTCACAATTGCTTCAAGGAGAATAAAATACCTAGGAATCCAACTTACAAGGGATGTACAGGACCTCTTCAAGGAGAACTACAAACCATTGCTCAATGAAATAAAAGAGGATACAAACAAATGGAAGAACACTCCATGCTCATGGGTTGGAAGAATCAATATCGTGAAAATGGCCATACTGCCCAAGGTAATTTATAGATTCAATGCCATCCCCATCAAGCTACCAATGACTTTCTTCACAGAATTGGAAAAAACTACTTTAAAGTTCATATGGAACCAAGAAAGAGCCCGCATCGCCAAGTCAATCCTAAGCCAAAAGAACAAAGCTGGAGGCATCACCCTACCTGACTTCAAACTATACTACAAGGCTACAGTAACCAAAACAGCATGGTACTGGTACCACAACAGAGACATAGATCAATGGAACAGAACAGAGCCCTCAGAAATGATGCCGCATATCTACAACTATCTGATCTTTGACAAACTTGACAAAAACAAGAAATGGGGAAAGGATTCCCTATTTAATAAATGGTGCTGGGAAAACTGGCTAGCCATATGTAGAAAGCTGAAACTGGATCCCTTCCTTACACCTTATACAAAAATTAATTCAAGATGGATTAACGACGTACATGTTAGACCTAAAACCATTAAAATCCTACAAGAAAACCTTGGCAATACCATTCAGGACATAGGCGTGGGCAAGGACTTCATGTCTAAAACACCAAAAGCAATGGCAACAAAAGCCAAAATTGACAAATGGGATCTGATTAAACTAAAGAGCTTCTGCACAGCAAAAGAAACTACCATCAGAGTGAACAGGCAACCTACAGAATGGGAGAACATTTTTGCAACCTACTCATCTGACAAAGGGCTAATATCCAGAATCTACAATGAACTCAAACATATTTACAAGACAAAAACAAACAACCCCATCAAAAAGTGGGCAAAGGACATGAACAGACACTTCTCAAAAGAAGACATTTATGCAGCCAAAAGACACATGAAGAAATGCTCATCATCACTGGCCATCAGAGAAATGCAAATCAAAACCACCATGAGATACCATCTCACACCAGTTAGAATGGCGATCATTAAAAAGTCAGGAAACAACAGGTGCTGGAGAGGATGTGGAGAAATAGGAACACTTTTACACTGTTGGTGGGACTGTAAACTAGTTCAACCATTGTGGAAGTCAGTGTGGCGATTCCTCAGGGATCTAGAACTAGAAATACCATTTGACCCAGCCATCCCATTACTGGGTATATACCCAAAGGACTATAAATCATGCTGCTATAAAGACACATGCACACGTATGTTTGTTGCGGCACTATTCACAATAGCAAAGACTTGGAACCAACCCAAATGTCCAACAACGATAGACTGGATTAAGAAAATGTGGCACCTATACACCATGGAATACTATGCAGCCATAAAAAATGATGAGTTCATGTCCTTTGTAGGGACATGGATGAAACTGGAAAACATCATTCTCAGTAAACTATCACAAGGACAATAAAACAAACACTGCATCTTCTCGCTCATAGGTGGGAATTGAACAATGAGAACTCATGGACACAGGAAGGGGAACATCACACTCCGGGGACTGTTGTGGGGTTGGGGGAGGGGGGAGGGACAGCATTAGGAGATATATCTAATGCTAAATGACAAGTTAATGGGTGCAGGAAATCAACGTGGCACATGGATACATATGTAACACACCTGCACATTGTGCACATGTACCCTAAAACCTAAAGTATAATTAAAAAATTAATTAATTAATCAATTAATAAAAAAACTGTGGCACATACACACCATGGAATACTATGCAGCCATATAAAAGGATGAATTCATGTCCTTTGCAGGGACATAGATGAAGCTGGAAACCATCATTCTCATCAAAGTATCAAAAGGACAGAAAACCAAACACCCCATGTCCTCAATCATAGATGGGAATTGAACAATGAGAACACTTGGACACAGGAAGGGGAACATCACACACTGGGGCCTGTCATGGGGTGGGGGCCTGGGGGAGGGATAGCATTAGGAGAAATACCTAATGTAAATGATGAGTTAATGGGTGCAGCAAACCAACATGACACATGTATACCTATTTAACAAAGCTGCACATTGTGCACATGTACTGTAGAACTTAAAAAACTTCTGAAGACCAAATACAAACATATATGATAGATCATTATCTCTTGCAAGCAGAAACAACACAGGGAAAAACTTGCAATCATGCCCTTCCCACCTACCAACTCTTTTCCATCGGCTTTCATTGATAATTCAAAGGATGTATGCCACAGGCAAGGGCAAGCCCAGGGAGGTGAAAACTCCTCCAGTGCACTCTGACCTTCACTGAGTGTTACAATGGCTTTCAGAAGGCTAGCAGGACATCAGTCAGATAAAGATCCGTCGTAAAGCTGAACATGAGGAAGAGGATTGTGAAACAAAGAGAACTTCCCATAAGCCCAAAAGACTCCCAGCAAAGCTATAAAGCATTAAGAGAATTCCAGAGTCACACCAGTGCTCTTGTTACCAGCAATTTCGAGGAGAAAGACATAACCTCACCCTGAAAACAATTAAATCCAGTGGCAAACTGAATCTAAATAAAACTGCAACAAAGCCAAAACCAGCCTCCAAAACTCATAGTCTAACAGAAAATGAATATACCTTTTTCCTGCATGTAAACATTATTTACTTCAATTATTATTTTTCTTGAACATACAATGTTTAACTAATAAAAAATTAAAAGACACTCAAAGAAACAAGAAAAGTTGATACATGGACAAGAGGGTAAATAGCTCAGAGCAATATATTAAAAGGTGTCGAAGGTGTTGAAACTACACAAAATGCTTCTAAAATAAGTATTATGTTAAAGGGTCTACTGGAAAAGGTAGACATATGCATTAACAAAGGAGATATCTCATTAGGTAAATGGAAATTATAGAAACAACATAAAACAAGAAGATATATACAAATGAAAATGCTATAGTGAAAACTACAATATCAGAAAGGAAGAGGAAATTTGGTGAGCTTAACAGCAGGCTGGATACAGCAGAGGAAAATATCGTGAATTTCAATAAAAGTAAAATAAAAAGCAGCCAAGCAAATTAGATCTGTGGGATAATATTATAATATACTATATGTGTAAGGGTCCCCAAGGGAAGCAGAGAGAGAGTGTGGCAGAAGAAATATTTGGAGAAATCAGCTGTAAAGGTTTTTAAAATGATGAATGGTATCAAGCCACAGAACTAAAAACTAAATTAAGCCCATGAAGGATAAATACCAAAAAAGGGTCCACACTTAAGCACACATAGTCAAACTGCTTAAAACCAAACATAAGGAGAAATTCTTTATAATTTTCAGAGTAGAGAAAAAGACACATTGCATAAAAGGATACAGTGACAAGAATGTTGGCTTACTTCCTGATCGAAATGATGAAGCAAAAAGCAAAATGGAGCAACATATTTGTAAAGTTCCCAGGAGAAAAAAGCTGCCAACCAAGAATTTTATAATCAGCAAAAAATGTCCTCCAAAAAAGGCCAGCAAAATGAATACATTTTTAGACACACAAAAACTGAGATAATTTATCTTTACCAGACATACAACACAAGAAATGCTAAAAGATGTACTTCAGGCTAAATGGAAATGAAATCTGATGGAAATTCACATCTGTAGGAAGGAATGAAAAGAAATAGAAAGAGTAAATATGTGGGTAATTACACAAGACATTTAAAAATTTTTTGTATTACTTATGTATATATTACATTTCTTTAAAAGACTATTAACTTATTAGAAGGAAAAAAGTGTGTATTGGGGCTTATAAAGATAGATCTATAAATAAAATAAATTAGTAAAATACATGACTTTGAGGACAAAAAGAGAAGGAGGAGCTAAATAGAATTATCCTATTGTAAGGTACTTACAATATGAATAGTATAAAATTATTTGAAGGTATCTTGTAATAAGGTAAAGATGCATACTGGAATCTCTCTAGCAACCACTAAAAATATAAAGATAATAAAATTAAACCAATAGAGGAAGTAAAATGAAATATTATTTAAACACTTGAGAAATGCCAAAGAAGGAATTAAAGTACAAAGGAACAAAGAACAGATGAGTCAAAAAATAAATACCAAGATGGTAAAGTGAAACATAAACACATGATTATAAATAAATGAATTAACACTGTCATTAAAATCAGAGATTGTCAGATTGAGTAAAGAAGTAGATCTCGGTCAAGTGAGGTGTCTCACACCTGTAATCCCAGCACTTTGGGAGGCTGAGGCAGATGGATTACCTGAGGTCAGGAGTTCAAGACCAACCTGACCAACATGGCAAAACCCCTCTCTACTAAAAATACAAAAACTAGCCAGTGTGGTGGTTCATGCCTGTAATCCCAGCTACTTGGGAGGCTGAGGCAGGAGAATCACTTGAACCCGGGAGGCAGAGGTTGCAGTGAGCTGAGATCACACCATTGCACTTTGGCCTGGGCAACAAAAGCGAAATTCCATTAAAAAAAAAAAGTAGATCCCAATTACATAGAGTTTACAAAAAGACCCTTGAAATATGAAGACAGGATGAAAACAAAAAAGTGGAAAACATCACAGCATAAAAACACTAAGCATAAGAAAGCTAGTGTTTAAGTAAATACCAAAGTATACTTCAAGAGAAAAAGATTTGCCATTGATAAAAGGGAAGATTTTATAATGATACGAAAGTCAAATTATCAAGAACATATAAAATTATAATTGTAAGCACAACTAATAATAGGGCTTCAAAATATAAAAAGCAGGCTAGGCATGGTGGCTCATACTTATAATCACAGAGTTTTGGGAGGCCAAGGCAAGAGGATTGCTTGAGGTCAGGAGTTCAAGACCAGCCTGGACAACATAGCAATACCCTGATTCTACAAAAAAGTTTCAAAAGTTAGCCAGGCATGGTGGCACATGCTTGTAGTCCTAGCTACTTGGGAGGCAGAAATGGAAGGACTACTTAAGCCTAAGAGTTCGAGGGTATGGTGAGCTATGATCACATCACTGCACTCTCCAACCTGGGCAGCAGAGTGAGACCCTATCTCTCTTTCTCTATAGATAGATAAATATAGATATGGATATAGATTTATTGGCTAATGTATATATATTATATAGCTAACACACATTAACATATATATTAGCTCTCTCTATATATAAGAATTTAGAATGTGTGTGTGTGTGTGTGTATATATATATATAGCAAAAAAGGTACAAAACTAAAGAAAAAAACTAGATAAATCCACAATCATAAGGATTTTGGCTTTTTTTGTAAACTGATACACTAATTAAATAATAGTAATGATATAGAAGATTTAAATAACAATATTGAAAATGGCCAATTAGAAAAAGCTGTGGTCAGAGGTGCCCACCAAGAAGAATAAAAATGACGAGTGAATCCTGCACCAGCAACTGAGGAATCCAGGTTCTCTCATTGGGACTGAATAGGTGGTTAACACGACCCATGTAGAGTGAGGAAAAGTAGGGTGGTGCAATGGCCCACCTGGGAGCTACATGGGACAAGGGAAACTCTTACCCTCAGCCAAGGAAGGCAGTGAGTGATCATGCTACCCTACCCAAGAAACCACACTTTTACCACAGACCTGTGCAACCCACGGATAAGGAGATCCCCCTCATGAGCCCATGCCACCAGGGTCTTGGGTCCCAAGAACAAAGCTGTGAAGATTCTTAGTGGCCACTCGGCTGGAAACTGCCTAACACTACTGAGTTCAGAGGGTGGGAAGGGGCGGCGGGCAGCTGTCATCAATGTGGCTGCCTGCTGGTGGTGGGGAGACTGGACGGTTTGAACCCAGGAGGAATTCCTCACAGGGCAGCACAGTGGCGGTGGCTGACGGTGGCCAGACTGCCCCTTAAGGCCAAACCCTGACCCAT
Organism: Symphalangus syndactylus; assembly: GCF_028878055.3. Classification (NCBI taxonomy): domain Eukaryota; kingdom Metazoa; phylum Chordata; class Mammalia; order Primates; family Hylobatidae; genus Symphalangus; species Symphalangus syndactylus. The sequence continues at coordinate 116,908,530 of NC_072447.2, read as the reverse complement.
CCCTCTTCACTGAGCAAGGCTTCCCTGCAGGAATTTCAACAACTCCAGCCAGGGGGTTAGGGGTGGCCACAATCTCCATAGATCAGCAGACTTAGTCTTTCCCCCTGCTGGCTCTGAGGAATCTGGGCAGTCCAGATTAGTGAGATTCCCCCCAGAGCAGCACAACCCCTTTAACAAGGGGCAGCCAGAGTGTTTTGGTAAGCGGGACCCAGATCCCATGCCTCCTGACTGGGCAAGACCCCCCCCCACAACAGGGGTTGCTAGACACCTTATACAGGATCATTTCTGTCATCATCAGGGCAGTGCCTCTCTGCAACAGAGATCTCAGAGGAACGAGCAGGCAGCTATCTTTGCTGTTTTGCAGCCTCCATTGGCGACACCTTCAGGTGCAGGGTCGGGGTGGTACCTAGGTGAAACCAAAGCAGCCCTATGGAAGAGGGGCCTAACTATTAAAGGAAAAACAAATGGAAAACAACAACAACATCATCAATAAAAAAGTCCCCACATAAACCCCATCCAAATGTCAGCAGCCTCAAAGACCAAAGCTAGATAAACTCACAGAGATGAGAAAGAATCAGTGAAAAAATGTTGAAAACCCAAAACGCCAGAATGCCTATTTTCTCCAAATGATTGCAACACCTCTCCAGCAAGAGCACAGAACTGGGTGGAGGCTGAGATGGATGAATTTACAGAAGGTTTCACAAGGTGGGTAATAACAAACTTCGCTGAGCTAAAGGAGCATGTTCTAACCCAATGCAAGGAAGCTAAAAACCATGATAGAACATCACAGGAGCTGTTAAACAGAATAATGAGTGTAGAGAGGAACAGAAATGACCTGATGGAGTTGAAAAACACAACACGGGAATTTCACAATGCAACCACAAGTATCAATACACAATTAGATCAAGCAGAAGAGAGAATTTCAGAGATTGAAGACTATCTTGCTGAAATAAGACAGGCAGACACAATTAGAGAAAAAAAGAAGGAAAAGGAACAAACAAAACCTCTGAGAACTATGGGATTATCTAAAAAGACAGAACATATGACTGATTGGGGTATCTGAAAGAGATGAAGAGAATGGAACCAAGTTGTTAAACATACTTTAGAATATCATCCAGGAGAACTTCCCTAACCTAACAAGACAAGCCAACATTCAAATTCAGGAAATGCAGAAAATCTCAGTAAGATGAAAAGATCAACCTCAAGACACATAATCATCAGATTCTCCAAGGTTGAAATTAAAAAGAAAAAAACTGTTAAGGGCAGCCATAGAGAAAGACCAAGTCACCTACAAAGGGAAGCCCATCAGACTAACACTGGACCTCTCAGCAGAAACCAAACAAGCCAGAAGATTTTGGGGGCCAATATTTGACATCCTTGAAGAAAAGAATGTCCAACCAGGAATTTCATATTTGGCCAAACTAAGATTCATAAGCAAAGGAGAAATAAAATCGTTTTCAGACAAGCAAATGCTGAGGAAGTTCGTCACCACCAGGACTGCAAGAGCTCCTGAAAGCATAAATATGGAAACAAAAAAACTGTTACCAGCTACTGAAAAACGAATTGAAGTACAAAGACTAATGACACTACGAAGCAACTACAACAACAGGTCTGCAAAATAACCAACTAGCATCATGATGACAAAACTAAATTGACACAGAACAATATTAACCTTAAATGTAAATGGTTGAAATGCTCCAATTAAAAGACACAGAATAGCAAGCTGGAGAGAGTCAAGACCCATCAGTGTGCTGTATTCAAGAGACCTATCTCACATGCAAAGGCACACACTGGCTCAAAATAAAGGGATGGAAGAATATTTACCAAGCAAATGGAAAGCAGTAAAAAGCGTGGATTGCAATCCTACTTTCTGACAAAACAAACTTTAAACAAAGATAAAAAAAGACAAAGAAAAGCATTACATAATGGCAAGGAGTCAACTCAACAAGAAGAGCTAACTATCCTAAATATATATGCACCCAATACAGGAGCGCCCAGATTCATAAAACAAGTTCTTAGAGACCTACGAAGAGACAGACTCCCACACAATAATAGTGGGAGATTTTAACACCCCATTATCAACATTGGGTAGATCATTGAGACAGAAAATTAACAAAGATATACAGGACTTGAATTCACCTCTGGATCAAGTAGACCTGATAGAAATCTACAGAACTTTACACGCAAAAACAACAAAATATACATTCTTCTTGGTGCCACCTGGCACTTACTGTAAAATCAATAACATACTTGGAAGTAAAACACTCCTAAGCAAATGCAAAATAACTGAAATCATAACAGTCTTTCAGACCACAGTGCAATAAAATTAGAACTCAAGATTAAGAAACTCACTCAAAACTACATAACTATCTGGAATTTGACAACCTGCTGCTGAATGACTCCTGGGTAAATAATGAAATTAAGACTGAAATCAAGAAGTCTTTGAATTCAATAAGAACAAAGAGACAATGTACCAGAATCTCTGGGACGCAGCTAAAGAAGTGTTGAGAGAAATTTATAGAACTAAATGCCCACATCAAAAAGCTAAGAAGATCTCAACTCAACACCCTAACATTACAACTAAAAGAACTAGCAAACAAAGCCCAAAGCTAGCAGAAGACAAGCAATAACTAAGATCAGAGTGGAACTGAAGGAGACAGAAACACAAAAAAACCTTTGAAACCCCAGGATCTGTTTTTTTTGAAAAAAATTAACAAAATAGATAGGCCAATAGCTAGACTAATAAAAAAGAAGAATCAAATAGACACAATAAAAAATGATAAAGGGGATTTCACCACTGAACCCACAGAAATACAAACCACCATCAGAGAATACTATAAATACCTCTATGCAAATAAACTAGAAAATCTAGAAGAAACAGATACATTTCTGAACACATCTACACTCCCACGACTGAATCAGGAATAAGTGGAATCCCTGAATAGACCAATAACAAGTTTTGAAACTGAGGCAGTAATAAATGGCCTAGCAACCAAAAAAAGCCGAGGACCAGATGGATTTACAGCTGAATTCTACCAGAGGTACAAAGAGGATCTGGTACCATTCTTTCTGAAACTATTCCAAACAATTGAAAAAGAAGGACTTCTCCCTAAATCACTTTATGAGACCAGCATCATCCTGATACCAAAACCTGGCAGAGGTACAACAGAAAAAGAAAACTTCAGGCCAATATCCTTGATAAACATCAATGCAAAAATCCTCAATAAAATACTGGCAAACTGAATCCAGCAGCACATCAAAAAGCTTATCCACCATGGTCAAGTTGGCTTCATCCCCAGGATGAAAGACTGGTTCAACATACACAAATCAATAAATGTAATTCATCACACAAACAGGTCCAAAGACAAAAACCACATGATTATCTCAGTAGACACAGAAAAGGCCTTCAATAAAATTCAACATCCCTTCATGTTAAAAACTCTCAATAAACTAGGTATTGATGGAACATAACTCAAAATAGTAAGAGCCATTTATGACAAACCCACAACCAATATTATACTGAATGGGTAAAAAAGCTGGAAGCATTCCCCTTGAAAACCAGCATAAGAAAAGGATGTCGTCTCTCACCACTCCTATTCAACACAATATTGGAACTTCTGGCCAAGGCAATCAGGCAAGAGAAAGAAATAAAGCGTATCCATATAGGAAGAGAAGAAGCCAAACTGTCTGTTTGCAGATGACTCAATCCTCTATCCAGAAAACCCCATTGTTTCAGCCCAAAATCTTCTTAATTTGATAATCAAATTAAGGATACAAAATCAATGTGCAAAAATCACAAGCAATCCTCTACACCAACAATAGACAAGCAGAGAGCCAAATCATGTAGGAACTCCCATTCACAATTGTTACAAGGAGAATAAAATATCTAGGTGCAGCTAACAAGGGAAGTGAAGGAGCTCTTTAAGGAGAACTACAAACCACTGCTCAAGGAAATCAGAGAGGACATAAACAAATGGAAAAACATTCCATGCTTATAGATAGGAAGAATCAATATCGTGAAAATGGCCATACTGCTCAAAGCAATTTATAGATTCAATGCTATTCCCATTATACTGTCATTGGCATTCTTCATAGAAATAGAAAAAACACTTGAAAATTCATATGGAACCAAAAAAGAGTCCATATAGTCAAGACAATAGAGTCCATATAGTCAAGTAAAAAGAACAAAGCTGGAGGCATCACAACTTCTGAAAGAGGGAGAGTTCAAACTATACTACAAGGTTACAGTAACCAAAACAGCATGGTGCTGGTACAAAAACAGACATTTAGACCAATGGAATAGAACAGAGATCTCAGAAATAAGACTGCACATCTACAACCATCTGATTTTTGACAAACCTGACAAAAACAAGTAATAGGCAAAAGATTCTCTATTTAATAAATGGTGCTGGGAAAACTGGCTAGCTATATGCAGAAAATTGAAACTGGATCCCTTCATTACACCTTATACAAAAATTAACTCAAGATGGATTAAAGACTTAAATATAAAACCCAAAACTGTAAACATCCTAGAAGAAAATCTAGGCAATACCATTCAGGACATAGGCACAGGCAAGATTTCATGACAAAAACATCAAAAGCAATTGCAACAAAATCAAAAATTGAGAAATGGGATCTAATTAAACTAAAGAGTTTCTGCACAGCAAAATAAACTATCATCAGAGTTAACAGACAATCTACAAAATGGGAGAAAAATTTTGCAATCTACCCATCTGATGAAGGTCTAATATCCAGAAATTACAAGGAACTTAAACAAATTTGCAAGAAAAAATCAAACGACCCCATTAAAAAGTGGGCAAAAAACACGAACAGACACTTTGCAAAAGAAGACATTTATGTGACCAGCAAACGTATGAAAAAAAGCTCAACATCACTCATCATTAGAGAAATGAAAATCAAAACTGCAATGAGATGCCATCTCAGGCCAAAAAGAATGGTGATTATTAAAAAGTCAAGAAACAACAGATGCTGGCAAGGCTGTGGAGAAACAGAAACACTTTTACGTGGTTGGTGGAAATGTAAATTAGTTCAACCACTGTAGAAGACAGTGTGGCGATTCCTCAAAGACCTAGAGACAGAGATACCATTTTACCCAGCAACTCCACTACTGGGTATATACCCAAAAGAATAGAAATTATTCTATTATAAAGATACATGCACTCATATGTTCATTGCAACACTATTCACAATAGCAAACACATGGAATTAACTCAAATGTCCAACAATGATAGACTGGATAAAGAAAATGTGACACACATACACCATGGAATACTATGCAGCCATAAAAAGAAACAAGATCCTGTCCTTTGCAGAGACATGGACAGAGCTGGAAGCCATTATCTTCAGCAAACTAACACGGGAACACAAAACCAAACACTGCAAGTTCTCGCTTGTAAGTAGGAGCTGAACAATGAGAACACATGGACACAGGGAGGGGACCAACACAGACTGGGGCCTGTCATGGGGGCAGAGGGAGGGAGAGCATCAGGATATATAACTAACGCATGTGGGGCTTAATACCTAGGTGATGGGTTGACAGGTACAGCAAACCACCATGGCACACATTTATCTAGGTAACAAACCTGCACGTCCTGTACATGTACCCTGCAACGTAAAATAAAATAAAATAAAATAAAAATAAACAAACAACAATATTAACAAACATGATCTAATTGGCATCAATAGAGCATTAGATCCAAGTGCAAAATGCTCAATTTTTTAAGTATCTATAGTATGTTCACCAAAATAGATCATATGATAAGCTATAAATTAATTCTCCACAATTTTAGAAAGATTGAAGGCATAAAAAGTAATTTCTATGACCACAAACATGTTAAATTAAAAATGAATAGATAGGAGTGATGTCAGAAGGCATGGCAGAGTAAGAACCCCTGAAAATCCTCTCCTTATAAAAACAACAAGATCACAGGCAAAAACTGTCAGAATCAACATTTCCAAAATTTTGGAAATTAACAACCTACAAAAATTCTGGAAGTGTTTATTCAAGAGAAACAGCTGAAACTCAGTAAGTAATCCTTGTGCTGTTTTAACTTGCCCAAATTCTATCCTCCTCTCCTCAGCCCTGTGGTAGTCTTGAAAACCAATAGCCCAAAATAATGGTGAAAATCGGCAGTCTAGAAGCCCCTGGAGGGATTGTAGTAGGACTTCTACCAAAGCTCAATTTCCAGTCATTTGACATGGACCTATCTGGCTGCTCCCTGGAAAATGAAAATCCCACTCACAAGGCTTTTCTTTAATTTTCCCCAGAGGTCACTCTGTGGGAATAGCTTTTCCCTGGGGGTGTTTATGAAAAGCAATCAAAATTTCCCCAGTGATTGTTTAGTTTTGCAGCTGCCTAAGGTGGTGATAACAGTTGGGGAAATGAGCTAATAAAAAAATCTTAGAAAAGATGGAGAATGAGATGTTCATAAAGACACTGGTAAGATTTTTGCTAGGCCAGAAAAAAGAAAAGACACTGAAAAGCTGAAACAAATTCCTGGGAATCCAGAAGGCCAGGTGCGTAAAACCTGAGAAGGCCCCGAACTCTCACATCTGACATTGAGGCTATGAACAATCAGGAAGTAAAGGATAAGGGTGGAGCTGTAAACTACCTGCCTGAGCGTTGAAGGTGTCCTTCCACACACACATAGACTCTAGGCAAAGACTGGTAGAATTATTGGCTCCCAAGACTTAAGGAAATCTCTGTCCAGTTATTACAGTCCATTAAACTATCCAAGCACCAAGGAGAAATTTCAGTGGCCACACTCGAAAATGAACACATATTAACTTTACCAAATTAGTCTAGAAAAGTTTCTAAACAACAGAAAAGCAACAATAATGACAACAACAAACTGCAATAACAACAACGCCAAGTAGGCATCTATATTCAGAAATGCCACATTACATTATTTAAAATGCACAGTTTTCAGTAAAAACTATGAGATATAGAAGCATCAAGGAAGTATGTTCCATACATGGGGAAAGAGAGGAAACAGCGAATAGAAACTGTTTCTGAGGAAGCCTAGAAGTTGGACTTACTAGGCAAAAACTTTAAATGAGGTTTATATGCTCGAAGAGCTAAAGGAAATTGTATATAAATAACTAAGGCAAAGTATGAAAATTATGGCTCGCTAAATACAGAATGCCCACTAAGATGTATGTTATTTTTTAAAAAGACATAGCAATTCTGGAATCTTAAAGTATAATAAGAGCAATGAAAAATGTATTAGAGGGGCTTATATTCATTTATTATGGCTGACATAACAAAATACCACAGGTTGGGTGGCCTAAACAATATACATTTATCTTCTCACTGTTATGGAAGCTAGGAGGCCAGGAACAAGGTGCCAGCAGAATTGATTTCTCCTGAGGCCCCTTCTCCTGGTATCATTTTCTGTACTTTTCTGTGCTGCTATAACAGAATACCTGAGACTGAGTAATTTATAAACAACAAAAATTAATTTTTTCACAGTTTTGGAGGCCAGGAAATTCAAATCTACCCTTATTGGGTTCTCTCAGCTTTTTAAAAAACTTCTTTATCTATGCACCTGGCCAACAGATGGCAAAATGCAACAACTTGGATTCTGCATTGGAGATATGTGGCTACTTTGCTTAACCTTTTGCTAAGTTACACAATTCAGCGTGTATTTAACAGAAATCTCAGAATTGGAGTAACTGGCCTGGGCATAGCTTTAATCTCAAGGTGATACTGCTGTTCATACATATGTCTTCTTTGGGAATCTCACGTGGGTAGGTGAAGGTTGGAGAGGATGCAACTGGCAGGGCATGAATCAAATATTCCTAAGACTTGTGGCCAAATATCATCAGTATTAATTTTCTAGGGCTGCATAACAATGTGCACAAATTTTGTGGCTTAAACAGGAGAAGTTTATTGTCTCACAGTTTTGGAAGCTGAGTCTGAAATCAAGGTGTCAGTAAGGTTGGTTTCTTCTGATGGCTGTGAGGAAGAATCAGTTTCAGGCCTTTCTTCTACTTCTGGTAGCCTTAGGAATCTTTTGGCTTGTAGATGTACTCCCTGTTTCTTCACACTGCCTTCCTTCTGTGCGTATCTGCCTTTTTCACCTTTTTTTTTTTTTTAATATATAAGAACACCAGTCATATTGGATTAGGTGCTCATCTTTCTTCTGTATGACTTTATCTTATGTCTGCAATGACCCTATTTACAAATAAGGTCACAATCAGAGGTATAGGGGTTAGGATTTTAACATATAAATTGAGGCTGGGGGGGTGCAGGCACAGTTCAACCCATACAGTCTGCCATTAACATTAGGAGAAAGCCAAAAGCAGCAATGATTTGCTCTATCAGCTCCTCCGGTCTTCTCTCCTGCTTGGTACCCTACCATAGCCACTTCAGCATTTGACATTTTTTTTTTTTTTTTTTTTTTTTTTTTTTGAGACAGAGTCTCGCTCTGTCGCCCGGGCTGGAGTGCAGTGGCGCAATCTCGGCTCACTGCAAGCTCTGCCTCCCGGGTTCACGCCATTCTCCTGCCTCAGCCTCCGAGTAGCTGGGACTACAGGCGCCCGCCACCGCGCCCGGCTAATTTTTTTGTATTTTTTAGTAGAGATGGGGTTTCACCGTGGTCTCGATCTCCTGACCTCGTGATCCGCCCGCCTCGGCCTCCCAAAGTGCTGGGATTACAAGCGTGAGCCACCGCGCCCGGCCCCAGCATTTGACATTTTTAAACTTGTGGCACGCTTTTAGTTTTGCAAATATATCATGCTATTTTATACTTCTTTGCATTTTATTTCTGTACTTTTTCTGGAATGCCCCTTTATACCTTATACTTGGCTTCACTTATCTCAAGAGTAATGTACAAGGTCATCTCCTCTTTGAAGCCTCTCCTGACCACATTTATAGCTTTATTACATTTCAACTCTATTATCCAGGTAGAACTTTACTCATTTTTATCCCAATTTTTCTGCTCTTACACTTACTATAGAACATAAAACCCTTTTGCACTATTTTTTTTCTTTGAATGTTTTCCCCTTCTAGAATACAACCACCTTAAGGTCAAAGTTTCATGAACTATTTCCCTTTGTTTCCCTGAAATTTAGAGCAATTTCTGACACATGTAGGTGCTCAACAGATTTTTTTAGGAATTAAAAATTATATTTATAGGAAAGGCATCATGTCTAAGAGTCATTTTTTTTTCTTTTTTTTTTTTGAGACGGAGTCTCACTCTGTTGCCCCGGCTGGAGTGCAGTGGCATGATCTCGGCTCACTGCAAGTTCCGCCTCCCGGGTTCACGCCATTCTCCCACCTCAGCCTTCCCAGTAGCTGGGACTACAGGCATCCGCCATCACGCCCAGCTAATTTTTGTATTTTTTGTAGAGACAGGGTTTCACCTTGTTAGCCAGGATGGTCTCAATCTCCTGACCTCGTGATCCGCCCGCTTCAGCCTCCCAAAGTGCTGGGATTTTTAAAAATGTGTATTTTAGTGCCAATGAAAGTCTGAGAAAAGTCATTTAGGATATGTGAGAAGGTGAAAAAGAATTCTAGAATTCTAGCTGACTGGGATGTGGAAACCCCTTTACTCGCACTCTGTATCCAACATCAGGCGTTGAAAATAGTGTTCCTTTTCATCATTTGCCCAGAATCAGTCTTGGCGACTACCTACTAATGAGTATATTAAACAACAACAATAAAAATGTATGCATATGACCAAACTAACAATGTGGCCCCTAGAGTTTGAGAGGAAAGGACTCACTAAGTTCATGCCATATCTGGTTTCCTTCACACTCTTCAAAATACAATGGCCAGAAGCATATTAATACAAAAACATCTCCTATAAATGATATTTATTTATTGTAAAATTAAATAGCACTGAATAAACTTTTCGAAAGTATAAAGAACAATTCTTAAATAAGTCAAAATGCCAATAATAAATAACTGGGATATGGGAGTGGATGGAAATTAATTTAGATTCCTTACATTGCTGCAGTCCAAGGTAAACCAGGGTTTCCATTAGGCTTAGCAAAGTCTAGGGCATTATGTCTTTCATTTGTTTTTATTTTTTTAATTTTTAAATTTTAAAAACATTTTTATCAAAGTGGAATATATATACCAAAAAATCCACCATTTTAAGGTGCAGAATTCAGTGGCATTTGGTACATTCACAATGTTATGCAACCATTACCTCCATCTAGTTCCATCACTTTTTCATGATCTACAAGAGACCTGTCAAGCAGTTACTCCCCATTTCTCCCTCCCTCAACCCTTGGCAATGAATAATTTGTTTTATTTCTCTATGGATTTACCTATTTTGCATATTTCATGGAAATAGAGTAAACCAATATGTGAACTTTTGTGTCTGCTTCTTTCACTCAGCATTTTTCCAAGGTTCATTCATGTTTTAGCATGAAGTAGTACCTCAATCCTTTTTATAGCTGAATAATATCCCATTGCATGGATATACAACATTTTATTTACCCATTCATAAAGTAATGGACATTTGTGTTATTTCCACCTTTTGGCTATTGTGAAAACTCACTAGGAACATTAATGTATAAATATCTGTTTTAATTACCTGTTTTCAAATTTTTAGTGTATATAACTAGGAGTGCCATGGCTGGGTCACATGGAAATTCTGTTTAACTTTTTGAGGAACTGTCAAATTGTTTTCCACAGTGACTGCACCATTTCACATTCTCACAAGCAATGTACAAAAGTTCCATTTTTCCACCTCTTTGCCAATATTTGTTTCTTTCCATATTATTATTATTATTGCCATCATAGTGGGCATAAAGTAATTGTGGCTTTGATTTGCATTTTCATAATGACTAATATAATTTTCACGTGCCTGTGGGTCATTTCTATATGTTCTTCAAACAAATGCCTATTCAAGTTCTTTGCCCATTTTCTAACAGTGTTTTTTTGTCTTTTTATTGTTGAGTTTTAAGGGTTTGTTTTATATATTCTGGATGTTCGAACTTTATTATATATACGATTTACAAATATTTTCTCCTATTGTAGAAGTTTTATTTTCATGTTTTTGATAGGCACAAACATTTATAATTTTGATGAAACCCAATTGATCTAGTTTTTCCTCTTTTTGCTTGTGTTTCTAATGTCTTGTCTAAGAATCCACTGCCAAATCCAACGTCAGGAAAATTTACCAGTATGTTTTCTTTCATGAGTTTTATAGTTTTAGCGCTTACATTTATATCTTTGTTTTATTTTGACTTATTTTTAATATATTGTGTTGAGGTTTATTCTTGTTAATATGGATATTCAGTTGTCACAGTATCATTCGTTGAAGCCAGTATTCTTTTCCTACCCTTGTCAAAAATCAATTGACCATAATATATGGGCTTGTTTTTATACTATTAATTCTCTTCCATTCATCTATAATGCTATCCTTATGCCAGTCCAACACTGTTTTAATTACAGTATCTTTGCAGTAGTTTTGAAATCAGAAAGCCTGAGTCTTCCAACTTTACTATTTTTAAGACTGTTTTGGCTATACAGCATTGCTTACAATTATGTAAGACTTTTAAATTTTTTTGTTTAATTTCTGAAAAATGTGCTGTTGGTTTTCCTAGAGATTGCACTGAATCTGTAAATACCTTTGGGTAGTATTGCCATATTAACAATATTAAGTCCTTCAATGCATGAGCATGGAGTGTCTTCCCATTTGTTTTGTCCTTCTTTAATTTCCTTCAGCAATGTTTTGTAGTTTTTAGTGTGCACATCTTGCTCCTCTTGGGTTACATTTAATTTCAAATATTTTATTCTTTTTGATGCTGTTGCAAGGGGAATTGTTTCCTTAATTTTCTTTTCAAATTCTCTGCTGCTAGCATATAGAAATACAACTGACTTTTGCAGTTTGCTTACTTCTTTATTTTTAAGACTACTGCTGTACCAGTTACTGGTCTTCAATTTACAAAGACAATGTTTGGCTAAAGAATATAATTGTAGTCTCCCCTGCTGGTGATTGATAGTCTTGTACAAAATACTTGCATTTTTATCATAACATATAATTAGGTGGCCAAATTATAGGCAAATATCAGAAGTAAAAGATTTTATGTATCTGTGCATATAATAACCACTCTTGCAAAGTATGTTAATACAAATATGTATATTCATTTTAAAATTAGAAGACAGATGAGTAAACTTTACTAAAGATCTCCATGGTTTGAAATTTACATTCTATGTAGCAACTAATAACCTGGCTATCAAATTCTCTTTTAAAAGGAACCAATATTACACAAGATAATCATTATGGCAGACTACTGTGTGACAGCCCCTGTATAGCCGTCCCAAATAGCAGCCAAAAAGTTATTAAGGGGAGGTGGCCAAGATAGCCAACTAAGAAACAGCTAGTGTGTGTTGCTCTCGTGGAGAAGAATGGAAGGGGCAAGTAAATACAACACCTTCAACTGTGTATTAGTCCGTTCGCACACTGCTATGAAGAAATACCTGAGACTGCGTAATTTATAAAGGAAAGAGGTTTAATTGACTCACAGGCCCACATTGTTGGGGAGGCCTCAGAAAACTTACAATCATGGTGGAAGGCCAAGGAGAAGCAGGCACCTTCTTCGCAGGGTGGCAGGATGGAGGGAGTGCAAGCGGGGGAAATACCAGATGCTTATAAAACCATCAGCTCTTGTGAGACTCACTCATTATCATGAGAACAGCATGGGGGAAACCACCTCCCTGATCCAATTACCTCCACCTGGTCCTGCTCTTGACATGTGGGGATTATAGGGATTACAATTCACAGTGAGATTTGGGTGGGGACAGTGTCAAGCCCTATCAAACTGAAATATCCTGGTATTCACATTGGGACTAATCAAGGAAACAACTCGACCCATAAAGAATGGAGAAAAGCAAAACAGGATGATGCCCCACTCAAGAGCAACATGGAGCCAGGGGAACCTCCTTTGCCCAGGGAAGCAATGGGTGAAATGTGCAACCCCAAGAACCCACACTCCTTCCTTCCAGGGATCTTTGCAACCCTTGGGTCAGAAGATCCCCTCAAGAACCCACTCCACCAGGGCCTTCAGTCTGATGCACAGAACTACGTGGAGTCTTGGCAGAGCAGCCACTCAAGCACATGTAGAGACTGGGAGCCTTGTATACCTGGACTTCCTGGGCTTCCTGGTTAAAGTAGCTGAACTCTGGCAAAGTGGGAGATTTGACCCCTGTACATAACCCTAGGAAAAAGGCTCAATGCAGGAGGCTGAGCAGGGACAGTCTGCAGGCCCTGCTTCCACAGTACATTGCAAAATAAAACCCACTGGCTTGGAAATCCAGCCAACCACCTGTCGCAGCATTGTACCTCCCTGAGATGAAGCTCCCACAGGGAGGGGCAGGCCGCTGTCTTTGCTGTTTGGGTGACTTAGCCATTCCAGCCTTTGGGCTTTGGAGAGTCCAGGCCGACCAGGGGATGAAGGGATCATCCAGCACAGCACAGGTGCCCCACAAACATGGCCAGGCTGCTGATTTAAGTGGGTCCCCAATCCCATTCATCCTCCCTTGCCAAGATTTCCTTACTGGGGTCTTCAGCCACCATCACTGGTGTTCTTTGGCAAAGCAGTTTCAAACCTCCCTGGGACAGAGCCTCCAGAGGGAGGGGTGGGCCACCGTCTTTGCTGTTTGGGCAACTTAGATTTTCTGCCCTTTAGGCTTTGGAGAGTCTGAGGCAACCGGGGACAGGAGAGGTCTCCCCACACCGCACAACTGCTTTTGAAAAATGTGGCCTGACTGCTTTGTTAAGTGGGTCCCTGATACCGTTTCTCTACACTGGGTGGGACTTCTCAACCAGGGTCCCAAGCTACTCCTGCCAGAGTTCTCCTGCTGACAGAGGTGATTTCATAGATCCCTGGGACAGAGCTCCCAGAGGAAGGGGCGGGCTGCCATCTGTGCTGTTTGAGTGACTTAACCATTCCAGAATTCAGGCTTTGGAGTGTCTGAAGCGATTGGAGGGCTAAGTGAACCCCAGCACACCACAGCTGCTCTACGAGAACATGGCCAGATTGATTTTTTTAAGCAAGTCCTTGATCCTCACTGGGTGGGACTGCCCAATTGGAGTCTCCAGCCACCTCCTACAGGTGTGTTCGGGCCAGCAACAGGTCCATACCTTCTTGGGATGGAGCTTCTGAAGGGAGGGGCAGGCTGCCATCTTTGCTGTTTCACAACCTTCACTGGTGATATCTCCAGGTACTGGAAAATCTGAAGCAACTAGGGACTGGAGTGAGCTTCCAGTATACTGCAGCAGCCCTATGTAAAAGTGGCGAGACTGTTACAGTGGTGCCTATTCCTATATCTACTTACTGAGCAGGTGCCTCAGGCCTGGGCCTCCAACCACCTCTCAGCAGACCAATCGAGCCAGTAGCAACTTGGGAACTCCCTGGACAGAGCTTCCAGGGGCAACTAAAAGCCTCTCTGCCACTGCCTCTGCAGTGGAACTGCCCTTGATACCCTTGGGCTAATGAAACAGCAAAGACCCTAAGTGCCTTATCTATACTTCCAACAAGCTGCAGTCAACCAAAGGAGAGGAGGCCAGTTCATTTCCTACAGGTCCCACAAACCCTCTACTGCTCATCACCAGAGAGGGAATCCCTTGCTTGGGCCCACAGCACAGACCCTCCATCCTGGGCTGACTGCACTTAGTAATTGCAGACCTGCATCTCTCTGGGGTGGAGCATCCAGCAGACAAGCAAAAGACCCTTGGCTAGAGCCACTACTAAAGTCCCTTCCTTGGCTGCCTCCAAGCTGGGAAAAAAAAACATAAACACTGAGATCACCGCAGTGCTTCAGTGGGCAGTCCAGGAGTGCCAAGTCATGATCTACACCCAGCACTCCAGAGGTAGAGGAGCCACTTTCAGAGCACTGAAAGGGAACATGGATTCAACTATGAGTAAACATAGGGGAGCCATATAACCAAGCAAGAGTCTACCAACTGACCAACACACCTAAGTGCCACCTACTGGATCACACCCCACAGCTTCAACACCAAAAATACATCGCTAACATACCCCTCTCTGAAACCAGAGACAAGAAGTCAGCTTCAAATAAAGACCCTGCACAAAACCTTGGCCTGGTGAAATCATTGAGAATAGAAGTTTATTGACTGTCCTCAGTCTACACTGCAGTAAAAGGAACACCCACAGGCAGAGATGGAAAAGAGCCAATGCATGAACTTGAGTAATTCAAATGGCCACATCACTTCTCCTCCTTCTTGTAGGTGGCCTGCCTTTTCTCTCTAGCTGCCTTTATCATTCTTCAACCTTGGAAGATCTGATGATTTTATCTTGAGGATAATCTTCCTTGTAGAATGTTGCAGTTCTCTGTATTTCCTGAATTTGATTGTTGGCCTCTCTAGCCAGGTTGAGGAAGTTTTTCTAGAAAACATGTTTTCCAGCAAGGACTTCATGTCTAAAACATGAAAAAGGCTGAATGGGATCTAATTAAACTAAAGAGCTTCTGCACAGCAAAAGAAACTACCATCAGAGTGAACAGGCAACCTACAGAATGGGAGAACATTTTTGCAACCTACTCATCTGACAAAGGGCTAATATCCAGAATCTACAATGAACTCAAACAAATTTACAAGAAAAAAACAAACAACCCCATCAAAAAGTGGGCAAAGGACATGAATAGACACTTCTCAAAAGAAGACATTTATGCAGCCAAAAAACACAGGAAAAAATGTTCATCATCACTGGCCATCAGAGAAATGCAAATCAAAACCACAATGAGATACCATCTCACACCAGTTAGAATGGCCATCATTAAAAAGTCAGGAAACAACAGGTGCTGGAGAGGATGTGGAGAAATAGGAACACTTTTACACCGTTGGTGGGACTGTAAACTAGTTCAACCATTGTGGAAGTCAGTGTAGCGATTCCTCAGGGATCTCGAACTAGAAATACCATTTGACCCAGCCATCCTATTACTGGGTATATACCCAAAGGACTATAAATCATGCTGCTATAAAGACACATGCACACGTATGTTTATTGCAGCACTATTCACAATAGCAAAGAGTTGGAACCAACCCAAATGTCCAACAACGATAGACTAGATTAAGAAAATGTGGCACATATACACCATGGAATACTATGCAGCCATAAAAAATGATGAGTTCACGTCCTTTTTAGGGACATGGATGAAACTGGAAACCATCATTCTCAGCAAACTATCGCAAGGACAAAAAACCAAACACCACATGTTCTCACTCATAGGTAGGAATTGAACAATGAGAACTCATGGACACAGGAAGGGGAACATCACACTCCGGGTACTGTTGTGGGGTGGGGGCAGGGGGGAGGGACAGCATTAAGAGATATACCTAATGCTAAATGACGAGTTAATGGGTGCAGCAAACCAACATGGCACATGGATACATATGTAACAAACCTGCACATTGTGCACATGTACCCTAAAACTTAAAGTATAATAATAATAATAATAAAAATACTGGAAAAAAAAAGAAAACATGTTTTCCAAGTTGTTTGCTTTCTCCCCCTCCCTTTCAGGGATTACAATGATTTGTAGATTTGGGATCTTTATGCAATCCCATACTTAAGAACTTTTGTAAGGCAGGTCTGGTGGTAGTGAACTCTCAACATTTGCTTATCTGAAAAGGATCTTATTTCTCCTTAGTTTAGGAACCTTAGTTTGGCAGGATAGGAAATTCTTGGTTGAAAATTTTTTTCTTTAAAATGTTGAATATAGGCTCTCAATCTCTTCTGGCTTGTAGGGTTTCAGCTGAGAGGTCATTAGAGATTAAGATTTATATTCTTAGGCTGAGCTGGCTGAAATATTCCAGGCTAAACTGGCTGAAATGACAGAAATAGAATTAAGAATACCAATAGGAAAGAAGCTCATTGAGATTCAGGAGAAAGGCAAAGCCCAATCCATGGAAATTAAGAATCACAATAAAGTGATATGAGTGGCAGAAGGATAAAATATCCAGTATAGAAAAGAACCTAACAGATCTGACAGAACTGAATAACATAATACAAAAATTTCACAATGCAACCACAAGTAGTAAAAGCAGAATAAACCAAACAGAGGAAAGAATCTCAGAACTTGAAGATTAGCTCTCTGAAATAAGAAAGTGAGGCAAAAATAAAGAAAATAAATAAAAGGAATGAATAAAACCTTCAAGAAGTATCTGGTGGTTGAAGTATGAGGTTGAAGGAACATACCTCAAAATAATAAGAGCCATCTATGACAATCCCACAGCCAACATTATACTGAATGGGAAAAAGTTAAAAGCATTTCCCTTGAAAACCAGCAAAAGACAAGAATGCCTTCTCTCACCATTCCTATTCAACTTCCTATTGGAAGTCCTAGCCAGAGCAATCAGGTAAAAGAAAGAAATAAATGGCATACAAATAGGAAGAAAGGAAGTCAAACTATCTGTTTGGATATGACATGATTCAATAGCTAGAAAACTCCATAGTCCTAGCCCAAATCATCCTTCAGCTGAAAAAGAACTTTTGCAAAGTTTCAGGATACAAAATCAATGTACAAAAATCACCAGCATTCCTATACACTAACAACAGCCAACCTGAGAACCAAATCAGAAAGACAAGCCTGTTCACAATTGCCATGAACAGAATAAAATACCTAGGAATACAGCTAGCCAAGGGGGTGAAAGGTCTCTACAATGAGAACTACAAAATATTTATCAAAGAAATCAAAGAAGACACAAACAAATGGAAAAACATCCCATGCTCATGGACAGAAAGAATAAATATCATTAAAATGGCCATATTTCCCAAAGCAATTTACAGATTTAATGCTATTATTATCAAAATCCCAATAACATTCTCCACAGAACTAGAAAAAAAACTATTTTAAAATTCATCTAAAACCAAAAACCAGACTGAATAGCCAAGGCAATCCTAAGCAAAAAGAAAAAAGCTGGAAGAATCACATTACCCAACTTCAAACTATACTACAGGGCTACAGTAAGCAAAAGTACTGATACGAAAACAGGTGCATAGACCAATGGATCAGAATAGAGACCTCAGATATAAGGCTGCACACGTACGACCATCTGATCTTTGACAAAGCTGACAAAAACAAGTAATAGGGAAAAGACTGCCTATTGAATAAGCAGTGCTGGGACAACTGGCTAGCCATATACAGAAGATTGAAGCTGAATCCCTGCCTAACAACATACACAAAAATCATCTCAATATGTGTCAAAGACCAAAATGTAAAACCCAAAACCATAAAAACCCTTAAAGACAACCTAGGCAATACCATCCTGGACATAGGAATAGGCAAAAATTTCATGATGAAGACACCAAAAGCAATCACGACAAAAGCAAAAATTGACAAGTGGGATCTAATTAAACTGAAGAGGTTCTGCACGTAAAAGTAACTATCAATAGTGTAAACAAACCACCTACAGAATGGGAGAAAATATTGGAAAACTATGCATCTTTTTAAAGGTCTAATATCCAACATCTATAAAGAACTTAAATTTACAAGAAATAAACAACGCTATTAATAAATGGGCAAAGGACATCAACGGACACTTTTCAAAAGAAAACATGCATGCCACCAATGAGCATATGAAAAAAAAGCTCACTATCACTGATCATTAGAGAAATGCAAATCAAAACCACGAGATACCATCTCATATCAGTTAGAATGGCTATTAAAAAGGTAAAAAAATAACAGATGCTGGTGAGGTTGCAGAGGAAAGGAAACACTTATACACTGTTGGTGAGGATGTAAATTAGTTCAATCATTGTGGAAAGCAGCATGGTGATTCCTCAAAGAGCTAAAAGCAGAACTATCATTTGACTCAGCCATTTTATTACTGGGTATATCCAGAGGAATATAAATCATTCCACCTTAAAGACACATGTACGTGAATGTTCATTGCAACACTATTCTAAATAGCAAAGACATGCAATCAACTTAAATGCCCATGAATGACAGATTAGATAAAGAAAATGTGGTACATATACACCATGGAATACTATGCAGCCATAAAAAAGAACAAGATCATGGCTTTTGCAGGAACATGGATGGAGCTGGAAGCTAATATCCTTAACAAACTAATGCAGGAACAGAAAACCACAATCACACGTTCTTATTCATAACTGGGAGCAAAATAATGAGAACTCATGAACACAAAGCAGGAAACAACAGACACTGGGGCCTATGTGCGGGGGGAGAGTGGGAGGAGGGAGAGGAGCAGAAAAGATAACTATTGGGTACTGGGCTTAATTCCTGGGTGACGAAATAATCTGTACAACAAATCCCCATGACATGAGTTTACCTATGCAACAAACCTTCACGTGTACACCGAAACCTAAAATAAAAGTTTAAAAAAGTTACTAAGCATACATGCTCTTGCCTGAAAAATGACAACAACAAAATCAGCTAGCAGTAGGAAGAAGACAAAACTTCCCAACATGGTTGGCAATTTCCTGCATAATCTAGCCCCTAGTTACCTCTTGCCACTCTTTTTTAAAGACTTTATTTTTAGAGCAATTTTAGACTAAGAGCAAAATTGAGAAGAAAACAGAGATATCCAGCATGCCCTTGCCCCAGCACATGCATATTATTCCCCCATTAACATCCCCCAACAGAGTAGTGCATTTGTTACAATTGATGAATCCACATTGACACACTATCACCCAAATTCAGTAGTTTACATTAAGGTTCACTTTTGATGTACTTTCTATGAGTTTGGAGAAATTTATCATGGCATGTATTTCTATTATAGTACCATAGAGTATTTTTCACTGCCCTAAAAGTCCTCCATGCCCTGCCTATTCATCTCCTCCAACCCCTCTTACCCTGGCAACAAATGTTTTTTTAACTGTCTCCATAGCTTTGCCTTTTCCATAATGTC
The DNA here is from genome assembly GCF_028878055.3 of Symphalangus syndactylus. NCBI lineage: Eukaryota > Metazoa > Chordata > Mammalia > Primates > Hylobatidae > Symphalangus > Symphalangus syndactylus. Next base: position 116,888,656 of record NC_072447.2, on the reverse strand, counting down.
ATATAATGGCATAGTAGAATCATATCAACTATTTGACATTCTGGAAAAGGCAAAGGTATATAGCCTTTTCAAATTGATATTTTTTCACTTAGTAATATACCTTTACGTTTCCTCCATGACTTTTCATGGGTTGATAGTTCATTTCCTTTTAGCAATGAATGACATTCCGTTGTCTGGATGTACCACAGTAAATTTATCTATTCACCTACTGAGGGATATTACGGTTGCTTCTAACTTTGGGCAATTATGAATAAAGCCATATAAAAATCTGTGTGCATGTTTTTGGGTGGACATGAGTTTTCAACTCTTTTGGGTAAATACCAAGGAGGATGAATGATGAATGGTGTGATAAGAGCATATTTCGTTTGGTAAGGATTTAACAAACTATCTTCCAAAGTGGCTGTTCCATTTTGCATTTCCACCAGCAATGAATGAGAGCTCCTGGTTTTCTATATCTTTGCCACCATTAGATGTTGTCAGTGTTCTGGATTTGGGGATTCTAATAGGTGTGTAGTGGTATCTCATTATTGTTTCCTCTTGCCATTCTTTTTTAATTGTATCTATTTAAGGTGTACAATGTGGTATTTTGATATACATATACACAGTGAAAAGAAGAAAAGTCAATTAATGTGACCACTATCTCACAGTTACCTTTTTTTATGTAGTAAGAGCACCTAAAATCTACTGTCAAAGCAAATTTGTAGTATACAATACTAGACTTATTCATTTTAAATAACTGCAACTTTGTATTTTTTGTCCTACATCTCCCCATCACCCCTAGCCCCTGGTAACTACTGTTTTACTCTCTGTTTTAATGTATACAATTTTTTTAATCCACATATAAGTGAGATTATGCAGTATTTGTCTTTCTGTATCTGGCTTATTTCCCTTACCATAATATCCTCCAGGTTCATCTATGGTGTTACAAATGGCAGAATCTCCTTTTTTAAGGCTGAATAATATTCATATATATACATATACACACACACATATATATGTATATACATATACACACACATATATATATATATACACCACAATTTCTTTACCTACTTATCCATTGAAGTACATTCATGTAGTTTCCATATCTTAACTATAGCAAATAATGCTGCAGTATAATATGAGAATGCAGATATCTCTACAAGGTACTGATTTAATTTATTTTGGTTATATACCCAGAAAAGGGATTGCTGGGTCTGATGATTGTTTTCTTATTTCATTTTCTAAAGAACCTCTATACCGTTTTCTATAGTGGCTGTACCAAGCTACATTCCCACTAACAGTATACAAGAGTTCCCTTTTCTCCACCCTTGCTAACACGTGTTATTGCTTGTCTTTTTGATAATAGACATTCTCTTGCCATTTTTTTACATCACAATCTACACTAAAGCCAAATCTGACACCTTTTATTCCTAAAACATATCATATTCCCTCTTGAGTAGAGATCCCTACACGCATTCTTCATACTACCTGAAATGCTCTCTCCGACGCTTCTTCATCTAGCTAGCTTCTTTTTATCCTTTAGGTTTCCCCTTAAGCATCCCTTTCTCAAGGATACATTAATGTACTCTGCACTGGGCTAAGCCCCCTGGCTTTGTGCTCCCCTAGCATCCTGTCATTCCCCTAGCATTCTGCTCATGATATATTATTGAAAGGTGTTTGTTTATTTTATCTACCAATAAATTACAAGCTCTATGAGGTCAGACACTGTAAATGTCTTGTTTATTGCTGTATCCCTAATGCCTAGCACAGTGCTTAGCACATGGGAGGGGCTGAATGAACAACTGAATGAATGGTCGAATTACATTATTCCCCATAAACAGCCCTGTATGAATCTTACTGTTCATTCACCCAATAAGAATTCCTGATGAACAATAACTATGCATACATAATTATGAGTTGATTGCTCCAAGAGGCAGATTCGTGATCAAGCAACATTGTTACATATGATTAGTGGTAGCATGGGTGTATATTTTTCCTCTAAGCAGTTTCTGCAGTGCCTTGGAACCCAAAGATAAAAGGGCTCAAGAGAAAAGTTCATACAGTTAAGAATGAAATTCATTTAACATCTAATGTTCCATAAAGCCCCACACATGTTGTGCAGAATGATTATTTCAGCTAAACTCTCTAAAATTTCAGGACATACTCTGAGAAACATTTTCAGATGGGTCTTTAAAGGCATTGAGAAAAGCTGAGAGATAGAGCAAGGAAAGCAGGTGCTGCACGTTGCTGCCTTTATCTTCCTGCACAGGAGTAAACACTTTCCTAGAAATGTCGAAGTTAGGAAAAAGGCTGAGTAGCCTATTTATTTTTTGATTCAAAGAACATTAGGGTGTTTTCTGGGTACTTATTTGATACACGAACTCAAGATTTCTAACTATATCAGAATCAGTGAGGTTTGGGAAAAACATTGCTTAATTTCTATTCGTGTAAATTCAGTTTTGTGTAACTTAGACAAAAACACCTGTGAGTTTTTATTTCAGATTTTAGGATATAAGAAGGGACTTTTCTGCTTTCCACTTCAGAAACACTTTTAAGCATTTATAAAACTCTTTATAACTTTGGTACAGATAAAGGATGTATTGTGAAGTGATTTGGGGAAGAATATCACTGTCATTGTCGTCCATCCACAATGTAAAAAAGAAATTCTAATCACAGCTGGAATCTTTATCTACCGACTTCTGAATTTCCATAAATCTGGCTGTATACATTTTATTCTGGATGAATATTCTTGGAAAGTTTGTCACCTACTTTATTCCTTCCCTCTCATAACTAAATTTCCCAAAGCTTTATCATTTTACTTTTTAGGCACTAGGAAAACCAGCTGTTTAATAGCTATATTCTATCAAATTAAGGGTGGATAAAGTAGCTAAAGACTATATCAAGCAAAAATGTTACTTAATATCATTTTTACCCATTGGGGTGTTTCACAAAATCAATGTTATTCTCAGAAGCTGGAAGAATAAAGTCCAATGCCTTAGTGTCTGTGGCCTACCTGGCTAGAACAAACAGAACATAAAATTTAGTAAAAAGGCAGAAGTAAGAATTCCTCAGTTGACTTTTTGGTAATTTGCAAAAGCAGATGAAAGCTGATTTTGAGCAATGTTTCCATAATGAATACTAAACTGGCCCTACTTTGGGACAATGGCAAAGAATTGTTTTTCTTTATGTTGCAAGACTTGGAGGTCAGCCACAGACACACCATTCACAATAAACTTACAATAATGCTTTTGTTCTCGAGAAACAATGCTTTGAATTGTATTCTTGTGATTATGCATCTTCACCTTTACCTATGTGAGTTAAGAGAAATGTCTAAATTATTGCAGGAGTGAATAACAAGCAGTAGGAGAGAATAGAGAATGAAGAGTAAAAGAGGGAGGAAGAAAAGTGAAAACACTGAAAAGGGGAGTAAAGGATGGGACAGAGAGAGAAATTAATGCTCACTCCATATACCTCACTCCATCTCAACATTATTACCACCTCCAAGCAGCCTTTCTCAACTGTTCCAACTCTCCTTGATCTAGTTGTCCACTGAACTTTATAGCTAATATCACTAACATCTCCTCTTAGGTTGATATGCATATGGCATATTTTAACATTTTCCCTCCCTGTAATGATACTTTAATCTTTTTGAGAGAAATTACCACCTGAAGTCCCCCCATGCTGCCAATGATATGCTGGACGTGCAGAAAGAGTTTAGTGTCAGGCCTCTGAGCCCAAGCTAAGCCATCATATCCCCTGTGACCTGCATGTACACATCCAGATGGCCGGTTCCTGCCTTAACTGATGACATTCCACCACGAAAGAAGTGAAAATGGCCTGCTCCTGCCTTAACTAATAAAGTAGAGGCAGCCAAGTAGCAATGTATTTCTGAGTTGCAATTCCTTGCCTCCACTGTGAGACAAACCCCAGCCATATCTCCAGCACACAAGAACTCCAAACGCCTGAACCGCAGCTGCCAGGGGTTCCTCCAGAACCTCCTCCCCCTTGCTACAAGTGCCGGAAATCTGGCCACTGGGCCAAGGAATGCCCACAGCCCAGGATTCCTCCTAAGCCGTGTCCATCTGTGCGGGACCCCACTGGAAATCGGACTGTTCAACTCACCTGGCAGCCACTCCCAGAGCCCCTGGAACTCTGGCCCAAGGCTCTCCGACTGACTCCTTCCCAGATCTTCTTGGCTTAGCGGCTGAAGACTGATGCTGCCCGATCGCCTCAGAAGCCCCCTAGACTATCACGGATGCCGATCTTCAGGTAACTCTCACAGTGGAGGGTAAATCTGTCACCTTCTTCATCAATACGGAGGCTACTCACTCCACATTACCTTCTTTTCAAGGGCCTGTTTCCCTTTCCTCCATAACTGTTGTGGGTATTGACGGCCAGGCTTCTAAACCTCTTAAAACTCCCCAACTCTGGTGTCAACTTAGGCAATAGTCTTTTAAGCACTCCTTTTAGTTATCCCCACCTGCCCAGCTCCCTTGTTAGGCCGAGATATTTTAATTAAATTATCTGCTTCCCTGACTATTCCTGGGCTACAGCCACAGCTCATTGCTGCCTTTTCCCCCAGTTCAAAGCCTCCTTCACATCCTCCCCTTGTATCTCCCCAGCTTAGCCCACAAGTATAGGATACCTTTACTCCCTCCTTGGCGACCGATTATGCACCCCTTACCATCTTATTAAAACCTAATCACCCTTACCCCGCTCAACGCCAACACCCCATCCCGCAGCATGCTTTAAAAGGATTAAAGCCTGTTATCACTCGCCTGCTACAGCATGGCCTTTTAAAGCCTATAAGCTCTCCTTATAATTCCCCCATTTTACCTGTCTTAAAACCAGACAAGCCTTACAGGTTAGTTCAGGATCTGCACCTTATCAACCAAATTGTTTTGCCTATCCACCCCGTAGTGCCAAACCCATATACTCACCTATCCTCAATACCTCCCTCCACAACCCATTATTCTGTTCTAGATCTCAAATATGCTTTCTTTACTATTCCATTGCACCCTTCATCCCAGCCTCTCTTCGCTTTCACTTGGACTGACCCTGACACCCATCAGGCTCAGCAAATTACCTGGGCTGTACTGCCACAAAGCTTCACAGACAGCCCCCATTACTTCAGTCAAGCCCAAATTTCTTCCTCATCTGTTACCCATCTCGGCATAATGCTCATGAAAACACACATGCTCTCCCTGCTGATCGTGTCCAATTAATCTCCCAAACCCCAATCCCTTCTACAAAACAACAACTCCTTTCCTTCCTAGGCATGGTTAGTGCGGTCAGAATTCTTACACAAGAGCCAGGACCGCACGCTGTAGCCTTTCTGTCCAAACAACTTGACCTTACTGTTTTAGCCTAGCTCTCATGTCTGCGTGCAGCAGCTGCCGCTGCTTTAATACTTTTAGAGGCCCTCAAAATCACAAACTATGCTCAACTCACTCTCTACATTTCTCATAACTTCCAAAATCTATTTTCTTTCTCCCACCTGATGCATATACTTTCTGCTCCCTGGCTCCTTCAGCTGTACTCACTCTTTGTTGAGTCTCCCACAATTACCATTGTTCCTGGCCCAGACTTCAATCCATCCTCCCACAGTATTCCGGATACCACACTTGACCCTCATGACTGCATCTCTCTGATCCAACTGACATTCACCCCATTTCCCCATATTTCCTTCTTTCCTGTTCCTCACCCTGAACACACTTGATTTATTGATGGCAGTTCCACCAGGCCTAATCGCCACACACCAGCAAAGGCAGGCTATGCTATAGTACAAGCCACTAGCCCACCTCTTAAAACCTCTCATTTCCTTTCTGTCATGGAAATCTATCCTCAAGGAAATAACTTCTCAGTGTTCCATCTGCCATTCTACTACTCCTTAGGGATTATTCAGGCCTCCTCCCTTCCCTACACATCAAGTTCGAGGATTTGCCCCCGCCCAGGACTGGCAACTCTTAGCTCCCTCTTAGAGTGGATAGATGATCTTTGCTGGCAGGGGATCCTCCAATACTTTCACCCTGATGAAGTTCTATTCTTTACTTTTATACTCACTCTTATTCTCATTCCCATTCTTATGCCACCCTCTACCTCTCCCCAGCTATCTCCACCAAGATATCAACCTTACTCATTCTCTCCTAGCTGTTTCTAATCCCTCCTTAGTGAACAACCACTGGCTTTACATTTCCCTTTCTTCCAGCGCCTACACAGCTGTCCCCGCGTTACATGCAGACTAGGCAACATCTCCTGTCTCCTATATCTCCGAACTTCCTTTAACAGCCCTCACCTTTACCCTCCTGAAGAACTCATTTACTTTCATAGACGGGTCCAGCAAGACCTCCCCAGACATTTCACATCAGCAAGCTGCCGCCCTCCTCCGCACTTACTCAAAAAACCTTCCTCCTTATATCGACTCTACTCCCCCCATATTTAGACCTCTCACAACACAAACTACTATTCCTGTGGCTGCTCCTTTATGTATCTCTCGGCAAAGACCCAATGGAATTCCCCTAGGTAACCTTTCACCTTCTCGATGTTCCTTTACTCTTCATCTCCAAAGCCCTCTTCTTGTTTACTTATACCCAGCCACATAAATAACAGTGAAAGGTTGTTCGTAGACACTCGTTTCTCCTACACCATGAAAATCAAACCTCCCCCTCTACACAGTTACCTCATCAGTCCCCATTACAACCTCTGACAGCTGCCACCCTAGCTGCATCCCTAGGAGTCTAGGTACAAGACACCCCTTTCAGCACTCCTTCTCATCTTTTTACTTTGCATCTCCAGTTTTGCCTCGCACAAGGTCTCTTCTTCCTCTGTGGATCCTCTACCTACATGTATCTACCTGCTAATTGCACAGGCACATGCACACTAGTTTTCCTTACCCCCAAAATTCAACTTGCAAATAGGACCGATGAGCTCCCTGTTCCCCTCATGACACCAACACAACAAAAAAGAGTTACTCCACTAATTCCCTTGCTTGTCGGTTTAAGACTTTCTGCCTCCACTATTGCTCTTGGTACTGGAATGGCAGGTATTTCAACCTCTGTCACGACCTTCCGACCTTCCGTAGCCTCTCTAATGACTTCTCTGCTAGCATCACAGACATATCACAAACTTTATCAGTCCTCCAGGCCCAAGTTGACTCTTTAGCTACAGTTGTCCTCCAAAACCGCCAAGGCCTTGACTTACTCACTGCTGAAAAAGGAGGACTCTGTATATTCTTCAATGAAGAGTGTTGTTTTTACCTAAATCAATCTGGCCTGGTGTATGACAACATAAAAAAACTCAAGGATAGAGCCTAAAAACTTGCCAACCAAGCAAGTAATTACGCTGCACCCCCTTGGATACTCTCTAATTAGATGTTCTAGGTCCTCCAATTCTTAGTCCTTTAATATCTGTTTTTCTCCTTCTCTTATTCCGTTTAGTTTTTCAATTCATACAAAACCATATCCAGGCCATCACCAATAATTCTACACGACAAATGTTTCTTCTAACAACCCCACAATATCACCCCTTACCACAAAATCTTCCTTCAGCTTAATCTCTCCCACTGTAGGTTCCCACGCCGCCCCTAATCCCGCTTGAAGCAGCCCTGAGAAACATCACCCATTATCTCTCCATACCACCCCCCAAAATTTTCACCATCCCAACAGTTTACCACTATTTCATTTTATTTTTCTTATTAATATAAGACGACAAGAATGTCAGGCCTCTGAGCCCAAGCTAAGCCATCATATCCCCTGTGACCTGCATGTACACATCCAGATGGCCAGTCCCTCTGATGACATTCCACCACAAAAGAAGTGAAAATGGCCTGTTCCTGCCTTAACGGATGACATTATCTTGTGAAATTCCTTCTCCTGGCTCATCCTGGCTCAAAAGCTCCCCTACTGAGCACCTTGTAACCCCCACCCCCGCCCACCAGAGAACAACCCCCCTTTTTCCTTTACCTACCCAAATCTTATGAAACGGCCCCACCCCTATCTCCCTTTGCTGACTCTCTTTTCGGACTCAGCCTGCCTGCACCCAGGTGAAATAAACAGCCTTGTTGCTCACACAAAGCCTGTTTGGTGGTCTCTTCACATGGACGTGAGTGAAATTTAGTAAATGCATTGAACTAGTATTGGATTGAACTAGTATTCTATTGATATTGTGTAACTTCTACAGCTATGTCATTGCTATTCTTGTTTTTTGGAAAACAGGCGGGAGATGATTAATTTGACCAAAATTACAATTACAAGGTTTCGATATTAGTGCTGTTATCAAGTATGTAGACCCAGTCAGATTTTTCTAATTTCACAAATGATGTCTGTTCTCACACACATATTCTCACCCCTCCTCTGAAGAAAATAGAGGAATCTGATTTAACTTCGGGGTAATAAAAATAGACGTATTCAAATATCACTTTCTTAATTGTTAACTCACATGGAAGTTCAAATGGAATATTATTTTTGAACAAAAATAGAGAAAAGCACCTGGAAAATAACGTATCCTTAACTGGCATGATGGAACAGAGATATGTATCATTTAATTTGCTATTAGAGCACTGGAAAATATAGGTACTTAAAATACTTTTATGGATTTTGTAAATGTGCTAAAACCTCGATGCAGTACTAAATCAGCTGCTATCATGCATGAATTTTGTTCTCTTATTTTCATTTCAGTGAATAATTCCCACTGAGTAGTTAAGTAGTGGAATCATAAACAGAGCTCATTCGGCATTTTCAACAAATGTCTCTTGATATAAGAGATTTCTGAACACGTTGGCATGGAGAGTTATTGTTTCTAATAACTATTAATATATGTTTTTCTAGTTACCAAAAATATCTGTGTATATGCACGGAGCACGACAGCTTTAAAGAAGAGGCTAGTGCACAATAATAACTTCCAAGGTGTATAAAAAGAGCGTCTATAATCTATCTTCTGTTTATTTTAAAGATAAACTTGTGTTCTTTTTGCTCTCTAAAATGAATGAAGATACCACGGGCCAACTGAGTTTTATAACAAATTTCTATTGCTCTATGAGCTTAAAATACATCGTCAAAAAGAGATGAAATTATCAATTCTACTTATAATCTTGTAACAACTTTGCTATACTTAAATAAAAATGGGTGAGGGAAGAAATTCAAGTAAATTCTTTATAGCCAAAATAAAATGTATATTTAGTTAAATGACCCAAGTAGCAGACAACAAAGCAAACCTGTTTTGATTTAAAAACAGTTCAGACAATTCAGAAAAGGCACTACAGATGCTCCTCAACTTACAATGGCATTACATCCTGATAAACCCACTGTAAGTTGAAAATGTCCTAAGTTGAAACAGCACAGAATACACCTAGCCTACTGAACATCATAGCATCATAGCTTAGCCTGGCCTACATTAAACATCCTCAAAACACCTACATTAACCTACTGTTGGAAAAAATCTGGCAACACAGTATGCTGTAGAGTATTGGTTGTTTACTCTCGTGTTCCCAGGGTCAACTGGGAGCTTGACTTGCTGTCACTGCCCAGCATTGCAATAGAGTATCATACAACTTTCTGCTGTACGTGTATCACTTTTATACCACTGTAAAGTCAAAAAATTGTAAGTCAAACTTTTATCAGTCAGGGGCCTTCTGTAGTTTGCTTTAAATTTATCCAATAAGCATTATGTCAAGTAACAATAATTGAATCTCACTATGTCCCTGGTACTATGGCAGGTGCCAGGAAAACAAAAAGGAATATAATATCCAATCATCTCCTTCTCTAGCAGAAAAGAAATGTTTAAACAAAATTTTCAGTACAATATTATAAGTAATATAGACCAGTTTCATTTCTGGCAACAAAGCAGATTATGTAACTTTAAATCTCTCCCTCTACAAAACACCTGAATGTGGCATATAAAATATAACAAAGAGAACTTCACAGAATTTGTTAAAGATATTTCATCTTCAGATTGAAGTGAATGCCAGCTTTCAATCAGAATTTAGATTGGGGGGGTCATAGTAAAGCAAAAGAAAATTAGAGACAAAGATATATTAAAAGCAACTAATAAGAAAAGGCATATTAACTACAGAGGAATGTCAATTGGACTAATAGCAGACTTTTGAGCAGCAAGAATAGAATCCAGAAGACAGGAATATAATGATCTTAAGTGCTAAGAGCAAATAAATACTAATCTATAATTTTATATTTAGCTAAATCAATATTTAAGAATGAAGGGTTAAAAAACATATTCAGACAAATGAAAACAATAAACAGTGAGTAAAGAAATAAGCAAATGTAGATAAATCTAAAGAAACAATGTCAGCCTAAAAGGGAAGAAAAATAATAATGACTAATTCAAGGGGATATAAAAGCAAAGTGGAACTAAAATATTGACAATGATACAAAATATGTGGAAACAATTGATCTAAGTTAAAGCAGTCTAAGGACCTTGTAATGTTCAAGAGAGAAGAAATACTAGTTAATATTTCACTGTGTTGACTGAAATATGCATGCTTAATGTTAATCAGTAAAAAGAAGTAAACTACAAATATATAAATTCCAAACCAGTAGTAGAAACAAAAAAGGAATACATTTAATGTCTTCCATTAAGTGCTTGCAACGTGACAACAATAATACTAAGTAATACTAACTTAACTCTAAGTAAGTCAAAGCTTTCAAAGAGAAGGTAGAATATGAGCTAAGGCTTAAAGGAAAAGTAAGTGTTCATCTAAAATACGAAAAGTTGGATTAAAGAGAAATCTGTGAAAGGATACAGTATACTTAGAGATAGTTATTAAAGTGAGTCTGAGATGCTCAGGGACAAGGGTGGAGGGAAGAGAACAGGAGTTAGGATATGAGTCAAGATAAACATATAAGGTCAAGGACTAAAAATGAAGACTTTGTTAATACTAATGAGTTTCATATTTATCCTCCACAAAAAAAGGCTCTATGCAATTTTTTATTATGACTTCTATTAGTCAAGGTTCTTCAGAGAAACAGAACCAATAGGATATATATAAATCCTGTCAGATATATATATGTGTACATATATCTTGTCAGATATATGTGTGTGTGTGTGTGTGTGTATATCTGACAGGATTTATAATGGGAATCCATTATATATATATTATATATCATATATATACATATCATATATATACACACATATATATGTGGATATATATGACAGATTTATACTGGATTTATATATATATATAATCCATCCATATATATATATGGTAGGTATATATATGACAGGATTTATAATGGGAATTGGCTTACATAATTATGGAAGCCAAGGAGTCCCACAATCTGCCATCTGCAAGCTGGAGAAACTGGAGAGCTAGTATTGTAATTCGGTCTGAGGGGAACCAATGGTGTAACTCTCAGGTCGAGGCCAAAGACCTGAGAACGGGGGCAAGGTGGAGTTGGGGGCACTGGTGTAAATCCCCTAGTCTGAAGGTCTGAGAACCTGAAGTTCTGATGTCTGATGGCAGGAGAATATAGATGCCCCAGCTCCAGAGAGAGAGAGCAAATTCTCCCTCCCTCCCTCCATCTTTTTGTTTTATCTGGGCCCTTAACAGATTGGATAATGCCCACCTACACATTGAGAAATAATGTTTTATCAGCTATCTAAGTAATACTTAGTCAGGTTGACACATAAAATTAACCATCACACCATCTGAAAAATATTTTGAACATATACCATCAATAAACATGTATATATTATTTATTTCCAAATTATTCATGTTTTACTCTACTAAACATTATGTACATTAAAATTCATAAAATAGAAATTAAGAATGAGAAAAAATGAAATTATGTAATGATATCAATGTTGATGTTATTAATACAATCATTATTACCATTTTAAATGTTCTAGATGCTTTGGGGTTGTTTTTTGGAGATTTTGGGGGTGTGGGGGGATTAAAGATAGAGTCTCACCCTGTTGTTCAGGCTGGCATGCAGTGACACAATCATGACTCACTGCAGCCTTGAACTCCTGGACTCAAGGGATCCTGCCACCTTAACCTCCCAAGTAGCTGAGACTACAGGTGCAGGCCACCATGCCCTGCTAATATTTTTTATTTTTTGTAGAGTCAGGTTATTGCTATATGGCCCAGGCTGGTCTTGAACTCCTGGCCTCAAGCAATCCTTCTGCCTTGACCTCCCAAAGTGCTGGGATTACAGGCAAGATCCACTGTGCCAGGCCTAGATGCTTAGTTTTTAGCTATCTTGGTCATTATAAGCTGCTATGTCAAGGCACATTATATGCTGAGGTCAAGTTGTTTATAACAGCAGATGCAAATCCATATTTCAGATATTCTTTGTGATTGTATTAAAAGTTTTTAGATGACTTATTTTCTGATTTGATTTAGTTATTAGTGTCTCTATAGCTTAAGATTGTTTATATACATATTTCATATAGTTTGCTAGATTGTTTTGTATAAGTTTGTACTAAGAGTAGAATTGTAACCTCTACCATGTTCTGCTTATTAGTTTAAGCTTGCATTATTAGTAATGTCTTAAATCTAATTTTTTTCCAGAAATGTTGATACTTTTCTATTTTGTGAAGTTAAATTTCTTTAAAATTAGATTATCTTATTCATAAATTTACTTAACTTGACACAGGTAAACTGAAACATATCATGATATGTTAAAAGCAACAAAGAACCAGGTACACTTCAGTCAACTATAAGTAGTGACATATTCATACAACATAATGCTATGTAGCAGTAAAAATAAATACATTAGAACTACAGATATCAATGTAGATAAAAATCAAAAGTATAATGTTAAGCAAAACCAATTTGCACCAGTATACACACGGTGTAACATTTCAGAGGGAAAAGTAAAAAGGACTTTGTCTTGAACCTTAGGTACAGAATGGCCACAATGGGTAGAGTACCAAGCAGGCTCTTGGGGTCCTTGATTCTAGGACTTGACCTTTGGAAAGCATTTCTGGACCTGCCCTGGGCCACGAGGGAGCCCACTGCCCTGAAGGGTGAGTCCCAGGCTAGGCAGCATTCGCCACAAGCTGACTTAAAGAGACCTTGGGCTTTAAGGAAACATCTGCAGTAGTCTGACAGTACTACTGGTGGCCCAGGATGGCCGTGGCTACAGGGTGAGGCTCCTTTGCCTTTGGAAAGGGGAGGGAAGAGTGGGAAGAACTGCATCATGTGGTTTGAGTGCCAGTTGATATTCGAAATGGCAATGGCTAGAAATTTCCAGAAATAATTTTAAAAAAAGAATTATCAAATTGAAGTATGCCACATATCAAGCAGGATTTAAATAATGAGCAATAACATTAATAATAATAGTAATTATTATTAAATAAATTTAGTGAAATTTCAAAACAGTAAATGAAATAAAAGGAAAAATCAAACCATATAAAGGGGCAGAGGAACAGATTATCTGTGAAGTAATTAGAATGATGGAAGACCTTTTGGAAGCAATAATAGAGGCCAGAAGATAGTGGAATTATATCTTCAGAATTCTGAGGGTAAATAACTGTCAATCTACAATGTCACACCCACCTAAGCTATCATTCAAAAGTGAGAATGAAACAAAGTCATTTGAAAACAAATACTTAGTTTATCACATATAAATCCTTGCAGAAAGAGCTATTAAGAAATATATTTTGGCAAAAAATGTAATTGAACTTACAAGACTGTGGGATGCAGTAATAAAAGCATGTATTCCTGAACATATATTAGGCCACCAAAAAGTTTTTATAAATACCAAAGAATCTATGGAATAAAGATTAAGTTCCTTAAATTATTAATAATAAAAATATAACCAAATCAACCTGTTACCTTCAGCAAAATAAAGGAAACGTTCCAAATTATTCATGTGTCAAGGAAGAAATGATAAAAATATAAAAATATTTATCACTGAATTTCATTAAAAACAAAATGTAGAAAAAAGGGGATGTATCTATGACAGAAATTACAAAGAAATATACAGCTTTAAATTTACATATTAGAAAAAATTGTACAAAATTAATGAGCTTTTTCAGTTTTGTAGCATATGTGTACACACTTAAATGATATATTGATTAGTTTTGTTTTCAGCCATACACAAATTGTATCTTACTGTGTATAGTAAAAAAGATAACAATAAAAACAAAAACCAAGTGAATATGCTAGGGATGTGTACTAATCATGTTTTCTAGCTTTTGTATCTGATGTTTGACATATTAGGGCCTTGATAACTAAAGAGGGACTGCCCCTCCAAGAGTCAGCAGAGTCTTAGAGATAACAAGCAACTCTCCATATACAAACTAACCAATCCAGAGCCTTGCCATCCACCTACCTGCTTTATCTAACTTTTACATTCGTGAGACACTAACCTTCTGCCCTAATCGCTGTAGGGCCAGACATCAGATAACTAGGGGCAGCCCCTACATCCTGGAGTACACTGAAATTGTTGAAACTAACCAATCCTAAATCTGGTCAATCCACTTATACTGTCTCACCTATTCATTCTTGAGAAAACCACAATGAAGGCTCTCCAGAAGTTTTGCTCACTCTGCCTGCAACTGACCTGAGTATTCTCTGTATTGTGGCTCTGCATGGTATGGCATTTTCCCCTCCTCTTGGGAACTGTGAAGAATTAACTCTCGTTTAAATGCAATTGTCTCCTGATCTATTGGCTTCACTATACCTCAGTGAAACCGAAATTCCAGGTACATTTTTTAAAAGAATAAAACTTTTGGCCGAGAGCAGTGGCTCACACCTGTAACCCCAGCACTTTGGAAGGCCGAGGCAGTTAGATCACTTGAGGTCAGGATTTCAAGACCAGCCTGCCAACATGGCAAAACCCCATCTCTACTAAAAATACAAAAAACAAAAAACAAACAAATAAAAAATAGCTAGGCATGGTGGTGTGTGCCTGTAACTCCAGCTACTCAGGAGGCTGAGGTACAAGAATCATTTGAACTCAGGAAGCAGAGGCTGCACTGAGCCAAGATCACATCACTACACTCCAGCCTAGGTGACAGAACGAGACTCTGTCTCAAAAAAAAAAAAAAAAAAAAAAGGATTTTTATTGAACATTAATGGTTATGTTCTATTTATTTGTTTGGATACTGTATCCACAGATGTTTATTATGATGATTCATAATTTACTTATGCATTTCAGATATTCTTATACATGATATGTATTCTTCAAAAATCTATATTTGAATATGTGTATGTAAATATATCGAATATAACAAAAATATAATATTGGTGAGCTAACCATTCAACTTGATATTTTTTTACAAGAAAAATAAACGCAAATAATAAGAGAAATAAATAATAACAAATGCTGAAATTAATGAAATAGAAAAGCAAAGAAAGCATCGAAAGGATCAACAAAACTAAAAGTTGCTTCATTAAAAAATTATTAGTCCAGATGCAGTGGCTCACACCTGTACTTTGTGTACCAGCACTTTGGGAGGCCAAGGTGGGCGGATCACTTGAGTTCAGAAGTTTGAGACCAGCCTGGCCAACATGGTGAAATGTCATCTCTACTAAAAATACAAAAATAAGCCGGGTATGGTGGTGCACACCTGTAACCCCAGCTACTCGGGAGTCTGAGTCTGAGGCACAAGAATCGCTTGAACCCAGGAGGCAGAGGTTGCAGAGAGCCAAGATCATGCCACTGTACTCCAGCCTGGGCGACAGACCAAGATTCTGTCTCAAAAAAAAAAAAAATTAATGCAGACAAACTTCCGCAAGAATTACTAAGAATAAAAGAAAAGCAAAAATAAGCATTTCATTAAAAATGAAAAGAACTTTAGAATATACCATAGAAAGTTTACAAATCACATAAAAATTCTAATAACAACTTTATACCAATATATTTGAAAACAAATGAAAATGACAATGTATTAGACAAACATTACTTGCAAAACAGAAAAAGACCCATAGATAACCTGAATAGATATGTAATTATTTTAAAAAATTGAATAATAAATTGAAAATCTATTACACCCACCCCCAACACACACACAAAGGTAACAGGCCTATACAATTTTTCAGGAAAGTCCACCAAACTAATAGATAATCCCTAGATTAATCACTGTGTTCCGGATAATAGAAAAGAAGAAAAATCTACGCATTGCAACCTTGATATCCATCTGGAAATATTTAAGTAGATAGATTAGATACATAGATGGGTGCTTAGCTATAAATAGACACATAGATACCTAGATAGATAGATACATAGATAGATAGATAGATAGATAGATAGATAGATAGATAGATATAGATAGATACCAAGTATAATATATCCCAAAATACAAGCATGATAAATATTAGAAAATCTACTAATGTAAATTATCTTATTAACAGATTAAAGGAACAAAAAATGATCATTTCAATAGATGCAGAAATGCAATTGATTAAATTCAACATCAATTCTTGACAAAATGTACATCTAAATTAGAAATTGATGAAGTTTTTTTAACTATAGAAAATGTATTTACCAAAACATAATGTGAATATTGTGCTTAATCACACATTCTTTTTTCAGATATGGAGAGTGGGAACTCTAAAGTCCTGTCATAGGATATATAAGTTGGTATACACCTTTAAAAATAAGCTTGAAAACATCTTGTAAAGCTAAATATGTGAATAATTTATCCAGCAATTAGTTTCTGGTTTTATTCCCAAGAGAAACTTATGCACATGGTCACATGAAAATCACATGTACAAGAATATTTATTGCAGCACTGATTACATGAAGAAAAAAATCAGAAACTAACTCTTTCAGAGAAGGAATAATTAAAACCTTATTTAGTCATACAGTAAATTACTAGAGAATAGTAAAAGTTAATGAGCCATAGATACTTGGATCAACCAAATACATCTCAAAAACTAAGTTACAAGAGAAAATTGCAAAAACTGTTTCTACAACATGTCATTTAATTTGAACGTATACAAAGTAATACCATACATTGATATGGCTATATTGTAAAATTTAAAACAAACAAAAATTCAGAGAAAGGATACACACCAACCTCAGCCTAGTAAGTACCTTAATGGAAAGAGGGAAGGTTATGTAGATAATGAATAGCTTTTGTTGTATCTGCCAAGCATGTATCACCAGCTCTAATCTTACATCTGCATACCAGACGTAACTAACTGCTTAACATATGTATCCAGTTGATTGCCTAATAGGAACATAAATATAATAGTGCAAAACAGAACATTTGAGCCACATCCACAATTTGTAACTCCTATAGTGGTTCTCATGTTACTATGTGGGACCACCATTCTCTCAGTTGCTCATACCAAAATCCTTGGCAATAACTTTTCCTTGTCTCTTTCTCTCATATTTCCCATACAGTGCACCCAAAAATCCAATCCATTTTACCTCTGAAATTTGTGCTGCATACAACCACTCTTTACCAAGAGGATTTGCTGATAGACTAGATGAGGAGGTGAGAGAAAGAGAGAAAATAAGTATGACCCCAAGGTTTTTGGCCCAGGCAATTGAAATAATGGATTTGCCATTAATTGAAAGGCCATTGATTGAGATGTCATTAACTGACATGAATTCCCATTAATTCTTCTGTGGAAGAAACCCTTTTGACCAGACTGAGGGGCAAATTTAATGGAAAAAAAAAAAAGATCCCTGAAAACACAGGAGGCAATGTGGTACTAAAGAAATTAGCCTTGAGAAAGAAGGAAATCTTTGCTCTGAGCAGGAAGGAAAAAGTTAAGATGCATGAAAGTATGGAAATAAATGTAAGATCATAAAGAGAAGTTGGAGATTTTCCAAAGATAGCCTCCCCTTTGGGAGGCAAGAAGGAATACATGATATAGGAATGTGGAAGATAGTCATAGAGGTTTGAAACAGCCACATACGGCATCATTGGGTTGACTAGTTATGGGTCCAGTGATCACCAAGCAATGTTGAAGGCCTAACAGAGTCTAGAAACCATAAATCTGCAGAAGAGTTTAAACGTTTTTATCCAAAAATGAAGGCTGGAAACTCTTGAAGGCTGAAATCTAAAAAGGAGAGTTGCTGAACACGGTGGCTCACGCCTGTAATTCCAGCATTTTGGGAGGCTGAGGCAGGCAGATCACCTGAGGTCAGGAGTTTGAGACCAGCCTGGCCAACGTGGCAAAATCCCATCTCTACTAAAAATACAAAAATTAGCTGGGCGTGGTGGTGCACATCTCTAATCCCAGCTACTCGGGAGGCTGAGGTGGGAAAATCGTTTGAACCCAGGAGGTGGAGGTTGCAGTGAGCCGAGATCACGCCACTGCACTCCAGCCTGGGTGACAGAGCAAGACTCCGTCTCAAAAAAAAAAAAAAAAAAGGGATAAAAAATAAAAAGGAGACTTACTGGCCAATAAGTTAATTCTTAACATTGTATAAATGTGACTACCAGGCCAACAAGAACTGAAGTAAGACTTTTTTCTCCTTCCACATTACCAGACAGTAGTAGGTGTAGGTGGATTAAAGAACCACCAATGCTATATGAGTTTAGCAGCCACAGAAAAACCCTCTGATCTAGAAGAGCATCATCCACCTGGTGCGGCAGACTCCTACACTTTTATCAGGAGAAATTCATATCAACAGATTAAGTCATATATTTCTTAGAAATTCTTTTATCCTTTCACAAAAAAGAAAATGAAAACTTAGCCATCACTAGAAGCTTGGAAGAAATTTATTTATCACATTTCTTTATCTTGGTACTAGAGCCTAAAGGTTAATTTTACTATGGAGTGAGTGAGGCACAAAGGACATTCTTCCTTTCTTCCACAGGTTTGCCTAGGACCAACAATGTAGCCATAAAACTTCAGGAATTGCCATTATTCACATAGATCTCAAAGCAACAAGCCTCCCTATCAGCCCTTTCTTGCCTTGCTATACAGATTTGTCTTTGTGTAGAATATTCAGAAGTTATGAAATCTTTCCTGTAAGGATCAGATACATGTCATTTCCATCTGAAGTTTTCAGGACTTTGCAAACCACACAAAGAGAAAAGGTTTATATATCAGTTAATAGTTCTATGCCTTACATAACAGAAAATCCAAATAACACTCTTAAACACTTAAATTTCCTTTACTCATGTAACCAGAATTCTGGAGGTAGTTTTAAGGACTGTCGTGGCAGCTTTACGATATAATTAGGGGTACAGATTTCCTTCTTTGGGCTCATAGGATGGTTGCAGGAAGAAGGAAAAGAGAAAGTGGGGAAAAGCACATGACAGTTGAGTTTCGTCTCTTTTAATCAAGAAACCAAGTTTTGTTGGAAGCCCCATCCAATAAAATGTCGTATATATCTCCTTGACCAGAATTGGATCACATCGCCAATCACAACTGCAAAAGAACCCGGGAAGTCAAGCTGTTTTGACTTTACCATCCTGAATTTCGTAGGAATTCTGTGGCTAACAAAGAAAAGAAATGAATAATGAGTAGGTAATTAGCAGTGCTTTCCACAGGTAATGAGAAGGCTATTTAAAAACCCAAAAGGTGGGGGATGAAAAGAGAAAGCTCTGGAGAATATACTCCAAAAATTTAAGGGTAGCTACATCTGGGGATGAGGAAATGGGTTCAGAAAACTTTATAAATTAATAAGTTGTTTTAGTTTATTACAAGGATAAATAACATTGATTTTTTTCTTAAGTCAGACTATAAAAAAAACAAGCTCATAAAATCATGAAAACAACAAAAACTAAAGCCTAGCCAGCTGACTGACTGTGCTGGTGCAGCTAACTAACACTTTTCTGAGCCAGTCATGTCAAAGGTTGTGAACTCACTTAGATTTTATCTCACTTAAACCAATTGGTATATCTGATGTGATGTACAATCTTTGGACAGCTACCGCCCCCCCCCCAGATTTGGGGGAGCACAGACATGTTTTACAAGTTCACCATGACAAAGATTCATAATTTGTTTCCTTTCCTTTCAACTCTGGTTCTAGGCCACAAACACGTTCATGTGACTTGCCTCCTACTAAGGAAATTGACTTACTGGCAACAGAGCAGGCCCTAGTTTAGCAGCTGTATCATTTTTCAATACCATTACTTTACCCTCACTCCCATACTTACACACTGTTTTACAACTCTAGTGCTCTTTCCCATTCAGTGTCTTATCTGAACCTACAACATCGCATCAAATAACGAGGAAAGTGATGCTCAGAGAGATTAAGCAATTTTCCTATCACAGAATTTATAAGTTACAGAGCTTGGAACAGAAGGTTAACACAACCCAGGGTCCTGAGGGTGCTGACTCTTAGTTTATTTACGTGGTGTTTTTGGCTACGTTCTTAAGAAAAGTAAACTTAGTTAAAGCACACTTACTGAACTACCTTTCTCTTAACGGATAGTTTCTGTGGCTTCTGTGATCTAGACTTTTAATGTACATCATAAACATAGAAAAAGCAAAAAATTAAGAATAATGTCATTAGTTGTCCCCTCTTTTAAAATTCCTCATTTTCCTTGAACAAGATGCCTTATTGGATGCTAGAGCCTGGTGACTATCTAGACTGGTATATTTGATTAGACACTGCCTTTATTCTAATTTATATAAAAATATCCTCTAAATTTACCGTATTCTCATTGGTCTTTATAGAGCTTTCAAATGGCTACAATGTCAAAAGCTCTGACTGTAGAAACCTAGCTTAAGAAAATATAGCTACAAGGCTTTGCTTATTTATCTAACTAGTAGACCTAAAATAAACACAAAAATATATACGTAAAAATATATATAACAGCCTACAATATTCACATTTTTGCAAAAGTTTATATTCTGAAGACAGAATTTAAGAAGAGATGAGAGAAAAGGTGAATTCTATCAAGAACATTCCAGCAAAAATAATGGAACATTTTCAGTATGCCTAACCTGAAGGGAACTAGAGAGTACTCTTATAATAAATCACTGAGCCATTGAGGTTTAAGGGCAAGATTTTCTTTACAAGGTGGTGGTTGTATAAGTTGCAAACATCCTGACACTTTATTTATATTTTCCTCCATGCATGCAATAAATAACTTTCTATTTGAATTCTTTATCAGCATGATAAAAAGGAAGCAAAAGAGACCATTAATATTCAGATAATGGAAAATCAAAATGTATAATAAGCAATGTCTCTGGTGGACAAAAAGCAGTCTACAGGAAACAGAATTCTTACATACTTACTGAGGCTCAGTCCTGATCTGTTAAAAGATACAGACTGACTGATCAAAATGCATTTTTCTCCAGTCGAATCACATTATTTCTGCGGGAAACTGCTGTAACAAACACTTTATTTTCAAATAATAATAATAAGCTTCTTATCTATTTCACTTAGCTTGTGAAAAGGTGCAAGGTCAGCCTGTGGAATAAAATTGTATTTATCCATGTTTCCTCACTTTTTTGTAGAAATTCTACAGGAGAAATAGGATTTATGAAAAGCAAAAAGAATATGGAAGAGATTACACAGGGAAATATCCACAGTTGGCTAACTTGAAGACTTTGGTGGCATTTCAGCAAATCTAAATAGTATATTTCTAGGTTGATCAGGTTGTTTCCAAGCACGTTTTCTACTTTTCCCTATCTGCTGACTAAGTATAGAAATATTACTACTACTCTATACAATAGTCAACAGCACTTAGAGTTTGAATGGGGAAAATACTCTCTATTTAATAAATGGTGCTGGGATAGCTGGCTAGCCATATGCAGAAGAATGAAACTGGATCACTACCTTTCACCATATACAAAACTTAACTCAATATGGGTTAAAGATTAAAATGTAAGACCTGAAACTATAAGAATCCTAGAAGAAACCCTAGGAAACACCATTCTAGACCTCAGCTTTGGGAAAGAATTTATGCCTAAGTCCTCAAAAACAATTGCGTCAAAACCAAAAATTGACAAGTGGGATTTAATTAATAAAGAGCTGTACAGCAAAAGAAACTATCATTATGGTAAGCAGACAACCTATAGAATGGGAAAAAATATTAGCAAACTATGCATCTGATAAAGGTATAATATCCTGAACCTATAAGGAACTTCAACAATTCAACAAACAAAAAACAAATAGCCCATTTAAAAAGTGGGCAATGAATAGCCAAAGCAATCCTGAGCAAAAAAGAACAAATTTAGGAGCATCACATTATCCAGCTTCAAATTATACTAAAAGGTTATAGTAACCAAAACAGCATGATGATGGCATAAAAGTAGATACATAGATCAATGGAACAGAATAGAACACCAAGAAGTAAAGCCAAATACAACCAACTAAACTTTGACAAAGCATACAGAAACATAAACTGCAAAAAGGACACCCTATTTAATAAATGGTGCTAGGAAAATTGGATAGCCACATGTAGAAGAATGAAACTTGATCCCTAATTTTCACCATATACAAAAGTTAACTCAAGATGGATCAAAGACTTAAATCTAAGACCTGAGACCACAAAAATTCTAGAAGAAAACAAAAAAAAATCTTCCAGACATTGGCCTAGGCAAAGAATTTATGACTAAGACCCCAAAAGCAAATGCAACAAAAACAAAAATAAATACATAGGACCTAATTAAATTAAAAAGCTTCTGCACAGCAAGAGATATAATCATCAGAGTCAACAGGCAACCTACAGAATGGGAAAAAATATTTTCAAGCTATTCATCTGACAAAGGACTAATATCTAGAATCTACAAGGAATGCAAACAAATCAGCAAGAAAAAAAAACAATCTCTAAAGTGGGCAATTCGCATGAATTCACATTTCTCTAATGAAGATATATAAATGGCCAAGAACCATATTTAAGAAAACCCTCAACATTACTAATCAGCCGGGATATGCACATTAAAACCACAATGATACCACCTTACTTAAGCTAGAATGGCCATTATTAAAAAGTCAAAAGACAATACATGTTGACTGGGATATGGTGAAAAGAGAATGCTTATACACTACTGGTGGGAATGTAAATTTGTATAAACTCTATGGGAAACAGTATGGAGATTTCTCAAATTACTAAAAGTAGATCTATCTACTATTGGATCTGGCAATCCCATTACTGAATACCCAAAGAATAGAGATCTTTATATCAAAAAGACCGCTGCATTAAATTCTTATTGCAGTGCAATTCACAATTACAAATTTATGGAATCAACCAAAGTGCTCATCAACCAACAAATAGATAAAAGAAGTGTAGTATAAGCCAATATCATACTGAATGGGCAAAAGCTGGAAGTATTCCCCTTGAAAACTGGTACAAGACAAAGATGCCATCTCTCACCACTCCTACTTAACATAGTATTGGAAGTTCTGGCCAAGGCAATTAGGGAAAAGAAAGAAATAAAAGGTATTCAAATAGGAAGAGAGGAAGTCAAACTATCTGTTTTGCAAATGACATTGTCCTATATCTAGAAAACCCTGTTGTCTCAGCCCAAAAGCTTCTTAATCTGACAAGCAACTTCAGCAAAATCTCAGGACCCAAAATCAATGCACAGGAGTCACTAGCATTCCTATACGGAAACAGCAGGCAAGCTGAGAGCCAAATCACTAATGAACTCCCATTCGCAATTGCCAAAAAAAAGAATAAAATACCTAGGAATACAGCTAGCAAGGGAAGTAAAGGGCCTCTTCAAGGAGAACTACACACAACTTCTCAAAGAAATCAGAGATGACACCTACAAATGGAAAAACATTCCATGCTCATGGATAGGAAGAATCGATATCATGAAAATGGCCATACTGCCCAAAGCAATTTATAGATTTGATGCTATTCTCATTAAACTACCATTGACATTCTTCACAGAATTAGAAAAAGCTATTTTAAAATTAATATGGAACCAAAAAGGATCCCAAATAGACAAGAGGATCCTAAGCAAAAAGAACAAAGCTGGAGGCATCACGCTACCCAACTTCAAACTATACTATGAGACTACCGTAACCAAAACAGCATTGTACTGGTAGAGCAATGGAACAGAATAGAGAGCCCAGAAATACAACTGCACACCTACAACCATCTGATTTTTTACAAACCTGACAAAAACAAGCAATGGGGAAAGAATTCTTTATTCAGCAAAGGGTGCTGGGATAACTGAGTAGCCATATACAGAAGATTGAAACTGCACCCATTCCTTACACCATATACAAAAATCAACTCAAGATGGATTAAAGACTTAAATATAAAACCCCAAATTGTAGAAACCCTGGAAGACAACTTAGGCAATACCTTTCAGGACATAGGCACAGGCAAAGATTTTATGACAAAGACACCAAAAGCAATTGCAACAAAAGCAAAAATTGACAAATGGGATCTAATTAAACTAAAGAGCTTCTGCACAGCAAAAGTAACTACGAACAGAGTAAACAGACAATATTCAAAATGAGATAAAATTTCTGCAATCTATGCATTTGACAAAGGTCTATTATCCAGTATCTATAAGGAACTTAAACAAATTTACAGGAAATAACAAATAACCCCATTAAAAAGTGGGCAAAAAAGATGAACAGACATTTCTCAAAAGAAGACATACATATGGCCAACAAACATGGAAAAAAAAAGCTCAACATCACTCATGATTAGAGAAATACAAATCAAAATCACAGTGAGATACTATCTCACAACAGTTAGAATGGTTACTATTTAAAAGTCAAAAAATAACTGATTTTGGTGAGCTTGTGGAGATAAAGGAATGCTATTACACTGTTAGTGAGAGTGTAAATTAGTTCAACCATTGTGGAAGATAGTGGGGTGATTCCTCAAAAACATAGTGTCAGAAATACCATTTGACCCAGCAATCCTATTACTGGGTATGTACCCAAAGGAATATAAATTGTTCTATTATAAAGACACATGCACATGTATGTTCAACGCAGCACTATTCACAATAGCAAACACATGGAATCAACCTAAATGCCCATCAATGATAGACTGGATAGAGAAATTGTGGTACATATACACCATGGAATACTATGCAGCCATAAAAGGGAAAAGATCATGTCCTTTGCAGGGACATGAATGGAGCCAGAAGCCATCATCCTTAGCAAACTAATGCATCAACAGAAAACAAAATATTGCATGTTCTCAGCTGAATGATGAGAACACATAGACACATGGTAGGGAACAACACACACTACAGTCTGTTGGATGGTGTTGGTGTGAGAAGAGGGAAAGGATCAGGAAGATTAGCTAGTAGATGCTGGGCTTAATACCTGAGTAATGGGATGATCTGTGCAGCAAACCAGCATGGCACACGTTTACCTACGTAACAAACCTGCACATCCTGCACATGTACCCCTGAACTTAAGACAAAAGTTGGAAATTTTAAAAACGAAACTGTAGTATATAGACACAGTGGAGTACTATTCAGCCATAAAAAAATGAGATCCAGTCATTTGCAGCAACATAAATGAAGTGGAGGTCATTGAGCTAAGAGAAATAAGCCAGGCACATAAAGACAAATATTACATGTTCTCACTTATTTGTGGGATTTAAAAATCAAAACAATTGAAATTAGGGAGATAGAAAGCTCCAACTTGGATGACTAAGGCACTATGCGGAGGCTCACGTCATGAATTTTTGCTCCATAATGACGGCAGGAATAAATCAGGAAACAAGAGAGGACCAACAGATCCCCAGAAGGAAGCAGATTGCTCTTGCAGAAACCAGGAGACACCTCAAATACTGTGAGTGCCCAAACTGTGGAAGTGGGAAAGGGAGATCATCCAACCCTGAACATACACCCCCACTGGGGAAAATGAAGGCCTAGATTATGGGAGAAGATTTTGACCTGACCTGGAGCGGAGTCAATTTAGAGATCCAGAACAAATAAGGGGTAGAAGAAGCAGTGGGAAAACCCCTGGGAGCTTGCTGGGTCTCCTAGGAAGTCATTTTTTGCTGGGCCTCATAGGGGTCCTTTGGAAGGGTAGCCAGAAATGCTGGGAAAAGGCCAAAGGGAGAAGGAAATCTCCAGCTAAACTTGTAACAATTTGAACTGATCAAGAAGCCTCCTGGCCAGAACGCAGAGGAAGACATGAATCCGGTCTGTATGCTTCACAGGCCAGGGAAGAAGGAAAACTATATTTGCTTTCACAGCTGGGAGGTGAGTAGCCTGAAGCAAGTTCTCAGCCCTGGTTGCCCACTGCCTGAAAACAGACAATACTGTTGGAAGGGGCACTGTGGGACTGAGATTGGCCCTTTGGATTGTGTGGGAGCTGGGTGAGACCTGTGACTGCTAGCTTTTCCCCACTTCTCTGACAACCTGCAAGACACAGCAGAGGCAGCCATAATCCTTCTAGGAACATAACTCCATTGACCTGGGAACCTCACCTCCATCCTCTACAGAAGCCACAGCAAGACTCACCCAAAGAGAGTCTGAGCTCAGACATGCCTAGCCCTGCCCCCAACCAATGGTCCTTCCCCACGCACCCTGGTAACTGAAGACAAAGGGCTTGTACTCTTGAGAGTTCTAGGGCCACACCCACCATCTGTTCTTCCCCATACAATCACAGCTAATGCTCTCTGGAAAATGCCACCTCCTGGCAGGAGGCCAACTAGCAAAAAAATAGTGCATTAAACCACCAAAGCTAGGAACTCTCACAGAGTCCATTTCACCCCTCTGCCACTTCCATCGGAACAGGTGCTGGTATCCACGGCTGAGAGACCCATAGGCAGTTCAAATCACAGGACTCTGTGCAGACAACCCCCAATATCATCCTGGAGCCTGGTAGACATGCTGGGTGGCTAGATCCAGAAAGGAGATAACAATCACTACAGCTCCGATCCAGGGAAGCCACATCCATAGGAAAAGTGGGCAAATACTACATCAAGGGAATATGCCGTGGGAGAAAAGAATCTGAAAAACAGCCTTCGGCCCTAGATCTTCCCTCTGGCAGTGCCTACCCCAATGAGAAGGAACCAGAAAACCAACCCTGGTAATATGGCAAAACAAGGTTGTTTAACATCCCAAAAAAATCACACTAGCTCACCAGCAACAGACCCAAACCAAGAAAAAATCCCTGATTTACCTGAAAAAGAATTCAGGAGCTTAGTTATTAAGCTAATCAGGGAGGCACCAGAGAAAGGCGAAGCCCAATGTAAGGAAATCCAAAAAATGATACAAGTGAAGGGAGAAATACTCAAGGAAATAAATGGCATAAATAAAAAACAATCAGAACTCCAGGAAACAATGGACACATTTATAGAAATGCAAAATGCTCTGGAAAGCCTCAGAAATAGAACTGAACAACTAGAAGAAAGAAATTCAGAACTTGAAGACAAGGTCTTCACATTAATCCATTCAACAAAGACAAAGAAAAAAGAATAAGAAAATATGAACAAAGCCTCCAAGAACTCTGGGATTATGTTAAATGGCCAAACCTAAGAATAATTGGTGTTCCTGAGGAAGAAGAGAAATCTAAAAGTTTGGAAAACATATTTGGGGGAATAATCAAGGAAAACATCCCCAGCCTTGCTAGAGACCTACACATCCAAATACAAGAAGCACAAAGAACACCTGGGATATTCATCACAAGAAGATAATCACCTAGGCAGAATGTCATCAGGTTATCTAAAGTTAAAATGTAGGAAATAACTTTAAGAGCTGTGAGACAAAAGCACCAGGTAACCTACAAAGGAAAACCTATCAGATTAACAACAGATTTCTCAGCAGAAACACTACAAGCTAGAAGGTATTGGGGCCCTATCTTCGGCCTCCTAAAACAAAACAATTATCAGCCAATAATTTCGTATCCAGTGAAACTAAGCTTCAAATATGGAAGAAAGATGCAGTCTTTTTCAGACTAACAAATGCTGAGGGAATTTGCCACTACCAAGCCACTACTACAAGAACTGCTAAAAGATGCTCTAAATCTTGAAACAAATCCTGCAAACATATCAAAACAGAACTTCTTTAAAGCATAAATTTCACAGGACCTACAAAACAAAAATACAATTTAAAAAACAAACAAAAAACAAAACAGCAAGGTATGAATGGAATGGCACCTCACATCTCAATACCAACACTGAATGTAAATAGCCTAAATGCTGCACTTAAAAGATACAGAATTGCATAATGGATAAGAATTCACCAACCACCTCTTTACTGCCTTCAAGAGACTCACCTAACACATAATGACTGCACAAACTTAAGGTAAAGGGGTAGAAAAGACATTTCATGCAAATGGACACCAAAAGCGAGCAGAAGTAACCATTCTTATATCAGACAAAACAAACTTTAAAGTAACAGGATTTAAAAAAGACAAGAAGGGACATTATATAATGATAAATAGTCTTGTCCAATAAGAAAATATCACAATACTAAACATATATGCACCTAACACTGGAGATCCCAAATTTATAAAACAATTACTAATAGACCTAAGAAATGAGATTGACAGCAATACAATAATCGTAGGGGATTTCAATACTCCACTGACAGCACTAGACAGGTCATCAAGACAGAAAGTCAACAAAGAAACAATGGATTTAAACTATACCCTGGAACAAATGGACTTTACAGATATATACAGAACATTCCATCCAAAAATCAAAGAATATACATTCTATTCAACAGTGCATGAAACTTTCTCCAAGATAGACCATAAAACAAGCCTCAATAAATTTAAGAAAATTGAAATTATATCAAGCACTCTCTCAGATGACAGTGGAATAAAACTGAAAACTAACTCCAAAAAGAACCTCCAAAATCATGCAAATACATGGAAATTAAATAACCAGTCCCAACATGATCATTGGCTCAAAAATAAAATCAAGATGGAAATTTAAAAATTCTTCAAACTGAATGACAATAATGACACAATCTGTCAAAACCTCTGGGATACAGCAAAGGCGGTGCTAAGAAGAAAGTTCATAGCCATAAATGACCACATCAAAAATTCTGAAAGAGCACAGACAATCTAAGGTCACACCTCAAGGAACTAGAGAAACAAGAACAAACCAAACCCACACCTAACAGAAGAAGGAAAATAACCAAGATCAGAGCAGAACTAAAAGAAATTGAAATTAAAAAAATACCAAAGATAAATGAAACAGAAACCTGCTTCTTTGAAAAGATAAATAAAATTGATATACCATTAGAAGAATTAACCAAGAAAAGAAAAGGGAAAATCCAAATAAGTTCAATAAGAAGCAAAACGGGAGATATTACAACTGACACCACTGAAATACAAAAGATCATTCAAGGCTACTATGAACACCTTAACACTCATAGGCTAGAAAACCTAGAAGAGACGGATAAATTCCTGTAAAAAATACAACCTTCCTAACTTAAATCAGGAATAGTTAGATACCCTGACCAGACCAATAACAGGCAGCGAGATTGAAACAGTAATTTTAAAATTATTAACAGGAAAAAGTCTAGGACTAGGCAAATTCACAGCAGAATTCTACCAGACATTCAAAGAATTGGTACCAATCCTATTGACGCTATTACTCAAGATAGAGAAAGAGGGAACCCTCCCTAAGTCATTCTATGAAGCCAGGACACAACCATAAAAGAAAACTAAAGTCCAATATCCCTGATGAACATAGATGCTAAAATCCTTAACAGAATACTAGCTAACTGAATCCAACAACATATCAAAAAGATAATCCACCATGATCAAGTGGGTTTCATACCAGGAATGCAGAGACGGTTTAACATATGCAAGTCAATAAATGTGATACACCACATAAACAGAATTTAAAACAAAAATCACGTGATCATCTCAATAGATGCAGAAAAAGCATTCTACAAAATCTGGCATCCCTTTATGATTAAGACTGTCAATGAAATCGGCATACAAGGGACATACCTCAATATAATAAAAGCCATCTATGACAAACCCACAGCCAACATAATACTGAATGAGGGAAAGTTGAAAGCTTTCCCTCTGAGAACTGGAACAAGACAAGGATGTCCACTCTCAGCACTCCTCTTCAACATAGTACTGGAAATCACAGCCAGAGCAATCAGACAAAAGAAAAAAAAAAAGGGCATCCAGATCGGTAAAGAAGTCAAACTGTCGCTACTTGCTGATGATATGATTGTTTACCTAGAAAATCCTAAAGACTCCCCCAGAAAGCTCCTAGAACTGGTAAAATAATTCAACAAAGTTTCCAGATACAAAGTTAACGTACACAAATCAGTAGCTCTTCTATACCCCAACAGCGGCCAAGGTGAGAATCAAATCAAGAACTCAACTCCTTTTACAATAGCTGCAAAAAATAAAATAAAATACTTGGGAATATACCTAATCAAATAGGCAAAAGACCTCTACAAGGAAAACTACAAAACACTGCTGAATGAAATCACAGACAACAAAAACAAATGGAAACACATTCCATGCTCATGGATGAGTAGAATCAATATTGTGAAAATGGCCATACTGCTAAAAGTAATCTACAAATTCAATGCAATTCCCATTAAAATACCACCACCATTCTTCACAAAATTAGAGAAAAACAATTCTAAAATTCATATGAAACCAGAAAAGTCAGTGAACACTTTTTTTTAACTTTAAAACAAAGATTTATTGAAGCATAATTGGCATACAATAAATTCGCATGTTCAAATTGTACATTTTGATATATTTTATCTACGCAAGAATGAAACCATCACTCCAATTAAGCTAATGAGTAGATCCACCTCCCTCAACTGTTTACTTGTGCCCTTTTGTAACTCTTCTCCTGCCCCTCCTAAAGCTTCCCCCCAAGCAACGACTGGTCTGTGTTCCATCAATATAAATTGGTTTTCATTTTCTAGGATTGTATATAAATTGAATCATACAGTATGAACTCTTTTTGTTTGGCTTTAGTCATTCGGCATAATTAGAGATTTATTCATGTTGTTGCATGCATCAATGGTGTATGTACCACAGTTTGTTCATCCATTCACCTGCGGATGGATCTTTGAGCTGTTTACAGGTTTTGAAAATTACAAATAAATCTGCTTTATATATTTACATACAAACAATTGTACTAGTGCACATTTTTATTTCTATTGTGTAAATACTTATGGGAAGAATAGCTGGATCATATGATAGGTGGACATTTACCTTATAAGAAAGTAGCAAATTGTTTACCCAAGTGACTGTACAACTATATATTTCCAGCAGCAGTGTACAAAGTTTCAGTTCCTTCACATCCTTGCCAATATTTGGCATGGTGAGTTTTTAAATTTAGCCATTCTAATAAGTAGGCAGTTGTATCTCATTATGGTTTTAATATGCATTTCCCTAATGACTAATGATGTTGAGCATTTTTATGTGCTTATTTTCAATCCATATATCTTCTTTGGTGAAGTATTTGTTCAAGTCTTCTGTCCATCTTACTATTGGATTGTCTGTACTTTTTATTGTTGAGTTGTAAGAGTTCCTTATGTATTCTAGGTACAAGTTCTTTGTCAGATATATGATTTGCAATTTTTTTCCTAGTCTATCGCTTGTCTTTTCATTCTCTTAACAGTGTCTTATAAAGAATTATGGATAAATTTATAATTTTGATATGTGCAATGTATAATTTTTTTCCTTTTATGGATTGAGATTTTGTTGTATCTAATACAGAGATCAGAAAACTAATTCTCTACAGTACCAAAGAGCAAATAGCTTAAGCTTTGAGGACCACATGGTCTCTGTCACAATTATTCAACTCTGCATTTGTGACACAAAAGTAATTGTGGCTAAATACATAATGAATAGAGAAGGAGGTATTCCAATACAACTGTATGTATAAAAAGAGGTAGTGGGCTGGATGTGGCCTAAAGATTGTAGTTTGCCAGCCCTTAATCTAAGAAATCTTTACATTTAGGTCTATGATCCATTTTGAGTAAAATTTAAAATGTATTATAAGGTGTGGACTGAAGTTTATCTTTGCATATGGATATCCAAATATTCCAGGCCCATTTGTTGAAAAGACTCTACTTTGCCATTTAATGACCATTTAAAAATGGTCATTACACCATTTTTGAAAATCACTTTTACTGTCTTAATACCATAAACTAGGTGGCTTGTAACAACAGCAATTTCTTTCTCACAGTTCTGGTGGCTGGCAAGTCCAAGATCAAGGTGCTAACAGATTCAGTGTCTAGTGAGAGACCACTTTCTGGCTCATAGACAGTGCCTTTTTGCTGTATTCTCACATGTGGAAGGGAAAAGGGGTTTTCTTCAGGCCTCTTTTATAAGGGAACCACTACTTCCATTTTTGAAGGCTCTGATCTCATGATCTACTTACTTCCCAAATAACCCACCTCCTCATACTATCACACTGGTGAGTAAGTTTCAACATATGGATCTTGAGAAATAAGCCAGAAACAGAAAGACAAATACTATGTGATTTCACTGATATGTGGAATCTTAGAAAGTTGAACTTACAGAAGCAGAGAGTAGAATTGGAGGTTGCCAGAGGTGGTGGGGGTTTGGGGGAGATGTTGATTAAAGGATATAAAATTTTAGTTAGGAGGAATAAATTGAGATTTGTTATGCAACATGGTAACTATAGTTAATAACAATGTATTGTACACTTGAAAGTTGCTAAAAGAATAGATTTTAAGCATTCTCACCACAAAAAATGATATATAAATGAGATAATGGATATGTTAATTAGCTTAATTTAGTCATTGAATACATATTTAGCCAAGTTAGCCAATATATACATATATCAAAACATGTTGTATACCATAAAGATGTATAATTTTTATATGTCAGTGTAAAAGCATAAATGAATAAAAAAAACAAAAACATGAATTTTGAGGGGACACAAACATTCAGATTTCAGCATTTACACAGAGGTGTGGGTCTATTTCTGAACTCCTTATTCTTCCCCATTGATCTATTTGTGTATCTTCACATCAATACCACATTGCCCTTATTACTATAGTTTTATAAGTCGTTAAAAACAGGTGATGTTAGTCCTCCAACTTTTGCTCATCTCTTCAGAAGTTGTCTTGGCTGCTCTAGGTCCTTTGCATTGCCTATGAATTTTAGAATCAGTTTGTCAATTTCTACCAAAAAGGCCTCCTGGGATTTTGATAAGCATTTACTTGGATCCATAGGTTAATTTTTGGAGAATTGACATATTAACAATTTGAAGTCCTCTTACCCATGAACTGTGGCCACCAAGAAATGGGCTGCCTGAATCTCCTGCTTCATGGAAAATAGTTGACCATCAGCCCCAGCTGTGGATCCACCATCACATTTGTGTCAATGCTACACTCTCTCCATGCTGCTCCTAGCCAAAATGTAAGTAAGGAAGGGAAACAAGTGCAGGCCTATTCCTGCAGGACATGGGTCTTCTTTAATAGACAACCTTGGGTCAAGAAATACCCACTGACTTGGCTGAAGCTTTCTTAGAACTGCACTGCAATTTGATACTCTTCCCCATATCTCCTCTTTCGGCACTCTCCTTCTACAGGGGTCTGACCTGCACCACTATCTGAAGACTCTCACAGCCTAATCCTGATGGCCTCCTTTTGTCCTTCGTGGGAATTTCCCCTAATAAAGCTCTTATATGTCTAACCCTGTCTTGGTATCTGCTTCTCGAAGGATCCAAACTAACACATGCCATGAAGATTTGTGGTTTGTGCTGCTGCTAAGTCAGAGATGGACACTACCTTAGAATGTGGGAAGGATTTGAGTAGCAGAATCACTTTAGTAGTAGAAAAGATTAACTAGTCAAATCCTCATATGGGGGTGGAGCCAAGATGGCCGAATAGGAACAGCTCCGGTCTCCAGCTCCCAGCCCCAGCGACACAGAAGACGGGTGATTTCTGCATTTCTGCTTGAGGTACCGGTTTCATCTCACTAGGGAGTGCCTAACAGTGGGTTCAGGACAGTCGGTGAAGCGCACTGTGCGCGAGCCGAAGCAGGGCGAGGCATTGCCTCACTCGGGAAGCGCAAGGGGTCAGGGAGTTCCCTTTCCTAGTCAAAGAAAAGGGAAACAGACGGCACCTGGAATATCCGGTCAGTCCCATCCTAATACTGCGCTTTTCCAACGGGCCTGGAAAACGGCACACTAGGAGATTGTGTCCCGCACCTGGCTCGGAGGGTCCTAAGCCCACGGAGTCTCGCTGATTGCTAGCACAGAAGTCTGAGATCAAGCTGCAAGGCAGCAGCGAGGCTGGGGGAGGGGCGCCCGCCATTGCCCAGGCTTGCTTAGGTAAACAAAGCAGCCAGGAAGCTCGAACTGGGTGGAGCCCACCACAGCTCAAGGAGGCCTGCCTGACTCTGTAGGCTCCACCTCTGGGGGCAGGACACAGACAAACAAAAACCCAGCAAGAACCTCCACAGACTTAAATGTCCCTGTCTGACTGACAGCTTTGAAGAGAGTAGTGGTTCTCCCAGCACGCAGCTGGAGATCTGAGAACGGACAGACTGCCTCCTAAAGTGGGTCCCTCACCCCTGAGCAGCCTAACTGGGAGGCACCCCCCCAGTAGGGACAGACTGACACCTCATTCAACTGGGTACTCCTCTGAGACAAAACTTTCAGAGGAACTATCAGACAGCTGAATTTGTGGTCTCACGAAAATCCGCTGTTCTGCAGCCACCGCTGCTGACACCCAGCCAAACAGGGTCTGGAGTGGACCTCTAGTAAACTCCAACAGACCTGCAGCTGAGGGTCCTATCTGGTAGAAGGAAAACTAACAAACAGAAAGGACATCCACACCAAAAATCCATCTGTACATCACCATCATCAAAAACAAAAAGTAGATAAAACCACAAAGATGGGAAAAAAACAGACCAAAAAAACTGGAAACTCTAAAAAACAGAGCACCTCTCCTCCTCCAAAGGAACGCAGTTCCTCACCAGCAACGGAACAAAGCTGGATGGAGGATGACTTTGATGAGTTGAGAGAAGAAGGCTTCAGACGATCAAACTACTCTGAGCTACGAGAGGAAATTCAAAACAATAGCAAAAAAGTTAAAAACTTTGAAAAAAACTTAGAAGACTGGATAACTAGAATAACCAATGGAGAGAAGGGCTTAAAGGAGCTGATGGAGCTGAAAGCCAAGTTTCGAGAACTACGCGAAGATTGCAGAAGCCTCAGTAGCAGATGCGATCAACTGGAAGAAAGGGTATCGCTGATGGAACATGAAATGAATGAAATGAAGAGAGAAGGAAAGTTTAGAGAAAAAAGAATAAAAAGAAATGAACAAAGCCTCCAAGAAATTTGGGACTATGTGAAAAGACCAAACCTACGTCTGATTGGTGTACCTGAAAATGATGGGGAGAATGGAACCAAGTTGGAAAACACTCTGCAAGATATTATCCAGGAGAACTTCCCCAGTCTAGCAAGGCAGGCCAGCATTCAGATTCAGGAAATACAGAGAACGCCACAAAGATACTCCTCGAGAAGGGCAACTCCAAGACACATAATTGTCAGATTCACCAAAGTTGAAATGAAGGAAAAAATGTTAAGGGCAGCCAGAGAGAAAGGTCGGGTTACCCACAAAGGGAAGCCCATCAGACTAACAGCTGATCTCTCAGCAGAAACTCTACAAGCCAGAAGAGAGTGGGGGCCGATATTCAACATTCTTAAAGAAAAGAATTTTCAATCCAGAATTTTCTATCCTGCCAAACTAAGCTACATAAGTGAAGGAGAAATAAAATACTTTACAGACAAGCAAACGCTGAGTGATTTTGTCACCACCAGGCCTGCCCTAAAAGAGCTCCTGAAGGAAGCACTAAACATGGAAAGGAACAACCGGTACCAGCCACTGCAAAAACATGCCAAATTGTAAAGACCATCGAGGCTAGGAAGAAACTATAGCATCTAATGAGCAAAATAACCAACTAACATCATAATGACAGGATCAGATTCACACATAACAATATTCACGTTAAATGTAAATGGGCTAAATGCTCCAATCAAAAGACACAGACTGGCAAACTGGATAAGGAGTCAGGACCCATCAGTGTGCTGTATTCAGGAAACCCATCTCACGTGCAGAGACACACATAGACTCAAAATAAAGGGATGGAGGAAGATCTATCAAGCAACTGGAAAACAAAAAAAGGCAGGGGTTGCAATCCTAGTCTCTGATAAAATAGACTTTAAACCAACAAAGATCAAAAGAGACAAAGAAGGCCATTACATAATGGTAAAGGGATCAATTCAACAAGAAGAG
The DNA here is from genome assembly GCF_028878055.3 of Symphalangus syndactylus. NCBI lineage: Eukaryota > Metazoa > Chordata > Mammalia > Primates > Hylobatidae > Symphalangus > Symphalangus syndactylus. Next base: position 116,852,637 of record NC_072447.2, on the reverse strand, counting down.
CTAACTATCCTAAATATATATGCACCCAACACAGGAGCACCCAGATTCATAAAGCAAGTCCTCAGTGACCTACAAAGGGACTTAAACTCCCATACAATAATAATGGGAGATTTTAACACCCCACTGTCAGCATTAGACAGATCAACGAGACAGAAAGTTAACAAGGATATCCAGGAATTGAACTCAGCTCTACATAAAGTGGACCTAATAGACATCTACAGAACTCTCCACCCCAAGTCAACAGAACATACATTTTTTTCAGCACCACACCACACCTATTCCAAAATTGACCACATAGTTGGAAGTAAAGGTCTCCTCAGCAAATGTAAAAGAACAGAAATTATAACAAACTGTCTCTCAGACCACAGTGCAATCAAACTAGAACTCAGGATTAACAAACTCACTCAAAACCACTCAACTACATGGAAACTGAACAACCTGCTCCTGAATGACTATTGGGTACATAATGAAATGAAGGCAGAAATAAAGATGTTCTTTGTAACCAATGAGAACAAAGACACAACATACCAGAATCTCTGGGACACGTTCAAAGCAGTGTGTAGAGGGAAATTTATAGCACTAAATGCCCACAAGAGAAAGCAGGAAAGATCCAAAATGGACACCCTAACATCACAATTAAAAGAACTAGAAAAGCAAGAGCAAACACATTCAAAAGCTAGCAGAAGGCTAGAAATAACTAAAATCAGAGCAGAACTGAAGGAAATAGAGACACAAAAAACCCTTCAAAAAATTAATGAATACAGGAGCTGGTTTTTTGAAAAGATCAACAAAATTGATGGACTGCTAGCAAGACTAATAAAGAAGAAAAGAGAGAAGAAACAAATAGATGCAATAAAAAACGAAAAAGGGGATATCACCACCGATCCCACAGAAATACAATCTACCATCAGAGAATACTACAAACACCTCTATGCAAATAAACTAGAAAATCTAGAAGAAATGGATAAATTCCTCGACAAATACACCCTCCCAAGACTAAACCAGGAAGAAGTTGAATCTCTGAATAGACCAATAACAGGTTCTGAAATTGTGGCAATAATCAATAGCTTACCAACCAAAAAGAGTCCAGGACCTGATGGATTCACAGCTGAATTCTACCAGAGGTACAAGGAGGAACTGGTACCATTCCTTCTGAAACTATTCCAATCGATAGAAAAAGAGGGAATCCTCCCTAACACATTTTACGAAGCCAGCATCATCCTGATACCAAAACCTGGCAGAGACATAACCAAAAAAGAGAATTTCAGACCAATATCCTTGATGAACATTGATGCAAAAATCCTCAATAAAATACTGGCAAATTGAATCCAGCAGCACATCAAAAAGCTTATACACCATGATCAAGTGGGCTTCATCCCTGGGATGCAAGGCTGGTTCAACATACGCAAATCAATAAATGTAATCCAGCATATAAACAGAACCAAAGACAAAAACCACATGATTATCTCAATAGATGCAGAAAAGGCCTTTGACAAAATTCAACAACCCTTCATGCTAAAAACTCTCAATAAATTAGGTATCGATGGGACGTATCTCAAAATAATAAGAGCTATCTACGACAAACCCACAGCCAATATCATACTGAATGGGCAAAAACTGGAAGCATTCCCTCTGAAAACTGGCACAAGGCAGGGATGCCCTCTCTCACCGCTCCTATTCAACATAGTGCTGGAAGTTCTGGCCAGAGCAATCAGGCAGGAGAAGGAAATAAAGGGTATTCAATTAGGAAAAGAGGAAGTCAAATTGTCCCTGTTTGCAGATGATATGATTGTATATCTAGAAAACCCCATTGTCTCAGCCCAAAATCTCCTTAAGCTGATTAGCAACTTCAGCAAAGTCTCAGGATACAAAATTAATGTACAAAAATCACAAGCATTCTTGTACACCAATAACAGACAAACAGAGAGCCAAATCATGAGTGAACTCCCATTCACAATTGCTTCAAAGAGAATAAAATACCTAGGAATCCAACTGACAAGGGATGTGAAGGACCTCTTCAAGGAGAACTACAAACCACTGCTCAATGAAATAAAAGAGGAGACAAACAAATGGAAGAACATTCCATGCTCATGGGTTGGAAGAATCAATATCGTGAAAATGGCCATACTGCCCAAGGTAATTTATAGATTCAATGCCATCCCCATCAAGCTACCAGTGACTTTCTTCACAGAATTGGAAAAAACTACTTTAAAGTTCATATGGAACCAAAAAAGAGCCCGCATCACCAAGTCAATCCTAAGCCAAAAGAACAAAGCTGGAGGCATCACGCTACCTGACTTTAAACTCTACTACAAGGCTACAGTAGCCAAAACAGCATGGTACTGGTACCACAACAGAGACATAGATCAATGGAACAGAACAGAGCCCTCAGAAATGATGCCGCATAGCTACAACTATCTGATCTTTGACAAACCTGACAAAAACAAGAAATGGGGAAAGGATTCCCTATTTAATAAGTGGTGCTGGGAAAACTGGCTAGCCATATGTAGAAAGCTGAAACTGGATCCCTTCCTTACACCTTATACAAAAATTAATTCAAGATGGATTAAAGACTTACATGTTAGACCTAAAACCATTAAAATCCTACAAGAAAACCTAGGCAATACCATTCAGGACATAGGCATGGGCAAGGACTTCATGTCTAAAACACCAAAAGCAATGGCAACAAAAGCCAAAATCGACAAATAGGATCTCATTAAACTAAAGAGCTTCTTCACAGCAAAAGAAACTATCATCAGAGTGCACAGACAACCTACAGAATGGGAGAAAATTTTTGCAACCTACTTATCTGACAAAGGGCTAATATCCAGAATCTACAATGAACTCAAACAAATTTACAAGAAAAAAACAAACAACCCCATCAAAAAGTGGGCAGAGGACATGAACAGACACTTCTCAAAAGAAGACATTTATGCAGCCAAAAAACACATGAAGAAATGCTCATCATCACTGGCCATCAGAGAAATGCAAATCAAAACCACAGTGAGATACCATCTCACACCAGTTAGAATGGCCATCATTAAAAATTCAGGAAACAACAGGTGCTGGAGAGGATGTGGAGAAATAGGAACACTTTTACACTGTTGGTGGGACTGTAAACTAGTTCAACCATTGTGGAAGTCAGTGTGGTGATTCCTCAGGGATCTCTAACTAGAAATACCATTTGACCCAGCCATCCCATTACTGGGTATATACCCAAAGGACTATAAATCATGCTGCTATAAAGACACATGCACACGTATGTTTATTGCGGCACTATTCACAATAGCAAAGAGTTGGAACCAACCCAAATGTCCAACAACGATAGACTGGATTAAGAAAATGTGGCACATATACACCATGGAATACTATGCAGCCATAAAAAATGATGAGTTCATGTCCTTTGTAGGGACATGGATGAAACTGGAAAACATCATTCTCAGTAAACTATCGCAAGGACAAAAAACCAAACACTGCATGTTCTCACTCATAGGTGGGAATTGAACAATGAGAACTCATGGACACAGGAAGGGGAACATCACACTCCGGGGACTGTTGTGGGATGGGGGAGGGGGGAGGGACAGCATTAGGAGATACACCTAATGCTAAATGACCAGTTAATGGGTGCAGGAAATCAACATGGCACATGGATACATATGTAACAAACCTGCACAATGTGCACATGTACCCTAAAACCCTAAAGTATGATAAAAAAAATAAAAAATAAAAAAAAAAGAAAAAATCCTCATATGGTACAAATACAGTAGATTTTTGCATAACTTGACACAGTTTCATCTTGAAAACAGTGCTCACCATCCATTTTCTTGCTTCTCTTCCTATTACAATTTGTGGTTCTTGTGATTCTCACAAATCCAGCAATTGCACACGTTGACTGAGGAACATTTTACATTATTAAACAATTCATAACATTCCTAAACTTGTATATACATCCATCAAGACATAATATAGGTGAAATATAACACCAATTCTTTGTGATGGCCTCTAATGTGTGTCAAAATAAATATTTGTGGATAATCTAATATACAAATGTTTAAGAGGTAAATTTATACATTTTTAAATTGAGTAAAATGTTTAAATGCTACATAAATTTGGTTGAAGGGTTGTATTAATTTTGCTTTTTAATTTTCTTAATTTTAATATTTTGGAAGAAAAATAACTTTTTTAAAAATGGTTTTTATTCAAATTTACATTTTATATCAAATAAGTTAAATTTTGTAAACTTTTAGTACATTTTCATTTGTAATCCTTCAAACCAGAACTGCAAATTGAGCACAGATTATGTGAAAATCTTGATTATAACAACGTAATAGTGATCTTTCAGCAGTGAAAGCAAGAAAAGTAGATTTAATAGTACAAATATATACTAATCAATAAATTATATATGTATTTATGTTATTACTTATCCAAACAGCATGAGACTGTAAACAGAAGGCCAGATACATAAAGTAATAATTAAATTTAGTAGTTTTGGGCATTTTACTAACATTCAGCATATGAAAAATACAGTTTTACACGTTTCAACTTTATCAATATAAAGTTATATTCATCAAGGTAGGAGACAGACTATCATTTTATTTAACATTTACTTAGCTTTATGTGTAACCTTTTTCTAAAATTTTTATGTAATTTTTATTAGGTTTTTTTTGCAGATACTTATCTCTGGACTAGAAGAGAATCCTTTGCCTTACCTGAGTGATCAAATTATTTCAACATGCAACTTTTAAATATGTATGAATATGGTACATGAGCTTTTGTTGGCATGCTTGCTCTGGGCCCTGCAAATTTTTAGGATAGGCCTGGCTTTCACTGTGTGTGTGTGTGTGTGTGTGTGTGTGTGTGTGTGTGTGTGTGTGTGGAATGATTGAAAAGGGGTTTCTCAAGAGCTTCTAGAGCTGGCGTCTCCACTTCACTCCTTGATGGATGGGATGTGCGTAGATATTTCTCGGGGCAAAGAGAGAGCCCAAGAGCTCCTTCTTCACTCCTATTTGGCAGCCAGGAAATAGGTGGGCTTGATAGGTAATGTAGCTTTAAACAAGCCATAGCCCCCGGCAGGGCTGGTCCTCCCTTTTTCTTTTCCCCTCTTGCCACCTAACCCCACCACGTTTCTCATCTTCTTTCCAAGGTTGCGGGTCTCCATCCCTGCTTTTGATTCACATCCCTCCACTCAAGCAAGCCTCTGGTCCCCTTTTATCCACAGAAGTCAAATTTTCAGGGACTTCTGCCTGTATCTAAAACTGTGGCTTCACCACCAAGGATGTCTCCATTCTATTTCTAGTCCACTGAGTGGTTTATCTTTTTTTTTTTTTTTTTTGAAATGGAGTCTCACTCTGTTGCCTAGGCTGGAATACAGTGGCACTATCTTGGGTCACGGCAACCTCCACCTCCCAGGTTCAAGTGATTCTCCTGCCTCAGCCTCCCAAGTAGCTGGGATTACAGGTGTCCACCACCACGCCTGGCTAATTTTTGTATTTTTAGTAGAGACAGGGTTTCACAATGTTATTTCACTATGTTGTTGCTCGAACTCCTGACATCAAATGATCCGCCTGCCTTAGCCTCCCAAACTTCTGGAATTACAGGCATGGATCACCACACCCAGCTGAGTGGTTTATCTTTTTGAGTATAAGCATGCCTTTCTAATTTTGTTTTCTATTATTATTTTTATGTGTCTTAAATGGGGGAAAAATAAGATTAAGACTTAAATTTATGGTGCATTTTATTTCCTACAATTTTTTTTACTAATCAAGATAAACCTTTTTGTACATTTATTTGTGTTTATATTTCTTCTTTTGTAAATTTTTGGTTCATAGCCTTTGACCAATTTTTATTAGCATGTTATTTTATGTGTATTTTTTAAATGTCACTAATTTGCAAATTTTCTTTACATATTAAGGTCATTGGCCCTTTACCATATTTTTGTAAAACTTTTACCCCAGATTATCATATGCCATTGAATATTGTTTATTATTCACTTAGGTGGACAGATGTTTCCATTATATGTATTTATTTTTATGTTATAGTCAAATTATAATATTTTCTTTTAAATTTTCTCAATGTATATTCTATAAATTCTACATATTCTATGATTCTACTGTTACCATCTGTATTCTCTTAATGTTCCCGTGTCAACATTAAGAGTCTTTTGTTTGAAAGATTTTTAATGTCTGCATCCCCTTTTTAAAAAGTGGCAATAAACTAAAGAACCTATCAATTTCTACCTGGAGCGCATGTTCCAAAGCTATATAATACAGCTGCATTATTCTGATTCCCTACTTTATGACTAATTGAATCTATATGCACAAAAACATTTTGTACAACAGCTGGAGAATTAAAATATTAAGCCCTCAATGATTATTGCTAATTATTTCCTTTCTTTCCTGGTGACAGACCTCAAGTTGTCAGAATGTAAAGGCAACGTACGGTACAAATAGAAACCACATTACTGTGAATTCAGTTTGCACACATCATTACTGGAGAAAGACACTAATCATAACTTACCAAGGAAAACATTGTAGCCTGAATAATTTGTATTTAATCCTTCTTAATGGAAAGAATGTAGAAACGCTCCTGAAGTTTCCACAAAGTGCTCTCCCCATGTGAGAATTAGCGCCTATCCACTACCTTGTTTTTGTGTGGATCCTTCACTCAACATGAAGCAATTACTTAGCTAAATCCAGTGGTCCTCTGTCAGGTTGATTCTTAGCTGCATTACCATTTCTACCTTTCAAGGTCTGATTTATCTCTTTCCTAGATTTCCCTTCTTTTACATGGAGTATAATCAAAAAGGTACTAGATTTAGGGTCAGAAATCAATCATTAGAATCCAACTGATCAATTTCCAGCTGTGTGACCTTGGGTCTACTTATATAAACATAGTGAGCTTTAGTAAAATCATGAAGTTGTTGGAATTTAATTATATGAGCTAACATATATAAAAACACTAAGCCTAAAGCACTGGGTAATCATTTGGATTCAAGTGTCAATTTACCTGTTGACTTTTGGAAGGCCCTACAGTTTGGTCCTAAGCCCTCTGGCTTTTTGCCATCTAAATTCATTCACTCACATAATTCCATGAAATACCTCTTCAAAATCTAACTAGCACCTCTATCAGACCCCTCCCTTCATTACTCCCACCAGAGGGTCCCACCTTTACTAGGGGCCCAACTTGGAACAAAATCAACCTGTATTTGCTCTTTATGTTTTTGTTTTGTTTTGGTTTTTGAGAGGAAGTCTCGCTCTGTTGCCCAGGCTAGAGTGCAGTGATGCTATCTCAGCTCGCTGCAACCTCCACCTCCCAGGTTCAAGCAATTCTCCTGCCTCAGCCTCCCGAGTGGCTGGGACTACAGACACGTGCCACCACGCCTGGCTAATTTTTGTATTTTTAGTACAGACGGGGTTTCCCGTGTTGGCCAGGCTGGTCCTGAACTCCTGACCTCAGGTGATGGACCCACGGCCTCCCAACGTGTTCGGATTACAGGAGTGAGCCACCGTGCCTGGCCTCTGCATTTGTTGATATTTTGATTGTTAAATGTTTCTCATTGCATATGTTCAATCATACCAATTAGATGATCAACTTTTCACAGGCAGAGGCCATGTCTTCAGTTTTTGCAGTAGTCACTATAAGCATACAAGGGGTGAGGTACACCATAGGATGCAACATTTTCCTTGTTTCTTCTTAAATAAATGCCGCAGCATCTTTCAGTTTGCAGATTTAACTGATAAGAGAGCCTCATCAATCAAAGACAATGAAACCATTCTGCTTTTTCACTAGCTTCATCAATGTAAAAAGTGTACTTTTCATTCCGTGGCTACTCAGGGAAAGAGCTAGGCAGACTATGGAGTGGAAGCAGTAGACTGGAAGAAACCAACCTAGCGAGAGATTGTTAGTGAGCAGTGAATGAGAAAAGAGTCAAACGAGCTGTGGAAAGTAAATGGTATATAGGGAATTTGAAGGTGTACCTATTTTTACAGTTCTAATAACTAAGTGACAACACTCACGCTCATTTACTGATATATCAGCATTTTTCTCCATGCAAATTTATATTTTGACCTCTGCACTATATAGGTAGGCGTTCACCCTGCTGTTTCACCACCTGCTGCTTTAACAGCTGCTAATAAGTAGGAATCTGAGCTTCTATAGAAGCAAGTCAGGGAAGGGAGTAGCAGGAAGAAAGGAAGGAACCGAAAGGGGCCTAAGAAGAAGGAAGAAGGGATCTATGGAAAAAGATCGAGGGTAAAATCAAGGAGAGAAGACTGGAAAGTGTGAGGAAGAATGGGGTGACTGGGGGAGTTGGAAAACTTAAGACTATAAGGATTTTAAAGGTCTTTTATACTGGATTCATAAATTAGTTGCTTTTCGGAGCTACCTACAGTGGATGAAGGGGGCCTATACCCAAAGTCTGATCAACTCCTTTATATGGAGATGGGTAATACTACAGGAGGTCTTCCAGGAGATAGATGAAGAGGCTGAGGAGTTTCTTTTCCATCATACCCTTTCCCTCTTCCCTACCTGGTGATCTCTCTCCATCCTTTTTCTCCTCCACTTCTCACCTCAACTCTGCATTTAACACCCTGAAAACTGTGAAGGACAATCAGGCAAATGCATGGTATTCTCCCTCTCACCCATGGCCGTTTTCTAAGTTTGAGCACTGAATATATCATGGGGTGAGCTATATTGTGCACAAGCTCTGTGTAACCTATGGCTAACTTCCAAGAACTCAAAATCCACATAGTTTGTCCAGGATAAGAGTGGTGAGGGTTGAGGTGGGAATCCATCCACCCTGATTATAAAAGTTAAACCTAATCAGAGAGATGAGATTGGCTTATCCTCGAAAACTCAACATACACTGTATAAAGTACACATAAAATGATTAACAAAGAAAGGTAGAAGGGAAACAGACTGTAAAGTGCATATATAAATATTCACCTCCAAAGAGAAAGATTTTCTTAGTCTACTGAAAATAGGAATATTTCAAGGAATATCATTCTCAAAGTCAGTGTTACATTTTTTAATTAAAATTAGATTTTTTCCTTTGCCTCATAAGAAGCAACTACACTATCTGATAGCAAAAATTATAGCATCTAATGCATAACAGAGGGTATACATCAAATACATGGTTATCGATTTCATGAAATGTTCGCTTCTTTACCCAGAAATGTAAAGCCACGTCAGCCAGATTTCACAGATGAACCGTAAGTGATCTAATAAATAGAAATAATACTATAAAATGGTAATATTTAACATATTCTAACCTGGACAGAGTAATTATTATTATGAAATACTTTATACAAAACTACAAAGGGAGCAAAGTGAAAGGCAATTCATTTCTTCATGCTTAATTTACGCAAAACATCAAATGGGCCTAAATAATTGAGGCTACTTTCAATCGTAAAGACTTCTAAGAGCAGAGAACACTAGGACAGTTTGAATGGAAAAACACAAACCTGAATAAAAATGCTGGTAATTTAATAATGATTGACAATTACTGAGTGCTTACCCTGTATCAGGCAATTTTTGAAGCACTGCATATATAGCATCCATTTTCATCATCAGAACAATCTTATGTGGTCAATGCTCTTGATGGCCTTAATTTATAGGTGGGAAATTAAAGCATGGAGAGAGACTAAGTAATTTGAACAAGGTCATGCAGTAAGTGGTAAAGTCAAACATTGATAGTCTGGCTCTGAAGGCCAAGTAGTTAACTGATAAGCTATAGTTCCCATAAGAGAGCTTAGAAGAAGAGCAGTTAGGAGGCCACAGTCTAAGTGGAAGAAATAGTACTTGAAATAATGATAGTTGTTGTAGGAATTTGAATGATTTATAGGAAATGTTGCAAAAGAAGAATCAGTAGGATTTGATAACTGATTGTATATAAAGAGTGAGAAAGAGTTGTTTACGCTGACGGCAGTTTCAAATCTGAGTAATTTGGTAGTGATATTAACTAACTAGGAAAAAGGAATTGTAACTTTTTTACGAGGAATGAGGAATTCAGCTTTAGACACATAAAAATGAAATATCTTAAAGATTTACTATGTATAAATAAACAACCAGGAGGCAGATTAAAATACAGTCTTGAATCCCCCCCAAAAATTGTTGGTGATACAATTTGGGTGATATATACATACAGAAAATTGATCTTAGGATGGAATCTTTGAGGGGATTTATAATGAGTAGATGAAAGATGAGTCAGAAAGAAACTTCATCAGAGTTTATCAGAAAGGTAAGAGGAGAATCAGGAGAGCTCAGTCTTTTAGAAACCAAGAAAAAAAATATTCTAGTAGGAGGAGTTATTCTAAAAGTAATAATGCTGCAAAGAATCTACACAGAATGAGTACTGAAAAGATGCCACTGTACTGTCAGTTAGAATGGTTTGAAACGTCATGTCTATTAAAGTGGTGAGGGCAGAAGACATATCACAAGCCATTGAGAAAACAGAAATATTAGTGGAGTTAGAGATGATACACTACTTTTTCAAGACCTTCATTTGGGATGAAATGTGAATGATAAAGGACAGTTTTAGGAAGAACATGAAGTCAAATAAAGACTTTTTTAAGCTATTGACCCTTTAAGCATACTGTAGGCAGATATAAATGAGCCAGTGGAGAGGTATTAAAAATAAAAGATGGAATATTCAATTAGGAAAAGAGGAAGTCAAATTGTCCCTGTTTGCAGATGACATGACTGTATATCTATAAAACCCCATCATCTCAGCCCAAAATCTCCTTAAGCTGATAAGCAACTTCAGCAAAGTCTCAGGATACAAAGTCAATGTGCAAAAATCACAAGCATTCTTATACACCAATAACAGACAAACAGAGAGCCAAATCATGTGTGAACTCCCATTCACAGTTGCTTCAAAGAGAATAAAATACCTAGGAATCCAACTTACAAGGGATGTGAAGGACCTCTTCAAGGAGAACTACAAACCACTGCTCAACAAAATAAAAGAGGATACAAACAAATGGAAGAACACTCCATGCTCACGGGTAGGAAGAATCAATATCATGAAAATGGCCGTGCTGCCCAAGGTAATTTATAGATTCAATGCCATCCACATCAAGCTACCAACGACTTTCTTCACAGAATTGGAAAAAAACTACTTTAAAGTTCATATGGAACCAAAAAAGAGCCCGCATTGCGAAGTCAATCCTAAGCCAAATGAACAAAGCTGGAGGCATCACGCTACCTGACTTCAAACTATACTACAAGGCTACAGTAACCAAAACAGCATGGTACTCGTACCAAAACAGAGATATAGACCAATGGAACAGAATAGAGCCCTCAGAAATAGTGCCGCATATCTACAACTATCTGATCTTTGACAAACCTGACAAAAACAAGAAATGGGGAAGCAATTCCCTATTTAATAAATGGTGCTGGGAAAACTGGCTAGCCATATGTAGAAAGCTGAAACTGGATCCCTTCCTTACACCTTATACAAAAATTAATTCAAGATGGATTAAAGACTTACATGTTAGACCTAAAACCATAAAAATCCTAGAAGAAAACCTAGGCAATACCATTCAGGACATGGGCATGGGCAAGAACTTCACGTCTAAAACACCAAAAGCAATGGCAACAAAAGCCAAAATTGACAAATGGGATCTCATTAAACTAAAGAGCTTCTGCACAGCAAAAGAAACTACCATCAGAGTGAACAGGCAACCTACAGAATGGGAGAAAATTTTTGCAATCTACTCATCTGACAAACGGCTAATATCCAGAATCTACAATGAACTCAAAAAAATTTACAAGAAAAAGACAAACAACCCCATCAAAAAGTGGGCAAAGGACATGAACAGACACTTCTCAAAAGAAGAAATTTATGCAGCCAACAGACACATGAAAAAATGCTCATCATCACTGGCCATCAGAGAAATGCAAATCAAAACCACAATGAGATACCATCTCACACCAGTTAGAATGGCCTTCATTAAAAAGTCAGGAAACAACACATGTTGGAGAGGATGTGGAGAAATAGGAACACTTTTACGTTGCTGGTGGGACTGTAAACTAGTTCAACCATTGTGGAAGTCAGTGTGGCGATTCCTCAGGGATCTAGAACTAGAAATACCATTTGACCCAGCCATCCCATTACTGGGTAGATACCCAGAGGATTATAAATCATGCTGCTATAAAGACACATGCACATGTATCTTTATTGTGGCACTATTCACAACAGCAAAGACTTGGAACCAACCCAAATGTCCAACAATGAGAGACTAGATTAAGAAAATGTGGCACATATACACCATGGAATACTATGCAGCCATAAAAAATGATGAGTTCATGTCCTTTGTAGGGACATGGATGAAGCTGGAAACCATCATTCTCAGCAAACTATGGCAAGGACAAAAAACCAAACACTGCATATTCTCACTCATAGGTGGGAATTGAACAATGAGAACACATGGACACAGGAAGGGGAACATCACACACCGGGCCCTGCTGTGGGGTGGGAGGAGAGGGGAGGGATAGCATTTGGAGATATGCCTAATGTTAAATGACGAGTTACTGGGTGCAGCACACCAACATGGCACATGTATACATATGTAACTAACCTGCACGTTGTGCACATGTACCCTAAAACTTAAAGTATAGTAAAAAAATAAAAATAAAAATAAAAAAGCATAAATATTAAAAAAAAAATAAAAAATAAAATAAAAGGTGGAATAAGTAATTTATTTTCTTTCCTAAGAAGAAATGAAGGCCAGGCATGGTGGCTCATATGTGTAATCCCAGAAATTTTTAGAAGCCAAGGCAGAAGTACTGCTTGAGGCCAGGAGTTTGAGACCAGCCTGGACAACATAGTGAGACCTTGTCTCTATAAAAAAAAAAAAAAATTAAAATTAGCCGGGCATGGTGGTGCACATCTGTAGTCTCAGCAACTCCGGAGGCTGAGGAGGGAGGATCGCTTGAGTCCAACAGTTCAGGGTTTCAGTCAGCTATTATCATGCCATGATAGTGCTGTGATTATGCCATTGCACTGCACTGTAGCCTGGGTGGCAGAGTGAGACCCAATCTCTTAAGAAAAAAAGAGATGAAGGGCCAGGCACGGAGGCTCATGCCTGTAATCCCAGCACTTTGGGAGGCCAAGGCGGGCGGATCACAAGGTCAGGAGATCGAGACCATCCTGGCTAACACAGTGAAACCCCATCTCTACTAAAAAAAATAAAAATAAAAAAATTAGCCGGGTGTGGTGGCAGGCGCCTGTATTCCCAGCTACTCGGGAGGCTGAGGCAGGAGAATGGCATGAACGTGGGAGGCGGAGCTTGCAGTGAGCCAAGATCACATCACTGCACTCCAGCCTGGGCAACAGAGCGAGACTCCATCTCACAAAAAAAAAAAAAAAGAAGAAAAAAAGAGTTGACATGAAGGTAGGACTGATTATAAGATCGTAAAGGTAGATGATGAGATCAAGAAGAATGCTACACAAATTCCAGTTAATGAATTGATTCTAGAAGAACTGCATCAGAATCATCCCAGGAGCTTCTTTTTTTCATCTTTAGTGAAGTAAAATTTGTATATAAAAATTTCATATAATTCATGTTTACAATTTGGTGAATTTGGACATATGTATACATACATGTTACTGTCACCACAATCAAGGTAATAAACATATCCATCACCTCCAAATATTTTCTTGTGTTCCTTTGGGTTTTTTATTTGTGTGTTGTGTTTATTAATTGTAAAATTAGTGGATAAAAACATAGGGGAAAACTTTCTTGACATTCGCCTGGACAACATGTTTTTAAATATGACACCAAAAGCACAGGCAAGAAAAGTAAAAATAGACAAGTGGGATTGCATCAAACTAAGATGCTCCCGTAGAGCAAAGGAAGCAATCAACAGAATAAAAAGGCAACCTATGAAATGGGAGAAAATATTTGTAAGCCATATACCTAAAAAGGGGTTAATTTCCAAAATACATAAGAAACTTCTAAACCCCAGGAGTTTATTTTAAAGATAGATTTTGGAACTCAGCCCTCACAGGTTCTAATTCATTAGGCCTTAGTTTCGGCCTATAAATCTGTATACTGTCATATGTTGTTTAACAAGAGATAGGATCTGAAAAACGCATTGTTAGGCAATTTGTCATGGTGTGAACGTTATACACAAACCTAAACAGTATAGCTTACCATACCTAGTCTATATGGTATAGCCTGTTGCTCCTAAGCTACAAACCTGTACAGCATGTTACTGTACTGAATACTGTAGACAATATTAACACAATGGAAAGTATTTGTGTATCTAAACATATCTATAAAAGGTATAAATATTTAAAAGGTACAGTAAAAATATGGCATTATAACCTTACGGAATCGCCATTGTATTAATATATGCAGCCTGGCATTTACTGAAAAGTTACTATGCAGTGCATGACTGTATTTAAATAGTTGCTCAAGCACCACTGTTGCACAGTTATATAGCATTGGTCCTCACCTCTATCAGACCAATGCCTCCTTGTTTTGTCAAATATTTTGTAATGCCTTATGATCCTAAAATCAAAATTATAGAAATATAGCCCATCTAAGCATGAAATTTCAGAAAGTCAATAAAATGGTTTAATTAAAACACAAAAGAGAAATGCCAGGAAAGGGCTTCATAATAAGATCATATGCATAAGTAACAAGGAGCCGAACGTTAATAGCCAAGACAATGGGGACAATGTCTCTAGGGCATAACAGAGATCTTTGTGGTAGCCCCTCCATTCACAAGCCCAGAGGCCTAGGAGGGAAAAATGATTTCTTGGGCCAGGGCCCCAGTGTTGCTCTGTGCAGCCTCGGGACTGGGCAACCTGTGTCCCAGCCACTCCAGCTTCAGTCATGGCTAAAAAGGGCCAAGATACAGCTTGGGCCATGGCTTCAGAGAATGCAAGCCCCAATCCTTAGTGGCTTTAATGTGGTGTTAGGCCTATGGGTGCACAGAAGACAAGATTTGAGCTTTGGGAACCTCCACCTAGATTTCAGAGGATGTATGGAAATGCCTGAATATCCAAGCAGGTGTGTATTGCAGGGGTGGAACCCTCATGGAGAACCTCTACTTGGGCAATGCAGAGGGGAAATGTGGGGTTGGAGCCCCCACACACAGTCTCCGCTGGGACACTGCCTAGTGGAGTTGTGAGAAGAGGGCCACCATCCTCCAGACCCTGGAATGGTAGATAGCTTGCACCGTGCTCCTGGAAAAGCCTCAGGCGCTCAATGCCAGCCCATAAAAGCAGCATTGGGGGCTATACCCTATAGAGCCACAGGGACAGTGCTGCCCAAGGCTATGGGAGCCCACCCCTTGCATCAGAGTGCCCTGGAGGTGAGACATGGATTAAAAGAAATTCATTTCAGAGCTTTAAGTTTTAATGACTGCCTGTAGCCCCTTTATTTTGGCCAATTTCTCCCATTTGAAATGGGAGCATTTACCCAATGACTGTACCCCCACTGTATCTTGGAAGTAACTAACTTGTTTTTGATTTTACAGACTCATAGGTGTAAGGGACTTGCCTTGTCTCAGATGAGACTTTGGACTTGGACTTTTGAGCTAATGCTGGAATGAGTTAAGACTTTGGGGGACTGTTGCAAAGGCATGATTGTGTTTTGAAATATGAGAAAGTCATGAGATTTGGGAGGGGCCAGAGGTGGAATAATATGGTTTGGCTCTGTGTCCCCACCCAAATCTCATCTCAAATTGTAATCCCCACGTGTTGAGGAAGGGGCCTGGTAGGAGGTGATTGGATCATGTGGGCAGTTTTCCCCAAGCTGTTTTCATGATAGTGAGTGAGTTCTCATGAGATTTGATCGTTTAAAAGTGTGGCACTTCCCCCTTCTTTCTCTCTCTCTTGCCACCATGTAAGACGTGCCTTGCTTCCCCTTCACCTTCCACCATGATTGTAAGTTTCCTGAGGCCTTTCCAGCCTTGCAGAACTGTGAGTCAATTAAAACTCTTATCTTTATAAACTACCCAGTGTCAGGTAGTTCTTTATAGTGGTGTGAAAACATACTAATACAGGCATCAATATAGCAAAAGACATAATGAATTAGTTAGATCTTGTACCTACTTAAAGACATTGGATTTAAGATAAATAAGAAAAACAATATTGAATTGAATATTTTACTATTTTTATTTATATTTGATATTTCAAAATAAGGGCTGTAAAAATATATCCATATGCTATGGTTTGTATACAGGTTGTTTGTCTTCACCAAAGCTTATGTTGAAATTTGATTCCCAGTATGGAGGTGTTGGAAAATGGGACCCAGTGGGAGGTTTTGGGCTATGGGAGAAGATCCCTCATGAATGTCTTGGTGCTGTTCTTGTGATGAGTTCTCATTCTCTTGAAACTGGATTATTTTTCACAGGAATGGGTTAGTTCCTGTGATACAAAGTTGCTAAAAAGCCAGGATGCCTCTCAAATTTTCCTCATCACACATGTCCACTTCCCCTTTGAACTTCTCTATCATGTTTTGATGCAGCATGAAGCCAGGGCCACGTCCTTAAACTTCTCAGCCTGCAGAACTGTAAACTAAATAAAACTCTTTTCTCTATAAATTACCCAGTCTAAGGTATTCTTTAACAGCAACAAAAAATTAACTAATATGCCATAGAATTACCATGAATGTGACAAAATTGCCATGTAAGTGACAACCACAAATGCAGATGAATATGGAGAGTTGTACTGACAACTCAGATATCACACATGGGCACTCACACTAATGTCATGACTTTCAGAAATGGCAAACAACCCTAGAAAATTTCTAAACAAAACAAAGTAAAATCTTCCCTTGGTTTGCACGATAGTTGCATTTCTGGAAAATTAAAACTATACAAAACATTTTACATTTATATGAAAAATGGATCTATAATCTAGACCCAGGTAATTTTCGGTTTTTACCTATGGAAATGTCAGGAGGAAGCATTTGAAAGTCATGTGGGATACAGGGGAAAAAAAATCTTTGTCATGTGGGCTTGTCCAAACATATTGCAGAGTATCTAATATCCCTGGCTCCCTCCTCCCATTAAATGCCAGGGCGACATCCACCTCCAGCATTGTGACAAGCAAAAAAAAAGCACTCTCCCCATTTTTGAAACATCCCCTAAAAATGGTATTATTCACCTGGATAACTGCTGCTGCAAAAGTAAATAACAGAGGATGCAAGGTCAAGTGCTCTAAGGAACCTAAGAGATCATGGAAAACTGAGCAATGGATGGATATGAAACAACAGGGTTTGTGGCGCCTGTGATGAACAAAAGAAAATGGCCCCACCTAAAGACATTTACATTACGAAAACATCTTTTGAAAATTGTACCGGCTAAAGAAATGGCAGCAGGCTGCAGTATTTACTTTTCAAATGAATGGATTTGACTTGTAATGCAAGGCTAGCCTTTATGTAGCCTAGTGTTACATTTGCATTTTAACAACAAGCAGACCTTAAATTTAAGAATTTATCATTGAAAAAAGGTTTCAAGCATCAGCCTAGAATGAGCTTTTCAAAATGAGGGTTGGATATTTAGGAAATTGTGATCAGCAATGTTTTAATCAAACTGATTAAAATAGATTATAATAGAAAATGTCAGAGTACATAAATTTTGTCGTATTTCAATTGTGTGTGTGTGCGTGTGTGTGCACGAGCATGTATACCAGACATGATATAAACTATCTGGATATTGTTTGGCTCTGTGTCCTCACCCAAATCTCATGTCAAATTGTAATCCTCATGTGTTGGAGAAGGGGCCTAGTGGGAGGTGACAGAATCATGGGGGTGGACGTCCCCCTTGCTGTTCCCGTGACAGAGTTCTCACACTATCTGGTTGTTTAAAAGTGTATAGCACTTCCCCCAACTTTATCTCCTGCCACCATGTGAAGACAGTGCTTGCTTCCCCTTCACCTTCCGCCATGATTATAAGTTTCCTGAGGCCTCTCAGCCATGCTTTCTGTACAGCCCGCAGAACTGTGAGTCAATTAAACCTCTTTTCTTTGTAAATTATCCAGTCTCAGATAGTTCTTTATAGCAGTGTGAAAATGGGCTAATACATATCTTTCTGGGAGTCTTAGTAAAAACAACTTTGGAAAACAGTGAGATAAATGGTTAGGTGAGGATTTGGGGTGTAGTAGGATCTTTCCCAACAACACTGTAGCCATCTGACATAGTGGCCTTTTTTGACATATTTATTAGAAGCCAAATTTGGAGTCAAAGAGACTAGGATTTTAGTTCCAGCTGTACCTCTCAGGTATGTGATTATAGGAAAGCTGCTTGAACTTCCTTAGCCTTCCTTGGTTTCCTTATCTATAAAATGAAGATAATAGTGTATTATAAGATTTTTGAAATAATTAAAGGAGATAATATATGTCAAATGTGTAAACCAAAATAAAATTCTAAGCTCTTCAACAGACTGAACAAATCTCCTCTGGACCAAGGAAAACTTGAAAAACTGAATTCCCAGCCATGATGGGAAGGGATGCTGTACCCACCTAATTATACCCCCTCCCTTTTGGAGTTTAGGCACAACTGACCAGCATTAACATTAAAATAGAAACCATAAGACTGACAGAACAATCTTTGGCAATAAGATACCAAATTGCAACCTGACTCTGGTATAGCATCATATGACAGATAGGAGACCTTGAAGGAAATCAAAATATTTTACACCAAAATATATTTCTTTGACATATTTTGAAATAGCCTTGCAAAGCTATCTTTTGTGGGGGTAATTTTGCATCTGTATAAAATCTCCAGTAATGTAACTAGGCCTTTCCTGAATCTCAGACAGATTAAGAGTATGATATCTTTTAAGGTCCAAAAAAAGGCGTTTACCATCTATTCTCTCTGAAGGCTGCTACCTGGAGCCTTTATTGTGTTATAATAGGTAGCTAGTCAGACATGAGCAGGGCAGGAGAGGCCCCTCCCCTCAACCCCACCACTACCACTAGGAGACTCAGACAACCATCAGGTGACTGTCAGGTAGTTATTAAACCGTCTCTCTAAAATAATCATTGGTCATAGCCAGTGCCAGGGAAAGGCAGTCTCCCAATAGATAGAAACACTTGAAACTGGTAATCAGCAGCTTTCTAGTAAGATCTCAGGAGTTAGGCGAGTGGGTTCAAGCATGCTTACTAAGAGGAAAAATGGCAGAGTTTTAACTGGTTTATGACCTTCTAAGAGCATTCAACAAGTAAGGGAAGAACACCTCAAGTGAGGATGTGTACAACTCCAGTAAGCACACTGCACAGTGCGGCCCCTCCCGAGTGCTGGCAGGCCACTGTACGGGTGGGCAGCACACCCCAAGCGAAAAATCAGGGAAGAAGTAATGCAGATCCTGAAAGCATGCCAACATATAAAACCCCAAGTCAAAGATGAAACCGTGAGCTCCACTCTCTCAAGGTGCCCACTTGACCCTCTTCCAAGTGTACTTTACTTCCTTTTGTTTCTGCTCTGAAACTTTCTTAATAAACTTTCACTCCTGCTCTAAAATTTGCCTCGGTCTCTCACTCATCTTATGCCCCCTCTGTCGAATTCTCTCTTCTGAAGAAACAAGAATTAAGGTTGCTGCAGCCCCATATGGATTTGCTGCTGGTAACCATTACGTAACAAGAACCTTGGCTTCTACAGCACCCCTTATTTTAAATCAAGTATTTTTTCCTACTAATGTCAAGTCTTAATTTAACTCTTTCAACTAATTGCCAACCAGAAAATCTTTGAATCCACTTATGACCTGTAAGCCTCCCACTTCAAGATGCCCTGACTTTCTGGGCTGAACCAATGCATATCCTACATGTACTGATTTATGTCTTTGCCCGTAACTTCTGTCTCCCTAAAATGTATAAAAACAAACCAGACCGCCTCAGGCACACTTTCTCAGGACCTTCTGAGACTATTTCCCGGGCCATGGACACTCATACTGGCTTCGAATAAACCTCTTTAAAAATTTTATAGAGTTTGCTTTTCTTGGTCAACAAATGCTTGGTATACTATTTGACAGATAGTGAGGACTCAATGAATGACAGATGAAATTATTATTATTTTAATAATCACTAATGTATAATGTTTATCTGGCATACCAGCAAAATATGAAATATTGTTTTCTTCCTGTTATAGAGAAATTCTTTGAAATGCCTAAAGCCATCATATTTGTATTAGTCATTTACTGCTGTGTAACAAATTACTCTAAAGCTTAATATCTTAAAACTACAAACAATTATTATATCACATACTTTCTGAGAATCAGGAATCTGGAATCAGCTTAGCTAGGAGTTTCTGACTCAGGGTCTCCCATAAAGTGGCAGTCAAGCTATCCACCAGGGAGGCACCCTCCAAAGGGGCTGAAGTATCCATTTACAATCAAATTTATGTGACTGTTGCCAGGAGGTTTCAGTTCCTTGCCATGTGGGCTTTTCCATAGAGCTGCACATGGCATGGTTTCCCCAACAGCATATCTTCTGAGTGAGAGAGAGAGAGAGAGAACACCAAAGACAGAAGCCTCAGTCTTGTATAACTTAATCTCTGAAATGACATAACATCGCTTCTACCATATGCTATTGGTCACAAATTCTAAGCCTCATACAATTTGCGGGGAGACTATACAAGGGTGTAAATAGTAGGAAACATAGATCATCATTGGGGGTCATTTTTGAGGCTATCAACAATATTTATTGAATGTTCCTCCTCTTCAAAATTTTTAATGCAAACATATGAGACTTTCCAGGCATAAGTAATTATCCCTCACTACCTACAATGAACACTTGGGTTCACATTAACACAAATTTGAGGACTCATCAATTTTGTTAATGATACATGACACCAGCTTATTTAATAAATCATATTTAACTTTTAGGAAAATTTTGCCTAGAGTGTTATGTTTCTTTCAAGAAATTAAACTTTGGTAAAGGTATTTTAAATATACCTCTACGTCTTCCACTGAGTAATATTTGGCTCTATGGAAAAATTATTTCTTCTAGTTATTCTTTATTACATTCTAAAAATAAATCTCTGAAGGCAGGCTGCTTCTTCTGAGCATGCCACCCGACAGTAATATATGGTTAAGACTTCAAAAGTAAAAATCAATGAGGATGTTTGATTAGCATAATCCTTTTTAAAAATGATGAAAGTAGAATGTGAAATGTCAATATTCTTAATGCCAAAAATTTGATGAACTACAATACATTAAAATAATTGCAAAAGAGAATTTTAATCATAATATAAAAATTAAATTCCTTATTCAGAAAACGTTCATGAAAATAGCCAAAATCAAACTGGAAAATCAATACTTCTCTTAAAAGACAAAATTTAAAACACACTCATTTCCAAGGTGTCATCTAATTTAAAAAAAAATGCTTGCATCTATTTTTCAAATTTGACTTTTATTTCGATGTAAACTCTTTCTTCAATATATGGCATTATAGATTTCAAATTTGCTTCTGAGTTCATTCATATTTTTAAAGTAATAGATCAGTTTTGGCCTTTGGCAAGATAATGTAATTGACCCTTCCCCAATGTGATCTCTATCCTTCCCTTCCCCCATGCTTGCTCTTTTATTTTATGATCTCTAGTTTCCACAACTGCCCAATTAAGATACTTTCTGATACTTAACACAGAGGCATAAGTGATTAATAATAATTTTAAAGCGGTACACATCTGTACTACTCCAACGAGATAACTCACATACACTCCCTATCACAATTCTTGATGCCAAGTAGGTGATTAATAATTGGTGAGTTTCCCTTTTTTACAGCTTTGTTTTCCACTGCTCTTATAAGTCAAAGCTGCTAATAATATTAACTCACACTTTTAAAGAATGTTAACTTCTTGACAGCCCCCCTGTGAAGCACAGTTATATTTGCATTATCTAATTTAATCATTACAACAACCATACAGACTGGGTCCTATTATTATCCCCATTTTACAGATGACAAAACTGAAACTCAAACCTTGTCACAGCTATCAACTGGCAGAGCTATAATCAAGATGAGGTCTCTTTGATTTCTGGGTCCATGTTCCAATTCTCTGTCCTTTATCCTGCTATTTACAGTACACCTGCCCTGTACTTCTTGAGAGCTTTGTTTATTCTTTGGCTCTTTTCCCCTCCCCACTCCCTACTAGTGTTCAAAATCAACACACATCACACAAGAGCCAGTGTAACTGCAGACACAAAACGAAACAGTGCATATAGTATAGTAACTTTTTTCAACCCTTTTATTTTTCAAATCATTTGTTGATTGCAAATCACTAAACAGATCAAGTTCACAAATGGCATATACTTCCATTGATATTGTGATTCAAGATATATTATTTCATCCTTAAGAACATCTACAAAAACACAAATGTGACAGTCTACTGCTTGTCCAACATAACCAGCTATCCTATTTTTCCAGAAAGTAAGAACAATAATAACTAGATAATGCATTTTCAAACTTCCCTTGCATTTATCTAAGGCTTATGGCTAATTTTGGTCAATAGGATGTGAATTAAAGTGATATGTGTAACTTCTGTGTCATCTCTAGTATAAAACAAACCCTGGCTCTTCCACTTTCTCTTAAACATGAGGTGTCTGGGACCCAGTTTTGACTATGCTGATCAAGACAATTCTCTTGGGCAGAGGTGGGCAAACTTTTTCTGTAAAGTTCCAGACAGTAAATATTTTAGGCTTTATGGGCCACATAGGGTCTTTATTACAACAGTTTAACACTACTATTGCAGTACAAGAGCAGCCATAGACAACAGATACACAAATGAGTGAGGCTGCGCTCTAATAAACCTTTATTTACCAAAAACAGACAGAGAGCCAGATTTAGCCCACAGGCTACAATTGGCTGATCCCTACTCTAAAGGATGGTAGAACAACAAGATGAAAAGGACCTCAGAATACCTGAATAACTACTTTCAGCATAGCCAGCCATCAGTCTGAACCACTAGTATCTGGATTTGTTGCTATGCAAGAAATTTATTTATTCTGGAAGCCACTACGCTAGGGAGTCCCTTTGTTACAGCAGCTTTAGATTTACCATAACAAATAATATAAGTGACAGAGAGGGAGAAAATAATTACATAAAGTTTCAATCTGCAATGAAAAATTTTAAGTAAAATCATCCAATGTGTCAGTATTTTTATTAGTAGTTAAATAAATTTTAAAAGCCTGGCATATACCTTCCAAGCTGTTTGCTACAAATTAGGGAATAAAAAAATACTAAGAATGAAAGCAACTTCTGGATGTGGCCAGCTGTACTACAGTCTCCAGAAACCTGCACTATCAGAAAATTGGGGATCACCTTCATTTATATTATTAAAAAGGATTAAAGCCTTCAGCCCTACTGTTGAATTTCAATTATCAAACAGTGAGAGAGCAGAAATATTTACAGAAGACAACAGGACTCTCCACTCCTAACACCTAAATCAAATGACAAAAGCAGTGGCCTACTTTGCCTCCATATGTGATGTCCCCATTAATGAAAGTGCGCTAAAAGATCTCATTAACACAATTCTACAGGTAATATGCATCAATTACACATGAGGTGCACATGAATCTAGATAAATTATAGATCTTAAAGTGTGCCCTCCCATGTTTGTTATTCACTCAATCGGTAAGTTGATAGATTCCTATATAGCTTCTGAATATAGAACTGATAAACATGTAAACATATTTAATTAGTGAAGAAAATAAATGAAACAGCCTGTCCTTCTTCATTGGGGAGGGCACATCGCAGAGCAAGTCTGTCTGCATGGCAGCAGCTATTCCTTCCACCTTGATAGTATGTAGTTCATCATGTAGAGTGAACACTAAATCTGGCCATACCTCTAAATCACCAAGGAAATGAACTTAAAAATGGATATTCTTAAGTATTATTTTCAAAGTTTTCATTTTAGTAAATCTAATATGGGATCTGAAAAGCATATTTTTAAGAACTAGGTGATTATGTGTCCAATGAAGCACTTATCCCCATACCTAGTTTAGTAATTACTGATCTAGAAAATTACAGTAAATATTATATAGATTGGCCCAAGCATGATCCTCACACAGAATATTTTCACAACGTTCCAAACAGACACTTATCTATAGATTAATCTCTTTGGAAGACAATTCTTAAATCAACCAAAGTAGAAAAAGTACTTAAAATGTTACTAATCCAAGTCTTCTTATTTTCCCTATTGACCCTTCACTGTTAGGTGAACAATTAAGCCTTCAACTTCCTCAGGCTTATACATGTTAACTCCTTTTTCCCTTGCCCTTTCCATATGAAAGTTTTCTCTAGTTTTACAGCTCAGGTACTTTTAGTTTCTAGAAAGAAGGAACTATGATTTTTTTTAAAATCCCTTTATACCTAATGCCCAATATAACACTTATACTCTCAGACAATAGGAATGATGATAATGTTTACAAATCATATACCTGGTAAGGGTAGTATCTAGAGTCCATAAAGAACAATTATAACTCAACAATAAAACAGCCCAAATTAAAAACGGACAAATGATTTAATAGATATTTCTCCAAATAAGATATACAAATGGCCAGTAAGCACATGAAAGGACACTCACCACCACCGGTTACTAGGGAAATTGAAATGAAAATCAAGACCATAATAAGATGCTACTTCATACCCACTAAGATGGCTATAATTCAAAAAAAGAAAAAATACAGAGACAATAATAAGTGTTGACAAGAATGTGGAAAAATTGGGTCCCTCATATACACTGATGTTGGGAAGATAAAATGATGCAGCTGCTTTGGAAAAGTCTGGAAAGTTCTTCAAAAGGTTAAACATGGAGTTACCATATGAGTAAGCAATTTCACTCTTTGATACATAGCCAAGAGAAATAAAAACATATGTCCATGGAGCTGGGCGTGTTGGCTCACGCCTGTAATCCCAGCACTTTGGGAGGCTGAGGCGGGTGGATCACGAGGTCAGAAGATCGAGACCATCCTAGCTAACAGGTGAAACCCCGTCTCTACTAAAAATACAAAAAATTAGCTGGGTGCAGTGGCGGGTGCCTGTAGTCCCAGCTACTCTGGAGGCTGAGGCAGGAGAATGGCGTGAACCTGGGAGGCGGAGCTTATAGTGAGCTGAGATGGTGCCACTGCACTCCAGCCTGGGCGAAAGAGCAAGACTCCGTCTCAAAAAAAAAAAAAAAAAAATGTCCACGGAAAGCTTTGTACATAAATGTTCATAGCAGAATTTTCCATAATAATCCAAAACTAGACACAGCCCAGATGTCTTTGAATGAATACTTAACCAAACTGTAGTAGATTCATACCATGGAATATTATTCAGCAATAAAAAGGAATGAAACACACAGCAACTTGCATGAATCTCAAGGGCATTATGCTGGGTAAGATAAGACAGTGTCAAAAGGTTACATACTGTGTGATTCCATACATTTGGCATTCTTGAAAAGATAAAGCTATAGTGAAGGAAAACAGATAAGTGGGTCCCAGAGGATATGGATGGAGTGAAGATGTGACTATAAAGAGATAGTACAGAGAGTTTTTGAGATGATGGAACAGTTCTGTACTGATTGTGGTGGTGCTTGTACAAATACATACATGTGTTAAAATTCATAAAACTGTACACTAAAATAAAAACACCAAAGTAAAAACAACACCTGTGGCTGCTGATGAAATTATTCAAAATTTTGGTTAAGAAAACATATAGAGAGAATACAGAAGCACCTACATGCGTGTTCCAATGACAGAAGCAGGTATTAATTGGTCAGTGAACTTGGCAGGCAAGGAACCCAGAAGTTTGAGATTATAGTGAGCTATGATAGTGCCACTGCACTCCAGCCCAGGTGACAGAGTGAGACCCTGTCTCAAAAAAATAAATAAACATAGCCAGAGAACAAATAATATTTTAATACTTCCTGAAATAAAGAGACATTTGGAGTCTTTCTCTAAAGGGTAAATGGAGGAGCAGCTTTTACAGCAGGAAAACAGAGACATACTGTATAGGAAAATGAAATTGCTATAAAGTATCAAAACATTGTTATAAAAAGTGCTTAGCCAGGATTCTTAAAACTAGATAATAATAAATTATAAATGTTTATAAGGTGGCAGCCGAGGGACAAGCCACTGGCAATTCTTGATGCCACATTTTCAAAGTAAATTACCAAGATTATGGTTCTAAACAAGATATATTCTGCATGTTTATTCATTCATTCCATTAATATTCAGTACCTATCATATGCCAAGAACTGTTCTAGACATTTGAGATACGTCTTCTATGAACAAAATAAACAAAAATGCCTGTTTTGTAGGGCTTACCTTCTAATATGTAAGATTAGGGTTAGAAGAATCTATTAGGCTTTGGTGAGAGTATAAAGACATAAAATATTTTGGAAATTAGATATAGATACAAATTTATAGTACCCATACCTTTTGGCCTAGCAACTCAACTTCGGTGAATCTATCTTGCAGATAAACTCACACAGGATCTAAGGGTATGTGATAAGTAGAATTATAAGATAACCTCCAATATTCCCACCTGTTAGTGTACATGCCTTCTATAATTCTCTCCCTTGAATGTGAGGAAGACCTTTGCATATAATGGGAATCACTCCCTTTACTATATTTATATTATTAATCAGCTGACTTTAGAGTTAACCTAAAGGAAGATTCTACAGATAGATCTGACATTATTAGGTGAACCCTGTAAAGAGATTGAGCCTTTCCTGAAATCAAAGAGCTTCGGAGTATGAGGGGACCTATGGAGGGCAATATGCAGCAGGAACCTAAGAGTGGCCTCTAGGAGATGAGCATGGTGCCTGGCCAACAACCAGTAAGAAAGCAAGGAACTCAGTCACAGAACCACAAAAATAATGATTCCATCATTATCCTGAAGAAGCATGGAAGCAGATCCTCCCCTAGTTAAGGCTACATGAAAATTGTGAGATAATAAATCTTGTTTTAAGCTGCTAAGTTTGTTATGATTTACTGTGCAGCAGTAGAAAATACAAGGTATTTCAATGAGAATGTTAAGGACACTATTTGTAACAGTGAAATATAAGAAATACTCTAATGTCTAAACTAAATTTGTTAAATAAATTAGGAAGTATTTGGACTATGGAATACCATGATGCCATTCTATAAAGTTCTTTACATCCAAGATATAGAAGTACTAATATGTGATTATACATACTAATATGTGATATTACATACTAATATGTTCTTGGTAGTGTGTTATGTAAAAAAGAGCCATTGACAGAATAACATGTTGAGGCTTACTTAGAAGATGATACCACAAAATATGGTGCTTTGACACTGGAGGGATTCTCTCTGGAATTTCCTTATTTGACTAAAAAAACTTCTTTAAAAAAATGCAATTGTCTTAAGACCCCCTTCCTAGGAATTTAATCAAATAATCAGAAAAGATTAACCTCTGGAGAAGAGAAGAGACTGGGAGTCATCAGCAAGTCCGGACAGACTTTTGATCTATTCTTCTGAGGAAGCTCTAGTGGAGGTGGTGGGAAGGCAAGGGGTGGAACTTCACTGTGAACAAAGGTAATACCTGGGGAACTTTATGTGCAAAATAAGACAACCTTTGTTCACAGTGAAGTTCCACTGCTCACCTTCTACCACCTCCCCGAGAGCTCAGAGCAACTTTGTCCCATCCTATTGTTCTTTGGGCTCATTCATTTCCCCTGAGAATCATTGACTCCTGCACCCCTAATTTCCCTTTCCTTATGAAGAAATGTACATAAGCATCTATACCTCATTGTGTTATTGGGTAATCACATTTTCCACAATTTCCCCCTATGCACATTAAATATATTTTGTACCTTTTTCTCCTATTAATCTACCTTTTGTCAGATCATTTCCAGCAACCTTTGGGGGACAGAAGGGAAATTTTACTTTGCCCCCCAAAATATGGATAACATATACCATATTTTGTAACAAAGAAAATATGCAAATATCCAAGCTGGGTATGGTGGCACACACTGTAGTTCCAGCTATTCAGGAGGTTGAGGCAGGAGGATCGTTTGAGTCCAGAAGTTTGAGTCCAGTCTTGGCAGTATAGTGTGATCCTATCTCTGATTAAAAACAAAAAAAAGGAAAGGGAAGGAGAGGAGAGGAGAGGGGAGGAGAGGGAGGGAGGGAGGAAGGAAGGAAGGAAGGAAGGAAGGAAGGAAGGAAGGAAGGAGAAAGAAAAAGAAAGAAAGAAAAAGAAAGAAGCAAGGAAGGAAGGAAGGAGGAAGGAAGGAAGGAAGGAAGGAAGGAAGGAAGGAAGAAAGAA
Organism: Symphalangus syndactylus; assembly: GCF_028878055.3. NCBI lineage: Eukaryota > Metazoa > Chordata > Mammalia > Primates > Hylobatidae > Symphalangus > Symphalangus syndactylus. The sequence continues at coordinate 116,824,412 of NC_072447.2, read as the reverse complement.
AGAAAGAAAGAAAGAAAGAAAGAAAGAAAGAGAGAGAGAGAGAGAGAAAGAAAGAAAGAAAGAAAGAAAGAAAGAAAAGAAAGAAGCAAGGAAGGAAGGAGAAAGAAAGAAAGGAAGGAAGGAAGGAAGGAAGGAAGGAAGGGAAAGAAAGAAAGAAAAGCAAGGAAGGAAGGAAGGGAGAGAGAGAGAGAAAAAAAGAGAAAGAGAGAGAAAGAATGAAAGAAAGAAAGGAAGAAAGAAGAAAGAAAAAAGAGAAAATATCCATATGCAAAATGTACATTATATCCATATATATGTGTGTGTGTGTATATATATATATATTTGAATGTGAACAGAAAAAGTCTGGAAGAAAACACATCAACCTTTTTACAGTAGTTATCCCAATAAAATAGAACAAGTTTGGTGGGTGAGATAAGAAGGGTTTCAACTTTTATTCTGCACATTTACGTATTGTTTGAATTTTGTTTTAAGGAATATGCATTCTTTCTGTGTTTAAATTGGTACAGATGAATAATCTGTGATAGTAATAGTTGTAAAAGCTATTTTTCCCCCTGATAGTTACCTTTATCTTGGGATTTAACTGCTTTTGAGAACAGCTCACTTTAAAGTATTATGGTTTTGAACATCTGTTTAATGTTTGCAGAGAGTTACTATTTGGGGTCAAAAAATCTACCTTTTACATATCGTGCCTATGAAAAGTCTGTGCTTAAGAATTCATATACAGAACCATCAACTTTAGTTTCAGGAAAATTACTCACTGTAGCACACTAACATCATTGGTGGCAAGAAACCAAATCATAAGGGGAGTTTTTGAAGAGTGGCATAACCTTATCTGCAACTGAAATTGACCTCTGGCATGAGAAGTGTCTGACACTTCCCCAAAATGAGATGACAGTAATAAATAGTCAAGAGTCCAACAATCAGAATAATTCCTTCACTTGGGAGGAAATAAGCCTGCTGTGCTGGCACTTATCATAGTGTGCAAAAAGAGTGGGCTCGGGGGAACTGTCTAAATGGGCACAGTAAGTGAACCAAGTATAGAGAATTAAGAGATGCCAGTAGGAAAGGGGATAGGAGGTTTTAAGCAATATATAGTGATTAAGGCTAAAATTAAACCACAGATGAAAACTGAGTCATAGTTAAGAAAATCAAAATACTTCACCCCAAAATATACTTCTTTGGTATATTTTGATTTGGTTGTTCCAGGTCCTGCAAACCTAAGTAGCCCTGCACAGCTATCCTTTGTCACGGAGATTTGCATATGTAGAGAATCTGCATAGATACAGCCAGGCTTTCTCTGAGGCTCTCTTTTGTCCAGATCTAGGAAAGATTAACCGAGAGTCTGTCACTTTAAAAGTCTGAAAGAAACTTTTACCATCTACTCTTTCTGAGGGCTGCTACCTGTGAGGTTTCATCTACATAACAAGACCACCTTTGCTAGTCAGGCATCTTCTTCCCCTCATAAACTGTCTTACCATTACAACTTGATTTCCCGACATAACCTGGTTTTGGCCATGTTCTAAGCCCCCATTCTATCTCTAACCTCAAGATGACATATAAGTTTTTGTACCCCACCTGGGGTTTGAGATAATCACTCCACGGTTCTCTGGTGCATGTTAATACATTTGTATGCCCTCTCTCCTATTAGTCTGCCTTTTGTGAGTTGATTTTTCAGTGAATTTTCATAGAACCAGGGGGAGGTTTTTCCTTGGCCCCTACAATAGTCAGGTCAGTGCCACTGCTAGTGCCTTTGTGCAAATTATTAAGACTCCTGTTTCTTCAGGCAATAAATCCCCATGCCAGACTCCATTTCCTCCACTCATCCTGGTGCTTCAATGCAGTTAAAAATCTATACAACTAAACAGGCAGCAGTCCTGAGTCAGGCCCAGGAAAGCAAGGAAGAGCCAGCATATGAGAGCTGGCATATGGAATTTAAATCCCATTAAGCTCTAGTAGAGTTACCTAATTCTGATGTGACATTGTGCTAAGCCAGGCCAAAGCAAGATTGGGGTGAAGCAGGAGTGGTTCTTTACAAGGCCAACTACACCTGAGACCCTGTACTAGTCAGGATCGACACATAAAATTAACCATCCCAGACCCTACCAGACTCTGTGAGATAATAACCATAAGGAGATAGCTCTGTTACATTTGTACAGCAACAATTAAAGTGGCCCAAATGAACTGAACTAATGAACTAGTATTGAACCTAAGAATATCTAGATGTTTGAAGTTTTATAAAAATAAAAATAAATAGAACCTGTTTGAACAATTAAAATAATGCAGTTTGATCAAGTTTGATCCCATTTTTTATTTTATAATATAACTGACACTGCTATATTCCTAAAATAAAATTTTCTGCAGCATTTATGTTGATGTTGTATGCCTGCTTGTCAATGATGAGAAGATGATGAATTAAATAAAGTTTCTCCATTAATCAGACATTCTAATAATACATCTTTCAAGGCATCCAAGTGTCACATTTGTTTTCTCAAATTTCCACATAGTCCATGTCATTTTGTATCATTTTTCATCAAACCACATTGATTAATCAATCATTTAATCAAGCACCTTCTATGTGCACAGAAGCATGCTAGATGTTGTAGGAAATCATAGGAAGTAGACAAAGAAAATCCTGTTATTGAAGCACTTGAAAACTAGCTGAGAAGACTTACACACTCATAAAGTATATAAAAAATGTGTAAGTATATAGTACAATATATACAATAAATATTTTTAAAAAAAAAAAAGGAAAGAAAGGAGAATTCATCAGAAAAGATTTCACCATACAGACAGGATTTAAATTGAGCCTTAAAGGATAGGTTGGAAGAGCTTAACTGCTCTGTGCTATAAGCCTTTTTGATAGCACAAAAATTGCATTGAAAAGTGTATTTTTTTTTCTGCTGTAAACTGAACGTCAGTGCAGGGCTTTCACTCATAGAGAACACTAATATGTTTCCAGCCCTCAGATGCTTTTATGGGGAAAAAGGAGCAAGACAAGGTTTCAGCTACTGGCACAAAAGGTTCACTTATGCTTTGTTGAAGGAGACAATTCTAGCTACCACTTTGCTTGGTCATTGAGACTTTATATCATCTCTGCTTCATTATGGCTAAATATTTTTAGTAATTAGAGCATTCAGATTCTCCATTTCTTTGTCACCAAGCCTTCTCTGTCATTTCTGAGGTTATATAACCCATTTAATGAAAGCCTTTGGAGTGTTTTGAAAATTCAATATGCATTCTCTTCTATGTATAATAAAAGCTCTTATTCACTATTTTTTCAAGAGGAAAATAAGATACAATTTGAAAAAGAATGATCAGTGTATTCCACTCTTCAATTACTTTATAAATAATTGTCAGGCCTCTGAGCCCAAGCTAAGCCATCATATCCCCTGTGACCTGCATGTATACATCCAGATGGCCTGAAGCAACTGAAGAATCACAAAAGAAGTGAAAATAGCCAGTTCCTGCCTTAACTGATGGCATCCCACCACTGTTGTTTGTTCCTGCCCCACCCTAACTGATCAATTAACCTTGTGACATTCCTTCTCCTAGACGAGTCTTAGAACCACCCCACCGAGCACCTTGTGACCCCCGCCCCTGCCTGCAAGAGAATTACCCCCTTTAACTGTAATTTTCCACTACCTACCCAAATCCTATAAAACTGCCCCACCCCTATCTCCCTTTGCTGACTCCTTTTTTGGACTCAGCCTGCCTGCATCCAGGTGATTAAAAAGTTTTATTGCTCACACAAAGCCTGTTTGGTGGTCTCTTCAAATGAGGCATGTGGCAATAATTAACCCTCTCAATTCTTATATCTTATGATTTTGCAGGGGGAGGGGTGCTCCCTAATTACCTCAGGACATTATTGCTAGATTAGTGACTAGTTGCTTAAACAAACAGATGTGCATGTGTTAGAGACATAAAGCATTTATTAAAGTGACTACAAAGAACAATAATAAATTTATGACTTTTTATGATGTCCCACTTCTTCAGTCATGGGTTTCCATTTTCAGTGTTCTTTAGCTCTAATTGTACATGTCATGTAAATCTATACAAAAGCTAGTACCTTTCTAGGGCTCACTATATGCCCATAGAAATGGAGAATATCATCATTGCAAGAAATATTAGAAATCTTTCCTCATTTTACAGGAGAAACAGATAAAGAAGAGACAACTAGTTATTGACACAGTCAGAAATAAAATTCCTGTCTCTTGACAAAATTAATCTACAAGATTTTTTGTTTTGTTTTTAATAAGGAGGATTAAATTGAGAAGAGTAAAATTTTGGCAACCTAAAAAGCACTGCCATTGTTCTCTCAAGCATTATCAGTGACTATAAGCTTTTCAAAACTCCAAAAACCTTGACGCCAGCTTAAGGCTGATTTTTCTTTACCACTGCCAAAACACTATGGAACAGTTTCTGGGATAGGGCTACATCCAAGCTCAGTGGTAGAGTTCACAGGAGACAACTACATGCTCACCAGCTTCTGTAGATTATTCTAAAATATGTTGTGCTTCTTCTCTTTCTAGCCCCCACCTCAGACCTGCATTTACATCCTACTAATATTCAAATATTTTCCATTCCTTACCCACGGGGTGAATGATTAATTGTTAGGATATACCATACACATAGCAAGGGAAAAAAAATCCCATAAAAGAAACTTTTAGTAACTGAAAGAACACAGTGGGTTATTGGCCCAGAAAAGCATTAAAGTGCTAACCCATAAAGCTAGATTGGAAAACACCCAGGAATGGAAGACTAAAACTCATGCTTTATCATAAGATCCAGTATCCAGCACAATGCTTTATTCATAACAGGTATTCAAGAAATATTTATAAACAAATAAAGAGACATTAGATTAGAACATGCACTGGATTTTGGAGTTAGCATGATTCAAATTGGAAAGTATGGGAGTGGGTAGGAGGAATGAAGAAAAATGTTAAGAAAAAACACAAACAGAACAGCTATCAGATTAAATAAAAAGAATTGAGGATTTCTCTTAGATGGCATTTTGTTTTCCTTTTCTTTTTTACTTTTTAAATTATTATTATTATACTTTAAGTTCTGGGGTACATGTGCAGAACGTGCAGGTTTGTTACATAGGTATACACGTGCAATAGTGGTTTGCTGCACCCATCAACCCATGATTTACATTAGGTATTTCTCCTAATGCTACCCCTCCCCTAGCCTCCCACCCCCCGACATGCCCCAGTGAGTGATGTTCCCCTCCCTGTGTCCATGTGTTCTCATTGTTCAACTCCCACTTATGAGTGAGAACATGCAGTGGTTTTCTGTTCTTCTGTTAGTTTGCTGAGAATGATTGTTTCCAGCTTCATCCATGTCCCTGCAAAGGACATGAACTCATCCTTTTTTATGGCTGCATAGTATTCCATGGTGTATATATATGCCACATTTCTTTACATTTTCAATACATTACTGTTGACTACAAGTACAGTGTTATACAACAGCACTCTAGAGCTGATTCATCTTGCTTGACTCAAACTTTACATCCATTGATTAGTAATTCCTCATTTCCCCCTCTCTTCAGCCTCTGGTAACCACAATTCTACTCTTTGATTATATGAATTTGACTATTTTAGATATCTCACATCAGTGTAGATTATGCAGTTATCTTTCTGTGACTAGCCTATTACATGTAGCTTAATATCTGCAAGGTTTATCCACGTTGTCACATATATGGCCAAATTTCCTTCTTTTCAAAGGCTGAATAGTGTTCAATTGTATTGTATAACACATTTTCTTTACCCATTTACCTGTCGATGGACATTTAGGTTCTTACAATAGCTTGGCTAACAATTACTAGTGATTAATTGAATTAGTCCATAGTACACAATCCTATGTTACAGCAATCTAACTTTCAAAGTAAACCATGATCTTTAAGAATTACATTTTGAAATAATCATAACTGTAAATGTATGTTACATCAGCTGATATTGCAATTTTAGCACATGCAGGAAATTAATTTTGTTTGCCCTTCCCACTCACTCATCATTTCTGAGATTTAGTAAGCACTCAAGCCTATCAATAATACTTCATTATCTACGTCCTTCTCTTTCTGTCCTAGGGGGATACTTTTACAAGACAGAATGGGCAGAAATTCATGGGAAATGCAGAAAATTTTCCATCATTCATTTACATGTGGAATAATTACCTGATTCCTAAATACAACTTTCCTAAGGGTCTGAAATAGAAGCACAGGACACTTTGGGGCCTATTATTTCCCAACATAATATCTTTACATCAGAGAGGAAAAAAATTATGTCAACGGTATATGAAAGCTTTATAGATTTTAAAATAAGAGGGACATTACTATTTGTTCTGTGACTATACAAAAATTTACATTATGGTAGAAAATACAAATAAATCATAAGATAACTATCTCATGGAAATACCTACCCATACCATATCTACATTATTTTTTCTCCTCTAGCCATTTTATCACAGTGTCAAGAATACTGTTGGCTGAATGATAGCTAGGATTGTTAGGAACAAACTCTCCAAGGAGATTTTTGAAACAGGGCCTTGCTCTGTCGCCCAGGCTGGAGTACAGTGGTGCATTTTGGCTCACTGCAGCCTTGACCTCCCAGGCTGAAACAATCCTCTCACCTCAGCCTCCCCAGTAGTAGGGACTAAAAGTGTGTGCCACCATGCCTGGCTAATTTTGTTCATTTTTTGGAGAGATGAGGTCTCACTATGTTGCCCGGGCTGGCCTCTATACCCCAGGCTCAAGAAATTCTCCGTTCTCAGCCTCCCAAAATGCTGAGATATCAGGCGTGAAGCACTGTGCACAGCCTCCCAGGAGGAGATATTTAAGCTGAACTGCCAATGATAAGGAGGAGGTAACCAGAGAGGGAAGAGTACTCTAAGAAGAAGAAACAATAAATTCAAATACTCTGAGACAGGAAAGAGCTGGTTGTGTTCAAGAATAAAAAGGTCAGCAGAGTGGCTGAAAGGTAGTGAATTGGGGGAAAAGTAGAGAGGGATGAGTCAGAGAAATAGACAAATTATGTAAATCTTGTAAGATGTATATGAAGAATTTGTAATTTATTATAAGTGGATATGAGGAGTCATTGGAGATTTGTTTTTAATGAAAAATTCAAAACATACTTATAAAAGAGAGAATGACATAATAATCCTCATAGAGCTATTACCCAAATTTAATAATTATCAATATTTTGTCATATTTACTTCATCTGTCTTCTTTGCTTTAGTTTACTTAAGCATTTAAATTAAATCCCAGACTTCATGGTATTTCACTTCTATATACATAATTTAGCTTGCATCTCTGAAAAGTATGAATATTTTCTGACATAACCACAATGCCATTGTCACACCTAACTTAGAAAACAATGTCTTTATTGTCATCTAATAACAATAATTACATTTATTCAGTTAGGTCACAAATAACTTTTCACTGTTGCTTTATTTAAAGCAGGATCCAAACAAGTTCCACTCTTTACATTTGTTTTTATTTTCCACCCTAAAGAAATAACCCCCCCTCCTTTTGTTCCTGTTACTGACTTATAAAAGAATACGAGTCTCTTTTCTTGGTGAATGCTCCAATATAATGGAGTCAATGAATTGTGATGCTGTTAACTTGTCCCACTAACTCCCACATTTCTTTAAATGAAAACTACTTCTTAATTGGTTTCAGGTTCCACTTTTAGACAAAATTACTTTATAGACTGTACTGTGTATTCCACCTTGAGGGAACACTTAGTTTCTGGGCGTCATTTTTAGTGATTGATCAGTGGGTTCATGTGGTAGCAGCCTGATCCCTCCATTGTAAAGTTCCCCATAAGTCCTTCATTCAATGCTTCTGTTGTGGCTTAGAAAATAATCCCACAAAATGAAGGCCTCAGAAGCAGCCTCAGAAGCAAAAGTTTTTCTTTGACCTTCTCTTGCTCTCGTATCTCTCAGTCCCATCCTCCCGAGGCTAGCCATAGAAACTAGAATCCTTTTTCTCGAATGTGGGTCAGAGAAACCAGAAGCTCTTTTCTCCACCCAGCCATAAAACTTAAAAATGCTGCTTTAATTTTCCCTCCAATCTTCTGTGTAAAAACTGGTCATAAAGAAATGATCCGGCCGGGCGCGGTGGCTCACGCTTGTAATCCCAGCACTTTGGGAGGCCGAGGCGGGCGGATCACGAGGTCAGGAGATCGAGACCACGGTGAAACCCCGTCTCTACTAAAAAAATACAAAAAAAATTAGCCGGGCGTCGTGGCGGGCACCTGTAGTCCCAGCTACTCGGAGAGGCTGAGGCAGGAGAATGGCGTGAACCCGGGAGGCGGAGCTTGCAGTGAGCCGAGATTGCGCCACTGTACTCCAGCCTGGGCAACAGAGCAAGACTCCGTCTCAAAAAAAAAAAAAAAAAGAAATGATCCTACCTATCTTCTTTGGCTGTAGGTCATAAGACCCCCACTCCAGAGAGGGTTCTGCTTCACACCCAGAAGGAAGGAATGCTTGCTCAGAGAGGCCAAGAAGAACCTAGACAGAGAGGCCTTGCTGAGTTTCCCCACTCAGTCTATAAGCATTTGATCATACCCTTTTTGTCCAACCATATTCTACATGGGTGTCCATACTTTGTTGACCTAAGCATTAAAATGGACAATTTCCTCTGTATCTGTGGGTCTTCATTCTGAAGACTCCTTTGTATGCCTTTTCTCCTACTAACCTGCCTTTCATGAGTTGATTTTCTAGTGAACCTTCAGATGGCCAAGTCTTGGCCCCTACACTTCCATCCATCAAAGACAATTACCTAAATCAATGATCTCATTACATGTTACATAATAGTTATTTTACAATCTATCATTTCTTTCCCATTTTTGGCTGGAAGTCTTCTGAAAAGGAGAAGTTTCACTCATAAAGTACAGTTATTTTAGAACCCTAAAATACACTCATTAGGAGGTGTTAAGCAGTAGAGTGATAAGATCTGATTTACTCTTTAGAAAGATGGACTGTGGGTTCAAGGACGGCAGGTATAAAGGCAAGAAAACTAATTAGAGGGCTGCAGCAAAGTCCAGGTAAGAGATAATGGTGTTTGGGAGTAATATTTTAACATTAGAAATGGTGAGAAGTGGTCATAATTAGGATATGATTTGGAGATAAATCCAAGAGGACTTGAAAGATTGGATGTGAGCTGTGAAGGAAAGAAATCAAGAATGTCTCCTAGGTTTTGGTTTAAGCAAGTAGGTGTCAACACCAAGATCAAGAAACACAACATAACCAGCAGTACAGAAGCACCCCTTGTACCCCCCCCCCCGGACAGTCCTCTCATTCCCAGAGTAACTACCATCTTGATATCTAGTGGCAAATGTTAGTTTTACCTGGTTTTGCTCTTTTATTAATGAAACCGTAATGTATTTTGTGTCAACATTATATTTGTGAGATGCATAAATAATGTCATTCATTTTTATGACTGTTGTATTGGTGAATTTTTCTCCATTTATTTATTTATTCTACTGTTCATGTCATTTTCAGTCTTGGCTACTTTAGCCTTCTATGGACATTTTTGCACATGTTTTCTCTTGAACATATGTATGCATTTCCATTGGTATTTACCTAGGAGTGGAACTGCTTTATGAGTATGGATTTATTCAGTTGTATTAGTATAGTAGTTCCCTCTTTTTTGTGATTTTGCTTTCTTTAGTTCCACTTATCCATGTTCAACCTTGTCCAGACACATTAAATGGAAAATTATTTAAATTAACAATTAATAGGTTTTAAATTGTGCACTGCTTTGAGTAGCTTGATGAAATCTCACGTCATCCTGCTCTGTCATGCATGGGATGTGAATCATCCCTTTGTCCAGCATATTCAAGCTATAGTTGCTATCTGCCTGTTAGCCATTGACATCTGCTCCTGACATCCAACCATCAACACCATGATCGTTCGATAACTCAGTATCACCCAAAGCAGTCAAACCTTCTAGTAAACTATTGTTAGAAATTCATTAGTAGAATAATGCTAAGTCAAAATACCTACATCATTCACCCCACTTCATCTGATAATAATGTAGGCATTTTACCATCTCACAGCGTCACAAGAAGAAAAAGGATTAATATAGTACAATAAGATATTTTGAGACCACATTCACATAACTTTTATTACAGTATATTGTTATAATTGTTCTATTTTATTATTAGTTATTGCTTTTAATCTCTTACTGTGCTTAATTTATAAATTAAACTTTGTCATAGGCATGTACATATAGGAAAAGACATAGTATATATAGTATACATAGGATACAGTACTATCCATGTTACCTGGCATCCACTGGGGGTCATAGAACATAGAACATATTCCACCACTGTACTATTAAACAGCTTTTCGAAGTGATTATATCAATTGCTATAGTTTGAATGTGTCCCCACAGAAAGCATGTGTCCCCACAGAAACAATCCCCAATGCAACAGTGCTAGGAGGCTGGGCCTAATGGCAGATGATTAGACCATGAGAGCTCTGCCCTCATGAATGGACTAATTTTGTTACCATGAGAGCAGGTTCCTTATAAAAGAATTAGTTCAATCTTCTCTTGCTCTCTCTCTCTCTCCCTCTCTCATTCCCTTTGTCTCTTTGCCCTTCTGCCATGAAATGACACAGCAAGAAAGCCTTCACCAAGCACCAGCTCCTTAATATTGGACTTCTCAGCCTCCAGAACTAGGAGCAAATATATTTGTTATTTTTCAACTAAAAAAAAGATTTACTTAGCTCTAAGAATTCAATAACTGGGTTGTAAATAAGCAGCATAGAAAGAATAGCCAGTAATTGAAGGAGTCCCAACAATAGCACCTGTAAACCTCAAGACACCCATACCCCTTTCAGGTTTAGGTGCCTGTCTTTGGTTGACATTTTTTTAACCACGTCCAAAGAGATAAGGCTGAGCAAACACATTTCAGTTCTTCATAAATTACCCAGTCTGTGGTATTCTATTACAGGAGGACAAAATAAAATAAGACGGGAATTGACACCTTTGCTAGTGTAGTTTGAAAACATTAGTGCTCTATATTCTTACCAGACCTTTTTTTTTTTTTCCTGTTGTTTTGTTGTTGTTCTTGTTGACTTTAGGTCATTCTACTGATTATTTGGCATTGTATTGTGATTTTGATTTGCTTTCTCTAGTGACTAATGAAGTTGAGCAACCTTTCTTATTCTTATTGGTCATTGGATATCCTCTATTGTAAAATATCTGTTTAAATCTTTTGTCCATTTTTCAATTGTTAGCACTCTATTAATTTGTGAGAGTTCTCTATATATTCTTATTAATAGTCATTTGTTAGTTATGTTGTCTCACAAATATCTCCCATTTAGTGAGTTAATTCTTAATTCTCTGAATGGATTTTTTGATAAAAGTTATAAATTTTAATGTAGTACAATTTGTCATTTTTTTCTGATTAGCTTTTTTAAGAACACTTCGTCTACTTCAAGATAAAAAAGATATTTTATCATGGCTTCCTCTAAAATCTTTCATTGATTTATATTTCACCTACAATACATCTGGAATTGATTTTCGTGTATGGTGTAAGGTAAGAGTCAAGATTCAGTTTTTCCCACTTGGATATCTGATTGAGCTAACACCATTTATTTAAAAGAGCATCTCACCCCTAATGCACTACAGTTTCATTTTGTCATGAATCAGGTGACTATATATACGGAAAGTGTTGTTGTTTTTCACTGAATTCTGTTCCATTTGATAGTTTATCCATTCTTATACTTAGTTTAATCACTACAGTTTTTCACTATAGTTTTATAATAGGTCCTTGTCAGGCCTCTGAGCCCAAGCCAAGCCATTGCATCCCCTGTGACTTGCATGTATATGCCCAGATGGCCTGAAGTAACTGAAGAATCACAAAAGAAGTGAAAATGCCCTGCCCCGCCTTAACTGATGACATTCCACCACAAAAGAAATGAAAATGGCCGGCCCTTGCCTTAAGTGATGACATTACCTTGTGAAAGCCCTTTTCCTGGCTCATCCTGGCTCAAAAAACTCTCCCACTGAGTACCTTGTGACCCCTACTCCTGCCTGCCAGAGAACAACACCCCTTTTTCCTTTACCTACCCAAATCCTATAAAACAGCCCCACCCCTATCTCCCTTTGCTGACTCTTTTCAGACTCAGCCCGCCTGCACCCAGGTGAAATAAACAGCCTTGTTGCTCACACAAAGCCTGTTTGGTGATTTCTTCACAAGGATGCACACGAAATTTGGTGCCGTGACTTGGATCCGGGGACCTCCCTTGGGAGATCAATCCCCTGTCCTCCTGCTCTTTTCCTCTGTGAAAAAAGATCCATCTATGACCTCGGGTCCTCAGACCCAACAGCCTAAGGAACATCTCACCAATTTTAAATCAGGTAAGCCGCCTCTTCTTACTCTCTTCTCCAACCTCTCTCATTATCCCTCAACCACTTTCTCCTTTCAATCTTGGTGCCACCCTTCAATCTCTCCCTTCTATTAATTTCAATTCCTTTCCTTTTCTGGTAGAGACAGGAGATACGTTTTATCCGTGGACCCAAAACTCTGACACTGGTCACGGACTCGGGAAGACAGTCTTCCCTTGGTGTTTAATCACACGGGGATGCCTGCCTGATTATTCAACCACATTTTAGAGGTGTCTGACCATGCGGGGACGCCTGCCTTGGTCCTTCACCCTTAGCAGCAAGTACCGCTTTTCTGGAGGGCAAGAACCCCCCAACCCCTTCTCTCCATGTCTCTACCCTTTCTCTGCTTTTCTGGGGGACAAGAACCCCCCAACCCCTTCTCCTTCACCCTTAGCGGCAAGCACTGCTTTTCTGGGGGCAAGAACCCCCCAACCCCTTCTCTCCATGTCTCTACCCCTTCTCTGCTTTTCTGGGGGCAAGAACCCCGATCCCTTATTTCCACACCCTGCTCTGTACCCCGATCCCTTATTTCCACACCCCAACCTCTTATCTCTGCATCCCAACCCCTTATTTCCATGCAATGACCCCTTTCCTGCTTTTCTGGAAGGTAAGAACCCCAAGCCCCTTCCCTCCATGTCTTTACTCTCCCTTTTCTTTAAACTTGCCTCCTTCACTATAGGCAACCTTCCACCCTCCATTCTTCCTTCTTCTCCCTTAATCTGTGTTCTTAAGAACTTAAAACCTCTTCAACTCTCACCTGACCTAAAACTTAAATGCCTTATTTTCTTCTGCAATGCTGCTTGACCCCAATACAAACTCGATAGTGGCTCCAAATAGCCAGAAAATGGCACTTTCAATTTTTCCATCCTACAAGATCTAAATAATTCTTGTCGTAAAATAGGCAAATGGTCTGAGGTGCCTGACATCCGGGCATTCTTTTACACATCAGTCCCTGCCTAGTATCTGTTCCCCATGCAACTCATCCCAAATCCTCCTCCTTTCCCTCCCGCCTGTCCCCTCAGTCCCAACCCCAAGCGTCGCTGAGTCTTTCTAATCTTCCTTTTCTACAGACCCATCTGACCTCTCCCCTCCTCGCCAGGCTGAGCCAGGTCCCAGTTCTTCCTCAGCCTCTGCTCCCCCACCCTATAATCCTTTTATCACCACCCCTCCTCACACCTGGCCCAGCTTACAGTTTCATTCCTCGACTAGACTTCCCCCACCTGCCCAGCAATTTCCTCCTAAAAACGTGGCTGGAGCTAAAGGCATAGTCAAGGTTAATGCTCCTTTTTCTTTATCTGACCTCTCCCAAAATCAGTTAGCATTTAGGCTCTTTTTCATCAAATATGAAAAACCCAGCCCAGTTCATGGCTCGTTTGACAGCAACCCTGAGATGCTTTACAGCCCTAGACCCTGAAAGGTCAGAAGGCCGTCTTATTCTCAATATGCATTTTATTTTTTTTTACCCAATCTGCTCCCGACATGAAATAAAGCTCCAAAAATTAAATTCTGGCCCTCAAACCCCACAACAGGACTTAATTAACCTCGCCTTCAAGGTGTGCAATAATAAAGTAGAGGCAGCCAAGTAGCAATGTATTTCTAAGTTGCAATTCCTTGCCTCCACTGTGAGGCAAACCCCAGCCACATATTCAGCACACAAGAACTCCAAACGCCTGAACCTCCTCCTCCAGGAGCTTGCTACAAGTGCCGGAAATCTGGCCACTGGGCCAAGGAATGCCCACAGCCCAGGATTCCTCCTAAGCTGTGTCCCATCTGTGCAGGACCCCACTGAAGATTGGACTGTTCAACTCACCTGGCAGCCACTTCCAGAGCCCCTGGAACTCTGGCCCAAGGCTCTCTGACTGACTCCTTCCCAGATCTTCTTGGCTTAGCAGCTGAAGACTGACACTGCTCGATCGCCTCGGAAGCCTACAGGACCATCACAGACACTCTGAGTAATTCTCACAGTGAAGGTAAGTCCATCCCCTTCTTAGTCAATACAGAGGCTACCCACTCCACATTACCTTCTTTTCAAGGGCCTGTTTCCCTTGCCTCCATAACTGTTGTGGGTATTGACGGCCAGGCTTCTAAACCTCTTAAAACTCCCCAACTCTGGTGCCAACTTAGACAATACCCTTTTAAGCACTCCTTTTTAGTTATCCTCACCTGCCCAGTTCCCTTATTAGGCCGAGACACTTTAACTAAATTATCTGCTTCCCTGACTATTCCTGGACTACAGCTGCATCTCATTGCCGCCCTTCTCCCCAACCCAAAGCCTCCTTTGCGTCTTGCTCTCGTATCCCCTGACCTTAACCCACAAGTATGGGACATCTCTACTCCTTCCCTGGCAACTGATCACATGCCGATTACCATCCCATTAAAACCTAATCACTCTTACTGTGCTCAATGTCAATATCCCATCCCACAGCATGCTTTAAAAGGATTAAAGTCTGTTATCACTCACCTGCTACAGCATGGCCTTTTAAAGCCTATAAACTCTCCTTTGCATTCCCCCATTTCACCTGTCCTAAAACCAGACAAGGCTTACAGGTTAGTTCAGGATCTGCGCCTTATCAACCAAATTGTTTTGCCTATCCACCCCATGGTGCCAAACCCATATACTCACCTATCCTCAATACCTCCCTCTACAACCCATTATTCTGTTCTGGATCTCAAACATGCTATCTTTACTATTCCTTTGCACCCTTCATCCCAGCCTCTCTTCGCTTTCACTTGGACTGACCCTGACACCCATTAGGCTCAGCAAATTACCTAGGCTGTACTGCCGCAAAGCTTCACAGACAGCCCCCATTACTTCAGTCAAGCCCAAATTTCATCCTCATCTGTTACTTATCTCGGCATAATTCTCGTGAAAACACACGTGCTCTCCCTGCTGATCGTGTCCGACTAATCTCCCAAACCTCAATCCCTTACAAAACAACAACTCCTTTCCTTCCTAGGCATGGTTAGTGCGGTCAGAATTCTTACACAAGAGCTGGGACCGCACCCTGTAGCCTTTCTGTCCAAACAACTTGACCTTACTATTTTAGCCTAGCTCTCATGTCCGCGTGCAGCGGCTGCCGCTGCTCTAATACTTTTAGCGGCCCTCAAAATCACAAACTATGCTCAACTCACTCTCTACATTTCTCATAATTTCCAAAATCTATTTTCTTCCTCACACCTGACGCATATACTTTCTGCTCCCCGGCTCCTTCAGCTGTACTCACTCTTTGTTGAGTCCCACAATTACCATTGTTCCTGGCCGGGACTTCAATCCGGTCTCCCACATTATTCCAGATACCACACCTGACCCTCATGACTGCATCTCTCTGATCCACCTGACGTTCACCCCATTTTCCCACATTTCCTTCTTCCCTGTTTCTCACCCTGATCACATTTGGTTTATTGATGGCAGTTCCACCAGGCCTAATCACCACTCACCAGCAAAGGCAGGCTAGCCACTAGCCTGCCTCTTAGAACCTCTCATTTCCTTTCCATCATGGAAATCTGTCCTCAAGGAAATAACTTCTCAGTGTTCCATCTGCTATTCTACTACTCCTCAGGGATTATTCAGGCCCCCTCCCTTCCCTACACATGAAGCTCGGGGATTTGCCCCCGCCTAGGACTGGCAAATTGGCTTTACTCAACAGGCCCCAAGTCAGAAAGCTAAAATACCTCTTAGTCTGGGTGGCCGCTTTCACTGGATGGGTAGAGGCCTTTCCTACAGGGTCTGAAAAGGCCACCGTGGTCATTTCTTCCCTTCTGTCAGACATAATTCCTCAGTTTGGCCTTCCCACCTCTATACAGTCTGATAATGGACCAGCCTTTATTAGTCAAATCAGCCAAGCATTTTTTCAGGCTCTTGGTATTCACTGAAACCTTTATATCCCTTAGGGTCCTCAGTCTTCAGGAAAAGTAGAACGGACTAATGGTCTTTTAAAAACACACCTCACCAAGCTCAGCCACCAACTTAAAAAGGATTGGACAATACTTTTACCACTTTCCCTTCTCAGAATTCAGGCCTGTCCTTGGAATGCCACAGGGTACAGCCCATTTGAGCTCTTATTTGGACGCTCCTTTTTATTAGGCCCCAGTCTCATTCCAGACACCAAATCAACTTGGACTGTACCCCAAAAAACTTGTCATCCCTGCTATCTTCTGTCTAGTCATACTCCTATTCACCGTTCCCAACTACTCATACATGCCCTGCTCTTGTTTACACTGCTGGTTTACACTGTTTCTCCAAGCCATCACAGCTGATACCTGCTGGTGCTATCCCCAAACTGCCACTCTTAACTCTTAAGGTAAATAAATAATCTTTGCTGGCAGGACTATGCTGAATCTCCTTAGGCACTCTCTAATTAGATGTCCTGGGTCCTCCCAATTCTTAGGCCTTTAATACCTGTTTTTCTCCTTCTCTTATTCCGTTTAGTTTTTCAATTCATACAAAACCGTATCCAGGTCATCACCAATAATTCTACACAAGTGTTTCTTCTAACAACCCCACAATATCACCCCTTACCACAAAATCTTCCTTCAGCTTAATCTTTCCCACTCGAGGTTCCCACACCGCCCCTAATCCCGCTCGAAGCAGGCCTGAGAAACATCGCCCATTCTCTCTCTCCATACCACCCCCCAAAAATTTTCGCCGCCCCAACACTTCAACGCTATTTTGTTTTATTTTTCTTATTAATATAAGAAGGCAAGAATGTCAGGCCTCTGAGCCCAAGCCAAGCCATCGCATCCCCTGTGACTTGTACGTATACGCCCAGATGGCCTGCAGTAACTGAAGAATCACAAAAGAAGTGAAAATGCCCTGCCCCGCCTTAACTGATGACATTCCACCACAAAAGAAGTGTAAATGGCCGGTTCTTGCCTTAAGTGATGACATTACCTTGTGAAAGTCCTTTTCCTGGCTCATCCTGGCTCAAAAAGCTCCCCCACTGAGCACCTTGTGACCCCCACTCCTGCCTGCCAGAGAACAACGCCCCTTTTTCCTTTACCTACCCAAATCCTATAAAACGGCCCCACCCCTATCTCCCTTCGCTGACTCTCTTTGGACTCAGCCCGCCTGCACCCAGGTGAAACAAATAGCCCTGTTGCTCACACAAAGCCCGTTTGGTGGTCTCTTCACATGGATGCGCATGAAAGTCCTAATATCTGATACTGTATTTCTACAGCTTTGTTCTTTTTCCTTACAATTATCTTGACTATTCTTTAAAGATGTGAATTTGAGAGTCATTTGCCTTTAAATGGAATTGGAAGTTCTGTGACTGCTTGCAATGTCCAAGGAGACAGAGAAGAAGGCCTAAAATACAGCTTAAATATTTAAAAGTTATAAGTCATATAGGAGAGTACGATCAAGCAAATCAGACTCCAAAAGTACTATCAGTGTGGTAGGAATAAACCAGGTAAGTGTAGTGTCATGGAATCCAAGAGAAGAAAATGCTTCAAAAAGGAAGAAATGGTCAGTCATGGCAAATGCGTTTGAAAGGTTAAGATAATAACAGAAAATTGGCCATTGGCTTTGGCGATATATAGATAATTGATGGCCCTGATAAGAGTTCTTTCAGTAGAGGCTTGGAGATAAAAAGAATCCTACTACAATGACTTGAAGAGAGAATTGGAAGTGAAATTTATACTGCTGATATTAAAATTATATAAACTTAAAATAGTTAAAGAATAGTTCTAATGCAAAAAGATAACAAATACAAAAGAGATCAGAAAGCTCAGAAATAAACCATGTATATGTTTTATCTTACATTGACCAAATAATAATGGTAGCATTTCATATCTGGAGTGGAGCAAGAGCCCTAACGATTAGGACTCCAATATCTGGAGCTAGGATATTTAGAAAAGGAACATCCTATGTCATACGCTTATTGAGTTAAACCAGTTGTTCTGAATGTGTGGCCTGAGAACAACTGGAGGTTATTGAGACTTGCAGAAGTTCTACAAAATAAAGACAATTGCCATAAAAATATTAAGGCATTATTTGTCATTTTAATTTTTATTCTGTCACATGTGTACCATGGGGTTTTCCAGAGGCTACCTGATGTGTCTTCTATTAAGCCAGACATTGTAGAGATTTGCAAAAGTGTAAAATAATGACCTCTTCTCACTAAATTTATCTTTGTTTTAGAAAAGATAGATACTTTTTATAAAATGTGTATTTTAATATGTAATATATGTAAAAATATGATTTAATATTTTTAAATAAATGGATAGTTTTTCAAATTTCTCAACTTCAATCTCAAATATGACATAACCTATGTAAACAAAAGTTCTTGGGGAGTCCTCAATAATGTTAAGAGTATAAAGGGGTTCTGACATCAAAAGGGCTGACAATCACTGAGTTAACAAATTAAACATTTTTTTAATTGAAAATGCAAAAGTACTAGATGAAAACATATAACAATGAGATGGGAAAGAGCTTTTAAAATAACAATACAAAAACAATAATAAACATTTGTTGATCATTAATAATGTGCCACATGTTTTATATAGTTTCTCATCAAATCTCACAACCTTATGACATAGGCATAATTATTATTTCCATTAATAGATAGAAAACTAAAACATAAACAGGTTAGCCCATTGTCAGAGTTGGCAAGTGGAAAGTGGGTTATGAACCCAGATCTACACTCCTAAATACTATTTTACATTGCTTCTCTTTAATTTACCATTTCTCCATCCAATATATATTTCACATATACAAAGTTTAAATTTAAATCTAAAAAATGTCTGAATTTGAAGAACATTTACTGCCCTATCATTTTGTTTATTTATTCATTTAATTAGAGCCAGGGTCTCACTATGCTGCCCAGTCTGGAGTGAAGTGGTTATTCACAAGAGTGATACTAGTGCCTGAAACTCATGGCCTCAAGTGATTCTCCTGCCTCAGCTTCCAGAGTAGCTGGTTCTACAGGCATTAACCACTGCACCCAGCTCCATTGCCTTATCTTAAACAATAAAGCCACTCAGGCTGTTTCTACAGACAACTATCATCTGCAAGGGAAACATGAACGAGTTGTGATCTGCCTTTTTGCCATCAGTTCCACCTCCAGTCAATCCCTAAATACAATGGCTTGTGAATGGATTGGGTTAAAGAGGAAGAATAAAACACAGTCACATGAATAGACCTAACTATGACTTTAACCTGACAGATCTCAGAGAAATAAGAAACCCCTTTCATCTGTGGATCTTTTGTTATTGTTGTTGTTGTTATAGTGAAAAGAAAGAAAAAGCCAAATTATATTCAATGAAAAAAGACATACCCATTCATTACACATGTTTGGAAACACAAGTCTTGACTGATCTTGTGGGCAGGAGCAAAACTAAGGAAATTGACTTGGCTATGTTAACAAAGTGTTTAGAGTGTGAATAGTCAGCTTAGTGCCTTGACACTATTGTGATCAGAGGGTAAAGTCAAATAGTAAAGTTAGTTAAGCTATTGGCAATCGATGATGAGCCACTTTAGCAGTGCCTTTTCTGGAACAATGCTAGATAATATGAGACAATGTATATGCTAAAAGAATCACACTTTTTAGAATAATGACAGTATTTTACCTTACCAAAATGATGAAGAAGTCATCAAAGATGTCTAAACCAAACTCTGACAGTCAAACTAAGAATTTTGCATTTCTTACAGATGCATAAATAGCAGGAAGGACAGGAAAAGCCATCTCACCAAGCCTCTTTGCTTTTCAAAGGGAGCATTTTTATATTATGTTATTTATGCCACCTACATCTGAAGCATAATATATAAAATGGACACAAGGGGAGGAGACATTGATAGAAGAAGAGAGAAAGGATGAATGAACAAAAGAAGAAATGGAAGGCTTTTTCAATATTCATAGAAATACTGTGGGTTCTCAAATGAAGAGCTTACTCCAAAACAAATTTCAAAAGGGATGAAATAATTCATTGCTGTCTCCCCCAAGAAAAGTCTTCCCTTTGATTTACATCCTAGGAGCTTCCATATCCACAAGCTCTGCTCAGCAGCCTGGCACTCTGGCATTCACCTACCACAAAGAGTTCATTCAATGCATCTCGATACACCTGGCTCCATTTCTATATTTTATCTATTACCTTCTCTCTCACCCTCACTTTCATTCATCTTATAAAAAAAAAAAAGCTGGAGGAAACCCAAGCTTTTTCCTAGACTTTAATATATCAAAATGATATGCTAAACTTATTTTAATCTTTCCATTTTCATGCTGAATTAAACATATTCGAATTTTTAAATCTCTAATAAATTGTTACCTATTTGTCAAAAAAGAATGAGATTTGGTATTGAAGAGGATCAGGATATGCCACCCCATAATACACCGCATTGGCATAAGAATTATTTTGAGCTGAATGCAATTAAGAATCAACAGATGCAATAAGATGCCTCTTCTCTCCCCTTATCTACCTAAAAGGAGGGCATTAAATTTCTCCTCATGAAGGTGTCTCCGCCTTGTACCAAAAAAAGAAGAAAAAAGACAGAGAGTTAATACCAAGATGAGTTTGCATTAAAAGACCTTTCCAAAAGAGCACTACCTTCTATTAGTTTCTGCATATTTTTCCTAGTCACTTCCCAAGGATTTGTCATCCCTTAAAGAGCAAACCACTTTTCTTTTTTTTTAAGGGTATATAGGTCCCCAAATCTAGATGCTTGTTTGACTTTTACTTATTTTATGTGAACTCCCATCCCTGTAAATATTAATAAAAACTGTGTACCTTTTCTTCTATTAATCTGTATTTGTTTAATCCTCAGCCCCACCCCAAACACTGAACCAAAGGAGATGAAGGGAAAGCTTACTGTTTACTATGTCAAAGTTTTAATAATGTCAAGTGTATTCAATCCCTATTTTAGGTGACTTTCCTAGAGTCCCCAAAATGTTTTTGATTACACATTTCTAGTGTTTTACAATTTACCTGAGGAAAAACATCTAATGTTTATGACCTCTGAGCAGAAGTGCAGAATCAGGACAATTATTTCATAATTTCCAAACGCCTTTTACCTCTCAACTTTTACCTCTCTGATAAGCCCACTGCACCAGAAATGAGGAAAAATTATTTTACAAAATCCACAAAAACATAGTACCTTTGACCCTGTGGCACTGCATTGGTTTAACTGTTTGTTGCAATTGTACTGAGGCAAGCTGCTAAATAAGAACAACTTTTCTTTAAGGCCTTCACATCTACTTTCATTTGCCTTTCTGTCATTTTGTGATAAGCCTTTTTAAAGTCATTACACAGGGACCTCCACCCTCATAATGCACTCTAAGTGCTCCAATAAATACCTCATCACCACCAGTGCGGAATTTCACTTAGATTTTTTTTACTCTTCTAAGAGGCTTAACTACCAAAATTATTGCTGCCCACTTATAAAAGAATGACATGATCTCAAAAGAGCTGCACAGTATTATAAGTAATCAATACAATTGAAATTGTCACAAAACAATGGGAATAAATAATCTGATACTCATTCTCCTTTCCCCAGCTTCCCCAGAAGATTTGTACTTGTCAATTCAGATAAATCTCAAGCTAGTATGTTTTCAGAATATGTGACAAAGTGAAAAAATTTCAGCAAGTTATGGCATGAGTCAAAAGTAATGAAGTGAAGTAAATATATAATGCTCCCTTAAGAAGTGTGTTAGAGAAATGAAGGCTGCAGCCTAAGGGAGAAGCTGGGTCAAGCAAAGGATTACTATTTTCTTTGCTTGCTTTATTTATTGGGGTCTGAAGTTGAACAACTTGAACTTCTTTGCTGGCTGAAAGGAAACAACAAGTAGAGGAAGAAGGGTAGGAGTACAGCAGAGAGATTTGAAAATTGACAAATTGAGATCCTGGTGAAGAGATGGGATGGCTGGGTTGTGCAGAGGAAATAGGATAAAGGGCACAGATCAGCCTTGGAAAGGAATCAGGTAGGTAGAACTGTACATAAATTTGTAGAAAGGAGAGGGAAAATAACTGAGGTCCTTTGTCTTCTATGGTGTAAGAGTTTAAATAATTTGAATATATTGACATGATAGGGGTGGGAGGAAATAAGGTCCTGAACAAAGTGATGTTTTGAAACAGCAATCTTGAAGACTTGAAAAGAAAGATCGCTAAGGACAAAAAAATATTTCTAGGATTCTGGCACCATGGAAAATCTGATTCTACTAGAGACCGTGATACCACCAAAAGATCATACTAGCTCTCTAGCAATAGTCCCTAACCAAAATGGAAACTCAAACATGACAGATAAAAAATTCAAAGCATGGATTGTAAGGAAGCTCAATAATATCCAAGACAAGTTTGGAAATCAACACAAAGAAACTTCTAAGTCAATCCAGAAAATGAAGGAAGAGAAAAATACTTTAAATAGAAATAAATCAGAGTTTCTTGAATTGAAGAGCTGCCTTAAAAATTTTCAAAATACAGCCGGGCACAGTGGCTCACGTCTGTAATCCCAGCACTTTGGGAGGCCAAGGTAGGTCGATCACTTGAGGTCAGGAGTTCGAGACCAGCCTGGCCAACATGGTGAAACCCATCTCTACTAAAAATACAAAAATTAGCTGGGCGTGGTGGCAGCCGCCTGTAATCTCAGCTACTAAGGAGGTTGAGGTGGGAGAAATCGCTTGAACCCAGGAGGTGGAGGTTGCAGTGAGCAGAGATCGTGCCACTGCATTCCAGCCTGGGCAACAGTGCAAGACTCCACCTCAAAAAAAAAAAAAAAAAGAAAGAAAGAAAGAAAGAAAGAAAGAAAGAAAGAAAGAAAGAGACAGTCTTTGAGGAATACGAAATTATGTAAAGTGACTAAACCTACAAATTATTGGCATTCCTGAGAAAGAAAGAGAAAAAGTAAACAACCTAGAAAACATACTTGAGAGAATAATCAAAGAAAATTTCACTAATCTTACTAGAGAGGTAAATATCCAGATACAAGAAATCTAGCACCTGCAATTAACTATGCAAAATGACATCACCAAGGCATATAGTCACCAGACTGTCCAAGGTCAATGATAAAGAAAAAAATCTTGAAGGCAGCAAGGTAAAAAGTCACACCACATACAAAGGGAACCCCGTCAAGCTAACAGCAGACTTCTCAGTAGCAACCTTACAAGCCTGGAGAGATTGTGGACCTATTTTCAGCATTCTTAAAGAAAAGAAATTCCAACAAAGAATCTGATATTCTGTCAAACTAAGCTTCATAAGTGGGGAGATAAAAACTTGTACAGACATGCAAGTGCTAAGGGAATTTGTTACTCCTAGACCAGCCTTATGAAAGATCCTTAAGGAAATTCTAAACATGAAAATAAGAGAATAGCTGCTACCACAAAAACACACTTAAGTGCATAGCCCACAGACTCTATAAAGCTACCACGCAATAGAATCTAAAAAGCAAGCAGCTAACGACTTCATGATTTGGTCAAAGCTTCACATATTATTAACCCTGAATGTAAATAGTCTAAATGCCTCCATTTAAAAGGCACAGATTTGCAAGTCAGATATATAAACAAGACCCATCCTTCTGCTGTCTTCAAGAGATCCATCTCTCATATAATGACACCCATAGGCTAAAAATAAAGGGTTATAGAGAGATCTATCATGCAAATGGAAAATGAAAAAAGACCAGGGGTTGCTATTCTTATATAAGATAAAACAGATTTTAAGCCAAAGATAGTAAATATGGACAAAGAAGGGCATTACATAATGATAACGAGTTCACTTCAACAAGAAGAATTAACTGTCTTAAATATATATGCACCAACACTAGAGCACCCAGATTCATAAAACAACTACTTCTTGACCTACGAAAAGACTTAGACAGCTACACCATAATAGTTGCAGACTTCAAAACCCCACTGACAGTGTTAGACAGATTTCCAACATGAGAAACCAACAAAGAAATTCTGGACTTAAATTCAACATTTGGCCAATTGGACCTAATAGACATCTACAGAACATTCCACCCATCAATCAGCAAATATATATTTTTCTCATCTTTACATGGAACATATTCAAAGATTGACCACATGCTTAGCCAGAAAGCAAGTCTCAATAAATTCAAAAAACTGAAATCATACCAAACATACTCTCATATCACAGTAGAATAAAAATAGAAATCAGTACCAAGAATTTCTCCCCAAACCACAAAATTACATGGAAATTAAATAACTTGCTCCTAAATGACTTTTGCATAAATAATGAAATTAAGGCAGAAATAAAAAATTATTTGAAATAAATGAAAACAGAGATATGACATACCAAAATACCTGGGATGCAGCAGAAGCAGGGCTAAGAGAAAGTGAATGGAGCTAAATGCTTACGTAAAAAAGTTAGAAAGATCTCAAGTTCACAATGTAATATCACACTTAGAAAACTAGAAAAACAAGAACAAAGTGACCCAAAAGCAAGCAGGAGAAAAGGAATAACTAAATCAAAGTGGAATTGAACAAAACTAAGACCCAAGAATCCATATAAAGAATCAACAAAACCAGAAGTTGTTTTCTGAAATAAGATCAATAGACTGCTAGCTAGATTAACAAAAAAACAAGACACAAATAAACACAACCAGAAACAACAAATGTGACATTACAATTGATCCTACCAAAATACAAAACATCCTCACAGACTATTGTAAACACCTTTATACACACAAACAGAAAATCTAAAGGAAATGGAAACATTCCTGGAAACACACAACCTCAAAAGATTGAATCAGGAAGAAATTAAAACCCTTAACAGACGAATATCAAGTTCTGAAATTGAATCAGTAACAAAAAACCCATGAACAAAAAAAGCCCCAGATGAGATAGATTCAGAGGTGAATTCTACCATACATGCAAAGAGCTGTTACCTAGTCTACTGAACTATTTCAAAAAATTGAACAGGAGGTACTCATTAACTCATTCCACAAAACCTGCATCACTCTGATTCCAACATCCGGCAAAGAAGCAATGAAAAAATAAAACTACAGGCCAATATCCCTGATGAACATAGATGCAAAAATTCTCCACAAACTACTAGCAAACTGAATGCAGAAACACATCAAAAGGCTAATTCAACATGATCAAGTAGGCTTTGGATGTAGGGTTGGTTTAACATATCCAAATCAATAAATATGATTCATCATATAAACAGAATTAAAAACATATCATAAGATCATTTCAATAGATGCAAAAAGAACTTTTGATAAAATCCAACATTCCTTCATGATAAAAATCCTCAACAAACTAGGCATCAAAGGAATCTATCTCAAAATAAGCGCCATCTAGGACAAATCCACAGCCAACATCATACTGAAAGGGCAAAAGTTGGAAGCATTCCCCTTGAGAAAAGGAACAAGACAAGCATGCCCGCTTTCACCACTCCCATTTAACATACTATTGGAAGTCCTTGCCAGAGAAACCAGGCAAGAGAAAGGAATAAAAGGCATCAAAATAGGAAGTAAAATTACCTCTCTTCACTGAGTATATGATTCTGTACTTAGAAAACACTAAAGACTCTGCCAAAGTCTTCTGGAACTGATAAATGACTTCAGTAAAGTTTCAGGATACAAAATCAATGTATAAAAATCGGTAGCATTTCTATTCTCCAATGACATTCATTCTGAGAGCCAAATCAAGATGAAATCTCATTTACAATAGCTACCAAAAAATAAAATACCTAAGAATACATCTAACCATGGAGATGAAAGATCTCTACAAGGAGAACTACAAAACATTGCTGAAAGAAATGATAGGTGACACAAACAAACGGAGAAGCATTCCATGCTCGAATTGAAAGAATCAATATCATTAAAATGACCACATTGCCAAAAGCAATCTACAGATTCAATGTTATTCCTAGCACACAACCAACGCCATTTTTCACAGAATGATAAAAAAACACTCTATAATTCATATGGAATGAAAAAAAGAGCCGGAATAGCCAAAGCAATTCTAAGCAAAAAGAACAAAGCCAGAGGCATCACATTACCTGACTTCAAACTGTACAAGGCCACAGTAAACACAACAGCATGGTACTTGGTACAAAAACAGACACATAGACCAATGTAACAAAATAGAGAACCCAGAAATAAAGCCTCACACCTACAACTATCTGATTTTTGACAAAAATAAGCAATGGGGAAAGGACTCATAATTTAGAAAATGGTACTGGGATGGCTTGCTAATTGTATGCAGAAGAATGAAACAGGACCCCTACCTTTCACTGTATACAAAAATCAACTCCAGATGAATTAAAGATTTAAATATAAGAAATTAAACTCTATGAATCCTAGAAGAGAACCTAGGAAACACTATTCTGGACATTGGCCTTGGCAAAAAATTTATGACTGAGTCCTCAAAAGCAATTGCAATGAAAACAAAAATTGACAAGTGAGACCTAATTAAACTAAAGAGCTTCTGCACAGCAAAAGAAACTATCAACAGAATAAACAGACAATCTACAGAATGCGAGAGGATAGTCACAAACTCTGCCTCTGACAAAGGTCTAATATTTAGAATCTATAAGGAACAATTCAATGAGCAAAAAACAAATAACTGCATTAAAAAGTGGGCAAACAACTGGAACAGACACTTCTCAAAAGAAGACACACAAGTGGTCATCAAACATATGAAAAAATGCTCAGCATCACTAATAAGCAGAGAAACACAAATCAAAACCAAAGGGAAATACCATCTCACACCAGTCAGAATGATGATTATTAAAAAGTCAAAAAAAAAACAACAGATGCTGGCAAGGCTGCCGAAAAACGGGAATGCTTATACACTGTTGGTGGGAATGTAAATTAGTTCAGCCACTGTGGAAAGCAGTCTGGAGACGTTTCAATGAACTGGAAACAGAACTACTCTTTGACCTAGCAATTCCATTACTGGGTTCATATCCAAAGGCACATACACTGATGATGCAAGAACATAGACGCAGCTGAAGGCCATTATCCCAAGCAAATTAACACAGGAAGAGAAAACCAAATGCAGCATGTTCTCACTTATAAGTTGGAGTTAAACAATGTGTACTCATGGACATAAATATTGCAAGAATAGATACTGGGGACTAATTGGGGGGGAATGAAGGAGCGGGTAAAGGGTTGAAAAACTAACTGTTGGATACTACATTCACTATCTGGGTGATGGGATGATTTGTAGCCCAATCCTCAGCATCATGCAATATACCCATGTAACAAACCTGCACATGTACCCTCTGGATCTAAAATAGAAGTTAAAATTACTTTAAAAATAAAAATACAAACTAAAACAAAAAGCACTACAAGAAAACAAAAAACATCTGCTTCATAAGAAATGTCAAAATATGTAAATCAGTCAGAAACATTTATATTGCTTGCTTGGGTTAACCTTATTCATTCCCAAAGTTCAGCAAATACAGATATATTTACTTGATAAGGAAGTAGGGACAGCCTTCAGAGGGCAGGCAGCTGAGGCTGAATCCCATGCCCTTTTCACAAGAATGAACTATGACCTCTCTGACCGTTTGTGTTTTATCCAGGATGACACTGAAGAGTGTACCTGTGTGAGCCCCAAGATAATTAATTTTATGTGTCAACTTGATTAGACTACAGTGTCCAGCTGTTTTAACAAACACTGGTCTAGATATTGCTGTAATTGTATTTTAATATGTGATTAACCTCTAATATCAGTAGACTTTGAGTAAAGTTGGCTACCTTTAATAATGTGCATAGTCCTCATTGAGTCAGTTGAAAATCTTAAGAGCAAAAACTGAAGCTTACTGAAGAAAGAACACTAACTCCAGACTGAAACATAAAATATGCGAGTCTCCAAAATATGCCTCTGTCCAGAATGGTGTTTCCTAAGTCCTCTTATGGGATTCTTATAGTTTAAGGACTTACATTTAAATCTTGAGTCAATTTTTGTATATGGTGAAAAGTAGGGGTGCAGTTTTGTTCTTCTACATGTAACTAGCCAGCCATCCCACACCGTTTATTAAATAATCAATCCTTTCCCAATTACCTTTAGACTCAATACCACATCAACTCTTACCTAAATCTCCAGCTTCCCCTATGGATTTTAGACTTGCCAGCCCCCACAGTTGTGTGATCCAATTTATTAATTTATTTTTTCTTTTTCTTTTCTTTTCTTCTTTTCTTTTCTTTTCTTTCTTTTCTTTTCTTTTCTTTTCTTTTTTTCTTTTCTTTTCTCCTTCCTTCCTTCCTTCCTTCCTTCCTTCCTTCCTTCCTTCCTTTCTCTTTCTTTCTTTCTTTCTTTCTTTCTTTCTTTCTTTCCTTCTTTCCTTCTTTCTTTCTTTCTTTCCTTCCTTCGTCTTTCACGGTCTTTCTCTGTTATCCAGGCTGGAGAGCAGTGGTGCTATCATGGCTCACTGCAGCCTCAGGCTCCTGTGCTCAAGCGACCCTCTCACCTCAGCTTCCTGAGTAGCTGAGACTACAGGTGCATGGCACCATGCCCAGCTAATTAAAAAAAAAATTTGTAGAGACAAGGTCCCACCTTGTTGCCCAGGCTGGTCTCAAACAACTGGGCTCAAGTGATCCTCCTGCCCCAGCCTTCCGAAGTGCTGAGATTATAGGCGTGAGCCACCACACCTAACCCAATTTCTTAAAATAAATTTTTCTCTCTCTCTAGATTAAAAAAAAAAAGGAAAAAGATTGCTAACAAATACTGCCAGCTGAATAAAGGTGAAACAATACATATTTAGTGATGTCAGATTGTTTTACAATGTAATCATCACAAGCAACACAAGGACTGGACAAATTGAGAGGAGAGGCAAAAAAAAAAAAAGGATGATTGGACTGACATAGGTATGCATATGCATAGGAGAGGTAAGGGAAATAAGAAGACACAGGGTTTGAGTGCCAATGGCAGAGAAGTATGTGATATTTAAAGTGACTGAAAAGGTTGGTTAATGGACATAAAAGTACATCTAGACATGAGGAATAAATTCTACTGGTCTATAGTACCATAAGTTGACTGGAATTAATGACATTTTATTATTTTCAAATAGCAAGAAAGAGCAGACGTGGAATGTTTCCAACACAAAGAAATAATAAATGTTTGAAGTAATTGATATGCTAATTACACAGATTTTATCATCATACATTGTATACATGTATAGAAATATCACACTGTACCCCATAACTATGTACAATTGTTATGTAACAATTAAAAGTAATAATAAAGGCAAAAATAATGAAATGCTGAGAAAAAGTGGTTAATAAGGTAGAACAAGGAAAGGCAAGGATTAGTATTCTCAGTGAGGATAACGGTTGCTTAGAGGGAGAGGTAGAAAACTTGAGAAAAGAAGTTATGGTTTACAATTTTACATTTGGAGTAGTCTTTTGAATCAGTTAAATCTTGTTTCACATTTTTTAATGTTTTATTTTTAATTGACATACTAATTTTACATATTTATGGGATAAAAAGTGATGTTTTGATACAGGTGTACATTGTGTAACCAACAAAATACAGTATGTAGCATATGCATCACTGCAGACTTTTTTAATTTTTAATTTTCTTGGAAACATACTAGGTGTATATATTTATGGAGTACATGAGATGTTTTGATACAGGCATTCAAAGCATAATAATCACATCATGGTAAATGGGGTACCCATCCCCTCAAGCATTTATCCTTTGTGTTACAAATATTCCCATTATACTATTTTAGTTGTTTGAAAATGTACAATTAAATTATTATTGACTATAGACCCTCTGTTTTGCAATCAAATATTAGATCTTATTCTTTCTAACAAATTTTTGTACCCATTAACCATCTTCACTTTCCTCTAACCCCCCACTACCCTCCCCAAACTACTAAAGATTGTTCTACTCTATCTCCATGAGTTCAATTATTTTAACTGTTAGATCCCACAAATAAGTGATAACATGCTACGTTTGTCTTCCTGTGCCTGGCTTATTTCATTTATTTCACTTAATAATGACCCTCAGTTCCATATATATTGTTGCAAATGACAAGATGTCACTCTTTTTTATGGCTGAATAGTACTCCATTGTGTATAAGTACCACATTTTCTTTATTCATTCATCTGTTAATAGACACTTACATTGCCTCCAAATCTTGGCTGTTGTGAATAGTGCTGCAATAAACATGGGAGTGCAGGTATGTCTTCGATACACTAATTTCCTTTCTTTTGAGTATATACCCAGCAGTAGGATTGCTGCATCGTAAGGTAGCTCTATTTTTAGTTTTTTGAGGAACCTCCAAACTGTTCTCTCAGTGGCTGTACTAATTTACATTCCCACCAACAGTGAACAAGGGCTCCCTTTTATCCACATCCTCACCAGCATTTGTTATTGCCTGTCTTTAGAATAAAAGCCATTTTACCTGGGAGGAGACGAAAATTTGGTGTTCCTGTGAGGAAGATGATTGGTGGATGCTTCTATTCATCCATCTTACTCCACCCCCTCTGCTACAAACATTTATCATTTTTGTGTGGTGAGAACATTCATAATCCTCCCTTCTGGCTATTTTGAAATATAAAATACAATATTGTATGCTGTAGTAACCCTACTGCACAATAGAACACCAAAACTTATTCCTCTTCTTTAACTATAATTTTGTACCTGTTCACCAATCTTTCCCTATTCCCTTTCTCCCTCCACTACCCAGTCTACAATAGTCACTTTTCTACTCTTGATTATTGAGATCAACTTTCTTAGATTCCACATATGAGTGGGATCATGTAGTATTTGTCTTTTTGTGCCTGGCTTATTTCACTTAACATAATGTCTTTAAAGTCCATCCATGTTGCCATGAATGACAATATTTCATTCTTTTAATGACTGAGTAGTATTCCATTGTGTGTGTATGTGACATTTTCTTTATTCATTCATTTGTTGATGGACACATAGGTTGATTCCATATTTTGACTATTATAAATAGTGCTGCAAGAAACACGGGAGTGCAGATAGCTCTTTTGTTTTGTTTTGTTTTGTTTTGTTTTGTTTTGTTTTGAGACAAGGTCTCATTTTGTCACACAGGCTGGAGTGCAGAGGTGCAAACACGGCTCACTGCACCCTTGACATCCCAGTCCAAGCAATCCCCCCACCTTAGTGCCACAAGTAGCCAGCATTACAGTTGCACACCGCCATGTCTGGCTATGTTTTTTGTAGAGGTGGGGTTTCACCATGTTGCCCAGTCTGGTTTCAAACTCCTGAACTCAGGTGATCCACCTGCCTCAGCCTCCCAAAGTGCTGGGATTACAGTTGTGAGCCATCAAACTTGGCTGCGGACATCTCTTTGACATACTGATTTCATTTCCTTTGCATATATGCATATATGATTGTTGGATCAAATGGTAGTTCTCTTTTTAATATTTTGAGGAACCCCTATACAGATTTCCCTGATAGCTACACTAATTTACATACCCACCAACAGTATATTAAGTCTTCTCTTTTCTCTATACATTAACTAGCATTTGTTATCTTTAGTCATTTTGATAATAACCATTCTAATTGAGGTGAAGTGATAACTCACTGTGGGTTTGATTGGCATTTCCCTGATGGTTAGTGATATTGAGCATTTTTTCATATATCTGTTGCCCCTTTGCATGTTTTCTTTTAAGAAACGCCTTTTGTCCACTTTTAAATCAAATTTATTTTTGCTATTAAGTTGTTTGAGTTTCTTATATGTTCTGGTATTAACCGCTTGTTAGACACATAATTTGCAGATGTTTTCTCTCATTCTGTATATTGTTTCTTCACTCTGTTGACTTTTTCCATTGCTGTATAGAAGCTTTTTAACTTGATGTAATTTCATTTGCCTATTTTTGCTTTTGTCACCTTTTTGAGGTCTTATCCAAAATATTATTGCTCAGTCCAATGTCAAGAAACATTTCCCCGATTTTTTCCTTTAGCAGATTTATAGTTTCAGTTTTTTAGTCCACTTTGAGTTAATTTTTGTATATAGTGAGAGACAAAGATCTAACTTCATTCTTCTGAATGTGAATATCCAGTATTCCCCAGCATCATTTATTGAAGAGACTATTCTTTCCCCAGTGTATGTTCTTGGTGCCTTTGTGAAGTATCTGTTGGCTGTAATATGTGTGGATTTATTTATTTTTTCTCTGTTTTGTTCTGTTGGTCTATATGTCTATTTTTATGCTAGTACTATGTGATTTTGGTAACTATACCTCTTGTAGTATATTTTGAAATCAGGTAGTGTGATGCCTGAAGCTCAGTTCTTTTTGCTCAAGATTGCTTTGGCTACTCAGCATGTTTTGTGGTTCCATATGAATTCCAGAATAGTTGTTTCTATTTCTGTGAAGAATGTCGTTAGTATTTTGATAGATATTACATTGAATCTATGGATTGCTTCGGGTAATATGATCATTTTAACAATGTTAATTATTCTAATCCATGAACATTGAATATCTTTCCATTTGTGTCCGCTTTAATTTCTTTCATCATTGTTGTATAAATTTTACTATAGAGTTATTTACCTATTTGGTTAAGCTTATGCCTATTTATCTTATTTTTTGTAGTTACTTTAAATGTGATTGTTTTCCTGATCTCTTTTTCAGATAGTTTACTATTCACATATAGAAATGCTGTAAGTTTTTGCATGTTAATTTTGTATCGTGTAACTTTACTAAATTTATTTATTAGTTCTAACAGTTTTTTTATTATTTTGCTTTAATTTCTGGTGGGATACATGTACAAAATGTGCAGGTTTGTTACACAGGTATACATGTGCCATGGTGGTTTGCTGCACCTATCAACCCATCATCTAGGTTTTAAGCCCCACATGCATTAGGTATTTGTCCTAATGCTCTCCCTCCCCTTGCCCCCCATCCCCCAACAGGCCCCGGTGTGTGTTGTTCCCCTCCCTCTGTCCGTGTGTTCTCATTATTCAACTCCCACTTATGAGCGAGAACATGCGGTGTTTGGTTTTCTGTACCTGTGTTAGTTTGCTGAGAATGATGGCTTCCAGATTCATCCGTGTCCAGCCATTGTGGAAGATGGTGTGGTGATTTCTCAAGGATCTAGAACCAGAAATATTTGACCTAACAGATTTTTTCGGGGGGAGTCTTTAGGATTATCTGTATATAAGATTATGTCATCTGCAAACAGGGAACATTTGACTTCTTCCTTTCCAATTTAGACAGCCTTTATTTCTTTCTCTTGCCTAATTGCTCTGCCTAGAACTTCTAGTATCATGCTGAATAAACCTTTTCTAAGTGGGCATCCTTGTCTTGTTTCACATTCTTGAAAAAACGTTTTCAAATTTCCCCATTCTGTATGATATTGGAAGTGGTTTTGTCATATATGGCCTTTATTGTGTTAATGTACAATCTTTCTATACTTAGTTTGTTGAAAGTTTTTATTATAAAGAGATGTTGAGTTTTAACAAATTTTTTTTCTGTATCTTTTGAAAGAATCATATGGGTTTTCTCTTTGATACTGTTTATGTGATATATCATGTTTATTGATTTGCATGTGTTGAGTTATCCTTGTATCCCTGGGATGAATCTCATTTGGCCATGGTGAATGATCTTTTTAACGTGCTGTTGAATTAGGTTTGCTAGTATTTTGTTGAAGATTTTTACAACTATGTTTGTCAGGAATATTGGCCTGTAGTTTTATTTTTTGTTGTTGTTTTGTCATTGTCTGGCTTTTGTATCAGGCTAATGCTGGCCTCATACAATGAGTTTGGAAGAATTTCCTCCTCTTCAATTTCTTGAAACTTTGAAAAAATTGGTATTAGTTCTTTAAATGTTTGGTAGAATGCAACAGTGAAGCGATCAGGTCCAGGGCTTTTCTTTGATTAAAGACGTTTTATTACTGATTCAATCTTGTCACTTGCTATTGGTCTGTTTACGTTTTATATTTCTTCATACTTAAAACTTAAATGGTTGTATATGTCCAGAAATTTATCTTTGTCTTCTAAGTTGTTGATAGTTGTTCATAACTTGGTTCAGATCTTTAGTTTGTTCATCTTCATGTCTATGTTACTTTTCGGTAAATTTATTTGACCTCTCCCGTCTCAGTTTTCTCATCTATAAAATGGTGATAACCGTGGTGTTTACTCTGAGTTGTTGGAAAGACTATATGAATTATATAAATTGCCTAACACCATGCCTCATACACAGTATTACTTTTGAACTATTATAATTGTATAAAGATTATTATAAGTTTTATTAGGAAAGCGAAATACAAGGGTGTCACGTTTAAATTGGGTTGCTGGAATGTAGTAGAAGTGGTGGACTGCAAGGCTGAGGGAGGTGTTCAGTAAGTCATCTACATCATTGTTTAAATTGTCTCATTTAGCCCAAAATAAAAAAAGTACTTCTAGAATCAACTATTGATACCAAAATGTATAAGTGATCATTATACTAATATAGCTATAATTGTTAAGTTATCATATTGTATCAAACAAGAGAGTTTATTAAATGAGAGAAAAAACATTACTAGGTCATATATTTTATTTTTCCCTTTGAACTAAGCATAAACACTTTTCCATTTTGCCTCAAACATATTTACTCACATATGTAAACAAGTTTACAAGAAAAAAACAAACAACCCCATCAAAAAGTGGGCGAAGGACATGAACAGACACTTCTCAAAAGAAGACATTTATGCAGCCAAAAAACACATGAAAAAATGCTCATCATCACTGGCCATCAGAGAAATGCAAATCAAAACCACAGTGAGATACCATCTCACACCAGTTAGAATGGCCATCATTAAAAAGTCAGGAAACGACAGGTGCTGGAGAGGATGTGGAGAAATAGGAACACTTTTACACTGTTGGTGGGACTGTAAACTAGTTCAACCATTGTGGAAGTCAGTGTGGCGATTCCTCAGGGATCTAGAACTAGAAATACCATTTGACCCAGCCATCCCATTACTGGGTATATACCCAAAGGACTATAAATCATGCTGCTATAAAGACACATGCACACGTATGTTTGTTGCGGTACTATTCACAATAGCAAAGACTTGGAACCAACCCAAATGTCCAACAACGATAGACTGGATTAAGAAAATGTGGCACCAATACACCATGGAATACTATGCAGCCATAGAAAATGATGAGTTCATGTCCTTTGTAGGGACATGGATGAAACTGGAAAACATCATTCTCAGTAAACTATCGCAAGGACAAAAAACCAAACACTGCATCTTCTCGCTCATAGGTGGGAATTGAACAATGAGAACTCATGGACACAGGAAGGGGAACATCACACTCTGGGGACTGTTGTGGGTTGGTGGGAGGAGGGAGGGACAGCCTTAGGAGATATGCCTAATGCTAAATGACGAGTTAATGGGTGCAGCACACCAACATGGCACATGGATACATATGTAACAAACCTGCACATTGTGCACATGTACCCTAAAACCTAAAGTATAATAATAAAAAAAAACTTAAAAAAAAAGAAGAGTTACTGATTTGTGTCCATCAATTTTGTATCCAGAAACTTTCCTAAATTGTTTTTTATCAGTTCTAGGAGCCTTCTGGAGGAGTCTTTAGGGTTTTCTAGGTATACAATCATATCATCAGCAAACAGTGACAGTTTGATTTCCTCTTTACCCATTTGGATGTCCTTTATTTCTTTCTCTTGTCTGATTGCTCTGGCTAGGACTTCCAGTACTATGTGGAAGAGGAATGGTGAGAGTGGGCATCCTTATCTTGCTCCAGTTCTCAGAGTGAATGCTTTCAACTTTTTCCCATTCAGTATCATGTTGGCTGTGGGTTTGTCATACATGGCTTTTATTACATTGAGGTATGTCCCTTGTATGCTGATTTTGATGAGAGTTTTAATTATAATGGGATGCTGGATTTTGTTGAATGCTTTTTCTGCATCTGTTGAGATGATCATGTGATGTTTGTTTTTAATTTTGTTTATGTGATGTATCACATTTATTACCTTGTGTATGTTAAGCCATTCCTGAACCCCTGCTATGAAACCTACTTGATCATGGTGGATTCTCTTTTTGATATGTTGTTGGATTCAGTTAGCTAGTATTTTGTTAAGGATTTTTGCATTTACATTGGGATATTGGTCTATAGTTTTCTTTTTTGGTTATGTCCTTTCCTGGTGTTGGTCTTAGGGTGATCCTGGCTTCATAGAATGATTTAGGAATGATCCCACAGGTTCATGCAGATCTGTTCTAGTTTTTTTCAGTTTATTTTCTCTTTGTTCTTCAGATAAGGTAATATCTGCTGTTCTATCTTTCTATTTACTAATGCTATCTTCTGTTCCCCCTCTTCTGCTCTTGAGGCCATCTACTGAACTTTTTAATTAAGTCATGATAACTTTCATCCCTAAAATCTCCATTTGATTCCTTTATATATGTTCTAATTATTTCCAAGACTGTTTTTTTTCCCTGAGGCTTTCCATTATTTTGTTTGTTTCAAGCATGTTTTACATTTTTCATTGAAGTATATTTATGACGGCTTATTTAAAATTTTTGTGAAATAATTTTAACCTGCCTTCATCTTGAGGTTGATATGAATTGATTGTATTTCACTCAGTTTGAGATCATTCTGGTTTTGATATGATGACGAATTTTTTATTGAAACATGCATATTTTTGTATTGTGTTATGAAACACTGGGTATTATTTAAATCTTCTACTTTAGCTGTTTTTCTTTGACGTGGTTCTGGCTGGAGATGTGATGTTGCCTTGTTACTACCAGGTTAAAGTAGGACCCCGTGTTCCCCACTCAACATCTGTTGATGCTTGAAGGGTGTCCTCATTACTGCTGGATAAGGATGCAAGTTCTAACTCCCCACGTGGTCTTTGATGACACCACTTTGGGCGTCATTTTATTATTTCTGGGTGAGGGTGAACGTACTGACTCTCCACCAGGCCTCCTCTGATAGCACCACAGCTGGGAGTGGAAGGAAAACCTAATTACTACCAGGTTGTGGTAGAAGTCCAAACTCTTCATTTGGTCTCCAGTGACACCATTGGTATCAAAGGTCAGAGAGATGGTAAATATCTCTTGGCTGTTAAATCTACTAAAAAAACTTTTCCACAATGCAGAGGTATAAGAAGATGGGTGTAGTTCCTGACTAAAATTTCGTGCTCTCCCAGTGTTCTTAGCATTTTCATAGATTTTGTTGAATAAAGCTTGTTTATTTTAAACCTTCTGATCAATCTTCAGAGACTTTGGGTGACTGTATTTGCTAATTTTTACTTTAATAGATGTCTCTTCATGGAATTTTTTGAGCTCTTCACATTGTCATTCCAAAGGTTAGGTTTCCTTGATTGCCTTATAACATTTGTTTGAATCACATTTAATGAACATTTTCTAGACTTTGCCTCCTCGTAGTTTAGAGATTAAGTTCAATGAATGTTCATAACACCAGTAAAAGCCAGAAAATATTTTTTCAAGTGTTTTTATTGAGAGAAAATTTCCACAACACAAATTTACCATTTAAATAATTTAAAGTGTACAGTTCAGTGTTTTCAATATATTTACAATAATGTGCAACCATTATATACATTCACAATATTGTCCAACCATTATCACTATCTAATAACAGAACATTTTCATCACCATAAAAAGAAACCCTATACCTGGTAGTAGTCAATTCCAGTTATCTCCTCTCTCTAACCCCTGGCAAACACTAACAACTTTCTATCTCCATGGTTCTGCTCAGTCTGAATACTTTATATAAATGGAATCATAGTCTATGGCCTTTTTTGTCTAGCTTATTTTACTTGGCATAATGTTTTGAAGAGTTATCTTATGTTGTAGCGTGTTGATCAGTGCTTCATTTCATTTTATGGCTGAATAGTATTCCATTGTGTAGATATGCCATATTTTGTTCATCAGCTCATTAGTGGATGGACATTTGCATTGTTTCTACTTTGGGGCTATTATAAATAATGATGCAAAATAGTTTGTGCATATATATTTATTTGAACATATGTTTTCAATTTTCTTGGGTACTTAGCCAAAAGTGAGATTACTGGGTCATATGGTCACTATAGGTTTAAAATTTTGAGAAACTGCTAAACTGGTTTCCATAGCAGCTGAATCATTTTACATTACCAATATACGAGAATTCCAATTTTTCTACATCCTTACCAACACTTGTAATTTTCTAAATTGTTAAGTTACAGACAACCAAATAGGTGTGACATGGTACCTGATTGTGGTTTTGACTTGCATTTTCCTAATAACTAGTGATATTAAGTATCTTTTCATGTGCTTTTTGGCCATTTATGAATCTTTTTTTAGCAAAATGTCTCTTCTACCTCTATGTTCATTTTTTATTTGATTTATTTGTCTTTTGTTATCAGGTTGTAAAAAACTTTTAAAATACATTTTAGATGCTAGGCCCTTATCATATATGATTTGCAAATGTTTTCTCCTATTTTGTGAATTATCTTTTCATTTCCCTGATAGTCTGCTTTGATACACAAATGTCTGTAATTTTTATTAAGTCTAATGTATCTTTTTTTTCTTCTGTTGTTTGTGCTTTTTGGGTCATATTTAAGAAACCATTGCCTAATTCGAAGGTAACAAATACTTTTACCTATAATTTCTTTCTAAAGGTTTTACAGTTTTAGCCATTTCATTTAGGTCTATAATCCATTTTGAGCTAATTTTTGTATATGGTGTGAGGTAACGATCCAACATTATTCTTTTGCATGTGAATATGCAGTTTTCCCAGAATCATTTGTTGAAAAGCCTGTTTTTTGCCCATTGAAGGAGCTTGGCACCCTTGTCAAATACCAATTGACCACAGGTATGTGGGTTTATTTCTGAATTATCAATTCCATTCCAATGATCTAAATGTCTACTCTTGGCCAAGCGTGGTGGCTCACACCTGTAATCTCAGCACTTTAGGAGGCTGAGGTGGGTGGATCACTTGAAGTCAGAGGTTTGAGACCAGCCTTGCCAACATGGCAAAAACCCTGTCTTTACTAAAAATACAAAAATCAGCCAGGTGTCATGGCACATACCTGTAATCCCTTCTACTCAGGAGGCTGAGGCAGAGGAATCACTTGAACCTGGAAGGCAGAGGTTGCAGTGAGCTGAGATTGTGTCGCTGCACTCCAGCCTAGGTGACAGAGCAAGACTCTGTCTCAAAAATAAATAAATACATAAATAAATAAACATATAAATAAATAAATAAATGTCTATTCTTACAGCAATACCACACTATTTAGTGCTGTAGCTGTGAGTCCTCCAATTTTGTTCTTTTTCAAGATTCTTTTGGCTATTCAGGGGTCCTGCCATTTCTATGTGAATTTTAGGATCAGCCTGTTTCTGCAAAAGAAGCAATTAGAATTTTTAAGAGCGATTGTATTTAATCTGTATATCAATTTTGCCATTTTAACAATATTGACTCTTTCGATCCATGAACATCAGTTGTCTCTCCATTTATATTGCTCTTTAATTCCTTTCAATAATGTTTTGTAATGGTCAGTGTACACATCTCACATCTCCTTGTTTAAATTTATTTTTAAGTATTTTATTCTTTTTGATGCTATTGTAAATAGAATTGTTTTCTTCATTTCATTTTTGGGTTGTTCATTGTTAGTGTATAGAAATACAACAAATTTTGCATATTGATCTTGGATTCTGAAACTTTGCTGAACTCCTTTATTAATGATATAGTGCTTTGTGTGTTGGGGGATAATTTTAATGATTTTCTCTATATAAGATTATGTCATGCTTGAATGGGGATAATTTTACTTCTTCCTTTCCAATCTGTAAGCCTTTTATAT
The DNA here is from genome assembly GCF_028878055.3 of Symphalangus syndactylus. Taxonomy (NCBI): domain Eukaryota; kingdom Metazoa; phylum Chordata; class Mammalia; order Primates; family Hylobatidae; genus Symphalangus; species Symphalangus syndactylus. Next base: position 116,784,339 of record NC_072447.2, on the reverse strand, counting down.
CTTTTATCTTACCTAACTGCCAAAAGCTATGTTTTTATTTTTTTAATTATTTATTTTTTTTATTATACTTTAGGGTTTTAGGGTACACGTGCACAATGTGCAGGTTTGTTACATATGTATCTATGTGCCATGTTGATTTCCTGCACCCATCAACTCGTCATTTAGCATTAGGTGTATCTCCTAATGCTGTCCTTCCCCCCTCCCCCAACCCCACAACAGTCCCCGGAGTGTGATGTTCCCCTTCCTGTGTCCATGAGTTCTCATTGTTCAATTCCCACCTATGAGTGAGAACATGCGGTGTTTGGTTTTTTGTCCTTGCGATAGTTTACTGAGAATGATGTTTTCCAGTTTCATCCATGTCCCTACAAAGGACACGAACTCATCATTTTTTATGGCTGCATAGTATTCCATGGTGTATATGTGCCACATTTTCTTAATCCAGTCTATCGTTGTTGGACATTTGGGTTGGTTCCAACTCTTTGCTATTGTGAATAGTGCCGCAATAAACATACGTGTGCATGTGTCTTTATAGCAGCATGATATATAGTCCTTTGGGTATATACCCAGTAATGGGATGGCTGGGTCAAATGGTGTTTCTAGTTCTAGATCCCTGAGGAATCACCACACTGACTTCCACAATGGTTGAACTAGTTTACAGTCCCACCAACAGTGTAAAAGTGTTCCTATTTCTCCACATCCTCTCCAGCACCTGTTGTTTCCTGATTTTTTAATGATGGCCATTCTAACTGGTGTGAGATGGTATCTCACTGTGGTTTTGATTTGCATTTCTCTGATGGCCAGTGATGAGGAGCATTTCTTCATGTGTTTTTTGGCTGCATAAATGTCTTCTTTTGAGAAGTGTCTGTTCATGTCCTCTGCCCACTTTTTGATGGGGTTGTTTGTTTTTTTCTTGTAAATTTGTTTGAGTTCATTGCAGATTCTGGATATTAGCCCTTTGTCAGATGAGTAGGTGGCAAAAATTTTCTCCCATTCTGTAGGTTGCCTGTTCACTCAGATGGTAGTTTCTTTTGCTGTGCAGAAGCTCTTTAGTTTAATGAGATCCCATTTGTCGATTTTGGCTTTTGTTGCCATTGCTTTTGGTGTTTTAGACATGAAGTCCTTGCCCATGCCTATGTCCTGAATGGTATTGCCTAGCTTTTCTTGTAGGATTTTAATGGTTTTAGGTCTAACATATAAGTCTTTAATCCATCTTGAATTAATTTTTGTATAAGGTGTAAGGAAGGGATCCAGTTGCAGCTTTCTACATATGGCTAGCCAGTTTTCCCAGCACCATTTACTAAATAGGGAATCCTTTCCCCATTTCTTATTTTTGTCAGGTTTGTCAAAGATCAGATAGTTGTAGATATGCGGCATCATTTTTGAGGGCTCTGTTCTGTTCCATTGATCTATGTCTCTGTTGTGGTACCAGTACCATGCTGTTTTGGTTACTGTAGCCTTGTAGTATAGTTTACAGTCAGGTAGCATGATGCCTCCAGCTTTGTTCTTTTGGCTTAGGATTGACTTGGCGATGCGGGCTCTTTTTTGGTTCCATAAGAACTTTAAAGTAGTTTTTTCCAATTCTGTGAAGAAAGTCATTGGTAGATTGATGGGGATGGCATTGAATCTATAAATTACCTTGGGCAGTATGGCCATTTTCACGATATTGATTCTTCCAACCCATGAGCATGGAATGTTCTTCCATTTGTTTGTATCCTCTTTTATTTCATTGAGCAGTGGTTTGTAGTTCTCCTTGAAGAGGTCCTTCACATCCCTTGTAAGTTGGATTCCTAAGTATTTTATTCTCTTTGAAGCAATTGTGAATGGGAGTTCACTCATGATTTGGCTCTCTGTTTGTCTGTTATTGGTGTACAAGAATGCTTGTGATTTTTGTACATTAATTTTGTATCCTGAGACTTTGCTGAAGTTGCTAATCAGCTTAAGGAGATTTTGGGCTGAGACAATGGGGTTTTCTAGATATACAATCATGTCATCTGCAAACAGGGACAATTTGACTTCCTCTTTTCCTAATTGAATACCCTTTATTTCCTTCTCCTGCCTGATTGCTCTGGCCAGAACTTCCAGCACTATGTTGAATAGGAGCGGTGAGAGAGGGCATCCCTGTCTTGTGCCAGTTTTCAAAAGGAATGCTTCCAGTTTTTGCCCATTCAGTATGATATTGGCTGTGGGTTTGTCGTAGATAGCTCTTATTATTTTGAGATACGTCCCATCAATACCTAATTTATTGAGAGTTTTTAGCATGAAGGGTTGTTGAATTTTGTCAAAGGCCTTTTCTGCATCTATTGAGATAATCATGTGGTTTTTGTCTTTGGTTCTGTTTATATGCTGGATTACATTTATTGATTTGCGTATGTTGAACCAGCCTTGCATCCCAGGGATGAAGCCCACTTGATCATGGTGGACAAGCTTTTTGATGTGCTGCTGGATTCGGTTTGCCAGTATTTTATTGAGGATTTTTGCGTCAATGTTCATCAAGGATATTGGTCTGAAATTCTCTTTTTTGGTTATGTCTCTGCCAGGTTTTGGTATCAGGACGACGCTGGCTTCGTAAAATATGTTAGGGAGGACTCCCTCTTTTTCTATCGATTGGAATAGTTTCAGAAGGAATGGTACCAGTTCCTCCTTGTACCTCTGGTAGAATTCAGCTGTGAATCCACCAGGTCCTGGACTCTTTTTGGTTGGTAAGCTATTGATTATTGCCACAATTTCAGAACCTGTTATTGGTCTATTCAGAGATTCAACTTCTTCCTGGTTTAGTCTTGGGAGGGTGTATTTGTTGAGGAATTTATCCATTTCTTCTAGATTTTCTAGTTTATTTGCATAGAGGTGTTTGTAGTATTCTCTGATGGTAGATTGTATTTCTGTGGGATCGGTGGTGATATCCCCTTTTTCGTTTTTTATTGCATCTATTTGATCCTTCTCTCTTTTCTTCTTTATTAGTCTTGCTAGCGGTCTATCAATTTTGTTGATCTTTTCAAAAAACCAGCTCCTGGATTCATTAATTTTTTGAAGGGTTTTTTGTGTCTCTATTTCCTTCAGTTCTGCTCTGATTTTAGTTATTTCTAGCCTTCTGCTAGCTTTTGAATGTGTTTGCTCTTGCTTTTCTAGTTCTTTTAATTGTGATGTTAGGGTGTCAATTTTGGATCTTTCCTGCTTTCTCTTGTGGGCATTTAGTGCTATAAATTTCCCTCTACACACTGCTTTGAATGTGTCCCAGGGATTCTGGTATGTTGTGTCTTTGTTCTCATTGGTTTCAAAGAACATCTTTATTTCTGCCTTCATTTCATTATGTACCCAATAGTCATTCAGGAGCAGGTTGTTCAGTTTCCATGTAGTTGAGCGGTTTTGGCTGAGTTTCTTAATCCTGAGTTCTAGTTTGATTGCACTGTGGTCTGAGAGACAGTTTGTTATAATTTCTGTTCTTTTACATTTGCTGAGGAGAGCTTTACTTCCAACTATGTGGTCAATTTTGGAATAGGTGTGGTGTGGTGCTGAAAAAAATGTATATTCTGTTGACTTGGGGTGGAGAGTTCTGTAGATGTCTATTAGGTCCACTTTATGTAGAGCTGAGTTCAATTCCTGGATATCCTTGTTAACTTTCTGTCTCGTTGATCTGTCTAATGTTGACAGTGGGGTGTTAAAATCTCCCATTATTATTGTGTGGGAGTTTAAGTCCCTTTGTAGGTCACTCAGGACTTGCTTTATGAATCTGGGTGCTCCTGTGTTGGGTGCATATATATTTAGGATAGTTAGCTCTTCTTGTTGAATTGATCCCTTTACCATTATGTAATGGCCTTCTTTGTCTCTTTTGATCTTTGTTGGTTTAAAGTCTATTTTATCAGAGACTAGGATTGCAACCCCTGCCTTTTTTTGTTTTCCAGTTGCTTGATAGATCTTCCTCCATCCCTTTATTTTGAGTCTGTGTGTGTCTCTGCACGTGAGATGGGTTTCCTGAATACAGCACACTGATGGGTCCTGACTCCTTATCCAGTTTGCCAGTCTGTGTCTTTTGATTGGAGCATTTAGCCCATTTACATTTAACGTTAATATTGTTATGTGTGAATCTGATCCTGTCATTATGATGTTAGTTGGTTATTTTGCTCGTTAGTTGCTATAGTTTCTTCCTAGCCTCGATGGTCTTTACAATTTGGCGTGTTTTTGCAGTGGCTGGTACCGGTTGTTCCTTTCCATGTTTAGTGCTTCCTTCAGGAGCTCTTTTAGGGCAGGCCTGGTGGTGACAAAATCACTCAGCATTTGCTTGTCTGTCAAGTATTTTATTTCTCCTTCACTTATGAAGCTTAGTTTGGCGGGATAGGAAATTCTGGGTTGAAAATTCTTATCTTTAAGAATGTTGAATATCGGCCCCCACTCTCTTCTGGCTTGTAGAGTTTCTGCTGAGAGATCAGCTGTTAGTCTGATGGGCTTCCCTTTGTGGGTAACCCGACCTTTCTCTCTGGCTGCCCTTAACATTTTTTCCTTCATTTCAACTTTGGTGAATCTGACAATTATGTGTCTTGGAGTTGCTCTTCTCGAGGAGTATCTTTGTGGCGTTCTCTGTATTTCCTGAATCTGAATGCTGGCCTGCCTTGCTAGATTGGGGAAGTTCACCTGGATAGTATCTTGCAGAGTGTTTTCCAACTTGGTTCCATTCTCCCCATCATTTTCAGGTACACCAATCAGACGTCGGTTTGGTCTTTTCACATACTCCCAAATTTCTTGGAGACTTTGTTCATTTCTTTTTATTCTTTTTTCTCTAAACTTCCCTTCTCTCTTGATTTCATTCATTTCATCTTCCATCAGCGATACCCTTTCTTCCAGTTGATCGCATCTGCTACTGAGGCTTCTGCAATCTTCGCGTAGTTCTCGAAACTTGGCTGTCAGCTCCATCAGCTCCTTTAAACCCTTCTCTCCATTGGTTATTCTAGTTATCCATTCTTCTACATTTTTTTCAAAGTTTTTAACTTCTTTGCTATTGTTTTGAATTTCCTCTCGTAGCTCAGAGTGGTTTGATCGTCTGAAGCCTTCTTCACTCAACTCGTCAAAGTCATCCTCCATCCAGCTTTGTTCCGTTGCTGGTGAGGAACTGCGTTCCTTTGGAGGAGGAGAGGTGCTCTGTTTTTTAGAGTTTCCAGTTTTTCTGCTCTGTTTTTTCCCCATCTTTGTGGTTTTATCTACTTTTTGTCTTTGATGATGGTGATGTACAGATGGATTTTTGGTGTGGATGTCCTTTCTGTTTGTTAGTTTTCCTTAAACCAGACAGGACCCTCAGCTGCAGGTCTGTTGGAGTTTACTAGAGGTCCACTCCAGACCCTGTTTGGCTGGGTGTCAGCAGCGGTGGCTGCAGAACAGCGGATTTTTGTGAGACCACAAATTCAGCTGTCTGATAGTTCCTCTGAAAGTTTTGTCTCAGAGGAGTACCCGGCTGAATGAGGTGTCAGTCTGTCCCTACTGGGGGGATGCCTCCCATTTAGGCTGCTCAGGGGTGAGGGACCCACTTTAGGAGGCAGACTGTCCGTTCTCAGATCTCCAGCTGCGTGCTGGGAGAGCCACTACTCTCTTCAAAGCTGTCAGTCAGACAGGGACATTTAAGTCTGTGGAGGTTCTTGCTGAGTTTTTGCTTGTCTGTGCCCTGCCCCCAGAGGTGGAGCCTACAGAGGCAGGCAGGCCTCCTTGAGCTGTGGTGGGCTCCACCCAGTTCGAGCTTCCTAGCTGCTTTGTTTACCTAAGCAAGCCTGGGCAATGGCGGGCACCCCTCCCCCAGCCTCGCTGCCGCCTTGCAGCTTGATCTCAGACTGCTGTGCTAGCAATCAGCGAGACTCCGTGGGCATAGGAGCCTCCGAGCCAGATGCGGGACACAATCTCCTAGTGTGCCGTTTTCCAGGCCCGTTGGAAAAGCGCAGTATTAGGATGGGACTGACCAGATATTCCAGGTGCCGTCTGTTTCCCCTTTCTTTGACTAGGAAAGGGAACTCCCTGACCCCTTGCGCTTCCCGAGTGAGGCAATGCCTCGCCCTGCTTCGGCTCGCGCACAGTGCGCTTCACCGACTGTCCTGAACCCACTGTTAGGCACTCCCTAGTGAGATGAAACCAGTACCTCAAGCAGAAATGCAGAAATCACCCGTCTTCTGTGTCGCTGGGGCTGGGAGCTGGAGACCGGAGCTGTTCCTATTTGGCCATCTTGGCTCCACCAAAAGCTATGTTTTTAAAATATACTTTAAATGTCCAATTTGGTTTAAATAATTTTGAGGCTAATTATATTTTATAATAATGCAGGAGGGACATTTTCTCATAATTCTGTTGAAATACTATTTTTCTCTGGCTAAATTGTACATCTATATGCGATACCTTAAATTAATAACTATGTAACTGAGACTATTTAAAACAGCTTATTTTTAATGTTTCTTCCAAGTGGTAGGTATTAAACTGTATTAAAATGATTATCTAAAAAAATTAAGGTTACTTTTGCCATTTTGATTTAAAGGGTAATATTATCACACAAATTGAAACTTGAAAATTACTGATCCAACTTCTCTGCTTGAGGCAAGACATTGGTGAAGATCTCTGATCTTTAGTTTTGTGACTGAATGAGAAACCCTAATTGCCCATTTAACATGAAGAAGAAACTTCAGCACTTCTAGATACAGTTTAGCAAAAAAGAAAAACAGAAAAAAAAATAAATTCCTCTTTGTGAGATAAGGTTAAGTGGATTAGGATTCTTTCCAACTTATTTTCTCTAAAGTAATTGTTTTCAATATGATAGTCCAGAAGGGGCTTTCATGTTGGCAACATACCATCTTCCTGACAAAGTAAAGTTTAATTTTTGTTTAGTAAGTGTAGCAAATTTATTTTCTTAGATATAAAATTAATAGAGCAATGAATCTCCAAATAAGCTGAATTGCAACATTTGCATATGAAAACTTTCTTTGAGACACTTTATCAAGACCTCTGCTGAAATTATCGTCAGATTATAAAAATTTCAATTCCAAGTTTGTTCATTGAGTCAAAAATTTCATTACTTGGGAAGTTTTGAAATAGCAATTTTATACCAAGTTTGTAATTACTGGGAAGGAATTGCTGTTACCTAAGCCAGAAATGAAGTTTCAGCAGCACTGTAATATTGAATATGTTCATTGTATACAAAAGCACCTGCATCGTGTCTTAAGAGAGCTCATAAGTTCTTAATATGTTATTCTTGGAAATGTATTTACTGAGCTTTATTATTCTCACAAAATATTCAATTAACATAAATTCAACAATGATTATAATGTGCTTACCATTCATTTCTTATGAGCTATGATACAGTCAGTAATATATTTTTGTTATTAATAGCATGTAGATCACAATAAAGGAGAAACCTGTGCCTACGTAAATAAATATATATATGTGAATGTAGCAGGGTCTTATTGGTAATTTATTATTCACTGATGTTCAAAATAGTAAATTTAAATAATTACTTAGAAAGATGATATTTTAAGGACACATTGCTGAACACATAATCTTTTACTTGCTGTTTTAAGCATCATGTATAATTAAATCTCCAGTATTGAACAGAATTAGTGAAAAATATTGCAAAATATGAAAAATAGTCTTACATAACATTAAGTTCTTAAACAAACCAAAGACACAAGTCCAAAGAAAAAGCATTACCACTACAGGTTTAACTTATATTTCTAATATATATTATAATTTAAAACTATGTAAAGTACAAATTAAATTTTTCTTCTATGACCATTCTTGTTCATTTATAGTATTGAAAAATTTCTTAATAATATACCTTAAAGATATATCAAAACTAGAAGTTTGATTTAGAAACAAGCAAGCAGGTTTGGATTCACCTGTTCCAACAAAGTGGAACTTAGATTGAAAATGTTTCGGAACTTCATTTAACAGAACTCAGAAAAGTTTACAAAATATATTCCTGAAATAAGTCAATCCAAAATTCAATTATTAGATTTAAAATATTCTCCTGAAACTTACAATCTCATTAAGAGGAAAAAAAATCTTTTGACAATAAGTATACTAAAAACTCAATATGATGGCCTTCAAACTAATTTCACACTATTTTAATGAGTTAGAACTAAAGAGAAATGAATGCTAATTAAAAAAAATTTTGCTTCTTTGCTTAAGAATGATTTTCTCCAATGGGTTGAAATAACTCCATCTAAATTTCACGGTGTAAAAACCAGAGAACTTGGATTAATGCCCAGGAACAAGGGTCACCTCTAGTGCTTGAGTTTATGAGGACTATGTTTATAGTTCCACAGAAAAACATATTATAAGAAAAAAAGATATTTTGGAAAAGGAGAAAGATTCTGCTTTCAAGATAACACTTCATCTATAAATCACAAATTTTCTGTTATGAATTCAAAAATGACATTTAATACTTTATATATGTAAATTGCAGAGATCAATTAACAAATACAAGCGTTGGTGACTCTACTAATGAACAGAGACCTTAATTTAAGTGAATACATGTTATTGTTTAATCTCTGCTAAATTCTGCTTTCATCCTGACTTAATCCTTTAATCAACAGCCATTAAACTATCATACTTGGCATTCAAAGCTTTTTATAATGTTATCATTCTAACTACCCAACCTTAACTTTTTCTACTCCTTAGCATACACTATTTTCTCTTATTAGGCCACTAAAATACCAGGATTGGCGCTGCCTCTGCCACTGTCTTCATTTAGAGGGTTTATCTTGCTCAAATCCTACTCATCTCTCAAATTCTAGTTCATGACTCACTTCTTCTATGAAACTTTTCTTAATTATTCCATTCCTCATTGAGTTCATTTTTTGAATTCTAGTAGCACTTAGTGTGTAGTATATAATTCAGTCTTTTTACATAAGGACTTATATTGGGATAATGATTTTATGTATATTTAATGAATGTTAACTGACTATGCCTCTGAAATGCCTGGCACTGCGCTAGGCACTCAAGATAGAAAAGTGCATAAGATATGACCCCTTTCCTCAAGAAGCCCACAATGTCTACCCAGGGAAGGCAGGCAGACACTCAAAATGTGAGAAGTAATATTAAAGGGTTATAAGCAATGACAACATAGAGGAACAATCAGTTAATTCTGCCTTACAGAAAAATGTAAGGCATGACAGAGGTATTATAGAAGATTAAACATGAGCAGCTAGGCTTACATGGATATGTAAGTTTTCTGAGTTAGTAAGAGGGGAAAAGGTATTGTAGGATTTCTACTTCTAAGTATGACCTACCAGATGCCCCCATCTTCTACCTCATGCAAAAAACATCTGTAAAACACGAATATTCTGGAATTTGCAAGTAGTCCAGTGCAACAGAGCAGCACTTCCCAAATTGTGTTCCATGAGAAAGTTTTATGCAGGATGTTAAAAGATTGTCTTCAAAAATTCGTTTCATATGGCAGGAGGCAGAGCAAGATAGAAGCTTTCACCAATGGTCCTCCCCATAGAAACATCAAACTGAAAAAATGCTCACACAAAAAAGCACCTTCATAAGAACCAAAAAATCCGGTGAACAGTCACAGCACCTGGTTTTTAACTTCATATCACCGAAATAAGACTAAAGAGGATCAGAAAGACAGTTTTAAATGGTGGATACCACCCCTCCCTCCTCATCCAGCAATGGTCATGTGGCACGGAGAAAGAATTTGTGCACTTGGTGGAGGGAGAGCTCAGTGATTATGGGACTTTGCATTGAAACTCAGTTCTGCCGTGTCACAGAGGAAAGAAACACTGGGCAGAACTCGGCCAACACCCACAGAAGGAGCACTTCGACTAGCCCTAGCCAGAGGGGAATCATCCATCCTAGCAGTCAGAACCTCATTTCCTGAAAGCCTCACCACCACAGGCTAAAGGGTTCTGGGGTCTGAAATAAACTTGAAAGGCAGTCTAGGCCACAAGGACTGCAATCCTTGGGCAATTTCTATTGCTTTGCTGGGATTGGGGCAAGTGGACTGGACGGGAATGCAGTCTAGTAAGACACCAGCTGGGGTAGCCAAGGGAGTGCTTGTGCTACCCCTCACCCAACCACAAGGGGCCCAGCTTGCACCTCTGGGAGAGACTCCATCCCTCTGCTTGAGGAGAGGAGAGGTAAACCTAATGAGGACTTTGTCTTTCATCTTGTATACCAGCTCAGCAACAGTAGCATAGGGCACAAGGCAGGGTCCTGAGGCTTCCATCCCAAGACCTAGATCCCAGACATTTCTAGATACTCCCTAAGCCACAAGGGAACCTACTGCCTTGAAGTGAAGGATCCAATCCTGGCACAATTCATCACCTGTTGACTAAAGAACCTTTAGGCTCTAAATAATCAGCAGGGATACCCAGGCTGTACTCCACCTTGGGCATTTAGTGAGACTCAGAGGTGTACTGGATTCAAATGTGACCCAGAACATTCTTAGCTGTCGTGGCTATGGGAAGAGACTCATGCTTTAGAAAAAAGAAAAAGAGTAAGGAGATATTGTCCTGCATCTTAGGTACCAGCTCAGCCACAGTCAGGTAGAACATCAAGTAGGCTCTGGGGTCCCTGATTCTAGGCCTTGCCTCTTGCATGGCATTTCTGGACATTTCCTGGGCCAGAGGAGAGCGCAATTTCCTGAAGCATGAGTCTCAAGCCTGGCAACATTTACCACAAACTGACTGAAGAGCCTTTGGGTCTTGAGTGAAAATCAACGGTAGCCAGGCAGTACTCACTGTGAACCTAAAGTGATTGTGACCAAAGGAAGAGACTCTTCTGCTTGTGGAAAGAGAAGGGAAGATGGGGGAAGACTGTGCTTTGTGCCCTGGGCGCCAGCTCAGTGGCAATAGAACAGAGCACCAAGTAGATTCTTAAGGTTTCCATCTCCAGGCCCTAGCTCCCGGATAACATCTCTAGATCCACCTGGGGTTTGCAGGGAACTCACTATCCTGAAGGGAAGGACACGAGACTGGGTGGCTTAGTGACCCACTGATTGTAGAGCAGTGGGGCTTACATAGGTGGTAGCCAGGCAGTGGTTACAGCAGGTCTTGTGAAAAACCCACTACCATACTGGCTTCAGGTCTGACCTACTGTAGTCTAAGTGGTGGTGGCTACAGGGCTGCTTGTGTCACCCCTCCACCAGTTCCAGGTAGCCCAGCACACAGAGAGAAACTCTGTTAAGGAAAATGTAAAGAAAGAGAACTAGAGTCTCCGCCTGATAATCCAGAGAATTCTTCTTGGACTTATTCAAGACCACCAAGGAGTTACCTCTACAAGTCTATAACAGACACAGCATTACGGAGCTTGTGGTTACCCCTAATGCAAATACAGCTGCAGAGACCAAAAACTTAGATTAAGACACTCGAGTCCCTTCTAATACCTGGGAAGCCTTCCCAAGAAGGATGGGTACAAACAAGTCCAGGGTACAAACAAGTCCAGGCTGCAAAGACTACAATATAGACTTAACTCTTCAATGCCCAGATACCTACAAACATCCACAAGCATCAAGATGATCCAATAAAACATGACCTCACCAAATTAACTAAGGTACCAAGGATCAATCCTATAAAAACAGAGATATGTGATCTTCAACAGAAAACTCAAAATAGCTGTATTGAGAAAATTCAACATAATTCAAGGTAACACAGAGAAGAAATTCAGAAACTTATTTTATTTAGTTATTTTGAGACAGAGTCTCTCTCTGTTGCCCAGGCTGGACTGCAGTGGCACGATCTCTGTTCACTGCAACCTTCACCTCCCGGGCTCAAGCAATTCTCCTGCCTCAGCCTCCTGAGTAGCTGAGATTACAGGTGTGTGCCACCATGGCCAGCTAATTTTTGTATTTTTAGTGGAGATGAGGTTTCACCATGTTGGCCAGGCTGGTCTCAATCTTCTGGCCTCAAGTGATCTGCCCACCTTGGCCTCCCAAAATGCCAGGATTACAGGCATGAGCCACCATGCCCAGTCAAAATTCAGAAAATTATCAGATAAATTTAACAAAGAGATTAAAATAATTAAAAAGAATCAAGGAGAAATTCTGCAGCTGAAAAATGCAAATGACATACTAAAGACTGTGTCAGTCTCTTAATAATAGAATTGATCAAACAGAAGAAAGAATTAGTGAGCTTGAAGGACAGCCTATTTGAATAAACACTCAGAGGAAGCAAAATTAAAAAAAAAAAAAAAGCATGCCTACATGATCTAGAATACAGCCATAAAAGGGGAAATCTGATCTATTGGCCTTAAAAAGTAGGTAGAAAAAGAAATATGGGTAAACATTTTATTGAAAGGGATTATAACAGAGAACCTCCCATACCTAGAGAAAGATATCAATATTCAAGTTCAAGAAAGTTATAGAACACCAAGCAGATTTAACCCAAGGAAGACTACCACAAGACATTTAATAATCAAACTGCCAAAGGTCAAGGATTAAAAAAGGATCCTAAAAGCAGCAAGAGAAAAGAAACAAAAAACATACAATGTAGCTCCAATACATCTGGCAGCAGACATCTCAGTTGAAAGTTTACAGGCTAGGAGACAGTGACATGACATATTTAAAGTGCTGAAGGACAAATCTTTCATCCTGGAATAGTATAACCAGCAAAATTATCCTTCCAGCATCAAGGAGAAATAAAGACTTTTCCAGACAAACAAAACCTAAGAGATTTCCTTAACATCAGATCTGTCCTGCAAGAAATGCTAAAGGGAGTTTTTTAATCTAAAAAGAAAGAATGATAATGGGCAATAAGTAATCATCTGAAGATACAAAACTCACTGGTAATAGTACATACAACGAAAATCACAAAATATTATAGCACTGTAATTGTGATGTAGAAACTACTCATATCTTCAGTAGAAGGACTAAAACATGAACCTATCAAAAATAAGAACTACAACAATTTTTAAAGACATAGAACAATAAGATATAAATGGAAACAACACTAAATTAAAATTGGGGGGATTAAGTTAAGGTGTAGAGGTTTTATTAATTTCCTCTTTGGTTGTTTGTTTGTTTATACAATTAGTGTTAAGTTGTCATTAGTTTAAAATAACGTGTTATAAGATGTTATTTGCAAACTTCATGGTAACTTCAAATCAAAAAATCCAAACCAGGCACATAAAAAATAAAAAGAAAGAAATTAAAACATACTAAAGAGAAAATCACTTTCACTAAAAAGAAGACAGGAAGGAAGGAAAGAAAGTAGAGGAGACAACAAAACAACCAGAAAACAAAGAATAACAAAATGGCAGGAGTAAGTCCTTACTTATCAATAATAATGCTGAATGTAAATGGACTAAATAGACAGAGTGGCTGAATGAATAAAAAATAAAGACCCAAAGACCTGTTGCCTACAAGAAACACACTTCACTTATGAAGACATACATAGACAGAAAATAAAGAAATAGAAAAAGATATTCCATGGAAACCAAAAAAAGAAAAGCAGCAGTAGCTCTACTTATGTCAGACACCATAGATTTCAAAATAAATAAATAAAGAGACAAAAAAGGGAATTATATAATGATAAGGGCATCATTTCAGCAAGAGGATATAATAATTGTAAATATATATATATATATATATATATACACACACACACATATATACACACACACACACACACACACACACACATATGGTGACACTGGAGCACCCTGATATATAAGGCAAATATTATTAGAGCTAAACAGAAAGATAGACCCTAATACAATAATAGCTGGAGATTTCAACACCCCACTTTCAGCATTGAACAGATAATCCACACAGGAAATCAACTAACATTTGACTTAATCTATCAGCCAAATGGAACTAACAGATATTTACAACATATTTAATCCAATGGCTACAGAATATGCAAACTTCTCCTCGGCACATGGATCATTGTCAAAGACAGACCATACACTAGGCAACAAAACAAGTTTTAAGTCATTAAAAAAAATAAATAATCAAGTATTTGCTCTGGCCAAAGTAGGATAAGACTAGAGGTCAATAACAAACACATGGAGGCCAGGCATGGTGGCTCCACACCTGTAATCCTAGCACTTTGGGAGGCCAAGGCAGGAGAATTGCCTGAGCTCAGGAATTCAAGACCAGCCTGGGCAAAATGGCAAAACCCCGTGTCTACAAAAAATACAAACATCAGCAGGGCGTGGTGGTGCACACCTGTAGTCCCAGCTAATTAGGGGGCTGAGGAAGAAGTATCACTTTAACCTGGGAGGTTGAAGTTGCGGTGAGTTGAGATCACGCCAACATACTCCAGCCTGAGTGATAAAGTGAGACCCTGTCTCAAAAATAAAAAAAAATGGAAATTAAACAATATGCTCCTGAATGACCAGTAGGTCAATAAAGGAACTAAAAAGAAATTTGAAAATTTCTTGAAACAAATCATAATGGAAACACAACTTACCAAAGTCTATAGGATACAGCAAAAGAACCACTAAAATAGAAGTTTATAGCCATAAGTTCCAACACTATAAAAGTAGTAAACCTTCAAATAAATAACCTAACAATGCACCTAAAAGAATTACAAAAGGAAGAGCAAACTAACCCAAAATTGGTAGATAAAAATAAAAAAAGATGAGAAAAAATAAATGAAATTAAAGCAAAGAAAACAATATAAAGGATCAATGAAATGAAAAGTTTATTTTTTTTGAAAAGATAAACAAAATTGGCAAACATTTAGCCAAACTAAGAAAAAAAAGAGAGAAGACCCAAATAAATAAAATCAGAGATGAAAAGGGAGCCATTACGACTCATAGCACAGATATTCAAAGGATCATTAGTGACTACTATGAGCAACTATATGCCATAAATTGAAAAATCTAGAGGAAATGGATAAATTTTTAGATACATAGAACCTACCAAAATTGAAAGATGAAGAAATCTAAAACCTAAAAGAACAAACGATAAGTAATAAAATCAAAGCCATGATAAAAAGCCTCCCAGTAAAGAAAAGCCCAGGATGCAATAGCTTCACTGCTGAATTTTATCAAACATTTAAAGAACAACCAATACCAATCTTACTCAAACTATTCTAATAAATAGAAGAGAGAATACTTCCAAACTCATTCTACAAGGCCAGTATTATCCTGATACCAAAACAAGAAAAAGACACATCAAAATAAAAAAAACTAAAGTATCTCTCATAAATATTGATGCAAAAATCCTCAACAAAATATCACTATACCAAATTAAACAAACATTAAAAAGATCATTCATCATGACCAAATGGGACTTATCCCTGGGATGCAAGGGTGATTCCAACATATAGAGATCAATCAATGTGATGTATCATATAAACAGAATGAGGAATGAAAACATTATGATCATTTCTTTCTTTCTCTTTTTTTTTAAGTGAGACAGAGTTTCTCTCTTGTTGCCCAGGCCGGAGTGCAATGGTGCAATCTCAGCTCACTGCAACCTCCACCTTCTGGGTTCAAGTGATTCTCCTGCCTCAGCCTCCTGAGTAGCTGGGATTACAGGCATGCACCACCACACCCAGCTAATTTTTGTATTTTTAGTAGAGACGGGGTTTTGCCATGTTGGCCAGGCTGGTCTCGAACTCCTGACCTCAGGTGATCCACCTGCCTCGGCCTCCCAAAGTGCTGGGATTACAGTTGTGAGCCACCATGCCCAGCTCCTTATGATCATTTAAATTGATTCTGAGAAAGCATATGATCAAATTCAACATATCTCCATAATAAAAACCCTAAAGAAAAACTTGGTATAGAAGAAAAATACCTGAGCATAATAAAAGCCATATGTGAAAGACCCACTGCTAGTATCATACTGAATGGCAAAAACTAAACTCCTTTTCTCTAACATTTGGAACACAACAAGCATTTCCACTTTCACCACTGTTATTCAACATAGTACGGGAAGTCCTAGCTAGAGCAATCAGACAAAAGAAAGAAATAAAGTACATCCAAATTGAAAAGGAAGTCAAATTTTCCTTGTTTGCAGATGACAAGACCTTATATTTGGAAAAAAACTAAAGACTCCACCAAAAAACAATTAGAACTGATGAACAAATCCAGCGAAGTTACAGAATACAAAATCGACATACAAAAACCAGTAGCATTTCTATATGCCAACAGGGAGGAATCAGAAAAATAAGTTAAAAAACTAATCTCAGGTCAGAGGAGGGGGGAGGGATAGCATTAGGAGATATACCTAATGTTAAATGAAGAGTTAATGGGTGCAGCACACCAACATGGCACGTGTATACATATGTAACAAACCTGCACGTTGTGCACATGTACCCTAAAACTTAAAGTACAATTAAAAAAAAAACTAATCTCATTTACAGTAAACAAAAAGAAAATTAATTACCTGGGAATTAATTAAAGAAATGAAAGATCTGTACAATGAAAACTATAAAACACTGATGAAAGAAATTGAAGGAGAAACAAAAAATGAAAATATATTTCATGTTCATAAATTGGAAGAATCAACATTGTTAAAATGTCCATATTGCCCAAAGCAATCTGCACATTTAATGTAATCTCTACCAAAATACCATTGATATTCTTCACAGAAATAAAAAAAATTCTAAAATTTATGTGGCATCACAAAAGATTCAGAATAGCCAAAGCTATCATAAGAAAAATGAACAAAACTGAAGGAACCACATTAACTGACTTCAAATTATACTACAGTGTTATTGTAACTAAAACAGCATGGTACTGGCATAAAAACAGATGCATAGACCAATGGGACAGAATAGAGAACCCAGGAACAAATCCACACACCTACAGTGAACTCATTTTTGGCAGAGGTGCCAAGAATCTACAGAGGGGAAAAGAGAGTCTCTTCAATAAACGATGCTGGGAAAAATGGATATCCATATGCAGGTAAATTAAACTAGACATCTGTCTCTTGCCATATACAAAAATCAAATCAAGATGGATTAAAGACTTAAATCTAAGATCTTAAACTACAAAACTACTATAAGAAAGTATTGGAAAAACTCTCCAGGGCATTGGACTGGGCAAAGACTTTTTGAGTAATACCCCACAAATACAGACAACCAAAGCAAAAATGAACAAATGGGATCATGTTAATTTAAAACTCTTCTGCACAGAAAAAAAAAAGTGAAGAGAAAACCCACAGAATGGGAGAAAACATTTGCAAACAATCCATGTGACAAAGGATTAAAAATCAGAATATATAAGAAGTTTAAACAACTCTGTAAGAAAAAAATATAATAGTTAAATCAAAAAATAGACAAAAGATCTGAATAGACATTTTTCAAAAGAAGACATACAAGTAGCAAACAGGCATATGAAAAGGTACTGAACATCATTGATCAGTAGATAAATGCAAATCAAAACTACAGTTGAGTTATCTCACCCCAGTTAAGATGGTTTATATCCAAAAGAAGGGCAATAACAAAAGCTGGCGAGGATGTGGAGAAAAGGGCATCCTTGTACATGGTTGGTGGGAATGTAAATTAGTACAACGACTATGGAGAAGAGTTTGGAGGTTCCTTAAAACACTAAAAATAGACCTACTGTAGGATCCAGCAATTCCACTGCTAGGTATATACCAAAAAGCAAGAAAATCACTATATCAAAGAAATATCTGTCTTCCCGTTTGTGTTGCAGCACTGTTCACAATAGCCAAGATTTGGATGCAATCTGAGCATCCATCAACAGATAAATGGATAAAGAAAATGTGCTTAAACCTGACAGAGATATGACAAAAAAGAAACCAGGCCAATATCATTGATAAACATCGATGCAAAAATCTTCAACAAAATACTTGCAAATCGAATCCAACAGCATGTCAAAAAGCTTATCCATCATGATCAAGTAGGTTTCATCCCTGGGATACAAGGTTGGTTCAATATGCACAAATCAATAAACGTTATTCATCACGTAAACAGAACTAAAGACAAAAATCACATGATAATAGATGCAGAAAAGGCTTTTGATAAAATTCAACATCGCTTCATGTTGAAACCTCTCAATAAACTAGGTATTGAAGGAACATACCACAAAATAATAAGAGCCATATATGACAAACCCACAGCCAATATCATACTAAATGGGCAAAGCTGGAAACATTTCCCTTGAAAACCAGTACAAGACAAGGATGCCCTCCCTCACCACTCCTATTCAACATAGTATTGGAAGTCTGGCCAGGGAAATCAGGAAGAGAAAGAAGTAAAGGTATTCAAATAGGAAGAGAGGAAGTCAAACTGTCTTTTTTTGCAGATGGCATGATCCTATATCTAGAAAACCCCATTGTCTCAGGCCAAAAGCTTAAGTTGATAAGCAACTTCAGCAACATTTCAGGATACAAAATTAATGTGTAAAAATTGATAGCATTCCTATGCACCCACAACAGTCAAACCAAGAGCTAAATCAGCAATGCAATGCCATTCACAATTGCCACAAAAAGAATAAAATACCTACGAATACAGCTAATAAGGGAAGTGAAGGATCTCAACAAGGAGATCTACAAACCACTGCTCAAGGAAATCAGAGATGACACAAACAAATGGAAAAACATTCCATGCTCATGGATAGGAAGAATCAGTATTGTTAAAATGGCCATAATATACTGCCCAGAGCAATTTATAAATTCAATGCTATTCCCATTAAACTACCATTGACACTCTTCGCAGAACTAGAGAAAATTATTTTAAAACTCATGTCGAACCAAAAAAGAGCCCAAATAACCAAAACAATCCTAAGCAGAAAGAACAAAGCTGGAGGCATCATTCTACCTGATTATACTACAGAGCTACAGTAACCAAAACAGCATATTGGTACAAGAACAGACACGTAGACCAATGGAACAGAATAGAGAACCCAGAAATAAGACTGCACACCTACAACAATCTAATCTGCAACAAGCCTGACAAAAATAAGCAATTGGGAAAGGATTCTCTATTTAATAGATGGTGCTGGGAGAACAGGCTAGCTGTATGCAGAAGATTGAAACTGGACTTGCTCCTTACACCATATACAAAAATTAACTTAAGATGGAATAAAGACTTAAATGTAAAGCCCCAAACTATAAAAACCCTAGAAGAAAACCTAGGCAATACCATTTAGAACATAGGCACAGGCAAAGATTTCATGATGAAGCTGCCAAAAGCAAATGTAACAAAAGCAAACTTTTACAAATGGGATTTAATTAAACTAAAGAGTGTCTACACAGCAAAAGAAACTATCAACAGAGTAAACAGACAACCTACAGAATGGGAGAAAATTTTTGCAATCTATGCACCTGACAAAGGTCTAATATACAGTATCTATAAGGAACTTAACACATTTACAAGAAAAAAACAAACAACCCAAATAAAAAGTAGGCAAACGACATGAACATACACTTTTCAAAACAAGGTATACATGCAGCTGAAAAGCATATGAAAAATGCATAACATCACTGATTATTAGAGAAATGCAAATCAAAACAACAATGAGACACCATCTCACACCAGTCAGAATGGGTATTATTAAAAAGTCAAAAAATATTACTAACAGATGCAGGTGAGGTAGTGGAGAAAAAGAAATGCTTAAACACTGTTGGCAAGAGTGTAAATTGTTTCAGTCATTGTAGAAAACAGTGTGGGGATTTCTCAAAGACCTAAAGACAGAAATACCATTTGGCCCAGCAATCCCATTACTAGGTATATACCCAAAGGAATAGAAATCATTTTATTACAGAGATACATGCATGTGTGTGTTCATTGTAGCACTATTCACAATAGCAAAATCATAGAATCAACCTAAATGCCCAACAATGATAGACTGGATAAAGAAAATGTGGCATATAGACACCATGGAATACTATGCAGCCATTTAAAAAAATGAGATTATGTCTTTTGTAGGAACATGGATGAAGCTGAAGGCCATTATCCTTAGCAAACTAACTCAGGAAAAGAAAAACAAATACCACATGTTCTCACATAAGTGGGAGGTAAATGATGAGAGCACATGGACACATAGAGAGGAACAATGCACACCGTGGCCTACTGGAGGGCAGAGAGTGGGAGGAGGGAGAGGATTAGAAAATATCACTAATGGATGCAAGGCTTAACACCTGGGTGATGAAATAATCCGTACAACAAACCCCCAAGACACACATTTACCTATATAACAAACCTGCACATCCTGCACATGTATCCCTGAACTTAAAATAAATGTTAAAAAAGAAAAGAGAAACACACACACACAGAGAATGAATACGTACTATTCGATAGCACAGTAGGATGACTATAGTCAATAATAACTTAATTGCACATGTTAAAATAACTCAAAGAGTGTAATTGCGTTGTTTGTAATACAAACGACAATGCTTGAGGTGATGGATGCCCCCATTCCCCATGATGTGCTTATTTCACATTGCATGCCTGTATCAAAACATCTCATGTACCCCACTTTTTTAAAAAAAGAAAATGTGGTACTTATGGAATACTATTAAGCCATAAAAAATAATTAGATCTTGTCATTTGCAACAAGATGCATGGAACTGGATGTCATTATGTGAAGTGAAATAAGCCAGGCACAGAAAGACAAACTTCATGTATTCTTACTTATTTGTGCGAGCTAAAAATTAAAACAAGTGAACTCACGGAGATAGAGAGTAGAATGATGGTTAAGAGGCTGGGTAGTTTACTTGGAGGCTGGGCTAAAATTGAGGATGGTTAATGGGTACAAATAAAATAGAAAGAATGAATAAGATCTGGGATTTGATAACACAACAAGGTGACTGTAGTCAATAATTTAACTGTACATTTTAATATAACTACAAGAGTATAATTGTATTGTTGTAACACAAAGGGTAAACATTTGAGGTGATAGATATCCCATTCATCCTGAAGTGATTATTACACAGTGTATGCCTGTATCAAAATATCTCATGTACCCCATAAATATACACACCTATTATGTACCCATGAAAATTAAAAATTAAAAATACACTCATGATCAAATAAATTTTGAAACGATTAATGATAAATAGACCTCTTGACTGAAGGATTTTTTAAGAGTGTTTAACATACTATTAGATTGTATACATTTCTAAGAAGGAAATATAGTGTGCAGTAGTTTCCAAACTGATATGACCATGGAAACTTTTTTTTATCAGAGCTAATGACATTAAGGTTCTACAGAAAACACTTCAGAAAAAATGAGACTACAATATAATTTGCATTGTGGGAGAAGTGGTGAATTATGTATCTAGAAACAAATATTTGTGTCAGATTTTTAAAGGATCCTTTGTTATCGTCTATTTCCTATAGGAAACATCCAATATCTTACATAAGAGAGTATGTTTCAGACCTATGAAAAAATAAATCAGACAGCAAAATAAAGGAGAGATTCAAGGGGCATTGTCTGGAACCAACAAAATTAGTGGAGATGTCACTGCAATGGGAAATAAAATGAGAGTCTGTACTAGATTAATGGTAATTAGAGAAATGTTAATATTGTCTCAACTGAATGTTGATTTTTTTGATAGCTAAAACTATGTTAAATTTTACATTTCTTACAAACTTTTCTCCCAAATATAGGATCTAGCACAATAGTAAGGATGTCAAAAGTGTAAATTTTTTAAGTATATGTTTATTAAATATCTTCTTACAAGTGACTGAGTGATACAACTGTGGGCTTCTGAGGAACACTAGGCAGAAAAGAAATTATTCTTTAAATCAAGACCTCTAAATATAAAATTCATTATCCAGGCGAGTATTCAAAGACCATTTTAGGATCCAGCCTCCAAGCTAGCCCCAGTGAACCCCACCTTCTAGTATTCGCACTCTTAAATGGTCCCAAATTGTACTAGGGTTTGTCTGGATGATCAACAGAATATAGTCAAAATAATTACAGCACTTCTGAGATTCAGTTATAAAATTTATCATGGGGATGATGGTTGAAAATTTATCTGTTGGGTACAATGTTCACTATTTGGGTGATGGGCGCACTAAAAACCCAGACTTCACCACTACATAATATGTGCATGTAAAAAATCTGCACTTGTACCCTCAAATAAATAAAAATTTAAAAATCTAAAAATAAATAAATTCATAGTTTGCAGTACAAAAAAATGCTTACTAAGACAATTTTTTTTTTAAAAATCTATCTTGATGACTCATACCCTTTCTCTCTTGGATCACACACTCTGGGGGAAGCCAGCTGGCATGTCTTGAGAGCTCTATGGAGAGGCCCACATGGTAGGAAACTGAAGCCTCAGCCAATAGCCATGTGAGTAAGCTTGAAGTGGATCCATGCAAACAGTGAGCATAAGAAGCCTAGAGTACCTATACTAATATCCAACAAAATACATTTTAAGACAAAATATATTACCAAAGATGACAATATTATTACCATAATTAAAAGGTAAATTCAATGGGACATAACAATCATAAGTGTGTATTCATCCAATAACAATGCTTCCAAATGCATGAAGCAAAACTGACAAAATTAAAGGGTAAACAGACAATTCCTCAATCATACTGGGGATTTTAACACTATGTTCTCAGAAATTGATAGAACAAGCAGAAAAAAAAAATCAGCAAAAACCTTAGATCTGAACAAAACTATCAACCACTTCAATTTAATTGATATTTAAACAATACACATGGAAATGGCAGAATACACATTTTTTTCAGTGCATATGGTACCTTTTCGTACTTATATAGTTAACTAATATTGCCAAATGAGTCAGGGTAATTTCATGGAGAAAAATAGTCTTTTTGACAAATGGTGCTGGGACAAGTATATAGGTGCATAGAAAAAATAAACCTTGACTCTTACTGCACATCATACATGAAGATTAACTCAAAATGGATCATATATCTAAACATAAGAGCTAAAACTATTAAGCTGTAGAAGAAAACACATGAGAATATTTTTGTGATATTGGGTTAGGTAAAATTATTTAAATCAGACATCAATAATACAAAGTATAAAAGGGAAAAATTATGAAATGGACTCTATCAAGATTAATAAAGTTTGCTGCCTAGAATTATGAAAACAAAAAGATAAGCCACAGCTTGGGAGTAAATGTCTGACAAGGGGCTCTTGTATCAAGAATATACGAAGACAAAGAAGATATACAAACAACCAATAAGCACGTAAAAGAAAATGCTCAGCATTATTAGTCATCAGAGAAATGCAAATCAAAACCACAATGCAATACCACTGTGTGCAATACCACTGTGTGCAATACCACTACGTAACCAAGAGGATAGCTCAAATCAAACTGATGAAAAACGAATGTTAGTGAGGATGTGGAACATTGCTGATGAGAATGGAAAATGGCATACCCATTTGGAACACAGTCTGGCAGTTCCTGAAAAGGGTAATCATAGAGTCACCAAATGACCCAGCAATTCCACTCCTATTTACTCAAGAGAAAGGGAAACATAAACCCACACAAATATGCATATGTGAATGTTCTTAGCAGCTTTATTTGTAATTTTCCCAAACTGAAAATAACCCAAATGTTTGCCCACATAGGATTACTAGTCAGCAATAAAAAAGAGTAACCTATTGATACATGCAACAACATCAATACATCTAAAAAATGTGGTAAGTCTGTAGTTCTCAACCAGGAATGATTTTGCTCCCCAGGGAACATTTGGTTATATCTGGAGACATTTTTAGTCATCACAACTTGGGGGGGATACTACTGGCATCCAGTAGGTAGAAGTCAGAAACGCTGCTCAAAATTCTATAAAGCACAGGACATCTCCTCACAATAAAGAATTATCCAGCCCAAATGTCAATAGTGTTAAGGCTGGGAAACCTGGTGCTAAATGGAAAAAAAAGTCAAACATAAAACATTTCATATAGTGTGATTCCATTTATAAAAAATTCTAGAAAGGGTAAAGCTATAGTGACACATAACAGATAAACCTGGGTCCAAAAATGGGAAAAGGGGATCAAGCTACAGGAACATGAGAAACCTCTGTGGGATTATGGAACCATTTTGTTTATTGATTGTGGTGGTGTTTACACAATTGTATAATTTACCAAAATTTATCAAGCTGTGCACTTGAAATTGATTTTTAAAATATTCCATAACTAATCATACTTTAAATATAAAGAATTTACAGTGGGGAAAAAGCATTGAAAACACATAAAACATTACATCCAGTGTTTGTATTACATACAAATGTTTTCAATACATAAAACATTAAATATAGTTTATGTTTTCAATGAAAAAAAGCATTGAAAGTGATGGCAGAGAATGGTGGCACACGCCTGTAATCCCAGCACTTTGGGAGGCCGAGGCAGGCAAATCACTTGAAGTCAGGAGTTCGAGAATAGCCTGGGCAACATGGCGAAATCCCATCTCTACTAAAAATACAAAAAAATTAGCTGGGAGTGGCGGCACACACCTGTAATCCCAACTACTCGGGAGGCTGAGGCAGGAGAATTGCTTGAACCTGAGAGGCAGAGGTTGCAGTGAGCCAAGATGGTGTCACTGCACTTCAGCATGAAGGACAGTGCGAGACTCCATCCCAAAAAAAACTAAACAAACAAACAAAAAGATGAGCTTTGCCAACCTCACCTATAAGACTGAAGAGATCCAATTTTAAACTACAATGATATTTCCAGGTCACTGAGCTATTATTATTCAGTACATCACACCAGTGTACCTTGGTACATTAAAAATAAAGAGTTAAAACAATGTCCTAATGAATTCTACAAAGAGTCGTGAATAATAAAGCTCTTCTGATTCTTTCCTGGGCGACGAGCAAGACTCCATCTCAAAAAAAAAAAAAAAAAAAAAGAATATTTCCATTAACAGCAAATCTAGTTCAAGATTATTCCATCAAGTGAAAATTTGTAAGAGATTATTTACCATGGCAGACACAATATTACACGTAGTACTTTATGAATTTTCATAACCTTTACTACAGATATTCCTTGATAAATAAATAAAAAGCTTTCCTGCAGAACCTGAGATAAACTTATGCCTTTGAAGTTCTGGGAACACTGGAGCTCTCTTCATAACAGAAAGCTAACATTTGATCCATGGCCACAAAAGGAGCAACTATTACATTACACTTCCTTGACAAATGTTGCTTTGACTGTGAGAACTAAAGAAGGCAGAATTACAGGTGATGAAATTCAATCAACAAGAGATGAGAGTTACTTTTCCTTTCTGAAGTTAAATCAGAACTTTTCTTTCCTTTTGAGTCTTGTTGAGACAGTTACATAGGAAATAACCCCTTATCTCTGCTACTCTGAAAAAAGTTATTTCTCCCATCTGTCTCATTAAACTTTTGGGAAAAAAATCATAGAAGTAATAAAAAGCATTACATTCAGTTCCGTGTAGAAGATTTCTTATGAAGTCAGAGAAATAAAAAGTCAGGTTGCCCCCAAAGTCCCTGGAGGCTCAGAGTTCTGTGTGAATCCTGGCAACCATACTAGACCTATAAAAACAAGGAAAAACAAGAAAATACAAGAAGAAAGCTCTTCTCCAGTCTTTCAAACTCCAGAAAGCAAGCATTTTTAATGCTGACTTAGAAAATTTCTTAGTTTTACCATATTCATCCAAGTGAAAGTCTTTCAATCATAACGACCTACCCTTGCATATCCCTCAGATGCCTTGTATGGCCTTCTAGGTTTCATTTCATATTGGTGCAACTCTAAAAATTTTTAATTTGAGACTTTCAATTAGTGATATTGGAATGATACCACAGCTAGGAATGCTATTAGATAAGCCAAGATATGTAATGATATGTAGCCAGTTGTTGGAAGTTAAATTACAGTCATATTTTAGCACTAAACTAGTAAAATAATTAGTTGTTTATGTCAAAAAGGAAAATATTGACTATTATGTCTTGACTTTTATGTTGTTTCTAGAAATCCACACAAATTAATCATGACCTGTCCAGTAAGACTTTCCCTAGGAGCAGGGACCAGGAAAAATCAGACAGGGTTGTGTTGTCTTATCTTCCTCACTCCCTCTACATTCATCTCTGCATTTTTAATGTCTTCTTGGTATGTAAGAGCTTGACTGGAGAAAGAATAAAGACAGCTTATAGCTAGGGTGTGGAATGGGGCTTGCCTTAGAATAGTAGAAAAAAAGATAGACTAGGGGAAAGAGATTCAGTATTTTTCAAAACTAAAATATTTTCAAAATAGAATTGCTTAGTAACTAGGTTATATATGAATGTATTTTATGCACCAACTTGCCTCGTTAGCCTTAAAAGCGTCTTGCTATAAAGTATAGGGATTGCCTACATCATCATATATAATGTAGTTACTGAGCAATAAATTTTCAAAAGTATTTCACTCTTTTGCAATTATACTTGTTTGATACCTTGAAGAGCTCCAACCACCCTCACATTGCAACAGCCAGGGTGAGTGCAGCCCCAGAATGTTCTCCTTTCATGTGATTTGAATGCATTATATATTTCAGACATGGAAAAGAAGAAAAGGACTTTAGAGAATCAAGCAATATTTTAGTTATCTAGATGAGCTAATTTTTTTTTTGTCTATCATCCATGTCCTCTACTCTCACACCCTACCCCTTTGAATAATCCTCTGAAACTCCAAGAAATGCTATGTTGCTCTATTGCCTTGTCAATACTGCAAACTCAAGCACAAGCAACTCTCTTTCCCACTCTCTCTCTCTCTCTCTTTCTCTGTCTGTCTCATTTTCCTCTTATAATTCTCATCATCCCCTAAATCTTTTTCCCTCAGGCCCTTGCTCACAACCAGGCAGCATCCACAGAACATACAGAGCTTATTTTTGCTTTCCTTGTGTTTATATCTCTTGGCTTTATTGAGACATGATTGATGAGTACTTATGAGATGACAGGCCAAGGAACCTAATGCCTTTTAACACTATTCAAACACCAGCTTCTCTTTCTACTCTAGCAAATCCTTTCTTGTCAAAATAATTCCAAAACAGTTTTCTTTAGAGAGTCACTCCAATTAATCCCACCCATTCTCCTACCTGCCAAGAAAAACTCAGCAACCTCAAGATATTTCTCTGAGCACAAGCACATATTTAATGGCCCAAAAAAGAAATTTTATATCCAGTTGTAGCTGCAGCACCATAAGAAATCCCAATGTTGCCTCAATCTACAGATGAAGTAAGCATATTCTTTTTCTTTAATTTCCTTCTTTTTATAATTTTTAATTTTTGTGGGTACAGAGTAGGTGTATGTAGTATTCATGGGGTACGTGAGATTCTTTGATATGGGCATGCAATGCATAATAATCACATCATGGAGAATAGGGTATCCATCCCTTCAGGCATTTATCCTTTGTGTTACAAACAAACCAATTATACTTTTATTTATTTATTTATTTATTTATTTATTTATTTAATTTATTTATTTATTTTGAGATGGAGTCTCATTCTGTCTCCAGGCTAGAGTGCAGTGGCGTGATCTCAGCTCACTGCAGCCTAAGCCTCCCGAGTTCAAGCAATTCTCCTGCCTCAGCCTCTCAAGTAGCTGGGACTACATGCCATCACGCCCAGCTAATTTTGTATTTTTAGTAGAGATGGGGTTTCACCATGTTGTCCAGGATGGTCTTAATCTCTTGACCTCATGATCTGCCTGCCTCGGCCTCCCAAATTTTAGTTATTTTTAAATGTACAATTAAATTATTATTAACAATAATCACCCTGCTGTGCTATCAAATAGTAGGCTTTATTCAAATAGTAGGCTTTATTCAGTCATTCTATTTTTTGTACCCCTTAACCAGCCCCATCTCTCCCTCATCCCAATCCTCATCACCCTCCCTAGCCTCTGGTAACCATCCTTCAACTCTCTTTCTCCATGAATTCAATTGTTCTGGTTTTTAGATGCCACAAATAAGTGAGAACATGTGAAGTTTGTCTTTCTGTGCCTGGCTTACTTCGCTTAACATAATGACCTCCAGTTCCATTCATGTTGTTGCAAATGACTGAACCACATTCTTTTTTATGGCTGAGTGGTACTCCATTGTGTATAAGTATCACATTTTCTTCATCAGTTCATCTGTCGATGGACACAAATCTTGGCTATTGTGAACAGTGCTGCAACAAACACAGAAGTGCAGATATCTCTTTGATCAATGTTGATTTCCTTTCTTTTGGGTATATATGCAGCAGTGGAATTGCTGGATCACATGTTAACTCTATTTTTAATGTTTTGAAGAACCTCTAAACTGTTCTCCACAGTGATTGTATTAATTTACATTCCCACTAGCAGTGTACAAAGGTCCTCTTTTCTCCACATTCTTGCCAGGATTAGTTATTACCTGTATTTTGGATATCCAGTCTCAGGTAGTTCTTTACAGCAGTGTGAGGACTGACTAATACAGTCTATGTGTCTGTTTTTATGCAAGTACCATGCTGTTTTCATTGCTATAGCTCTGTAGTATAATTTGAAGTCAAGTAAGGTGACTCTTCCAGTTTTGTTCTTTTGCTTAGGATAGCTTTGGTTATTTTGGGTCTTTTGTGGTTCCATATAAATTTCAGGATTGATTTTCTTTTTCTGTGAAGAATGTCGTAGGTATTTTGATAGAGATTGCACTGATCTATAGATTGCTTTGGGTAGTATAGACATTTTAACAATATTGATTCTTCCAATCCATGAGCATGGAATATCTTTCCATTTTTGGTGTTCTCTTCAATTGCTTTCTTCATTGTTTTCATTATAGGGATCTTTTACTTCTTTGGTTAAGTTAATTCCTAGGTATTTAATTGTATTTGTGGCTATTGTAAATAGGACTACTTTTCAATTTCTTTTTCAGTTTGTTCATTTCGGCATATAGAAATGCTACTGATTTTTGTATATTGATTTTGTATTCTGTAACTTTACTGGATTTGTTCATCAGTTCGAATTGTTTTTTGGTGGAGTCTTTAGGTTTTTCCAAATATGAGATCTTATCATCTGCAAAGAAAGATAATTTGACTTCTTCCTTTTCAGTGTGGATGCCCTTTATTTCTTTCTCTTGTCTGACTGCTCTAGCCAGGCCTGTCATCATTATGTTGAATAATAGTGGTGAAAGTGGGCATCCTTGTCATGTTCCAAAGCTTAGAGTAAGGACTTTCAGTTTTTCCTCATTCAGTATGATACTAGCTGTGAATCTGCCATACATATATGGCTTTTATTATGTTGAGGTATGTTCCCCAGTTTTTTGAGGGTTTTTATATTGGAGGGATGTTGAATTTTATCAGATGCTTTTTCAGCATCAATTGAAATGATCATATGGTTTTTGTCTTTCATTCTGTTGACATGATGTATCACATTAATTGATTTGCATATGTTGGACAATCCTTGTATACCAGGGATAAAGCTCACTTGGCCATGATGAATGATCCTTTCAATGTATTGTTGAATTTAGTTTTCTAGTATTTGGTTGAGAATTTTTGTGTCAATATTCATTAGAGATATTGCCCTGTAGGGTTTTTTTAACTTTATTTTTTAAATTTTTTTATGTGTCTTTATCTGGTTTTTGTCAGGGTAATTAATACTGGCCTTGTAGAATGAATTTGAAAGTATTCACTACTCTAATTTTTGAAATAGTTTGAGTAGGATTGGTATTAGTCCTTCTTTAAATGTTATGTAGAATTCTGCAGTAAAGCCATTGTGTCTCGGGTTTTGCTTTATTGGGAGACTTTATTATGCCTTCAATCTCATTACTTGTTATTTGTCTGTTCAGGTTTTGGATTTCTTTATGGTTCAATCTTGGTAGGCTGTATGTCTCTAGGCATTTGTCCATTTCTTCTAGATTTTCTCATTTATTGGCATAGAGTTTCTCATAGTAGCCACTAATGGTCCTTTGAACTTTTGCAGTATCAGCTGTAATGTCTCCTTATCCACCCCTGATTTTATTTATTTAGATCCTCTTTCTTTTAAAGAGCTTTTCTACCTCTTTAAGATTCATCCTTAGGTTGTTTATTTGAAGTTGTTCTTTTCCACCTACAGCTGTACGTTTCCTTCTTAGTACTGTTTTGGCTGTATCTCACAGGTTTTGGTATGTTGTGTTTCCACTATCATTCATTTGAAGATACTTTCCATTTCTTTTTTCATTTCTTCATTGACTCAATGGTTATTCAAGAGCGTTTAAATTCCATGTATTTGTATAGAATTCTGAATTCTTTCTTTGTGTTCTCTTGAATTTCTTTGAGTTTCCTCAAAACAGCTATTTTGAATTCTCTGTTCAAAAGGTCACATATTTCTGTTTTTTTCAGGATTGTTCCTTTGTGCTTTATTTAGTTCATTTGGTCAGGGCATGTTTTCCTAAATGGTTTTCATGCTTGTCGATGTTTGTCAGTGTCTGAGCATTGTAGAGTTATTTATGTAGTCTTTGCATTCTGGGCTTGTTTGTACCCGTCCTTCTTGGGAAGGTTTTCCAGGTATTTGAAGGGACTTGGGTGTTGTAATCTAAGCTTTATCTGCATTAGGGGGCAATCTAATCCCAGTAATGCTGTGGTTCTCACAGATTCATAAAGGTAACAAACACCTTGATGTTCTTGGATAAGATCTGGAGTAATTATCTGGATTACCAGTCAGAAACTCTTGTTCTCTTTCCTTACTTTCTCCAAAACAAACAGAGTTTCTCTCTCTCTTTGCTGAGCCACCTGGAGCTGGGGGTCAGGGAAAAGAAGCACCGCTTTGGCCACCACTACTGGGACTATGCTGGGTCATATCCGAAACTATCACAGCACTGGGCCTCTCCCAAAGCCTGCTGTAACCACTACTGGCTATTGCCTATGTTTTCTCAAGGCCCTAGGACACTACAGTCAGAAAGTGACAAAGCCATCCTTGCTTGTATCCTTCTCTTCAGGGCAGCAACTTATCCCAGGTCCATGCCATGCTCAGAGATGACATCCAGGAGCCAGGCACTGGAGTGAGAAACCTTAGAAATCTACCTGGTTTTGTATTCTACTGTGGCTAAGCTGACACTTAAACCATGATGCAAAGTCTCTCCCACTCTTTCCTTCCCTTTCCACAGGCAGATGAAATGTTCCCCACCGACACCACCATCACAGGCCCTTATGGTGAATGCTGACAGGCCTGGGGCTCACCCTTCAGGGAAGTGGGCTCCCCTTTGGCCCAGGGCAGGTCCAGAAATGCTGTCCAAGTGCCAAGTCCTAGAAACAGGGACCCCAAGAGTCTGCTTGTTGCTCCACCCCACTGTCACTAAGCTGGTACCTAAGATCTAAGACAAAATCCCCTCACTTTTCCCTCTGCTTTTCTCAAGCAGGAGTCTCTCTGCATAGTCACCACAGTTGATAATGTGCTAGGTCTAACTAGAAGCCAGTATGTTTCAGAATCTCACCCAAGGTTCATGACATACTGCCCGAGTATCACTGCTGGTTATTCAGGGCCCAAGGGCTCTTTGATCAGCAGCTAATGAATACTGCCAGGAATGAATCCTTTCCTTCAGGGCAGTGGGTTCCCTTCTGGTCTAGAAATGTCATTCTGGAGCTGGGCCCTGGAAAGGGGGCCTCACGACTCTACCCAGTGCCTTATCCTACTGGGGCTGAGCTGTAAGACACAGTTCTCTTTACTCTTCCCTCACCTCTCCTCAAGCAGAAGGAAGGAGTCACTTTCATTGCTATGAGCCATGCTGCTGGGGGTTGTCGGAAGGGGTGGTGCAAGCACTCTCTTAGCTGCCCCAGTTGGTGTCTCACTGGGTCATGTGCCTTCCAAGTCCACTGACTCTGAGCCTAGCCTAGCACTAGGACTTGCCTTAGGAATTGCAGTCTTTGTGACCTAAATTGCCCTTCAGGTTTATTTAGGACCCCAAATCACTTCATCCTGTGGTGGCAGGTCTTGCAGAAACTCCAGTTCTGACCACTGGGATGAGTGATTCCCCTCTGGCTAGGGCTCATCTAAATGTTTCCTCCGTCAGCGGGTGTTGGATGAATTCAGTTCAGTTTTGCTTTCTGCTGTGACAGGGCAACAGTGCGGTCAATGAACAGTCCCCCAATTGCTGCATTCTCCCTCCTCTAGGTGCACTGATTCTGTCTCTGCATGACAGGGTTATCACTAGAAGATGGGGGAGAGGTTGCATCAGTGATTCAGATATTGTGATTGCTCACCTGATTTTTGGTTCTTATGAAGATGCTTTATGGTGTAGATAGTTGTCAAATTTGATGTCCCTGTGCAGAGAGGGAGGGGATGATCAGTGGAGGCTTCTATTCAACCATCTTATTCCACCTCTCCATTCTCTTCCTTTATAACCTTACAGTCTACTCTTCAAATGAAAATGAGGTTGTTGCATAAAAGCACCCAGATAATATATTTAGTGAGAAATTGAGACTATTACTTGTAAGGAAAAAAATGGCACTCAATGAAAGGACTATTCAGCTCTACTCGGAAGGAATGTTGTAAAGGCAGAACTCAAAAGCAAGAAGAAAAAGCCCATTTGGAAACATTCTTTTGATAATGAGTTCATTCGTTGTGAATTTTCATCTGCGCTCATACCAAATTTGAGATATTCAAAGAGGTGATACAGAAAGTGATTTAGCATCCATAACATTAATACCACTTGGTGGGGGAGGGCTATGTCTTTCTAAATAAATGATTATTGTAGTCCATTCTTACAATTGTCTGTGCCACATATCCTGGCACCTAATCAAATGCATTCCATATTGATATTTAACTGTGTGGTTTGTACATTTTTGTGTGCTTATATGTTTATTTTATGTGGATAAAATTTTGTCCCTATGCAGTCCATAAATTCCTGGTGGGGTGTTCAATAAATAATTATTGAGCTAACCTGAATTGAATTGGGGGGAACAATAAAATGGATAATCCCCAACTAATCCGTATTTGGCATTTTGATGCATGTCTGTATTTCCATTTCAGTAGGGATATGTCTGAGATATTAGGACTTTGCATAATTTCAGATGAAGTCATACTGGGAAGAGGTAGTGTTGAAGAAAATGAAAAGCAACCCAGTTTACACTCATGCCGAGGACTAAAGCAAGTCACCAAGCCAGACCTATGTGCCTTTGACAATTACAGGCTGAATGATTCACATCTTCCCCAGGGAATGGACAAATTAATCATAAGGCTGCTTAAAAAGACCTCTCCTGACCACTGAGTATGGATGTCCACGGACCAGAGGACTAGGTGGTCGGAGGGTGACACACACCCTGAAAGTTGTCTCCTTTCCAGCTCCCCCAGAGTGGCATGCTGAATTAGAAAAAGGGAGAGTTAAAATAAATTATGATAATGTCAACAAATGAATTGAAGAAAATAAAAGGCACTTCTTTCAGCATGATACTCCCCTACAAGGGCATCCATTTGCTTGTAGGATCAAGTCAAAACTTATCAACCTGGCATTCCAGTTCTTCCATCAACCATCTCCACCTTACCTATTCATCCTAAACACTCACTAATCCCCAACATGATCACTGGTTCCAACTCTGTCAAACCGGCCTTCTTTCGCTCACATACCACATTCCTGCCTCCATTTCACTCATTCCTCCTCCCTATATCTAAAATGCTTTCTTTCTTCTGTCTCCACCACTGAAAACCCAAAATTTCCTTCTTTTGAAGCTCCAGGTTCTTCTCTGTAAAGACTGTCCAGTCTAACCCTGTCACTCAGTAACCATTCCCTTACTTGAAATACCTGCAGCTCAAATGCATACATGTGTGCCAAATGACTTCCATATATTACTTCATATCTTCGAGTATATGACTTGCTTCCTTAGTTAGATTCTAAGCAAAAGAGAAAGAATCCTTTCATCATCACCACTTAACACAGTGCTCAAGATCCAATAATGTATTTAAAAAGTTTGTTGAAATATCTATAAATATATGTATGTTAATATTAATAATAAATATATAGAAACCTCGGTTGGTTTTAAGATAGAGTTAATTTGACATGAAAATGCAGGGTCATTAAACTTTCTATTCTCTAAATGGTTATAGAGTCATATTTAAATGCTCAAATTCTTTTACTTGCTTCATGTTTCTACATTGAACTTGTTTTCACTTTACTTTCTGTTTTATTTAATAGCTGTTCTTCATGTTCTGCTTTTAAAGCACTGTTTTTTTAGTTTGATGCTGAGGATATGAACAATAAACAGGCCTTAAATGTTCTGGTTGAGGTATTGCAATTTAACCTTTACACGTATCTGTAGCTTAGTAACCTACAATGATGAGAGGAGAAGATCTATCCCATCAGGAGGCCTCAAGGAAAAGATCCTCTTCTTTGGAATTGAGTTTCATAGTAAGATTCACTTTCTCTCCCACTTGGATATAAGCTCTCTGTGGAGCCTGGAGGATGACTTCATGACTCAAAACAGATGGAGTTTTTTTTCTTTATGTATTATTCTTTGCTTTGACAGGTAAAGAATGGCTGATTTAATTCCTTTTTTAACCAAGTATTTGCTAAACCACGTTATTTCTTTTTATATCTTGGGGGTATTTGGAATTCCAGTAAAAAAGAATGATTATTTTTTGTTCCTAAAAACTAAATGTATTGTCTCTTTTAAACAAAATACTGAAGGAAGAATTTAAAATCTGCTAGGGCAATGAGTTAGCATGCCACATAGAAATGACATTATAAGGGCAGGAAAACTTTCTAGAAACTTCTCAGTTTAATTCTAATCTATGTCCCTGTGCCAAAAATTCTACTATCTAATGCATTGTTCTCTCTGGACATCCTCTTATAAAATTTAAATATCTCTGGGAACAATAACAAGTGAGTTATGCATACTATAGTTTAGCTGGGTGTATTAAATTTTCTTCTTAACTGATAACCAGCTGTGCATTGGGGGACTGGAAATGTAACAGTATGTTTTCCTAGTTAGCTCCTCTAGATATCACAGAAACAGCTTCAATTAGCTGTTAGCCTAATCTTCCATATCTTTCAATACACTCACGTTACTTGTGATCATTCAAACCAATCATGTATTTTTTAAGACCATGTGACTATGCTTTTCTTATGCTATTTCCTCCTTTGTCGATTCACTTTTACACCATTACACCTTTTACCAGGGCTCACATTATGTGCCAAATCCATCAAGAAATCTTATCAGCATATTTTGCCCGGTATCATGTTCATTCATCCTTCCATCTCTCAGTTAAAATTGTACCTTCTCTGCGAAGCATTCTTTGACTTTTCCAGGCAGCTGTAGAACTGTTTTCCCTTAGGCTTCCACACTGTACCTTCAATTCCACACCAGCATTTATGACATTATATTGAAATTATCTCATTATTTACCTGTCCTTTATGTCTGTGAGTTCCAACTTCTAAAGCTATAAAATACAATTGACATACTAAAGAATGGACCAGAGTCTCTTAATAGTAGAAATGATCAAGCAGAAGAAAGAATTAGTGAGTTTGAAGACAGGTTATTTGATAATACACAGTCAGAGGAGACAAAATAAAAA
Source organism: Symphalangus syndactylus (assembly GCF_028878055.3). Lineage (NCBI taxonomy): Eukaryota > Metazoa > Chordata > Mammalia > Primates > Hylobatidae > Symphalangus > Symphalangus syndactylus. The sequence continues at coordinate 116,749,042 of NC_072447.2, read as the reverse complement.
AGAATTAAAACAATGAAGCATGCCTATACGATCTAGAAAATAGCCTCAAAAGGGCAAATCTAAAAGCTATTGGCCTTAAGGAGGAGATAGAAAGATAGAAAGTTTATTTAAAGGGATAATAACAAAGAACCTCCCAAACCTAGAGAAAGATATCAGTATTCAAATATACAAATGTTGTAGAACACCAAGAAGATTTAACCCAAATCAGATTACTTCAGGACATTTGATAATGAAACTTCCAAAGGTCAAGGATAAAGAAAGGATTCTAAAAACAGCAAGAGAGAAAGAAAGAAATAATATACAAAGGTGCTCCAATATGTATGGCAGCAAACTTCTCAGTGGAAAGCTTATGGGTCAGAAGAGCGTGGCATATTTAAAGTACTGAAAAAAAACTTTTATCCCAGAATAGCTTATCCAGCAATAATATACTTCAAACATGAAGGAGAAATAAAGACTTTCCCAGACAAACAAAAGTTAAGGGATTTCATCAACACCAGACCTGTCCTACAAGAAATACTAAAAGGAGTTCTTCAATCAGAAAGAAAAGGATATTAATGAACAATAAGAAATCAGAAGATACAAAACATGGTAATAGTAAGTACACAGGAAAACACAGAGTATCACAACATTGTAATTGTAGTGTAGAAACTACCCTTGTCTTGAGTAGAAAGACTAAAAGATAAACCTCTCAAAAATATTAACTACAACAACTTTTCAAGACATAGAAAACACAATAAGGTCTAAAGAGAAACAACAAGAATTTTAAAATTGGGGGAACAAAGTTAGAGTTCTTATTAGTTTCCTGTTTGATTATTTGTTAATTTGTTTGTTTATACAATCTTTATTAAATTTTCATCAGTCTAAAACAATGGGTTATGAGATATTATTCACAAGCCTCATGGTAACCTCAAATCAAGAACCTACAACAGATACACACACAAAAAAAATAAAAAATAATAAATTAAAACATACCACAAGAGAAAATCACCTTCACTAAAAGGAAAACAGGAAAGAAAGAATGAAGAGAAAACTGCAAAACAACAAGAAAACAAATAACAAAATGGCAAGAGTATGTCCTTACTTATCAATAATGACACTGAACATAAATGTACTAAACTCTATAAAGACATAAAGTTTTCCCAGCTACTCAGGAGGCTGAGGTGGGAAGATTGCTTGAGCCCAGGAGGTTAGGCTGCAGTAAGCTGTATTTGTGCCACTGCACTCTAGCATGGGTGGCAGAGCAAGATGCTGTCTCAGAAAAGAAAGAACATAGAGGGGCTGAATGGATTTAAAAGAAAAACAGGACCCAATGATCTGTTAACGACAAAGAGCACACTTAACCTGTAGAGACACAAATACATTATAAATAAAGAATGGAAAAAGCTTTTTCATGCCAATGGAAACCAAAAAGAAGCAGGAGTAACTATACTTATATCAGACAAAATAGATTTTAAGACAAAAACTATAGAAAGAGGCAAAGAAAGCCATTATATAATGACAAAGAAGTCAAATCAGCAAGAGGACATAACAATTGTAAATATAAACGTACCCAACACTGGAACACCGACATACATAAAGTAAATGTTATTAGAGCTACAGAAAGAAACAGGCTCCAATACAATAACAGCTGGAGACTTCAACACCCTACTTTCAACATTGTACAGATCATCCACGCAGAAAATTGACAAAGAAACATTGGATTTAATCTGCGCTATAGACCAAAGAGACCTAATAGATATTTACAGAACATTTCATTCAATGGCTGCCAAATGCACATTTTTTTTCCTCAGCACATGGATCATTCTCAAGGATAAAACCATATGTTAGGCCACAAAACAAGTCTTAAAACATTCCCCCCAAAAAGAAATTATATGAAGTATCTTTTCTGACCATAATAGAATAAACTGGAAATCAATAACAAGAGGAACTTTGGAAACTACAGAAACACAAGAAAATTAAACAATATGCTCCTGAGTTACCAGTGAGTCAATGAAGATAAGAAGAAGAAATTTTAGAAATATCCTAAAACAAGTGATAATGGAAACACAACATAATAAAACTTATGAGATACAGTGAAAGCAGTACTAATACAAAAGTTTATGGCAATAAGCAACTACATCAAAAAAAGTAAAAAACTTCAAATAGACAACCTAATGATACATCTTAAATAACTAGAAAAGTAAGAGCAGGCCAAATCTAAAATTAGTATAAGAAAGGGAATAATAAAGATCAGAGAAGAAATAAATGAAATTGAAATAAAAAATACAAAAGATCAATGAAACAAAAAGTTGTTTTTTTTTTGAAAAGGTAAACAAAATTGACAAAACTTTAGCCAGACTAAGAAAAAAACAAACTCAGGAGGCTGAGGCAGGAGTTTAACTTCGACCTGGGAGGTCGAGGCCTCAGTGAGCCATTATTTTGCCACTGCACTCCAGTCTAGGTAAAGAAGTGAAAACCTGTCTCAAAAAAAAAAAAAAAAAAAAAAAAAAAAAAAACCTCTCCCAGCAAATAAAATTCCAGGACCTGGGAAATACTTCCAAACTCATTCTATGAGGCCTGTATTACTCTGATACAAAAATGAAACAAAGACACATCAAAAGAAGAAAATTAAAGGCCAATATCCCTGATGAACATTGATGCAAAAGTCCTCAACAAAATGCCAGCAAACCAAATTCAGCAAAACATTAAAAAGGTAATTTGGCCGGGCGCGGTGGCTCACGCTTGTAATCCCAGCACTTTGGGAGGCCGAGGCGGGCGGATCACGAGGTCAGGAGATCCAGACCACGGTGAAACCCCGTCTCTACTAAAAATACAAAAAAAATTAGCCGGGCGTGGTGGCGGGCGCCTGTAGTCCCAGCTACTCGGAGGAGGCTGAGGCAGGAGAATGGCGTGAACTTGGGAGGCGGAGCTTGCAGTGAGCCGAGATCGCGCCACTGCACTCCAGCCTGGGCAACAGAGCAAGACTCTGTCTCAAAAAAAAAAAAAAAAAAAGGTAATTCACCATGACCAAGTGTAATTTGATCCCAGGATGCAAGGCTGGTTCAATATACACAGATCAATGTGATACATCATATCAACAGAAGGAAGGACAAAAACCATACGATCATTTTGACTGATGCTAAAAGAGCATATGATAAAATTCAACATCCCTTTACAATAAAAACTCTCAAAAAACTGGGAATAAAAGGAGCATAGCTCAACACAAAAAAGGCATATATGACAGACCCACAGCAATCAGACAAGAGAAAGAAAGAAAGGGCATACAAAAGGGAAGGAAGATGTCCAATTATCCTTGTTTGCATATGATATGATCTTATATTTGGAAAAACATAAAGACTCCACCAAACTATTAGAACTGATAAAAAAATTCAATAAAGTTGCAGGATACAAAATCAACATAGAAAATCATTAGTATTTACATATGTCAACAGCAAACAATCTGAAAAAGAAATCAAGAAAGTAACCCCATTTACAACAGCTGCAAATGAAATTAAATACCTAGGAATTAATCAAAGAAGTGAAAGAGCTATACAATGAAAACTATAAAACACTGACGTAAGAAACTGAAGAGAACACCAAGAAAAAAGGAAAGAAATTCCATGTTTGTGGATTGGAAAAATCAATATTGTTAAATGCTCGTACTACCCACAGCAATCTACAGATTCAATGCAATCTCCATCAAAATACCAATGACATTCTTCACAGAAATAAAAAATAAAAATCATAAAATTTATATGGAACCACAAAAGACCCAGAATAGCCACAACTGTCCTGAACAAAAATAACAAAACTGGAGAAATCACATTACCTGACTTCAAATTATACTACAGAGCTATGGTAACCAAAACAGCATGGGACTGGCATAAAACAGACACATAGACCAATGGAACAGAATAGAGAACCGAAAAACTAATCCACACATGTACAGTAAACTCATTTTCAACAAAGGTGCCAAGAATGTACACTGGAAAAAGGACGGTCTTTTCAATAAATGGGGCTGAGAAAACTGGATATCCATATGCAAAAGAATAAAACTACACCCCTATCTCTCACCATATACAAAAATCAAATCAAAATGGATTAAAGACTTAAATCTAAGTCCTCAAACTATGAAACTACTACAAGAAGGCATTGGGGAAACTCACCAGAACCTTGGCCTAGGCAAAGATTTCTTGAGTAATAAATACCCCACAAGCACAGTAACCAAAGCAAAAATAGACAAATGGATCATACTAAGTTAAAAGGCTTCTGCTCAGCAAAGGAAACAATCCACAAAGTCAAGAGACAACCCACAGAATGGGAGAAAATATTTGCAAACTATACTTCTGACAAAGGATTAATAACCAAAATATGTAAGGAGCTCTAACAAATCTATAGGGAAAAAATGTAATTACCCAATTACAAAATGGACAAAAATGTGAATGGACATTTCTCAAAAGATGTACAAATGGCAACCAGGCATATGAAAAGTGTTCAACATCATTGATCATCAGAGAAATGCAAATAAAATCTACAATAAAATATAATTTTATCCCAGGTAAAATTACTTTTATCCAAAAGAGAGGCAAAAACTAATGCTGCCGAGGCTATAGAAAAAAAAAGCATAACCCTTGTACTCTGTAGGTGGGAATGTAAATTAGAACAACCACTATGGAGAACAGTTTGGAGGTAACTCAAGATAACTTAGAGTAGAACTTCCAGGTGATCCAGCAATGCCACTGCTGGGTATATACTTAAAGGAAATCAGTACATCAAAGAGATATCTGTACTCCCATGATTATTGCAGCACTATTCACTGTAGCTAAGATTTGAAAACAACCTATGCATCCATCAACACATGAATGGGTAAAGAAAATGTGGTACATATACAGAATGCAGTATTATTCAGCCATAAAAATAAGATCCTGTCGTTTGCAACAACATGGATGACCTAGGGGTCATTATGTTAAATGAAATAAGCCCGGCCCAGAAAGACAAAATTCACTTGTTCTCACTTATTTGTGGGAGCTAAAAATTAAAACAACTGAGCTCATGGAGATAGAGAGTGCAATAATGGTTACCGGAGGCTGCAAAGTGCAGTGGAGGGCTGGGAATGGGGATAGTTAATGTGTACAAAAACGCAGTTAGAATGAATAAGATCTACTAGTTGATAGCACAATAAGATCTATTAGTTGATATACACAATAATTTGTTGTACATGTAAAAGAGTATAATTGGGTTGTTTATAAGACAAAGAAATAATAAATGCTTGAGGTGATGAATACGCCATTTATCCCAATGTGATTATTGCACCTGGTATGTCTATCAATATATGTCATGTACCCATAAATGTATACACCTACCATGTACCCACAAAAATGAAAAATAAAATTTAAAAAATGAAGAAAAAATATTTAAATACTAAATGCAAGAAAAAGACTGTGTGTTCCTCGGTGGAATGAACTGTGCCTTGTGCAGTTTGTTTCCAAGCATAAGTGCTACTCCAAATACTCAATTTTTATTGAATAAATACATGACACGATTTGCCTAAATGGAAAGTTGAAAAGGATCCTAATTCAGTTCCACAGGCATCTGATGTTTACATCATCTTAAACTATAAAGACCACCTAACCACAAGCATATGTTTATCAGGATATAAAAGCAAGGCAGTTAATTGTGTGGCAAAGCATCACATTTTAAAAAGGTTAGTATTAATGCATGTGGGGCTTAATACCTAGGTAATGGGTTGGTAGGTACAGCAAACCACCATGGTACATGTTTACCTTTGTAACAAACCTGCATATCCTGCACATGTATCTCAGAAGCTAAAATAAAATAAAATTTTAAAAAGGTTAGTATTATATTGAAAGTGAGGTCCTAATATATATATTAGTTTTGCACCAACCTAAATATTTCTCTTGCTTTACTTTCTAAGTCACTCCAGATTATCTTTTCCTTACCTTAACTTTCAGAGCTAAAGAAAAGAACTAAGTGGAGAGCAGTGATTGTAACATCGAATTCATTCATTTATTCATTGGACAAATATTTATTAAACACCTACTATGTACAGGACTACAATAGTAAGCAAAAGAGACATAGTTCCTAACTCTATAAAACTTACCTTACCATCTAGTAGGAGGAAAAGATAATAAATTACAGAGAAGGAGAGACAGAGAAAATAGTTATTGAGAAGTGTATAAAAACTCATCAGTTAGCTGGGCATGGTGGCCCATGCCTGTAGTCCTAGCTACTTTGGAGACAGAGGTGGGAGGATCACTTGAGCCCAGGAGTTGGAGGCTGTAGTGAGCTATGATCTCTCCACAGCGCTCCAGCCTTGGTGACAGAGATCCTGTATCTAAAACCTACAACAATAACAACAATAGCAAAAAAATAACAAAAAAGTAAGACTCATCAGGGTTAAAGGATAAAAAGTAATGGTGTAGAAATGTGGCTATTTAAAAAAAAAGAAATGTGGCTATTTTAGATATTGAAAGGCATCTTTGAGAGGATGGGGTCTCACTTTGTTGCCCAGGCTGGTCTCAGAAATTACATAATTCATATATTTCTATAAAGTGTCTTAGTCAGCTCAGGCTACCATAACAAAATACGATAGAGTATTTTAAGCAAAGAAAATTTCTCAAAGTTCTGAAGGTCCAAGATTAAGGCAGCAGCATGGTCAATGTTTGCTGAGGTCTCTCTTTTTAGATTGCAGACAGCCACCTTCTTGCTGTGTCCTTACATAGAATTTCCTCAGTGCATGCAGGTGGATAAAAAGAGAGGATGTGAGCTCTCTGGTGTCTCTTCTTATAAGGGTACTAATATTATGAGGGTCCCACCCTCATGAACTCTTCTAAACCTAATTACTTTTCAAATGCCACATCTCCAAATACTGTCACATTGGGGGTTACTCCTTTAAAATATGAATTTGTGAGGGGTGACAAATTTAGTCCATAGCAGAAAGTTTAATATGAATATTCTGTGGATTATATACTATCAAGGGACAAAAGTGGAATCAGAAGAACTAGCTAGAAATCTATTACGATAATTCAGGTGAGAAATGATAGTAGATTACACAAAGGTAGTAGTGTTGGTAGTGGTGAAAGGGGGTGAGAGTTTGGGCACATTTTGAAAGTAGAGCCCATAGGAGTTGCTAATACACTGTTTGAGGATTATGAGAGAAAATAATCACGAATGACTCCAAGGATTCTGGCCTGAAGAACTGGTGAATGGTGGTTCCATTTACTACAATGGAAAACAATGAGAAAAGAGCAGTTTGGGAGGGAGAGGGTAGATTCAGAAGCTCAATGCTGAGTGGGTTAAGTTTGAGCTGCCAAGGGGACAGTGCGATATATCAGTCTGGAACTCACAGAACAGGTCTATGAGGGAGATACAAACTTGGGAGCCAATAGTGTGTAGATAATATCTAAGGCCAATGAATGATATCACCTATGGAAAAAGTGTAGATGGGCCAGGTGTGGTGGCTCACATCTGTAATCCCAGTACTTTGGGAGGCCAAGGTGGGTGGATCACTTGAGCTCAGGAGTTTGAGACCAGCCTTGCCAACATGGCAAAACTACCTTTCTATTAAAAATACACAAAAAATTAGCGAGCCATGGCGGCACCCGCCTGTTAATTCCAGCTACTCGGGAGGCAGAGGCATGAGAATCGTTTGAACCCAGGAAGTGGAGGTTGCAATGAGCCGAGATGGCGACAGTGCACTCCAGCTTGGGCAACAGAGTGAGATCCTGTCTCAAAAAAAAAAAAAGTGTAGATAAAGAAGAAACAATGTCTAAGGATAGAGCCCTGGGGCACTCCAACATTTAGTGGGTGGAAAAGTAGAGAAGAATCCAGAAAATAAGACTGAAAAGGAATGGCTAATGATGTAGGTTGCAGGAAAAACAAGCAAACAAAACAAACAGAAACCCAGAATAATGAAGTGTACAACAGGCCAAGTGGAGAAAGGACAACTTGGAAGGAACAGGTCATTTGTGCCAATGCCGCTGAGTGATCAAGTAAATGACCACTGAAAATTGAGCATTGAGATTGAAAACATAAGCTTCATGCCTTTTATTAATAACCTTCAAAAGAATGTGAATGAACTTAATGAGCAATAGCCACCTTCAGGGAAAATTCATATGAAAATAGGCTAAAAAGGTAAGTTAAATAGAAAAGAGAATTTCATTTTACCGTGATAATAGTTTATGGAACATTAAACATTAACATTGCAAAATTGTCTCAAAAGTCCTCTCTGGAGCTCTATAAAACATGATGGGTAATGATTTAGGGCTGCTGGGGGTGGGCGGTAGCGGAATTATTCAAAGGTAATCCTGCAGAGCGTTATAGGCTGGATAGTCTGCAGATCACTTTCAGCCTTCAGGAAACTTTACTATCCTTTGTACAAACCGATAGTTATTACAGAACTGTCAGTTAAGATTTTAGTTCACTTTTATAGATATCTTTGTGCATGGAAATGCTCATGAGCTATACCTCACATTAAATAATAATAATAACAATAAGGGAGGCTGGGCGCGGTAGCTCACGCCTGTCATCCCAGCATTTTGGGAGGCCGAAGCAGGTGGGTCACTTGAATTCGAGACCAGCCTGGCCAACATGGTGAAACCCCGTCTCTACTAAAAATACAAAAAAAAATAAAAATAAGTGAGGTGCAGTGTTAGAAGGAAATGAAAGATTGAGCAGTGGCATACAGAAAAAAATAAAGAGAGAACTAATGAAAATACTCAGGAGTCTATTCCTAGAAATTCCTCATAATGAGAAGATGCCAAGAGTGGAATGACTACTTTTGATTCTTAAATGTATTTGCAATTTTTGGCTAGGGATGAAAATAAAGTCAACAAATTTATGTAAATAAAATAAAATATCTGTATTATACTTTACTAAATGTTAGTCAAATCTATTGTTTTGGGTCAGTGTAACACACTTGGGATTAGATGCAAAACCAGGTTCCTTTACTCATGTATCAAGGATGAAAGAAACTTAAGGTAATAAAGTCACTGAATGTGTTTATAGATATATGTGTTTATATCTTCTCACTGGGATTCAAAGCACTAGAGGGATTACACAAATAAAATTTGTTTAAACAAATGCCCACCATTTCTTAAAATTTTGAGTGGTGTTTTTGCTAGTGAAATGAATTCCCCTTAATTGCAAACTTTCTGTGCTGATCATATTTTCCACCCAAGCATGAATTTTGTCCCCCAAAAATATGCTGTCATATCCATGTTTTTGCTAGAAGAAAATACAAATTTATTAAGGAGTTTTACTTTATGTGACATACTCAGGTTTTACGTGTGTTTCCTGTGAAATCTTAGGTTCTGGCTAGATGATTCACCAAATAAAAATGGAAATAACAGGTGGGCACGGTGGCTCACGCCTGTAATCCCAGCACTTTGGAAGTTCAAGGTGGGCGGATCACAAGGTCAGGAGTTCGAGACCAGCCTGACCAACATGGTGAAACCCCATCTCTACTAAAAATACAAAAATTAGCCAGGCGTGGTGGCACGCACCTGCAGTCCCAGCTACTCAGGAGGCTGAGGCAGGAGAATCACTTGAAACCGGGAGGCAGAGGTTGCAGTGAGCCAAGATCATGCCACTGCACTCCATCCTGGGTGACAGAGCAAGACTCCATCTCAAAAAAAAAAAAAAAAAGGAAATAACTAACAAGGACCTGTGTTAAAAAGAAGTATCACTACACACATATTAGAACAGCTAAGATCCGAAACACTGACAGCATCAAATGCTAGCAAGGATATGGAGTAACAGGGGCTTGTGTTCATTACCGCTAGGAAGGCAAACATAGTACAGCCATTTGGTATTTTCTTACAAAATTAAAAGCAATTTTGTCATATGATCCAGCAATTTGTTTTCTTTGGTATTTACCCAAATGGGTTGAAAGCATATACACATAAAACCCACATACACAAATGTTTATAGCAGCTTTATTCATAATTGTCAAAATTTTGAAACAACCAAGATATACTTCAATAGGTAAATAGAAAAACAAACTATGGTACATTCGTACAATGGAATATTATTCCACAGTTAAAAAAACTGAGCTATCCAGTAATGAAAGGATATGGAGAAACCTAAAATGCATATTCCTAAGTGAAAAAAAGCAGATCCAAAAAGGCTACATAGTACATGTTTCCAACTACATTAGATTCTGGGAAAGGCAAAACTATGAAGACAGTAAAAAGATCAGTGGTTACTATGGGTTCAGAAGGAAAGGATGAATAGGTGAAATGGGATTTTTAGGGCAGTGAAACTATTCTGTATGATGCTTTAATGGAGGATGCATGTCATTATACATTGTCAAAAGTCACAGAATGCACAACATAAAGAGTGAACCCTAATATAAACCATGGACTTTGGTTAATATTAATGTATCAATATTGACTCATTTGTTGAAACAAATATACCACAGTGATGCAAGATGTTAATAACAGAGGATACTGCCTAGGGGAATTGAGGGGTATATATGGGAACTCTCTGTCTTTTCCACTCATTTTTTCTATAAACTTAACACTCTCCTGAAAATAGTATGTTAATTTTTTTAAAACCACAGATTTTAGAAACTCAGTAAGAAATAGAAAATCTGAATAGAGCTACGCCAAATAGATTAAATTATTAAATAAAAAAACCTTTGCACAAAGAAAAGTCCAGGTTCAATGGCTTCACTGGTGAATTCTACCAAATGTTTTAAGAAGAAATAACACCAATATTTCACAAACTCTTTCAAAAACAGAAAAGAAGGGGTGGAGCAAGATGGCAGAAAAGCAGGCCCCATCAATCATCCACCACCTCACCCCCTGCAAAGACACCAATTTAACAATTACTGACACAGAAAAGCACCTTCTTAAAAAACAAAAATCCGGTGAGCACTCGTAGTAGCTGTTTTTCACTTCATATTGCTAAAGGAAGTACTGAAGAGGTAGGAAAAAGTGTCTTGAACTACTGACGCCATCCCTCCCCAGTCCCCCAGCAGTGGCAGCAGCAGCTTGGTGCAAAGAGCGTTTCTTTGCCCTGGGAAGAGGGAGAACCAGCAATTGTGAGGCATTAAACTCGGTGCTGCACTTACTGCAGAAGAAAGCAAAACTGGATCGGCCTCAGCTGATGCCCATCCACAGAGGGTGCATTTAAACAAGCCCTAGCAAGAGAGGAATTACCAATGCCAGTGGTTGGAACTTAAGTTCCTGCAGCTCTAGCCACCATGGGCTAAGGTGTTCTGCGCCACCCCCCACCCCGCCGCCCAAATACTTGAAAGACAGTCTAACACACAAGGACTGCAACTCCTAGATGCCTAGGGCTGAACTGAGTCCACAGACAGTGGACTGGGGGTGAAAGCGGCACATGACCTACTAAAACACCAGCTAGGGTGTCTAAGGGAGTGCTGGCATCACCCCACCCCTAGAATCAGACTGCACAACTCATGACTCCAAAAGAGACCCATTCCTTCTGCTTGAGCAGAGGAGATAGGAGACTGGGGAGGACTTTGCCTTGCATCTTGGATACCAGCTCAGCCACAGCAGGATAGGACACTGGTCAGAGTCATGAGGCTGACTGTCCAGGTTCTAGCTCATGGACATTTCTAGATGAAGACTGGGCCAGAAGGGAACCCACTGCCTTAAAGAGAAGAACCAAAGCCTGGCAACATTTATCACCTGCTAACTGAAAAGCCTGTGAGACCTGAATAACCAGCAGCAATATCCATGTACTATGTCAAGGTCCTTAGGTGAGATGCTGAAACTTGCTGGCTTCAGGTGAGACTCAGCACATTCAAACCAATGGAGGCTACAGGGTGAGAGTCCTTCTGCTTGAGAAAAGAGAAAAGTAAAGTGGACTTTGTCTTGCAACTTAGGTACCACCTCAGCCACAGTAGGGTAGAGTACCAAGTGGGCTCTTGGGGTTCCCAATTCCAGGACTTGGCTCTTGGATAGCATTTCTGGACCTGCCTTGGGCTAGAGGGAGACCCCTGGCTTGAAGGTTGAGTCTCAGGCCAAGTAGCATTCACCGTAAGCTGACTGAAGAGCCCTTGGGCCTTAAGGGAACATAAGTGGTAGTTGGGTAGTACTTCCTGTGAGCCTGAGGTGGTGGTGGCCACAGGGTGAGGGTTCTCTCCCTTTGGAAAGGGGAAAGAAGAGTGAGAAGGACTGCATTTTGTGGTTTGAGGGTCAGCTCAGCTGCAACACAATAGAATACCATGTGGACTTCTAAGGTTTTTGACTCTCATCCCTAGCTCCTAGATGGCACTTCTGGACCCACCCAGAGCATGAGGGAACTCACCAACATGAAGTGAAGGAGATAGACCTGGCTGGCTTTTCAACCTGCTGACTGTAGAGCTCCAGAGCTTTGAGTGAACATAGGCAATAACTAAGAAGTAGTTTACAGCAGGCCTTGAGCAAGACTCAGTGCACTGCTGGCTTCAGGTCTGACCCAGTGCAGTCATATTGATGGTGGCCACAGAGGTGCTTATGTCACTCTGCCACCAGTAGTAGGTGGCTCAGAACAGAGAAAAACACTCTGTATGTTTGGGAGAAAGTAAGGCAAGAAAACAAGAGTCTCTGCCTGGTGATCCAGAGAATTCTACCAGATCTTGTCCAAGACCATGTAGGCAGTACCTCTACACATCTGCAAGAACCAAAGCATTACTGTGCTTGGTGTGCCCCCTAAAGCAGATATAGCTTAGATCAAAACACCCAAGTCCTTTTGAATATCTGTAAAGCCTTCCCAAGAAGAACAGATACAAACAAGACCAGACAGTGAAGATTCCAAGAAATACCTAACTCTTCAATGTCCATACACTGAGTAATATCTACCAGCATCAACATGAACCAGGAAAACATGACATCACCAAATGAACTAAATAAGGCACCAGGGACCAATCCTGTAGAAACAGAGATACGTGACCTTTCAGACAGAGAATTCAAAATAACCGCTTTAAGAAAACTCAAAGATATTCAAGATAACACAGAGGAGGAATTCAGAATTCTATCAGATAAGTTTAACAAAGAGATTGAAATACTTAAAAAGAATCAAGCAGAAATTCCGGAAATTTCTGGAGTTGAAAAATGCAGTTTGCATACTGAAGAATGCATCAGGGTCTTTTAATAGCAAAACTGATCACGAAAAAGAAAGAATCAGTGAAGAAAGAGATGAGTATAAAGTTTACTCAAAGGGATTATACAGATAACTTCCCATACCTAGAGAAAGATATCAATATCCAACTAAAAGAAGGCTATAGAACACCAAGCAGATTTAACCCAAAGAATACATTTAATAATCAAACTCTCAAAGATCAAGGATAAAAGCAACAAGAGAAAAGAAACAAATAACATACAATTGAGAACCAATACATCTGGCAGCAGACTTTTCAGTGGAAACCTTACAGGAGAGTGGCATGACATGTTTATAGTGCTGAAGGACAACAACTTTTACCCTAGAAGACTATATTTGGTAAAATTATCCTGTGAAGAAGAAATAAAGACTTTCCCAGACAAACAAAAGCTGAAAGATTTCATCAATGCCAGACCTGTCCTACAAGAAATGCTAAAGGGAGCACTTCAATCAGAAATAGAAGGATGTTAATGAGCAATAAAAAATCAACTGAAAGTGGAAAACTTACTGGTAATAGTAAGTACATAGAAAACTCACTGGTAATAGGAAGTACACAGAAAAACACAGAATATAACCGTGTACCTGTGGTATCTATACTACTTTTAAGTAGAAAGACTAAACAATGAAACTATCAAAAATAATAGCTACAACTTTTCAAGACATAGACAATACAATATCAATAGTAACAACAAAAAGTTAAAAAGCAGGGGAATGAAGGTAAAACATTGAGTCTTTCTTAGTTTTCTTTTTGCTTGTTTGTTTATGCAAACAGTGTTAAGTTATTATCAGCTTAAAGTAATGGGTTATAAGATAGTATTTGTAAGCCTCATGGTAACTTCAAACCAAAAACATGAAACAGATACACAACAAGTAGAAAGTGTAAAACCAAATCACATCACTAGAGAAAATCACATTCACAAAAAGAAAGACAGGAAGGAAAGAAAGAAGACAAGAAAAAGAATAACAAAATGGCAAGAATAAGTCCTTACTTATCAATAATAATATTGAATGTAAATAGAGTAAATTCTCTTATCAAAAGACAGAGTATCTGAACAAATTTTATTTTATTTTATTTTATTTTATTTTATTTTATTTTATTTTATTTTATTTTATTTTTTTGAGGTGGAGTCTCACTCTGTCACCCAGGCTGGAGTGCAATGGCATGATCTCAGCTCACTGCGACCTCCACCTCCTGGATTCAAGTGATTCTCGTGCCTCAGCCTCTCGAGTAGCTGGGACTACAGGCACATGCCACCATGCCCAGATAATTTTTGTATTTTTAGTAGAGACGGGGTTTCACCATGTTGGCCAGGTTGGTCTTGAACTCTCGACCTCAAGTGATCCACCCATCTTGGCCTCCCAAAGTGCTGGGATTACAGGCGTGAGCCACCACGCCTGGCCATCTGAACAAATTTTAAAAAGATTCATTGATCTGTTGCCTGTGAGAAACACACCTCACCTATAAAGACACACATAGACTGAAAATAAAGGAATGGAAAAAGATATTCCATGCCAATGGAAACCAAAAAGAGTAGGAATAGCTATGCTTATATCAGACAAAATAGATTTCAAGACAAAAACTATAAGAGGATACAAAGAAGGTCACTATATAATAATAAAAGTGTCAATTCAACAAGAGGATATAACAATTATAAATATATATGTACCTAACACTGGAGCACCCAAATATATAAAGCAAATATTATTAGAGTTAAAGAGAGAGACAAGACTACAATACAACAATAGCTGGAGTCTTCAACACCCCACTTTCAGCATTGGACAGATCTCCCAGACATAAAATAAACGAAGAAACATCAGACTTAATGTGCACTACATACCAAATTGATCTAATACATTTTTACAGAACATTACATCCAATGGCTGCAGAATACACATTCTTTTTCTCAGCACGTGGATCATTCTCAAGGATAGACCATATGTTAGGTCACAAAACAAGTCAAAACATTCAAAACTATTGAAATAGTATCAAGCATCTTCTCTAACCACAATGGAATAAAACTAGAAATTAATAATAAGAGGAATTTGGGAAACTATGCGAATACATGAAAATTAAACAACATGCCGGGCGCGGTGGCTCACGCTTGTAATCCCAGCACTTTGGGAGGCCGAGGCGGGCGAATCACGAGGTCAGGAGATCGAGACCACGGTGAAACCCCGTCTCTACTAAAAATACAAAAAAATTAGCCGGGCGTGGTGGCGGGTGCCTGTAGTCCCAGCTACTCAGAGAGGCTGAGGCAGGAGAATGGCGTGAACCTGGGAGGCGGAGCTTGCAGTGAGCCGAGATTGCGCCACTGCACTCCAGCCTGGGCGACAGAGCGAGACTCCGTCTCAAGAAAAAAAAAAAAAAAAAAAAAGAAAATTAAACAACATGCTCCTGAATGACTAGTTGGTCAATGAAGAAATGAAGAAGAAAACTGAAAAATGTCTTGAAGCAAATATCAATGGCAAAATAACATACCAAAACCTAGGGGATACAGTGAAAGCAGTGCTAAGTGGGAAGTTTATAGCAGTGACTACATCAAAAAAGAGGAAAACTGTCAAATAAACAAGTTGCCGATGCATCTTAAAGAACTAGAAAAGGAGGAGCAAACCAAACCCAAAATTAGTATAAGAAAAGGTATAATAAAGATCAGAGCAGGAAAAATAAAAGTAAAAATGAAATGAAGCAAATACAAAATATCAATGAAAAAAAGTTTGTTTTTTGAAAAGTTAAACAAAATTGACAAACCTTTATACAAGACTGAGAAAAAAGAGAGAAGATTCAAATAAATAAAATCAGAGATGGAAAAGGAAACATTATAGCTGATACTGCATAAATTCAAAGGATTGTTAGTGGCTATTACGAGCAAATAGATGCCAATAAATTGGAAATTCTAGAAGAAATGGACAAATTCCTAGAAACATACAACCTAGCAAGATTGAACCATAAAGAAATCCAAAACCTGAACAGACCAATAACAAGTAATGATATTGAAGGCATAATAAAAAGTCTCCCAATAAAGAAAAACCTGGGAACCAATGATTTCACTGCAGAATTCTACCTACTATTTAAAGAACTAACGCCAATCCTATTCATTTTCAGACATAAAAACAAAAAAGAAGGGAATCCTTCCAAACTCTATGAGGCCAGTATTACCTTGATACCAAAACCAGAAAAAGATACATCAACAAAACAAAAACTACAGGCCAATATCTCTGATAAATATTGATGCAAAAATCCTCAACAAAATATTAGCAAACCAAATTCAACAACACATTAAAAAGATAATTCACGTGACCACATGAGATTTATCTCTAGGATGCAAGGATGATTCAAAGTGTGCAAATCAATCAGTGTGATACATCATGTCAACAGAATGAAGGATAAAAACTATATGATTATTTCAATTGATGCTGAAAAACATTTGATAAAATGTGATAAAAACCCTCAAAAAATTGGATATAGAAGGAACATACCTCAATATAATACAATCCATGCATGACAGACACACAGCTAGTATCATACTGAGTAGGGAAAACTGAAAGCTTTTTCTTTTTTAAAAAAAATTATTTTATTTTATTTTAAGTTCTGGGATACATGTGCAGGACGTACAGGTTTGTTACCTAGGTAAACGTGTGCCATGGTGGTTTGCTGCACCTGCCAACCCATCATCTAAGTATTGAGCCCACATGCATTAGCTAATTATCCTGATGCTCTCCCTCCATCTGCCCCACCGACAGGCCCCAATGTGTTATGTTCCCTTCCCTGTGTCCATGTGTTATCACTGTTCAGCTCCCATTTATAAGTCAGAACATGCAGTGGTTGGTTTTCTGTTCCTGTGTAAGTTTGCTGAGGATAATGGCTTCCAGCTCCATCCATATCCCTGCAAAAGACATAATCTCATTTGTTTTCGTAGCTGCATAGTATTCCATAGTGTATATGTACCACATTTCTTTATCTAGTCTATCATTGATTGGCATTTGAGTTGATTCCATGTCTTTGCTATTGTAAATAGTGCTGCAATGAACATACATGTGCATGTATCTTTATAATAGAATGATTTATATTCCTTTAGGTATATACCCAGTAATGGGATTGCTGGGTCAAGGTATTTCTGGTTCTAGGTTGAAAACCTTTTCTCTAAGTATAGAACATGACAAGAAATCCCACTTTCATTACTGTTATTCATCATAGTACTGTAAGTCCTAGTTAGAGCAATCAGACAAGAGAAAGTTATAAAAGGCATCCAAATTGGAAAGGAAAAAGTCAAATTATCCTTGTTTTCTGATATTATGATCTTATATTTGGAAAAACCCTAAAGGCTCCACACACAAAAAAACTACTAGATCTGATAAACAAATTCAGTAAAGTTGCAGGATACAAAATCAGCATACAAAAATCGGTAGTATTGTCATGCCAACAATGAATGAACTTCTAAAGAAATAAGAATTATCATTTACATTAACCACAAATAAAATTAAATACCCAGGAATTAATGAAAAAAGTGAAAAATCTCTATAACAAAAACTATAAAACACTGATAAAAGAAATTCAAGGAGACACCAAAAAATAGAAAGATAGTACATGTTCATGGATTGGAAGAACCAATATTGTTATCAAATCCACACTATTTAAAGCAATCTACAGATTCAATACAACCCCTGAAAAATATCAATGACATTCCTCATAGAAATAGAAAAATAATCATAAAATTTATATGGAACCCAGAATAGTCAAAGCTATCCTGAACAAAATGGATCAAACTGGAGAAATCACATTTCCTGACTTCAAATTATATTACAGAGCTATAGTAATCAAAACAGCATGGTGCTGTCATAAAAACAGACACAGACCAATGGAACAGAATAGAAAACCCACAAACAAATCCACGCACCTACGTGAACTCATTTTTGAAACATATGCCAAGAACATACACTGGGAAATAGAGAATCTCTTCAATAAACAGTGTTATAAAAACTGGATATCCATATGCAAAAGAATGAATCTTCACCCCTTTCACCTGCCATATACAAAAATCAAATCAAAATGGATGGAAGACTTAAATCTAAGACCTCAAATCATGAAACTACTACAAGAAAACATTAGGGAAAATCTCCAGGACATTGGTCTAGGCAAAAATTTCTTGCACAATAACCCACAAGTACAGAAAACCAAAGACAAAAAGGACAAATGGGACCACATTAAGTTAAAAAGCTTCTGCACAGCAAAGGTTACAATCAGCAAAGTGAAGTGACAACCCACAGAATGGGAGAAAATATTTGCAAACTACCCGCCTGACAAGGGGTTCATAATCAGAATATATAAGGAGCTCAGACAACTCTACACGAAAAAGCCTAACAATCCGATAAAGAAATGGGCAGAAGTTTTGAATAGACATGGCTCAAAAGAAAACATACAAATGGGGCCAGGCATGGTGCCTCACGCCTGTAATCCCAGCAGTTTGGGCTGAAGCGGGCAGATCACTTGAGGTCAGAAGTTTGAGACCAGCCTGACCAACATGGTAAAACCCTGCCTCTACTAAAAATAAAAAAAATTAGCCAGGCATGGTGGTGCATGCCTGTAATCCCAGCTACTTGGGAGGCTGAGGCAGGAGAATTGCTTAAACCTGGGAGGTGGAGGTTGCAGTGAGCCGAGATTACGACATTGCACTCCAGCCTGGGCAACAAGAGCAAAGCTTCAACTAAAAAAAAAAAAAAAAAAAAAAAAAAAAGGAAAGAAAGAAAAAAAAGCCTTCTTGTTACCTGTGGAAAACACTGCTAATTACTTTGTTAACAAGGTGGTTTAGGTCTAAAATAAAATTAGTAACACAGACTGGGCACAGTGGCTCATGCCTGTAATACCAGCACTTTGGGAGGCAAAGGCGGGATGATCATTAGAGGCCAGGAATTTGAGACCAGCAAAACCTCATCTCTACTAAAAATACAAAAATTAGTCGGGCATGGTGGCACATGCCTGTAATCCCAGCTACTCAGGAGGCTGAGGCAGGAGAATCACTTGAACCTGGGAGGCAGAAATTTCAGTGAACAAAGATCACACCACTGCACTCCAGCCTGGGCAGCAGAGTGAGCAGGACTCTGTTTCAAAAAAAAAAAAAAAAGAAAGAAAGAAAAGAAAAGAAAGAAAAAGAAAACATGCAAATGGCAAACAAGCATACGAAAAGATGCTCAATATCATTGATCATCAGATAAATGCAAATCAAAACTATAATGAGATATCATCTCACCCCAGTTAAAATGGCATATATCCAAAAGACAAGCAGTAACAAATGCCAGCAAGGATGTGGAGAAAAGGGAACCCTTGTACACTGTTGGTGGGAATGTAAATTAGTAGAACCACTATGGAGAACAGTTTGGAGGTTCCTCAAAAATTAAAAATTGGCAATTGGCCGGGTGTGGTGGCTCATGCCTGTAATGCCAGCACTTTGGGAGGCAGGCCCAGGCCGGTGGATCACTTGAGCCCAGGAGTTCGAGATCAGCCTAGCCAACATGGAAAAACCCCATCTCTACCAAAAAGTACAAAAATTAGCCAGCTGTGGTGGTGCACGCCAGTAGTCCCAGCTACTTGGGAGGCTGAGGTGGGAGGATCACTTGAGCTTGGGTGGCAGAGGTTGCAGTGAGTTGAGATCATGCCACAGCACTCCAGCCTAGGTGACAGAGCAAGACCCTGTCCCTGCCCCACCCAAATAAAGAAATAAATGAAAATTGACCTACCATATGATCCAGCAATCCCACTGCTAGGGATATACCCAAAAGAAAGGAAATCAGTATATCAAAGAGATATCTGCACTCCTATGTTTGTTGCAGCACTGTTCACATTAACTAAGATTTGGAAGCAACCTGTCCATCAACACATGAATGGATAAAGAAAATGTGGTACTTATACACAGTGGAGTACGACTCATCCATAAAATGGAATGAGATCTTGTCATTTGCAAGAACGTGGAACTGGAGGTCATTAAGTTACGTGAAATAAGGCAGGCACAGAAAGACAAACATCACATGTTCTCACTAATTCGTAGAATGTAAAACTCAACACATTTGAATACATGGAGATAAGAGAGTAGAAGGATGGTTGCCAGAGGCTGGGAAGAGTAGTGGGGGCCAGAAAGAGTGAATGTGGGGATGGTTAATGGGTACAAAAAATACAAAGAATGAATAGTACCTAGTATTTGATAACATCACAGGGTGATTATAGTCAAAATAGTTTAATTGTACATTTAAAAATAACTAAAAGATTTAATTGGATTGTTTATAACACAAAGGATAAACGCTTGAAGGGATGGATACCCCATTTTCCGTGATGTGATTATTATGCATTGCATGCCTGTATCAAAGCATCTTATGTAACTCATAAATATATATACCTACTATGTACCCACAAGAATTTAAAATTTAAAAAAATGATGTTAACTGTAGGTTTTCTGTAGATGTTTTTCATCAAGTTGAGGAAGTCCCCCCTCTATTCTTAGTTTGCTGATAATTTTTATCATGAAGGAGTGTTGGATTTAGTGAAATGCTTTTTCTGCATCTACTGATAGAATCATATGACATGTTCTGTGGCCTGTTGATGTGATGGATTACATTAATTGATTTTCAAATGTTGGACCAGCCTTGCATACTTGGGATAAATCCCTCTTGGTCACAGTGTATAATTTTTTTATACATTGTTGTATCCAATATGACAATATTTTGTTGAGGATTTTTGCATCTGCATTCATGAGAGATATTGTTATGTAGTTTTTCTTTCTTGTAATAACTTTGTTTAGTTTTAGTATTAGAGTAATGTTGGCCTCATGGAGTGAATTAGGAAATATTTCCTCTGCTTCTAACTTCTGGAAGAGATTTCTACTCTAATCTTTATAATTACTTTTTTTCTGCTGGCCTAGATTTAATTTGTTCTTTTTTCCCCCAGTTTCCTAGAGTGGAAGCTTAGATTATTGATTTTAAAATGTTCTCCTTTTCTAATATACGCATTCAATGCTAGAAATTATCCCCTAAGCACTGCTTTCATTGCATCCCAAAGATTTGGTAAGTTCTGTTTTCATTTTCACTTAGGTCAAATATTTTCAAATTTCTCTTGAGACTTCTTCTTTGACCGATGGATTATATAGAAGTGTGTTGTTTAATCTTCAGGTTTGGAGTTCCCCATCTATCTGTTATTGAATGTTTTGTTTCATTTCATTGCAATCCGAGAGATTCCTTTCTGTGATTTCTATTCTTTTAAGTGTATTAAGTTGTGTTTCATGGTCCAGAATGTGTTTCATCTTGGTGGATGCTCTGCGTGAGCTTCAGAACAGCATGCATTCTGCTGCTGTTAGATGAAGTATTCTATAAATGTCAATTAGATTTACTTGATTGATGGTGTTGTTCAGTTCAACTATATCCTTAACTGATTTTCTGCTGGCTGGATCTGTCAATTACTGATAGAAGGATGTTGACGTTCGCTATAATAGTGGATTCATCTATTTCTCCTTGAAGTTTTATTAGTTTTTGCCTTACGTGTTAACATATTGTTGTTAGGCACATACACATTCAGGATTGCTATGTCTTCTTGGAAAATTGACTCCTTTATTATTTTTCCCCACTTTATCCCGATACTTTTTCTTGTTCTGAAGTCTGCTTTGTCTGAATGTAATATATATATTAATATAGGCTCGGCGTGGTGGCTTGTGTCTTTAATCCCAGCAGTTTGGGAGGCCTAGGTGGAAGGATTGCTTGAGCCTAGGAGTTCGAGATTAGCCTGGTCAACATAGGGAGACCCTGTCTCTACAAAAAATTAAAACATTAGCTGGACATGGTGGCACACAACTGTGGTCCCACCTACTGAAGAGGCTGAGGTTGGAGGATCACTTGGGCCCAGGAGGTGGAGGCTGCAGTGAGCCATGTTCACACTGCTGCACTCCAACCTGGGCAACAGAGAAAGAACTTTCTTTAAAAAAAAAAAAATATATATATATATATATATATATAAAAAATATATTACATATACAAATATATATACTAGGTATAAAATAAATATTATATATAAATACATATTTATATATACTCTAGCTTTCTTTTGATTATGTTAACATGGTTTATCTTTCTCTATTCCTTTATTTTTTGAGTCTTTATCTCTAACTGGGGTTTCTTATACACAACATATGGTTGGATCTTGTTTTCATATCCAGTCAGTCACCATTTTTGTTTTTGTTTTTTTTTTAATTTTTTTTAAATTTTTTATTTCCATAGTTATCGGGGAACAGGTGGTGTTTGGTTACATGAGTATGTTCTTTGCTGGTGATTTGTGAGATTTTGGTGCATCCATCACCCGAGAAGTATACACTGCACCCAATTTGTAGTCTTTTACCCCTCACCCACTTCCCAACATTTGCCCCTGAGTCCCCAAAGTCCATTGTGTCATTCTTATGCCTTTTCATCCTCATAGCTTAGCTCCCACTTATGAGTGAGAACATATGATGTTTGGTTTTCCATTCCTAAGTTACTTCACTTAGAATAATAGTCCCCAATCTCATCCAGGTTGTTGCAAATGCCATTAATTCATTCCTTTATATGGCTGAGTAGTATTCCATCATATATATGTGTGTGTGTGTGTGTGTGTGTGTGTGTGTATAAGCTCATATATATATATATATACACATACACATACCACAGTTTCTTTATCCACTCATTGATTGATGGGTATTTTGGTTGGTTCCAGATTTTTGCAATTGCGAATTGTGCTACTATAAACATGAATGTGCAAGTATATTATTCGTATAAGACAGTCACCATTTTGTAATTTTTGTATTTAGATGACTGACCTTTAAAGTGATTATTAATGTAATTGAATTAATATCAACTGTATCTGTTAGTATTTTTGTTGCTCTTTCTTATTCTTTGTCTCTTTTCTTGGCTTCTATTTTTCTGCCTTCTCTGGTTTTAATTGAGCATTTTATGTGATTCCAGTTTTTTCTCCTCTCAGCATATCAATTGTGTTTTGTAATGGTGTGTTTTATGTGTCCATTTGACTGCCCCATGGGATGCCTACATTAAGCATTATTTCTTGGTGTGTCTATGAGGACATTTTCAGATGAAATCTATATTCAAATCAATGTACTCAGTAAATCAGATTGCCCTACCCAATGTAGGTGAGCATCATTCAAACTATTGAGTGCTTGAATAGAACAAAAAGTCAGAATTTACTCCTTTTGCTACCTGCCTGCCTGGGTGAGCTTAGACACTGACCGGTCTTCTGCTCTTCAGCTAGAATTAGTACCATCAGCTCCCCTGGTTCTCAGACTTTTTGGACTCGGACTGAAATTATATCGCCAGCTTTCCAGGTCTCCAGTTTGCCCATGGCAGAAAATGGGACTTCTCAGCCTCCATAATTGTGTGAGCCCATTCTTCACAGTCAATGTATTTTTTTTTTTTTTTTTGAAATGGAGTTTTGCTCTTGTTGCCCAAGCTGGAGTGCAATGGCACGATCTCGGCTCACTGCAATCTCTGCCTCCCGGGTTCAAGTGATTCTCCCGCTGCAGCCTCCCGAGTAGCTGGGATTACCGGTGCACGCCATCACGCCCGGCTAATTTTTTGTATTTTTAGTAGAAACAGGGTTTCACCATGTTTGCCAGGCTGGTCTCGAACTCCTGACCTCAGGTGATCTGCCTGCCTCAGCCTCCCAAAGTGCTGGGATTACAGGCATGAGCCACTGCACCTGGCCAGTAAATGTATTTTTAGTATCTCTTGTTGGTTCTGTTTCTCTGGAGAACCCTAACTAATATATCTTGTTTAAACCTTTTTTTAAATGGTTGCCCTTGAGTTTGCAATATACGTTTACAATATATCCAAGTTCAATTTCAGATAATGCTATACCACTTTATGGATATACAAGTAACTTAGAACATCCCCAGTTCCTCCCTCCTGTCCCTTATAATGTTATTGTAATTCATTTCACTTATCTATAAGCTATAATTTTCCAATACACTGTTGCTATTATTCTTATTATATTTATTCAGAATAATAAAATATTTCATTTTATTATAAAAGAAAAAATAAAATATTTTATTTTAACCTTCATTTATTTCTCATGGAAGTCTCTTCGTTTCTTATGTTACTCCTAATCTACAATCTATTCAGTTTTACTTCTTTCTGAAGAACTTTAACATTTTTTGCAAGACAAGTATACTGCTGATAAATTCTCTCAATTTTTTGTTTAATTTTTTTCCCTCAATTTTTGTTTGTCTAATAAAATCTATTTCTCCTTCACTTCTGAAAGATAATTTTTCTAGATACAGAATTCTAGGTTGGTGTTTCTTTGCTCTTTCAACACTGAGTATTTCACTTCATTCTCTTCTTGGTTATATGGTTTCCAATGAGTTCAGTGTAATCTTAAACTTGCTGCTCTATATGGGTAAGCTGTTTCTTTCCCGCTGGCTTTTCTTTTTCCAAGATTTTCTCTTTGTCTCTGATTTTTTGCAATTCGAGTATAATATGGCTAGGTGTACATTTTTTATTCTTTATTCTGCTTGGTGTTAACTAACTTTCCTGGGTCTGTGGCTTGATATCTGTAAGTAAATTGGGAAATCTCAGTCAATATTGCTTTGGTATTTATTTAGTTCTTTACTTTCTTCTTATTTTTATTTTATTTTATTTTATTTCAATAGTTTTTGGAGAACAGGTGGTTTCTGGTTAAATGGATAAGTTCTTTAGTGGTGATTTCTGAGATTATGGTGCACTCATCACCAGAGCAGTGTACACTCTACCCTGTTCTTCTAATATCTCATTAGGTATATGTTACACCTTTCACAATTGTCCCATAGTCATTGGCTATTCTGATCTGCCCTTACTATTATTCTTTTTCTCTTTGCAATTCAGTTGTGGAAGTTTCTACTGATATTTCTTCAAGCTCACCAATTCTTTCTTTGGCCATACCCAGGCACTTGGTGAGACCATCAAAGGCAATATCTTCATTTCAATTGTGGTACTTTTCTTATTTCTAGGTTTTCCCATTGATTCCTTGAGTTTTCATCTCTCTGCTTACATTACTCGTCTCTTTGAATGTTGACTACTTTTTCCAATACAGCCCTTGGTATATTTATCATAGTTGTCTTAAATTCCTGGTCTGTCAATTTTTACATTTCTATCATATCTGGGTCTGGTTATTATGTTAGGTCTGTCTCTTCAAATTGTATTTTTTGTCTTTTAGCATGCCTCGTAATTTTTATTGAATGCTGAACATGATGAATTGCAGAAAAGAAACTGAGGGAAATAGGTCTTTGGGGGTGAGGTTTCATGTTTATCTGGCTAGAAACTAGGCTGTGTTTACCGTTTGCTGTAGCTGTATATGCCAGAGACTGAACTTCCCTCTGGTGTTTTTGTCTCCCATGTTGTCTTTGGATTTCCATAGAAACTTCTTAAATAATGTCTGAAATGTGCAGTTCTTCTCATTGTATCTCCCTGTTATTATACAGGAGCCTTATTGATGTAGTGGTAAGGCATAGGTGGAGGGAATGCATTTTATAGTCCTATGATTAGGTCCCAGTCTTTTAATAAACCTGTGCCCCTAGGCTTGACCTTCAGAAGAGCTTCTCAGTTATTTCCGCCTCAGATGAGGCAGGAGGCTAGAAGAGACTGAAATTGGTATTTCCCTTTCCCAAGATGGAAAGTTAGAGGTGGGTGGAGTTGGTTCTTTCTCTTCCCCCAGGTTTGTTAGGCTCTGGTAAAACTCTAACAGTTAAGCTCTGAAAACAGTTTTTCTTAATGACAGGTCTTGTTAAGAAGAACAAAATGCTCTGGGCATATTTCAAAATGGTAACTTTTGTCGCACTGCCAGAACCACCACTGAACTTTTATCCAATCTTCACTGTGAGAATGTAGTAAGGTTTCTGGAGGTAAAACTCACAAAATGCATGGGCACTGCCCACCAAGACTGGGACCCCCACCCCCTGGAGTTTTTAACTCGCAAATTTGTCCACATTTAGCCTCCAGCAATTCATCAATTACAGTTTGTTTTCCTACCCCAGTACTTATTCCAGTGGTAATTTCTGCTCCTGTGTTTCTACTCCAATAAGCTGTGGTTCTCTGTATTCATCTGTCTGTCTCTCCAATTTGTGGGCTGGGGGACAACAATTTGACCTACAATCTCAATTCTCTAAAGGATCTAGGAGGAGTTGTTGAGTTTCAGTTTGTTCAGCCTTTTTCTCATTGTGAAGATGAGAGTAATGACTTCAAACTCTTTACTGGACCAGAAACTGAAAGTAGTAGTTTTTGTTTTGTAGGAATTTGTACATTTCATCCTGGCTATCTACTTTGTTGGCACAAAATTATACATAGTATTCTTTTATAATCCTTTTTATTGCTGTGAAATCAATGATAATGTTCTTTTTTTCATTTCTAATTTTGATTCTTTGAAAAATGCTTTATTTGATCAGTCTACATATGAGTTCATCAATTTTGTTTATCTTTTCAAAGGAAAAAACTTTTGGTTTCTTTGATTATCTCCATTGCTTTTGCACTTACTATTTCATTAATTTCTGCTTTAATCTTTATTACTTTCATCATTTTAGTTGCTTTAGGTTTAGTTGGTCCACATTTTTCCAGTGTCTTAGATGGAAGGTATCTTTCTCATTTTTTAATATGAGCATTTACAGTTATACATTTCCCTGTTAGCACTACTTCAGCTACAACTCATAAGTTTTTGTATATTTTATGTTCATTCCTCTCAAAGGATTTTCTAATTACCTTTGTGATTTTTTAATTTGATCCATTGACTATGTAGGACTGTGTTTTTTAATTCCCACATATTTATGAAGCTCCAAAATTTCTTTCTCTTATTTATTTCTAATATTATTTCATTGTGAACAGGAAACGTATGTTGTATTATTCTTATCTTTTTAATTTATTGACACTTGTTTTATGGCATGGCATATGGTCTATCCTGGAAATCTTCCACACCCACTCAAGAAGAATGTGTATTCTGCTCTTCGGAGCATTTTATCGATGTCTGTTAGGTCTATTTGATTTATAGTACAGTATAATAGTATCTTCTATTTCCTTCTTGATCTTTTGCCTACTTGTTCTATCCATTGTGGAAAGTGAGACATTGAAGTCTACAACTAGTACTGAATTGTCAGCCAGGTGTGGTGGCTCACACCTATAATCCTAGCACTTTTTGAGAAGAAAGCAGGAAGGTCACTTGAGCCCAGTAGTTCGAGTCCCACCTAGACAACATAGTGAGACTGCCATCTCTACAAAATAAAAAATAAAAAAAATTAGCCAGGTGTGGTGGTATGTGTCTATAGTCCTAGCTACTTGGGAGGATGAGGTGGGAGAATCACTTGATCCCAAGAGGTCAAAGCTTCAGTGAGCCATGATTGTGCCACTGTACTCCAGACTAGGCAACAGGACAAGACCCTGTCAAAAAAAAAAAAAAAGTGTCTACTTCTCCCTTGAATTCTCTCAGTATTTTTTAATGTGTTTTATGACTCTCTTGTTAGGTGAAAATATGTGTCCTGGTCTGCTAGGGCTGCCCTAACAAAATACCACAAATGAGACGGCTTAGACAACTGAAATTTATTATCTCCCTATTCTGGAAGCGGAAAGTCCAAGATCAAAGTACCAGCAGGATTGATTTTTCCTGAAGTCTCTCTCTTTGGCTTGAGAATAGCTGCTTTCTCACTGAGTCCTCACATGGCGTTTTCTCTAGGCGTGCACGTCTATGATGTCTCTTCCTTTTTTAATAAAGACACAAGTCACATTTTGGATTACAGCCCCATCCTTATGATTCATTTTATATTTCTTCTTCAGACACTTTGCATGTTATGCTTTTCTAAATACCTTTCCATGTTATGTAAGTTATTAAGTGTACTGGCATGAAATTGCTCATAATATCTTCCTATAATCTTTTTAATAACAATTGCATTTTTATTATATATCCTTTCACATTACTAATATTGTGCATCTGTACCATATCTCTTACTTTTTATTTCTTGCTTACTTTGCCAGTGATTTTTCAATTTTATCTTTTTTCCTTAAGTTTGAAATTGGCTGTGTTGGTCCTCTATATGTTTATTGTGTATTTCACTAGTCTCCACTTTTTGTTGTTCCTTTACTTATCTTTTTCTTGCATTTATTTTTCTACTTTTTAAAAAATTCTTGAGATGTATGTGTATGCCATTAGTTTCCAGCCTTTCTTTTCTTTAATATAAATACTTGACTATTAATTTCCCTCTAGTTATTGCCTTAGATGGATCCAAGTTTTGTTATATTGCATTTTTGTTGTTAATTTTTATTTCCAACTATTTCATAATTTCCATTATCATTTCTCTTTTGATTTGTTAGTTATTAAAATGTGTATCTTAACTTCTCAGCATATGGTATCTTTGTAGTTATCTATTGATATCTAACTTAATCACATGTGGTTAGAGATTATTGCCTATATGATACCCATCCTTCGAAATTCTAAAGCTATTCAGTATATTTACCCTCAAACTGAATAGTACAAGAAATTTAGTACACTTTAAGCCTTTTCCAATGTGATCAAACCTCCTCTTGACTTGTATGCTGTTATTCAGTATTTTGTTTTATCTCTTCTTGTTCCATAAGACATCATCATTATTGTCTAAATATTCTCTATTTAAGTTTACCATGTACTCATCATTTTATTTCTTCGTTATTCCTTCTTGCTTTTCAAATCTTTCATCTTGAATCACTTTTGTTCTGCCTGAAAGATATCTTTGTTGGATAGAGATCTCAAGTTTGCCAGTCATTTTCAGATCTCCTTGCATTTGTTGTTCTCTAGTTTCAACAAAATGTTTCTAGGTGCTGATTTCTTTTTTTAAATCTTGCTTGAGATTAACTAGGCTTCTGAAATCCATGTATTGGTTGGTGTCTTAACAGTGTCTTAGTTTGGGCTATTATAACAAAGTACTGTAGACTGAGTGACTTATAAACAGCAGAAATTTATTCCTCACAGTTTTGGGGGCTGGACATCCAAGACCAGGGTACCAATATTGTCTGTTTCTGATGAGGGCCCTCTTTCAAGTTGCAGACTGCTGACTTCTAATTTTATCCTCAGACAGAAGAAAGAGGGCAAGAGAGCTCTCTAGGGTCTCTTTTACAAGGAGACTAATCTCATTGATGAGAGCTTTTTCCTCACGATCTAAATTACCTCTCAATGGCCTCACCTCCTAATGACATCATACTGGAAGGCAGAATTTCAACATATGAACTTGAGGGGACACAAACATTAATTCCATAACAGTTTTACAAAAAAAATTTCAAGCATAATATCTTTAAATATTTTCTCCATTCCACACTCTTTCTTCTCCTTTTACATCTCTGTATGTTGATCTTCTCAGTCTATCCTATAAATCTATTAATCCCTCTTTTATATTTCCCATCTCTCATCTCTTTGGGATGTTGTCTGTATATTTTCTTTAGTTCTATATTATAGTTCATTAAATCTCGATTTTCTTTAGTTCTATATTATAGTTCACTAAATCTCTATTCAATTGTATACAATCCACTGTTAAACTCATCCACTAAGTTTACATCTCAATTATATTTCCTATCTTCCTGGAAAAATCAAGTTGTTTTTTATGTATATGTGTGTGTATGTGTGTGTGCATGTGTGTGTGTGTGTTTGTGCATATTCTAATTCTGCAAGTTTTTTATAGCTTTTCACATGCGTTCTTTACTCATATTTTTAATCCTCTCTTTAATATATTGAAATAAAGAAAACATGCTTATTTTATAGTCTGAGTTTGGTAGTTTCAAAAATGAAGTTTTTCTGGTGAAGTCTTAGTCTACTATCTGTTGTTCCTATTGGCTCTCACTCGTGGTACCTTTTATCCTCATGAGTTTAATGGCTTTTTTCTCTCATTTTCCTTTGATTACTATCAGTAGGAATTATCTTGAGCTTGAGATAACGTGAATCCCCTCAAGAAAGGATTTGAGCTTGGTTCTATCAAGCACTTGGAGGAGCAACCAACTAGTCTGCGTCGGCTTCAGACTAAATACTCAACTTTAGGTTTTCCACGCCACCCACGTACTATTTGGACTGTAAACCCATGTGAGGACTATCTTGTTATTACAAAATCTCAGCAGTCTCTTGGATGAGCAACAGATTTATTTATAGTTAACCCTTAACCTGTGGTGTGGCTCTTTGGGGCCCAAGCTTTGTAAAGTGTCTCCTGTTAGGTTCTCCACCTTAGGAGGACCATGAGTTTTGTCTCCTAGTCTGTGAACTCCACACAGCTGTGAAAAACAGAAGTCCAAGTTTGTTAGGCTCAGCAAATTCTCTTATATTGAAGGCTGGCTTCAGAAAGCAGTTTATCCATTGCAGGCGTCTGCCTTCGTTTGGCCGCTGGATGACAATTTCTTATCAGCTTACCAATGTACTCAAGAAAATATTTTTCTGGATAATAAAATATATAAAGGCCCTTATCAATATTCATATATTCGGGACCAATCATTGCAAATCTAGCTCTATAAACTAGAGATATAATCAGAAATGCAGGAAAGCAAGTTTTATTTATGGCAATATGGTTAACAATATCCCATACATGAAAACACTTAAATGTCCTATAGTAGAGGAAGTATAAAACAAAGCGTGCTGCAGCTATGTGGTATAACATTATATAGCAACTATAATTATATTTTAGAAAAGTATGCAAGGACATGTGAAAATGCTTAAGATATAATGTTAGATTTTAAAAACTAGGATATGAAAGTATATATAAAATATTCTATACGTATAAAAAAGGGTTGAGATGAAATAATTACTTGACATTATGTTGTGTGTCTGGCAAATATGGGTGCTTTTGGTTAACTTCTAAAAATTTTCAGTATCTTCAAAGTACTTTTTACAATAAACTATCTTTCAGAAAAAATAAAGGTATTATTTTTATTTGTTTTTGAACAGAAGTCTTAGATAATAAAATGGTTTTAAAAGTTGTTAATCCGAAAAATTGACCTTCCCTCGTGTTTTCAATAACGCACTTCATTTTGCCAGTTTTAATGATTAAGAATGTCTTCTGTGTAAAAGATAGCACTTTTAATAAATGATTTGAAAAATTATACCTGATTAAACATGATTAAGAAACTTCCTGAAAAATGGTCAGTCTGGTGTTTACAGACATTTTAACAAGCAGAAATGATTTACTACAAAGGTGATCCCATTTATTATGTAAAAAGTACAATCCTTAAGAGGTCTGAAAAAAACAACTTGACCTAAAAAAGCCTCTCTTCTCTAGCTACCAGTAAACTTGGATCAGCTTTGCATACTTTTATCATTCTTATCATTCTCCTCTCTCTCTGTTTCATTTTTTCTCTCTCTCCACGGCCACTTTACTCCTCACCTCTCCTTTTTCTTTTTTAAACCAAACTCAAAGCCTTAATATAACAATTGCCATAACATGACTGCAAATATCACTACATCTTGATGGATCTGTCACATGTGGTGCAACTTAAATTTGAGAACTGTTTGAAACTAAAGCATGCAGGCTGGGCACGGTGGCTCACGCCTGTAATCCCAGCACTTTGGGAGGCGGAGGCAGGCGGATCACCTGAGGTCAGGAGTTCGAGACCAGCCTGGCCAACATGGTGAAACCCTGTCTCTACTAAGAATACAAAAATTAGTCAGGCATGGTGGTGCCTGCCTGTAATCCCAGCTACTCGGGAGGCTGAGGCAGGAGAATCACTTGAACCTGGGAGGCTGAGGTTGCAGTGAGTGGAGATCACACCACTGCACTCCAGCCTGGGCAATAGAGCAAGACTTCTTCTCAGAAAAAGAAAGAAAGAAAGAAAGAAGAAACTAAAGCATGGAAAGCTCACAACGGAAAGTAATAAGAAGTAAACATGTCCAATCTAGCAATCTAGGCAGGGAATTGGTTTTGATGGTAGCCAAAGTCAATGAGAGTAGGCCACAAGAGCCATGGAAGTGGTGCCAAATGTGGTAGTTTCGTGCAAAATGCAAGGAAAAAGGACATAAAATATCACAAAACAATCAAGGGGTGGTCAAACTAATCCTGCATATTTATTGTCAAGGGAATCATTTTTAGTGTCACAACTTTATGTGGATTATCTTTTCCTTCATGATACCTTAGCCCCAAACATATCCTGTTTTTACAAGTGTAAACTCCATGGAAACACAGACCACTTTGTTCTCTGCTTTATCCAGGACTGATATTCAGTCAGTGAACACTGGTACCACCTACTGGGCTTCACAGGTTCTGATCAATGGAAGTCTAGGCTGCACATGTCATACCAATTGCTAAATATCCTGTATGTTACCAATGGCTAGTACATTGCCTGGCACATAGCAGATATGCTATATATATTCTGCTTTTGTAGTTCTTCACAAATTCTCTGTCCTTTTCTTTTTGTTCGCACTGTCATCGTGGCTTAATCCCATGTATGACTTTCAAGGGCTTAGCTTTTCAACACCCTCATACTTTTTCCAGCCATCATCGATGCCAACCTCTCTTTACCTGTCGATGGCTATCATATCATCAAAATAATATATCCAAAATGCTATTTTTGTCGTATCTCTCCCCTGCTAAAAAACAACAAACACAAAACACACCAATGATTTTTCATTCATTAAGATAAAATTTAATAATTTAAACACTTCAATTTGCATCTAAGACTTTCCAAATTCTAGCCCGAACCTATCGTTTTGGCTTCTAAAATTCCTCTGCATTTTTGCTCATAATGTTCTCTCTTATTGGATTATTCTATTTCTTCCATCAGCTCAAGTTTAACTTCACCTGTGAAATGTTTCCTGGTTACTCTAGCCCATTGTAAACTCTTCCTCATATGAAAACCAACTCCATTTAGGTTTCATAGTTTTGGCCAGTCGCAGTGTCTCATGCCTGTAATCCCAACACTTTGGAAAGCCAAGGAGGGAAGATTATTTGAGGCCAGGAGTTTGAGACCAGCCTGTGAAATATAGTGAGACCACCATCTCTACAATTTTTTTTTTTTTTAATTAGCCAGGCATGGTGGTGCATGCCTGGAGTACTAGCAACATGGGAGGCTGAGATGGGAGGATCGCTTGAGCCCAGGAGATCAAGGCTGTAGTGAGCCATGATGGCACCACTGCACTCATGCCTGGGAGACAGACTGAGACCCTGTCTTTGACAATAATCTTAGAATAATATTTGAAAACACTAGTTAAGAACACAAATACTTGATGTTTAGCTAGCTTTCTTTTTTTCCTTCTTTCTCTCTCTCTCTTTCTCTCTCTCCTTCCTTCCTTCCTTTCTTCCCTCCCTCCTTCCTTCCCTCCCTCCATCCATCTTTCTTTCCTTCTTTCTTTCTTTTTTTCTTTCTTCCTTCCTTCCTTTCTTTTCTTTCTTCTTTCTTTCTCTGTCTCTCTCCTTCCTTCCTTCCCTTCTTTCCTTCCTTCCTTCCTTCCTTCCTTCCTTCCTTCCTTCCTTCCTTCCTTCCTTTCTCCCTCCCCTCCCTCCCTTCCTTCCTCCCCCCCCTCTCTCTCTCTCCCCACCACCCAACAAATACTTGTGAGTGTCTTTGCTGTGCCTGGAAGTGAGGACATAAAAATGACAGGACACAGTCCTTGATTTCAAAGACATTTCTGTGCAGATTTCTATCACCAAAGAATATTAAATAACCCATTTATCATCCGATGGAAAAGGTCTGAATTAGGCCGGGCGTGGTGGCTCACGCTTGTAATCCCAGCACTTTGGGAGGCCGAGGCGGGCGGATCACGAGGTCAGGAGATCGAGACCACGGTGAAACCCCGTCTCTACTAAAAATACAAAAAGTTAGCCGGGCGTGGTGGCGGGCGCCTGTAGTCCCAGCTACTCGGAGAGGCTGAGGCAGGAGAATGGCGTGAACCCAGGAGGCGGAGCTTGCAGTGAGCCGAGATTGCGCCACTGCACTCCAGCCTGGGCGACAGAGCGAGACTCCGTCTCAAAAAAAAAAAAAAAAAAAAAAAAAAAAGGTCTGAATTATAATTTACTGACCTAATAACGCTTAATGCTTTTTTAAAATTCTATGTTTGCCTGAACTCTTTTATTGTTGCATTTTTTTATTGATACATCTGCTGTTAAACAAAAGTTGAAGCAAGGTAAGAGCCGTTTTGGGCCAGGTGCGGTGGCTCATGCCTGTAATCCCAGCACTTTGGGAGGCTGAGGTGGGTGGATCATCTGAGATCAGGAGTTCGAGATCAGCCTGGCCAAAATGGTGAAACCCCATCTCTACTAAAAATACAAAATAACTAGCCAGGCACGGTGACACGCACCTGTAGTCCCAGCTACTTGGGAGGCTGAGGCACGAGAATCGCTTGAAACCACAGTGAGCCAAGATCGCACCATTGCACTCCAGCCTAGGCAACAAGAGTGAAACTTTGTCTCAAAAAAAAAAAAAAAAAGATAAGAGCCACTTAGAAAACTCTAGGTCAGCAAAAGATTTCATGGTGTAATAGTGAGCACTCTGGACTCTGAAAACTCTAGGTCAGTGGTCCTCAAACATGGCTGCACTTAATCCCATGGGAGGCTTTTACCCAATAGAGACCAATTAAATCAGAATGGGCAGGGTGCATATCTGCACATCTAGTCATCTACTTTATAAAAGCTCTCCAGGTGATTTTAATGTGCAACAAAGTTTGAAAAACACTGCTGTAAGCTAAAATAAAATTGTATTTCCATATATTAATTATATTTACGTTTAAAAAAGTAACAAATATATATGGTTTACATATTCATATGAAAATAAAATCATTTCATCCTTTCCATTGTTTAAACAATAAAACTAGATAATGTCTTCTAAGAAAACAATTTCAAAATTCTTCACTATTTTTACCAGTGTAGATAAAGAAATCAGCTCCATAATACATCAGCTCTATATTTTTTACTAAATTGTTAGGTAAATCTCACTCTGCACCTGTTTTAGGATACTGGTTTCTACTAAGAGGATCTAACAGTGAATGTAGAGTATTGGGTTGGGCGCGGCGGCTCATGCCTATAATCCCAGCACTTTGGGAGGCCAAGGCAGGTGGATCACCTGAGGTCAGGAGTCTGACACCAGCCCGACCAACATGGTGAAAGCCCATCTCTACTAAATACAAAAAGTTAGCCGGTTGTGGTGGTGCATGCCTGTAATCCCAGCTACTTGGGAAGCTGAGGCAGGAGAATCGCTTGAAGCTGGGAGGCGGAGGTTGCAGTGAGCTGAGATTGCACCACTGCACTCCAGCCTTGGCGACAAAAGCAAAAACCTTATTAAAAATATATATATAAACATATATATATACACATATATATAATATACTAATTATATACTCTCTATATAGTATTATATATATAGTATTATATTCTTTTTCCAAGCCCAGTGGAAAAGCCTCAGCAAGCGTGGAGGTATCAGAAGCCTCCAAAGAGATCCCACTAAGTAATTCCAAGTCACTCTCATTCACCCCATTGGAAGTTCCAATATATATAATACTATATATATAATACTATACTATATATAATACTATATATATAGATATAGTATTCATGGGATGTTAAACCCACATATATGGAGGCCTGACTTTTCATATCCATAGATTTCACAGGGCTGACTGTGAGACTTGACTATACATGGATTTTGGTATTGGCAGAGTCCTGGAACCAATCCCCTGTGATTATCAAGGGGTAATCATAGTTTCATATTACTATTATTTTGTTAAGGTTTACTACATCTATGTTTAAAAGGGATATTTTTCTGTAGTTTTTTGTCCTTGTGATGTCATGCCTTTGTTTGATTTCTTTGGTTTCATCTGGAGTTGGGCTTGGGGTTAGTATTCACAGTATTTGGGATTAGAGGGTTAAGGCTTAGATTTTAGGGATTAAGGAATAAAAGAATTTGAGCATTAGGGTTAGGGTTGGGACTGGAGTTAGGATTGGGGCTGGGATTGGGACTAGGGCTAGGGTTAAGGTTGTTTTACTATTGCCTTCCTTTCTTTCACTATTACCTTGTAGGTTAATTTAGCATCATCCCAGGCTAACACCTTGCCTCTCTACTACATACCTACCTCATCCTTTCCTTCTCTGGCCCTGTCATTCTTACCTATTTTCTGAATTGTTGATCATCGAGTATCTACATGGGCTTCAGAGGCTGCTCTGTGAAGCTCGAGGACTCAAGAAGGAGCAAAGGGAGAAAATTCATACTCACCCTAGCTTACGCTTGTCAAGCAGGCATCCTTGCCTCTCTCCTCTGCCACCTACCCTGATAGTTGAGTTAATGCCCCCATGGCCTATTTCCCCATATGCAAGAAGAAATTATCCCAAGGCCCTTAAGGTGGAAGCCCACCAGTGAACTCTTCCAGTGCACAATCTCCTAAGCCATTCCCAAAAAGCTCCGTCGCCACTCTATTCCCCTCCATCTATACTCCTAGCTCTGTACAGCCCCTGAGTTCTGGGCACTGGGTCAGGCAGGAGGCAGCAGGGTTATGGCCAGACACCACTGTTCAAAGTGAGTCACCACCAGTCTAAGCCAGTCAAAGCATGTCAACTCAAGTCACGGCTGGTCAAAAACAGTCTGAGGCCACCAGGTGCAGTGGCTCATGCCTGTAATCTTAATACTTTGAGAGCCTGAGGCAAGTGGATCCCTTGAGGTCAGGAGTTCAAGACCAGCCTGGCCAACATGGTGAAACCTCATCTCTATTAAAAATATAAAAATTAGCTGGGTGTGGTGGCAGGTGCCCGTAATCCCAGCTACTCAGGAGGCTGAAGCACAAGAATCACTTGAACTGGAGAGGTGGAGGTTGCAGTCAGCTGTGATTGCACCACTGCACTCCAGCCTAGGCAACACAGTGAGACTTTGCCTCAAAACAAAAAACAAAAACAAAAACGAGAAACAGTCTGATCATGGCTAGTTAAGACTGGTCAAGACCAGAAAAAAGTAGGCCCAGGCTGGTCAAAGCCAGTTGTAGCTGGTCAAGAATGGTCCTAGGTTGTTAATACCAGTCCAGGCCAATCAAAGCCAGTCACAGCTGATCAAAACCAGCCAAATCCACTGAAAACCAGCCAAATGTGTCCAAAAGTGGTCAATTCCAGTCAAAGGCAGTCAAGGTTGTTTGAAGCTACTCTCTGCCTATCTAAGCCTGTCAAAACTGGTAAATTCTGGACAAAGCCAGCCATGGCTGGTCAAAGCCACTTATAGCCAGTTTAAGCCAGTCAAACCTGGTTAATTCTGGTCAAAGCCCAGTCACTGCCAGTTAAAGTCAGTTATAGCCAGCCTAAACTCATCAACGCTGGTTGATTCTGGCCAAAGCCAGTCACAGCCAGTCAAATCTTGTCATGACCAGTCAAAGAGTTGCCACAGCTGATCTAACCCAGTCAAAACCAGTCAATTCTGGTCAAAACTGTTTGGAGCCAACCTACTCCAGTCAAAACTGGTGTATGCCAGCCAAAACCAGTTGATCCTGGTAAAACTAGTCATGGCTGGTCACGGCTGGTATAAGCTGGTTGATTCTGGACAAAGCCAGTCACTGCCTGTCAAAACCAGTTGGTTCCAATCAAAGCCAGTCACATATGGCCAAAGCCAGTTACAGCCAATATAAACCTGTAAAAAACACTGAATTCTGGACAATGCCAAACACAGCTGGTCATAGATGGTCACAGTCAGTCTAAATCGATCAAAAACTAGTCAATTCCAGTCAAATCCAGTCAGAGTCTGATAGATTTGATCATGACCAGTCAAGGCTGGTCACATTCAGTCTAAGCCAGTCAAAACCAGTCAATTCTGTTCAAAACTAGTCACAGCCAGTCATGTTTTGTCTAAGCTGGTCAAAATCAATGAATGCTGGTCAAAGCCAGTTGTGGCCAGTTATGGCCTGGCCTGTCATGGGAAGTCTAAGCCAGTCAAAATCAGTGTAAGATGGTAAAAAACAGTCAATTCTTGTGAAAGTTGGCTGCAGCCATTCATAGCCAGTCTAAGCAGGTCAAAACCAATCTAAACTGGGCAAAGCAAGTCACAGCCAGTGAAAGCCTGTCAGAGCTGGTCAACATGGGTCAATTCTAGTCAAAGCCAGTCAGAAGTTGGTCAGGTCTGATCAAGACTAGTCAAGGCTGGTCATAGCCAAGCTAAGCCAGTCACAACTGGTAGATTCTAGTCATAGCTGGTCATGGCCAGCCAAAGTTTGTCACAGCCAATTTAAGACAGTCAAAACTAGTCTAAGCTGGTCAAAGCCACTCAAATCTGATCAAAACTGGTCACAGCCAGACTGAGCAAGTCAAAACCAGTCAATCCCAGTCAAAGCCAGTCACAGCCAGTCATGGCTGTTCAAAACCAGTCATAGCCAGTTAAAACCACTCCAGGCCATTCAAAGTCAGTCAGAGGCAGTGAAAACTGGCCAAATCCAGCCACAGCCAGCCAAGGCTGACCAAAGCTGTTCACAGTCAGTCTAAACTGGTCAAAACTGGTTACAGCTGGCCAGAGCCAAGCAAAGCTGGTCACAGCTGGTTAGAATCGGTTAAAGCCCATCATGCCAGTCAAGGCTGATCATGATCAGTGAAATCCAGCCAAAGGTGGTCATGGCTGATCACTGTGGGTCCAAGCCCATCGTGGCTGGTCAGACTGCAAAAAGGAATTAGTACAATGTAGCCCAATCATCTAATTTTAGATACATGAGATTGGGTGAAATCCAGAGAGGTAAATATTCGTTTTCTTTTTTCTTTTTATTTCCCTAAGACTTCTGAGTCGAGAGATAAATATCCAAGTCCCTAAATTATTGAGTGACACAGCCAGTGACTAGATCTCTGGTGTCCTGACTGATAGACCAATGTTCTTTCTTACACATCAAGACTTAGCAAATGTTCTAGCAGCCCAAGTCAGCAGAATTGTCAAACTCACTGAGTTCAGTTCCATTTGCATATATACATAGTGGTGTTGAGATGGAGTTATGGCTTTAGAAATTCAGGGCAACATGTGTTTTGGAAAACTTTCAAATAAAAGCTAAATATAGGAAATGCTATAGTAAATTCTGTCACATAATTTTTTTAATAGTACATGTGCTTTAGATGTAAAATTTATTCACCACACCATCAAAAATTAATTGTCAGATTATCTTGCAAGCTAAGAAAAACAAACCATTAAGTTTAGTAGATTAGTATACTCTCCAGGTGACATTTATTCTCTTCATTAGACAATTGACTGGTCACATCTGCTTTCTTCTCCATAATATGCACACAGGATTATCTTATGTAGAAAAAGGCCCACCAGACATTCAATTAACCCAGCTGTCACACATCTGTTGCTGTCTCTATAAATGTGCAGTTAACTGGAAATTACTCTTCTGATAACTTTACACCTCTTTTTTTTATTGTGATAGTCTCTTACTTCCTCCATACAAACTACCTCAATGACTTTGTTTGTGATCCAAAGATTCCAGAACATATCCAACTATTTCTGATCCTCTGAATGGAGGAATGAGTCTGGCATTTACATTGAGTGATTTGGAATCTTACAGACGCAGTCTCAGTGTAATTCATCAGATATTAAAATAAGAACCTAGACTACTTAATAAAGGTCTGAAGTTGTTATTCTACTCCAACCATGACTATTAACTTGCTGTGAGTGCCTAAGTAAATTGTATTACTGCTTTATAGTTGAGTTTTCAAGTTTGTAATATATGCAGGAGGA
This sequence comes from Symphalangus syndactylus, assembly GCF_028878055.3. Taxonomy (NCBI): domain Eukaryota; kingdom Metazoa; phylum Chordata; class Mammalia; order Primates; family Hylobatidae; genus Symphalangus; species Symphalangus syndactylus. The sequence continues at coordinate 116,709,286 of NC_072447.2, read as the reverse complement.
GTGAGCTCTCCATGCTACTTTATAAAACTTTTGGAACATTGTGTGTGGTTACTTAAATTTCCTGGGGCATCAACTATATTGTGGTATTAGTGTCCCCCAGAAAACTGAGATAAATAAATGTACCAGCACAGCTTTCTTTTTTTTTTTTGAGATGGAGTCTCGGTCTGTCGCCCAGGCTGCAGGGCAGTGGAGTGATCTCGGCTCACTACAACCTCCACCTCCCAGGTTCAAGTGATTCTCCTGCCTCAGCCTCCTGAGTAGCTGGGATTACAGACACATGCCACCACGTCCGGCTAATTTTTTTGTATTTTTAGTAGAGATGGGGGTTTCACCATGTTGGTCAGGCTGGTCTCGAACTCCTGACCTCATGATCCACCCGCCTCAGCCTCACAAAGTGCTGAGATTACAGGCGTAAGCCACCGCGCCTGGCACAGCTTTCTCTTCCTTAATAAATAAATAACAAATATTATCATGCATTTAACAACACTTCACATTATTCAAAAGGGCTTCACCAAGAAGGCATTTTTGAGTACCTGCTATGTGCCACACACTATAGTAGGTGCTAGAACTACAAAAATTATTAAAACCTAGTCCCTTGGTTTAGGGGTCTTTAAGGCAGCCCAATAGATAAAAAGTCCCTTTCCTGTTCAAGTCCTGAAACAAATTGAAATGTAGCATATAGTAGTAAGGTAGACAGACACCAAAATACCAACTTCATTGCTCATAAAACTAGTATTGAAGAATATGGTGCATCTAAGTCCACATGGACTTTATAATCAGACCCTGAGATTTACAGACTTAACCACTGAGCAGAATTAGACCTGGAAAACAGAGCCAGCCCTGGAGAACAAAGGAGAATATATGTTCTCTGCAGGCAGCTACTCTCAAGGAAGCAGAGCAAAGGAAGGGACTGCACTATGCTTGCTTAATTTCTCCATTCAAAGTTGTCAATCAGCCAGGCACAGTTGCTTCCGCCTCGAATCCCAGCTACTTGAGAGGCTGAGGCGAGAGGATTGCTTGAGGCCAGGAGTTCGAGACTAACCAGGGCAACATATTGAGACCCCCCCGCCCCAGCAACCAAGACCCCATATCTAAAAAGAAACAAACAAAAAAAACAAAGTTGCAAAACAAATATGTGCTCCTCACCCATCCTCAGTTAAGAATGAGTATGGAACAAATAAGTGCCAGAAGTGTTACACATATGGATGTCCTTCCACCTGGGAGGAAACATCTGAAGTGGAAAGGAAGCATTCCCCCACCCTAATACCTACCCTCAAGAACCTCATTACATTGATATTCACAGCAATCCTGAGAGGTAAATAGGAAATTACTATTTTAACTGTTTTATTTTATTTTATTTCTTCTCATTTTCTTCTTTTTAGACTCTAAATTATGATGAACTGTTTTATAGTAGAGAAAGCTGAGACATGGAAGAGTCACAGAACTAGGCTGAAACCATAGTAGAATAATATCTTAATTCTTTATGGTATGAACTTGGACATTTTTACCAATGAAATTAGGTGATGAATTTGTCTATACAATGCCTTACTGTTTTTGCAAGTGAAACATAGGCTTTAATCCAAATGGTTTTGTGATTATCTATGGTTGTGACAAAAGCATCTATCATCTTGTGTACAGATGAGGTTATTTGCACATTCAAATCTTCTATCTCTCTTTCAGAGTTAGAAGTAAAAGTTTTTTAAAAAGAAAAGGCAAAAGCAGATAAGCTTTAAAAAATGGAATGCCACCATAGTAAAGTTTTATAGAGAAAGGAGCCAGGCATAGGTGAGGGAAACAGATAAGAAAGACAAAATAAAACCAGGCAGTTATCCAATGCTCAATATGAGAAAGAATGCTTAATTTAGTCAACTGGCACTGTGTTTCTTTTTTTTTTTTTTCCTTTTTTTCTTCCTTTAAATGAATAAACCTATGAAATGTGTACCTATAGTAGTTATTAGATTCACACATTAAGCATTTTATATGTTTTCGGTTCTGGGCTAAGTACTATATAAATAATACTATATACATAAAGTGCTATGTAAATGCATGTACAAGGAAGTCACCCTCTCTGTTTTGTTTCAGATGGGAAAACAGACTTGTTTAAATCAAGCAACTTACCTATTTTCACATAATCAGTAGTATGTGAGAGTGTCAAGATTTGAACCTAAGATGTCTGACTCCAGAGCCCATACTTAGTCAGTTCATTTTTGTTTCTCGTTTTTCTTTTTTGTAATTTTTCTTTTTCTTACCCAGTTCATTCTACTGGTCTATCAGCTAAGAGCAGAAATTGTTACTTCTGGGTGGAGCACATTCCAGCAGGGAAAAGAAAATATGTCTAAGATAGCTACCTTATTTGAAGCTTATAATGCAGTTAGGTACACATGGTATAAACACTAAAAAGCTTATGGTAAGTGAACACAAACGGACATATTAACAAGTATATGAGCCTTGAGATGAACTGGAATGAAAAAAATTATTGGAGGGGAAGAGTGTTAAGCTGACAAGCATGTGCTCATAGTCTGAGCTGTTTAAAGATAAGCTGCCTCCAGAAGTAATAAGTTCTCATCATGAGAGGGACTTCCCACACAGGCCGAAGGAACAAATATTTGGTAGATCAAATTATTTAAAATGACATCCAAAGTCCATCCAACCCTGAGATTCTATGATTTAGTCATTATTTTGAATAGCCACTATGTGCTAAGTCCTTGGGTAAGTTCCTCTCACAAAGGGGAATAAGACATACCCTAAAAGAGCCCACAGTTTAGTGGAGCACATAGCATAAACTTAGAAATATAGAATACAGTGTAAGAAGTACTCATATGACATGGGAACAAAGAAAATGTGCACCTAATCCAAACTGGGAAAGGGAGTTAAACAGGAAAACTGAAAATGTTTCCTAGATATGAAGCCTAAACTAACTCTTGAAGGAAGAGTAGAAGGCTAGCTAGGTTTTGCTTTATCTATTGCAATGTAACAAACCATTCCTAAAACTTAAAACCAAAAAAAATTATTATGTCTCATAATTTTGTGGGTAAGAAATCCAGGCAGGGATCAGTTGGCCAATTCCTCTGCCCTTCTCTTGAAGTTACTCAATGGTACTCAGCAGCTGAGCTGGTCTGCAGGGTCCAAAACAAATTCACTCACATACCTGGTCTCTTGTAGGGGATGGCTTTAAAGACTGGTCTCAACTAGAACTCTCCTCCTCTTTATGTGATCCCTTTAGTAGGGTAAGTATTCTTACATGGTGGCTCGGGAATCCAAAAACTAGTGCCACAAGAGATCAACATGAATGAACCTCAGACCAGTGAATTTGGATTTGCTATATTACATAAATTGTAAACATTCTAAGAACTTGGGTAAGAGAAAATGATGTCGGCAAAAATGGATTTAACTTACCTCCATACCAGATGGGCCAGATGCGACAGAAGTGGGGGCACAGAAAACCACTTAATTGTTGCAATTTTTATACTAAGACCTACACTTGTGTGGTGTCTATAGCAGCAGAAAATAGAGGATATCCAGACATTACTGTGAAGACATACTAAAATTATTGATAGCAAGGTATCCATTTGACTCCCAACTACTGATTATTGGGGAACATTATCATCAAACTACTTGCTTCAGATGGGCAAAAAACAGATGGATAAAAGCAGACATCAGTCGATTTTTAAGACTGTTGACTACTCACTTTATTCAAGCTAACACTAAAGATGTCAGAGCCTAGTACTGGATAAATGTGTTAAGTATCAATTAAGGCTCATAATAAGACTTGATCACTTATAATGGAGGTAAGATTCAGGGAAATGTCCCAAGGAGTTTCCTGTGGATGCCTGAATAAATCTTCCCCCTGGCACCATACCTTCCTCTCTTGCCTGTAACTCCTTACTATGAACCAAAGAAATAGGTAGGTAATTGCTCACAAAGGGAGCTACAAGAAGATTTAAAAGTCACTTACAAATTCAACTAATGTATTTCAACAAAATAGACTGTTTTCCTCAGGAAAATGGCATTCTTTATAAAATTATAAAATTTCTTAAGCAAACTTCTCAGACCACTGTAATTAGGAAGGTATTTAAGACTCTCCTTCCTTCCTAACTCTAATTGTCCCGGAGTTATTATTATTATTATTTTTTTTTTACTTTAAAACTAAGCAATATAGGCTCACGCCTATAATCCTAGCGCTTTGAGAGGCCAAGGTGGGCAGATCACCTAAGGTCAGGAGTTCGAGACCAGCCTGGCCAACATGGTGAAACCCTGTCTTTACTAAAAATGCAAAAATTAGCCAGGCATGGTGGTGCATGCCAGTAATCCCAGCTACTCGGGAGGCTGAAGCAAGAGAATCTCTGGAACCTGGGAGGCAGAAGTTGCAGTGAGCTGAGATTGAGCCACTACACACCAGTCTCGGCAACAGAGCGAGACTCTGTCTCAAAGAAAAAACAAAAACAAAAAGAAAAGAAAGTTAAAAAATTAAAAATTAAAAACTAAGCAATACTTTAGTTTTTCTCAGACTCTAGAGCCAGTCTTATGATGTTCAGTTGCATAGCTTGGAGCTTTCCCTCAGGCCACTTCATCATTGTTTCCCGTTATCAGCTAATTAAAATGAGACTAGTAAGAGACAAGCTTTCACAATTGGACTCAAAAGAGAAGACAGCCAGAGATTGGGTCGTCTGTCCCTACCAAACTTACAGACTTTAGATGATTGGAGCAGATCATTTACATTTGTGCAACCAGTATTATACCTATTTTCAAAAGAAAGTCTATTACTCCTGAAATCATCTTGGGCTTTGACTTATCGAACTTATTTCTTCAAGTAAAATAAATTCTAAAAGCATTAAGAACTTTAACATGACAAAGAAAATGGTTGATCTTTTGAGAGAAAACGGCCAGGCCGAAAAAAAAAAAAAAAAGAAAGAAAAGAAAAAAGAAAAAGATTGAACTACACAATAGAAAAAAGGATGCTTGATTTTCTTGAAATGACTATAAACTTTAAAATGAGAGATTTACAGCTTACAAAACATCTCCTCTCAGATGCAATTCTTTTTTAAAAATTTAATCACTTTCTCAGCCATGTACATTTACAGTATATTCAAGTATAAATCAAATCACTAAGACAACGAAACCATTCACAATTTATAAACTGTGTCCATAAAAAATTCCATTTTGCCAATAATAAATAGGAACAGTCTCTGCATCACTTTGATTTCCATAAAGAAGTATTATCAGAGGTTGATATGTTACGTTCTTTTTTTAAAAAGACTATTTATTTATTTATTTATTAATTTACACAGAGTCTCACTCTGTTGCCCTGGCTGGAGTGCAATGGCCCAATCTTGGCTCACTGCAACCTCCGCCTCCCAGGTTTAAGTGATTCTCCTGCCTCAGCCTCCCTAGTAGCTAGGGTTACAGGCATGCGCCATCACTCCCAACTAATTTTTGTATTTTAGTAGAGATGGGGTTTTACTATGTTGACCAGGCTGGTCTTGAACTCCTGACCTCAAGTGATCTGCCCACCTTGGCCTCCCAAAGTGCTGGGATTACAGGCGTGAGCCACCATGCTTGGTCTATATGTTATCGTTTTTAAATAAAACATCTTATTAATTTAGACCCCTGGGACACTTAACTATTATATCATGACTTTAGTTTTGCAAAGTCTGCCCACAAGTAGGTTTTTTTTTAAAATGTATTAAATACCTAACGCTGCTATGCGAACATACTGTCACCAGATGGCAGTTGTATGCCACAGCCTTCAAGGTTTGATCTGTAAGACATAAGCTAAGACTTGTTTCATTGAAGTAGAGATATTATCTTTCTTTTACCTTGTTCATATCAAAAGCATATAATAAACTTAAATAATAATGAAATCTGAAAACACTTTTTTTTTTTTTGAGATGGAGTTTCACTATGTCGCCCAGGCTGGAGAGCAGTGGCATGATCTCGGCTCACCACAACCTCCGCCTCCCGGGTCCAAGCGATTCTCCTGCCTCAGCCTCCAGAGTAGTAGCTAGGATTATAGCCATGCACCACCATGCCCAACTAATTATTATATTTTTAGTAAAGACAGGGTTTCACCATCTTGGCCAGGCTGGTCTTGAACGTCCTACCTCAGGTGATGTGCCCGCCTTGGCCTCCCAAAGTGCTGGGATTATAGGCATAAGCCACCGTGCCTGGCCACTCTTCTCATTTATCTAAAATATTTTTGTTTTATTGTTTCTCTGGCTTGACAGAATCTCTGCTACCTCTCTGAAAGTCATGTAACCCTTGCAGAGGAACAGGGCACCCTCGTCCTCTATCCCAGCTTTTCTAGCCCATCTCTGAGAGGGTAAAGAACCTGGATTATTCTCACATCATTAATATTGTATTATTATTGCCTACCACTGACTGGGGACCTAGTTTGTGAGAGCACTGTGCTAGTGCTTTCTCAGTGTTATCTCTAATTCTAAAAATCCTGCAAGATAGACATGGGAATATCTATTTTTGAGATTGGGAAACTAAGGCAATAGCAGTTATGTGTCTTTGATCAAGGCCACATAGCTATTAAGTGTGCACCAGGTTTTAAACATGTCTTTCATCACCAAAGCCTGTATGTGACCTTTCTGATACTGTGCCACCTTCCAAATACTGTCTTATTGCAATCAGACACGTTCTGTGAGTTTGTACTAGTCCTAAAAGGAACGAAGATGCATTTCTTCTTAAAGAATATAAAATTTGAGCTTTTCCTTGAAGTGGCCTTGCTCCTTATTTTAATTTTTTTTCTGATTCAGTGCATTTTGACTGTGAAAGCCTCGTAGCTCAAAGGTCCCTCCACAACCCTAATCTTTAGTCCTCAGGTTAATGTTAGCAAGTCTCCGAGGATGGTTTTCTTCTTGATGACCTTGGCAGGAAAAGAAGTTAACCCCTTCATCAACTCAGTCTATAGGCAACACCAAAACATGATGAGATGGGCTTCATTTTTTGCCTCAAATAATCTGTTTATGTAAATCCCCAGAGTCCAGCCAAGGCAGCTTAGAGGGCAAAGCAAATGTCTTCTGCGACTGCAGAGAAAAGTTTCCAGGAAGCCAGGGAGCTCACAGGCTGCTCTCAGCCCTGCTTGTCAATGAACAAGCAAAAGAATCAAAAACAGATAAGGAACAAGCAGATAAGAGAAGCCCCAATATGGTCTAAAACAAACTAACAAAGAAGAGATAAGATGTTTGCAGAAAAAAATAACCTTTGGAAAGGGCTAGCCTTTGACAAAATTGTGAAGGAGGTTGTCTGTTTTCTCTTTCATGCCATCTGCATTTGCCTCTCCTCTTATCATTCTACTCCTCCACCCTAAGTAGTCACAGAGCTAATAAATACTTCTTGAATAAATGCATGTTAAAGCCTCCTAGCATGAGCTTGCCTTCGCCCTGCCACCCCCTTAACATATTTCATGTTCCACGACATCTTCCCTATCCAAGTCAAAACTTGCTCCCTCCTTTACATTCTCATATAGAAACTCGATCAAATTCACTTGGTCAATTTATCTAGCAAGTATGTTGATGGTTAGCAATGATTTAATACACTACCCCTGCCAGATTACACATTTGCATTTTGATGGGGTTATCCAAACCTTAGACCTGTCTTTCCCTCTCCACTATCTCTTCCCCGGCTTTCACTTGTGAATCCGTAAATCCCATCATGGTGTTTGCACAACCTCTGCAACAAGTAAGTTTTGGCTGTGTAAGATAAAGGACTAATGGCCATAAGAGATACAGCATATGTTTGCAAACATTAATGGGGCATTGCTTGTAAGCCTGGGATTCCTTAACTTGAAGGGGTTTACAATTACCTGGGAGACAAAATTAACAGCTATAAAAAGTCAAACAACTGGCCGGGCGCGGTGGCTCACGCTTGTAATCCCAGCACTTTGGGAGGCCGAGGCAGGCGAATCACGAGGTCAGGAGATCGAGACCACGGTGAAACCCCGTCTCTACTAAAAATACAAAAAAATTAGCCAGGCGTGGTGGCGGGCGCCTGTAGTCCCAGCTACTCGGAGAGGCTGAGGCAGGAGAATGGCGGGAACCCGGGAGGCGGAGCTTGCAGTGAGCCGAGATTGTGCCACTGCACTCCAGCCTGGGCGACAGAGCGAGACTCCGTCTCAAGAAAAAAAAAAAAAAAAAAAAGTCAAACAACAAAACCAAAATTTGGTGGCCTTCCTACATTTAATAATTTGCAACACCAGCTGACTCCAGTGATCTGACACTACCTCAGGGAAAGAGCTAAAAGTAGTATCCTCAAGGTATATGGCAATAGTAACAGTATCTGAATGGTGGAGGGTGAATGAGGCAGTGACCAAGTCACAAATACACTGTCAAAACAAGCCCATAGCCATAGCATGTACACCCATAAATCCTAGTGTGTGTCAGAGTATTCCAGTGGTGAGCATGCAAGCTCAGAAAATACATGCATGAGCCGCTATTTGGTAAATACCTCTACAAAACTGGCTTCCATCATTTTCCTGTGAATACATTGGAAATAAAATTGATGGCTTTTGAATTAACTCTGTGTCTAATATCCAGATGGTAAGTTCAGCAATTACACAAAAGAATTTCCTTAGGTTGCAGCTCTGAAATCATGATTTAGGAATGGAATTTTCAAGAAGGTATTTTGAAACACTACTGAGAGGGGTTGGAAGTTGTTGGGCAAGAGGACACATAAAAGGAATTGCCTGTTAAGTTTTTCTTATCTCTCCAAACTATACAGGCATAGAAGGGACAGCTGCATGTGCCCTCCTAAATATTTAAGTGGTGGTGAAATCACTCTAATTATCTGTTTTCAAATAACCTGAATTCCTGTCAAGTTTAAGTTAAATATTTCTATAGTACCTTTCTCTTTTGTATGCCTTACAGCACTGAGTACAGTGCCTTTCACCCAGAAAAGAAATTCAACACATGCTTTCCCATTGATTGGTTTATTCTGGTGGAGACCCCAATCTTTTAGAAGTTTCTGGTACAAGCTAAAATTTTTCTAACTCCAAGCTCTGTTTCAGAAAGTTTATAATCCTATCTCTTAACTCAACTGTTATCTTCTCACTGAGAAATTCACTGAATTCAAACACCAGTTCGCATTAGAAGAAGGTAAAATATAGATCAGAAGGGAGGGGAAGAGATTGAAGTGGGTTTCCCTGAAAGAGAAGAAGGAGGGGAAAAGCAAAAGGTGGCTCATGCCTGTAATCCCAGCACTTTGGGAGGCCAAGGTGGGTGTATCACCTGAAGTTAGGAGTTTGACACCAGCCTGGTCAACATGGTGAAACCCCGTCTCTACTGAAAATGCAAAAAAAAAAATTAGCTGAGCGTGATGCCACGCGCCTGTAATCTCAGCTACTAGGGAGGCTGTGGCATGAGAATTGCTTGAACCCTGGAGATGGAGGTTGCAGTGAGCCGAGATTGTGCCACTGCACTCCCGCCTGGGCAACAGAGCGAGACTCTGTCAGGAAAGAAAAAAAAAAAAAAAAAAAAGATGTGGTGGAGTAACAACACCCACCCGATTAAGGCAGTAAAGAGACTATGAGGTGACAAGGAGAACTAACAGGATTATAAATGTGGCTTATACTGTCACATAACTTTGAGTGCCCTAATATAGTCCAAAGTCAAGGATATGTTCTAATGTTGATTGTAGAAAACTTTCTCACTAAGACCTTGCTCTGACACCCACCCCTCCATTTCATGGCAACCCCACCTTACCCCACCCAGCCCCACACCCCATCCTCCTTCCATACTATGTTTTCTTCCATGGCACTTATCAATACTTATTTTGCTATACATCTGTATTTATTTGTTTACTTTATTATCCATTTGCCCCACTGGTATGTAAGTTCCAGAAGGACAAAGTTTGTCAAGTTCACCACTGTTACAAAACAATTTTCAAAACAAATGGCAAAATCGTGACTCTCATACAAATATAAAAATAAACACCTGTTGAACACATTTCATTTAACTCATTAATAAGGAAACTAGTAACTGTTACAATTGGTCAAAAGGAGAATCCAAGAACAGACACATTTATAGATCAGAAATATTGAAATAAATGTGTAAATGGGAGGAAAACTGTTTTGAGGGAGAGAGTTGTCCCTCCCACCTCACAGAAGTGAATTTGCTTGTCTGTAGACAATCGTTATTGTCTATAGACAAGGATTATTTTGCATTGCTGTTATCTTCAGTTTACAGAATTGCAAAATCGCTTCCACTCAGGCAGAATCAAATAACTCTGAAGATGTGCTATAGTCAATGAATAATTTTCTACTGGAGGACAGAATTCTGTCTACATCACAGCAGTACCTAGCAGGGTGTCTGGCACACGGCAGATACTTCAGAGGGAAGCAGAAGGACCAATATGCCCAACATGTACCTAATTCTAAATGAAACCAGGGCTGGCGTCTTAAGAAACCTTCACAATCAAAGGCTAAGTAAGGTGCTGAATGGCCCTGTGGCTGTGTTATCTCCAAGAGCTCATCATCCCCGATTGCTCTTTCTCCCACACCGACCTCCTTCCATATCCAATCAATCACAGTGTCCTATCATTTCTACCATCTGCAAATATATTTTTATTTTTTCCACTTCTCTCCATCCCCATTGCCACTCCTGTACTTCAGACCGCCAGTAGTCTTTCCCCAGGATTATTGCAACAGTCTCTTAACTACTCCCACCTCCAATCCATTCATAAGGAAAATCCATTCTACTATGTAAATCTCATCATGTTGTTGTCATACTTAAAACCCATTGTCCTGGCTGGGCGCAGTGGCTCACGCCTGTAATCCTAGCACTTTGGGAGGCCAAGGCGGGTGGATCACCTGAGATCGGGAGTTTGAATCCAGCCTGGACAACATGGTGAAACCCTGTCTCCACTAAAAATACAAAAATTAGCCGGGCGTGGTGGTGCATGCCTGTAATCCCAGCTACTTGAGAGGTTGAGGCAGGAGAATCACTTGAACACGGGAGGCGGAGGTTGCAGTGAGCTGAGATCGCACCACTGCACTCCAGCCTGGGTGACAGAGCCAGACTCTGTCTCAAAAAAAAAAAAAAAAAAAAACGCACACACACACACACCATCAGTATAAACTCTAAGGTAGTTTAAAACCTAAGGCCCTATACTACTGCCGTATCTCTAACAATGGAGAAGAGAACAGAAAGGTCAAACACAAATAATCAATTCAGCATAGTTGCTGGCATATAATGAATGTGCAGTAACTGGTTACTTCACAAAGTTATTCAAAGCTGGTCCTGTATACCTCATCTTCCCTTTGAATACTTTTTTCTGATTATAAGCAAAGTTTATTCTATACATACATCTTCTTTTACCTTTTTCATTTGGAACTCGGACCTCATTTCAAAAAAATAAGGGGCCAGAGCACAGTGGCTCACACCTGTAATCCCAGCACTTTGGGAGGCCGAGGAGAGAGGACTGCTTGAGTCCAGGAGTTTGAGATCAACCTTGACAACACAGTGAGACCCCGATCTCTATAAAAAATAAAAAATAAAAAAAATTAGCCAGGCATGGCAGCATGCATCTATAGTCCCAGCTACTCAGGAGACTAAGGTGGGATGATCACTTGAGCCCAGGAGGTTGAGGCTGCAGTAAGCATTCCAGCCTGGGTGACAGAGTGAGACACTAGCTTAATAAATAAATACATACATACATAAATAAGAAAAAGAATTAATTTTAGATTCTATGAAAAGTTTTGTCTTGAATCTAAGGTCCTAGAGTATTCAGATTATACAGTTAACATCGCCAACCTGACAAAGTCTTACCTAATGACATGTCCCACCCTCACCCCCAAGGAATTCTCTAGATGGTACTGCCAAATAATGAATTGTTGCAATGAAAATCAAAGCTAACGTAATAATTTTGTAGATGTAGAAATTGTTTCTAAGTTAACTGAAACTGGCTGGAATTGAAGGCCTCTCTGATTTTATGACTCATGTTATTTTTTATGTATTTTATTTTCTTTGAAGTGGGGGCTGACATCTAAAGAAACCTTCACAATCAAAGGCTAAGGTACAGGTTGGCTTTGTCGCTGTTATCTCCAAGGGCACATGTTTCTTTGGCAGGGGCAGCTCCTTAGAGTTACCATACAAAAGAGGTCACCAGGAAAAGAAGATGCCAATTCAAAATTTAATTCCAAGATGCCCATAACCAGAAATTATGATAGTGAAATTCAGTCTTTTACATTTAGCAAAATAAAATCCTTAAAAAATTACCGAAAGCACTGTAGTAGGACTCTTAAAATGCTGTAGTGGGCCGGGTGTGGTGGCTCACACTTGTAATCCCACCACTTTGGAAGGTCAACGCGGGAAGATCACTTGAGTTTGAGATCAGCCTGGGCAACATAGTGAGAACCCATCTCTATAAAAAATATAAAAATTAGCTGGGCTTGGTGGCACCTGCTTGTAGTACCAGCTACTTAGGAGGCTGAGGTGGGAGGATCACTTAAGCCTGGGATGTCCAGGCTGCAGTGAGCTATGATCTTGGCACTGCATTCAAGCCTGGGCAACAGAGCAAGACCCTGTCTCAAAAATAAATAAATGAATAAAGCCGTACTGAAGGCTGACATTAGAAAATCTGAGGTAAATCAGTTTCACTGTAGTATCTTCCAGCCTTCCCTTCATTGCCTTATCCCCAAAGATACTTCTTCCCATGCTGCCTTAGCACATAACCAAGATCTCTCACGTGGTAGCCATAAGACGTCTGCCTTCTTTGGAAACTATCTTGTCCTCAATTTTCAATCCACCCTTGCCCCATCAAAATTGACCTTTTATGGGCCTCACAGTGAACTTTCATGTTGGAAAATATCAAATATACTTTTGATTGATAAGGTGTAACTCGTTTTAGATTATGCAATTCTCTGCTGGGCACGGTGGCTCACGCCTGTAATCCCAGCACTTTGGGAAGCCGAGGCAGGCAGATCACTTGAGGTCAGGAGTTCGAGACCAGCCTGGGCATCACAGAGGAATCTCCATCTTTACTAAAAATATAAAAACCCACCGGGCATGGTGGCGCATGCCTGTAATCCCAGCTATTTGGGAAGCTGAGGCAGAAGAATTGCTTGAACCCAGGAGGCAGATGTTGCAGTGAGCCGAGATGGCACCACGGCACTCCCACCTGGGTGACAGAGAAAGACTCCAAATAAAAAAAAAAAAAAAAAAAAAAAAAGATTATTATGCAATTATCTTTTCAAGGACAGCTGTATTTTGCCATTCTTTAAATCAAAGGCTAATGAGCAAAGGTAAAATTTCAGGCATCTCAAACTGAATGCTATCTGGGAGGCTAGAGTCCTTCACAGTGTTCTTCAAAACACAACAAATAGGCCTACTCAGTGGGATAGCCTACAATTTATAACTGTACTATCTATAACATACTTGCTATAAAGTCGTCCTTTCATTTGCCTTGTTCTTTTAAAATTCAAATGCAGAAAAAAATCCTGTTAATTGAGAGTTCAGGTTAGTTAGAGTCAGGTCAATCAAGGTTTTACTCTAATAGAATTGAGATGTTATGACTTTCTGCTGTGAAAATTTTTTTGACTAATCAGTTCAGTTAGCCTGTAATATTGATTTAATGACCTGTTGGAATGAGTCACACTAATTGAACTAAACTATGTTGTTTACAAAAACAGTCGATAGTGAAAGTAATATGTCCTACATCCTTCTGCCAAAGTAGAAAATGCAGCTCATTATATTAAAATGGAAAATGTTATTTTATTAAAAGCTGAAAATTTTACTGTATTAAATGTTTTATATTGGCTTTCATGAACTCCATTTTGAATATACATTAATTTTTTATTTTACTTCATTTAAAATATATACCTTTTTAAAATTTATTTTGAGCAGGGTCTCGCTCTGTCACCCAGGCTGGAGTGCAGTGGCTAGATCTCATAGCTTATTGCAGCCTTGAACTCCCGGGATCAAGCCATTCTCTTGCCTCAGCCTCCCAAAGTGCTGGGATTACAGGCGTGTGTGTGCCATCATATAAAAGGCCTGTATACCATTCTATACATCCCAAGGTGAGCTGATTTCAAGTGGAAAACTAGAATAATAAACAGAAAGGAGACAAAGTCAAGTCTATTTAATCTTGATCACTCCAAATTTTAGTTTTAATTGCTGTGACATTTCTGGGAAAAAAAGTGATTCTTTGGGATAACATGAAATAATATTTCGGCAGGTATCAGTTTGAGGGCATACATTAATTTCTTAGGGTATGCTATGGAAATATTTTGAATGTGAAAAAAATGGTGGATACATCCTTTCCAAAGTTCTCATTGTAGACATTTGAATTATGCTACAATACTCTTTCAAACATGTCATTTTGACCAGAAATATAATTAGTCAAAAACTAAAGCATTAAAATATTAAGGTCATATCTCTACAGCTTAACAATTTTTAACCACCTATTTTACTTGAAATATTATTCCCTCTCCCAGCCCATAGGCAACCTCACCTACAAGATATTATGAAAATACAGCAGCCTGCATAGCCTAGTGAGACCTTGTCTCTACAAAATTTTTTTTTTAAAGTTAGCCGCCAGCCTGGCCAACATGGCGAACCCTGTCTCTACTAAAAATACAAAATCTAGCCAGGTGTAGTAGTGTACACCTGTAGTCCCAACTACTCGGGAGGCTGAGGTGGGAAAATTGCTTGAACCCAGGAGGCAGAGGTTGCAGTGAGCCGAGATGGTGCCACTGCACTCCAGCCTAGGCGACAGAGGGAGACTCTATCTTAAAAGAAAAGTTAGCTGGGCATGGTGGCATGTATCTGTAGTCTCAGCTACTCCGGAGGCTGAGAGGTGGGAGGATTGCTTGAGCCTGGGAGGTCAAGCCTGCAGTGAGCTGTGATCATGCCACTGCACTCCAGCCTGGGAGACACAGCAAGACCCTGTCTCAAATAATAATAATAATAATAAGTAGAGAAGAAATATTTATTATCAACCTATTCTGTGCCCAAAATTGTGCTAGGTACTGTAAGGAATACCCATATAAAGCATTCCCTACCTTAAAGGAACTCGTAATCTTTTTTAAAAAAACTTTTTAATTTTTTTTAACTCTCCTGAGAAGCATAAGGAACTTGCAATCTATTTGAGGAGGCAAGATAAATACACATAAGCAATTAACCTCAGTATAAAACAAAGGAAAGGGTAGATGAGAAAAGAGCAGTAAAGGAAGGTTTTAAAGGAAGAATGGCACTCCAGCTTGCTCCTATAATCCCACTCAGGAGGTTGAGGCAGGAGGATCGGTTGAGCCCAGGAGTTCCAGGCTGCAGTAAGGTATGATCCTGCCACTGCATTCCAGCCTGGATGACAGAGTGCGAACCCATATCCAAAAAAAGAAAAAGAAGAAAGGATGGCAACCTCAGCTCGATCCTGAAGGAAGGCCAGATATTGATAGGAGAAAGGAGTAAGGGGCCATTCCAGAGCAAGAGAATGGCATAAACCAAAGGGCTCAGAACAAAATTGGCATAAAATGTATTTGAGTTGGAAGGAGAACAATGAGCCTGACATGCCTCGAATGACTATATTGCAGTACAACAGTGAAAAAGAAGGCCAAATGAGCAGTAAGTTTTGTCTCACATGTGAGATTATTTGCACCTCAAGAAAAGGAACCATGTTCACTACATCTTTTTTTCATACTTTTTAACACCTTCCTCAGTGAAATATACATAATAGATACTAAATAAGGCCTGGTTGAATAAATGAATCTTAAAGGACATGATGTCAGATACTAGAGCAATAGGCCTAAGAAGGAACACCTAGCATTAGGATACAATGAAAAAGCAAAAGCTCAGGATTGCCATCTTTGGAAATTTTACTAGTAACTGTCACTTAGGGAAGGCTTATAAATATTTTGCTGATGAGAAGGTACAGAATCTGCCTAACAAGCTTCTACTTGCTTTTACCCACATGATTTATCCCTCTGTCCAATTAACTTTCCTAGCAACATACTGCTCCTTATTCCCTACACATTCCATATAAAATCTTTCAGAGCAAGGCAAAAAAGTCGCAAAACTCAAGACCTGAAAATTGGGTATACACTGCATTCATGGGTCTGTAAATATTAGAACAGCACTTCCTAAAGTGTCTTCCAGATAGTTCTGAGAGATGCTAATAGGTGTACAATAGAAATATGTCATAGAATCAGATAAGTTTAGGAAGCCCTGCCTACTCTGTCACTTGCTTGGAGATTTCCAATGCATATCTGTATATCAAAACATTCTGAAATGTACTACAGTAATCTATTTTAAATTGTTTACATTGTTTAATACAATATTTTCCAACCTTATTTTACCACAGAAGTCTTTTTTAAAAATACGGACTACTACCCAACATTAAACATCATTGTGTAGGATATTAACATCTCAACATGTGAAAATTTCCATTAGGAACACCAAGAGAGTTGCTGGAAAACCTTGACCATGCCCATATTATTTATTTATTTATTTGGCTCTGTGTCCCCAACCAAATCTCATCTCCAATTGTAATCCCCACGTGTCAAGGGAGGGAAGGGATTGTATTATGGGAGCAGTTTCCCCCATGCTGTTCTCATGATAGTGAGTGAATTCTCTCATGAGATCTGATGGTTTTATAAATGGTAGTTTTTCCTGCACTCTCACATGCTCTCTGTCGCTTGCTGCCATGGAAGATGTGCCTGCTTCCCCTTCTGTCATGATTCTAAGTTTTCTGAGGCCTCTCCAGCCATGTGAAACTGTAAGTCAATTAAACCTCTTTCCTTATAAGTTACCTAGTCTCAGGTAGTATCTTTACAGCAGTGTGAGAATGAACTAATACATTAATTTTTATTTTTTTAAATAGAGACGAAGTTTTACCATGTTGCCTAGGCTGGTCTCGAATTCCTGGGCTCAAGGGATCTGCCCTCCTCAGCCTTCTAAACTGCTAGGATTACAGGCATGAGACCATGCCCATTTAAAATCATTTGTGCCTTGCTGTCATCTCAAAGAGTGTTCCCTCAAGAAAAGGGTCATATCTCACAAGAAGTCATCACTCCTCACCTTCAGATACTGTAGTTTGTCCTTCAGACAATCTGAATTGTCTGCCTACTTCGTGAAATGATCTAGTAGTCCTCAAGAATGAAATAGTTCAATCAATCTATGATAGTTATAAACATAGTCTTTAGGCCAGCCCAATGTGGTGGCTCACGCCTGTAATCCCAGCACTTTGGGAGGCCAAGGCGGGCAGATCACTTGGGCTCACAAGTTCAAGACCAGCCTGGCCAACATGGTGAAACCCCATCTCTACTACAAATACAAAAATTAGCCGGGTTTGGAGACGGGTGCCTGTAATCCCAGCTACTCAGGAGGCTGAGGCAGGAGAACTGCTTGAACCCGGGAGGCGGAGGTTGCAGTGAGCCAAGATGGCACCACCGCACTCCGGCCTGGGTGACTATGTTTTACTTATTTTTTATTACTTTTGTTTTCTTAATCTGAGTCAGTTTTTATTCAAAAAGTACGTTCTATTTAACTAACATCACTGAATTCAGTGGTAGATTTAAAAATAAATTTATAATGCTTTTGGGACTATAATGGAATATTTTGAATAACCATAAAATTTTTTTTCTTTGGGAAGTATATGAGGATATTAATATTGTTGCACTAGTTCTGATTTGTTATATTTAACTTTTTGTGAGTTTAGCAAGATATAATTGATATTCAGTAAAATTCTAAAATATCAATGAAGAATGTATCCAGTCATGTAACCACCACCCCCGTGATCATTATATAGAAAATATTCATCACTCTAGGACATTCCCTTTTGTCCCTTGGTTGTCAATACCCTCTCACAACCTCAGATCCTGGCAACCACTAATCTGCTTCGTGTAACTGTAGTTTTGCTTTTCATGAATATCATATAAATTGAATGGTCAAGTATGCAACTGGTGTCTGGCTTCTTTCACTTACCATATGCTTTTGAGAATCATCCATGTTTTTTGTTTGTTATCAGTAGTTCATGTTTATTCTCAAGTAGTTTTCCATTTTCTAGATGTACCACAATTTGTTTATCCATTCACCCATTGAAGGACAATTCGGTTGATTTTGGGTTTCGACTATTTTGCAAAAATCCCCATAAACATTCAAGTACAGATCTTTGTGTAAATAAACACCCTCAATTCTCCATGCAAAAGCTTACAATATATAGCAGACTTTAATGCGGTAGGGCACCTAAAGGTAGAAAGAGGTCCACAATACAGACATTCCTCAATACAAAGAGACAACAGAGTCTATGCTTTAGAGAGGGCTAAGAGGATGACAACTGGAAAAGTCACAATATAAAACTATTATCAGAACATTGGAACTTTAGAGCAATAATTTTAGTACAGTTGTGAGATTAGAAGCCAGATTTTAAAGATACAAACAAGCAGTAAGGAATGGAAACCTTAAAAATAGTCTAAAATATTGGCAGTAAGGCGTATGGGGGGAAAATGAAATGGTAATTTTAGGAGACATACAATTTCAAGCAATATTGTGGAGAATTCTGAGGGAACAGAAAAGAGATTGACATTGCAGAGAGGGGATCATTGATGCAGCAAGATGCGAGAGGTATTTCTTCCAGAACAAAAATAGGATGTTAGATGCTTAGATACTGGTGGAGAGGAAAGTTTGGCAATAAAAATCTACCTAGAGGGAAACCAGGGAGGGTCAGAGCCCATATTTCATGGCTTCAGTTTTATCCATGGAATTAAGTAACTATGTTTAGAGCTGAGATACTAGACTGTATAAAGCTTAGGCACCTACCATAGGAAATTATCAGACTAGCTTAAGAAAGGCTGAAAGAACTGGTAAGCGAAGTGCAAAATCCAGCTGAAGTTCAATAGCTAAAATTTATTGTGAACTTGGTCATCATGGTTTTGTGACTTTACTCAGAAATGTTTCATGGCCTAGGAGTAAAATCAAAGGAACAGAATGATAGGACATTTCTTTCTTGGTGAGAATGAGCTTTGCAAGGCTGGACGTGGTGGCTCACACCTGTAATCCCAGCATTTTGGAAGACTGAGGCAGGAGGATTGCTTGAGCTCAGGAGTTAAAGACCAGCCTGGGCAACATAGCAAGCCCTCTTTCCCTTCCCTCTCCTCCCCTCCCCTCCCCACATCCCCTTTCCTTGTTTGTTTGTTTGTTTGTTTGTTTGTTTGTTTTTGAGACGGAGTTTCTCTCTTGTTGCCCAGGCTGGAGTGCAATGGTGAGCTCTTGGCTCAACGCAACCGCCACCTCCCAGGTTCAAGTGATTCTCCTGTCTCAGCCTCCTGAGTAGCTGGGATTACAGGCGCATGCCACCATGCCCGGCTAATTTTTGTATTTTTAGTAGAGACAGGGTTTCATCATATTGGTCAGGCTGGTCTCAAACTCCCGACCTCAGGTGATCTGCCTGCCTCAGCCTCCCAAAGTGCTGGGATTACAGGCGTGAGCCACTGCGCCCGGCCAACCCCTCATTTCTTACAAAATTAAAAACATTAGCTGGGCACGGTGGTGTGCCTGTGGTCCCAGCTGCTCAGGAGGCTGAGGTGGGAGGATGGCCTGAGCCCAGGAAATCAAGGCTGCAGTGAGCTGTGATCACAACATTGCACTCCAGTCTGGGCAAGAGAGTGAGATCCTGTCCTGTCTCAAAAAAATAAATAAATAAAAGAGAGAATGAGCTTTGCAGACTTTAACAAAAT
Organism: Symphalangus syndactylus; assembly: GCF_028878055.3. Taxonomy (NCBI): domain Eukaryota; kingdom Metazoa; phylum Chordata; class Mammalia; order Primates; family Hylobatidae; genus Symphalangus; species Symphalangus syndactylus. Next base: position 116,689,617 of record NC_072447.2, on the reverse strand, counting down.
ATCAAATAAATAAGACACTATTTGAGTTAATAAAGAGATATCATGGGTCTCATGATGAGTAGGCAAGAAAGTTAAAAGAACTAAATGAAAAACTCATCAGGAAAGCTAAAAATACTGAAGATTATTTGGTAGGGGTGAGGAGCAAAAAGAGAGAGTTCTGTAGCTAATAAAAGAAGATGAGGAAGAAAATATTGTGGTCACAGAATAGTGATGGCTGGTCCTTACTGAAGAGACAGTTAAATGGCTGAACAAGGAAGATGCTGGGGAGAAATTTGCTGGAAATGGGATCAGTACAGATCCCTTGTAAAAGATAAATTACCGCAAGACACAACGAAAGGAGAAATTTGATGATAAACTAAAGATCTATTAAGATAGGTTACCTGTTCCTGCAAAAATACAGATTGCCTCCGGAAAGACTGAGGCTCTATCATGGAACCTCATCAAATCAGAGTGCAGAGACAAGCAGTTACCAGTTCTTTGTGTACTGCTTTTCTTTACAATCCATTTATCAGTTTTAGTGCACATTGCTGCCATGCTTACCTTTTCAACTGCTACCACAGTCATAAAGCAGTTGGTGCACAGTACATTTCCACTGTCTGTCACATCCGCCAAGTGTACACTGGCAAATTAAATAGAAAAGGTTCAATTTTTTTAAAACACAGCTAGAGTAATACCCTTATTACAAACAACACCAATATACTCTTGCTGACAGTAGCAGAAACAAAAGCACAAGGATACAATAATAAAAATAGTTGTGCAACTGGGGGTACAGAATGGGAGCTTGGAACAAAAGAGCAAGACAAAGCCGAGTTACGTGAATCCAGGAGTTACAAGCTTCAACCCAGAGCCACAGCAATAGTGGTAAGATTTGCTTGATACAATGAAAAGGACATGGACACACCAAATTACTTATAGTTGTTATCTCTGGAAAGTGGATAGAGGATGACAAAGACAAAGAGACTTTCATTTTTAACATTTTATACTTTTGTAATGTTTAGGTTCTCAAGGCCAATTGTGTGTAACTTCTGAGAATTTTCTAAAACTTGCAAAAGGTAAAAAAAACGGAAGGGAAGGAGACAAGGAGACAGAGACGAAGAAGTTTATCACCTCCATAACTTTGGGCAACATATTTAACCCATCTGAGCATCTATTTCTTCAATTATAAAATGGGAATATGTATGAAGAACTACTTTGCGTGTTTGTTCAATCAGTCAAAAATTGTGTATAGAATTTATTGTCTTAAGTGCTGTGTGTTGGCAATAATCAGGGCTGTTGTGAGGAATCAAATGAAATGATTTGGATGATGTGGCTGACACAGAGAAAGTACTTAACAGACGTCATTATTTTCCTTCTATTGCTCTTGTATAAAAGCAGAATTGGTCTCAGAATTTGAGGCAAGGCAAAGCAGTCTCAGCTATGGGGGCTGGTGAATGCAGAAGCAGAACATTGGGCAGATTCTAACGATATGAAATCAGTCTAGCCTCATGTTGCCTAGGGGAGAGGATTTCTGTAAGGCCTGAGAAAGCCCCAGAGTTCTCACATTTGTTCTGAGTCGATTCTTGCATCAATAAAATTGGACTGCAAGTCTGAAGTCTCTTTTCCATCCCTGAGAACATGCCTTTTGGGGTAATCGTCATTTCATTCCATCAAAAGCTGCACTGTACAGTTAAATTTATAGTGTCTTGAAGTACCTCACTTACTTGTCAAATAAAGGCTCTCCAGATCTTAGCTGTGCATGCCTAATGTTAAAGTTTAAATGGTAGTAAAAGCTAAAGTGTAATATTAAAGCATACAACTGTCTCTAAAAATTGAATACTTTTGATGAAAAAAAAGATTTTTTTGTTCAAGGTTGATCTCCTATGGAATGTCCTCAGGGAGGGAGTGGTGATAGTGCTGAAGGGAGTCAGCTCAGGAGCTATCAATCATCTCATGAGATAGAGTTGTTGTTAGGAATCAAATGAAATGATTTGGGTAATGTGTCTGGCACACCGATGATTGTTAAGCTGCCAGATTCAGTCTGCTAAATCCAGTCTCCTCATCAGTTACCTTATGATTCTGTAATAAAAGACCCTTAAAATAAGTTTTTTTGCAATCTGGTGGAAGCATCTACTAATTACTATTTTTTTGAAAAAATATCAGCTGTATCACATTACAATGTGACCACATTATGCTGTTTCTCAGGGCATCAGAGGAGACAAAACTCTGAGCTAGAAAGATTTAGGTGTAGGAACAATGTAATATGAGGATTAGATTTGAGCTGTAGATAAATATGATTGAAAGGAAAACCTTAAATTAATATGCTTTCAGAGAATCAAAGCCTTGGAGAGAAATTAAGTTTTCTTACTTGTGAAAGAGTCCATATTTTGTTAATGCTCTCCTACTGGAATCAGAATACTTTGATTTCTGATTCTTGAATTCTGGCTCTTCCATAGATTATAGTAACTAGTAATGTAATCCTGAACAACTCACAGACATATATTTCCCATTTGTAAAATGAGTGTAGTGCTAGCTGACTTGCCTAACTCTTGGCGATGTAATAAACCTTAAGGGGGATAATATATGCAAATGCACTTGGAAGCATGTAAAGTACTACATAAATATAAAAGAGCATTATCTAATTTCCTTCTACATATTTAATGAAAGGCTTCTTCTACAATTCTAGCACATACTCTTTGGCCCTTCTCTCAACATTTAAAACGGTACTTTTCAAATAATTATGTTTATTTTAATCAATAGCATTCTTTATTCAAGTGAAATAATGGGAAGATCAAGGAAACCCATAATGTAATATAGGTAAGGAACGAGCTGCTCCATTAGAGTTGGAGTATGGGCCAAAAAGCCTTCCTGGCTAAGCTCAATATCCCCTATCTTTCCTTTCTCACTCATAGCCTAGGAACTCCTGAGCCAGGCCCATCAAAGGCAACCAGAAAACTACTAATCTGATAGTTTTGTGAAATGCTTGCTACCTGATTTAGCCCAAAATTAAAAAGATTTATGCAGTTCTGACTTATCACTTTGTTAGCTTTTCAAAGGCAAGCACCAGGTCCTCTACTTATTCTGGACCTAAAATGGTACACAGGCCAGGTGTAGTGACTCATGCCTGTAATCCCAGCACTTTGGGAGGCTAAGGTGGGCGAATCACCTGAGGTCAGGAGTTCGAAACCAGCCTGGCCAACATGGTGAAACCCTGTCTCTACTAAAAATACAAAAATTAGCCAGTCATGGTGGCGGGCACCTGTAATCCCAGCTACTCAGGGGGCAGGCAGGAGAATCGCTTGAACCCAGGAGGCAGAGGTTGCAGCAAGCCTGGATCACGCTACTGCACTCCAGCCTAGGCTATAGAGCGAGACTCAATCTCAGAAAAAATAAATAAAATAAAATAAAATGGTAGACAAATGACAGGCAGCTCAAGTAGCATGATTCATCAAATCTTTGATGCCATCAATTGTAGGATGCACATTATTTTATGGACCACTAAGAAAGAAAAAAACTCCACATTGATCATCTTTTTTTTTTTTTTTTTTTTTGAGACAGGGTCTCACTCTGTCACCCAGGCCGGAGTGCAGTGGTGTGGTTATGGCTCACTGCAGCCTTGACTTCCCTGGCTCGAGCAATCCTCCCACCTAAGCCTCCCAAGTAGCTGGAACTACAGCCATGCACCACCATGCCCAGCTAATTGCTTATTTTTTGTAGAGTTGAGGTCATACTGTGTTACCCAGGCTGGTCTTAAACTCCTGGGCTCAAGTGATCCTCCCACTTTGGTCACACAAAGTGCTGAGATTACAGGCATGAGCCACCATACCTGGCCACTGGGTAATTTATTAACAATAGAAATTTATTTCTTACAGTTCTGGGGGCCAGGAAGTCCGAGGTCAAGGCAGCACCAGGTTTGGTGTCTGGTGAGGACTTGTGCCTCATAGATGGCACCTTCTCACTCCATCCTCACATGGTAGAAGAGGCAAACAAGCTCCCTGAAGTCTCTTTTATAAGGACACTAGTATAAGTCTCAACCTTCATGACCTAATCACCTCCTAAAGGTTCCACCTGTTAATATCACCACATTAGGGATAAGGTCTCAACATATAAATTTGGTTAAGGGGACACCAACATTCAGATCATAGCAATCAGCCTCATTAATGTATTTATTCATTGAGAGCCTGTTAATGAAGAAAATAGAAAAACAGCCTTGCCACCTGTAGAGCTTACATTCTTAGGAGACAGAAATAAATTAACAAATGAATATATATTGTATTTGTTACTGATAAAGGCTATGACAAACAGATTAAGCAGGATAAGGAGGCAAAGAGTGGCAGAAGGTGCTGTCTTATATAGAATGGTCTAAGAAGTCCTGAGGAGGTAATAGTTGAGCAGAAAATGTAATGAAATAAAACAACAAAGGCAACTGCAAGAGAAAAGGTCCTTGGGGGCAATCAAGACATAGCAAGGAGTGCTTCTGTAAGCAACTGGAGAAAAAACAAACAAACAAACAAAATGGCAAGGAGGCCAGTGTGTACAGAACAGAGAACTATGGATTTCATAAGTGTACTGGGAAGACACTGAAGGACTTTTTTTGTTTGTTCGTTTTTGGAATGAGGTCTTGCTATGTTGTCTGAGCTGGTTTCAAACCCCCGGGCTCAAGCAGTCCTCCAGCCTTGGCCTCCCAAAGTGTTGGGATTATAGGTGTGAGCCACCATGCCTGGCCAACTGGAAGACTTTGACTAGGTCATTGGCATAGTCTTATTTGCATTTTCAAAGGATTGTTCATCCTATGGTATGTACAATAGACTTTAGAGGGGCGAGGGTGAGAGCACTTAGGAGCCAGTTGCCGTAGTTCAGTTGAGATATGATGGTGTCTTGGGCTGGAGTGGTTGAAGCAGAGATGGTGAGAGGCTTTCAGATTTGGGTTATATTTTGAATGTAGACCAGAATGGATTTGTTGATGGATTCAAAGTGGATTGTAGAAGAGAGAGAAAATCAAGGATATTTCTGTGTTTGGCTTAAGCGACTGAATAATAATAAGGGAAGAGCTGATTGAGGAGGGGGTAGGAATAAAAATATTGGTTTCAGATACGTTAAGTTTAAAATGCCCTTTAGATACCCAAGTGGATAGCCTGGGATTCAGGGAAAGGCCTGGGCTAGAGATATAAATTTGGCAGTCATGGTACCAGCTGAGATCATATAAAAACCCATTACAGATAAAGCAGAGCTCCAACAACTGAGCTATGGGACTTTCCAACATTTGGAGGTTGGGAAGAGGAATAGAACCTAGAAAAGGAAATGGGATAGCCAATGATGTAAAAGGAAAACCAAAAGAATAATAGTACCCAAGAGCCAAGGAAACAAAATGTTTGCAAGAGGAATTTACCAAATTGCCAATTATATATCCAAAGTTTCAAAATGCTTTTACTCATTGACCCTCCTCTAGCAATTTATCCTACAGAAATATTCACATATGTGTACAAGGATGTAGCCACAAGAATATTAATTAGATTGATGTTTATAGTAGTGCAGTTGTAAACTATCAAAATGTTAATATGGAATTATTTCAAAAATAAACTCAGCAGCATAAAAGCCCTAGAAGTCCCATGAAAAATGGTCTAAAGACTCAAATAGGTATTTCTCCAAAGAAGATTACAAATGGCTAACAAGTATATGAAAAGATGTTCAACATCATCCGGGAAATGCAAATCAAAACCACAATGAGCTATCACCTCACACCTGTTAGAAGAGCTATTATCAAAACAAAAGACAACAAATGTTGGTGAGAATGTGAAGAAATGGAACCTTTGTACTCTGTTGGTGGAAATGCAGAATGCTGCACCTGCCATAGAAAACAGTATACAGTGTCCTCAAAAAATTAAAAATAGAACTAATACATGATCCAGCAATCCCACTTCTAGGTATTCATCCCAGATAACTGATATCAGGATCTTTAAGAGATATTAGCAATCTTTTTATTGCAGCACTACTCATGATAGCCAAGTTGTGGAAACAACTTAAATGTCATCAATAAATGAATGAATAAAGAATATGTGATATAGGCCGGGCGTGGTGGCTCACGCCTGTAATCCCAGCACTTTGGGAGGCCAAGGCGGGTGGATCACCTGAGGGCGGGAGTTCGAAACCAGCCTGGCCAACATGGTGAAACCCCATCTCTACTAAAAATAGGAAAAAATTAGCCAGGCATGGTGGCACGCAACTGTAGTTGCAGCTACTCGGGAGGCTGAGACAGGAGAATCACTTGAACCCGAGAGGCGGAGGTTGCAGTGAGCCAAGATTGTGCCACTGCACTCCAGCTTGGGCAACAGAGTGAGACTTCGTCTTAAAAAAAAAAAAAAAAAAGAATATATGGTATATACATACAATGGGATATTATGCAGCCTTTAAAAAAGGAAAAAACTGCAACATGCAACAACATGAATGAACCTTGAGGACATTATTTTAAGTGAAATAAGCCAGTCACAGAAGGACAAATATTTAAAGATGCTTAGACCATTATTTTGAGAACTTTTTCTTTTTTAATACATGTATTTAGTGTTATACATTTCCCTTGGAGTGTTGCTTTAGCTGCATGTCACTAATGTTTTAATTTAATCCAAATATTTTCTAATTTCCCTTGGGTCTCCCTTTTTTACTCATAGGTTACTTAGTTGTGTCTTCCAAATATTTGAGGGTTTTCCAGATATCCTTCTATTATTGATTTCTACTTTAATTTCATTATGATTGGCAAACATACTTTATATGATCTCAATTCTTTTACATTTTAAAAGTTTGTTTTATAGCCCAGAATAGTCTATCTTCGGGCATATTCCATGTACACTTGGTAAGAAGATGAATTCAAGTTGGTGATAGTCTTCTATATCCATATTCAGCTCCTAATTTTTCTGTCAACTATTGATATATGTGTGTTAAAGTTACCATGTACAATTGCAGATTTGTCCATTTCCCCTTTCAGTTCTTTTACTTTTTATCAGGTGTATTTGGAAGATCTGTTGTTAGCTGCATATACATATATGATTGTTATGTCTTCTTTGTGTACTGATTCTTTTATAATCACGGATTTCTTCTTTATCCCTGGAAATATTCCTTGCTTTTAAATTTACTTTATCTAATATTAATATAGCCACTATGACATTTTTTAAATTAGTGTTGGTATAGTGTATCTTTTCCCATCATTTAATTCTTGACATATGTATGTCTTTAAAGTGCATTTCTTGTAGACAGCATATAATTGGCTCTTATTTTTATTATCCAATTTTCATTCTGTCTTTGAATTAGTGTGTTGAGATTATTTATATTCAATGTAATTTGTAGCATGATTTGATTTAGGCCTGACATTTGATTAGGCCTGACATTTCCTGCTTTCTCTTGGATTAAATACATTTTACTATTCTATTTCAACTTACATATTGGCCTTTTTGCAATTTCTTTTTGAATTATATTTTTAATCATTTTTCTAGGATTTCTGCGTGTGTGTGTGTGTGCATATACATGTATAAAGTTGGTGCAAAAGTAATTGCAGTTTTTGCCATTAAAAGTAATGGGAAGAAATGCAACTACTTTTGCACCAACCCTATGTATGGCTACAATCTATTTAAGAGATAGCCATTCTTAAGTAGAATTTTGCCACTTCGGGTAAAACATAGAAGCCATACAACCATATAGGTTTCTTTTCCCATTTATTTTCTATTTTTCATAAGTTTAACATCTACTTACATTGAAAACTCCACCAAATCTTATACCTTTGATTTCAATATTAATATATATTTTAAAGAATTTCAGAGAAAAATAGGCTTTTATACTTAATCATATAATGTTGCTCTTTCTTCAAACTTAAGAATTTCAGTTTCCATTTGGTATAATTTCCCTTTGGTATAATTTTGAAGTTCATCCTGATGAACTTCCCTTAGCATTTCTTGTAAAACACGTCTGTGGGTAACAGATTCTCTCATTTTCCCTTTTTCTGAGAATGTCTTTATTTCACCTTCAATTACAAAATATATTTTCACCAGATATAAAACTCTGGGTTGACAGTTATTTGCTTTCAGCACTTTAAAGATGTTGTCCCACCATCTTCCAGCCTTCATGATTTCTGATGGGAAATCCACAGGTGTTCAAATCATTGTTCCACATATACCATATGATGTTTTTCTTGACTGCTTTTAAGACTTTTACATTTATCTTGGTTTTCAGTAGTCTGGGCATGCTATTTTCTGAGTTATTCTGTTTTGGGTTCACCAAATTTCTTGAATATGTTAATTTATGTTTCACTATATGTGAAAAGTTTTCTGCGATTATTCCTTAAAATATTTTTGCACTTTTCTCTCCTTTTGGAACTCTAATGACCTGAATGCTATACTTCTTTATAATGCCTCAGAAGTTCCTGAAGTGTGTTCATTTTGTTCAACCTCTTAATCTTCTTTGTTTTAGTGTTCCTCAGATTGGACACTATTTACTGACCTATTTTCTAGGTCACTGGCTCTTTCCTCTGTCATCTCTAGTCTATTATTGAACCCAACTGGTAAAATTTTTATTGCAAAGGTTGTGTTTTCCAGTTCTAAATTTTCCATTTTGTTCGATGTTATAGTTTCTATTTTTCTGCTGAGAACACATTCATCTATCCACTCATTTTGAATGCATTTTCTTTTAGTGTTTCTAATAATTCCAACATCTGGATTTTTTCAAGGTTCACATCTGCTGAATGTATTCTCACTTGAGAATTGGTCACTTTTTTCTGGCTTTTAGTATGTCCAGTTTAGAGCATTTCTTGGACATTTTGATTATTATGTTGTTTAGAAAATTATCCTATTGTACTTCTCTGAAGAAGGTTTCCATTTTGTTTTATCAGGTAATCAACCTGTTAGATTCAGCTCATAAATTCTGTCTTGCCTTCTATGAGTGGCAGTTCAAATCTTCTATGGGTGGAATAGCCATATAATAGAATACTTTTTAGCCATTAAAAAGAACAAAATACTGATATATGCTACAATGTGGATGGACCTAAAAAACATTATGCTAAGTGAAAGAAGCTAGATGTAAAATACTATGTATTCTATGATTCCATTCATATGAAATGTCCAGAAAAGGCAAATCTATAGAGACAAAAAGTAGATTAGTAGTTTTCTGGGAGTAGAGATAAGAATAGAGATTAACTGTAATCAGGAAATGGGGTCTTATTGGGGTGAAGGAAATGTTCAAAACTAAACTGTAGTGATGGTTGCACAGCTCAGTAAATTTCTCAAAAATCATTTAGTTCTAAATTTTAAACAGGTGAATTTTATAGTATGTAAATCATACCTCATTAAGTTTCTGAAATATTGGATTTTATGTTATTCCTCTAAGAATTAGCTCTTTTTATTTTTATCTGTCCATCGCAGGCATTATTCAAGGTTAACCCAAGACTTGTATGGGTGGTTATGATTTCACTTTAGTTCTCAAAGCCTTTACTTTGCTCCTTATGGTCTATCCCATGCATGAGTAGCTCAGGGATTCAGCTGTGATTTATGCAGAATTAGGGGACCCCTTCAGTTTTCTTCCGTTTGTAATTCCTCCCACACTCTCCAGACTTGTGGGGCTCATTTCCCTTATTTCTTTGACCAGAAAGTTGATGAGATTTCTATCCGAGTTTTAACCTTCAACATCACCACAGCATTATGTGACTGGGACCCAACCTTGGCACAAAGGAACACAAGAAAAAAAAAAAAAAAAGTAAAACTAACCACCATGCACGTTATTTCTTCCAATTTTGACTTTCTTTTATTATCTTCGTGTTTCATTAACTTTCTTGGAGCCCTCAAGTAGATGGTTTTTGTGTGTGTGTTTTTCCATAGTTTTCAGTTACAGGCTACTGGAAAATTAGGCTGTAGTTACCTTACATCACCATAGCAGGACTGCAACTATGACAGATCCAGTTTTGAATCCTAACTCTGCCACTCACTAGCTATGTGAAAGAGTAAATCACCTGACTTCTCTGAGTCTATTTTATTTTCATCTAGGAACTGGGATTTATAACTAGACCTTCCTGAAAATGATTTTTGACTTGAAAAATGATAAGCAAAGACAAGCCTCCTAGAGATAATCCCATTATTATTTGCTGCCAGAGAGGAAATATGTCCTTTGCCTAAATGTATTTCTTTGTTTTCTGAGAAGTAACATTGGTTATATTGTGATGAAATTAGTTGTCTCCTCCGCTAGAATGGAAGTTCTATGAAGTCAGGAACTGTAGTTTCCTCATTTATGGTTATATCTTCTACAATACTTTCCACACAGTTGGCCCTCACTATTTGTTCAATCAATAAAGATCCCTATGAATTGTCAGTCCACTCAGCACCCTGCGTTTACAATATCTTAAGCCTCTAACTCCTGTGACATTTACCTCCATCACACTCCACCTACCCACTACCATAGTGGACCTGTATTTCTTGTCATTCCCCAAAACTACTCTATATCAGAAATCCTTGACTCCAATATCCCACTCTCTCACCTCAACCTTATTCTTCTGCCTTTACTTTCACTACATGCTCTCTTGACCTATGGAAACTCTTGTTCTTTTTCTCCCAGTCTTTTGGTAAAAGGCTTGTAGTTCCCTTGAGGCCGTAAACCATCCTAGAGAAATTTCTCCGGTTCCTTCACTCTATTTCCTTTGAGCTCCACTCATTGGCCCTTGGGGATACAACAGCATGTTTCTATAGTTATTTTATGTCAGGGATAGCTAAATGGTAAGAATTTTAGATAATCTTTTGATTGCAGACATATGTTCAGTGTGCTATATAAGGTGCCAAGCTCTAAAACTCCATTTTGGTTTATTATTACATGGCAAACTACATATTTTCAAAAACTGCTTCTCGTTATGGAAGATCTCTTATACCACACATATTCTCCATATTTTCATTTATACATTTAAATGATTTCCATTTTCATGAAAAGCATAATCTAGTCATGATAGAGACCTTTTGCTTTTAAAAAAAAGGCATGGCAGAGAGATGTTTTTGAATAAGTAATTTTCACTCAATCATTAGGAACAAATGTTTTTATGAATCAATATAGTCTGTTTTTTTTTTTTTTATTCTGGGCTGGTGTTTGGAGAATAAATCCCTCATTAGTCTCTTATGATTCTTTAATCTCATTAACCTAGGGCACTGGCAGATTTGCAAGTGATTTGTATTACTTGGTATAAATGTACATTTCTTTCTACTTTCTTGTGTTAATAAAATTTTTACATGCCTTTTTAAAGAAATAGCCAAGTCTCTATGGTTAAGAGTAATAATTTTTAAATGATAACTTCGAGTCATGAATTGTAGTTAATGATAACTTTCATTTTTGGTGGCAGGGGGTTGGGGGGAGGATCCCTGGGGTGTAGAGAGGTAAATGAAGGGGAGAGAGGGAGTGAGGAAAGATGCCTACCTCTTGGTAAAGCAAATGCTGGCCTTGTTTTACCTGTTTGATTCTACTCCTGAACTAAAAATTATTTCTTCAGTTTCTCTTTCTTTCATCATCCTTAGCCTCCTAGAAAATGCTGAATCTTGTTTATCCTAGCCCTAGAATCTTTTGGTCTCTCTGGGAACAGATCATAACATCATGTACTCGAGACACGAGCCACATATGTTTAATACATACTGGGAGCGCCCCCCCAAAAGGCACCAGTTGGTGACTACTAAGACATCACATCCTCAGAATTCACATCATACACACACTGCCACACTGCCAATTTAGGCTGAAGTATGTAATCTGAAAACCATAAAATGGTAGAATTGAGAGCAGACAGGCAATATAATCCAACTCCTCCATTATATTACACATGGAAAAACTGAACACTTGAGAGGTTAATTAACGTGTCCAAGGTTACATAGCTGTATCATAGTTTTGACACTCATTCTGTGACAAGAGAACATTTTGTAATGTGATATATTTGTTATGCTAACATTGCTATTGCAGTCACACAATGATGCATTTTCCTCTTTCATTCTCATTTTATAAAATACAAAAATAATCACAAATATTTGTTCATTGTCAGAACACCCACTCTCCTGTTTTATTTTAATTATTATTTATTTATTTATTATTAATTTTTTTTTTGAGATGGAATCTTGCTCTGTCACCCAGGCTGGAGTGCAGTGG